>NC_073729.1:35943747-38935414 GCF_023634155.1 Falco peregrinus | reverse complement strand
CTCGGGACTCCAGATTTGACTGTCTTGTTGAAAGGCTCCAGAGCCTGCTTTGAAAGTCGCTTGACAAAGCACAGCTTTGCCGTGATTTTTATACTGGAATTCCGACTGTAATGCCAATGCCACGTGTTAGCCTTTCTCCAGCAGCTATTAAAAGCAGAATGAGCGTTAAGAATCTGATTACCTTTTAACTAAATTCAAAACAAAGCTGCGGGGTGAAGCGACTGGAAGCGTCCTGCCAGTCTGACGTGGGTATCGCTGCCGTGCGTGTTTTCTGCCTGTCTACTGATCACTCCTGCCTCTTGTTCTGCTGTGGTAATTCCTTTGGGTAAGGCGTTGGGCTCTGACTGAAGTGCATCCTGACTTCCTCCTGACCCCTGCGAGATGTTATCGGTGTTTGCCTTCCTCCCCTTTCACAGGGCCTCGGCTGTTGCGTGCAGAGAAGCTGTCAGCCTTGTGAGAGAGCATGCAGCCGGCAAGCGCGTCGTGGTGCTTCGGTACCGAGCTGATACCGCAGGCGTCCGTCTTTTGTTTGCGAAAAGGGATCGCGAGGAAAGGTGCTGACGTTGGAGGGGGAAAGGTGGCGGGGAGAACAGGTAGGAGGCAGCTTTCAACCGGTTTTAGGCTTAACTCCTGTGTTCCTGAGCAAGGTTCTGGGCTTCGAGGGGTTTGCTTTTGGCTTTTTGCCTTCAGCGCGTCCTCCGTCACCGCTGTCGGCGTGCGCTGAGCTGCTGCTTAGGGAACTGTCGTGATACAGACTGTGTGCGTGCCAACCGTCCTCCAGGCTATAGCTGTATTCTACCCTAAAAAAAGCTTTCCGTAATACTATGCTTCCGTTAGGACGCAATTTTCTCGAGTTCCCCCCACCTCAGGGTGATTTTCCCACACCCCTAACCCCAACCCCTAAGCCCACCTGCAACACCCCATTTTCTCCTAGGCTTTTAGGAGTGGCCTGAGAGGTGCTTGCAGGGTATTCCATTTTGCCTTAGACAGCTTAGGAGACCAACCACATGCCTGGAGATCTGTATCTATCCTTAGGCTCCTAGTGGGATTCACACAAAACCAGTATGTGTGGGCACATTCTCCTAGCTGCTCGGTGTCTTTTTGCTGTTGCAGAGGTGATTTCCAGGCGGAGCTGACCAGTGGGGTTCTCTGGCTGAGGGGAAGACCAGCAGTCAGCTGGTGGATGTGCTTCTGGAAGAAATAGCAACGGGAGCTCTAAGAGAGGGAAATGGCTTCCCTGCATGGGTATGTGGAAGCTTTCTTCACTGCTTGTTTCCACTGAGATTAATTGGTAATAAATACCCATTAGGAAGGTGGGAGAATTACTTTCGTGGCCGGTGTCTTCAATATTCACCTTCTTCTTAGTGTAAACACTGAAAACTTTAAAGCCAGGGAAACTCAGGTGCACTAGAAAAGCTGAAACGGTGAGCATACTGAAGACATAGCTGAAGTAGCCACACTTGACAATGATGCCACGTGAACCACCGGACATGCAGGTATTTCTAGTGGGCTCGAGCCCCTGCTAATGCTGCGCTATATGGCCAAGCCAAAGTAACAGCTTCCTGCTGCTGAAAAGCCTCATCCTCCTCCCCTCTCCCTGCCCCGGTACTGGTGGCCGGGACCGGGAAGTGTCCAGCAGAGCAGTATTTGGGTTTTCCCGGGTTACTTCTCTGCTGACGAGATTAATGCAGACAAGCGCCAGAATGACTAAGTAGCAAGACTACATTGTAAGGAATGACTGCTTCTTGTGGCATGAGGAAGTTCATTCAACTCACAATGTCCCATTGCACCGTACCCCAGCACATGGGGGAAGCAGGCAATGATACAGGGACAAGGAAGCGTTGCAAGAATTCTTCACGTCATACTAAGCACGACTGTATCCAGAGGTTCTCTCTGGGATAGAGTAGCATTTCTTTGATCCTTCGACGTCTTTTCCTCAGCCTTTCCAGAAGCTTGAACCGTTTTCCCTGCCATTCCTGAAAGGTATTTCCAAGGAAGATCTTTCCTTTTCTGGTTTTGTTGGGCAGAACCTCTCAGAGAGTCCCATTTTTTTTCCACCCTGGAGCACTCGAGACAAGTTGCAAAGGTGCTGACAGTTGTGTTTTGTAGTACTGCGAGACCCACACAAAAGACCTATCCCTAATATAATCCCTAAATCCCTAAAACAAATGTAATCCTTAATTAAATCTCTAATCCCTAAAACTTAAGTAACGTCAGTTTAATTCTTTGAATAAGGATAAGTAGTCAATGAGGTCTTCAGTGCTGTACCTGCTTGCATCAACTAGTTCTTGGATTGGCTCTTTCCTTTTCAGGAGAATGGGATTAAATTAGGGATTAAATTAGTTTTATAAGACTAGCTAGGTTTATCAGACTTACAAAGCTGGAGTGCCCACCACAAGCTCTAACACCTGAAGGCCCTCTGCAGACAATGGCAGTGCAAGCTTGTGCCTTTTCTGTGATGGGAGTTTTTCCCATATTCTTTCTCTCTATTTCCACTTTTCACATGGAAATTCCATTTCTAGGAGAGCCGCGTTATTTTCGTGCACATTGAGAGGCAGCTCTAATGCAGACCGGAACACATGTTCCGTGCTAACACAGCTGTAATTTCTTTCAGGAGGAGGAGGGGAGCGCTGAAGCTTTCGTGGCCAAGCCCCGGAGCCAGGATGTCAGGGAGAAGCAGGAGTATCTGAGCCAGCTGAAGAACAAGCTGGGAGATCTACTTGTAAGTATGGAGGGAAGGGGCTGATGGGGACAGTAGCTCAGGACCGTGCGTGCAGAGGGAACCCCGCAGTGGACGCAGTGTGCGTGGCCAGCGCAGGCCTCCCTGCGCTACAGAGCTGTGCCCGTTGCAGTGAATGCCGAGACCTGGCTGAGCCCGGCTCTGCGGAACACTGCCAGCAGCAGTCCCCGACCCAAAGAACTTTGGCGTGGCAGACAGCGAGCAGAGATCAGTTGTACCACTAATCCCCTTCGGTACAGTGCTCCTCTGTCGCGACGGAGGGAAGACACAGTCAATCAATATGAGTGATCAGCAGACTTCGTTTATTGTCTCTTACAGTCACCTTTTATGCCTTGTTATAATTAGCTCATACGTATTACAAAAGTTAAGCTCATTATTGGTGAGTTGCCTAAATATCAAGCCCATCCCTAGTTTCTCTTCTGTAGTTATCTGTTCCCACCTGCAACATTCTTTTCCCACCGAAATCTTCCGTTATTTTGTAACAAGAACAGCCAAAGACAGCGTATTTTTGCTTTACTTCAGATAAGCTGAGAGCGATGCGCATCTTTGTCCAGTCAGGTAGACTATGTTTATGTGAACTTTTTCAGCTAGCCAGTTATCCACACTCCTCAGCTCTCCAAAAATAGCAGTAAAATCCTGTACATCTTCAGACACTGGTTCTGAGGAGTGGGAAGAGCAAATAGGACTGACAACTGGTGCAAATCTGAGAAATAATTCCACCTCAAAACAAGAGGCAATTACTGCATTGAAAAAAAGTCTGGTGTCACACCGAGCACCGAGGAGAACGCCAGAGGTGGGCAGGTGCCTGTGAAGTGAAATCCTGTCCAACGTGGGCACTGGATTAGCAAGAAGTACAGTTCTGTAATAAGGGATATCAATGCACAATAGAGTGAAATTAAGGTCTTCCCAGGTTATCATGAATCTAAGATTTCTTAACTTCCGGTCAGTTTGACGTTTAGCATTCACCAGTCTTTATTGCACATTTGTTTAACAACGGGATGCTAGTAGAGGCAGAGATGACTGTATCAAAAGACATCTCTGCTCTGCATTTCGGGCAACATGGATTCTCAGTGTGACACAAGTAAGTAAATGTTCTTTTCACATACCACAACGTAATGGTGACTGTGTTGTTTTGGAACAGAGAGGGGAAGGCAGATGATCTGAAGACTGCTTTCTGTGCGATTGATCCCGGGTATCGACGATCAGACGCTAGATACCTACATTGACCTGCCGGATCAAGAAGATGTGCCTGTGGAAACTGCACTCGAGAGGCTGCTTGCTGGATATGCGAGACGAGTAGGGCCCTCGCCCAGGGAGGGAAGCACGACAGGCTTCGGAGGGGAGGAAGGAGACTTCCAATAATAAGAATAAATGGACTGTTTGATCTACGGGTTTGGGTGCCAAGCCTAGAGTTGGAGTTACTGCGTTAAATACTTCTTCCCATTGCATATGGAGGTACAGCTCGTAAGAGCTGAGTGGGTGGGCTAGCTTGAGCTATCGGAAGCACTTTCATCTTAAGCAGCACAGCACTCCGAGACAATTTTACAGCCTCTGCAGAGTCATTGTAGCTCAGCAAGACCTGTGGTGGGAGGCTGCCTGATCCCCAGACAGAGGCTTCACACCCCCGGGGCGCCGAGGCACTTCAGGGTGTCAGGCGCTCTGCTTGGTGACACAAGAGCTGTGCTCCACAGCCATTGCTGGAACCTGAGAAACCACCGTCAGGCTCCAGGCTGCAGCGTGGCTGCTTTGGCCCTTGGCCCTTACAGTCCCTTGTCTCAAAGAAAGAGGGTTTCAAAGATTCCTTTGCAAAATAAGGTGCCGGTTGCAAGCAAAAGGTGAGGTCAGCCCACACGAAGTCTGCTATCGTGTCTGTCCCCGAGGAGACTTTTGTCTTGGTGTGGCTGCTGTTGTCCAGTATGAAATCACTCAACAGACGTTCAAGTGCTGCCCCACGAGTAGATTTAACCAAACTCTGAGCTGCAAAAGTCATCCAAGCATAGAAAAACTGAAATCAGTCCCTTGCTGCGAGGAAGGCACCACGT
Source organism: Falco peregrinus (assembly GCF_023634155.1). Lineage (NCBI taxonomy): Eukaryota > Metazoa > Chordata > Aves > Falconiformes > Falconidae > Falco > Falco peregrinus. Next base: position 38,930,632 of record NC_073729.1, on the reverse strand, counting down.
GCCCTTTGGTAACTTTACTCAGTCGTCCCTACTCATAGTGTCCGCTTTGCCCTGCACATAGCCCTCTCTAGGGAGGGGAGGGAGGATTCTGGAAACAAAAAAGACTGTAGGAAAACAGCTCTGCTGTGGTCATGCCTGAATTGCCGAGTAACTGGAGCAAACCTGAGAAGCAAAACCCTTTCTTTTTCTTGCGATGTAGGCATATGAAAAGTAGAAAGGGGTAAGCTGAAACCCAAAGATACCTTCCTGATAAAGCACTAGTTTTGTAAACTTGCCAAAACTGATTGCATTTGTAAAGCAGGAAGGCACCATAGCTGGTGTGACACAGCATGTACCACCCAGAGGTACGAGGCCCTGGGGCTTTCTGCCTTAATACTCGAACCTGGTGCCAGGCACTTCCAACACAAGTCACAAAATAGCAGGAAAGGACCTCCACCAACCGGGCGGCTGCAGTACCCAATTATATTTCGCTAGATGGCAGCAGCGCTCCACCAACAGGGCCGGCTGCAGTACCCATTTTTATTTCGCTAGATGGCAGCAGCGCTCCACCAACAGGGCCGGCTGCAGTACCCATTTTTATTTCGCTAGGTGGCAGTAGCGATCCACCAACAGGGCCGGCTGCAGTACCCAAATATATTTCGCTAGATGGCAGCAGCGCTCCAACTATCGGGCAGCGCATGCGCAGAAACGACGTGACGCCAAAGGGGCGGGGCTTCCGGCCTCGTACGTATGGGCTACGCATACGGCCCCGGAAGGTGGGTTCATTTCCGGCCCGCGCGGCGCGCTGGAGTGGCTGTGGAGGTGCGGAGCCTTCGCCGGGAACCTGGAAGAGTTTCGGGCCGGGACGTGCGGCGGCGCGCTGGGTGAGCGCTCGGGCTGAAGGGTGGGCGGGGGCCGGCGGGCAGCGGCCGAGTCGGGGGGATGTGGCGGCCCGGCGCTCGGCCGCGGCAGGGAGCGCCTGGTGCCGGCGGCGGGCGGGCTGAGGCAGGCGGGCGGCCCGGCCCGGCACCGGCGGGGCTGCCGCCGGTTCTCGTCTCCCCGGCAGGGACGGTGGTCAGCGGGCTCCTCACGGGGCTGCCCTTTTCTGGGTGGGTGGTTTTTTGTTTTTTTGTTTGTTTTTTTTTTTTTTTTTCTCTCGGAGCCGCGCCGCTACCTCGGCGAGGAGCGGCGGCGGGGCGGCCCCGGTGCTCGCTTGTGGCGGCGGCGCCCGGGAGAGAGGGGTCGGCCCGCGCCGCCCCGCCGCCCACCCGCCGCCGCCTCCGGGCTGCCCGGGCAGCCGCCGCAGCTCTGCACGGGGCTTTGTCTTTCCCCCAGCCGCTGGCCTGAGCCGTGGCAGGCGGCTGGGGCTGCCGTCCCCCGCGGGCCGCAGAGAGGCTGCCTCGGGGCCTGCGGTAACGCTGTCGCGGGGGGGGGGGTGGTGGGGGTGGGTGGCTCAGGAGCCTCTTCCCGCCCCTGCGAGCGGGCCAGAGCAAGAAAAGGCAGCCGGCAGCGGAATCCCCAGCCGTCGCCCCCGACTGCTGCTTTCTCCCCAAGCCTTTTAACTGCCGGGGAGGGCTGGGAGGCAGCAGCAGCTCAGGTGTCTGGCTGATCTTGTGTCGTGACAGTCAGCTCCGGGGCCGGAGCAGCCGAGGGGAAGAGGCCTTTTGGTTTGCTTCCCCGCGAAACGGGGGTCTTTTGTTTTCCCTTTGTCCCTAGGTTCGTCCGGAAGCGTCCGTCGACAAGTCAAGGGGAGCGGAACCGAAGGTCGCTCGAGATGTTACTTCGCCACGCGTGCCTCGTGCTTGCGAGTCGGACTGCTGACTACGGAGGGATCCCTTTTGTAGCCGCCGAGGGCCCGCGAGGCTCCGTGTGCCCGCTGCTTCCGAGTGCTGCGCTGCGGCTCGGGCAACGGCCGGGGAGGAATTGTCGGTCCCTCGTGGTAACGCAGCCGGGCCTGCTAGGCGCTTAAAGCAGCGCGTCCGGCCGGGCGGTATTGTTTTCCGAGGCTGTAAAGGAGCCCGAGGTATAAACCCGCTTTACGTTTCCGTACGGCGGTGCGCTTTGTCGGAGAGCTCGGCCGTACTGACGGAGCTGGCACAGGGTTCCCGCGGGACTCCGGCTTTGCCCGTCTCGTGGAAAGGCTCCAGAGCCTGCTTGGGAAGCCGCTTGACAAGGCACGGCTTTGCCGTGATTTTTACGCCGGAATTCCGACGGTAACGCCGATGCCACGTGTTAGCCTTTCTCCAGCAGCTCTTCAAAGCAGAGTGAGCCTTAAGAATCGGATTGCCTTTTAACGAAATTCGAAACAAAGCGGCGGGGTGAAGCGGCTGGAAGCGTCCTGCCAGTCTGCCGTGGGTATCGCTGCCGTGCGTGTTACCTGCCTGTCTGCCGATCGCTCCTGCCTCTTGTTGTGCCCCGGTAATTCCTCTGCGGAAGGCGTTGGGCTCTGACTGCGGCGCACCCCGACTCCCTCCTGACCCCGGCGAGACGTGATCGGTGTTTGCCTTCCTCCCCTTTCACAGGGCCTCGGCTGTTGCGTGCAGAGAAGCTGTCAGCCTTGTGAGAGAGCACACAGCCGGCAAGCGCATCGTGGTGCTTCGGTACCGAGCTGAGACCGCAGGCTTCCGTCTTTTGTTTGCGGAAAGGGATCGCGAGGAAAGGTGCTGACCTCGGAGGGGGAGAGGTGGCGGGGGAACAGGTAGGAGGCAGCTCTTTCAACCGGTTTTAGGCTTAACTCCTGGGTTCCTGAGCACGGTTCTGGGCTTCGGGGGGTTGGCTTTCGGCTTTTCGCCTTTCAGCGCGTCCTCCGTCACCGCTGTCGGCGCGCGCTGAGCTGCGGCTCAGGGGACCGCGGCGATACAGGCCGTGTGCGTGCCAGCCGTCCTCAAGGCTAGAGCTGTATTCTGCTTGTTACCCTGATGAAAGCGTTTCTTTTTTTCTAGGGGGCGTTCCCACAAGGCAGTGGTGTGGAGCCGAAGGGGACTGCGATTGAACGGTGACGGAGCCGTTTGGACCGAGTCTTGAAGATCTCTCGGGTTTTTGTCCGAGGAAACTTCGTCTCGAGACGGTCCTATCGCTCGCTGGCAGCGTGGTAGGAAACTGCTTTGTTGATCTTGACGGCGCAGTGTGTTGGGAGTATTAAGATTCCTCGAGAGATCAGAAGCGAGTAGGTTGTTTCTCTAAGGGAAAGGGGAATAGGCCTGTATCGTTAAAGGAAAGACTCAGAGTGGGTTTTGTTTCTCTTAAGTACAAAGCGCCCCATCTCAAGTGATTGCAAAGTCTGAAACGATGGTTCAAAAGCAGACTTGTGCTGTTTGCAAAGCGTCTGTTGCACTGCTCAAAGACAAAAGACGCTCACCCGAGAAAGTTTTTGGAAACCGATGTCCGATAGGCATGGGGAAAGAGCTGCAGAGGTTTACGTATCGTCTGTCGAATTCTGTTCTCTTTCGTGCCCTTCCATTTTACAATAAAAACTTTCGTGACCTCTTTTCTCGTTCAGGCACTGTTGCTAGTGTTTTCATAAGGGGGGGAAAAAAAGCGTAAGCCTGGTCTCTGGAGTGATTTTTTTTTTTTTTCTTTTTTTCTTTTTCGCTAGACTAGTTGAATCGAGAATGTTCGCTGCCAGAACTTCATCCACCGAGATGGGAAGCCAGGCAACTTCCTAACGGGCCGTGGGCAGAGTTCCCTTCTTGATGCCATGCCTATATAATAAACTCTGCAGTCCGTTAGCTAGACGGGCTGCAGTACCCAAATTTTTTCGCCAGGCGGCAGCACCGCGCCCCCCCAGGCGGAGTAAGGGCAGCGCATGCGCAGACGCGGCTTGACGCCGAAGGGGGCGTGGCTTCCGGGCACGTCGCGGGCCGATGACGCAATCCGACTTCGGCGCATGCGCAGAAGGGGTTTCTGGCAAAGTAAGGGCAGCGCATGTGCAGACGCGGCTTGACGCCGAAGGGGGCGTGGCTTCCGGCCTCGGGGCAGACCGATGACGCAACACGCCTCGACGCATGCGCAGAAGGGCTTTCTGGCAAACTAAGGGCAGCGCATGCGCAGACGCGGCTTGACGCCGAAGGGGGCGGGGCTTCCGGCCTCGGGCGTACGGGCAGATGACGCAATCCCGCTTTGGCGCATGCGCAGAAGCCTTTCTGGCCTACCGAGGGCGGCGCATGCGCAGAAGCGGCTTTGACCCCTAGGGGCGGGGCTTCCGGCCTCCGGCGTAAGGGCATATGTAGTACCCAAATATTTTTCGCTAGATGGCAGCAGCGATCCACCAACCGGGCCGGCTGCAGTACCCAAATATCTTTCGCTAGATGGCAGCAGCGCTCCACCAACAGGGCCGGACGCAGTACCCACTTATATTTCGCTAGATGGCAGCAGCGCTCCACCAACCGGGCGGCTGCAGTACCCATTTTTATTTCGCTAGGTGGCAGCAGCGCTCCACCAAAAGGGCCGGTTGCAGTACCCATTTTTATTTCGCTAGATGGCAGCAGCGATCCACCAACAGGGTCAGTTGCAGTACCCAAATATATTTCGCTAGATGGCAGCAGCGATCCACCAACAGGGCCGGCTGCAGTACCCATTTATATTTCGCTAGGTGGCAGAAGCGCTCCACCAACAGGGCCGGCTGCAGTACCCAATTATATTTCGCTAGGTGGCAGCAGAGATCCACCAACCGGGCCGGCTGCAGTACCCAAATATATTTCGCTAGATGGCAGCAGCGCTCCACCAACAGGGCCGGCTGCAGTACCCATTTATATTTCGCTAACTGGCAGCAGCGATCCACCAACAGGGCCGGCTGCAGTACCCATTTATATTTCGCTAGATGGCAGCAGCGCTCCACCAACAGGGCCGGTTGCAGTACCCATTTTTATTTCGCTAGGTGGCAGTAGCGATCCACCAACAGGGCCGGCTGCAGTACCCAAATATATTTCGCTAGATGGCAGCAGCGCTCCACCAACAGGGCCGGCTGCAGTACCCATTTTTATTTCGCTAGGTGGCAGCAGCGCTCCACCAACAGGGCCGGCTGCAGTACCCAAATATATTTCGCTAGGTGGCAGCAGCGCTGCACCAACAGGGCCGGCTGCTGTACCCAAATATATTTCGCTAGATGGCAGGGGCGCTCCACTAACAGGGCCGGCTGCAGTACCCAAATATATTTCGCTAGATGGCAGCAGCGCTCCAGCAACCCGGCGGCTGCATTACGCAATTTTTTTTGCCATGTGGAAAAAGTGATGAGAAATCTTTTTGTCGGGAAACTTTATCTGTCGCCAAGGTAAGGCACCTCTTTATTTCATTGGAGAGTTAAACTTACAAAAAAAAAATAATTAAGGGTGTTACAATGGGCTCCTAAAACAATGAGGTGTATGCAGTCATGCTACTAATCTGTGTTTATTCTTGTATTTCCAAACAAATTTAATTCCTTTTTTGACAGAAGAAGAGGTCTTAAATACCCTAAACTTCTGTTTTTTTTAAAATAGACCCAAACTAAATCTATAAGGGCTGAACCTTATGGTATAGCTGTCCTTTTAGCCAACAGAAATCACAGCGGAAAGTGACATTCCTAATAGCTTAAGAAAAACTTTACTGATTAAACAGATTATTTAAGCTGTGAAGTAACAGAAGTACATGCTCTCAGTTCTGCCATTCACAGAGGTATTTGTTTCCAGCTGTAATGAAACTCCATGGGTTTCTTTCTACATGTCATATTCTTTTAATCATCTTTTCCATTTATGTTGTGTATGAAGAATATTTCTTGATGACTGATAGAAACCAAATCGCCAAGATTGTGACGTGCATGAAGTCTTTTAGGAGCAGACCCACAAACAGAATTGGGCGCTTAGCTGATCACCCATTCAATGCTCTTGCATTGGGCCAAGGAGGTCTACTCATTTGTTCCTTTAGTCCGGAATGTGTTTCACTTTATCTTAATGTACTGTTACTCTGCATTGTAAACTCTTAACAGTCTTTCTTTCAGTATCACAAAGTAGAAATGGACATAACTAGGATACAAGAGGTTGAATAGAAGCTCTCTTAAATTTTCTTCCTTGGCATCTGAACCATGCGGAGACCTGTGGGTGCAGCATGCAGTAAGGGAAACACCTGTTGAGTTTGGGGTCAGCAGACATGGCATTTTTTTCAGTCTGTTCAGTTAGTAAAAGTCAGGTAGCATCTCCATACCTGTACAACTGGATTGGCTGTAAGGGCAGTGTGTTAACGAGGACCTGCTGCTTATGACCAGAAGCTAGGAACATCACAGAATCTGCTAGTGGAACCATGTGATTCCAAAGGATTTATGAACCCATTCCAGTTTCTCCCTGACAAGATTTTTTTGTTTGTTTTACTTTAATATTTGTTATGTGTAATAATGGTGTAGGATGTAGTGCGGTAACTTTCTAGATGGTTTTCTGAGGCTGTTCCTGAGATTGCAGTCTTCACATCGGTAGAAACTGATTTTGCAATTAACTTCTTTATGTTTAAAGTAATTGTAGTTTATACAAACTTCTGAATAGTTGTAGGTCAAGCAGACAATATATGTAAATCTTAATAAGCTGTTTTCCTCTTAGATTTCATATAGCGGTGAACTCATTTTTAGAGAAGCATAAACCTGAAGTGGTGGAAATACATGTGTCGATGATGCCTGCTATGCTTGCTATTTAGACTTCGATCCTGGACATTTTGAATGCGTGTCTGAGAGAACTCAAACGTTACGGTCCAGCTCTTGAATTAGATCTATCTTTAGAAAATGCTATTGATAAACCTTTTGACAAGGTCACCATTTTGATTGTTCAGTCAGTTATTTAAATGGCAACTATAGCAGTATTGACTGGTAAAGGAAAAATGCACACAGACGTGATTACCACTGGGCTTGCTTTAGTCACGACTCAGAGCTGGGCCCCCACCCCAGTGAAAGATTCAAAGGGAAGTGCTGTGGGTAGCAAGGGTCCAAGGGTGGGTGTCACTAGGGAAATTTCTGGGGGCCATTGTTAGGCACTTGGGCTTTTGCACATCTCCATTCTCATCGGGTCCGCAGTTAACATATGCGATAGGTTTGCACAGACATTCAAAGGTGTAATGTAGCATGTGAGCTTGATCCATTGAAGTCTTCCAGGAGAGGGTGTATATGAATGCTAGCAAGTGTCAGGGAAGACTGACATCTAATATCTATATCCTTTTCATATTCCAGGTTAAAATACTAATTACCTTTGTCTTTTGGGGGATTTTGGAGATTTTGGTGGGTTTTTGGGGGAGTGTGTGTGTTTGTGGTAAGTTTAGTGCTTTATTTTTGAACGCAGCTTGTTTTCATACAGAGGACCACTGTTGTTTATTGCATTAAAGGTTTTCTTACCCTGCCAGCTGACCCTCTCAGTTACTTTCTCCTTCCTTTTCTGTGATACCTTTTTGTATTTCCTACAGCAGCAGTTAGTTCCCTCCCAGTAGACTTAATTCCGCCTTCTTCCCATTTTCATGTCCACTAAAATACTCTGCATAGAACAGTTGTTATCAACATCAGTATGTGATTATGGCTTTCCACATGACTGCCTGTGAGGAAGAGGGGAAATGCATCTCTCTTTTAGGACAGTATTTGCTGGTATTGTCAGCCATGAAAATGAATTGCTTATTGTCTATCTTAAACAAAAATTTGAAAATCCAACCGCTGGTATGACTGCTTTATTTATGTAGATTCAGGCCTTTTAATGAAAGATTACTGTCTCCTGCAGGTAGCTGGAAATTTCCACCTTGCACCGGCAAAAAGTTTCCAACAGTCTCATGTAGATGGTGAAGTATTTTCTTTTCCTGCTTATTGTGACCTTTAGCTTCCAAGTGTTTCAGACCATTTCCTTTGAACATCTTTGCATTGCTATCTGTGGTAACAGCAGCACTGCTTCAGGGGGGAGGACATTGGTGAAATTTTGTTAGAGATGTTTAGAACTATCAGGAATGAATAGAAAAGTGTTTTTGGAAGGTGCTGCCACATGGGTGTGGGAGAACCTGGAGGAGAATGTATCTGGGCAGTCTCTCAGCCTCACTTGTTCTACAAAACTTTACTGCCCTGCTGTAAAACAACCTCAGGTACGGGGTTCGGTCAAGGACCTGAATATCAGTATCTCTGGAAAGGATATTTTGTAGAAAAGCTCTTGAGAATTTCAAGGCAATTCAGAACTTTCAGAGTAAAATTTCAGTTGTGAAGGACTTCAACTTCCTCAAGTATATATAAATACACAGTGGCCGGAATGACAGTGGTAGTTTACAGAATCATAGAATGGTTTTGTGTTGGAAGGAACCTTTAAAGGTCCCCTAGTCCAGCCCCCCTGCAGGAAGCAGGGGCATCTTCAACTAGATCAGGTTGCCTACAGCCCTGTCCAACCTGACCTTGAATGTTCCCTGGCACGGGGCATCTGCCACCTCTCTGTGCAACCTCTCCCAGTTTCACCACCCTCATAATAAAAAATTTCTTCTCTCTATCTAGTCTCTATCTACCTCTTTCAGTTTAAAACCACTAAGCCTTCTCCTGTTGCTACAGGCCGCACTAAAACGTTTGTCCCCATCTTTCTTATAAGCCCCCTTTAAGTACTGAAAGGCCACAATAAGGTTTCCCCAGAGCCTCTTCTCCGGGCTGAACAACCCCAATTCTCTCAGCCTGTCTTAGGAGAGGTGCTCCAGCCTTCTGATCGTTTTTGTGGCTCTCCTCTGGACCTGCTTTGCCAAGGACTCCGGAGCTGGATGCAGTACTCCAAGTGGGTCTCATGAGATCAGAGAGACAGAATCACTTCCCTCGACCTGCTGGTCATGCTTCGTTGGATGCAGCCCAGGATATGGTCAGCTTTCTGACCTGCGAGCACAGGTTGCTGGCTCGTGTCCATTTTTTGACCCACCGGTACCCCCAAGTCCCTCTCTGCAGGCCTGCCGTTACTCCCTTCATGGCGGATGCGCAGTAGCGTAACTGGCAACCTAAGGGCAGCGCATGCGCAGAGCCAGCCTGACGCTGGCGCGTAGGGGGCTCGAGCCTCGCATGCGCAGAAGCGGCCCGGCGCAGAGGCGTGCAGCTTCGAGGCCCGCAAGGGCAGAACCGTGGCGTTGCCGAGCGACGGGGAATTGAAACCGTGGAGGGGCGCAGGCGCTCCGCAACCCCGAGGTCTTCAGGTGGGGGCTTGACGCTAGGGCTTTGCAGCAGCGAGCACCCCCACGGCGCGTTTGGCCCGGGGCTGCAGCGGCGCTGCCGTTTCGTACTCCCGTGCCGAGCGCCCGCTGGCAACGTGCTAGGTGGACGGCAGCGGCGCCTCCTTACGGGGAGGCAGCAGCGGGCACCGCGGCACCACCCCGCAGGCAGCGCGAGATCGCGATACCGTTAACGGCCGCCACGGCCGACTTTCGGGGCGCCACCGGGCATGCGAGGCACCGGGGCTGCAGTACCGATTTTCGGCCGCCTGGCGGCAACAGCAGCGCTCCACCAATCGGGCGGCTCCAGTACCGATGCTGGAGATACTGTATTCTGTTTGCCTCCAGGAATGATGTACTCTGTCGTCATGAGACCTGAAATGGATTGCATTTGCCATCAAATATGCTTTCTAGCAAGACCATCTAGCTTTTTTAACTTTTCTTAAAGATGTCTCTGACTGACTGTGCTGATGCTGTATGCCAGACCTCTGAAAATGTACCGAATCCCACACACTTTCCTTCCACCTGTTCTGGGCACTTGGGCTGTGCTTACCGTACCATGGAGCATTGCAGTTGCTCCAGATTGCTGCTCTCGTGAAAAATGCAAGTTGATGTATCAGCAAAAAAAGTGTTTGGAGTCTTAATTGATTGTTAAATCTGGTTATGTTTTTCACTTCCCCTGTTTGTCTTTTGAAACAAAGTCTATCCACTGTGTGTTTTGGTAAAGCATTTAGAAGAATTAAATTATTTAAACTAACCCTGGTACTGAATTGGAAATAATAATTAAAAAAACATACCTAGATTGTGGCATAATATGTAGATACAATAATCATGGTGGGGTGGTTTTTTTCTTTTTAATGATCTATACAAGTGAGTAAAAGTGCTTGGTACATGAAATTATATTAGGAGTCACTTTAAGATAATGAGGAAAAATAAAATACTGTGGAGGCAATACTGAGGCAAAACTCATCACTCTTAAATCTTGGCTCTGGATTTTCTGTGGTATTGACTCTAAACTTGGTCCAAGCAGTTGGTCCAACGCTGCCCAGTGAGTGTGACGCACAGAATCAGAAAATGCAGAAAGAAAGCTATTCTATAAGTAATACATGCTGCAGGGACACATACAGCAGCAGCTCATGGGCTCCATACCCAGCTCCAGCCCCACCCCCACCCCTTTGTCTCTCCCAACCAGTGTGGGCAGAGCCACGCCCACCCTGTGTCCCACCAAATGCAGCATTCCTGGTGCTTTGGGACCATGTCACCCGGCAACCACAGCGCCCAGCTGGTGGGGACCAGCACAAGAAGCACTGAGACCCTGGGTGGGGTTCCAGGGTGTGTGAGCCCAGGAGTGTGGCAGTGCTGGCGGGGGAGAAGCAAGCTAAAGAGCCAAGGCAGCTGCTGGCAGCGCAGAGGGCTGTTAGTTCCTGCACTAACGACCTGGCTTCAGTTTTTTAGAACTGCATCATTTGTAGAATAAAATCCTGCCTTCCACTGCCAGTGTCTCAATGAGGCTGAACTCAACATCAGCGTCATGGACCCTTGTCCTGCGAAAGGCTCCGGACCAGCGGTTTTTCTCCCAGTAGTGATGCCAGTTCCCTTCACTGTCTGCTCCAAAGCCAAATACAGAGACCTGCACACACAGCAGAAAGAGCCATCGGTGCACAGGTGCTCAGTCGCCCTGAGGGCACACAGACAGAGGTGGTACGGCAGCAGCACCTGGTCATGCTGTCCACATTTACCTGCTGGCAAGCATGCAAGGCGAAGAGCAGGGCAGTGAAGCCAGTGGAGGGATACCGTCCATGGTGCTGTGTCCAGTTGTCGTGGATGTACTTGAGGAAAGCTGGGCTTAGGATCAGCACCTGAGTGGGGAGCGGAGAAGCCAGCAGTTGCTCACTGTGCTGGGAATGGGATGGCCAGCCTCCACCACCAGCACTGCCATCAGCCTTCCTGCTTGCCAGTTCTGCCCCTATCCCACTGGAAAACAAGCCTGGTCTCTGCCCAGAGGAGCCCTGCCTGTCCAGGAGGAGTGGAACCCACTGAACCCTTACCTTGTTTCTGTCAGCTTTGATGAACCGTTTCACTCTCACGTATGTGCTGCAAAAGCCAGAGGATAGCAGTAAGGGTGTGGCACCCCTGCTGCCGGGGCCTCTCCTTCAGAGGCAGCTGGTTTGCAGAGGGTGCTGCTAGCCCCATGGCACCCTGGCCCCATGGCACCCCAGCCCCTTGGGCTGGCCCAGCAGTATCCCCTGGCCTGGCTCTGGGAAGGGTCACATCAAGGCCATGGCCCCACAGTGGGGACAGCCATTCCACCCGTAGGAGTTATGGGACTGCAGGATGTCTGAGCCCTGTGGGGACAGGGCAGTGCCTGCTTCCCCAAACGGTCGTGCGGAGAGATGCCAGAACCCTCATCCAGGGGCCCTTCATCCCACCAGGACCATGAGGCCAGGGCCCTAGTGAGGCACCAAGGCCCCCAGAACCACCCCGCACTGTCCCCAGGGTCTCTAGCACAAGAGATGCTGTTGCCCCAAAGCTGACGCACTGCGTGAGCTCTCCAGTGGAGAAGGCACTGGCCACCCACTGCAGGTCCAGTGGCTTGAAGGGGACAAGGACGAGGTGGACACCAGGCCGGAGGTTCACTGCGCTCTCTGGGTACATGAAGTGATGGGTTGTTCTTGTGCCAACATCCAGCTCAAAGCCAGCAATCTTCGCTCTGTTCATCCTAGGGGACAGCAGGAAGGCACACCCCAAAATGAAGCTGCAATGCCACGCCAGTCCCAAGCTGCTGGTCCCACCAGGCAGGGACACCAGCTCACTGTAGCCAGCAACAAAGAGGGAACATGGGCTACCCAGGGCTAACGTGTGCCCCAGGGTGGGGGGGCTCCAGGGAGCAGGGGCAGCAGTTCCTCTCCTCCACCATCACAGGGCTTGTGTTTGTGGATGGGGGGGGGGGGAGGGGGGGAAGTGATGGGTGACAGGGGCACGTCAGGGCCCTGGGGAGACAGGGAGGGGCAAACCCCTTCTGGGGCACCCACCTCAGCACCCAGTCGTGCCCATCGATCTGCAGGCCATGGCCAGACCCCTTCAGCCGCCCCGAGTTCCCCACCACTGCACAAGTCCTGCAGCGAGACGGGTCCCACAGGGCACTGGTTGGGACCCGGAAGACAGTGAAGAGCTGCTGAATTATGGCCTGGACTTGGACACTATTTGGGTGACCCTGCAGCGTCTGGGGGAGCAAGGACAGCAACAGGCAGCATTAGTCCCCCGGCAGTACCCCCAGAGGGAGACAGAACCCCAGTCGAACCAGAAGAGCCCTGGGAAAGCCACAGAAAGACCCAATAAGATAACAGGAAAAGGTTGCGGGAGAGCCCAGAGAGGTGGAAGCAGTGGTGAGCTGGGGTCCCTGCATCCCCTTCATCCCCCAGATTAAGACAGGCCTCTGTCTCCCTGCCCCACCGCAAACAGATTTGGTGACACTGAGAAGAGCCCTGAGCTGCCACTCATGACCCACTCACCAGCCACCACTGAACCACGTCAGAGGAGAGCTCATGGGCTGTGCCCTTCAGCAGAGGCCCCATGGCCATGTCATAGTGGGTGTTGAACCATGCAGAGCCATTGGCAACAGCAGTGCAGCAGGTAGCGGGGGTGTCGAGGAGCAGTGGAGGCCCAGGGAAGGGGCTGAGGCCATCCGTGGGGGCTCGGAAACATTGCCACAGGACCAGCAGCAGGCACAGGATGAGCACCACCTGCATGCACCTCTGGCCCAGCATTGCTCATGCCACCTGCAGTGAGATGTCAGAGGGAACAGTGGTAGTGGCACCACAGAACCCCTTCCCACCCATGCTCCCACCTCCTGGGACGCCCCTTGGCTGCTCACCAACCCTGCAGGGACCTGACATCGCCTGGTACATGTTTCCTTTTCAACCCATTCAATACCTTTATTGCTGTGCTCTGCTTCTGACACTGTTACAGTTACTCAGGTCCAGGCAGGGCTGGCTGGCAGTATTCACTGGAGGAGGAGCTGCTCTCTGCTGCTGCAACACCTTCAGGGTCTGCAACACGGTCCTGTGAACAAGTGGCAAAGCACTGTCACCCTGGCCACAAGCCAAACTCCAGCTACCTTCCAGAGTGGCAGATGCCTGCACGTGAAGCAGCCCCGCTGCTGATAGCATGCCCCACCGCTTTCTCCCCACACATGCTGGCACTGCAGAGTGGCCACTGGGCAGAGGAGCCCCTCAGCCTGTTTGCTGCCACCGAGCCCACAGAGACATCTTGCAGCCAGTGAAGCCAGCCCTCCCCAGCGGCCCCGGGGTTTTGCATCTTCAAGGGCACTGAATCATTGCCAGGACGAAGGAGCAGGAGGTACTAACTGCTGTCCATATGCATGAACCTTTCTTAAATACCCATATTTAAGTGACATTTCTGTTCTCCATCTAAAAGCACTCAAGTAAACCCAAAATCAGAAGGAAAAGGGTTTTCTTATCCTCAGGAAGTTCACAAAGTACTCAGCCTCTTAGGACCTGGCTCCCATGGGGCCAAGGTGAGAGTGAAGAGCAAGGATGCAGGGACATCCTCCATTCATTCCAGGGTCAGAAGCAACTGCGGGAGGTTTGGGATGGGGTCCCCTGTGTACTAGGAAAGATGGAGGGAAAACTGCTCCTGTCCTCACAGGAGCACCCTGTGCTTCCACCAGTTCCCTGGGTGCTGATGGGGGGCACCAGCTTAGCTTCTCTACATTGACCATTTTCTGCAGCTCCTGCAGCACAGAAATACCTGCTTGCTGTGGTGTCCAACCAGTTGCACTCAAATCTGACTGGCAGGACATGCACCTGACAGCAAAACTGCTGCTCCTGGGGGTCCAAGCAACAAGCAGAGATGGGAGATGGGAGGTGGGGTTCGGACAATCCCAGGTGGCTGCAGCAGGTCACACTCCCCTGCAAGCCTGTCCTTCAAAAAGCAACTGAACCATCACCCCTTCTTGAAGGGAAGCACAAGCAAGCCACCACCAGCACTCCGGAAACACAGATGTGGGTGTTCCCAAGCAGGAAGCAGCCATAGTATGCTGGTTTTTTGCACCACAGGCTCAGGGAGATCCCAGAGGCCCCTGATGCTCTCCCTGCTGGTGGCTGAGAATCCCTGTAAATCCAGCAAAATGCTGTCCTGCAGCAGCCATGAGCATTTGCTACGATGGAGGCAAACAGTGTCCATCTGACATGCCAGTTGGGCCAGGAGCCAGCAGTCCCCCAGCAGGCTGGTTCAGGCACTTGTGGAGCCTTGGGAGTTATTAAGCTGCAGCCCATGGAGAGGTATGAGCTGGCTGGTGGCTGCATGGCTGGTGCCTGCAGCTCCATTAAGCCCAGAGCCGGGGGACCGAGGCAGCGCAGTGAATACCTTTTTGCAGTTGCCAGTCACTGGGGTGGGCAAGGCTTTGAACAGGCAGAGTAGAGCAGCCCCATCTCCCTGCCTGTGCACACACACATCCCCTGCTTTTGGGTGGGACCTCTCCACCTGTACCCGCACCCCCATGCAGCTGAAACAACACCCCAGCCCTGCACCCAGAGATGCCCTCACCTTGAGGTCCCCCAGCCCAGCACTATCAACCGCACGACACTGTGTCACAGCCATACAGCCACTGCATCAGGCTGCATTCAGTGGCCACAGACGTGTCCCTGCCCCCACTTAGCCCCAAGAGACACTGCCAGGAACTCCCCAGTCCCATAGCCAAGAAAGAGGCCCTGATGGTGTCACTACCCCGTGGTCCCCTCACCTCCTCAAAGTGCTGCTGAGCACGGCCAGGTGAAGGTCTGCTCCCAGGCTCGGTGGCCTCACCAGTGCTCATTGCAAGTTGCAACGGGCCACCACAGGAAGAGGAAGTGTTGCACTGTGATGTGGGGGAGAACACAGCCTTGCAGCAAGTGGCATGGTGAGGTCAGGGCTGCCATCCTTCCCTCCAATGGTGCCCACCAGCCTGGCATCCCAGCACACCCCTCCCATCCATGGCAGCACCATGGTGGCCACCAGTCCTGCTGGAGCCGAATGCCCTGGACATATTCCTAGGGCCGAATCCAGAAATTCATCATTAAAATGTTCCTCTGAGAGTGGGAGAAGTTGCCTCGAGTGGAACTGCCCTCCTGCCCCTGCAGGTCCTGGTAGATGGCTCTACTTCTGCTGACACTGACACCAGCAACACAACCCATCAGCCCTGTCCTGCCCTACCCAGCCCCACAGGCAGCTGCCTGCCCCATCTCCGAGCACCCACCCCTCAAGGCAACTTCTGCAAGCTGTGGGCAGTGCTGGTCAGAAAGCAAAGGCATTTGACCAAGTAAGTTTTGCATCGGACGCTGCACTCAGCAGCCGGCTCTCACCCCAGCTCTATGAATTTTTGGATCCACTTATGCATTTGGCCTCCGAACATCCCACATCAGCATATCCCACAGCTTGACTCTGGACAAGTGAGGAAGCCATCCTGCCACCCACAAAAATGTCCTTTTATTTTTTTGTTCTGCTTTTAGTTTGATGCTTGTCTGGTCAAAGGGTTCTGTCCTCTCTCTGCCACGTGCTGTGAGCCTGGTATGACATACAGCCTTCCCACACAAACCTCTCCCCCTTTGCTCTTCTCCCCACCAACTAGTGCCTCTCACCTGACCCCCACGACTCATCATCAGCCTTTGCCAAATCTTTGCTTTGACTGTTTAGCGAATGCCTGAAGATGCTCACACCACTCTCCACTCACTGTGACAAATGATACAGTGATGCTTGAACAAAGGTGCAGATCCTGCAGGACCACAACGTGGATGGCCCACTCAACCCCACAGGCTGCACCCTCGTCGCCCCCCCACCCCTGCTTACCTCCTCCAAGCTGTTAGCACTGGCCTTGCAGCAGCCCACGTGGCTGGTGAAGGCAGAGGTTGTGGGGCAAGCTTAGGTCCTCCTGCACCTGCAGCACGAAGTTGTACACCGAGATGAGGGCCACCATGGTGCTGTAGCAAGGTGGCACCAGGAAGGGGAACTGCTGGAAGGAGCCATGGTCATGCTGGGGGTGGGAAGGGGGCTGGGGTCACATTGCTGCCAGCAGCAAGGGCAGGAAGGAGCCCCTCGCCTTGCACATACACACACACAAACACATTGAGAGACAGACACCCCCTCAGTGTGCACACTGACACACCCAGGCACACAGCACAGCATGGCTACAAATCCTGCAATTATAAGCTGAAATATTTTAAGGAAGCCTGAGGCAGACACACTTTGAGACGCAGGGAGCCCCAGCCTGGTGGTGCAGTGGAAAGTGTGGCTAAGCACGGCTGTGAGAGCCAAGGATGTGCTCTGGGCATGCTGGGGTGTGCTGAGTTATCTGGCACAGACCAGTCACCTCTGAGGTACACCAGATGGGATGTGCTGGGCACTGTTTGTGAAGGCAACATCCCACTGGACAGTCCCTGCAGAGAATCTGGGGGTGACCCAGCACTGTCGCACCCCAGGGCCCTGCTCTAGCCCCATGCAAGTGCTCCATGACCTGAGCCCTTTGCCGTCTGTTTCATTCCCCCTGTAGCCCAAGGGTGCCCCTGAGGGGGAGAGAGGGCATCCCCTTTACCATTCTGGGGGCCCCCACACAGAACCTAACTATGGCCCCCCTGGGGGAGTACCATGACTGCCCCATGCTCACATCTGGCTTCAAGTCCAGCAAGAGTCCTCACCTGCTCCTTACCTGCCTACATGGCTCTGTCCAGCTAGTTTTCTCCCCAAAACTGGCTCTATTCCTACCCCATTCAATAGACAATCAGGCAGCCATCTTGACTATAAACCCCATTGTCATTTTATTTCTTTGGAAATGCAGTGCTCCCTCTAAGCACCACCTCCTGCACCAGGAATGAGACCCCTCAGAATCTGTGGTCAAATCTGTGCTGTCAAAATTTAGGATGAAGCACCAGTACTAGAGATCAGGCCATGTCAGGGCTTGTCTGTGCAGAAGATGGGAACCCCAGGGCACCAGAGACATGCTGAGAACAAGTTTCATTTAATGTACATCAGCCCAACACCACAAAATAGATTCATGCTGATGACGCCATGCTGATGCCCCAGCGCTGTGCTATCTGGGAGGGAGGGTGAAGGGGCATCAGCGAGGAGTACTTACAGCAGGCTGGCCCCTGGCTCCAGAAAGCAGCTACAAAACACAAGCAGCACAGGAGAGAACAGCCAAGGAGCTTTTCTATTCCTGTGGAAATGAAAGCCAAGATGAAGTCTGAAGCAAGCCTGAATCCAACCCAGCACACGCAGGAAAAGCTGTTCAGCAACTTGTAAAGAGTGACAACTAGGAAGCCCATGTCTCAGGGTGTGCTACCACATCCAGAGCCAACTTCAACTCAAAGAGCTTTTCCTGTGCTTTTGGCAAGGCAGGAAGCTCATGGCTACCTTGGCTCGGCCATCCTTCTCCCAGGGGAGCCCCATTCAAAGGTATTCCAGGTCCTACCTCCACCAGGAGCTTCCACCATACCTGGCTTCCCCCTGTACAATGTGTTTTGAGGTCTTCAGGCAAAGGCCTGGGAAGTTCCAAGTGTTGTCTAGCTGGGGCATGGATGCCTTGATGTCCCCATCTCTGCCAGAACCACTCTCAATGGCAAGAACTGGTTTCAGCTGCCAGGTCTGTTGGGACGGAGTCAGCAGACCCCATTTTCCCCACCCTCCCATGGCAGTCCCACAATGAAGAAATTTTTTCCCAAAGCTGTGACTGTCCTTCAAGGAGGTTGCCTTATTTAATAGGTCGATTACTTGATTTATTAGCATTTCATGGGTACTTAGCATGAAACATGACTCCCCAAACACTTCTGCAAGTCTCTCATGCTGAAGGTTGCCTCTACACCTGTAGGATTTTCTTAAACTTTGTGGTCCAGTCTCAATTCCTGAAATAATCACCCCCGCCTTTGAGTAGTCCTGTGCTGGAGAGCATTTATCCATTGATGATCTTCTCACTGATGTATCCAGGCATGGTGTAGACCAAAAGAACCAGGAAGATAGTCAGAACAGCGACAATAAATAGCACAATGATGTATTTCTTGTACCGCTTCCAGATAAAGAACACAAAGGTCTTCATGGGATTCACAAACCAGTTGAAAGAAGTTTTTGGCCGGCTGGAACAGGAAAGGAAGAACAGACAAGCACAGGCTCAATCCACAGAGCAGCACACTGGCCCCTCTGTGCTGGTGCCCTGCCACCCTCATGGGTCCGCAGCTCTTCCTGCCACTTCCAGGCAAGATCAGCCTAGGGGCTGCAATAACTACAGTGCCTGTTGCAAGTGCTGGAAACAGGACCTGAGCCTCAAGACGGCCCCGCAGAGCTGTTCTGCACCCATGTGGCCAATGCATTGCGTTCATGTGGTTGAACCAGAGCTGCCCTTTTTGAACAAGCAATGTTACAGCATAGCTGCCTTCAGCACCGAGATCAGCCCTGGCCCAGCTGCTGCAGCCACAAGTCTGCCAGACCTACTGAAGCTCTGGGAAGCCCTGGCAGCCCCAGTCCCATAGATTCCCACCACCAAGGGCCTCACTGATTGCTCTCAGCTTCCTGACAAGCAGAAGCTGCTCCCTGTCCCCATGCAAACAGCTGCTGAAAACACAGCACTGCCCATCCAATGTAACACACATACTCACTTGGGCTTTTCCAGGGGTTCAGGCTCTTTTCGTCCCAAACCAACAGGACTTTTCTCAGCCTCCTCCACAGTCAGCAGCTGGAACTCTGCTTCCACCTTACCCTGGAGGGGAAACATGTCTGAGCCACAGCTGCACATGTTGCTTCGCAGACCAGTGTGTTAACCACACACCCTGCCAAGACTGGGTATTTTTCTCCCAGTTCCACTTACAGATGCTCAGAGCAATTAACTTTTCTCTCCAGGCATTAGCTACAGTCTCACTCACTTCACAGGCAGCAGAAATTGGACTGGCCAGAAACTGTTTTGCAACCAAGGCACTGTACTGTAATGCACCCCCCCGCATATGGATTTCTTGGCAGTCTCCCAGTCTGGCACTGAGCAAAAAACTTACCCCTGGGGACAAACAGTGGTCCACTAGCAAGGTCAGCAGCAGCCAGTCTGCCCTGGAACAGTTGGCACCTGCCCGTCTGAGGTAGGCAGAGACCCTTGGACAAGCTTTTGTTGCTGTCCTGTCTGGCTGATGGGGAGCCATGTGCTTTTTGCTTTGCTCCTCTAACTGAGCACTGCTCTATAGGAAGCTCAGAGGAAGGCATGAAGTTGAACACCCCCGCACGCCACTGCAGCTGACACTTGTCGGTAGATGAAGTGCTAGATTTGCAGAAGGGACAAGTCTGCAGGACCTTGCACTAAGTCCTGGCCAGCTAGCTGGGTCATTGCTGCATCTGTAGGTTATGTACATGCCAGACAGGTTCTCACGTTAAGGCAGAGGCAGAACACTGGCTCTCTGCCCACCTGTGCCAGCACCCTGCCTTACCGTCAGGAGGTACTTGTTGCCACTGGAGTCTGTGAACTCCACGTCCTCTGGTTTGACTGAGCGGCTCCCCTTTTTCTTCTTCTTCTTCTTCTTCTGCTTGTCCTCCCTTTCCTCTCTCTCTTCATCCTCTGGATCTTTGAGCTTGATGAAGGGCCACCAGCCCCTCATGCGCTTGTTTCGGAAGATGGAGAAGCGAGGTATTGCATACTCCTTGGCCATCTTGATGGTGCAATGCTCTGAGCTCTTGGCTGCTCGCACCATGTCATGCAGCTTCAGCTCGATGGAGCCTGCAGGCACAGTGAAGAGGACAGCTCATGGCAAGATCCTGAGGTCAGCCCCATACACCATTTGACTTTCTGTCTCAGCCAATAGGTCCCAGCTGCTGCAATGATCTAACAGAGTCCTGCACATTTACAGGTGGAGAACCTGAAGCTCAGCATAAGAAAAGACTAGCCCAAGAGTTAGAGACAAGAAGCACAAGCCACAGACCTCGTCTCATCTCTGACGTTGCCAGTTCGGTTTGTGTGTGGGTACAGTGAGTTATTTTCATGCCTTTACTGTGTCCCACCCTTCTTTCCTCACATGCCCAAGCTCCTCTTCCCAACTCATTCCCATAAATGTCAATTAAAAACTGTAAAATCTGGGGAACTCTTTTAAAGGTTTCAAGTCTCTCTTACACCTGAAACAGCGTTGGTTTATTTCCCTGCTTGGCCTTACGCCCCTGTCCTCCTTGGAAGGAGCTCCTGTCCCACTTTGGCACTGAGCCCTTGCAACACACCAGTCTTGCCATGTACTGGTCTGTGTTGGCAAAAGCATAGCCAGCAACCAAGGGGTGTGGGTGTTCTCCTCTGCTCAGCTCTGGTGAGGATGTATCTGCATAGTGTCCAATTTGGGGCCCTCAACACAAGAAAGGTGTCAGCTAACTACAGAGAGTCCATTGGCTGAGATGGTTGAGGCTAGAGTATGTTCCATAGCAGGTCGGGTTGAGACCCATGCATGTTCAGCCCAGAGAAGAGAGGTCAAGGGAGAGATCTTACTGCATCTCCCACAGCCTAAAGGAAGCTATCAAGTAGATGGAGCTAGACTCTTCTCAGAAGTGGATGATGAAGGCATGCAAAGCAACAGACATAAGCTGCTGCAAGTTAAAAAACCTGAGAATTATGAGAATGGTGCAGCCAGAAAAAGGGGCCCAAAAGGGTGCTGGAACCTCCATCCTTGGAGATACTAAAAAATCACTCAGACAAGGCCCTGAGGAACCTGACCTACATTGCATCTAGCCCTACTTGGAGCAGGAAGTTGCAAAAAGACTGCAGAAGCCCCTTCTTGCCTAGAGGTTCATGGGATTGTACATGCCAGGAATCGCTGGGATTGCTGTCTAATGCTTTCTTCAGTGCCTGAGTAGCAAGGCTGAACTAATCACCACTGGCAGTGCCTCATGGAGGTAAAGCCCTTTAAATACACCACAGAATGTTGATGAATAAAGAGAATTTTATCCTGCCCAACAGACAGCAGGGAAAAGGGGCTGCTTTTTAATGGGGAGGCCAAAGTTTGGAGAAGGGAGGGACAACTGAACAGAGTTGTTCAGTACAAACTCAGGGATGGCAGAAGCAGGAGAGAAGCAGTACCATTTGTGCTAGCATAGTGTGGGTAGAATCACCACCAGCCCAGCTTTGTCACCAGGCCCTGCTGCATGCCCAGCTCGACAGGGGAGCTCAGGTGCAAATGGTCTCACAAAGGTTGCCAGTCCCTGTGCCCACAAGGTAAACACCTGAGGAAAGCTGCTCTTAGGCCAAGTCTTTGAGATCTGCAGGTCTAACTGAGATCAGGGAAAATGAGCATGTTTACCAGAAAGGTTGTGAGGAAGCAGAACCTGGAAGTCCTGCAGTGTGTCAGGCCCTGAAAAAGGACACCAAGGCCCTGGCACAAGTATGCAAACTCAATGTGTCTGTGTAGGAGAGGTACGCATCTCCAGGCTCTGCCTATATCTCCCATGTGAAAAACCAGGCCAGGTGACTGCTGAGCTGAAGACTTTGATCTGATGCTCCTGGTAAACTGTTCTCAGAGAGCTGGGCCCTGGAGGAAATGCTGTACTCCTCTAGCAAGGTGAGGGACAGGTCACCCCACTTCAGGCAGGTCACACCATACCTAGAAAGTCATTAGCTGAAATTCTGTCGTAATCCCAGACCTGGAGGACCAGAACAGCCGGTTCCCGAAACTCTGACTCCTCCATGGAGAAGACAGAGTCTTTCTTCTTGTAGGTGATCTCCTTCTCAGTCGGGAGATAGTTGAAGCGGAAGATGAACCTCCAGTTGAAATTGCCCTCCCCGGTCAAGGAGTTAAAGTGAACATCTGTCTCCTGCTTGTTGTGGTCAAGACCCTTTATCCAGCTGCAGGAAAAACTCAGTTATCTCCTACCCCTGTCGGCCAGCCCCAAAGGCACAGCAGAAGGCAGGAGGGGCTGAATGCCATGGGGTAGCAGGAAAGGAAGAGTCAAAGAGCCAAACCAGACCAACAACTAACCAACATCTTTGGGGGTACAGCAGTCCATGCAGGGGACTGGAGTGGGGCACCTCATGCTGAGGCAGGGAAGAGAAGAGGTTCAGAGAAGGTATTGAGGGTGTGGGGCAGGACAGCCAGGCTCTGGCCTCCCTCTGGCTCCCATCAGACCTTTTCACGTAGATGTCACTGGAAGGCTCTCCTGTCACTGGGTTGACATCATCGAGGATCACATCGTCTGTGTTCCAGATAATGACACGCAGCTCATAGCTGTGGGAAGGACACAGGGGTGAGTAGGACACATGCTCTTGCCCCCAGTGCCTGGGAGGACAGGTCAAGCCCATAGTGGCAGAGCAGCAGGACTTGAACCCTCCTAGCACTGTGGTCTCCTGCCAGGGCTCCTTTGGCCAAGCACAGCCCAGCACTCTCACTGCCATGCACAAAGCCCTCTCTGAGGGGCTACAACCCTACAAGGCAGACAACCTGTGGTGGGTTGACCTTGGCTGGATGCCAGATGCCCACCAAGCCGCTCTATCACTCCCCTCCTCAGCAGAAGGAGGAAGTGATAAGAGAACTTGTGGGTCAAGATAAAGGCAATTTAATGAAGCAATACCAAAAGTTGCACACACGGAAGCAAAGGAAAACAAGAAGTAATTCTCTGCTTCCCATCAGCACGCAATGTTTGGCCACTTCCTGGGAAGCTTTAGTACGCATAGCAGTTGCTCCAGAAGACCAACACCATAAATAACAAATGCCCCCCCTTCCTCTGCTTTTACATCCGAGCAGAGGTCATATGGTATGGAATAGCCCCTTGGTCACTTTGGGTCAGTTGTCCTGGCTATGTCCCCTCCCAGGACCTTGCCCGCCCCCAGCCTGCTGGGGTCAGGGGGGAAGGTTGGAGAGACAGCCCTCATGCCGTGCAAGCCCTCCTTGGCAGCAGTCAAAGCACTGGTGTGTTATCAGCACCTTCCTAGTTTCCAATACAAGCACAGCACTGTGAGGACTGCTATGGGGCTCAGCCAGACCCAATACACAACCCACAGTCACAACAGGCAGCTTTTGCAAAGCAGATCCCTGGTATGTGGGAAACCCACACAGCACCACTTAGCCATAGGAGCACAGAAAGGCTTAGGCAGGAAGGGACGTCTGCAGTCTCTGCTCCAACCTCTTGCTCTAACTTCATAGTAGCTCAGATTGCTCAGGGCCTTGTCTGCCTGAATTTCAAGTTTTTCCAATGGTGGATATCCCAACACCTCTCTGGGTCACTCTGTTCCTATCCCAGGTAGCTTCATACTCATTGAAAAATTTTTTTCCTTGCATCCAGCTGGAATCTCCCTTGCTGCAATTTGTGCCCATTATCTCTTGTCCTTCCACGTGCACTGCTGAGAAGAATCTGGACCCTCCCTCTCAACAGCCCCATAAGATCACTGAAAACAGCAGATATCCTCCTTCAGTTTCACTTCTGCAGGCACCCAGAGGACATCTGCCCACCAGCCAAAATAAAGCTAGATGAGTAGCTCTGAGCTGGGTTTCTATCACCTTCATGTCCAGCCTTAAAAGAGATTAACCCTGCCCTCCACATACACTTGCGTAGCTGAAGCACTTACACCCCACCAAAGAGACCATCCCATGGCCAGAGCTGAAGCAGACAGGAGGGCTGCAGCCAGGCTAGCACAGACCATCAGCCTGTGCAGGGCTCTGTGGCATATCCCCACAGGCATGGCAAGGGACAGTGACCCTCCATGCAGGCTCACCAGCCCCAGCCCCGCTCCTATGGGTGCTACCTGACAGGCAGTCGTGGCTTGATGTTGACAGGCGGCGGTGCGGGGACATCATTTGGAAACATGTCAATCCACATGTGCAAGGAGCCCTATTGAGGTAAGACAGCAGAGAGACTTCAGAGGAGACCACCCTCCAGCTCTTCAAGGAACAAGGGCTTGGTCCTGCAAGGGAAGCTCTCAACAAAAAAACACCGCTTGTCTCTCTCCACCCCCAGCACTTCAAAGTGACATGTGACTGCATTTTAGACAGGGCAAAAATTAAAACTATCAGAAATTGCTTATTTCCCTCCCCACTCTGCTCCCAAGAAAAAACATTTCAGCTCAACTAAATCAGTTTCAAACAGAAGCCAACATGTTCCTCACTCTTAACAAGCATACGATGATGCAATGCTTCAGCATAATCAAGAATACTAAGAAGTGATGAGTCTTACTCTCCCCTCCCCATGTGCATTTCCAGTGCCGAACAAAGCCAGAGTGACTGCGGAGCTCTGCTTTGTTACAGACCTCTGGTATCTGAGGGAACAGGAGATGGTCAAGTGCAGGACACTGAAATGGTCAAGTTCAGATTGCTGCACTGCATAAAATGGAGGATGAATGTTTCTCCTCCAGCCAACAGGGAGAACGGGGCTCTTGCAGGGGTGCAAAAGCAGCCGTGACAGGGGACAAAGCAGAGGAAGAGGCAGGGATAGGCAAGGACATTCACCCACCGTGGTGCATGGTGGCAGGGCTTAGAAGGCAGAGCAGGTCCCTTGCCACCCACACAGCATCCTCATCAGAGCACTGCTACACAGCCTGAGAAGACGGGAAGGACTCTGGGCCAGCAGCATTGTGACCACAACATCAATAGACAGAGGTCCCTTAAGGAAAGGGGTGTTCAGAAGCACTGCGAGAGGTCAGAGGGTGGATCTGAGCAAAGGACACCCACGGCCAATACTTCATAGTAGGGCCAGCCACCCACAGACACAGCTCCAGTTGCCCACCCAGGAAGGGACAATGCATGAGATCCATACCATGATGAGGAAACGGAAGGACAACAAGGGATCAGCTAGGGGACTGGGAATCAGCTGCCTGAAGGTCTTTCCTCAGAGCAATGTATAGGCCGGGCAAGGAAACACATCTTACCTGCACAAGTCCAGGGTTCTCCGGGTTGTACAGGGATCGGATCTCCACATGCTCTGGTACCAGCTTGTATCCGTACCCTGGCATCTCTTCCCAGTGCTGCAGGACGTACAAAGCCTTATGTTCATCATCCACTGACCAGTTCTCATCTGACGCTCCTCTCCTGTTCCTCACAGAGGCCTCTGCAGCAGGACACAGCCAGGCAGAAGATGAAGGCATCTGGCCAGCAAGAGCCATGTCAGGACATTAGTCACAGGCAGAAGTAAGAGAAGATGATGGACTAGGCAAACAAGCACCTCACCAGAAAAACAAAATGGAGAGAAGCAGGAGAGAAAGGATGAAGGGAATGAGTTCAATATGTTGCAGTGATGAGGAAAACTGTAGGCAGGAAGACAAACAAGCTAAGAGAAGTAAGAGGAAAAGGACAAAAAAGAATTTATTATGGCCCTGGGAAAAGGATGCAGGAGACACTGAGGAGGATGTGACCCTCTGAGTCAGTTTAAGTCCCCATGTCCCTGTGGTAGTGCCAACAGATCCAGATGAGAGGTTTTGCCCTATAAGTGCTCCACTTGGCAGTGACAAGCTGTGCTGTCTGTTAACAGTCTGTGCAATTGACTCATTTGGCACAGTAAAGCCAGGCAGCTCAAGACCAAATCCTGCTGGTGGAGAGAAAAGCAGAAACCAACAGGTGAGGACACAATGACCCACCCCTGTGTTTATGAAAACCATCTGCCCTTTCGGGATCAGTCTGAGACCAAAACGATCTCAAGTGGTCCCTGAGCTCAGCAGATGTTCACGGGGCACCAACTGCAGCAACATTTGAACCAGAGCCAGCTTTCAGGGGAACACCAGAGAAGCACCTTGTTTCTCCCTTCTCAGCTACCCAGTGACCTGAGAAAAGGTTAAAAAGAGCTTTTGGAGGCTCCTTGCCCTCTCCCGAGCAAGATTTCTTTCCCCTTCATGACATAAGCCACAGAGGACAGCAAAAAGCTGAGGAACAGCAGCACTGAAATGAACAGAAGGTGAAGTTGGCTGTACACTTAGCTGTCCCCTCTCTGGGCAGGTCAAGCACGGGGATCATCCTTCCTACAGGCTACACAGCATTGCCTTGTAGGGCCCAGCCATCCACAGGTGGGCCACATCTGCTCCATCCTTTCCTCCAGGCTGGATTTGATTGCACAGGTGCTGGCCATTGGAGAGAATGGGCTGAGCAGGACAGGCCTGTGCTCAGGGAAGTACTCAATCACTGCTGGTGGAGGGCATGAAAGGTTGATGTGTTCTTGGACATCTGTGCCCCTGGCTCAGGGTTTGTAACGTCAGTAAGGAGGAAAGAAAAATGGCAAAGGAGAAGCAGAAGCTGCCCACAAGGATAAAATCAACAGTCGTGAGAAGCCACGGGGAGTCACCCAATGCACCCAAAGCCACGAGAGCAGAAAGCATCCCTGAATGACAAAGCCAGCCAAAAACAGGAAAGGAGACTGAACACTCCCCACCCTAAAAAATAATTAAAAAAGGATGCCAGTATCTTGCTGCTGGTGCTCACAAGCAGATGGAGGTAGAGCTTTGTGCCAGCATCAGCCACCAGAATAAGCTACGCCGTCAAAACCCCTGTGCACATCACTGCTGTGCAAGTGGATTTACTTAGCTCCACCCGCTGCCCGGGAAGCCACTTTGGGACCTGATGGCCTGGATCATGTCTTCCAGGGCAACATCACTGAAACCAGGCCACTGAGCACTGAGGATGCTTCCCATAGTAACCCAGAAAGCTGGGCCATGCAGGGCATAGAGTGGGGGCAGCTGGACTGGATACTTCAGGGAAGAGAGGCTGGTGGGTTCCCAGACCTCTCACCAGCATGTGCACTGCTGAGCACAGACACCCACTTAAGGGAGCAGTCATTGTGTTCTCCAAGCCCTCTGTACCTTCAGGAAAAGCCTCTGGGGGGACCTTGAATATTTTATTGTCCACTTTGACCTCCTCCCGTCTGTACTCTGGTGCAGGGAGCAAATTTTTCTTGCATAAGCTATCCAAGATCTGTGTGGGTTTGAAAGCATCTCGCCACATGTTGTAGCTGTTTCTGCATGGAAAGGAGAACATCGAGAGCATCTTCAGCTTAGACATAACATGTTTTTTTCCTAGGCTGTGAAATGCCCTGCCTTCCCTACAGCACAGGCTATGCCACCAAATCCCTGCTCAGATTTTCACTGGGAAAACCACGGGGACACAAAAGCTTAATGAATGAAAAACTTAACAAACTTCTCCTCCCCGAAAGCAAGCCAGGCTTGCACCCCACAGAACCATTAGCTTCAGAGTAGTAACAGGAGAAATTCCAGCCGCAGCTTGGGAGAGAGGTTTTAGCAGTGCTGGGGACTCAACTCCATGCACACAGCTTATTCTCCAGTAGCAGGGTAGGCGAAGTTTACAGAAAGCTGGCCAGCAACACCAGAGAATCGATACTGAATGAGGCCAGAGAAAAACAGATGTCATGAATCTTGCTGCTCACAGAATTAGCTGCTACCAGAGAAATGGCCCTAATTCCTGAAAGAGCTCAAAATCACATCATTGTCAAGGGAGCGCTTTTCTCATAGAACACCAACATGAAAGCATTGAAGAATTTTTTGCTACTGTACACAAAATATGTAAGTCTGCAGTAGAAATGAGAGCTATCACAGGAAGCTGGTAGGAATCTAAAGGAGATGGAGTTACCCATGTAATTTGTAGTCAATCTGTGGAGCACCTGCTCAAAGGATACTGTGGATGCCAGCTCTGTCCTGCAAAACTGGAGGTGCTCTGCTACCCACCCAAGCAGTACATGAGAAGAACGTGTCTCGCGGCCCTAGTGTCACACCGGTACCTACATGTCATACTGAGAAGCCACTCCACAGTTGGCCCTGTGCTTGCTGTAGAATCGATTCTCCAGGTCAATCTTGGTCTCCCCAATCAGATCATCAGATCCAACCAAATCATGGTCAAATATTGCCACAGTGAGTTCTGATTCCATGGGAAAGGACACTGTCAGCTCCACAACTCTGGACAGAAGCAAATGGGGAAAGTACAATCAGCAAAGAGGATGGAAATGAAACACATGCTCTGCTTGGATCATCCTTTGCATTTAACAACTGTATTTGACAATTCAAAGATAGAGTTTGGTTCTCTGTAAATCCAGTGTGTGCAGTTTTCAGTGTGCCTGTTCAAATAAATTAGTTACTTTTCCAGGAACATATGCCCTTGGATAGAGGTCTTGGAGCTCGGGAAAAAGCTCCCTAATGTTCTGTTGCTGCTTGGCTCGCTACTTTATCTTAATCAAGCCCTTGGGAGTACTCCCTTCCTAACCCAAAACACTTAGGGCTCCTGTGTCAGCTGGAAGCACAAGACATGCCTGGGACCTTTGTGTTACAGCACAAGATTCTCTAGCAGAAAGGAACAGAAGACCACAGATACTAGGCCACAGCCTGAGCCCAGATTTGTACTATTCCTATTAAACCTGCTAGATGAAAATTTCCTGCATACTCTCCAAACACAGGATTGAGCTGCTTTGGGATGTATCGCTCCTTTGTGTCCTTCTGCTCCTGCCCCACAGTCACCACCACGTAGGGATCTGCCTTGCCATTGGGGTCTGCTGGAGACAGGTTCGTAGCCTAGAATACACAAGAGGTACTGCCATATGTCAGCTGCAGAGAGCAACCTGCACAAGGAACACTGCACAGGCCTGAGACCATCCAAGCCTGCTGCTCAGGTCCCTCCAGCAGCTGCCCCAGAACAGAAACAGTCACATTTGCACACAAATCCCCACTCAACAAGCTACCGATGTCTTCAGTGTCAGACCACCTGCTTGCCCATGGACTCAAAGCAGGTAAGTAGAGCCAAGAAACACACATCTGGATTTTTAGCACCTCCTGAAGCTATGCAGCATGGAAAGGTCCCCCTGGACAAGACACAGCTGACTTCCTCTGGGCTGGCAGAGCCTTCAAGCCAGCATTGAGTGTTTCACAGGTGCCACTTGTATATTTACTGAGCAGAGAATGGCAGGAGGTCCACAGGGAGGGACATCACTGCCACCACCACCACCAGAGACTTACCTTAATGATGTAAACTCTTACAAGAACCTTGATGGGTCTGTTTCTTGGAACGCCCTGGGAGACCTTGGGCTTTGCGCCAGCTTCCTCAGTGGGGTAGACATAGAAGGAACCCTGCAGAAAAGACACTGCAAGTAACAATCAGATACAAAAGATAGTATCTCAGACAGGATTGGAGCCACCAAGACCAGCTTCGCCTGCCAAATGAAAGACTAGAGCCATGCAGACCACAGATACCATGGACCCATGCAGACAGTCCTTTCCAAAGGCATTATCACATCCACATGGCCCAGGTAGTCCCTGTTTGCAAGTTAGGCTGTAGGCTGTCAGACCACTGCCAATGCTGTAAAATCTGAACATTTCCAGGCACACTTTGGACTGCCAAAGGCAGGGGCACCAAAGGTTTTCTAGGGACCTTCTTAAATCAACTTCTGTAGTTGATATTTCAGAGACTTCAAGATCTCCTGGGTGGGAAGATAGTGCCTCTTTTAAACAAGTCCTTTATGCTTCATGTTTTCTCTTTGCAAGAGCTAAAAAATCTAAATCAACTAACAAAGAACTACAGTATACAACTGCTTCAACAGGTACCAACGGTACCTGGCCATGCTGCACCGTGGCCTCACATCACCTTGCACAAACATGCACTCTCCAAGGCTTTGCTGGTGTCAGGCACCTGTCTGAAATGCAGGTTTTCCTAAGGATTTTCTTACACATGCAGTACATATGTAATTCAAATGATACAGTACCTTGTACTTCCCCACAAAATGTTCATCCTCGTTTCCATCTTCATCCTCACTTGCTTTGCCACGATGAAGGGGGAAAATACACAGCCAGTCTTCAAAATTACCAAACTCATTTTCCAGCTCAGAGTTGTAGATCTGAAATAAGTACAAAGTAATTTTTGGGCCTTTTCCTGTCATCTTAAAGGGGAGGAGAGTCAGAAAGATCATCCCTTCTGCGCTTCAACTATTTCATCTGGTCCTACCTTACCCCTGTATTATTCAGTGCCGAGTGCTATTGTTTTCCCTTATCCCCCTAGGTCCCTCCTCAGGTACGCACACACATCCCAGCTTGGCTCCAAGGTCTCGCTAGCTGTTTCAAAGCCCAGCAACAATGGGGGCCCAGTGCACACTGCAGGTTCTTCTCCCAGTCTATAAATTCCAGTGCAGGGAGGTGAGGACAACAAGGACAAAGAGCCGGGGTTGAAAAAGGCCAGATCTGTCACTCCAATAATGCAACAACCTGAAGGGTGGCGATGAGCTTCCTCTTGGGTCGAGCAGGTTCAGCTTCAATTGCTATCTCATCTTCTGCTTCCACATCTATGGAGGATGCATTTAAATTCCCACCTTCTAGAAATGGCAATAAGAGATTAAGAAACACTCTGGCCTCTCCCATCATCTCAAGTATCTGTCCATAAAATGACCCCAGCAATAGCTTTTGCTTTCGCCCAGGGCTCTGAACTGTGTCAGGGTAACCAGAGCCATTGCTGTCTAACCAGGTGGCTCTACAGCATCTCAGGTTTCCCAGCAAAGAAAGCCTCTCCTGAAATAGGGTTTACATAATTTCTATACTTACTGTCTCACCTCCCCAGGTCATTCCTAGGCGTGTCACTGCTTACACCTCCACAAACCTGAGCCTGCAGCTTTAACACTGTTCTAGATCACCTGTTTGCTATTACTGTCTTTGTGTTACCTTGAAGTGAATCCTCTAGCCCAGGTGAGTACCCCATGGGCACAGAATCATGTGCAGCTCCTGAACAGTTTTGCCTCTCCACCATCCTCTCTCCATCCCACCTTTGCTTCCTGCTCTCATCTTGCCAATCCCATGAGCCTTGCAGCTGATCTTTCTGTGGGTTTTTGCTCACTCAGGAAGGCACTTGCTTCAGCACAATTTTCCATACTTTGCTGAGGGAAGTTTGGTGTTTAAACTTGAAATAGCCTTTGTTAGCCCTTGCCAACGTTTCCAGTCTCTCTGCTTCCTTTTGCGTTGTTTTTGCTGAATGTTGCAAAGCTGTTGCCTGCTCAGATACCATTCCCACAAGCCCAGCACCCTCTGGGATGGTGCAAGTCCTGACTCTTCCCCACAGAAAAGCTGGATGTTGCTAGAGGACTCACCTGCATCATTCACGTCATCATTCTCAACATCTTCCTCATCACTGTGTGTCTGAAACACAAACAGTTACCCCACTTCCCTGACAGCAAAGGTGTCTGCATCCAAGCACAGGCCTGTCAAAGCTTTCAAGCCAGGAGAGTCAGTAATACCTAGCCTGAGATCATTTAGCATTAACATCATTGCAGGATGGTATCCAGTGAGTGCCTTAATGACTTTTGCTCTTCCCCCAGATCCTCCTGCTGTTTTTTTTGTTGTTGAGATTTAAGGGACATGGGGCAAGGAAAGAAATCTGGGGCAGACCAGCTCCCATAGCACATCCTGGGAAGACAGTCAGGACAGAAAGTAAGCAGCATGAAAGCCCCTGCACCGCAGCTAAAATCAGCAATGTCACATTTTCAGGAGTGCCTCAGCAAAAATCCAGTTGCATTCTCAAAACCACTTGGGCACCTAGCCTCATGGATGTGTCAGCACCCATTGTCTGCTGAAATCAGTCCAGCTGGTGCACGCTTGATACCTGAACACCTCAAATGCGCTTGACACACAAAAGCCCACATCTTCCTGCAGATCCATGCCAGGTGGGCTCCTAAGACACTCAGTGCTGTTGAAAGCATGCTCCTCAAGCCAGTGCAGCTACTTTTCCCCTCTGCTGACAGCTATCACAAAAGGTTACCTGGTTATACAGCTCCTTCAGGGACTCATAGTACTTGGACCACCAATCCAGTTCTTCGAGCTCTGGTTTTTCCTCTTCATATTCATCCTCCTTCTTTACAAGCTTATTGATGCAAATTTTCTTCAAAGGAGCCTCCAAAGAACGGAGAAAGGGGTTCAGAGGGAGGAAATGACCACCCAGGACACCCGTGCACCCTGCTCTAGTACCCTGCGAGCCTCTGGTAGAGGCTCAGCTTTCAGGCAGAGCACAGGAGCTGCAAAGCTACACACAGCCCCAGGTTTGTGCTTTTCTACAAAAGCAGCAGTTTTCAAGGCACTAGGCAATGTAGCTCTCCTCCCTGTGCCAGAGCCTGGACATGCAACGGTGCCAATGAACAGGCAGGAGAGAGGAGTGTTTGAGTCCAGAGCAAAAAATTATGGTTGAAACCTAACTCTGAACTTCTGAACATTATTTTTTGTTTTGAATGCTTGTAACCTTCAGTTTGGCTCTCCAAACTTCAAAATTTGCTATGTCAAATACATCACTCACCTTCACAAGACTCAGGGGGTGAGTGCTGGGACGTGGGTCACCAGCTGCTGGGGCAATGTTTACTACAGTCTCAGAAGGAAGATGCTGGGATGAGACTTTCTGAGCTGAGATGAAGAGAAAGAGTTTCAAGTTTCCATGCATTTATTCCTACTTTTTGTCCCGTTGTTATTCCACAGGAAAACCCTCCCTGTTACCTCACTATAGTGTGATTGCTTTGAAAGCCTTTGACAGCAGACCCTACAAAAATATTACAGGAAATACAAGTACAGTGCTGAGACTGGACACCATGATCAACATGCTTGTTGCTGACTCCCAGGAATTCAGATTTATGAGATACACCTTCCGTACTTGGAAATAATCACAGATGTATCAATCCTTTGCTTCTTCCCTTTTGTGCTGTATTTATTTGCATACCTCTAGATCAGGAGCTCTGGCTGTCACTATCACAGAACTATTTAGTGAATCCATTACCCAATGAACAGACCCAACGATGGGATGGGAGAGAAGCGTAAACCTTTCAATCCCTGGTCCTAGTGGACCAGCTCCCTAAAGCTTGATGGAGGCCTCACTGGGGACAGATCTCTAGCCTGGCTACACAAGGGGCTGAAACAGCTAAATACGATAGTCCTTCCCAGGCTAAACATCTCAGATTCTATACACAAACTTTCCACAGGGATAAGTTACTGTCTAGTATATAGCCCCAGCTAAACGTCCTTCTGGATAAAGACGTCTTCATGAGCCATTCTCCCTCCTCTACTTTCTACAAATGTAAGGCACACAGTGCCTGGGAAAGAGATCCCAAGGAGGTGCCACATTCACAGATGAACAGTCCTGCCAGTGTGGTAGGGAGGCAAACATTAAGCTAACCTTGGAGAAAACAGTAAGTTGCCCTTTGCCATCCCCAAAGAGGGATGCCAGCCCTTACACAGCACAACCGCTTGGCTGATGCTGCTTCCTGAACGCCAGTCTGGAGACAAGTGCTACAGACCAGGATCACAACCTGCCTCCAGCCCTACCCTGCCCCACGCTGTGCTTTTTCTGGGCATCTTGTGGATCTTGGGAGAGGGCTTTGCTGCCTGGCTAGTAGGGAGTGGAAGGGCCACAGATCTCTGCCACTGGCAGAACCTGCCTGCTGCCTCCATGGGAACCTCACCAAGCAGCTCACCTTTGAGCACATCTTCTGGCTCCTCCTCCAGCTCTCTGGGAGAGAATTTCATCACATCAGACACAATGTGGGTACCCACCAGCACAGTGCGTCCAAATGCCCGCTTCTCCACCACAAAGATACTGAGAGGAGGGTGCAGGTAGACCTGCTCTGGGAGCTCCTGCAAAAGAACCACACATGGGGCTCACAGGAGCAAGGATGATACCCATGGCAGCCTGACCGCAGGCAGGGAGGTCTGATGGCGCACCTTGCGGCACTGCCCAAAAGCCAAAGACTTGTAGTGACAAGTAATGGCTGAGACTGCCCTTGGTGGGCAATTTCATGAAGGTTTTCATGTGCAGCTGAACCACGTGGCCACGTGAGAGCAAAACCCAAGGGGCAAGCTCCCCTCCTGTTACCTTGCCACAAGCACACAGGCAGTACATGTGTGCAGGACAGCCACAGCGCACCCTGGCATGGCAGGATCCCCGTTCCCACTCACCACGTCCATGTATTTGACCAGCTCAGTGAAGTTGGGGTTTTCTTTGTAGGCCACAATCACCTCTGACTCCACCTTCTTGCCAGCACATTCAATGATCACCTGGGGCTGATCCACCTCAAACAAGTTCACCCGCTTCAGGTTCCGCAGGCCCCAGAACAGGATCTGAAGCACAACATGAAGCTTCAGAGCTGCTTGAGACAAGCCAGGCATGGCACGGCCATGCAACCTGCAACCTTTCCTTGTGCCGCAACCCGCCTCACCTTGCAGGACACAGACCCCAAGAGAGGCATGAGGCAACCCTCTCAAGCCAGATGCCCAAGGGCTCTGGCTTTTAAACTCCTGAGACTGTTTCTCCCTCATGTCAAGCACCCCGTTTTTGGCATCTTCTCAGGCCTCAAAGGGACATTTTAGCTCCAAACCCAACTACCCCCCTAAGTCATGCCCTCTGCATAGGCCAGCTGTGCTGTCCAGTTGGGGCAGGCCAGCAGGAGCCAGCCCAGCAGAAGGCAGCGTACCTCTATGCGGAACTCCTTCAGCACCGGGCGGATGCCCTCAGGAATGATGAACCGTCCAGCATGGGGGTCTCCCAGGTAGTCAGGTTCCTTGGGCTCCACATCCTCAGGCACCGATGGCTGAACAGGTGGAGCCAGAGCACACCAAGTGATGAAAGCCACTTCTACTCCATGCCATGCACCCTCTCCCTCCCCTCTTGATCTGTGCTCACACGCTTTGTCCCTGCAGCCTCCCTTCAGCTGAAAGCCAGATATGGCTTTCACCAGAGAATCCTCTGGTGGGCCGTGCAACAAGCTCCTCACATACACAGCTCTCCCCAGAGAGCTGGCAACCACATGCAGGTTCCTACAAGCCCGTTACCTCCAAATAACCACTGTAATCCAGTTCAATCAGCTCAAAAGTGGCAATGAGCTCTCCCACTGCTTTGGTGCCTTTGTAGAAATCAAAGAACTGCAGGGCAGGTTTGGTGTACGGCTCATCAACCAACTTCACCTGTGGAACGGCAAAGGCCTGGCCAAGGAACTCGGGAGAACCCTGCAGGAAAGAGGGGAATGGGTCAAAGCATCCCTGTGTTATCTCACCACCTCAAAGAAAAGACCACCCCTAATTCCAGCCAACCTGGCACAGTACAAGACTGCTCTTCCACCTTTGCCATCCTCTGATTTCCTCTGCTCCATCCAGAGCCAGAAGCAGATTACATGTGCCTGTAGCAGCTCCTCTTAACCCTCCTCTCCATCTCCATGCAGAACTGGACAAATGGCCTGGGACCATGCAGCAGAGGACATCTAAAGCTAGATCAGGTTTCTCAGTCTCCTCCAGCCAGAGTTTGAATGTCTCCAAGGACAGACAGCCCACAAGCTCTCTGAGGTACAGGCCCAATGTTTTCTGGGTGAAAATTGCTTCCTTATATCAAGCTGGATTTTCTTCTTGTTCCAACTTGCATCCATAGTCTATCATCCTGCCCCTGGGTGCCTCCAGAAGAAGTCTGACTTCTCCTTTTCTGCCCTCTCCCATCAGGCAGCTGCAGGCAGCAATAAGACACTGTCTTTGCCTCATCTTCTCCAGGCTGAATATACCCAGCTGTCCACCTCTCCTCACTCTGTCCTGTGCTCCAGTCCCAACCCTCTTGGTGGCCTCCTTTGGACTCACTCCAATATGTCAGTGTCTTGCACTGGGACCCAGGAAATGGTCCCAGGAAAGCTGCTCAGGAGAAATCCGGTGTGAGTTACACCATTTCCCTAATGATAACGAAGGGGGTGCAGGAGAGGAGCGTGACTTCGAAGTACTAATGAAGGCAGACAACAGACTGAAGAGCGATGGAAGATGACACCTGGGAGACAGAGGATAAGGAAGGGCTCCAAGAGCTACATCACCTCCCCTGATTACAAGCCCTCTGCAATGTGAGCCTGCTGAGGAAGTGGGGCAGGCAGCTGGGAGATGTGCAGTGCTTCTCCAGAGAGGAGAGATCTAAGATCCACGAGCACTCATCAAGCCCTGGCTCAGAGCATCTCTGAGCCACCTGCACACTGCAGCCAGCAGCTTCACCCCAGCTTATAGCAGAAGTCTGCAGAAAGTCTCAGCCACAGCCCTCAGGACTCACCACCACCAGTGGACCAGGATCAAGCTGCATCATGATCACACCAAACAGAGGTGTGGCTCCTAAATACCTCATGCACACAGAGCTCCTCTGCCTTCTCTGTCCTCAAGAAGACAGCAGGAGGGCAGCAACGCCATACTTACAAATTTATTGTGGCTGAAAAGGTTGATTATAATGATGGGGGTCTCTGTTTTCAACTCTTCTTTTTTCCCATCAATAATGAGCTGGTCAAACAGAAGTAGCTCATTCCACAAGGGGCTCAGTGTCTCCTCCAGCATCTGCAGACAGACAGGAGGCCTGAGCGTACCACAGCCAATGGAAACAAACCACATGCACTTTGTAAAGAGAGTAAGAAAGCACAGGCTGATCCCTCCTTCCACGCAGCCACAGGCAGCCGCTGTCTGGCAGCAGAAAAGATGGTTGAAGTGTGAAATCAGCACTTGGGATCAACATGCCAATCAACCTTTGAAATCCTGTTCAAAGACACATGTGTTTTGTCAAGTGTTCCCTGAACATAGTCACACTGCCCAGGGCACACAGATACCCTGTGCCTGGAGATACAAAATTTCCAGGAAGACTGCCCTATCACTGGCCTTCAATGTGTCAGTGAGGACAAGATGATTTTCCTCTTCCCAAGTCCCCAAGAAAGCAGAGGCAAGAGTTCAAGCGGTCTCACCCTGGTGGTCTGGCAATAAGTTGAAAACACCACTCTCACAAAGGGATCTGAAAGGCCATTGTCATCTGCAGGGAGTATCCCTCGAGCCTGATACAGATGGGCTCGGAGCTGGAAATAGCTGAAATCTGGCAAGAAAAAGAGAACAGACGTCCCAGTTCCCCAATTCAGCCCTGTGTGAGACCAAAAAACGCATGAAGAAAGAGGGCCAGCCAGGTAGGAGTGGGCACATCCTGCAAGGAATGGGTACCACTTCTAGGGGCACTCACTGTGGTTCTCAGAAGGCCGGCACATCTCAAAAAGTTTGGCTGAGCAAGACAAGCTCAGCAGGCTCCCCAGAGACCTCTGGTTAGGACATGACATGTGAAATGTGCAGTGATCTGCTGTGAGCACCCTCAGGAGAGCAAATTGGACCTGCTGGTCCCAGTCATGCCTTGGAAATGATAAGCCAGGTCCTGCTTGTTGGACACTGACCCTGGGACAGGCCCTCTCTCCTCTCCTGCTAACAGTGAAGCCATGGAAAAGTGGCATCTGCACTCACCATCCCTGCTGAGCCAGCTGGGAAGACTGTATGCCAAGAGCTGGGCTATCTCCTGTCCACTCTCAGAGAGGTACTTGAACTCCTCAGGCAGCTCCATCAAACAGTTCTTTGCATATTTGGTTACCCCAAGCCACATGTAGATTTCCAATTTGGCAAAGATCTCACCAGTGTGTAAGCCAGGGACCTGGAAGCACAGGAAATTTAGCAGGCTTCCCATCCTATTCATGCCCCCCCTTCAGACCAAGATGATCACCATCAGCCAGTGACCGACCAGAGCATAAGAGACAGAGCACCACACAGGGAGGCAAAACACAGTGGTGGAGCAAGAGCTGTTTCCTTGTGAACTCCCAGATTTCAGGAAGGAAGGCTGGAAGCA
This sequence comes from Falco peregrinus, assembly GCF_023634155.1. NCBI lineage: Eukaryota > Metazoa > Chordata > Aves > Falconiformes > Falconidae > Falco > Falco peregrinus. The sequence goes on along the minus strand of NC_073729.1, from coordinate 38,892,920 downwards.
AGGAAGGAGAAGCACTGTGAAGCAAGCAAGGGCACACCGTTTTGGTACAAACCCTACCTTCATAAAGACAGTCTGGATCTTTGCACAGTCCTTGCCTTTCTCCTCTTCAACTACCGAGTAGAGAATGTTCTGTGCAGGAATTCTTGCATATGCCACACGCCTGTTGTTGCTGAGCATCCAGACAAGTACATCGGGGAGGGTGCACTGGGGCTGAAGGAAAGAAAGAGAGGAACATCACAGCAGAAGAACAGCACATATCTTGTCTTCCCTCCACTGACACAGTGAAAGCTTCATCTCCTTGCAGGAAGGACTGCACAGTGCTTTGGAGATCCAGAAGCAAATGAAGGGCCTAATGTTGGGCACATGCTTCTGAGAGTCAGCCCTGCAGGTATCATGGTCTAACACCAGCTGGCAACTAAGCCCCACACAGCTGCTTGCTCAGCCCCCTCCCAGTGGGATAGGGGAGAGAATAAAAGTGAGAAAACTTGTGAGTTAAGGACAGTTTAATAGGCAAAGCCAAAGCTGCATGCACAAGCAAAGCAAAACAAAGAATTCATTCACCATTTCCCATCAGCAGGCAGGTGTTGAGCCATCTCCAGCATGTGTAATAGTTACTTGGGAAGGCAAATGCCTTGTTTTGCTTTGATGGCGTGCATGGCTTTTGCTTTACCTATTAAACTGTCTTTATCTCAACCCATGAATTTTCTTACTTCTACTCTTCCAGTCCTCTCCCCCATCCCACTGTGGGGTGAGTGAGTGAGTGAGTGGCTGTGTGGGGCTTAAGTCACTGGATGGGGTTAATCCATGACAGAGACCTTATTTCAATGCAAGTTTCAATTTGCAGAATGCGTCCAGGGTCAGTCCCTGGTGGGACTGCAGGTAGCACAGGTGAGACTGTTTTCCCAGGCAGACTGCCCACAGTCCCACTGCAGGCACAGCCTTGGGCTGGCCAGGCAGAAAGGGCAGGGAGGCCTGGGTGGCCTGGAGCTGGCCCAGCTCTGCCTCCAGCTCACCACTGAGCTGCTTGGAACCCTGCAGAGCTGCCTAGATTCATCCCTCAAAAGAGCTATTGCATGAAAGAAGGTAACTTCCAGCAGCTGAAACCTGGATTTTACACAGCAAGGAAAGATAGCAGAGGAAAAGCCCCAACTCAAGCTAGCAAGAGCCCTGGCAGCCAGCCCAGAGCCTTCTCCTTGCCTGTACCCTCTCCTGCTCGGAAACAAGGTGCCCTGGGAGCAGCTGTACCTCTTTAGCCATGAAGCGTAGCTTTGCCAGGATCCTCCTTGTCTCCTTAACCTTCTCCTTGACATTGGCTTGAGTCAGCCGCTGCCTCACGCGGAGCCCCTGCTTTGCATACAGGACCTGAACAGAGAGCACAGCTGTCACACAGCCTGTCATGACCCAGGCATGCCACGCTGGCACCCATCATGGGGGCTCTGAAGGGGAGCATCCATGTGCTGATTGTGTCCATCCTGCCCCATTGTGCCTGACCTCCACCACAGCTCGCTTCCCAGCTGCCGAGAGCAAACCTCCATGAACCTGTCAAAAGCCATTTAGTGAAGGGTGCCTAGAACTGGATACTCCAATAACTCACCAGCTCTGACAATACCAGCTGGTAACAGAAATCCATGGGCTTTTGCATCATTTGGGGCAGAAAGATGTATGAGGAATAAACATTTCAGAAGCTGGTGGTCTAAGGGTCCAGATAGTGCCTGAGGGAGGCTTTGCACAAGGAGCAACTTGGGGCCACAGAAATAGGGGAATACGAAGATGTAGGAAACTGGAAGACGGGGCTAGGCTTTTATGTCCATTAGTTGACAGTGTACACATCTGAGGAAAGACTTCGTGATGAACCAAAACTAATAATATTCCTAAGGAATTCAGGGAGCAAACCCAGTATGGACGGACAAGGCCAGAAACTCACCTCTTCAGCTGGTTCTCTCTTTCAGAGAGTCTCAGACTTAGAAGAGTACCTTCACCATAACTCAGGTGATCTTCAGGGAGGCAGACAGAAGGGAGCTGGGACCCAGACATGCCTAAATTTTACTTCCTGCTGCTCTCATTGCATTTTGGTCAGTTTTTCAAAGGTATGTAGTCTGGCGGGGACTATGAATACAGCCACATACTCTGCTGTGTGTGGATGAAAGGTATGTAACTGTGCTGTCATTCAGCTAGCTGGTCTTCTCTGCAGGATTACAAGTGCCTACACGTCACCATCCTCAGGCAGATGGATGGCTGTTGTAGATCTTCTGGATGGGTATCCAGCCTATGGGCTGAGTTTCCAGGGGCACTGGGTCTCAGTGAGCTTCCGCAAAATGGTCTGCAGGAATAGCCTGTGCCAGAAGGCCTCCAGCAACCAAATGGGCAGCAACATGCATGTGCTCAGCCACACTGGTCCCACAGGAGAGGAAGGATGGCATCAGAGCACAACAGCATGTGCATAAAACTGGAGGCAGCACGGCCAGTCCCTGCTTCTGTTCCTTGTGCTGGAAGCTGTATTTCTCTGAGCAGAGGTTGGAGATGCTGCAGTAAAAACCTATAACTGATACCATGAGTCTTAGCCCCAACTTTCCTTCCTAGTCTCAGTTCTAGCTGGTCCTCCAGAAGCATTCCCCAGAGTGGGGGCTGCACAGGCTCCCACCGCCACCACCAAGGCCCATAGCTTACAATGTTGCGCATCAGGTATTTCATCCGACATCTGTCGAGGTTGTTTGGATGTGCCATTGTTTTTCTCTCTGTGCTGAGTGAATACTGCCTGCAATGAGAAAAGCTGCACAGGCTCTGCATCCCCTGCACCCAGCAAGCAGCACACAGCTCACACAGCAGGGGCACAAGCTCCAAATCCCTGGTACTAATCTGGATGTATCAGAAATCCCCCTCTCTGCAATGCCCTCTCTCCCTCTCCTCTGCAAGCTTTTTAATTCAGAAGGTACACTGGGGATCACTCAGCACCTGAGGCTCCCTCTCTACTGTCACCATCACAAGGCTGGGGAGTGAAGTGCATATCAGACCCCAGTGGGCAGTCACAGCAATTGAAACACTAGTCCCTTGTCTGTGAAGGAAATGTCCTAACATTTAGGAAACATCCAGGAGTTCAGGAATATGGAGGCTGCATATTCCTGTGACCTCTGTGCTTCCCAGGACTGGGGTCTCCTCTCCAAGCCTGAAGAGCTATAGGATCCTTTCTCCAGGTTGTCCTGGTTTCCTTCTGCTCATCCACCTCAAGAGGACAAGAGAGCAGGCTGTGCACAGCCCAGGCAGAACACGATACAACCTCCTAATCTGAAAACAAGAAACCTTAGGAAATCAGGGACATGCTAACCTGCATCCAGCTACAAATTCCTCCAGCACATCTCTGAGCTGCTCTTCTGCTTTAGCCTTTGGCCTTCTCATGAGCTTCTCCACATGGTCCAGCCCCTGCTCCTGTGGGGAAAGCCCAACATTCAGGGAGCTTGTGGCTGTGTGGTGTCAGAGTGAAACATTACAAGGATGCATTTGCCAGAAATTACTTCTGCCTTTCTGCAGAGCTGGGAATTGTGAGAGTGCTGTAGGTCAGCACTGCACTGTCAGGAACTCTCTTGAGCATGGGGACAGCCTTAACACTGGTTGTTACACCACCTTCTGTCTCAGTCCTTGAACAGCCACTGAAATACACTTGGCAAGCTCTGTTTTTGCATTTCTAAGCCCAAAAGGGAAAGGCAAGGCTGCAGAAAGAGATCATCCCCTGCCCAATGACAGCCGGAGGCTGAGAGTCTGCTTGCAGCAGCATGTCCCCAATGCACACTGCAGCTCAGGACTGGCAGCAGAGGAGCTCTTTGTCACAGATATAGTGTCACTCACACCTCCAGGAGCCACTGTCAGGCTGCGGCACAGCATGGGCACTAGCTCTGCACTCACTGCCCTGTCCCACGTGTCTGAAGGGCAGGTAGGACTGAGCCCTGCGAGAGACATGCACTCACACGGGGAGGGTGAGGATGTTTAAGACAAATGTCTTGCAGAGCAACTGCATGGACTACAAGGAAAGCACATCAGGAAGGACCATGCTGCAAACATGACACACTGAACACACTACCAGGCGCTCTGCCAGTTTGACAATCCAGTTGGAAATGCAGAGTCTCCAGGTGTGATCCTCCCAGTAGCTCCACACATACACGCAGGGTTTCTCGTGCGTCATGGGCAGGCAGCTATATGACCTAAGGGCAGCAGGCACAGGAGGTTAGAGCTGCTGTTTGCAGAAAGTACACGCCATGTCACAATGCAGCACTTGTGCACTCAGCACAGGGAGCAACATCTGGGCACTGTCGCCCTCACAGAGAACCAACTGTTTTGGGCCCTGCACCACCAACATGGTGCAAGCTGCTGGATCTGCCCTTTGCCATCCCAAACTCGCACATAGGGCTTGTAGCAGAGAGCAGCACAAGGCTGACGGGAGCATGGGATGCTGCCAAGGTTTCTTACTGCTATGGAACTGAGCAATAGTAGGCACAGGGCTTGCAACACAAACACCAGGACACTGCCAGGCCTGTGGGACAAACAGGCAGCAATCACAGAGCAAACCTATCACCGGAAGAGCCTGTGTATGTGTCTCGCCTGCTCAACATAGGACAGCATATGCTGCAGTACTCCTTCCTCCTCACCAGGCTTGTCCTTAGGATGCTGCTTGTTAACCAGAAAAGGGACCGCTGTTATCAATGTGTCACAGTTTCCCTGGGATCCTGTCCTTGGCCACCTACACACATCAAGCAGACACCATAGGGCCTGTAGGGCTAATGGGCAATGGCAGCCAGCTACGTCATGGCAAGCTGCAGGGTTGCAAAGAGGAGAAACACCTGCACAAGCACTTGCATTGATGAGCTGACTAAACATCTGGAATAACCAACCTGGGAAGCTGGGGCAGGACCAGGGCAGGTAGAAAAGAAGGACAAAGAAAACTCACCTGTCATACTCCATGGGCTCTGGTCTCTGGCCTTTTGTCACCGACTTGTTCAGTGCTGCTGAAGCTGGGCCCAAGGCTTCAACATTCAGCTCACCATCTGAACCAGGGTCCAGCAAAGGCTGCTCTTCTTCTTTCGCTTCTCCCTTTTCCACTCTTCTCTGTACTTTGGTCACAACCTCTGCAGCTTTGCCATAGTTTCCTTGAAGTTAAGCATTAAACAGTAAACAGGTAAGTGGGATCACTGTTAAGGAAGTTTGCTAGCTTACAAAAAGTGCAATCGTCCTGCCAAGAGAAGCACATGAGCATGCACTACTTTTGGAACTAGCAGCTCAGTAGCATCCAACCATCAGAGCATCACATAGACAATCAGTTCTGAGAGGGAGCCAGGTGATTGCAAGGAAGTCCTTACGTATGCCTTCAAGTTCCAGCAGCTACAGGTGCCTGCTAACTGCTATCTAAATCTCCTACACTGGGGTCAGCAGCAGTCACTCAGGAAGATTTCTCAGCATCTCCACCCATCCAGCTTAGCAGGTGGGGGATTGAACCTGCTCTCCTGCAATCGCTTCCCCACCACCCACTGTCATAGCCCCTCAACACAACATGGCCAACCCCAGTATCCCAGCTTCCCCTCTTTTGCTTTCCTCTTTCTTGCTCCCAAACCCTTCTCACCTCTTATCACCTCACCTTCCCAGAAAAACTTCCAACCACTCTCTCCAAAGAGGCAGTTCATACAAATACTGCAAACGTCCAATCCCATAGGAGAGCATCCAGACTTTTAAGGTAATTAAAGCACTGTGCGCACTCCCTGGCCTCATCCCCCATCCCTCCTGAGCTCCTGTTTTGGAGGCATGAACTGTGGAAGGGCTGGCACCTTAGGACTGCAGTGCTGACTTTGGCTGTCAGAGAGAGATTCACACTGTTCCCATGGTTTCTGGAGACAGGGCCCTAGGGAATACTCACCTATCGAGATTTCAAAGCTGACAAACTTGGAGCTGAGAGAGGGGTCCATCATAGTGGCTTCAAAGAAGGCAGTGAAGAGGAGGAATTCCTCCTTCCTCCCCAGCGCTTTCTGAACAAGGAGACAGAAATCCACCCAAGAGCCTTGTGCACCAAAACACTGCCTCAGCAAAAATTTGCTGAGCACCAGGGCATGACCAGTGCCTGCGAGTCCCCCTAAGGAACATCAGTGGGATGCTGCTGAGGTCACGCTGGGCTGCCAGACATGGGACAACATGTCAGTGCAGAGCCACAGCTTCGGCTGATGCTTGCATGAAGCCACTGAGCAGGTTTGTAGGCTAAGGGATTGGTACTGTACCAACACAGCTAAATCTTCCTTGCCTTTCCCAGGCCAAGTAGGGACCCAGAGCCAGCCAACAGCTCCCTGACTCCAGGGGAAAAATAGTACATGCATAAAGGCAGCTGTGCCCCGGGAAGAACACCCACATGTCCTGCTTGTGCCAGGAAGGCAGCGCATGTGGGGGTGCTCCAGCCTGTGGGAGGCAGTTTTGGGGCTGTAGGTGTGGCCTCAGCCATTGCAGAGGTTCAGAAAGCCCTCGACACCCCAGCAATGGACAGGCTGGGTTTGCTCCAGACCGTTACACCAACAACTGATCCCACTGTCTCTTCCCCATGAGGACTGTGCGTGCTACAGGCCAGTGTAGGTCAGCCACACCAGCATGGCAGGACTCACCTCAGGGAGTGGATGAAGCTCTTCCACCTCCACAGTGACCTCCCTAGGCTGCTTGGCATCCTGAGAGCCCCCAGCTTCCTCCTCTCCCTGCAGCTGGTTGAGTTCTTTGGCCTTCTCCTTGAATTTCTTACTTTTCTTCTTCAGCTTCAGTTTGCTTAGGGCACCTTTCATCTTGTTCCCAAGCTTCCTCTCTGCCATGCTGAGGCTGCTGAAGATCTCCACCGTGATGGCCATGAGGATGCGCCCGCGGTAGAAGATCCCCTCACCCATGCCCTCATTGAGGTCTTTGTGGATGTCCCGCAGAGCTGAGTTCTGCGGTGAGCCATACAGGTTCACCCAGGCTGGACCAAACGTTGGGTTAAAGCCTGCAGTGACAGGGACAAGGTCTAATTACACCACAGTGTGCTGCCGCAGAGAGACCTTCCCCCAAGAAGACAGCCCAGGACACAGGGATGTGAGCATGCTTCAGCTACTCCTGCTTGCCACCACCAGGAGACCACCATGGCTGAGCAGAGGGTGCGTGGCATGGGGCTTCCCAGGACACCCTGTCCTGCAGGCAGCAGTGCCAGGCCTCACCATTCCTGCCAGGGTCTGAGATCTGCTGCAGGTCAATATAGTGTGTAGCAATGGCCACGTCTCCAACACTGGCATCATCCAGGACCTGCACTTTTATCTTCCTGGCCAGAGGTGGGAACATCTCAATAAAGCTGATCTGTTCATTCCACTCAGGCTCAGTGGTGTTGGTCTCCACTGACGTTTCCCCCTAGGAAGGAGAACATGTGAAAGCCATGCAGTCCCTGCTGGTAGCCAGAGTAAGGGATGCCTCAGAGCCTTTCTGGGAATGGCAGGTCCTCCTGTCCCACCTGCAGATGGTGCCAGGCAGGTTCTGGAGGTGGCAGCATCCCTGCTCCTGTCCCTGTACGAGCAATTGCTCTCTGTGCTTCAGTGAAGCCCTTTTAGTAGGGCCTGTAGCAACAGGACAAGGGGGGGATGGTTTTAAACTGAAAGAGGGTATGTGTAGATTAGGTATTAGTAAGAAATTCTTTGCTGTGATGGTGGCGAGGCGCTGGCACAGGCTGCCGAGAGCAGCTGTGGGTGCCCCATCCCTGGCAGCATCCAAGGCCAGCTTGGACAGGGCCTGGAGCAACCTGGTCTAGTGGATGGTGTCCCTGTCCACGGCAGGGTGGGTGGGAACAAGACAGTCTTTAAAGGTCCCTTCTGACCCAAACCATTCTGTGGTTCTGTGATCAAGGGGACCTGTTACAAAGCCGTGGCCATGCCCTGCACAGCCAAGGGAAATGCTGGAAGCAAGCGGAGAGCACCACCAGATCCAGAGGTGTCACAGGGCCCCCCTGGGAGCACACCCAGGACCACCATGCTGCCCATGCCCAGGGACTGATTCTCATCTTAATGGATGTCACAGGATCTGGAACCCTGGCCTTAGGTGCAAGAAAAAGGCCACTAAAGCTCAGTAAACTCTCCCAAGGGTGTCAGGCTGAGTCCAGGTTTACACAGAGGACTTCTGCTCTAGGATTTATTTGACCCTGTCCCGATGTTCAGGGATATGAAATCTCTGCCTGCAGAGCTAGTAGCTCAGCCAGTGGCTGTGCTCAGGGCTGCAGGTGTCCCCCATGGATATCTCTGCAAAGATAAACATCCCACAAAAGACTTCTCATCCAGACACTGCACTTCCATGGCCACATGGCTCAGGCCACTGCCAAAGATGGTGAGACTTGGGTTCTCCCAGCCTGTCTCCAGTGGGACTGCTGTGTCCCACGGAGGCTCCTGGCAGTCTCAGCCCAGCACATTCTGCCACGCAGCCAAAGGAGGATCAGCCTGGCCCCATGCTGACCCCCAACAGACTCACCTGCTGCCCACAGAATGAGACCCGCACGTATGGGTCAATAAAGACTTTTTTCTCCCCTATGATCTTGGAGAAACCACCCATGATGCCTGCACTCATGCTGGGCAGGCCCTCAGCACGATACAGCTTGATGCAGACCCTGGCCCAGGGCCTCTCTGCAGGGACTCTCTTAGGCAGCAGCAGGTTCCTGAAAGACAAATTCATATTCTGGCTCTCTCCTGGAGCCCAGAAAACACAGTGCTGGGAAATGCCCTGACTGACAGGAGGTTTGGTTCCTGCCCCATCACAGGTCTCTTTCCCTGGGTCTTTCCACACCAGAAGAGGGGAAAATGGGGCAAAAAATATAGTGCTAAGAGCGATGTGACTGTTTTCCCCAAGGCCACGCAAGACCACACTACACCTACCTTTCAATGTCCTCACCCCGGCTGCTGGAGGAGGTGGGAAGGGAGCCCACAACATCCCCACGTGCAGTGACAGAGATGTTGCACTTCACAAAGCCTTTCACGCCTGCCCGGGTGTCTGTGGGGTCACTGATAACAGCCCACTTCTGGAAAAACCTGTGATCTGAGAAGGAAGAGAAGGAGTTCCCTGTGGAGCACCCAGGTTACCATTTCACATCCCAGCTACATCTGCACTAAGATTGCCCTGACCCTGCCTCTGAAGGTGCAGGAAGTGTCACCACCCCTCAGACAGCTGGGAGAAGTGCTCAGATGAACTAAGTGCTTTAAAAGCAGGGCCCTCACCAGACCCAGCAGAGCATGAAGGAAAACATCAGTTTCAGACAAAGCCAAGGTCAGGGAGCAGGTACACAGTGCAGTCAGTCCTACCTGGCTGGCTGTACACTGTTGCAATGTCCATCTTGAACGTTCCTATGCATGTTCCCAGGAATGGTATCTTCTTTGAGTGGAACACCTGCAGACAGCACAAATCCTCCTGAGCACCGAGATGCTTTCCCTTGGAGATGCTTTCCCTTGGTCGAGGAGGATCAGGTTAGAGATCATTTAGGGAAACCTGACACCTACAAATCCATGGGAAGGCAACACTGCCCAGCACTGGCTCAGAGCAGGGCTGGGTCTCTGCTGTGCTGTGGCCACAGGGAGGCCTTTTGGTCTCTCTGCAAGGCAGATGCCTCTGGCTGGAGTACCTGGCTGGTGCTGGTGCCCTTGCTTTGCACATCACTCCCAGCACCTACACACAGAAGCATCTGGCTGTACCAGTCACTGATGAAGGATAAAGAGGAGGACTTACTTACCAAGATCTCTATGAGTCTGTGGAACAAAGTGTCCCTTGGCTCATGGAATTCGAACAAAAAATACTGAAAGAGAAAAGCAAGACAGCTGAGCTCCAGGCTTCCAACATGGCATCACAAGCTCCTCTGCCTGAGAGCAGCTGCATCCTGAGCATTCCCTGCAAGGATGGTCCCAGCCACCTGGGACACTGGTAGGGCAATGACAGAGCCTCTGTCCGTATCACATACTTCATTGTAGAAGGGGCAGTTTGTTGACTTCTGTGTTGCCGTGTGCTTCTTCTCCTCTCCAACCTTGACTACCACAAAGGGGTTAATGTTCACCCCCACCAGCTTCTGCGCTTCAATGATATTAATCCCAACCTACGAAAACGTGGGAGAAAAACCATTGGATTAGCAATTTCCTCATTTCCAGCTCCATCTTCAGCTTGTTTCAGCAATACCAGTACGCAGCTGGGCAGGGCCCTCACTGCAGGGGTGGATGCTCAGGGCAGGCAAGAGCATGGTAATAGCTTCAAAAAAAGGATCGTAGGAAATTCCACCCCCACAAAAGCTTCCTGCTTGGTTGGCAGGACCCAGCCCTGAAAAGCAGGAGACCCAAATGTGAGTCCATGTTTACTTAGAACAGGGGAAGGATTTAAATCAATAGCTAGGCTGGGAGACCTGCCCTGAAATCCACAAGGCAAAAGATGGGACTGAACTCCATTTCCAAACTTCACAGTGGTTTGAATAAACCCGATGTCAGAGCACTGGCAAGAGCCACAGCTTCATACCAGCCTCCCAGCATCCCCAAGAAAGCCCTTGCAGCAGCCCTCCACCCCCAGCCACGTCCTGCAGATGTCCCTGGGGGCCCAGGTAAAGCCCTGGGGAAGGTGGCAGGTATCAGCTGTGCCTGGGTGCCCTCTGAAGCTCTGCTCAGGCAGTGTTTTTGCAGTAGCACACAGGGCTGGCTGTCAGGCTGATTCTCTTCTCTTGTACATCCATAGCTAGCTACATGGCCCAAAAAGAAATTCTGCTCTGGGTTGGCTGATGCTGGAGCCAGCACTCATGGATGCAATCCATTCAGGGAACCTTACACCTTGCCCAGGGAAGGCATGCAAAGCAAGAAAGTGTCTTCATGCTAGAGGCCTTGCCAGGGTATGTAGCAACTGGAGAAGCCCAGGCCTGCAGCAAAGCCATGAGGGACCAGCTGTGGGGCCAGGGGCAGCTGCAAGGACATTCACCCAATGCTGCATTACCTGGAAACTCTGCGGGGCTGGGGTGGCAAAGAGGTCCCGTGAGAAGCAAAGTCTGGAGCGGCTGCACAGAAAAACAATCTGGGTAAGCAGGTGTCTTCATCTGCATGGACCTTGGAGACTGGAAAACCCTGGCAACAAGCAAATCCCCAGCAGTCCCTGTTTGGGGCCAGTGGAGATTGAAGGTTTCTGACATTCTGCAAAAGCAGAATGCCAAGAGATGCAGGATTTCCCCTATGAGCTAGCACTTTCCATCCCAGGGCCCAAGCAGAGGCAAGAGAGAAGAACACATCATGGATACCTCCTCACAGGGCTGAAGACAATGCCAGAGACCTCCATCTCAGACGCATCACAGAAATCCTCATCCTCCTCTTCCTCGTCAGTCTCCAGGCCTTTCGCTAGCTTCCTGCCCAACACAGCAGCCCTCCTGTCCAGTTCACTTGCTCTTGGACCCTCGGCTGCCCTGCAAACCCCCTGCCATGTCATGCACCATGTCATCAGCCCTGACGAACAGGTTGTGCACTCCCTTCCACCCAGGAGGGTGAGCTGATACACTCAAGTAGGGCTACTTACTGCAGCTCCTCAAATCCAGGATTGTGGATGATTAACTCTGAACTGTAAGAAAAAAAGAGATACTTTTCTGAAAAGGAAAAAAAAAAAAAAAAAGCATGTTGTGTTGTTCACTGATGCATTTAAGTAACAATGCCACAGCCATGCTCCTACTTGACTCTTGGCAGAGACACAAGCATCCTTCTAAGTGATGCTTTTCCACTGTCCCCACTGTACAACTGCTGCTTTGCCTCTGGTACTCCAGAATTGACACTCCCTAGACCTTGCTGCTGCCTGTCATCCTGTCTGCTCAGACTCCCACATCTCTCCTGGCTTTGGGCACCACCTGTGTGCAGGGTGCCTGGGGTTGCTGCAGTGCAAAGCCACACTCTGCAACTTTGCAGCCACAAAGTCTTGCTCCCGTCAGCCAGAAAGGCTGCAGAAGTACTCTCAAGTCCAAAAGGACTCCCAGATCACAGAGGATCATTGCACTCATGGGCTGTTTGTAAAGACAAGGTATTTTCTTTGAAAGAGCCCTGCTCATTTATGGCTGCTGTAGAGCAGAGATGCATCATACTGGCCAGAGGTGGAAAGTAAATGAGGCTGGATTGCATCCCGAAGGCTGCCACTGGCAAAAGCACCTACATAAGCGGCATGGAAATTTGCTCCTCACAGGATTTCAATACCTGTCTTTCATCTGATAGACAAAGTCCTCTTCAACCCAGGTTCCAGCAGAGCCATCTGGAGGCACGTAGCGCAAATCCAACTCAATGTAGATCTACAAACAGAAACTGAAACTGCCTGAGAGCTTGGCAGCCGCAAAACAACTGCAGAAATGTCACAGAAAAGGGGAAGTGGAGCATGGAAGTAAAAAGGAAGTGAGATGCTGGTGGAAAGAAGGGGGAGGAAGGGGGTCACAACCCCATAAGAGGGCTATTTATACCAGATGCTCCTTGTCTGCCTCCATCAACAAGCTAGAGTTAACCAAACTCCCTCCCCTACAGCTTCCCAAACTCCAGGATTCACTGAGAAAAAGCTCGCTTAAGGTTACACATCTAAAATATACCATCGAGGCACCTCCGAGAGCCACCTCCGGGCACTTTCAACAAGGAAAGTGGGGAGAGCCCTGCAGCAGAGAAAACTAATATGCAGGGGTTTGGAGTGGTCTCTCTGTGGGAGGCACGAGACAGCTGGCAGAGCATGCCCAGGCATGGCAGTTTGGTTTAAAATACCATGACAGCCATAAGCACAGCCAGAGTCTGCATCACAAGACACATCCACTTAGCATTAGTGAGGAAGACGACAGCCAGAGAAGTACGGGGCATGTTGTGTATCAGCACAGCCAGCATGGGTCTGAAAAGATGGATCTGCAAACATGGATCTGCAGGTGACCAGCCGAATCTCAAACCAACACAAACGCACAAGAATTTCCAAGCAGAGGCCAAAATCACAGCCATGAAGGAGGTCACTTCTCAGTAGGCTGAAGGGGATGTACAAGCTGGGTTCATAGTTTAGTCCCTGGGAAAAAATGTTTCTGGAAGGAGAAATACACACAAAGCAAGCGGTACTATAGTGGCTGGGAAAGGTAGCAGCAAAGGCTGGATGGATGCAGAAGCCCAAGATAAAGCTGGGTGAATAGCTGAGGCTTGGAAAAAAACCATTCAAACCACTAGGAGAAAAAAGGATGGAAGTAACTCAAGTCCCAGAGAAGAATAGGACTTGGAATAGAAGGAAGGGCTTTGTTCCCCCTCTGCTAAAGGAGCAGAGATCAAAACATGCCCTTGGGGACATGTCTCTTCGCGGCTAAGCTGAGGAAGAGGGCCTCAGGCTGCTCGTGGATGAGTGTCCAGCCTTGCCTGCTCTATTCTGTCCCAGGGCTGCACAATCCAAAACTTAACCTGGTAAAAAACCAAGTGCGGTTGGTTTTTCTTTGGAGCAGCTCATCAGCATGAGTGCTGCTGTTAGCGCAAGGCAAGAGGCAGCCAGGGGCAAAGGACTGGGCTACAGAGCAGCTCTGACCTTACAGCAGTGTAAGTGCCCCTAGCTCTGTCCCCTCAAACCATTGCCAGCACAGAGTGCTGCTGAAGGGTGGGTCTAGACCTTGTCTCTTTGCGGGCATGCATGTTTATGCAGTATGCTGCATCAGGCTAAAAAATCACCCTGGAAATGTTCAGTTTCCACCCAGACCTGCTCCCTGATCCAGCCAGCTCAGCAACATGGGAAAGTTGTGCCTGTGGCACTTGGTCTCATGGTCTGCTGGCCACAGAGCTGCATCCCACATGCCACTGCAGGCGTGAGTCAGGCTGCCCACAAGCAGGGCAAACAGAGGTGCAGCACATTGCAAGACTGCCTGTCTCCGCCTTGCCTCTTCCCAGCCCCACCTGCAGCCCTGGCACCAAGCCCTGGTTGTCTGGCACTTGCTGAACTGTGCCTGCACACACCCAGCTGCCAGGGCACAGCTCGTAATTGTGTTGTGTCCGTTTTCCAGCAGCACAAAGGGCTCAGTGAGCCCCACTCCTGGGGTGCGAGGAGAGCAGGACTCACTGCACAGAGCAGAGGGGCAGGCAGGTGTCAGAGCTGCTCACACTGCCCCAGACCATTGTTAAGCTATTCAGTTAGTACTGGTGTTCAACCCAAAAGCTCACTGGGGGTCCCCAAAGCATCCTGCCACCTTCAGCCTCACCCCATCAGCTCCCCTTTGCTTGGCACCCTGCAGCAGCGCACGTCCACGTGCTGCGTGGTGTAGGAAGCAGATGAAATACCACCTCCTACATCCATCACCCAGGCTTGGGGAGATTTTACTAAGCCCTTGGCAGGTCTGCAGGACCCCAGGCCCACTCCACACACTTCTGGATGCTTGTAAAATCACTTGATGGATGTCAAGTGGCTGCACCCCTGTGCAGAGAGGGCACAAATGCTGCAGAACTCCCAGGTTCAAACAGCACCTTGGACTCCCCCTCCAGCTCCAAATCCACCTGGGAAGCACCACACAAGGTTTCCCACAATGTCTTCCCGGTTGCTGATAGCTAGGCCACCCACGGAGGACTTACACCAGTGACTCTGTGGTTCCTGTCGACAAGGGCCTCCCGGATGATCAGCCTGCCAGATGTCATCAGGTGCTGAAGGCTGAGGACAAGGGTACCGAGAAGCCTGAGACAAAACCAGAGGCTGCAGCAAAACTGTATATAGCATCAGCACCTACATCATGTGTGAAGAGAGTACCAGGATCTCCGCTCTCCTGCTCACAGCCCCTCCGAGATGCAGCAAAGGCCATCAAATGCTGCAGCACTTTCCATAGGAAGTCTGGCAACCAAAATACCTGAGACCCACTGACCCTGCAGCAGGTCATGCCTCCACCCCAGTCATGCCCAGGCAGCTGCCTGCAACCAAGCTGCCATCAGTGGTTAAAGGCTTGTATGGATCCAGTCCCACGGTGTGTGAGGGAGCTCCCCCCTTCAGCAGAGCTAGGCTTCACAGGAGCCAGCCTGTATCTGGGTACCCAGCGGAACTGGGGTGACTCTTCCCAGACAAAACTGGGAAGCAGAGACTCCACACAAGGAAATACAGAAACAGGACATAAAGCCATGGCCACAGGGATGTCTGCAGCAAATCAGGCCAAAATTTACCTACTCCAAAAAGGCTTCCGTCTGAGGAAAAGTCATCTGGCTCCCTACCAAGTGGCAGGAACACATGCGGGATCACATTCAGCTGCTCCTAAGCCCACCTTGTGTTACTGCTGTCTGGAACCTGTTTGTATATTGGCCTCCATCTCCCTGTGGCAGTTTTGCCAGCAGCTGAGCTAAGTCCCACATGGAACAGAGCTTCCTATTGTCTGCTGGAAACCACCACTGGGGTGTTTCACTGCCTGCCCAGGACCATGACAAGAGGAATCATTCCCCAGTCACCTTCAACTGCAAGCTGCTGATCTCTTGGTATTGCCTCTCACCTCTCTCTTTTCTCAGATGCAGGGCCTGCCTGATCTCCTACCCCCAAGGAAGGAATGTCTCCATCATCCCCCTCCTCTTCAGTTTGGTGCTGCTGCCATAGAAAGGCTGCACACACAGAATTCCAGAGACCATAGATCAATACAGCAAATTTTCTCCTTCTATCCTTCCACAGTCTCTTCCTATTTATTTTTGATCATTCCAGTGCACTGTCCAACCGCTTTTAAACTGCAGCGTCTATTACCTGCCATTACTTTGCTCCCCAGCAGCAGAGGTGTGTGGATAGATGCTGTCAGTGCCTGTCCAGTCATTTCCCATTGGGCTTCTCTTCTCAGCACAATCAGGTCCTGGTGTTTTGTTACTGTTTGCTTTATTTGTTCTACAGCACTTTCTATTGACATTTCTGTCAGAAACAATTCCTCTAATCCAGCTCCCATAAGGAAAGCATCCAGTAAACAGTGACACAAAGTTCAGCCACATTTTCTGCTCTGGCTTTACCTTTAGGTGTCTCACATGTGCTGTGCTCATCTGTTTCCTCCACACCCTCTCCGGCAGGGTTGTGATGGTTTTGAAAAGGTCTGCATTATTAGCTGCCTCTAGAAAATTGTTCCTGTTGGTTTTCCCTCACTTCCCACATTTTGCTTATCAGAGCTGACACCTTTCCCTCCATCCTCATGCTTCACACGTCCTAGAAGGACATGACTCTGCTCCCTTGCTTGGTCTACCACCACTAAATCTGTCCCCTCTACTCTGGAGTCTCCCTGAAGTGTTTTACAACTGATGGAACAGCTGTTGAGTCCACAGCATTGTGCCTGTTGCACCTAGACACATTTTAAATTCTGGCTGATCCTTTAAATTGCTGTAATTTTTAAAGGTTAAACCACACTACCATGAGCTCAGGGCTTTTCCCCACTCGTAGGCATGTTGAATTTGAGTGCAGCATGGTCAGTCACCACCTGGATCTATAGGGTGAGAGCAGGTCCCCACTTTGCTCTAAGTCTTGCCCTTGTAGCTCTATTTTTTAGGGCTCGATTTTACCTTTGTCCCACCTGGGGGTCTGATCTAGACCCTTACGTAATCTGTTACTGCTGGCACAACTAAATGATTCCACTTATTTAACTTAATATATACAGCACTGCTGCCCCATCAGAACCAGCTCCATCCCTCTTTTATAAAACTTGTATGCTGCTCATCTGCCTCCCATCAGATTTCCAATAAACATTTTCTACTCCCAGTAGAAAATTCAGAGGCCAGTATGTCTCTTACCCCACCTCTGCTTATCACCTGACAACCAAAGGACCTACCTGTTACTGAAAACCTTGCTGCAGTTGTAAACCGTAATGGACAGCACTTCCCCCATGACGAGCTTCCCATAATGAGGCCAGCAAAAAAGCTACAAGCAAACAGAGCAGGAAGAGAGAGTTCATTCCCAGCCACGCTCTCCCATGTTGGCCAATCTCTGCAAAATGACCGAACCAACGAGCATGACAAAAAACTGCTGCAGTGGGAAGTTACGTTCCTGCTGGCCCAGGCAGACCCTGCAGCTGGGAATGGAGGAAGGGTGGGGAGGGGAGCAAGAGCCCCTCCATCAGCACAGAGCTGCAGGTCAGCTACTAAAGAAGTTGGAGCACCATCACCCTGGCTCTTGCCAGGATGATGCTTGTGCCTGCTGAGGTCCCCAAGCCGACAGGTGGTGTGAGACGGGGTATGGGAAGGTACAGTAACCTGGAGAGAACAGATCACCCAGGGCAGGGAGCCATGAGGCTCAGGCACATCGCCAGGCTGCCCCCTGCCAGGCCGCAATTCACCTGACACACAAACTGGCTGGCTGCCTTGTGGCTGGCAAGAGGGAGATGTCCCTCCTGCCCCCCAGTCCTTCTTCTCCTTTCCTAGGTGACACAGAGGCACCTGGCTGAGACAGGAGACAAGCAATGAGGAGCACCTGCCCGTCTGGCACGGCTGGGCTCTTACAGGGTTCAGGGATGCAACAGCGAAGGTGGGTGCTAGGGGGAACACTTCCCAGCCCACTCCCTGTCCCCATTACCCCCCTCCTGCCCTACAAGTCATTAACTGAGACGCTGCCATGTCCTGTCCCTGTCCCACGGATGACACTTATGGAGAAGCCCCGGTGCTCCATGCACCCTGTCGGTGTGCTCTCACCTCCCCGAAGACAGCCTCTGGGCCACAGTGGATCTTCCTCGTCTTCTGAGTGAAGCCTTGGAAAGGAGAGGGGAGGCGTGAGATGCCAGCAGGGCAGCCCAGCCCACCCAGCTGCCACAGGGAAAGCAGACCCCATTCCCTCCATCCCTCCCTGGCCAGGGCCCACCTCGGAAGCTGAGTTGCACCTGCCGCTCGCCATGGCCAGGCAGCCAGGAGAGACGCCGGACACCAACGCTGAGCGCCATGGAGCCAGTGACAGGCAGTGCTGCCCAGCTCCGCCTGCCTGTCGTGACTCAGCCGTGACTCGCCCGGCCGGTTTGGCCACCCACTCCCTGCCCCAGAACCCCATGGACCCAGCAGGGCAGCCCTGGCTGCTCCATCAACCTCAACCCTGGGGCACTGAGCTGGCTCTGGGCCAGGGGACAGCCCCTGCAGGTCAACCAGCCCTAGCCCCCCGGGACCACGGCCCAGCTGGGCACAGGGGAGCACCAAGCCACAGGGGGCTCGGGAAGGCACCTCACAGACATCTGCCCCGTGCCCTGCAACGGACAGACCCTGACGGCTGTCCCCTCATGCTCCGCGGCAGGCACAGGCCTGCTGGAGACAGGGAGCCGGGGCGCACAGCGCTGGGCACTCTCCCTTCCCTGGACCACGAAAGGAAGGAGAAATGAAAATTGCCCAGCGGAGGCCATCACACAGCTGCACTTCAACACTGGACTAATGCCCTATGGGGGTGAGGGCCTTAGAAAGCCAGGACTGGAAGATGCGGGCCCAAGTGCTGCGGCGATGACAGGAGCCTGGCTCTGTTTTTGATCCCCCTCCTCCAGCACAAAATCATGGCTTCTGCAGTTAAAACCCTCCAAAGCAAACAGAGGGAGGGTGGGGAAGGGAAGCTGGCCAGGCCAGCTCCCAGTCTTCTAATGAGGAGGGCTAGGCTTCCTGACAGGAGGAAACAGCGCTCAGGCTAGCGCATGCTCAGCAGCCTTCGCTCACCTCCCCCCTGCCCCACAGAGCAGCACACCAACACAACGGGTCAGAGCAGCTAAGCTGGTATAGGTGGGAAGCCAGGACACTTTGGGAGACAGAGGCTGCAGCCCAGGTGCTTGTCTCTGCCCTGCAGAGCTGGCATTGAAACCCACGAGCTCCAGCTGCTCCACAGGGCACTGACTCCGGCCCCCTGCAGCAGCGAGGCTGCAGGAGGGAAGCCTGAGGCACATCATGCCAGGAGCTGGCTCTGCTCACAGCTGCACTCACCAGCTTGGCCTAATCAAGCTCATCTGTATGAGAACTAGTAAATGAGAGATCTGGGAGCCCTTCCAGGCTGGATTCAGGCCAGATTAAAGCAATTGTACAATCATGAGCTCAGCAGAGTTTGGAAAGCATTTCTCCCTCCTGCAGGACAGCTCTCCCACTTGGTGCCCAGCACATCCATACAGAGCATAAAGGGCACCTTGCAGCAGGCCAGGGTGACTAATCCAGCTCTGCAAACACAGAGAAGTGAATCATGCCTGAGCAATGCCAGGCTGCTTCCAAGCAAGCCCTGCAGTTATTTCTCTCTTACACAAAAGCTTCCTGGAGTGCCAGGGAAGCAGGGCTGGCTGGCGGCAGTGGAAACAAGCCACGGTGCAGAGGATGCCACTTCACAGTGCAGCAACAAAACATAGCAGGCCGGCAGCATTCAGCACCACTTCTGTGAGCCCAAAGGAGCAAGCCCATCACCTCAGGGCAGCAGAGAAAGCTCAGTGCACTGACCCCACATGCAGTCACCACTGGAAGGGGGCAACAGATGCCATTTAGGCTGTTTAATGAGACACTCATACCGAAGTGTGGTACTGATGGGTGGATGAAGTATTTGCTCAAAGCTGATCAAAAGCGATTACCTCCCAATGGAGTCTGTGTCTTTTCCTCAAACACTTGCATGCAAGTGATGTGACTGCTCCACCTGAAGCAGGTGCCTCGTTTTGGTGAAACAGTCCCCGAGGGAATCAAGCATTTCAGAGCTTGAGTAGGGCCCTCAGCCCAACAAGCTGTCTGGGAAAAGAAGGTGGTGGATGGAGCATTATCTCCTATAAAGGACAGAGCTCTGTCAAGTAGCATGGCATAATCCAGCATGAAATGTCACCAGTATTTATTGCCAGGTGCCCTAGAAGCAAGAGGAACCCTCCCTGATGAGCTCCCACGCACAATAGCTTTTGATTTATACAAAGCCCCAAGGCTGAAATATCTTTGGGGACTGCTAGTACAAGGGTGCTTGCTCAATCTCAGCCAAGGCCAGAGTAAAGAGACTTCTGGGGTGTTCCCAGTGCTTACCATGGAGATAAAGCAAAAGTGTGATCTACAACAAAGGAGAGTGTGCACTGCACTGGGCAAGAATCACACGATCTCCTGAAGAAGAAAACCCCAGCTCAGACCTGAGCTTGTCTACCTCAAGCAACAACCATGCTGCAAATCTAAATTCCAGATACATCCAGGGCAGCACATACCTTCCAGCCTCTCACCAAAGCACCCAGCAGCTGCCTTCACTGCCTCTGAAACTAGCAAGATACAAGAATGCAAGAAAATGGGCAAAACTGTGCTGTCCCAGTTCAGCACCTTCCAAGCTTGACCCTCCTCCCATGGCTTTTCATCTGGGCCCACACATGTGAAGCTCTTGTTCTCAACTGACAACCACGGGACTTGCACTCCTTTGCTCATTCACATTTCAGCCACTAACCTGCAGGTAAACAGCATCTCCAAATTCTCCTCTGCTCCCACAGGGAGAAGAATTTCCTCAGATTTACCTCTACCATGTCTTGACCTCCTCCTCCCAAAAACAGGGAAGGTCTCTCCTACCATCAATAAGTCCAGCACCTGGAGACCTCAGCTAGCTGCAGAACAGACAGCGACTCCACTCCTCATAGTCAGTGCAGAGACACAGGATTCACTCTCTTCGAGTGGCAACTAGAGAGATTTAAGAAGCAGAGGATTTCCCACTATGCATTCTACTATCTCAGAGCTCACCTTCTGCCTTCTCAAGGCTGGAGCAAAGGGAAGTCCCAACATGCTTTCAGTGCCTTGTCAAAGAAACCATCCACTGAAGCAGAGCAGTACACACTGCCACTGGTCCAAACAAGGGATTGTTGAGCCTTCAGAACTACTGCTGTAAATATATTTTACAGAAAAAAATATTAAAAAGAAAAAAGACACTCTCTTAGGTTTTCTTGTACATGTAATACAGGAAAGGAGAGCTCTTGCCTACAGGTTGTAAGCAGCTGAAAACATAAGTAAAGGATGGTGTCAACCACAGTGCAGTTTCTCGAAAGACGAGTTGGCAGTTTTCCTCCCTCTTTTCCACACTTGTAACACATTTTAGTTTAGGCAGCCACTCAAGAACAGAGGTTGCTTAGTTTCCTTCAAGGATCTAAGTGCAAGAAAATTTTGTGCTGCAAGCTAGATGGAGGATTTCAGGAAAGACAGCCCAGCTTTCCCTAGAGGAAGCCATCTGCTGCCTGTGGAACCCAGGAAGACACACTGTGGTCAAAACTAGGTTTGAATAAAAAACTAGCATAAAAATTCATCTTTGCTCAGCAGTAGTCCTAGACCCACAGCCCTTCAAGCACAAGTTACATACTAGTTTGGTGGCAGACACCATCCAGAACAACTAGTCTAGCTGAGGATGTGGATTCAAGTCCAGGTTCTGCTTTCACACAGGTGTGTACCCTACCAGTTTCATAGCCTGAATCACCACGGCAGTCTTCCCATGCATTCTCACCATTTCCTGGTTTACCTGGTACAACAGACAAGTTTATTCATAATTTCACAGTAAGAAACAGCTCATCTTACTGCAGGACATACATTAAGCAGTCTTAGTGATTAAAAAGTAACAGAAATAACGATGATGGAAAATGTGCTCTGCTTCTGCAGCTCTTCACACTCAACCTAGGCTAACTCAGATGCTGAATCACCACCAGGCTAGTACTATAGCTAAGACCTGCCATAAACCATAACATCCACATTGCTGGATGTGGATAACTGGCTAGCTGAAAAAGGTCTCATAGTCATAGTCCAGCTGGCTGGACAAAAATGCGCATCGCTCTCAGCTTCTCTGAAGTAAAGCAAAAATACACTGTCTTTGGCTGTTCTTGTTACACAATAACAGGAAGATTTCGGTGGGAAAAGAATGTTGCAGGTGGGAACAGATAACTACAGAAGAGAAACTAGGGGCAGGCTTGGTATTTAGGCAACTAACCAATAATGAGCTTAACTTTTGTAATATGTATGAGCTAATTATAAGAAGGCATAAAAGGTGACTGTAAGAGACAATAAATGAAGTCTGCTGATCACTCATATTGAGTGACTGTGTCTTCCCTCCGTCACAACAAATGGCGCCCGAACAGGGACCCTAGAGAGGGCTGAACCTGCGAGCCACGGTTCGACGGAGATTCGGGTACCGGTCCTGAAAGCAGCGCAGGAGGCGGAAGGGCACAGTCGCCGCGCCCGGGAGCACCTACAGAGGGTCCCGCCGGCCACGCGTCGCCGAAGTCTTGCAAAGGCTGCAACAGCGCTGACGAAGGTATGGAGAGACAAGCAGCGTACGATTCGCTCATATGCTTTTTAGAAAAGCGGAGTGTTCAGGACATAGATTGTAAAAAGGAATTACCCGGGTTATTAGCGTATGGGATAGTATCTGGGACCCTCGCGGCAGCGCGCGGCCCGGCAGGCCCCTTCCCGGCCGTGGTTTCTCTCCAAGGCGGCACCACCCCCCCCCCTCCAATCGGCGCCATGGCGATGCAAGCGGCCAAGAGAGCTAACATCTGGCTGCCCCCAGAGGTCAATCGGATCCTTTATATTCGGAACCTGCCGTATAAAATCACGGCGGAGGAAATGTATGATATGTTTGGGAAATACAGACCTATTCGACAAATCAGAGTTGGAAACACTCCTGAAACAAGAGGAACAGCTTAAGCTTCTCAAGGAAAAATATGGAATTGATTACAAACCCACCAAAAAAAAAAGTGCTTCAGATGTCCCCTACAAGAAATGGGTTTCTGCCTTGAACTAGCAAACATCTCTGTGCTTAAAGAGAAGCCTTTTTGCCTCGATGGAGATAATTTATTCTGTATTCTGTATTTATGCTGTATGCTGAATGTGGAAATTGGTTGGGACTAGGAGGCTGGCTTAAAGGCATTTTGCAAACGGGATTATTATTTTTGATCGTTATTGTAATAATAGTTTTTTGATCAAAACCAGCCAAATTATTTGTAAGCATTAGGCATATCTGAAGAGAATGCCTTTATTTGAATCAGCAGTTAAGGTGTAGTTTAGTCTGATACTGTGGTTTTATCTGCTTCTGGTGAATTTTTGAAGTGATGAAATCACAGATACAAGGTATACTAAGAGTTATGAGGTAATAAGGTAATAATCTAAGTAAGGGTGCTGTCTTTTTATATCTACAAGTGCAATATGTTTTTATGTAGCAGAGAGAAACTTTAACAATAATGTTGCTTGAGTGAGATGTGCATGTGACAACTTGGGAAAAGGGATATCACAACTGGAGTGCAACAGTGTTTCTATGTCTGGCACAGTGAAATCTTTCAAGACCTGAGTTTAGACAGTCTAAAATAAATTGTTAGTATTCAGAAAACCTATCTTAAGCCTCTTTTGCTTACATAGTGTTATGAAAGTCAACTGCTATTGTAGAGAATTAATGATTTTTTAACACATATTAACAAATACTACTATTTTAACTTGAGGCAGGCGAGTGAGAAATACGTGTAGCATTTGAGGGAATGTCAGCATAAATCGCACTTACAGTAAGACTGCATTTTTAATTACTGTACTCGTTAAGATTCAATGATGCCATAAGGCTAAGGCCTTTTATCACAGATTGGTTCTGAACTAAAAGGTGTGTGCACATGTAGATATGCACATTTGTGTTATTTTCCTTAATTGGCTACAAAATAATATAATTAGGTTGGGGACTAGATCTTGGGAATTTGTCTATTATACTTCTGTTTGTTAAGGAACGTGCATAAGATACAGCACCCATGTAGGCTTGGCTTGTGGCATAGTTGTCAAATTTAGCATAGACATTCAGACAGATAAGCAACGTACTCTTCTTGTGTTTATCACCTACAAGCCATTATGGCTTAGTGTGCAAATCTGTATGCAACTATTGAAAAATCCACTTATGAATGTATATAGCTTAGAACTAATTTTTTCCCTTTGTTAATTCTTTGATATCAATGAGGTACTCTTCAGAAAATGTATGGACTGGTTGGTTGCATAAGGGCAGCTGTTATTTGGACAGAAAATTGTTAATGGTCAGGGATTTTCCACTAAAATATTTGCAAATATTCCTAGTCAAACATAACTTTGGTTTCTTTTTGGGTTTTGAGCTTGCATTAGTCCATGTTCAGAACTTTAAAATTACTTTTGAAGTTTTTAAACTTTTTATATCACTGGAACAGAAAGAGCATCTAAATTAAAGCTTCAAGCTAACTTTATTTTTCAAGTATTTCTGGAATTATACTTCTGAACTGAGATTTTATAAGTTGGCTGTGTATTTTCCTGTGTTAAAACGCTGTTATTGAAAATGGTCAACCAGGCCTATGTCACCCAAAATAAAAACGGGGGAATCGTGGATAACTGGCTAGCTGAAAAAGGTCTCATAGACATAGTCCAGCTGGCTGGACAAAAATGCACATCGCTCTCAGCTTCTCTGAAGTAAAGCAAAAATACACTGTCTTTGGCTGTTCTTGTTACACAATAACAGGAAGATTTCGGTGGGAAAAGAATGTTGCAGGTGGGAACAGATAACTACAGAAGAGAAACTAGGGGCGGGCTTGGTATTTAGGCAACTAACCAATAATGAGCTTAACTTTTGTAATATGTATGAGCTAATTATAAGAAGGCATAAAAGGTGACTGTAAGAGACAATAAACGAAGTCTGCTGATCACTCATATTGAGTGACTGTGTCTTCCCTCTGTCGCAACAGCTGGAAAACAAAAGGAAAAGCACAGAAAGGAAATAAAAGTCCAAACACATTATGTAAGTCAAAGCAGATTATTTATTTACGAAACTGAAATTGATGACCGCTTTGTAGTGCAATGACAAGCACAAGTTTCTTTATCTCTATTTTGAAATGAACCATCCCCTGCCACCTCCCCAAACAATTGTGCTTTACCACCATGTGCCTGTTCTACAGTCCCCAGACCATGTGATACACACTTCACATTTTTGAGGACAAGGAAGCACCTCTTTGGAGTTCCACAGATAGTTACTTTTTCATTTCATAACTTCTGTGACAAAGAAATAACTCAAATCATCTTTATTTCATGTTCCTTGTTGCTGGGTTTTGAAAGTCACATTAATGTGACTCATTAATCCCAATCTTGATTAATTAACAATTAATCCTCATTAATCCCCCCCCCACTAATAAGCAGACCGCAGTGTTCTTAAACTGCAACAGTGGCTCCAAGCAAGAGACTATCACAGAGGAAATTTTTGCTGATAGAAAAACGTGATTAAGAAGACTGCAAAGTATGGTCACTGAAATTTAAAAATAAACCTCTGTATACAGCAATATACTGGCACTTTATGAAGGCACAACAGGAACTACCGCAGGCATCTGACCAACAGACTTCAGTACCCATCATGACAGAAGGGTCCCTGTTCCCACAGAAGAAAAAGAAAAAAACCCAACAAAACAAACCATATCAAGGAACACACGGTAAGTATCATTACAGCAAACATGACTGCAGTACTTCTCCTACGAAACTCAGCACAGCAAAGCAGCATTGCATGAGCAGCCCAGTGCACATGCCCACTGTGATACCATGCAGCAGATGGGCTGTGTCAAGCAATGATGCATGGTATGATGTGTCACTGTTGCAAGGTGGAAAACCAGCAAGGTCTATTTTTCTGTGACAAACTGCCAGCAGCTGTGGGTTTTTCCTTATATACAGTTCTTCCTATTAGGAACAGGAAAGATCAAAGATACAGAGCACAAGCAGGTGAAAGAATTAGTGTGAATGGTACGATCTTGAGGCACTGAGCACTGACAGTGTGTGCAAGGGAGAGCATGGGTGCAGACAGCTTTCTTCATGCCAGTGATACAGGTGGCCAGGGTCAGGCTGCAATCTACTTCATCATTATTTCTGACCATTTCACAGGTGGCCATCCCTGCCACTTACAGTATGACACCAGCTGCTTAGGCACTTCAGCCAGAACCATCTGGGAAAGTGCTTACTGGGAGCCCACAAGAACAAGGAGAATAAACCCGAAATACTGCAGAGAAAGGATTTATCAGCCCAGTGACAAGCACTCTTGCAGAACGCAGAGCACAGCCCCCACCCCATTTCATCTCACTCCCTGTTGCAAGAGTTCTTTGCTGCCGTTTAGCACTGCTGACGAAAATCACTTGTTCTCACCCCTGCACTGCTCCCTTTCCACTGCAAGCCTAGGCTCACACAGCCTTTATATGGCCCTGATCTGGGTGGGGTACTACCTAGCCACTAGCAATTTCTCTTATTTTGGGTTTTCATTTGACTCCATTCTTCAACGCAATTCACTGTGCAATGTGCATGAATGCTAGAGCCAACAGTGAAAGCAGGGAGGAGCTGCGGAATGACAGGACTGCTTTCAAAAAACAGGGAAGACTTAGCTTAAATCACTCACGGGACTCTCAACATCAGAGACTGACAATATGATCTCATTTCCTTGCCTAATAAATGTTTTGTATCCCAGGAAAGACATCATCTCATCTACTCCTTTAACTCTGCAATAGCCAAGAGACAGTATATTAAATCAATGATACAAGAGCTCTTTAAGAAAAAGCTGCAAAAGAGCTGTGACTAGGCACACAGTTTCAAACACACAAGCAAACATCCCAACTCTCACTGGTATCAAGCACTGGGACAGCAATTTGAGCATGCAACTTGCTGCCTTGTCTAGACCCATGCTTATTTTTTAGATGCAATAGCTGCATATACACTGGCATCAGGACTCTTCTGAAGTTAAAGACAACTTACATTTAACTGTCTGAAAGGCACAAACTGGACACAAACTGTCTTGTGCAACTGGCTCTCCTGTCAGAGACTTCAGGACACCATTGTCTCCATCAAGGAACTCCACTGCTTTGAAATCAGCTTTACCAACTCCAACAATAATGATGGACATTGGCAGCTTAGAGGCATGAACAATCGCTTGCCTAGTTTGATCCAGGTCAGTGATCTCTCCACCTGTGATGATCAGCAAGATAAAATATTGCTGAAAAACATTAGAAAGCACCCAGTTAGGGAATTCAACACCAAAGCTCACATAACTGAACGCAAATGGGGCAATTTCTTAGAGCAGGAAAGAAATTAGATGGTGCTGCAGATAAGACAAAACCAGAACATTAAAGAAGCTTATGCTTATTCACATTTCTCATATGCGTAGCACCTTTTATTGTGCACTTAGAATTTCCTCTGTACTAGAAAAAAGGTAGTCTTAAATTTAATTTATGAAAAACAATCAATTGGGAGAAAGTACTAGAGATGAGCAAAGTACTACTAAATCAACAAAGCTGCACACAGAATTCACTGATAAGGTGCTGCTTTACTCACTGATAACTCAAAAAGGCTAGTATGTAATATCCCTGCAGTGTAACTCAAAAAGTCGTCTTTTTTTAGTTATCAGTAATTTACATTGTAAGCATTAAAAATCTCAAAATACAGTGACAAACGTCATGACACAAAGACACCCTAGACATAACAAGAGGGGAAGAATACAGGACCTTTTCAAGAAGAAGAAAAAAATACCTCACACCAACAAATATGCACAGTGAAGTGTTTAAAATTTCCCTCCTTTTCCAGAGGGTAATGTTTGTACCTGGTTCTGAAATGAGCAACCACTGTTTTACAGCAGCTATCTATAGAATTCAAATGAAGACAGAAAGTGAGACACGCACAATTAAAATAAAACTGAATTTCCAATTCCAAAACCCAGTTAACACAAGGGTTACTATGGTTGTACCCCATTACTAGTTCTTTATTTAAATAGTTAGGTTTTAATCTGTAAGAAAAGGTAGAGATATTTAACATATAAAGAGAAATAAGATTCCCCCAAGTGTTGGGAAGGCTGAAAAATACCCTCAGAAATGTAAGAAACTGATTTCCCTAGACCAAGCACCTCACAGTGTGGGAAATTTATTTGACATACACACAAACCTAAGTAGAACCAAAAATACTGGCACAGCTAGGCCATAAAGCAAGTATCTGAGGGTACATCCAAATTCTTTCTGATCCGTCTGTCAGAAAGGAACCAGTTAAATCCATCAGGAAATAAGAGTCCTTAAGCAAAAGGATTAAGTTTATAAAGTTGAATTTTAACAGCAGCCACAGCCATGCAAGCACACAAATGAGACATGCAACACAACTGTAGGGTAGCATAGATTCTCTGCAATACAGTTAGCATACTGATTTAACAGTTCTCAGACTCCTTTGTTAATCCGGTCCTCTAGATAACCCTATTCTGCATGCCATCATGGTGGGACAGATAGTCGGGCCCTCTGGTATTTTTCTTGGAAGCAGTCTTTGTGCACATTCTTAAAAGCAAAATTGTTTGGAATAAAATACACAGGGCCCCTCCATACTGTGTGTACTCCCTACAGGTGATAGAGCTTGGCAAGATTGGTTAGAGGCAATTGCTGACAGAGTCCAACTGGTCTCAAAGCCAACACAGCACCTCTGTATACTTCAATAGTTAAGTGCAACGCTAGCAAACTGTGAAAAAGAGAAATAAACAGCACTTGAGCAATGTAAACTAGAGTCAAATGTCTATCATACAGGTTCATACCAATATGTACCAAGACAGTACCAATACCCTCTCTGTAGGTTGGTAAGAGAAGACCAAACTTGGGATCCTAAGGAAGGACGACAACACCACTTTACCATTCCATTCTATCCCACCGTGAACACAGAAAAACAGAATCAGCCCAACGCAGATCCACAGGAAAGGGCGTGCACTCACTGAAGGAGTTCCCTGTTGTGCCCAGCGCGCTGCAAACCTTGCCACGAGGTTTATAATAGGAGAGAAATTGGTTGGCCCATAGAGTCGAATCTGAGGCAGGATCTGGTGGTAGGCACCCACTATTCCTTGGATCCCTGTAACACAAAAAAGGCAAGCTGCCAGAAGAGCTTCACAACTTCTGCAGTAATTATTTTGTAAGTACTACTAAATAGTATGGCAAAAGGATAACAACTCTCACACAGCTGTAAATGCCTGAAGGGCAAATAAGCAGCAGGATAACAGCAAATACACAAAGCACAAGGCCGGAACCAGTGGACAGCCGCAGAGACAGGATTTGCAGATTTCTCCCCCATTCTACATCCTTCATATCACTTTGGGCATCTAACATCACAGAACTCATGGAAGTTGTGGGAAAAGTGATCCAGTGAAGGCACTGATCACTATGTTTACCTTGTCCTTTCTACCTTGCATCCAATTTGCCTAGTTTAATTGCCTATAGTCTCACTAGACAACAAGGTCAGAAGTTCTCTGGAACAGTAACTTTTCATTTTCCTTGTATGCAAGTTAGACAATGATCCCTGTTTCAGGATTCAAACATTTCTGTAACAGAAATAGCAATCACTAAGATTTTTCCTAGGTAAGAAGTTTTCCTCAGGTTAACTAAACAACATATTTTTAAAAGTTGATTTTAAATGATGCATATTATTCTGTGGATCCATCTAAATTGTCCTATTCCTGGCTTTTATCAATGTAGCTTCATTTGCAACAACTGCTGCCTGTGTTGTTCACCATGCAGATTTTACTGCAATACCTCTCAGAACTACCACACAGGGACATTTAAAGAGCAAAGACACAGATCCCAGTGAGGCAGACAAAAATGAACTGTCCGAGGGAACGCTTGGATTTTCACACTGAATCTCGGATTCCATTTTTTGTTGGCCTTAGGCCAGATACTTTAGTCCTAAAAGGTCATAATCCGGCTTAGAGAGCAGCCATTAAAAACAGCTGTGTGGTGGGCTGACCCTGGCTGGATGCCAGGCACCCACCAAAGCCACTATCACTCCCCTCCTCATCCGGACAGGGGAGAGAAAATATAATGAAATGCTCATAGGTTGAGGTAAGGACAGAGAGATGACTCAGCAATTATCATCACAGGCAAAACAGACTTGACCTGGGAAAAATTAGTTTGATTTATTACTAGAGTAGGATACTGAGACATAAAACCTAAATCGTAAAAGACCTTCCTCCACCCCTCCCTTCTTCCCAGGCTTTACTCCCAATTCCTCTACTACTTCCCCCCACAGCAGTGCAGGTGGATGGGGAATGGGAGTTGTGATCAGTTCATCACATATTGTCCCTGCCACTCCTTTTCCTGCAGGGAGAGGACTCCTCACACTCTTCCCCTGTGTGGGGTCCCTCCCACAGGAGACAGCCCTCCACAAACTTGTCCAAAATGAGTCCTTCCCATGGGCTGCAGTTCTTCACAAACAGCTCCAGCATGAGCCCCACATTGCAGTCAGAAGTCCTGCCAGCAAACCTGCTCCCGCATGGGCTCCTCTGTCCACAGGTCCTGACAGGAGCCTGCTCCAGCGTTGGGCTTCCCACAGGGTCACAGCCTCCTTCAGGCATCCACCTGCTATGGTGTGGGATCCTCCATAGACTGCAGGAGGGTATCTGCTCCACCATGGGCCTCCATAGGCTTTGGGGGACAGCCTGCCTCACCATGGGCCTCACCACTGGCTGCCAGGGAACCTCTGCTCTGGCACCTGGAGCATCTCCTTCCCTCCTGCACCGACACTGGTGTCTGCAGGGCTGCTCCTCTCATATTCCCACTCCTCTCTCCAGCTGGAATTGCTGTTGCACAGTTGTGGGTTTCTTTCCCCTCCTCCTTAAATGCATTATCTCCAAAGTGCTACCACCATCACTGATGGGCTCAGCCTGGGCCAGCAGTGGGTCTGTTTTGGAGCTGGCTGACATTGGCTCCATCTGACATAGGCGAAGCTTCTAACAGCTTCTTAAGGAAGCCACCCCTGTAGCCTGCACCCCACCAAAATGTTGCCATGCAAACCCAATCCAGTCTGAAACAATCTCCACTAAAGGAGATGGCTATAAAGAAAATAAGCTTTAAGGACAAGCCTTTAAAAAGATTACATTTGTACATAGACACACTGCTGATGAAGTAACTGGTCTCCAACAGCCTTAGCAGATGGTCACTCTAGAAACATGACTAGCACAGGCACATTGCTGACCTGAATCCACTGCCGCCTATAACATACCAGAAGCAACCAAGTTGCAGCAACAAAAATTCCAGCACAGACTAACAATCAAATTAAAACCCAGACCCCTTCACTGGAGCGTATAAAGACCGCACAGAAATCTGCATCAACACACATCCATTTTTGTCCGTATCCAGGTGAGAGTAAATCCAGTTTCCTGCATATCTTGGTGCTGCATATAGTTTTCACCAGTTATGAAAGAAATACAACACTTCAAACATCTGTCCATCTCACAGTGAAGTATTAATAAAGAGGTGTCCTCACCCTGACAACAAGGGTTGCTGGGGTTGAAGTTCAAAGCGAACTCATAAGATACCTAGGAAAGGGGACATTACAAACAGTTAGGGAATGCAGACAGACAGAGCAACTGCCCAACGTTGCAAAGGCCCTACCTGCCAGCTAGAAGGAATCTGAGCTCCAAACCCAAATGCAGGAAACAGCTTGTCCCTGAAGAGAAAGGACAACAAGAAATAAGAAAGCAATTTTTCGTAACTCACTACTCTGTTTTATTCCCAGAAAGCAGTTGCGGACCAAGGTTCAATTCCTGCCATACAGAATGCATGCACCATCTAGCTCCCCATGGCCAGTCACCCAAAGGTTTCAGGCTTTGGCTTGACAGTTTCAGCACGTCTGTCAGTGCAGCACCCCACAGGACTCCCAGGAAATTTCAAAGTAGCAAAAGAAAAGCCAACCCAACCACAGCCTGGCTAAAGGACAGAACAGACAAACACGTTCCCACTGAATCAGACAGGGCATTCACGTTTGAAATGCACCGTCAGTAACAAGGGATTAGTGACCAGCTAAAGCAGCATTACAGAGTAACCCAAGGCCATAAAAGGGCAGACCTGGAGGGAGACAAACCAAGCAAATATGCCAATTATTTGCATATATTGCAAAAAATTACAAAGGGCTGCCACTGCGCTCCCTGGCAGTGACAGAAGCAGGAGAAAGCAGTAGCATCTCCTGCAGGCATTTCCCAAGGAAAGGCAGCACCTCAGTCACTCAGACACTACAAGTCAGAAACAAGCTATCAACCCTGATCACTGACACCTGCTGTGACACATTTTTGACACAGTGGCTAGATCAGTTAAGATCATTACATACATGTCATAATCTTGGACTACACTTCCCACACTCCAGATGGCATTCAGCTACTCATTATCCCATCTGGGCTGATGTAGTGAAGAGAATCTGGTGACTTGGGATCTCAGTTGGAGCCAGTGAAGTCCACGCCCACCTAACCAGCCACAATGACAGCAAGTCACTGATGCATCACCATAAGCAAATGAGAAGAACTAACCACACCCAGAAACGGAGGGTTAGACAAGGCCCACAGAGCTCCCCTTCTCCCAGGCACACAGGCAGTCCTACACAGGAGCAGGCAGGTAAATCTGTGTACCTTTTCCCACTGGGGTACATGCATGTTTAATAAATACTAATCTTTTCCACTGATAGACTGAACTGATTTCTCAGAAGAAATTTAAGGAAACCCTAGTTCCACTGAAGTTGCTACTTGATCACAAAAAGTAAAAATATAACATCATTTGGGTTTTGCAGTCTTCATCACTGCAAATAAAAGTACTAATCACAACTTCATTGCTCCTGCCACCTGTCACACCAAGAGGTACAGTGGGGAAACAACCCACTGTAAAGTTAATCTGGTAGCCTCCCATGATGTAGTCAAGAAACTAATATTGTGCCTCAATCCAGAGGAACAGAGTGTTACACCTCCTCCCCACAAGAACAGATTTCATTACAATCAGAAAATAAAAGAGAAAGAAAAAATCAACAAAAATCTTCCTACCTTGCAAGATTTTATCCTAATAATGTCAGAGTTTTTGTAGCTCTTTTTCTTTCTGTTTTTCTCAGGATTAATGCATTCAAATTCCACCTACAGAAAGCAAGAATGCAAGAAGCACATTCCCAAATATCTGCATTTACGACAGGGCATATTACTGAAACAGAAGAGTGTCACACATCACACAGTTACACAAATACTGAGCACAATTCTGAAATTTAGTATTAAAAAGGTCTGCAACTACTTTGGCTGCTATCTGACAAGTTAAACACTATGCTTTTGCTACTAGCACTGGGCAGAACACAAGGAAAGGCCTCAGAAAATCATTCTCCTCAGCAACGTAACTGTTACTCTATATGCAACTATGAAACAGTGTCAATTTTATCAGAGGGAAAAAAAGTTGATCACAAATAAGATCACTCCTCTTAACATAATCAGGTTCTTTTTCCGTTAAGGGAAAGGAATGCACTCAAACAGAAGACGAGGCAAAACCTCAGCATGGGATAGCCTAAATTCACAGGCTCCCAATGGCAGTGTTTCACTTCAATTAGTTTTGATTTCATGTAAGCTAGGGAAAGAGCCAAGAATCTTCCACAAACTTCAGGATTACAACCACAGAAGTCAAGCTGGCAGGCAACTGGAAGCAGTCCTAGGCTATCTGCTGTGTGGGAATTCATCTGTGAATTCTGATGAGACACTTCCACAATGAGAGTTCAGGTGCAGACAAGAGAGAAACTGGCATGACCAGCAAGTGATTCAACTTAGTCTAAACTGGATGCCCAAGACAAGGTAAGAAGAGTGCCCCTGGAAGAGCTGCTTCTCTCTGTCAGCTAGAAAGGCAACCAAGAAAGGGTGACCAGCTCAAGCACAAATGTTATCTGAGACAAGCCCTACCTCTGGGCTCACCTGTTAAAACATGAACAAGCCCTTTTATTTCCACTTGACTCAGCAGAGGCAAAAGCAAGCTGAACTGCTGGCCAAAGTGGCTGGTGGCCAGCAGAAAATGGGCTCAAGGATGTCTTTAGGAAAAGGAATAGTAACAGTACCGAGGCAAATAATTCCCACACCAGGTTTTATTTTTCCCAGATGTTAGCTTAGTAATACAAAGATACACACAGAAAAATTCACTTTTGGAGGCAACAACTGAAAATATATCTCTGAGGTCCATATTAAAAAGGATTTCTGAAAGACTGACTTATGGACTGAGTTAGTGGGGGATTGAGAAAGCTCATCGGAGAGTCATCACTGGCTTTGTTTAGCTGAGTCAGGTTAGTTTCAAAACTGCCTACTGAGTCATGTGACCCATCACTGTCATAATCTGCACACCATACCTGAAAGGGAAGAGAGCAAGCAATGGGCAAAGTGTACTGCATTAGGGAGAATGGCAGCTGCTCACCACATGATCTCCCATTTCTGACAGCTTTGCAGCAATGCTAGTGAACTCCCCTATCACATCTGAACCAGTGGCGTCATCCATATCACTAACTGAAACCTGATAGTAAGAGACACTCTGAGCGAACTGCTCAAAAAGGGAGATGTTGAATTGCTCACCCACTGCATACCCATAAGCACGCACAGTGAAAGTTATAATTAAAAGCCTTCCGCAGTTTAAACATAAACGAAACAAAAGAAACCCCCAACACTTCACAGCCTAGATGTATAAATGCAAGGTCATTCATGACAAGATATGCAGCTGGGGTAATGGGAACAAGCAATTAAAAATTTGTTATCTAAGCACTTTTCGAACATACTCTTTTCTTCTGCCCAGCAATATCATCGCTTTACAAAGTAATGGCAAATTCCACAGAGCACTAAGTCTTTTTCTGCATCTTATACCAATCAGATTAGAGACAATTAATAACCAGTCACGTTTAAATCAGCATGAAAGCTTCAGAAACAGATAATGCAAGAGAGCAATGCATTTAAAAATACAAAATATGCTAACAGCTATGCCTTCGAGCAAACACAATAAGGCTTATATTATCAATAGATCCCCACAAAATCAACTATACAGAGCATTTATAACATGCAAGATACACACAACTGTAGAACACAATTCCAGAAGCAGTCAACCAAGAAACAGTTGTAAACAGCTGCTTTCTCCCCTGCTGAAATTCACATTCTACACAGATTCAAAGGCTCTCTTTTTCCATGATCTGCCTTTAGCAATCAATAAACTGATGTTAATCCAGTATAAACCACAGTGACAGCTTTTTCCTCAGGACAAAGGGACAAGATGAACCCACGGGTAACACCTGAGTAAGGATGTCTAATTCAATAGCCAGATACCTGAATTTGAGACAGTGTTCTTT
Organism: Falco peregrinus; assembly: GCF_023634155.1. Classification (NCBI taxonomy): domain Eukaryota; kingdom Metazoa; phylum Chordata; class Aves; order Falconiformes; family Falconidae; genus Falco; species Falco peregrinus. Next base: position 38,857,917 of record NC_073729.1, on the reverse strand, counting down.
TAGGACTACTTTGATTCATCAGGGATATTCCATAGGTATCAGTGGGAAACCTGTACAAAAAGTCCGGTGGATTATGGCCTAATCCAGCCACCTAAATGGGAAGCACCACGTCATCCTTCAGTCTCTTAACGGGAAAACAAGATCACCTTAGATTCTGTGCCCCACTTCTCCCTCTTTATCCATCCCAAGCCACTACCTTTCCATTCATCTCTTCTGCACGCTCCAACATGAAGCAACTCTCACCTTCCCGCCTGAACTCCACCCCACCTCTCTCAACAATTCCGACATTTCAACATCACTCAGAAGCACCTGGATTGTGTGAGGGAGGAAAACGAAGGAGGCTCTCATGCTGAACCCAGGGTGCAACCTCCTGGTGCAGGGTCTGCTTTGCACAATACACCTGAGAGCTGCAGAGAATTCAGCAGCTGCTGCCTCCATGCACCTCTTCTCCCCACCCCACTTGCTCCCATTCCCCCTCTCAGCCACTCCAATAAAACTGTATTTAGGACCAGTTTAGTTACTAGTTCACAGCAGGATATGCCTTAAAACAAACCTCTTTTTGCAAAGGTTTTCTAAAACTGGCCGAGAATCACTGTACACAGCCCAAAGAGTGGTGCTGCTTCAAACAAAATCCTAGCAATACTGCTGGACACTGTATATAGTTATTTAATGATTAATTAATCCTTCGTAAATGAACTATCCAATATACACTATAAGCCTTGGAATACAGTCAGCAGGTAAAATGCCCCTTTCATCTACAGGAGGAGCTTCCTCACAGAAAATGGATGTGCCTTTACATATATGCCATCAAGCACTTGAACTGGCAGCTTTAGTCTCAGTACCAACACCCGCAAATTTCACATTTGCTATTTCCATTTAGATAACTATGGTGGAGATATGCTACTTTCATTTGCCCCTACTGTTAATGAAACTGTCAAGAAGATTAGGCTGTGTCACAAATCAAAGCTGCTCTTAACACATAACAAGGAGAACATCACTCTGCATCACAATGAATAAAGAATTACCATTGTTAGTAGCATCATTAATTTGAACCAAAGATTGATGTTCACACATATATTCAGTACACAATCCTCACACATAGCTGGCAAAACTGATATTTAGGGGATGCATCAAAATGGCTGTTTCTACTGTGCTGCAGTACAAGTTCTCCCTTCACTGAAGACTGTTATTTCATGTAATTGTTCCTATGTAAATTTTTGGAAACCTCAAACCAGAGGTTCAAAGCAGCAAATGCCATATGAAAAATGAAACACCAGAGTAATATTATATTCTTTAGTGCTGCTAGTGAAACTCCTCCTGTGAGCCTGGATTCCCCTTTCTGACTTCCCTAACTTGTTAAATACAAGAACAGTATAATCCTTTTTTCACAGCTGTGTTGTGAAATTTAATAGATTATTTGCACATGCATTGAGAATTTTGGCTGAAACAAACTAACAGCAAAAATCTATCTTTTTAGAAGCAGGCCATTACAAAACTAATTCCAAAGGACAGAAAGCTTCTGAAAAACAAACCAACCCCTCAAAACAAACCAAACAGGGAAAAAATCCTCCCCCCCCCCCCAAAAAAAAAAAATCCACCAACCACTACCACACTAATCTTTTTGGACTATAGCAAATGCAGCCTCATGTAACAGAATGTGTAAAACATGCCATCTCATGTCAGTTTTGACAAATAATAATATGCATCCTTTTGCCTTCTTCTTTCGAGGTTTGCTGCTCACTTGGACCAAGAGGACTTCTTTCTGACCTGAGACTGTTAATTCCCCAACAAGAAAAGCTCACGAACACTACTTAAAACACTGCTATGCATCAACAAGTGCAGTAGACCTGAACACCTATTTATAGGTTTACTTTTACTTTTTTTTTACTATTTTTATATTGTATTTATTTTATAAATTTAGTATTACTGAGGTTAACAATCTCAGTAGTTTTCAAACCCATCATGCTGCACAAAAACACATTAGCACACATGCTTTTTGCTAAACCTTTCAGATCAAACTTCCAGCATGAGATTTCTTCACAGACAGGATGAGGCAGGAAAATTCTGCAAATGGAAGGCATTTAGGAGTTGGATAGGCAGAAAGAGGCTACAATCACATAGAACTATCTATACATTTAAATGTGTTTACATTATCAATGCATTTCTTAGAACAGAAATTAATTTGCTATCAGTTTTTCTTTTCTATAAACTTATTAAAAGATGTAATTGTTCTGCTACCACCTCCATTAAGCCAGGACCAGAGAGAATTAGTCACTGCACGCAGGACCACAAGGAATCGCAGTTCTGACTCAAAAACATTAATAGATTGGAAAAGACTTGGGACAAGCCCGCCAGTCTCCTGAATGGATGAAACTGACAGATGCATTAACGTCCTCTCTTTGTCAGTATCCTAAGGCACTCAAGCTCGTACAACATAGATTAACTTCTCTGGTAATTTAGAAACAGTGCTAGAAAGCCATAATTAAAAAAAAAAAACAACAAAACACAACAAAACCACAAAATAAAACAAAAAAACACAACCAAAAAAACACAAACCACACAAAAAAAACACCAAACAAACAAAAAAAACCCAAACAAAGGAAAAAAAAAAAACCCAACCACCACCAAAAGCCAATCTGAAACCCTGGCCAGAATAGTGAAAAAAAGAAAAAACAAACACCAAACCAATTATTACTCTTCTTATGACTAATCATTAGAAAGTATGTCACTTCTGCATTTCCTGACTTCTCAATTTGACAGTTCATAATGTTTTAATACAGACTTCAATAGACATATAATCATTTATCTGCCACACTACTATTCTAGAAAGGCAATCTAAAAATTTAAATGTGACCAGACAACCTGATAACTCATAGTTTTAACAGCAACAGAGATTGAATTACTTGTAACAACAAAGAGAATTTCTGAAGGCTGTACCTTGATAGGTTTATTAAAATCTCCGCCACAGAACATCTGCAAGGGAACACTGAATTTCCTCCAGCATGTATTTAAGTTGTTCTTAATCACCTTAAAAAAATTACACATACAAGCACAACATCATGCAAGGGATGCAGTGTGCAAGACACTAAGAAACATAACACAAGGGTTCTGTACAGCTATCTAAGAACAGCCTCAGTCAGTTCAACCCTGACATGCATAGACAGCCAAGCAAAAGCTCTGTAAGAAATAAAAGCTTTTAAGTTCAGGGTAGATTTTAGACTTAAGTTCAAGTTAGATTTTAGAGCCAAGCTAAGCCAATCTAACAGCTCATCACCACTGAAAGGGAGAAAGGAGACTCCTGCCCTGTTCTCACTTGTTGCATGGCCAGACTCTTCACCGAGCCAGTGTAATCCAGTCACCAGGTAGCAAATAAACAATCTGCTGCCAGGATGGTGAGCAGAATCCATTTTTTAGGACACAAGACAACTTCTACTGCAAAACCAGTGCAAAGTGTGAGCAGGAGCAGGACTCCCGCTTTTTTAAGGAATAAGCCGTCTGATCTACTCAAGAAAGACATCAGCATAGAAATACTACCTCTGATCTGTACACCAGCTACCACATTCCAGCATCACTCTGCTTGTAAAACTCCAAAAACGGATCTGATTTACCTAAGAAATCCTGCAAACAAAAACCCAACAGAAGTAATCAGCTACCTATATTTTACTCAGATGAGAGAAGAGCTGGTTAATCAGTACACAATAAATACTTCAAACAACGAAGTCAAACAAACTGTGCATTTGTTTTCCTCTATTTTACTTTTCTCTTTTAAACTGCTGCACTTTCTAAGTCATCAGAGTTTATTACCTCCGATTCCAAGACCGCCTCCTCAGACCATTTTGGTCACTACAAATCACGTCATTTTGCTGACTGAGCAGTGGTGTCATTAAAGCCCTGGATTGGTCTTTGGCTTAAAATAACGTCAAGGCAGCATACCTAAACATTCACCTTTTCTTCCTTAGTAACATTACAGAAAGCTCAGTTCACAGCTACAATATTCATTGGAGGAAAATATATAACTGAACTGTATTAATATACAGAGTATTCCAAAGCCAAAATAATCTCCTAAAACCTAAACATGGCAGTTGAGTTTCTGATTTGACATTGTGGTTTTCAACATGAAATTATGTCTCCAGTTTACTCCATTGTAAGCAATGAAACACAGAGAGCCCTTCTTCATACATGGATTACCTAGCTTAGTTAAACATCCGCAAATAACAGAGATTCCTGGCCAAAAGGTACTAACTGTAAATATTGCAGAAGCATGCAATCGAGTTTAAAAAAAAAAATATTGCAGAAGCATGCAATAGAATTTAAAAAAAAAAAGATTAGTACCTTTTTGTCCAAGTTTTGGCCTTCCATTTCCAAGTGCACAACCCTGGTATCTTTGATCTCCTCTGCTGAAATCTGTACCACAGAAACTGGGGGTGGGGGGGTGGAGAGGAGTTAAACAGGAAACCCCACAGAGTTCACTGTTCATGAAAAAAACTGTGGTTACAAACACCTAACTTTTCTTGTAGAAATATAGCATCTGAAGATACACTGACAGAAAACCAGAAATGTTACTTGGTCCCAGACAACATATGAAAAATGAGAAACCATTTTTTCCACACAAAAACCTTATTTACCGTAACAGTCCCCTTTCCAGCTGGCTTCCCCTGCTTCAATTCCAGCGGCCAAGTAAACACAGAGCTGGAAACAACCTAAGATTAAAAGATAGGTAATATATAAATAAGAATAAAGAACTACTCCTCAGGAGCAAAATTTTCAAGCTTTCTTAAGAGATTTAAAAATATTTAAATACATTTCCAACAGCAACTGCCATCAGAGTCTGTGCTCCCTAATAGCTGAAAATTATCTTCTCTCACTATCTACAAAACAGTACCCACTATTGTGTCTCCAAACTTAACTTTACCCTCTTGGTTTTGCTACCCCCAAACAAGACGCAATAGGCATTTTCATTATAAGTAGCCAAAAAACGCTAATAAACAACAGAAACCTACTATCAAGTCTTTCTTTAGTAACATGAACCCCACTTTTCCTCTCATACCTAGCTATACAAACTCTTCCCGAAGAAATGAATACAGAATCTTGTATAGCTTTATTTCCCTAAATTTATTGTCTGATGATCACTTTGCGGAAAGGAAACTCCATCAGGGCTCCCTGCACACCATGCCTTCCTTACTCCTGTACTACTTTCAGTTTTACAAGTGCTTCCTAACTTAAAAAACTAATTGCAAACCATGGACACCATTAACCTTCCCTTTGTGACTGACAATTATTTCTGTAATTAACGCAAGCTAACCTATTTGATGTTTTCAAATTTGAATGTGTTAAAGGATTTGATAAAGCAACCTTTCACCCCATTTTTCATAATAATCCCAACACTTGCTACGACTTTGTACATCACTTAACATGCCTCTACACATACCTGTCCCAGGGTGAACTCGATCCCTCCCAGGTAGTCATCGTCACTTAAATCAAAGCACTTGTTATCAGTATCATACACTCCGAATTTCAGCTTCTGCACTTTCTCAAAGTAGCAGTCCACAACGAGGTTCTTGCAGAAATCCGGGTTTTGGCTGTTCTGGATCCTCTCTGTGCGATCTAGCTGTGCAAACACAGAAGCAAAGCCACTGGTGGTGAGCAAGAGGGGCTGCCCTCGCACTCAGCTTCTCACCCACAGCCCCTGCCCCCAGCTCACCCATGAACCCAGCCACTGCCGCCCGGCCGAGCCACAACTTGCCGGGAAAGGGAGTTGCACTGGGCAGCAAAAGGCACCACAGGGAACATTCTGGGAGTTAAGGGAAAAGAGGCTGGTGAAGCGCTGTATGCTGGAGCACGTGCTCTGGGGTACAGGGAAGTGGACAGGCCGTATCACACCAGGGAGGCAAACAAACATCTCAACACAGCTCTGAGCAAACGTGTAAGCAACAACACCAATAAACGTCAAACCCTAGAGTTTATGAGCATGGACACTGCTTGCTGAATGCAAGCCTGGATTTGATGTATCGCACACCTGCTGGGAAAGCCGCGGGACAGAAAGGGCAAAAACCCAGCGTGTTGGCACCCGAGGGCAAAGCGGGGCCGACATCCGCCTTACCTCAACCCATAGGCCTCCACCCACCTCCTGCAGCAAGACGCAGAGGGGGATCCGACCTGGAGCCCAGGTCCCTGTCGAGGAGGCTCCGGCAAGACACCGACAGCTCCACCCTGGACACGCACCCGGCCATCTGCGGGCAGAGCACAGTGTCACCCGCCGCCCATCGCCGCTCCCGCCCCACAGGTGCTGGCGGAGGCACGGGGGGGCGGGGCCGGGGCGCCTCGCAGCGCGCCCGCAGCGCCGGGGCGGCGGGAGGCTCGGCCCCGCGGCCCGCTCGCCACCGCGCGGGCGCGCGGCCTGCGCGCCGCCGCCATGGGCCCGGCGCCGCTCCCCGCCTCTCACGCCCGCCTCTGCCTCGGGCTCTGCCCGCAGCTCCCAGCGGCGCCGGTTCCCCAGGGCCGGGGCGAAGGGCCCTTCCCTCCGCCGGGCGCGTCTCGCTGCCGCCCTGCGCTCCCCGGCGGGAAACGGGCTTTTAAACGCTGTCGCGTATCGTCGCTTCGCCGGGGCAGCGGCCGGTGACGGCAGGGCTGGCGCGCAAGGCCTGCCCGCGCCGCCGCCGCGGGGAACGGCGGCCTTACAGCCCGTGGGCCGCCCGTGCCCGGCAGGTGCTCCCGACGCGGCGCAAGAACTGCAGAAGCGCCCCAGCCTGCAAGACCTCCCTCCCCGCCAGCCTGACACGATCGCCCACGGCAGCTACCGAGCCCGGCAGCTGCGGTGCTGCCTTCAGGAAAAAACGGTAGCGAGCCTGTCACAAGGGGACAGCTAAGCTTTGTTGGACACCAAGGTGCAGACACTTCTGTTCCAGGAACAGCTACAATGCTCAGAATTGAATTTAGAAGATAAGCCTCCAGGTATCAGAACGCTCGAGAGACTGGACAGCTGCAGAGCTCCAACAACTACTTTAAACATGGCTATTTGATGGAGAAGCTCTCTCAGGAGCTCAGAAAGCAGGGAAGCAATTGTTTGGTCTTTCCAGTATCCAAGTAGCTACACTGCTTTCTTATACTTACAGGGTGTAAACACTTATCTCAGTGAAGAGATGAGCTTTTATTAGACAACATTTAGTCCCTTAGACCTCCCAGTGCAATCTATCCCAGACAGACGTTAACGATGTCACTTAATAAGCTACTGCATGGCACTCAGATACTCCAGTGATGGTGGCAGGGCAAAACCGGTGCTCAGCAATAATTAGCAAAGCTTTAGGCAAAGAGGATCATAGGTCAGCTTTCTACCAAGGTCGTCATCATAATCTGCTTTAATGCCAGCACTTTCAAAGATGCAAGTTTGAAGTAGTCAGGTCAACTGTTCAAACTACGAGTTAGAGCCATCCATCTTCAGCTTCAAGTTGCCTTCAACCCCAGAAGAAACCACTGCCTTTAATACATACATTTCTCCTAAAATCACAAGTCACAGGTATCAGGTTTTTTCCTTTACCTACACATAGTATTCTACCAGACCAGCTTACATCAGTCTCTCATCTGCACGATCTGCAGTTCTACAGACAACCATTCACATTTGTACGACAAGACAGAAGAGACCAGGACAGCCAGCCTTGGCTCCTGTGCCAACACTTCTGTTTTTCTCTACTGCAACAGGGACTTCTGTACCAAGAAGAGACAGAACCAGGAGCCACCTTTCCTCCCCAATAGAACACAGGACCAGGAAGAGTAAAGTTAACCTCAAATAAACTGCTCCTTGTAAGCTTTAGCATCCCCAACGAGCAGCAATCCCTTTCTGGGAGGAAACCATTACTACAGGTCTCAAGCTGCAGGCAGGACAAGTCTGTACATATTGGTGTCTTTGTAACATGCAATAAATAAGGAAAAGTTAAAAGTTTGAGATTGGAACTGTTAAACCACACAACAAAGCCAGGAAGTGAAATGACCCAAGTCCTCAAACCTGAGGACCTCCCATCTACTATCAAAATCTCTTCTCCAGATCAGTAACAATGAAATCATGGTAATACTCAACTGTTTCAAGGATTTATCTTTCAATACACTAATACCCTGAAGGGTGTCTCACCCTACTGTTTTGGATTTAGTAATGGCATAGAACTTCCCTTTAAACACAGCCCAGGTATTCTGAACTCCTGGCAAGTTACAAACCACAAAGGACCCTTTCCCACTACATCCTCCTGCTGCACCCAGAGATCAAAGGGCACCAGCTGATGCATGTCACAGCCAGGCTGGCAGTGTAGAGCAGCAGAGCAGAAACTGTTCTTCTAACAGGCTGTACTCCCTCCTCACCAACTCGTGGGATAACAAGAAAGCAGGTTTAACAACTATAGATGGAACCCTTATAGAAAAAAGAGGGATAGCTCCTTAACAGATTCAGATTTTAAAAATTCACATTTAATCTGAAAACATCATGTTCAACCTCAGCCAGCAATTGTTTATATATTGCTGCCTACAGACATTCTTGAAGAGCCCACACAAAGTTTTTTTTCACTTCACAGCTTTCCAAATACGCTGTATGTTCTCCAGTTTCAATCAATTCCTTGAATATTAGCAGCAGAAACTCTTGATCATAGACTAGTCTAGGTATCCCAGCAGCAAGAGCAAGGAGTAGGTGGTCTGTTAAGACACAATATCCATTTCCGTAAAGCCTGAAGATCTGCTCAACCTATAGGTAAACACCTTAACCCAGTTACCCTGCTTGTGCAGTAAGTGGGAGAAGCACGAATCTCTTGAAACCTGCCTGCATCAGAAAAGCTTAAGAAAATCAGCTGCTTAATAATATTTTCACTCCAAACACACACATTCAAAAAAACTGAATGGAAAAAAAAAAAAAGGAGTTTCTCAGCAATTAGGAAAACTAGGCCCAACTTCAGTTACCAGCTGTTTCTAAACAGGATTTAGAAATGATGAGCACTGGCTCAAATACTCTTTTCCTCCCTAAAGCAAGAATTCTTTTTTTTTAATTAAAGGAATTTTTTTTTAATTAAAGGATTTCACTTTCATTCTTCATAGTAAATGAAATTTTACTATAGCATTTCTCTTCCTATTAAAAAAAAAAGAGTAATTGTTTATGTGAAATGTATCAGTTGACTTTCATCTGCACCTCTCTCCACAAAGGCTCTGTTCACTTCCTTCGGCAGGAGTGACAGTCCTGCAAGCTTTGAAAATGCCAGCAGTTGGCACCTGTACTTAGAACAACCCCATGCCTAATACAATGTCTCATCCTGTTTCTCTTTAAGCAGAAGCCTGCAATGCTTTCTCTTTTCTCTTAAGATTCTGTGTTCTGAGCTTTCACACAACCCTGCAGCATCTTCTTGGTATTTCATCACTTTAAGTTTCCAAGCTGACACATGCCAGCTTACTCCCAACCACTGCACCATCAAGTATGGTTTTGAATACCACCAACCAAGCAGTAATGCTTCATCACTTACCAGAGCTGTGTAAAAGACACATGATGAGAAAAAGGTTTTAGTGGTTACTGTGCTCAAGCAGTGCACAAAGGCTCTGATCCCAGGCTATGATTACAGTTTTGTGTAATTAAACTGAAATAACTTGGGGCTTTATTATTTTCATAAGAGCCTTCCTTTTTTCCCTGGCATGCACTCAAAAGAACACCAATCTCACTCAGCTTGCAGATTTGAGTCAACATTTCAAAACCAAGTTTCACATTGTTTCACTGAGTTTTTGTAGAGCATACTTATATTTATATCCATTCATACACATAAATTTATCTTAGACTTCAACAATTAATCTTTACTGTGACAAAGTATTATTTATACTTGTTATGTAACATTCAAATTTTTCTATTTTCCAACAGTTCCAGAAACTCTAAAGATCATTGATTTCTTATTCTCTCCCTCACAACCACTCTTGACATCCATTATTTGGAACTTCTGGTTTACAGAAGACACTGGCTATTTCCAAAGCAAAACCAGCAACTAAAGCAAACTGCTTTCCATAAAGGTATGAAAACACATTCAATTTATAAAGGATTTGTTATAGACTGAACCTTAACAGCTTGCAAGGACTACAATTTAACACACAATCTCCCCAATCTACTCACCTCTGGCAGATTAAGTTACAGCATGGTCTGGAAGTCACAAAACTATTCTAAAGCAGAATTTCCATTTGCCAAGTAGAAAAACTCCCAACTGTAATAATAAATTCAAACTATTTAAAATGCATAAAACAGAGCCACTGGGTGCATCCCAGCGTAGTGGGTTCAAGAGAAAAGGCAACATACCAAAGCCACTGGGTAAGTTCTGTTGTTAGAAACAGCCTGTAAAATCGTAACTGATGTTATGTTATACCCCCACGATCTGCAACTTATATTGACAGTAGCCTCACACATCTGACCCAAAGCTCTCGCAACACTGGGGTCTCACTTTTGAGAGTCATCACCTGTGATGTTTCACCTTGAGCTGAATTCTGCACATTCCTTTTGCAAGGGAAGAGTTTCCAACACTCAGCTTCAGATCCATCAGGACCTACACATTTTGCCTAGAACTGCACATGACAGAACATGACAGTTTGAGGAAAAATAATACATCACCCATGTTATCCCTATGAACGCTAGAGCAAAATACTATCCACAGAGGTCTGTGAGATCCTGAGTGCATGCTTCAGAGAAGTCTTTCACTGCTCAACCAGATGTCACTCCCAGTTATTCAAGCAAAAGACAGAATGGCTCCAGACTAAGTCCGCTTTAAGAAGTGCTGAGACAACTAAACTGATGTCCAGCTTAAAAAGTCAAAATTATTTCTGCTATGCATACCACTTCTTCCCTGTACAGAAGATCATAGAGTCCAATAGTTTTGTAATACACATGGAAAGATAAATCTTGTATTTCCAAAGTTGTTCTACACAGAACTGGAAGCGCACCAGTAAAGAAGTTGGTCCTAAATAATCAAACCAAGACCAAAAAAATGCTGCATTCTAGGAAAATCACATAGGAGATCCATGTTACATATTCGTAAGAACTACCTTCTTAAGTTTTATATAAGCATTTCAGAAGTTCCAACACTTCTCGCATTTTCTACAAAAAAATCAATTTCCTTTCATACAGAACATTCACCAATATAAACAAAACCAACTCTACAGAGAAGTCTGATATTAATTTATAAATATTCTTCAGTGATTCAGCTTAACCAAAGCTTAAAAGCAAATCAGATATAGAGAAGAAAATACTGTCCACCTAGGCTTGAAGAAAGCTCCAGAACAAGAGTGCTAAAAGATTCAAACAGTCGCAATTCAGAGCTTTGGAGGGTCTTTTGGGGGGGGGCATTTCCCCAAAATGCCACATATAAGTGTCTGAAGCATAAACCAGCTCCTCTGTACTTATACCTCTGCAGTAGGAATGCCACCATTTAGTTGACTAAAGATCAAGTGTCGGACTCCATAAGGTGAGAATTACTGAATTACAACATTTGTTTTTATAGGCTTCCATACTGCAGTAAGCCTGAAAGCCAGAGGGTCCCCTTTCCCTTTAGGCTGGGGAGGACAGGACGAAGGGCAGCACAGTACGAGAATGGAGGCTGTGACTCAGAGCACCCCAGTATGGCAGATCATGGAACCCATGGAGTCACCCAGAAGACAGGAAAACTCTATCAACTTCATGGCATCAAACACCAGCAGCAGTATTTTTAGTAGTGCCAGGAGTTACGTTTTCTGGAGAGAAAATGTCAGCATTATTGCAGTATCCAGTTTGTGGGTCAGCCTGGTTTCACTGCTCCATGTAAGACAGAATATAAGCAAGGATTCAGCACAAGAAAACCTGCAATTTGTTCCTAATCACACTAATAAATTCTCATCAACCACATCACTCTACAGGATACCCAACATGCTGTATTTCAGCGTACACCAAATATCACACATTAAGAACTTGGTTAACTCAAGCTCGAGGCTTTAATACATGTGCTTAAGGACAGATGATTTCCAATGAGCTTATTTTGTACCAGATTAATTACAGCTTCTGTCTTACATGCTGCTTACAAACACAACACAAATGCCATCGATCCTGCCAGCAGTATGTACCAACTGAAATTTTCACCATCTTGGCCTTATGTTACCGAACAATTCAAGAAATATATCCAACACATCTAACAGACCATCCCAGTTAATGAATCTTTCACTTCCCAACAACCTAACACAGTCCCCTCCTTGTCCATTGCTTAGTTTAATCCCACATCTTGCAGTTATCACCCTACTTCAAGAAGGAAGTTTCTGCTGTGATCCCTGAATATGCAGACCATCAGAAGCAATGCTTTCTCTAATTACTAGCTCAATTTTCAGGGGGCAGCCTGTTACATTTCAGGTTTTGATATTATAAAGGTGATGCTGGTGCCAAGGCAGCATCAGCATCACTTTCTAAATGGATCATCAAAATAAAAATTCTCATGTGATCCTACTTTCCTGAACTCCAAAAGGCTCTTAAAAAAACCCCCAACCATAAAACTAGGTTTTATCACTAGATGAACTAAAGAGCATCTTAATTTTAAGACGAGATTACGAGAATTTCACAAGAAAGACCACAGTCCACAAAAATTATTAGTAAATACAGCCTCCTTCCAGCATACCAGCTCTTCCATGAGCCACAGAGCCTCATCCCACAGCCCAGAAGCTCTGCAGGGAATATCAACGGCTACAATTTTTTCTACCATTTTATTATTCCTGGGCATTTGGAGCAGGGATGCTTAAGACCAGCATTACTACAGGCAGATAATAAATCAGTATTCTCTACACCATGTTCTAAAGTTATCTGTCATCATATATTTTGATGGATGAATCAAAACTTTGCGGGAAAGGGGGTTAATTAACTGTTCTTAAAAATTTGACATAAGACACAAAACAAAAGGCATCTCCTAACTGATAAATGAGAATCAGAATACTGAATACTATTAAGAACACCTTTCTAACCAAACTGCTTTGGAAGCTTGATTAATCCTGGTAAGGCGTGTCCATGTTCCATCAGACAGCCTTAATTTCAGGGACAAGAACTCCCAGGGACTCCAAACCACGACCAGCCACCAGCCCAGACACACCTTTCCAAGCTCTGAACATGACTACAAGCTTTATACAAAGGGGTTATCGACTATTGTGCACCTAAGGCACTACTGAATATGCATGGAAGTTATGGCCTAGCTCTACTCACAGAGTTGTCTGTCTCCACATGAACCCTGAAGCTCCAGTATCACAAGAATTTGCAGGTTTTGTATCTGAAGTCAGCCCATGGGTACAAAAGCTGAGCATGCACTGTGGCAACCTGACCTCCAAGACACTCACAGAAACCAACTAAGAACACGAAGCTACCGTTTATGGTTAATTAAAAAAAAACAAGTTTAGGACAGTTAAAAAACCCCACTGAAATAAAGCACAAAAATTATAAATGAGATTGTGATTTCAGGCAGAAAATGCTAACATGAATTTCAGTCATTTCATCGTATTTACTGTAGCTTCCCCCCTGCCCACGATGAACAAGAGCCAAGTCCCAACTCTAGGGAAACACTACCTTCACTTTTACACTGTTCAACATTCACCTTTAACTTACGCATCACTAATATCCCCCCTTAATCACAACCACCAAGCTCAAAGAAAGGCCTGTGCATGCCTCTACTATACATATATATATATATATATATTCTTCACTTTTCTGAGAAATAAGTGAACAAACTGATAGGTCAACGTTGATTTAATTTCAAATATTAGTTTGTAATTTATTAAATTACAATTAGGTTCAAAATAGCAATTGAACTTAAACAAAACCTAAGTTACCTTTTCAAGCTCTTCATACAAAAGAAAATGTGTTTCAAAGTTTTTCACATCATTTAGTAGCAGAATAAAAAAAAAAACCAAACAGTTCCTTGAACAACTAAAAGCAGCTTGGGAGCTTTGGAGTCAATTATTCATTTGGCTTAAGTCAAAACAGTAACTGCAGTTCTAGAAGTGGTCACTCATCTCACAAAGTAAAATTTTTTCATTCCTTTCCTATTTTAATTCAGCTGCTTCCCCCACCCCGCATGATTCTCAAGTATTTTATTACTGAAATGTAAAGAACTTAATTGAAAAACAGACATAAAAGTTCAACCACACTGAACTTTGTAACAACCCAAAACACACCATTTTACATTGTAAATCATCTTTGCCTTTCTCAAGTAAGGCCTCACTTTTCCTTAAAACTCTGGAGCTCTTCCCATCTTGGGCACAAACAGTCCTATGCCTCAGAAACTCTGCTGCCTATGGCTCAGTCCTCCACTTCTCAGTCTGAACTCCTTAACAGAGACTGAACACTACACCATATTCCTCCTCTTTGGTTCTTCTACTACACTGCAGCTTCACCTGCAAGTACCTCAACATACCACTCCTTATTTACACACACCTACAATTTTTGCAGCAACATCTTGGCGCTAATTCTGCTGATCCCTTTTGCAACCTCTACCCTGCCCAATGGCTGGAAATCTAAACCATCTTGTACCTACTGCAGAGCCTTCGTGATTTTACCCATTCCCCCAGACACAGCCATGACATTACACAGGTGACCAAGGCAGAAACTTATTAAGGCCCATCTGTCTAGACCAGTATACACTGTATGAACACCATGAGTTCAGGAGTCAACTTTAAAAAGATATGTGCCAGCAACACATTTTACCAATCTTTGCTGTTTTATCAAATGCACATTACACAAGAATTTTGCTGACTACATAGCACCAATAGACACGTAATGAAAAGTTTGCCATACTTCTTGTTTGCCTTGCACTGCTAAATGATCACCAAAAAAAAGGCTGAGACACCCCAGATGGTTTCCTTTGTTCTCAGTTGCCCTGGAGTTACTACTGCAGTGACAACTCTTGCCTAAAAAAAAACACGAGTAAGCAGAAGCAGCCTTTTAAGTTCCCATGCATTACAGAATCACACTATCTCTCACATTCTATAATTCAGGCTTTCTTCTTGGTGGATTTTAATCTTGAATCTAGCTCCTCATGAAACATGATCCTGAAAAAAATGCCCTAATATTCCTTCTGCAGTACTCACAAGAAATTGATTTGATTTATTCATTGCAAGTTCAGCCCTCCTTATGCCAGTGCTGTCTGTCAGTTATTTTCTCCTTTTGAGTATTTGCTTCTTTTTAAGAGATTCACACCCCCATAATACTTTTCTGCCACTTAATTATTACCACCTGCAGTACGAACATCTTCACTTTTCCATCCTAAACTGTTGCAGAATGATGCTTCAAAAAAGAAAAACATATTAAAAAAGCCACCACCACAAAACCCTGACATCAAGGTAGCAGAACAAAGGAAAGGATAGGGCAAGGGATTTTAAAAGCTCTTTTTTCCTCTCCCCTACCCAGACTAACAAAAGTATTTAAAGACCACAAAACACCACACTGACCTCATGCCCCTTTCCTGTTCTCCTCCAGATCCAACTTCTGCTGCCAGGGTACCTTTCCAAAAGCACAAACCCATTGCTACAACAGATTCAAGCTATTCTGCTTGTCTCAGCACCAAGTGGGCCAAAATAACCAATCTCCCTGCATTAAGGGAGAAGAGATTCCACAACTGCAAACGTATTTTTGAGTGCTTCTTCCGTGTCTGCTATCCACAGTATATGTACTGCAATACTTTTCAACATATACCCTTTAAAAGCCTGTTGTCATTAATTTTGACTTTGCTACAAAAGTATTCCACACCCTTTAGAAAATATGCCTCTGCAAGTTCAGAATCTGGAAAACACTATAACCCAATACTGGTAAGCCTCAGATACTCCCACAGTACGCATCTTTATTTTCTCAAAGTCAAATTAACAGTTCCAACACATTTTTAATAAACATGACAAAACAAAGTCAGAGAGAAGTTCTCTGTGCAAAAACCCCTCTGTTGAAAAACGCCGAGTAAATTCAACAGCCATAAAAGCATGAATTGAATTACATTTACTCTAAATAGAGAGACTTGGAGTTATCACCATTAGGTGGAACCTGGAAACTGGTTACAAATTGTACCTTCTCTGTTCAGCACTGCGCTATCTGCAAAGTAAGCGAATAGCTGAGTAACTGTGACAGGCAGCAGTCAGGACCAAGCATTAGACAGGCTCAGCACCTTACCAGTCTGTTGATGACAGATTCTTCACCAACAGGGCTTTTATGTGTACCTAATGCAGTAGCAGAGGGATCTGAAGACCACAAAAGGATTAAAACATTATCTGGTTTTGTTACACATGTAAGTGACCTTGGGAGTGTGGGCTGCTCAAAAACATTCAAAACAACAGGTTCTTACCACCTTTTCAAGACTAAACAAGATTGAGAGGAAGGTTATATACTATACCACCATACCATGGCTGGTGCAAAACTCTGATACAGGGATTCCTGTCACCTTTCACACTAACAGAATTAAATGATGATACTACGGTCATATTCAGCCAAGTCACTGCACTGAAACCAGCTGATATTTCATAGAGACAGAACATTATCCGCAGGCTCATATTAGGATTTTTATTACATTGCTTTATTGTCGTTTTTCTTTAAACCAAAGCATTATTGGTTTCAGAAAACTTACTCTTGTTTCTGCTTGAAGTTATTTTTACAGGCACAACTAAGGATAAATTTTAACATTAAAAGTAGCACAAGCCACCCCGCAGAAGGAAAACACTCTCCTTTCTGCTCCTGGAGAAATCAGGGTAGCCAAGTACTACCTTCTCATTCAAAGAAACAGCATGACATACTGCTTGCACTGCAAGGAAGAAATGCCATTTGCATTATCGCCTTAACAAAACTATGGTGTCAGTTACCCAAAAGGAGTGGTAAATGTCCAGATGACAAAAGGCCTTAAAAAAATCCAGGACATTTGAGCAGTATGTCATGGTGGTGTGTACATAATTTTTCAGATGTATTTGAAAAGTTTTTTTCTTTAAGAAATGCATCCAGCTTACTCAAAATGTTTTCATACGCATACAGGGGTTATCACTGACTTAAGTGACAACCACCAGTTGTCTTTAAAAACCTTAACACAGACTTGACCATAGAAAGCAACTTTGATTTACAAGGTAAGAATACAAAATAATGTGCAGGGCTCATGTTTAACAGCAAATCATTTAGATCAATTACATCTCATACATTCCATTATTAACAACTGAATTTAAATTTCAGATTAATTTAGGAATTTAACTCACTGTTTTATTCTGCTCTTTTTCATACAAGCTCAACACTGAAGTCTCTGAACCACAAACATTCCTCATTAGATGAGGATATCCCTTGGTTGTTTTTAGTAAAGCTGAAGAGTGAAAGTTTGGCCTCAGAACCTTTCAACCTCAACCCTATGCCACTTCACTGAGGTTAATACTGACGTGCCTTTAACATGAGGATGAAAACACTCTCCCACTGGCTTACTAGTTATTCAGAAACAAATGAGCTATATACCACCCTGCATACACACCTCTTAAAAGCACTCAAGTCCACTGATGAAGAGAGCTCTAAGTGCTATAAAACTCATTCCATTTATCCATGAGACTGGACCTATAACACAAGACTGGCTCTGCAGCAATGCTGGAATGTAGTGGGGTAATCCTAAGCAAGTGCATTTGTAATATTTAACTTGCCTCCCCTCCTTAGAGAAGGGGGCTTCCCCTACCTTCAGTCAATGAACTACCAGTGCCTAGTTTCACTTTAATTACCCTCTTTGCTTTTGTAGCTGGTTGCATTAGTGTTCCTCAAGAACACAGGATTTAGAAATACTGCCCTTTTATTAGAAACATTTGGCTAATAATGAAATAGCAACCATAATTTTCACTTTTAAGCTGAGCTTCCTGTTCAAACAAGCAAGGACTTCACATTCCATATCCATCCTCCTGTCAAAACAAGCAGCAATGCTTTGGTTATATCGCTGAAAACAAAAGTCTTGTAAAAAGCTTGCATTATGGAGCATCACCACAGCTAGGTAGCTAAGCAAACAGATGCTACACAGAGGTTTGAAATCTTAGTGACAGCGGTCCTGTGAATTTTATCATAAAAACCAAAAGTTACCTAAAAGAAATTATTGAAGTTCTTTAGGTTCCGACTATGTTACTGTTTTCCTCTGCAAATCTGAGCGACTAGACAGCATTTCAAAGCTTCCTACTGTCACACAGAGCAATGCTACATCGACATAGTCACATTTAATGGGAAATGGTTGAAATTAAACTATTTGTTCAAAACTATGAAATAGACGGAAGTTCCACTGACCCTCAGGTGATCAGAAATCTGGGCAATACCATTCTACCGATTCTTTGGTTAACAATACTATACCTACAATATGAAGACATATAAAAGTCACCAGCGTTGCAGAAGCAGCAACTGGTCCGAAAAGCCAGGCCACGCCAACCAAGAGAGTTTTAGGCAGCATCAAGTCCTGGTTTCCCTGTGCAAGCCTTCCAAGTCCTAAATTTTCAGTTCTCAACTTTACAGGGGGTTTTATTCTCTAACCACGCACTGTAAAAGCAATCCCCACTCTAACATGAAGTTACCCTGGCTGTGATCTGTTATCAACTGAATAAGGAACTACAGTCTAGTTCACTGGTAACTCACAACAGAAGACCACCCTAAAGTTGGGGGGAAAAAATGAAGCTGGTGTAAGAATAGTAAATACTGAGTTACAAAATTAACTTTGTGGAAATTGGACCCATTAAAAATATATTCACCATTTCCGAAAGCTTACTTTAATATATCAGGGAAGCCCCTAGTAAGACCATTTGAATTTAAGGCTACAGACATGCGAGCATACAAGAGAGAAACAGTCACAAAGGAGCAAGCTTTAACTCTGCAGAAGCAGAAAAGGAACTCGGGTCAGTATTCATCAGGTTGTTTCTCTCCTAAGCTGCCATGCTATGAATACATACATAAGAAGAATAATAACAAGGGAAGCTGCACAGGAGTGAGCGTCAGCAAGTCAAAAGTCACAGCTAAACCATCCAACACCACATTCAGTCTGCAGCTATGGACAAGGAACACTTTTAGGGTTGCTCTCTTACATATGGTATTTATACCCACAAGTGAAGAGCATCCCGGTCAAGAAGCTGGAAAGCACACCCTACACAAACACCCCCCAAACACTTCATGTAGTAACAAAGCTCCAAGAAAATTACTGACAAAGTCATCTGTATAGAAAACAAGCTGCAGTATACCTACCTGATCATAAGATAGGGAAAGAGTAGTAGAGTTCAGTACGCAGCCACAAACCTTAAGCTGAATGCATACTACCAACCAACAGATTTAATTCCATGGGAAAGCCCTATCTTTCAACTACAATCACATTCTCACTGCCAAAAACAGATGGGAAAAGAACCCCTTGAAGTTACTCCTCCTGAAAAAGCATTTAACCATGAGTTTCACTTCCACCAGGACGAAGAGTCATTTGTTCTGTACACAAACTCTAGCTCTGTTTTCCCAAAACCATGAAAGAACATACAGTCACAGAACAGAAGGAAGCATCAGCAAACCTGCAAAAGGGCACACATGAGCAAACATATTTGATACCACTGCTTCCAGGCCCAAGGCACTGTTTCTGAAAAACCTTTTAAAGCAACAGAATTCAGCATCTTTTTTCTTCTTAAAGACCTGCACAATATCTACAGAAGCAAACTGACAAAAAACTGATCTGTGTATGTCTCTAGCTTCAACTTAAATGTCTCCTAATATACCAGTCCAGTTTCAAAACCGCTTCCTTCCAACGAATTATCCTGTCAAAGACAGAAACTAGTCTTCCCCTTGCACTACAGTCTGTATTAAACAGGAACTGTAATCCTTTGAATCAGGGTCTAATCCATACATTTGGATAATCATGCTAAAACAACTGCTCTCAGAGTGGCCCGTTGTCCTGCCAGAGGCTTTAAGTGGTCTATAATAATGTAGTAGTTTCAATTTTGCAGATCAGAAGGCCAACACTGTTCAGAGGCACACACTGCTCAACAACAAGCTGAAGACTGACAGCATTTGCTGTAAGAGCAGCAGCTTTGGAACCACCACAGCAGAACCAAGGCAGAACAAAATACAGAAACTGAAATAGTTATTTAGAGTTAATGCACCACTGGTGTGCCTAGATAACTGGAAAAATATTTTCTACAGTCTGCAGTCTTTAGCGCACCAAAATACCCTCAGCAAAACAAGCTGGTAATTTCACACAGTACAACTTGAGGACAGCCTGAGCAATTTCACAGAACTGACCAGCAGGTACATTGTTTAGATGGTAGACCTTCAGTGTCAACTGGCACATGGCTATAGTCTTCAGTATCGTATTATCTTCCTCTACACTAACAACAAATTAAGAGCACAGACATTCAAGGAAAACATTAAATGCTATGAAAGGAACATGACTTAGAATAAAAAGAAGTATCCTTCAGTTTTCTTTAAACCTACAAACCTCCAAACCTACGAACCTTCAAACCTCTCAAATCTACGTTTAGAACATGGCAACAATTCATCAATAAAGAACTGGCTTTAATGTTGGCTGTGATATTACAGAATTAACTTGTGTTGAAAACATCTGTGACATTCACGTGTAACTGCTTGAAAACTCAGTAATTTTAAAAGCCACACTTTCATCTAACCATTGCAGTTCTTCCATATGTCACAAATTTATCATTGAATAATTATATTCATACTTTCTCTTATGAATGGGATGACAAAAATATGTACATTTAACAGAAATCACATCGTGAATGTAACACTTTACCACTTAGTTTTTTAGAAGTGGTACTTAAGACACCAACACTTGAAGAACTGCTAAAAAAACCAACTCAGCCAGTTATATAAACACGAGTACCTTCTTTCCATAACTTGAAGAAACTGGGGACATCAGTGTCACAGACTGTATTGCTCCAAAGAGGCTAAGCAGGATGTTAGTTCCTGACACTCAAAACATCAAGGCCAAAACAACTGCAAGTATGAGCAGTGTCCATTAGCTGATTCTTTCTGTTGCTACCTCTTGTTAGCAGCCAGCCTTGAAGTGTGTATGCAAGGGCGGTTACATACCTTTCCACATTGGAGATGGGACCTCAGAGGTCCTACCCCTTATTTTTAAAGCTGTTCATTAATATAGAAATACAAAGTAAGCAATTATATAAAATCTAGCCACAAAGTCTGTTAATGTAACAGTATTCCTCATAATTTAGCACAACATGCAGTTTAAGGCTGCTTCTAACATGAAAGCAAGTTGTTACAGAAAACTTCTTCCATTTCCAAGTTACACTTGGCAATGAACTGCTCTATATAAGCTTTAAAGAAGCAACCGTAACTATTTGGGACAGCAGCTGTACTGCTTACGATACATACAGAAATTCCAAATATGCTACAACTTCCTATTTTTTCCAAGAGCCTACTCTCAAGAAAGAGCAGATACTTACTAATTTACTACTACTTTATGCTAAAATACATGGAGCATCAACTGCTTGGCAAATAAAAGCCCCTTCCCCACCCCAAATCCTCTACTTAAGCATTCCATCCGTGTCAATGTTCCCAAAACCAATGGCTTTTTGTATAGGTTTGCACTTTTTTTTTTTTTTTTTTTTTTAGGTAAGCATTTAAACATCTTTAGACCATACAGAAAAAAAAAAATCAAGAATCAGGAAATGAAAGATTTCCAAAACAAACCTGCACTTTTATAAAGTCCAAAGGAACAGGCACACAAGCATGTTCTGCAGCATATGCCGTGTCTAACACAAACACTAATAACCCTGTATCCATTACCAAGAGGATCAAGAGGTGAAATCAAAAGACAGTAACATAGAACTGTGTATCTAATTCCAGACACCTGTAGTAGAAATTACATTTCACAACAAGGCAAGCATTGTTGCGATTCATTTGATCTTGAAAAAACAGTTATCACCAGTGTCCACAAGTCAACACACACTAATATCTTAAATCAATTCTGTGAACAATGAAGCCAAGTTTTCCTTTTCATTAATTTTATTCTAATGTGAAACATGAAGAAACAAGCACCCAAATAACTCCAATATAGTATGAAACTTTAATAAAAGCTGTTTAAAAAACAAAGAGTAAAATTTTAAAAATAAACTGAAAGGCTTGACTCCTAATCACACATCTTTCTGACATCAGCAAGAGTACTTTCAGACTTTCAAAGAAAGAAAAAAACAACAAAAAAACAACCAAAAAAACAAAGAT
This sequence comes from Falco peregrinus, assembly GCF_023634155.1. NCBI lineage: Eukaryota > Metazoa > Chordata > Aves > Falconiformes > Falconidae > Falco > Falco peregrinus. Next base: position 38,835,719 of record NC_073729.1, on the reverse strand, counting down.
CTGCTGTTGAAACATCACTCCCAAAGACTGTTGAAACGCGTAACATGAAGCTTCAGAGACAGACAGTTTTATTAACAGGAGGCTTAATTTTAAACAGTATATACAAATCACATTACTTTTCCAAAGTTGGGACCACCTAGTAATCTGTCAAAACAAAATTACGCTAATGAATTACAGAAGCATCTGTATAATGCGACCGCCTCTTTATTGAAGTACACCTTTATACAATCCTTCCACATATTCCTGTACTGTGAAATCCTCTCAGGATGCAGCGCTGCACAGGTTTTCAAATCTCTCCTACACACCACATGAATAAAACTGTTGCCACTTGCACCTCTCAATTTTGCCTGACCATACACTTCAGTGTTCCATGATATGCAACACCAAAAGGCACTGTTTTTCTCTGTCCAAAAAACAAAACATTTCAAAGTTTACTATGTTTAAGTACAATGATTTGCAGGGAATAGCAAGATTTTTCAGGCAATGCCCAAGACTTCAAATTTATCATAAACCAAGCAAGGATGAACAAAAAAAAAAACAAAAAAAACAAAAAAAAAAACAAAAAAACAAAAAAAAAACCACAAACAGAAAGTCTATTTTTCACTTGTGTCATTACTTCCTTTCCAATTCTCTGTTTTTTTTTCATGGAAGGTTTTACTGCACAGCAAAGAAAATGGCAACTCTTTACAGACTTTGAATACAACAGCACAACTTTATTGGAAAAATATATTGTAAACTCAGTATTTTCAAGTTTTGGAGAAAAATAAACTCAATCTCTGGATTCACTCATAGCAGTAATTCACGACAGAGTTGCTGAAGTTAAAAGTTTCTTTCATATATAAACTAATTTAAAACTTTAGCTGGACTCCAATCTCCTACTAATCACCACTTTGATTCTCTTAGCAGAGACTATGTAAGGAGTTCAAGAGACACATGAGAAATACAACATCAATATCCAACTAGTGTCAGAGATCCTATGCCAACTGATTCACATAATCCTAACAAATCAAGCTACTTAAACAATAATGAGTATTTTCAAGTTGTTACTTCTACTGCAAATGTTTTATAAGTGTACTGTAAAACTCATAATGTTTGAGGTTAGCTATACTTGTGGCAAAAGTCTTATTCTGCACAGTTATAATTGCAATATATAAATAACTAAAGGTTATTCCACAAAGAACAGCTTGAATTTTACAGAACGATTCTGCTCATACTTATAGGAATTAGTTTGGTAGACACATCAGCAATGGGCATAATTCAACTGTTCATACAGTGAGAATCTTGGAAAAAATAGATACATACACAAAACAATTAATGTGTGTACACTGAGAATTCGTTCAGTTGCAGAGTAAAATCAGGACTTTAAACAAAGCTTTGACCTGTAAACAAAGCAAATTCAGCCAGCTTTTAACCAAATCTAGAAATAGCTATCTATTTTACAATGGCTTACAAGAGCACCCACTGAAGAGCTTCACTGACTTCATCTTTTCCCTTATCCAAAACTACGTAAAACCAATCTAGATTCCTTGATAAGCACGGTGTCCAGTCTAGTTTACCAAACTTCTACTATGAATAAGAATCTGTCTAGCTTCTCCACATATTTGTACGGGAAAATCCACTGCACATCTATCCTCACACTGTTTCTTATGTAAAGGCTAACCCAATGCTCCGTGTCTCATCAAAACCAATCTGTTTTACAATTTAAACAATCCACAGGTTCTATCCTGGAAATACTATAAAAACCAATCCAGATGCATTTATCACACCACTATGAATACCTATTCTACAACTACTTCACATTAACAGCTACCCTAAAACAAGTTTTACTTTTCTGGAGCCTATAGGCCTATCATTTAAATCAACAACAGCTGCCATAGCTTCATCACGAGACTCAAATGCAACCATTGCTTCTCCAGTGGGCATGCCTTTTTCATTGTATTTTAAGCACACTGAACCAGGGATCACTTGGTAACCATAAAAGAAATCCAAAATTTCATCCACTGAAACAGTAAAGGGCATATTTTGCACTTTGATGACAGTTGGTCCTGGCTTCCCAGACCCTGTACCAAAACCTGGGGGTCCACTAATATGTATATTTCCTGGTCCAGGTCCAAACCCTGGAGGTCCACTTAAGTGTCCAAGACCACTAGCAATTCCTGGAGGACCAGCCCCAAAGGCAGGGGGTCCACTTAAATTGCCAGGACCATTACCAAAAGCCTGAGGAGCCCCCGCAAAACCTGCCGGTCCACTCAAATTACCAGGACCACCTGCAAAACCTGGGACTTCAATACCTGTACCAGGTAAACCACTAGTTGCGACTGTAGGTATTCCTGGTCTAGAATCAGGAAAGCCACTTATTCCAGGTGGTGGTAGAGGGGGACCAAATGTGCCAGACCCACTGAAGTTACCAGGGAAATTAAACGGAGGACCATTGCTTGCATCTTTAGAATTTCCCCCCAAGAAGGCATGCTCATCCCCACCAGCACCCTGTGCTCCTGGCACAGTCGCATTTCCTTGTATCGGTATTTTCAGTATCTTTTTCCCTTGAGATGGTGGGTTTCTCTCAATATCTCTCATTTCTTCTACAGTTATCAAACGCAAAACAACATCTCTTCCATTCAGTTTTTTACGGTGCAAACGCTCTGCCTTACGAGCATCATCTTCAGCTTTAAACTGAACCAGCGCCTGTCCTAAACCTTGCCCGTTATTATCAACAAGAATCTGTACAGAGTTTTCTTCTACTGCCAGTCCCTCTAGAAACTGAAGGATTTCCATTTTTGTTATGTTGTATGGAATATTAGATATATGTGCACACAGTTTTGGTGAGCCTGGCTCTCCCTCAGCATTCATGAGGATTTCTCTCTGGTCATAGTTGAAGTTCTGCAGTCTTTTACGAATCATGTCTATCTTTTCTAACATTGCTTTTTTAGTAATTGGATGAACTTGAATAAAGCGATTCCCTATGTACTGCTTATGATGACACAAAGCTGCTTTATAATCAGCTTCATTCCTGAACTCAACAAAACCCTCTCCAATTGCCTTCCCATTAGGTCCATAAGCTATGTAAATGCTGTCCTCAACTATGTCCAGCTTTTTAAAAAAGTCTATCACATGTTTGTTCTCTGATTCAAAGGGGAGACCTTTCAGATAAACACAGAAGCCCTGCTCATGGGGAGATCTTGACCGTGACCTTTTCTGTCCACTAGGAGATTTGGACCTAGAATGAGCCTGGGGAGGAGGAGGGTGAGACGGCCCAGAGGGACCCATGGTTTGCTTGAAAGTTATGTGGCCTCCAGCAGCCACCCACTGTCTCTCTGTTGCAGGACTAACTTCAACATAGCGCTGAATCATCAGCATTCTGTTTCGTTTCAGTGCTTCAAATGTATCTTGAGGAGAAAAAAACTTAACTAGTCCATTTCCATTATTTCGACCTACATGATCCTTCAGCATATGGACTGCATCCACACGGAGCCCAAGGAAAAAGTCTTTCACATCAGATTCTGTTGCAGAAAAGGGCATTCCATGAACGCTGACATACAAATCATCTGGATTGATTGGAATCGGCTTGACACTACTTTGAGAATTCATCTGGATAGGATTTACAGGATTCATGGGACCAATAAACAATGGATTCAAGCCGCTGTTCATATTCACTGCTGCTCCAGACCCATTCATTCCAGTGGGTAAAGGTGCTACGGGTGGAGGATTCATAGGAGGCATTCCTGATATGGGAGGCATAGGTGTCATTGGAGGTACAGGGGGCACAGGGGGTATCGGAGGAACTGGAGGAACAGGAGGTAGTGTGGGTACAGGAGGAGGAACAGGTATTGGTGGAATAGAAGGCATTGGCGGCAAAGTTGGCATAGCTGGGATCGGAGGGATTGGTGGAGGAGGTACTGTGTTCATAGGGGATGCTGTGCTAGGTATAGTTGAGCTAAATGTTGGGCTACCAAAGGTACTCCCAAGATTTGGAGGTGCAGTCCCCATACTGGCAGTAGAAAACGTGGATATGCTTTTATTGCTTTCATGCACAGTAGTAGAAGCAGTTACTACACTAGAAGGATTACTGAAGTTAGGTACAGTAGTAGGTAAGTTAACCCTTCCACTCATTCCAGAACTAGGTGGTGGTCCTGACCTGCTAGCATTTGCTGGTGGCATATCTAGATTGGCAGTTTCAAAACGCCTACGACTGAGTTCTATCATGTTCTGCATTTCAGTTTTACTACTCAGCAATAGCGTTACTTTTGACCCTTTAATTGTACCACCTGTGCGCATCATACCAAGCCTTGCATCTTCATCAGTGGCAAAAACGATGAAAGCCTCACCCAGTTCACCCCCTACAATATGCACGCCCCCATCAGGAATGGTCAATCCAGAGAAGAAGTGGCGAATGTCCATGGTCCCCGCCACAATCGGGAGACCTTGCAAGCGGATGACCACAGCCATGCTGCGCTGAAACAACACACACCTGCAGATGAGAAAAGGCAACGGCTATGTCAGACTACTGTTTATGACACCATGCAATTACCTACAGACACCATCTACTATATTTGTTTATATATACCTAACAACATCCTGCAAACATTAAGCATGCTTATATTCCAAGTTCCTTATTCATGTTTACTTCATACAGATTGAAGTATTAAACATTTACCAACACAATCAGTATACATTTTGCACTAGAAATTCCAAAGTAACTGTTAAACTAAGACCCACAAACATCAGTAAAAAAACCAGACAATCTGAGGAACATCAAAAATCAGAACTATTATATCAGTAGTTGAATATTTAATGGAACATAAGCAAAATGAGTAGTTTAGCCAAACTGAATTTACCATATGCTGATATGGTATCCACTGTACCTGGCAAAGTGACTGCAAAAAATTCTGCACACCTATGGGAAATAAACAGTTGTCTTTCATTTGGGGAGGGATTTTATCTCCTGCCAGGTGAAGACAACTAGGAACGTAACAGTGGATTGGTTACAAACAAAACCCCATTATGGACAGCTAGCAACAGTGAGACTCACATGACATCCTGAAAGGGACCATCTAGATTACACTGATCTTGTCTTTTTCTCAAGGCAAAGGGAAAAGGCCTAAGGTGACCATGAAGCTAGCTAACAGTTATAAACAAGCCCCAGACATTTTGTGACCATACAGGCTTCACCTAAACTATATCCTAGCTAGATACTTGGCCTTTACAACTTTCAAGAACAATGTGTAGTTTCTAGTAGTTGCAGGTGTTCTAAGATTACACCTTCTGTCACAAGCACAAGTAAATGACTTTTACCTCTGCAGCTGAGGTTAATGGACACAACATCAACTGTTAACAGCTAGATCTTGACAGTTATCTTGTACACATTCTACAAAACAGCCTGAGGTTTTCTCAGAAGTTCAAGATAAACAGAAAACTAGGTAATCCTCTCTTATTCTTGACAAACCTTCAGTAAAGATTAAAAGCATCATATTAATACTAGCACAATTCAGCAGTTCAGAAGTCTCTCACACTAAACCATGAACAGCAGTACCTCATTTCACCTGTGCCACTCAATCTCTGAAACTTTTTGACTTCCTAAGCACAAGCCAGTTCAGTATCTGTATGGAAGACCTCCAAGGCTCCAAGTAGTCACATACAAATGGTGTTAACTAAACATTTGAAATGAAGAATGAACCAGATCACATTATTGTTCAGGTTGGAAAAGACCTTTAGGATTGAGTCCAACCAGATGATACAATGCATCACCAGACAGCAGTGCACTGAAGACTTCTGGCCACACACCAAAGCTGTGACCAACTACAATCAGTAACTAACTCCCAATATTTCACATTCAGCCAAGTATTGTATCCCAGCATATAGTCATGTCTTTAAGCCAGCTGTGTTTGCCTATGTCTCCCAATCACCCTAGAGTAGACATGTCTTGAAAACATCCTTAACGACCGGGTAAAGCCACTATCCAACCACATAACTATGCCAGGTAAGGCTGAATTCAGTACTTAAAACAGGAATAACAATTCTTCTACAGAGGGAGGAAAAAAGCAGCAATTCTTTTGTCTGCATGACAGAACTTCAGATTACTCAAATGGGTACTTAAGTATTGTATTGCCCAATAAACCACAGCTAACCCCTTCCATACACTAATGAACTCAGGCAACAAACTGGGGTATTAGAGGGCATTGGCCCAGATCTAGCTGACACCCGAAAAATGCAGAGGACTTTTCTCCCTCAGGGAAACAGCAGACAAGCCCATTGGCAAAAAGACAGCTCTGCTGCTCTAGCTGCTGTGAATGAACATCTGATTCCTGACTAGACCATCCTGAAAGAGAGACTGGAACTTGCAAAACAAACATGAGAAGGTCTGAACAAAAATTAAAATTCAGCTGTACATACCACTAAGAAAACCCCTACTCCACCAAGGGACAGCAGCAACAGAAAGGGGGGTATATACTAAACCTCAGGGATCATTTTTTTAAAAAGCAACTTTCCCATCTCCATGGCAAGGTAACAAAAGCAACATCCTTGCATTTCTCTTGCAGTGACACACTTAACTTGAAAATAAGAGTTCATTGCCCAGTCATATTCCAACAGCAAAATATCTCGCCCATGTGAAAAAAAACCAGGTCAAACTAAGAACTATGCTATGTACACATCTAAGTAAGTATGTAAGACTTTTTGCACCATTTCTAAAAACAGCAGTATTTCTCAATGATTCTGATTTTAAATTTGCCTAACTTTGACAGCAATCTCTGAAACTAAAGTTAAAATGAAAATTCTGCCTACTTTAATGAAGCCATACCAAATGGTACTGTAAAACTGAAGTTTACTACATTATGCTACAGGACTGCTTCTGAATTAGATTATCCTCAGGCAAGCAAGTGGTATAAAAGCATCCCTGGTTTTCTACCTACACTTTGAAAACTACAATACTACTAATAGCAAATCTTGCTGGGAAGCTTACATTTTCGCTATTATTTATACAAAGAAATGAGTTTCAGAAATTTTCAAGCATCAGGAGTTAAGACATTTAAAGTGTTTTGTGCTAAATGGGAGATTACTTTTAGTTATTTCTTTACTTATGCAAAAAGGGTGACAATCTAATAGAGCCATTAGTTGAGGAAAGGCAAGATAAGTCAGCAGGTAAGGTCACAAAGAATTCCTAAGACTTCAAGCATTTGAACATCTACTTAACTTCTAGGATACTGCAAGCATTTCAATCTTGCACTAAATTCAAACTTAATTATAAACACTAAAGGTATCTTTAAGTTTTATTACTAAGTATTCTATTCAGATCCACTAAATCACTACTGTCAAAAAAAACCAAGCAGCTGCTTCGACCTACAGTTGCTAGAAAAGCTAGCTGCAATGAACTTCTGTGTAGTTAACTCCATGCATGATATTAAGCAAGTGCCTGCTATTAGGCAAAAACTAACAGTAATATGAATAAAAAGAACGTGAAGGACTTTACTCATCAAATATTTTTGGCAAAAGAGTATTTTGTCAACTCAGCACATAACTGCCACAATTTTTTCAGGATTTCAGTGCTTACCTGAAGTATTAGTTTAACTTCTGTGATTTAAAGAAAAATCACAAGGACCAAAAGGGCCAATTTTTTCATTTCTGAACACTCACAAGTCTGATTTTTTCCAAAATGCCAATACCCACTATAGGACACAATAACCCACTCACTCAATTTTTCCAACTAATAAAAAAGCAAAGCTTGCCGAAATATTTTATTGTTCATTTGTCAAGATCAATATACATGCAGAGGCAACATCAGCTTCAGACACAGGATGAGCTACACGCCTGTTACGTGTGCACTGAAGGTTTTTTGTTGAGCTCTTAGCAGTGTTCTCAGGCTGCCTGCTTTTCCCCCTGTACAAAAAGTTACTTCAAGGCAAAAGCAAGTTTTGGTGTCATTTTGCATGTCTGGTATATTTTTTGAAAGCTCATACGCACAAAATCCTATAGTTGTGCTAAAGACAATCCATCCCCATTAGCAAGATGAGATGAAAAATGGAAAGGGCTGCCAACAATAAATCTGACTCAACTCATCTGATTAACCTTAACAGCATCTTTGTCTTGACTGAAATGTCCTTAAAAACATTGATGTTACATTTGAGAAAGGTATACAAAATTATTTCTTGCACGTATGTGCTAGTCAATAAAATAAGAATAATTTCCATCATATGAATAAATTAATAAAAACACCAGACTAGCCTTTTAAAATACTTGCATTTTTCGAGTTGAGGTAATTTTGGAAGATTCAGCCTAGTCCCTGGAGAGTTGTTAAAAGTATAATACCCACACAATACACGCACACACAACGTATCTGGCAATTCTTGGACGAAGACTGGGAACTGGAATAACACCAGCATTGTAGGAGGAATTTTAAGTATCCAGGCTGAGACTGTCTAGCAAAAGCTGAAAATGCAGACCACAATTTTGCCTTTTTTTTAAAATCACTTTTAAGAAGGCTAAAAATCAACCTGGTAGATTAAGACAGCCATCTCTGAGCTAATTTGAAACTCTGATCCCTTTAAATGCTGCAAAATCTAATAAGAATCAACTGCTGCACATTTCTAAACTCCCAACAGTTAGAAACATGCAGACCTGTGGCCTGCCGCAAAGTAGCAACATTTTCCAACAGTGCAAAATAATCAGGAGAGTGTCCCAGACTACCACATGTTGATGAAGCAACAAAACATTAGTTTGGCTGAAAACTGTTTATAGGAACAACACTGCCAGAACCTCTATCAGCGCAGTGGGAATTAAAAGAGACTAGCTACATATTCCTTGCCCCAAGTGTTCTGATACCAATTCACAGATTCCAAAAGCTTCAAATATTTCTTAAGATATACTCAATATGCATATAAAGAAGTCTTCAATTCAAAGGCTCTTACCTGCAAAGACAGATGTTTTTTTCTTAACAAGTAGCAGAAGCCAAGCCAATCCTGTGGGCAACCAATTAAAACCAACTTTTAGACTGCAATAAAGAATAAATGGAGGCAAAAATCAATGCAGGCAACACAACAGCAGTAACAGTCCACAAAGAACTGTATATATAGAAAGTTCAAACCTGAGACCACCACAAGGCACTGCAACATAGAGCAACCACAAGAGTGCATCTTCTAATACCTTATCCCTGTGTGACTTGTTGGCAACTGCACTGCACAGGTTTTGTATAGTTTCAAGACATGAATATGCCTTCCACAAAGAAGGTAAGAACCACCAGAAAACATTCAAAGGATCTTTCAAATTTTCCCATCACCAATAGGCAAACAAATCACTCTTTCAAAGGCAAAAAAAGGTATATAAATACTTCAAATCCCTGAATTTTAACAAACCCTTGCTCCACCATGATTATGTTCCTTCCTCCAAATGCAGATCTTCTTACTTGCATAAAGCAACGTAAGCCAAACTTCAGAAAACCTCCCTATAGCTGCGTATGAGTAGTTTTTCAGGAGTCACAAAAACTGGTGAAACTAAGTGACATTTCACAGCCACCTCCAGGCAGTCACCTCTACAGAGCACACAGTAAGAACTACCCACCAAGAAATGCCCATTTTTTTCATCCCTCTATAAAAAAAATTGTCTGCCTGGGATTACAACTCAACAGAACAGCCAAAATTTTAAGCAGCAACATATGCATTTAGTATTTAAAGAAGGGATGGAAAACTCTTATTCTTTCACTGCTTAGTAAACCACCTCAGACTAAAATTGTGATTCTTTGGAAAACTACCTAGGAATGAATCACACCAAGAACTGTTAACTGCCTCCTTCTCACACAACCCAAACAAGCCATTTTCAGTTATAAACATCATCACCAAAGTGAACTCAGAGAAAGAATTACTACTAAACAATCCACAAACTCCTTAAGAGAGAGAATTACACCAGATATTCACAGATCTTCCAGGACATTAAGAACAGAGTTACAAGTGAGAAAGATACAACTACACTCTTCAGATTTACATTACAATGGCAAATTCATTTAAAAAAAAAAAAAAGACGACCTTGGGGCTTTTTATTAGAACTTTAAGAGAAACAAGCAATCCTGTATTAGAAGGAAACAACTATATACTTTCATATATAGTAGTGTCAAACAATAGTTTACAATGCAGGAAAGCATGTAATCACCTGAAAAACAGTTTCATGCAAACACACACCTGCTTCAAAAAGCACACAAACCTGTCATGCACAAGGAACTTTCCATTTAAAAGAAAAACCCAAATAATTTTATACATTTCCAGTACAGCAACCACAGTGTTGCACATGTTCCTCTTCACGACTCTGAAAACAAGCTGAAGATTTGCAGTGGACTAAGACAACATGCTATAATGTGAAACAACATAAACAAAACCAAGCACCATTCTTCAGAAAAGGTGCAAAGCTGCACTCTGCTACATTTAATCTTTCCACCAAACACCATCTACTTTTGTTTGCAAGTCTCTATTCTCTCAACTTTAAAAGAAAGCCATCCATCACTCTCGTAGATGAAGACATCCCTTCCAATCAACCGATGCGCAAGAGCGTATTAACTAGGCAAACATCGACTTGAGCACAGGTACTCCCACACAACGCCGACGCCACTCCTCTGGGACTTCATAGGAGAGAATCTCCGCAGCACCCTATCAGCTATACAGAAAGCAGCACCATTCCCTGGAGACAAAACAACTGAGGAAATTACAAAGAGTCCACCCAGGAAACAACCTGCCGACTTTTCTGCTTAACCCCAGCAGATCGAGATGGGTAAGAAAATTACTAAGGAGTAAATTTGAGTAATACCAAGGCCAAGAGTTTTTTCAAAAGAAAGCTCACACAGACTCCTGGTAGTACTGGGACCCCCTCCAACACTAGTTTGGGGGGGTGCGTGTTGGTTTTGTTTTACAGAGCTGATTTTTATTAGTAGAGCACTGCGTTACGTTACGTTACTGCACGGCAACTTCACTGGCTTTTACAGGGTAACCCCAAAGAGCTGTGGCAGCGCCACAGACCCCAGGGACCTTCTTCCCCACGAAGTGCAGAGCGTTTGCCTCGCTCGCCTAGCCTCCCGGGGCCGGGCGAGCAGCCACCACCGGCGCCCCGCCGAGCGCCCCCCGGGACCGGCCCCGCACCGCTTCCTCCCGGCCGAAGGGCGAGGCGCCGACAACGGGACCGCGCCGCCGCTCGGGGCCCGCCAGGTGCCGCTCCCGGCCTGCGCCACCCCCACACCGCCGTCGCGCCCGCCCAACCCCGGCCGCCGCCAGCAGAGCCCCCGCGCTGCGGCCCGGGCTCCGGCCCCGGCGCCGCCGCAAGGTCACTCGGCCGCCCCCGCCGGCCGGGCCCTCGGCGCCTGCGCCCGGCCCGCACATACTCACCTGCCCGCGCCGGCCGCGCAGCTCCGCGGGCCGCCGGGCGCGGGCGGAGGCGCGGCGAGAGGGAGGGAAGGAGCGGGCGGCCGGCCGACGGCGCGGACCGGCGCACGGCCCCAGCTCCCCGGCCTCGGCGCGCCAGGCCGCGGCAAGGCGGGTGCGGCCCCCGCTCGGCGCCCCGGGCCGGCAGCGCGGGAGGCGCCGCCCTGCCCGGCCCTTTGTGCGCGGGGACGCGTGCCAGTCGCGCCGCGCCCGCCCGGCCTCCCTCCCCTCGCCTCGCCGCGCCACGCCGCGGGCCCGCAGCGCGGGGCAGGTTAGGCGGCCCGGCCCGCCCGGGCGCCGCCGCGCTCTTACCGAGGGATCTGTACGAGAAAAAGGGCTAGAACGGAGCCGAATGGCCCCAGGCCCCCCTACGCACCGAGCCCAACGCCAGCGACCGCGCAGGGCCACAAAATGGCCGCCTCGATGCGGCGCCGCCAGGGAGGGGCGGGGCGGCTCGAGGAGGGCGGAGCCCGCGGCTCGCGCAGGGCTCCTGCCGCTCGCGCTGCCTGGGACGCGGCCGGCGCGGGGAGCCCGCGCGCCCGCTCCGCGCCCCGGAAGGCAACGGCACAGCCGGGGGCTGAGGGGAGAGGGGCGGGGGCTCGGCCAGCAGCGGTGCTTTAGCACAGTTGCCTCTGGTACAGCAGCGACACGTTGACGGTTTGAGGCACTTTCTGGAAATTAGTGGTGAGGAAACCTGGACTCCAAAGGAGGCGTTGATCTTCCAGCGAACAAAAAGCCCTGAGAGAGGTTGTGTCGCCTTCTTCACATAGGACCAGGTTGCAGAATTAAAATGAAAGATTACCTTGGGCCAGTGCCCTCTTTGAGTGTAACTGCCCTGCGCTGTGTCTGTCCTTCGTTCGCTTCACCGAGTACATGTGCAGCACAAATGACTGTCCCACACTGAAGCATGGCGATGCACAGCTGGGGAGATGCCCCATCACCACATTTCAGCGGATGCGGGTGCTGCAGCAGCACCCAATTCCAATGAAAAAAAGAGCCTGCATAGTCTGCTGCAAGAAATTAATGAAAATAAATCATCACCTAACATGGCAAAATGCTTTTCCAGCAAATCTGGGCGTTCAGCAATTCAGTTTACTTAGTTGTTTTTCACCACTGAACAGAAACTAGGGCTGAGCTGTGTGATGGGTGTGCTGTCTGGAGGCAATGGGATCAGGTCAGGCCTGGGGCTGCTGGGCCCCACAGTAGCCCCCACTCCATGATTTGTTTCCCTGTATATTCCCTGTTTCTACTCTCAAATTCTCCTTTACCACCCACATCCCCTCCCCAAAAAAACAGCCCACGCTTGTTCATCTTCTTCCTATAATCCCTGGGTTTACAGATTTTGTACTCTATTTGGTATTTATGGTAAAGGTGCCCTGAAAATGCATCAGTTCCATCGAGCTAACACATCCTTTCTGTGTTGCAACGTGTGCCACCTGCTTACACATCACACCGATGGCTATAAGTAATATCCAGTAATTTGTAGTTTTATCGCACTGGGTAGGGTCAGCTGTCAGCATGCACCCCTCAACATAACTGAGAGAAGCAGGTGACTGAAGTCACCAGCAGTATCCACAGCCAGGCTTGGCCAAGATACACAACTGGGAGCAGGAGCACCTGCAGCTCAGAGCCTCACTCTGCAGCACTTCCCAAGCTGTAATAGCCACCCTGCAGTGGGAAGAAGATATAAGATAACAGAAAAGCAGCACTGGAGTATCCCAGGTCAGAAAAAAAACTAAGACTTTTCAGCTTTTGAGAACGTGATGAGTCACCACGTTGCTTTTTATCGCTGAAATAAAGTCTGGTGGAGAGACTTGTGACGTTTACTGTGTGGACCAGCAAAAAAGCCAGGACAAAACCACATAATCTTCAGCAGGCCTCTAGCCAGCGTCTGTACTGACTCCACAAAGGTGCACTGGAAAGCAAATCCTGATGCTCTGGACAGCTGCTGCAGATCATCATGTGTCCTTGCACCTCAAGTGTTCTGGTCTATGCTGCAGCTTAGCTGGGGCAGTCTGAAACAAATGTCTGCGACTCAGGTTACCTGCACATGTCTCCAACTGCCTCCTCAGCCATACCCCAGTTTTCATGGGAAGTAAATATATAGTTCACTCAAGATTAACAGAATCAGATTTACTGTAGATTGTATGAGGGGGAACAAAATCCTGGACTAGTTATTAGGAGCATGCCTAGTGACCAAGGGCACCAAAGAGGAGTTGGCAGCATGATGCAGTTAGGTACCAATAGCAGGGGGAAAAAGTGGCTCTGGAAAGCAAAACACTGGTAGGCAGGTTAAAAGACAGGGATCATAGGTAACAGTGTCCAATATGCTCCCCTGTAATATGCACATGGTGGAAGGCAGACAGTGCTAGAAAAGAATGGTATTTGCCTTTATTAGGTATGAGGAAACTGTTGAGAGAGTGCCAATTTATCTGTCTCCCCCACCTAAACTGAAAGTGAAGCAGGATGTTAAGTACATAATGGGGGGGTAGGGGTGGTGGTGTGGAATTTATACAGGATGCTCTAAAGTAAAGTGTGAGGGAACAAGCACCCATTGTGCCACTAAGAAGAACTAGCAAGTTTGAGTAAAACCCAGGCCAAGAGTTTTTTGAAAGAAAGCTCACACAGACTCCTGGTGTACGGGACCCCCTCCAGCACTGGCTTGGGGGGGTGCATGTTGGTTTTGTTCTACAGAGCTGATTTTTATTAGTAGAGAAGAGCACTGCGTTACGTTACTGCACGGCCACTTCACTGGCTTTTACAGGGTAACCCCAACAAGGCCCCAGGCGTTTGCCTCGCTTGCTTCACCTCCTGGGCCAGGCGAGCAGCCACCACCAGCACCCTGCTGAGCGCCCCCCAGGACCTTGGGTTTACTTCTTTCTGTCATGGAGAAAAGTATGTCCACTATAAATTTTTCCTCATCTTGCCATACAAGCATTCTCAAACAAACATTTCTTAACAGTGTGAATGAGTTTCCCAAGTCTTTATATATAGAACTGATGTTTTATATCTTAGTACATAAAAGAGGTGGTGAGAATCTTCAGGATCTGGGGCTCCCTCTTCTCAAAATTATTATAAATCTAAGCTATTTGAGTTTTTTTAAAAATTAGCTCAGATCAGCCATTGAGTTTGAGAAGAATGACTCACCAAAAGTCAAATGCTGACTTGATGCCAGAGTGAGTTTCTAACAGTGTTCACAGAAAACTCAGGAGTTCTTTCTCTATTCTCTAATAAAAGGCTACACTTTAGCCACTTACTGATAATGCTGCATAATTCAGCCAGAAAGGCAGATCCAAAATGACTGGAAGTAGCCAAGTTTAAGTCTTCTCTATAATTTTTTATCATCCATGAAACACAAAGAACAATTTCATAAACATATAGATCTAAAACATGCCGGCAGTGTTATCATGTGCTTAACCCAGGAAACAGTACATATAACACCTCTAAAACCTATTTATGCATATGGTAGTTTCAAAAATGTTTTGAAGAAATAGGTGCCAGCCCTACAAAATTAAAACTGCCAAAGCTAATAATTTCCAACAGAACAAATGAGGATTAGCTTTGCGTTATAGCCAACCAGATCCATCCCTGGTAACAAAAAAAAAAAGCAAACAAACCAAGCTTTTGTAACACAATCCACCTTGTGAGACTTAGCTTCAGCTTTTACGTTACATGGTTCATCTTCGAGTTAGATACCATCCAGACTGCAGGCTTACTGTCTAAAGGGTATATTAAATTCAGCAGCTAATACAGCATCTGTCAATCAAACTACTTTGAGAGCTGTCAGCTTATGCAACTGAAAAAAAGGCACTTTGTAATGCAGGGTTACGGTTCCTACTGCGAAGACCAACAAAGGTAAGAAAGGAGAAACGATACAAATTAATCTCATCAAACCCTTTTTAACAGACATTCCCCCAGCATTTGCATGGAACAGGAAACCGATTCCCATGCAAGTCTCTAGTGAGACAGAAGTACAGACTGTCATGCAGAGACAACTCCAGAGCCTCACGTTCCTGTCTCCAGGTAAAATATACAGGCTCAACTGGGCAAGACTCCCTAAAGTGATAGAAGCCAACAGCCCACAGGCAAACTCTTGAGTAACAGCAAAGGACTCATTACAAGGGGAGGAAAAAAACCCCAACAAAACAAAAAACCAGACTGCATTAAGACTTTATCTGCTCTCCCCCACCAATCATGTTCCAACCTAACTAGTGCTGCAACTGAAGCTTGCATATTCTGCCTATGCCACTCCCCCAATCATTCAACTTGTCTTTCCTTACTTAGAAAAATATCACATGGAGAAACACAGTGGAGGGGACAGCAAAGTGCATCATCATTGTACATAAACTGTGTAACGCTGAAGAATGTTTTAGATTAATGCACACTGGTCTGTACAAGCATCACCCAAAAAAAGGATAAAACCGAGGCAAAAAGAACACAAAATACTCAGTTTCGGGGGGTGGGGGCTGGGGTGGGGTGAGGGAGTTCTTAACTGCACGTACATCTCAACTCTGAAGGCACACAGCCACACTGAGGCATCCTTTTCCTCTAGAAACGCCAAGCTTCTTCCTATCTGAGAGTTTCTCAGAGTACAATGCATTTGAGCAACACAAATCCAGCTACAGGATGTCCGCCTCAAAATAGAAAGAGCAGGAGGCCTGGCAATAGGTCTGTGCCACAAACAGAACAGCTACGCAGGATGTTTTACACGGAGAAACAACCACCTCTCGCCAGGATTCCACTGGCCCAGAAGTAACACACTGATTTAATTTTCCTTATTAGAAAATACATTTCCAAATAAATTATGTTTTAGCATAAATTGCTGTGAATCAATATAAACACAGTGGGTGTTATATCATCCTGCCTTTCTTCAGGATAGTCTAAGAAGCCATAAATTAAACTAGTCTTTGTGATCAGAAAGGGTAGTTTTCCAGCCAAACTGCAAGTGTCAAAAAACGTAAGTGCTGCATAATTTGTTCAAGAATGTACAGAAAACACATTTTAATCCACATCTGCATCTAGTCCATGGGTAGTGATTTTTTCTCAGTGCTGACTCCATTTAATGCTTTTGAGGTCAATTCCATCCTGCACCATTTCCCAGAGGGGGCTGTAAAGAAAGGAGAAGAATGAGGACTAAAATGTACAGGACAATATCAAAAACAACCACCAAACAGACAGTTTCATCAACTACACAATAAATTAGGACATACCCATCTACCCATCTTCTTCTGGAGGTCAGGAAGCTTCAGACAATCAGTCCTCAACTGTGTCCTCACCCCAAAATACAAGAGGTGAGAGAGCAGGGCACCTCATTTCCTGCCCCCATTTTAGGCATAAACTACTGCTGTCTCTTAGAGACTGAGCCCTCACATTTGACACTGTCCAGATGAGCCAGGAGTCTTTCAGTTTCACCAAAAAAACCCCCCACCAACCTTATTGATACATAAACTCAGTAATATCACCTCTGGCTTAGAAACTTCTAGGTATTGCCCTACATCCTTGCCCTACTCATATTCTTTCCCTGACAAAGGCAGGATCTGGGAGAAGGTTTGTTACCAGGTCTGTTTCCTTCAAAAATTTCTCACTACTGTTAAAATCAGGCCCACTACCCACTCTGGCAATACCGCTCGCTTATATACAGACACCACCACATTTCTGAAGCAAACAATTATTTTCAGCTAAATCCAGCTCTTCAAATATTACCATACTGAAGTCTTTACATTCAGTAAGATGGCTCACCTCATTTCCCTCAGCCTCCTAACATGCTGTATGCACTTCTGCACCGTATAATCCACTTCTTCTTCTGTAGTGAAACGACCAATGCCAAATCTAAACCAAAAGAAAACCATTAAGGACTAGAATAATGTGCATATGTAAGGGTGGAACAAATCCACCACCTACTGCTAGCAGAAAAGAAGAATATTTGGAAGCATTAGGGAAGACCACTCCACGCACCTTATAGATGAGTGAGCCAAGTCTTCATCTGTTCCGATAGCCCGCAAAACATAGGAAGGCTCCAGAGAAGCTGATGTGCAAGCACTGGGGACAGGGAAAGCAGGCAAGTTTCAAACTTCTCCTCATATGCAGATGCTACACTGAAATAACACTTCACTAATCTCCAACAAGGAACAGGTCTTTTACAGGCATTTAATATTACTATGACCCTACAACAACCTGTACCAGCTTCCTCAGCCTCTTAGAAACCACCAGTGAATACAAGCAAGAAGAGTGGTATTTCTGCTCCTGAAGAATGGAAGGAGCGGGCATTAGAGGGGAATGAATATAATAAAATAGGAGCACAAAGTAAGAAGAGAGAACGCATAATGCAGGAAGAATAAATACAATGCCAAACAGAAGCAGCAAGAATGCAGACTAAGAGGTAGCTGAAATGAAAGCCATGAAAAAAGACAAAGGATCAAAGACAGAATTAGCCAGAGAAGGTAACATACCAACAGAAACATTAAAAAAAAAAAAAAAAAAGGCTTCACAAGCTGTTGTTTTGCAGCAAAACAATTAAATGAAACACAGCGTGCAGAGGAATCCAGAGCAAGATGACCTAGTTATAGTCATCACTAGAGAAAACTTCCATCTTCAAGCAGCAGGCAACACTGGTTATATGTTGTTACTCAATTTTTACAGGTAGCAACACGCAGCATGAACTGGAAAGCCATTTACAGCTCTCTGGTGTGCAAAGCAGAGCCTCAGAAGAGATTTTTAAATTACAGAAGTGTCTGGCTTCAGAGACAGTCATGTGCAGACTTGTTCTTCCTGTTCACAGTGCCAACATATTTCTAATTAAAGACACACTGACCACTTTGTTCCCAAAGGTTAGGAAAGGAGGGCATCTTGACACTCAGTTACCTTCATCACAACCATCAAGTTCATCTTAGTAACAGAAACATTACTCATCACTCCTGTAGAGCCAACAGAGCTCCATAAAAGCGTATTCAATTTTCTTTCTGCTTTTGCATTAAACACAGGTACTAGAAGCTAATTTAATTCAGATATTTGCCCAACTTCACTAGATTCTAGTTACTATCTGCCACTTGTGTGTAATCCTGCTGAAGGACAGAAGCTGCTCAAATGCTGGTAGCCTTTAGAATGAAAGCGTCACAGGCAGTTACAAGTCAAGGCTACTCAGGCTGCATTTAACCAGTCTGCAAGGCTAGCAGGTAGGAATTTTTAGGCTGTTATTTTCTGGTGGTTTTGGAGGTTTTTTTGGTTTTGGGTTTGGTGGGGTTTTTTTTTGCTTTCAGGATGAGTAAATTAGACCTTCATTTAAAATGTGCCACTTAAACACCATCTTAGAATGCAATCAATGTCAGGCTGACTCACTAACCAAATACACAAATACATGGCACAGAGGAGATCACTCCTTAGTTTGTACGTCCATTAGCAGATGTTATTTTCTCACCAAAACGTACTGCTATCCTCCCACACGTTCCACCTACCTTCCTGAAGACAGAGCCACATCTTTCAAAGCCATCAGAAGACTCTCCCCTTCCACATATGCAAAAGATAAATTGATGCATCCTACACACAAATAAATGAAATAGAAAAAAACTTCCATCAACTGAAATCTAGGGCAAATCCTACCCCACATGGCAGTACTTGCAAAACATGTAGCTGAAGTGCATTATTCAGTCATGGTCATTAACACTGAGGAGCTAAGGGGCTCTGGATCTTGCTAATGTTACCTGGATAGCGATGCTCTCTATCTCCATTCATAACCACATCAGGAACTTCAGTCATTATTTTTGTAACCAGTCGTTCTGCCAGTTGAGAGATTCGCTTATGGTCGTACTAGCAAAGAAACCAGAAAAGAGACCAAAATAATGAACGGTGTACAGTTTGACCTCACTCGAACTGCTTTGTGTCACCAGCCATGAGCAAACTGAAGTAGCTGGGTTTGCAGTTTGGTTAGACTAGGGAAAGAACACACCTGAAACTTAAAAAGAAACTGTCAAACTCTGCCTACTCTACAGACTGTTTTAGAAGAGAACTACCAGCTTGGTTCTAGCTAGCTCAGCCTTCAAAAATATTCCAAACCATTCAGAAAGATCTATATATACACAAGCTGCCAAACAGGCTTTCACAAAAGCACAGAGTCCTTTACGTTTAAAGACAAATTAGGCAGTGCATAAGACGACACATTTTGCAACAGAAGTGCATCTATTATGGTAAGTGCCCCTTATTTCCCTAGGAGCTCTCGAACTATACTACATAAACACATGGACTCACAAATTACTGTGAACTCAGCTTGGCAATGAGAACTGTCCACGTGCACTGTCTCGTTCCAGACTAAAAAATGAGGTCACTTACACTAAAAAAAACAGCATTAAGGTACGGTATCAGCTCTGGTGTAGAGAAATGGCCAGATGCACACATGCAATGCATGCTTATAAAAAGAGGGTATCTCAAATGTTACTTGGTGTACAAATGCCAGAACTCTGCCAGGCAAGGAAGAGAATCCAGATCTGAGGATCATGCAGAATTCAAGCTCTGCAGGCTCTCCAATCTTTAACAAGGCTTCCCTAATCACCCATCTCAGATGAAGATCTCTGCCTGCCCCCCAGGAAGAAGCTTGATCCTACATGTACGGGTATCTGGCTTATGCGTCCCACTGGCATTGTATTAGAGGATTTTTACATTCCAGCTGTAAGGAATGGATTGGTGCCCACAAACAGATGTAGCAGCACACAAAGGCTTAGTTAGAGACCAGACCTAGCAAATAAAAACTTTACTGTCCAAGCTAGGGAAAAAAAAAAAAAAAAAGTAGTAATTCTTAGTTGCAAAGCTGCAGTAAACTTGAACTTACATACATTTAACAGGTATGATAATGGACTCTGGAATTTTTATTTTTTTCAATATAGATTACACAAACATGGAGTTATACCATTTCAGAGATGCTGCTAATGCATGTGCACAGAATGGAGAGATGAGTGTAAGCACTTAAAGCTGTATTTTACTAGAACTGTCAACGATAAACCTGTTGTAGAAAACCATGATTCAAACCATTTCAAGTAAAAAAGAAACTTAAGAAAGAACTTCCAATTACCCAAAAAGTCCTTGAAAAATGTCAAAACATTTACTTAATGTTACAACACGAAAATCAAATTTAATTCATGCACATGGACACAAAAAGACCTAAAGAATCTAAGACTTAACTGGCCCTCTAATATTCTTTTCTGGAATCCAAAACAAATATCTCCTCCCACATACCTCCATCTCTTCCTGTGCCACTTCACATGCTGCCCCCAGGCCCACTGCCAAAGGAGTGGGCACAGTCCCAGACCGCAGTCCTCTCTCCTGGCCTCCCCCACTTTGCAGGGGTTCTAGCCTGACGCGCGGTCGACGGCGAACATAGAGAGCACCAACCCCTTGAAAACAAGGAAAGCTGTTTTAGTATGCACCCACCATTCTGAAATTATGCAAAGGGACTCCAAGGTTTGGAAACATTCCTTATTTCCACAGCAAACACATATTTGGACACCTCACTGGAGGAAAAAAAAAAAAAAAAAAAGTAGTGAACATATACAGAAGCACAGTATTTTCTAGGAAATGCTGTTCGTCCCCATCATTCGCATTTCTCTTCGCTCAGGCTCCCAGAGCTTTAGCCATGGGAGAAGCTCAGTTTCCACCAGCATGCTTTAGCCACCTAAGGAGTCCGTACTTCCCTTACTTCTCAATTCCTGTGCACAGCTGAAGTTCATCCCTTTACACTGAAGTTTTTATGTGCAGGTATTTCATTCATGTATGTTCCCTTACTGACTTCCAACCGAAAGCTCTAGAAGAACTCCTTTCTGTGGTTTACCAGGCCAGCACTAGTCCCAGAAGTCCTCTCCCATCCTTATTAGGGAGACTCATCAGTGGCACCGATTTCCAACAGGCAGATTAGATATGCCAGCCAGTTCCACTGTCTGCTCTCCTCACCTGTGAACTTGATTTCCATGTCTTCACGTGCCTTGGCATACCTAACAAGTAACTGTCACCACATGAAGAATGTTTGCAACTTCTGCTCATAACAAGTTGTGAAAATTTATGTCTGTCACCTGCTCAAAGTTACTGGTTGAAAACTTAGTCCTCATCCAGAGAGGACTTCAGCTCTGAAGAGAGCTCATGCATAAAGAGACAACATATTGAAAAAAATAATTTTGTCTTTTGTTTCTGAATAGCACACAGAATACAGCAAACCTGCTTTCTGTCTTTCTGCATCCAGTGTTACAAACTAAATTGATCGTGACAGTGATAATAGCTGAACTTTTACTATTTGGGAACCAACTAAAAAATCCATAGCCAGATTTTAAACCCCACTCCGCAAAGAAGATGCACAAATGGAGCTGGGGGGGGAAGAAGCCATTGGAAGTACAAGACAACCAAAATGACTAAGCATTTAAGCTTTCCAGTTACCTTTTGATCTCCCCATTGCAAGTTACACTCAGGACTAAACTTTACCGTGTAACCCAATCATTTTATTTCAACTGTTTCAGCATCAATAGTGCTTCACACCAAGCAGACAACTCCTGAAAAGCCACTCCTCCTAATACTGCCACCATTTTAAGATACTGTTTCTTCCTTCAGTGAAACGACCTCACAACCCACCTGCACTGAAGATCCGCACACCACAGCACAGCTCTAAGTCTGGCAGTGGTGCCTGAACTACTCCAAAATCAGTCCAATACCAGTCTTAGAAGATACTTCCTGTCACTAAGACAGGTAGGTTTTACTTCATACGCTGCATAGTTACCTTAAGGTAGGTAGGCAGGCATGGAAGCAACAATTCTCTAGAAAAGCATTTCAGTACGTACCTTTGGGCCCATAAATTTTATGGCCACTGATGCTCATTAGATCAATTTTCATGTTGTTGACATCCATAGGAATTTTACCAATTGCTTGTGCAGCATCTGTGTGGAAGAAAACCTTATGCACACGGCAGATCTCACCTGTAATAAACACACAAAAGCAAAAAAACCCCATGTAATCTCATCTAATGGTTATGATTCCAATGACTCCAACAATGAATCTAAAGCATCAGTTTATAGCAGGGACAGGTTCTAAGGTGACAAACGAAGAAACGGGCACTGTCATGTTTCTTTTACAGTAGTGTCTAAAGCTGCATAGGAGCTATTCTGGCTGGTGCCTAGCTGGGCACAGGTTTAGGCAGGTCAGCAGGTAAGACTGCAGTGAATTTCTTCAGTTAAGTAGTTAAAAAAGCCTGCTGCTGCTAAGAAGTAAGACTGCTTCCAAAACCACACCTACCAAGTTTAAGTACAAATGGCTGCATGGGTTCATGACCATATACAACAATACTGGGGGAGAAGGGGTGTCCAAGTGTGGTGCTCACCATCCCCTCCAGCCTCAAATTCTGCATATTTCTCTTCTTAAACACTACAAGTCCACAAAGTCTACAATAAACCATTATAGAATGTAAACTCAATTTGGCCAGTTACCTGTGCAAATTTTTCATCCATCAGTGAAACTAGAAACACTGCAGCTGATCTGTACAAGGCTATAATTGCTGCAATACTCACTGTAGAAGTACTATATTTCATCCTTATTTCCCCTTTAAAGTAAGTTTTCATTTGGGACAGCATTATTATTTATTCCTTAACTATACTACATCTAATTTGTTGCATCAGTAGCACTTGGGTATGAAAATATTAAGTAAAATGAAGCAGATGTGACATTAGTTGGCCTCTGGAAGCCACGGTGTACTTACCAATGTCATGAATTGGCTGCTTTACTCCTATTTCATTATTCACAGTCATTACAGAAACCAAACTTGTATCTGGCTGGAATGCATTCTCCAAATCCTGGTGAAATATTCATACAGAAGTTGTGACTAATGGCAGAAGCAAGATTCCTGTGTACACCTTCAATTTGCTAGCAAATCTTAACCACCAGCCTCCTAACTAGCACGTTATGGAGAAACCCCTTGGGTTCTGACAAACAGTCCTGGCAAGAACACTAATCCATGTGAAATTCCTGTAGGAAGAGGAGCACGATCAATTGCATTTCTGCATATCCTAACCCTGGTATGCACTGTGCCACCTGACTTGATTTAATCATGTCAGAACAGGCTTTTGCCATGTCTTGTATATTCCTCTGAACTATTTTCTTTAATAAATTAACCACCCACAAAACAGCTTAAGCCACATCTAGACAAAGTGGCTGGCTATAAAGGAACTGCATTATATACAAGAAAGCATTGTGCAAAGAAGGAGTCTGCCAGCAAAGTTCTCAGAGAACACAGCTAAGACTCCTGCGCCTGCAGGCCTAATCCCTCTACCCCACCACATACACACAACACCTCTCCAAGTCAGATGACAGGGCTAGAAATAAAACTGACACTGTCCTGTATTACAGGACACAAATCATGAAATAAGCATATACAACATCTAAATCCCAGGACTGCAGCCAGTACAGCCAGAAGGGTCAGTTCATGGACAGCAATCAGAAGGGAGTATGGTAATCACTGATGCCTTGAGTAGCTCAGGTCATGGAATTTCACCAGTGTCTCCTGCATCAAAGCCAGCTCCATCCTAGTCATGTACTGGGCTCTCTATAAGGGTATGCACAGCTCCACCTGCATGGGTGTGAAGCATGAAGGCACAGCAGGTGAACTATGGGATGAGAGATGAATGTTTTGGTTGAGAAAAAGTCTAAAGCAGACAGAATAGAATATCTTTCCCCAGCCGTGACAGATTTGACTGTGACCCATTCTACATTGTGATATTTACCATCCTTTCCTCTTTATCATCAAGAGGACACAAGGCCCTCTTAAGCATCAATGTGAAGCAAAAACCTCTTCTATTTTCACTTTCTTTCTGTCAGTAAACAACCTACCTTCAAATCTATAAGCCCATTCTTTTTAACGGGTAGATATGTGACCCGAAAACCTTCTGTCTCCAAGGAACGGCAAGAATCCAACACGCACTTGTGCTCTGTTTGTGTAGTAATTATATGCTTTTTTCTGGATTTATAGAACCTTGCGACACCCTGTCAGGCACAATCCATCAACAAAAAACCTGCTGTTAGATCACGGAAGAAAGCGAGCTTTACACAAAACGATCAGAAATAAGAAATCACTATTCAGATATAATACATTTGGATCTTCCCCGTTTTCCCCAAAGTGATGAATCTAAAAGGTAATGACATGCAATTCACACTACATATTTCCATCAGCACTCATTTTTCAAAAGGCCTGCAAAAATGTTAGCCAATATAAGTTCTAGACACTATTAAAATAAATACTTTTAAAAAAACATTTGCAATGGAGTCCTATACAATGACAAAGTCTGAACAAGCACACACTAAAGGTTAGAACACTACCTGATCCTAGTCAGAAAAAGGTTTGTGATCGACATCTCCGCTATATTTCATTATAAAGATTTTAATTACGTAAGCAGAAGGACTGCACTCGGTGCATATAAGGTAAACACCAAGTATTATACTCTGTCCTCAAAACCATGTCCTGGGCACTAAAACATCCCAGTATTTTCTCCACTTACGTAGTAGAGTACCACAAGGAATAAATCCAGGAACTTGAATATCTGCTAACTGGGCCAATATATTAACACCTAAACTATTGAAAAACGCATACAGTTCTTAAGAGCATAACCTTAACAAATAACTATCAGCATAAACCTTTTACCTTTATTGCCATATTATTTGATTCTGTTGCACCACTGGTAAATATAATTTCCCTTGAATCAGCTCCAATTAAATCTGCAACTTGCTGTTTAAAAAGAAATACAAATTTGACTTGTTAAGATAAAATATAATGAACTCATCAGAGCAAAACACATGCAAAATGTTTTCAAGAATACACCCTTGTGCCTGTCATAAAAAGAACGTAAACCCCAGTAAGTATTGATTCCCCCAAAAATGACAGACTCGCACCTAAGACTAGCAGAATGATAAAATATGGAGTTAGCTCAGTTATTGCAGCAGCATGCTTGTGACCTCAGGAAACCAAAAATTTTGAGGCACTTTCACCTTAAGTATTGGTTTCTGCCAATTGGTTTTCAGTTGCTCTAACCTCATTATTTTTTCTCACAACAAATCTGCTTAAGTACAACTATGCAAAGAGAAAGCTGCTATAATACAGCCCACAGAGAACTAACTAACTACAACAGCCTTATTGTTAATTTTGATTTTCTTTTGACACTGGCATTTGCTCGCCAGCAGGAAAACCACTATGACTGCAGAGAGCTGAAGACTCACCTGCCTTGCTTTCTCCATGGCAGCCTCACTCTCCCAGCCATAGGCATGGGTCCTGGAGTGGGGATTGCCGTAGTAGGCTGTCAGATATGGGAGCATGCTGTCCAGGACTCTGGGATCCTGCAAGACATGAACCACACAGCCTTAGAAAAGGAGAAGGAAAAGCATCTCTGTCCCCTCTACACCCCCCTGATCCCTCTGTCCCAGGATTTGCAGCACTTCTTCTGCAATGTCTAGATTTAGCTCAGGCCAGACCTTGAAAGCTTGAGGTTGTTACACCTTATATACAACACTGCCTCCAGTGAATACGAGCATCTGGCAATCACGTTCCGCACCCTCACACGTAACCTCGATCTGCCTCAAGACAACCATGCAAGAATAGGATTTTCTGGGCATACAGAATCACAGAATGGTCTGGGTTGGGAGGGGCTTTACAGACCACCTAGTTCCAACCCGCTGTCCCAAAGGACACCTTCCACTAGACCAGGGTGTGCCAAGCCCCAACCAGCCTGGCCTTCCAAGCAGAAGCAACACCAAGTCTTAAAAAGTCAGGAAAAACTACGCAGGTAAGCATCTCGATCAGATTAATTCCTTGCTGCCCCTAAAAGCAATACTCGTACCCGCAGCTGCTGGTGCGAGCTCTGCCGTGGCTCCCGCCCCGCGGCGGCCCCGCAGAGCACGGAGCGGGCACCGAGCCTCTGTACAGAGGCGGCGAGGCAGGAGAGCAGGGCCGCGGCGGGGGCAGAGCTGCTGCCCAGGCGGGAGACCGGCGGCGTCGGAGCGGCGCGGCTAAAAGGCCTGCGGCGGCCCGGCCTCCCCGCCGCCGCCCGGCCTCCGCCGTTACAGCTCCCTCTAAGTGACGCTGCTTCGGGCGCGGCCGCGAGCGCAGGGAGAACCTCACGCCCGGGAAGACGCGGCCGCGCCAGGGGGAGGCGGCGGAGGGCGAAGGCCGGAGGCCGGAGCAGAGGCTGGGCCTCCCCTGCCCCGTGCCGCCTGCGCGCCGGGCAGCGCCGTAGCTTCACGGGTCGAAGCAGCGGCGGCAGCAGCGCGGGCGGGGGAGACGCGCTCTTACCAGCGGGGTGGTGGCCTGCACGTCCATGTAGAGCGGCCTCAGGGCGCCGCCTCCATCGCCGCTTCGTCCCGAGGATGGGGGGGACGGCCGGGACGGTGCTCCACCGCCCCGCCCCGGAGCCTCGGGCGCCGCCGCCGCCGCTGCCGCCGCCCCCGGCCTGGGCAGCAGTTCTGCCCCCGCCGCGGCCCTGCTCGGCGCTGGCGCGACCATCGAAAGCCACCGAGAGGCGGGAGCCGCCCGCAAAGACGCCAGGCGCCGCCACCCCGACATAGCCTCGGTGCTGGGCGCACCCGCCCCTTCCGACTACGTCAGGGCACGCACCGGAAGCGGAGACCGGAGCGGGCAGCGCTGGCGGGTGCGGTGCGGCCGGAGGGAGCGAGGTACGGGCGGGGTGCCGGCCCTCGCCCCTCCCCAGGGGGTTTGCGGTGGAGGCTCGGGTCTCCGGGGCGGGGTGCGGGCGGCGGTCAGAGCACCTGCGAGGTGAGGCGGACGTGGAGGGCCCTGGTGCGGCGGGCGCGAGGCCTGGCGGCGGGCGGGAGGCGGAGGCCGCCCCTCCCGGGGGGGCCGCAGGGCCGTGCGCAGCCTGAGCCCTCGCCTCGGCCTCGGGCCCTGCGGGGCGGGTTCGCTGCCCCGCTCCGACGTCGGTGGCAGCTCCGGAGGACGGGCCCGGCAGCAGAAGCATTGCTACGTGACGCCGTGCGCTGCTCACGGGGAACTGGAGAGCACGGAGGGGGGTCCTAAACAGCTCTCGGAGACACAGCGGCACTCCCCGGAGCTTGCCGAGGGCGAAACAGGGCCGTCATCGAGGCACTGGCATTCCCTTCCTGCCTTTTCCTGCTTGACGCGTGAGGAGACGAGCCCAAAAGCCTGCAAACCATCCGACACTACACTTACGAGACGCTCTGAAGTGTGCGGGCCGGCTTTCCAGCCCAGTTTGGTTATAGAAGTGTTAGTCAAAGCAGTAAATCCATGTAGGTGTTTTGTTTTCTTTTCCAGATGCCTGTGACCATGGGCCCATACGGGCAATCGCAGCCCAGCTGCTTTGACAGAGTAAAGATGGGTTTCATGATGGGCTTTGCAGTAGGCATGGCAGCAGGAGCACTATTCGGCACGTTTTCCTGCCTCAGGTATGCTGAGGAAACAGCTTCTGTGAACAGGTCATGATACAGTGAGAGCCAGAGAAACGCTGCCACTGTGGGATTGGGAAGGGAGGTGCGGATCTGGTCCTGTGTCATCACACAGGTGAAACTTTGTTAGTGGCTACAAATTAACCACAGTTGAAGAGCCTCTTGTCAGCCCTAGCCTCAAATGAGAAAGTCTAATGGTGGTGGAGCATCACCTCTGGGTCAGCTGTGTATGAGGAGGTCACGGTTTCACTGACCTTTTCCTGCCGCTTGTAAGGGGGATTGCATTGGGAAGCTGAAGCTGGAAGATCAGCTCCAGGAAGAGCTGGATGAATTGGCTGTGCAGATAAACGTGTAGCCCTCTCCTTGCTCTAAAGCTTCCTAGGGTATTCTGCAAGCTCTTGGGTATGTGCATCATGGTTGCTTTGGGTGTCCCATCCCCCTGCATGGAGGCAATCACTTATATGGACCCCGAGTCTTAATTGCAAGAGTGTAGGCAGAGCTGTGGATGGCACTGGCACAATACCACTGTGAATCAGAGAGGGACACCTTTCCCCAGCACTCCCCGGCATGCTGGCAGGGAAACAAACAATGCTCGCTGCTCCAAGATAGCCCTTGCACTGCATACTGACTGGTTTTGGCACGCATCATCTGTGAAAAGGAATTCCTGAAATAAGCTCTTTAATATTTTGCAGAACGTTTTATGCTTGAGGTTTTTTAATCTGTGATTAAATATTGGCGATGATTTGTTGTGAACCTAAAAGGAGGAAAAGGCACAAAGTCTAATCTGATAGTTTAAAGAGTTTTCTGATCTCTCTCAGATTCTGGAGGGTATTTGGAAGTGGTACAATGCTAGCAGAAAATACAGATTTAAGGTATTCAGAAGAAGTGACAGTGGTTCTATCGTACTTGACACAACTATGTTACTTCTGCTGTACTGTTTTTGAGGGGAAATCTCCATGTTTAAAAATCAGGTGCATGAAATTCCTTAGACTGTATAGTCACTGCCGTGCTTAGAAGTCAAATATCATGAGAGCTTCCTGAGATGGAACAATTTATTTCAGTCTGACCTTAGGTAAGTGGGAACTGGAGAACAGAAATTCCTCTGGACACCTCTAGGCCTTTCATGTTTCTCTCATATTAAAATATGGTGTCAGCGGTGAATAGGAAGAGTTTACAACATGATTTTAAGTTGGTGATACGAAAACCAGTGCCACTGCAGCCAGACAGGATAGTAATGCAACAGCCTATCCCCTTTTTATTCTCTGGCAAGTCAAATATTTGAACAGCACAATTTTTTCCCCCAAAAAAATAAGGGTATTTAGGGCACTAGCAGGTAAAGCTGTTCCTGCTAGTGGTGTGGCAGGAGGGTACAGCATCAGGTGGTACTGCTGCAGGAAAAAAAACACACATGGGCCATTGGCGAGGGTCACTCAAGTGCCCAAAGAGTACAGCTCCTTACCCCACCCCCCCCACCCCCTGCCTGCTGTAGCTCAGGCACAGGGCACTGCAGCCAGTCTCGTTGTGAAGGCAGGAGTATCATTTAAATTTAGACTGAAGAGGAGGTATTTGATTTGGGCATTCAGTCTGCATGTATCAGATGTTTCCTGTTGCAGATCTGTTGTTACCTGTCAGGCTTCGGCTTTTATGTAATTTCTTTGTTTTTCTTTATCTCAGGATTGGCATGAGAGGACGAGAGCTGATGGGTGGAGTTGGCAAAACCATGATGCAAAGTGGTGGGACCTTTGGGACATTCATGGCTATTGGTATGGGAATCCGCTGCTAACCTGGCACTTGGGTTTTATCTTGGAATGCCCCTGTCCAGCCATTCCTTCTCTGTACCATAATAAAATCTTTAGATATCTAGAAGTGAGAGCTCTTCATGAAACAGTGAAGCACTGTCTTCCCTGCTCTTCTGACTGTAAACATGCTTTTAACCAAATTTCTACTTTCCTCCTATCTCAGTCTCATGACAATGAGAATTAATAAT
The DNA here is from genome assembly GCF_023634155.1 of Falco peregrinus. Taxonomy (NCBI): domain Eukaryota; kingdom Metazoa; phylum Chordata; class Aves; order Falconiformes; family Falconidae; genus Falco; species Falco peregrinus. Next base: position 38,805,920 of record NC_073729.1, on the reverse strand, counting down.
GCATTGTACTATGTTAAAGTTCCTATTTCACAGACATAAGTACAGCACACACGTTTCACCCTTTGGTACTCGGGCAGCTCAACTTCCCCATGTGTCAAGGTGGAGCTGCTCTGGCTAATTCAGATCAACTATCAAATTCCTGTCTTACTGCAAAAATAGGGGGATTGAAGCTTATCCCATTTCCAAGTGCCAGGTAATATGGGGCAAGTGCCCTCACAAAGAGCAAGGGACCCCAGAAGGACTTGGGCAAGTCCTTCTCCAGCTGAAGGCAAACTACAGCAGCCTGGACACTTTCCAGCCAGCCTGGCAGCACATGGGTGCAGGAAGCAGCCACGGAGCAGCACAGAACAGGTACAGCTGTGTTGCCGGTGCTGGAAACTGTTAAAATTGCTGGAAAATGGAAAACTGCTTGTGTCACATGACAGGTAATTAGTGATGAGTCACAAGGATGACTTCAACACCAGACATGGGAGAGGTACTCCTTGGTCAGGCCTTGAGTGACACCTTTCCTAAAGCTCTCCCTTCAGGACTAGCTGTGCTGCAATTTGCTGTGCTATTGAGCACAGAAGAGGACAGCCTGACTGCGTTGCCTCTCACAGCTCTGAAGGTCCAAAGGGTGCAGTCTCGCACACCTTGTGAGGCGAGGGGCATGCTGCTGTACAGCCCTTCTGGAGAAGGGATGGGCAGAAGTGGTTGCAGCTGCCTCCAGCAATAGGAACTTGCAATAGCTTTTTTCCATTCCCTTAGCAAGGGCAGGGGGCTTCTACCTGTAGGAGACCTGCTACTAGAAATGAGGTTTTCTACAGCCTGCCTTAACAGGCCTACAGGGTGCTCAGTGCTTCCCAGGGAGAACAGATGGTTATTCCCTGCATCTCTAGCACTGCCTACAGCATAACTATCACATTTAGTGTTGCAAGCCCCTATTATCTGCCTTTTGAAACAAGGCTTCTCTTTGCTCCTTTGTTTATGTTTAAGGATAGGACAGGTTAGCAGCAGAACCTCAACCAGCACTTATACAACCTTTACTTGGTATGAGTGCCATCCTCCCAGTTTTTAAGGGAGAAACACAAATCTGCCACTAAAAGCTTGTTCTGTTGGCTGTCAGGTTGACTTCGTAACCCCTGAGAAACTATGCCAATCATCAAGCCAAGCAACACAGCTGCTCTGGAACAGCTCAGGTTTTACTCCAGCTGGCACAGATGGATTTAATACTGGCAACTAAAAAAATATGGGCAGACAAAAGGGGAGAGCAGCTTTGCTTGGCTGGCTTCAGTTTTGTCGCATACATATTCTTCAACCAGTATGTTCCTGCCTCCTCCCCACATCTGCCTTTATGCTACACCTAGTTGCCCAGACCCATTTTCTCCCATGGCTCGCTCCTGGACTACTGGAGATTGCCTCCTGCCATACTGCAGCTCAGCCACAGCCACACCCCCCCAAATGGACACTCTCAAGGCCAGAAACCAGCCACCACCACATTCCATCTCAAAGCACTGGCAGCATCCCTGCATAGCCCCCTTTCACCCACCTGGGTGGAACATATACTGTCTACATCTTTGACAAACACAGCTTTTGTTAGCCACTGGTTAAAAATGACAGAGAGGTAGGGAAAAGGGTACTAAGAGGGCAATCCACTTGGGCAGGCTTCCCTACAGAAGCCAGACTAAAAGCCAACGTACCTCGCTTGTACTTCATACCTTACTTGCACATCCCTGTAATTCACAACCATTCGAGAGGGGAGCAGAGGCAGGCAGGGGGGAAGTGATCTCTGTTTTGAATCTGCAGCAGGCCCAAGAAAGGGCAAGAGCTGTCAATGGCCCAGGCAGCAAGAAAACCCACAGGCCCTTCACCACCACTTCTGCAGTATGCATAGGGTTTCAAACAGCAGGAACCAGCTCCTGCATCTCCTGAAGGAGTAGAATTCCAAACACCCACCCTCCTTCCCAAGCATCTTTCGCTCACCTCCAGTCTACAGCGCACACTGCTTAGTCACATCAGGAGAGCAGAGAAATACAAGATTCATGAAAGCCTTTTTAAGAGAATTTTATTTGAGTGGTTCTTACAAAGATTGTTGCAATATGAAAGTCTTTGTTTGATAGAAATATCAAGCTGTCTTGTCAAACACACTGAAGTAACCCAAAAATATATTTCAGAGCTCACAGAGCTTAAAAAGAGCAAAGATTATATGCAACCAGAACAAAACATGTTTCTGTATTTCCTACCAATTTTCAGACTCTACTGAAATCCTTCAACTGTGCCACACCACATACATAGAAACTTACTGGAAATGCAGAGATTGTTTTGTTTGGAAACTTAGACACACCTCACACAGTATTTACAAAGAAACTTTTACAGATACATTAATCAAAAGTTACCATCAAGAAATAAAACCCTTCAATCCTTCTATTCTTACCAATTATTCAGCACAGAGCAAGCTGAGTGGCTGCCTAGAGTCAGCTTTCAGTAGCCTTTTGAATCTTCTATTTATACAAAACACTAAGTATGTCCCTTCATAAAGTCTGTCTCTGATATTAACCTTTAGCAGATCACCTACATTTAGTGAAATGTAAAATGTAATTGCTGCATTAAAAGAAAGGCTTGTGAAACATTAAAAATGTCATCATGTCCCATCTGCCTTTTACAGAGAACTTGTTTTCTATTAGCTACTTCTCAGTTCCTACAGATCACCTTAGTCAATGTACAAGAATTACAAGGCAGAACAAGAAGTCAACAGCTTTGTATACAGTGGAAATGCTAGTTAGGGAGAATGAACACACTGCATTTCTGCTTACTTCATTTTATTTTTAAAGGTAGCAGGAAGTGTACACAAAATGACATTAAATCCTTTCCTTTAGTTTTATCTAAATAAAAGATAACTCAATCTTCCTCCAAAAAATAACTATGTACAAAACTGACTAAATCCATCTTCATCGTCGAACAGGAACCAGTAGTTGGGTTGCAGTCATAGAATCTGGGAAAAGGCTGTGGTATGTTGGAAGAGGTACATACGCTGCTGTAATCATTTTACCTGATCAGAAGATAAAGAAGTTAAATCAGCATTTGGTCATTCCTGCAATTAATCAATCAATGCAGTTCTCTACATGAAATCCACTCACCTGCAAACCACCTCCCATGCAACGCATTTACAGCTGCAATGGCAGCAGCAATTGAAGGACATTTGACATACACGTTGCCCTGTAATACAGAAGTGTTAAGAGTCTATTAGAAGCTTGAGAAACACCCCACAATATCTGTTCTCCAGACACTTCCTTGGTGTGGCTGCAGTGGAAGCAAACCCGCCTCGCTATGCTCCTACTGGCATCAACTGATAATGCAGAATAAGCATGAAAAAATGGGAGTAGTGGACAGTTTTTTTTACTGACTGGCATTACCATACATCTTGGCATTAAAATTTTCTAAATAGGATTTTGCAAAACAGACCAAACATTGATTTCAGATCAAGCTCACAAATAACTGATTCCTTATTTGGTCGCAATAACCCTTCCAATGGCTCCTGACTGCAAATCTCGTGTGAAACAGGGAAGTGCAAGGAGTTTGGCTACCTCTACTGGAGGCTAGCCATCAAGTCCTGTAAATCACAAACTTTAACCACAAATGCTTAAATAGATATGCGAGTTCACAGCCTGGTTTTCAAATAAATGCGTTAAGCACTCCCCATTCCCTGGGGCAAGCACATTCAGCACTTCAAGGAAGACTGGTACTGTAAAAATTCTCCAACATGAAAACTTTAGTATGTATCTCAGTCCTCTGTTCCAGTAAAGCCCAAGATGTATCTAACATGAATGACAGACTGATCTTTTAACTTCAGCAGATATCTGAAGTTTTCTGTCTGCAAATTAAGCACTAAAACAGCCTAATCCAGAGTACTGCAATATTCACATTCAACAACTGCAAGATGTACAGATGCTCACAGTAGTGTGAATGCATTTTCCTGGCTACCTACTTAAACATAGACTACTACCAGTAATTTTTGAATCAGATCAGATTCCAGCTGAAACGGATTTTACAGGAAAAGAATATGTTAAGAAACCAAATCCAGCTTTCCCTTTAGCAGCCTTCACCAGCCTGTACTAACTGTACAGTTAGAAGTGCTAACTCTTCTCAGTGCAATCTAACTCATTCCTTCACAGGGAGAAACATGAGATTAGGGGCTCATGGTTAAGGGACTAAGCAACCAACACACGCAGTTCTGTTCTGTCTCCCCTGCATAGGCATCCAAGCTGCTTAAACCTTGAAATGAGATACAGCAACATTAAAGCTCTGTTTTCCTTAACATACCACAGTGTAGACTGGTGTGGTACATGAGACCATGTATTCAGCTGGGACTGCAAAATTTTACCCACAACAAATTACACCTTCATGGCTGATTACTGATGGCCCTTAGCCTGGGAAGTATGGCTGTCTGGGAAATAACCCTAAAAAGATGGGTGATTAAACACTTAAAAGATAATATTACCAGAATCTAATCCTAGAAAACAGCACAGCACAGTGGAAACTTCAAATACAGTGTTTTTAAATATGTGTGGGTATTTTGTATCTGGGTCATTGCTATTCTATATGAAATCTGTTTTGTCACAGTAACAAACAGCTAACTCATGACATAGTAGCTGTAGGTGGTTTTTTTTTTTTTCTTTTAAATCCACTTGCTAACATGAGCCACATATGCAGCTCTATGTGCTCAGAACCTATGGGAGGTATGTTGCGGGCTGTTGCATTCTTTGGGGTTTGGGGGTGGTGGGTTTTTTGGGGTATGTATGTTTGGTTATTTTGTTGCTGGGTTTACTTCTCCCCTCCCTACTCCCCCATCTGCTGAGGGACACTTTGTTTCCTCTAAGACAGTAATAGACTAAGATAACTGTGGGAAAGGTTTCTACCTCCCATTAGCCCAGATTAAAAAATGCCAGGGAAGACTGTATGTTGTTTTATGTACTAGACTGCAGCTCATCTCTCATCTAATCTCTCGGTAATCCCCATTAAAGGATTTCAGGTGACAGGAGTCTTCTGTAGAAGCAGCACAAGATAACAAAGGTTTCTGAATGCCAAGTGCATTACAGAGCAGAACAATCCCATCTGAGCAATACTGACAAGGACAGCAGTGTAGATTTCAGCCTTGCACAATCAAATGGAACACAACAGAACACTTCCAAGGTCTGATGGCTGGAAATTAATCTGACTACAAGAGCATTTGAAACCTGTGCTTCAGTTTGGGCTGTAAATTCCATATAAAAAGGGTTCTAAGCCAATCTGTATTTACAGAGCTTCCACAGTTTATATTCCAAGAGCTGAAGTACAAGGGAAGAGATAACCAGTCTGGGGATTGCATAAACAAAGTGAACACAGAAGAAAAATGTATTAGCCTTTTTAAGATGCAGGCTGAAGAGTCCCTCAAACAGGCGCTAACCTGTAACTAAGTCTGCATCAGTAGCCCTTTTTCTTCTCCTCCCTGTTATAACTGCAGACACTTACACTACTAGCGAGCACAACTGTTCGCAAGTGTGGTATTATTAGGCAGGCATTTAACCACATCTTAGGTACGTTGGAGCAGGGTGTCCTTTGTGCTAAAGCCTGTCTTCTCCAGAAACAGAAGAAACTGGAAGTCCCTGGCTTTTGGGAAATGCACAGCTTAAGGGAGAAGCCAAATGCCAGAATGAAAGTGGTTGCTACTCTTCAGCCTGCGTTTCCACAGTAATTTCAGCTGTGTAAAACTCTAAGAGGACTGCAGCACCAGAAAACTGCTCTCATATCTGCATTCAAGCTACACACAATGGTTCAAAACAGGGGGGAACCACCTATGTTCTGCAAAAACTGCAAAGCAACTTCAAGAAATTTAGATTCAGTTTAGAAAAAACCCCCACAACCCAGCAGTATTTATTATGCTCCCTCTATACACTACAAAGCAACAAAACTCTCAACATACCTGAGCTGAGTTTTTGTCTACATAGATGTGGATAACTCCTCCATGTTTGTTACACTCCTCAATCACATCATCTTTAATTTCTGTATCCCAGCCAGCTTCTTCTTCACTATAGGGAGTGGAAAAAGAAGAGGACAAAGATGGAACTGTTACCACTTAAACAAAACCCATGCTAAAAGTCATCAAAATAAGCTCTGCAACATTCCGATTCCTTTCTCAGATGTTAAAGTCATCAACAAATGCCAAACAGAAGCACACAACGGTAAATCACTTACGTTTGAGGATTAAACATGTTGGAAAGCTGAAAGCACTGTGTTGCAAGTGGTTGTACGGAAGCAGCTGCAGCCAGAACTGTTGTAATAGGAAAAGAAAACAGTACCAAATCTAAGAACCTGCTATGCATGGCTCCAATTTAAATCAGTATCTTTACCTATTTTTTAAAATCCCAACATTCAGCAGTAACAGCGGAAGTTTAAACAGAAAACAAAAACCAGGAAAGCAAAACTCATAACTAAACACTACATATTATAGAGAAATTTTTAATTGATCAATGCAGAAAACAGCACAGATGCACTACAGTTGAAGCTGAAAAGTGATAAGATAACCCCAGGCACTTTTTCTGCATAGATTTTCAGTATTAACATTTAAACGCAGATATATGCATCTTCACATGCATCTAAAAATTCTGCCCAAGTTGTATGCCAGCAGCACCTTTAATTTTTTTCTCCTCTTGGAAGTCAAGCAGCAGCTCAGGGTGGAGTGACACCACCCCATTAGACTGCACAGGAGTGACATAACATCTTAGAGAGTTCTCAAAATGTATTTTAAGCATGTTGAATTATCCTTCAAAAAGTGTATCTATACTTTTGTCCCCTGGAAACGCGTAACTTAAGAAATACTTGACGACTAAAATTTTAAACATTTTAGCTGTAGAACAGATTGATACTCTTCCCCAGTAACTGTGAAATTATTTGTCATTTATTGTTGCTCATCACAGTACATCTTATTAAAGATAAGCACAGTCCTACAGGCTGCAAGCTTCTCCTAGTTTAGTTGAAATAAGAGTCACCTTCTCTGTACATGTGCATGCATTAAGGTTTGGCCCTCAGAGTAAGATGATGACTAATCCTGGGACAATAACACCAACCTCCTGATTCTCAAATGACTCCTTTAGTCCCTGCCCTGAAGGCAGTAAAAAACCCCAAACTCAACCACACTAAACCCATAAAACCCACAAAAATACAAACCCACACATTTTCTAGGACTAACATATGGCTGGGGAACATTACCAACACTGAGGAAATGCTACAGAAAGGCAAAAGTGTTTTCACATACGTTGTTATTTTCAGTCAATAATCAATATATAGTATGATTGCTACAGACAAGTACAATACAGTTCCTCGGGCTGCTGGCAAACTATACCAGAAGCATTTAATTTATAGACATCTGCAACAAGAACTACTTGTGACAGGTTATATCAAATGCTAGTTTACCTTCATTCTGCTGAGATAGTCTCGTTTGCAAATCTAAAAAAAAATATACAGAAGTTGATTAGTGTGCTTTCTAGCATTATTGTATTACCTGTCAGCCAGGTGGCTCAGCTTGTATTTTTGTGGTTAAGAGGTTGTTCAAGTACCTCAACCCACTCTCACTGTTCCTCTCTAGCTGTGAGTAGTTTCACTAGTTTCAACTTCTCAGATAGAATATTCTGTACTTGACAGAAATTCCAAGACCAAAGGTAAGCATACTTTAAAAAGAAACAGTACCTTAAAAGGAAAGACATGACCATGTCCTTTAATTCAATACTATCATTTCCACCTTGCCTTTGCTGTGCTTGAACTCTTCGTAAGATGTTATTTTGTTTCACAAGAAAGTAATTACAGAAATCCTTACAAGCATTAGACATTTGGCATCTTTACCAACAGAAAGCACTTATGCACAGTTACCCAAACATGACATTTTGAAAGCAGTTATCAAATTTAATTTTAAGTAGATTAAGGTAGTATTTCACCTGTTATCTTTTCATATAAATGTCGTAACAACATGAGTTAGTTTGGCATTTTTCAAACTCAAAACATATTCAAATGTTAAGAACATATAATTTGCCAAGAAAATGCTAATTACTTGTTTAATAACATACAACTGACTTTCTACCTACTTCCAAGTATATGACTCCAATACTTAACATCTTTAAACCACAGAAAAATTCAGAATGCAAGAGATCTTAAGCATGAGCCTCTTCATTTATGTTCCAATTCAATCTACACAAACACAAGGAGTCAGAACCATCACCTTAATTCACTTGTTTAGCAAGCAGTGAAGTGCTGGACCCCAAGTAAGCTTCCAAGCTTACTGGGAAATACCTGAATGTATCAGTTATCAACTTTCTAATAAAGCCTCCTCCAAAACACTGGGGGACCAACAGGAGTGCATCTTTTTTGCTCTAAGTATTAGGCAGTGAGAGTCCCAAAGACAAGTCTTCCTCAAAGTTGCCTTCCCTAGTGACTTGCACAGAAAAACACATACATACTCAGAACCATGCAGAAAAAGTAAGAGATGGAAGGAACAAGTTCTGAAGGCTGAGCTGTAGCAAGAATTCGTTATGTTTAGCATGTTTTCCCTCTGGATCTGAACACAAAGAAATCCTCAACTACAGAGTAAGAAATGTCATAATGACCAAGACTGTCTCAGCTTGTATTCTCCACAGAAGCTGCATGGATTTGGCCAAATCCATGCAACTAATTACCTAGCAAATTAGTATCCAAACTTCTTTTGCGAACAAGTGTATTTAAAAAAATTGCAAAAACCCTGATCTCATAAATCACTCTAGTTAGATGAGAGCAGAAACTTTCCCTCTGCAATTTTGACACAATTGCACATACACATCATGTACAGCCAAACTCACCAAATGTCAGCCTGGGGCTCTATAGCCAAATGCTCCAGGACACCTGCAACCAGATCTGCACAGATTCTCAGTTCCAGTTCCGTCTAGGGCCAAATCTCAAATTGTTATAGTAAGATCAGCTACCAGTATCTTGGAGCAACAAGTTTCATGGGTTAATTATCTACTACCTCTGAAACATAACCCGCAGTCCATCAAATCTTTCATCAACTAACTGCATTTTCTTGTTGCTCACGACTGAATAATGGTTCTCTCTCCCACTGCTAAACGCACTCAGAATTTAGAAATTCATTGTCACTCTTCACTTTCAACTCTTAATTCTTCCCTATGTGTCGTTTTAAATAGTATACGGAAAATAGAATACATCTGTCAAGTACAGATCAACGTAATAGCAGTGACTTTAGCATGATGTTGTAAGCATGTGCTTAGTACAGAGAAATCAGGAATACAGAAACATTTATCAAAGCATTTTGTGTTTTAAAACAAAATTAAGTTGTGGTTTATTTTGAAACACAGCTAGCTTTAAATAAGCAAAAGCCTGCCAAGTATTCTCCAGTTTAAGTAATTACTTGCAACAGTAGAGCAGATCAAATGGAGGTCCTGCACATTAACACCTGTTCATCCCTCTCCTGCACCACACTATCTCAAATCTTCTTCAGAAACAGATAGTTCCTTCTCAAAAGTAAGGAATGTTTTGTCCCACAAAGCATTAGAAGAATGCACTATTGCTTTGTGGTTATTTTAAGACTCAGATTTTCAGACAGTATTTACTAGAGAACAGAAAGTATGCAGCTACAACTGTTTAGCTTAAGTTCTTTTTCCTGCTGGATATTATTCCCCTGGAGAAAATTCAAAGTTCTCAGGTGTCCCGTGAAAATAACCCTTTAGCTTCCTGATTTTAGTTTGATTGAACCCACCTTGAACATGGCTGACCAAAACTGTACACGAATGCATATGTGATCTCAGATGCTCAAGTACACTACCTCTAAGAACACAGTTGCCCTTTCAAACATGCATCACCCTGACAGCTCATATTTACTCACTGATAAACAGTAGTATTCAGGTAATTTCCTCCTCCTTGACAATCTTTCACTGCTAAGCTCCCCAAATTATATAACTAGAATTTATTTCGATCCTGAATAGATGAACAATGCACAACACCCCAAGAAACCATCACTTCCAGCATCTCCATATTTACTCACCTCACTCCTACTATTGTTGACTATTGTTATTTATGCAAATATTAACCAGTATCAGCCCAACACCTGAACGTTAGCTTCAACAACAGCTTCTAACCTTCTCAGGCTTCACCTCAAAAAACCCCACTCCTCTTCCTTTGAGCCAGCTTTCCCACTCCCACCCCCCCTACACATCTTGTACTTCCCAATGCTCTAGTTTAGTAACTTCCAAATGACACAACTCAACAGCAGTTGAGAGAGATGAGTTCTACTACTGTTCCTCTGCCTAGGAAAGCCCATTTTAGCAAAGATTTTTAATCTTTAAATGCTATACTTTAATAACATTCTGCAGTTTGCCCATGTTTAGTATGACTTTTGAATAAGTGAAGTCAAGAGTAACAGGACTGAAAACCGGCCAGATTAATTCTAGACTGCCTTCACTTAAAAAGAGAGAAGAAAATGTTCCAGCTGTGTCACAGACTTAAAATATTTATTGACAATACCAGATATCAGAACTCTATTTTATATACCTATTCCTCACAAATTTGATGGGGGTTTTCTTACTACTCTGAACTGAGTATGTTCAGCTATTACTTTTAGCTTTGCTTCCACCTTGTGAGTAATTTCCTTTTTTTAAAAAAAAAAAACAACCAAAAAACCCAAACAAACCTATGTCTAGCTTACCTTCCTCAAATTGCAAACTTTATGACCAGTGCCCCTACTACAACCCAAGACAATGAGATTCTTTTGAAACATCTCAGGAATATATTTTTTTCCTTCAACCTCAGCCCTGCTTCCTTTTTGTTCTCTTCAGGAGTTGGTAAATCTTTAACTATGCTTTCACGTCTTTTACAAGGTCTAACTCGATCTGACTGTTGGCAGGTAATTTTCATTTTATCTATTTCCCAAACTAAAAATCTTGGTTTATTGTCAGTCCTTTTTCCTATTCTTCACAGGCTCTGTGCTCATTCCTTATTTCTTTCAAGGTAGTTAACCACCCAGTTCAGTGTGGAGCCCATTTCTAACAGGACTGTTTCTTCTTTCTGTGGAAGACAGATCCAATACGGCATTAACAATTTGGAACCGAAGAAACATTCGACATCCTGCCTGTTCAAATACTCTAGTTAGACCAGATAACTTTATTGCCCTGTTTCTTCAACCACCACTTTTGAAATCAGAAGCCTTAGTTACAGACCTGTTTTGTTTATCCTTCCATTTAAACTTGAGCAACTAATGATCTCTCAAGTCAATGGTCATTTCTATTCTCATCCATAACATCTCCATTACTTACCAAAATGAGTTTAAAATAGCATCCCCTCTTCATGAGTCAGTGAGTGTTTGATGAAGAAATTTGTCGGATATCACATCCAGGAATATCTGGGCCCCACCATTATTACTAGCATTTCTTCTCCAATCTGTATCAGGGAAGTTAAAGTCTCCCATAATGACATAATTCCTGGTAGTAATTTTCTCTAACAAGAGTAAAGAGATCTTTAATCCATAACCAAATCTCACTCTGGGGATAGCTCATGACTATGGTTGGAAAAAGATAAAGCTTTTTACCAAGTTACTTAAGTTGCACATCTGCATTATTCCTTTTGTACAATACAAGTAGAATAAACAGTGCTGTTCCTACCAATTTCTACAGGTACTAAACATGCATACTCTTCAAAAACCCGTATTCTGCCTTATCATTTATTCCTTCACAGCCATGTTGTCTCATACTGATTCCATGCTATCCCAACAGTTCAGCTGTGTCAGACAGTTTTGGCCATGTTCTTGATTTGGGGAGTCTGGATTTCTTTGGCTTGTTCATTTCAAATATGGGGGTGGGGAAAAGGATTGGCATTTTATTTTACAACTATTTCTGTCACAACACTTTATCAAGCACATTAAAGGTGATTGACTTCAGTGTTGTTTATCCATCCTTCTCTTTCTGGACTAGATAGGAAAAACTATCTTTGTCTTTTTCATCTTTTCCTTCTCAAATAGAAAAACCTCAACCTTTCTTCCTCAACCCAGATTTTTCTTTCACTAGCCAGTTCCTTTTCCTTCCAAGACTGTTATCTATAAGAAAACCCTATTGCATTCTTTTAGCAAGTGTCTGCAAGTTTCATGTGTATGCTCTTCTCAAAACTACACCTGAACTTCAGTAACGTGATCCAGGTGTTATCTTAAGACTGAATCACTTGTCACAAACTCTGCTGGAAGACAAACCAACCAATGCTACCTATTCTTTGTTGATTTCCTAACACTTTTCACACATTCCAGCCCCAAGTTATTTGTGATATTCAGGTCTTTTCTACTGCTATGACAGTTTCATGCCCTTTATTCTCATATTAATAAAAAACTAAGAACAAGACATTCCACTGTACGTTACTTATTTCCTCTAGGACACTACTCATTGCTCCAGTTCTGAAGCCCTCTTGAAGAGTTTTGTTGTTCAGGCCACGTATGAACTAGCAGCAGCCATCATATGCTCAGCATCATTCCCTCTCACAACAAAATAAAGTCTCAGTGACACTTCCAACATACCCACTTGCAGAACAGTCAAACTATAGCAAATTCCAAGCAACACACAAATTCCCTAACACAGTGTCCTTCCTCACCAGGACACACACTGTATAAACCTAACACTACCATAGTCTTAGTTGCCATGTCTCCCATGAACCTTCTTGCTCCTGGCACAGCTGTTTTTTCAGAGGGGTCAATCCCCTTCGAATTATGAGCCTACCAGTTTTAAGAGTCAACATTTACACTGCAGTAGAACATAAAAGTCCCCATTAGTACAGGGAATAGTAAAGATAGAGATGAAGGTTTGGGATGAATTAAGTAAACAGACTTGCCAAAAAAAATGCTAAGTGAATCACGCCCATCAAAGCTGTCATACACTGTCACTTTTCATTTGCTCGTGGATTTGCAACATTTTACAGTTTGTAAAACATGCTGCAATACCTATGTTCCCATTTTAAGAGGTCACAAAATACATTTCTGTATCTCGTCTCAAAATTATAAAGCATAAAGTATTTCTGAAAAATAAAACGGCTAATCATTTCTTACCTGCCACAGCTCCAAATGCCAAAGATCCACTCATCTGCAGAGCCTGCTGTGCAGCTGGGGGAATCTGCAAACCAGTACCTAAAACAGAACGTGAAAGTACCTTGCAGCAAGCACTTTTCACTCAGTTAGGGATGCACTAACATGGGTATCAAAAACTGTTGTCAAAAGTTTAAATACACCATTCCATGCATTCAGCATAATATTCTGTGGGGTGTAATAATTCAAATCCTGTTAACTTCTGTATTTTCACACCTCTATTAATCATCACACATACCTTCTGCAAGTCTTGCCATCAACTGAAGGCGACCAGTTGTTCCCAAGTCAATTCCAGTCCGTTCCAACTCATCACTGTCCAAAAATGAACTAGCACTGGAAGCATCAGTGCGCTCAGTTACATGTCCAACTTTCATTGGCCTACCAGCCAGCTCAAATCCATTGAGCTGCTCCAAGGCCTTCTTGGCACACTCAGAGTCTGAGAACTGTAGATTAGAAAAACAAATTCAGTAATACTGCCTACAGGATTCAGCAACAATTCTACTGCATGTTAATATCCAGAGTTATGTAAACATGAGAAACACTAAATTTAAGGTAACAATAGCTACAGGCCAACTTAAATGTGCTCCATATTTTCCATTTAAACCAAACACACACAAGTTTGTACATTTATTTTCTCATATTTAGATAAGAATATATTTAAATATGTATTATCGTTGGAGTTAGAATTATCTAGATCTTGCAATCAACAGAAGTCATAACTACAGTTCTCTTTCAACACTTTCCAAGAATGACAGTCACCTCCTTTGTAACCTTGTCACTGCCATACACTTACTGGCTATTCCTAACAGATATTGTGCTTTATGCTGCTTAACACCAAATTAAAAATACAAATATTTTGTCACCGTTAAAACCATCAAATATTAGCATACATTTAGTTTGGTTTTATTTGTCTCCAAGTGCCAGATGATCCAAACAAGACTTCCCCCCCCCCCCCCCCCCCCCCCGCACCCCCCCCCATGACAGTCAAGAAACCCAAGTTCACAAAATTACGTACCTGAGGGTAAAGAGGAAAGATGTTTTCAACTGATTTTAGCCTCTAAAATTTTACTTCCTCTAAAAAGCTCAAATTCAATAATTTTCACAGCACTGTGAAAATGCCAGTCTTTACTAGTATCTTTGCCTGCAGAAGACAGCATTGCTTTACCAGGCAGTGATTTCAAAGTACACTATTCCATTCTGAACGTGTGCATTGTTCAACCACAACACGCACAGAGGGACTGGCAGAAACAAAGAAAAAGGCCAGTGTTGCATGCCCTGCAACATGATGTTTCTAAGCTGAGACTTAAGATTACACTCAAATTGTCTAAGTTGTCTGGCAATTCTAGTCATACCGTAATAAATCCATATCCTTTTGAGCGTCCAGTTTCACTATCCATCATCAGCTGAATGCTTTCGATCTAAAAATAAGAATAAAGCTATTTATTATCAAGACATTTTGGAGCAAAGCACAAGATACAGCCTTGCCAAATGTACACATACGAATGTGAAATAACTTTTTTTTTTTTTTTTTTTTTTTTACAAAAAATAACCCGTTCCTCATTCCTTCCTCAAGTCAAAATTAGTGTATAGGCAACCAGATACTTATTTGATACCAAAACAGAAGCATGATGTACAATTTATCCTTTTGAGTCCAGCTACAGGCAGAGGCTTGGTCCTGATGCAACATTCCAGCAGACAATGAGCATGCAGACATCATCAAATCCTAAGTGAAACACTATAGTCATGGCCTCTTGTATGCTGCGAAACTCCTTTTTACCCAGTAAGAAAAGTTGCATGACTTTGACCAGGGGCTTTAAAAAAAAAATAAAAATGCATATTTGAAATAATTATTGGCATATGGGAACTCCTTGAAGTTTAGAGTTACCAAATTTAAAACATATTAGTAACTCAACCATAAGCCATCAAACAGTGTTTGGAAGAGACGGCAACACAGAAGTAAGAGAAATTTAGTTCTTCAAGACCGGAGTACATCGAATCAAGAAAAGGAAACACTTTCACAGCTCTACATGTAAGCCTCCTAAACTACATTAATCCCACTGCCAGACCTTGAGAGAAAACAAAACAAGAACACCCATGGAGATTAAAATTTAATGAATTACTGCAATTTTGCAGGCTTTTGCACAACAGAACTAAAGGTATACACATACTGAATCCGAATAAAGCCCCTGACAAAGTACTGTTACAGTATGTATGAAGCAGGGTTAATATCCAAAGGGGGGGGGGGGGGGAATCAATGCACTTAAATAGAAAAAATAAATTTTAAAACCAAGCAGCATATTAAATATATTACTTTTTCCCCTAGGTAATCTAGGTAGTAATGATATACCCATGATACCTTAGCACAGTGGGGCTAATATTTATTATAACTCCCCTGGGAACTTCAGATTTGATCTGCTCACTTTCATAACTCTCTCTGCAAAAACAATACTATGCAGCAAACTGGGGCCTAATGATCAGGAGTAGAAGGAGCCTTCTGTCAGAGCTGTATGGGATATACCCTAGATCACTGTAGTAACATGAGCTGAATCTTCAGCAAAAATCCTATGAAACAGATGAAACCATGACATGCACAGTGAACAGAACTCAGACCTGATTCTGTTCTTTGTGCTTTAACCTATGATATGCAGCCCCTACTCACAATCACATAGCAGGGGGCAGATATTTACATGCTACAGAAGCAGGATATGACACAGGGATTCATTCCTTTTGTTTTGTTTTAATAATTTTAGGTACTCACTGAATTCTCAGTTTTCCTTTGTAAAGCCTACCATTCAAAATCACTGGACCACACCACAAATCAGGGTTCTCATTTGTTCTCCAGTACTAACTATGGATCTAAAGCCTTGTGGATGTAACAAGCACTGAAGAGCAAGAAAAATAAAGAAGTGTTTTTGCAGGTGTGAAGCCGAATTGTTTCCAGAGGTTGAGTGCTCTGCAATTAATCTAGGTTCTCCAAATAAACAAATTTCCAAATTTCCAAGTAAATTTCTGTAATGCAACATGCCAAATTAAAATTTACCCTGCCAAATGGCTCAAAAATTCCTCGAAGCATATCTTCAGTTATGTTGAAGTGTAACGATCCCACATACAGCCTCATAGGACCAGCACTGCCCTTCTGCAGGTTATTTGCCATTGCTGCTGCTCTGTTTTTCTCTGCCTAAGGAAAAAAAAAGAAAAACTCACCTTCTATAAAATCTAATTAAAAATCCTAACATAAGCAGTATACATTTACCAGATTCACCAAGATACAAGCTATTTTCTAATCTGCGCAATATCCATCAGACTCACTTAAAACCTACAAAATCCAAGACCACAACCAAGTATAGAGGGCACAGCTTCCAAACTGCACAACCTTATGCAGAATTCTGGCTTCTATCTAGTTAACACTTCAATTTGTACATATGCTGGAAAGCGTACATAATAGATACTACAATCCTGTAACACTGTTAGTTTCCTTATTACTACCTTCTTAACATCTGTGTTTTCAAAATTCATTTATATCACTTTGAAATGCTTTCGTTGCCTGTCAACTATGGGAGGCAAAGGTCCATTTATAATGATCTTAAATAATCATTCTAGTTACGGTTTTCCAAACATTCAATGATAACCAAATTTTCAAACAGTAAGTTTTCCGGCAAGATAGAAGAGGAACCAACTCAACATGAATAAAAATGAGGTTTACAATTCCTTACCTGTGATGCTTGTACTATGATTGGTACACCCAAGACTCTCTGACCAGTTAGTCCTATTGCCAGAGGCACTGAACTAACATCAACAAATTCTACATAAGCAATTCCCTTTGAACGCCTGGAATTTCTATCCGAAATCATTCGCACATCACGAACCTGAAAGGCAAGTACAGAAACACTTTTAGAGAAAAAGGAAAAAACAATGCAGTCCATTTCTCAAAAAGGTATTAATAACCAGAAAATTATTTGCCAAGCCAATGGCTTTGTAATTATGCTGCAAATCTAGAACTGCATAAAGCTATAACGAACATATCCCAGAGGCAAGCTAGCATTAAAAGCTGCTGTTCAAAGTCAAATCTAGGATGCTACTGGAACAGCAGCAATAGAATACTTGCAGCACTGTAGTGCTTTAAGCCAGAAGTTTACAGCTGATGGAACAAAACAAGTTCAAACTGGAGGTTAAACACATTTTTAAATTACACTGTAACTGGCAGATCTATCTGCAAAAGACTGAAACTTCTAAAAAATGAAGTTGTTGGAATCAGAATTGAATTGCCATGTTTTGCAGCACATCATATGCTGAACAATGAACTCCTGATAAATTACATTTTAATGTTCAGTCTTTATGAATTAGTTGGTAGTTTCGCCCTTTTCACCTAGATAGAAAGCCACTTGCTTACAATTCTGCAGAATATTCTTCCTGTACCAGGACAGCATGAAGAAGTATTCAGAATCATTTCAACCTCCCTATTATTTACCTTCCCTACTGTAGAGAAAAATTCTTCCAGGTCTCTAGGCCGAATTCTTGCAGCCAGCTGCATGCAGAATACTGTTCGAGCATCCCTCTCTTCTGGGGTAAGATTATCAATAGGTTCTCTGGAAAGAGGAAAGTTCAGTTAAAAAATAATCTGATTTAAGATAAGTCATCTCTAGGCCATGCATTAAACTTGAAATAATCAGTACTTCAAAACCTGATGGGGGGGAATGCCTGCCATATTAAAAAAAGGCAGGGTCAAGATCTGAAGGAAATACCCCCAGTATTAATATATTTAATTCCTCAACATGACTAAACATCTTGTTTCAACTGTAAGCATTAAACATGACTGGAAATCTGTACAGAGACCACAAAACTGAGGTGCCATTTTGCTACTCTCCAGAACAGCTAACAGTACCACTATAGAACTTGCAGTCAAAAACGTGAGATGAAAGGACAGGAAAACAAAGGAAAACAGGATTAATTACAACACACTATCTTTCTGAACTCTCAGACAAGTAGCATGAACTTTTTGTGGCTTTGCAAACTAAAATCTTACATCTATGCAGTCACCTCAGTCACTACAGCCACCACAAACAATACATCTCTACGAACAGAGCTCCCAGTCCTCATTTTATAGTCTCAGCTTGTTAACCCACAAATAAGTATGAATCATGAGTAGTTACGCTCATCCTCGACACCAGAAACACTAGATTAATTTTATTTCAATACTGAGGCTAGCTGAAATTAGATGCACTGCTTTTGAGGTGTTAAAAGCTTCAAAATATAAATTAAGTACAGGACGGAATTAGCATGCCAGATCCTCAACTAAATTTCCAGTCATGTAATAAGTATTTATATTTTTATGGGGGGAAATCACTGAGAATACAGAAGAAAAATTTAAACTAAATTATCTCAGTAAGAGTTTGCTAATAATTAAAAGAACAAAGCAGGATTGGTTAAATTTAACTGCATTAATTTAAGAGAATAATCTCATTAGCAGCTATCTAAATCCAATTCCCTTAAATAAGAAGCCTAAGAATGGATAAGCACCTCGTGGATTTTAAAAGTACCTGGCTTCTCTATAAATAACATTAATACATACTCAATAGGAAAAAGAAGCATTTGTACTATACTCTTCCATTCCATACTTAAGATTCTTAAGTAAGATTGTGCAGAAAAGCTAGCTAATTTAAATGTCAAGTAACAGGGAAAAGACTGAGAATACAGAAACACAAATGTGTTTTGCAAACTGACGTTATTTACAATTGCACACAGTTATTGGCGGGGAGGGGGAGAATAGACAAGTTTATGACGTGGGGAGAAAGCAATGTATCTTGAATACTCTCCTCTTATGGGCTTTCTGAATGAATCCCTGCATTACTTGTGAGCATAAGCCACAAAGCAAGTAGGCATGCATTATTTCAGCATTACTTTTCCAACTTCAATTGGGAAAAAAAACCACAAACAAAAAAAACACAAACCCAACCCTCAAATGTACATAAAATTCCTACCTAACAGGGCTCTTGTCTTTTCTGAAAGGACTTTTGCTTCTGGAGCGTCGTCTGCTATAAAGAGATATCAAGAAGATAAGAAAAACTTTATCAGTCCGATTTTAAACAAAACCTATTAACAAAGCAATAAAAAGCAGAGAAAACTCAGAAACCTTAATTTGATGCTGTGAGGCAGACCAATCTTCCCTCTGATGGCACTGTTGAATTTTGGACCAGAACTATGGCAGAAGCAAAGACAGACATTACTCACCAGCATACCTGAAATCAGTATTTCCTGTTTGTATTCAAATTCCACTGCAAGTGCTCACCCACCCTTGCACCTGAATTTGCAAACATTTTCCATTAGCAGCACCCACAGCATGCATAAGCTACATGCAGTACTCCAAACCGTAAGGCACAGAATATGCTCCCTGCTCAGTTTCATCTGTATCACAAAATTCCAGAATATGCAGGACTCCAAGTAAGAACTGAATCATGAGCCAGCCAGACACATCGAGCTGTATGTGCAGAATATTCTGGGCTACAGTTACTGCTGTAATCTTCTTTACATGTTTTTTTGTCCACATGCGTATTCTACCTACTGATGACCACCAAAGTAGTACCTTAATGGCTTGGAACTCAGTCTTGGAGTTTTAAGCAAAGTGATACTGACAGGACTATTTGCTCAAATGTAGCATTTTAAAACTGAAAGTTTCATGAAGCATAAGGCATAAGTGGAAACCAAAGTAGCCTCTGGCAGACATCCACAGAGGACACATTCGCTAATGTCTCAGCTCTAGCCACTTAAGTGCTACGTATACATAAACGCAGCTTCCTTTAAAGTTCTTAACAGACATCAAAACACAGAATCATTTAAAGCCAGCAGTAAACTTTATACAGGCAGGTCACCACAGAAGGAACCCAATCTGTTGGCTGAATCTAATTTTAGTTCTCCAGACTTCAGAGGCTGTTAGAACAAATGGCAACCTGCCCACTGCTTCCATGTAAGACAGTTCTCTTGCCAGTTACTGTGGCACAGGCTAACAGACTGTGATGTGAATAGTAAGATTCATCCTATCATGTTCTCCCTGAACTTGATCCTTGCAGATACAAGGCAAAGAACACCATCTGTTAAATTCTTCCTGTGCTTCCACCAAACAGCAGAGGCAGTGCTGCAGACTGAATGCTAGGGGGTTTGCCTTTCCACATGCACAGAACTGATTCTTTCTGCTGTAGCTATAAATTGATGTGAAAACACCCTGAAAGACACAGCAGTCTAAAGACATTAAGTGGCCCTTCACTAAATTCATTTAGCCAACAAATTTGTCTGAGAAAATGTCTTCTGGCTACTCAGAGGAGCAGCAATGCTTATAGTTTAACTCAGCATCCACAACAAGAAGGAGGATGCCCATTTTTAAACATGTTATGGGGAAGTAGTGGGCCAAGATCCAAAACCATGCTGGTCAGGTTAAAGCAAGGGAAATAAGGCCCTGTGTAACACTGGGGAAACAATAATAAAAAAAATAATTTAGAAACTACTTATTAAGATAAAATAAGACATAAAACCCACGCACGTGTTGAGATGAGATCACTATTGATCAAAAACAGGTGTTTTTTTTTCCCCTAGGATGAATTATTCCATTTCCTACTCAAGTTCAAACAAATGACTGCTGAGAGGATCCATTCACATTCTCCAATGTCTGTGACACATACTGCCAAAAGCTGCATCTGGAAATGCTGATACTAATTCCAGAAGCTGGCTTCTTATCAGAGATAGAATTACCTTGCATCTTCACACATCCTGATATAGAACATTGTGTTCATCTCAACTCAAATGCAGCAAGGCAAACCAATTACAGTGACTCCAGAATATTAACATGCAGACCAACTAAATTATGGTCAGTAAGACCATGAGCTTTTAAGGAAACCATGGAAGAAACGTTCTATTTGTCTAAACCTAATGAAAAAAAACCTGAGAGGATACACAGTACCAGTCTTCAAACGTACAGCTTCAGGGAAACAACAAAAAACTAACACAACTCCAAAAGTATCTTTCAGGTTTCACTCTTGACAAACAAGTAGTATCTTATTTACATGACTGCATGGGAGAAAAACCCAGCAGACTGAAGTTGTAACAGACCACTGGAACAGACCGAGCACCCAAGCTACCTTCTGAAGATCCTTTTTTAACAGTGTCCTGCAGGATGGTTTTTCTATAGAGAATTGCTTGCATCAAGTCACAATTGATTTATCTTTATGTCTACGGGTTATCTTCTTTATAAGCCAAAGTGCACTAAGTCCTGCGTGTGGCCAAAGCACAGCTAGGTACACATTTTCCTAACCCTACGTGATGCCATGTGGCCCAAGAACAATAGTCAGGTCAGAAGACAGACAGTAAAATATCAGCTTTCACCTGCTCAGTCATATCCAAGACTTTCAACAAAAGAGACAAGGCAAGCTTTGGCTAACAAGAGTCCAAGAGAATCACAACAAACTTTCAGTCCTCATGTCATGACCCCATTTTCCTAGCAGCTTTGCCCAAATTCTGGATTCTAGAATAGCAACAGGACAGTGACTTCTACTGTACATCAGCAGTAGCTGGGATGTCAGAGAGGTGTCTAAGCAAGACTACGTGGTCCAGTTCTTCCTCCTAAGAGTCCTAATAGTAACTGTAGAAGACATAAGGGACAAGATATGTGAGAAGAGTAACATTTAAAAACCCTGTGAACACAAAGCAATGCAAGCCAATCACTCCATTTTAAAACATTATAACATTTAATCACTATCTTATGCTTAAACATGACAAATTCAAAGTCCTCAGGTACTCTGTAAGCACTCGTCTCCTTTTCCTTCATAATTACCTATACTACACCCTCTCTTCCCACTACTGCAGATGCTTCCACATCACCCCCAACAGCAAAAATAACTCGGTTTAGAGGCACTGGCTTGGAAAAGGGCCTTTATAAAGCAAAAAAGATAACAAGGAGGAAGAGGAGTGGAAAAAAAAAATAATACAGCCATCAAGCATTTTGAACTAGATGTTGTAGTCAACTACAACATTGCTTGCAGTAATACTGACTCAGAACTGTGTGAAGAGCCCCAAGATGAGATTCCAGATACAAATTCTCCAGTCAGTGAGAGCATCCTCATAGTCACTTCTGAAACACTGAGTTGATGGTGCTGCTATGGAGACTGTTTGGTGATACAGGAGGCTTAATCTCCAGAACTTGTGTCTCCCAGAAAGTCAGTACCTGTTAAACAGCTTTTAAAGGCAAGTCTCTGCATTGAAGAGTACTGAACATGAAATTAAGAGTTCTTTTCCCTCATATCTTCTGCGGTCCTTCTCCTTCACACCTTCTGAGCCAAAACTGGAATTTTTGAATACTTTAGCATGTGTATCACTTCAACAGCATCATCCGTGACCTACAAGTTAGCAACAACCAACTGCTGGCTACACAACAGTCAGTACCAATGCCTCTGGGATGCATACAGTCGTCCTATACCAGTCTCCCACTAAGCTATTTTAAAAACTAAAATTCTAATTGGTTAAATGATAGCAACAATTCAGCAACTGAAGCAGAGAACACAAGGTTGCCAAACCAGTAAGTACAACCTTGTATCCTCAGGGGATACTAGATTATTTCGCCTTTTTGTTCACTGTCTCTCAATACCAAAGAAATTGCCTCAACAGCTATGGAAGAGTATCAGAACAATGAAAAAGACCCCTCATAATCATTTACCTTCCTGGCACAACATACCTTAATGCATTAAAATGGGCATGGGTTATTGCAGTGATGTCCAGATTTCAACCTCTACTTGAGGAAATTATTTCAAAGACCCAAAACACTGAAACTCCCAAATTTCTCCAGGTGAAGAAAATTCTCACCCAGTGAGAACAGAAAACAAACAAACAAACAAAAAACGTTCCAATAAAGCTAGGAGAATGCAGCAACTCCCAACCAAGTGATGATATAAAGGACATCCTCTCCACACAACTCCACATTGGAGTTGAGAAGACTGGCAGGTTCCACATATCTTGATCAAGATCCTCTGTTTATGAGGCAGTCTGGCATCAGTGGCACCAGCACAACTCAACTAGCTACTGCAATCTTACAGGTAACAAAGAGCTGTAGAAAACATCAACTGTGCACAGCTGAAGCTCAGAGCAGCTTCACAGAGGCCCTGACAGGCCTGATACTTGAGACAGAGTTAAGAGCAGGGCTGATATGCTCTATGATCCCCAAGCACACACTATTGATGGAAACGCAGGATGCCACTGCATCTTAGCAGAGCCCAGAGTTGCATTATGTTGCATTATGAAAATGCCAACATCCAGATCACTTAGTGCAAAATGAGACCCTGAGATCTCAGGCAACTTTTGTTTACATTCCATGAGTACTAAAAGGAATGCAATGAGACCCAACCACTTAGAAAAACATTAATTTGCAGAAAACCATAGAAGTCTGCAATGTATTAAAGGTAAACACTGTCTTCTCAAATATCTCAAGAGATTTCTCCATCACATATCACGTTACATGCCACGATTTAAAAAATAGATCCTTTTCATACGCCTGCCTCTGACACGATCTTGCATTCTGAGAACTGACAAAAGTTGAGATGAGACCCAGACAAAAGCAGACACAAACAGCAGCCTCAGGTAAACAATGAAAGCCAAGCATACAGCCCAGTTCTCATTGTTTTTCTACTCTGAAGGCAAAAAAAAGGTGATGGGGAGCAAATGGGAGAGCAGGAGTACAGAAAGCGGAATCACAGAATAAATACCAATGAAGAAATGTTTTGAGAAATCATTTACGACTGTCAGGGACTACCTATAGCAGAACTTCTATCAAGCCAAAGATCTGAGAGGAACTGAAGAATCCTTCCACAGCCTCTGAACAAGTCTGAGAAAAAGCAGGGCAAATATGCAATGCATGGGCATTACTGAAACAAAACACTTCCAGTCTGGATGCATAAACACAGCAAGTGTTTATGCAGTAAGTGTTTAAGAGCAGCAACCCAGAAAAACTCTTCACTAATGCAAGCAAAAGAATGTATGAGCTTGTAACCAATGTCAGATGACTACTTATTTTTTGACAGTTAAAACTGTCAGATCCGTATAGTGAAGATAGTTAGGACAGGAAAAACTTGTTACTATTTTAATTCTGTGACTAACTGTTTTTCAGTCAGTTGTACACATTCTTTCACTTGCTTTTGTATCTTTCTGTGTTCAGATAAGAATGAAAACTAGCAGGAGGAAGTGGATACATTACTGTCCTCTTTTTCATTCTATACTTCTTGACACTCTTCAACCTTAACCTCTCACCTTCTTTTCTGAGATGATTCACAACCAATTTAGAAAGAGTGAAACTTTAAGCTTCCACATCAAACACTACAGCAGCACACATTCAACACTACATAAATAACCTACTAAGGACTTCTATAGCGGCCTCTGAATCTGCGATCTCTACTTCTAGAACGGCTGCGTCTGCGTTCTTTGCTTCTGCTCCGTTTCCTTTCCCGGCTTCTGCTCTTTTTCCTTTCCCGATCTCGGCTCCGTTTGCGTTCCTTACTTCTGCTCCTCTTCCTGTCATGGCTTCGACTTCGGCTCTTGCTCTTTTTTCTCCTGAGAAAGAAAAACACATCTTTGGTTACACATGTAGCTCAGTGTTACTATCGACATCACACGCCACAGTTCCTCTAACCTGATGTCACAGACACCGATAGGAAAAAGTATAAAAGTTTATTTTGTTAAATAGGTGGTTAAGCACATCAGCAATCTCTTAAAAAGTATAATGAGCAACATAAAGGGCTCCAAAGCACTTTTTTTATTTTAAATTTTGTAATTACTAAAGAATGCTTCCAGGAAGAGTAAAAAGGACTCAAATAAGTATTTACTGCATTAGATCTAGTATATACTAAATACAGTACTTCATCTGTCTTTCAAACATACTTTAAATTCACCATCAAGATGCTAAAGTGAAAACAACACAACAAAATAGAAAGAGGCAAGTCTGAAGGAAAGGAAAGTTGTTTTCTCTTGATATTCCCTGCCACGAGTCTTAAACTGCCTACAAGTTTTGCTTCCAACTTGTTGCTCCCATTCATAAGCCACTTTTTCAAGTCTGTGGCTCTTACAGGTTTGAGGCAAACTGCAGAGATCTTCATAATCTTAACCATTAAAAAACTAAACTTCTAAAATCTCCAAGTCAATTATACTTCGTATTTGAAAGTCAGTGAGCCACTGTTTCATTCTTGGCAGACTATTTTTGGGTTATTTGCAACTTCCCTTTTTCCCTCTCTATCTCAGTCCATAAAAACTTACGATCTCCTGGTTTTTAAAATACATGTATATGTATACACAAAACACATTAAACAGATGCTCAAGCAATTACTTCAGACAGTAATTTATCTCAAGCTAGATTTTGGGAATAACAAACTTTGCTAAACTTTTGAAATTCAAAACATCCTTTGGTATTGAATTTTTCCTCTCCTCCTTTTGGGCCTTCTGATTACATATACCATCTTTTTTCCAAAGTGGTCACTCATACACTTAAAAATTATGTATGCCACCCCCTCCTTTTTTAAAAGCAGTTCATCCCTGTTACTTTCCATGGCCATGTATAATCTAAGACTTCTAGTTAGTTTCAATTACTGAAGTAAAAATCTCTCAGCTACCACATCTAACTAAGCCTAATCATCACTGGCAGCTTTTGCTCTCCAAACTCCACCTTGGCAGACTCATTAAAACTATCTTAGTATTTCTCTCACAAGAAGCATCTTGTGATTTGGTTTTAAAAACTGGAATATTTCATTTTTAATTGATTATTCATCTACAATACACTATCAGTTTCTCTAACGTTTTGTATGGACAGAGAAGCTGCTGAATCAAAGCCAGATTATTCAAAAGCTTCACAACCTCTGATGACACCACCCAGAAATCCAGAATGATTTACATCAACATCACTTAAATACACTTCCTACTGTAATGCACTCTGTGACAGGCACACATAGTCTCTCTCCTCTAGGATCCATCACTTCCTACTATCTCCCCTAAGTTAAAACCCTAAAACACTACCATTATAGCTCCAAAAATTACTAACTTGTAGCTCAATATACTGCCCAGTACCAGTAGCTAGTAACTGCAGCTAGTCTTCAGTAAAGACAGTAACTATTCAGTATCCAAACGTGAGCTGAGCCCTCTTTGTATGCAAAGACTCCCAACAGTAGAGATCTACGTTCTGCCTTCCAATCACAAATAAAACTGGACATACAGCACAGACTTCTAGTAAAAATGCAGATTCTTAATCCTTCTAAGTCCTAAACCAGAATGTATCATCTGGTTGGGCTCAATCATCTTAAAGGTCTTCTCCAACCTAAACAATTCCCTTTGACAATTATCGTAAGCTGTGAATCAAGCATTATTTTTTAGTTGCTGATGTTTGCCATGGATTACGGTTTTCCTGACAGTTTGAATCTTCTTTCAATATTGCCCAATTGCAGTATATAAAGACACTCCAACAATTTCATAGATAAGCAAAGCAAGAAGTCTTGTAAAGCCTATATACACCTTAGTCCTCAGCAAGAGTACACTGTCAAAAGTCACATAAAAAAAATTGGAGTAGTTCCCTTAAATCTCTAAAGAACAAACAACAGCCATATCAAATCAAAGTTCTCAGACAAAAAGCTTCATATTGTCAGAGAACCACAGGACAACAATAACATTCCAGTAATTGCTAACCCAAAAACTGGAATCAGGAGATACCACTGAGCAGTATTTCTGAACAAACACAAGGGTACAATTAGGAAAGCAGAAAGAGATGAAACTCCACATATCAAATAACATTGCAAGACTAACATCTTGACTTTCTTATATTTTACAATGTAATTTTTTTCCTAAATTTAGTTTACTGTTTTTCTGAATTAGAAATGCAAATTCAAGAGTAAACAGGTCCCACTTGAAAATGGGACTGTGGGCAGAAAGATAACTAATGTCATTGCTTAGCAACTAAGAAAATTAACCGAAATACGTTCCAGTGTTCTCATCATTCTACCATGAATCAAGGTCAGAACCAGTTGTAAAATTTAAAAAACACTGCTTCTCTTTTAGATCCCAGTTTATATTTTGAGACTAGTCATCAAAACAGAAGCAGGGTTTTACATGCCATGTAGATACTTTTTAAAGCAATAAAAATTCAGAACTTAAAAATACTAAGAGGTGCTGCCTTTGATGAGGTTTTAGGGGTCTCAGTATTTAGCAAGTGAATAATGTTTACGGTATTTTTTAGAACGCAGATATAATGTACAATCAATTCTACATTATTAAGAGTCCGACGTAAGGCTGACATTGGAACTGAACTTCTTTGCAAAATATTTATATACCTAGAAATGAATGTTCTTTGTATTCCTTCAGCATTCCATCTGTATGATTTCAGATCATGACAACAGCACACAAGCTGACTTAAGTTTGCTGTATATTACAAAAATGCACTGGCTACTGTTTACTCAACTATCAAATTCATATTTAGTGTTCCTATATCAACTATCTCATCACCAAATGATGCCTGTAAGGTAAGGAGTTTATTTTACAGACTTGAAAAATCTTCCATTTTTGAGGGATATTTAAGACACACTCCTATGCAAGGCATTTTTCCTCAAACTTCAAATTTGATTTCAGACTGTTTAGGTCATCATCAGATGTGCAGACCCCAGAATTATGCTTCTTGAAAATGTATGCTTGTACGCCGGTTCTTTAAACAGGTTATACTATAATTTAATAAAATTTAGATTGGAAACAAAAAGTTTAGAAGATTTTGGAGCAGAAAGGGATAGAGGGAGGGGTTCCAACACCCCAAACCTTTTCAAGAAGGCACCAGTATCTTTAAATGTTTTTAACTGTTCCAAATCACATAAAATGGTACACCAAAGATATTTTTAAAACGCAATTACACTCCATTGCTAAAGCAACAAAAAAGAAACTAATTATGTTGAACCTACCAAGTCTGTATTTTTATCTGCTAACGTTAAATGTTTCCACAACTTTTATGACATCAGTGACAAGGGCATAACTACATTTGTAAACAAAAGAAAATTTCAAAATCGCTGTGGTTGCAGCAACTGCAAGTACCAAACTTACCCATTTTTCCCTTTTATTTCCCTAAACACTACTGACATGCATTCACAAGTTCACAAAAATCAGCAGCCTCCCCCTAAGAGCAGAGAATTGAGAAAATACTTACTTCTTGCTGCGTTCTTCATGGCCATTGGCACTGCTCAATTTGTTCTCATCCTAAGCAGGGTTGATAGAAGAACATCGTGAGGACGAAGTGGAAACATTTCAAGTGGTCAAAGGGTAATGGGAATAGGAATAAGAAAATACAAAACAAAAATTTTAATACTAAATTACTTGTTTACAGTTTAATGTGGAAAGATTTAGAAAATTTAGGTAGGCATGTTTAACCACTTTGCTGCTTAAATTTAAGTCATACAAATACAAAATACAAGACTTACATCTTTTAAAAGTGTGTATTAAATTGTAGATACTTCCTTACATGCTTCAGAGAGCAAGTTATCCTGTAGAATTCAGCACTCAAGTGGTTAAATGTTATTTCTATAAAGTGTAAGAGGAAGTTTCAGGTTTGTGTGCCCCTCTGATCAGTACCAAGGCTATCTCTGCCTAAGCCCCAGTGGCTACGCTAGCAGCCAGCCACTATGGTTTTCTTGTGACCGATGCCATTCCCGAGATCTTCACTCATTTTCGCTGAAGGGTTGTAAGAGCTTGATGTCACCTCTGTCACACATCTCGCCCTGAAGCAAACAGGGATTCACACTGCTTTAGTAAGGTCGACTCCCAAGAAAGTCATCAATAATCCACCAGTCCAGCCTAAACATTCCCTATTTCCATACCTGTTTACATGGAAAATATCCATGTTAAACCAGGACACAAGAATTTTAACATAACAATTTACAAATTTCTCTTCAAGATTTTAACGTAACTGCTAAATATTACATAAACTAAATATACCACTTAAAACTTACAAATGCTCATCCAAAATTCATGACATGGCTGTAATAAACACTGCAGAATAGACTAACAATAGCTGCTATATAATTTATATACTTGCTTTACAGTTTAATCACATCAGTTACATCAAAAGTACAATTCCTAAGTGACTTAAACTTAATATACATTTCTTGCAAAACCAGAGCTAAAGCATGCATAGTGTTAACACTTCACCATTTGGTGAAAAACAAAAAAAGACAGTATTCATTTGCTGCTGGCTTATATAAGACATCGCTACGCTAATTGATAAAAATTTTGCATAAGAATTGACATTTCCTAATTAAACAACTAGGACAGAATACAAAAGCTTATTTTAGAATGATACCGCAGACTGTGATACTGTCTTTTGCTTGCTAAGAACATTCTATTCAGGGATCCAAGAATTTCAGTAAATTCGTTCACTCAGCAATTGATTTTCATCTGCCCTGTTAAAAGATTAACCGCCACCAGTCTTCTGCATTAAAAGTAAGTCTCACTCTTCTTGCACCGAGCAGACTGTTCAAGTATTTACTTGCCATGGGACTGGTGAAAAAGTTATTCTTGGAACCCTGCTGTTTTCCCAAACCACTGCATTCACCTTGTTGCTATACCAAACTGGACGTGGCAATTTTAGGAGAGATTTTTGCGGTTTTTTGTTCTGGGGGTTTTGTTTTGGTTTTTTTGTTTTGTTTTTTTTTGTTTTGTTTTGGTTGGTC
Source organism: Falco peregrinus (assembly GCF_023634155.1). NCBI lineage: Eukaryota > Metazoa > Chordata > Aves > Falconiformes > Falconidae > Falco > Falco peregrinus. Next base: position 38,776,097 of record NC_073729.1, on the reverse strand, counting down.
GGTGATTGTGTGTTTTTGTTGTTGTTGGTTTTGGTTTGTTTTGTTTTTGTGTTTTTAAACCTAGGGGACCACGGTACAGCGATACGTCACTCAATTACTACCTTATGATTGACAGTTCACACTGGAATCAAAGGTGAATTCATGGGAGTAGAGGTGAGATATCGTTAGGCAAGTCTACAAAGAGAGATAGATGGGCATTTATTCATCACGCTGAAGTGAAACTACTGCACAATATAATTACATTAACAGTATATATTTACTTGTAAGTTACATGTAATGCATCTCCAGTAAGATAAATCATGAGGGCTCCAGGGATGTTAGTTTACAGTTCAGCAGTAGTTTCATGAATAATGCTAATTTAAGGTAAACAGGACCCCACTGGCACATCTTCCTCACCTTCTTGTAAGGAGCTTCAAGCATTGCTTCAATATCAATATCATCAGCCATTTTTCAGGACACCTGAAAGAAGAAGCAAAATCCACCTGAGACAGTAAACACCCACGTGCTTTAGATCCCAAAGACTTTTGCCTAAGAGGCCATCACTACATTAGCTCAAATTCACAGAGCAGTGTCTCAGAAGACGTTTCCATTAAGAACTAGAATGAAGCTTTGCCCAATGAGATAATATAAGAACATGACACAAAGCAATTGTAGCTGTAAACATCAAAATGCTATTCAACACAGTTAGCCAGTGGAAACCCTAGAGGTATTCCACCTATTTCTTTCAAAACAAATCGCACAGATCATTTATGATACAGAAAGGACGGTCTGGCAGCCATCTTGAGAAGTACTACAACTTGACCAAAGGACCCAAGAGAGGCATGTGAAGAACACACACATTCAGGCAAACCTGTTCATAGCTTCTGAGCATTTACTACCATCACATTTAGTAATCTGTAGACTTAAAAGTGAACACTATGGCCTTTAAGAAATGCAGCTTCCTGTATAATGGGGGGGCACAGAAGAAACAGTTATGATTCAAGCATTAAGAGCTATTAAAGCATACGCAAGATCCATCCAGTCTGAGATCCACCATGCCATGTAACACTAGTCACCACAAAGTTGTTTTTTTTTTTAAACATCATTGCTCTTCTTTTTCAACTTCAACCCCCTAATAAAATTTTCTGTTTATTATACTCTGGATCCCTTTGAGCTTTGACTTTCTTTCCCTATGCAGGTATGCTGTAAGTACCTCTCAAGACCCTTTGCATTAGAATATAGAGACTCAACTTCCCCAAATCTCTTATTAAAACAGTCTCTCTCCTTTTTCTTTAAGCTCAAAAATAGCAAGGCCTCTAGATCCAGCTCAGATGGCCCAAGAGTGAAGATTCTCCTGCATGTGTGCCATAAAATGGATTTTTTATCATACAAGTTAATTCTTTCACCTTGGTTACAGGCATTGCCACAACTGTGCTGTTCTGAGACTTGACCAGTATAATGAAATTGCTCCAACATTCAAAGATACTTTTAAGTTGTTCACTCACAGCCTCATAACTGAGAGTATTATACCAGAGCTATAACACATGTAAGAACCAAGTCATTCCCCCACTTACATGTGATCATCACCCATTAATACAATCAAGAATAAAACGTAATCCTTTAGCAATATCAGAGCACTGGAAGTTCATACTCAATTACTTAACCAAGGTATGCTAATCTTGTTTTCAAGTTATTACCTCTCGGGGTATAGTACTATCACAAATACAATCCTCCTTAGTTTATGTAATGGCTCAATTTTACTTTTCACTGCAGTATTTACATACAGCTTTTGAAGTCACCTAATTCACTACCATTCTACTTGTATTTGGTATGAACAAGTGTATCAGTATGATTAAGCACCATGAAACAGCACCAGGCCAAACCCAGGATTCTGCAATGAAATTCCCACAATTGTATTTTCATACATGTAATTTACCTAACATATCTAGCTATACCTGGGGTGGGATTCTTCATCCTGAGGAGGGGTAGCCAAAGGATGGGATGGGAGCCATTACAGAGACTGCCAAATCATGAGTGGCTTAGAAAAGTGAATAGGGAATGACTATTGCTGCATTCACCCAAATAGTAAGAGTGAACGAACTATATCATCCAGTGGGTTCAAAACAAAGGTCCTTATTCACACAGCATTTAGCCATGGAATTCACTGTTACAGAGCACTGTGGATGCTAGCAAAGAAAAAAACACAGGCAGGGTTAAAAAAAAAACACACACAAAATTTCACAGAAAAAGCTTTTAATTAAACAAAGACATGCTTTGTGACCCTGAACCACAGCTAGCTGACAACTAAGAGCAGAGAAAAAAGTATCACTGTATGATTGCCCTGTGTTTGTTTTTTCTTATGCACTTCCTGCTTGCCACCATCACAGTCAAGATTCTGAGTTACACAGACCTTTGATCTCACCCCGTGCATTCTGTGCCCTTTGTACGCTGTACAAACTGAGTGGTACACTACCACCTTTTTGTCACACCTTCTGTTCACATGACACAGACCTACTATCGATGTAATTAATGTAATACATATAACGATGCTCCACATAAAGCTGATTTTTTAAAAAGAATCACAAATAGAGTTCAATTCCAAGTGAGCAGAATATCATGGCAAGTTTTCAAGTATCTTTCATTAAACACTGAAGAAGCTCAAAATAATTTTCGTAAAAGCCCTTCAGCTTCAGAAGAGCTGCATATATCTGACAACTCTATACAGAAAACAAACATCACCACCCCAAACCAAAAACCAAAACCCAGCGACCACCTCTCCCCCACCAACATCAAAACAACCAAGGGGAAAAAACACTTGAAACTTTGTGGGCCTACAGAAAACCCAAAGGGACGTGAAATTTATTGCTACTAATCTAGCCAGTATTTACGGCTGATTTCATTTATTTTTGCTGTGTTGTATTAGATAAAGGGAGTTAAAAAGTCCTCTTGAAATTCTCTGCTTTGGAAATTGCACCAAATGACAATTCCACACTTGGTTTGCAAGGAGTCTGCTGAAAAAGCATCAAAAAAGTTCAGGGAGAACGTCGATGGGAGGGGACCTCAGCTCTCAGCAGCACACGCACCTTTGTTCAGCAGGTTCCCGCCCGCAATCCTCCGCACACTCCCTACACCACCGTAACATAACGAGTTCGGGTCCTCAAACAGACTGCTGCGCTAGAACCAACCCTCTATTCCGCCGGGGCACCTTACCCGCACGCTCCAAAGGCCTTCAGCCCCTGCGTGCGCCGGCCGCCAAGCCCCGAGAGCCGCCCGCTCGCGGCGGCCCGCCTCTCGCCGCTCCCCGCCCCGCGTCCCAACGTAAACAGCCCAGAGCCGCTCCCTGCCGCGCCGCCTGGGCCGTCAGCTCCGGCCGCGATAGCGGCAGCAAGGCCGGAACCCCGCGCCGGCCGGGGCTGGCCGCCCCGCACAGCGCCATCGTGGGGGGACTCGGGGAGGGACAACGCCGCGGCGGAGACAGCCGGAATCGCCCGCTACGTGGCCACAGAAACACCCAAACCCCGCACGGCCAGGCCGCGGCCTTGGGGCGGGAACAGCTCGCCCGGCGCTCGGGCCCCAAAGGGGCGCGGGGCGGACACCGGCGGGGAAGCCAGCAGCGACCCTCGCGGGCGAAGGACGGGGCCGCCCAACCAGAGACGCGAGCATGGCGGCGGGAGGGGCGCAGGCCTCCCGGGCCTCCCTCAGGCCAGGCCCACAGCCCTCCGCAGGCCAGGCCGCGGCTCGCCCAGCGGCGGGGCCCAGTCCCCCGCCCGGCAGTTACCTGCGCTGCGGGTGGGTGCTGTCCTCGTTCGGGCGCCCGAGGTCCAGCGACGGCAGAAACGACTCCCGGTTCCGGCGCTGGCTGTGCTGACGTTGGGGGATGGGCCCGAGGACTCAGGAGCCCTCTCCAGGCGTCTAATCCCCAGATGAACGGCGCCGCTCGGCCAGCTCCGAGGCGGCAGGTGGCAAGGAGCGGCGCGACCGTGGCGGGCAATCCCCGGACCCGGGCTGGGCCCCGGCTCTGGCACCAGCGGCTGCTCCCCGAAATGGCGCCCGCCGCGTCTCGCCGCTCGCAGACTCCGCGCACGGCACGGGGGCGCCCAGCGCACGGCGCAGGGGCTCTCGCGAGACCCAGGGCCAGACAAGGCCCCCCGTGCCCGCCGCCTCTCGCGAGATGTCGTGCCCGGAAGGGGTGACTCAAGCGCTCGCGAGACTTGGGCAGACAGGAGGGGCTGTTATGTGTTTTTGCGCTCTCGCGAGAGCGCTCCCGCTCGCTTGTCTGGGGCTGGGCGGAGGGGCAGAGATAGTGGACGGGTGGGTGGGGTACTCCCTCGCAGTCATTCTGAGGGAGCTCTGCGCCGTCCTTGGGCCAGCGAGTCCCTTTCCTTGTGGCGTCGGAGTGCTGCAGCTTCCACCCGGCCTGTGCCCAGTCCCCCTCCTCCCCTCGGCGCCTCTGCGGGGCGGTGTGGGGCCGCGGGAGTCACCCCATACGTAGCCCAAGTATAACTTAAGTTGTCAGTGACCTGGCATTCTGGTGCGGCTTTTGGTCCAAGCCTCTGCAGGTTACTGGAGCCTTGAAGCTGAAAGGTTTAACTCAAAAAGTAAGTAGCGTTTTGTGAAACAAAACCTGCTTGTCTCATTAACAGTGCTTTTTTTCCCGTGGGTGCCCAGAAAATGTCTCATTTTTATTTAAATTTAATAATATGCAGTAAGTTTTGGCCAATTTTCACCATAGTACAGATAACATTGGGTGGGTGTCCTGTTGAAATCAGCACAAAGTAAGCAATAACGGCTGGGGGGTTTAGGTTATTCCTTCTTTGTCCTGCAAATCTGAAACAGTGTAAAGAGAACTTCTAAATAGACTTTGCCTCCTGAAATTATAACTTTGCTATTGCATATGGAAATATTTAAACCAATTAAGGTGTAAGGACTCAAGCCCGTAGATTTCCGAATGAAAACCTGTTTATGAGAAACTCTTAGGCTACTGCATCATTTAATGTCATTTCTAACAGAGTTCCTGAAATGTCTATAGCTTGAAAAGTTCCAGAAGCTCTTGCACAGTTTCCATGTCTTTCTAAGCCAGGGGTCCTCAAACTACAGCCCTCGGGCTGGATACAGCCCCTCAGGGTCCTCAATCCGGCCCCCAGTATTTACAGAAACACCCCTCCTGCCCCCCCACCCCCCCTGGGGTTTGGGGGGGGGGGGGAAACCAAGCAGCCCCAGATCACTTCCTGCCACTTAATCCACGTGCTGGCCCCCTGTTTAGAAAGTTTGAGGACCCCTGTTCTAAGCTGAACTGGTCAACTTGAGTTTGGGGCAAATGGAAAAATGAGCTGTTCAAAAATAAAAAACCAGTATGACTATAATAGCTATTCCAACCTAATCATGTTTGTACAGTTTGGTTGTAAACAAAATTAACAATTTTCTCACAGGCAAAATGAGGTTTATTGTAGTTGTTCTGGTAGCACTGCACTGGCTGCGTGTCCCTCACTGCACTGCAGTTACTTGCTGCTCCCAGTCAGCCACCCAAAGGTCAGGTCTAACCAGCTCCATGTTCCTTGTTCCCTCATTGTATGATTGTGACTGAAGTATGTGCTTAGGCTCATGTTGGTGTATTTTCCTAAGGGTTTTCTCTCACATTGCCTGTGAAGCCAGGCTCTGGAAGGAGGCCATGGAGGTGTCTTTTTTTGTCTACTCCATGCGCACACCCTTCACCCTCAGCTGATGCTCTGGCAGTGTGGGAGGAAGGATGAACCCAACACACGTAGGGTTGAGTTCTTACAGGGTAGGGGTGGCTAATAAGGGACCTTGACTGGTAGGCAGCTGCACAAGCTCCGTGTCCAGCCCCGACCCTGGTATGTTGTGCTGCCCTGGCTGGCTGGCTGTGGATGTTCAGCTCTGCAGGGCTGATGGCATGGTTGGTATGCCTCTGGCTGGATTCGCGTCTGGAGATGATGGGAGGGCCAGGAGGAAGCTCTCAGTAACACATTTCCCAACAGAAGTTTACTCCCAGTTGTAGACTGGCTTGATCTGTAGGAGAGACTGGCTCTGCAGTGCTGCAGGGGAGACGCCAGCCATGGCTGGTGTTTCTTCATCATCCTTACCTCTACTGTGAGCACCAGGGTGTTCACTTAATGGACTTCCCTGGGCAGGTGCAGGGAATCCGGTGTGGGCGTCGTTCATGTTACCCCGTGCTGCAGATGATGGGAGGCATCTCGCAGAATTAACAAATGCGGGGGGGGTGGGCGGTGAAAAAAAACTGCCGTTTCCCACACCGGGAGTCGAACCCGGGCCGCCTGGGTGAAAACCAGGAATCCTAACCGCTAGACCATGTGGGACTGCGTAGTGTATTTCCCGCACCGCTTCCTGTCTCTTCGTCCAGCCGCGCTGCTCGTGCTGCCTGCCTGCAGAGCGGGGGTGCGCAGGAAGTGCTCCCCCTCTGCAAAGGCTGCGAGAAGCTGCGCTGGGGCGCGCTTTCCCCCGCAGACGTGCCCGAATGAAGTAATTAACCCTCGGGACTGGGGGTGCCAGGGAGGTCCCGCTGGCAAGAGCCTAAGCGGGTTGTGGGGATCGCGATTGCGTCGCGGGAATAAGGGCGTGAGCTGCTCTTGCAGGAGTCGGGCTGCCCACGCTTCATCAAGTTACAGGGGATTTTTTGAACTAAGTGAAGTCGACTGATCTGAAAAACCCCATGAAATTTAGGGTCATCCTTCTCGAAGTTATTAAAATGCTCTTAGTTAGAAGATGAGGATGGAGGCTGACAAAACTGAAGCAGGAGGACATGACCAACGGGAGGATGAACAAATGAAGTCCAGCCTAAAAAGGTACAGAAACTGGGTAACAGCAACAAATGTGCTTCTGTACAAATTCTAGCAATAAAAAATAAGCAGCAATAAGTGGACTACCCAGTTTTGACTGAGAACAACCTTATCAGAAATCGGTGCAAGGCAGATAATCAGTGGGACAGTGCAGTAGCAGGCTACAGGTTATACATGAAGAACCAACTAAATTGTGCTTGTGGTGATGCTGGATGCCAAAGAAGCCTTGTCAATGTGCCTAAACGATTTTAATCTTCCAACATACAACACTGAACCCCTATAGTTAAAAAAATCACATCTTGACGTGGTTTAACGCCAGCCAGTAACTAAGTACCATGCAGCTGCTCACTCACCCTGAGGGATGGGGAAGAAAATCAGAAGGGAATGTAAAACTCAAGGGCTGAGAAAAGAACAACTTAGTAATTGAAACAAAATAAAACCAACAATAACAATAATAACAACAATTATAATGAAAAGGCAGGAGGAGGGGAGAAGAATGAAATCCCAAGGGAATGGAGGAAAGAAAACAAATTATGCACAATACAGTTGTTTACCATCCACTGACTTAGGCCCAGCCAGTCTCCAAGCAGCAATTACCATGCGCCAGCCAACTCCCCCCAGTTTATATACCCAGCATGATGTCCCACAGTAACGAATACCCCTTTGGCTAGTTCTCCCCACCCAATTTCTTGTGTCCCTCCAGCCTTCTGCCTGGCAGGGCCTGAGAAACTGAAAAGTCCTTGAGGTACTATAAACACTACCTGGCAACAGCTAAACCCATCAGTGTGCTATCAACATTGCTCTCACACCAAATACAAAATACATCACTGCACCGGCCTCTAAGAACAGAATTAACTCTATCACAGCTGAAACCAGAACACACAAATAGTTTGCTCTCAGTAAGTTTGCAGACGACACCAAGTTGGGGGGAGCATTGGTGTCCCGGTGGGGCAGGAGGCTCTGCAGGGGGCTCTGGGCAGGCTGGGCCGATGGGCCAAGGCCAAGTGTATGAAGTTCGACAGGGCTGAATGCCGGATCTTGCCCTTGGGTCACACCAGCCCCAGGCAGCTGCAGGCTGGGGGCAGAGCAAAGCCTGCTTGGCAGGAAAGGGCCTGGGGAGGGGCTGGCTGATGTCCGCCTGAACGTGAGCCAGCAGCGTGCCCAGGTGGCCAAGGTGGCCAAGAGCATCCTGGCTTGTATCTGAAAGTGTGGCCAGCTGGTGCAGCCGCATCTGGAACCCTGTGTGCAGGATTGGGCCCCTCGCTGCAGGGGGGATGCTGAGGGGCTGGAGCATGTTCAGAGCTGGGCATGGGGCTGGGGAAGGGTCTGAGGCACAAGGCTGATGGGGGGTGGCTGGGGGAGCTGCGGGTGCTCAGCCTGGAGAGGAGGGGGCTCAGGGGGGACTTTGTTGCTCCCTACAGCTGCCTGGCAGGGGCTGTAGCGAGGTGGGGGTCGGTTTCTGCTCCCAGAAAAGTAGTGACAGGCCAAGGGGAAATGGCCTGGAGCTACACCAGGGGAGGTTTAGACTGGACATTAGGAAAAATTTCTTCATGGAAGGGGTGGTCAGGCCTTGGAGCAGGCTGCCCAGGGAGGCAGTGGAATCACCATCCCTGGAGGTGTTTGAAAAACACGTAGATGTGGTGCTTAGGGGTAGGGTTTAGTGGTGGACATGGCAGTCCTGGGCTAAGGGCTGGACTTGAAGATTTCAAAGGTCTTTTCCAACCTACATGGTTCTGTGATTCTATGGGATGCATGCATTCCGGTTGTCAGCAGCCAGCCTGTGTGTATAGCACTCAAAAGACAAGAACATGTTTGTTGAGTTGGTCTGCTTAGTAGATAGCGAAGACGTTTAAAAAACTAGCAAAGAACAGCTTTCCAAGTGGTTTGCCTAAAGCTGAATACCTGGATGCTGAGAGGAACAGCTCACCTGACAAATCATAGCAAATGCAAACAGGGACATTTGGCATCACAACACTGGCAACCACATGTTCAGAAACTTCTCTCTGCAGTTATGTGGTAGAGCAATGAACTTGGCACTGTTCCCACTGACTTCAGCAGGAGCATGGCTGGTCCTCAAACTCTTGACTGTATGAGAAAGGATAAAAGATAAAGAGTAATAAAACCACTTCTTGTGCTCATCATAGGAGTTTTGGTTATCAGTATGTATTGGTAAGTAGGCAGTTTGCAGGCAGAACTCAAGATACTACCTGAGGGCAAAAGGAATTAAGTTAAAGTTTTAAAAAATCAAATCTGTATTATTTCACAGAAACAATACAGTGAGAAATAACATCCTGCAGATATTTCAGTTGGGGACATCTATAAACAACAAAATAAAGCAAAATTTATATTTTTTTTTTGGTGGTAGTTAAGAAGAACAGGAATAATGGGAGGAAGCTGAGAAAACTTAGGCAGATTATAATGCAAAACACCCTGAGAGGACCTCAGATAGATGTCTGAATGATTGTCCCAGGAGACAACAAGGCCAGCAAGGAATACCCCCAGAAAAGCCTCTGCACTGGTGAGAAATGCTGTAGGCGACCTCGCAAATTCCCATCTTTCTTTTAACTCCCGAGTCCTGACTGTGGGACTTTCCTTCCAGCTTTCTCACAGAAATGGAGATTCAATTAATTTGTCAAAGCTTGTGAGAAAAAAACACCAGACTGCTGGGATAGCTTGAGGAATTACAAGTTCTGTCTGTGGCTTAAAAATAAACTCTGTTCTTGACAACTACCTACAACAACATTACATAGTCTGGCACAAACAGCCACAGCAAAGCCAGGCAGCTCATGCAGCCTGGTGGGAGAGGGAGCAGGGAGTTACAGTGAGGTGGGACAGCTGTGTCAGCACCACTCATGCTGCTGTTTGGGTGCATGTGTTGGTGACAGCTCAGTCTCATGTCATCAGCCTTGGCCACCAGCCTCTCAGCAAGTGTCCTCTGCTCTGGGCAGCTGTCTCTCAGCTCAAGACAGCTGATGGTGGGACTCGGTGGGACTCATGTGGCCAACCCACACAGGTTTGTGTTTTCCAGTGTATTACCTCTTCTGTGAGGGAGAGAGCACCATTGCTCAGCTCATGCATTTGGACAGATTGGTAAATCCTTAGAGGATATAGGTTGAGAGCAGCAGAGCTCTTATCAGACACAAAGAGGTGTGAAAGGCTGTGATAGAGCTGAAGTCCTTTGGGAACCTGTAACTGATATGATGACAGTGACATATGCACCTTATTTTGGAGAGTTTTCATCCCACAGGAATTTTGAAGCAATGCAGGTAAACCTCCACTGTGGACAATTTCCTGACCTTCATGCCACCAGCCTCAAAGTTTGGCTCATAGAAAGTGACCTGGGAGCATGGACTTCCCCTTCCTGTGTATGCCTAGCTTTGGGACAAGGACTTCCCAAGACAACAGAGTTATCTCCCGGCTCACAAGGGACAGGCCCACCTCTATCTTCCTCCCCTGTTCTTCCCTCCTCCTGGCCCATTCTGGTGTGTGGCTCTGCTCCTCCTCCTTGTCCCAGTGCTTGTCTGCTCATCCATCAGGCCATTTCAGGTTACTAGCCTGGCAAAACACCGCTTTTGTTTTGTGCCAGTTTAATGAGCTGATGTGGTTCACTCGGGCTCAGAGAACAAAGACTCGGACCAGTAAAAGGGGCAGGACTTGATGCATGGGGAGCCCTCTGCTCAGTTCAGCCATCTTGCCCACTGCACCCTTCTTTCGCCTGTGAGGGCTTGTAATCATTGCATCTGATGTCCTTCTCACTTTGAAGCTCCCCTCCAAAAAGGCAGAGCTCTCCTTTGCTGTGGGGAGCAGTGGCACCTGCTAGAGCTCATCCCATAGCTTTGTCAGCAGCTGGGGAGCCACGGTAGCAGGGAAGATGGCAGAAACCTCTCCCATATGTTTTTAGTCACAATCTGTTTTAGAAAGCAGGAGAGGAAACAGAGCATTTGCTGCTCCATCTGTCTCCGCATCCCATGCTGCCAAGGTTGGGTTACAGCCAGCTGCTGCTGTTGCCAACTGGTAACACAATAGCATGGCTGCTTACTTTGCAAGGGAGCTAAAGACAGTAAGATGGAAAACATTAGGACAGGATGACTTTAAAAAAGCCCCATTGCAGAACACCTGGCTTGTTATATAAATTTACATCATGCCCACTATAAAGAAACCTGCCAACTGCTGCTTAAAAACATGTATTTTTACAAATAGCCGAGTATCTCCAACTAGCCCTTCCCATAGGACTGTCCTGGGCTTTTTGATACCTTCAGTCAGCTTCAAAACAGAGACAGGGTTAATTAAGAACAGGAATGTTTTTTTCTTTACCTCATACATGCCAAGACGATTTGTTGGAGAGGACTCTCACTGTGCACAATCCAGAGAACTTCAGCCAGCAAGTCTTGCATCCAGGTCAGCCTGGTCCTGTTCAATAAGGTATCTGAGACATTTGGTAGAAGATGTCTGTGTGCTGAAATAATGGAGAATTCACCACATCTGCCTGCTCAGCTCAAACCTCAAGCCCCTTGACACAGAATTACAGATGTGTTGATCGGAAAGGCCTTTGGAGGGCATTAGCCCAAACTCTTGCTTGAAGTGAGACCATCACCGACACTAGACCAGGTCAACCATGGCTTTGCATAGCCAAATACTGAAAATATCTCTCCAGGGGCGGAGATCCCACCACCCATGTGTGTGAACTGTGTCCCTGGCTCAACCTAGCACTTTACATTTCCTGTTGCAGAAAAGAGCTGCCCACAGGAAGAAATCTTGCCCACATGCAGGCACTCACAGTAGTAGCTTGGTGGTAGTTTGGCCTATTTAACATACGGCTTTCACAGTACACAACTTTTTCTGGTATTATTCACTCCCTCAGCACAAGAGTGCACAGAGCCACTCCTGCTCCTGTATGGGGCTCCAGCCATGGGGGCTCATGGTGCTGGGGGCAGTAGGAGGTGACAGGCAAGCTGGAATGAGGTGACAGCATGGCAGCGCCAACCCACCATGCAAGAGAAGCAGAGCAGGTTTGGTGATGGTAACCAAGGTCAGCCACATTTGAGCAACTGCAGACCAAGTTGGTGGGTTGCACTCAACAAGGTGCCGGGCCTGGCACAAGCTTCGCTGGAACGTAGTTCAGGTGGGGCCAAGGGTGAGGACTTTAGTTTTGACGCAGCTCCCGAGCAGAGCAGGGAGCCCCTGGTGAAGAATCTCCTAGCTCATCCTCCCACCCTCAGTAGTACCCTGGAAGGCTGCAGTGGGTCAGTGCTGGCCATAAGCCCAGACAGCCAAATCTTGCCAAGCTTTTCAGGTGTCTACTCCCAGTATCACCAGTCTCTCCTCAACACAGGGTTTGTTCACACCTGACTGGAGCTGTTACTTCCCCCTTGCCTGTATAGGGAGACACTTACCATGGGGCTGGTACTGGGCTGGGCTGGTTCCAGGCTGTGCAGTCCAGTCTGTTAACAGAGGCAGAGAAAGGGCAGTGCCTGCTGGCCCAAACCTGCAGGGCACCATGCTGGCTGCGCTCACAGCGGTAGCACATCTGCCTGGGCGCTGCCCCATCTCCCCAGCCCCGTATCTGCAGGCAAGGCAGTAGCAGCACAATACCGAGCTTTCCTTACCTTTAGCATCCAGTTCTTCCACACCCACAGATAAGGAAGACCCCTCATGCAAGGTCCTCCACCTGCCATTTCCTGACATGGAGTGCATGCACAAGTATGAACATCCACCAGCTGAACAGCTTCATGAGAGGGGGGTGGGTGTATGACTCCAGATCCGGTTTCTTCCACCTGAAGAAATGATATAGGCATGATCTCATGGAGCTGGCTCCTTTTGCAGTTCTTCAGTGCCAGCTGTAGGAAATATCCTTCAGCCAAGAACAGGCAGCAAGGGGATACTTTGGCCTGGAAACACTGATCATACATCTCTTAATTCATCTTACAGTGATTTGTTGTTTACAGCCTCACAATTCATGAAGGCTGTTTCTTCTTGTAGGCAGTGTGGTTTTGTTATTAGCAAAAGAGCCAGGGTTTATAACCCTCTGTTCTCAGACATTGTCGCATCTTTGCTATGCTCTCAGACTATTCAGACACTTCACATTCACCTTCTGCTGCCATCTTTGGTGTATTGATGGTAGGCATCATGACTGGTGGGCTTGATCTCCCGTGTATGTATCACAGAGTAAGCCACCCGCATCTCTGGCAGAGAACCTCCTTGTGTGATTGTATAAGCTACTACTAGTAAAAGTTTTCCCCAGCCTGTGACTACCTGCAGTGTGAAAGCCTCTGAAAAAGTCACTTCAGAGATCCCACAAAAGTTTTTCCCTTAGCTGCTTCAATTTTCCCCTCTGGGATTTCTCTCCCCCTCCCTCAGTCACTGGTGTGGACACAGCTCATGTCCACCAGCGCCCTCTGGCTCTCCTGAAAAGGTGGACCTGCTCTGGCAGCTTTGCACTCGTGCAACATGCAGCCCCACAACCGTCTGTTGTGCCTGGTAATTGAACCCCCATTCACCCAGCTTTCCTCTTCCAGCAGTGGAGATCTCTGCTCCCAGGAGTGTCCTTGGTAGCCAGTGGGTCTGTGACCATACTCTGGTGGGAAGGTTCTGCCTTCTTCGTGGTTTCCTTACTCTTCATTTTAATGCCCTCCTGCTGCATGACGTTGTGCAAGACAGCACGGGGCTGCTAGCCCATGAGTAGGACTGATCTCAGATGTCCTCTGTGTCCTTGAGTGCCTCCAGCTCACCTGCTTTGGCTTGAAAAGAGAGGGAAACTCTCAGCGCACTATGTGCAATATCATGTCCCAAGAGTTTTAGCCGCACCAGCTATGCAACAAAGTTACAGGTTCTCCAGCAAGCCTGCCAGAGCTGTAGGCTGAAAACAGCTTACACATTATCATCAAGCCCTGAATCACACAAAACAAAATGAGAGCATTGCAGAAAACCTGAATGTTTGTTTGGTCCCTCCTGTAGCCAACTTCCTGTGTACTGTGTCAGGTCACTCGTTTTTGGGGGGGGCCTGAAACTGGGGCCTTTGCAATCTCCCCTCTCCCCAGCTTCTGTTTTCAGTCTGTCCAAAGGCTGTTGCTAGCACAGTAATGTCAATCGTGTTAAAATTTTGATACACCAAGTCTGTATCTACAAAAGCCCTTGAACAGAGACTGTCAGGCTGCTATAAGCACTTCCCCAGTATCACTGTTTCCCTCAGAGGACAGATACAGCCTTTACTGGCAAAGGCAAATAATAGCTGCACCTCCACAAGGAAAGCTGTCAATTTAACCTCACTGGAGCTACACCAGCAACTTTTGTTTCCAGTGCAGACCTGGTTTAACTCTTCCTTTCTTTCCCAGCTGGCCTATGCCTCTGTCCCCAAACTGTGCAGCCCTGCAAAGCTCAGCCTTCCCTGCCTGCTCGCCTGCAGCATCATGGGCATCTCCAGCAGCTTCGAAGCCCCTGTGGGGCCCCCCTCTTTCTACCGGCCCCCGCCACATGGAGCCCCCAGTAAGCACAATGCAGCTGTGTGTCCAGCCAGTGAGTGAGTAGCCACGATCTCACTGTCTCTCTATTCGTTCTTTAAAAGTGCACTGGGACTTTCATGTGAATGTCTTCAGATTAAGTTACTCTGAAGTTCTTCAGCAGTGCCAAAATGCCTTCTGTGAGAGAGCACTGTGAGTGCGGGTATCACTCTGTGCAGGGACCCCATGCGCTGACTCGCCTGGGGTGATTAATGAGCTGAACAGACTCATTTCTGACTGTAGCAGAAATCTGCTGCATGGTCTGATACGGGCCAAAAATCACTGTTAGTAGCAAAATTCACTGAGTATCTGCCAAGCCTTGCACCCCCAGCTAAAGGTGTCTGAGGCATCCAGGCAGCTCAGCCCCCAGGATTTGTCTCTGCATGGTGTTGTTCCTACTCTGGAATAACAGGACCCAATAAGAGATTCATTGGGAGCATTGCCATGTGGCAGCAGTCACTGAGATAGCAGGGGCTCTGCTGTGCCACCGCACCAAGTGACATACTCCAAACTGGTGACTGGCAGAAGCTGATCTACTGGAGCTGACCTTTAGTGCACAAATTGTGTATTTGGACTGCTGATGCTGCTGGAGGAGTAGGGCTCACCACCCTTTCCCAAGGCCTCTGCGCTGCTGTTTCTATGTAGACGGTTGACCCATGCATGTGTGGGGGACAAACCTGTCTTCCCACACAGCCCTGACCAGGCTGCTACAGGCTCGAACACAGAAAGTCCCTAGAATCTGCCCAGACAAAGCTGCCGGGGCACGGAAGAGGGCACATCCGGGCAAACGCGGGCGTGTGGCAGCCGTGCATCACGGGCCAGCCTGGTCCCCCATCGTGGGGACAGGCGATTTGCCGGGGCAGCAGCGGTCCGGGTGCAGGGGCGGGCTGCGCCTGCGACCCGTACCGACTCCAAGCGGTCTCGGGCCCCTATCGCGGGGGAAGGCTCCTGGGCCGCCAGGGACGGTGTGGCTCCTGCCGCGAACGACGCCCTCCCTCGCAAGCCTGGGCACGGCAGCTCAGCGCCGCCGCGGGTCTGTAACTCAGGTAACGCTTCAGCCTCCCCGGCACGGAGCTCCCGGCTCCGCGCCCTCCCGCCTCGGGCCGGGCCGGGGCTCTGCGATGCCTGAGGCTTGGCGGGCCCGGGGAGGCCCCGGAACGGCCGCAGCCGCCACCAGGGGCTGCCCTCGGCCCGCGGGCCCGGCCCCCGCGCGTCCCTCCCGCCCCGACGCTGCCCGGCGCAGCGGCCCCAGCAGAGGGACCCGGGGAGCGGCCGGGGGTCCCGGCTGCCGGGCCGGACCGCACCGCCCCCGGGCGGGGCCGGGGTCGGATTTCACATCCTGCCCCGCTCGCAAGCAGAGCGGGCGGCGCTGCCGAGCGGACCATGGCGGAGAGGTGAGTGCGGCGGCCGCGCACCTGTTGAGGCGAGGGGGGCGGGCGGGTCTCGTCTCGTCTCGCCCGCCCCGTCGTGGCCTGCAGGGCTGCGGCCCGGTTGGGGGACGCC
Source organism: Falco peregrinus (assembly GCF_023634155.1). Classification (NCBI taxonomy): domain Eukaryota; kingdom Metazoa; phylum Chordata; class Aves; order Falconiformes; family Falconidae; genus Falco; species Falco peregrinus. Next base: position 38,760,304 of record NC_073729.1, on the reverse strand, counting down.
ACTGGTCGGGGAGGGCGGCAGCCGCGGGGCCGGGCCGGCCCAGCCGCGGGCCCTGAGGGGCAGGTGAGGGGCGGCCGGGCCGGGCCCTGTGGCGGTGGCGGGGCGGGGCCGGGCCCGGTGGCGGGGCCGGGCCGGGCTGGGCTGGGCTGGGCTGAGCTGAGCTGAGCTGGGGCCGGGCGGCCTGTGCGAGGAGCGGCTCCGCCGCGGCAGGTCCCCGGGCCGCTGCGGGGAGCAGCTCCTGGCCCCGCGCGGCTGCACCCGTCCGGCCCCCCGCAGGGCCCGGCTCCCGCGGGGGCACGCCGGCCGCGGCCCAGCCCGTTCGCAGCCTCCGAGCAAGGCGGGTGACTCCGAGGTCTGCTGAGCGGAGCTGGCCCGACCCCGGCCCTCTGCTGTCGGGGCGCTCGGGGTCCGGCGGGGCGGCGGCCGGCAACATCGCCCCCCGGCGGTCGCGCAGGGCTCTGCCAGGCGCCGCTGCAGCCGCGCGGGCGCGGAGGCGTGCCTTCTGATTCTGTGCCTGCCTGGGACCTGGTTGGCAGGCTCCGAGGAGGGCTGCTTGAGCGGGTTGCTCTGCGTCGCTTAAAAAAACCAAACGTGGTGACAAAATGACAGTGTTTTAGTGTTCAAGCACAGGGCTGGCTCACCTGGGATCAGGTAGGGAGCCAGGATCATCTGTTGGCAGTGAACGTGGAGGGACGGGGAGCTGGGCCAGTGTCCCAAGCAGCATCCTGCTTCCGACAAACGCAGGAAGATTTCGTGGCTCCTCTGAATAACCCCATTCAAGGAGAACAAAGTCCTGCTCGCTCTCTACCTTGGCTCATTGGCCAGAAGCGGTTGAATTAAGTTTGGCTCTGCTGGAAGGTATGCTGCACACCGTGGCAGGAGCATGGTCCTCGCTGTGGCTGATGCTAGTTGCTGTTGTGCTGTTTGGCCAGCATTTTTTTTTTCATCCTAGATGAAAAGCTCAAAATGATTTAAAGTTCGATTTAACATTCCTGGGAGCACAGCTCTCCCCCAGAGGCACCAGATTTCAGCTGGCTTTTCACATTCTCTTTGTCTGGTGGAGAGGAGGGAGGACCATGCTGGCATTTTGCCTGGTACCTCAGTGATGGTGCAAGGTGTTAAGAATAATTTTTTCATTGCTCTTATATTTGCAGGTATATTTTTCTCTTCTGTCTCTTCTGTATCTTCTCCAGCAGAACGTGGTTTGAGTTAGTCTGTAAAAGTGTCTTGGGAAGGGAGAGCAAATGTCCTTGAACATGGATGATGGAATACTAGAATTCATCCAGAGCAAAATGATTAGCACAGCAGTGTGCTCTTGGCCTGCTAGCAGCAGCAAGTCATAGTCGCTGCTTCTGCTTGTGACAGCCAAGGGCACTTGGTGCTCAGGGATTGAGGTTGCATGTTGCTCACTTCAGGGGATAAACTGGAAAACCTGACAAAGCCATGTAGATTTGGAGCCGTCATTCTGCTAGCCAGTGTAGAGGAGTACAGTGCTTCTTGCACTGGATTTCAGCATAAGTTTTCCAGCGTGTCCCCACTGACTGGAGTATCTCTTTGATGCTTTTTGGGTCTGGTGTTTGCTGGGTTGATGAGACGGTTTTTTTCCTGTCAGTCAGATGGAGGCTATTTGGAGTGATGATGAGATCAGAGTGGATTATAGGAATGCAGATTTTGAAGCCAGCTTTTTGGTCAGATAGTTCACATGTTTTCTGTATTTGCAACAGGTTTGCTTAGCTGAAACAGATGTCTTGGCCTTAGCTGGAAGCACATAAGCTACAGGGAGATCTAAGTATACTGGCCTGGTATGTTTTGTAACCAAGAGCATTTTATAGTTGCCCTTGTGATGCAAAAGACAGCTTTTGGCCTGACCCTTGCTGGGTCCGCAGCTGAAAACCTCATGAGAGACTTGCATGTTTAATCTACCAACAAGACATGTAGAATCTGGTTTGCTGAACACTGCCCTGCTTTGGGGGTAGAAAAGGCAAATGTGTCCTGTTCAAATGATTTTCCTGATCTGTAGAAAAACGTCATGTGCTGTGGTACAAAGATGAGAGGAGGAGAGACTGAGACTCTGTAGTGAACTGCCTAATGTATAAGAAAATCTTGCAAATTTCAGTGTGTTTGTGTCTGAGCTTTGAGTCATTTCTTCAATCAATTCTGTTATTCTTCTGGGTTTGGCTTCATAGGATTGGATTGGCTGCCTGCTGGCAACCAGGTAAAGTTCTGTAAACCAGGGAACAGTTGAGTTTCATTTTTTTCCCCACAGAGCCATGGAGGAAGAACTATTAGCATCGTGGAAGGACTATAAGATCTGAATCAGCTTTAATAGAATCACTTCTGTAATTAAAGATAACAAAGCATAAACTGCCATGGGAGTCTGGCTTTTTGGCTCATGAGGGTGGGTTTTTTGTTTGTGGGTTTTTTTTTTTCTCCTGGCAGTGCAGTTTAGTAAAAATTCATACTCATGAACCTTTCTTTGCAGTTGTGAAAAGATGTGTCAAAGCTGTATTTCTTGATAGGTAAAAACATTAGTAAGAATAGTACTTGGTTGCCATTTTACCTGTGGAGAAGAAAGCTTTTCAGTTTGGACTTGCAGTTTTAGCAGTATGTTTTTGGCTATTTGCTCATGTCCTGAGGCTGTTTAATTCAGAGGGAGATACTCCAGCCTGTGCCAGAAGTACTGGGGATTGCTGAAGTCCTGTTAGGTGGGTGGGTAGATGGTACTGAGCATACTTGTTCAGTGGGAAACCTCCTGGTCTGGCTGGCCATTTTAATTTGGTTAATACAAAATATAAAGGATTAATGTGCTTCATGTTCTGATTGCAATGAAAACTCTTAATTTTGTTATTGAATCTCAGTATCTTGAGTTTGTTGCATATAGTTGATTCAGATTAGTTAAGGTTTTAATTTGTCTTTGCCTGAATACTATTTCTGTGTTTTTTTCAGAAGCTTTAATGTAGGAACAGGCCAGAATTTCCACACTTCATCAGCCTGCCCTGGAGCTGCTGATTGACTCCTTGTGTCTGCACTCAGCCGTGGCTTTGCAGCATAGGGGTTTTCAGGTTTTGGCAGAGCACCTGAATATCCTGCTGTTATTCAGTGCAGAGCCCCCTCACACCTGCTGAACTGGGTCCATGTGCCCTGTTCTTAACTGGCTTAAATAAGGCCATAAATATCCTCTCTGTAGCTCACTGTGACTGCAGGACAATCTTCTGCTCCCAGCAGGTTGTCCTGCTGGATGAGCCTATTCCTGGATGATGAGCATTGTGGTAACTCACTTGACAGTAGATGAGCTGGGGTAGTGAAGGGCTCTGTTCTCGGGCATCACCACTGATGTGATAACCTCTCTCACCTGCCTTTATTGGCAGCCTGACCTCTGCCACATGCTCCTGGTGTTGTCCCTGCTCCTTTGAACATGCTGCTGGAGCTATTGGTGAGCTTGCCAGGGCAGTTGGGATGAAAGACTGACTGGCTTTAAATGAAACCAGGGCTCTGTTTTTGCTGCACTAACTCTGCTGGCAGAGGCTGAAGAGGGGTGATAAGCTGTGGAGGACAAGGTAGTCAACTTGTCCACTATCACTGCCATATCCTTTTTAAGCTGCAGCCCTCAGCAGGCCCAGCACAGCCTGGAGCTAGCTCCTGAGGTGGAGTCGTGCCTTCAGTTACAGTGTTTGACTCTGTACAGGTAGAGCCTGGTCCTTGGGAAATGCCTTCAGACACACCAAAGTCTTCTGATGGAAACTAATCAGATATTCAAATGAAAGAAGCTGCATTTCCTCCTTCCCTGTGGTCTCCTTTCCCAGTGTTTCCATTCCTGTTGTGCTACCAAGATGGCTTTCTCAGTGGATGATGCAATTAGGAGGAGATGCTGCAAGCTTTCAGCAAGTAAATATGTCAGAATTTGAAATGCTTTGTTTAGGCTCCATCAGTCCTTCCCAGGTGGAGCCCAATTATTTGTGCCTTGTTGTGACATGTATTTGCTTGTGTTTCTTTATACAAATCTGCCTGGAGGGCTTTTTAATTAGTGAAGTGCCTCTTATTTGTATTAAAAATAAATTCCAGAGCAGACACTGGGATTTCGGTTTAGCTGAATTCATAAAGGGTTTCTGAGCTTTTCTGTCATTACTTAAACATGTGATGTCAATTTTTGCCTGTGTCAAGGTGCGCAGGAAGGCAGTTCCTCTGTAGGAAGGATGGCTTTAATGACCAAGCGATTTCTCATGCTTTTTAGTAGCTCAGTCCTAAGTGTCCACTGAAGCAAGCAGTCTGTCTGATTGTGTTTTTATACTTTTCATGGGGAAGAGTTGTCTTCTGCTTTGGGCAGTTTCTTAAAGCAGTCAGTTTTTGGAGTGGCAGAAAAATATTGACTAAAACAGCAGGTGTGAGGTCCATCTTACTTGTACATCTGGAACGAGATACTGTAGGTAAAGAGAAACTTTTTTTGCACTTGGTCTTTGTCTCATGGGAGGATGAAAAAAATACCATTTGGGATATATTCTCTCATCCTAATTACCATTCCAAGCATTTGAGGTTACTGATATAAGGAATAAGTGTTTTGTGTTTCCAGTTGAATATTGACCAGTGAATTCCAGTGTAGTTGGTGTCAACCATCCTCCAGCTACTCTCCCAAGCTTTTTTCTTTGTGTGTCCTCAGCTACCATTTTTTGTTTATGCAATGGATAGAGCCAAAAGATGTTTGGGAAGTTTATAATGAGGATGCTGAAGATCCACATTACTTGTTTGCAGCTAAGCATGGGAGATGGAAAGGACTTAGTGATCCCTGGGGGGAGCATTGTTATGGCTTGTGTAGCAGCTCGAGGTGTATCTGGCCTCCCACAGTTATACACTTCAGGTGAAAAGAGGGGGTTTGGGTTGGATAATATCAACTTCAGAAAATTCCCCCTGGAAAAAAAAAAAAAAAGCTGAAAGACCAAAGCACTGGAGATGCTGAGATTATTTTTTTCAGGCTATTCTGTCTTTTTGGACTTAAGGTCTTGTATGAAATTCCACAGAGCACTTTATGCTGCAGAGCGCTGGGGAACTTCTGAAATAGAGAGGTCCAAATAAAATTATTCATTGGCATCTTCGTCAGCCATCAGAGGCAAATAGAAGGCAAGTTCTACATAAAGGATGTATTTTCTTCCCCCCGCTTGTATTCTGGTTGTGACCAGTTCCCCAAGCCAAGCTGTCACTGCCCTTGGCCTTGCTTGGTGGAAACCGCTCTGGTAAGAGATGAAACAAAGATGATGGTGAGCACCCCATGCTCCCCAGACTTGCTGCACATTCCTGTCACAGCCTGAAGTGGAGCAGAGCAGTCCTGGTCCCCTCTAAACTGACCTTTTTCTTAGCCACAGGGTTTATGATCCACCAAAACCAAACAACTTAAGTGGGGGGGGGAGGGCGGGGACAGGACAGGACGGGACGCACATGACACCAAACCTGTGCCGGGCTCATTTGTGTAACTTGACAGATGTGGGACGCTGCCATAAGGCACTTGGCTTTGGCAGACAGGGCTGTTTCCTACCGGAGCAAACAAGTTCGCTGCTTTCTGACTGGAAACCTGTTACAGAAGCAGAAAAGACTCTGTGTAGTGGGATTTTGTGTCATCTTGGACATCGTGAACCAGTGGCCCAGGGCCAGATGCACTGTAGCAGGGATGCCTTCTTTGTTCTGTAGCTCTGGTTTTTCTGTTTGGTTTTGTTTGTGGTTGTGTGGGTTTTCTTCCCAGAAGAATGACAGAGGCTTACTGTCTTCATCAGCAGTGATACCAAGAAAAGCCCTGCACACTGGTGCCTGACAAGTTGGAACTGAGCTCAGCAAATCCCCTTTAACCACATGGAGTTCAATGGTCTTGGTTTTTTTGACTCTGAGGCAGTACAGTTTCTTGTGCATGAGTTTTCATGTGCAGCAGCAGCTAGGGCTTGGTTTAGAAGGACAAATGGCATAAAATATTTCCGGTAACGAAGTGAAGTGAGAGAAAAAGTTATCTGAGGAGACTTTATAGCTGATTGAAATACAGACCCAGGGAACGCAATGGGTGAGCAGTGTTGTGTAGTGTTGCCTGGAAAGATGCCACTCCAGAGGCTGTGGCCAGACCAGGTGGTGGGTGTTGGCTGCAGTTTCCAGTGCGTCTGCACAGGCTGCTGGGCCATTGTGGTGGTTGGTTTGGTTCTATTGTCAGGACTCCGACCTGCTTTAGCCTACTCATCCTGGCTGCCCCAGCTGCTCCAGTGCCTGGTCCTCACCCATCTGCTAATCTGCTTGTACAGTTGTGCTCCCACACACAGCCTTATCTACTCTGGGCTGGTCCCCCATGTGCTTTTGGTGCTGTGTGGGAAATAGCAAGTGCAGGGTTGTTTCCAGATGTGGGGTAAGCTGTGGGTGGTCACACACTGTAATCCAGTCTCTGACTCGGACTTACGTGCATTTAAACAGTAACTCAGTCCAACTGTTAATTTTAACATGTTTGGTCTGAGGTAAAACTGTAAATGCCATATTTGGTCCTCTTGCGGCCCAGTGACTGTTTCTTTCTCATCTATACTGTAGTTCTTTGATAGTCCTTTGATAGCTACAAATATCCAGCTGTGTATTAGCCACACAGTTTAGCTTTTCTTTGCTCCCTAGCTACAGTAATTAGGCTTGGGGTTTTTTTTATTAGGCCATTCAAGCATTGCTCAAAGTTACGGTGAGAGGAGAAGCTCCAAGTGTTTTATGAATTCTTGGTAATGAATCAACATCAAGCAAAACAGAGAGATGGCAAAAGGGCTGTGAGCTGAGGTGCAGAGCCTGGAGTGCGTGTGCCATGAGAAACACTTAATGTATGCCTAAGGACAAATGCTAAACATGTTATAATATGAAAGTAAATTTTCTTAGCAATTTATACCGTTGTAATACAATGGATAGTTTGTCTGGGGTATGGTTGAGTTGCATTTAGTCAGTACAGTAAAATGAATATGAAGCAAGTAGTATTAGGGCTTAGAGGGCAGCTTTGTGCTTGGGTCAGTGCTGCCCTTGGGCTCTCACCTGCAGGCCTGCGTTAGAGCACAAATGGCAGAAGAGTTCCAGTTTTGGCTTGGAAACTCCTTAGAAAGCTTGGCCCTGAAATGAGCTACTTCAGTTTTCATTAAATTAGTTTTAAAATCACTGAAAATGAGGGTGAAAAGCAGGTGTTGCGTTCCTTTCTGTACTGCAGGTTTAGAAGCTGCTGAGGAAATGCCTGGTGGTCTGACAACTCTGCCGGACTGCACTGAAGCTGTAATTTGAAATTAGTTTAAAACAGAGGTTTGAGGTTCTGGAGACTGAAGGCTTTTCCAAAGCAGAACTCTAGTTTTGGGATGGCAATAAACATATAAAAGATCAAGATAGTGATGATGTTCCAGGCGTGAAGCTGTGCACTGCCACTCTTTTTTTTTTTTTTTTTTTTTTTTCTCTCTCTCTCTCTCTCTCCTGGCCCTGGGTCCTTTTCACCAGGATGGTTGAGTTCACTAAAGCAAGGGAACACTGGCTGCTTTTTAGTTAGCAAGCTCCATGAGGTATTTGAGGAGCTTTAGTGTCCTTGTGTGAGGAGTGCCGGGGATGCACCATGGGAAAAGAATAGGGATGAATGGGCATGGAGGGGGCCCCCTCCTTCCAGCAGCAGCAAGGCACTGGATCCATTCTGTTTTCAGTGTACCATGATGTAATTCAGTTCCCTCTCCTGTGGTTCATTGGACACTGAGCTGCAGGGGTGACTTTGGGTATGTTGCTGAGACTTTGTCCTTGAATGTCAAAACCTTACTGTGAGCTGGAGGCTGGCAGAGAGCTGCTGCAGGGCAGAGCTTCCTTTAGTGGAGGACACTTGTTCAGGTTGCCTTTTTTCTGGAGAGGAGGAGGGCTGGATGGAGTCTGGCAAAGGGCGAGATGTTGGTGATTCAGCTTTTCTGGCTCCCCAGAACTCTTCTGTGGCAAGGCAGCCTCTTGGGGTGCGGTGGCAGAGTCCCTAGCTGGCCATCCAGCACTGCCTGTAACATCTGAGCAATTGTGCGCTTAAACGTTATGCGGTCTTGGTGGGATGAAATCACTTGTTTTTGTGTCTATCTGGATAAGGAAAGCTTTTGCTGAGCTGCAAGAGCTGTCTGTACTTGGGGGAGGAGAAGTTTTTTGGTAACCCAATGTGTTCAGTGCAAGGCATGCTTGTTGCAGGGCTAGAGGGAAATGTCATGTTGGTCTACTTTCTGGGTCTACCCTGCTGTCTCTGGAGCACAGACTGCAGGTGGTAAAGGGTGGACAGTGTGGTGATCACCAAATGGCTTAGTGAAACAGCCCAGAGTTCAGCTCAAAATAGAAAAATGGGCGACTTCCAGTAGCTGATGTGCTCATTCCTACCTGGCCTGGATGGCTTGGGTGGTGAGCTGCACTTGTGGCATGTTGATTTTGGGCTGCATCTTGCACCAGAGGCTCTTTGGGGAAGAGCACTGTTTCCTATTTGAGAGTGTTCCCTGATACGTGTACATCTTGTACTCTGGGCACTGAAATAAAATAGCCCTTGCAGCTGGCCGCAGCAGCTCCATTACTGCAATCCTGGCAGCACGTGCAGCACCTGCCCAAAGCAGAATTTGGCCCCCAGGAGTGGCATGCTGCAGGCCCTTGGCACAGGCAGGGGAGGGCATGTGTTTAATTCCTGTTACGTTGCTTAAACCTTTGCTGTTTGCAGCAGCAGCCATTTCTTCAAGTGAATGTGTGGGGATGCTCAGAGAACAAATTTATTGTGGGGCTGCCTGTGGTGCTGCTTTCTTGCCCTCCATGTCCCAGCCAGACCTGGGTTAAACCTGGAGGTTCCATGGACAGCAGAAAGGATTTAAGGGGCTTGACACTGAGTTAACAGTATTCCCCTGAAATTACCATTTTGGGGCTATTACCTGCAATAGGAATTTGTGCTGCTTTGCCTCAAGGGATATAGCTCTAAACCCTCCTAGTGTTGCAGCTGTTTTCCCTGGGAAAGGCAAATGACATCTGTGGGCGTAAACATAGCTTTAATGGTGAGATGTGTCTGTACTAGAGCTTGGACTGTGTGTTGGTCCTTGTGGAAGTGCAGCCTTTCGTTAGGACAGGCAGTACATGGGCCTGCAGATGAAGAGCGGTGTCAGTGTGGCTGGCTGTGAAAAGTGGGTGCTGCTGGGGGGGACATGTTCAGCCAGCCCCTTTCTGGGCTGTGGCCCTGTCTGTCATGACAGAGCTGTCTGTACTGCTCAAGATGCAGAAGAGTATCAGGCTTCATCTCTTTCAATTTCACACCTGCTAAGCTGTGACAGTAAACATCAAGAGGAGGAGTGACCAGCTGGGCAGTGCAAACCCTCGTTTTTCCTGTGCTTCAGGCAAAAATTGATCAGTGATTATTTTTTTTTATTTTTTTAAATTAAAACCTGTTGCTCACTAAACCTGTTTTGCAGTTTGTTAGCAATTTGAGCTCTGCTTCTCGTCTCTGGCAGGAATGTGGCAGGAGTTGGGCAAGCTTTGACCCTTACAGCAGCTCTGTGTGCTCAGCAGTGCTGAGAACAAAGGAGAAAGCCCAGGCTGTGGCTGTTCTGTGGAAGGGAGACGTTGCCACAGAGCACTGCTCTCCTGGGATCTTGGCTGCCCTTTGATGTGGTCCTGTGTTCCCCCAGGAAGGAGTAGCCTTGAACCCTGTGCCTCTCGTGTGGTGGGTGCCTTGGGAGGTGCTTTGGTCATGTAATATGTTTCCGGCTGGAAACCTATCTTCAGTTTGGGCATCTGGAAACTGGGAATATGCAGCTGCCTGTGAAAACTCAGTATGTATGTGCCCAGTAACAATCATGATAACACTGAGCTTGTGGTTATGATGGGCACTTTATGACTGGCAGCATTAATAAAATTAATGAGACTTAATGTCTGCTGTGTTGTAGAGGTAGTGTTTGCTCCCAAGTCTGCCAAAAACGGGCTGTCTGTTTTGTAAGAGCCCTGATACCGTCTGTCTTGTACAACTGTCCCTCTGCTAAAGAGTAGCTGGTAGGACCAGAGGTGGTATGGTGACACTGGCGGCTCAGAAGGAATGGATGCGCCTCTACTGAGAAAGTATCAAAGTGGTTTTTTTCCCCCTGTTGTTTTTTGGTGGGGGTTTTTTTGTCTTTTTAAGAAAGATGGAAAACAAAAGGAAATGTTCAGGGGAAATAAGGCTAATGGAATGAGAAGGATATTGGTCAAAAAGGGGAAGCTGAGTCCTTACAAGAGGACCAAAAAAAAAGTATATGCTTCAGCAGATCACATGTAAAATCAAAATGAGGCAGGCCAGAATAATACTTGAAGAGTGAATTTGCCAGTATGATTACTTTTCAAATATATCAGAAACCTTTTGGAGACAGGCAGAAGAAGGGATCAGGGTGTGAGAGGTACGGAAGATAAAGGCATCACAGAAAGATCTAAACCATTTTTTGGCTGTCGTGACTCCTGTGGAGGAGCTTTGTAGCTTTGCAAACTACAGGCTCTCTACATAAGAGCTGTCTGAGAAGTTGTCTGACATTGAATGTCCGTAGAAATGGCTTTAGAGCAAACAGAGGAACTGATAAGAAACCGTAAGGAACAGATAGTGTTTACTCAAGAGTACTATAGGTTCTTAAATCTGAAATTGCTGAGATACTTTTGTGTATATCCTGTTGCTTAAGTGCCCTTGGTATCACAGAAATGGATGGTGGCAAATGTGATGGCATTTTTTAAAAGAGGGGAGTCTTGAGGAGATTGGGGAGGTACACATCAGGTAGCTCAATATCTGTGCCAGGCCCACTGCTAGGGAAGGGCTGTAGAGAGGATCCTGGGGACCACAGACCAGTGGGTCTGACCTCCATGCTTGGGCCTCTGCACAGGATCACTGAAGGCATGGCCAAGTGCGGTCTCTTGGAAGACAGTTAACAAGGCTAATGTAAAGGCATGCCCTGCCTCATGGATCTGCCAGAGGCTGATGAGCACGTGGGTGGCAAGACCAATAGATTTCCCATATCTGGGTTTTCAAACAGCCTTTGACAAGGTTCTCCACCAAAGGCTTTCAAGAAGCTAAGTCACCATGGGCATGGGGGAAAGGTCTTGTTATGGACTGAGAGCTAGTGGAAGATTAGGATGCAAAGAACAGGGCTTAATAGCCTTTTTTCACCGTGGGTAGGAGTCAGCAGTGAGGCCCCAGAGACTGGTGTTGGGACTGGTATTCATTCTGTGGGCGACCTTAGGCATGGAGGGGTGTGGTGAAGTCCCCAAGACTGCAGAGGACCCTCAGTTCCTTCAGGTGTTTGGATACCTCATTGAAGGTAAAGAAATCCAGAAGGACTCACAGGACTGAGCAAGTGGATGAATAAATGGCAGAGGAACTTCAGTGTAAGATGATGTGGGGTACTCCCAGGGGAAAATTACCTGTACCAGGCCTGTATGATACTAAACCTGGAACTGGTGGTTACAGCTCGGGAAGGAGCTCGGAATCATCAGCTCTGTGTGTGTGAGCCAGAAAAGCCAATGTATTTTGGTCACCATCAGCAAAGGACATAATAAAAAGACAGAGGGCATCATTTTGACCCTGTAACACCTTGGTGCATATCTTAGGGGCTGCATGCAGTTCTGGTTTCTGCATCTTGAGAAGGACAGTGGTGGTGGAGAGGCTGTAGAAAAGACAGTTAAAATGACTTGAGAGACAGAGCACCTGCCTTATGGGGGGTGAGGGTGGGTGGAAATCGTGACTCCCTGGTTTGGAATAGAAGTTTGGCGTAGCATATGATCAAGGTATACAAAATCATGAAGGCACTGATTACGTTGAATTTTATCTACCAATTCTTATGGCACTAGAACCAGGGGCACTTGATGAAACTTGATACAGGAGATTGGTTTAAAGTAGGTAGAAGGAAGTACTTTTATTTTATACAATGTGTGCTGAAATTCTGAATTCTTTGTCCTGGGAGGCTGTGGATGCAAAAGGCATCAGCAGGTTTAAAGAGCATTTGGGTAAAGTTATGGGCAGCCAGTCTGAAACAGATACTGGGAAGAACAGGCAGGGATATACCTATAGCATCCATAATATAAGTGTGGATTCTGGGGGAATAAGGAAGAAGCTGGAGATGAGGGCATGACTAGACTCATGTGGTTTGCTGAACAGTTCTCTCCTGTTGGCCTGGCTGTAGGCAGGATGGAGGAGCAGCTGGATTCTAAGGTGTGTATCTTAGTTTTAGAAAGTTTCCAGAAACTGACATTAAGTAGGAACAAAGGTAGGTATGACATGTTGCGGAAGAGCCAGCATGGCTTTTGTAGACCAAAATTGAGCCATATGACTCCATTGGTATTTGGAAGGTGTTTGTGAGAACATGGCAGGGCTGATGCAGTGGAGTGGTCTAGGGGACCTCTCTGAAAGGTTTCAGCATGGGGTATCCAAAAGAAGTCCATCATGGGATGCATGGGTGAATAAATGCTTAAAAGATAGGCTATGAAAATGAGGAGTAGACTGTCAAACCTCACAGTGGAGGGAAGTCCCGTAGGGAGACAGGCTGGGATCTCTGCTGCTCACAGCATTTGTATGTGACCTAGAAATGGGGATGGAAGCAATGCCCGGGGAAGAGCATGCTGTGGTCCATGTGCACAGTGATGGGCTCCAAGCAAACGAGGGAAGAAATTTTGAGCACTGAAATTCAGGAATGAGGTCAGGGGTAACAGGTGTTTCTGCGGAAGTACTGGCCTGCGTTCAGCAGCACTGCAGGAAGGGAGGAAGAGATTGTAAACAGCAAAGACGGGAGCAGTGGACAGAATGAAGAAGTCATGACACCACTCTGGTCCTCTGTCATGTTGAATATTGAATATCAGGTCATCCCATCTTAGAAAAGTCCTTGCTTCTAACTGCTGGAAGTAGAATAAGTGCCACTGTGTTTTTTTGCTCTTTTTTTGTAAGTGAAAAGCTCAGTTTTGGACTGAACACAAGCTAATAAATGCTAGGTCTTTTGCTGAGAAAAAACAAAAGAACTTGTTTTGGGCACCAAATCAAAAAGTAAATTGTTCTCACACCACTGTTCGCTGTTACCATGTATAGCAATTACTGCCATGGCAACAGATATTTTCAAGATCCAGCCAAGATCTTCCAGGGCTGCAGTGTAACTTCTCATACTTGCTCATTGTGGTGCTATTAATAACTGTAGCCAGGAAGTTTCTTCTTCCTCATGTACCATGTACCAAGTGCGAGGGATAAGCTCATTTTCGATCAGTTGTGGGAAGAAGTGACACTGGGGGTTTCCTGGATTTTTTTTTTTTTTTTTTTTTGTTCTGGAGATCCTGTTTAGCGCTGCCAGCTCTGCAGCTGCCTCCTGAACTAAGCTGTGTCTCTTGTGCTATTTCTAAGAAAGCAGAGTCTGATTTTTTTTATTCCTTTTCTTTTTTCTGCTCTGTCTTCCCCCGCCCCCCACCCCTGACAATTGTGACACATATTTACTCTTCCAGCTATGCATGGAAGCTTAAGTGTTTATTTCAGGCTGACTTGATCAAGGGGAGAACCTGCTGCCAGTTAAACATGATCTGGGCCAGTCTCTGGTCTGCACGATTTCTTAACTTATCTCTCAGTCATTTAAGCAAGATAAACCATGTGTATTCAAATTTGCAGTTCAGCTGTCCTTGGCAGTAGTTGAATTTAGCTATGTTTAAAATCCCCAAGTGCACATCCGCTTTTTCCCAGCCACGTTACCACACCCGGATGAGTCTCCTTTGAGGTGGAAGTGTGTCAGAAATACCACTGCCAGGTCTTTTGGCACCTTCTGAAGAGCTGTGGAAAAGGTCAGACTTGTCTTTTGCTTGTGCTGGCAGTTCCTCTTGAGCCCGAGCATTTGTGATGCACTGCAGTGGATGAGCATCAGGATCATGAGTCTGTCCCCAGCTCTGGTTCAGGTAGTACACAAGTCACAGCTGTACAGTCACCCACTTTCATCCGTGTAAGGAATGAGTCGTTTTGCCAGGCCAATTGCCTCTTCCCCAAGGAGTTTGGTTTTATTCTGCAGAAGTGTAGCTGTTAACTGTAGAAGCCTCACTGCCCCCTTTCCTCACCAACTTGCGAGTTAAAAGGAAAATCAGAGTGCTCATAGAATGTCTTCCTTATTTTACGGCGCTGTCGAGTCTTGCAGCTTCTTCTGATGCAACAGTTTTTGACATCACCCTTCCCCCAATCTCCCGAACCTGCTGGATTGACAGCTTACCATTGTAACAGAGAGAAAAAGACTTAATAGAAAACACAGCATCTTTCATCCTACCAGCCTCCATGGAGAAACTGAAGAAATGAGCATATGCCCTGCAAAAGCTTGGTCCAAGGCAAGAAATAATTCAGTCTTATCTGCAGGGAGCAACTGGATCCTTCTTCTGTTGCTGCCCTACCTGTTTCTTGGGAGGTCTGTTGAACGCAGTAGCACCAGAGGCGCTGCCTAGGGCTGCAGCTCCCGGGGGGTAGCTGCACACGCAATGCGGAGTTCAGCCAAGTGAACCTGGCTGGGATGGTACCAGCTCACACAGCCCAGCTGGTTTTTCTCATGGACGCCTCCAAGAAATAACGTGACACCCTTTTCGAGAGCCTTGGGTGACTGACACAACTGTTCACCAATGACTGGCTTATTTCTGACTCTTAGGAAGGTTAATTCCACCTTTGCTTCTTTGACGTGAGCAAAGGTGAGCTTCTTTGATGTGAGCAAAGGCAGATTTTGGGCTTTAACTAATTGCACTTTGTTCCAACATGTGAGGTTTCAGAAATGTCTAGCTTTAAAAAGGCTGTGACTGCGTTGTAAGGCAAGGTTGAGCGACTCTGTCTTTTTCTCATTAAATCAAGCCAGATCCTGTTAATGACAAAGCATCAGAACTATACATAACTAGTATTTTTGTTTATTTGGAGTTCGAAGGTATTGCTGTAGCCACTGCTAACCCTACAGATGCAAGTGTGTCGCGCACAAAAGCAGAGGTTGAGATGCAGCTCACAGGATGTGACTCCTACCTTCACCATAACATTTTGAGACAATTAGGAAAAGAATGTCAGTTTGGGGAAACACTTAAACATGCCTTTCCTTTCAGAGGAAACTTTTTTTTTCATTGTTCATTACATCAGAATTAAAAACAATGGAAAAAATCAAGGATGGGCTGTGTTTTTCATACAGACTGCTAATTCAGTCATCAATAGGCGAGCTTTTTGGGGATCAAGGTGTGCATGGAGTAGGGAACTGTGTGCTGCTCCATGGGGCAAGCATGCAGGAGGGGACCGGTGCAGTGCAGTCCAGTTCATTGGCTTTACAGCGTCCTTACTCTGTCATGTCTGATGTGCTTTTTGTTCAGTGAGTGCTGTAGGCAAAACAAATACAAGAAATTAATTTCTCATGGAAAAGAGTTTTTTTTGCTTATTGTTTTATGAAGGGTTTATGAACTCTGTGGCTGCGGTTTTCAGCTGTTTATTTACTGCCTCTCTTCCCTTGCCAGAGGAAATTAGTGTGCTTTGGGCTGGGGAAAATGACAACTCTGAAGCAGCTTTTCTGCATGGAGTCCTGTCAGGATGAGTTTCCTGATGGCAGCTCTGGGCGCAGGGGAGAGGTAATCGTTTGTGGACTTTGTGTTTCCTGTTGCCTTTGACTTGATGCCAAATTCCTTTGCCATCCCAGCATTGTAAGGGTTGAGTCATTCTTAACAAACTTGGGTAGCTAATACTTTCAAGAGCCCCTCTGTTTGTTCCTGCTTAGTTTTCTCAACAGAGTTGGCAGATAGCTGCAGCTAGAGAGGTTTGCAAGAGACGGGAATGGCTTTAAAAAGTTGTGATGAAACACTGTTATCTTTGTTTTATACTTTTAGTCACCGTTGTCTTGTAGGCTCTGCTAGCTGAGAAAAATAACCTGGTCCCTTGCAAACCGTCTGTGTTGTGCATGAATTTTCAAGGGACGCTGTGTTTCAGCTAATGAATGACTGGCAGCCCTTTAAATGAAAAGAGACAGAGGGCCATTGTTTTGCTAATGCCATTTAGGAATGTAGCTGTTTCAGATATGTAGCTTTGCAGGCTGGTGCTTGAAAGCCTTATGCTCTGCAGTCTGCCCGTTTGTAGGGAGTCAGCAGCTGGCACCCCTGGTGACACCAGGCCATTTATTTATGGCCTTGCCTTGTAGGTGCTCTACCCTCTAATTACAACCTTGGTTTCCTCCAGCCCCCCACTGCTGCTGGCTCCTGTGCCTCCTTTAGGAAAGCTGAAGTTGTGGGCTTTTTGTGGTCTGGCAGGGTTATTTTAGACCTGAGGCGGGTGTCTCAAGAGGTCCCTTCAGTCCCCATCCCTGCATGCTCTTGCTAAGGTGGCGGCTCGGTCCCAAGATGCCAGCTGACGGTTTCCCTTTTCTGGTTTTGTAGGCTTCTTTTCTGTTCCTGTCTTCCCAGTCTTCTGCATCGGCCTCATTCGGAAACCTCTGTAAATGTTTTCTTCTTGTTGCTCAGTATTCCCTTGTGTAGCAAATGAATGTCTCTGGCACTTGGCTGTTTGCTCTTTCATGGTTGCTATGGACTCTTCCCTTCGATGAAGATAGTAGAAAAATTATTCTTTTCCTCTCCTGTATCGGGAAACTACATGCTCTGTAGCAGTGCAGTATGTCTGTGGCTGTGCAATGCCTCTCATGGTTTCACCAAGCCTAGGATGATCTATCCATACACAGAAATGACAAAAATCGAGTGGCTGCAGAGCCATGTTCCTCATGCAGCGTGAGTGACTTGGGCTGCTGCTGGGGTGGTGGAGCAGTTACTGTGTTTATGTGGTGGGGCAGCTTTTCCTACAACAGCTTCTGATTGTGGAGCCTGCTGTTCCTGGGCTAGTCTCCTTGGCATCAATTGGCTGAGGCAGCAGCTGCAGGGTCCCTGTCTGCAAGGGCTTCATGGTAATGCTGGGAGGAATCCCTGGAATTGGTAGTGGTGACATACGAGGCTGTGAAGAGTAAATATCAGTTCTGAAGCAGCTGGGCAGCAAGCTAGATAAATCAGGACCGTTGTCAGTAATTCCTAGAATGACAGAGAGGGCAGCAGGTGCTGCTGTGTACTTGAAATAGCAGGGATATCATCTGTGTGACATTACTTGCTTTGGCTTCGGGAGAGCACTTGATGTGTGCTGCTTCTCCAGGACTCTGGGCTTTTGCCCTTCGTCCTTTTGGCAGGTGCATCTTCTCTGCCTCATTCCTGCAGTGGTATCAGCAGAAAGCTCTTTGCCCCGGGCACAGCCTTGTCAGCATTGGGAAATGTCGACCTGCTTAGGTCTGATGAGTGTCTGATGAGTCACTGCTCTGGTGAGAGGTGGAGGGGACTTAGGGGTCCATGGAAATAGCAACAAGCCATGTTCAGCTTTCTGGTCACTGACCAGGGTTTCAATCAGCAGGGAGCCACATGGTGCTGGAGCTTATTGGGAAGGCAGGAAACCCATGCTCTGTCCCTCCCTCCTGCTATGTATCCATCCTCATGATAAAAATGGGAACAGCCTAGGCTTAATTTTGGGGTTATGTTCATGCTGGGGGCTCTTAGGTGCTTTGGGCCCTATCTGGGGCAGATGCTGTATGACTCAGTGCCAGCACACACTCCTGGAGGTGGATTTATTTATTACTCCTAGCTCTGCTCCAGCTGGGAGCATCTGTCATAGTTTGGTGTGTCCCAAGAAGACATAAGGGGAAAGCAGATGTGTGAGCTTGGGTACCTCACTGCAGAGATCTGCATGCCTGAAAGGATCCAGCTGGTGCAGGCCTCATGTGAATGCTGGCTGCCTGCTTCAGGGGGGCCATGTACAGGTGGGATGGCAGCAATGGATGCTCATCAAGCTGTGCTTACAGCATATGTGTCTGGGCAAATCCTCCCTGAAACCAGGGACATTGTCTCTGGGGCCAATGGGAAGGCTCCAGGCTGCTGCCCGAGGGCTGAGCTTGGTATGCCTTGGTGGGGCAGCACTAGGGGGTGGAGGAAGGACAGGATACATCCCAGCCATAGTGGTCAATTGTTGCTGAACTTGCAGGTTGTCCCCTAATACTTTCACCTAAGCAACTGTGAAGTATTTCCTCTCTAGGATCCTGCTAAAATTGAGGACTTCCCATGTAAATCCTGTTTGTGGGGACAAAGTCTGGTCACGAGTGTATTGAGATGGAATACAGTCACTGTCTTGAGTGCAGTGCTGCTGGTATCACTCTTGAGTCCCAATGGCAACAGACCTGACCACGTGTCCTGTGGCTGTACAGGCAGGAAGACAGCACCAAGCTGCACCAGGCCTCAGCTCCCCTACAGGGCACCCAGTGCCCCCTGGCTGGCACCAAGCCTCCCCCACAGCTACCTCCCCCACAGCTACCTCCCCCACAGCTACCTCCCCCACAGCTACCTCCCCCACAGCTACCTCCCCCACAGCAGCTGGGATGTGGATGGGCCTGTGGATCCATGCAGCATGTTTGGAAGGAGAGAGAGGGGGTGAAAACTGCCAGTACTCTAGAGGGGGTGAAAACTGCCAGTACTCTGCCCGCGCCCTCCCCCCCCCCCCCCCCCCCCCCCAGTTCCCCCTTGTTCTCAAATGCTCAGCCCTTATAAGGAAAAATGACTCTGCTGAAGCCTTCACTGAGCTTAGGAGGTGCCACTGCAGCTGGGGCAAAGCAGAGCTTCAGGGCAGATGTTTAAGGACTTGGGGGTTTGGGCTGTGGTCTGATGTACAAAACATGATGTCAGGAGTGATCCAGAGAAGGCTGTGGCAGCAGCTCAAGGGCTGGATGGGTTGTCTGGGCAGATCCTGTAGCCCAAGGAAACTTGTCTCACTGCTCTGTTGTGGCCAGGGGCTCAGGCTCTCCAAGGGATTGGGTTGTCTGGGACAGACACAGGAGAGGCTGTCTGGCCAGATCCATGTCCCTGGCCAGCTTGGGGCCCCTTACAAAGAGCAGAGGGAAGGGCTTGTAACCATTTTCACATCTTATGCCTTTCACCTTCTGCCCAGGCTGCAGTGGCCACAGCTGTACTCCAGCCATAATACACTCCATGGTGCTCATCCTCACTGACAATTTGGGGATAGAGAGAAGTGGGAGGCCCTTGGTCTTCAACGGAACAGTGGGTCCTTTCCCCAGGCACAGCAGCCAGCCCTGCTTTGTGCCTCCAACAGGGGAGCTGTGGCAAGAGCCTGTGTTTACCCTAGCTGTGCAGGTGCAGGCAGAGCTATGTACAGTCTGCATCGTTGAGATTTTGTTAATGGGAGCGGATTTTACTTCTCCTCCTGCTGTCAGGTGCAGTTTCCTTTAGTGTTGGTTTGTGCAGTCCCCTGGTGACTGTGTCTGCATCTCCAGTGCCTGAACTCCTGTTCTGTTAGAGCCCATTCAGCAGGTGCTTCATGCTCTGTCCCAAAGCCATGAAAACGAGGATGTTTCCTGCCCCTTGCTCTTCCCTCTGTTGCAGAACCCCTGTCCTCTGGAGGAGGGATGGAGAATGGGGTGGGGTTGAGCAGCACTTCAAGTCTCTCTGTCCTTAGCTCCCTGTGGGGTGCCCTATGCATGACTCCAGGACTTGCCTGGGAGTGGTTTCAGGGTCCAGATCTGTATGAGCCTGGGGCTGCACAAGTCCTGGTGGGTGGTGCTCAGTGCAGAGTGGATGATGGAAAGCATGAAGGTTGGTGTGGTGGGAGTTCCTGTGCTGCCCTCCCTTCTCCCAACTGAGGTGCAGTGCTTTGAGATGCCTGTGCATCCGTCCCACCCAAGGTGCTGGTGCCAGGCTGTAGGACCTTACACCTTTGGGGCTGTTCTGGGCTTTATTTTAAGCTGATTATCTTTGTAGTGTGACTTGGCATGATGTCTGTCTTCCCTCAGGGAAGATTCCCCTCTGCCCCTCCAGGTCCTCTTGTAGAAAATCTCAGTCATGTCCTGAATGGCCTTGTTACTTACTACTTTCTCTCCAAGACAGGACCTTAGTGGAATCTTCTATTAATTTTGGTGCTGCCCTGACTCGTTCTTGTGGGATGAGCTGCCCCATTGCTCTCAGTTCTGCTCTGGAGCTGGGGTGAATTGGGAAACTCAAAGCAGCAAAATAGGAGCCAGCAGTGCTGGTACAGGGGGTGGGGGAAAGTTTGGGAACGACCAGGGAAGAAGTAAGAACCAGCAGGGTCTGAGCAACCAAAAGGCCACAAAGTTTCTCATCTGACGTCTTTATCTTTGAAAATACAACTTAGCAGAAGGCTTGGGGCTTTGGTTGTGTTTTGGTGGTGGTGGTTTTTTTGTTTTGTGGTTTTTTTGTTTGTTTTTTTTTTTAAACTAAAACCACCAAAGTAACAAGATAGATGAGTTAGAGGTAAAAGTCTGGAAGAGGTCCTGTCACACAAACTAAGTCATGGTGCTGTGCTCTCTTCTGCTCTCTGTAATGTGTTGCTGGGCTGCACTCTGCTTTCAGGGGGCTGTCCCCATTCTGCTCTTACTGGAGCTGAGCACATGTGTTCAGGCTTTGAGCAATTGCAGCCATTTGTTCTGTATTTTCAGTCTGGTCTGTCTCCTGCAAAACAGAGGTTGGTTTGTTTGCATAATACTTATTTTCAGAAGCAGAGGAGTTTTAGGAATAGGCTGACATTTTATATTTATTTTAGTTCCTCTATAATTTTTGTTTTGAAAGATGCACATGTATTCAAAAAAAGTTCATATATATATATATATATGGGGGAGGAGGGTTGTTTTGGGTATTTTCACTCCCCCAAGTTCTAAATGACAGCTTTTCTGGACTTGGCTGAGAGAACACAGTGAGTAAAGCCTCAATTGACTGGGTCAGCTGGTGGAGCATTGCCACAAGGAGCTGGTGCTAGAGGCCTTTTTGGAGGCCTTCTCAGCTCCAGGATACAGATGAGTGTTAGGGTCTTGTCCTGGCTTTGTGCAAATCTGAGCAATGTGGAGCCCCCTAGGGGTTGCACTGTATTGCTCAGCATCTGCACTGAGTGACATTTTTCTAAAGGGAGTCTGTCTGACAAGCCACCCAGTGTGCTGGGATGCTGTGCTGGGGTGGCTTTGCCTGTTGTGCAGAAGGTGAAGGGGCAAGCACAATCCTCTTAAAAGCTGTGCTGATGTTGGGGTGCTTGAGCACAGCCCGTCTGTTCTTCAGCCAGCTGGGAGCCTGGACCTGCATAGGAGGAGCAATGTCAGCAGCTTTGGTGCCTTTGGGCTGGTATCCACTCCCTGTTCCTTAACTGGTTTGCCTTGGTCTGCTACTGGGGCCTCCCTTTGGAGCAGTAGGGGTTGTAAACACGGCTTTGTTCTCTGTAAGGCTGCTTCTGCTCCCTCTCGTGGGGCCCCTCGTCACCGTTAGCAGCAAATGAAGGAGGCTCTGAACTCCCTGTCTCTGTAGGACAGGTCATTTCAGATGCCCGTCCGCATCACCCCAGCTGCTTGCTGCAGTAAGGAGCTCTGGGCCCCATGCACATGTCCCTGCCCCTGACCAGTATCGCAGTATGACTGGTCTCTGAGAGTTGTACTTAAGTCTCTGTGTGTCTGATGACGAAACTCTTCATCCCTCATCCTCAAGGAGGACCACTTAATAGGTACTTGGTCTTGGTATTGACATGCCCTCAGTTAAATGACCTCTGATGATGGGATCTGCCTGGTCCTGGAGCCCCACCACCCCCTGGGGCTTCACAGAAGCTTCAGCATCCCTGGCTTGGAGCCATAGGCAAAAAACTGCAGCTCTTCGTGCAAGGACACGGCAAGCTGCCTGCCCCTGCAGGGCATGGTAGCAGTGCCTTGTCCATGCGAGGTATATGGAGATACGAAGGAAAGCATCAGCGCTCATAGAGGTCATATTGGCCTACGGCCCCTCAAGTTCTTCAGTTTCCTGCTGTCCAGGAAGGTCCCCTGTCCTCTGAGTGCAGCCACCCTTCTGTGATATTAAGTACAAGATTGTACACTGGCTGTGTTCAAACTTCTGTTTCCTGGAGGAAGAGGTTAATTTCCCAGTTGCTTACTTTTGTGTTGGGGCCACCTTTGAGCAGGCTGCAGGCTCCCTTTGGGAGCATTAGTTGTCAAAAATCCCTCGGTATGGAGTTATGTTTGGTTAAGAAGGACTCGGTAATGCCCCAGCTCTCTTGAGGGCTCATCCTAAAGGAGGGAAGTGGGGTGAGGAGGTGGGATCTTGACTCAGGGCACAGAAACCCAAAAATTATGGAATATGGAAGTGAAATGGCAGATCAAGCTGGAAGAGCTCTTCTTGGAGCCACACAGAGGGGTGTACTTGCAGGCTGGTTGAAGCTCCCTGAGGCAGGGGTTTCCTGTGGCTTTCCTTGAGGCCCCCTCACCCTTGTCAGGTGAATGCCTCCCTGAGTTGTTGCTGAGCAGTGCGCACAGGTAATGGGTGGAGAGAAGGCTTCATGCAGTGGGCTGGGTGATCACATCGCATTGGTCTGAAGCTGACAGCTCCGTTTGAGGAAACATCTCTCTACTATTCTTATCTATGGATGGTCTTGTGAAGAACTTGTGGTGTCCAAGGACTGTGCTTGGCTGCCCAGGCTGTGGTGTCACTTGGGTGATGGTGGCAAGAAAACCAGCTGTCCTGTGGAGTAGTGCCTGTTCAACAACTTGTGGTTTATCAGCTCTTCCTGTAAGTGACTCTTCTCTTCTGTATCTGGTCCCTTCCATTTCTAGTCCTGCTTCCTTCTCTTTAATTAAAACAATTTTATTCTTTCTTGGCCCTCATGCTAACATTTATAGCCTTTGTGAGAAGATCTAATCAGAAGATGCTAGCAGGGTGCTCTTTCAGACTGAAACCCTTTTTAATAACTTAATAATATTTTTAATTCTCAGGTGTTGCCAGGCAGGACTGGCAGCCAGGAGGGACCAAAGCTCTCTTTGGAGGAGCAAAGTTTGCAAATGTCTGTCACCTCAGTCCCAGAGGCTGGCAGGACAGAGCACAGCTGCTTGGCCTCTTACCTGCTCTTTCTATACAACACTTAAAAACCAAGCTGCTGACCTGCAAGGACTTGAGCCTTCAGGTGGGAACAAATCTGTTTGCCCATATGGAATGAAGTTGTGCATAAAAAGCCCTACACTTCCTCCTGCTTTTTGCATGCCTGGTGTACCATACCCCTCATGGCACCTCGCTGCTTGGGGACTGAGCCTCCCCCATAGCCTTGCATCCCTCTGAAGAAAGAGCGAGCCCAAGGCAAGTACCTTTGCAGTCAGGTGGGGCTTGGGCTACTTGGATGAGCAGCTGGTGCTGTGGCCTACTTACAGGCTGCAAGGCATTGAAGCTATTTGTGTATTTGCTCAGGACACAGAGGAAACTCCTGAAATCTCTCTGACAATGCAGGAGGGTGCACACTGGGTATGTGGGCGCACTTTTTTTTTTTAAACAAGTGGGGGTGTTGAAATTGTCCTGTGTTGTGGCCTCTGGTGACCAGTTTAGTTCCCTGATGCTGTCACGATGCCAGTGGGCTGTGTGCCCCCATGCTCGGGCTGTAGTTGGAGGGGTTTGGTCTGGGTTTGCAAACTGGGCCTGTGGGGAAATCCTGTGCCTGGGGCCACTGAGTCCCAAGAGGTGAGATGGATTGAAACCACCACAG
Organism: Falco peregrinus; assembly: GCF_023634155.1. Lineage (NCBI taxonomy): Eukaryota > Metazoa > Chordata > Aves > Falconiformes > Falconidae > Falco > Falco peregrinus. The sequence continues at coordinate 38,736,768 of NC_073729.1, read as the reverse complement.
TGAATCCCCCCATTGTGACCATGGCTAGGTACTGCCTTACTGGTGAGAGTGGATACAACATGCTCCATGGCTGCTCTGTCGCCCAGCACTTGGAGCTGAGAGGACAGGGAAAAGCGTTATTCAGACATTTGCCAGGAAAGAACTTCTTGAACCCTGTGAAGGGGAGCTGGAGTTAATTTTTTTGATCTCCAAGTTACAGCCTTACCTCTCTGTGATCCTGGGTTTATCACGTTTTTCCAGAGTTCCTGATGTTGTGTTCAAGCCTTGTGTGGCAGCCTGCAGCTGGCCCTGCTCCAGGAATGTGCTCCTTGCTTTTCCTTTTCTGTCTTTACATATGAATGTGATTGTACTTTGGTATTTCAATGTGTTCTGTGCAGTTTTTTTCCCCTAGTTAAACTCTAACTCAGTCATCCTCAGCCCCTCAATTTTAAGGGGACCGAACAGGTCACCAACCCAGGTCATCCACTTACATGTCTTTACATGCAAAGATAAATGTAAGCTTATTAAAACGGAAAGCTATAGTTAGCAACATATGCTCAGTCATGGCCAAGTGCCATCAGAAGAATTCATTATTTTCAATAGCTTGCACTTAACAGAAAATAGCTGACTCTTCCTCTCTCCTGAGGAGCAGCAGTGGTGGTATAGCAGTCAGTGTTTCAGAGTGTTGTTAATCCAGGTACTGGCAAAACAGATCAAAACCAGTGTGCTCTTGAACGTTAAAAAGATTGATCACTCAACTGTCTTGATCACTCAGCTGGGCCTTGCAGGGTTGGTTTGTTGTGTTTTTTTTCCTTGCTGCTCCATAAGTACTTCCTGTCTCCCCCAAGCTCATCAGTGTGTGTGTGTCGCTTTTGCAGTGTGGGGTGTCCCACCATGCCTGCTCTCCTGCTCCCCTGTCTTTCCCCTCCAGAGGACAGTGTGCCATGCTCCCCTTCTTTGGGTGAAGCCTCCCCCCTTCCAGCGGCAGCCCCTGCTCAAGTTGCCACTCTGCCACCTGGGTCTAAGTCCCCTGTGCCCCACTTCCTAGAGACTGCCTGTCCTTGTGAAGAGTTATGGTGCTCTCAGAGGTTGCTGCTCCTCATGTCCCCTCTGACCTGTCCCTTGGACCCTCTTTGCCAGTTCCTTATCTTACTTGCACTTCTTTGCTGCTGTCTCTGTGAATGCGTTCATCTCTTCCCAGCACTGCTGGGCTCTGCTGCTGCCCTGGTTTTCTCCTTTCATACCATTTATGGATGGCATCTCTTTACAGTTGACAATGCCCTTGATAATGGCAGTGACTTGCTGATTTGATCCTGTGCCTATGGTTTGTCATTGCAACTGCATGGAAATAATCAGGCTGGCTCTGTGATTCCTACCCCAAGCCATGGCACGAGGTACTGGTATAGCTGTTTCTTTCACCTTAAATCAAATAGGGGAACTGATGTAGTTTTGACCAAAAAATACTGAACAACAAACCAGATGTTTTCTGGACACAGGGTTTCCCAAGTGGGACCCACTTGCAGGCACGCTCTTGGCAGCACCCTGCCCAGCTCTGGCAATGGTGGGAGCCCAGCAGGAATCAGTGCCATGGGGAAAGGTGACGTTCTCTGTTCCCAGCTGCTTGTTGGACCAGTGCAAATGCTCGTGGTGGTAATAGCCTGGCTGGGTGAGCAGATCTGGCTGAAAATGGAACTATACCACAAAAAAAGTGGCTTTCACCTGAATCAGCTTCCCCAGCCAGCCTGTCTGGTAGCCTGAACATCAGCCCTGTGTGAGACTGCATGGAGGTCAGCATTGCACGGTAAGTGTTGTGGCAGGGAGAATTGCACCTTTTCAAAGAGGCAGTTCAGGTTTATTTTGTGTTGAACTCACACTGTACTTAGCAATTTTGCATCCTCAAAGAGCTGAGGAGCAGGCTGCTTTTCAGGGGTGCATGGCAGACTGTTCAGCATTGAATGCACCCACGGTTTTCCTAGCAGGGTAGTTAGTGTGTTCTGCAATTTAAATGCTCTCCTAGACTTGACTGGTGGGATGGGACATGCTGACCTTCCCCAGAAAGCCCAGGCAGAGCCGAGGGCTGTGCTGCCCTGCCAGCAGATGCCTCTGCTCCCATGGTTGTGCCAGCAGGGCCGAGTACCAGGCTGCCATTTCAAACACTGCAGTGCTGCCACTGTCAGCCCAGATGCCTCTGAGAAACCGCAGGCCAGCAGCAGAGGGTGTGTGAGAGGGATGCAATGGGATCTCCCTTCTGCTGTTCCTCTGGGAATGGCTCCTGTTGCTTTGCCTTTGCCAGGGAGTGGCTGGAGGCTGTCAGGGCGAGCCCCCAGGGCACCTGACAGAGGTGGGTTTCAAGGGTGGCTCTGGACCTGTCCTGTTCACATGGCTTTTATTAATAACAGAAATAACTTGTGTTAAGTCCAGCCTCCTTCCTGCAGCCTCCACCTCCGTGGTGAGGAGGAGGAGGGTGGAGGGCCAGGACTTGGAGTGTGTGAGGAGGTGCTGGGGGGCACAGTGTAGATCTTATCCCTGTTTTCAGCTGCACACTTGAGCATACCGTCAGGGGTGAGATCACTTTAGTGGCAGCATCTCTCCCATGCAGGAGGAGGTCCTGTTGGCGTTTGCACCTCCTTCTTCTTTTATCTGGGCTAGCCAAAATTGTTTTGGCTACAGCACCATGGAGATACTGGCTTTGCTGAGCTCCTCTGCTCTCACCTGGGCCAGCTTTTTGGGGTAGGTGGGTTACTGTTGAAGGCTGATGTGCCATGTATGAGGACTTAGCAGGCCAACACCTCTGTTGCCACAAAACCATTATGCTGGTCTGCCTGAAAACCAGCCCTACAGCTGCCTGCGTTGCTTTCTCGCTAAGCCCTAGGCTGGGCCAGCATGGGTGCTGGTGAGGGGCTTCTCTGGGCAGCAGAGGGGTATGGATCAGTGGCAGGCTGTGCCTGTCCTTTGGGTCACCTTACACCTGAAGGGTCACCGAGGGGGGGAGAGGAGGAACCTGCAGTGGAGATGCTCTCATCCACCAGTCACTCCCCATGTATATCTTTTGGCCAAGCAAGTGTGGGCTTCAAGCAGGGACTGGGTGATCCAGAGATCCCTTCCAGACCTGTGGCATGTGAGCCCTGCAGACAGGCACTTGCATGGGCAGGCTGCCTGCAGGGTTAGGAGCCAGGGGTTTGGTCTCCCAAGGTGGTATTAACAACAGGGTGCAGCTCCCAAAAGGAGCAGATCCTGCCTTTGCAGAGCCTCCTGCTCTTGAGAGTGAATTTCCCTGTATATCTCACCAGGCGCCAGCACTCCTGCATGCTAGCCCTTGATGTGAGTTCTCAGAGCATCAGCAGGTGATGTTCACCCATCCTGTGCTGCTAGACCCAGACTTGTGAGTGGTGTGAGCTGATGTCAGGGCTGGACTAGGTGGGGAGACCTCCCCTTCCTTGTGCCAGGGAGTTGCTGATTCGGCTCAGCCCCATCTCTAACCCTTCCCCTTGTCTTTCCCCCGAACCCCTTAGTTAGATTGCTGGATTACTGAATGGCCCTAAGCAATGCTTTGATCTGTAGCACAGCTTCCTGGCCTAGAAGCAGCAGATCTGTAGGACTCCCAGACAGCCCATTTGCCTCGAGCCTCTGGCCCAGACTAATGCAGCTTTCTTGTTCCTACAGCTCGGATTGGGTGGAGATCATCGAGCCCCGCTCCCAGGAGCGGATGTATGTTAACCTGACCACGGGTGAGTGTGGCTGGGAGCCTCCTCCCAACCTGAAGGTGCGCCAGTCGGACCAAAAGCAGTGGTGGGAGCTCTTCGACCAAAACAACAACCGCTTCTACTACTACAATGCTATCACACAGCAGACCGTGTGGCACCGGCCCCAGGGCTGTGACATCGTGCCCTTGGCACAGCTCCAGGCCATGAAGCGCAGCTCCCAGCCTGACTGCGGGGCCCAGCAGCACCGGGGCAGCACAGGCAGTGATGGCAGAAGCACCCCAATCCAAATGGTCCTGTTGCAGGAGATGGAAAAGGGCAAGAGGGACTGTTCTGCAGAGAAGAGGAAAGAGCCTGGCAGGTAGGGAGAGCTGTAGCCCTCTCTGTTTGTGTTTGATGGGTGGCTTCAGTTGCCATGCAGGCACCTGCCTGGCCAATGGGCTGGGAAGCCATGCTGCCCCGAGAGGGTGCAGTGCTGGGACAAAGTGCTGCCAGGCCAGTGATCACCACTGCGTGGCCTCTTCCCAGAATACAGCTGTACACTTTCACCACTGTGGTACCACTTGAATGTCCCCAGTCTGGGCCAGGCCTTGTTTGTGTGAGGCACCACAAAAACACACGTCAAAAGATAATTGTCACTCCAGAGCCCTTTGTGCTGAACAGAAGGAGTGGGGATAGGCAAGAATGTCACACAGTGACGAGAGCTCTGTCAGACGCTTATGATGGGGTTTGCTGGGATGGCTGAGCCGCTGTGCGAGGGGTTAGGCTGCTGCAGAGTATGGGTAAGCCTGGCTGCTCTCTTTTCCTCCCCATTCGTTTGTCTGCTTGCATGTACTTGTAGCTTCAGCCAGGGCAGGAGGTGGGGCTGCGGGGACAGAGTTCCTGGGCACAGTTATTTGGTCTGTCAAGCCTGGAATGATAATGGGATGCTGTTTTTTTTTGGCTAAAAGATCTTCTTAAACTCAAACCAGTCTGACAACAAGGGTGGGGGGTGCTGGTGTATTGAAACTTTGCCAGCTTCAGCTGCACAAAAGCATCCCCTCCCCAGGCTCTGTGGGGTTGGGCCATCTGCCTGGGCCACTGCCTGGGGCTGCGCTGCATCCTTCTTGCCATGTCTGGGTGTCGTTCTGCCCTGGAGAATGTGGTACCAACAGCTGGGGAGGCCATGCAGCAAGCCCAGTTGAGTCACGCTGAGAAGTGACTCACCCAAGGGCTAGAGCAGAGCTCAGGCTGGGACTTCTGCTATCTATGCCAGTGCTCCTTGTCCCCTCTTCTGGGTAATGCAGTGAGCTAGGCTTTTTTTAACAGCTTGGGTTTTGAATGGAGGTTGTCTCTCTGTGTGCCTGGTGCAGTCAAGGAGATAATAAAAAAGTCAAGATGATAAAACCCATGTAGGACGGTGATTCTGGAAAATGCATACCTAGAGTGCCCTACACTGAGATTTATCGCTTGTCTTCTGCCCCCTATAAGATGCTTCTGTGTTCACTTCAGATCTGCATGACTGGGAAACACTGGTGATGCACATGAAGTGCACCAGAAAGTGCCTGTGATGCTTCCATTGCCTCCTGCCCCAGGAGCTGCCCCTCTGAGCTTCAGACCCATCCAGAGCATGATCCCTGCTCTGCCAGGAGAAACCCAAAGAGTGAGAAATGCCTTAAGCTGAACCTCAGTAGCTCCCAGTTCCCTCTGGTGTGTGTCCCCCGCCAGTGACCACAGGTGAGCCACAGGCACGTGGGATTTGCCGTGAACCGACTGGCTTCCCCTCCTTGTCCCTCTGCAGCCTGGTATTCTGGGACAGTTGGGACAGGTGCCAGCAAACTAAGTCTTTCCAGAGGGGCGAGTACAAGGTCCTTGCACAGGGCGTAAGATACCCTGAGCTATGTGGGGTCCAAAATACTTCTGATTTGGCTCTCAGGAGGGAAACATGGACTCCTCAGCCTTGGTCCGGGTAACAGCTGTGCCTCAAGGGATAAGCGATGCCAGCTCTGACCCATCCCTCAGCTCTCTGGCCCTCTTGGCAGGGAGGACCCCATGCAGCGTCACTCATATAGGAGGAAGGGGAGTGAGGTGATGTGGCCAGCAGTTTGGCTGGCAAGGAAAAGTAAAGCAAACTGGTGCCAGGTAGCATCTTGGGTGTCCCTGCTGGTTCTCCTGCAAGTGAGGGGAGTGGGAAGGCGTCCTCCCTCACTCCATTCCAAGCCCTTTGAGCCTGCAACAAACTCCATTGAATGTCAAGCACTGGGAAGGGTTTGAGTGGCAGCTTGTCTGGGGAACTAACAGACTGCTTGGACATGTGAGGCTTTTCCGGATCCTTGCACCGGTATTTGCCTGTGGAAGCTGCTTTCTTGGAAGCAGGAGACTGAGCATTGTTTTCTTGCCCATCCATCATGTGTTGTCACCGCTGTTTGTGAGTGGGGGTTGCATGTCTGATTATGGTGCAGAGAATGATTTCCCTACCTGAGTCTTGACACCCAGGGAGAGATTTCTTCCCTTTTGCTAGCTTGTAAAATGTTGAGTAAAGAGCTGAGCCTAAAGCAAGTGTTCCCAGGTGGGATCTAATGCCCTTGCTGGTGTGCTTTTGCTGTTACTAGACCAGACACCTCAAGCTTGTCAGCTCTGCTGTCTGTGGTGCTCTCCAAGGACAAAGTGTGTCCTCTTCCCCTTCTTGGCAGGGATGCAGCTGTATAAACAGAGGGTGAATACGTTGAATGCTGTTGGTAGCATCTGACTTCTTTATAGGTACCTGTACCCAATATAGTTTTGTTTTTGTCTCTAACAGGAGCATGAAAGATTTGTTCTTCGCTATGTTTGTCATTCTGTGATAGATGAAGAGACCAGCATGGTCCCCAAGATGGGCCTCCTGCAAGCACATGCCACAGGGAGCTGGGGGAAGGGATTTTGTCCTTTTTCCAGTAATACTTTGTGGTTGAGTTTTGGTTTTTTTTCTTTTAGCAGACTGTTTTTTCCCACCCTTCTTCTCTCGTGCCTTCTGTCAACACTGCTAAATCTGCTGTGTCCGCTGCCATGTTTCAGTGCTTCCAAACCCTCTGCGCACTGTTTTCAACAGCCTCAGGCAGAGTGGAGACACTCCCCAGACAGGTGGATGCTGCACTGCTCTGCCTTGCTGCCTGTTCCCTCAGTCTACATGCCAATTCCCACCTTCTCCCTCACCACCCCACTGCTTGATGCTGCTCTTGCAGCTCTCTGAAGCACACCAGCTGGGAGCAGCCTTCTCTAGACACTGGCCCTTGGCTTCCCTGGGCAGATGGGTGGGTCGACCGCCCCCTGGGAAGTGGCAGCTGCTTGCTGAGGGGGAGATGCTGCTGTGATCCCCAGAGCCTCTTGGGGAAGCTCTTCTGCCCATGCACATACTCTTGTTTCTGTGCTTCCCGCTGCTGCCCAGCCCAGTGCCAGTTCTGTTCCTCCCTCACCAGAGCAAGGACAGTGGGCAGCACTTGCCTTACAGCTCCAGACCCATTCTGAGCACTTGGGATACTAGCAGGAGGGAAGACTGACTCTCTCCAGGGATGATGGAGGCCAAATGCTCCTTTCACACACTGGAAAGATCTCTAAAGGAGTGATGTGTTCCCCTGGGGACTGTGAGACCAGCCTGGGGCTGAAAGCAGTCGGTAGCATTCTGGAAATGTCTTGTGAGCCACTGCAGCCATGCTGGTGTTTGCTGAAGCTCCTCAGGCCTCATGGATGAGAAAGGGCTGGGCGTGGCAGCGGGCCGAGGTCTGAAGAGGACAGTCTTGCTGGGAGCAGAGCCTGTGTGCTAGTCTTCAGCATTCGGGCATGCCACCAGTCAGGGCTGCAAGTGGACTCTGCCATCCCCAGCTCTGCTGTCTGTGCAGACTGGACTTTTTTTCTCCTCTTCCCATGGTTCTCCCTGGGTCGGGGACTTGTTTTCAGAGTGGTGTTTTGAGGTTCCCCTTGCGATAACAATGCATTTCAAAGTCGTTCAGGTGGAAATCTGCTGTCCCTAGGAACATCCTGTCCCCCAGAACAGGAGAGGCATGGGTTCCTTCTGCATGGGCAGCAGACTGTGCTGCCTGTCCCCTCCACACCCACCTTCCCCACAGTTCGGCATCCAGGGCTGGGAGGGAGAAGGGGCTTGGTTTCATTGTGCCAGGAAGGTGTGCTGGAAGCGGGGTCAGAAGGGATGTGTGACATGAAGCCTGTGAAGGTGGTTATGAGGGCGCCTCTGCCTCTTACAAGTCTGGTTTGCCTCATCATATGCTTATGTCCCTTGAGGCCCTGTGTAAGTAATGCCAATATTAAGTTCTTTACAATTGGGCGAGAAACACCATAATGCAGCCTTGTTTCCTTCTTAAGCTGCTGGGCTTGGGGCAGGGCGTGCAAACACAATGCACTTTGCACAGGTCTGCAGAGCTGTCCTCAGGGCCATGCACGCCTGGGTTTGGGTGGGTTGCCTCCATGGGGTCTCTATCCCTGCCTCTGGCGTGGCCACCGGAGGCAGCAGCGCCGCAGAAATACAAACATCCCTGTTCATCTGCCTCTGTCAAAGCACCAGGAAACTGCTGGAAAGGACAGAGCTGAGGTCCAGGGCCTTTTCTCCAGGCTTCTGGGAGGGAAGAGCAAACAATGGAGCTCCGGAGCCTGGGAAAATCTGCCGGATACACTGGGTCTGCTGGCGCTGGGTGCGGACTGGGAAAGCCAGCGCTGGGTTGTGGTGTTTATATTGGAGCTACTTGAAAGCATTCCTCGAAGGAACCATCTTGGGGAGCTCCACAGGGTCTCTGCTGCTGGTGGCTGAAGAGCATGGCTGAGAGGCTGCACTGGGAGATTTCTCCATTGCTGGCTTTGCTTACTGTTAGGGCTTTCACTGCCCAGAAGGACAAGGCTGGACCTTTTTTCATGCTGGGAAGTCAGGAAGTCCCAGTTCTCTTCTGCTTAGTCTCTTCAACAGCAGGGGGAAAGAATTGAGGGAAGCTGTATCAGGACATAGCCTCAAGGGATCATTCATGGCTGTGGAAACAGTCCTTTCAAAAAAGCCTCTATGCTGTGATGTTGCCCCTTTCCTCTGATCTCCAGTGGCAGGGCGGCTGGAGACAGCATGTTGTGTCCAAGAGGAGACTGACAGGCAAAGTGGGGTAGGGCACACATTTGGAGGTTTCACTTCTCCATCATGTTCACTTACAAACCTTCTGGTCAGGGGGAGCATGGTGGTCATGGTCTGGCTGGAGCTTGGCTCCCTCTTCCCTCAGTGATATTGGACTGGTGGAGCTCTACTGTCTCCTCTGGTCCTGTGAGGCACCACACACACCCTTCCCGCCACCCCCCCCGCCCCCCCCCCCCCCCCCCCCCCCCCCCGATATCATGGTGGAGCGATGCAGGGACACTACCATGTCATGAAGAATATGCCTGAGTCCCACACAAGCCCTGAAGGCAAAGCTCCGGGGTGCAGTACCCTCTCCTTGAAGTAGGAGTGCCGGTGGGCATGCAGAAGGCATTGGAGAGCTCTGGGGAGGTACCAAGGAACCCCTGGCAAATGCTTGTGTTCCTGGACCGCTCCTCACATCCTGAATTGTGGCCCCTTGCTTGTCTCCTGCTTCTGACTGACAGCCCACCTTGCTTGGTTGCCCTACATGGCCATCATGCAAAAGGTCCCTGTGCCATCATCCCCCAAGAGCTGCCTGAGCACTGCTGGGCTCTGTCAGCTCCAGGAGCTTGCAGCAGTTGGTCTGAAACAGTGTGGGATGGGCTAGGTCCTAGCACAGGCTTTGCCTCTCAGCCTAAAGGAGGGAGCGTGAGTGCAGAGGTAGTGGAGCCCGTTTCTCTGGCCTTGTTGCCTGTCAGGGCACAGACTGCGAGTGCCAAAGCCCTGCTGTAGGGCGGCTTGCTGCTTGTGACAGAACCCATTGTCTCATTGCCTTGCTGTGGCCATCCGAATAACCTGTCCTGCTGGCGGGTCTTGGGGCCTCTGTGGAGCTGGCACAGGGAGAGCCCCGTGTGAGGATGGGGCTCCTGCTGCTCCCCACTGTCCCCCACCCATGGACTGAGCCGATGCTGAGGCCCCACCCCATCCTCCCATCCCGAGCAGGGCCAAGGCATGGGATGTCTTCCTCCCACCCCAGCGAAGTGACTCAGGGCAGTGAGGAGCTGTTGCGCTTTGGGCACCCTCGCCTTCCTGCTAGCAATGGGTTACAGGTAGGCATCTTGGCTTGTCCTCCAGGAAGAGTCTGTGAGCACAGCACCCCCTTTTCTTTTCCCTGTTAAATGTCTCATTGCTCATCTGAAGACCGAAATGTGGGCTTTGCTCTTTTACACAGATGTGGGGGTGGGGAGGTCATTACTAGCTGGGGTCCCATGGCACCCTAACATCATAATGCCATACTGGGACAGGAGCCTGTCTCTGGAGGCCAGGCTGGTGATACTGCTTGGCTATTCAGCCCTGCACCTGAGCAGGGACAGATGGGGACATGTGCAGCGCTGCAGTGTGGGTGTGAATTGACAGGACTGTTACAGCTGATCATGCAGGAGGTGGTGTGGCTGCCAGCTGTGCAGGCAGGGAGAGGCTGCTCACTGCAGCGCAGCACTGAGCGAGGAGGTGGCAGGGCTTCGGGCTGAGCTCCTGCTGCCCCACGTCAGTGAGTGTTTGGCAAGTAGCGGAGTGGCATGCACTGGTGGGCCTGTCGATGCCATGTAGCACCAGCACATGCTGAGCCTGTGCGGTGGGACGAGCGTGGTTGTGTGGTGCTGTGCCTGCCAGGCCTCCACTGAGTGGGTGGTTTAGCTGTGCATGGAGCTGGCTGGAGGTGCAGTATTGGAGGTCAGGGAGAGGAATAACACTAGGCCGGTGGCTCACAGTATGTTGGGTCCAGTGCCTTCCCATAGAGTGCAGGGTTATTTTCCAACCCTGCTATAGGGCTGAGGATCTCTGAAGGCAGGGGGATATGCCTACAGCTCAGGGGCTGCAGTGCTGCTGAGCTGTGGCTGTTCTCCCCTGAGATCCAACAGCTGGGTAGTGCTGGTCCAGATGCAGTGCTGCTCCAGCCGTAGCACTGTGTTAAAGATCACTCCTGACCTGCCTGCCAAGTCAGGAGCCTGTGAGTAGCTCTGTTCTGCTTGTCTTTGATGTGGTTCTTTACCAGTTTCACTTCCCTGCTGTGAAATGAGCTGCTGGTACAGCCAAGCAGGGGGAATCAGTGAACTAGTGTTAGAAATGCTCATTTAAAAGTCTACCAAATGTTGCTGCTTTGGTTCTTCCCGTTAGTCCGGGAGCTCTTCAAGGAACAACTGGGTCTTTAGCAGCACCTGTGGTTGGGATCGGAGCTTGGCTGTGTGCAGGAGGGATGCACAAGTGTGAGGAGCCTCCCCAGGGAGGGATCCCTGGTGGGTTGCAAGGCCACGTGTCCTCAGGAATGCCACCCCTATCCTGCCATTACTACTGGCCATTCCCTGCCCATGTCCTTGCCTAGTGCTGCTGGTGTGCTGCTTCAGGCATCACGCCTCTGGGAAGAAGCACACACAGGATAAGCTTCTGATAGCAAAACAGGAGTTGGAAGAGCAGGGGCTGTGCTTCATGGCAGCTTGGGCAGGTGGAAGGAGGCCAATCCCAAATCCCTCAGTGTTTCCCAAGCAGCTGCTCTTGGGACAGGGCTTGGGTCAGTCCTGAGCAGTGATGCTGTGAGCAAGAGGCAACGACTGCGGGACAGTCCTTCCTCATAGTGATGGCATATCATCTTGAAGTACTGTCAGGAGTTCCCTGACAGGACAGGGCATGTGCAACATGGCCTCAGGACTTACCCAGTCACAGCTGGGAGCAGATACATGGAGGGAGGGCACAAAATGAGGCCAGGTTCGAGGGGACCTTCCCGGGAACAATGGTGCCTTTGAAGACCTGGAAGCTCAGGCTGATTTAAGAGCCTTTCCATTCCCTTTTTGCCAGAGCTCACGAACACATGCCAGCTATAGCCACTGCAGAATGTGCCTTTGGGACTGGGATGCTGCAGTGGGCATGGTGGGTTGTAGTGGATCCTGAGTACTACTACCATGGGTCAGAGGATACTCCCAGCAGATGAGGATTTCACAGCCATGAGAGCTGAGCAGGGCCAGTAGGTTTGGCCAAGGGAACCAGATCTGATGGCATCTGGACTAGACTGGGAGGATCCCTACACAGAGGCTTGGTGGGTTGCATGGGAGTAACCCAGGGACATCAGCCCCTGTAAATCTCCCATTGATGTTGTAGGTTTTTCTGCAAATTAAATATGCATTTTGAAACTTAGATCAAAAAACCAATATGGTCTGTAAGGACTGTCATTATAGTTTGACAATCTAAAGGCAGGCACTTGGGATTATTTTCCAGCTTGAGTGGTCCAGAATAGTTTATTGGTCCTTAGCTGGTCATTCTGGGTGCTGTGCTAGCTAATGAGCCTTGGGAAGTGTAGGCTGTTTCCTATCTCAGTTCTGTTGATACCAGATGGGTTATAGGATGATGAATTTGTTTCATCCCAGTGTTCTGCTGTTCACAATTCAGAAATTTTTCATGTGTGTAACAATGATGTGTTTCTGTTTCAGGAAGGGGAATCTCTAGGGAAAAACGAGGAGTTGATATAACTTGCGGAATCTCCAGGCACTTTGAGATTAACAATCTGATATTTGGGTAAAAGTGCAGGATAATTCAGTTAATATAATTCATAAATAATTCCCTGTATTTCTATCTTTCTTCCTTTAGGGAGACTCCTACCCACTGGCAGCCTCTGCCAGGCACGAAAGCAGCCATGTTGGTCAAAGTGAACAGTTTGAGGAAGATGCAGAGCTCTTCAAACAGTTTGCTTCAGCTGCAGAGTGCTCCAGAGCCCAACAGCCAAAATTCTCTTCCAAAACCAGCCATATATGCTCAGCCTCAGTCCATGTCCCAGAGCCCTGGTGCCACAAAGCAAACGCCTACAGGAGAAACACAGCAGTCTATGCAGGTCAAAAAGACAGAGAATGGTGGGTTTTGCCTGGTGCTGATGAATGGTCCGACTTCTCGAACACCTCCAAGGAGCCAGACAGGAACACCCCAGCCTACATCCCCCAAGTATGCCTCCCCTGCACCTATATACGATGAGCCATCTTTAGAGTCTCCAATTTATGATGAGCCACCAGTAGATATGGACACTGAAAGCATCGGTATCAGTAGGATTTCTCCACCAAGGTCACCAAGCAATAGCTTAAAAAAGCAGCTGCAACCAACCAAATTATTACAGTATCCAGGTATGCAACAGCAGCAAGCTGCAAAGAAGCATGCAAGAAATCCTTCTTCAACTGAATACAGTCCAGCTGGCAAAGAATATATAAAACACATGGTCAATGTTGATCAGTCTTGCAAACTCTCCCACTCTTCTACTGCAACATCGGATGCCTCTACTAAACTGCCTGGTCAGCTTACTTCAAAGGACAGCTTCAAGCAGTCTTGGAGGATCTTGGAAGCCAACGTCCTCAAGAACATGGAAGCCCTCCACAGTCGGCAGAGCAGCCTGCAAGCTCAAGAGTACCCAGCTGGTATAAGCCATCAGGATTCTGGTTATTCAACTGGTCCTTCTCCAAGTTTGAGAAAAAGGAAGGGAAGGAGGCAAGGGACAGGTCAAGGAAGACCTGGCTCTGTGGGCAGCAGTAGTGAGCTCACAGCTTTGAATGATAAGCTCATCGCTGAGATGCGTGCTGTGGTGGGCAGGTCAGCAGCTTGCAGGGGAAGCAAAGCCAGCCTTGATGCTGAAAGTCTGGAGAGCAGCATCACAGCAGAGAGCAACAAAGTCAGATTTCAGTCTGACCACTTGAAAAAATGCATCAGCCAGAGCTCAAGGGACGACGTCTCAGCTAGCAATAGGTCTCTGTATAGACAGGGCCTGGACAGCAGGGGCAGCTTTCCCAATGAAGTGGCTGCTCCACAGGACACAGTGAGGCAGAAGAGGACTTTTGAGAAAATAGATTCTCTAGAAAAAAATGTGACCAGCCAGACAAGCTTGGCTTCATCAGATGCTACATGCCACTCCTCCCAGGTACCTCTCCATCTACACTGGGTTAAATCGCATGCCTTTGCTGGATGGTCGTGGTGCAGAGCCAAATACCTGGTCTGCTCCTGGGTGGGTTTAGGGGATGTGCTGCAGGCAGAACATGTCTGTGCCTGCAGAACAGCAAACAGGTCACAGAGCCTCACAGGTTTCACAGAATCACGGAACGGTCAGGGTGGGAAGGGAGATCACCTAGTCCAACCCCATGCTGAAGCAGGTTATCCTAGAGCAGGTTGCACAGGATCATGTCCAGGAGGTTTTGAATGTCTCCAGAGAAGGAGGCACCACAGCCTCTCTGGGCAGCCTGTCCCAGCACTCACTCACCTTGGGTAAAGAAGCCTTTCCTCGTACCCAGATGGAAGTTCTCATATTGCAGTTTGTGCTTGTTGCCCCTTGTCCTGAAAAGAGCCTTGCCCCTTCCTCCCGACACTCACCTTTAAGACATTTGTAGACACTGATAAGATCCCCCCCTCAGTGATCTCTTCTCCAGGCTAAACAGGCCCAGCTCTCTCAGCCTCTGCTCTCAAGGGAGATGCTCCAGCCTCCTCCTCATCTTTGTAGCCTCCGCTGAACCCTCTCCAGCAGTTCCCTGTCTCTCTGGAACTGGGGAGCCCAGAACCGGACAGAGTGGTGGAGACCCCATTTCAGGCCAGTGGTATGAGAGGAGCAGGAATTGTGCCAGAGTTGCTGGGGTACAGGACGCAGTTGTCAGAATTTGTATGGCCATGTGGGCAGTGTTTTATGTTTTTTCCTCTCTCTTCTTTTTCTAACAGTTCCTCTTCCTGTGTTCTCCCTCCCAGTCATTCCTGAGCATTGAATGGAAATACTCAGAAAACCAGTGACAGTGACTCTAGCATCTTCTTGTTGGAAAAGCTATTTTAAAACCTACTTGTGTGCCTGCACAAGTGAAGCCGTTTTTCTCTGTAACACAGCACTCTTACAGAATTTAGTTTGCCATCTTTTCTCCTGTTTTCTCCCATGATGGAAACTTGTCCTTCATGGTTTTAGTTAAGATTTAGGTTCTATATAAGTGACTTTTATATCCTGTGAAGGTTTTGTCCTTTTCCTCTTTGCTCACTCTTCTGACTATTTGACTCCTGCTGAACAGCCTGAGTCGCTGCATCTCCTCTGTGAGGCACAGCTGATAACAGTCCTCCAGTGTGAAAAGTGACTATTTTAATGTGTTGTTGTCTTCTCCTGTTTGCTAGCACACAACCTTTAATGAAGAAACTTGGCAAAGCTGCTTGACCATTTCAGATTGCTCCATTTCAGTAGACATGAGGTGTAACTTCTCTCTAAAACTCAGGCTGACACCTCCCCACTGTACTGGATTTATGTGTATTCGTTCTCCTCTTTATCGTAATTTCTGATCAATAGGGCCTTGCTTTCACCAGAAACCCTTTTTAAAACTGATGTCATGTTCCCACGTTTTCTGTTTTTCAGACACACGGCCAGTTTGAGTTTACAGAACTCGCACGTTACTGTTAATAGTTCAGCAGTTTCATTTCACAAGCTCTTTAGGCTTCTTGGAAGACTGCTGTCCAGTGCTCAGGATGTGTTACACCTTGTTGCATTGATGGGGAGAGCTGAGACTTGATGTCTTGATTATGCACAGGAGGTGGTGGGTTGGGGATAGGCTGTGAATGGCCTTGAAGATGCAGAAAAATTTTCTGTGTGGTAGAATGGAGAAGGAGAATACAGTGGAAATTGTAAGAAGATGGAAGTTGTGGTAAAGGCAACAAGTCAATAAATAGTGTATTTACAGAAATACTCTGAGTTGTAAGGGTCCAAGTAAGGAGGGGAGGAGGCTGCAGAGAATACGGCAGCAAAATCACTGCCTTGCTTGAAAATGGCAGTGCGTGGCTTGAGTCACCAGCAATGTCCTGTGCTGGGCCTGCATGATGGAGAGGAGAATTGGGAGACAAGGAAGTTCTGCCCATCCTCCTTGGATAATGAAGTTCTAGGACAGGCTGAACAGAGGTGGATGTGTCTTGTCAGCGCAAAGATAATAGCTGGGTAGTTGCATGAATGAGATTTGAGAGATAAACTCTAGAGAGTATGAGGAGGTGGATCCTCAGAAGTAATGTGCTGAAGGAGCAGTTAGGGTGGTAGGAGGAAAACCAGCCCTGGGCATGGAAGCTGGAGTGAAGGAGATAAAGGATGGAGACAGCAGAGAACTGCAGGCAGGGATTTTTAGTTAGGGTGTTGAGTGAATTCAGAGAGGGTGAGGAGGGAGAGGGGTAACTCGAAGGGTAAAAAAACAAAACAAAGTAGAAAAGCAGGAGAAATGATTGTGCCTCAGACTGGCAATAAGAGGTGGAGTGTGATGTGATGTGTGCTAATCCTGCCATCCACATGTAGGTACATGTTAGGTGTATGATATGGAAGGGTTAGACTGCACAAGCCTCTGATGTGAGTTCAGCAGTTCCCCCTTACTAAGAAAAAAACACTGACTTACTCTAAACATTTAAGAACTAACATGTATTTTGGAGTTGCCTGTGGGCAAGGACTGGAATGGAGCATGGCGCACAAGTTAAAGGTGATCTGCAAAGAAGGAAAATGCATGTCTTATTTCACTTTTTCTATTGCCAAACCAAAATTTACAGGATTTTTGTTTCTTTATCTTCCTTTAAAAACCAAAAATGTCAAGATTATCTTGTTTGGCTTTTTCCTATTTACTGGAGATCTCCTTGGAGAACACAATGTGAAGTGTTTGCTCTTAGTTGCTGTATGTGGGAATTTCAAGTCTAACAAAAAAAGTCTGTTTCCTAAAACAACTTCTTGGGTGTTTGAGTTCAATATGTGTCCCAGGCTGCCACTTCCATCCAAACTAGAGAATTCTGGATGGGCAAAATAAGTGTCTTATTCCCACAAGTAATTATTACACACCATTTTCTTGGGATCAGTACTACCAAAGCTTTAATTATGTAGTTATCTGCATGGATTGCTGGGGAAGGATGGACAAGGGCTGCATGTAAAAACTGTGTCCAAAGTCTGGAAGGAAGGTCTTTGTCTCTGCTGCTTGTGTCTGTAAACTTGTGATCAGTGAACTTGTCCCTGGAGCAAAGGAGTTTGATGACTGCAGGCTGTGGGCGGGGAGCTGCTGTCCCTAGTTCTCAGAGAAGAAAAAACAACCCAGTACTTGTGAACAATTCTGATTTGGGGAGGGTTAAGCCTGTCTTGGATAGGAAAACGTGGTAGGAGCCCATCGCAGGGGTGCACTTGAGTTCAGTGCAGTGGTACTCACAGACGCATTGGGTCTGTAGCCACAGCCTGTATCTTCCCTGTGGATGCTGAGGATTTGGCAGGAGGCTGCGCTGCATCTGTAGGGTACAGTGAGAGCCAGCTCTGTTGGTGGTGGAAGTTGACTGATGCAGATATCCAGTCTCCTTCGCTTCACCAACTCAGACATGATTTATCCTATCTGGGTGAGAGCCTAGCCATCAAAATAACTGTGCCCATGCTCCGCTGTGCCTCTCTTAGCTTCTCCTGCCCCATTTGTGTGCCTGGCCAGTGTTTCCATTAGGAAAGTCATGGTGGAATGGAGATACATGTTTTCAATGCCTCAGTGCAGAGGCTGTCCAGGCACAGGCTGCCCAAAGGTCAGCAGCTCCTCATGGCTGCCAGACATGTTGATTTGGTTTTGTCTTTCTTGGTTTTTTTCTTGCTAGAACTTGGGAAAATAGTAAAGGCAGGAACCATCTATGGGATTGTAGCGGCCACAAAGGGTAAAGGTGAGAGGAAAACAGTGCTAATAGTGCTGTGGCTGTCTAGTCTCTTACCACCTCCTGGTGTTCCCTGCCCACCTCCTGGGCTCCTGTGGCTCCACAGAAACTGAGAGGTAAAGAGTGAGGAGAAACCTGTGGCTCCTTGGTGCCACAGAGCTGTAGTGCTTCTCTGGGAGTTAGCCCAGCTCCTGCTTGGGCTGTCCTCTGGAGCTCTGGGACAAGCTGGACAATCAGGCCTGTTACTCCATGTCCCAGTGCTTCCCTCAGGGACAGCACCAGTGTACAGCTGTGCCAGCCAGGCTCTTGCAGAACTACAGATGTCAGACACCAATTCGTACAAAGTCATGTTTTGTACAGATTCAATGCTTTGCAGTTGCTGGTAGCTTTATGACTCACCGCTGATAATTTTCCTGGCAGAGTAAGGGGTCATCTAAGTTGCTTTTAACATGTCTGTTCTCCATTGCAGCCCAGGACAATAGAATTGGACCCCAAGCAGGAGAGCAGTGGCCAGCCTGGTGGCTGTGTAGGATATAATTTCCCTTACAATACTCTACGGAAGCCCATATCTCAGAGCAGCATGGCAGACTGGGCTTCTAAAAACCTGAACATGCACACGCAGGGAATCTTCCGCCGAAGGATCTCTATCTCCAACATGCTGTCCTGGAATGGTGGCTCTATCAAAAAGCCAATGCTTATCACTAGCAACCACACCATCAAAAAAGAGGCATGTGAGATGTTCAAACTGGTACAGAGCTACATGGGAGATCGTCAGACTCGCATGGACCGCAATCATGTGGCATTGGTCACAGTCACCAAGTGCTGGAGCATGCAAGGTTTACGGGATGAACTCTACATACAATTGATCCGGCAGACAACAGATAATACATGCTACCGAAGTCTGGCATGGGGCTGGGAACTGATGGCCATAAGTTTGGCCTTTTTCTCCCCATCACCCAAATTTCAGTCTTACCTGGAAGGTTACATTTATCGCCACCTTGACAGTGATGAAAACAGTAAGTGCCTCGTGCACGCGGACTCCGTCCCCAGCAGCATTCTGGCAAGTTGTGCCACTTACTCAGGGTTGTCTGGTTTTTAAGACTACAGGTAGTCAGTCACCAGCCAGTGCTGTCGTTTCCATGTGTTGGGCGAGAGCATCATGTGCTGGGCAAGTTCATCCTTCCTTGGTGGGATGAAGCTGCCACCAGCTCATGTCCCTGTGGTTCTCACTTGTGTCTGGCAAAGAAATGCAAGCCCTAGACTGTGCTCATCTCGCCAGTTAGTATGGCAGGATCAGCACTGAAAAGAGCTTATTTGGACCTGCCATGGGCAGAGTTTCTTTGGGTTCTCCAAAGACATGATTTACCTCAAAGTTCCTTAAAGCAGGCAAAAAAAAAAAAAAAAAAAAAAAAGGAGAGATGAATGTTAATATAAATTTTTTTAGGGAGCCATTGCAAACATTACAAACAGATCTTGGCTTGGCAAATAGTTGGGGATCCTGAAGGATGCTGGCTTTTGTTGTAAACAGGTGCAATTTATCTGCCTTTCAGAAGCTTTGGGGACCAGCCCAGCATATATTCAGTTATTAGCTCAATCGTAAATTGCTATAGCACCCTGGGGGGGGGGGGGGAAAACAAGAAGAAGAAAAAAAAAAAAAAAAAGCCAGGTGCCAGTCTGGAGGGTATTTATTGGCTTATTTGTCACTGTTTCAACAGTGGACCCTGTGTCTTGTCCCGTCTCAGGTGAGAAACCAGAGCATCTATTTCCACTTGGGGCTTCAAATGCAGGTTAAAGTCCCCTCAGATCTCCAGGGCAGGTTCTGCCTGCTCTGCTAGTTCTGCCCTTGCTGGTGAGTGTGGCAGTGGAGGTGGGTCCTAGGGGCAGCAGTGGGGCAATGCCAACCTTTGCTTTCTGGTTTCATGCTTGTAGCCTTAAGGTGGGGTTCCTTCTCTGAACTGCTGAATGGGTAGCACTGGTTTAGGTTTTCATGAGGATCCTAAACCCTTTTCCCTTCTTCCCAAAACACTTCCCTCCAGCTACACTTGGCCCAGGAGCGAAAAATCACACTGCTAGCACCAGGGTCCAGGCAGCAAGAAGCAGTAATCTGAACTATTTGAGTGGGTTGTTCCTTCTGCTGGTGTTTAGACAGTTAAGTTTATTTAGGTATAAGCTTGCTTATATATACACCCCTTCTCAGCTATTTTGCCTTTTGGAGAACTTGGGTGGTGTTCTGGGGCCCCTCACTTGTGTGCGTTTGGAGCTGGCTGTGGTACAGGACCTTTCCCCTAGCAGACCTCCTTGTGCTGGAGTTAGGCTGGCTACCGTGTCTAAGGGCAGTTCTGGGCTTTGGCATTTTATTATTTCACATTATTAATCCAAAGCCTCTTCTGAATTTTCAGTTGCCCAGCGCATCAAGGAGCTTGTGGATCTGAAAAACAAGAAGAACTCAAAATCCAGGAAAAAGAGGAAACAAAACACCGAGGATGAAGGTAAGGGGAGGCAGAGCATGCAGGGAGCTAAGAGGGAGGACTGCAGTGACAGCAGACAGGCAGGGATGCTGAGCTCCACTGAAAATCAGACTGTTTCTTTAACTGCATATACTTAGATTTGGGAAACTTTACTGCAGGTAGCTGGTGTGAGAGGTTTGACCAGGGCATAGGTGAGCAGTATGAGTGGTAGCTGCGCAGCACATGGGACAGGTAGCAGTGTGGTAGCAGGGGAGGACCCCTTTCACTCACAATTGTGTGAGAAAAGGGATTTTAATTTGAATGCAGACCTGGAACTGTAATTCAACTGGTCTGTGTATGCCATGGAGTTTCCTATAGCATGTTACAGTGCTAAAAGCCATACAAGCCAGCCCGCTGAAAAGAACATGTCTCACTTGTAGTGGTGGATTGTGTAAATCACCACCCAGCCTGAGGACCTTCAGGGAGGACACTGATATCTGGCAAAGAATACTGCCTTTTTCTGTCCGGTATTGGCTTCCCCATGTCCACACTTCCTGGACTCTGCAGTCCAGGGCTTGCAATAGCATCTCTGCTGAATGAACAAGAGCTCACATATTCCTCCAGCCTCAGGTTTTAACTGCTGGCTGCAGAATAATACTTTATCTGGCTAAAGTCTTGCTAGACAAAGTCCATTCAATTTTTTTTTTAATATTGCTTTCAGGAAGCTTGAGCCAACCCCGTGAATTCATGTCAAGCAGCAGTTTACATCATGTGGCCTTGGTGTTTTTAATCTGGGAGAGCTGGAGTCCAGCTTCCTGCATTGCTTACCCTTACCTGATGCCAGCAGGCAGGTGTGTGAAACACGGACACTACAGCTTTGCTGTCCTGCAGTGCCTTCCTTGTGTCACTGCTCCTCTGAGGCAGCTGCAAGCCTGGGAAGTGACTGAGGAGGCCCTTTGGTTGCAGCCCCTCCAATAAAAGTGTCTTTTGCTTCTCTGTCTCCAGTGGCATTCAGAGCAGAGACCTGAAATTGCACAGAGGGATTATATTTGTGATAGGGTTATGTCTTTTTGCTTTCTTGTTCAGGCCCAGGAGAGTTCAGCTCATTCTGAGCCTTTGAAAAGTCATTTTGCATGTACTTACAGGGACTTTGAGCTCTTTATGGGACAACTCCCTGGAGATTGCTCTGTGCAGGGCATGCTCTGTCTGTGGGCTGAGCAGGTTCTTTTGTGCAATTGCTTGTCTGTATTGCATGTGCTGGAGTTGTGCTTAGGAAGACAGAGGTATTTTTTACCTAAAAGTAAGTTTTAAATTAATTATGTATAGGTATATGAAAGTGCACCACGATAACTTCATAAAGTTTCCAGAACGAAAGTCAGAAGTGCCTGTGTGGCCTCAGCTGGGGCTCTGGTGACAGGTCACACACTGTTCCCTTTCTTGGACTGTGTCTGCTTTCTGGCACACAGAAGACAGTGAACTGGCAGTGAATGTGGGCTTTAGAATAAATGAGCTGGTTTGCAGGCTCCTGCTGGCTTCTGCAAAGATGGCAAGGGGCACAGCAAAGGAGGCAGGAGGGCTAGCAGGTCACTTAAACCAGCTTTTTCACAAGTGACCGATAACACTGAGGGTTTTTTCTGGGGCCTGACCTCAGAGCTGCACCTGAAGTAAGGGGAGGTCCCGCAGGAGCATGCCAGGTTCTTTCTGCAGCTGGCAGGAACCGTCCAGCTTTCCCTCGGGATACCTATATCTGCTCCAGCAGCCCCGCTTGCCAGATGTGTGAGGGGTGAGTAGGATGCAGCTCTCTGACGTTGCAGAGCTGTTGTGAGAAGTTCATTATTAGCTCTGAAATACTTGGATGTTTATGGCTGTAGCAGTAATTTAGCAGACACACAGAGACATCCTTAAGTGCAGAGGCTTGTAAAAAAACACTTGCGTGAGTAAACATTTACCATCTGACATGCACCCAAAGAAATAATTTTGAAGTTTCCCATGCTTAATCTTTGTTTTCTAGTGTAATTCTCTGCAAGTAAATGAAATGTGAAGGTGGTGCGAGATCTTTCCATGGATCAATAACCCACTGAAAGGCAGAAGAATAGCAGGTAGAAATAAATGATGTGTTTTCAGAAGGAGGATTGTCTGTTGATCCTCCAGGAATGTAAGCAGGGCTATGGGTCTATACGAGGAAGCAAATAATGAGCTGGCAGCTCAGTGTTGGTACAAAACTATTCAGGATTATAAAAACTAAAGGTGCAGAGGGATCTTGCAAGGGTGAGTAACTGAGCAATCAAGCAGCAGAGAACGTTGTGTCAACAAAAGCAAAGTATTGGACATGGGGGAGATGTCCCTAACTGCACATGCAGCATCAGGCTGCTACGTAGCTGATTCAAGGAAAAAAAGACATTTTGCAGCCCATATATGAATTTCCAGAAATGTATACATGGTGCTGGGAAGCAGTTAGAAAACAGGGTTAGAAGCTTGTAGAAAAGAGACAGAGAGCAAATTAACACTTGGCTGTAGTCATACTGTGCCCGCTCCGCACAGTGGTCTCTCCAGGGCTGATGGATGTGGTAGGGGAAGCCTCACAGGAGCTCGACCTGGAGGAGAGAAGAGGGGGAGAAGGTCAGTGGGTTGAAACAAATGGCAGGTCATCTGTGGGGAAAGCAAGATGAAGAAAATTTCTCGTCATTTATCTCAGCAAAACAGGAAACTGCCCCGTTTTGTTGTGGGCAGCAGGCTTAAGAGCGCTCTGTCCTGAAGCACAAAATAAATCATTAAGAGTCAGCAAAGCAAGCTGTTGTGCAAATTAGGAGCATAAACAGGTTTAGGAGGAAATGGGACAATTCAAAGAAGGGAGGTCTGTCAGTTGATAGTTAATGGTCCAGGTGCAGCACTGCCTCGGGGTATCTCCCACCTGCTGTTAGCCAGGAGATTTTCACAAGGCAATATTAATTTTTGAAACATTATTTCTGTTTCTTATCCTCCTGGTGGCAGATGCAGGCTGGTGACTCATAAAGCCCTTCAGGCTGACAAAGCACAGCATTTCCCACATAGGGAGTGGTGATGGAGCAGAATTTGGGATGGAGAAGAATGCACTGGTGGTGTAGGAAGAGGGGCCAAACCAGTGCAGTAAAATGGGGATGCTTGGGCAGATCAAAGCCAGGAGAGCGGCACTGGTGCAAAGCCCAGCTGAGCTGTTCAGGAGGTGCCTACCCTTGTGGGGAAGAGCACAGCAAGATGGGCCCCCAGTCTGAGAGCCTGCACTATGCCAGGCTGATGCCAGTGAGAGGCCACGTTAGATCTGAGAAATACCGAGACGGCAGCTACAGCTGTACTGAAGTATGTGTCCCGTGGCTAGGTCCTGAATCCACATTGTTTGCTGCATTTTTTAAGGCATTTTTTGGCAGGAGAGTGTTCCAGTATGTTCTTGCATGTGCCCTGCCTGGATTTTAACTTGTTATAAAAGGAGAGGTTCTTTAAGAAGCTCTTCACATGTGTTTCTAGGCCAGCATATGGAAAAATATTTTCCTTTGCAAACTATTTTTCACTGTGTGGTTTTTTAGTAGTCTTCTGTTCCCAAGCTCCTGGGGCTACTGTGGTACCACAGGAAATAACAGGTCAACTTGGATTTCACAGATCCATGATGTGCTCAGAGAAGTGGAATTGCCTTTAGTATTAGCCCTTTCCAACCCATGTAGGCAGAGCTGCTCGTTCCTGCACCAAAGGGTGTGAGCTGAGGAGCAGAGGGAGTACCTGGCCCACTTCTTAGGAGAACTGACAATGCACAGTAAGCTAAATGCCAGGAGCCAGTCTCTAGCTGAGCATTTTAAAAGCAGCCAGATGGTTGACTCGGTCGCTGGTTTCGAAGAGTGGAGGCTAAAGCTAAATTCTGCCTCTCCCTCGTGTTTCTCTCTGCAGCTCACTGGTTGCCTCTCAGCTTCTCCACATCTCCTTCACCCATCTCACTCGGCATGTGCCCTGGGAGCCGGGAGCGCTGGTGCTCGGGCAGGTGACTTCCACTGCATAGCAGGGAGGCTGCACGCTGTGCGTTTAAGGTGTGAGCCCCTGTGGGAGCCATTTGTTCTTTGCCCGCTGTGGCAGTGTGCCAGTCACCCCATTCCTCAGGGCTCCTTCTACTTTTTTGGTGATTCAGGTCCATGGGCAGTAATCAGTCCAGCCCCTTGCATATGGGGCAAGTTTAGTTTTCAGTTTATTTGCCTGAAATTTGGTCAGCTCCACGCATGGCCCCAGCAGTCTCCTGTGGGTCGGAGGCTACAGCTTGGTTGTCGCTGGGAGCAGGATGCCTCGCTGCAGACTGTGCATGATACAGGTTTTAGGTGTTTCCCAGGATCAGAGAACTTTCTGGGAAAGTACAAAACAGGCTTCAGGCAAACATGTCTGGCTGTTGCCCATGCATCAGCCGTGCAGGCTCTTCAATGCAACCAATTTCTTTGCAAACCTCGTTAAACTCTTAGGGTGATTATGAGTTTCATGGTCTAATTACAGTGTGAAAAAGCATTTCCTATTACTAGTTTTGAATGTGCTGCTTCCTGCGTAATTGTTGTGATGCAGAGCCACAGTCCAGTCTTTTCCCCATTCCCTCCTTTGTGAAGTGGATGCCACTTTGCAGTGGGGCGTGTAGGTGTGTCTGCGCATTTTAACAACAGAAGCCTTAACCTGGAATAGGGAAGCATCACCAAGCAGCTGACTGGTTTTGTTTTCTTTAATCCTTAAACATTTCCAGTATAAATAATGCCTGGGATTAGCAGGATTTTTGCATACGGGGAATATTTTGCTTTAGATGTTCCCAAGAGAGAAATTCTTAAAACTAACTTTCGTTCCCATTGTCTGCGGGAGTGGGGGATGCTGTTGTACCTCCTTTGGCATTGCTCCACTGTTACGGAGATGCCTCGCTCCAGCTGTCAAGCAGATTGATTGAAGTGGGGGTGCTTGTTCCGTTGTGGGGAGCCAAGGACTGTGGTTTGTCTGCAGGATGAGAGGAGAACAGGTAAAGCACATCTGTCACCTTTGTGACTTGTAGTTCTGCTTGGGAAGAGCTTGTCCTCCCTGTGCATTGAGAGGATTTGAAGAACTCCAGGCTCCTGACCAGCTTACCTAAGCTGTAGGGTGTGTGAAAGGCTGATCTGAAACACACAGCATCTGACCGGAATGTAGATTTTTAAAAGCCACAAGTATTTTGAACTCTGCTGCAAGCTTTGAGCCTGGCAGGGAATCAAATAAGGCAGATCTATTCACTGCTTTCAGCAAGTAATTTGGACTTGACTCAAAAAAGAACAAAAGGCCAATGGTTTTGGGAAAACTCTCCCAGCAATCGGTGCAAACATTTCTCTTGGTGTCACAGGGGGATTAGCTCTGTGAATCCTGGCTCTGCTCATCCTCAGAGTTCACTGAACCAAACGCAACCGGAGCAGCCATTCTTGCAGAGGGCTGCAGCTTTTGCAGTAAAGTTCCCAAGTTCTGTTGTGTCTGATTTTCATCATATTGCAGAGCATGCCCAAGCCTCACAGTAGAAGGTTAGGAGGCTGCAGGCAGAAGTGTGAGGAAGTCTGCAAGGCTTTGAGAAGACGAGAGAGACCCTGCCATCTCCCCACGCCTTGCCTTGCATCCTGAGCTCACTGCTGGTGCTGCCTCTTCAGCCCCACACACCTTTCTGTGCTGCTGTCTCTTTCACTAGCCCAGGACTGCAGTTCTTGAATCATAAGCAATTTGTTTAAAATGCTTTGAAATCTTTCCTGGCAGGAGGCTGGCTCTGCATGCTCCTTAGCTGAGATGTGGCAATATGTAAATACCCAGCCCTGTGTCTGGGAGCCATGTAACTCCAGCCATGATGCTGGGAGCAAGAACTCGCTTTTGCATGCATGCCCGGGCTGTGAGTGTCGAGCATGTGCCTTGCATTGAGTCAGGACAGGGTCAGGCTGCCAGTGCAAGAGGTGGAGATCTGCAGGAGCGGGGCTGGGAGGTGCAGAGCTGTGAGCCTTGACTTAGAAGACTAATCCCTCCAACCCTAAGCACCAGCTTGCACTGATGCTGCCTGCCATGGGACTGCAGGGCATTTGGTGTGAGGTTTTGACAATCTCTGCCCTGCCCGCACAACAGGCTGTGCAGAAAGGGGTGGCTGTTTATGCTGAACTGCTGCACTGGTGCTCTCTGAAGGGCTCTGGTGTGGTGGGTGCGCAGTGCTGTGGGCTGACCACTTGTTTCTCCTTCCCACCAGGCCTGCCCATCAGCACCTATGCTAAATACTGCTACCGGAAGCTCCAGAAAGTAGCTGTCACCGGAGGCAAAAAGGTGAGCAGCTGCCCCAGCTCCAGGGCCTGTGGACTGTGTGGCAGTCTGCTTCCCAGACCCCAGAGCAGTCAGTCCTGTGGCTCTGGGAATTCACCACTGATTCAGTGATGGGAATGGCAGATAGAGTGAGCGGTGGAGGCTTGCTCAGGGCTTATCTCTCCATGAACCTGTGGGAGAAGGTTGCTGCCCAGGTCCCACCATCCTCCTGGCAGACAGCAACGCAGGCCACGCTGGCAGCTGCGTGGCTGTGTGCTTCCTGGCCTTGGGGACGTGGGGGACAAACCTGATGTTTACTTGTTTCCAGGGTAAGAGGAGCTGTTGGTGCAGGGGATGCCCATCATTTGGTTTCTTCAGGTGAGGGAAGAATCTCTCTCTGCCATTGAGAGCTTGGATGGGCCAGGTCTTGCAGCTGATTTACTGCAGAGTTCCCACTTCAGAAAATCACACAGTGGAGGTGGCTGGCATGGAGGGGAGCCTCGGTGCTCTGCATTATCTGGAAAACCCCCTCTTCCCTTTTCCTCTGCATGGAGCTGTGAAAGCTGGCAGGTGGTCTCAGCCTGTCCTAGACCTCATCCTGGGTCTTCAAGCCAGATCCGGTCATCTTTTATTTCTGCAAATCCCTCTGAGGCCTCCCTGCCATCTCGATTCCATGTACAGCAAGCAGATAGCTAAAATACCTCAGGAGGGGTGAAGGCCCCTGGCATCCCTGCAGGGATGGGACAGGAAACCTCTGGACACTCATTGCACGCAGCTGCGGCCCTGGCAGCTGCCGCTCTCCAAGGGGCTGGTGGGAGCTTGGCCCTGTTGTGTCTCTTGCTTGGATGCAGAGTCATTGCCAAGTAGCCACTGCAGTGGGCAGCCTGGTGCCCCGCTGGCAGCACTCTGCATTTCTCTGAATCTCTGCCAGGAGAGATTCAAAGCCCCTTTCGAGTGTCAGTGTCTTTCAGAAGCAACAGACCCCAGCATCGGCTTTCTAGCGAGCTTTTGCACCTCTAAGAACAAAGCTTTCCCTGGAGTTGGACATACCTGGAATTCCCTTCTCCAAAGGGCTGTTTTTCAGCTGTCGGCAAGTGGTCACCCAGTGCTGGGCTGGCGTACATGTGCTGACCTCACTATGGCCAGGGGCAGGCTGGGCTCCATTCTTCCACCTGCCACACCAGCAGGTAGAGCTACAGCTGGAGTTGTGCAGTGTGCAAAACAGCAACAGAATCCCTGCAGAGACAGCCCAAACTCTCCAGAACAGTATTCTGCCAACAGGCAGCAGCTTCTCCACTCCTCTTGGGCCTGATGAGTTGACCCTCCCCTGATTTTAGGAGGTAGAGGCTGCAGAGAGAGAACCATGCTGCCAGGAGGCCAGAAAGGTGTCCACATACATGGGTGGTCCTCTCCATCCTGGCCACTCACAACCACTGTCCCTAGGTCACTGTTTCTCTGTGGGCTGGCTGTGCCACAGGTGCACTGAGCTCTCCTCTGTCCTCAGGGCCTCCGTAAACCAACAGTGGAAGAGATAACACATGCCAGGAATGCCATCGTGACTCCATCACTCTTCGGCAGCTCCCTGGAGGAAATCATGCTACGGCAGCAGGACATGTACCCGGGTAACAAGCTGCCCTGGGTGCAGACGCAGCTATCACAGCAGGTCCTGGCTCTGGGAGGAGAACAGACGGAAGGGATTTTCAGGTGAGCTTTTGGGCACTGTATTATTTTTGAGCCACCCACATGTCAGTTCTCAAAACCAAGCAAATACTGGCCTCCACATGCTTCCTCTTCCCTGAGAATAGCACTCTGACACAGATTGGACAAAAAAACCACCTTTCCCATGTTCAGGAATCACCTCTTAAAGTAGCATTAGCCATTTGCATACATTAGTACAGAGGGGACAGCATAGATGTGACTTGACCTATTTAGGAGAGCATGTACACGGGCAAGGCACTGAACTTTCACCAACTTCAATGCTGGTAGTTGTGAGGAAGAGATAAGCTCTTGGGTCCCTGGCAGAGCCACTCATCAAATGCAGCACATCAGCCTTGATGATGGACCAGACATGAGGAGCTGAGAGACACATAGAATCTGTATGGTGAACGTAGGGGATCCTGGTTTGGTGTTGGGTTTTTTTGTTTGGGTTTTGGGTTTGTTTTTTTTTTTTAATTTAGATTTGTGCTAGGTAGCTAAACTTGATTTAAAGTAGCTAGCAAAAGATTCAACTTTGCCTTGAAAGGGTTTCTAATATCTTGGTATGTTTAGTCAGAGATGCTTCTTATCTTTGGACTGAACATGCTGCAGAGAGGCCTAGTTACAGAAAATAATCACTTCTGAGGACAGAACGATAGTTGATGCCTGAGCTAGTGGGAAGGAGACAAGTGTTTCTTCTACCCCTCACTTTAAAGCTGTGTCTAAAAACAGGCAACCTGTTCTTTGAGGATCTGCTTCTGTAGCTACCACTGGTGTGTGTTCCCTTCTCCCTGGGGCCCCAGAAGCAGATTCAGAGCCACCGGCTGCCACGCCAGGCACATTGCCCTGCTTGCTCTCTAAAGCATCTTTGCTGCATCTCTGTTCGCAGGATACCTGGTGACATAGATGAAGTCAATGCATTGAAGTTGCAGGTGGATCAGTGGAGAATCCCAAGCAGCCTTGGTGATCCAAACATCCCAGGTACGGGAACGAGGCTGGCATGTGTGCTGCAGCCTCAGCCATGGGTACAGTGCAGAGGGGAAGGTACAGGAGCCGCCGAGGAAGTGTGCTGCTGCTTGGGGATGCGTACACAGGGTGTCTTCACCAACTGGGCTCTCAGTCTGTGTATTTCCACTGCCTTTCCAAATACTGCCCATAGAAAAACACCGGGGGCAGTGGGGGAACCTTTGCCTCCAGCTGGCTCTGGCGCAGTCAGGCTGTGCAAGCTAAGCAGCATGCAGAGCAGCTTGGAGTCATTTAGGAGCAGTGCTCTAGCTCCAGGGTCTCATTGTCCTCTCCTTTAGGCAACTTCAGAACCGCTTCCTGGAGGAGCAGGTAGGTAAGAGCTAGCATTTCCCTCTAACTGGCCAGTTTGGCTGCCTGAGCATTTCAGAGCCAAGACTGAAATAAGGTGAAACAGCACGAGTGCAGAATCCCTTCTCTGCCCTCTGTTTCCTGAGACCTTGAGTCTTGCTGACAAGTTTTGCCTCTGAAGGTGGTGGGGAGGCCACCAGAGCTGTTCTCATGCACCCTGCTTTCTGCCCAGCCTCTCTTCTCAAGCTTTGGTATCGGGAGCTGGAGGAGCCTGTGATCCCCCAGCAGTTCTACAAAGAGTGTATCAGCAACTACGAGAACCCTGATGCTGCTGTGGCTGTAGTGCAACTTTTGCCGGAGCTCAACAGGCTGGTGCTGTGTTACCTCATACACTTCCTGCAGGTAGGCAGCCCCCACAGTCCTGCATCCCTGCTGCCAGACAGGAGCCTGGAGCCCGTGGGGCGTGGTTACTGGGAAGGCTGTGGTGGGCAGTCAGCAGGTTTTTAGGATCTCTGACGTGTATTTAAGGTGGGATTGATGGAGGGCAGTCTGCTGGCCTTGTCCCTTATAGGAGAAATAAACCATGTTCCTGATCTTGTAGAGCATGGGGCCAGTCTCAGAGGTTGAGATCAGCAAGTTGTTCCCTGTCTGCTGAGGCTCCCACACTGCTGGCTATGTCAGAGCACAGTGGTGGTCTTCTGTGAATGTGTGGCCGTTGGGGTATTGACCTTCAGGCAGGGCACATCTCTGCTCTCCTTGCATCTCTTCTTAGGCCATGTGTTTGGAATCTCTTGCCCTTTTCTGCTGCTTCTGCTGAATGTCATCTTCTTATCTGCAGATCTTTGCTCAGCCATCAAATGTGGGCAGAACGAAGATGGATGTGAATAACCTGGCCATGGTGATGGCCCCCAATTGCCTGCGCTGCCAGTCTGATGACCCTCGCATTATCTTTGAGAACACACGCAAAGAAATGTCTTTTCTTCGCATGCTGATAGTGCACTTGGACACAAGCTTCATCAGAGGGCTGGTTTGAGCTGCTGGCCCTGGAGTCCAAAACACCGCTCTGGGGAGTTGCTGAGTGCCCAAAGTATTCTCCCCTCCACTTAGGTTTCTTCCATTGTCCTTGTTGTTTATCATACCCTGGGTTAGCCCCTGAGCATCTCCCAGCATATGACCTGGAGGGCAAGGACTAGACACTCTTGGAAGGCTCAGGCTGCCTTCCAAGCAGCACCAGGTAGTCCTTGGACATGCCAGGCCAGATTTAGTGGTTCCTGGCCTTCCAGTGTGAGTCAGAGGGGGGCAGCCCTCCTCAGAGCCACAGAACTGGTTGCTCATTGAAAGGGCTGTGATGTCGATGAGAAATTGCTGCCTGATGCATTGACACTCTCCATCTCCCTTCTGGAGGTAGAGTTGGCTTTGGGTCGGAGGACATCACTCCTGCGTTGCAGCATGAGCTAGTCATGGGTGAGATGCTGCCTATTACTGGGCATAATCCTACTGCTCTGGAGCCAGCCTGGTTCACCTCTGCAGACTGTTGGTTAGAGGCATGAGGATTGTTCTGACACCCCATGATGCTGTTGGTAGAGGAGTGTGAAAGTGCAGGGGGTTCGCTGAGGCAGAGTCGTTCCTTGGACTGCCCTGGTCAGTGGGAGCATATTGCAGCTCAGGGAGTGGAGGTGTTTGAACCTCTGCTACTGGTGGCTGGATAGGCAGACATTCCACAGCTGGGAGCCCTGGCAGGCCAGATCTACATAGCATCTACCTCGCTTTCTCCTTTAGGCAGCTTCAGAGACACACAGATGGTTAGTGTGTGGGACCAGCCCTTTGCTGAGCTAAACCAGCACACACCTATGCTGGAACCTGACAACAATCAGATAAACAATCTCTTTGGCATCCTCCTAATGAGGGCCATATCCTCTGGAGGGGTAACCCTAGCGGTCTTGCAGCATCCTTCTGCTCCAGGCAGTGTGAGCTGACACCAGCTTTCCTGAATAGCATCTCAGCTGCTCAGAGCAGCCTCCACAGCTCTGGCACCCCCCCTTGCTGGTACCACATCCCTCTCAGACTGCGCTGCCAGGGAACTGAATACCAATTTTGACCACCTTCCTGGTTCAGCCCAGGTCTAAAGGTAGCTGGAAGGTCCCCCAGCAGGTAAGACTGTTGACCTGGAGTCAACTGTGGCACCTGTTCCCACCAAATTCCCACCAGAGTTGCAGAGGGGTTGGGAAGGAAGGGAAGAGAATGGCAAGAGGCAGGTCTGAGTGGCTGAGGTGTGATGGAGCCTGCATAGGGATGGTGTGAGGTAGGCAGCTCAGCGTTTTCACTGCTGCTGGTAAATCCCTGCGGCTTTCTGTGTGCCCCCAGAAGCAGGGCATAGCAAGGATAGTGTCTTTCAGAGGAAGCACCTGGATTTCCCTGCAGCCTCTGGATTCTATTGCATGTTCCTTAGCAAGCAGCAGATTCTAATTCTGTGGCATCCTGGTGGTACTCTTCCTTTGAAGTGTCTTCCCTGCTGGAGGCAGGGCTGCTGCTGAAAGCTGCATGTTGGGATTACTCATGTAATGCTAAGTCTGCCAGTAGCATCCAAGGTTGCATTTGCATTTCTGCAGCCCTTTCACTTTAAAGTGGGGACCTGAGATCATCCTTTCTTGATTGCAGTGGGGACCCAAGCCTTCCTGGCAGTGACATCTGAATCTGTACCAAAATTTTGGGCACAAGGCACCACATGCAGAGAGTGCCCCAAGCCTGCTGGCTGCTTGGATCTCTTAATGTGCATGAGTGGGGTTCCCAGGGCGCATGTTTGCTTGGATGAACTCCACAGTAGTTCAGTTTGTGCCCAGGTGAACAGGGGTCATGGTTCCTCTCCTTGTACCAGATGCTTCTGTGGTCCAGTGGCCCATTAACTCTTGCTCCCATGTCAGGATTGGCTCTGTCAAACATGCCTTCAAAAATGTTTCACCCACCCATCCCCTCTCATCCCATGCCATCCCAGTGCTTCGAAGCCATTCATCTTGGTTTGGCCTTCTAAAGAACTGAACGATTTGTACTTCAGGTGTGGAGCTACTTTCCCAGAAATGTAGATACAGAGCATTACCAGCTCTGCCACATTGTACTGAAGTTTGAATTGTTGAACAGGCTTGGGATGCTGTGTCCTTCCCTGCCGTGGGCTGGAGCAGCTGTGTGGTGTTTGCCCTCCTTTTTGGGCTGCAGATGCATGTGCCTCACCTGCAGCCAGCCACTGCGTAGGTGATCTAGGTTATTCCTTGCACTTAGCGGTAGCAGTCAATCAAACCATAGGCATTTGCTGCCATTGCAAATGAATGCTTCTTGCCAGGGCTGTAAAATAGGCTAATAAATGACACTGGATATTATTTTCTTTGCCAACAGATTTGTAAATACAAATCAGTAAAGCAGCCTCTTCTCTGTTATAATAATAAATACAATCTGCATGGTTGTCTCTTGTCTTTTTTGTGAATTTCTGAAGCATGATCATGTCCACCTGGAGCTGCAGATTTTAGCATTCATGAGTAATGTTTGGGAATTGGCAGTGACGTAAGCACTTAGAAACCAAACCGTGGGCTGGTTCTGCTGTTCTTAATTAGGCAGCTACTAAGGGGCACTCAATGAAACTTGGAAAAGAATGGGTTAAACCAGAGAAAGGGTAGTACTTGTTTACATTGGATCTTCTGGAGCCTTTCAGAGAAGTTTGTGGGCAATAGGTCCACAAATGGGCAGTCAGAAGATGAGAGGGACACTGCTGATGTCCCTTACCTTGCAGCAGTGGGTGCTGCAAGTGGACTGCAGGAGGTGCCCACATGCACGTGCTTCCCCTGTGTAGTCTGCTGTTGGAGATGTGATTAGACAGGCTGCCAGGCTGACCTACCCGGGACATTTTTATGTTCAGACTGGAGGATTCTCTGATGTTTTCTCCATCCTAGCTCCAAGGAGCAGCTGGGAGCAGTCTGTGTTGGTGCTCCAGACTTGCACTGGCTGTACACTGCGGTGGGGCTGCAGTGCAAGTGCTGGCTGTGCCACTTCAGCCGTGCTGGAGGAGGCACCTGCAGCCTGGAGACTTGCCACTGATAGTGGAAGTGTAATGTGTCCTGACGGGGCCGGCACCCTTGCAGTGGTGGGTGGTCTTCCGGGTGCTGCTGGGTGTCTCGCTGTTTTTTTGTCTTCTCTTCACAGAGCCTGGTGCGAGCCTTTTGCCATCTCTGCGATTGTGTCCTAGAAATCTGCAAACAGAAATGGTAAAAGCAATTCTCCCAGTTGCTGGTTGCAGCTGATAGGTGCTATGTCCTCAGGTGCCTCCACACTCCACTCCAGCTCCTGAAGAGGTTGGCAGCTGTTGGGGAATCACAGGTGAATTTTGGACCTGTCTAGGTTCAGCTTGAGATGGAGGAAGGTAGGGCTCAGCTTTGGCAACTGCTTGTTGTTTTACAGGACATGGTGACCAGGAGGCCACCCCTCCTGGCAGAGAAGCTTCTGGCAGTTTCTCCTCTTGCAAATGTGAGAAGTCTCCCTCCTCCTGGCCCACCAGAAGCACTCAGAAGCTGTGCCACCTCCCCAGAAATCCAGGGCAGTTGGAGGCCAGTTTTTAGCCTAATTCTCATGTAGTTTTTTTGCCTAATCCTCATGTCGAGCTTTGCACTAAATTGGCCCTGTGGGAAGACAGAGACCAGAGGAACAGGCAGGCCTGGGCCAGGAGCCCTGCAGCACTAGAGGGAGGCGGAGACGGGAGGATCCCTGTCCTGACGCTGCCCCAGCATGGGTTTGGCTTGAGCTCTGCAAAGCACTGGTGGGTTTAGCAGGACAGGCTGGTGGAGCTGAGCTGGGGCTCTGCAGAGCAGGGCTTGGGCTGTGGCACACCCACTGACTGTGGCACAACCATGGAGAAGTCTGGTTTAGCAGCTGAACATTGCTGCTTTCAGGGTTCCCGATGACCTGTTGCATTTGTCAGTCATTTTAATGGTGGAGAGAACTAGGCATGGGTGCAGGCAGCTGGGGATCCATCTCAGACAATTGAGAGAGGACAGGGAAAAGCCCAGGTGTTCAGAGTGAGGTAGACCATGTACAGACCCCGCTGGAGTTGGGTGCTTCCAGGTGGCTGTGCAGGAAAACTTTTGGGATGTACTGAGGCACTCATCAGCCGGACTTTTCCTTTCAAAACAGAGGCATCAGCTGGAGACTCTGCCCAGCCCAAAAAGGTTTGAATCTGCATCTCCCAAGGGCTCCTACTGCCCTGGCCTCTACCTCTCTACCTGGAGCTTCTCCTGTCTCACGGTCAAAATCATCCTGCTTTGTCTGAAGCATTTAGTGTTTACTGGTGCCGTAAAGGGAGCTTGTGTCTGAGGACTTGAGGACTGTGCAGCCTCAGCTAGTTGGGCTTGGAGGCTGGCAGGATTTGGGGCCCAAATCTGTGATGATATTCACAAGCCCGAGCCCAGGGCTGGTCTTACAAACTACTATTCTCCAAGGAGAACTAGTGACTTACGTCAGCTTGTCTCCACTCATGGCCCCATTTTCTCCATCCTGTCTATGCCAGGTCTGCTGCTTCATTCAGATCACAAGCAACAGGTGAGACCGAGTGGGTTGCGGGGGGGATGTGGACGGCAGGGTTTGGAGGAGGAGCAGGGCCCCCTCTTTCAAGGCAGTGAGCTATTGGATTGTTCCAGCTGTGAGGTACAGCTTCCCCTGAAATGACCCAGCCTTGGTGCCTGCTGGGGAAGACGAAGGTGCTGCAATTGCAAACAGTACAGCACAAAAGGCTGGAGCATCCCTGTGGTGTGTGCTACCTCCCTACTCTCAGGGCAGGATAACTGTTCAGAAGAATGCAGGACAGCCAGACCCTATGGCCCCAGGGACCACAGAAAGGCCTATGAAGCAGAGTCTCTATTGCCCGCAGGCAGACAGCCCCCAAGAGGAGGAGACAGAGGGGGCTGCAGCCTCAGAATCGGCAGGGGCGGAAGTCTCGGTGCATGGATGCAGCAGTGCCTGCTTGCTTGCCTGTCTCGCTCACATGGCGCCATGGATGGGGCTGTGCCTGCCCTGACCGAGGGCGTAGGCTGAGGGTGGACATCCTTCCCTGGAGATCTGCAGCCAGTTCTCAGCCTCTCTGGATGCTCTGGCCAGTGAAGAAGAGGTGAGAAACTGTCCTGAGGTAGAAACTGCCCAGATGCGGAGTGCTGTTGTGACAAGGGCACATGGGCTTGGTGAGTCTTATCTCCTGCCGTCATGTGTACCTTGGGGCCAGGCCTGGACGTCACCCAGACTGGTGGGGGCCTCCAGTAAGGCTCTGGCAGGAGCTGGTATGAGCATGGTGAGGCATGGCGGGGAGAGCAGGACATGGACAACTCATCCCTGGACTGCTGTACATACTTTGGTGCAGAGGGCAGGGACTATGCCCAGACGAGTCCACAAATCCCCCTGACCTGTGCTGGCCCTCACCTAATCCCCACCAGGGCTGATGAACTATACAACACACCACCTCTGCACAACAGAGCAGCCAGCTGCTGCAGTCGTGCAGATGGCAGTGACCCTGGGTGGGCTGTGCAGAGGCAGGTGGGGGCTCCCTGCCTGTGGCTGGCAGAGGCCCTTGTGCAGGTGAAGATAAACTCCTGTGTGTACAGAGCTGCCCCTTCCCAGCTGCCATGCTGGCCCCTTGGGCAGCTGGTCAGTGAGGAGGGGAGAGTCTCCCACAAGGGACTACTCCAGCCAAGTGCCAGAGCTGGACTTGCAGATCGGTCACTGGTGCTGGGTTGGCCTCCTTTTATAGTCAATGCAAGAGGTGTTTTCTGAGCACAGTTCCTCTGGTGCCAAAGTGGAAGCAGAAAGCTGGCCAGCTGTGTTGCCCTTGCCACGTGCCTGATTGTCTGTGTTGAGATACCAAGAGGCTGGCCAACAAGCCCGGCTCTCTGCAGGCAAGGGAATTGCCAGCAGAGTGGCTGCCCGCACTCAAGGCTTCGATAGCACAGTTGCAGAGCTGGCCTTGAAGGGAAAGAGCTGGAGGACACCTCACTGGAAGCTTCCTTCCTCTTTCCCAGGAACGTTGCCTAACAGCAGCCCCTTGACCTTGGGTCTCTGCCCAGGCTGGGTCAGCCATTCCTGTGCTGATCTGGACCCTGACCCCAACCCACCAACCAGCTTCCTTCCTTGACCTCAGTCCTGTCTCATTGCTGTGGGACTTGCATGCTCAGCTTGTCACTGTCACTGGGCCTGCTCTGCTCTCACTTACCGCTGGCCTGCACCGTGCCACTGCCAGTTTGGCTCCAGTTCACGTGCCTCAGCACAGCACCTGACTCCTGCCACTCCCTGACAGCCAGCCAGGTGGTGTTCATGGCACTGCTTACGCTGAACATAAATAAAGGCTTTGCAGGCAAGACCCCAATTGCTTTCCAGAGAAGGCAGGCAGATTCTTCCTGGGCTGCAAAGCTTAATTTGTCCACATTTATGTTTTCCCTGATGCATGGGGAAACACTGGATCCCAACTGATCCATCTGAGCCAAGCAGAAACTCTTGGATGGGGCAAGGATCTGTGTGAGACACAGCCGAGAGGAGGCAGAGGCAGCACCGGTGTTCATGGTGGCCGCCAGCACAGGAGTGCATTCCCTGGGAAGGGCTGCCACTCCGTGGTCACCCAAAACAGGCAGGTATGTCTAATGTCTGAGGATTTCTGATAATGTTAACCATGGATGCTGACATCAAATACCGACGCTGGAGTCCTGGACAGTGCACAGGGGGGAACATCACAAACTGGCACAGACACATCCTTGGACTGCCAAAAGCTGTGCACTCTCAGTGGGAACAGCAGAACAAAGGATCACTTCCTACATTGCAAAACCAGTGGGTTCTAGCAAGACATTTCTGTGGAGAACAAAGTGGTTTCTGACATGTGCCTTCTCATGACAGATCTGCTCAGATTCTGTGGTTTTTTTAATTTTTAAATTATGAATTTAAACTCCTGAATGAAATACAGCGCTCTCAAAAAAAAACCAATACACAAACACTATGCTGTTGTTTTGATAAAAAGCCAATAAATACCTATTTCCCTCAAAACTTCCTAATTGCTTTGATTCCTTCTGCAGTTTTTTCTTTTTCTTCTAGAAAGCTGCAAGGTTAAATCCCATGTGGGATTTCCAGGTTAAAAAAATAAAACCAAACTGAGAACTACACTTTCTGCCACAATTTTTTTCCTGTCGCCGTGTTTTCAGCAAGCCACTCTGCTTCCAGAAATTCACAGTACACATCCAGTGAAGCATTATCACACAAGTTGCTTGAAGCCATCCTTTGGACTGTCCATGGCGCTGGGCTGAGGCTGCTGTTGGGGAACAGCCAGATGTGTGCAGTGACAGCAGTCCTGGCTGTTCATGGGGAAGCAGGGAGGGGAGAAAAGTGCTTGCGCTGGGGGGCTGTGCCCTCCTCAGCGACCTGGCAGCACCCCAGCCCTGCTTCTGCTACTCTTTTGATACTGAAATCTGGCGGGCAACAAGCATCTGCTGTTCTGTGGCGTCTAAGCAGAAAATGATGGATTATCCCAGGAAAACCACCTGAACTGGAAGCGTTCATTCACCCCGTGACAAATGCTCTAACATTTGGCGTTAAGAACCTCAGCCTGCAAAGATTTTTTTGCTCCCCTGTGTCCGTCTGGTTTTGGCTTTAACCTAGCATAAACTAAACTAAAAAAAAATTAAATTGGAAACATTACTTGCCCGTATACAGCCGCGTATCTGCAAAGGGCGGCCCAGGTCCTTGTGGGGCCGGCGCTGCCGAGGGCCCGCGGGAGGGTTCTCTGTGCAGCCCGGTGCAACGGACGCCCGGGCAGGGGAGCGAGTGGGCGAACAGGAGGCCGAGCAGGCGGCGGCGCGGGAGGGGGGGGCGCAGCACCACCCTGCGCGGTGCTGGCCCGTGTGCCGCCACTGCGGGGGCTCCCGCTGCCCTGGCACCCCGCCCGCTGCCGCCCGTAGAGCGCTCCGCCAGAGCCTGCCCCGCGGGCCTCTCCCGAGACCGCCGCCCAGCTCCGGGCAGCGGCCCCCGGCCCATCGCGCCGAGCACCCCGGGCGGCTCCGCCGCGGCGCCGCTGGGACGCGGCGGGCGGCTGGCGCCACGGGAGGGCGGCAGCGCCGGCGAGGTACCGGCCTGGCCCGCCTCGCGCCCGGAGCGCGCGGACCCCGCCCCCCGCAGGGAGAGCGCGCCCCACGGCCGCGCGGAGGCCGGGCCAGCTCCGCCCCACCCGCCCCTCCCTGGCGGCGCCGCATCGAGGCGGCCATTTTGTGGCCCTGCGCGGTCGCTGGCGTTGGGCTCGGTGCGTAGGGGGGCCTGGGGCCATTCGGCTCCGTTCTAGCCCTTTTTCTCGTACAGATCCCTCGGTAAGAGCGCGGCGGCGCCCGGGCGGGCCGGGCCGCCTAACCTGCCCCGCGCTGCGGGCCCGCGGCGTGGCGCGGCGAGGCGAGGGGAGGGAGGCCGGGCGGGCGCGGCGCGACTGGCACGCGTCCCCGCGCACAAAGGGCCGGGCAGGGCGGCGCCTCCCGTGCTGCCGGCCCGGGGCGCCGAGCGGGGGCCGCACCCGCCTCGCCGCGGCCTGGCGCGCCGAGGCCGGGGAGCTGGGGCCGTGCGCCGGTCCGCGCCGTCGGCCGGCCGCCCGCTCCTTCCCTCCCTCTCGCCGCGCCTCCGCCCGCGCCCGGCGGCCCGCGGAGCTGCGCGGCCGGCGCGGGCAGGTGAGTATGTGCGGGCCGGGCGCAGGCGCCGAGGGCCCGGCCGGCGGGGGCGGCCGAGTGACCTTGCGGCGGCGCCGGGGCCGGAGCCCGGGCCGCAGCGCGGGGGCTCTGCTGGCGGCGGCCGGGGTTGGGCGGGCGCGACGGCGGTGTGGGGGTGGCGCAGGCCGGGAGCGGCACCTGGCGGGCCCCGAGCGGCGGCGCGGTCCCGTTGTCGGCGCCTCGCCCTTCGGCCGGGAGGAAGCGGTGCGGGGCCGGTCCCGGGTGGCGAAGCAGGCAGAAGCCTCGCGTGGGGCGGGCTTTCACCGCGGCCCGGGGCGGATTCCGTGGGCTGTTTCGCCCGCTGGAGGCTTCAGGCCTTTCTGCGTCCCACAGAGTCTGGAGCACAGACTCATCTCGTTGCATTTTGTCCCTTCAGGATGGCTTCAGGGAACAGAAATAACGGTATATCGTTGCACTAACCCGAAAGCTGCTTCGTGTCATACCTGCTTTAATGCATAGGATGGGGAGGCACCATATTCTTTTTCCTGACAGGCCTAGGTTCAGACAGGGCTCATTGGCCCTGGAATGGATTGTTGTACCAGGCGGTTTGGCATGGACATGCAGGCTGTGGCTGTTGATAGGGCTTGGTTAACTGAAGCAGGGTGTCAGTACAGTTTTGGGAAACAGTTATATTTTCTTACTGAAAACTTTCCTAGTACCAGAGGTGTTCCTGTGATCTCGGGTTATTGTTTCTAGCCAAAATGCTTGAAAGTAGGAGGGATAGCTGAACGTCGATGAATCTTAACCTGAATAAAAATAAATGTTGTCTTTCTTTGTACAGAACTTGGTATTGTACGCAGCAGGAGGATAAAACCAAATGTTAAAAACAATGCTAATGACTTGAAGTAACCTTTTGTATGTATCTGTACAGAAACTTGTAACTGAGCAGCTCTGTAACAGAAATGCTTTTGACCTGGGTTCGTTTAATTTTCTGTATAATGAGCAGAGATCCTTTCATAGGGCCAGTTTCCAAAAAAAAAACAAGTGAGGAGACTTGCAGTGAAGATTGCTCATAGTATAGTTCTGTTTAATTTTTGTGTGACTTTTTAAATGGTTCTGGAATTGAAGGTGGCTTAGATGAATGCTCAATTGTTTGACCTAAGTCAGCCTGTGGAAGAGTTTAGTTTACATTCTTGCTGATAACATTGTTGATCTCTCCTGAATGGAAATACAGGTCTGCTTGAACAGTCTGAGAGTAAAATCTGTTTGCCTGTAATCGAGAGTAATTAATTAAGGTCAGATTGGGAATGAGGCTAGAATAGTAATTGCTCATAACAGTGCTGCCTTGACTGAAATGTAAGAAGCATGTAATTAATTCTTACCTTTAATTGGATAAATTCTCAGAAGTGCTTTCTTTTGTTCCTGTAGTTCCT
This sequence comes from Falco peregrinus, assembly GCF_023634155.1. NCBI lineage: Eukaryota > Metazoa > Chordata > Aves > Falconiformes > Falconidae > Falco > Falco peregrinus. Next base: position 38,696,481 of record NC_073729.1, on the reverse strand, counting down.
GCATAACTTAGGCAATGATATTGACCTAAATTCTCCCCCTTGGTCAGGAAAGATGGGTGCAATCCCCAGTGTAATTGTAGGGGATGAGAAATACTCTGTAACTGCATATTTTATTTGTAACTGTGCCTCCAGAAGCTCCGTATTGTCTGTACCTGTAATTTGTTAGACCTTGACAGGAGCTGACACTGTTGCTGTAGGAAAGCTGTCCTGCCACTTGTCTGGTAGTTTCTGCCCATATGGCACCATCCTGCGCAGATGTGAGCATTTGTGCAACAGTGTTGTGAGCCAAGCTAAAGAATGTACGTGAGGCAGGGGGGAGGATTTACTGGTCAGCCCTTGCAAGTCGTTGTCATCAGTATTTAAACTCCATTCCTGATGGTTGCCTAATTGTGTGGACGCAGTGGTTTTTTTAAATTGATGAAAAAATAAAACCTGCATATACTTTGGACTTACTGGTGCAGCATATTGAGAAGTCTTGTGAAGTGCTTGTAATAGTTCAGTCAACAGTTGAACAAGTCTGCTGCTTTCTTTTTTTGTTTCAGTTTGTTCCTTATCATTTTCATACTTAAGTTCCTTGCTTCCCTACAGGTTTATTTTGACTTCTTGTGCTCCCTGTAGGAAGACTTATTTTTTTCAGGTAAGAAATAGCAACTTGGAACTCTTGGTTTATTCTTGTGTCAAAATACCAATAGCTACATGGCCTATAGATTCCAAAAAACCTTTTGGAACTGGTGGCTTTTCAGGTTTTTCTTGTGGATGCAAGCACCAGGTTTAAGTGATAGTGCACATGTGGGTGTGTATGTTCATGTTGACCGACTGCAGATCTGTGTGGCAGAGAATAATGCATGTTGGAATATAATTATTTCTTTTTGAGGCATGTTTGTTGACATGCCTTTGTGTGACATGCCTTTGTGTGGTTTTACTGGGCTTGAGAACTTTCAGCCAGCCTTATTTCAATATAGCCAGCTGCAGTTTGCCTTTTTTTAAGAACTCCATTTTAGGTAGGTTTATGAAGTTGGTTAAAAAGAGGTATAACTGTCTCCATCTGTATCTTTAGCTAGGTAGCCTCTATTCAAAGAAAGAAGGGAAGCACTACTGCTTTGTGTGGGGTGGGTTTTTTTCAGTATGAAGTTAGCACTGAAGAGCTTTTTTCTTGCAGTTGATGTTAACATACTAGTTTCACAAAGGACTTTTTTTCTGCTACTTGTACACAGCACTTCTTTCCCAAGGAAATGGAGAATATACTCTTGTTTCACATAGTGCTTGAGTCAGGAAACTTAAACACCTCTAGTGCTCCAGATGTAGAACTGAGCATCCTTAGCCTGGATCTGTGCATCAGTGGCACAAAGACAGTGGCATTGATAGGGTCTGAGTTAAGAGTTTTTGGTTAGTCTTAAAGCCAAGGGCCTAAAGTTTAAAGGCTTCTGTTAGCATAGCAGAAGTTGCAAGTATAGCAGACTTTAATGGCTTTTTCAATATAGTGAAGGTTCCCAGTGGCTTTTTTTGTTATGCGATCCCCTGTATTTGTATCAGTTCTTTGCGTAGATTGCAGGTCTGTTTTCTCGGTGTTGCTGTTACCAGTCTTGGGAAAAGATGCATTGATTTTATTTTTTTTTTTTTCCATCTGTCTGTTTTTCCTGCTGTCCTGATGAAAATCTCTGAGCTGGGCAACAAGTCTACAAGCAGCCATGAAGTGCCCCCCTTTCTTTCCTTTTTGAAATAAAATGGCATAGTCGCATTATTCTTACCACGTGGTACATACACAGATGAAACATCTGCTTAATGCATTATTTTAAATGAAGACATAATTTTTTCATCAAAGCTTATGGTAGTGTAACTTGCAAGATTTCCCTTTATTTGGCTGTCATGAAAATACCCTCTTCTTTATCAGCAAGTAGGGTAGATTTGGTCCTGTTGAGTCAGAAAACAATTGAATAATGAAACTGAGAATGCCACGTGCAAGTGTCAAAACACTATAGGCTGACTGACTGGAAACAGTAGGACTTTCAGTGGCCAATATTGCAGGTTCTATAAATTATCTGTGGAAAATGTTTCTAAAAATTTTTTTGAATGATTGTTTTTACAGGTAGACCTCTTAAAAAGAGTCAGAAGTCCAAGTCCAGTTACTGCTGCAGGTACTGTTAACAAATAATTTTTGTGATTTCCTCTTGGCTCCTTCCATTTTTGGTCATAATCTTTTCCCCCAATGAGTAAAGTACATGTTGGTGCTCGTTGCTAAGAAATACAGCAGATGGCTGAATCTAAGGTAAGTGTATAGTGTGCTACTGGAACACACTTGGAGCAACCTCGAAGCCAGGGGAAGCACATCTGGTCAAAAAGGAGGAATTAATTGGCCAGTTTGCTGACCAACACATAGCCTTAAGTATTAAATTTCTGTCTCAGATCTAGACTTCCCTAGAATACCAAGGTGTTGCTTTCAGAGAGGATGTAGGCGGTAATACTTTAAAGCCACTTTGTATCCAAATGTTTGTACTGACTTTGAAACGTTGGCATTGAGTGCAAAATGGTATTAACTCAATAATGTAAGTGTTGTAGCCTAGTGGACAGTAGTGTAGGCAAATAGGAGTCTTGTTGTTGGATCCCGCCCATTTCTTAAAGGTACGCTCTTTTAAGAAGAAACCTGTTGTCATTGCAAAAGTGTGAAATTGTCATACAAGTTTGTGAGCCCATGTGTTGTTCCCTTCCTCGTATGTTGAGCAAAGACACTCTGACAGCACCTTGTCCAGGGCTGTCCAATAGGTTCAACCTTAGGCTGCTGCCACACCACTCTAAACCAAATACTTAGATACAGTCCTACTGTAAATAAGTTTGTCCAAAGAGTCCTGTGGGGTTTTGTTGTCCTTGCTTCTGAGGGAGTATAGAATGGCAATGAGAATCAGACCACTTTTTACCTTTTCTTGATTTCATTTTTATTTGACAAAGGAGCTGTAAGCCCATAGGTACCCATTATACAGGGCAGAAATGTCTTTTTGAGGACAGTTGCACTAGGTGCATTCAGTATCATGAAGTGGTTTTATACAGGTTCAGTTCAGATAGAAAATCAGGAGAAATTGCATTGGGGTGCCCAGTCTGCAGGCTAAATTTGGCTTCTCAGGACAATTCAAATGGCTGTAGCTTGTGTCTGCCGCTCCTGCAGTCTGGAGAAGCCTTACATGTATTGACATGAATTGGATTTGTGGATGAAGGTGTTTTGAGAAACTGTTTGTTGATTTCTTGTGTGACTAAAATGCATATCCTTCTGGCATGTGATAAATGCAGTTTATCCAGCTGAGGATGTCTTGGTTGACGGGGAAGGACTGTGTTTGGTTACCTTCTCTTGTGTTTGTTCACATGGGTAGACATGCATGGATTGACATGGTAAACCGTCATGAGAAGAGTTCAAAACTCAATTTGGAGATTGTGCTTCCATAAGAAAAAACACAGCTTGCTTAAGCCATCTGCAGTCTTTTAGTAGTGAAACATTTTAACTCATAATTTCCTTAAGAGAATTCTTGATGCCTGATGTATTAATTTGCATCTTAAAATATCCTGCACACTAAGAACATCTAAAACCATAGAGATGTTTAGAGTCTTAGGTTGCTAGAAGCTTTTTCAATGAAAGAAGTGTTTCATGTAATTTTTTTCCCCTGTTTTGTTAAGCTGCCTTTTTTGTGGCAGTTGGAATTATTTTTGTGTGCAAGAAGGGTTTTTTTCCCCAGACGCTCTGAGTAGTTTAAAAGATGTTTTTAGATATTCAGAAAGCATCAGTCTTACCATTATATATCTTGAAAAGCCACGCTTGTTAGCTCAAGTTACAGACACACTGACCTGGAGTTTTGATTGGTTTTTTAAAATAACCTGTACTGCAAGATGACTTCTTAAAGCTTTTAGCCACCATGGTACTGCAGCAGAAATCCACCAGTATGAGTAGAAATTTTATGTTACATCAGAAGTGATGACTTCAGTTGTGCAAATCCCAGTCTGCTGTAATTGTTTTGCAAAAGAATTTTGATGTACTTCCAAATCTAGAACACTCGGGCATTTTGACCCTATGACCCAGATCTGGCAGTTTTGGTTTTGTTTATGGGTGGCTGCTTGTGCTCGGTATTTCAGAATTTAAACTTTTTATTATTTTAGGTATATCCTCACAGTTAAAGACTGTTTGGGCAATTGTAGTGTAATTGATGCAATGATACTTGTGTACGTTTCTCAGCAGTAGTTCTTGTCAAAATCCTAGGAGGAAGAGAGGGGTTTAGATTTGGGGCAGATTGGGTGCATTTAAGTATTTTTGAATGTTTAGGTACATTTGCTGGGAGAACAGTTAAGAATTTCTGCAACTTGGAGTAACAGAGAAAGGGAAGGAGGTGAATAAGATGAAGGGGGGTGGGGACACGCAACAGTAGGAACTCTTGTTTTCATATGTAGCAGTCCATTGGAAGATACGGTGAACTCATGATCATCTGTGCTGTACCTTTAGCCTGTTGTTTTCACCTAGAATCATATATTCTCCATGTACAAGATAACTGACTGTAGGCTGTAATTTCCTTCAAGCAGCTTGGCCCATAAGATCGATTTAACATGTCGGTGATATATTCTTCAAATGCCTGCGGACAGTACCTTGAATTTTGAGTCACTTGAATATACAAGGCTTGGTAGTTATGCTGTCTGCTTACTTAGTTAATGGATTTATTCTGAAATGCCTGGTGTGCCAAAGTAGGAGTAATAATAAATTTAAAAACTGGTGGCTTCTGTTTGGCAAAGGGTAAATAAATGATGGACAAATTTGTAGATATGCAGAGGGGTGTGTGTCTGTGTGTATCTTAAGGATCTTGAAGTTTCTCTAATTTGGCTTGCAGCAGCCTGCTGACTATGTGTTGAAATAATTTCAGATTAAATGAATGTTCTAGAGGTGTTACTGTATGATTGGGATATCGTTGGTTGTAGAGAAAATATTTTTTTGAACTCTAAACTACTTCTAGTTTCAGAATTCATGTGATTTATGTTTTTCCTTCCCTATAGTTGTACAACAGTGTTTGGAATGTTTGCAGCCGTATAAGCAACGAGTTTCTTCTTGGTGAGTATAAGCATGGACACTTGGTTTTGTTAATTGTAGCTTTTCTTCAAGCTTTTGAAGTTTTGCTTTAAAATTCAAGTTTTCTTAATTCTTGCAGAGGCACTGTGGCTAATATTTCTCTAAATTAAATCTTTACATTCTTAATACAAAGGCTGCACATTTTCAGTTGGAAAAAAAAATAGCAGTTTCAAGAAAATCTACTTTAATGAATGTTATTTTATTTAGGAAAAACCTGCTTTATTTCATGTGACTTAAATCCTTTTCTGAAATCTTCTTGCTTGTCCAGTGTTTAAGAGTGTTTGTCCTTTACCTTTAGTGTGTTACAGGAAAAGAGGGGAAACCAGAACAGCTAAATAAGAGATGATCAAATGATTGAAAAAAATTCCTTTCAGTAACGAGCATTTATTTCTTTAATTGCACTTGGTAATAGGTTTTATTATAGCAAAATTTTTTTCCTGTTCTGTTGAATTGCCCATATCATAATTTATGCTTCCATGTTGGCTTGTCCCAGTCTCACCGCCAAGTTAAATTAACAGCACAAATACATGGGATGTTGGTAAGAGGATGAAAATTACATTCTCAATGTCCTGTAATCTTAGGGAGAGTGTGAGGATCTTCATCTAGGGCGGGTAAATGTTTGCTGACATGTTTTTATTTTTGTCACAGATCTTGATTTCTGCTCTAAGAGGAGAGCAAATGTAGACTTCTACTGGTGTCAGTTTTCTTAGTCTACTTATATAAACTAGAGGAAAAATAGGAGTCTGAAGTTAAATACCAAGTCTTATGTGTTGAGGGGAATGTTTCAATGTTGAGGAATTAGGTGTACAGTATTACTGTTATAGAAATTGTAAATACTGGTTCAGGATCCAATTTGTGTTGTCTTGCTCAGACAAAGAGTTTGCCTGTGTAGTTGTTGATTGAATCTGGAAACTTTTGAAACTTTTAAAGCAAGAAGTGAGTGCTGGTTAGGATCTGGTTGAGGATCCTACGTGGTGCAAGTAAGAACTGTGTGTAGTCCAGTGTCTTGTTTGGAATGTGTCTTTCAGATAGAAAAAGGGAGGTGATGCAGTATTTCTTGGAATTTTTTGCATTGTCTGATGGTCTTCACATCCAGTTCAAATTTTTCCTGTTTCTACTCCTGTTACATTAAAAAAACCCCACAACTTGACTGAAGATCTGAGGCATTGTGTTTTGAAATACCAGTGCCAAGGACATATTCTGGAACTTAAGGCTGTGTCCTAAAACATGCTCCTCTTGCTCTGAAGTGGTATGCATAAACAAAACATGAGACAGGAGCATAGAATTCATTAGATGAATAGCTACTACAAAAGCTGTTTCTGGGTTAATACTTTTAACCTGTGTGGAATTCTATTTCTGTTTTTATATGTAGGGTAGAATACGGTAAGGCATGCTTCATGTTAGCAATGCTGCTGTAGGCAAAACCTGGTAGGCAGTTGTTTTTTTATCTGCAGGCAATTAAAGTCTCTTGTAATCAGCTTCCTAAGTCAGGGCCCAAACAGTTTTTCTAAGTGGTGTTTATATGTTTGTGAGACTTGTACTTAGTCTTCATAAGATGCCATTAAGATTGTATAATATAAATGGTGTCTGTAAATACTGTTTTGCAGTCTGATATAGCCATTACCTTTTCTTATCTGCAGGTGTGTGTTTTCAGCACAGCATGGCTGTGGTCATCCACTTGCAAGGTCTTCCGATTGTGGTGGGGACCATGGACTTCTCTGGATTGACCATTCCTGATGGGGGCGTGCATATTGTAGGGGGTGAACTGGGTGAGGCTTTCATTGTTTTACCATGATGAAGACACAAGGCTTGCACACATGATACCAGATGGTATAAGTAAAAGGTCAAACCTAAATATTGCAGAGCCATGAAAACCTTACGTGCAAAATGTGATTGAACTTAGTTCATGACAGTTTCAAAATGGGTACACAGATTTGCTAGCAGTTTTGGAACACTGTCTGGTGCTGGAGTGAATGGCAGAATCAGCCTTTCTGGAATTGACTGTAAACCTGTTTTGGCATAGAAAAACTGCTTATATTGCTATACGTGAAGGGAACAAATCAAACTTCTGTCTTGTTGCTTGAATAGGAACTGCAGTTCAAATCTTGGAGCTGCCTTCAGTATACCAGTTTGATTATACCTGTGCTGCATCTCTGGTGAACACAGGACAACCTCTTGCTAGTTGCTTTTACTCCCTGGTTTTGCCAGTACTTTTTATTAACCCACTAACTGTCCTACCATGTCATCCTGCAGAATCACCAGTGATATAGAATGCCTCATAGGAATTGAACAGAAAGCTTACCGTCCAGAATAAAACTTAATACTATTTTGCATTGAAAACTTGTATTTATGCAAATGGTTAAATTTTACCATGTTTCTTTATCAAGTCAGGGATCTATGGTTTTTCATGGGGTGCCTCTTTTTTTCTTTTTTTCCCCTCTATTGTGCTCTGCTGGTGGGGTGGAAGGGAGGGAAATCCCTGGGTTTGGCACAGATACACTAAAGAATGAAGGAGGTAAGAGTGAATTGTGGAAGTTAGTTGCCTTTCTTCTGAGCTGCTTATGAAGTACTGAATTGAGACTGTACACAGTTTGGAAGTGGGACTGATGTAAACGCAGGGGCTTTGGCGTGCTAGTATGTAGGAAACTTTAATTATACTTACCAGTGATTTTTGAAAATAGTGTTTGCAAAGGTAAGTAAGGCTTTGAAAAAGGCTGCAGTAATTCTACAGTTTCCAGAGAGAAAACAATAGAGGCTGTTATTTATTAGTGAAAGAGAAAGTTTGCCATTAACTGCTTGGTTTTGCTCTATATGACAATGTGAAAGATTTCTCCAGTTTCCAGAGGAACCCTTTTCTGTTGGAACTTAGTGATGTGCCAGGTTTGGGGCTTAGCACTGACAGAGCCGAAAACTGAAGAGTAAGAATGGTTACAGTTGTTGGTATACAGGACCCACACTGTTAGCAGTGTAGAAAGGTTGGTTTAAAATACAACAATCACGAGCGCTGAAGGAATCAGTTTTAATGTAAGCATGTTCTCCTCTGCATTGCCCTAATATAAATGTGTCTTCCTGATTGGTGCATGACTGGTGAGTGTCTGAATAGCTTGAATAGTCTTTAAAAGCTAGATTACTTCATGGTGACTTCTATGGGGAAGAGAAGGCTCTCCCTTTTAAACAACAGATGTGTACTTCCAGTGATGTAGATTTAGAAATATTTTCTGTTGGAAGTAGTGACTTGTCTAAATCCTGGATTATTTGTTCCTGAAACAAGTTAATTCTCATAATGGAATAAGAAGTTTTGGAGAAAAGCTGTATAGCTTTGGGGGTAAGTGTAGTAACTACCCCTTGTTTTAATCGTGGTCTTAGGCACTTGAGAAAAATGGATTCCCAGTTACTGAAGCGAATAGCCTGCTTGTGTGTTGGTTTAGTTACCAAGTTACTGTAAATTAGTTTTCTACTGAGGAAAACTTTAGAAGAGATGTTAAAGTGAAGTGTTCTTATTTCCAAGTTGTAGCTATGACTGTGTCTGATTAGTCTGGGGTTGTTTGTTAAACATCTGTTTTGATGTAGTTCAAGGTTTTTAAGTAGTCCTTGCAGGAGAACACGGAGCTGAAACATAAAATATCAAAGCAGAGGCAGTCCCCTGTGGTGGGTGCTTTCTTTCTGAGAAACCAAGTTCTCCGTGTGGTCAAGGTCATGCTGGTGAAATGTGATGGACTTTCGTGTTGCCTGTTGGCCTTGTTTGTGGACAGCTATGTGATGGCTCCCAGTGAAGACTGTATCATATGGTTTCAGACTTGCTCAAAGGCTGTGTATTTCAGGGTAGAATTGTTGAGATCGTCTTTCTTTCTGTAACTTATCTTGTGTAATACTCTACCAGGTATGTATCTGCCTGAGGAAGTTGTTCCTGAAACTAGCTGCAAATGAAGACAGCATGCTTTGCGAGGGGGCATGCTGAGTGTAGGGACTGCTGGATCAAGTTAAATCCAGTTGCAGAATGTGAGGGAGAACCCAAAGCAGCTCAAGTTTCATAACTTGGGAGGGGAGAGGAAGGAGGACTTTGCGGGAGGGGGCAGTGATACAAGATTTTTGCCCATACAATTTCTTCTTTCTTCCAACTTTCTAATCAGCTGCTTTGTAACAAGCTTGGCCAAGTTAGTGAAGTGCAGTATGTGTGTGCTCTGACAAATGCTGGTTTTCAGCTGACTAGCTGTAAAGTAGACAGAGTTCAGGGTTTTTTTCACAGAATTTGCAGCCTCTGTAAATATGGCTGAATGGCTTTTGCTGTTTTTTCACATTTCCCTTTAGTTGTGATATTCATAGTTTTTTAACATTTGAATGAAACTATAGGAAGGCCTTCCTCACCAAATTGTTTATAGAAACTGTATTGCATGAGATCCTGTTACTGAAGTCGGGAGGTGTGTATGTTCCTCTTCAGCCTCATGTAGGTTAGCTGGAATGATTCCTGTTCTTCAAGATTGCAGCTGTTACCAAAGGGGACCACTGCAGAGAGTTTCAGTAATGCACTTCCAGTACCTCTAGGAGTACATTGTCTTTGTGTGTCCCTAGTTAGCAAAAAGGAAAAATAAGTTTACTAGGACAAGTGTCATCTTGCAGCTGTAATATATCCTGCAAGTGTTTAGCAGAATGTGTGTCTGCTCTATATTTGGAGGCATGAAATTCTATTGCTAGTATGAGAAAGTGATGTGTTAATGATGTAAATCTGCAGAGGCAGCAGTAGATGTTTGAGGTGTGGGTGGATAAATACTTAAAAAAGAAAATGTAGTTTGCACTTGATGCTTGGATTTCCAGGTTTTCGTTTTTTTATTCTTATCTATCAGAATGTAAAACGCCAACCATCCTTACTTTTCCTTAATTTCCTTCCCCTTCTTTCCCAATTAAAAGTTAAGGATGTGGTAGGTAAATTCCTCCTGCTCCAACCTCTAGCCATATTAGAAGGCAGTAATTCCTGGACTGATCCAGATCCATGCTGGGTACACTCATGGTTTGCTACCAGATACTCTAGAAAAGTAACTTGTGATGTTTCTCAGTTCCTAGGTGGCTAAAATATTTTTTTTCTTTTGGTGTGAATCACTGTGTTGTGAATTGAACTTACAGGCAATAGCATTTGGGTTTTTTTCCCCATACTGTTGGAGGCTGCTTTAATAGTAGTGAAGATAAGTCCAAAAGCAGTGCTTTAGAGGAAGACAGCAGATCATCTGGTAGATAAGTTTCTTTGCAAGGTGGTTATGATAGTAGAGGTGGTGAGGGAGCCTCCGTGGCCAGCCCTTGACAGATGGTCTGGTTTAAAAAGTGTGTCAATGGAGTAGCTTTTCCTTGCGATAAAAACTTTATGACTTTCCTAAAGATCTTTGATTTCTGAACCACACTTGAACTTAGAGTAGTTCTTCATAAAATAATGATAATCCTTTTATATGTAGCTCGGTTGATACCACTGTTGGTTATGCATTGTGTGAACCAAAATGCTGTTGCTTATTTCTGTTGCCTTTTCATGTCTCCTTATTGTAGTGTATGATGAGAAGGTTTTTTAATTTATCTTGCATCCATTTTATACATCTTTAATTGAATCTTCAAGATATAGCCTTACTGTAAGGAGGACAGTATTGAATAAAACTTACTTGTATTTTTGGATTTTGTGAGCTTGAAGACTGCAGGAATGGGTTATAATTAGTGTCTTAAAATTTTGCAGAACAGCTGACAAAAATTTGGGGAAAATGGCTCCTGATCAGGCTTTCTGCTAAACGTACCTCGAGGGAAACTACTACTTTGAAAAAAATTCTTAAACCTTTATATTATATGTTAAAAACATATCTTAATGAAGAGTATTCTTATTTTCTGCTTAAAATGGTGGAGACATGGGAGGAAAGCAATGCAAATATGCAAGCGGTATATACAGTCTTCTCCAATTGATTAAAAAATCTACGTATATCTAACATCTTTGAACTCTGTTGCATTTGTAGTGATGAGGTGACGTAGTATTCTTGAGTGTTTAACTAACATGGTAGCTGTTGAAAGATTTGTTACTGTGTTTGGGTTTGCCCACTTCATTTCTACTGGATTCCTTGTTTCCATTTAAAGCGGGAGGGAGGGAGAGAATATTATGAAACTTCTCAGTTGTTAATAAACATTGGGTTGCAGAGTTGTTAATTGTCCTGGAACTTGGACCAATGGACAGAGGTTGAGCTTCAGTGTTTTGTGGTCCAGTAGCTACAATTTCGAACACATTTTTTAAATGATTCTGCACACTGTCACTTGGGAACCCTTGTTTAAGAGATAATTGCCCCCATTACTTTCTGCAAACCAAAAATACAGAGGTCCAACATCTAGCTTTTGGGGATTATGGTGCATAAGCTTATTTTGTGTATGTCTTGATTAGTGATTGATATTTAATTGCATTTTTCAGGGGAATAAAATCAGCAGTGTTGATATTACAAAATGACAAAACATCCTCCGAATAGAAGAGGGATCAACTTTGAGGTGGGAGCCCAGTTGGAAGCCCGTGACAGATTAAAAAACTGGTATTTTTTTAAAACCATTCATATTGTATTAACTCTTAAGTCTTTAATATCTTAAACATTTTGTATTGGTACAGTATTTAGAGTCCTGGTCATTGGTTTGTAGGAAAGTAGTTAATTTATAAGAGTTTATAGACCAGTGGTTGAAATGGGCAATAGATGCTGATATGTTGTGCTGGTCCTTAAAAAGAAGTGTACTGGTGCTATCTGTGCCTGGGAAATAGGGCTACTCATAAATCTAGCGGGACTTCAGGCTCTGAATTCACACCATGTTCTGTGCTATATACAGATTGCAGAACAGACATCATGAAGAGAGAAATCCTTTGCAGTACCGAATACCCAGGGTAGTTCCTCACTGCTTCCTTTTGCATTGCTGTTGTGAATCCATAGGTTTTAAAGTCAGACTGAAATTGTTATGGCCTGTGCTCATTTGCCAGAGGTCAGCTTTAACTGGGTGAGGAAACACATTCCGCACCGAGAAGTCTGCTTTGGCGCAGAGAAGTCTTGCAGACTTCAGTTGTGAGGAAGAACGCTTTTCTTAATTAACCACTGCAGTAGGAAGGGGGAAAAGGGCCTAAAAGTTACTTGGGCTAGCTTTGAGACTTCTGAGAGTTCATTTTAGGAAGTTAGCTCAAAAATTAGCATTTAACAATGCTCAGTGAATGAGGCATACAGTAAAGATTGTTAGAGGCAAAGACTTCTTAAATACAGGAGTTAATATGTTTTTGTTAGCTTCTTAAGATACCTTCTCTCCTGAAATCAGCTACAGTTGATTTTTGTTTTAGAATATATGTGGGTTAGACATTGTACATTAGGATCTGGAACCTGCCAGCGCCTTAAGTGTGCAGAAGTCAGTGTTGAAAACCATCTGGACATCCCAGAAGGATGGAGCACTGCCTTAGATGGAGCAGACTTGTTCTAAAGCATCTTGGTTGCATGCAGAGTATTTCTCTAATTTCCAGGTACCAGGGGATTAGAACTATGAAAAAGAGTGAAACATAGCTCTTTGTGGAAAGAACGTGAAGTATCAACATTAAATCATACTTTGTTGTAATGTTGGCTTTCATGTGTAATCGAGATTTGTGTAGGTAGGGCTTTGATCTGAATCTGCATGCATCTTTTGTATTCTTGAGCTTTGTTCATGCAGTGAAAAAAGCCACATCTACAAAAATGAGACTTCTTAGCCTGCCTGTAATGTAGGGTTATTAAAGATGCAGTTTATTACAGACTGTGTCAGAGTAAGGCTAATAACTGACATCTGTGACTGTTACCATTCTGACATGCTTGGTCAACAGTGTCTCGAAGTATGCGTACAGCTCTTACATGGGAAAACTTGGGTGTGTGTGTAATTTGACACCTGCTGTACTTTCACACACCCCTTGGCTTAAATTTAAATTTTGAATATGCTGCATGTCCAAACTCAAGCCATGCTGTTTGTTTTCTAAATACACTTGATCTTAAATGACCTCTTTAATGCACGGTGTTTCTGTGAATCTTTGGTCTTGCAACTTAGTAACCAGCTCTCCAATTCTGAAAAGTTTTCTTTTGCTTGCTAAGCCTTTGAAACCAGGGTCAGAAAGTCCATGTCTCCTTGACTGGTGATGTGTGTGTGTTTTTGTTTTCAGGGTTTGTGAACCAAAACTTTTAATAGCTCTAGGGGCATATTTTCTCTTCGCAATATCAGTAGCGACAGGCTGACACACCTCCCCAGGTGTGGATTTGTAGAGGACAGCAGGCTTTTTTCCTCGGCTACTTTCGCCTGCCACTGTGAACAGGACCATCTGGTGTGGTTATGATGCAGTCTTTTTGTGTGGATACAAAACTTCCCATTTGCTGATACTTGGTTTTCCCAGTATTGGACCTGCAGAGGCCTTTTTGTTGCTTTTGTTGTGATGCTGGCGCTTAAACATAAGCAGAAGTCTCTTGTTTGATCAGAGGGCTGGCAGTGAGTTCTTCTGTACTCACTACCAAACATACCAGTCAATTCATGGGCCAGTATTGCTTCTCAAATGACAGTAGTGTTTGGGAATGTATTTCATCTCAGAGCCCCATTTACCTGCCTTTCATGGCAGTGGCTTGTGCCCTGAAATGCTAGTTCAGGGCTTTCAGGTGTGTGGATGTGATGTCAACCCTATTGAAGAGGAAGATGGCTTGTGTAAGCCAGCAGAGTTGCCAACACAGTCCGCTCCTTGCCAAAGTGCATTTTGCATCTTCAGAGTTCTTATCAAAGATTACTTTATTGAATCTGGAATGGTAATTGGAAGTGCAATTCAGTTCCTGGTGCAGTTGTGTGTTACCTCATGGACTCAAACTCTGGGGAGTACAGTGAGTGCTTTTGGTGCTTGGCTTAGTTTTTAGCGCTTGGTTGATGCATCAAAGCTGTCACGAAAGATTTGTGACAGTGTCTGACCTGAGGGCACTAAACGGGGAGAGCTCTGGCCATCAGGCAGTTCCTCCATGCGTGCTGAAAGGTTTCGTGGTACACAGAGTTCAGAGGATGGAGTAGTGAGACTGCTCCAGTAGCGCAGTCCTAAATGGAGAGATCCCAGAGAGGCTAGCTGTGACAGTGTACACGCACACACCATCCCAGCTGAATTGCATTCTTAAAACTTTTTACATTGAATCATTTAAACTTTTCAGTGCTGCCTAGCCCTTTTCAAGAAAGGATGACTGCACTGGATGCTTGCAGTAGGCAAATGATGACACCTCTTGTGTTACCTTACTGTAATGACACCTCTTCAAGTTCCCCTATTTGTTGTGTGAGTAAAATGGATTTTAAGATTTTTATTTTTTTTTTATTCTGGCTGAGGCTCCTAAGTATTGAAAACAACATTGGTATTGTTATTGTGCTACTCTGTTAAGGTTTAGGTTGTCGGTCCCATGAGCTTAATTGCACATACTGTCAAAAATTTGTCTCAGTACTGAAAAAGATGAAACTCCATAGCTGTTGTTCTTCATAGTGCTGGTTCTCCTAGATGCTTCCTTTCTTCTCGGCGTTGCTCTGACTGTGTTAAGCTTGTCCCTGCCTAGCTCCAAGAGAGGGGGTTTACACTGTGGTGGTGTATAGGAAAGGAGAAGGGAAACAAAGTAGTCCAAGACTGAGATAGGAATTCCTTCAGTCAGCACTCTGATTCTGAATTTTCAGATATTTACCTCTTCCCAGAAGAGGATGGTTTTACACTTGTGTCTACAACAAACCCATTTTCATATTTGCTGTGGTCTGACAGCAGTAGTCTAAAGTTGCAAGTTATTGCTAACCCATCTGTGGAGAGTTACGCTGTTTGAGCTTTTGATTGTTGCTTGGGTTCTTACCAAAACTAATGCTAGGAGTTTTGGGCGTTATGAAGGTGTTCCCTTACTGTTTAGCCAGTGCAAAAAGCCTTGAAAGGTACAGGCTCTTAATTCCTTTTGAATTGAGCTGGAAAACTTTCCCAGTGTATTGCAAGAAGTTGTGTCTGATTTCAGTGTGTTCCAGTGTGATTTCAGTTTTTTCACAGTGTGTTAGATAACTATTCAAATCAGTACCGTGTGAGGATTTCTTATACAGCATCACTTAACTGTTTTGAAAACCCATGGAGTCAGCTAAATGCTTCCTTTGTGATTTGGGGGAGGATGTGTTTGACCATCCCTGGACACATGGTAGTTGTACTCTCTTTCAGGCCTTAGTCAGGCTTTAGCTATTGGCCTTTCACTTTATGTATACTTCTGTAGTATGTTTTCTTGATAAACAAGTCTGAATTTCTCTTGTTACCTCTATCCCTTGGCATATTCACAGGCCTTTTGGTGCATGTGTGTGAATATGCTGTATTACTTGTCTTCTGTATTGATCTGTGAGGACTTGTGTCTCCTGATGTGGCGTGCTTGCTCAATGCTTTGAAGGCTAGGGTACAAATGCTGAAGGAAGGAAGCTTGCACTGTTGATGTGTGTTGCTCAGAGCTGTTGAGAACCTGTGAACCTTTATTTTTTGTTTTGAAGTTGCTAGAGCTGTTTTGCATCTGAAAGGAAGGGTAGGGGCTGTCAGGGAGGGGGCTGTCAAAAGTTTGTGTATAGATCTAGTTCAGCTTCAAATAGGTTTACTGTTCCAGTCAAGAGCGCTGAACATATGTTTACTTGTTGGTTGCTTCGGAAAGAGATGATTTGTTCAGACATTTTATCCTGGAGCTGGCTGGGAGCTCCATTTCACCCACACTGGTTCTCAATCAGACTAAAATTTGGTCTTGTCAGTTATGTTTTTCTTGATAAATCAACATCTCTTCCTCATCAGGGAGTCTTTAGAAGGTGAGGTGAGATAGGTGCAGATGACACTGGTGCATGGTTCTGGGATGATGGTTTTGGTGGAGGAGGTTCTTGTTTTACTGGATACGAAGCAGGGAACAGTCTTGCATCATGGAGTTAGCTGGCTGTTGTCACTTAGGCTTGTCTTTCCCCAGCGGCAGAAAGTTAGTGGGTTGAGTTTGTTTTCCAGAGGTGGTTATCTGCATGGACTGGATTTGTAGCTAAATGTTGAGTCAGTACTCTGTCATTTTTATGTGCTTCCCTCTTGATCTTTGAGAATCTGAACAAGCCCTAGGCCCATTGCAACCCTGATGGCAAAAGTGTCCTTTTGTCTAGTCTCTTGTTTGGAGGACCTGGGAATCCCTGCTCCTGTTTTTGTTGCACTTTGTAGGGAACTGGATACTGATTTTTGGCATTACCTGTACTTGGATATCTCAGCAACAGCTTATCACTAAGAATAAACGATGTGTAGTAGAACTGTGTTGTTATATGTGGAAAGGCTATGAATATTACCTTCTCATGAACCTGTGTAGGGCAGTGCTTGGAGTTATATAAATATGAAATAACATTGACTGGCACACAGTTACTTCCTTCCTAGGAAGCTGGTAACCAGTTAGAGGTGTCCCTGCCATAAGTATCTCCCATTTGTTTTCCTCTCCTCCACAGCCTTTACTGTATGCCAATAATATATTGGGACGAACTGGTGGCATAGTTTGAGGCATGTGGCATTGTGTTAAACAGGGCCTTGGTCTGTGGTTGCAGTGTAAGTCTATAGTATGGCCTGTGTGTAGCTCTTCTTGAACAAGTCATAACTGGACATGTCTTAGATCTGCTGAATAGTATCAGTTGTAGGTAGCTTTTCATCTACATAGGACTGTAGAATGGAAGTCTGTGTTGCATTTCAGTCTTAATTCTGACAGGTCTGGGTTTTATTTTTAGCATCAGGCTTGATCCTTTCAAGATGCTTTTTTTTTTTTTTTTTTTTTTTTACCGCTTGTTCTATCTTTTTAAGTGTGATTTAACAGGTAAAGCATACTTGTGGATTTGGGCTTTTTTTCTTTGGCCCTTTGTTCAGGAATTCAGTGGGGCCTTGCCTTTCTTTCAAAAATAACCAAAAACGCTGAGAAGTGAAGATCTTTCTCTTGGCACTACTATTGCTGAGGGGAAAACGTCAAAACGTCAATGCTTGAAATGTTATCTTCAGTTGGGATAGTGAAATATATTATTTTTCTGAAATATTTACTGAAGTTACAAATTACCAATGCAATTAAAGAAATACATAGGTTTTAAGGTCCTTGTGATTAGAAACAACTGAATTTGAGACTCGTCAGAATTCTTTACTTCTAATATACTGGGAGATTTTTATTTAAAAGTTATGGGACTTTGCAGATTAAATTTAAATTTTGAGAATCTAAAACTTAAATTAGGTTTAGTGTGTGTGCTAGACTTCTGCAGTTACACTGGGAAGATGATTCATGATGCATGTTGATGGATATCTGAGAGAAATGAGTGTGTTGACCTCCAGCTACTGCTGGTAAGAGGGAGCTAAAGCGGTCAGCTTTGTTACTGTGTAAAATTTCTAGGTGTAAGGAAGGCTTTTCTGACTTCTTGATCTGTAGTTACTTTTTTTTCCCACCTCAGACTACAACAACTCCTTTGTGGTTTCTTCTTCCCACAGCCAATGTTTGCCTTTGCTGTTCAGTTTTGGGATTCATCCTGTGCTGAGCTTATTCATTACAGTAGTATCTTTATTGCTTATACAAGTGATACATCAAGTGTTAAGATTGTAGAAACCAGAGGTTGTTAGACTTAGTTACTCGGCTGCCCATCACACCTGATCAAGCAGGTCTTCAGATGTTTTGCTTTTGATCATGCAGGAGGCTCCATTTGTATAATGTTTTATATTGTAGTTAAGTGTCTGAGGCAGCTTACCTATTCTTAAATGAAGTATTTTAATCTACCTTTTGACCAGGTATCCAGCTCACATTGAAGAAATTGATTATGAAGAAGGAAAAGTACTTATCCATTTCAAACGCTGGAACCATAGATATGATGAATGGTTTTGTTGGGACAGTCCTTATTTGCGTCCCTTAGAGAAAATACAGTTAAGAAAAGAAGGATTACAGGAAGAGGAAGGTTGTGCAGTAAGTAAAAAATAGGGGACATCTGAGTGTGTAAGTTTTAATGTGCAGTTGTATGAATTATGACCATTAAAAGGCTTCACTGTTGCTGTGTTGCCTGCTGTACAAGTTTTATGATTTTAAATAATGGGAAAACTAATAATTTTGATGTTTTAATGAAGTTGTATGTTTCAGTAATTCTCAGATGAAAACACTTAACTACTGTCTTGTAGGGATTTCATATAAATGATCAGGTATTGGCATGCTGGTCTGATTGTCGCTTCTATCCAGCCAAAGTTACTTCTGTTAACAAAGATGGTAAGGAGTCACTTCTGGTTTTGTCATTCTTGTTAGTAATGCGTTTCTATATTGTTTTCTAACTTTTTTGTTTAGCTGGAGAGAGAGTGCAGCAGACAGAACTGTGAATACTTTTATTTTCAATTACATGTTTTAATCTGCCATCAACTTTTTTAACCAAACTTCTGATCCTTTTCATGAGATAGAAGAGCTTTCTGCTGGGATATCCAGTCAGTAATTGCTTTAACAATATATTTGGAAAAAGTTGTTTCTTCTTAAGTTTATTTTTGAGGGATGCATGTAACAGCAGTAGAACTAGCGTCAGAGCTGCAAAAACCCTTGACAAATAGGAGAGAGAAAGAAAAAAGAAACAAAAGGCACAGCAGCGCTGCTCCTTTTTGAATGTCGGTGAGGAACTATGAAGGACTTGTTCTTGTGCTGTGCTTTGTTTAGATTGACTATATGTTATAAGGTCAAGGAGAAGTCTGCGTAATTATCTACTGGAGTACTCCACTAAAAATATTTTGGGGTTTTGTGAGGAAAGTATATCTAAGGAGCAGTTCTAAGCTTAGACATGCACCTTTATGCTTACCTTAATTATTTTTGGTAACTTCACTGTTTCTCCCTTACCTGTCCTGTGATAAGACCTCTGCTGTTGAAGTTTTTGACAATGCAAATAAGGCAGCTTTTATCTAGAGCTAAATATGCAGCTAGAGTATTGGAGCTGTTAGCAAATGCTCTGTTAAGTAACGTCAGATCTTTAAGCCCTTATGCTTTATTTTCAAATTTTAGGTACATACACTGTGAAATTTTATGATGGTGTAGTTCAGACTGTCAAAAACATTCATGTCAAAGCTTTTTCCAAAGATCAGGTAAGTATTGTGTTCATGCTACTAGTGTATTCTAAAATTGACAATTAAGATGGCTAGATTTGATTAATTATAAAATAGGAAATGAATGAAATATTGCTATTGCTAACATACAATACCTCGGAAATAAAATCCGTTAAAAAGAAAAGGTTATACAAATCTTCATGGTATGATTAGCTAAGTGCCCAGGTTCATGTTGTTATGAATGCACCTGTTGAGCTAAAGAAGTCATAAGCATGTAAATAAAACATTGTAAAAATCACTGGAAGATTCAGAATGTACATACTAAAGCTAGTGGTAAGTTATTGAAACACACTTTAGTTATTTCACCTGTTTGAGATTAGTTTAAATACATGAACCTTAAAAAATAAAGGGATGGGAACTATGGAGTGGACAGAAACTCTTCTTCCCCAAAGTAACAGCTTGATTGTCTTGAGACTCCTGAGGAAGTTATCTAGTAATCTTTTACCTCACAACTTTGAGAAGATAAGCTTTTTGACTAATCAATGTTCTGCTTCGATGGTTTGGCTGTTCTACCAGCCCTTCACCTGGTCAGTGCTGTGGCTTCAACCTTCAGCCATTTATAAAAAAAAAAAAACCAACCAAACAAAAAAACTGTCCTGCTCATGGTGAGAAGGAAGTAGTATTGCTTTGTACTTCAGTTTTCATGTGGGGGCGTTTTGTAGGAAGGGCTGACAAGTTCTAGTCCTGTGTAACTTCGTTAAAACTTCTGAAGTACCTGCTTCTGAGTAATTTTCATTACAGGAATGGTTTTAAGTTTGAGATCTTGCCACACATTTCTGTGTGGCAGCTGTAGTCTGTGTTTTTAGTTGTGCCTTCTGCTTTTAGTTTTCTGGAACTTTTAAGTTTTAGTAAAGAAATAGAATTCCTTCCCCCCAACATGCATCTTTATTCGTTATTGGAATGTGTATTATTAATGGGTACAATTTAAATCTGTTACTGTTGTGAAGAGACATGCCATTCCTTGGAGATCTCCAGATTTGTGTATCTGCCAGTCTGGAAGGGAAAACTATTTCAGATTTGCCACAAAGTACTCTTAATAGCTTTCAAATGGTAATAATTGTCCCTGCTTGAGGGTTTGACTAATTTGAGTATTTGACTAATACTCACAAGGGAACTACCTGAAGAATCTTCATTGCCATGAGCAGTATTTCTACCATATTTAAATACGTGAAGTTGAACAATCTTTAAAAATACTCTGCTTAAGAAAGGCAAAGTATTTTCTTCTCCTTTAGGGACTTTCATGTTTCTGCAGAGCTTTGGGTAGGTTTTGAAAGGAGTTTTAAGTTTTCTCCTCCATTATAACCACTACCTGGGAAGATTTCTCTTAACCCAAGAGAAGTTATGCTAGAACATCTTGTTCTGTCCTTTTTCATAAAAAAGCATAAAGGGCATATTTCCTCATGAGCTCTGTTTATGCAATCGGAAGTGAATTTTAAATAAATAGACAACTGGAGAGCTCAGGATTCACTTGTGAATGTAAGTTACTTAAGGTGTAGATTCAGACACAGCATGCTGGTGGTGGAGGGAAAGTGTGGTGTTCCTGTTCATCAGTAGGAGAGACCGTAGCCATGATGATGTGCATGGCACATGTCTTTCATAACTTAGGGGTTCTTTAAAAAAAGAAAGAAAAAAAAAAACCCAACCCACAAAACCACGTGCTGGTCATCATTAATGACAGTATTACTCTGTCCCTATCTTGAGGGTGTAACATGCTATATTGAACAGTGATGGTAAAATGCACAGTGTGAATGTGCTTATGCAAGGACACACAGTTTTTTAAGAGTTCAGTAACATCAAGAGGTAATTCAGATGTACTATATGGTTCAGTTTCTTGAGAATAATTTGATTAACATGGCTCATATGTGTTCACTACCATTTAAAATTTAAACATCATGTGGCTCCTGATGAAGCTGGTGATTGCAGCTGTTTTATGTGATTCTTCACTTAGCGTGGAGTGTTCTGAAGTGTCACACTTCAGTGGCAGTGTTAATTACAAGCTAAATACTTGGGGTTTTTTGAGTGAGACACTTTTATGAAAGGAGAATGGTTTCTGCATCCAAGTGACTGAGCTGTTTGTCCTTTTCTGTGCTCATGACTCCAACTCCTTCTTGACTGTCCCAGGTAGGCTTTAAGTAGTACTGCACAAGCTAGTACGGGCCTAATTTGCACGTGAGAACAAAGAAACAGCAAAACTCAGGCCATTGAGTTGTGAAATGAGTGAATCTGTTGCACTGTCCTGTTGAGGCTGCATGGATCCTTGAACAGTTTAAGTGTCTCTTAAGTTTTGATCTATGAGTTGCAATAGAGTATACACTGTTATTTGAAAAATTGGACAGGGATGCAAGTCTGCTAAATACAAAGGTGGGAGAGGACTTTGAGACTGCAGTAAGTTAATTTTTATATGTCATTCTCTTTATTCTAGAATATTGTGGGTAATGCGAAGCCTAAGGAAAGAGGTAATGAAATTCCGTCATCTCCTGAAAAGCGGGAGAAATTTAAAGAACAGAGGAAAGCAACAGGTAATGCAAAGAAAGACAAGGATGAAAAGACATTGAAGACTGAGAAAAAAGTGAAGCAACCTGATAAAGAAGGAAAATTGATAGTCATCTCGGAAAAAGGAAAGGTCTCAGAAAAGAATATATCTAAGAATGGAAAAGAAGATAAAGAGAATATATCAGAGAATGATATGGAATATTCAGTAGATACACAAATTGAGAAGAAGCCTGAGAATGACAGTGTAAAGAGTTCACAGGAAAACACAAAAGAAACTAAACGAAAACGTGGAAGACCACCGATAACACCTCCAACAGGTATGTAGCTAAACTCAAATGGTTAGGCGCTATGTCAGAACCCATTTAAACTTACCTAAAGGAATTAAAAGTATCTTGCTGTTTCACAGCCTAAGCCTGTAGAAACTTTGAAAATGTTCTGAACTCATCTTTGTTCAGGCTCTGTTAGGACAGCTGAGAGTTACTGGGTTTGGAGCTTCAGTGGTTTGGTGAGGGGTTAGATTTAGACAGGTAATCTTCATATATTATAAAACATGTTTGTAGTAGGATTAAATGCTAGTATGTAGACTTTGGAAAGCCAGGTGAAACTCTGTTTATGCAAGTCCAGGATTTCAATTTGTGAGGCTTGGGAATTTTTAAAGAGTTTTTCAGCTTAATATCCAGACAACTTGTTCACTATCTAAATATGTAGAGCCAAGTCCTCAGACACTACAGCCCATAACTTTGGAGTTAAGACGTCGGAAAATACCTAAAGGAGGTGAAGTTCCATCAAAGCGTCCCAGGATTGAAAAAAACTTGTGTGAGTATTTTTTGTTATTCAACTCTTGCAGTATAAGTTCTTAAAGCAGAAGGGGTGGGGGGGAGCACAGGTGTGGGGAGTCTGGTATTAACCTTGAACTGTGATAAATGAAATGACTGAAATGCAGCACCTGTTGTTCTGGGTGTTTGTTTTTTTTTAAATTGGCCATTCATACCTAGCATCACCATGCTGAAATTCCCAAATAAATCTTAGAAGCTTGGTTTGAATGGAGGGAGCCACAAGCTGTGAGTCTTGATGCAGAAATTCATAGATGCAGAGGAGGCAGTGATTATTTTATTTCCTCCAATGCATAGAAGGCTATAAAAGCCTTTTTCTATTTATAGAAACTCTTCAGTTACTAGATTGAGGATCTACCACATTGCTTAGCAAAGAAACCTTAATATTAAACAAATACTCATGTCACTGCTGTTTAATAGCTTCTGCTTTATCATTGTATACTGTGTAGTGATGTTGAAGAACTTGAATGCATTGATGAGGAAGGAAAACTATATTCTCTAAAGTAGTATCATGAACAAGGAGATGAACATCTGAAGAAGGCTGTCTTTCCCTGCCTTAGGACCACAAAGTCTTAAAACTTCAGTGCACATATGTTGTCCAGCTTACTGTCAAAGTTGCTTGTGTGTCTGAATTGTCTCATCAACTTCTGGCATTACTTATATCTGTGGGATGGTTGCTGTTTAAAACAATGTTTTACTAGTAAAATAGTGTTCTGTATTCTTACTTCAAATCTGTTACTAAAAGAAGAAGTTGTGACACCTATAAGATAGGCTTTTGCTCTATTTTTATGCTTATTTGTAAGTGTTAATATGACTGTAGCTTTTACAGAGAGGTTTAATCACCAGGGCTGCTTAGCTTTTGCTGTTAACCTCAGTCCTTAAAAAAAACCCCAGACTTTCAAACTGCTACTGGGAGGGGAAATCTTTAAAGCTTGCTTTTAAGCTATTTGTAATCTTGTAACTGCATGGTACCATTAAATTTGTCTATTCCAGCTCAGGAAAAATTGAAGAATTCTTCAGGTAACCTTGAAAGAGACCAGATCAGGAGACGATCTTCAAGGCTCTCATCTAGTATTAGCCATGAGATTTTAAATGCAGATCATGTCACAACTTCTACAGAAGTTCAACATTGGAAAGATGTGACATCTAACCAAAAGGAATCTGAAAAGGGTAAGCAGCTTCCTGATATACTCTGGACTTGTGGTAGCATGGCAGTCTACTTGTTGCAAACACTGTATTTTTACTTGCATAACATGTAGGCTGTATATGTGCTATTAAAACCTGATTTCATCAGCAGTGCAGAGAAAACTCAAGGCAAGTTTCTCTCTCTTTGCTGCCCTGATTGCCTTTTGCTTTTGATTCCTCCTTCATCAGTAACCTTAGCATTTCCCTTGCATGGGTGGGAGCTTTTCCAGTAGAGGGGTAACTAGGGTTGCAAAAGGAGAGCTCCACAGGCTGTAAAATAACTTAAAGGAAATACTGTCATTGGTTTTTTTTTGTGTGGGTTGTTTGTTTTGGGGTGGTTTGTTGGTTTTTTGGGTTTTTTAGGAGTTGCAGGTTATGCTTATGAAAATGAGGTAGTTACAAAGTTTTAATGCTTTTAGATTGAAGGCGTAACCCAAATACTAACCTTGAAAGTTTAGTTGAACACTGAAAACATCAAATGGGATGCTTTTATTCTTAGACTGTGTGGAGATAATGCTCCCTTTTTCTGCTCTGTGCTTCACTGCATTTCCCTTTCAGGGTGAGCTATGGTAGTGGCTTGAGGAGACCTGTGCTATTTTAGGCTGTAGGGTTAGCAGCCTGTGTGTTTCTAAGCAGGTCTAAATTTAGAGGGTTGCTACAAGTAGCTGTGTTACAAAACCTCAATTCTTTGTTAATACAACAGCAAGCAGTCTGAGCACAAATTGATTTTTTTTTTTTTTTTTTTTTCCCCCTTCATTATAATGTGATGAACACACATCATTGTTTTGGAATATGCTCTTGTGTGCATTTTACTCAAACAAAATTTTTTTCCTCCATTCTAGTCCAGTTAGAAATTCCTGTTGAATCTGACCAAAGTTTCAGTGAACAAGGATCTCCTGGAAGCACTTCACATAGCGCAGCACTCGGTACAGATGCCCGTTTACAGGAAGAAAAAGTTGAAGACACAGAGTCTTCCTCTGTTACTGTCAGGACTCAAGAACCTTCTGTTGATACAGGTTCATTTTTTGATTTCTTATTTATTATTGATGTGTTCAGGCATCTGATGCTTGGTATTGCATGCTTGCACAAGTGTCACTAACAAAAATTCTGCATTCTTGCAATGTTAACCACGATGGAAAATGCTTATTTATATTCATTATGGGCTCAGTTTTGATCTTATGCTTTGGAGATGGATGGCAGTCTTCCAAAAAGTAGAAATCATAATTTCTAAATGACTGGATGTAATATATTTGGCATGTGAATGTTGAAATTAACAAATACTTGTTTTCAGATTATAATTTAATGTTTGTAATTCTAGATTAAGTTGGACTAACATGTTAAAAGGTCATTGTTTTGTCATTTCTGTGCTGCTTGTATGTGGTAGCATTGATGTTTGGGAATCCTGATTGTGCATTTCTTTTCTATATTCTTACGTTTTGGCTTCTGTTGTACTTAAGCCCTAGACTATTAAGAGGTTTTAGTGCAGATTCATGAAATGGTTCAAACATTTCAGTGTCTGTCTTAATAACATATATGATCTGTCTTCTCTTAGCTGGGGAGTGTACTTGCCTTTTTCAAACTTCCTATATGGATTGTAGACTACTCCAAAACACAGTGCTGTCCTGTGGTTATTTCTTGTAACTTCAATACTTGTTTCCCCACTTAACTGCAGATACTTGAACTATGAATTCCCTAGTTTATGCTCTATCAAAGAAGCTTAATTTTAAGTGGAACAGAGCATTTAGAGGGACTTACAGTTGCTCAGCATTGCTAGAGTAATCTTTATGTGCTAGCTTTCATTCTGATTATTGGTTATTCCAGATTTACCCTCCTGCTTGCTTATGTCCTCTTTTATCCACTGGTATAACTGTACAAATGAACTGTCCTCTCCCTTTGCCACTGATGTACGCCTTCAGTGCACGAAGGAATTTATCTCTTTGCATTTGCTCAGGTTTGACGTGTGAATTGTCTTTTGCTATTTAAAAATTAGAGCACTCCTGATCTTGCTCTCCTTCCTAACCAGGCTGATGATATATCCACCTGTATTCTGACTATGGTGTATCCATAGTCTTCAATTGATGTCTGTTGGGGCCATGCCTTTCCTTCCCCCTGTTCTGGCAGTGAGTTCAGACCATGCAGAGTGGTTGCAGTTTTTTTGCTAGTCAGGCTGGTGTGACCTTTTCAGTCAGTGAAGTACTTTTGGGTTTAACACTTTTTTTTTAAACTGATGGGTTGGCGCTTACTTTGGCTCATGAAGGCAAAACCACTGTTTGCTTGTACCTGAACAGGTCATTAATATCTCTGATACCAAGGAAATGCCATTACTGTCTGTATTAGCTCCAAGTACATGAGCTGTTTACAGCCTTCATGCAAATCTCTGAAGCAAAGAAAGGATGTAAAAAGTTTTGCTACTTCCAGTAGCTATTAATTTGTTCTTCCTTTTCTTGTGGCAGATACAACAAATTGAATTTACGTTTTAAGTTGAATACTTCCTCTGAGTAATTGCAGTGTAATATCACTGGTTTCTTTAAGGTCATGTGCTAACAACTGGTGAAGCCCCTCACAAGTGCTTGTCAGGTAGTGCTGTAATAGTCTGCTGGCCAGGTTAGCTAAACTGGTACCCTATTAGAAGTGTGCAGCACCAGCAATGTTAGCTGATGCTGTGCTTTGTAGCTCTTCCCTTTGGAATTTAAAGTTTTCCTGCAAGGTGCTCTTGAAACTGAACAGGCATCCTTGAATGTAATTTTGTTAAGATGAACAGCCATGTCTTGTTCAGATTATCACCCTGGAGTAGCTTTTGTGGATTGCAGGAGGGTCTGGCTGCTATAGCAGTAAAGGAGCATTAATTTTTTTCCTCCTTCATTGGATCTCTGAAGGATGTCCCTGGAGTTCTTAATAGAAAGACTGCAGACATTCGTGTCACGGGGAGTGTGACGAAATGCTAGAAAATAGTGATGCTTCTTGGTCCTGTTGGGAATCTTCTGCTTCGGGCAGTCAGAGAGTAATGGCTGTTGTGACTCCAGTCTTAAGCACGTGAGAAGGTGTGCAGGTACAAGCATGGCTCCAAACAGGTGCAGTGAACTGAACTGCTTTAAGTTGAAGTTTAAGAAGAAGGACTTGCACGTTAAGAGACAGCTCTTCTAAGAGAGACAGAAGATCGTAGCAGTTTTGAAAATTGAAAGAATTTTTAGTATGTCTGAAAATATGTGCTTTTCAGATTCTGTCAAACTATTTGATAGAATATATGGCAAAACTTTCCACTACAGTGGCTATAGTCACCTTTTGGACATGCTTTATGTAGGAGAACAGTATGATAAAAAGCGTTTTAACTTGAGTGATTCTGCATGATAAATATACTGCACTTCTTGAAGCATGTGTTTTAGCTGACAACCATTTAGCCTTTTATTTTGTAAATTCCTGCAAATACTCAGTTTCAAGTGTAGTATTTTCAAGGTGACATTTATCTCTTGGAGGTACTTGGTGAACTACAGATTGACAAACCCCAATTTTGGCAAGGTCTGAGAATTCAGAGAAGGTAAATCTTGGCTTTTTGAAAGAACACACTGTACTATAAGTATAGAAAAACTGTGTTAATTATTACAGATGTTCTCCAAACAGTTAATGCAGTATTAAGAAGATATTTGTTGCAATTAACTTCATAAAATAATCCAGAAGTAGTCACAGAATATTTTGAAAAATAAAGAAGTTTTTACTTTGTACTGTAATATGTATAATCACAAAGCTTTGAGGTTAGTGGTCAAATACTATTAAAAAATGCCTCCTGCAGGGTCATCTACTTTTCCAACTTAAATACTCATTTGGGGTGCAGAGCTTTTCAGGATGTTTTGCAATGTTTTAGTTTCAAGTAACTGTGAAATCAAAGATGTGTTAAAAATCTTTACTGGTGTGTGTGAACTTGGGTGTTGTAGCTGCATGGTCATATTACAGAGAAGGCTTCCTTTTAAAAAAAAGTTTGGGGATTCGAGTTTAGGGCTATAATGTAGTGAGACCTAGTATGTTCTCAGCAGTATGTGTAGTATGTGTTAGAGGTTACAGCAAATAAATCACTCTTAGTGACTATGAAAGAAAATAGAACAGACTTGGTCACGTAAAAATGTTACTTTTTTTGTGTATTTGTTGCTGATGGGGAAATCTCTTCTCCTTCCATGAAAAAACTTTAAGGGAATGATGGGTAGATTTAAAGATTTAAGTTAAACTGAAATAACCAGCAGGTGTTTTTCCTGTACTTGCATACTTATTCTGTTTCAGATTACAAATGCAGTTTACGGTTGTCTTTGTTTTATCCCCTTGAGCTTGTTTAATAGGTGTTGGGGTGAGATGCTCTGTTTTGTAAGGGAGGAACTAGGGAGAGGGATTTGCTTGTACATTTGAAATTTATGAAGTAATATGTCTCAGTTCTGTGTTCAGCATTTGGGGAGCTTCATTTTGGTGGTAGATGGGGCAGGACACCAGTATAATGCTGGTGTGTGACTGAAACATGGGGAGTTCAAAAAACTGTGAACCCTTTGGATGTCTTGCTGTTGCTGCCACTTCCCTCTGTCTGTCTTATGTATATATTGCTAAGCATTTGTAATTTGGGCTTCAACTGGGGAGAATTCCAGCTGAATGTGTAATACCTACATGTGTGTTGTCAGTCACGCTGATGTGATGTATGGGATTTGGCCTTCTCCTGAGCTTGCTTAGTGGGATACAAGCGGTAAAGCTGTGGGAACATAACTTGGTTCGCTTACTTGCCTGAAGCCTCTGGTATAACTTGAGTGCTCTTGACACTGGCACTTCTGTCAGTACTCGAGCGAGCTGGATTAAAGTTAATTCAGCAATATGCATTTGTACTGAATTCTGACCTGAAGTTCAGCACTATGGGTGGTACCTGAAAATCCACAATCCTGAGCATGGATTTTGTTTCATTTAATTTAAGCCATCTCATTTAACATTAGAAATGCTAGACATTCAGCAAGGTGGGCATCCAGATACAGGAAGCAGGTATTTTTATTGGAGAAAACTCTTTAAGGATGGGGATTAAGAACTGTATAGGGTCGTCTTGAGTAAATACTGTCACCTGAAATCGATATTTCTGTACTTAACAGACATTAAAACAGGTGGTTTCTTGAGAGCAGATTTTTTACAAATCCATAGATCCTATCGTGGATAAATCTTCTGTAGTTACAAGTGGATCTGGATCTGTGTTTTCCCATACCTGCTTTATTCTTACTTGAGGGATTGTGCCTCTGTACTGCAGTGCCGATGAGCTGCCTGATGAGGGAACAGTAAGACTTGGGCTTTCACCTCATAGTAGGGTGTGTGTGCAGCTTGACAGAGGCGCCTCAATGTGGGATCTGAAAACATCTCAGAAGATAGCCAGTGGCTTCCTGCTCTGGGGAGTGCACGTGTGTTGGAGTCTGAGCATGCTGTCCTAAAAATAACTAGTGTTGGAGGCTGAAAGCTGAGTTAACTTACTCTGTGGGTAGTTATGATGGGAACAGGTATCTCTCCAAATCTGTGTGTCAAGCTGTTATGTTCCCAGACTGCTGTGTGTATTAAAGAGATTTGGGGATTGGAAAGGGGAGAGAGAAGTAGTCAGAGTAGTCAGTTGTCAGAGTAGATGGTGTGGGTGGAAAAAAGGGGTATTTCTTCTATACAAGATTTGCACAAAATACAGCAAGGAAGCTAAGGTCAAACATATTCTAAATATGAGAAGTTAAGTGTAACATTGTAACCCAGTACTAACTTTTTCTGTCTGTAGGCTTTAGTTGTAGTCTCTTGATGGGAATTCATTGTCTTACTGCAGAAAAACATTACAAAACAAAATTGATAGCTTTCATTTTCTTCAGTGTGTTGTGTTACTGGTTTTTTGGCATGGGTGAGTAATGCACCCTGGTAGTACTACTTTTAACTTGCATGATGTATAGGAAGAACATGGTTTTTATAGCATTTGAATATTAAGAATTTCTAAGGACAAAAGCGCTCTCTTTAAAGAGCGTTTTTCTAGTCATCATTGGAGGATGAATCAGGATCTGTAGTAGTTGCAGGTATTTGTAATGGCAAATACAATTTGGAATGTTTATATGCTTGTTATGTTTTAAAATGTGTATGTAATGTGTTTTGAAAGGGCAGTATAGCATTGCTTGTCAAAACTTAAGATCCTCTTTCTAAAATTTTCAGCAGATTTCTGATTAATTACATGTACTGAAGGATAAAAACCCTGTTCTGGCTTTTGGCTCCTC
Organism: Falco peregrinus; assembly: GCF_023634155.1. NCBI lineage: Eukaryota > Metazoa > Chordata > Aves > Falconiformes > Falconidae > Falco > Falco peregrinus. The sequence goes on along the minus strand of NC_073729.1, from coordinate 38,666,511 downwards.
TAATGTTTAGGGACCGGAATTGGTGATTAGGATTTCAAGTTGTCTTTCAAAAAAACAGTGACAGCCTGTTGGCAAACTTCTGCAGCCAGTTAAAGCTCTGTTTCATATCTGAAAACAGGCTTTGAAGCACTGTACAGCTGTTTGTGTGGCTTTACTCTTACAAATGGATTTGACTCTAAGCTGCCTTTGCTTTGCACTGTTTTGTTGTAGTGTTGTGTTTCTTGGAACGCTCTTAAGGTTACTTTTTTATTTGCATAGACATACGTCAGGGATTCAATTTGCCTTATACTTACCACATTTTTCTAACTCGTCACTTTTAGCTTTGGGTTTCGGTTAAGGAGAAGCATAATATCTCTGCATCCAGTTTGAGAGAGCAGCTGTTTATCCTGCAGCATACCTAGGTAGGATTTGATTCCTTCAAGGTAGTTTTATAAACTGTCATTTTAAGCCTAACATACAGTATGTAAAGAAGTCCATCCTGCCTTGCTCACTGAAAAGTTCCTTGCAGCCAGACACCACAATCTGGAGCACAGTGTTTCAGTTACACCTCGAAGTGCAGGTAAAGCCTTCACATCCACCCAGCTGCTTGCCCCCTCTAAAGGTATGTTGAGACTTGGCATTGCACGCTTACAAGCTTTTTGTGCACTACAGACTTCACTGTTTTTATTTTTACAAATTTAGTGCCAGCACAGGGAGGAAACAGTGAGTGGGGGATCGTATGAAATACTGTCTTGAGTAGCTTTTGCAATATCAAGTAATGTTTCAGGCTCAAAAACCTCAACTTCATAAACATGTAGTGGTCCATGATTATTGATGCCATATGTATGTATTACACCAAGCATCTGCTTGAGTGGATTCTGGACACGCTGGAAATGCTTGGATGCTGTCTTTGGGTAAAGTACTTGAAGAAGAGCAGTTGGGCAAGATGTTCTTTGTTTCACAGCTGAGATCTTGAAAGACAAAATTTATTGAAAATAAAGGAAGAAACAGAGTTTGCATGTTAAAGTGATGGACAGAAACACCTTTGAGCACAAGAAAACACAAGATTTCAGAAGAAGTAAGACCAAAGAAATAGGTAAATTAATGGGGAGGCTGACGCAGTGGTGTGAAGTGATCCAAAGCACAGTGTAAAAACTGTTAGCTCAAGAAAGCTAGTGGTAACAAACAGATAATGTTTAAAATAATACAGATGGAAGCACTGGAGAACATATGTTCTAGAGAGACTTGATGTGTGGTGTATGAAGGCGTGGACTCAGGTTGTGGTGCAACTAGAGACACTTTATTGTACATAGAAACTCATATTTATATCTCTGAGCCTGGATACAAATTCCATCTGTATAGAGGAATGAAGGGTTAATTGAAATTTATAATAGACAGCTGTGGGCTGGCTTCAGGGGTGGTGGGTTGGCTGACTGGATAAGGTGCAGCTGTGGCTGGTTACTGCTGAGTAGTTAAATGGCTCTAAGGGAGATGGGAGAGGAGCACTGGATGAAGAGAGACCTGGAAGAAGCAGAGGGAGGAGAGCGAGTGCCCTGGATGGAGGAGAGCTAAGGAGAAGGGCGCAGCAAAGGCAAGAAGCGGGGTGGACTGGCCTGAAGAGTATGAAGAACCAGCACGGATAGTAGATGACCTTTAGAAACCTTGTGGGGGATTGGTGGCTGTGCTGGGGCAAGGTGTGGGAACTACTTACTGAAGTTAACTTGCTATGGGATGGTAAAAGCCTTGTTGCAGCTGGCTAGTTTTGAGAGTGCTGCAACACAGCTGTATGTACCACCAGGCTCATTCATGCAGTTATATAGCTGTATATCACTACAAGCATGCAGACACCTATTTGCTACTAGATAACTATGTTTATCTATCTTACTCTCCTTCACGATACCCAGCTGTACTCTCATCTCCTGCCAGGTCAGACATTCTCAATCCTCCGCTCATACATCTCTCTTCAGGCATTCTCTATCTTTCTCTTCCACATTGATGTGTTTTAGTTTAACAGCAGGTGAAGGGATAATGTGATTTTTGCTTAGTATTTCTGTGGAGACCAGGAAATGACAACTAGAAGTCTCATCAGTTTAACAGGCAGTTGTGTGTGAAGATCTAATGGCTAGAAGCTGCATCAAAACCAGCTTTAATTGGAGGAAAATGCTTTGGGCACTGTTGCCTTTCTGGGATAGTTTACCAGCGTGTGGCAGAAGATGCCTCAGGACTGCAGACCTTTTTCAGTCAAGATACTGTGCTGCTGCCAAGCATTCCTGTCCCAGCAGGAGTCAACTGACACAAAGAATTGTGGGGTGGGAATCTCAGAAACTTCACACAGTGACATTTTACTGTAAACTTTCTGCTGAATGTGGCCGTAGCTTGAACCTTGGATAATACAGCACAATGAGAAATGAGACAGGTTGCTGACTTGAGTGCTGAAAGGGTGTTTTTCCTCTGAAGTGAAGGTTAAAGGAGACTGTTGTTTGACCTTGAGTCTCTGTGCTTTGTATTGTAATGGCTAATTGAATGCCAAGTGACAAATTTTTATTTTGGTTATAAATATGGAAGAAACAGCAGGTAGCAGGTCTGTCATTAACTTTCCTCTGTACTTGGAGAAAACAGCCATGAAAACTCCTCTGAAAAGGCAAGTGTCCGAAAATCTGAAGGTAGCACAGCAGAACTTTCTCTTCATAGAAGCCAGTTTTAGAACCATGTGTCGTGAGCAGAAATTATATATATGTGTAGGAGTGGGAAGTTCCCCCCCCCCTTTAGTTGCTTGTGTAATAAGTCCGCTTTAGAGTGTTTGGCTGGGAGCACATGCTCTTTTGGAGGCTCTTCTGGGTAGTTGAGTTGGCCATCAGCTCCCTGCTGTGCCTTGGTGGCAGGGAGTTCTGTTGTGTTGATTGCAAAGAAGTAAAATGCCCCCAAATGTGGTGGTGATGGCAATAATTTTAGCTTTGTTTCAAACTACGTGGGATTGTCTTTGTTTTTATTACTCAGAGTGGTTTCCTTCTGCATACATTGCAGTATGGTTTTTTTTCTGCTTTCCTTCCCTTCCACCAATGTCTTTGTTACTACTGTTCCTTAACTTCAACTAATGTGATCCTGTGCTCCACTTCTAACTTGTATCTGGTCAGTTAGAAGCCATTCCCTGTATCTTCTCCAGAATTTGTCCATCTCAGTGAAGGGGAAGTGCTCCAAGCTTGGATACAGGACCTTATTCATGACAGTTGTGTGATGGTATAATAGTTTCCCTTGTCATATTTGAAATTTTTTTGGCCAAATCTTCAGACTGTTACCCACTTGTGCTGTGTTAGTTTTATTATCTTCATGTTAGTTATTTAATAGAAACAAGTTCTCTTTCATTGTCCTGAATTCCGGTTTTGAGCTTTACAGTCAAGAGAACCTTTGTGGACTTGCTTTCACTAAATACACAGGTCATTTCACTGACTGTTCCTGAAATATTTTTTCATTACGAATCCAACTTTTGCCTGGTGTACAGTATATTTCAGTTTGGTGTTACAAACTTTGTCATTCTGTAAGTATGATCCAGTTGTCTGGATTTGTTGCAATTTTATTACCATCCCTGTCAGCACGTTCTTAATATGGCTATGCCAAAATGTCTTTGTCTCTCCTTGTTGTTACCTTTGTGAAACACCCAAAAGCAGTGTCTTCATTTTCACTATTTTCTTCTCAAAAATTAACTGAATATTGTTTCTTTTGACCAGTCTGATATGCGATGGAGTCTTAATGCTTCAGTGTACATCAATCTCCATAATACCATTACTTGTTTTTTCTCAATGAATGACTTTGAGTTTTGTTTCTTTGTCATAACTGTACTTAGCATCCTAGATAGCTGTATCTCAAGCACACTCTTTTTTTCACTGTGACATATCCTTTAAGTGTGCAGCTCAGTAACACTCAGCATTTTTATTGCTATATACTAAAAACTTCTGAACAAGCTGTTCTGTGTTCTTATACTAAGATAATTTTGAGACTACCTCTAAACTCTCATTCAGTGTGTTCCTACATATGTGCACTTATGGGAAGCCTTACTCTTTCTGCACTTACTCTTAATTGTAATGTGTCTGGATTCTTCTGTGTGTTTTTTTTTTTTTCAGCTACTTCTAATAATTTCTTAATTTTCATTCATGTGCTGCATACCTTCAATTCTGCATCACTGCTGCTATGTCTGGGTCTTAGCTTTAACCAGTTCTTCTTTCTTAATACTCCCAAGCTTGAAAATACTTGTAAATATGGAAATAATACTTCAGTACTGGCAAAACAAAGGGAAAAATAATATTTGGAAGGTCTTTTGTAAAAATGACCTTTCCTTTCCATTGCCCTCATTGGCGAGGGATTTTTTGATGCTCTGTGTGTATTGGTGATGGATAATTGCCTGGATCTCTCTTATATTTCTGTGTGTTTCCAATTTTCTACCTCTCCTCTGTCGTGTTGGGTACAGACACTGGTGATAGTGATGATTTACTCCTCAGTTCAGTGTTCTTCTGTTCATTTCTTAGCAAAAACATGAAATAAGTTTTCTGAAATGCTCAAAGAATAAACAGGAATTTACTAGGTCAAGCTTAGGTATAGCCCTGGGTTGCACAGCAGCGCTCTAGAACAGATGCCTTCCAATGTTCTTCTGTTTGAGTCTGAAGACTTTCCTTTTTTTTTGAGAAATTAACTAATTAACTAGAGTTTGTAGAAGAGATTTTGTAACAGATGCAAGCAATATTGCTTTTGCTTAGTCATTCATTCTTGTGTTGCTACTTGAAATGTAGTTCTGACATACTGTTTCTGTTGTTCTTGGAAGTAACCAGACTTTGGTGGTAGGACAAGGCATCCAGAAAGCAGGTAGCAAATTAGTTACAAGCAAAGGAGGACTGTTTTTCTTGGAAAGTGCTTTCACCAAAGATGTGAACAGTTATAAACAATTAAATAAATACTTGATACAATGTAATATTCAGTGTTCTGGGTAAAATACACCATCTTTGTAATTCAGTCTGTTATCTGTAGTAGCACTATGTACAGTGATACTAGCTGTTGGGTAAAGGGACTCATGGAAGCAAAATGCCATTTTCTAACAACTCATTCATAAAACCACGGCTATCATGACAACTGTTTTTTAACAGCACAGTAGGGCAGAATTTTCCCTTAAAAGCTATTGATCTTAAAGGCAGATACAGCATTGAAATTTTATTTTTAGCATTTCATAGCTAACATGTTTGAATGCGTGCCCATTTCTTAACTTTTGTTGTTTTAAGTTTAGGAAACCATTTGATAAATATAGCAAATGCATGGGGGAATTTATCTGTTTTGTTCTTACAGTAACAAAACCTTATAGGAGAACAGATTTTCTTGCATCAAAAAAAGCTGCAACTGTTGATCAAGATCACAAGTTTAGATGCAAGTTCTTGGACTGTTCAAAATCCTTCCGCAAAGCCAAGTTATTGCATTATCACATGAAATACTTTCATGGAGTGGAGAAGGCTGCAGAATCACAGCAGAACAGTGTAAAGAGAAATATTCAAACCAGAGCTGCTTTGGCTTCTGAAAAAGCTAATCAAGAAAGGTCAAAGAGAGGACGGACAGCTGGGTCATTGTGTAAGTATGTTGCTGATCTCTTCCTTTTTTTAAACAGCAGCAGGCAGGACAAACAGGGAAGCAGAAATTTATTTTCTTTTGGGTTGAAGGAGTCTCTTTAGAGCTCCATCTTAGCATATTTCTTTGTGGAGAAGCAGCGTAATATGTGTAAGCATGACCTTTTAGAGAAGGTAGAACTGAAGAAATTCCCTCATCCAGAAATACAGATAATGTTCTGTAATGAACAAACTATGCAGCTTCTCTTATTCCTTTGTAACAGCCCACTTGAGTATTAAACTTCTGTTCTTTTTTTCAGAACGACGATTCCCTGAGTTTGAGTCTCCCCACTGGTGCTGCCGCGCGCGTGCCCCCCCCCCTTTTTTTTTTTTTTTGCTTCCCCTGGACAACACTAATTTGACAAGTACCTAAATTAGTGTTCAAAGACTTTTGTTTATTAAGGGAACATTCTGGGTAACTTCAGTTCTCTCCTGTTTCTTACATGGTCTTTACGTTTCATGATCTTGACTTCAAGAGTATACTTGGCTAGAAATCCAGTACCAGTTTCTGCAGTATTTACTCTGACCTGTGGGGAAAAAAAGTTGTAGTATTTAACAAATGCAGTTGGTACAGCTATACTTGAAGAAGATCCTCATGCAACTGATGGGTAGTTGAAAGGAATGAAAACTTAATGGTTAGGAAAAATCAATGCCTAAGTTATAACTGCTTTGCAGTCTTCAGAATGATGTTAACTTCTGCTTCACCCTCTCGTTCTCTGAAGTGCTTTCTTCCTTGTGTCTTGCATAACATCAGAGTGACAATCTAGGTCTAGCTGTGAATTGCAGCGTTGTTGAGAACCTATCCAATCTTTGTTCTTGTGGACTGACTTCTCGTTGTACTGCAGGTCCATAAAAATTGTCATCTCTCATGTCTGAGCCTGTTTTATAAAATCTGTCTTTTTTCTGAATTCTCTGGTGGTTTTTGTCTTTGATCTTTCATTAGTACTCTGTTTAAGAATTTGAAAGTCTTGCAAGTTGTTCACTGAGCTACAGCTTGCTACAGCAGAATATATCTAGCCTTAATTTACTTCATGTCTGCTTTTCCTAATATGCCCAGCAAAGGTTTCCTCATTTGAGGTGCTACTACCTGTTCTTAACACAAGAAGTGTACTTTAACATACTGCTACTACTTGTAAACCTCTACACCTCAAATTCTTCTGTAACTTGAAATCCTACACCTTTGCATTATTTAGGTAGAGGAAGGGTTTTTTTTTAACTGTGTTAGGATGTGCCAATTTGTGTGTATTATACTTTGCATGCAGCTTAAAGGAAGCCCAAGCACTGCCTTGACAAACGCGCTGGAGACAAGTGCTTTATGAAGAATGGCTGCTAACAACTGCACAGTCATCAAAATAGACTTTTTCTATGTCGTGCTTTTCTGTAAATGGACTTCTCTTCTGCTTTCTGTAACTGCATAACTATTTCTGTTTGAGAAGTTTTCCTGTGATTGTCTTGATTGAATTGATCAGTGACTCAAGATCTTGACCCTTTCATTTATCCTTTTCCCCAAGTGCACGCTGTTGGTTTGATGTCATCATCTTGGCTACACTAGCAGGTGATTCTTTTTTTTTATGGTGTTGAGTTGTAACCATATTTGCTTATTTTAAGCTCCCACCCCTTTGATTCCCCATTTGTGGATGGATACTCTTAGCCTGGATTGTTTCGATGATGTACTTCATAGCATATCCCTGCAAATAGCCTTGGGGTTGTGCTGACAGCTGTTGAACAGTGCATCAAAGTGGAAGGCAGACCGTAAAGTTTTCAAGTCACCTTCACTGTCAAAGCCTGCTATTGTGGAGCTACAGTAAGGTTTTTCTTGATGAGAAAAAGTAATGTTGTCATATATCAGTTATATCGTGTCTGATGTAGTGCCATTTGGGTTTTAACTCCGTGTGTTCTTAAGTCTTGTAACTCTTGTGGGGGTACCACACATTCTAGAGTTAAAGGGGTTTATGAGCTCATACTGTTGCATTTTTTTTTTCTCCTGTATTTGCGCACATCTCTTCTGTTCTTAATGGCATGTATAGAAAGATAGCCTGCTTAAACAAGACTTTCTCCATTTCTACTGAACAGCTTATATCACTTTTTTTAAGAAGTTTTTTCAGGATGTACTGCTTAGTGGGGGTAAAGGCTTTTGAATACACAATTAAATATGGTACATGGTGGGTTTAGTTTTTGTTTTCACAATTGTTGTGCGAGCAAAAGTTCTTCTGTTCAACGTGAATATATTTCAATCATTTTACTATTTTACCTTTTGGTACAAATGTCCTTTTTCCCCTTATACTTCCCTATATTAGATAGGGTTTAGTGCTTAAGAAAAGGCACTTTTTAAACAGATTTAATTTCTAACAGATTTCAGAAATCATGAGTCTTATCTCAAAGCTTGTGGAATAATTCTTGCTTTACAAGCTTTCATACTTAAGTCCTTGTCTCACAAGTTTTATTTCAGAGTTCTGGGACTCCTTACTGTTTCTGCCACACATTAAATTCAAATAAATTGTAGGGGTGGAACAGGCTAGACTTGAAGTGAAAATACTTACTGTTCCTAAAGTTCTAGGAAGTTATGCAATATTCAGGACAGTAGCAAAACCTTTCCCTTGTAGTGCTCAAAACTAGAATTTTGACACATAAGAAAGAAGATGGATGTAAGCATTTAAGTATAATTCCTTTGCACTAAACTGGAGACTGGAAATTTCAGCATCTGAAATGTAAATTGTGCCACTTTGGCATTGGCTTCAAAACATGAGTGAGCTGGAAAGGTTAACGTGGGACTGATGTGCCCTGTCCTTCCCTTTTCCTTAAGAAGCGTTGTACCTTTGCAGTGGCAAGCTTGACAGATACCTCTCTAAATTCTGTAGTCGCTCTTCATTGAACAGAGGGGGAGGAACTACCGTTGCCTAGCCTGTATTTTAGATACACCTTACTACTCTGAACAGAATGACTCGGACTTAAATGGCTACTGGATACATTCAGGCAATACCTTTTGTCTTTAATTAATCAGGAAATATTATGAGATCATTATGATGAAACAGCTCTTCCCCCAGCCATGTGTTACAGTGCTTGTCTCTGAGTTACAATGCTGTTTGGTCTTTACTGAAAGAATTTTCCCTGTAGAGAATAAGGCAGTTCATTTTGCGTCCCCCTGGAATATAGGAGATGCAGGCATTTCTGCTCTCAGCTCTTAGATTACATTGTGTTTCTGCAGGTGCATTATAGAGCCACCTGCAGTCCTTCTGTTAAAGAGGAGAATCAAGACCTGCACAAATGTATATGGATGCATAAGCTTAAAACAAGCTTTTTGAGCCTAGGCTGCAGATGGCTTCTCAAAGGTTGCCTTGCAGAAGAGAGTTGCTTAAGCTTTTGACAGTTCAGATTGAGATGTCAAATTTATCACTTGGAAAGTAATGTGGTGTAGTATCTGTTAAAATTTTTGACAGCTAGTAACTTGATTGCTGTAATAAAAGGAGTAGAACCACATTCAGTGTCCATATGCATTAATCTTAAGCCTTAAGATACGCTTTTTTTGTCTTTGTGGTCCCTTCTCTTTTTTTTCTGCACACTGTTTGCTGCTAAAGTAAGTCATCCCATAGTGTGACTTATGGACTACAAACACTTACTGTAAATAACTTTCTCTGAAGGTGCTTGTTTCGGATATGTCTGTCTATGTTATTTTATGTGAAGTGCCTGCAAAAAGTTATTAATAAAGTCTGTTGTTTTCTGATGTAGGCCACTCCAAGGGCACAAGGCATGAAATAGATTCATTTCACCTGCAACTCATAATTTGAACATCTGTACATGTTGACTTTCATTTTCTAGTAAAATCTTTTTATTTGGAGGTGCGTTGGACAAATTTTCTGAAATATGAAAGTCAGCTTGTGCCTGACTTCAGTGCTTGCATGGCTGTTGCATCTCACATCAGACCTTGGAGAGGCTCTATACTTGGTAGGTAGATAGGTACTGAAGACTTGTCAAGAAATTGCAACCTCTTTAGTTGTGAACAAGTAGGGCAGTTGATACATGTGTGCAAGGAAATGCTATCAAAACCTTGACTAAGGTGACTGGTGTACTCTTAATGCTCCTAATGGCCACTTTGTAGTGCTGACGGTCTTGATACTGCCCTTAGCACAACTGTCATACTGGCAGGGACTTAAATCAGTTGATACCCTTATGCTCCTAGGACATAGTTCAGCTCCCCTGAGGAGTTTTGCTCTAATGGAAGTTAAACCTGGTTCTGAGACTTTAAAAATGCTGTGCAGTATTAGGCGGCAGGTTTGGTATGTGGGTATATAATGGCAGCCTCTGTTGGGCAAGTTGCTGCCAGTCTTGGCTCTACTGTTCTCCTTGACCTGAGGAAAAAGAGAAGGCAACAGGCCTGTGACTTACAGTTCAGAGACTGCAGAAAATCTGTTCCTACTGAGGGGTCCATAAAAGGTGCTCAAAGAAAAAAAAGAAAAAGGCATTTTGTAAATAGGCTTAAATTTTTGTACATTACCTCATTAGAAAACTCTGCCTACTCAAAGTTAGTTACAGTATGTCCTGTTACTGCATGTGTGTCTTAATGTCAGGAACAACATGTGAAGAAAAAAGGGGTCTTGACTTGTGTTACTGATGAGATCCTAACCGTACATGTATAGGGAGTAGGCTGGCAAACTTGCTTTGACAGCTTGAACATCTAAGGCATCCAGTTGTCAATGAATAGGTGTTAATATGTGAACTCCTGGCATGTGGCTTAGTGATTTCAGGGGATCCTTTGGGGCCTTTCCTGTTTCATCTGAATGTTGGCTGATGGGTGCCTCTTTGCTAGGCAGTGGGATGCGCGTGGGTGACCTACAAACACAGGGTTTCTTCTTGTAGTAGGTGGAGATCTACATTAATGTCCTCTGGGTTCTGTGGAATTCTGATCCCCTCTGGGGCTTATCCTCAAGAATACTGCATTTTGTTTGTGGAGGATGGCTGTGTGAAATACTTCAGCTATAAGTCAAGATGATATGTGGCCTTTCAGTTCTTGAACATATCCATGGATATTGTCAGCAAATGATCTCACAGCTGTGGGTGATGGATATTGTCTCATTCACTACGCTTGGGAATTCAGTCTCTGCTTCTTGTGAAGGCTGAATTGTCATCTTAACTGGGGTCTGATATCTTTTATGTTCTGTTGGGCAGAAAGCTATTGTCTTGTCTGTCATGGAGTCTTGGATGTGTTTAGGTATAAGTTCTCTTAAGGCTCTGTCATGGCTTCTGCATGGTTGAGGTGGTTTCATCTCTCAAGTCTGTATCTGTTAGTTTCTAAGATCCTTCACTGCTTCTGGGTCAGCTCTTTTATATGGGAAAGGATGCTTCTCCCAGGCTTAGAGGAGGACTGAAAGAACTGTTTAGAAGAAGGCTGTGGGAAGTTAACCAGCAAGCCTCTTCATCTCCAGTTTTTTATGAACATATTTCTTGTTCCTGTTAGTGATATTTAGTGTCATATGAGCTAGAAATTAATCTGCTGGTGCTTAGTTACACCGTCACTGTTCAACAACAGTGAAACTGTTTGCTGCCCTGGGGGTCAGGAGGGCTTTTGTCATCTGTTTGTAGAGAATTGTGTAACTCTAATGATGATTAATGATATTCTGTATCATAGAGGTATTAAAAGGCACTAATACCTGTTTTGATTTTTTAGTTGTAATAATCAGGAATGTGTGGAAGTTGTAGCTTAGATGCCACCTGTGTCCCTCAGGATATCTCCAAGGCAAGTGCACATTGTCTTCATGGGACCTGTATAGACAGCTTTAGGAAATGCCTAGGAGTTTCCTGTGCACTTCCTGATCAGATCTATATGAGCATAGTGCTGCTGTTCACTACAGACTTGTGATAGTCATCTTGTTGCCTGGTAGTAGAGTGCTTATGTGGAGAATTAACTTGCAAGAAAAGATAGTTATAGCACTAACAAAAGTTGAAGGTGTTGCTTACGTAAATACAGTGCATTGTGCACTCTGTGTTGGTCGGTCTTGAAAGTGCAGATCAGGAGTTCTGACGTTGGGAGGAGGCAGAGCGGTAGGAAGTGTTCTTCAGTGAAGTTTGGCTCAGGCAGTCAGGAGGATGAAAGCACGTGGCACACGGTAGGTGGTGCTAACACCGAAAGTCTGACACTTCGGGAACGTGCAAGTTGCAAAGGCATATGCCTCAATACAGGTTCGTGGTTGTGGTATTGCTCTTTGTTCTCTTGGCAATTTTATGTTGCCCTGTCTGAATTATACTTGAAAATGCTGTAGTGAGAGGAAACAGGATGCCAAATGTGGAAGGCTTAAAAGTTTGGGTCTTCATGGCACAAGTTTCAACACATCAAAAGTTTAGGATAACTTCCCAGTTTCTTAATCTCATCTTCTTACATTTTAAGAGTTGAGTTTAAATTCATTTGAGAGCTCAAAGACCTCACAGGCCCTCTGCACGTTTCTATTAATAGAACAAAAGATGTTTCAAAGCTTAACATACTTGTTGATAACTATTTTTTTTGTGTCCGTTATTGAAGAAAAATACATCTGGTGTATAAGAGTACCCTTTAAATTCTCTAGGACAGTGTTACTGGTGGCTCAAAAATCTTACAGAAATGTATTAACCTTTGTGTCGTAAAAGATAAAACATATTCTTGGTGAACGTCTCTTTAAAAATCAGTCTTGCAAAGCTAAAAAAACTTAATGGACACAAAATACTCTTGGGGGAAAAAAACCCTGTATGTGTGCACAGCTCTCAGCCCACAGGAAGACCACATGCTTTGGGCTCTTTGAAAGGCTGGTGGGATGGAGGTGGCTGTGGGGTTCTTCAAATGCTAATTGATGAAACTTAGTTAAGCTGTTGGGAGAGGGGCAAGTTAGGAGGCTTAAATGAAGGTTGTCTGATTTGTATAGATTTTTGTATTGTAGTTTTGATTTTCTGTAAATAATTTTAGAAGTTAATGCAGAATGGTAGACAATCAGGAAAGCTCAAGGAAGGCTTGTTTACATAAATTATCACCCTGTACTGCTAAAACAGATTGCATTTCAGAAAGTTGGTTAGGGTAGTGGTGTTCCTAAATGGGATATGAAGTACCTTAATTTTATTTTTCATTTACTGTGTACCGTGGGAAGAAGTCTTGTCTGTCTGAACTGATGCTGTCTTGTTCAACCCAGTAGTCCTCAGATGAGCAAATTCTCTTAGCAGGGAGTTAGACAAAAATAGACCTATATTAAAAACTAACAAAACCACACTCAAACAAAAAACCTGTCTTTACTCTTTTTCTGCAAGATGAGAAGTTGAAAATGTAAGGCCATAGTGCAGTATGTGTTACGTTATCAAGGAGCATTTTCTGGTTTTGATACTTTTGCATACTGAAGTATCTTATCAAGGAGTATCTTCTGGTTTTGGTAATTCTTCATGGGCAAAACATGCTACTTTCTACAGTCTTCCAGCTCTTGAGATAAATGAGTACCCAGGGAAAGGCAACAGTGAGTTGCCTGAATGGATAAAAGGTACTTTTTGAGACAGGCTTGTGTGGAAATTTGGGGGTTGGTTTAATTCCTGTCTTGTGGCTGCTGTAAAGTACTGTGGCAGGTGACTAGAAGGTAATTATTTGGTTACAGAAAGTTACGAATGGCTCCTATTTTTATTTTTTCCTTCTTCAAGTTCAAATGCAACTTTGTAGTGAGAGGACCAGGGGAAAAGTCATCTGATGGCCTTCAAATTTTTTTGATCTTGGAGTTTCTTTTGCATGAAGAGATCCACTTGATTCTGAAAGCTCCGTAATGACAGGTCTTAATGTGCCTTGTTATAGCTTCAGCTTGAAATGTCAGTCAGGGCAGAGTACTTTATAATATTTCTTTTCCTAAGTATGCTCTCTTGGACTCTCTTCCTTCTGTTTTCACTCATTTTCAGGTATTACAATTATTTAGAGGTGTCCAAGTGAAAATCCAGCTGGCATGTAAGTCTTCAGACAAGAAGGAGGTTGCCTTTCATATCGGCTGAACTTCTGAGATGCTTATGATGACAGAATGAAACATTCTTGACTAAAGTCAGCAAGCTGTTACTTTTGGCTGCTGGGTCTGATTGGCCAAGATACTTGATGTCATACGACAAAATGGCAATGTACTTGTCTCGTTTAGTCTGGCTGTCCTAGATGCCTTAGCCTTTATCAACTTCACCTGTCTTACCATGTCCAGGAAATATTCAATAGGACTTCTTAGGTGTGGCTAGGAAGATGAGAACTATTTGACTGGACTGAAATAGTAAATGGAATCTCAGATGAAGTTATATCTATATCTCATGATTTTTATGAATTTTAGGTAGTGATCCTAAATTCTTGAGTCTCGCCCTCAGTTGAAACACTTACTTTCAGTGATACTTGGAAACTGCCCTTCCTTAGATGTGCAGAGCTTCTCTGTGGCACTTTTATATGCCTCATTACAAAGCACACTTTTGAGAAGAGGCCAAGTGGTTCCTCTAATTAAATCAATAGCCCCCCCCGATTGCTTAAAGAAAATAATAGTAAAATTTATCTGACCCATATCTCTGCCAAACTGAACTGCTTCTCTTTCCATCTTTCTTCAAAGCCACAGTATTTCTGGAAGAACCAAGCTTTGAGGAATACCTTTGCATCCACTGTTTACTTTTTGGGAAAAAAAACCAAACAAACAACCCACAAAACCAAACAAAAAAACCCCAAACCCAATAGCAGCACTACAGGTTTAGCCTTTAAATTGGCTTCAGTTTAAAAGCTTTTACAAGGTTAAGTTGCTAGGATTGTGAGCTGAGCAGAGCATCTGATCTAAAACATTCCACATGGACTACCAGAACTGCTGCTGGTGGAGTAGACTTACATTTTGAAAGTATTTAAAGCTTGGACTTCGTCTTTATTTATCTCTTTGTAGATACTCCTCTACACATAGCCCTAAGGAGTACCCCATATAGAGATGAAAAAATAGAAAAGAGAAGAACTTCAACTCCTGTAAGTGTATTAAATAGTCACCGACATTCTGTTAGAAAACAAACCAAGAACCACATAGCAAGATCACTGCGGAAGCCTCAAGAAAAAGAAAGAGTTGAAAATGGTATGCTTATTTAGTTTAATGTGAAAAAGTTAAACTTGGAGAAGTCTTGGAAAGTTTTAAGCACTGTAAGGAATTAATAATATTGATAGAAAGTATTCTGTATGCCACCTTTAACAGTTTAGTTTTTTATGAATGTATAGTATAAAATGTAAGTGGTGTTTTTTCACTGTTTCTTTGCCATAGTTTCAAATGAAGGATCAGTATAGGGAATTTCCTAAGTTTTCTTGCTATATGCTTTGGGGTTTATTCTTCCCAGTCAGTGTGTAATATTTTTAAAGTGTAAAAAGTACTAAATTATTTAAGGGCATGAAAAGATTCCTGCTTATTTTTGCTTGTTTAATACATAAGTCTTAATTCTGTTAAACTCTTGGTTGTCCAAAGCATTAAATACTTCTAAGTAATCCTGAACTTGTTGATACCTACGCTTGACAAAGGAAAAAAAAAAAAAGGGGGGGGGGGGGGGGGGGGGAGGAGGGGTGGGCAGGACGACCTAGTCTTTTGTTCTGTAGATTTTTATACCATCTGACTACTTCTGGTACTCAGCATTCTTTGTACTATACATCTCTGAACAACTTTACCACTGAATAGTCAGTTATGAAGTATACTGTAAACCCTGTTTATACTGGAATCTCTTATAGTAGAGGTGGGTAACAGCCATATGGGGCAGTGGGTGTGTACGTATATATACATATACACATATATAAATAATAAAATGTTTTTAATGTAAATTTTATACATATATGCACACAAAAATATTTATATTTTATGTAAGTATAAAATACAAAATTTCCAGCATGCTTCCAGATCTACTACATCACTACTTTTCTTCAGATATGTAGCGAGATTTTTCAAGTCACAGTGATGAGGCAAACACAAAAAACCTGTTCTAATAGGTGGTCTTTGTTCTGGTGACAGTCTTGAAAAGGTCACCTTACTTAACTGTCACTGTATTGTTCTGTTGGTCATAATAGTCAGTACTTACCACCACTGTTTATTCTTGGGCATTCTTTGCCGCCTTCCCTTGCAGGATGGTTTGAATAAGAACTGTTAGTGTCTTATCACGGGGCTCACTCAGTGGGACATTTTGTACTTGAGAGGTATGGCGTATAGAGATTAGAATAAACTTTCACAGTAGGGGTGGAGGATGTGACTGAGTACTCATCCTGGTCCTCACTACTTTCTCTGCCATTCAAGGAAATTGAAAGGGCTTAGGTGTATGTTTTTACAAAAAAAAAAAAGCCAACCAAACCTTTTCAAAATATGCAGTTGTTTTATGGTGAATTTTTAGGATTGTTTAAGGCAATTTAACTTTCTTTTGGATCACGTGAATCTATGAGGATGCACTTAACCTACTTAGCCTCCTCATTTGGTCTTTTTTCAGTGACAATTCAGACTCCTTACAAGAAACCACTTGAGACAAACAGGTTCTTCAGTATAGAGTTTTTGGAAGATCTCTTGTAATACTCATTCTTTGCAGGTTGTTTGTCTTTTAAAAAAAAAAACAACCAAAAAACCGAAAAACTCTGCATTAACTGTGTTTTGTAGTTAAGATAGCTGTACACAAATTTGCAAATACTTGGATTGTTTTCAGACTTTTCAAAGATGTTCTGGCAAGCTCAAGGGAAAAACGTGTGTAACAAAGTGACTGGGGTTTGTCATATTTATCACAGATACTTTGATAGTGACTGAAATAGCATACTTGCTACTTGGATATCTTAAAACAGATCAGACAATCTTGACTGTACAAATCTCGATTCCCGAATGAAACACTACAAAATTGCCCTGCTTATCTTGACCTCAGTTATTCTCTTTGCTCTTCTGGAATAATAGTGGTGGAACTTACTTGCATGCCTGTGAGCAGGGAGAAGGAAATGGTACCCAAAGGATCCTCACCCCTGAAGGACTAGGAGATAAGGACAAAGGAAAGTAAGAAGGAAGTTGGGGGAGCCCTGTGCTGAGACTTAAACAAGAACGTTTTTTCTTGTTTTTTCTTTTTTTATCCCCCTCAGCAAAGGGTAAGGGAAAGGGGTATGAAGTTTGTCTTTTTTTCTGCCAGTCATTCTGCCTTTGAAGGACATGTAATTGGTATGGCAGACTGCTGTGGGTGTCAGCAATGGGGCTGCTGGCAATGCACAATTATAGCAGCCATTGTGCTGTTAAGTGGTGAACTAGCAGGAGATGTTCAAGGACGAAGAGGATGGGGGGAATATAGAGCTGGAGATCCTCATGAGGAGGAGCTAATGCACATGTCTCCTGCATGTTCATCAGAGCTGATAAAATGTGATTGAGATTTCTAATTTCTTGAGTGAGCTGTTTGTACCATAAATATGTAGCCTTAGACTGTTAATTGGGCAGTTTACTATTAGCATGTATTAGAGGTTAACATAATACACTGGTATTGCTGGTTTGCTTCATGAGTTACAGACCAGCTAGCGTTCTTAGATGTTTCATGTGGGGGAAGATTTCTCACACACTATAGAGTGTCTTTAGGTGCTTATTCTGGTATCAATAATCAGAAACCTATTTCAGTTTCTAAATGGGATGGTGAGTGGCTTATTCAGCTACACACTGAGAGCAGAGCCATTTTGACTTGCGAGGCATCCTTCCATAATAGATTTTACAATTGTACCTGTACTCTTGGCTGAGTCAGGATAATTTACTTGAGGAACTGTGTAATTGTCTAGAAGTTGTGCTTCAGGGACCTAAATTTGAAAAACAGGAGTTGTAAACAAATGTTAAGATCTGGAAAGCAAGAATTTGTGCGCATTACCTTGCAGTGGGGTTACACTTCTTGGCAAGTGGTCTGGAAGCATGCTTTGAGGATGGACTTGATTTGAATGATTAGGTGATACCTTTCAAAGTTGTCAGGTTTTTTTTATTCCCATAAAAACAGGATGGAGAACAGATGTTGAGAGAATAATTGTTAAAACGAGCTGAACCAGTTGTTACACCATTTTCAATGAAAAAATATTTGAGAAACTGAACTAGAGTTTGGGGGGTTGTGCTTTTGTTCTTGTCAGACTTCTGTCACAGCGCTACTGAAATGCTCAGCCATTATAAAAAAAAAAAGAAAATACTGGGGAATTTATTATCTGTTTTCTAAATTATAATCTCTGAAGCATGTAGTAGTAAATGGACATTGGTGTACAGTTGATTTCTCTCATATGCTATTGTAATGTTGTTACAGCACAATCAAATTAGGACTTAAAACAGACCATTCCAGTTATGAGAGCTGGTAATTGTTACAAATAAGTTTTCTTGTTTTTTTTAAGAGAACTGGCCCTAATTGTCCAAAGAAACTGTGGAGGTCTTTAAGAAAATTAATAAGTAAAATAAGTGTGTATATATATTAAAAATTTAGTTGGAATGTTGTCTAATTTCAGCTGTTAAAGAACATGAGAAGAACAAAGAAAGAAAATCCAAAGGCTGTGGAAGGTCCAGGTCAAAGAAAAAGAAAAAAAAGAAAAAGAGAACTAAGCCTGGTAAAGCTCTTTTTTTCTTCTTTAGAGGAAAACGGCTTCACTGTTTTGTTTTGCCTGTTACCCAGTTAAGATCGGTCATTGCAGATAAGACAGGTTAATTCATCTGTTGACTTTAATTTTATTAATTGGTTATTATTGTGATTGGTAATACAACTTACTTCCTTGTTGAGGTGCATCATTAATGCTAGCTTGTAGTAATATTTGTAATGGTGCAGTATAAATCTAACCGAAATGGATATGTTAATCCAAGTCTGGCTTTTCATTAGCAAGTGTACTTGTATGCAAGTTTTAACCAGTTAAAGAAGATGGAGATCCCCTTGATTAACAACCAGGTACTCCATATACCAGATGTTCTCAGTTATATGAGTGGGTTTTGGGCCTCCTGTGTGAATGATAGAGTTTGGAAATGTTGATGGGTACTCTTCTTCTGCTGTTAATCTTATTTCTTAAATCTTCACTTAATATTGGATTTCAGAAGCTGTGACAATGAACTCCATTAAACCTGTTGCATCTTAATTTTTTTTTTCTAAAAGATAAATTTCTCCTTTCCTGGCAAGATAAAGTAAAAGCCTGATTTAAAGTCTATACTCATGCTGTGTCCCTCTGTTAAGCCTCGTAACGTGCTGTTCCACCTTCATTAATAGGGTTGTAGCAGGAACATGTCTTCTCATTTGGTGGTTCTACAGAATCTTGGGAAAGCTTTCCTTGGGCTCCTTCACACTTTAAGTGTCATAATATGTAGGCCCAGGTGTTTCTGCTGATTGGATTCTTCACTTCTGAAAATGTGGAATTGACTCTGAAACATTTCTCTAGTAAAATATTTACACATCAAGTCTAAACTTTCTCTGCCACTGATGGATGTCTAGCATCATTAATGCAGCCCATTTCAATCTGGCATGCATAATTTGTTAAACTAGTGATCCTTATGGAGGGGTTTCTGAGGCAGAAAAGAAAATATCTTTACTTTTTTGCTTGTTACCATGAGCAGGGTGTGCTGTCACGAAAGAGCAGAGGGGAAGAAGGAACCACAGGCAGACTGATTCACAATTTACTGAAACAAATAATTTCAATGAGCTTCTGATTATATGGTACCCTCAAATATAATGATAATATGCAGAGTATAATTTGTAAATTTATGCAATGGTGGTTCAAATAGTACCCTCAGACTGCTTGTTGATCTACCCTTGAGTTTTAAAATGTTGCTTGCCTTTTTTTGATGTTGCCCATGTGGTTCTGTGGTCCAGGAACTTTTTGAAGGTTTCCTCCATATAACTGATTGGAGAGGTACTCCTTATAACTGCAGACAGCCTTGGTTTATATACAGTCCAGGACATGATGAATGGGTACTTCACAGAGGAGCTGTTTTAGGTGTTTTCTCCACACATTCCTAATTAGGACTTTCTTCTACCCATGCATCCTATTCTGTCCATACACTAGGAAAACAAGAGATGCTTTCTGTCCACTTTGTAGTCTGTGAGATTGGGGAGTATGTGAGTAATAGTGGAATGTGAAAGAGGGGTCTCCAGTACTTGTGTAGAAGTACCTGTAATGCAACAGCATTTTTAGACATACTCACGCTCAAGGTTAGGTTTAAGTAACCATTTTTTTCTCAGCCTTTCTCATTTACATCACCAGTGGAGAATGACTGAGCTGCATAAGATTTTTCTGGTTCAGACAATAACTTCCTTGCTTCTAGAAAGCCTGCAAATTTTTCAGCAGTGTAGTGAAGTCCTAGAGTCTAGGCATATTGGAGCAGACGCTGTCTCAGTGAATTATACATGCCTACTATGGGCACTCATGGTGCTGGGTTTTTTTTTCTCCTGTCAACTTTTCTTGACCACAGATTTCTAATAATAATTTTTACAATTTTACAGAGTACTCTGGCAGTGAAGAAAACACAGATATTTCACAGGAGCTTTCTACTGAAAAATCAGTTATCACAAAATGTATTTCTTCAAGTAAGTCGTCTGCCCATCCTAGCATGCTGCTACACTGCTCTGATTCTGGACAACACAGAGGGAAATCAAAAATAAATGGTAAGATGACTTTTCTCTGTGGCTTGCTGGTTTTGTCATGTGAGCTGCACTAATATATACAAAAGCTAGTACTCATGATGTAAATTTGGCTGTTCTTACACAGGACTGTGTGCATTTCCTTTCCCTTGCATGAAGAAGTTGAATCCAGTTCATTTGCCAGAGCTTGGTGTTGTTGCTTTGTGCTTTGACTTTACCTTCACAGAAGCTTTAAGACTTGCCCTTATTTTCAGAAGTCAAACTCATTTTGCACTTTTTTGCAGTACCTTATTATCTCTATAATAAAGTGTTCAGCCTTCAGTAATCAAATTTTTCATATTTCCAAAGGTTTCTACAAAGTAATAACTCGGAGTTAAAAATAGATGCTAGGCAAGTTTTGGACAGTAAGTGTGCTGTATTTGAGACACAACTGGATGTGGTTGTGTGTAGCTGTGTAGATACAGTATGATACTTGATTATAATGACTTTCTAAGTTTCATGATGATAAGCTCTTGAGTAGCTGTTTATTAGTGTATTCATAGTGCTTCATAAACAGAGCTCATAAAAATGTGGCTGCTGTGCTTCAGCTTTCATAGTTTTTAGTATCTTCATCTATCTTGCTATTTACTGTCACAAGCTGATACAATAAAAAAAGGAAGACAAATAGATGTTCTTTCTGTTATTCTTAAAGCTCACAAATTTGAAGAAAGTAAGAAATGTGTGGCACAGGAACCTTATTGTACAGATCGTGAACATTTCATATTATTTTTTGACACGACTGTATTATTGTTTGGTATTAGGCAAAGTATAAAAATCAACTTCAGTTCATTACATTATATAGGGAAAAGAGGAAACAAAAAATTGCAGAAGCACACATTGTAATACTGTCATTGTTTCTGGAGCATATTACTTGCAGTTAAGTAACTTGGACATCGGTTGCTCTGACTTTATCAGTTTGTAGACATGGAAGGAGGTGAAAAAGTATTGGAAATAGTTTTATCTTATCCTTTCCGCAATTGCTTTGCTACTTTTTGCACCTGCAGATGGTGTAACAACAATAAAAGCAGTGCCTAGATGAACAATATCTGGTTTAAGTAACGGTGCAACTCTTGTGTAGAATGAAAGTGCAATGTGCTTAACCTGTTGCTTCCAGGAGTACTTCAATGTCCTGTCTCAGTGGAGTAAAACTTGTAAACGTGAAAATTAACTAATGCATTGGGTTCTCAGCCCCTTAAATCTGAGATGTTTCTTCAAAAGATCTAGTCTATACCACAGACTGGTTCTTCTTTTTCTACAGGCTTGTTTTAGGGTCTAAGTGATCAAATTAGTTCTGCCCAATATAGGTGAGAGAGAAGAAGCTACTTGAGTGACTGAAAGTTTTTACCTTCCACTCTCCTCTAGCTCATTAGAGTATTTCCCAAATAATTAAAATCCTTCTCTTCTTTGTCTGATTCTCCCATTCTATGTGTAAGGGAAGTATAGACATTGCATTGATATTATTGAGGTAAGCATCCCAATTTAGCATGTTAATCAATAAAGATTTTCTTGGTATGTTTGTTCAATTCACAGAATTGCATTAATGCTTTAAATAGCATGGGAGCATTCTTAAAGAATACTTTGGTCAGTACACTGCCCTGAATTGGTTAGTGTCCTCAACAGGAGGCTAAATGAAAATAATAATTTCTGAAGTAGGAGTAAATTAGGTGTTGGACTCTGACTGTTTCTGTAATGGAGACATTACTTTGTGAGAGCAAACGGGGTTTGTAAGACAGAACCCTCTTAGATCTTTTTAGGAGCTCTACACTTAAAGCACAAAGTCACAGTTCTATAGAAATTGAAGCAACTCGTATGAATCCTGTTTGAATTTATAAATCTAGCTTTGTTTGTTATACTTTGTGCCTTTTGTTTGAGGCACTTTATGTTGAGAGTAAAATTTTAATGATGGAAGCTGTTAAGTTGGAATATTTTGAAAAAGCTCTTAATGAGACTAGAACTTCATTATATAGTAATATTGTGTTGTTCCTTAAATGACACAGTGCTTTTAGGAATGCGTGTCTGCATACTTGAGATAAAATCTTGGGAGTTATTTGGCCTTTTTGTAATTACCCAAGACTTTATCTAACTACTTTTTGTACAGAGTATGACACCCTGAGTGAGTCATCTATGGATAGCTTGCTTTGGAGTGATGATGACTGCAGTCAGGATGTTGATGTAACCACGAACCCTGATGAAGAAGTGGAAGAAAGTGATTTTGAGATTGTTCGATGTGTTTGTGAAGTAAAAGAAGAAAATGACTTCATGATTCAGGTATGAAGTGGAGGGTGAAAGCACACTTCAGTGAATACAGTGGAAGGTGTTTTGTAGAAATACACACAAGTATGTTCTGTACATTAAACTATTGCTGTCCTCTGAAATGATAAAAATTTTTAAGGTCACCCGTGGGGGTGAGCAGCTGCTATAATAGGTAGAAAACTTTGCTTTTTGATACTATTTGTTAGTTCCTTTTAATCAATAGGAAGTGGAGGAACAGGGACAATTCTATACAAGCCACTAATGGCTGGTTTGTCACTTGTGGATTTGCATTTTTATATTAATTAGAACACTTCCTAGGTTTAGAGAATACGTATTTAAAATTAGTGGCTTTTAATTTGGCTTTTTTGCTTCAGTCTTGTTCTGAGCATGTTCAGAACATTGCTATGAGATGGTGGTACCCTTCTACTTCTCTGCTCTGGCTTGATTTAAACATACAATTTTCTAGATAGGATGAACAAAACAATCATTACTCGAGTCTTTTGTTGTGAAGCAGGGCTGCATTCATCCATTCTGCAGCTTCTTCTGTAGTTTGTAAATTCCAAGTTCCTAATCTGTGAAGACATCTATTCTCCACATACATACTTTTCTTAAAACCAACTTTATAGAAAACTGTTTCCAACCACAGCAGTGTCTATCTCTTCTGCTTAAAACTGTTGATAAAAACCTCTTTGGAATTGCCCTGGCTGTTTACTTTTACTTTTTGAGAGGTTTGTAAATAATGAGGAAACCGTTCCCCACATAGCTGCTCTGAGACTTTCCACCCAGTTCCTATTAGTTTCAAATGGTGAAGTCAAACATACCAAATAAAAAAACTTCTTTGGTATTTCTTGCTCTAGTTCATTTTGCCATTGCTTCTTACATGAGCTGTCAGGTCCCCTTTGGTGATTCCCAGTGAGTCCTAGTAGAAGTATATGCAGGGGCTTAGGTGTGTGCTACTCTAGACCTGAGATGATGAGCTTTTCATAGTTGCTGTTCTAAAGAAATGAGGGTGGGGGTTTTTGTTGTGCATTGTTGGGTTTTTTTGTTGTTCCTGTTTTGGGTTTGTTTTTTTTTAGGGGGCTCCCACCCTTCCTATCTAGGTAACATTTTGCTTGTTGTGGGACCTCAGTTTAAAGTGACAGTAGTATATAGCTTGGCAGCTGTTCTCATTGCAAATTTTAAGGTAACTATTGCGTTCTTTTGAGGAGGTGGTTTTATTTATGAAAGGAGATGTCATGACACTGGCTTTGGAAATATTTTTCTGGCACACAAAACTCAGCCCCATCTGCAGCTTCTGAATTCACTTTCCAGAGCATTCAGTTGCTAGT
This sequence comes from Falco peregrinus, assembly GCF_023634155.1. NCBI lineage: Eukaryota > Metazoa > Chordata > Aves > Falconiformes > Falconidae > Falco > Falco peregrinus. The sequence continues at coordinate 38,642,717 of NC_073729.1, read as the reverse complement.
TCTTGTGAGGTTTGAATTTTGCTTTATGGGACCCCTTACTGGAATAGTTCCTGGCATGTTACTGTGAACTGCATTTCTCTCTGCTGTTTGGAACTAGGAGGAAAGATGGAAGCTGATCAATACTTGGCTCAGCCACTGCTGATTTTTTTGGTGGTCTTTATTGCTTGAATGGAGGCAGAAACCTGTTATGGAGAAGAGGGAGTGCACTGTAGTGTGAAGAATTCTTGGCTTCTGCAGCAGGACAGTAGAAACACCTGTTTTTTTTCTCTGACAACAGCCTCATTTTAAAAATTTTTAATACGGCTAGCTAACACAGCTAAGTTTGGGGGGTTTTTGTTTGTTCGTTTGTCCTCAACAGTAAGTGTAACAGCTAACTTTACTGATGGTTTTCTTTGGCCTTTCATGCCGTTTTATGGAGATTTGCTCTGGAAGGTATGATGCTTTTTTCTCTCAGTGCTAAGTTCATTTTGATACACACCTTTGTATTACTGTTGGGTCATGACAACACAGGATAAAAGATACCTTTTGCATTAGTAGGAAAGGGCACAGTGATGGACAATGGCTAAAATTAGATAAAAAGCATCTGAGTGTATAGGAGGAAACTGAGTCTTAACAGTTGGTAATAAAGGGGGTTGCTGCTTTCTGAGGACATAGCTCAACAAAAACCATGAAGATAGTTTGGAGTATAATTTTCTGGCAAAAGTAGGCTCAGCACTAGTTTGCAGAATGCAGAGCACTGTCAGCTAGCTGAGGACATAGTCTATGGATAGCTTTCACCTAAGTTTTTGTGGGCCGCTTCTGAGATCGGTTTTCTATGTTGAACTAGTTTGAGGGAGGGCTTAGTGTATTGCAAAGTTCTAAACACTGTAGCTGTGTTATGAAAGAATTGTATAGGAGAGTTTATTGTCCCTGGGAATAGATTCAGATTAATGCAGGTACTCACCACATTGTCAATTATGGGAATTGAAGCAATAGGAATTGAAGAGTGAGGAGCTGGTAACAAGACTGGGGAGGGAGGGGGTAGGTTAGGTAGATGGTTTGCTTAATGTATCAAATGCTGTGCTCCCGACACCTTTCTGTCAGCCTGTAGTTCTTGGAGAAAATGTTTTGAACAGTCAGGTCTCCTGTTGTTGATACAGAAACATCTGAGTTAGCATTTTTGCCTTGTATTAATGCTCTGCACTTAAACAGCTGTGGAATTATGATAAGGGGAACCTATTTGCAGCTTTTCAGAGGTGTAGTGCGGAGATAGATGACTTTATAGAGTGAAAGTCCTGTTAATTGTCATAACTTTATAGCATATAACAGGGACTTCTTCCCTGTTTCCTACTCAGACTTTGACACTTGGAAATACGAATTTGGAAGTGTCAGCCCTAAAGAACTTGCATTTAGATTTGTCCTTTCCTCCTGAAAATAGGTAGTTTTGCTCAGTGTATGGGTTTTTAGAAGAATATTCTTTGCACTTGTCTCCATTGTGATGTTGATTCTGCCCCAGCTTATTGCTCTTGACAAGATCTGACTGAAATATGCTGATATTCGGGGTTCTTTCTTGAGCGTGTGCCCGTGTACCAATCTGTCTTGACTTTGTATCAAAATTAAGGGGCCAGGGCAGTTTCTCCAAGCACATGACAGGAAGTTCATTCCCCTCTGGATATATGTATGATGCCGTGTGACAAGAGGGAAAATGGTAAATCATTTTCTCTTTGAACTGTACTCATTTCCATGAACGTGCCAAATTTAGAAATGATGAGGAAAGAATGTTAAACGCAGGCAGCACCTTTATTTTTCCTGAAAGATTGGGGACCATTAAGGTTTAATGAAACTCTTACACAGTTAAACAGAGAGTTTGTTCCATTTAAGTCTTTAATAATGGAAAGTAAAAAAAAAAAAAAAAAAAAAAAAAAATTGACCTTGGAGATTCTGCAAAAAACTCTTATGCTGAACTTGCCTTAAATTGTCTCAAGCAATTTGTACATAAAGAATGCCATTTGTTATGCTAGGCTATAGAAACACAGGTTTGCATTTAATGTAAGTACCTGCCTCAGTTAATAGAAGTTAAAACTGGGAAAAAATATATTATCACTGGTCAATGCTGTGTCATCCCAGTCTCTTAACTTTGCAGGGAGTTTACTAGATTTCATTTATGGAGCCTGTGTAAAGTAGCAGCTTAGCGTTGCCAGGTGTTACTTCTGCAGGCACAGCACTCCCTTTTTAGGTTGAGACTTGGGCCCAAAACAGTCTAGACAAAATGTCATATCCCCTCCTTTTCGTTTTTATACCTAAACATTGGTGATTTGTGTGTGATGTAGAGAACTTCAGGGCTGGATTTGGTGGCCTTGGAGGGCATGGATGTAAAGGGACTTGGGATATTTTTGTTCTGATAGATGTAAAGCTGCTTACATGTCCATAGGGTGCGGTTATTTCTTTCACGCTTTAGCTTCAATTTAAATGTTGCACAACTATGCATGTTTTTTCCTATTCAAAAATCTCTTATTTGGCTTGGTTTGAATTTCCCTACTACTGCCTGGGCAGGGGGTAGCTTCTATGTGGCATGTGTCCAGTGCAATAAACCTGTAGCCTGGCCAGCCAAGCTGTGAAGTAGAATGTGCAGGTAAAAGGAAGGAGCTGTGCTCTCGTGGGATGGATATTTAAATATCAGTTGAGTAAAATAATAAAAGTCAGGATGCTTCATTACAGTTCTGGGCAAGCTTGCCTAGAAAATCACCGAGTGCAGCTCTGTGCCATATGGCACATTTTACAGGTTGCAAGTGTAACTAGGTCCAGGAGCTCCCTTCTTACTTTCAGCATGCAGTCTGTTTTTCTTAATTTGTTTGCTTTGTTTTAGGACACTGGCTCCTACTAACCATCTTTGTGACGAGGATGGTGTCTCAGCCTTTTTTGAAAACATTGCTTTACTGCTTTAGAACTGTTCACCCATTTTGTGAAGCAAAGCATTGTTAGTCCGGTCTTTCAGAAAGCTGTTTCTTTATTAAGTTTTACATTGTCTGGTCCCAGTGCTTATACTTCCTCCACACCTAGACCACTGCTTTAATGCAATGATGCATTCAAAAACTGGTGGTCCCTTTCTGTCTCTCCTAGCTTGAGGAAAGGCAGTAGTAGATAAGAGCATTGGTGAAAGTTGTATAGGTGGTGCTTGACACAGATGTTTATCAAGTTGGCGTGTTTGTAGGTCAGTGAAGGGCAGCATCTAAGGTTGCTTGAAGTTGCTGTTTGTGTGTGTGTTAGCTCATTTTGAAAACCTTTACCAATATTGACAGGGTCCCTGTATGAAGCTTTTGGCTTCTGCTCTGGGAATTAAAGGTTGTGATCTATTGTCTCACTGCTTGGCAAAATAGTAATTCTGAACTGGCACCACGGTTTCAAATCAAAATTGACGTAATATTCTTATGTGCGGTTTTGTCCCATATTTCAGTGGTCTTTAGGCTACAGCTGAAGTTTTGTCTGCTTGCAAAAGTGTGTGGGGGGGGGAAGTGACAGAAACAGGAAAAACTATATCCACATGTTCTATCTAAAACTGGATGGCTTTCAGTACAGTGATTGCATTTTAAATATTGTAACTATGCTAAAAAAGTAGGGCCAAATTATATTCAGTCTTTGCCAAATATGGTTGCCCACGCTTGGAAGTATGTCAGAAGTTTTTAAAGCTAGTACAACTGCATCTGCACTTTTTTTTATTAGTAGAGCTACCTTTGAAATATGTAAAATGTTAGAGATACAAGTATCAGTAAAACATAATACTTGGCTAGTCCTATGTGACGGAAATACTCCTTGGATTTTATAATTGAATGTGATTTACTGTTTGAGTGGGGAACCTTTTAATTCAGAAAACTTGATATATTTTGGTACAGAAAGCTCGATTGCATATTGTTTTCTGTCCTGATTACATGTGCATGCATCTTGTGAAAGACTTTCGTCTTCAAAGGGAATGTTTGCACTTTTCAGGATCTCTGCTTCTGCATTGTAATTGTTGTCATTCTCCAGAAATCCATGTGAAAAATGTGTGGGAAGGGTTCAAATTTTATTGTGATCTGATTTGTCCATGTATTTGCTTGTAGCTGGAAGAGGGGCCTGGGGATTAATACAGCTTTTTGTCTTAAAATATGTAGATTATGCGTCTCTTAATTGAGGTAATCTTACTGAGCTCCTGTAGGCTTCATTTCTGTTGATGTGCACTTCTTGACTTTAAACAGTGTGAAGAGTGTCTATGCTGGCAGCATGGAGTCTGTATGGGTTTACTGGAAGATAACGTACCTGAGAAATACACCTGCTATGTTTGCCAAGATCCTCCAGGTACAGAAATTTAAGGTTACAGAGCCTTCTTACATAGGTTTTAACTTTATTAGTAATATATATATATATATACACACACACACACTACAAAGATCAAACTCTTTGTTTGCTTTTTGGTTTTGCTCCCCTATCTCTGTTTGTCATTATAGGTAATTGAGTTCAGTTATAGATACAGAAGGTTTAATTAACATGAATGTAAATAAGTCAGTATTGTGGAAATACAGGTGGACAGGAATGGAAATGAATGTGTTAACTGTGATGACCATTCGTCACATGTTTGATGGTAATAAGGATTGTACTCTCTGCCTATGGAAAATTAATTTAGAAGCATTTGGGGACCTTAAGCAGACTCCACATGGGCATATCTTACAGGATGTGACTGCAGCTTTCCTCCAAGACCAGGCTTACACATTCTTTAAAATAAGCCAGTGAGCAGCTTGCTGGTTCTCAACAGCTGTGAAACTTACCCATCTGACTGCATTACCCAAGATAACTTAGATTTGTATTTATTTTAGGTAATGCAGTCAGAGCTGATTAAGCAGTACGTTCTCTGCTCCTAACTATATCTTTGAAAGTGTCTTAGTCCATGTAATGCAGCAGGCAAAATTACACTTATGTCCATCTCTGAATTCCAACTCTGAATTGTAAAGCCTTGCTGAATGTGGAAACAGATGAGGTTCAGGCATGAGTCATATTCGTAAATAATGAAAAAAATGAGATCTCTGCCTAATCACAAGACTTTTTTGGGTTTTATATATATTTGGATTGTGATATCTGCTTTTCTTGGGTGTTTGAAAATACCAACTCTTTCGTAGCTTTAACTCATTGTTTCATGTAGTTTGTATACTAATGTTTGTACTCATAGCAAGGAAGACGTGCTATACTTTAGTAAAAAATTTTAACACTTATTTAAGGGTTTTTTACAGCATCTTGCATCCAGGATTTTAACCCTCTCTTTTCAAGATATTTTGCTTTGGTTTGTGTCAGTCTGAGTTACGTGCAACTAAAGTGCACGTGCAAACTGAATTTGTGCCATCACACTTGAACTGTTTGTATTTGGTAAGAAACTTCATCAGAATGCTTTTTGGTAAAAACAGATTACAGCTGACACTTCATTTGCTTAATTAGCTTAATTACTTCTATTAACTATTGCTCTGATGATCCTGAAACTTGGCATGTATGGGTTTTTTTTATTATTATTTGGACTTAATATTTACCTCTGTCTTGGGAAAGGAAAACGTACCAACTTTTTGACTGCAAAAGTGGCTTCTCAATTTCATTGAATCTGCTGTTGGCTTGAAATGAGCAAATAGGCTTTATGAAGGTGCAAAGAAGCTGCTTTTAAAACTGGGAGTGGGCCACTTGGCAAACTTACTTAGGAGCTTTCCCCAGTTTAATGCTAGGACTTGTAACAGCACCATTCATATTATTGGAAATTAAAGCAAGTTTAGTGTAATTATGCCTAAAAATTGTACCAACTGTCATTTTGGACAGGTTTTTTTGAGTTAAGTGAAGTTTTTAAGAGATTTGTTAACTTACCCTTGCTTAAACATTGCCAGGATGCTTATGATGTGACAGATACGTTCAAGCCATAGAAAGCATCCATTGCTGGATATTGTCTTGTGTCTTCTCTTAAGCTTACACACATAGAAAGACAGCACTTAATGTCTTTGAGTACACAGTTAAGTGAACAATGCCATGGATGGGCTTCAGTTGGATAATCTCAGTGTTGTTCAGATGATCATGGAGTTCTAAAATTCACGACTTTATCTTTATGGACCGAACTTCATTTTCTGTCACAGATGGTAGCTTCTCTAACACAAAAATAAATATGTAGGGGTTAATACAGGTATGTCAGGTATGTCTCCAAAGTGGTTCTGGCCATACCTGAAAGATCTCTTGCTTGATACAGCACATATACTTGAAAAGTTGAGCTGTCACAGCCTTGAAAATTTGTTCATCCCTGTGTTGATTTATGTTTGAGATTTCTTGGAGGTCTTGCCTCAAAACATCAAGTATTGTCCTATACGGCCTTTTGGCTGAGTGTGCTTACAAGCGCACTCATTTGCTTTTACTCCTTTAGTGAAACAGAGCATTAGTATTGAACTAGTTTGAAAATGTCCTTTATGTCCATGGATGTTCATACAAGGCATGATATGGAAACAGTTTTGCTTCTGTTCTGTAACTTGCCATCCAAAAGCATATAAGCACCTGTGACTCAAGTTCTGCTCGCTTCTCAGTACAGCTTCCAAAGAGTTGCTTTGCTTCACTGTGCCAAAGTTAATAGCATGGGCAGTGATGCTACCTAATAGGCCTGTAGTGCAATCCCTGGTTCTTCTCTGCTGCCTAGTAACTCTTTATCTTATTTTTTTTAGCGTCTCCTCAACTGCTGAAACTTCAAGTTAATATTAAACTGCTTATATTGGAGACTTCTTTGGTGACTAACGTTCTGAGTCTGTGCCCCAATATTATCTCTGATTTTGTAGCTTTGCAACTGGGCTGTGTATAGGCCAGTGAATGGTGTGGTGTTTCTCAGGGTGCTGAGCTGTCTTCTGAAAACATCTGTTGTAACAATACATTTTACAGGGTGCGTGGGGGCTTTTGTGGGGTTTTTGGCTTGGCTTATTTGTTTGTGTTTTTGCAATCTAGCAGGCTTGTCAAGTGTTACTCTTTCCTGCTAATATCGTTTTGTTTTGCTTCCTAAGTTACTTTCACTGATGCATTTATCACATTTAACATAATTTCATTTCAGCTGTTGTTGATACTCCAGCCTCTTAAGCTAGAATTAGCATTAGTAATAGCTGACTTAGGCAAATTCTCCATCAGAACCTCATCACTGATTCATTTTAAATTTACTTATGAATGATTGTACTAATACAAGTGTGATGCTTAAAAACAAGACCACATGAGAAGGGAAGTTCACCACCTTTTGCTGTGTTTTGCTGTCTGCAAAGAGCTGTGTTCAAACTGTAGGTTTAGTCAAACCATGGTTACTAGACAGTGTGATAGATACCCTGCTAAAGATACACCTTTCTCTGTGCATCAGCTGCAGTTACCTGTTGTGGATGTCCTTTGGCATTTGGAGTCTAAATGCTTTTACAGTTGGGCAGAGGTTTTTACAGAGATTATCTCACTTCCCACTTTACAAGTTCTTCATGCCTTCAGGGTTTTGTCTGCTACTGTAGGATCTTTATTGGTACTGTTGTTAAGAACAAATAAGCTGTTGCAAGACCTTGAGATAATCAGAACTACCAGTAATGTTAACTCACCATACATAGGTAATGCTTCATTTTAACACACTCATTACTGTTGCTTTAGGTCAGAGGTCCAGCTTAAAGTACTGGTATGAGAAGGAGTGGTTAAGTAACGGTCACATGCATGGCTTAGCATTTTTGGAAGAAAATTACTCCCACCAGAATGCCAAGAAGATAGTAGCCACTCACCAACTTCTTGGTGATGTACAGAGAGTGATAGAAGTACTGCATGGACTGCAGCTGAAGATGAGCATATTACAGTAAGCGGTATTTAAGTATCAGTTGGCATGTTCTCAATGTGAATGAGATTTCAAATACTAGAAAAATAACCAGAAATTCAGACATACTTTCGTGCTTCTTTGTGGATAGATAACTACATAGTTTGAATTGCTAATAGATCTTGAAAAAGGACCTAGCTGCTTAAAAACTATTTAAGTGTCTTGAGGAATGTAAACTGAATTTGTGTATAAAATGGCTGGGCAAGTATGCAGGAAAGAGGGAGAAAACTAAAACCAATTTCTCCTAAAGTACTTACATAGATTTAAATAATAAGAAATAATGTGTGTAACCTCTGGCAGCATTCTTAAAATACCTGCATTCTCCATTCCAGCAATTCTAAATCATAGCTTTTCCAGCAGAAATCACATCTTTTTGTTTGACATAATGTATTGCTCTGTTGTAGTGGGAGAGCAGTTGCACCTTCAGCAACCTGTAGCAATTAATTTCTATGTAAAGATTATTACAGATATGTATGAAAAAATAACATTCTGTAATCATTGTAGAAATAATTTTCTGCATCTCTGTTTAAAGTCATCCTTGGGTTCTGATAACTGAAAAACTTTTTTGTACTCAAATCCAGCAGTTTTAAATTTATTTACTTCCATATTTATAATTTATTAGTTGATAAATTGCACAGCAGCAGCTATTTGGAAAGCAAAGCTTTTAGTGCTTCCAGTGTTCTTTAGAACTTTTTCCCTTAAATTTAATCTGGTGATGCAGTAGGACCACTGGCAGTACTTCAAATGCTTAAGCAGTGAAGTAACACTTAAAGCAAGAGAGTAGTAATTTTATCGTAAGGTTTTGCTTTTCCATTACAGTACCCTTTAGTCAGATCTGTAAGTAATATCTTTCTTGGAGAGGTGGAACGTAAATATTTTAAGACCAGTCCTTAGGCAAGATAGTAGAGTCCTTACTCTAGATAGTAGAGTCCAATTTGCAATTGTAGAGTAAATTGAGATTTGCATAGTACTAAGGTATGGAGCACCACCGGGCAAGTATGTGATGTCTGTTACAGACTTAGTTCCTCTTCTGTCCTGAAGCTGGTGTGGTGACTGGGTTTAAAGATGAGGTGTGATCCTGTTAGGACCATCTTGTTAAAAGCTATAGGCCCTGTTTTCTTTACATAAAACAGAAAGGATTTTAAAAATCGCTGAATTAAGAGAATTATTATATTGTTGATGCAAAATCACCTTCTAGGGGAGAGGAGATGATTTCATAGTTGCCTGAAAGTATTAGGAGAGTGTTGCTCAGTATTTCAGGGAGGTGGCACAGGATTGCAGGTGACATTAACAGCTTCAGTGCAATGGGAGGGAGAGCCAGCCTTCAGAAGGCAATAGTTAAAAGGTTGCTGAAGTACGAAGTGTTTTGAATTTTCATCCTTATGTAGCTGGTGCATAATCTTCCAGTTTTCTGTCTTCTGTAAACATTATCCCTTGATCTTTGCTGAGCAAAATAGTGCTTTTAGGTGTAGCGTATCAGTGGAGCTGGAGTAGAAAGCTTTAAGGAAGACTTGGCTTTTGGTTTTTGACTTGTGCCTTCAGGATTGCTCACCAAGGATATCACAGACATGCAGTCACTGCAGGTAGAGGTGCTTGTATAAAGTGGTCTGAGCAAGTCCTTGGCAGTTGTACTAGCTGTAGTTTCCTCTGATAGACACTGAAGAAACTTGAGCTACTGTAGAACGGATTAAAAAAGCAGTTAGTTTGGAAGTAAACTGATCATGTTCTGTTGTTTAGCTTACAGCTGGAAAAGCTGGACCAATGTAACAGAGTAAGTCCATCTGCCTTTGTTTGCAAGGAAGCACAGAGGGGGATTCTGGGGCAGACTTTCCATGCAGCTGAATGCAGGTGCTTTAGGATCAGTATTTGCTTCTGGGGCATTCTTGCAGCCTGTAGCAGATAAGCTGCCTACCCTTTGAAGATAAGCAGAGGCATTCTGCTTTGCTCTCCTTTTTACTGCTGTTTTAATGCCTGACAGACATGTGGAAGAAGAGTATCAGTTACCACACTCTTTTTTTTTTTGTTGTTTGCCTATTGTGTCTGTGTAAGAATCTAATACCTATAGTTGTCCTTGCTGCTGGAATAAATAATGTATTAGTCAATCTGAAAAAACTGAAGTAAAACTTTTTATAAGAAGCAGGTTGCGGGGCTGTGGCATGTTGGTATAGCAGGCAGTAGAATTTGCTTAGCATCTTGGTATTTAAAGGGAAGCTGAAGTTTTAAAGGCAATAATAAAGAAGTTCTATATCGCCACCACTCCAGGTCCCCAATTGTTGTTGTTATTAGAGGGCTATAAAATATCAGTGGATTGAATTTTGACATTTATTTTGGGGAACTACAGGCTAAAGTTTGATACTGAGTGGTTTGAGGGGGTCTTTTTGTTTTACTGATGTTTAAAATTGTTAAAATCTTAGCTTAGCTTCAGTGTGACTTACCTTACTGAAAATAGCCCAGTGCAAATGAGTTTATGCTGTTAATAAATTGCAAATATTGAAGCAAAATACTCCAGGGGCAACACTGAAAATTTGTATGTATCTATTTGAAACTTACTCTTCAATCTTTTTCTTAATGCCAACACTTGGCTTATATACCATGTTATAGAAATGAAAATAGTAAACTTAAGAAAGCATTGTAGGAAGAACCACAACTGAGGTCAGTGAAATTACATTATTTCAGAATATTTGGTTGTTGTTTTTTTTTACTGATTATGATGACTAAAGCATGTAGTATTTCAAATATTCTTAATTTCTTTACATAATGGGCCAGTCTGGTCAGTCACTTTGTTTACATTTGGGTGTTTTACCTCTTTTTTTTTTTTGTTTTTTTTTTTTTTTTTTTAAATGTTTGAACAGAAATAAAGAACATCCCGACCTAAAGCTTTGGTGCCATCCATGGAAGCACATTACAGTAGATGAAAAAATTCATACAAAACACATCATTCACATTGAGGAAAACTGTTGCAAAGAGGAAATGGCAGGTTATAGAACTTGGAATGGGACAGTTGAGAAACCCTCAACCATTCCTTCTGTGGAGGAATCTTACATTACGAGTGAACACTGTTACCAGAAGCCTCGGGCCTACTATCCTGCAATAGAGCAGAGATTGGTTGTGGAAACAAGAGGTTCAGCTGTGGATGATGGAGTAAATAGAATAAGGGAAAATGGGGATGATGCCCTGTCAGAGAGATTTGGCTGGAATCTGGACCGAGAAATATGCAAGATGGAAAATGAATCCAAACACAATTACTCTAAGGTATTTGTAATAAAATAACCTCCTCTGTATAGAGGATGTATTTGCCTGGCATGGTGCAAAGCTCAATCCTTTTAAATAGTTTTTAGTCATTTCTTTGTTTGTGTTTCGTTTTTTCCTATGCTGCTAAAGTTGCCAATTCGCATTAAAATTAGAGATGATCAACACTTCCATTTCAAATAATTAAAAAAGCAACAACTGACAACTAGTTTGAAGAGGACTTCTGGACCTTGAATCATCCGCACAGTCTGCGGAACATGCATTATGATTCATTGCTGCTTACTTTTATGTGTGCTAAATGTAAAAAACCAAACCACTAGCAACAGGACAGAGAGAACAGGGCAAGCGTGTATGAAACTACCAAATACACAGGTATTCCACCTTTTAGTTATTTCCATCTTGTTGTCATGGTTTTTTTAATAGTTACCTTAACTAAAGTAATTCCAGGTTTTTCAGGCAGCATTTCATGGTGGGGGAAAATAAAAGTAGCAGCCTGAACTGATTTTTAAGAATGAACGCTCCATTGATTAGCCATGTATCATCTTTGTACTGGAGCACTCTAGTTCTATTTTTTCAACTCTTGATTCTCATTTTCAGGTCTGTCACAGGCCTTTCTTTCTACACCCCAATGCAGTTTTGCTTCAATTTAGTTAGTGTCAAGTCATACAGAATATGGTCTGACAAATGTTAGAAGGCCTCTGGGAAATACTGACCTCCCCTTTTTAGATTAAAAGGTTGTTTAACTTTTATTTCATGCATGTGTAAGCTCTAATTTATCTTTTTTAACTTCTCTATCAAATCAGTTCAGATTGCTTTGTTTCCCAGAAAGGCATATATTTCAGTTCTTCAGTCTTCTAGGAACCTTTTTCTAAATCCTGTTGTATTTCAGCAGAATGCTGAAAAAGTAGGGGAGTAGAGTCAACACTGCTGACAGTGTAGTCAAGTTTTATAAATGGTGGTAACGTTGGGGTTTTTTCTAGATGCCCTGATGAAAGTTTTAGTAGAACTGACATTAGATTCCTTCAGGGAAAATCCCTTCTCCCTGCAAAACCATTTGGTCTGTACTTCATCACTGTCATGTTGTCACGGTCCACTCAGTGGACTCGTGATGGTTTGTTTACTATGATCTCGAAGCACAAAAATCAAGGCGACCACGCTGAGGGGTTATGCTTCAATCAAGCAGCACAATTTTATAGTTTGCCCGTAAAGCGGCGTGCGATAGACAGAAAGTGAAGAAAAGGTAAAGTGAAAAGGAAAGAGGATTATAGCGACCACCACGGGTCCAAGGCGTCCCTATGGTCCTCAGTCCAGGCAGCGTCCTGCCGGCCCTTCCGGTCGTCGTGATCCTTGGTGGGGAAGATCTCCAAAGTTCAGTTGCTAAGAAGGCATCTTTTTATGCCAAGCAGCACACCTTGCTCCTCCTCTGGCCCATGGACTGTTGCCAGTCTCCGCCTTCTCAAGCCAGGTTACCAGCATGTCCAAAGAGGGGTGCCCGAGGCGTGGTTTGCCTTAGAGGCGGGTGGCTTCAGACCAGGGGGTGTGTTTTTGTGTTATAATGATATTATAATGAAGAAAGTTCACCTGAAGTTCATGTTTTCTGGTTCGTTGTTATGACCACGGTTGTCATCCATCTTCTGGACAGCTGTTACGTGGCCTTATTGTAGTCGTTCCTTCCAGTCCCAGGTGGCAGGGAGTGGCACAGCACTCCTCGTACTGTGCAGTTCTCCTTCCCAGGGTCTCTGGGTCTCGGTGTCCATGAGGAGCACATTCCACCTCCAGGTCTCTGTTAGCAGTGTTGAGACAATATCGTTCTCTTTAGACCGACTCTTACACATGTTGAAAATAGCTTTAGTGTTCCCTAGAGGATGCACAGATTAAGTGCATTATTTTCCAATTGGAAGCTGGCAGGGAGCTAGCTATGTGTATGTATGCTGTCTTTTGAAAATCAGATGCTTGTGAGGTGCAAAGGATAGGTCTTAGCAAAATACCTATGAAAGTATGTCTATATTAGGTAGTCTTGCCCAAACCCTTAATATTTGTGTATGGTATCTTCTCAGCATGTCTCTATCCCTCCACTAGCTTAAGATTAGTGGGTTTTAGCTTGGATAACTGTAAGGACCCAGACAGTCTGGCCCGTCATTCTACTTCACTGTAACAAATACTCATGTGTGTATTTTTGCTAGGTAAGAGAGTCTGTCTCTAAGAAAGTCTCTCCAGAGGAAGCTATTGAAATGAAATTGCTGGAAAAAGACAAAGAAGGAGTTGTGAACTCGCAGCTGCAGTGGCAGCTTAATCTTTTAGCTCACGTGGAATCTCTACAAGATGAAGTTATACATAGAATGGATTTCATTGAGAAGGAGCTAGACGGTAGGTAACATTTTTCTGTTTCAAAAATTAACTGTATTTAACAGAGATACCAGTTCAAAACACGTTAACTTGAATTTTACTTCTGCAGACCTACAAAGAGATGAAAGCTGCTTTTTCATATTTACTGCATTTACTAATAGAAACTGGATTTGTTGTTGATGTTGGGGGTGGTGGTGGATTTTAAGATAGATCAAATTAAAGCTAAGCAGAATTTTATCAAAAATGTTCTGGTTAGATCACCTCTAAATACTTATATCGGATATGTAGTGGAATATCTTCCATGTCTTTTTGCTTTCAGGTTTTGTCATTCTCCATAGCTCTTCTGTGTATCTGAACTTCCCTGTTCTTCAGGGGCTTGTTGGCTCTATTAGCCTACTCTAGGTGGCCTCTTCAGTGTACAAGGTGCTTTACCTCTTCCTGTCACTTCCAAATTCTATACCTAAGTGTCTCCTGAAATTTTTTTTTTCCTAGTAATGGAGAACTTCTAAACCCTTTGTGTTACATTAAAGAATCCAGGATAGTTCTTTTTCTTGACACCTTGAAGTTTGACCATTGGTTGTATAGTGGTTACAGCAGCAGCTTTTCTTGCAAGGGTGTTGGGAATCTAACCTTTGCCAAAGGAAGAGCCCTCTTTGTATTCAGTAGGGTACTGAAGAGTTGAACAGCTAAAGGAGTATTTCAGGTAATGAAGGCTAATCAGGCCTGTAATCATAGTGCCTATTTCATGAATGAAGAAGCCCTGGTGCACAAAAGTCAGGCTGTTTCTATCTGCTGCTGAGCTGGAAGGCCACTCAGAACATTGCTACTCTGATCAGGATTTTTCTTACTTCAAGGCTGGATCTGTTAGTAGTTGGATAATACCCAGTTCTTGGGCAGATACAGCCCTTAGGTTAAACTAGCCTATTGATCTAGTTACTGGCAGTGGCCACTGCTGCTTCTCTTGGCAGATGTATTCTGTCTTCAAGGTTTCGGTCTCCTTCCTCGATACTGTCCTGTCCCCTGAACTCATAGTTCAATCTGACCACCTTTCTGGTGGTTGTATTACGTTGTTGCCTGACTTGTTTTTCGGTCAGTAGTATTTCTGGTTGTTCTTTCCCGCTGAGAAGCTTTAGAGCAAGAATTATTTTTCTTTGTGCAGTAATCTGCTGTTTGTGCTTTTGGATTTTATCCCCATTTTCTGCTACCCAGCTTTTTTTCTTGGCCAATTGTATTCTGTATTAATGGCAGACTTCTTTCATTAGCTTAGTCCTATCCTTGTAGAATCTTCAGTTGCATCTATTGCTAATCTTAAAGGTATTTTGATTGTATAAGCTTCCTGTACTACAGTGTTAATGTGCTGGGATTGATATAGATCAGAGGAAGTTTAGTACCAGATTTCACAATAGTTCTGAGTTTTCCTCCCCTGCTTTCTCCTAGGAACATAAGGCTGGTTTTCTCTTATCCCTCAATGTGAATTATTGTCATGTGTCAAAAGCTTTTTGCAAAGATTGGTGTGAGTAGCCTCGTTTTCTGACTTCTCAAATACCATGTATTAAAAACATTGCCCACCGCGCTCTCAACATTCACAAAAGATTGTGACTTAAGGTGATCTTATTTGCTGAGAACTGGAATAGTGACAGTTTTGTTTTTCTTTGCAGTTTTGGAGAGTTGGCTGGATTATACAGGAGAGCTGGAACCACCAGAACCACTAGCTAGACTCCCACAACTCAAACATTGTATAAAGCAGCTTATAACGGACCTAGGCAAAGTGCAACAGATTGCACTTTGCTGCTCAACATGAGACTAGAGAAAGTTGGAGACTGTTGCTGAGTGCAAAGTTGGAGCGTCTGATTTGAACAGTTCTGTATATTTGAATGAAATTAGCATGCTGGTTGCATGTGATACAGATTGACTTCAGGGATTTGTGAAGAAGTGCTGTTCAAAGAACAGCAAAAAGGTTATTTCGGGTTTATTAGGCAATTATAATGATACAGAAGAGGTCATACTGTTGTCTTCAGAGGTTGGGTGTTGGTTGATAAATTATACTTAAATTTTCACTCCTTACAAGTTGTTCATTGAAACAGTAGACTTTTTCATTATTAAATTGATTAAAAGTTGTGCCACTGAAGAACAGAGTTCTAAGAGCCAAAAATGTTTCATTGACAGAGGTTGTAAATAACTTTGCATAGTTTAGGTGACTTGTGTCATGTTTTATTCCTTCTGGTTTATGCATAATAGCACACAGTATTTAATCATTAGGGAATGTTATAACAGTTTTCAGACTTAGTAAGTATGAATGTCCAGCTCTTAACTATAAAGTGTTATGTGGAGGTTTGCAAGTAACAGTGGCCTAAACCCCACTTCTATTACGTTAAATAGCGTAGCAGAAGGTCGTGGGTGGATTGGACTTACTTTCAGGATACATGATTGTTTTTCCTATTTATCCAGTCACTATCACATGACTTGGTACTGGGGAAACCCATTAACGTTGTGTTTCTGTGCATTCTCGAGCTCTTAAACATGGCCATACTGTGCCTCCTGAAGCAGTGCTAGTGGGGACACCCTTGTTGTGGCAGTATGAAATACTGCCGTGGAAAGACTGGAGATGCAATCAGAGTTCCAGACTTAAACAAGGTCTGTAATGGATGTTGTGTAGTTTTCTACCCATTTGTTAATAATTGCCATTCCGGTTATATTTTGAAATGTAGACTTTTTTCGATACTCTGAACGTGTTCATTGTAAAGACTTACTATGAATGTGTGGTTTTGGGAATCAGTTTATTTTATATTTGTGTAAATAAAGGCTCAAGGTCTATGCATGAGGTACTGTCCTCCCAGACAGTGAGTGGGTTGTTATCTTAAATAGTGTATGTTCACAAAGTCCCCTTTTATACCCAAGTTTCAATTTTCTGGTTTGTATTACTTTGTGAGAGCGAGGTGATTATGCTGCTTATGTTCAAGTCACATTATACAGTACCTTTTTTGAAACGGTGGTGTATTGTGTTTGAGACATTCTAAGTCTTTCAGCTGCAGATCATAGCTCTATAAATAATGGCTGTGACTTTAGTTTTCCTTCCCAAATGTTGCTGAATTAAAAGTTCACTGGGGAAAATGGCAAGCTGTTTTTGCAGTGAGAGGGTGTCCTTAAAAAGCTGGATTTGTTACCTTGGTTTTATTTTGTGTGTTGGTACCACCAAAGGGTAAAATTTAAGCACAGGCCCATAACTGTACAAATCACTAATTTTGAATATGAATGTTTGTATACAACAAAGAATAATTGTAAACTTGAAATATCCAAAATTATTGTAGGAGTTAACAGTATCTACACAGTGAGTATTTTATTTCCCTCAGAAAACAAAATAACCAGGCTGTTCTAGGTAGTAGCTAAGGCTTTTGTGCTAAGACTCATTTCAGGGAATAATTTGTCTCTGTTTTATAGTACTAGTTGCTATATAGTGAATACAGCATATGTACAGCAGAAAAATAAACTTATTTTTCTGTAACACAATTGGAATAAAGCTTACATGATATTTAAGAATCACTTTGCTCTCTGAAGGCGAGACCAGTGCTGATACCTTGTCTCATACGTGTTAATAATGACAGCTGAATTCATGTATGCCCCAGACAACTGAAGGTTTTGGGGTTTGTTAGTTGATCAACCAGAAACATGTTCCATGCTTGAAATCTGTAAAGTTAGCACTCTGACCAGGTATCTCTCAAAGAACATAGCTATGTTGCTAACAAGTCAGCTGTGCTTACAGTTCGAGGGGGTGAAAGCAGTTAAATTCCCGAGTACTTTTCACTCCAGAATAGAACTTCTCCTTCTCAAGCAGTTGCTTTTTGTGTGTTGGTTTTATGTTTTTACTTTGCCAGTTTATTTTTGCTCAGGGTGGTACTTAAGATTTGGAAGAAAGCTTGGTTCTGGTGGGTGAATCAAATGGCAAATACTGGAAATTTGTTTTCCTTTAGTAGAGCTAGGGAAGCCCTTGCAGTAAAAGACTGAAAATATTTATTAAAAATAGAGTACCATTTCTCATGTTCAGGAAATATTCTTTGTTGTGCTCTGTCTGGATTCATTTTTTTCCCCCCAGTTTTGCAAGTTTCCACATAGTTATTTCTTAGTCTGGACCAACTGTTTGGTCTGGCAGGTCACTTTTTTTATTTCTTTAAATCACTGGTAAGTGAATGCAAAGTGGAGCCTTGATGAAATGAACAAACGTTGCACTGCAAATACTTAAATATATTTGTCCTTGTTTATGCACTATTAGATCTGAGGGCGCTGTATATAGATATTTTTTTTTTTTGCTTTGGAGCAATATTTGCAAAACTTGAAAACTTCTGTATCTTGGTGTTTGGAATAAATAAATAGGTTTTTGTTGGTTAAGTCTTAGTAAAGTCTTTGTTTCAATCCATGATTATTAAATAAAATAATTTTGGGCATTTTTCTTCACATACCATTGAAATGCGGGTACTGTATTTGACAGGAGTATAGATCTTAACTGTTCATAAAGTATGGAAATGATTGTTTTCCAGATCTGTCTGACATAAATATTCTTAATAGGTAAACTGTTACTATTGGTTTATGTTGGGTGTTTGTGAGGAGCTTCTATGTTTTATTCCCAAATCCTAATATATGTAATATATTAAGATGTAATATAAGTAATGTGACTCTAATTTTTGTTCCTATTTCGGCAGCTAGCCTACCAGGGCTGCTGTTGAGTGCTTGGCAGCATTGGTGAGAGAGGGGCAGCTGTCTTATCCCTCTGATTCATTTCACAAAGGATGAGTGCTGTGGGTATGCAGCTGCTCTAACCAGAACAGCATAGCACTGTAGCATCTGGAAGTGTGTGTATGAGACTTGTGCTGGGGAGACAGGTGTGAAGCCAGGATGCTCATTCCAAGAGTACACAGATCTGAAGGCACAGCACCCCAGAACGATTCCTGAGACCAGGTGAATTAGGACAGGTGCTGTCAGCTGTACAGTGCAAATGTCATAGAGAAAAAATACATAATTTCTATACAGTTTTCAGGTGGAAATGTGTTTTGCCCATATGCCCTTGCAGGGGGCTAGCAGTTGAATTTCAGGTAGGTTAGGTAGCGAGGGTGGAACTGGAAGGGAGCAACAACGGATGCTGTGCCTGTGCTGTTCTGAAAGCTGCCAGTGTGCTTCTGGGCATCAGCAGCAAGCTCGGTGTAGAAGCTGCATGCTTGCTGCATGAGGAGGTGCTGCTTTAGCATTAGTGCGAAGGAATGTGCTTTTCACGTCCTTGAACAATCTATACAGAGAGAATGCATAGGCACGAGAAGGGGAGGAGCTAGTAGGTGCTGGAGAGGGAAGTGTACCTGGCACAGGGTGTGCATGAAGGCAAGGGCAGGTATTGTGTGCCTTCAGATGCACTTCAGGTTCCATCTCTTCCCCTCTGTTTCCCCAGTAGGAGGAAAAGAAGTGTGTTCCCTTGTCGTAGCAAACTGGCCCTTCCTAATTTTGTTTCTAAAACAAGATTCCTGTAAAACTCCTGGATTTTTAAGGCTAGAGTGCTCATCACTGCTAGAGCCTGGCTTGTGAAGCCTGGAGAAACTTTTGCCACTGACAGCAGATCCAGGCATGCATTTCATGGTTCGATCAAATTGTGTAGGTCTTTGCTGATCACTTTACTTACACATCAAAATCAGGTTTTGAAAGTGTCACCTGAATTTGAAATAATTCAATGAAATGCGTGCTGTGGCTAGCCATGTTTCTGGGATTGTGTCCCTCTGAGTTTTGGGGGTTTTTGTTTTGTTTTTCTTTTTACTTTATATTAAGGTTGTTGTAAGGGCAGACTCTCATCAGGAGGCAGTTGCCAAGTCATCTGGCAACCTTCATGTGGTAGATTCACCTTGAAGTTCCTCAGCCTAAGAAATCTGACAAAACCATTTTAATATTCTTGCTGTTATTTGACTATATTTTGTCTCTTCTAATTACATAATCTACTGTTGATAACATTCCAGGCTGTGGGTCTTGGTCATACTCACTTTTGATGCTAGAGTAGCAGCTTCCTGCTGCAGCACTGGCATTTCATCAGATTGCAAAAGAGTTTGTGACTGATACTGATCTGTTTTTTCCAGTGGTGTTGTTGAGCACCTTAAGCTATTACAGTTTATTTAGAAGGGTATTTTACATCTTCCTACTAATCCTTCAGTGTTTGCATAGCAACTCTCTTGTGAAGGAAAAAAACTACATAGTGCTCTTGTCAGGTTAATACCTGCCACAGCTAATCCAAAAAAAGTCCATGTTAAAATAGGCAAATAATTAAAAATAGAAAATGCCATGTTTTTTTCCTATTAGAATATATATTCAGACAGTAAAACTGAGAACAACAACAAAAAAAAGCTGGAATTCATAATGTTCTGCCTGCAGGGTGTTTCTGCTGGTGGTGCTTGTGTGCCATTAAGGTGTTTGGTCAGTAAAAGCTGAATGAGGCCAAAAAGTCTTGTTGGTTAACACTCTACACAAAGTTATTAAGGACTTTTAGGAATGTTGGGTGCATTGGGCTCGGGAGGAGGAGAGGGGGAGTTGTGTGCACCTCCTTGAGCTTTCAGACTGATGGTTTTGAGTTACACAGATTGAGTACATACGCTGTTGCAAGGGGACACCAAGGGAAGAACCTGCTCATGAAGTGGTGGGCTTCCATACCCTCGTGTGTCAGTCGGAGTAAAGGTTTGCTGAAAGCCGTACTGAATCTGGGCTCTGGAAATAGCTGTGTCCTCTGAATACACATCCAAAGCTATTGCAGATACTCTGGCTATTTTGCAGCTTCTCCAAATACCTTCAGAAGTCCCTTTGATCCCAGCAAATGCTTGGTGGCTGCTCTTGTGCAAGAGATGCTTGGGCAGTTTGGTTTCAGGTGTGTGAAAGGGCAGAGCATAGGCTTATGTGGCAAGGTTGCATATCTGGATGTCACTAAGTACTTGTCACCAGCTTCCTCTGAAGCGACAAAGCTCTTGGAGGAAGTCAGTGCTGTCCACAGTA
This sequence comes from Falco peregrinus, assembly GCF_023634155.1. Classification (NCBI taxonomy): domain Eukaryota; kingdom Metazoa; phylum Chordata; class Aves; order Falconiformes; family Falconidae; genus Falco; species Falco peregrinus. The sequence goes on along the minus strand of NC_073729.1, from coordinate 38,622,271 downwards.
TGGCTGATCTGGCCCAAGTGGCCGCAGCTCTTGACAAGCTGAGTGTGCTGTCAACACACAGCAGAGAGCGCCTGAGGAGCTCCTCTTCCCACAGGTATCCTGGGCACTCAGAACACCTCTGGTGAGCGCAGGCATCAGCCCTGGTCCTACTGGGTCTCCATGGCCACCCACCCTTGGGTGGCTGTGGCAGCTGGCAGGTCCTCTGCTGTACTGGCACTGCTAGATCTCATCAGGGTTTGTTCTGTCCCTTCACAGCCTTAAGTGTCCCAGTCCTGTGCTGGCGGGGGAGCAGCCCTGCAGCCCCTGCCTCTCTGCCCTCCCCTGTCTGGTATGAGAGCTGCTGCAGGGAGGGCATGGCAAGACCTGCTCTCTGCCTCTTTTGGCCATTAAAGACCTTGTTTGGCATCTGACTTTGTGCCTGTGATGTTAACTGGGGCCACAGTGTTTTTAACAGTGGGAAGCAGGGAGTGGGGTTGGCAGCACTCGGAGCTAGGCACCCTGGAATTCCCCCCAGCAGCAGCCTCTGCTGCCTGGGGTGCCAGCACCCTGCTGTTCCAGGGATGTGCAAAGATGTTTTCCAGGATGAGTGAAGTGTGCCCAGAAAAAGGAGCTATTGGGGCTGGGAAGGAGGAGGGCTTGGCGGTGGGTGGCACTGGGGAAGAATTTCCATCCAGCTATTTCCTGTCTTGCCAGTCACCAGGATACAAGTATCAGAGCAGTGGTTTCTTGACTGCAGCTGCCTCCAGTCTGAGGTACAACCATCACTGGGATATAAAACCAGGCAACACATCTGGGGTGGAGGTAGAAGAAGGAGGCCCAAGAGTTGGCTTTCATTCACACAACATAGATTAATGGGAAAAATAAAGGAAGCAAAACCCTCTGAGCTGCCTCAGGAGTGACAGCAGTGGGCTCGGCTGGCTCTAGAGCAAGGTCAAGGATGAAGGATAAATCCTGACCTGTGTCCTGTGCTGAAAAGATGTCTAGGCTCAGGGCTGATGGCTGAGCAGGTGTGTGAAGCTCTGGGCTGCTGTGTGGAGGGAAGTGAGGAAGTGACGGTGGGTTTGCAAGAGCAAGTGTGTCAGAGGTGAAAATGAAGAGAAAATTTGAGCATGTCAGAGGCAGGAAACCTGCAGATTAGGGGGGGGTCCTGCTACACCAGCCTCTGGGTGCGCGCAAAGGAAGGAAGGGATGTTGCCAAGCAGCGAAATTGCTTCTGCACTGGTTCTCACTGCAGAGGGAAGCATTGTGTGCTGGCTGATAAGGGGCTATTGAAAGCAGTGGCTCGGGCATGTTGCTGTTCTGAGGCATTTCTGCTGATTTTAGGGCCCCCTCTGGCTGAGAGGTGTATCTTAGATTGGGATTGGGCATGAGTATTTGCATTCTGCCTTTTCGGATCACCTAGTCGTGGCATGGACCCATTTCTTTCCCTGCTTCAGTTAGAACAGCAGTTGTGATCTTAAAGACTTTTAACCCTCTGTGGCTCATTTATTTGCCATAAGCTCACTGACTGAGGACCAGGCCTGACCCACAGCCATCAGCTCACCCCAGGCTGGGAAAGCTGGCAGCAGGAGAAAAACCCCCCAGGCATGAGGCTTCGGTGAGTGGAAACCTGCCTGGCAGTTGCAGCTTGCAGTTCATGATTTACTCACAAACCCTCAACTGTGAATGACGTGCTCTTTAATTAAGATATTACAAATGGTTACTGCTGCATGTCCAGCAGGATCCTGTTTTATTGACCTCAAATCCTATAAAATACATGTGCTTGAAGATCTAAAAATCAGCTACTTCGGGTGCAGTAAGAGGGTGGTTTCCTCCTGGCTGCTGCAGAGGGGTGAGTTATGGGTGCGTGAGAGCAGGAGGGTCTGTGACTGCTACTCACAGGCCCTTGTCCTGCACAGACACACTGCTCCAAGAAAGTTTGTGCATGGACTTAAGGTGTGTGACAGGGTCAGGCTGTCTTCTCACCTGGGCCAGGCTTTGGCTTGTTGGGCATTTGCATCCTATTTCCCCGCTGCTGTGGGAACGCAGACGCAGCAGGGCTCCATTGCAGCCCATGGGGCAGGCAGTGCTCCTATGCGCAGCCTCTGCCATCTTCTCCCGTGGGCGTGGGGTGATGCTCAGGGTGCTCAAAGATTGCTTCCCAGAAAGTCTGGCTCTGGAGAGGACAAGCCCTTGGGCAGCCCCTTCTTCCAGCATCAGCAGTTGCTCCTCTGCACCTTGATCTCAGCTGTCCTGTGTCCTGGTCACTGGCCCCTGGGTGCCTGGCTCCCACAGCATCCACAAGTGTTTGTGGCTGTAACGAGGGCTGCCGAGGGGCTGTGGCTGAGCAGGGCCCTGCCCTTAGCTATTCTTTCCTTTCCCTGCAAGGCCCTGTCTCTGTCACCAGGAGGTAAGAGCTGATGGCTTCCCTCAGGCCCAGGCTGATGGGAGAGTCCTCCTCCAGTGGGGCTGTGGCCTCTGAGAACAGGAGGGAGCTGTGTGAGGGTGGACAAAGTGGTCAGCAGGCAGCCCCCAGACCCAGTGGCTGGCAGGGGTCGTGGATAGAGCCCAGCCCCTTCCCTGACTGTCTCTACCTGTCAATCTTGTCCCAGTTGAGTGACGGCTTCTTCACGACAGCAGGCATGGCAGGGACCGGGGCTGCCCTTGCCCCTTCCATAGAGCAGGGCTCCCTGAGGGCACAGCACAGCCCCTCTCCAAACTCTGGGCAGGGAGGTGGCAGTGTCAGCAGGGTTCCCCCCTGCCCTGTGCCCCAGCCCTGGGGGCACCTGGGCAGATGGGGAGTGGCTGCCACCTTTCCCCCCTCCCTCCCTGTAAGGCGCAGTGTATTCCCCCCACTGCCCCACCCCAGCTGAGGGTGCTGGGGAGTGGTAAGGTGTTACCAGAGTAGTGGTCCACCAGGTCGTGCAGGCTGGGGAAGGTGAGTCCAGGTGAGATGTAGACCCAGCCATTCTCCAGGCGGTGGATGCGGTAGTGTGTCACCGAGTCCCAGGAGGCGCGCTCACTGCGGCGCACGGACAGTGAGTAGCAGCCTGCCAGGGCACGGGGCAAGAGGCACATAGCTGGGCTGCAGTGGATACCCACCCTGCTTGGCCCCACTGCCTGCACTCTCCCACCATGGGGGTCTTATCGCCCCACTGGGGTGACTGGCAACATCCTTCTCCTCATGGGGCTGTGCAGCTGTGACCATCCCTGTGCCAGCCCCACACCATGAGCACCTCCAGGATGTGGGTGTGCTGGGACATGGGGTGACCTGGGTAGCTGCTGCCATGTCCCAGGCACCCTCACATTGGGGTACTGTGGCTCTGTGCCCAAGCCTCCACTTCTTGGTGTCGTGCAGGGGTGGCCTAGCCCTGTGGCCCCCTCATTGCCCAGGCAGCTGCAGGGCCATGCAGCGCCATGCCAGTGCATCAGCCACATGCACTGGGGCACCCGGTGGGATCTCCCCATGGAGTTCCCTCAGCATCTTCTTGTGCTGGGGCCCCATTTCACTTCAGAGGCTGAGCCTTTTCACTTCTCTGTTTAACCAAAAGCTGCAGGAAGCCTGCTGGTGGTTTTCTCTTCTGAGGCCCCCGTGGCAGAGACTCAGCACGAAGTGTGTGGAGCAGAGGTACCAAGAAACCTCTGTGTGGGGTAAGCCATTGCCACCAGGTGTGAGCAATGGAGCATCAGCCCCACTGGGGCCCTCAGCATGCCAGTGGGGATGGCTGGGAGGGGGTATAGGAGGTGGGGCAGGACCTGAGGGCTCTCACCTTGCCTGGTCTGGCTCTCTCGTATCAGGAAGGACCCGCTGCGGTTGCCCGGCTGGAGCAGCAGCTCCTCTGCCTTCTGCCGGCTGATGCCCTCGTACAGCCACCTGCGCAGACAGCAGGCACTGGCATAGCCTCTCCTGGCTGTGCAGAGACACCCAGCAGTGCCCCAGGGCCTGTCCTGCCCCACCTGGGGCAGAGAGTGCAGCTTGCGGTGTGGCAGTGCACAGTTGCTGTGCTGCCTCCCCAAGCCCCAGCACTGCTCCACAGCCCAGGGAGAGAAACGGGGCACGCTGTGCTGGCACAGGGGCCAGGGTTTGTCCTTGGAGTTGGCCAGGCTCTCTGTGGTAGGGCCGTGTCCTCTGGGGCCGATCCTGGGACAGACCCTTCCCATCACTTACCTGTACCTGATCTTGGCCACGCAGCTGCTGGGGATGTGGCACTCCTTGCCAGACACCTCGGACACCACCAGCCACCACTCCCCATCCCTGCAGGTAAGGGGGATGAGCCATTCTGAAGGGCTGAGGCTGTCGGGCACAGGGAGGGGATCCCTAGGATGGGTGCTGCCATCATGGCATTGTGAACTGTGCCCTGGCTGGGAGCACCCACTCAATGTGGGGACTTACTCAGAGAGGATGCGGAGCAACTCCCCCATCCGCAGGACGGTGGCCACCCCTGCGCCGGAGGGGAAGTCACAGAGGGCCAAGGCCAGGAAGCTGCTGGAGGCTGCTGGAAAGGTGAGGGGACTCAGAGCTCCCCCAGCCCCAGCTTGGACAAGGAGGACTGAGCACACTGGGGGTTGCTGGCCCAGCTGCCATCTGCCATGTGCTTACCTGCCTGTGTGGGCAGTGGGGGCTGCGTAGTGTCAGCAGCTGCTGGTGGGATGCTGAGTGGCCTCTCCCGGCTGGCCAGGCTCCCCATCCCCTGGCTTCAGCACATGCCCGTAGCCCCTGGCCTTAGCTACTGTTGGCTGGGAGAGGAGAGGTTTAAGCCTGGCACCAGCAACACCATGGGTACTGGGCAGAGGAGTGGACAAGCTGGGAGCCCTCCACGGGACAGGGCATCACATCCCCACGGTGGGCAGCACCTGGCCATGCTCGCCCTCTTAGTGCTGCTGTCCTACACAAGCCCAGCATCCCCAGGTATGTGGGGTGCCCTGTCCCAATGCCCCAAGCTCTCAGTCCCCGTGGGGAGCTCAGCAGCTGTAGGGACACCCCTCTGCCCGTTTCAGTTCCTCAGCCACAGAGAGGTGCAGCCGAAGCTGTGTGTGACCCAGACCTGCCCTGAGCTGAGCCCGCCTGCCCCAGACACACTCCTGTCCTCAGTGGGGCTGGGGGGCAAACCCTGCTTACCTGCCTCTGGCTGCTGTCACCATTGTGCTGGAGCCATCAGGGCTGGGCTCTGCTTGTCCAGTGCAGTGGGTCTTCAGGGCACCCAGGGTGCAGGGGGTCCTGCCAGCACAGTGGGTCTCTCTTCTGCAGGGCAACCCTCACCCTTGCAAGCTCTGCTTGGCTCACCCTTGTCCCTCTGCTCTAGGGCTGGGTGCTTTCAGGTACTGGAGCCAGGGCTGCTCCGGGCCGCGCTGCTGGCGAGGGGTGTGAGGTGCCGGACTGGGGCTGCTGCTGTTTCCTGTGCCTTGCGCATGCACCGTGTGCAGCGTTTTCCTTTTTTCATTCAGCCAACAGGTCGCTCAGCTGTGCCCCTCGTGGGCCCTCGGTACTGGGCGCAAGGCCTAAGAACATCGCTGAGGGTGCTCAAGGCACTGTGGTTGTCACATGGGATCTGGGAGTGGGTGGCACATGGGAGTGTGAGCCAAGGCAGCCTCGGGACAGGAAGGTTGAGGCTGGACAAGTGCTGTCCTTGGCCAGGACGAACCACTGGGGCTCCCAGGGAGCCTCCTCCCCTGGGCTGCTTGCTGCAGCACCAGGGCCACGTGGTGCCCTGGGGATTCTGTGAGGTACTGGGTGTCGCTTGGAGGGTGGGGTGCTGTGCAGCTCTGTGTCTGTGCCCCCCCCCAGCTCAGTGCTGCTCAGCTCCCAGCACTGCTAGCCTCTGGCTGGGTTCTGTGGGAGCAGCCCCAGCTTCACCCCTGTCCCATCCTTGGTCCCAGCTCCCACCCACTCACATACCAGCAGCTGCCGCCTCCATGTTGGAACAATTTCCCAAGTGCCTGTGGGTGACAGGTCATTTTTCAAAGCAAATGGGGTATGGCTGAGCCAGCACACCCCTGCCACCAGCTGCTACCAAGGCCAGGACCTTCTGATGCAGGGCCCCTGCCCGCCTCCATGGCCAGGACAGTCCTTGGGATTTGCTCTGGGCAGTGTCTGTGCTGCCCGGCAGGGTGGGACTGGCCATGCTGTGCTGGCTTTCATGGTCCGGCTGCGTAGCACTGTCCCCCTGTGCCTCCTGTGGTGCCCCTGCTGTGGGGCTGGCTGCTCAGCAGCCTCCTGTCGCTGCCGCACCACCACAGCTCAACATCCTGCTGCTATTTATTGCTGTGCCCCTGAAAGTTTGTGGTCAACTGTAAACCACTGTGATGGTGTGAAATGCAGGCGAAAAGCGCTGCCTGCTGGGGCCTTGTGTGGCTGTTCGGTTGGGGGCTGCCCGCCCTAAGCCCCATCCGAGCTCAGACGTGGCTGGCTTGCAAGGGGTTGCTTGCGTCTGGGAGAAGATCCGCTTGCTGCTGGAACTGGTGGTGAAGACCCACTGGGGTCCCCGAGGATGGAGGTGGGGACGACCCTTGGTGGGCCGTGACCTGTGCCAAATGTGGCTCAGCACCCCAGCCCAGCTCTGTGCTGCCCAGCACCTTCTCCAGTTAGTGCTGGTGAATAAAATGGGCCCCCCTGTCACCCCCTCCCCAGCTTGGGCAGTGGGACTGGGCAAAGGGCCATTATCTGAACACATGGGTGGGAATGGAGCATGCAGGGCTGGCAGGAGCGTTAACCATGGGCTTCTCTGGCCATGGGATGCACCGAGGAGCAGCAGACAGCCCTGCAGATTGTTTCAGGAGTCAAGATCAAATAATAGACATTTGGCTGCAGGGGGGCAGGGGAAGGAGCCCCCGAGGTCCTCAGGCCTGCTTCTTCCTCAGTTCATGTCTGCCACCAGCTGTGCCAGCTTGGCTGGGGCTCCAGCTTGAAAACCTCCAAGGACACAGAGCCGGCTCCAAAACTCATCCCACAGCTGAGCTGCACCACCCTCCTAGATTAAAACCAAGGAAAAACCCCACCCTTGGTTCTGAGCCTCCCAGACCAAAATTTTTGGCTGTTACTCCTCACAGCAGCATCTGGCACCACCAAGAGAGTTTGACTCCACCACCTCTTGCCAAGGAGCGTATCCAGTTGTTGCGTGTGCAGCCTGCTCCAGCCTGCGCAGGGAGGGGCTGCGTGGGGCCAAGGGGTCGGGGCCTGCACAGCGAAGCTGTCTTTGTGCAAGGACCATGGTTTTCTGCATAATGTACAGCACCTGCCAGCACAGGAGGCACTGCAGCCCAGCAGCCACCTGGCAGAAACCTCAGCTCATGGCTGTGAGAAGTGCTTTCCTGCCAGTGACCCCAGAGAAACCTTCAGCAGCTGAGCTCAGGGGGACTTGGCCGGTTCGGCCAAAGAAAAGGATGCACGCTTTTACAGCCCGAAGATTTGAGCTCTTGGGCTGGGCATGCAATTGAATGAGCTTGTCCCAAGGTTTTGACTAACTGGGAATTTGGTCCCAAGGGTGTGGGAAAGCTGGAAAGCAGCACCAGCCCCATCCACCTGCCCATCCCTTGGCTGAGCCCCCTCCCTGGGCATCCCAACTCCAGCTGGAAGAAAGAGGTCTAGAAAACACTGTTATTTTACAGGGCCCAACCCTAACCTCAGTGCTGCCTCTTGAGGAATGCTCATGCCACCCAAAGAAATGTTTTGTTCTTTATTAAACTCGTATCTCAACTTATACTTACCTTTGGGGTTTTGTGTTTTTACTAGGAAAAGCACTTGCTTATGTGAAAACAAGTTTACTTTTCCCAGTTATCCTTGGGGTAATAAAATATATGACAGACCTCTCTATAAATCTTGTCTGGCTTATCTCTGTGAACCACCATGGCAACAAAACTCTCTTCTTCATTGCCTCCCTTCCAAACTGCTAAAATCTTATCTATTTCACTCCTTGTCCACAGGCAGCCTGTAGCTCTGAGCTCTCCTGCTTCACACCATCGTGAACAGAACTCGGTAAGCTTGCAGCAACCCCTGCTGTGGTATTATTTTCTCTTAACTCATTTCATTGTCATTTTAATATTGTTTGCCTGCCTTTTGGTCTGTTGCTGTATTTTCATAAGGGAACTCAGGGAAGACTTGTTTCTCATGAGTAGTTAACTGCCATTAGAGCGCAGTGCTGCATGTACATCAGCTCTTCTCTAGCGTATGTTGCATCCAGCACTTGTTTTTAACAGCAATGAACTTCATGTAGCACTTGGCAGCCAAGTGTCCTTGATAGCATCCTGTCTTCCTTAGACTGAAATGTACATTTTTGTTCACTTAATCATTTTGTTGCTTCATCACTTGCTCATTAATACAACTTGACAATTTTTCCCATTTCTCACCTTACACACAGTTTGTGATTTGTGAAAACATTTTGTCTTGCTTCCTGCCAATGACCTCCCCAAAGGTCTTCAGAAAGTTGAAGCATGAGGCTGACCAGGACTATCTGTGACCATGAGTTTAACCCCTCTCCAGCCCCAGCTAGCTTTCTGTGAAAGTGACGATGACGGACATCTGAAACTTGAGAGCAAAAGCTGGATCTGAGGAGCAGAAGATTAAGAAACAGTTGTGTTAAATGACCGGCTGCTGCACATCGTTCCACCAGCATGTGGTGCAGGGAGCAGATGTGCCAACCTGCCCCCTGCCTTTTTGTCACAACTGCCTTGTCACAGACTTTCCAGGTTAATTTTGTGTTATACCCACGAAACATGCCAGTGCAGAGCACCATCTGCCAGGGAAGGCAGCTCCCAGTGCTCTCCTTTCTTTGGAGGCAAGTGGCGATGTGCCCCCCTCCCAAGTCTCCACCCTGTCAAAGCTGAAGGTTTTTTTTGCATTGCAGCTCTCCAGCAGCTTTAGACAGCCTCTTCCAGTGGATGCCTGACCACACTGCTCCCACAGGGCTGTCTCTTACAAGAGGTGGCCAGTGCTACCCCTTCCCCAGGAAAGAGTTTGCCTCCAACACTACGAGACACCAGAACTGACAAAACCAGTAGGGGCATCTGGTTGTGCCAAAAGAAACAACATGAGTACGCAGGGTAACAATGAAACTCAGTTATAGCTTTATTTAATAACTGGTACAAAGTCCCCCTCAGGTAGAGCCTCCCAGTCCCATTCCCTACCTGAAATGGAGCAGAACATGAGTGTGATCCTCAGAGGAGCTGGCTCCCAGTGAGTCAGGACTGCTCAACAGTTACAAAAGGATGTTTTGCTCATCTATTGAGACCTGTAGTAGCCTGACCACTCTTCCCTTTTCTCCCATTAACAGCTAGACCCTGGCACGCAGCAGGCATTTGCCTCCTGCCCTTTATGATCTGGCCAGATGTAAAAAGGCAGCAGAACTGTGAATTCCACGAAGACAGTAAATATTACCTGCGCAGACTCATTCGCTGCTCACACTTCTGACCTGACTTGCATGGACAAACATGTGCCTGCTGGCTGTCATTAACATTTACCAGTATTTCCTGAGCCTCAGTTAATACCCTCTGCAGATACCCTGCCTGGGGCTGGCAGCAGTGGGAAGCAAAGCTGGCAGTGCAGATTTCTGGATATCCACCTGGTAAGAGGCACTGCTGCCTGTTTCACAACGTACTTGAGGTTAAAAGATGCACCTGTGCCACGGCAGAAGAGTGACTAGGTTTTAACTGCAGCTGGCCCTTCTGCAAGAGAGGCCAAAGGTCAGCAGAGGTGGTTTGGAAGCCAGGGCTGCTGCAGTTTAATGCCTTGTACTCGGTAATAGTGCATCTCAGTTTAGTAAGTTTACCTGTTAATTGCTTTGCCCTTTCAGGAGGCTCAGGTAAGAAATCACTCTGCTCCTTCTTAACATACATACAGAGATGAGGCCAAGACAGTATTTCTGACCATTTGTTTTCCCCATGGCTGCCTGGCATGCCAAGAGTCCTGGGAGCACAAAGACCTTCTGATGAGTTCTGCGCTCCAGGCACAGCTCTGTCAAAGAGCATCACCTGCTCCAGCACCTGGAGTTTCAAATCATCACGGTCTTGCTTTCCCATGTCCCACAGATGCCATTCCAGCTGCACCACAAGGGTCCTTTAGCAGAAGCACAACTAGAAAGCAATTCTAAACCTCACAAAGCCACAGAAATTATATTTAAATGAAGAGGGGAGACAATGGCTGTCATCTGGATCGATATACAGCACAGACAGGAGATGGTATCAGCATGTACAGTAACGTGACTTACTAAGACTGCGGAATGTTAACGAGTTTTAAAGAGGCTCTGATGCCAGGAACATACAGAAAGGACAGTAATGCCAAGTACAGACTACTAAGGAGGTGGCAGCTCAGATGGGCATGCACAAGTTAGAACAGTTAATGCCATGTTGGGTGAAATGCTAGATTCTGAGTGGGTTCAGTGGGGGTGAGCGGAGTTGTCTGAATCCAGAAGAGGGGCTCCTGGCCTAACAGGATACTTCCATGGTTTGAGGTGCATCCTGGAGATCAATTCCTTCTGGGGTTCCAGCACTTCCTTCACCATGGTTGCTAGTATGAGACCGGCTGCGGACACTCTCACCAGAGCCCACACTAGAGGAGGAGTGAGTACGGGAGCGCATCAGCCTGGTCATACTAGCTGCTGGCACTGCAAGAAAGAACAGGCACAGGACTTAGAAAATGAGGAAGTTCCTAGGGCAAGTATCACAGTCACTCGGGTATGTGTCACTGGGTAAGCACAAAAAAAGAGCTATACCCTCAGGAAGAAAACTGACTCTTCACTGCCAAAATCAAGTCTTTGCACATCTAAAGCAGCATGTTTAAGGCCCAATTTCAAAAGGTCCAAGGTGAGCAAATTCCAGAAGGGTAACTGATCATTTGCAAGTGCAGTCACAGTAGGTGTCTGCGCAAACCAAGGCAGCTGTTGTACAGATGACCTTTTGAAGTCAGTCTCGTCACTCTAGAAAACCACAGAGCTGAAGTCATGCAACAATCAACAAAATACAAATGAAAGGTGAAAAACCATAGTGTACAATTGATCAGCCTAGCCCACAGCAGGCCAGCAGGACATGCTGAGACAAAGCAATGCACCCAAAGAATCATTCAACTCAATACACAGACGAGCCAAGGCAGATGCACAGTTGAAGGTACCTGACTCAGTGCTTAGGTGGCTGAGTTGCACATAAGGGACTGGAAACAACATGAGACAAGGAAAGGGATGAATACAGGGAAGAGCCAATTAGTTGCAGTGTGTGACTAGCAGCTGCACTGCTCCTGGGATCCCCAGCTACGTTCCCTTCCACTCCCAGCTTACACATGGTGCTGAAAGTTCCCAATATTTGTGAAAAAAAGCTGCTAGTGAGCATCTCGGGGAAACCAGGGTGACTCAAAACGTTATCAGGGCCAGATCTCTTCAACGCCTTTAGCTGGAAACCTGGTGACCCTACCCCTGCACTGTATACACCACAACTGCTGAACAGAGATGTCATTTTCCTATGGCAGGGAAAATGGGGTATACTCTGTAACTCCAGATATGCAACAGAAATTCATGTCTTTCCTTGAGTTGACAGCATCAGATTTCTGCTACAAGCCTCTTCAAGACATCACCTTCCACCTGCAGTGTCAGTACAGGCACGTCCAACAGTTTTAGCCAACGTGCAGATGGCACAAGAACAGCTGTTGAGGAACTGGCTTGTGCATTTCTAGAAATGGCGAACTGCTGATTTGCTTCTCTTGCTCTCCCTGAAAGAGCAGGTCTTGCTGGCCAAGATCAGCAAGGCCAACACAGTCTTGCTCACCACAGTTGGGAAACCCATTCTGGGATTAGCCACTAATTCTGGAAGCAGAAAATTACCCGCTGTCCTTCCCCAGTGCTGTGCATCCTACTTGCAAGAGATGTGACCCTCAAAGCGCTGCTGAAGTCCTTGCTGTGATGACAGCACTTGCTGACTTAACCAACACTGGGAACGTAAGAGACGTTAATGTTTAAATGCTCTCAGGCTGTGAGGCTGAGGGAACCTTCTCACCCTCCTCTGCAGGACCAGGCCCTTCTGGCCAGCCTTGGAGAACCCCATTGTCCTACTACATTCATGTCAACTACACACAGCTCTAAGGAAAAGCTTCTTTTTTAAGGAAAAATCCTCACACCCATGAGGTGGCAAAGAACTTCTGGCTGTGTGGAGACCACTAGGAGTGTCACAGCTGCCATGGTGGCCATGCTTAGTGGGTAACCAGCCACATGAGCAAACTCCTCCCATAATTCCAGCTTTTGAAGGTTCATCATCCACAGAAGGGAACTCCTAGCCCTGGCAGGCAAGACAGAACTGTGCCAAGGTGCCTGCAATACAGAGGTGTTTAGCGCACTGAGAAGCCCTTCTGAAGTCCCCCAGTCTCTGGAGTACAGAGGGCAGGGGAGCTGAACAGCTGTCAGTCTGACACACTCAGGAGACAATGTCTTCTGCCTCCAAGCACAAGGAGGAAGCCATAGGGCAAGGCATGCACTCTGGGCTCCCCAGGTGTCTCAGAGGTCACCCAGCTGTTGTACCAGGTGTCTCAGAAGACACCCACCTCTGTACTGCCATTAGAGGGTTTCATTCCGAGATATTGCTTAACCCTTGCGAGAGTGTGAAAGAGACAGGTATTGTCTGAGGGGAAAGGAAAGAACTCTCATGTACCGATCACAGCCTGGGAGGCTTGTACTGCTAACTCCTTCCCCTCCAGAGAAGGTATGCACAGAAGCTTTCAGATCATTTACTGTTCTTGGGAACACACTCTTCTGGACTGGCACAAAGACAGACTTAAAAGGTTTGACCAACGCCAACAACCAAAAGGGGTCACCACTCCAGCTGCAGTGCAGATTAAACACGTTATGGAACAACGCTGGTTTGCTAAGGCTTGTTAGCACACTAGATTTTCCAGCACGATGGGTATCTTGGCAACCACATTAACTCATGGGTGGGACACGGATGCCAATGGGCTCAGATGGACCGGAAAAGCTGAGTCCCCTTCACAACAACCCTGCTCCAAACCAGAAAACTCTGTTTGCCACTTACTGTAGCCCATTCCCTGCACAAAGTACTTGAAGGCTTCAGTCAGCTTGCCAGGCTGTGGAAACAGAAAGTGTGCCTTTAGTGTGAGCAGAGCTGTACAACCCAAATGCCATGGGAAAGCCAAGAGGCATTTCTCACCTGAACCACCTGGGGCAGGCCTCCACAGTCAGCCATCTGCAACAGGAAAAAAAAGGGAGCTTGAACTGTCCTTCCCACCCCAGGAGGACAACCCCAGAACCATGCCAGCACTGCCAGCCCCACCACGGCTGATGGCACCAGGCTGCACCGCTACATGAGGCACACTCCTATCATCTTGTCTCTAAAGCCAAAGGAAGGCCTGGTTGATCTGTCTTCTGGGAACCTGTTGCTGAAGGAACCCAGCACCTTGAAGGCCACACTACCAGTTGATCTCAGGCCATACTCTAGAAGCCCAGGAGTAACCCTCCACTATCACGGCTCCTCCTGCCACTGATCCCAAACCTCTCACTTTGCACTCCTATACAGCAGCTGTCTGGTACACTGGTGGAGCCATCGGTGAGGATGGGAAGGACTGGTATAAAGCCAGAAAAGGTAATGTTGCTGGCAGAGAGCAGGGTGGAGCCCAGGCACCTCTGCTAACTCACAGCAGGTCCTCCCTGTCAGTTGAAGGTAACACAGAAGTGGCCATAAAGCAGGGATTCAGGGACCGCCTGACAAACTCTTCTCTTCCAAGTCTGGCTCCACACAGGAGAGAACACAGCCCTGAATGCCCGCAAACTTCTTAAAGCTAAATGTATGGAAGGTAAAAACCTAAGTGCAGCTAGCCTCAGCAAAAATCATGCCTCTGTGCAGGCTGGAATGATCCTGGAGCAGCACTCACCTTCAGAAGGGTAGTTTTGGTTGGGTCAAGACGTGAATTGCATTCAACCTAAAATAAAAGGAGGAAAGAGGGACATGATATCACACAGAAAACTTGAAGAGATACATGTGAAATGCAGAACAGCTGCACCAGAGGCAGTGGCTGTCTTCAGCAGTGGGAGCTTCTCTGGGACCAAGAACTGACCAAGAAAGCAGAAAGCATGTAGGAAGAGAACAATGAATAAAAGATGCAGGGAGGAAGGGCAGGTGTTCCTATCCAAAGGGACCTTGTGGTGAACAGAATGTCACTGTTCTGAGATGCAGCTGTAACTTCAAGGGAAATCATCCCCTGGTTTTGGGGATGCACAATGAACCCCTTGCAGCATCTTCTGGGCTCTAACAGCAAGACTGGGAGGGAAGGAGACTTCTGTGCAGTGCAGCACAGAGGGAGATCACTCAGTCCCCTGGCCAGCCGAGGAGGCCATGGCCACCTCTTCTCTGTAAGGCTGCTGCAAAAAGGAAACAGGTTGGGGTCCTACAGGAAATGTAATCCCAGCAGGAGAGATTATCACAAGCTGGGAACCTGTGCAGCCAGATAGGCAAGCCAAGATCCAGAAGACCCTACCCTGTTCCCCACTGTGGCTGGGAAGCAGTAAGAATCCTCAGGGATAGCATCCTAGCAAAGTCAAAACTTGCAGAATGTCTCGGACTTCCAGACTAAATAGACTGATGGAAAGGGATGAGGCCATGACCAGAAAAAGCCCTGCAGCAGTTCTCCATGCGCAGCTCCTAGGCCCAAGCTACTGCTTTACAAGACTCCTACACTCTTCCATGGTTTCTTAAGACAACCGCTTTTGTTGACAAATCCCTGGTCTCCCCACAATCATTTGCTGAAGGGAAGAAGCAACATCCACCTCAACCACACTGCACTGTGCCATGCCCCATTTATAACTGTGCTGGGAGGGAAGTGGTTTATAGGCGTCTGCAGAGAACAACAGGAAGGAGATGCTTCTGAGTACTGCTTTCCTATGATGCAGTGCTTTTGCAGGGCTCTGTGTGACTCTCCACCACAGGAACTGGAGTCACACTGCTTTTTTTTTAAACCCCAGGTAGCCTCAGTACAACAGCAAGAGAACAGTCAGTCATGACTTGAACTAACTCTAGGCAGCAGCTTGGCACAGCTTGGGGAAAGACGCAAGTTCCTGAAAGGGGTCCTCTGCATCAGTGTTGAGGAAGGTGCTTGGGCACAAGAACTCTTATTCAGATCCTGCCATCCTCATCTTAGAGCTGCCCTGCAGGGCCATTAAGTCTCCCAAGCCTTGGCTCTCCCACTAGTGCCTGATAGGTCTCAATAGCTGGGGGACTGGAAAAGAGCTTGTGACAAAAAGCCACTTTCTGTGACTGGGCAAGGTGAAAGCACTGTGGGGTGAGGCAGGTTTGCTAAGTGATTTGTGGGGCTAATGTCATGAGAGGAAAGAGTTCACGTATACATACCACTGCTTCCACAGCAGGTGAGTTGTCACCAACAACTAGCAAGGCAGGGCACCTGATCAAAAACCAGAAAAGAGATGTTACAGTGCATCTAAGGGATTTCTGAGAAGGTTGAGCTCTGTGAACCAAACAGCCCCGTGAAAGGTTAACAACCCTCAGCAAAATCCCTGCCACCACACCATGGCATTTTGTTGTACCAAAACATCCTCCAGGGCTTGCACACGCATCCATACTGTCCCCTGAATTCACACTCGCTTCACTTAATATGTGTACTGTTGCACACATATTAAGAAATAAGCCTAGGGCTGGGAGATAAACCATCCCAGGCTGCAAAAGGCAGCATGCTCTCTGAAATGAACATCTGTTAGGAATAACCACATCCAAGAAAGTTTAATGCCTCTGAGGCTGCCTAGTGCTCAGCACTGTATTTTGGTTTGGATTTTAGAAAGAAACACAAAAGATGTTGGGGCATATATTGAAAAATGACACAGTATCAGAGCCTCTGTTGGCAAATCTGTGCCTTCATATCCATTTTTATATGTATTGTAATGCTAGAAGAACAATTAACATTCAATGTGTAAAACATGCACAGGAGATCACTGACCAATTGGCTGTGAATTTACACTACTCATTTGCAGATCAAGATAAGAAAGGGTTGACTCAAGGCTCCACTTTTTTGTGTTGACTAGATGAAAAAAATTAGACTAGAGAGGCTGTGAGCCACAGACCTCAGAGCCAGTGGAGTACCACCTCTAAAGAGACAGAAGATCTATAATACAAGCCTACTGGCACAGAGACCCACACTTACACAAGAACTATTTTAAGGGTCTACAGATCCCTGTGAGTCACTTGAATGGACAGATAGTGCTCTGTGGGTTACAGCTGTCTGCATGACAGAGCAGCATGACTGGCTTTGCCTGGAGACCAAGCAGGGAAATCCACCTCTTTTAGGTTAGTCAAGACCTAGAGGGTTTGGCTGTGGATGCCTGAAACATTCCTGGGACTGGCAGAAGCAGAAGTGCATACAGTTTCCAAGGAGTAAAGAGCAAAGCGCAAAGCCTGGGCAGCAGTCTCTGAGCCCTGGCTCAGAAGTGCAACTTGCAACCTTCTTGTGCTTTATATGATTATATAAATTATATATTATATGATGGAGATAATTGAACTTTTTTGCTTTCTTGCTTGGAATCTGAAAATTTACTTATACTTTCTCTGTGCTACTTATCACTAGTTCTCCAGCGTCTGTCCTTTCTCAGCTGTACCCTGCACAGACTATCCCCTCCCAGATGAAAGAGTCATTGCCAAGGTGGGAAAACAGCACTGCATTCAGAATCCACTTCCATCTCTGGGAGATTTGTGCAGGTAATATTTTTCAGCAAGGTGGCGGAAGGCAGTGGCAACAACAAAAACCTGCCTCCCTCACTTTTCCATGCAAAACAACCAAACTAACAGCTCAGCAAGTACAGTGAGTGCTGGATAGATACACTTATTCCTCTGACCCTGTCTTCTGGAGAATCTCAGTGTGTTCTCAATGAAAGGCTTTCCAGACACCTCTCTGCCCCATTCTCGCTGACAGCACTGCACCACAGCCTGAGACTGACTTGGACAGTTTTCCTGATGCTTAGGCTTGTGGAGTTCTTGCTGAGTAGCAGCAACAGCTTTTCTGCTGAAAGGACTGCACAGTAAAGTAACTGAGACAGGCTGATGAAAAGCAACTTACTTGAGTGTTTTTGCAGTATTTTCATTGATGCCAAGAGCAGGTCTCTCAATTTCCAGGTCTCTACGACTGAAAGACAAAATAGAACAATTCTCCATCAAATCAGCAGAAGAAACAGGTTATCACTTCCTGTGTCATGCCACGAGCAGGAGCCCCAGCAGTCACCACGAGAAAACAGGATCCATGCTCTCATGGCAAGCTTGCTGTGTACCTAGAGATGACCTACTGAGATGTGAAAGGGTCATCCAGGCATGAAGGCTGAGCTTGGCACAGTACACAGGCTTAGGACAGAGGTTCATGTGACATAATATCCAACAGAATAATACATATGGCAGCAAATCTACTGAGCAGGGAAGCTACAGGAGCAATCTAGCAGGCAAAAAGGTATCCTGTACCTGTTGTATGAGGTGAGGAACAGCTGAAGGTTATCTTGGTTAATGTCCTGCGCAATATGAAGCCTGTATGTTTGGATCAAATCTAGATTTGCCTGCAGTTCCTCCTGTACAACAGCAGAAAAATTGAAAGACAGGGAACATCATCTTTTTCACAAGTAAAGACATGATACTCATAAAAATACTGAAGCATTAAACTGCCTCCATACACGTTCATTCCCCTGTGAACAGTAACACAGACGGCACTGACTCCAGACAACAGTAGTACCTGGGCTACACAAACTGTTTATGTGACATGACTGTTACGTGCCATTCTTTGGTAATGTGACTACACTTCCACAAATGGCATTGCACATGCTGCTGCAGGAGTACAAAGTATCTTGGGATACCTCTTGAGTTAGCTCCTGAGCCTCAGTTAATGCTTACAAAGATACAAATCCCTCTGTTTTAGGAAGGTCTTCTGCTTATGTTTAATGTTAAAGCAGCAAAGCTTTATAGGTAAGCCCCAAGACTGGGACCAAAGGAAAATTTAATCCCAACACCCAGTTCTACAAAGAAACTGCTTCCAATCAGAGCTAGAGAGAGACAGAAAAGGGAATGCAAGGAAACACTACCTATAATGAAGCAGCCTGAAAGTGGGGAGAGAACAGCTTCAATGGGCCTAAGCAGGAAGAACCTACATGACTCCTTCCAGTGCTGATGTGTGATGTTGCAGGAGGGCTTTGGGTCAGGGACTGATCTGCTGCAAGTCATATATAGTGTCCATGAGGCACAGACCCTTTCAGTTGCCCAGTAAGCCTGCTGGTTGGGAGCCAGCAAATCCCAACAGAAGGCACTGCTGTATCCAAAGTTTTTAGGAGGGGCTGGTTTTCCTCTGCTGAAACTGAAGGGGAAGGCGAAGAACAGAATGCAGCAGTTCAACATCTGGACTTCAATAACTCACTGTCAACTCCCAGCTGAGCTGTGCTCTACCTACAGCCCAAATGCTTCCATGCTGGCTACAAAGAACTGGCTGCCACTGGTTTCTGCAGACAGTTGCCTGGGCACCAAAAAGACAGGAATTCTAGCACTAGTGTGTGGGAAAAAGTTATAGCTCCATGTATGGTTGCACTGGCAACATTAACACCTGCTGGGTGTTACATGGTACTTACATGGCCAAAATGATGCGCCAAGACAATATCCACTATGTTGGTTGTCCAGCCTGAAAACTGAAGAGTGACCATGAATGAGAAGGAGGGAGAGTAACTGAAAAATGCAGTTTCATTACAAATTTCAAAGCACCTTCTCAGGGTAAAGAAAATAACAAAGAAACTATTCAAGCAATACAAGAAGCAAATGCCTGAAGCTTGAGATGCCATACAAGGCTCCAAAGAAGCCTATGCACACACAAGAAAGAGTTCTCCAGAAACCCGGAACCCTGGATAACTGCAAGTGGCCAGAATACCAATTTATTCAAATTAAAAGATCCATCCAACCTCAGCCAAATGAAGCCTGCAAGCATGAGTACTAAATCAGAGGAAAGCCCAGCACTCAACAGCCACTCATTTCCAAGCACTTTACCAGGCTTGCTCATTCACATACGATCACACCCACCACTGCCCCTATGATGGAGGCCATACTACACCCAGACTAAAAGTGCAGCAGGGACAGAAGTGAGATTGTACAGTTTTTGTCAGAAACCTACAAATTCCTGTACCCCATCCTTTTTCTTTTTACTCTACCCACTGTTCGTTAAGTGCTGCGGAGAGATGTGCAGGGGAAGGAGAATCTCACCTTGGATGCTGCCCAGTCAATCCAGCCCTTTGCACATGGATCAACATTAATGAGAACAAGTCCCTCCACTAGGTCTGGGTGGCTGAGCTGTGGGGAGAGAGCACAGGCATACTCAGAAGGATGATTCAGCCCACGTGCTGGTCAACAGCGTGCAGCAGCTGGAAGGCTTCTTGCAAAAGGGAAAGAGAGTGAAATGAAGACTAAGTGGGAAGCTCCTGTGCCAGGCAGCCAGTGGCCTTTTCAGAGCTTTGCTTAAAGCTTGCTCCCAGCCACACCTTACTTGATTCAGTTATTGGCACTGAGGGACTGACTACTCACACAGCACCTGCAGCCTGCACAGACCTCAGCAGTGCCTTCTGGTGACCTATGCATCTGGCGCAGCTGCAGAACCAGATCAGGATCCTGTGTATTACAGGGCTGTAAGCAGTGCTCTCCAAGCTGGCACCTCTGGGAAGGACCTGGGCAAACTCCTGTGCCTGGAACACACCTCCTTCCACTCCTCAAAGAAGAGGCAGTCTCCCAGCGGAGATGTGGCAAAATGTCAGGATTTGACAAATGGCACAGGAGTTGGTGCTCAGGCCCTGTAAGCATGGCAGCCTGAGCAGAAAGGCCTGAGCTGCAGGGGCACTTGGCTCAATGCAGCGCACCCCTGCTACGCCCCCCAGCCCACAGGCACCCCTTCCCCTGCTCCAGCCCGGCATCCCCAGCACCCTGCAGTTTACCTTAGGCTCTGTGTGTGTGGAGCATGGGTACAAAATACTTTGAGAACCACTTGCAAACACAAACCTAGCCATCTAACACAACCAGAGAACCTTGAGCTCTAGGCTTGCTCCAAGGCTGAAATTTTACATTTGATCTGCTCCATTGTACAGATCAGCACTGGTTAAGTAGAAGGAAACAACTCTGCCCTCAGCAGGAAACTGTCTGCAATCCAGGTAGCATGGCAAGGGCTTTCTGGCACTTCACTGAGCTGAGGACAAAGGCTTACTTGCATGACCTTCTCTTTAGCAAGACTGAAAACTACACAAGGTACAAAAGGCAAGAACAGAGCAAACACCAGTGCCTCACTCTGCCCCAGGCTCAACCCTGACTTGAGGAAATGGGAAGGAGAGAACTTTTTGCAGGAAGGGCAGCTGCACGGTGAAGTGGCTCTAAGGAGCAATAATGCCCTAAATCATTGGCAGCTCTCTGTGCTCAACAACTTCAAGTGAACTTTACTGAGAATGTGAGATTTCTGTTATTTTTTTTTAACACTACCTCTGAAAGATTCAGGCAAATTCCTGGGCTGCTGAACTATGTCCACCAATTTCACACGCTTATAAACACTCCACTAGAGAGAAATGAACAAGTAAGTAACAAGGTAAAACTAGCATTCTCTCGTCAAAGGGTGGCATGCAAAATCTTCCTTCCAACAAAAAAGGACATTCTTATCAGCACTGGTTTACAGCACATCACCAAATCAATTGTTTGGTGTCACAAACACTGGAAGCACCATACAGTAACACAGCCAGTCTTTGTGAAAACACGAGGCTGGATATTCCTAGCAGCGAGGATGGGCTCTGCTGACTCAAAGATATCACATTACAATCCTTCCATGTCTGGCACAGCTTCAGAGTAACCTTGGCCGCTCCAGTTCAACCATTTGGATGTGAAGTAGCTCTCACATGCCTCCCTGCAGGCCTACTGTATTTACTGACTGCTACTTTGCCCATGCCACGCAAATGGTCTGTTTGATCAGTGGAAGACCACAGCTCATATAAATCACAAGGAAATGAAGAGATACTTACTGCACACCTGCTGAGGACATAAGCACCAGCTCCCAGTCCAATCCCAATGAAGCTTTTCAGGCTGAAATACAGGCATTTCACAATCAGCAAGGCTAACTTAAGCTCACAGCCAAAGCATCCCTAGAGGCAAAGCATTTCCCCTTTCTGCATCCAGCTGTTCACTTATGGTTCATTTTCAAAATGATCCAGCAATGATGCAGCAGCCATAAATTGACTCATGTGGCAGACTGTTCACATCATAAGAACCAGACAGGGTTACTCAGGTTAGGAGATGCTCAGGCCTCTTGGGATAATTTAGTGAGCATATCAGATGTTGCAAGCAGAGATAGAAGTAGGTGCTGGAATGGCTACACCCAGCTGGCTCACCCCATCACCTTTCAGAGACTTACTTCAGGTGTGTCAGAACAGCAGGCAGCATTTCAGCCAGTTCATCCATACTGGGATACTGGTACCTGAAAAGGGAGACTGAAATCAAAGCACCTCCAAATACAGCTCAACAGATGTTACCTTCCAGTTCTATCCCATCCCTCAGAGTGAGACTAGCACAGAGCTGTGTATTTTTGGGCAGTCAAACATCTGTGGGAGGACAGACTGATGGAGCAAGGAACACCAGCTAGACTGCAGCATACTGGGCTCACACTCAAGTCAGAAAGATGGTACCAGCTCTCACCACTAGTGAAGGGCTTTACCCATGCCTCACTAATAGGAAAGTCCCCTGAATGCCCACTGGGAAGCCTCCTCATCTTCCCATTTCCTCTGCTCCTGAAAGCTGCCTCCCACTACACTCAGCCTGGCAATCCCAGTTGGCTTAAACTGGGTTCTATCTCAGTCCAGACTGCAGTTCAGACCACATATGGAAAAAGGGTCTCTGCAGAGCTCTTACCCAGATGGGAATGGGGGGGCTCCTTCCTGCTGGCCTGGTGCATCGACATGGCACACAGCAAAATGCTGAGTGATCTCTTGCATGTCTTCGAAGTTAAAGAATGCATTAAAACAGGATTTGTCTACAACAAGAACAACAACAAAAAATGAGACACTTCCTGAAGCTTTATTGAGATCCACCCTCCAAAAACCATGGCACACACCTGCATGAGTCCAATGCCCCTGCTGAGTCTGTGAGGCAGTGGAGGCACGGTGATGCATGCTGCTGTGCCCCTGCTAACTGCAATGCAGCACCCAGTCCTAGCAAAGTAACTGCTGCGACTGGAGGACAGGCAGACAAATGACAGCTGGCATGCATGTCCAGGAAAATGGGGCCTTGCAGCACTTGGGTACTCACAGCACATACTGAGGAGCACCTGTATGAACATAACAGTACATGTTGGGTGGGAAGATGTGTGAAGAGCAACTGAGCCTGCTAGAAACATTAAACTACTACTGCAGCCTTGTAGGAGGGACTTGCTCACCTTCCCAGCAACCATGGAATAGATGACTTGTGGGAACTCTATTGCACAGTGCAACAAGTCAGCTAGAACACTATAGTGTAGTGGGTGGACCTACTTCCACCTCGCCACCTTGGCTCTACCTTTCAGAGGCTGTTGGAATGGACAAAGGAACGCCACATGCTCTCTCCTGCAGACCTTTATCATTTTACCCTGGAATGACCTGTTTCATCTCAGCTCCAGGCCAGTCCTGCTGGTCCCCACACTCAAAAGCAAATATCATGAACCACTGCTTTTCCAGGGTCCTGGGAACACAAGGGCTTACGGTTGAGGCCAATGTCATGGTATGTGAGGATGACAGGTCTGTTCCCCTTGGGTGTGCCCCGCATGGTGACATGGACCACTCCAAAAGCTGTCTCAATGTCATGTTCCTGCAGAGAGAGAAGAAGGAGCCTCAGTGTTATGTGTGCTGCCTGTGCTACAGGGATCCCTAACTGAGGGCCCACAGCAAGGGCCTCATCCACACTTCAACATTCCTCTCGTACCCACAACTGGTGGCTCAGTACAGCTCTTGCAATCTGCAACTCTGTCAAATCTCTCCAACCACTGCCAAAAGCAGGTTGCTTTTGTACAGATGTGTGATGGGTTTGGGGCTGTGTCTTTCTGTGACCAAAATCTCATTTCAATGGCCTTTAGTGATGTTACTGCACCATAGCAAAAGCCAGGTATCACATTTCCATCTGTCTCTAGTAGTTCATGGCATCACAAATGCAGCTCCACTCCCACAGCCAAGCTCTCGCTCCCCAGCTGGTATCCATCTCCCTCCAACCCACCAGCCCGCAAGTCTCTTTTCACCGTGGCCCCAACCCACACCCCTGGGAAGTTCCTGTCCGCGGGCAAGCTGATGTGAGGGGACACAGCAACATCTGAGAGGCAGCCCCAACCCCTGAGGACCATGTACCAGAGCATTTTGGAAACAGTATTGACAACATAGGGCAGGCAGATGGCTGGGACGGCAAAGAGACTCAGGCTCTGCAAATCCAGTCACTCACTGGCTGCCTGGGAGGTTGTACCCATCCACAGGGGAGCGGGTGGCAGCTTTTGCTTTCAACAGCATTATAAATGAAAGATACAGATCCACATGTACCTGTTCTCCCAGGCTGCCTGTCTACTGCAGCCCTACCTTGGCCACTGGCCAAGAGCCCATCAGATCTTGACCATACTGCTGCATTAATGTCCACTGACCTGTCACCTCAGGGAGGGCTAAGCACTGTGCCTTAACTGAACACATTTTTCCCTGCTACCAGCTTTGGTAATGTGACAGTAAAACACCCTTAGGCTCCTCTAGCAGCTGGCACAGATACAGAAAGTTATGCAGGGTATCAGTGGAGCAGTTTCATGACCTGTTTCGTGATTATTTGCCAGCAAAACTATGTGCCTTTTCCCAAGCAAAATATTGAGGGCTTTTTGCACTGTACCTTGCATAAGAGGACTATGAGGCCTCTGAATACCTCTCCAGTACTTGTCCAGTGCAGAAACAGAAGCCACAACCTCACAATGACAAACACAGAAGTGCCCACAAACTTGTCTGAGTTTAAAACAGCTGCAAATGCATTTAGACAAACACTGATCTGGAGTAACTACAGACTTTGGAAAAGCTGTGGAGATGGCAGTATGGCTGGGCACACTATGTCATCTGTAAGTACTTTCTCTTGTCTATAGAAATCAAAGGAGGGATATCTCTGACTTTCCTAAGCAGATTTTGTTTTTTAATATCAAGGAAATAACTGGTGCTTTTTATAGTGTAATAGCCTCATGGCTCAGCCTGAAGACAGGACAGTACACCCTCAAAAATATTTCTTACTAGTTTAAGCAAATTATGTGATTTTTTTTCTTAAATAGTAATCTCCAATAACCTGAAAGCGATAAGGCCAAATACAGGACAGGTGAGAGTACCTGGCTTGCAGCACATCAGAAATTCACCTTGCCCCTCCTTTCCAGGCACTCCCTAAGGCTGGCTGTGGGTCAGGCAGATTTAGTTCTTGCAGTGAAAGATTGTCATCCCCCAGACTGTACTTCTCTGGGGCTCCAAAGCCTCTCCCCTTCACCCAGAAGCATGGCCACAGCCAAATCAGCAGAGGCAGCTTGAAGCCTTCTCCAGCTTGGCTTTGAAGGATAAAAAGACACCTCTGACTGCCCTCATCCTCAGAAAGGGGTGGGGTTTTACCTGCATGCAGCTGTTGCATTGTGCACATGAAGAAGCTAGAGTACCTACAAAGCAGCAGTCACCTTCCTGCACTAGAGGCAGGCAAAAGAATATGGCAGGTGAGGTTATCTAGCCTGATTCTCACCTGGCTCCTTTTTCCTTAGGAGGGGGCTGCGGGCCAAGGCATCCTGTGCAAGCAGGAAATGACTAGTCCATATGTGCAAAGGGAGTCTGGGTCCACACAGCAGGACTGCCTGCCCTTGCAGCAAGGGTGCACAAAGAAGCCCAGGGCACTGCCTCAGTCTCCTGAGCTCTGGAAAACTACTAGGTTCAGCCCCTTGCCTGTCTTCTTGGCTCCCTGGGCTGCTGGGCAAAGTCCTGTTTTGTACTCCAGTGGGACATGTTGTGCAACCATAGCAGGGGCCCTGATTTCAGTGTTCTCCATGTCAGCAGGTGTTAACAAGTCCTTTAAAAGAAGTGGCAGCTTTTGGATGAGGTCAAGGGTGGTGACTGGCAGTGCACGGGGCTGAAACTGGAAAGCACAGCAAACTCATGGAAGTGGAAGAGCCCAGTGAATGCTAAAGCAGCTGAAGCTTGCAACCCCCAACTGCACTTCCCTATGCATCTGAGCTAGGTGGCTGACTGCCATTAAAAGCAGGTCTCTGCCAGCTCTGGTAGTTGTCAGTTTCTTCCACAAGCAGCTTTAACTCACTGACCTGGCAGGAAACAATCCAGCTGCCTTTTATTTATTTTAATCTTACTTTCTTAGATTGCTGCTAGGTCAGTGAGGTAGGAAACTCCCACAGAGGTCTAGCAAATGCTGGTCTGGCAAATGCTTAGAGCCGGAGGGCACTGCATGGGGTGGTAAAAGAAATAGCCCTGCCCTGAGCATAAGGCCAGCTAAACTGACTCACTTCTCATGAAACTGCACCTCCAGAGGACTAGGGAGGGTTTTATAAGCAGCAGCAAAAGGTTGACTATCAAACAGAAGCAAAAAACTCAAACTGAGCCAACAGTGAGAAAATCACAGAAATCAACACAAGAGTTGATGATACTAAAAAGTCAGCAACACAGTGCCTCTTCTGGAAATACATTCAAACTTACTGCTAAGGTCACACATGCTTCCACTAGGTAGAATACCGGACAAGGTACTAGAAACAGAAACACCCATCTCTCTTCAAAGCTTTTGTTCAAGCACCTCAATGTGCTTCATATTGCAACACCCTGCACTTTTGTTTCCTGAAGTTGAACTTGGATCTTGACTCAGTAGTAGGGAAGGGAAAAGAGTTTCCTTGAGCTAAAAATCAATCCTTGCTCTCTCACTTACTTTGACTCTGCAGATTGCGTAAACTGCAGTTTGGGGAAATGAGATAGTTTGTTGAGAAAAGGTTTTTCATGTCACCACTGGGCACCGGCCCAATCTGAAGGGTACTCACCTTGCTACTCCTTCAATCACATTAGTGATTCAAATACAGGGAATACCCCCTGAAGACGGAAGCAACTTGAGAAAACCCATTTTTAACAAATCTCAGTAAGCAGCACTTGGAAAAATTGAAGATGCTAAATCTGCAAACTTCTTACTCTACCCTGTACAGTGACAAAGCCTTAGGCTTTTCTTTTTTCTCTTGCTAGTTCCCAGACAGCAGCTTGCCTCCTCTGCTTCCTCTGGTTAAAGCCTTTTACTTTTTTAAGGCTTTTTCCAAACTACAAAGCAAGTAGCACATGTTTGAGATAAGGGTTTCTACATTGACTTTTTTAGCTACACATTGCAACATCATACTGACCTCCTTTTCAAGATCACCTACAGAAATAAGACTTGAGTTTTACCGCTAGCTTCCCTACAGGTAATTCTATGTCCATTTTCCCAGTGAACTTTATTTTCTCTGAAACTTTGCCCTGTAGCTTTAAGGCTTTTATTTTGACCTATGATTGCAAAGGACAAAAACATTTTCAGACATCACACAATTACAGCACACATCACTTCAATGTCACCTGCTTTTCTCCAAAACAGCTCTCTCCCACATATCAAAGCCAAAGGACAGCAAATGCATACAGCACGTAAGTATCATGCTTAAGACAGCAATGACAGTCTCTACACTTGTAACATACATCTGCTACCTTGAGTTGGCCAAAAACCCATTATTATTTCATGACATCATTACTGGTTTATTACTCTTCCAAAACGCAGAGCAGAATAACCCAGTTACAACAGGTACCAGAGTACTCAGTGAGAGAACGGCAGCTTCGCAGGCTTCACCCTCTGTCCTTGCCAAACATGCTTTCTTCATGTCCTTCTTGTAGATACACCTTCCCTGCCAGCCACCCAACAAGATGACACACTGCCTCCATAACCACTGCCCACCTGCAATTCTGCATATTCTCTCCTAATATTTGCCCATTGCTCATGTAGAAGTGTAGTGTTGGAAAGTATGAGACATCATCTTTATTTCTCAGGCATTGGCACGCTTTGTTTCTGGTCTCTGTTCAGGCCAGCTTTGATACATTGCAGCAGGGTAGCTTGAATGGAGATTCAAGGATTGTTACCTTGCAGGTGTCTACCTCCAGCTACGGTCTGAATGCTGATCTGGTCCACAGTGCAGGGAAGCAGTGATAGGAGAGGGCAGGTGGAAAAGATGTGGCCAGGAAACAGCCAGATTTTAACAAGTGTGCAGTCTGCAAAATTAAGGAAATGAATGCAAGAGAAGATGATGATCTGCAGTTATGTTTTGAAAAGCTTGATAAAATGTAATTTTCTCTTAGGGACTGGAAACTTTATCAGAGGTTTCTCAGAAGACATTTTATCTTCTGCCCTTATTTGTACAGTAGGTAAAAAATAAACAGCAGCTGCAGACAACCTGTTGTAAATAGGAACTCAACAGCAGAGGCAGCCTGGCTCTTGGGCAGCCTGCTCTTTCTGGCCACAGGCACCAAGCTTGTGACGCACACATGCCAAACAGTAGTGTGCTGCTGGGCATAACAGAGACATGAGCCCTGTGCAGGCAGCCACTATGGATCAACTCAAATAAGCTGGGAATCATTGCTTCAAAAACTAGCAGCTCCCTCAGGGCACAGGTGAGAAGAACAATGATGGAGGAGGATCAGAAGGTATGGAGACCAGCTGTAGCTGGTAAGACCAAAGGTCCAGCTAGCCTCCTGGTCTGATTTTAAGAGCATGTGCTTGTGGAAAAATAAAATAAAGCAAGGATGTAGTGATACTTCCTCAAACACTAGCATCTTTTAACAGTTTCCATTAATTTTCCCAACCTCCAACAGTCAAAAGACTTCCTGAATTGGAGGTGTGGTCTTCACTTTGACCTTCTCTTCTGAGAACTGGGCAGTCACCCCCCACCACCACCAGGCTATGCCTCTGGCATCTGCCTCACCCTGTGACCATAAAAGCCAAGGCTTAACAACATGCAGGGTGGAGAACCACTTTGTTCCCCACCTTGTATCTGCTGGATTTGCACAAGATCCCCAGTCCTTGGTTTGGAAGATGGAGAACAACTGATCCCATTTCCATAAGCCACAGCAGTAACAACCTCACAAGGTTGCTGTGATTCCCCTTCATGTGCCCCCTTCTGGGCTGATACACTCTGGACTACCTGGCCAGTCCTGGCACAGCAGCTTTTGCCCGATTTTACTGCTGTTCTCCAAAACTGCCCCTTTGTGCTCTGTCCTTTCTGAGAGGAGGGTGCTGGCAGTATGTCAAACATACACGGGTGTGCTGTGGATTTACAGAGTAGCACAATAAGGTTACTTTGTTCTCTGTTCCTGATAAACAAGAATTGATTTGCTTTGTTGAAAGCCATGAGGCCCAAGCTGACATTTTCATTCATCTCTTGTAATGTTAAGGTCTTACGCCTCTGGGCTATCATTAGCCCTGAGCCTGCCCTTTTACATTCCATTGTATGACAGTTTTACTCAATGTGCATCACACTTCATGTTTACCCAAAGGCAGATGAAGTTTGTCATTGCACCTTCCATTACTTTTTCCAGATCACTAAATTTTAGCATTTAAGCAGCATAGGTCCCAAGACAGGTATCTAACATGCTTCTCTAGTGATTTCTAACAACTGGTAAAAATAATTCCTGGGTTTTGGTTGGGTTCGGTGTTTGGTTTTTGTTCCCTGTTTTTTAACCAATATTTCATCCACGAGTAGACTTCTCCTCTGACTGCATTGCCACCTGAGTCCCTTAAGACATATGTCTTGGGTCCCTTTCGGTAAGGGGTCTTGTCTTTTGGAAATCCAAGCAGGCTACATCAAATGAATGGCTGTTATTTATATGTTTACTGACTCCTTCAAAAAATTCCCCTTTACAAAAACCACAGTGACCCTTTCCCAATATTTACCCTTGTAATTCATCCACGATACTCTCTGCTAGTTTTATCCGTCAGTCTGGTACAGCTGGTTGGTGAATTCCCAGAACTCCTCTGGAATCTATTTTAAAAATCGTGTTACAGGTGAAACACTGCAGTCCTTTGGCACCATGGCAGCTTCAACAGAGGATCATAACCTCTCATTTAACTAGTTCATCCTCAGACTCATTTAAAACCGCTGGGTTGACAGATCCAACCCTGGCAACTTGCTATAAAAGCATGTATTTTACCTTTTTTACAGCCACTGCAATAGGCACTGAGGTTTAAGGCAGGGGCTCTGCTGACACCCCACAAAGAGCATTCCAGCACAGCAACCTCTGTGAGCTGCTCTGTGGCAAGCCTGAGTGTGGAAAAAAAAATTTTCTGCTATGGCTAGATCTTCCCCAACTCCTCCTTTCAGAGTCCGAGCAGTCAGTAGCATGCTCCAAACTCTCTCACATGGTTCCACTTTTGATAGGTCTGAAACAGGACTGCCATTATTTCCCCTTTGCAAGTCATCTCTCAAAATCCCCTTTTGCCTGCTTTGTTATGTTCATATATTTATTTTGCTAGAGTTTATAACCTTTTGCATTTTCTTCAGCTTTTTGAAAAATGCTTTTCTGTTTTCAAGTAGCCTCCATGCCCTTCTCTTTAGTCATTCTGGCTTCCCTGCACCATTTCTCATGTCTGCTGTGATAGATGCCATGCATTTGCTCTCTGCTTAGCTTATTTTCAATAAGCTTCTCCATTTCTGTGCAGTTCTTGGTTTGAACTTTGAGTGCAAAACCAGTGAAGCTTTCTACAGTTTGGTTGGGTTTGGTGTTCCCCCCCCCCCCCCCCCCCCCAAGGATGTTGATCTGGAGCACATTATGTTTCCCATCACGGAGCAGCTCTTTGAAAACATTTTTTGAAGTTTTGAACACACTCCTCTGCCCTTCTCATGTCAATAAAGGCTTCTCCTTATTGGGGGCTCCCTAACCTGTTGCTCTGTAGAAGTTTGTGGCTAAAATGGAATATTGGTGTCATGTCCCACAGCCACATCTGTCTAACACAGGGAAGCTGAAGCTTCCTACCCTTGTCCTGTCTTCTAGCCTTGTAGCTTCTCTGATCACCATCTCAGGCACTAACACAATTGCAAACAAAACAGAAGTTTCTTATTTAGGCCTCGGATTTCAGTCTAAGGGGAATCTAAGTTATTCACTGACATTAGTTAGAGCCAAATCAGATCAACACACTTCCTTTAAAATCCACCTGTATCCTCTATCTCCACCTGCATCTACCCTCTCCTTCCTGTACACTGTATCCACGTATTAGTGTTCCACTGTCAGTGTCCACCAAGAGGGACCTGAACTCCCTTCTGTGATCTCAGACAAGAATACAATAACCACTGGCAGAAACAAAACAAAACAGATTTTGAGTGCACCTTCTTGTTACAAATTGGTTGACTAGATGATAAGGTGCTATCGAAAAGAGTGCTGCTGCTCTCAGCCCTCTGCCCTGCCCCACCCCACGTCCAGCGAGCTGATAGTCTCATGGAAACCTCTAAGTGGGAGTGCAGGGCTTGGGTTCACTGTCTTCCCACTACATTGGGAAACCATAGCAACTGACCCTGCAGCCATAGGATCTCTCATTCAGATGGAAGGTAAGCACTGCAAGTGCACACACAGCGGCAAAGGCACTGACTTGCCTTAGCTATACTGTCAAGATACACCTTCAGGTAGGCCTGGGCAGAAGAACAGACAGCAGCCTAAGAAAGGGGACCAATGCTACTGACCATCTCTGAAAGCCCTGGGATTTTTGCTATATACTTTACAGTCCCAGCTCCTGAGAATAAGTGCTCTTAGTCAAAGAGCCATACATTTTAGAAAATAAAATATGCATGAACCACAAAGGCTCAGACACCACAAGGTAGTAAGACACAACCCAAAAGCAGCTTTTAAACATTTAAGATTAGACAAAAGCAGGAACTGCTGGGAGATGTTCTTTGCCGGGGATTTGCATAAAGTCAGACTAGATTGGGACATTATCCTATGTGGCTTTAACATCTTTTAATGATTCTTAAACTGAGAAGGAAAACACACTAAAACTGCAAAAGTCTACATTTACTGTGGGACTGATCAGGGGAAGAAGTGGGCACGTGCCCCGGTGGCAGAAGGTTCAAATAGGGGAACTATCTCTGACTGCCACCCTCTGCCTTTGGCTGGAAAGGGAAGCAATGACAGTGCCACTGACAGATGCCACAGAAAAATTCCCATATTTAATAAAAACACATTTCTGAGTGAAGCAATGAGGCATCCAACAGCAGCTCTAGAGGTGCTAATGCCTTGAGCTCCAGAGACTCCCAGGCAGCAGACGTAAACCTGGGTGCCGAACTACAGCAGTCCAATTATAGCCACGTTCCCTCAGCTCCAGGTCAGAGCATGACCCAGAGCCTAAATTTTAGAGATTATTAATGTCTGAAGTAAACTATTTGTTTCACAGTGGGATTGATTAATGATGGGAATTCATACCATCAGTGCTTTTCACAACTAACTTACTAAGCATCTTTTTTGGCATTACCAAGTTGAGTTTTACTCCCAATGTGAAGCCGCTTGAAGTTCAAAATTAATTCCCTGGAAAAACTGAGAATTCCTTTCATTTGGAGACCAGTAATAAAGAACACATCTGTGAAATCCCTTCAATTTATTAATATTCAAATCTGGCAGTACACACAGCATCAAGGTGTCTGTTGCTCAAATTCTGCTCAAACTTCTTGAATGTCTGCACTAGCAGAGGGCTAGAAACATCTCAAAAACCCCTTCAGCTTAAGGACACTCAGGTCCTGGTTCACTTAAGGCAAAGAAAACTGTCACTGCTGCTTTGCTACGAGGTTGAGGAGATGCAGATTACTCAGGTCAGGT
Organism: Falco peregrinus; assembly: GCF_023634155.1. NCBI lineage: Eukaryota > Metazoa > Chordata > Aves > Falconiformes > Falconidae > Falco > Falco peregrinus. The sequence continues at coordinate 38,590,457 of NC_073729.1, read as the reverse complement.
TTCCCTCTTTTTCAGTGATTCTGTAACTACAGCTATTATTTAGTTTGTGTCATCTTTGCCAGTTTTGGCAAAGGTGGAAAACAACTGCAGCATGCTCCTCAAGCAACCTATCACAGCTATTAACCATGAAGAGACTGAAGCACAGATTCCATTGTCCTGCTCTTTGCAACAGCTGCCCTCAAATGTCTCAGATTACTGGAACAAAATAAACTATGACTATAAACTAAGAAAAAATACTGTAAGACTATGTAAAACATCACCATCTGGTAACTCTTACCATTACAGTACTCCTGACCTTAATGCAGTTGGTAGGTAAGTATTTACCACCTCCTCTCTGTGCAAAATTATTTTGGAAATAGTAGAGCTGAAGGAGACTGCTGTGTGGGAAGCAAGCCTAAATCAGATCTAAAGCAACATCTTGAACTAAATTATTCATTTCCATACAGAGCAGAAATGTATTAATAGAAAACACAGTATGATCTATGCAAACAGGCAATGGTTCCTAGTACTTCATGTAATTGGATTAAGTCTTAAATTACAGAAATGCTGGGTGAGAATCAAGAGCAGCAGAAGAATGAGGTATGTAATCTGGTTAAACACAAAAGCATTAGGAGAAAGGTGCTGCTGGGCTATCCCCAACCTACTGTTGTATATACAAATAAGTATTTGTGTGTTCCTATTCCAAAGGCCCATGATGCTCAAGGACAGGCCTAGTGCTGATCCGTAATCTTTTCTAATGCTCTGTATCAGCCAGAGAGAAACGGCAAGTCATCTCCAAAACACAGATTCTGCTAGAGAACAGATACTGGCTTTACACCCAATGACCTACAAGAAAAGTACAGCTGACAGGTTGGGTTTGTGCTCCCAAATCAGAGGTCACAAACTCTCACAGCCACGCATTATTGAGACCAATAAGCAATTAATGAAAACACCTACACGTCACAGATGGAGCAAGATGTACTCCATCCCCTGCTCTGCCCACGTGTTACAAGAAGCTGTTAAAGCCACAACCTTCTTGCACTCCAGTTGAGTACCCAATGTCATAAGCAAGGCACCCAGCACAGATTTAGGAATAAATGGTGCTTTTTACTCCTGCACTGAGGATAACCCCTGCCTTCCCCAGCTAATACAGGAAATTGGACCTGCCTAGATTTGTAATAGTTTGAAGTGAATTATACTGCTTGCAGCTCAGCTCTCATCTGCCCAAGTCTGGCAGTGGGGTGTTTTTTTCCAGCACTGCACCACTATTTTCAGTCAGTAGAGCAGCAGGTTGCAGCCTTCCCCATGGGCTGCAAACAGAACAGGCTGATGGCTCTAGTGCTCTTCCATTCCCTGGACAGCAGGCTCAAGATGCCACAACCTGCAGACACACAGTCATTGTAAACCTGCATCTTACACAAGGAAGATCTGAATGTGCTAATACAGAGGCAAGTCTAAAAATATTTTGTGTGACTGTGGAACTCCAGATCATCTTAACCCCTAAAAGCAACCTGGAAGATAGGCCAATGTCATGTTTCCAGCCAAGAACAGTCCACCAGGTAACATGATGTGCCAAACTATGTTTCAGTATCTTGCTGAAGACCATGAACATCTTAAAATCTCTGAAAGAAGAGAAAGCAGGGTCATGTTCTGTGTCTCCTGGGAACTACAACTAAGTCTAACTGCACTGAGTTATAACTAGTATTGCAATTACTCATTAACTGCTCTGAAATACCATAAATGGGTGCTGCATAACAGATGGAAACAGGTCAGTCACTGCTGATGGAAAGGCACCATTCATTTTTCTGAGGACAGGAAGGACGCAAACCCCTTTCTCAACCTAAAGCGCGTACATTTGCTTTGCTGTAAGAACTCACTGACAAGAACAAAAAAAAGCACAGGAACATCAAATACCACATCTGCATAATCAGCCTCTTTAGCACACTGTTGTCACAAGCATACAGAAAGCAAAAGTAATGTTTAAGTAAACCCCATGGAAGGAATGTGATCATATGTTTAAAAATAAAAATCATGTTTCGATCCAAGTCCAGCTAGCAAAAGCTTTCCAGAACTCAACACTGCAGTTTTACAGAAAACAGTTTTTAGATGGAAAGTCAGTGATGGAAACAATCAGAGGAAGAGCTTCCCAAGAAATATGCATCATGAAAAAAAATTTCCAAAATAAATTTGCAATTTAATAATTTTTAGCTTTAGAGTATTTGTTGCTCTGATGTCAGCAGAAGTCAAAATCAGTACTTTAGTAGTGACACTAGTTGTAGTAAGATTAGAAGCTGCTACTAATTTAGCAGCCATTGAAAAAACTTGCTTTCTAGGTCAAAACATCAGTGACATAATTAATTTCACTCTAGCACTTTGAATGAGAACAAAAGAACTCACTGTACAAATCAGAAGAAAATGGTCCTCAATATCCCAGACAAAAATTTCAATGTTGGTCACAACAGCTCCCCTGTTATTCATACAGAAAAAGCAAACCTTTCCTCAAAATGCTGATGTTTCACGTTATTTCATTACAATAACCAAAAGATGCTTTAAAACGTCTTGTATTCAATGTCACTGTGTAGGAGTTACAAGCTGGCTTTAATGATTTCTCATTAAAAATAATGAGCACAGTTTAGATTCAACATTATGACATCAGCAAATGCACATGATAGCATATTTCAATAACATTTCACTAGCAGAATACCATCTCCTACTGCACAGCAAGCCAAAATAAAGCAGAGAGATAGGGCAAGGATAAGCAAACTTTTAAAAATGCGGATTAAGAAGCTTCAAACAAATGTACTTGTGGAAGAACTTCTCCAAAACTGAATCAGAAAAGCATGGGCTTATTGAAAAGTTACACTTTCAGTGAAAAAAGTGGCAAAAAAATCCTCACTGAGGTCTGCTGTTAACTCTTCAAACATTTTGCTGAGTTTTACTCTGGGCACAAGGAACACCAAGTAACTCTACATTTTCAATTAATTCCAGGAACGCATAGCAAGTTGTTGAATAGGGAAGCTTTAATTTCCTCCTTCCATGGGTTTACGCATGTCTTGTCTTTTCTGTTTCAGCTGAACTCTGCATATTCCAACTTACTTATTCCCACCTCTTTCATACCTTGTGAGCTTTCTGCAAATACTCTGCCAAATCTCAGTCCTCTTCTGCATGGTGTATGCTGGAGAGCAAAACACTTCCCTCCCCGTGGGTGGGAGGAAGCAGAGGGGAAGTACTAGCTACAGATCAGCTCAACTGCTTGTTTATTCCAGACTGAAACATAATGCAGATTTATTTGGATAATTTTACAAATGTATCAGCATATTCCTTGATATTCAAAGCAAATCACCTGAAAAAAGGGGAGAGATTTAGGCTAACACAGAATACCTACTTCTCAAAGCAGCTGAAGAGGGTCTGCAGATGATAATAAAAGCACAAGCACAGCTCTATTAACCATGCTGGTCACTATGGCATCTGTCTATCAGCCACCCAGATCATTTAATCCACCATCTGTCCATGAACATTAAAAGAAGCCAAGCCTAGATTTCATTAGGGTTCATATAGCCTTCAAGTAAGACACAGGTCTCAGAATTAGGTTAATACATTTTATTTCTGAGAACAACCTAGATTCATATTGATAAAGACCCTTAAGCCACTGTGCTAGCTCTTCTTTTTATCTCCATTGCAAATGGTTATCAGATTATGTGGAGATTGTTTTAACTGATGCCCATGCAATCTGTTATTTGTCAGGGTTAATTGCGGTTGCTTGTAGATGAACAGTTTAAAAAAAGACAGGGCACCTGTATCTGAGTCAGCTGTATCAGAAAAGCTAAAAGCTTCTTCACACCACATTCACCCAGAGTAACAATTTTCAGAAGCAAGGGGATGCCCGCTCCGTTGACTTTGTCCAGATCCGATTCTGACAAGTTATTCAAAAATAAAAACACAAACACACCAGGAAATTAAAAGAAATTCACAATGGCATCACCCACTTTCCCCAAAGTAAAGAAAGATATTATAAAACTTTAAATATATGTTACTTTGAAAAGTAACACATGCCAAAGCTTTACAGAAAACAGCATGCCTAACCTGTGTGCCTAGCATTACACAACTCACGGAGTCAGTAACAGTGCTAACAACATGCCTGTGAGCTGGAATTAAACTAAACACTTCTCCCAGTCATAAGCATGGATCAGCTGCAGAAAGTTTTTTTAAACTCCAAGTTTCCAGCCAGGAGGAGGTCTAGAGGCACCGCAGGATGAATGAATGCTGAGGCTGGCTATGTTACTGCTCCAGCTGTATCAAGGGCAGAGCTCTGCAGGGGGCATCAGTCAGTCCTAGCAGGAGCTGGGATGGGCTTACACCACGTCACCTCATAGCCGAGGGCACAGAATAACATTAGATTGAAATAAAACAAGAGTCATTGCAGTATGTCAGTCTTGTACTGGGCAGCTCAAACCGGACCTGCACTGTCAACAGGGTTGCCACTAGTGCTGACAGAGGGCACTGCCTTCCCTTGCCCTGCTGGCTGCTGCAGCCTTGCAAGCACAGCCCAGGATGTGGTCGGCCCCATGCAAAGACATAGCTTTATCAATTTAAAAGAGCCTTTTTCTGACTATTAGAAAAATAAAAATGTCTGAAATGCAGGTCTTGCCTCACTGATGCCAGGCTCTCATACTGCAAATGCTACACTGTATAAGATAATGTAATCCATCCCACAAACTCCCTAAATGTTGTCTTAAAATCCACCGTGTCCCTTGCAGATGTTACTGCTATTGGAAGCTGATCAAGAACTTCACTGCGCTGTAACTGGAAACCATCTTCCAGTTATCAGCCTTCATGAATTTGTGGCCAGTTTGTGTCTGTACTTGCAAAATTGAGATCCTCCCCAAGATTCTTCCTCCCTCTGAAACTCTGGACAAATTAAACCCCCACCTCAGCCTAAGTGCTCTTAAGTGTCTCTTTATGCAACAGGATCTCCCTTCCTCTGAAAGCCCTACCAAATTTCTTCACTTTGAACTCCCCCTTCTCAAACACTGGTAAGTAAAGTCACACCAATTTTGCAGAGGCCTGAATGTGGCAGCCAGACCTGCTTTGCCAGACTATAAAGCAGCAGTAATTTTTCACAGGACAACAAAAGAGCTCAACTTTCAAGTTTAAGTACTCTTCCTGGTATTAGCAACTGAGGCAGAAAAACCAAGGACTCTCCCTGACAGATTTCAAATATAGACTTAATCCAGCCCTTGGGGGTAATTTCCAGGTAGTATAGGGGACCAAGACAGCTGTGTCCTGAAACCACACCTTGTAGGGAGAGATGCTGGAAGAGGGGAGGCTGGGACAACATTTACAGTCATGAGAGACACCATGTTAAGTTCTTGCTAAAAAAATAATATTCTAAATGAATTACCAAGAGGGCTCCTGGAAGGAACATCTTGTCTCCTGCCCAACTGTTGCCATGGCCACCAGCTCTCTGCTGATCTAAATCAAAGCACAGAGAAACAACAAGCAGGTCCGTTCTTCTACGGCCCAGTGCTCCCGAGAGCCCCTCTCCCTGGCTTTTGGGCTGCTCAGCAACTCTTCTCACAGCTTAGCCCTGACAAGAACAGGACATGCTAATCGCACCCAAGTCCATGGTTGCAGCACCATGTTTCTTTGAGGCTCGCACAGCTTCAGATTTGGTCTGTTTTCTCAAGAAGGGTGCAGAAAGGCTTTGCTTGTTGAGGGAAAGCACTGTGCAAAAAGGCAGCAGCAACACACAGTTCTGTTACAGGGCCTCCCTACCTTCCCACTTTGCTTCAGCTCCCAAGCCCATACTGCTCAGAGGGCACAGACAAACACAGAGCTTTGTTGGGTCATTAGAGAATTTGCAGTGAAGGCTACTATGCTCAGACACTGTATATTATATTCTTCCCGATCATAGCAGACTGGCCTCAGTAGGCAGTGCCTGTCCTACCCAACACTTACTCAAAAGCATTGCACCTATTTTTTAGCCAATACTGATCTGCCAAGGGAGCATGCTGTACCTCTAGAAGAGATGAAGATGCAGAAAGACAGAGAGACAAGACCGTAGAGGGAAGTGTTTTAAAACCATTATCTACCTTTATTAAAGCAGAAAAATCATTGCCTAACACTTGCTATTTCTGAGACTAGAGACTAAAGTTACAACGTGCTAAGATTAGTAATTTTTATACGTATAGGCTTCAAGATATAATACTAAAACTCACAATTAATCAAGCTAAAGCATTACAGTGACATGTGCCTGCTCAGATAGGTCGTACTTCCAGTGTCTGATATGAAGAGATGGAAAAAATACAATCTTCTTAGGACTGTATTTATTATATCCTGTTCTGCAAGCGCTTGCAGAAGGTTTTCTGGAATCATCTACATCAACAGACTTTTATTAAAAGCTATCACGTGATGCTGACAGTTCTACCCCCTAGCCGCACCACTGGTGTAATACAGCAGTGAGAGCCTGTCCTGTGCTAAGCAGAACACTACAGACACAGCAGCTTCCTACAGCCGAAGAGAAAGAAAAGCTGCTATCTGCACATCAACACGCTGAGCAGGAAGCCAGCAAAGTAATCCGGCATGGTAAATAAACCTGCGCTCTACAAAACCCACCACCTAATCTCAGTGCTGTGCTCTGCCTAACAAAGAATGTGTCCTCTGTCTTCGATGCCTGTTACACAACTGATCCTCTAAAAGGATTATTCCTATAGCAACCAGAGCAATAGGTCTCACTACTGTCAGGTGAATAACCTCCCAGAAAATGACCATGGCTTTGTCATGACACAGGCCCAGCAAAGCAGGAGTGCTGTGTCTTGGGCAGCTTTGTGTCTTCCATCTCCTCTTGACACAAATAGAACATGCAAGCTCCTCTCCTAGCCAGTGAACCAGATGGAATGTGACAGAGCTGCAGCTCTTCAGCATATTGCATTTTTCCAAGAAACTGCTTTTCAGACCAGTCATGCTGCAAGATGTCATGGAGCCTCATCAGAGCAGCCCAGCTCTGTACCTCAGAGCTCAGAACAACATGCTCTGCCTGAAAGGGTAAAGGGCAATTTTTTCCAACTGGACATACTCAAGTTCTTAATGATAAAAACTTAACAGGAGCTAAAATTAAGATACAGAGCTTTTTCAAATCTCTCAGCATTACTGATGGGCCACGGGGGAGAGTTCTGCCCACAGATCCTTGTCTCCTGCATGTGTCTTACCTGACAGTCGAAGTCCTGGAAGTTGCGAGCTGCATTCTGTTAACAAAACCCAGGGGGGGAGAAAAAAAAACAAGTTCAGCACAGTACCCCAGAACACACCCAACATCATCATGACAGTTCCCCTGAGACCTCTTCAGCATAGTCTACCCTGACTGCAGTCAGGACAGCAATGAAATGTGAGACCTATATAACAAAACTCCATGCAAGTTCTGCCTGTTACTGTACAGCAAGGTTGCTGGGGGCTGCCCCAAGACTATCCATTAACCTGTGGACACAGCTGAGAGTTGAGAGCATTTGAGCAGGGATATGTGCACATAGGAAGGACCCCGACCAACGTCAGGCTGTTTATGAGGTTGGGTTTTGTCTGGTCCTGGTGCCCATTAGCAATTTGAACACAAAACTCTTGAAAGGACCACCACTAGGATCTCACATAATGAGCATAAGAAAACAAGCTATGCAGTCAGCTACTCTGCATAGCTGCGTGCAATGTATTGTTCCACAGCAAACACCATGACCTGTAAGTACTGAAACCAGAGCGCATTGGAACTGGGCTCAGCAATTCACAACTGACTTTCCCGAGGGTGACACCACACATACAGGTAAGCACAGTAACTACAGCACACATCTGGTGTACTGCAGGTTTGAAGGTCTGCAGTAACTTGCCTGTATGCCCATGTGCTTCATAAGACTCTGTCTCTGATCAGAGTATGTTATGCTACTGAGTGCTGTCAAATGCTGCAAAAGGCTGAGCAGATCATTTAAGACAGCATTCTAGCTTATGTGTTTTAGGCATAGCACCTTACTGCTAAAATTACAACTAGAACCACATATGCACAACAAACACTCCAAATGTTTCTTCTGCCTGAACACTCTAACTCCTCTCCATGCGTAAACAAATAGCCCTGTTTTCCTCCCCCACAAAGCTTTGCCACATTAGCAAGAGCACAGGTTGCTACAATGATCTTCAGTCTGAGACATTTAAGCTGAGATATCTGCAAATCTCTCTTAAGCATCCCACTGGTGTTAAGTATTGAACTGCATCAGTGTTTTGAACATGACATGGCACAAAGCACAAAACCCTCAAGTTGAGGGAAAAGGAAAAAAAAAAAAAGCAGTCCTCTCATATTTCAGAGTTTGAGATCCTGAAGTTAGCTGAGATTTCTGACAACTCTGTCCATGCCTCTTTCCGTGCTCTGTTAAATGCAGACAGTAGAGCCTTCTCATCTACCAGGTCATAAAGGTCAATTCAGTCATCCAATGCCACAGTGAACAAGGACTATAACAAAGCCTATGAAGAAGTGAAAAATTTCCTTATCCAGCACTGGACTAAGTAAAGAAAAGGCTGATCTGAATTTGTACTGAGAAAAGTGCCATATTCCCTCCACATGGAGTGGGGAGGAAACAACACAAAGCAAAAAATAAAGGTTTGCAACTGTGTTGCTTGTTCTTAGGGTATACCATGACACACAAGCAGCACTAAAGATTGACGTGACCTGACTTCTGGACGCTTGATTTCAACACACTGACATTTGACTTTAAACTATTTATTCACTGTCTTAGCTTCAGAAAGTTTAAGATTAAGGCAAGTTTTTCAGGCCTCTGAAGGTGAGATGGCTGCACTTCAAAGGCAAAGAGCTAGAAGGAACAATGCAATCCAGCCTAAGGGCTGTCCATTCAATCTCCTGAATTAAGCTGTTGCATATCAGCAACTTTTCACTGAGGTTATATTAACAGGAGTCAAAGGTTCCAGAATACAATCAGACAGAATAATAAAATGTCACTGGAATAAGTTTTCTGATCAAGTTAAAGGCAGTATTCTCTTTTTCTCTCTCTTTTAACTAAATGGGAACACAATCAACTGATTTTCTTTCCCAGTACAGTCACTGCATTTTAGTGAGCCCAAATGAGGTGAATATATATAGCCTAATGTATTTTACTTCCTTACCTCTCTGTACTTGCCGTTAGGCTGAAGTTACACATAAGCACAAAAGTGGTTTTATTCTTTGAAAGTCAGACTTGTAATTTTTTGCTGACTTCGATTTGAGACAAAACAAAGCCAGGACTCAGTGGTTCCCAGTGGAATTTCCTACAGTTCAGACAAGTGAACAAGGTATGACCCACTTCCATTTCCCAGGCAATTCCACCAGTTTTAGTACTCAAGACACTACAGCTCCTTTTCTCTGTACAACAGCCTTTGTATCCGAAGAGTTCATAAACTCTTACCCACTGGCACCTTAAGAGTTCTACTGTACTATTTCTGGCCATGCTGGCTCAAACTCCTACATGTGCAGCAGGCCGGTCACTAAAAATCTTCCAACTCAGTACTTTTTGGACTCTTGATACACTGCACGGAACAGCATGTTATGCTACCACACCCACATGCTCCATAACTGTTTAAAAAGCATCTGTATTATTTCAAGCTTGAAAGCATTAGTGAGGGCCAGACCTCAGTGATGGTAGCCCCCTGAGGCACTTCTTTTGTTGAAACAGTGTAAAAAGGAGCGCCACAGTGCACACCTCTTCCCATGTAGTGCTGAGGTTGCTTCTGGAGCCACTCTACTTTTCCAGCTGAGATAGTATATACTTCCTGTAACTTCAAAACAGAGTCAAGGAAACCAAGTATCACTTGTACCTGCCCTTCTGTATGCTGGTTAACACCAGCTGTTTAGGTGAACACTGCATTTAAACCAGAACTGTCCCAGCGATTAGGTAAGTGGCTATGCAGATGACACCACAGCAAGGACGTGATGGGACTGATCGGGCAATACTTGACACTTAAAGGGAAAAACACCTAGTTTTGGCATGCTTCAGTATCTCCTACTTAGGTTGGCTCACTGAAGCAAGGAACGTCTACCCTCTTGAACTCAAACATGGAAAATCCTGAGAATCATAAGCAAGATCTGGGGCACTGCATTTAGGAAACTCATCTTCTGCAAACATTTATCTTATTTTGAAATCATAAACTGTTTTCAAGGCCTTCCTGTATTTTTATCTGTTGGTCTACACTGATTTTGTTCTTCTAAGAGTCACCCTCCCTAGAAACATTTTAAAAATATATGTTCAAGATATGGTGGAAGCCTAGTAGTCAGCACTAGACTGTAAGAACAGGCAGCTGGACTGCAGATCTCAGCTGAATTGTTAGATTTCAGAGACCCTAAACAGATATGCTAGCACACTGAAGAAATCAGCAAAAACTAAGCAGCACAGACTAAAACAGCAGAATTTCAGAGATTTCGCCCATTTTGTGTGGGAGTCTGCACTAGACGGTGCAGTCTTCAACAAGTACACATTGAGTGGACTAAGTACCACATCACTTTGGCAGCACAAGGTAGTTCTTGATCTCACCATTAAACAGCAAGCATTGGGGACTGTTTCACATGCCATCAAACTTGGCTGTGAGGTATGGAAAGTGACCAAACCGCATTGCCCACAATCACAATTTGCAGATGCAAAATTCTAGATCATCAGGATGTCTCATAATGACAGCCACTCAGAACAACAGTTTGTGGCAGAATCCAGTAAGGCTAGGGCTTTTCTGAAGCCCAGATGGCTCTCCTCCATCCCACAGGAGACAAAGTGAAACCCCTCAACAGCTCCTGCAATACAATGATTTTACAAAATTTCAGTATTGCATGAATCTGGACTGCTCTAGCTAGGCTCTGCAGATACTAACAGGAAATGGCTCTCCATTACTAAATTCCAGGGAATTAGGGTTGTTTTGGAGGTCAAAACACAAAAGGATAATCTAAGACAAAAGATTTTAAAGAAAAAGAAAAAAGATAAAATGGGATACAATCCAAGGTTTCTCTAACAAGCAGGAACTTATCAGAGGTTCTACAGCTCTGCCAGGTCACAAATGGTATCACCTTACCGCTTCTGCCCTGACTTCGTAAATCCTCAGGACAGGCATGACACACTGTTTGGCCAGGACTCCAGACTTCCCTTAACTGTGGTGGTCTGTCTTTCCCTGAGACTTTGGAAGAGTATGTGGTAGTGAATTATCAGTGTGGGGAAGCATTTACTGTTTTTCAGTACTTAAGGTACTTCAAGCTGTAAACAGATCCTGGCAATCAGGGCTCCTTGTCAGACACAAAGTCAGCCAGAGTACACCTGTGAGAGCAAAGCAGCAGCTAGCATTACCTTATCATTCAGGAGCGGTTTGATCTCTGTCAGCTGAACATCCTGCAGTTCATCCATGATGCCGTCAGTGGAGCAAAGTAATCCTCAGAGCAGCAAATGGGTGATTCTGAAACAAAGTCATACTGTTAGAAACAGTATTACAAGAGATGCTAGCCAAAGAAAGCTTTAAGATCCTTCATTAGACTTGTATATGCTCAGACTGAAGCCTGAAAGAAGCTAGTTCTCTGCACAACACAAAGAACCTGTAACTGCACAAGGCAGACAGCCATGCTTGCACTGAGCATTGTCAGTTATGTCCACTCCTTACCCTGCACATTGCCTTGCCCATTGAAAGCTGCCCCTTAAAAAAATCAGGCGTTTTCTACTGAGAAAGACTGGATTCATTTCCACGCATTGCTGGTACTTTAGCCATAGTCTGCCTGGAAATGAACTCTAAATGACTGAATCAGCAGAGTGAAAAACTGCGTTCAATATGCAGGAATACATCTGCAAGACATCTCACTGCTATGCCAGACACACCTTGACCACAGCATCCAGCCACTAAAGACAGGGCTGTACCTGTAACCCACAAGATGTGCAGCCAACCACTACATTTGCGCATGGGAGACAGAGGTGTGGAGACCCAAGTACCTTGCTGGCAGAAGATAAGACAGCCCATAACCCAAGGCAGCCCTTGTTTTATGAGGTGGGATGTAAAAATGGCCCCCAGATAGTCCTGATCCAGTCGAACATATGCAGGGTAACACTGTTAACTGAGCAGCCCGATCAATCATTCTCCATCACATGGTGCAGAGTCATTAAAAGGAAGAAAAAAAAGTAATAAACAGTGTGTGAGGTTGCCATATGCCTATGGGAAATCACTGCTGCCACAGTCTGAGGAGAAATCTTCTAGTATAAATACAGCAATGAGGATGGAGTTAAAATAAGGCAGTTTACCAGGGATTTAGGTTTTATTCTAGAGGCTCTACCTGTGTTTCTAGACAGGAGAATTTCTAGAGCAGACAGTTGCAGCATGTAGTTGGATTGGACAGTTGCATGAAGAGGGCTCTGGCAATAGGAAATGATCATGCCTGGTGGTGCTGATTATTTGGTTGTTCAAGAAAACTATACACATTACAGCAGATGAAATAAAAGAAGTCATGGACATAAGTAAGGACAGGAATAGGCATGTGGTGGGCTTCCTGGGCGTTAGCTGAGTGTGCTAGAAAAAGACTCAAAATACTGCCACAAATCAAATTCTTTGTCCAAGATAATACATTGCTTCTAACCACAGAAGAAAAAGAATACTGCAACTGTTTTTCTCCAGTCACCGTAATTCCACACAAATATGCACTGCCCCAGGAAGGAGGGGTTCCCCTCATCCCAAATGCTATGCAAAGCTGCATGTTCTTGTAACCCCCCTTTATGCCAGGACTAATATTGGTGTTGCTGAAGTCAGTCTGGCACAAAACAAATTATAATGCCTTTTCCATCTGAAAATCAGTCATAGCAACTCCCATCTCTAGATTTAGCTCCTTTGCTTTGGGAAACTTGAAATTATTCTTCTTTTCCCCATTTTTTTTTTTTCTTTTTTTGCTATAAAACACATCAGCTGTGAGAGTTCCAAGAAACCTGTTAATTCACATGTAATGTCCTGGTTACCCCATAATGAATTTTTATTCAGAGAAGCATAGAGTCATATAATGCACTGTAAGCCCCAGAGGAAGTGCCAGTTACTGTAGTTCTGATAAGGCATTATGGAGACCAAAAAAAATATTTTCTGCTAAGGAATTACAATTTCATTATACGCTGGGACTGATTAAGAGCTCAGCATCTACCAGATTCTCTCCAAAGCAGCATCCCGCAAGGTTACAAACACCAAAGGAGTTTCAAACAAGCCTTACAAATCTTATCTGCAACGGGTGGCAGTACTAGAACCACCACCTTATTACCTTAAGAGCTGATTTCTCTCGTTCATGCTCCTTTGAAAAGACACCCACCATGCCTGCCATCATGTCCAAAGGTGATGCTTATTCTTGGGGTCACCTAAGAGACCAAGAAGTTGTCCACTCTATCCAAAGGGATTAAAAAACTGTGCACACACCAGCCACCTTTCTCTGTGGGTTTTTGTATACAAGAAAGTGGTGAGTTAAACTTGTTTTGTGGTTCACGAGTCCTAGGCACACCTAGCATTTTTGCCTAAAACAGAGTCTACAGTGAAGCAGGGCATCTCAATCACTCTCTGCCGAGCTTTGACTGACCAAAGAACAACTCAGAGCACCAACTGCTCTGTGTTAAGATTGTTCAAAGATATTTTTGCTAAAGCTTTGCAAATACTCCTCCCAGTTTCCCCCGAGCTACACAAAGTGCAACAACTCCCAGACAGCCCTAGGATGTGTCCTGCATAAACCTGCCCAGGGACAGCACTGGCTGCTGATACAAGCATGCCTGCCTGTGAAGTGAGTAAAGTCTAGGAAGAGGGAGACAAATGCATTTTTAAATCCTATGCACTACTTTAAATACATTCGTTATATGAGAATAATAAAAACCTAAGTAGGTGTTTAAAGCAAGGATTATCAAATGCTTTCATCTCATCAACCTCAATTTCATACTTAGTCTCTAGATGTAACTACAGTACACACAAATAACATCACTCTGAAATTAATCTGATGCTTATTTTCCTGGTCCACTATTGTTTCAAATACTGTTTCAGGGGAAGGGGGTCTCTAGGGGCTAAGGCAACAAACTGCTGTTATACCTGCACTGCGGGTTGCTCCTTTGTTAAAGCAAGCTGGGCAGCACCAAGAAAGGCTGCTGTTTCAGATGCTGGTCTCAGAATTAGGTGAAGCTTCTTTCAGACAGAAAAGACAATCTTCCTTAACACCAGCTGAGCTCACGTAGGGGAGAAAAAGAAAAAATCTGTAGGGGAACATGCAGGAAAACAGAGACATGCTCTGCAATGAGTTTGCAGCACAGTCATCCTGGGAGACTCTGGCTCAGAGCAGACTCTCACCTAGGCTGCAAGAGTGAGAGCTGGACCTCCAAAAGAGCCAGAGGAGACTGAATGCAGAGGTAAGCCAGGAAGCCACTGAAAATTGCTGAACCGAGAGCAAAATCAAGACAGAATAAGCCTGCACAGTCACAAACAGCCAGATGGTGGATTCCTTTTTTAAACCTTTTGATTCTAATCTGCTCATCCAGCAACTTGAGTTTTTTCAGCTTTCCTAGAAACTCAAAGCTTTTTGAAGGTTTTTTGAAGGAAAGGTACAAGGGGTCCCCATCACTGCTTGCAAGCAGCTTTTTTTAGATTGCTGAACCAGCTCTTCCAAATCCACTCACTTGTGAACTCTCCAGAAAACAGCTGTCACTCACTCAGGACTTCAGTTCTTTCAGAGGGGATTCTATAGGCAGATACATGCACTTTTCTCAAGGTCTCAGCAAGCTGAACATGATTGCCCTGGACCAAGTCTGGGTAACTTGTTATTACAGCACGAGATCTGACTTGCTGTACACGATCATTCACCACAACTTCTCCTGAGCACCCTGGCCTTCCGCTTGAAGCAAGACAAAGATGCACATTTGTCCAAAAAGGGCCATAAAAATTTCTCTAAAAAGAATGCTTTGTAGCAGAGAGCTGGTAAAGCACATCTCCAAGTGCAGAGGCAAAGGGAAGGGTGGGATATTGGTGAGCTGAGCTATCCTCCTCTGACCACCTTAAAGACTGACTCGTAAAAGATCTGCAGACAGGTCTGCCCAGGAAACAATCAATTATCTCACTCCACCCCTATGGTTATTTAGAGAGACAAAGACACCATTCCATAAGCTGAAAGAAAGTTTAAAATATCATAACAAAGCAGCCTAAATATTCATAGCACACAGAAGAGCTCCGTAGAACACAGGCTACAGGCAAAGCAAAAGGTTTGCCTGGAACGTTCTGTGTATAAATTATACATTTTCCTATAAATGTCCCAGTACCACCTCCTTTGCAAGTATTCCTCTTGTCTCCATTTATATATTACTATAAATACACCCAAATACCCCAGTTTACACCATCCCTTTTCAAAGGCTTCCCAAAGGCTGGAGTTGACTCAATTCTCTTTGAAAACCAGTAAGACAAGAATCAAGGAAAGACATTCGGTGAATCGTTAGTACAGAGACTAGAAATCATGGTAGGACACAGAAGGCTGCAAAATACCACAGCAGGTGAGCCTCTGAAACAAGCCATCTACCTATACATAAGATCTGAAATGTGTGCTCACATGCTTACTCCAAGATAAGGGTGCTCTAAATTTACATCATTTCAATATATAAAAATAAAAAAAAGTTGTGTTAAAATAGTTTCAGTAAGTCAACAGTATGAGTACTACAGACCTGCACCTACAGAGCCAGCAGTGCAAACTCCACCACCTGTGGGTGCTTAGGCTCTGGTTTCTAGCTGGCAAAGTTCTAGCAGTACTGCTCCTCACAAGGTTACAAGCAACAAGAGTTAGAACCTGAATCCAACTCTCTGGGCACCTCCTTGAATACCCTGTTTTATTATGGAGGTGCAATCTCTCCACACCATTTAGGAACTCAGTGCAACAAAATCTTGTATCCAGAGGCTGAAAATTCTTGTTCATTCACCTCAACTACAGCTTCTAATTTGTTAACCTGCTTTGTATATAAACTACATTGAGGCAAAATTACACAAGGGAGTTATCAAGCTACACACTACAAAACACGGTATTGAATGTACCTAAATATATGCTTCCTTGCTCAGCTGCCCAGCAGAAGCAGCCTCCTCTCTAGGGACTGACTACACTTACAGTCATGACAATCAGGGTTAGGTTTCCAATAACTGCTCTCTGAATACAGCTACCCGCTTCTTACAAGATATAAAGAAGAAATGCTGCTCCAGGGCATGCAAAGGAAGACAGGCACAAACTCATTTGCAGCCAGTGCAAGAACTGAAGTACACTACCTATAGTCCTCAAGTTTGCAGCTCAAGCTCTCTCATATACACCGGCAGACAAGCTGCCTGATGAGGCTCCTCAGTCTGGTCAGGCAGACCGCAGTCTTGGCACATAGATCTTGACTAAAACAAATTTCATTTATGGGCTTTGAGATCTTTGGGCATTTGTGTTATGCTGCTCCTCCGTCCTTTCTAAGCCTCTGGACAACAGTGTGTTTCTGAACCACCTGCATAGTCTACTCTGTTTTCTATACTGAAATGCTGGCTCAGATGGTAAGCTTTCAGCAAAACAGGCAAAGGGTCCAAATAAACTTTCAAAATATTTTCCTAGGTTACTCGCTTTGCGTTCCAGCTCATATATTTTTGGGAACACACCACATGGTGCTCCACTTCCAAGACAAACTGCAAGCTTGCAGAGAGAAATTACGTTCTGCTTAACCAGCACAGTGCCAGCTACTGCACCCGAGCAATTGTAACACAACATGCTTTTACCTCCTTTGAATCTGGGCTACACTCAGGACAGAAACACCAGCTGCTAAATGTACTTTCTAAGGAGTTTAAACAAGACCTACATTTAACAATGGGTTTGTAAAGAAAAGGTCCATGCACAGCTTTCATTAATTTTGGAGAAGTCCAATTCTGTCTACAGGAAGCATCACATTGTCATGCATGTAAATGAGCTCAGCTAGCAGGATATCATTCTTAGCCACCATTTTAATTAACAGGCATCAACTATAGGGCTGATTAAGCAAGAATGCAAGAAAACGTAAAAGCTTCAAATTATTTTGAGTTACCTGGACCACTGCCCATGAAAACACTGAACCAGGTTGAGCTCCCCTGTACAGCACAATGCAAGATGTTTTAGAGTGAGAATACCCAGGATACACACTGGAATTAGAAGTTTCTCCCATGAACATTATGCAAATTATTGTCTCTGAAAGAGCCTTTTCTGGTCACAGTCTCTCTTTCAAATAGCTTTGCAGCACCTCCCTTAAGCTGTTCTCCCCAGTGAAAATGAAATAAGCAGTGGCTATTATTGTTAATCATGTTATTCACACAATTTTCCCATTACTCTTTCTTGCCCAGTGGTACCACACTAAAGCACTACCTGCATTATCAAGTATCAGCAGCTCACACAGCTCAGACTAAACCGTAGAGCCATTTTTATCAGTTTTATGGTGAATGACATGTTCAAATGGATCTGTTCAAAGATGCTTTCCCCTCTACTAAGCCACCTGCTTCCACAACTCCCACAGTTCAGGAGGCCCCACCCAGGCACGGGTGAGGGCTCTTGAAGGCTCCAGTTGGACACCTGTCCCAAACAAAACATTCATAGTTCTTCATCAGCGCTGTCTACCATCATGGCATTCACCACAGCTTCTCCCCATATCACCTCCTCTACCCGTCCCGTGACAACTTCAAACTCTCACCCACACAGAGGCAGTACGTATAGCTGAACGCACCCATCTTCCAATCTGACACAAGGCAAGTGGGGAAACTGGTCTCTTCAGCAGCAACTTACTCTTAAGCAGCTTATGACAAACCTGACTGCTTTCTACCAGATCCTTCGGTACCCTCTGCAGTATTATTTTCAGGCTTGTTCCTGCTTTGTTTCAATCATGCTTCCCACTAACTGACTGTGTGTTTTTAGATTTTAAGTGAAAAAAATTAATTAAGATGTGAATATGTATCCCATTGAGCAAAATAAAGTGTTCCAGAGCAAGAAAGCTAGAAATCTGTTTAAATGGGATCTTAACAATTTATTTTTATCATCAATTTACTGAAATGCTAATTTTCCATTTTATTTATCTTATTGAAAAAGTTGCATTTTCACTGGCTACCAAACATTAAATTGCATTAATAAATATAACCTTTATACCCAACTGAGCCCTCTTGCTACATGGAAGGAATCATCATTTAAGTCATGGTATAGCTAAACAAACTTAGTCAGATCTCAGTTTTTGTATTTTGTAATGCAATTGTGAATTTTTTTAACTCGTTTGTATGAAGTGCTATTGGGATGGAAGAAAAATACTCAGATCAAATGTGTAAGAAGTTTGTAGAGTCACTTTCATTTAAAAAAATAAAACTACCTTGAACTTTCTGTGTTCACTCATATATACAAAATGTACAACCTGACACAGTAACACATACTCAGCAGTGAAGGAATTGTACGAGGCAGTTTTAGTCACATCTCTTGGCACGTGCAGTGTCACATTGCGCAGCCTCGATAAACCTAGCTTAAGGTGGGTACAGGAACCATCATAGATGCGCAAAGCTCAGGAGAAATTAATATATTCTGCTCCTCAGCAGCTAAGACAACACAACTGCTTCTGGTATCAGCTCATTCAGGTAACTAACACCCTGTCATTGTGCTGTATATGTATATACATCTAAAGCACTTCTACTAATGTCACAGAGCAAAACCAAACTTTTCTTCTTACTTCATTCAAATTTGAATAAATGGATTTGGGTGATTAGAAAACCGTATACTTGCAGGCAAAAGCTGATCAAACATTTCAACACATCCATTCCCAAGTTACCCACCAGACATGCAAGAGACCTTTTAAGTTTTATCAGAGCACATACATATTGTTCAATATTTAGTAATTATGTGTATTGAATATAAGAATACAGATGTACACAGAAGACTGATTTAACTCTCAAGATTCAATTTCACTATTTTAGTCTGCTCTAACCTCAGACCACTTGCAAAAGGGGCTTTCACAGGATTGACGTAAATTTTAAGCACGCCTATGCATTATATGAAAAACATTGCTAAAATTAGCTTTTTATTATATGTCTTTTCTCCCCCTTCCTCCTCATTAATTAAATGCATCTTTCCCTTACCCATGTAGCATTGTTCCTTGGAGCTTCCCAGAACAAGCTCCTTCTGTTTGGCTTACTGCCCATCCTCCATCATCTGAAGGACAATCTCTTCTGAAGTATCAGTGTCATTACTTCATAACTATCACAACTGCTGTACTGCTGTCCCTTCCATCATTTCCAGTCTGTGAATTAACTTCCAAGCAGAAAACATCCTTGTATGTGTCCAGCTGAATTTTATGCCCCTTCTAAGGCAGCTAGCCAGTGCAGGAGAGGCAACTCAGATTACCACAGTTAAAACCAGTAATGGATACAGAGCAACCCAGAATCAATTCAAGATGTAAATTCATCATTCATTTCATATAGTTGTGGGTTGCTGCCAAAAGGCATGATCCCCACACCAGCCAGAAATTTCTTCCTCTCCTTCCCTTGCACCAGGTCAACAATCACACAGTAATGTGGCAAGTCAGGTCTGCTTAACTGCCGCCTCAATTGTTTTTTCCAGGACTAGTTTTCATTTGTATCAGTGACTAGTTTTCATTATATCAGTGAACTGACTGATGAAAAGGCTCCTTCGGTTCCTTGTGCACCACCTTTTTTGTAAATCTGTGAAGGCCTTGCTTTGAGATTTGATTGTAAGAAACTGGGTTTTCTGGCAGCGTTACCTCTTCAGTTGAATCACAGAGCAGATAAAGCACATGCTCAGGACACTGCCAGATGATATGCAGGGGCCTGCACTTAGCTTCAAGTTATGCTAGTTCTAATCAATTTAGACAAAGTGTACACAGAATATAAGACAGAACTCGGTTTGCTGATCAGTTTCCTTGTTGTAGGGTAATATTTCAGGACACAGAGGAACTAAAATCTTACCTCACAGCCTCTGAAAAGGAGCATCAGATCCTCCAGCTCTCTTCTTTGCTCTGCTCTTTCGTCCCCTTGCAGCCATGACCTAAATGATGCCTTAGGCAGTGTCTGGCATGCTGACTGTAAAATGAGCAGACTTAACGCTGACTTTTTGCCAGGCTAGCTTTCTACTGTTCTAGTGAACTGAATGAGCCGATCACACAATCGCATGAACATCATGACTGGCTCACGTAGGGAGGACCAGACATGTAATGAGCTCTGGAGTCTGCTCTAAATCCTGCAGTCTAAGATGAGGATCATGTATAACATACAGAGTAGGCAAGTTTACAAATAAAATGGTTAACTCACTACAGTCTTGCTGTAGTGTGACAGAAAGGCACCAAATCTGGCTCATAGACACTCAATATCAAGAAAAGGAACTACACAAAAAACAAGGCAACTTGTCAAAACAAAATTAAAAAAAAAAGGAAAAGCCACAAAAAGAAGGAATCCTACAAGGACCCTGGAGACTGTTAAAAATTCTGTTTGGGAAGCCCAGATAATCTGTGCACCAATATGCAAGCATAAAGACAGAGCCACCTTATATGCAAATCCTGCATGACTCAATAGGAAATTTAAGGAGACTATCCTGGGAACAGCTGGAATCTAAAAGTAGTGGGAACCTTATCCAGATGAGCAAAACAGGAAATCCCATAAAGCACAGCAAACCAAATGCAAATGGAAAACTAAGAAAACTCAAAGAAAGAATTCTAATGGTCTCTTGGCAAAGGATGCTCAAATTAATAGTTTGCATTACTTGTTTACTTGCTAACTATGTTACTCAAACATGTCACAACCAGGAAGCCAGCTATAGAGTGGGTGTGATACCCGACCACCACTATGAACAAGGGGCACTGCGGAGTGGCAGGGCCATTGCAGGCACCCAGTGAGCACCTGGCATCAGCCACCACTTCCAAAGCTGTCAGGGAAGTCCCACAACAGCATGTTTCGTGGTGAAGAACGAGCACAGGAGTTAAGAGCATCCACAAAAACATCAGATGGTTCACTACTTGTGAAAAAGTTTGAAAGTTAAAGAAGAGCTTAATTTTAAAACCATGTTTTTATTCTTGCTGTATTTGTAAAACTTGGGAGTCGGGGATTATTTTCCTAAGGCTCAAAGTTTGCTTTCTGCTTTTTTAGTGAGTTGAAGCACCTCACTCTGTGATCACAAGAGCAGTGGAGCCAGTGCAATGGTGGGAGTGAGGAGAAAGGAGAGGGGGATACAACCCACCTTTGAGGAGAACTATTAATAGACCTCAAACAGTCAAGGTTTTGGAGATAAATAATTTCAGAAGATTTAAAAAAAAATGGTTTGATACATTCAGGAGAATAGGTCCATAAACAGACACTAAAAGGGGAAAATATAATAAAATGGCTATATCCTCCAGTATCCATAGCCCAACTTTTGTGAATCCTGTAAAAGCACTCACGGAAGGACTGGGGTTAGAAGGGACCTCTGGAGATCACCTAGTCCAACAGGTTCTCCTAGAGCAGGTTGCACAGGATCATGTCCAGGTGGGTTTTGAATGTCTCCAGAGAAGGAAACACCACAGCCTCTCTGGGCAGCCTGTCCCAGCACTCACTCACCCTGAGTAAAGGAGCCTTTCCTCGTACCTAGGTGGAAGTTCCCATGTTGCAGTTTGTGCCTGTTGCCCCTTGTCCTGTCGCTGTGCACCACTGAAAAGAGCCTTGCCCCTTCCTCCCAACACTCACCCTTAAGATATTTGTAGACACTGATAAGATCCCCCCCTTCTCAGTGATCTCTTCTCCAGGCTAAACAGGCCCAGCTCTCTCAGCTGGGAGATGCTCCAGCCTCCTCACCATCTTTGTAGCCTCTGCTGGACCCTCTCCAGAAGATCCCTGTCTCTCCAGAACTGGGGAGCCCAGAACTGGACACAACACTCCAGATGCGGCCTCACCAGGGCAGAGCAGAGGGGGAAGATCACCTCCTTTGACCTTCTGGCCACACTCCCCCTCATGCACCCAGGATTCTGTTGGCCCCTTGGCCACGAGGGTACACTGCTGGTCCACAGGCAACATGCCATCCACCAGCACTCCCAGTGCCTTCTCCACAGAGCTGCCTCCCAGCAGGTCAGCCCCAGACTGTGCTGGTATGTGGGGCTGTTCCTCCCCAGGTGCAGGACCTGACACATGCCTTGGTTGAACCTCACGAGGTCCCTCTGCACCCAACTCTCCAGCCTGCCCAGGTCTTGCTGAATGGCAGTACAGCCTTCCGGTGTATTCAGACACTCCCTCCAGTTCATATCATCAGCCAACTTGCTGAGGGTATACTCAGTCCCTTCGCACAGGTCAGTGATGAATAAAGTTGAACAAGACCAGACCTAGTGCTGACCCCTGGGGAACATGCTAGCTACAGGCCCCCAGCCAGACCCTGCACCACAGATCACAACCCTCTGAGCTCTGTCATTCAGCCAGTCCTCAATCCACTTTGCTGCCCACTCATTTCACCCATGCTTCCTGAGCGGACCTATCAGGATGTTATGGGAGACAGCATCAAAAGCCTTGCCTGAGGTCAAGGTAGAAAACATCCACCGCCCTCCCCTTGTCTACCCAGCCAGTCACTCCACCACAGAAAGCTATTAGGTTGGTCAGGCATGATTTCCCCTTGGTGAATCCATGTTGACAACTCCCGATACCCTTCTTTTACTCCACATGCTTAGAGCTGACCACTAGGATGAGCTGTTCCATCACCTTTCCAGGGATGGAGGTGAGGCTGAACCACCTTTAGTCTCCCGGGTCCTCCTTCTTGACCTTTTTGAAGGCTGGAATGACACTGGCTTTCCTCCAATTGTCAGGCTCCTCAGGTCCTATAGAAGATTCTTCCCCAGTGCACTGAAACACCGTTGTTCTTTCTGAATACAGAAGTTATTTATTCTCAGGCTTTATGCTGCAGAAAAAACAGTAAGGCAGCCTTACCCATGAAATCTAGTTTGGTACCTCTGTCCTTCCCTGACAGTCACAAAAATTATGAACATCTTTACGTATTACACACAGAGTATTCTTTCATCTCAACTTGGCAAACAAAAAATTCAGTATGAACATACTCTGGAGGGTAAATTAAAGACCAGCGCTTTCCACAACCAACTTTAACAGCTCTGAGCAGCCACAACTTTCCAGAAGTGTGTGTGTGTCTTCCAGAGAAGGACTTTCCCAGTACAAGGCCCTTAGCAAACAGCAAGTGTTAGAACACCAGCCCTGGCCCTAGAAAAGCCTGTTGATAATGACTTTCTCTAAAGACAGACCAGCTTGCCAACACTCACCTGAAGAGAAATGATTAAATATTTTTACCTAGTTTCATTATTTCCTTCCTGTAACATTACATGCACATTTCTCCCATATTAACCAAACAGAAATTAAAGACACTGCTGATGCAGTCATTTTAGAACTAAAATGAGGGCTCTAGTTAGTTCTGGATTGATTTTACCCACTCTTACATTACTTTTTTGCTCCCTCCCTCTCCAAGTTTCATTTTCTTAACCTTTTGGAAAACACCCGATGTATTTACCTACCCCATGTCCAGTACTGCAATGTTACAGCCGTAAATTCTAAAGAAACACTCAGAAGAGATTTAAAGTGTTCTGAAGAAAGGTAGTCATATCATAAGGTGTAATTAAGACAGTATTAGTCAGGTGACTTGTGATACTAACAGGTGCAAAACCCAACTGTAAAGAGTATCATATTAGTTTAAACCACCATCAGGGAGCTAAAGTATAGATTCTCTTTTGAGCCTCCTCCACAGCAACTTAAGCTAATGAGTTTTAGCTGACTTGTAGAGAGGTCTAAGAGCACCACAGAGCATAAATCAATAAGTTATCTGTTAAGCCCCAGTAATCCAATTACTCTGTATCATACATAATACTTTAAAAGTTAAATGATAATAACCCACCTTACCATGGAATATTCCCTCAGCATCTCAAGAGCCTGACAGTCTCAGGCACAGCATTTACAATGGAGAGATTACCTAAGCAACACCAACAGACCCCATCACTCCTCTCCTTACTTTTTCAACCTCCAAATATCTCAAAGATTTGCAGATTGACGTAGTATCTTTTATTTTACTAGCTGGAAATAATTACAAGCTTTCATGACCAGAAGCCCTTCTCCAGTTCAGGAGCAGATGTTAATCTGAAACACAAACCAAAGCACAATTCACCTGACCAGTCTATGAGTTTAAGTGATCTCTCTCTTTACAATTAAGAAATGTTTAGCAAGGTGCTCTAAATTGGCCTAAACCAGAAATAAATTGACTCTGTCAATGAGAAGTGAACACAACAAACCACAGGTGGTAAACCACAAATAAATAGCCCTTTTACATTGGAACCACATCCAGTTTCCATGAATCCAAAACCTCCTACTCCAGTCTGTCCTTTTCTAAATCCTACAGAGGAACCCCAAAATACACTACTGCCACTGGTTAGTATTTTATTGTTGTATTATTTCTCCAGTAGCTAAAACTACTTACCACAACTGTAAGAACATGCCATCTGTCAGACAAAGAGCTTACATTAGCTTTTGCTGTCAGAGAAGTTTTAATACTCCAGTAACAACCCCAAAATACCAGACAAAAGGCTAGGCTGCACGTTGTGAACTGTACAAACTGTATTTGACTTTACTGGGTATTTCTACCAAACCACTTTGTTGAGAAGCTGGACTGATTTTGCCCAGTGAAAAATTATCAGAGGGGCTGTTTCAGCCTGCTAGGCTTCATATCCCTACTCCAACACTCAAAAGGATTTCTCTTATGAACAGAGCTCTAGAGCTAAGCTTTCAAAGCCCTGTGAACAGCATTCTGATGAAGTGTTAAATGCAGAATAAATCAGCCTAAATCCAGAGAATTGTTCCAACAGATTAAAACCTCAACCTCAAAGAGAAAGGAGGAGGTCCTGTTCACACTTTATAAATATCTCACTTTGTTTTGAGTCTGCCACCTGCTACTTTGGTGGTCTTAGCCCTTTTATCGGAAGGGACAGTGAATAATGGGCTCATATACATGCCACGCTGCTTAGACTTCATATGCTTCTATCACATCCTCTTCAAAGGTATCTTTCTGAGACTAGAAAGTTCTGATCTTCTTTACAAGGAACACGTTTCAAACCTTTGATCATTCTTGTCAATCTTTTCAGGATGTCTCCCAGTTTCACTGGGTCTTTAAGAGTAATGAGACCAGTACTCATGCAGCATTCACAACACAGGTGCACTATGGGTTAACACAGCATTACGTTCCCTAGTTTGATCACTATTATTTTTCCACAAGCACCTAACCTTTTTTGATAACCTAATTTGCTTTTCCAGACACTCATACAAGATTTTGACAAAATTGCCTATTACAGCCCCAAAGTTTCATCTACAACTGGAAAGCCAATTCAGAACTTATCACTGTATACATACAGCGAGTGCTGCTCTCCAGGTGCAGTACTTCACCACACTGAATTTAAAATGCTATTTTATCACTTGGTGCCATAGGAATTTTCCATGTTTCCTCAAAGTTGACTCTTCCATTTGCTATCATAAATTTATTTTTTTAATCTACAAACATAGTCACCTTTTCTATTTATTTTTCTAACTTCGACTTTTCTGCACTTTTGGCCTCCGCATCCTTCTCTGGCAACAGCTAACTAAATTGGCCAAAAAAAAGTTGTGAAAACACTCTATGAAATCAATCTTCCTTCTGTCCAATTTCCAGCTAAATTTTTATTGGATGTCCCAACAGTCCTCACGCTCTCAGAAATGTGACTTATTCTTTACTCACCTTCCATGCCAGTCATGCTTTCATAAAGCTTTATTACTTTCTTTTGTCCTCCAAGTGGCTCCTTTCCAAGGTGCAAAGTCCTAAACTGTTTAATGTCTCCTTTCTTCTAATTCCATGTCTTTGCTCTCTCTAGTCACCTCTCACTTTTCCAGCTCTCTTATACTTGAAGAATTTGCCAGAATAATTACGCTGATAATATACACTGGAGCTCATTATATCTAAGAATTTACTGCTCTGCAGGACCCTTTTCACGTTTCCTCAGGGAGATATGTCAGAGTTCCTCTTCAGAAACGTGCCTTAATACTGCCACATACCTTCATAAATGTGCAGGCAACTTCCTACATAAAGCCCTGCTTCCACCACCACTCCCAAAATTGGAATTTTGTAAAAGACAGGTTTTTATTACCTCATTTTACATCTAAGCTGCTCGTATTCTTCTCCCTTGACCTCAAGCTGATCTCTGTTTTTTTTTAATTAGCCCCTTTATGTACATTTTCTGCATTTGTATATGAGCTATACCAGGTTAGCGCCTAGTAGCTGCAAACAAAGAGACAAGTTTCCATCTGCTACAGCTATACTCCTCTACTTATTCAAGAGCTTCAATCAAAAAAAAACCACAGTAGGAGTCATTACAGGCTCAAGCATTTGTTTCTTTTCAAAACAAGATCTTCATCTGACTTAGTTTCAGTAGTGTACCCTAATTATTTTTGCTGTCCTCTTGGTTTTCTTGGACCCTTCAAGTAATACTTCTTATGTGAGTATTATCCAACACAGTGAAGTCAGAAGAGATCAGTTTCATTCATCTGTCTGACCCTCCTGCTTAGCACAGGATAACAAATTTCTTCAAATAATTCCCTCACCAAACCACACATGCTGGGATCGAGCAGTGCTGTTTCTCTTGGGACCTTTTGAGTCAGTACTGAATAACTTTCTGTGTAATGAAAGGACCCACACTTTCCATTGCAGCTCAATACACAAGGACCTGATGCACTCCTCCTGTTAAACATTCACCTCAGGTAGAGTTCAGAAGTTTTCGTTTTCCTTCAAAAGAAGCTGTAATCAAGGCAAAAACAGGGAAAGAGGTAAGAGCTCCAAAGCCACCTCCCCTGCAATGACGCTACATCCAGCCCAGAGTAAAACCGAAACCCTCCCCTTACCACCACTGCCCTACAGACAGACTAAAAGCAGTCCTCTACCTTTTATTACCCATTCACCAGTAACAAAACTTGTTGTTCTTCATCTAGCCACTACATGAGAGAGAAAGATAGCACATCATTGCTCAATCAAGCTCCTTGCTAGGCCAATGGTGATGGCAATCACTAAACTGTGTTAATGCAGGTGCTCAGCAGCAGCTGCCATTTGAGATGTGACTGCTCATTCCTTAAAGATCACGAGTATTCAGGCTTGCAAGTAAAAACAGGATCGAATTTTGCAACAGCTGCACAGAAATCACCACAGTCCTTGTCTGTTTGGCCAGGTAACAGAAAGAGATCCCCTTCCTGCTACAGCTGCACTCAGGCATTTGGAGGCCCCAGAGCTTCCAACCAGTCCCTGGAAGCACAGCACCTCTGCTCCCCACACCCTGGCCTTCCCTGTACCTTTTATTCACACAGACGATTGAACCATGCTGCAGGGATTCAGAACCCAAGACTGCAGAACAAGTCCCTTAATTTACGGAAAGGTCAGTCCCGTCTTGAACACTTTTCATAGTCTGCAGCCTTAGCTATTTGGAGTCATTGCTGCTGGGAAGACCTGGGGTTCTCAAAAATGCAGAAGAAAATTTGAGTCTAGTGAGTTATGATAGAATAAAAATCCTTCAGACTTCACTAAAGGAAATGTTTCAAGACCAGGATTTAAATTCTGTGAGCCCTTCCTTATTGAAAGCTTTGACAACAGCAAGACTGTATTTGCTTAAATCATTTTTAGGCCAACAAGGTAATGGATGATGGCTTCTACATAAGCAGTTCATTTCAACATGGAGACATGATAAAAATAGCGGCATACAGTGCCATGTTTACATTTAATCCACCGCCCAGAACAACATTTGAAGGCTAGAGATCTGAGAAAACAATAATACATCACATCAAAGAAATCAAACTACAAAAGAGCAAGATACCTGAATGACAACACTTCTCAGTTCAGGCAATTAATGCTTAAGTAATGAATTAAGCTTTCTGGTGCATAGTTTCAAGCCATTTCAATTTTTTCCTCCAACAACTACTACCTACCAATCAGAGAAAGTACAGAGATTTATGTTCTGGAGACCTCCATAAAAGGCTGATTAATATTTCTGCCTAAACAGTTCTTATTTGATGAAAATCAAGTACTGACATTATTTTCCTGCCTTTATGTATAGCCTTAAATTCATACTCTGCTATGAATTTCTTCAAAGGTTACTAAGCCATACAATGAACTATATTCTATTTCTTAATTTTTCCCATTTTCTTCCCTCCCCCCCCCCCCCCCCCCCCCTTTTTTTTTTTCTAAAGACAGCACACGCTTCCCTGGCTGCTTTATTACTTTCATTGTTAAGAAACTGCTGTCTTTATTAAAGAAGAATGAACCAATTAAAGGGGGGGGGGAGGGGGAGGGAGGTAGAGCAGTTATCTTGTGAAAGGCCAAAGGAAAAGCCTACACTATCCTTCTACTGCTGACAAAAAAAAAAAATTAATCTAATGCTCAGTGAATACCTCCTTCATCATCTGAGAAATCCTGTGCAACACAATTTTAAAAGCTGGCATTTGAAGGCTGTCTTGTGCTTGTTTTGCAGCCTCAGTGAACCATTTTTTAAGTGAAGCGGAAAAAAAAAGAAAAAAAAAATTTTTCCAGACCAAAACAGCATTTCAGGATAGACAGGCGCAGCTCAGCATCCATGCTGCAGTATCACTGCACACACCATTTCTGCTGGAAGCCCAGCAGAACAGCACTGCCTGGCAGCAGAGCAGAGGATGCTGTTTGCAGCTCGGCTGCAAGCAACACAAGCAGACAGCTTGCTGTCCCTTCCAAAAGTATCTTCTGCTCTGCCTCACAGCGTTACAGGTATCCATCCCTTCTTCACTGTCAAGGTTTAAGTGTCCTCCAGTAACTCTACTAACCTTCGGATACCACAGTTAAAAAAAAAATACCAGGATGGCAGACTACTTTAGAAGTCTTTAAGGTCACTGCACTGCAAAGAAAAACTGAGATCAGGGAGAAAATTCCTAACATCCAAAAACACTGCCAAAAATGGAATGCTTTCATGTGGAACCAGCACATCCCCACCCTGAGTAACCAACTGGCGAGCTCTGCAAATTGTTTTAAAGACATTTTTATACTGGTGAGACTGGCAGCATATATATAATTACAGTGGCCTAGAACTACCCCTGAAAACACTTCATTTAAGCAATTACTACCAGCCATAACAATAAAAGCCATTTCTCACAGTGGAAGCTTAATCACTATCAGAAGGGCTTGATGGTCTCATTATACGCATGTGACCAGTAGCCCTGGCGCTGAAGCTGTTGCTTCCCAGATTTCAAAGGACTGCTGAAACACCCAGGTACAGGAGTTGTTATAAAGCAAATAATCCTCTATAATAGCATCTGCCAGGCTACACAAAATTTTGGAATCATTGCCAATATTCCTATGCATCTGCAAAGAAATAACGAAGACAACATGGGAGTACACGTCACACAAAATACATCAATTCACATTCAACACGCATGAACAGGAAAGGAAACAACCAAAACAGCAAAATGCATTTGGTAAGAAGGGTGCAAGAAGTCTCCATCACTATCTTAGGCTAGAGAGGGGCCAGAAAGGCTGCATGCATCTATACCCAGTCAGGTAATTATTTTTTTTTTTTTACATTAAATGTAAAATAAAGAAGAAAAAAAAAAGTAGTCTTCGGTTCACCACCCAAATAGTTATTTTGGAAAGTAAGAATCTTTGCAGGGGGGAATGCTGTTTCTTATCCCCGCACCTCCACCACCTATGCTCTTCAGCATTCCACTGTGAAGTTCCTAAGAACCAGGATACCTCCTAAGGAAATCATGTCAGCAAAAATCTCCTGACTTCCTTGCAGATATAGGGTGGAAACCTGGAACACTGCAGTACAGCCAATCACTCTTAAGGCAAGTAACACCCTCTGATCAAGAATCACGTCTGTGACTGCTCCCTCTGTTAGAGCATGTCCACAGAAAAATTAGTCAGCATTTACTTGCATAAAGCAGTCTGGACACACCATCTCACCATGTGCAATACATCCAGACAAGCCTATATTCAAATACAATGAATAACTGAGCTAAAGGACAACAAAATCAACCTGGCTTTAAGCCCCATTAGTTCCTCTTTTAAGAAGCATTTTCCAACTGCAAGCATTACACAGCAGTTGAACTGAGAGTTTGTTTTCTATGATTTGGAATGTCGCTGAAAAAAATCAAAGAGATCGCTTTTGTGCTCAAGAGACACCACACAAGCATTGGGTGTTTCCTGAAGCTTGACCAGCAGCAGAACTTAAGAGTCTGCGTTGTTTGCAGCATTTTATAAGTTTAGAAAAGCTTTGTGATCCTCTGGAGTCACAGTCGACTCATTTACTGCTTCATCTGGTCATGGGGCTGACCACAACAGCAATGAGTTCCAAGACCACTTAAAAACGGTTACAAATGCACAAATTAAGTGTCCAAAAGGTAACAAACATCTGGGGACCACCAGCTGGCGCAGGTCAGTGTGGTCAAAATAATTTTTTAAACCTTCGCTCTCTGATGGCAAGGCCATACAAACTGCAAAGCTTCCAGGCTGGGGTACAACTGAGTCACTACAGCACATAGACCTATCTCCACTCCTCCCTGGGGAGCGAGACCTCAGAGTTGTTTGTTTGTTTGTTTTTAATATGCCACTGAAAAAAACCAAAGCAAAACATGACACTTGGCTCTCCAAAAACCAAACTGCTTTAGCTTTATCTTGGAGGCAGAGATGACTTGATCTTCTTCATTAACTCTTCTGTACAGACAAAGCTACAACCTCCTCTGTGCTTTTGTACTCACTCTGTTGGAAAACTCCAGCCATTTTGGCAATTTAGACATCTATGTTGAAATCTTCATGATGCTGTGCCAGTAACTGAAAAACTGCAGTTGACAGTCCTAGATTACGCTGACTCCTCAGTCCTTACCATTCAATTATATGACACAGCAGCATGAAGGAGCATGGCACCCAAAACTACAAAGCAACAAATGTGGCAGTTGCAGCCAGGGAGACGTTACACCCCAGCATTCACAGACTGATACAGGCGAGTGCAAGGTTGGACTAAGGAGACATGCAGACAAACAATCTTCTAAACAACTTCTCCTTCCTTTTGTTTCATCCAACACCACAACAACAGCTATAACATTTGCTTTATATAGGTATTATATTGCGGAAAATGCTGAAGAATAATATACCTCCTTTTAAAGCAATGTCCTTGCTGCAAACCAGAACCCAGCAGGCCTGTGGTCCCACAGTTCAGCTCCCAACTCCGAAGTATCCCCAGACTCCCCATGCACCAAGATCTCACAGCAGCACAACTGTGCTCACCTTTGTGGGAACAGAACTGAGAGGCCACCTGCTGCCAGGTCATATGGCAAATTCTTTGATTGATTAGCCAATATGATTCTATTAATTGATAGAATACCTGCTGGGTGTTCCATTCATTTACTGCTAGAAGTAACCAAAAACATTTAGGCCATACAAGCTTTCTTACTGACTTTTTTTTTTTTTTTTAATAATGAATGTTTCCAATTAACTATTTATCTTAAAAATGTCAGGAAAGTATTTTTTTTCTGTGGCTGAGCTAATCCATGCGCAGATTTTCACCAAGCCCTGTGCCCTTCTCTCTGTCAATCCATGGATAAAGCTCAATTGCATTGCAAAATGGGAGAAAAAAAATCTTCCCTGGCTTTCCCAGGGACCATAAGAAACATATTTGGTAACCTTTTCATCCAAACTGAAGAAAAAAAGTTGAAGTTGTAACAAGGACCATTTATTTGATTAAAACCATTTCAGAATGAACTATATAAGCAAACTAACAATAGTAAGAGTACTACACAATGGTTAAAAATGCCACTTTATCAACTGATGAGTCTGTGCTTGCTCAACACTCCTAACGCTGTTGCATTAATTCTCCACCCATGGAAGGGAAACCATGCAGCACCTGAACTGGCAGCACAGAGAAGCAGACTTAAATCACCCCTCAAGCCGCCAACTTCTACCATCTGGACAATAAAGCACAAAACCACATATGAGCCCTCCTTTTCTGGAAGGAAATACATCTATCCCAGTCATATAACCGTATATTTGTGCAAATCAAGTTTTTCTTTTTGCCTATGCAAAGGTAGAAACACGTACACAAATGGAAAAAACGCAGACCTTATTGGCTAAGCAATAAATTTCAAATCTACCACTGCCAAAAGAAACTGTTAAGAACAGAAGCATCACATCTAATTTCAGTTCTCCACACAAAGACAACACAAAAAAGCCCTCAGCAGACAACTGTTATTATGTATGACAACAGAACTGGTGACTCTGCATATGAATTTTCAAGAACACAGCTGAAAAACCTATGCAGTGAACAGAAATTTCATTAAAGACCTACATCCTTTGTATTTAGGAAACTTAAATGTAAGCAAATCCCCAAAAATTCTAGTATTTACAGAACACTACAAGGGCATCAGTAGCAAAATTTGTGGATTTCCAGTTATGTATTTATGATGCACATGTTCCTAATAATTCAAAATAAAGTCCATATATAGGATAAAAGTAATACTAGATCACTATTGATTTACATAAATGCTCTAAGAAACCTTCCTTATTCACTCTCCCCAAGGAATTTTAGATATTAACCCACAGTCAGATTGGTTTTTCTGCCTCACCACAGCAAAAACTTCCAAGAAGCAGTCACAAAATCGCTTGAATTAGTACCTAGGTCAAATTCACACACCAAGTCATACTAATTAACTACAGCATCAAATTCATGCTAATTTGAAATAAAAAGTGCAAGTTTGTGCACAGACACTGCCTTCAGTCTAGACTACAGTTGAGCCTGTTAAGTCTCAACTCACAATTTCAATCAGCAGCAGCAAGCACAAAAATACATACTTATCTAACCAAATTCATTCTAGTTAAATCGGAACAACAGCAACACAAAATCAGCATTGATTTATAGTCTGTTGGGTTCATTCCAGCCAGATGTGTTTTCAGACTGAATTCACTGCACAGCAGCTGAGTGCTGGAGGAGAGCAGACAGGGCTGCGAGGACAGGCAGAACCTCTCAGCAGGGGCGTTCACAGGCAAGCGTTTATAGCAATGACTACAAAACATAATTCAGACAGCTGCCGAACTTCCGCAGCTCTGCAGCTAAAGCATAAACTGGAAAGCCCTTGCCTGGACTAATAACTAGCTGAAAACAGACAACAGAGGGTAGGCATAAATGGTCAGTTTTCACAAGGAGGGAGAGGGAGGGAGACTGCCAGGAGTGTTTTGCAGTGTTCTGCTATACACCATACTCATAAACAATCCGGAAAAGGGGCAGGGAGTGGAATGAGTCTCCTGAGGATATAAGCTATTCTGACAGTAAAGAGAAGGCCTGACTGAAGACCTGCAGAAAAACCCTATGAGACTGAATGATCGGGAAATAAAAACAAGAAATTCAGTGCAAACAAGGTAGCAGTCTGAAGAAAAATTATCCTAATTTCACATAGTGATGTACTTCAAGCTGGTCATTAACCTTCAGAAAGTCTTGCTGGAGTCATGACAGACTGATAAAAGCATCAGCTCACACCCATTAAACATAAAAAAAAATATCTAATGTTAGGAAATGATTAGTAATTAAACCATCATATAAAGCTATATAACATCTGCAGCTTAAATCCTAGACACAGCGCCTGTTCCTTCATTACAAGACGACATAACGAAGGGGGAAATATTTCTGAAAAGGAAACAAGGTTTGAAAAGATTAATAATAAGGAATAATCAATTAGGCTAGGGTTCTTCTGCCTGGAAACAGAGATTACTGCCGTGACATATTACAGAAACCTATAAAAATCATCAGCTGCACAGAGAAGGTAAATAGTGATCAGTTGTTCACTGTTTCCAAACAACACAAAAGCTAAGAGATACGAAATGAAGCTAGCAGCTGTCAAGTTCAAAAGAAAACAAGCAGAAGTGGTCAGCACCTACAAAATTATTTTGTGCTCTGGAAGGTCTCCCTCAGGATGTGTGAGTGCTATATATTCAAATGGACTGGGGACACAGGCAAATTCACAAAAGAAAAATGCATTAACCATTAACAACGTAAATGCAAACAACATCTACCTCTTGGAGTCCTACAGCATCAGGAGACAAGAGGGCTATCAAAGGTTTATACAATTTGCCCTGACCTTACGCTCTTTGGAGGAAAGAACATGGTTCCACCTGATTCTATGGCTGTTCTTACACTGCAAAATCAATTACATCTCTGGTACTCCTCAGCCCTTCTTTGAACTCACTCAGCTTGCTTACCTGGCAAAAAATGATCTTCTGGGGAGGTGGGGACACAGAGGGGCTGGATTAGCGCCCTGCTTACTTAGCAAACTGAACTGGTTCAGGAAAACATCCAATAAATGCTGGAGATGGTACAAGACAGAGCAAGAACACAACCAGCCCTTCTGCATGCCAACCAGTCATTAGATCAGTTTAAGATGTAATATGCAGCTTCATCACCAAAATACATACAAAAAGGAAGCAGCAGATTGCCTATATCCTCTATTTGAACACACAGAGACAAGCCACAATTCTAGCTCTTCTAGGGGGGGGGGACAAAAAAAGGGCCAGTTTCACATTTTTAATCCATTTGGTAATTAGGAAGAGATTCTGATTTATACATGACTGAATAGTAAAGGTTACTTTACAATTAAACATCGCATTTATAACCTTTACTGTATTTATACAACCTAAAGTAATGAATACCCCTTCACCAAACTAAAACCTGTTGTAAATACAGAAATGCATCCAAGTCTGGTAAGGACAATAGCCGAATGAAAAATAAAGCTATTCCATCGCAGCACCAATTTGATTATCACATTAAATGGTGCTACATCAGTCACAGAAGCCAAGGGGATATGACCAGACAGAAAAAGGTGAATGATCCATAAGTATGCATTATTAAAAATCCAGCAAGTCCCATTCGCAATTCAGAATTTACAAGAACAGAAGTGAAGACCAAGTGAGATTATTGAAATCTCTCATCAATTCTGATTTGCACAGTAGAAGGCACAGTCACCTAGTCCTTCCTATATCAGGACCAAATTACTACTGCTTTGCTTAATAACTGACCTGATCTGACCAGAATACTAAGAATTCCCAGGGAAAAGCAAAACAGAATTTTATTATTCTTCCCAAACCACATTCATATGAAAATGAGACCACTGAGATGCATCAAAACATGTATCAGTAACATAGTCTTTAACATTACACAGAGAAACAGCAAAACACTCCTCTGTTCTCCTTTAACTGTCGTGGATTAAACCAGGCTATAATAATTATGGACACAAATACTCTTAACCTGTATTGCGCAGCTGTCCAATGCTAGGCTTAAGAGCTGCAAGCAGTAGAGACATAGTTACTTATATCCAAAACACAGCTGGCAGATGATGATGCACACAAGGTAGACCCTGATAATGGAGCATTATGGTGTCAGCACTGTCTACGGAAACAGAACTCACTGAGTATTTGGCTTTCCTTTTTCCAGGAAGCAACAGCAGTGGCAATCCATCTGAGCTATTATTTGTGAGAATAAAAGTAAATAATTAAAATTTAAAATCCCTATTCTGTTACATATGAAAACCGAACCTGAAAAAAGTTTTAAAGCTGATTTGCCTCCTCCAATTTTTATTATTTTTGTGCTTAGACTATATTATGATCGTAATTTTTTAAGCTTCTTACCAAAATATCTGTATATTACTACTACGCTATAGTGTTTACCTTAAGCATGCAACAGAGGAATGTTTAAGAAAACTATCCTAGAAGCATCTTTAAGAAAATTTCCTAGTACATCTTTAAGGAACCAAAATACACGTTGTACGTAATAGAGCCCCTGAAATTTAAATGTACCAGTACACTTATGCTTTCCAATAAAAAACATTAAAGACCCTGTCATATGTGATGAATGTGAAATACAAGCTGCAAACAGAATCACCAGAGGGTTTCTGAAGGTGATCTGAGATTAAGAAAATATAAATTATACAGGTTTGTTCAATTATTTTAACCTTAAGACACAAAATGAGTAGCTAGGAATATAATTAGTCTCCAAGAACACTGCTTCCAGCAGCTGTTTAATTTCCATTTTATAAATTTCCAGCTTCTAAAGTTGCAAACATGTTAATACAAGCCAAGTATAGCCCACACTAAGCTTCTGCACTCAAGAAGCCTCATGTGCCACACACAAGCCAAGTTTCAAAATTCCAAATAATAAATGAAATTGGAACAGTCATTGCCAGTCCTGAACCCACTCCACAATCCCAGTCCAATGGCCAATAATCCAAATGAATCCTAGTGATTGTCTTGCTTCTTCAGGAGTGTTGCCTCAGTTCAGTGAGACACATTTGGTAAGCTCTGCTCCCCTAGTCCAGTAAATTGTGCTAGAAAAGCTCCACACTGATTTTAAACTCAGCTTTTAAGACTTTACATTTCCTTTTTACTTTTCAACATAAACTGAAACACTGGTGCTAAACACAGTCTAACATGCTCCAGGATCTGAAAGACTGTCGTCCTCTTGTGTCTACAGAAAAAGAAAGGCAGAAGCTGAAGTAATGAGCCGCCAAGTCCTCCTATCTGAACACAGAAGACTCATGAGTGTGCCCGACACGGCAAGCAGAAGCAGATTCTTCTCCACTTGTAACCCTCATCTCATCACCTCAGCATTCAAGGACAAAAGCTCTTCTGGGTTTCCCAGATGCAACCCCCTGATGCTTAATAGACCTTTCCTATTCTCCAGAGCAAACACACATGTGACTGAGTCGCCCCAGTTTTGCTACAAACTTTGACTGTGATTCACACACTGTGACTGTGCTGTCACGGCCTTGATCATGCACACCCGGTTCCAGACTCCTTGTACTTGACAGGAATCAGAAAACAGATCAGACACCAGGCTCTCAACTGGCAAAGCAAACCCCAAGGCACTGCCGCCAAGCCAGCCAGCAGCACTCCCAGCACTGCCCAGGAATCTAGTGACAGTACTACACAGCATCAGTTGTTTTGTAATGTCGCGTTTTCTGCACCAGACTTCATAATGATGATTCTTAAGATAGTAGAAGCATCTGACTTTGCTACTATGTTTTGAATTACTCCCTGTGACTTAAATATTTTAAAAAGAAACAGACATTGACTTAAAATGATGATGCAAGGCAACAACAAAAAAAAATATTTACAAGCTATTCCTTTCCCATTTGCACACTGACAAGACTGTACCGAATCAAAGAAAACCACCCCGTTTTCATTGTCCAAAGCAAATAACGCAACTGAGAATTCCAAGACCTAAATACCAGAAAGGAACGCTACAGATAAGAGAAAGCATTAAAGCCCAGAGCACTCCAGTCCATTATTTAAATGAATAAAAATTTCAGTGAAAAAAACCGGGGCAGTTGCAAAGCGTTTCTCTTTTTCTCTCCAACGAAGCCGGGTATGACGAGGGATTATTTCCTAAATTCGGCTCCGTGAGGGAGCCGTACTTTCCTCCGGCGTCTCGTAACGGCAGCGGAGCCCTCCCTTAGCAGCGGCCTCTCGGCGGGAGCCGCCGGCGGCAACGACCGCCCAGGCCCTGCGGGCTGCGGCCGCCTCAGCGACACCCGCCCGGGGATTGCCCTCCGGCCCACGCGGGGAACCCCTGCCGCCTTCCCGCTCACCGCCGGCCCCCCAGGACCGCGGAGCGGCAGCAGCAGCCGCGGGGCGCAGGGCTCGGCGAGACAGACGATGCCCGCGGGCGCAGCGAGCCGCTGACCCCGGCCCGCCCGCCGCAACGGCTCCCGCGGAGCCGCCGTGCGGCACCTGCCGCCGAGCGCCTCAACGGCGACGCCCAGCAGCCGCGGAAGACGCGCAGGGGCGGCTCCGGGGGTGTCCGGAGCCGGGGCCAGGCCCGCGGGCGGCGGCGGGGCTCACCTGGGCGACAGGTACCTCAGCAGCTCCGGCTGCCGCGGCATGTGGGGCGCTCTGCGCTTGCGCGCTGCGCTGCGGAGCCCGCACATGCGCGGGGCCCATTCGGGGGCTGGGACTACAAACAAGATGGCGGTCGGGCGGCGAGCGCCATCTTGGGGCAGGTCTCGGCGCATCGCCTTCCGCCCGAAGGGCTGGGCCCGGCCGCGCCGCACGCATCGCCGCTCCCCAGCCGGGCCCGGCTCCGCCCCGCCTCCTCGCTCTCTCAGCAGTCCCGTGAAAGCTCTGAGCGAGGGGAGCTCCTCGGCCAGCTCTGCTAGCGCGGTCGGGCGGCAGCGCCGCG
Organism: Falco peregrinus; assembly: GCF_023634155.1. Taxonomy (NCBI): domain Eukaryota; kingdom Metazoa; phylum Chordata; class Aves; order Falconiformes; family Falconidae; genus Falco; species Falco peregrinus. The sequence goes on along the minus strand of NC_073729.1, from coordinate 38,552,220 downwards.
CGGCGACCCGGGGCTCGTCAAGGCCAGAGACAGGCCGACTGCAAGCTGAGGGAGCGTGCCTGCAGCAATCCTCGGAGCCACCCCGAAGCACTTCTTGTGCTGGTCGGAGGTAAGATTAAATTGGTAGACCAAGCAAATTTGCTTGTTCCTTTCCCCCAGGAGGTTCTGGCAGCGTGCAGAAGTGAACGTTGGCGGAGCCCTCCCCGAGGTCACAGCACCAGGGTACCCTGTCCCGGGACCTGCTGCCTGAGCCCCAGCCGCGCTCTCCACGAGGGTGGCTGTCCCGAACGGGCAGCGAGCTCTGCGCCACGGCGGGGGGCGTGCGCCATCCTCTGCCCCCTGCCGCCTTCGCCCCCTCCTCAGGCAGCTTCTCCAAATTCAAATACGTGGTTCCCAGGATAGCGTGACATCCCCAGTGCCTCTCACCTTACCTCGGTAGGGCCCTGCCCAAAACATCTAAAACCAAGGTATTGCCCAAACTAAATGCATATTCTGGTTTCTGGTGCCACCCAGTGGTTCTGTATACTGCTTCTAACTCGATCCGTTAAAAGTCCGTTACTAGACAGCAGAGGAGGGGGAGGCAGAGCTGCGATGGTATGTAGGTAAACCATTCCCGAATGCATTCCCAGTAGAAGAGACCAGCACTGGGCCATACTGCCACTGCGGTCATCCCAGCCCTGTGCAGCGCCGTTGAGTGCCTAGTGCTCCCCCCTCCTTCTTATCTCTGAGCTCCAGCCCTTCCCCACATCACTCCCCTGAATTGCCTGTGAAATCATGCCACTTACCTCAGCACCAGTTGCTACTTCTATCACCTTTTCCCACTTACCTGTTACATCTGCGCAATTTGTCTGATGTCCAGCTAGCTTTACATCGGTCCAGGGCCTTCTCATTTGCCAGCAGTTGCCCTCTTTGAGGTGGTATTAGAAGAATCCACCTTAATTGGGAAACATCCAACTCATGCAGTTGCAAGTAGCTGCAGTCCGACTTCCTGCCACCAAGACCCAGCAAGGGCAACACAGGGAACACACAGGGAGGCATTTTAGGTAAATAACACCCCTGTAAACAGGCAGACAAGCCCAGCTCTTTGGCCTTGTTAGCCACATAATGCTTCCCAGGTGTTGGTAGCAAGGTGGAGCACATTTGTTTCTCAGGCTCCTGGTGCTAGAGTGAACCCCATTCTTGCCTGAGTCTCAGGTCTTCAGAGACCACCCTGCAGATCTGAGCGACCCACCCCAGTGGTCCACTTCATTGTAGGTCACAGTATTAAATGTCAAGTCTTCGTGAGAGTCAGATTAGGTTCAGCACCACAGAGTTAGGCAATGTTACATGCTCACTCAAGTCTGGAGGCAAGCAGTGCTCCATCTTGCCAACAGATTGGATACAGCCCTCCCAACGTACCTGTTAACTTACAGTGCGCTGTTGCCTGGCTTTGCCAGGGCTATATACTGAAATTCCAGGGGCTGTGGTGACCATTTCTTCCATAAGTTTACTAGTTCAACTTGGACACCTTCCCTTTCTTTTAAGAAACTGTCAACAAGAAAACAGGATCCAAGATGAGTGTGTACCTGCCAGAGAACAGAGAGGGCTGGCTGGTCCCTGAGGGATGGGGCAGCTGGCCAGGGCAGAGGCCTTGCCAGCCAGAGCACCATCCCATCATACCCAAGCAAGCTGAGCAGAGCAGACCCAAAAGTGATGGCCAAGTTCAGTCAAGAGTCCAGATCACGAGGCACGTTTGTGGTGATAATGTAGGTCCAAGTCAATCTGCAGGTTGGAGTCAGGTCTGGTGATAAATAACCAGCATCAGCTGCAGCCTAGTGATTGCTGGGCAGGTCCATGGGGACAAGGTGGGTACACAATCAAGCTGGAAAATCAGTCCACAGCTCAGGATCAGCTTGGGCCATGCATAGCTGAGACAAAGCTACAGAATGGTTCTCCTATAACATAGCTCAGGCAGGGACTAGAGCCCCCCTGAGCCTCATTAAATGAGACTCCTGAGCAGGGTGTGTGTGGGTAGAAGCTCATGTGAGGCTGGTCAGGACCATTAGGGCCTATTAGTGCATGGAGGGCCCTGGCAGTACCTCCCAAACCCATGTGGAAGTACCTGAAGTCTGATACACACTCCCTGCTCCACACACCCAGAACTGGCGGATTCCCCTCGTGCAGCTCCCTCCTGGGGAGCCCAGGGGCCCTCCAACAAATCCCGGAGCAGTTCAGGCAGTCAGCACTGGCTGTACCCGCTGTACCTCACCTATGAGGACAGTGATTTTCTTTCAGATCCCTCTCAAGATGTGAGAAGCGTGCAGTAAGTGCTCACTGGGAACCAGCCAGCTCCTAAATGTGTTGGCTAAGACAGTCCTGTGATGGACCTCAGTGCACCAGCAACAGAGGCTTGAGTGGCCCTGACCAACCTCCCTGGGGGGACTGCTGCCCCCGGGAGCCCCGCTGCAGCTTGGCCCTGGGCCCTCCCTCCCTGGGCTGTGGTGTAGGGGTGCCTGTCTCCAGCTGTGTCTTTTGTCATGGCATCTGATGGGACCTTGGCTGTTAAGAAGCTTGTCTCTTGGGCAGACTCCTTCAATACATTAATTAATACAATAAATTATAGCCCACCAACCTTATCCTGAGCAATTAATTTTTTTCTTTTTGTTTCATATCAATACTTTTTTATATAAAAGCATTTAAGGAATAGCATGCCTAGTGGTGTCTGCCCCTCTTCTCACACAGGCCCAAGCTTTTCATGATACCTTTGTGTTTGCTTGGGCTGCCAAGAGCAAGAGGGGAAGGAAGAGGGGTAAGTGTGGACCTGTGCAGGCACTATATGCAGAAACAGTCAGTAGCACTCCTTAAATTTGTAGGTATTATGTAAACTAGATTGGCTGTTGAACAGAGGTGGAAAGAGTGGAATTTCCTGCCACAAGACTGTACAATCATTGCAACAGTCTTCCAGCCTAGGATGTTGGTTTTAGGCTCTCTGGTGTGGCTGGTCCCCATGCTGTGCTGGCTGCTGTCAATACAGCTTATTTCATCTGTACATGTGCTGCAGCATAGCAGTCCAGGACCTGCAGAAGGCAGCAGCATTTGCCCTAGCTAGGCTAACACCACCTCCTTCCATGTGTTTTTAGCTGACCTGTGTCTTTTTTTTTTCCCCCACAGTCCTCACAGAAGACAGTCCTGTTTTTCTCAGAGAAGACACTAATAAAAAGAACTGCTAAAAATTACTTACAGAACTGTATGCTGTTGCATTGAGGATCCAATGTAGTAATAACCGTATTGTGGGCATAAGTGAGGGCTGGGAAGCAGAGGGCTCTATGACTGTAAGGCAGCCAGCGTTGGGGCTCCCCAATGCTTTTGCAGTCATTCAGTTTCATATCAGTGTGAGTGCCCTGTGCCCTGGCACAGTGTGGCTTTGGCCTAAGGCACCAACTGGGTGCTGGGGGGGGCTGATGAGGCAGCTCTCAAATGAGTCCTGGGTGGGCCACCTGACTTCACACCAGGAGAACACGGGTCGTTTATTTCAGAACAAGCAGGGTATAACTGCAAACCTTCTCATGTCAGCCTAAACCCTTCACAAATCTTTGGCTGTATGTTCTTTCTTGCCAAAATCTACAGTGTACACAAGCTGATCTTGGAGACCAGTAGCAATGAAACAGCTACTCTGCCCACCCAGGGCTGTAGTTCAAAATACTAAGGCAGTCTTGAAATTGCATTGTATTTTAATTTAATTACTTTTCAAGCTTTCTAGAAAAAATAAATGTTCACTACAAAGTGATAAAACTGTCTTAAGCCAACTTAACCCTCATCCACCGCTTGTGAAATATGCACATTAAGTGCACTAAATACTTGGAGTGTTTGCATTCAGAGGAAAGTTGTATTTGGAAAACAACAGCTAGAATTCAGACTGTCCCTGTCAACCTCTTTTCTGCCTAATCCAAATCAGATTTCCCCAAATACTATTTCTTTTTTTTGCAGTCAAAGACGTTAGAGCATCTTCTCTGCATATTTGCATTCAGCTGTCTCCACAGAGGGTATCTGCCAGAGCCACCAGCTTTGGCAAAACAGACTCCCCCTCAAAGTATCTAATTGAACTAAAAAGCTGCTGTGAGCAGTCTGATTCTGCAAGTAGTTCAAAACTTAACATTTCTCCCTCTGATAGCTTTAGTGACAGCACAAAAAGAAGCATGCAGCATATGCAGCTGCAGTGCAAGGTAAAGGGAGCCTATTCCATTATTTTTCCTACTCATTTGAATCATTGGGGCCTGTCCTGGGTGATGGATGGTGCATTTCCATCAGACACAAGGGAGGGACAGCAGTGAACAGCCTGGGGCTGGCCCTTGGCAGGCACCTCTGTTTTCTGTTAGAGTAGCCAGGGGAACAGTGGGCTACGAACATAACTATGCCATCTATACATACATGTGCCTCATCGGGTTCATCCAGATCTGCTGGGCTGGTGTGATTTCCCATGCCTTTCCAGTTTTATGAGGAGACCAAAGCTGCCTGGATCCAGAGGGCAGAGCTGTCCCAGCAGCAGCTGGATCCAGCTCTCCTGCAGAGGCAGCCCACTGCCGTGCCTGGCTGTGACAGCCTCTCCTGCTGGCTGTGCTCTTCAAGCATCTTCCCAGGCTACAGAAGTCATAACTGCTCATCTCCAGTCACCAATGGGAAATGAAAAAGGGTGCTACACTGCAAGCCAGAGATACACGGAGAATGGCAAATCTGTGAGGCAAGTTGTGCAAGAGCCTGATGTAAGGGCACGTGTTTCCAAAGCAGTGGCCTGTTCGAGCCTGGCAAGATCACTGCATGGTATGCTGGCCGCAGAATGAGCCGTTGGTTCAAGCCGGCTGCTCAAAGAACTCCTGCAAAAGGCTGCTCCTTCTCTGTAAGACACAGCACTGGAATGTGATGCTCCGGGGTTGCTCAGGGTTGCCAAGCTGCTCTGCACAAACCTCGTTTCTTTGTACTAGAGCCAACGATTCCCTTGTGTCTTTCTGGGGCCTTCAGGGAAGTGGAGGAATGGAAAGGAGCGCTCTGCTTACTGCACAGGCATGTTGGAAAACACCTCCCACATCACACTACACATCTGTGGCACTGACCATTTACTGAGAAGTCTGAGTGGGGCAGCACTGCTTGCTGTGCAAAAAAGGGCAACACTGAGGCCAGCCGCTCTGTTTTCTCAAGGCACAAAGCCACCTTGCATAAGCTAGATGGTTCATGGTTGAGGGGCACTGAGCAGGCGTGAAAGGACCATGTACCTGCTCAGAAGCTCCGCTGAACCTGAAGGACTCTTCTGCTCATATTCAGCACAAAACCCAGCAACTGGGAGTGCTGCTTTCTGTGTGCAAGTAGGGGTAGCTCTGTATCTTCCAGCTTAGAAAACAGACCACATCAAATTCTTTTTTCTTTTATAAATCCATGCCTTTTCTTCAATAAATATTTACTTGTTTAGTATTTACTTTTTAGTATTACAAGTGCTTGACTTCCTAGGAGGTATTAATCGAAACTATAGCAATGAATGCTAAGCATGACTGAAAGTGTATCTGTGTGTTAGAGGTGTGCAGTGGAAGTAATGGCAAATGTGAGAATGTAACCGATGGGCAGCATGTTTTCACATTATTTTTTCTGAAAAAGCTCTAAGTGGGACAACAACACTAGGATGATAATAAAAGATGTAAGAAAATCTTCACAAGACACCTGGGGTATTCTCTCGACACAGAAGAGCAGGCTGAGGAAGTAGCCAAAATACTCAGATTAAAGCTATACATGTATATGTATATGTACATAAATGAATGGTCATGATTATAGGTATGTTATTTATGATATATTAATTATATATTACATGACTACATTATGATATATAGTGAACTGATGTAATATGGATATAGAATTAACTGAAGGCATGGTCCTGGAGACTGAGTAGTTTTGGCTGGAGCTTTGGACCGGAAATATGCTCAACGTGTGGAAAATAATTAGTGAATTAAAACATGAATGATGGAAGACAGCCGGTAAGAAAACACAGTGCAGTGTAATAAGGAACTGATGAAATGTTTACAAAACTGAGCTCTAGCTTATATATGAGCTCCTGAAGCTCGGACATCAGTGTGCTGTTCAGCTGCAGCACAACACTTGCCTGTCTACAGGACACCTGCATGACAAATTCAGTGTCTTATCAAGCTGGGCAGTAGTTCCTCACAGGGTTCCGGGCTGACTCTGAAGCAGGCAGCTGTGGGCAGTGGTTGCTTTCTGGGCATGCAGGGTGGGATGGTGCTCCTAGGCTTTCTGCCCAGCTGGGCACCAGGAGTGGGCAGGGGGAGGGGGAGAGGCAGACCCTGAAGAGAGCAGCTGGACACAGGTGCGATGACAAGCTTCTCTGTGAGGTCCAAGGTCAAGGCAACCTCCATCTCTGTCTCTTCACCAAGTGCATGGAGGTTCATACCAAGAGAAAATTTGAAAGGTTTTCAGAAGCCAGCCAAAGCCTTTGCATTGCTGTTTACTACAGAATAGCTTCAGGCTATTCCCTGGCTGAGGTTTTTCTTTATGAGGAATGAATCAGCCAGACAAATCTGTTTAAAACTGAAGTAAGTAGAAAAAATCTTAAGACAAATTGCTCATAAGAAGAAATTGCTAGCACTAGATCATACTTGCTCCTGTGTTGTAGACTAAACAAGAAATTAGTCACCTGCCTGCTTATGTAACCATAAAACAAAATGCCCTTGATATGAGAGGAATGGGATGTGGCAAATGCAATTCCACTTTTTAAAAAGGACTTGGGGAACTACGAGCCATTGAGTCTAGTGTCTCTATCAGGCAAATGTATGGAAGCTATACCAAAGAATGTAATTGATAGAAGTAGGGAAAAAAAATAATGGTAAAATAGTGATGAGTCACAATGATTTTATAGATGGGAAAGTGCTTCATTGGCAAGGCAGGGAGACTGGAGGCTCCCCAGCAAGGGAGGGCAGGAGTCCATCTGGGTCCCAGGAGACAGAGCAGAGTGCCTGTCTGGAGAGCAGAGAGGCCAGGGCTGAGCCCAGTTCCCTCTTCCTGGCTGGGCTCAGCCCCCCTGCAGCTTGCTCACTGCCTGCTGCACAGGGGCGATGGGAGCTAGCACTCAGGGTGCCCCAGCTGTGCTGCTGGGGGGGGAAGCATGAGAGCGCTGGGGAGGGGTGCAAGGGGTGATGCCCCCCTGCCTGCAGCTCTCGGTACCGAGTGACTGGGCAGGGAGAAACCAGCGACTCCAGATGAAACCATCTCAGATTTGAAAGTGAGCCTTGAATTTTGAAAGGAGGTTTTCAGAGAGAGTTGAGAACTGCATTTTTACTTCCCCATTCTCAGTTGAGTTTAATTAATATCCCATCCCAGTTACTGCTGCATACAATTTAAACCACAATGGGGCTTCTTGGAGAATGTAACTATTAGACCAGAGTTAATAGCACCAATTAGTGGGTGGATGACATTCTCTAGCTTTCAAAAAAGTCTTAAATTTAAAACAAACCTTTTCTTTTTGTTCTTTGAATGCCAATGGCCTTTCTCTGATGATGTCCTTTCTTTGAGAACTGTTGTTCAAAATATGGATGAAGACTGTTTGCTGAGCGCTGCTGTCTTCTACCTGGACAGCCAGGCTTGTGTTTTGAAAGCCCACTGTAAGATCCTCATTGGCCAAAGGGTAAGAAAACAAGGCTAGTGCAAACTGCTGCTACAAAGTGGTGATTACAAGCAGTTTTAAGCTAAACCGACAGATGTGGGAAAAGGGAAAGCCTACCTGATACCACCCCAGTTTTCTGTTTGTAATCCCCTGGCCCACCCAATTTTGTCCCCAGCACACAGTTTTTCCCTGGAATCCCTTTGGGGTTATTGTCCCCACACATGTACTCCTGGGAATTGGGCATTTAGTTCTGGCTTTCCAGTTCTGTGGGTGGCATGTTGGTGTTTTGCACAGCATAAACACCAAAGGCTGCCCCAGTAACAGTGGCTTGGAGCCATGTGTGGGAGCCTCCTCGCCAGGCACAGGCTTGGTCTCTCCTTTGCATGGCCAGTGGGTGCTTCTCGGTCAGCCCACAGGCCTGGCCCCAAGCCCTGGACATGTGCAGGTTGTCTGCACCCCATGGGGTCAGGACTGCCCCACAGACCTGCAAACTGTGGTCCCTGAGCTTGCCTTTTCTTATTTCATTTTTCTGTTTGCAGCTAAACTTTGAGTTCACCTCTTATTACACAATCTTCTCATGGATACACTTTTTTATATATTTATGTTATGCAAATAAACTATATAAAAGTGCATCTGTGTCTTTATAATGTATTTTACATATTTGCACAGCTCTGTAAAGATAGGTTTGTATATATAAATATCTCTATAGCAGGTCACGTAGCTGCCACGACGGAACCCACCACCCTGTAGCCTGCATGGCTGTCATCCTCTGCTACCCACCTCAGGCCTGTGCTTGCTGCCCTGGTGCAGGTGCTCATGTAGCCCCTGGAAGAAAGGCACTCCAGTTCTGTGAGGAATCAGTTACAATATCCTTTACTGGAGGGAATATCAGAGGGAAAAAGAGGATAGCAGAGACAGCCTTATGGCCCTGTCATTGTGATCTTTAAGGTCTTAAAGGGTTTTCCACAAAGTAAACAACTCCAGAATTTCTGCAGTTAGGCAACATGCTGTTTGATGAAAACACACTGCTTTGCTTCAAGATAAAGACAAGGACAGGCTGGTGGCATCATCGCCACGTGCTGTGTAGGAGCTGCATGCAAGCTTCTCCAGTGCCATCGGCTGGCAAAGCCCATCCTGTGGCCAGGGGCTGCGCACAGCCTGGTGGGCAGCCCGGCATGGGCCTGAAAACGGAGCTCCCCACATGGCATACACAGCCTGGGCAGGCCAGTGCCCTTAAGGTCTGTGGTCGGTTGGGTCACCGGCCCCTCAATGCTCAGCAGTATCCCATCAGATCCATGTGGGCACGGGATGGGGATCTTCCAGCATGCTCCAGGAGCACTGATCTCCAAGCACGCTTTGGCTTGGCTTTGGAGAAGGAGCCCTGTATGGACAGGGAAGGAAGGGACAATGATCTTAACTTTCTTTACACACGAATACAGCTAACATGACAATGGTAAGGTGTGTGAACACTGTGCTAAGATACAGAGAAGACAAGCAGCGCAAACTGCACTGATCTGGGGAAGCACAGGCAGCAGGCAGCCCCGAGGCCATTCTCAGTGGTTTTGAAAACCACAAGGAAAAGAGCAGAAAGGTGGCTCACCACAGGCTGCTGCAGATAACCCCCAAGTTCTTTTCCTCTGCTGCTGTCAAGCTTAATGTAGGAGGCCAGAAGGAGCATTTGCACCCCTGATACAGCAGGCAAGGGGACGAGAGGCAGATGGGCTCAGCAAGCAAACTGTGGTTTGGGGGACAGTGGATCCATGAGCCAGCTCTGCATGGCTTTAGTTGCATCATGTCTCTGCACTGTGTTTGTCGGCTCTGAGCCTCTCTGCTTGTGCACTGAACTCCCTTTACACACAGCCTTCTCAGTCCTTGCTGCACGTACTGCCACAGCAGCCTCATCTCTCTAGAGCATTTTGGTTTGGGTTTTTTTGTTTGTTTGTTTTGTGGGTTTTTTTTAATTTTATTTTGTTTGTTTGGTTTTTTTATTGGGCACCAGAGATTCATGGTTGTGTCCTGTAAGGGCCTCCCTCTCCCCTTGGGGCAGATCAGATTTAGAGCACCGAGCAAATCTTTACTGTAAACGTCTTGCCCCTCGCCATCAGCAGCTTCCCGTGCACAGGGCCATAGAACAGAGGCCTCGCTGCAGGGCAAGGGCATGGTCTGCACTCGCTACGCGGGCAGCGTTGCGGCAGGGGCGCGGAGACCCGGCCCCGTGAAGCAGCCCGTGAGGCCGGGCCGAACCCCGGGGGTGCGGGATGAGCGGCGGGAGAAGTGCTGAGAGAAGAGAGGGGGCAGGCGAAGGCCTACCTAGGACTGAGGGCGGCGGGGAGCCGCGGGGCAACCCGGACGCTGGGGGCGGCGGCCCGCGGGCGGGCCTGGACAGCGCGGGCGGGCGCGCGCGGCCCCTTTAAGAGAAAGGGCAGGACGCCGGCGCCAGACGCGACCGCCGGCGGCATGCGCATGCGTGCAGCCTTATCCCGCGACTTATTCGGCGCTGCTGGCGGCGGGGTCGTGTACCAGGGTGGGGCGTTATGTTCCAGGGTGGGTTCGCGCATGCGCATCGCGCCGAGGGGCCCGGCCGGCTGCTGTGCGCTTTGTGGCGCTGCCGGAAGTGGCCGCGCGGAGTGGGGCCGCGCGGAGCGGGGTCTCCTCTGTGTCGTCTCGGCTGCCGCGGGCACCATGGAGCCAGCGGCCTGAGGGCGGAGCGGCCGGCCCTGCCCCGACATGCCCGCCGGGCCCCTCGGCGCAGGTAAGGCGGCCAGGGCCCTCCCGCCGCGGCGCGGCCCGCGCCCGGCCCGGCCTGTCCCGGGCCACTCCTGCCGCCGGCGGGGCCTGTGGCGGCGTGGCGCCGCCCGTGAGCCTCCGCCGCGCTGACTGACCTCAGCACTGCCCGCCGCGGGGCCGGGCCTGCGGGCGCGACGGGGCCGGAGCGGGCGCGGGGCGCGGTCGCCCGCCGGGGTTTCCGCGGTCGCCTCGGGCAGCTGTCGGGGGCCCGGCCCGTGCCGCGGAGCCGCCGCAGGGTGGGCGGGAGCGGGCCTCGAGGGGCCTGTCGCACCGGTCCGCGGTCCTTCGCGGCCTGTGCCCTCTGTCCGGCCCCGGGGGAAGAATTTGGGCCGCGTTCCGGGTCCCCGAGAGGAGCGTGAGGTGTCGCCCGCGGCCCAGGAGCTCCGTCCCCGGGTGCCAGGGTCCTGCGAGCGGGAGTGTGGTCGTGAGGGAGGAAAAAGTTTTTGTCACTGTTTGCTTGTGGACTTTTTTACAAATAATTCGGTGGTGTGTGGCTGCAGATTTCCTGGGCTTTGCCATGATTCTGCTTTCCCTTGTTTATTTTTAATTACATTTGATCTTCAGGGCCTGTGGGCAGTAGATCACATTTCTTTTGGGAGGTGGTGAACAGCAGCAAAAGCACAGCGAGGCTTGGTCGCCGGGCTAAGGGGGCTTTCATCTTCAGGGGATCCCTTCCTGGCTGTGCAGCTTGTAGAGTTGCACAAGGAACCGGACTGAGGAAGAAGTGTAAGTGTGAAATAAGCCATTGAGTAGAAGTGGGAATAGCTCTAGGTCAAGGAAACACATTGTTTTGCAAACACACTGTTTTGCAGTGGAGTTCCTTACGTGTTTTTTAGCACAAGTGAAGGATGTGAAAACTCCTTAAATTCTCAGATGACCTGCCTGGAAGGTAATTTTCTCAACCATGCTTTTAAAGAAGATGATAGAAGGAAAGTAGTACCAAAATCTGAGTAATGAACTTGAAAGCAGAGTAATAGCCAAAATACTGCAAAAACAACAGCCAATTTTGTTTCTTATTGCTCTGTTAATCTTCAGATACGACAGTTTGCAACTTTTAGGCAGCCACCTTCTCTGTGGCAGGTGCCCTGCTTCCTTCTTTGGGAATGGTGATGTGCAGCAGCATTCCCAGAGACCAGAACGGTGATGGGGTCTCAGAAGTCAGTGAATTGGGAGTTCTGGGGACAGTGACACCCAAGCCCTGTGGCTTAAGTGGCACGTTTAAGTGGTTTGAGACCCAGCCTTCCCTGTGTCAGATTCATGCATTAACTTCTGGTACAGTTGGGTGATAAAATCAGACATTCATCTTCCCGGGGCAAGCAGAGCTGTGATTCCCCTCTCATCTACACAGTAGCACTGTGGCTGAATGGCCTAGGAAAGGATGACATGAGTTCCTGTTTTTGTTGTGCCTGATCTCTTCCTGCCTTGACTTTACACTTTTTTTTCCTTATTTACTAGTAATCCTGACATGCATCTGTTTGTTATTTAACAAAATACCGACTTAAAATACCAACTTTCTTCTAGTGTTTTACTTGGATGCATCTTTTGTTTGGCTCTTGCTTTTTTTTTTTATATCTTTGCCTGCTATTTGCTCTGTTGTCCTTTACACATGGTGTGTGCCTAGGACAGAGCCTACCCTTTAGATGGACTCTAAAGGTTACCTGCCTGGAGGAGTCTGAGCTTTAGTTCTGGTGGGCTTAGTATGAGAGGGGTCAAGTTAGTCTTGGCAAAATCAGTCACTTGCTCCAGGGTAAACTTTAAGGGCAGAGGAGCAGCAGCAAGGTGGGACAAGTGGACATGTGGCAGTTGTCCAAGGTCAGGATGTCCATAGGCCTCAGGTGGCTTGAAAAATTGCTCATAAACCTCTTTGGTACGTGATCCAGGGAAGACAAGTTGTGGCAAGGTGGCTTTCTAGCATTAATTATTGCCTCTAGAAAGCAGATGTCAGTACTGTCGGTGTAGTAGGTGTTGTATTAGAGAGAGGGATCACTTGTTTTCTGTGAAATACTTGTGAAGTATATCTAATATCCCAGAACTTTTATGGTATAGACCCTTAATGTTGATGCTTCTCTAGTTTAGGCTCTGTTAGGTCTTCAACCTTCCTTGGGCATCTCTCTACTGATGGTCTTTGCATCTACTCTATTAACAACAGTTGCCTCTGCTTTTTTTCTTTCTGATAAAACCCAAGAAACATCCATTTTTGGGACAATTTGTCTTTGTGCTTGAGATGCTTTTGCATTGTATGTGCATATTTTGTTTTATGTATGCAGCTGCTGAGCACAAAGGGCTACAAGGTCACATTTGCCCCCAATACTTCACTTGCTCAGCACACACTTTCTGAGGAACTGCTTCGTACACCAGTATTAGATCTCTGACCTCTCCCCTGCATACACTCCAAAAAACCCACCTTTTCTTTAGGCTCTCAGCTCCTGCATATTCCTTCAAAGTAACTGCAGAATGTGGGTCTGTTAGGTAATTCCCACTGTTTAACTTATCCAGGAGTCAAAATACTTTGGCTGTAGCTGTTCATATTAAGTCTATGGGGACTGGAAATAGAACTTTAAATATTTCTATTTTTTAGTTTTATGGGCTCCTTCGTAAGTTCTTCCAAGCTCACTAACTTCTACAGTGTTTATGAACAGAGGATCTTTGGTCTTAAATGCTGAAACATCCATTTTCAGGTTTATATGGTGTTAGCTACTATAATTCCTAAGCTGAAATGGATCCTGAGGGAATATATTGAAACTCAAATTATTTACCATGCTAATGAATATTGGAATTTTGCTCAGTTTCATAGTAGATGGTAAATATTTTGACTTAATTTCTCCATTGTTCTGCCAGTGTTAATGCTGACAATTTCTTTCCAGATCTGTCTGTCTGTGAGAATCTGGGGATGTTTTATTTAGCGCAGCCTCCAGGAACATAAACATAGGTTGACACCTTTCCAAACTTGAGAGTGTGTAAAACTGCTTGGTAAACTTAAGGGTTTTATTTATTCTTCTTCCCACCCTTCCTTTTAATTAGGTTGCTTGTCATTCTGAGAGTTCTTAGTGATTTGAACCTCAATAAGACATGTGTTTATGTGAAATATGAATATTAGTCAGCTGTGTGAAACTTAGGATATGTTATTTGGGCCAGTAACAGTGCTTTTTTGAAGCTGAAATGCAGAAACATTGCAAAAATAAATAAAATTGGGGTATGCTGTTTGTGCAGTGTGACAGTCGCATTTTATTTTTTTAATTTGCTGTTTAAGTTATTTGTGATAAATACAGCCTCCTCTGAGGGAGCAAGTCGAAGCATTAGGTGCTTTTTGTCTAAAGCAAGTTACAGGACTGTCAGTATGTTGAATCTGTTGAGAGTATTGAACAGATACAGTTGTGTGGAGAGAGTTACCAGACTTTTTTAAACTTATGTCCAGTTATGAGAAGCTTCATAGTAGATGGGTTTAGCTATGCCCCAGTTCTAACAGATGGCAGCGCTTTCAAATTCAAATGGCAGTTGAAGGGGAGTCTTAAATGAAAAGTAACTTCTAGTCCTTGCAAACAAAAACTTAGTGCTTGCTAAATGTAGGGGATGAATAAAACAATACCCTAGGAAATCCCACCTCAAAAGGATTTTACATCTGAAGCAATTGTTTGTCAGTATTCATTGTATATTGATAAAACCAATAGATTATTTATTTTATGGTAAGACCAAAGGAAGTGTTGACTATTAATAAGATGGAGATTTGATCATTATGTTTATGTATGAAGATCAGGCAGCAGGCTGAGTGCATGTGGTATCAGAGGCTTTGGTTACCCTGCTGCTGCTAAACCTCTCTTAAACATGGCATATTATATCTATCCTGTATCTTTTACAAGTGCTGCTCTTCTTGGAAGTGTGGAAGGGTCACCCAAAAAAGCTTTGCTTCAGCATAGCAGGGAGCTGCATGAAGGCAGGTGGTTGTATCCTCTCATTGCCTTGCCCTAGTGCAATGAGGGTTTTCCAAAATCCAGAAGAATTTGGGAATCCTCATCCTCTCTGACTCTTGTCTTCTAGACAAGAAAGACCCTGCATAGGTGCTGCCTACGATTTCTTTGTGCTGTGTAACATTTCCATGCTTCTGGAAACCCTGTTCTGGTCTAAGGGCAGCTACAGTAAGTGCATTTGCCGTTATCAGCACTCGGGTAAGTTCCTGCCATGAGCTGTTAGCTGCTGGTTCTTCCACTGGGGTGTTGTGATGGAAAGTACATGCTGCTTTATCAGTTGAAATCAGTTTATTTAAACCAGTGCTGCTGCTGAAATGGTGTTATGTGCTTCTGTGCTGAACTTGAGCAATAAATGGGAGGGATGAGTGCCTTCACCCTTCCCGTGTGGTGAGCAGCAAAGCTGGAGGGGCAGGGGAAAGGGGTGCACTGCTCTTGTGGTAGAAGCAGTGCTGTGGGCCTGAGAGAGGAAAGGGTACTCTTGCAAAGGGGATGATATTTCACTTCTGTCCCTCCTTCTTCCCCTCCAAACACAAGCTGGAGACTAAGGGAGGTGGGGCAGCAAGGGAAAGTTCAAGAGGCCTTATGGGTATAGGATATGAAAGGAAAAGATAGCAGTAGGGAAACCTATATAATGAAACCAAGCAGTGACTGAAGCCGTCACTAAGGATTGTGGGTCATGTTCATTTTGTTTTTCTTGTTTGTTTTTTTGTTGTTGTTGTTGTGACTTCTCTGTGTCCTAAGAGCTAGTGTCTTGGAATTGTTGTTTTTCTCTAAGCCTAAGGGTTTTGACCACAGTGGCACATACCCCCTGCCCCTGGAGGAGAGAAACTGCCTAAACTTCCTGCAGGCTGTGGCTGCTCTGATTAATTTACTATCAGATGAGCACATGTAATTGCCACCTCAAACCAGGAAGGACACAGTATGGAAAACTAAGATCTTGCTGCCTTGTTTTCGCTCCTCCCTCAAATGGAATCGTTGGGCTTTTTATGTAGGTTTTTGGGTGTAAATAAACATTCAGGGAGCTTGCTAAATAGGCGGACTTGTTTAATGGTGGTTTGTCTCTGAGGTGCTTTCCAGGCCTGGCTTCTTGTATGGTTTTGGGCCGAGGAATGTCTAAGGGAGGCATTAAAAACATTTCCTGTGTAACTAACAGTCTTCCAAAATGTGCCAGCTAAGTGTAGTTGGCAAACGGTCCTTGGGGTGCCATTTGTGACAGCTTGAGCTGATCTAAGCTGTGGCTGTTGTACACTTCTTGCTTTTCTTCTGTGCCAGCCGTCATTTCCTTGGTTTCTTGTCCACATGGTCAGCTGGCTCAGATAACTGATAAAACTGCTGGTGTTGTTGGGAGAGAAGGGAAGAGGGAGCGTAGTCCCAATTCTGATGGCTTAGGCTGCCTTGGTACCACCTGTTTAAGCAGCAGTTGTAATGTTGTGAGTAGGTACAAAAGCCTGCTATTGCCAGAAGAGATGCTCCTGCCACCCCCCTGGCCATGTGTCCTCACTGCTCCTTTTGTGTTGGCACACGTGTTCATTGTACCTGAGTTAGATCAAATCTTGATCCAGCTAAAAACTGTCTCGGGTGACAAACCTTTGTGCTGGCTTAGCTTTCCGAAGGTTTTGTGTAGATGAAAACCGGCAGTGCCTGGTAGATCTCCTTGACCTGCCCAGTGCTGCCTGTTGAGACTGGACAGCTATCCTATGACTAGTTGCTGGTTTTGTCACACACCATGCCTCCCTGCTGCCTGGGGCTGCTTGCTCTGGCCAAGCCTCCAAACCTGTTTCTGTCCAGCAGGTAGCTCTGTGTGTGGTGATGGTGCAGCTTGATCAGGGAAGAGAGGCATACCCTGACATGCTGCTGGGCAAACTGCAACACTGGAACTTCCATCTGGGTACGAGGAAAGGCTTCTTTACTCAGGGTGACCAGTTGCTGGGACAGGCTGCCCAGAGAGGCGGTGGTGTTTCCTTCTCTGGAGACATTCAAAACCTGCCTGGACATGATCCTGTGCAACCTGCTCTAGGAGAACCTGCTTTAGCAGGGGTTTGGACTAGGTGATCTCCAAAGATCCCTTCCCTCCCTGAGCATTCTGTGATTCTGTCAAATGCTGGCTGAGAGTGACTGTGGAAGCATAGCTTAACCTTTGCTGCTTTTAATCCTCCTGTCTTGGTTGTTGTTTCACCACAATGCCAAAAAAACCCTACCCCAAAACCTGCCACTGCAAACACCTGGTTAGTTTGCTGTCAGCTTGGCTCCCTGAGCTGGCTTAGTCTGCAGTAAGGAAAAATGTACAATTGCAGTTGAGTGGAGGTTGTTGGTGAAAGAACTCTGTTTCTCCTGTCTAATTCTGGGAGGGGGGTTACCTGTGAAATTTTCTACTGGCTTTTCTACCCTGAATCTCTGGGACAAATTTAGGTTAAGGAGTGACTGTGTGTGTATTGACTTTACAAGGATTTGGAATGCATTGGGGCATACTGTAATGCCTTAGGTTTGGTACCAGTATGTGCTGCTATAATGAAACTATAAAGTAATACTGGGTTTAAGTTAGTGATCCACCACAGCTCAGTCAGTCCTGAAATTACTTCAGATAAAGTGCACCCTTCATTATCAATCAATCAAATTTTTCAGCTACCAGTTCTGAGTAGTGCATGCTGTAGGAGAAATACTTCCCAAGTGTAAGAAGAGGCAGATTCTTTTTTCTTCAAAGATGACTAAGGTTTTCCTGAAAATTTCCTTGTATGTATTTTTAATACTATTGAGCTGAAAAAGGTATGAATTAGAGCCATTGCTTATATGAAGAAAGTACTTGTAGAACTGTTCTTTCTTTAGCCAAAGATGTCATGTAAGTAAGAGCACCTTTCCTGCAAGGATGGTGCAAACAGAAGTTGTGAGAGTTGAAGTTGCTTCTCAAGTTTCAGTGTCTCACATGGGCAGCTAGTCCCTAACCAAAACTTATTGTAATCTTTTTAAAAAACAAAAACCCCGAAACAAAAGCCCCCACAAGCTCACATTTTATGTATATATATATAGGTTGAAAACCAGCTGTTGAAATCTCTTCCAGGTCTTCAAATGTATGACACAAACATGTACATCTTGAATTTACAAGGTTCCATATCATGGCAAATAGCCTCAGTTTTGGTAACTCATATTATAGACATTTCTATTAATTATGTGTCTTTTTTTTATTTCCTTGCCCCACAGGTGTTATTTGCATTGTAGCATAGAGGCACTATGTACTCAGAGTGGAGATCCTTGCACCTTGTCATTCAAAATGATCAGGGTAATACCAGTGTACTTCACAGCTATCCTGAAAATGTGGGAAGAGAAGTGGCAAATGCAGTGGTGCGTCCTCTTGGACAAGCTTTAATTACATCATCTGTTGGAAATGAGAGTTTACTGAAAACGGACAAAGAAGTAAGTGCATTTCCTTAGAGATCATAGTTTCCTTCATGCTAGAGTGGCAACTCAATGATATTTTTTTTTCTTTTTTATAGCCTCTTCTATTTTCCTGTCTTTAAGAGTCCCAAGTTTTATGAAGTGTGCTATATTTTTAGGTTAGTAATCTACATAAGGCTTCTAAAAACAGCTAGTTCATAGCAACAGTGTACTTCATGACCTAGTAGTAAGTATTTATCTAAGCTACTGTACCAGGAAGTTCAGACTAAAGCAAAACAGCCCTCAAACAAACCCCCCCCCCCCCCCCCCAAGAAATTCAGCAGTGAAAACACTAATACCTTCATTTTTGAACCAACAGTATGTGACTTAAGAAAAAAAAGTTTTTGTATGGTACAAGTATTTACTAGAATTGGAAAGTCTTCCATTATGTCAGCTCTTGTGTGTTCTGAAGAGTTCTCTCTACAGGTTAGACTAAAGAAATTCAGGATTTAAGAGTGATTTGCCATTTGTTCATGATGTCACATACAAATTCATGATTGGGCGTTTTCTTGCAGTGTATGTTAGGTAGAATTGCCTGCACCACGTAATTACTGTTTTGTTGAGTTAGAACTGATGTGCTCTGAGCACTGTTTACTTGCTAACATTTATTTTTAATAACTTTTTGTTTGGTTAGGTAAAATGGACTATGGAGGTGGTTTGTTATGGACTGACCCTTCCTCTGGATGGCGATACTGTGAAATACTGTGTCGACGTATATACAGATTGGATTATGGCTCTTGTATTACCTAAGGACTCCATTCCTTTACCAGTTATTAAGGAACCAAACCTTTACGTTCAAAGCATTCTCAAACATCTCCAAAATCTCTTTGTACCGAGGTGAGTGTTAGGGCTGGGACACTCCTGAGGGACAAGAACTCGAAGCTGTGGTTGGCAGGTAACCTGTCAAAGAGGCCTGATGAGCCACAGAGGCTCCTGATTAAAATAAGACTGCTTTTGTTGCAAAGTTAGGAGGAAGGTGTCTCTCCAAACCTGTTTTGTAATTTTCTGTAGCAAAATGAATTGTTGCTGCTGTGTTTAGGTAATTAGAACTAAGATTGTTCATAGACGTGAATATTTACTGTTCTAACAACTTCCAAGAACCATTTCTATTGGATGACTGGAGGGTAGAGGGAAAGGTTAAATGGCATCACTGTTTGCTTTGTATTGTGGAAAACTGAGATAACTTAAGAGCACATCATGGCAATCTCATGCTTTGTTTACTCAAGACTTCACCACATTTCCGATGTGGTGGAGGACCTTGCAGCATGTGGCTGCTTTGTAACTGCATCTTGCTGCTTGTTAAATGGGCATAACTATGCTCGCTGTCTTTCACTGGTATTTTCAAAAGAATCCTGCAGAGGACTCCTTGCTATCTGACAACCTGGTATTACACTAGACAACCTTGGATGATGATGTTGATACACATACTTCTATGTCTTGGATGAAGTTGTGTTGTCAGAGTGCTCAAACATCATACTTTGTTTTGACAAGTTTACCTGCTTCTGTTGAACACATGTATTGGATAAGTAAGAGGATATTATTTAATAGTTCCCTATGAAAGAGTACTTAAATATTAGCCATCTAGAATTACTTCAGATCAATGTTTAGTGTATGTCTGTAAGTACCAGATCATCTGCTTTTGTCAGTATTAACAATGTATCATGGCAAGTGACCTGACCTTCAAAGTGCTTTGCTGCACTTGGATTGCTTAACTTTACCTGCAGGCTTTGTTATTAGAGGGCTTTGAATAATAACTCACACAAATTCAGACAAGGAGTTCATTGCTATTTATTGATTGCTTCAAAGTCTACCACTTAACCTTAGTTGTTGCTCTTCTTGTAGTGAAAAAGGCATTTTAATTTGCATTAAAAGATGGTCAGGGCAATAGCACAAATCTGAGGAAAGCATGCTTCTGGATTAGACTTCTACAGAAGGTTGTCTCTAAGCTCCAATATGTGCAGAATAGTCTACTGTCTGGGAACCTTTATACCCTTGGCACAGCAGAGAATTCTTCACTAGCATATGATCCCTTGACTGCTTTCACACCAGGGACTCTGGTAGCAGGCAGTTTAGTAGTCCTGTTTCTTGTATGCTGTTGGCACAAGTTGCCATTCCACCCTTCTCTCCCAGCCTTGTTGATGGAGCTTGATGCAAGGTGGTAGATTGCACTTGATGAATGAAATAATTAACATCCAGAGACAGAGAGGGCTGGAAAAATAATGATTTTAAACACTTCCCCCCCTCACCACTATGTCGTGTGCGTCATCCGTTGTTGTGTCCCTCCCCCCTCCCCCCGAATATCTGTTGCTTTCCTTTCAAAAACCTCTAAGATGTATCTGAAATGCTGGTTTTTTTTCATGGCTGCTGCTGTCAACACTTGATGTTAAAAGTCCCTACTCTTTTCAAGAAAAATAACTTCAAGTTTTGTCCTCTGTGGAACTGTGATCAGAATTCATTCCAGCAACTGGAAGACACTCTGTGATGGAAATGAAATGCAGAACTGAGTTGTGCACATCTTGCTTGAGTGAAAGCAAAGCTCATATTCTTCTGTGCCTGGGGAATGGAAGGGGAGAATAATTTCTGATTTTACCCAGTTGATGCAGGTTACTGGTGCTGATGGGCTCCTGTATAATACTTGCCCAGGAGCTCTTGTAGCAACCTGCATTGAACTATCTCCTGGAGAAATCTGTTCTTGTGTCAAAAACACTAAGCCTATGCCCTGTGGTGGGGTGCGATTGAAATAGCTTCCTTCTTCATCCTGATTTCCTGGAAACAATGTAGCTGTTGGTTTGGCTGTCTTAAAAGTGGTGGTCCAGAGTTGTGGTGAGAGTTTCAGACCCTGATGAGGACGTGTGTTTGGAGTGTGAAATGCAGTAGCCTTAAGTGGGCAGTTCAACCTAAGTAGCATCTCAGGAACATGTATACACCCAGTACAAAGCAGGTGTTTATAAATCATTGTTGTTTGAGTGCTCAGCTGAATCGAGTGAGAACATGTATAGTCCTTGAAATAGTGTGCTGAAAAATGAGAACATTGAAGGGTGGATGAGTCAAGTTGATTTTCCTCTGTTTGCTGGACCAACTAGAGAGAGGGTGCTTGCATCCTTCCCTCCAGCACTGACCTTCTGTCCACCCTGATGAAACAAGCTGTTCTTTTCTTGACATATTTGAGCAGTCCCCAGGCAACCTACAGGCTTTCCATCTCTAGCAACCCTATGATATTCAGGAGGTCTTGCAGGTTACTTAAGCAGTAGTGGTAGTTACTGTTGTCATATAAAATTTGTGCCACAAACTGTTGAAAACACAGAAAGGAAGTAGGAGAGCTCTCTTCCACTGCTTCCTGTCCGAGGAGACTGAGGTGTAGATACCAGCATCTTCTGTACAACTAAAATGTCTGGAATTGCTTGAGAGACCATAGAGCATGTGGCTGTCCAAGTATAATGGACTTGTTTTTGTGGTAACAACACTTCTTGTATGAAATCATGAGAACAATTCTTGTTGCAGAGAAGTGTAACTGTTGTGGTTTAACCCCAGCTGTTTGCTCACTTCCCCCTCCCCCTGCTGGGATGGGGAGGAGAATTGGAAAAAGGTAAACAAACCCCTTGGGTTAAGACACTTCAATAGAAGTAAAATATAATACTAATAATTGTAATGAAAAGGGAGGTAACAAAAAGAGAAGAATAAAACTGAAGAAAAACCAAGTGATGCACAATACAGTTGTTCACCACCACTTGACTGATGCCCAGCCACTCCCTGAGCAATGATCAACAGCCCCTGGTCGATTCCCCCCCAGTTTATATACAGAACAGGATCTTCTGTGGTGTGGAATATCTCTTTGGCTAGTTTGGGTCAACTGTTCTGGCTCTGCTCCCTCCTGGCTTGTGCACCTGCTTGCTGGCCAGAGCATGGGAAACTGAAAAGTACTTGACTTTGAGTAAGCACTACTTAGCAATAACTAAAACATCGCTGTATTATCAACATTATTCTCATACTAGATCCAAAACACAGCATTGTACCAGCTACTAGGAGGAAAATTAACTCTGTCCCAGCTGAAACCAGGATAGGAACCAAAAGGCCAAGTTCTGTAGAAATCCAGGTGTGAATCTGCAAAATGCTGCAACTAAAGTTTGCCATTCAATTGACTTTGTGGACAAGAGGAACTGTTAGATAGATGAGGACTTCAGAGCTGCCTTTATCAGATTAGCTCAGAATTACCCCATTAGTCCCCTTGCATATGGAACTCCTACATGTAAGCCTGCTTCTTATAGATTCCTTAAATTATTAGGGGAAACAGGTCTTGAAACAGGCTTTGAAACTTCAAGCCTGATCAAGATTAAGGATATCTTTTTATGAGAGTATTTACTCTGTTGTTGCTCAGGGGAAAAATAGTGCTATAAACAAGCCAGGGCTTACTTGTTCCAAGCTTTGTTGTTCTACAGAGACTGTCTGTTAGGATCTAGCACTAGCATCAAGCGACTGTCCTGAGCTGTGACTAGCAGTCTGCAATTTTGCATTAGATATTATCTTGTCTCTTTGTAATCTTGTTTCCGGCACTGTAATGCAGCATGTATTCTGTTAAGGTAAGAGATAGTATTTTTAGTGTGTGTCTGTCAATAAGGGATCTTGATGCAAACTACTATTCTCTAAGAAAAGCGGCTCTCTCTCTAGTGGATCAGCGTGTTCTTGAGGTGCCTACCATGCAGTGTGACTTGTGGGTTATACCACATTGAAAGTGTTTGGTAGGAATCTGATGATACTATTTACTACTCCAGTGGAAGGTAGTATTTTTAGGATTTCTTTTTTTGTTATCCCTTCAGAAAGTGGTAGGAAGGCTGAGGAAACAGTGTACAAGTTAAAATATGGCTTGCATATATTGCACACTCTAATTTGTAATCTCTTCTTTCACCTTTTAAACGTCTAGGCTTCCTCACTTTGTTTACCATTGTCTTCAGATACTGTCCGGAACATTTGCTGTTACTCTTTTGTACCCATTCTGCCTTGTCCCAAATTGACTGATGGGAAGAGAGCATGTTGCTTTGTGCTGTTTCCGCAACACTTCATGTTGAGTGACTCAGCAGTGATCATGTGGAACTAGTTGTTACTATAGGGAGGACCTTGATAATACCAACTTATTCCCTTTCTTCCTTACTTTTCCCATCATCCTTTAGTCTGATTTTCCTATTTCACGACCCTCTTCTAGATTTCTCTTTTTCTAAATCTAAAGAATTGGGGGTAAGAGTTGGATCTACATTTGCAAGGCAAAGAACTAGGAAGAATTTAAATTCATTTACTAACAATATTTTCTCTTAATTTTGCCCCTTTCTTTCTGAATTTTATATGTAACAACTACTGATGTCTCAACTACATTCTTATTGTTTGGTCTAAGGTGAACTCCTTTGAGGTAATGGGTTGTACTTGCTTCAGTTAGTGTTCACTCTGGCGGTGACTTGTGTGTCACGTAGTGAAGAGTGTTACAGTACATCTTGTGCTCATTAAGGCAGAGTTAAGATGCTTAGAGGCAGTGTTAGGGTGCATAGAAGCATATTATCTCATATGCTTGGTTCTTGTTCAATAATATTGATGTTTCCTCTTGTAATTGCTCAAAGTTCAGATTCTTGTATGTATAACTTTATCATTCTTGTTTAGAGACTCAAGTATTATTTTCTTCTCTTGCAGGCCAGACCCAGGATCTAGTCAGATGAGACTGTGCTTGCAGGTTTTGAAAGCTGTCCAGAAACTGGCTCACGAATCAACAATTATGGCAAGAGAAACCTGGGAGGTTTTGTTATTATTTCTTCTTCAGATCAATGACACTCTTCTAGCAGCTCCAACTGTGCAAGGTTCATGTGCAACTTCCATTTGGTACAATTATGGGAAAAACCTTTAGCTCTGCTTGATGTTGAACTGCCAGGGGGATGGGAAAAACCTGGTAAAAGCTCTTAGTAGCCACCAAAGCACAGTAGCTCACTCCAAATTAGTCTATAATATTCTGAAATAAAGCATTGTCAGAAAAGACTGAATGATTTAGAGCTGAGTTTTCTTAAACATAGTTTTGCAGAACAGTGATCTGTACAGGACCAGTTCATGGTGAATGGTTTCAGACGATGTTATTCCCTGCTTGTTTCACTGAAGCTCCTATTGTCTTGCTGTTTGGCCTGCCTACTGGAAAATAGCATCATCAGTTTATACCTATTTTTTTTAAAAAAGACATCAATATAGATAAAGGCAATAGAAGACAGCCTCAGATCAGCGAATTCCCAGTGTCCCTTGGTGACGCATGTATGTGGCTTGTCTTTATATATTATGCTTCATCTTGTGAAAACAGTAGCTGGCCATAGGAAGCCATCAGGAATCACTCTTAAATAAAAAATGATAAAAAAAACCATAATGGACTTAAGAATCTTTACACACTTAAACTGAGAGCTCCTTGGGGAGGTATTTGAAGTTATTTAGACTGAATACTCACTAAAGGCATGCTTTATTTCTGTTATAAGGTGGTATTGCTGAGAATCTGGCTGAAAAATTAATTGGTGTGCTGTTTGAGGTGTGGTTACTGGCTTGTACACGGTGCTTTCCAACACCACCTTACTGGAAAACTGCCAAAGAGATGGTGGCCAACTGGCGACATCACCCTGCAGTAGTTGAGCAGTGGAGCAAGGTCATCTGTGCCCTTACTTCCAGGTAGGAGAAATCCCATGGAAACAAACGCACATATAGGGATGATCACTGTTATACGTGGCTTTTCTCTACAGTTTATTTTTGGGAGGCGCAGCAATCCAAAAGTGACTGAGCAAAGCAAAGTGAGAGCTCTTGCTAGTATCCTTGGCTTTTACTGTTTGTGTGTGTGTCTTCATTCTGCCAGTGAAGATCTGAATTGGATCATCTCTGTTATTGTGTAAATCTTAGCATCAATCTGATATTTAATACTTCATGGTGTGTGTGTATATTAGTCTCCATCACTGTGACTTTCATCATGTCTAGTGAATAATGAGTCATAAATATTAGTGTAGCGGTATAGTCTGTATGTTTAATAGTGGTCACCACCAAAGATATTAGGTGCTTGTTACTACTGCACGTTGCTTATTTGAGGTAGCTCTTCGCCTCTGCCTCTCCTGCCCTGCGGAGCTGTGTGTGCTGTAGCTGCCTGGCTCTTGTGCCCTGGCAGTGGGGAGGCAGTGGGCCAGAGGCAGGCTGCAGGCTCTACTCTGAGCAGTGGCAATCTCCTCCAGAGAGTGTTGGAGGAGATCTGTACCAAGCACTGCTAGACATGGGAACAATGGAGGGTTCTGTGGGCTGCAGGAGAGGTTAGGCTGTAGTAGAAGGCCCTGAACGGTGAGGGGAGTCTCAGTACCCTCAACACTGTGGTCTTTGTGGTATACAGTCTTTGCAGGACACATCTTAGCCTTCTGGAGGAAAGAACTAAATTAATTGTTGAGAAGTAGGGATCTGGGTCTCTTCCTTCCAGCGACACCAATAGCCATTTCTATGGAAGTTCAAAGATTTATTAAAATTGCTGCACTGTGGAAAAATTCAACAGTATGCTTTTCTGCTAGGGTTTATATTAAATCCAAAAACTTTTGTTTTTAAATTACCTGTCAAAATTCCAAATGTGGATGGATTTTTCCAAGTTATGCAGCTACTTGTTAAACCTGCGGGAAATAAAGCTGCAATACAAGTTCTGCGGATTTCCCATCCTATTTCTTTAGCTATTTTTAGTTCATTAGATATAACGTTGCATAACAGAAAATATTTTCTGATTCACTGATCTGAAAAGAACAGTTCTGTCACGTGCATTGGTGTTCTGCTCCATGCATGATGCCCACACTTTCTTCCACTGTTGACTAACAGTCTTAGTTCTGTGGATGCATAGTAATCTGCAGGTTTTCTGTAATGTTTTAGTCTGCTGTTCAGTAATGTTGGTTTATGCCTAATGCATAGAAAGCTGAACTCCTCTGAGGCTAACTTAAGTTCAGTGGTATTTTAAATTGCACTTTTAATGCTTCAGTGGAGCTCCAGCTTCAAACAGTTAAAAGTGTTGTTTTTGTAAACTGTTTTCTGTATTGGGTTATTAGCAGTAAGCTGAGAGTGAACATCTCAAAACTATGGAAAATTATATTTGGAAATCTGTACACATGTGCAGTGTTAATCTTAAGGATATGACTTCATAGCAGGATGAAACTAGGGTCTTACTTGTGTTGCTATACCAGTAGATATTATTTTTACCCATTTAGGGTGCTTTAAGTGTATTTTAACTGCCTTGGATGTGTGGATTACAATTTATTTCTGTTTTCAGTCATTATTGAAAATGTCCCAAAGTTCAGATAGCATTCAGCCATGTTCCTTGAAAAACTGATTTCTTGCAGCTCGTAAGGGGACAATTGAAGTAGTGCGGTCTGCTGCAGAACAGAGATGGGGGGCATGACTTTGCATGGGGTTTGCCCAGACTCTTCTGGGTTTATCAGAGCTAGGTAATACCTCAGCAAAAGTCTTCTATGGGGTGATCCCTCTGGGGCACTTAATGTAAATGGGTGCTGGGCCATACTGGAAAGCAGTTACTGCCTGGTACAGGTGTGTGTATTTCTGGTTTGGACCTGAAGAAGGCCTCATGTCCTAAAGTTCATTTACTTTTCTGTCCAAGCTAGTTACTGTGGTAGACTGTGATTCTAAACACACTTTGAGTGTTTTTTGCGTTAGTTAGCTGCAAGTTACTGTGGTGCCCAGTGCTGGGGGAAGTGGAAGACTGTAATTCAGCCTATTTACAGCTGGCCTCTAAATCCAAAGTTACACTTTTGCTCTCCTCCGCTTTCTCTTTGTTGTAATGCCCTTATCTCTACAAATCTATATGGCTTTATAAGTGGGCAATGACTAATGGGACGTTTCTTGTCCATTACAAGCAACTTAAGCTTTGAAATAAGGACATGAAGCAAAAGATGGTGCTAAAAGTGAGTTTACCTTAGGAAAAAACCTGATTTCTAGGAATTCTAGGGTATTGAGGAAGTGCAATTTGGATCTCTTCCATCCTTTTAGGGAACACCAAGGTTATATTGATCAGGGAAATTGATCTCTTAAGTTTGCAAAGCTGGGGATGACCAGGGGTCAAATCAGACAGCAGTGGCTCAGTGCAGCTTATTGGTGACTGGTCAGGTAGTTATAGCACTTCCAGAGAAAGATCTCAGTTTATCTAAGCTATTATCCTCATGACATTGCATTGCTGCGAAGCCCTCTCCGGGCTCGCTCTTCAGTGTTCTGCAACTCCCAGCTTCTGCAAAACATAGTGTATCTTTGTGGAAGAGCTGGCTACTCTGTGGATTGTAAACCCCATGCTACTTGTAGGATGGCATCGAGTGTTGCTCAGTGTGCTGGTGTAAATTTTAAGTCACCAGTAACTTGGAATTTAGACCTGTAACCTAATGTGACTTGCTGGTGTCATTGAATGCTTTAACAAGCCTTGAGGATAAAGGCTTAAATTCCATTATTATTCCCCCTCCTTATGTAGCATCTTGTCAGTTATGCATGTGCTGCTGTTAATTGGTAACACCCCTGGGTAGACAGATGGGAGAGCTGCTATAGGGTGTTATGACTTAACAATTTTTTGATTTGGTTGGACATTTGGGCAAGCTCCAAGGCATGTACCCTTCAAACCTTTAAGGCTGCTAAATGACTGTAAAATGGGGATCTCTAGGAAAAGTTGGGATGTTGCATTGTTGCTTGTGGGCTCATCTGTGGACTGCTCATTCCTTTGTGGCTCGAATGCACTGTTAAATTTTTGAGGAGTATTAACTGAATGACAGATCTGTCTTGACTTGCTTTCTAGATTGCTGCGTTTTACATACGGACCTTCGTTTCCTCCGTTTAAAATTCCTGATGAAGATGCTGGTCTGATTCCTCCTGAAATGGATAATGAGTGTGTTGCACAAACTTGGTTTCGCTTTTTACATATGCTGAGGTATTGTAATTACAGCCATCCATTGTTTGTATTCTTGCATCATTTCTATAAATCTGCATGACAAATGAAAAATTTCTCTGGAGATAGCTGAACGAAGTGCAAGAAACTTGTACCAGTGCCCTGCAGCAGTTCAGGGCAAGGCTGTGAGTTCAACTTTAAACTCTTTGACTCTTTGAGAATGTAAACCGGTTCATTTAATTAAAAAGTTTTTAGCTATTTGGCATTTTGGAGGATCTGAAAAACAGGACTTCAATACAATTTTGTTTCTCAGAGGTAGTAAACAGGAAAAGCAGAACAATAGCTCCAAGAGATGTGTACTGCTTCCATTTATTGTCCAGAGTGTTATATTTAACCTACAGAAAATTATGTTAAAAATGAATGTATCTTTGTTTTTATGAAGAAAGCTATACAGTTAATTTTAAACATCCATGTTATTTTTCCTAAAATACACGACTGAACTAAGTGGCATGCTTGTTTTCAAAGATTCTTGAGAATGGCATTGCATTAATCTTCTGAATGGCCAGAATATTAAACTTTTCATCTAAAATGTTATTTACTAATTAAAGCTAGATAAAAGTTAGACTGTTCAAAGTCTACTTCTAAATAACTACAAAAACTCTGTTTTTCTGCATTTGTGATGGTAACATCACAAGTACTCTTACTCTTCAAATCTGGAATTGCTGTTACAGGATTTGAATTGCTTGGGAAAAATTGGTCAAACTTTTATAACCCATCCCTTTCTTGTCACTGTTTACTGGCAATATTTAATTAATTGCTTACCTTTTAAAAATAATTTTGGCCATGTAAGAACCTCTTAAACTGAGTTCAAAAGACATCAAAAGTAATTAGAATAATCCCACAGTTGCAGTAATATTATCAAGTGTGTGCTCTGGTTCCTTGGATCTTAAAATTAAGTATATCTGGGTAACTTTTGAAGTGAAGGCAATTAAGTACTGCCAACACAGAAAGTGAAAACTGACTTCCTGTGATAGTAACAGCTAAAAATGCATTGGTACTGGATGTGTTATTTAAATGTCTTAGACTGTTATATGAAGTATTTTTAGAATCCTAACAGCCATTCTTAAACTGACTGAAATATATTTTGTTCTTTTTGTTTGCAGTAATCCTGTGGATTTGAGTAACCCAGCCATTATTAGCTCTACCCCCAAATTTCAGGAGCAGTTTCTGAATGTGAGTGGGATGACTCAAGAACTGAATCAGTACCCCTGCCTTAAACATCTGCCTCAAATATTCTTTCGTGCCATGCGTGGGATCAGCTGTTTAGTGGATGCATTCCTAGGTAATGTTTTTGTCTTACCTGTGGATAGCTAGGAATAGTAACTTAATTTATTCCCTTTAAATCTGTCTTCTCCATAGATACAGCCATAACAATTTATCATTTGCAGGTGTATCCTGGAATGAATAAGGAAGGGACCTCAGGTCACTTTCAAATAACCATCTGCATACACAATAGTGATACTTGAATGCGCAAAGTTGATGACCTTAGTTTCAAATGCAAAACAAAATGATAAATCTGAAGTCCAAAATAAAACCGGCTGTCCCTTCCCCAAACAAGGCAGCTTTCTTTTTTTCATGTAATCAACAATGCAAGTGTTACACTTTTAGTGTGTTGTGAGGGCTGGCCACTGTATTTATAAACTTTGTGGGAACACCTCTGTGTGATGCCTGTTTTCAGAAGGTGCTGAATTTTGACTGTTATTTTCAGATCTTTATATTACAAGTGCCAGTTTCACATGGTTTACAATTAGTGAGTCATTAGTACTGCTGAGAAGAAAAGCTCTGTTTCTCTGTGTAATGGTAACTGAGTAGCTCAGATTTAGCTGAAAGGTAAAGTAGATGTAAGCACTGACTGGTGAATTTTAAGTAACACCATATAGCACCTGAAATCTAAAGTGTTATTGTTGGTATGCTTCAGACTTATTAAAAATTACTCAGAGAAAACATGCTATTGTAAACTCTGTAGAGCTGCCTGTCTCCTACTGCTTTTTTGCTTAAATGTATGCAAACAAATGTTGTCATCTGTCAGAAGTGCGAGCTGATGTGAGACTGCAAAAGACTTGAGCAGATACGTAAACTGTTCAGAAAAAAAATTGGCTGTGGAATTACTGACAGCTTTTACATCCTGTTTGTCTTTTTAAAAACCTGAATGGTTTAGTCCTTTTAAGCAAAGCATCTTCAGTGTCTCTTGTCTCACTGAATTACAAGATTCTGATCCTTTTTACCAGAAATACATTCTTTGTTTCTTAAAAATATTGCAAGGAGAAGGTTCATCAGTACCCTATTCCCCATTGCAAACAACTTTTTGTCACTGTAGATTTCACTTTTGTAGAAGTAGCTTTGTTAAAAAAGTTACAGTGATGTAAAAGAGCAAACAATAATTTTTCTTAAGCTGTAGTATTGAACTTTGAAGCCTCTTGTGTCCGCTGTTCTTCCACATGTCTTGCCACCAATTTTAAGGAATTTTAATGATCACATTTTACTTGTAACAGATGTAACACAAAATATTCAGTAGTCTGTCAAATTATATCATGATTTGTTAAAGGAGGATTCTATATAGGCAGTATGTGGCCTAATCTTACGAAAACAACCTCCTTGTGTTACTCCGTCAAACTCTGTCTTCTTACTTATGATAATAGGATTTGGCATTCTGCACTGAAACAATTTAAACAAAAAAGAAAAGTTCCAGCTGAGCATTGGTAGAAGGTGTTCCTCTGAAGTGTCTTTTATTGGCTGTGAAAACTGAATTGAATTTAAAAAAAACCAACTGTTAAATTGAGTATGTATTGAGGAAAACCATGCTATATCCAGAGGTTTTGTGAAAGTGTGATTGATAATTAATTTACAGTGAAGAAAACAGTTTGTAATGTAAGACTTGTGAAGGGGCCATCTTGCAGTGGAGGCAGAGGAAGAAGCCTCTGTTAGCTTTGCACAGTGCATGCACCTTTGCTGAGATGGCTGTTGCAGTGAATTCCTCTTGGACCTTAAAAATAGTCTGGGCTTCTTATCTGAGACTTTTAACTCACTAATGGTGTGGTAGTCCTTTTTGTGTTCTGCATCTGGGTGCCTGAAACTCCATTCCCAACGGTGATCACATACACAACTCCTTGCCTGGATGCAGTGGCAGGGGTATGTGACTATATTGGGCATTGGAGTCTTCCACACTGACTGGCTGTGGAGTGCTTCTGTGGTCCCCTGGCAGGCCAAACTCTCCTGGTAAGCATGCCAGGAGCTTTGCTGTCTACATGAACTTCACATAGGATGTTGAATCAGAGACTTCAAACCTCTGAAGATCTCATGTAGCAAGATGAAACACCTACGGTGATGGTAGTTCACAGGCAAAGACTGCAGACTATGATGCACTTGGGCACAGGAGAGCTTTTGGTGAAATTAAATTCAGGCTGTAGCTGTGGATGTGAGTGGGCTCAGGCAGACTTCAGAGCTGCAATGTGGACCCCTTCAGCTAAGACTAACAGGAGATCTCATTGCCTTCTAAGCCAAGTGCCAAAGCACATGGCGTTCATCTTGCACTGCCTGACATATTCCTACATGTGTGTGTTTGGCAAAATGCTGCATCCTTTTTTTCCAAAAAACTGTACCAAATCAGTAAGTTTCATAGTTGACACTCTGCTGTCTGTGTGGAGTGTAACACTAATGGTTGTTACGCGTGAGGTGTAACACTAATAGTTGTTCCATAATGTGTTATGAAAAGTACTTGTATGCTTTAACATGGTCGAAAGAATCTGTGTCCAAATCTTCAAGCACACTGCAATTCCACCCTTAATTTTTCAAATTGGATGTGAGAGTGGTGACGTTCATTAAAATGGGAAGAGGTGGTGTTTGTCACTTCAAATTTTGCAGAGGGCTAGTTGCTTCTGATTCTGATTGGGAAGAGTAGGTTTATGCACCACAAGTATTTCCCTGGAGCTGGGTAAAGGCTTATCTAATGTCCTGTTGCTGCCAGAAAAATTATAGCTTGTTCTACTGTCTTACCCTATCTCTTGTCCTGACTTAGTATTTGACTGTTTAGCAAGCAGATTCAGCTTGCCAGACTAGCAGAAAACTGCATGGTGGATGGGTTTCATCTTAATTTAGTGAGCTAAATTGGCTTTAAAGGGTCAGACATCTTAGGGATGTCTCAGAATGGGGTGTAGGAGATGTGGGTGGAAAAGAAAGGCAAAGGTGAGAGGCATCTGAATTTTGGCAGGAATGAGCTGTTAACTTGGTTTTGGCAAATGAACCTTGCCCCTTTCCCTCTGCCTGCTTCTCGACTTGGTCCTTCCGTGCGCTGTTTCCCATATTCTTGAGGTGTGGGATTCTTTGGTGTTTTTTAATCGTTTGCTTATCTAATGTAAATGGGGTTTTCTTTTGCTTGTGCATTTATTTCTGTTAATAGTAAAAGGGGAAAGATGTTTTTCTTACTGCTGTTGTTTTGGGGGGGCAGGGGGGAAAGACAGTGTTATTTACGGAAGGCCCAGATGTTTACTAACTGGGCTGCTGTGTGTAAGTGTATGGAATTCTTGCTGAAAGCTTGCTTTATTTCTTGATCTGCAGGCATTTCACGACCCCGGTCAGATAGTGCACCACCCACACCAGTAAATAGGCTGAGTATGCCCCAGAACGCTGCTGTTAACACCACTCCACCCCATAACCGAAGGCATCGGGCAGTGACTGTGAATAAAGCAACAATGAAAACCAGCACTGTAAGATTTCATATCCTGTGTTTAAGTAGCTGACCCTTTTGGTAGCTTCCTCGATTAGAAGAAGTAATTTCCTTGTATCTGGGAGCTGATATATTCTTCTGTTCAAATAGATAACTACTGCACATGCTTCAAAAGCGCAGCACCAACCCTCCTCTACTTCGCCACTCTCTAGCCCAAACCAGACAAGTTCCGAGCCACGGCCACTACCAGCTCCTCGCAGGCCAAAGGTTAACAGCATCTTGAACCTCTTTGGATCGTGGTTATTTGATGCAGCATTTGTTCACTGTAAACTTCATAATGGAATAAACAGAGACAGCAGCATGACTGGTAAATATTACTGAAAAATATATGTACACTGTTTCCTTGTTCTATAACATTTCCTACCTGCAAGATTAACATATGCATAATCAAAAAACAACCAACCAAAAAAAAAAAAAATCTGAAGTGCTGTATTGTGGTTAACCCCTCCCAGCTGAGACAGCACCTGTTATTAGCCAAGCAGGTGTCTGGGGGCTTTAAAATTTAAAAAATTCACTTTTTATTATTAAACTCTCCCTTGCTGTAACAAGTATGGCAGTTCCAATTATGCTAGTGGGGAAAATTTTATTAAGTGAAGGAAATAATGTGATAAGGGTCCACTTCATAATTTGAAATGTGCTTGAGTATCTCTGAGTAATAGCAGCTTTTTATAATGCCTCTTCAGTGTTTGAAAAATTGTCAAACATCACTTCAGATGCTGCACAAAGTGGTACTTCTGCTTCTTTTTGGAGTGTGTTATGAAAACAGATGTCCTTAAAATAGTGAAGTTGCTGCCTTTCAGTGACAGTTGCTACATGTTTCCATATATGGCCCAATACTTTGGTTGTCTTCAGTCTTTAGCTGCTAGATTTAGTCTCCTATGCTTTGCTCAAATTTAGATGTTAGATGTTTTGATACGTGATGGCAGAATTAATGTGCTCTGCTCAGAGAGGATGCTTTTAAGCACTCTTCTTCCTTTTGGAGATAATATTCAGGAAATAATAAACTTTCCTTTGTGTTTTTCCTGTTCTTCATGTAATATTTTGAATGTCTGCTAAATTCTTTCAAGAGATCTATCTATTAAGAGCTCGCTGGCCTAAGTAAGAAAAATAGGAGGAAGAGGTTTGTTGTAGCAAGTTGGGTTTATAGTGGGACTTGACAGCAGAAGTTAAAACTGATGATCTTCCTTGTTTGTTTTGTTACAAATCCCTGTTGGACGCAATGGGTTTAGGATTTGGGATCTGTGAAAGATATTTTTAGGTACGCAGCACATGGTTTTTGAAAGAGTTCAGTCATGGATTTTTGTGGCAGGAGATTCAAGTCCCTCTGTAAAAGGCCCATGTGGCATTAGTAGGAAAATAACTGAGCTTAGGAAGGAGTAAGGCGTAATTTGAGGGTGTGTTCAGTTCCATATGCAGCTAATGTATTTCTGTATCTAATGCTTTTCAGATTGATTGGATCGTGTTAATTTTAACATAACTTGTATCTTGAGCAGTTTTGATGAGGTGCTTGACCTGAAAAGGATGTCAGCTGAGGTGCTGTACAGTGTCAGCTGTAAACAGAGGTGTTATGATCCTAGCAGAAGTACACAGTCATCCAAAATCAAAATGATTTGATTTCTTTGAAAGGGGTTCCAGGGCCTTCTGTTTATATGTGCAGTGTCTTAGGTCTCCTAACAGCAGTCGGAAAATTGTCATATTGGTAGCCTTACAAAGGGACTTAACTAGCTCCCTGAAAACTAAAACAACTATTTGGAAATCACTAGATTCTGTTCCTCCTCCATGCCCTTCAGAGCTGTCCATAGTAAGAGCAGTTTTTGCATGTCACGCATTCTGCCGTTCATTAGTAGCAGTAGATCCAAGGGAAACGTTGATGGAGACCCAGAAAACTGGCTGTGTTATGTCCTGATTTTCTAGCAATTTGTAAGATGGAATTAACTTACAGAATTCAGTGCAGTGTTTTCTGCCCTTCCAGGATGCTGTGAGTGTTGTTACTGCTGTGTAAAGTACTGGTCACAGCAACTCTGTGGCAGGCTATCAGAAGGAGAGCAAACTGAAGGTGGACCCATAGTGCTGAAACAGTAGAGACGTGCCAAAGTCCAATTGCCTGATTAATCCTTTTGTATAAATCCTTTTGCCTAGCCTTTCCCTTAGGTGGGAAAATGTAGCAAGACTTGTAAAGGGCTAGGCTCCTGCAGTTTCTATTGACTTGAAGCATCAGTACCTTTTACATCAGGTTTAAGTCCAAACTGAAAAGCTTCTGTTCTGGGAGTCTGATCTGTGAAGCGTGATGCCTCCAGGTGAAGTCTTTTCCTCCTTGAACAGTGTAAGGCAGGAGGTACTGTGCTGGACTTATGAGGTGGGCCAGGAGGATTGTGTACTGTGGTTCCCCTCCATCACACAAAGTGGGGCCCATCAGTGATAATCAGACCTGCATGTTGTGCCCATCTGCCTGTGTCTCCCTATGCTACCCGATATAGATATGGCTTGAAGAAAGATGGCAGCAGAGAGAGGGGACAATGAGCTGCCACAATCCCTGCCATTAGGAGAGAGGACAAAAAGAAATCTGCTTCTTTTTGGCTGCAGGTTGGCTATATCTGTGTCTCATGGTCCATCTGCTGTCCTCTGTAGTCTAGTAGAGTAACGCTTTTGCCACTAGCTTGAATGTGCTTACTATGTTTGACACTGCTGTTGGTAATCTTTGCATTAGTCTCAGGAAATGTAATTATTTTTAGGGATGCTTTAAATATTTTATGATTGGGAAGTTTATGCACTTAAAATCAGCTTTGCCATGTAGTGTTGTCTCCCACTGGCCCACACGCTCTGTTTTTCTTTTAGGTCTGGGACTGCAGCTGTATAAGATCTCAACAGCTTTAAAACTTCCTAATGTTCAATTTGTTTCAATGCCATGCAGTTAAGAACTTATTCGGTCATAGCTGTCTGTTAGGATTTCTCTATTTTGTTGCTGGCTGAAGGACTGAGGACCACTTTGAAAAAGGAAGAGGTGAAATACCTTGACACAGATTGCTCCTTGGTCCTGCAGAGAGATCCCCTTCCCCGGGACACCTTTCTGGAACACTGCATTTTCTAGTGTGTGTTTCTCATTCCTCTTCTGTCATGTGATGCGTTCTCAATGAGCACCCATATGACATGATTTCTAAAGAGGTATTCATGAGCTAAATGTGAGTGCCAACCAATATGTTGGATGAGCTGCATTCCCAAGTTCTAGTTCAGAAAGTAGTTCAGTTCTTTAAAATGAACCCTGCTGATTCACATGACTAGCATATTGTCCTTCTGCCATGTCGCAACACAGGTCTTTTTGATGAGCTTTAGGATGTAAAGAGCAGTTGATTCAGGCTGATGTGAATGAGTACCTGTCTACCCTTGCTTTTCTCCTTGTCCTGGAGCCTTACACATCTTACTACTTGAACTATTTAACCTCCAAAAAGGAAGTAAAGAAAAATGACTGGTGGAACAAATATGCAATTTCTTGTAGGTTCTGAGATGAAAAATATCTGGATGGATGGAGGTGTAACCAAACTTGCTCTGCTTGACCCTGCTTTGCCCAGAGGCTGACAGTATTATCACCAGAGGTCCCCTCTAGCCTCAGCTCTTTTCTGATTCTGTCGGTGTAACTGCTGCCCCACTATTGTTCAATCTTCTGTCACCTTCATTGGTAAACGTTTTGTACCAACCCTTGCATGGTTCAGGGTAATTGTTGGTGTTTCACATTTGTGGTTGCTGTGGTTTTGTCTGTCTCTGTTTGGGAAGAGAGAGAATTGTTCTCTCCCACAGGATTTGCTGGAGGTCATCTGTTGTACTGACTTGAGTATTGATAGAGTTTATTACCTGGAAGGCAGTCTTCCTGTTTGCTCTTTGAGTCCTGTCCTTCAAGACAGTCTTGTGGTGGTGTTTGGATTCTGAAGCAAAACAGCGATCGTGTCATGGTTGGTGTAATACTTCTGTGCCTCAAGTGTCCTATATCACGTTTTAGTTTCTGCACTGAGACCTTGTTGGGGGAGCTTTATGGCTTTCTAGCAGGCAGATAACAAACATTACTCTGTATTATGGTGAGAGAGGAAAAAATGTGTTTGAAGATGCATAGTTGGTTTGAAAGGAGTTGGATCCTGCTGATGTCTTTAGAATTAGATGGCTGCATGGTACTTATTTAGCTGTTAGTGTAGCATAAATTGCTCCCTATGATTGGTACTGCAGAAAACTCCTTCATATGAAATTATCTATGAAGCCTTTGTGAAGTTAACCCTGAATATGACAGCTCTGGGGTTTGTGTACATGTGCCAACTGTAATTTCATTGTCAGGATGTGCTTCAGTTAGACAAGCTTGGCCATACACTGCATGCTGATGTTAGTTGCTGTCCTCAACAACTTGTGAGAATTGGAAGAAACTCATTAATACCTCATGCCAGAATTTCAGCAACTGAGTCTTCCAGTCTGAGGGGCTCACTGTTAATCCTTGTACCAAAAGAAGACAGTCATAAGCCTGCCAGCTGTGTGTTTTATAGCAGCTGAAGGAGTCTCACCTAGGTGGGTTGCTGGTATCGCCCAGGTGCTGTTGGCAGTGGGGCAGTCTTGGGGTATAGTTTTAACCTCATCTCTTCTGGCTCTGTCACTAATATTAATGTCCCAAAGAGTATTTCTGCAGGTCTAGGAGCAAACTATGAGAAGGCTTGGTTAGGGCCATGCTGAGTGTTGCTGAGGGGCTTGGTCACAGGTCTTGATCTGACCCTGCACATTCAAACAAGCAGCTGTTAAGAGGTGGTGGCACTCTCTCCTGGTACCTGGCTGCAGGAGCCTTTCCTCTCTTCTTTTTCTGGAGATTGTTTTTGAGACGATGATATTTCTGGTAGTGTTCTGCCTTCTGCTTCAGAAGATTACTGATTGAACTGGTGATCAGGGGAGGTATGCTTGGGTATCCTGGTTGTTAGTAACTTGCCTTAGGGAAGATGGAGCTGTAACACCGTCAGGAATTCATGGTTTGGAAGCAAGATATTGCTGTGAGGAGACTCTGCAGGTAAGTAATGTTCCTACTACAAGACGTACCCCAAGTCAAGGAAGCCTTAGGATAGCCTAGGGTATACTCCATATACAGTGCAACATAGGGAAATGTACTTGAGCTGGGAAGGGTTAATACATCCTTTTAAAGAACTGATGTACACTGATATCAACAGCTCCAAATCTTGGTAGTATTTTGTAACTTTTTGTTCATTGTTTTGCATGGTACTTTCAAAGCCATAATTTTGGACCTGAATGCCAATTTCCTATGTGTTTAACGAGCTTGCTGTATCATAAAGCTTTTAATCTATTTTTTAAAAAAGCTAAAAGCTTCTTAACTTATATTACAATTTCACCATCTTAAAAGTATTTTATAACTACTGCTGTCCTTTGATTTGTTTCCATTTTATTTCTATTATCTTGCAGCATCTTTTATCCAAATTCTTCTTTCTTATAAATCTTGTAAGTAGGAACCAGTAGCTTTTCCTTAATTGCGGTCATGCTTTTCTTTTTCCATAATCCCATATTTTATTTGTAAATTCATTCTCATTGTCTCTTGTAGCTTTTGCACTTTTACTTGAAAAAGACAAGTAATCTTTTTGTGTGTGTTTTTGAATGGGGAAGATTGTTGGCAAAAGCAAATTAATCTGCCTGAATCAGTCCCATCTTTTCTGTACTTTAGTCTGTGATCATGTCATGAGTTTCAGGACTTTGCACTAACCATGGTTTGTTTGTTTTTTTTTTTTACTTAAAGCTTATTTTACAGACCTAGTGTTTGATTTGTATGCATTGTGCATGTAGTGTTTTTTTCCAACTACAATATATTGCTGGATAGCTTATTTAGGACAAAAAATGGCTCATGGGAAGATGCATAAAGATTTGTGCTTATTTGTTACTTATGTCATGAAAATTTGCAAGGTAATAATAGGTTAAATGATGAATTTAAAGGCAAAAACCGAAGAGTAGGCACTTATCATAAGGACGTTTCCTTTAAAAAATAAAACAAACCCGCATCTGTAAATTAACAAGTGTTCCAACTGTCAAAGTGTTAATGGGCCTCTGTTTGCAAGACTGATTGTGAACCTCATTTTCCCCAGTGTCCCAGGCTTGAGATAGAGGAGGTTCTCTGGTACTGATAGAACTACATTGGTGTGATTCATTTAGAAGCACACTTTATCTGTTGTGCTTTGTAGCTTATAAAAGTTTTGAAAATCAGTATAGTCTTAGCTAAAAAATAAAAAGGAAAGTGCTCTTTATGCTGTTAGTAATCCAAGGGTGAAGTTGTCAAAGGAAAAAGAAAAACGAAGGAGCGGGGGAAAAAAATCACATTGAGAGCAATATTTTTTTTTTTTTTTTTTTTTTTTGGATTGCCCTCCTGGAAGAAAGGATGAAGCCAGCAAAGCAAGTAGCCTCCTGCATTGTATGCATGTGATACTGATAGTGTGAAAGGGGGACCAGAAATCTCTGTAGAAAGACGTGAAGTTAACTGGCTTGGGCTGGTAGAACCCTCCTGCGGGGAGCAGGCAGCACAAAGCTTGACAGAGCCACATCCCGTATAGGTAACAGTGGGCTCAGAGACTTCTGTGGAGCGTATTGTGGGACAGGGAGTAGGAGAGGGCCAGCCTCTCTGGTAGCTGTGGTCTGGAGGCTGTCTAACCTCAGGTTGATTTGGCAATTGCAGTGGTCATGTGAGGAGAGGGGGACGAAGTCAGGAGAGCAGGTTTCAGCAAACTTCTTTTTCTGATATGCATCCTTAGAATTTTTTTAATAAGTACGTTTATACAACAAAATTGGATCAAAACAGGTTGGTGTTCAGCACAGCATGAGAGATTAGCTGAAAATTAAGCACTTGCTTGGAGGTCACAGTAATGACACTGTCTAAATGTTTATTGGTATTTAAGGTGGTAAGGCAAGTTGGTACTTCATTTTTCTGGAGATGAGAACTAGGTGAGAGAAGATCCTTGTCCTCCAGAGAGGGTAGGAAGCTAATACTGGATGTAAGTGTACTCTTCCCAGCAGAAAGTTGAGACAGGCTGTAGAATGTGAAGGTCAGTTGTTGTCATCTGTATAAAGAAAAAGTTACACCCAAAAATACTTTCTAAACAAGAGACACTGGCTCAAATATAGTCAACTAACAGCTTCATGATAACTACTAAATTTGACGTGATCTTTGTGTCCAGGATCCCATGAGCCTATTATATATGTTAACACACACAGTGAAATGCTGTTTTTTCTCTTCCCAGCTATAGCAACTCAAGCTAGTGTGGAATTTCGCCGGAAAGGATCACAAATGTCCACAGACACAATGGCTTCCAACCCCATGTTTGATGCGAGTGAATTCCCAGACAACTATGAAGCGGGAAGGGCAGAGGCGTGTGGGACACTGTGTAGGATATTTTGTAGCAAGAAGACTGGGGAGGAAATATTACCAGCTTACCTATCCCGGTACTAACCTATCTTCCGGTTGCTTTATTGCTATAACTTTATGGTGCAAATTAATTCAGGGCAAATGGCATTCAGTTACTGTCTGAATCCGGTGTTGCCAATTCAAAAGAACCTGGTTAGCCTTCAGATGCTGTAGGTGGGGATTCCTGGCTAAACAGAATAGTGACTTCCTTTAGTCTTCTCATGGTGTTGGTTTTTGTTGAGTTTTCTTCCAGTCTCAGTTGAAGGGAAGTCCCTCACACAACATAAGTGTTCTCCAACAAGGAACTGCAAAAGAAACTAAGTGCTTTAGGATGATGGCCAGCTAGGTTCCTGCCTCCCAGCTTTTTCATTTGAGCTGGTTATGTTGCTGACCAGCATGTCCTGTCTATCCTGTCCCCCCTGAAAGATTTTGCAGTATTTTTCTTCTGTTGAGGAATTAAAATCAAGGTCTTACTCCCAGCCTTACATGGGAAGGGAGTAGTGGGAGAGTATGTGATCCAAGCGGTGTTACTAACTGTCTGGGCTGTATTTGCACAGCTTCCAGTCCATGTGTTGCAACAAGTCAGTGGTTTCAATAAAACTGTGCTGCACTGGCTTTCTACATGAAATACATGTGATTTGTGAGGGGGTTTTTGTTAAGCTGGTTAGGTGCATTTGCCTGTGCTTAAGTAACTTGGGGGGGTGCTCATATAAAGATTTCCTTGCACTGGTTTTGAAACTTAGTCTGTGGCTGCAGATTCTTGTTCATGTGGAATGCTGATGCTTTTTATGTGGAAATAATTTCATCTTATCTTTCTTTGTCAGATTTTACATGCTTTTAATTCAGGGTTTGCAGATAGCAGATTTCGTTTGCCACCCTGTTCTTGCCAGTGTTATTCTAAACTCTCCTCCTTTGTTCTGCTGTGACCTGAAAGGGATTGATGTCGTGGTTCCTTATTTCATTTCAGCTCTTGAAACTATTTTACCTGACAGGTAAATTGCTATTTCCATATAAACATAATCATAAATGTGGGGAGGTGTTTGTCATCAGTGGTTTCTGTCATTCCTGAGTAGTTTTCACTGAAGGAATTCTGTAATGTGGGCCCCATGGTGTGTATGTATTTGACAGTAATAATTGTGGCACTTCATAAGCTCTAACTTTCAGGTTTTAGTGCAATTTTCTTTAAAGTAAAAATAGTGCTTATTTTAAATTAAATGTGTGTTGTTATCTACATATTCATTGACAGAAAGCAATTTCTGTAAGAAAAGGTAAACGAGTGGTTTAGCTCAAATATATTGAAAGCTTACTGATTTTTAAGTACAATTTCATAAGATATTAATTAGTGGCTGTTGTTGCAGTGAATTCATTAAGAGAGTGATCTTACATATCATTAAATAGAAAAATTGATAATTTAGACTGGTGAAATTGGAGTAGGTTCTTAAACAAGATGTAACCTTACTTATCAAAGCCTTACAGATTTCTGGATGTTTTGCTAAGTAATGCGCCTGATGCTACTCTGTGCATACCTTCTACAACATATCTTTTATGCTGTGGTACTCCATTTCATTTTGAAGTTATGCATAGCGCTTATCTTCTGGGCTTAAATCTGAGGCACTGCTGCTTTTGGGTAGAAGAATTTGCTGGTAGCTACTGAAAAAAGTTGATCTGTTCACTAAGCAGCTTGTGTTTTATGCAATATGCACATGAGCATATTCTGCGGATCTCTTGATAATCCTGGGTGGGTTTGAGTTGTAATAAGCCAGTAGAGGCTTATGATCAAAACTTCTGTCTTTGAAGATGCAATATATGAATAATACTTTCATCAGCCCGTTGCTTTTATATGGGGATACAAAATCCTTAGCAAGTGATGGTTCTGGCATGAATTCGTTGTGTTATTGCTGCTGTTTAAAAGAAAGAAAAAAAAAGAAGAATTCTGAGTCTAGAAAGAAACAGCTGTGTTGTGTGCTGCAAATTATTTAAGAACACTGGGTGGTTGTATATTTAATTGTAACTTAATTTGGCTTCAAATTCCTGTGAAAAGTTGATTAACTGCATGATGCTTTAATTTGCAGAGAACTCTCAAAGTTTAAAATCTATGTAAACCCCACAGAGCTAAGAAGAGCTTCGATTAATATCTTGCTGTCTCTGTTGCCTTTGCCTCATCATTTTGGAACCATAAAGTCTGAGGTAGTAATCTTACCATTTTGCTTTACAATTCCGTTTTTGTTTTCCTGGTTGTTTTGGAATGGGATTTGAATGACTTGTGGGTTGTATTTGGTGTTTCGTTTAGCACTGAAACTCTTACAGTAAGTCTGTGTTAGTAAGACTATATTACAAATTGTCAGTAGCAATGTGTGCTGTGGATATTGATTTTTGAAACCAGTACCATGCTGGCATGATCTCTAATTGATAACAAAATAAATGTATTTTTCCTTCAGGTTGTCCTGGAAGGGAAATTCAGCAATGATGACAGCTCAACGTATGATAAGCCAGTAACCTTCCTTTCCTTGAAGTTGAGGCTTGTGAATATACTTATAGGAGCTTTGCAAACAGAAACAGATCCCAACAACACTCAAATGATACTAGGTTATTTCAACTTTTTTATTTACTAACTGTGTTATAGAGGTGTCTGTCTTAATCTGTCCTGGAATAATATGGGTTATTAGTTATGTGTTGCTTTGCAAGGAAAAAGATGAAGTTTCTGACAGGTTGTCATCTGTATAATCTCCCTCATAATACGAAAACATCTTGAAAAGCTTCATATTTTTGTTCAAGTAATCTTTACAGATGTGGAATAGTACTTGAAAAATAGAGGTGGGAGTAAAGCACATTCTACCAGGAAGTCAGTCATAACTAGGAATGGAAATAGGAGAAGATACTGATTTAATGTTGGGAAGGATTCTTGACTTAATGGTTTACAGGGAACATTTTAATTTTTTGCATGATTAAGCCTAGAAACAAATGGAAATACTGGGTGACAGGTTGTCCAGCACTGACAAAATACAGATGCATTTATTTAGCACTGTGTAAATCCTCATATGAAAGCTTTGGAATAGTCTGGAGATGCATTGTAGTTTGGCAACAAACTATTCTTTTGAGGCAAGGAGTGTATTAACATTATTCTGAATACTCAAGAGTTAGTCAAAGCTAAAAACTTGAATAGTGCACAGTCTGTCAAGTTAATAATTTTCAGACAAGTAAAAATATACTTGCCTTTTATATACTACCCTCCCCCTTATTTGTTTTTCTTTAGATGTGCCTTTTTCCATGTTATGATGTTCTTGTCCTTCCGTAATTACAATACCACTTTCCTTTTGTATGTTTGAAAAAGAAACAGACTTGCACTGCGGTGGGTGGTGTCTGCCTTGTTTTCGGTGACAGGGAGCCTACCTGATTAAGAGAGGGTGGCAAGAAAATAGCATGAGCAATGAAGCGAAGGGAAACAAATTCAGTCTGCAAAGACTGCTGGAAAGTTTCCTTGCAGTGATTGAAGCACTAACCCTACTACTAACTAATACTAGCAGAAGATTAGAGGAAAATAATTTGAAATAATGGTATGCAACCAATATTGGTGAAGGGATGAGGATATTTATAGTTTAAAAGTGATCCTCTAAGCAAGACCCACAGACCGTTGGTGCATGGGCATTGCATCACCTCCAGAACTGTGGGCTTGGCACCCTGTTAAATGCTAACCATGCATTCCTGTACCTCTCTGCTGTGAGTTGGTGTTTGCATCCAGCTGGGTAGATGCTCTGCTTTGAGTGGGTATTTTACTGTTACTGTTTCCATGATAGTCCATACCAGTTCATCTGCCCTGTATTCCTGTTGTTAAGCCCGTTTCTGTATATGAAGTTATTTCCTGCTGGCTTTCATTGGAGAGGACTCAGGAATTTCGAGTTCAGCAAGAGATTCTCACATGTGCCACCAGCTTCTCAACAAAATCAGTTTGTTTTGAGCTGCTTACTAAAAGTTTGACAGTGAGCAAATGTCTTTGTAAAAATAAAACTCCTTGTGTTAG
Organism: Falco peregrinus; assembly: GCF_023634155.1. Taxonomy (NCBI): domain Eukaryota; kingdom Metazoa; phylum Chordata; class Aves; order Falconiformes; family Falconidae; genus Falco; species Falco peregrinus. Next base: position 38,508,284 of record NC_073729.1, on the reverse strand, counting down.
TGGTTTGGAGGTTTGTTTCACTGCTCACTAATCAGTATGAGAACAAGTGTCATCCCTTGTGCTGATGTTTTAAGGGTTGCTGAATGGACCAGGCATTATTCACTTTATCTTCCAGCAGTTTGCTGTATATACTAGTAGTTCGTTAAGATTTGAAAACATGTTCTTGTTTGCCAGTCACCAGCTGTCTTTTGGCTCCTAATGGCCAAACTGGGGAAGGGAGCCTCTATATGCCAGGCAAGAATTTAGCCAAGGCCTGGGGCTGTATAACCCTTGGGGGGGGCTGTGGAGTATACAGCTCATTTTAGCACTCTGTTACCGAACAAATACTGTTACTTTGTTCACAGAATCCTTAAATGTAACCTGAGTTTTTAAATGAGCACAATATGATGAGAGGCAAGGAATGATTCCAGCCCTTCTATAAAAGCAAAATCCTTCTGAACTGAGGAATTTGAAAAACCCATGTTCAAAGCATTTTTAAAATAGCTGAAAGCACACTCTATCTCAGCTCGCATCTGCTTCAAATGGCTAAAATGGCTAAGCCTGAAGCAAATCCTGTGCTTTATGAAACTCTTTCTAAGAGTTTTTATAAAACAGGATGGCAATCCTGTATGTTAGACCTTCAGTGCTTCTTTGTAAATTTTAGCACTGAATATTCTACTGCAGCCTTTAGTTACCTTCTTATATCTGATTCTTCAGGTGCAATGTTAAATATTGTTCAAGATTCAGCACTGTTAGAAGCCATTGGCTGTCAAATGGAAACGGTGAGTATTTTTTGTTTGTGAAGTTACCACTTCAGAAAGAATGCATTACTCACCTTATCTGCTATTGTAAGATGCTCAGTTAGTATCCTGAGGTTTTTTTTTGGTCCGCCCCCCCCCCCCCCCCCCAATTCTATCTGAGGGCATCCTCTGCTATAGGGAACTCTACTCAGAAAAATCTTCTCATTGCTCGTAATTGACTTTCAATTTGCAGAATGGTGGTGAAAATAACCTCTTCAAAAGCCACAGTCGTACTAACAGTGGCATTAGCACTGCAAGTGGAGGCAGTACGGAGCCCACAACACCAGATAGTGAGAGACCGGCACAAGCCCTTCTGAGGGATTATGGTAAGGACAGCTCTTTTGAAAAAACTCTGTCATTATATGCCAGGTGATGTTTTGGGTTTTTTTTTCTGTTCCTTGTTCTGGCTAATACACTAATTTGCTTGGGTGTTTTGATCCCACGGTGGATAGCCCCTTTGTTTATTGCCAGTTTGTGCTCATATGTGCCCTTCTGGTGGTGGTGGTTCAATCCTACTAAAGGACTCTGTTAACATTTTAAAAATAAGGATGTAAAAGCTTATGAAAAAGATGTTTGCAAACCACTTTAACATATATTTTCGAGACACTTAGTTTTCATGAATAATGGGATAAATGTACACCAAGTGTAAATTGCTTCCTTCATTTTGGTAGCAATCCAAATGCTTACCTGACTTTTGCAGCACCTTTTCTTAAACTATTTAAAGAGCATTTGAGGGACTTCTGGTTTTGTACAGCAAATAAGCAGAATGCTTGTGATGTGTCATTTGTTATAACGAGAATTTAGTAATTAACTTCAGTCTTGTGCTGTGTATTTTTGAATCTTTGTAATAAGATCTGTGTTCTTCTAAATTGGTGAGTGGTAAGTTGGCCAAATGTTGAGATCCTGGAATTTCATTTGCTGCTTTGGTCTTCATCTGTTCAACTGATGTTGACCAAGTAAATGTGAGATCACCTTTATTGTATCGTAGCTTAGGCTGACAACTCTGTTCTCACCAGTCAAAACTGTGGGGTTTTTTCCTCTAGTCCTATAACTAAGAGAAGCAAGATCAGCAGGAAAGACTTTAGTATATTCTAAGGATTCATAGAAACATGTTGGTGCTTTCCCTGCAGGGTTTGTTTGTTTGAAATTATTAAAATGCTAGTTTTCAGCACACCATTTGAATTGTCTAATTTGTATGGTTTTTCATTGACAAGTGCTTGTAAAAATATCCATTTGTAAGGTTAAAAAAAAAAATCTTTTGACTAATTGACTTCCTGAGTCTTTAAACCATGACATAACTTGAAAGATATTTTTGTAATATAGTGATTTTATTGCATTTTTAAATTTCCTGTGCACACAAGGTAAGGTTTCTTATGAAACTTCTGAAAAGAATTTCTGTGTTTCTACTGGATGCTTCAAACAAAGAGAAAATTGAAAATGAGATGGTCTATTTTTACTGTTTAACTGTAGCAGACACTTGAATCTGCTGCTAGTGTAATGTACTTACATCGTATTTAACACTGAAGAGCTAAATTTTGGGAAGGATATATCTTAGCTGTCACAGTTCTCATGTCTTTTTGTACCTAGTCAATAGCAGATTTTGCTTCTGAAATTAATTTGCCTACTTTAGTTTTAACAAGTATGTATAGTATTTGTGTTCCTAGTATTCTGAAATGAGAACTGATACTAAAAACATTTTCTATTTTTAATTTTGAGCTAGAGGTTCAGGAAAATTAAAGGTCTAGGAATAATTGCATCTTTTTTTTCTCCAGGACTGATTCTTTAATTATCTATATTTATCTGACTAGTACAACTTTTGATAAACACTAGGTACAGACAGAATGGGTAACTTCTGGCATAGATACCTGCAGTTACATATTCTCTATTAATTTGTTGCTGGTGCCTAAATATACAATTACTAATGTTTAATATACATTACCAACCCCTACATTTTTCTGAGGCTACAAGGCATCACAGCAATTTAGGCACAATAGCAGACAACAGCAAAACCTGAGGCTAGCTGTTCTGCTACTGAAATGCAAGCAGAGTGCTGAGATTATCCAACGTGTCTTTCTAAAAAGCTAAACATTGAGATAAGCTAGTCTGGATGTATTTGTATAATGTCTGATGGTGTATATAATGGAGTTAGCCTGTGCAAAAGAGAGCAACATATTTTCTAGATTCTGGGTTGTGTATAGTTTTCTGTGTGTTGTGGCTGCTTTGGCTTGTGCCTGTGCTTTGCTTATTGTCACTAATGCTTAGTTATTTTCCCTCCCTGTGGTATGTGGTATTGGGGTTATATCCTAGCTCTTAATACAGATACAGCTGCTGGACTTCTGATACGCAGTATTCACCTGGTAACTCAAAGACTCAACTCACAGTGGAGGCAGGACATGAGTATCTCTCTGGCTGCACTGGAGCTTCTGTCTGGACTGGCAAAGGTGAGAGGTGAAGTTTTGTGTGCTCTGGTCTGTTCTCAAAGGGTGATTATAGTCCTGTTTAGGTGAAAATCATGCCACCCAACAGATTCTGAGTTTATCAGCAAACGTTTTGTTTGTACATGAGAGAAAACAGTACTCCTTTTGCACTTCATCTTCTAATGTAAATGCTCTGTGGCTCAAATGATGTGTGCCCATTAAATGCCTGTTGGCTGAAAGTGAAGCTCAGGGTGGCTTCTTCAGATACATATGGCTTTACTGTACGGTTCTGGCTGGTTTTGTTGAGCCAGCTGAATGGCTCCTAACCTTTCTCATGGATTCCTATGAGTGTCTGGTTTTGGTTTTTGTTTTGGTTTGTTTTGCTTGGGTTTTTTGCACTACAGGGTTTGCACTTGCCATATTAGGTTGCATAGTTAAGGAAAAACTTGCCCCTAAGCTTCCAATGGCAGTGTAGAGGCTTGGGCCATTAGTTTCCAACCCTGCTGCGAACCATTTGGCATAGCTTTGGGTGGCTGGGTGGCTGGTCTGTCTGTTCACTGTGTAACCGGACTTAGAAACAAGATTTTTTGTTGCTGTTAGTTGGCAGATTGCAAATATGCCAGAGTATTAAACAACTTAATTGCCCTTTTTTATAAGTGTTGTACCTGCTTTTCCCCTTCTGTCTTGCCTTGGAAGTAGTTTTCTGAGCTTAGAAGATGATAGTGTATTTCTAATATGAGGGTGTCACCTTTGTCAGAGCTTTATCTGTACATAGTTCCTTGACTCAGCAGCAAATAACTGAACTAAAGCTACAGGGGCTGGTGTGTGTGTGCGCATTTTTGTTGAGAAGTAAAATATCTTTTTCTGCTTGAGGGCTCTTGTCCCTAAGCTGGACTTCATGGTATTTGTTTAGCCGAAGTCCTGTGTATTTCTGGCAACCACGATGACCTGGTGTGACAGTTCAGCATTTCCTGTCATATTCCCCTGAGAACTCAACAGATCTCTTTGAAATACGCATGTCTCAGGCTTTTTTAACGTGTGGAGTCACCACCGAGCCATGTTGGACTCGCTGCTTATTTTACTGCTGCAGCAGCATGAGCCGAAGGATGCATTTGAAAGTGTTCTGCAATGAATTGATGTATGGTTATTGGGTCTTAAAGAGCATCATACAGAACTAGAGATCCTGCAGCTTGTGTGGTTAAGACTGTTTTGTTGGTGGGTGGGTTGTGGGGTTTTTTTTGTTTTCTTTTTCTTGGCTTGCAGGGATTTTCTTTTATATAATTTATCTTTTCAAATGCCTACCCAGGTTAATATTAAATATTGTAGTCTTTGTAGAAGTAATTCTTCCTCTGGGACATCTTGGATATCTTTCCCCTTTGTAACAAAGTGGGTAGAAAAAGATAATCTCTTACTGCAGAACTGCAGAGTGGAGAACTGGTTCTGCTTGTGCCTTTGGAGGTGACAGTTCCCAAAGCCCTTCTCAGGCTGGGGGCTCTTCTGTCTTGTGTCTGTTCAGCACCAGGTTATGAGTGGGACTTAGTAAAATCAAAAATCCTGTTTCCTGCAAGAGTGCTGGCTCACCAACCTGTTTTCCATAAGCCTGTCTTGAGGGGATCTTATGCTTGTGAAGGAAAGGCTGCCTTCATCCTGGGGCTGTGAATTTTCACCCCCACTTTGTAGAATACAACTGCCTGGCTCTGGTGCTGTCACCAGCAAGGCCATCTGCTTTCCTGCTTGGGTAAGGGTGTACCTGAACCAATAAAGCTTTATATGGCATGGTAAAATGCTACAGAGTAGAAAAATCCAGACTGTTCCTGTGCCATATCACAAGCTTGGAAGTAAAGAGAAAATCAGTTATTTAGTTTTGTAACGGAAATCCTCATGCCTCAGTGTACCAGGCTCTTCACTAACCCTCTAGTCTGGAGCCTTCCTCTCTGAAGCCCTGAGGTGGGAGAGAAGCTGAGGAGGTGTTATTGCAGTGAATTTGAGGGAGGGATTATGGGGTTCTTTGCCAATCAGCTTGTCTGAGGATGGGTTTTCTGTTGACAAAACATGTTAACAAAGTATGTCTAGTGGAAAGTTATGTGAGCAGAATAAAGCCTCATGGAAGGGACACTTGGCAGTAAGTGAATTCTCAGAGGTACAGAATAGGTTCCTATAGCTGAAGGAGAGGTATTTGCAGAAAAGAAGTTTTAAATACTAATTTATTCAGTTTGCAGTTAGTTTCTTATCAAGCTGTCTTGGAAACCAAGCCATGCAATGCAGTGGCACCTCCACACAGCTTTTCTTTCCTTTAAGTTTCAATATTCATCACTGTTAAATACTTTCACCTGCAGCTTTTAAACTGTAATCATAAAAGAGCTCAAATCTTTGTTCCTGTTTCTTAAAACTGCAATTAAAAATGCTTTTTAAAATTGTCTCCTACAAAGATTTTTGTGGAGGAGAGGATGAGAATTCCTGCTTGCTTTACACAGGTGAAAGTGGTGGTTGATTCCTCTGATCGGAAGAGAGCTATCGGTTCAGTGTGCAGCTACATAGTGTACCAGTGCAGCCGCCCAGCCCCACTCCACTCCCGTGACCTTCACTCCATGATAGTGGCAGCTTTCCAGTGCCTCTGTGTTTGGCTCACTGAGCACCCTGACATGCTGGATGAGAAGGTAAGTGACTCTGGTGTACACGTTTTGAGCACTCTGAATTGTAATGCCTTTCATGCCTGACCTGCCTGTTCTTGATACTTTAAAATAAGGTGGTTGTCTTAGTTTTCAAAAATACAGTAGGAATTTCAAAATTTGTTTCTCTGCAAAATAGTTTTGAATTTTGATTGTTGCTCTTTATTCACCAAGAATGTTTTTGGCTTTTAAATTACATTTCATATTCCTAAGAATGTCTTGATATTCTTTCTTTCTGAAACTAGGAAGAAGAGAGAAAAAAAGAAAATCTGAAAAAACAGAAACTGGAAAGTTGGGAATTAATAGTGTATATAGCATAGCTACCTGCTGCAGATAAACTTCACTAAAATCCATGTTTCTTCTCATTTCTCAACTCTTACCTGAGTAAACCATCTTTTAGACTTAATGGAATTCCTTTGATGTTAATATTTTGATAGTTATAGTTTGTTTCACTAAGAAACCAGTTTTCTAGAAACTGAGCAAGGCATAGCTCAATCCAAAATGAAATTTGCTCGGGAAGCTTGGAAGGAGCAGGAAATGAGATGCCTATTTCCAACAGACTTCTGTCCTACTGTTTAAAAAACAAATTAAAAAAGAGTGCATATTTTCATTGTTGATCTACTTGCAGAGACAGCTGGGTCATCTTTCTGTATTTTTTACAGAATAGCTAGTAATTTGTATTATATAATATTTTAATATAGTTTTATATCTAACATTTTATATATTGTTCTGTGTTGTTTCTATATTCTACAGCATATAAAAATGTGTATTTTTAAAAATGAAAGTGGAAAGCCCACCAGCAGGACTTTAAATTCAGATGCTTTCTACCTATGCTTTGGGATACTGGCATGGCAGTGGGTGACTAGGATGGGATGGCTTCCTTGGATGTGGCACAGCATGGGTTTATTCAGTTGCATAATGCTTTATTTCCTTTCATTAAGTGGGTTTTTTAAAATTTTTTAATTATCACTAGATATCGATATAGTGTTACCTACTGTGTGTAGTATGTACTGGACTCTTAATAGCTCATTCCTATGTCATGATAATCAGATGGGAACCTTTCATTGCAATGAATATAAGGCAGGCATACATATATATTATGTATATATACACAGGCCAAGGTGTAGAACTCTGACTGGCCTCTGGTGGTAAAAACCACTTCCTTGTGTTCAGCTTTTAGCTAGTTATTTCTTCATTACAATGCTTCCCTTGTTATTCTGTAGCTCAAGCCATGAGATTCGAACCTTTCTGCTAGCAATCCAGGTATTTTCAGCAAATGATTTTGTAATGAGCAACACTTGTGGGTCATACCTGCGGTTTTATAGAGCATTGGCCTATCTTGTAGTAGATGCATTGGAGTTTTACTGTGTACTTTTAGAATATTGTTATTTTTTTCTTGATGAATTAGATACCCTGATACATTTTACTTATAAAAGCTGTTGGCACTTGAAACATTTGGAAAAAATTCCTTGCAATTTTCCAGATGAGTACATTCTTAATGCGCTTAAACTTAATTAAAAGTTCTGCAGAGAGTCTCAAAATGCATTTACTATCTCTTTAAATATGCTTACATTTTTCAATTGCATTCTTAGTAGTCATCTTGGCAATTTTGTACATATGTGGTGGAATATATTGTGTGTACATATTCATTCAGAGCACTTTCCACCATCAGAATACAAACATAAGTAGACATCTATAGATTAATACCATTCCTGTAGCAAATGTGATCTTATTCCAACACTGTCTGTTAGAATAATCTTCTGCCTTTATTTCTGAGCTCGGATTACCAGCAAGTACTTTATTTTAACCAATTGTATGTCACTGTTTCACTGAGGTGTTAGAGACATTGATTGGAGTGCTTCTGCTTTAAGGTAGTTCCTCTTGTGTTTTAGGATTGTTTAAAAGAGGTACTGGAGATTGTGGAGCTGGGCATTTCGGGAAGTAAATCCAAAAACAGTGAGCAAGAGGTCAAGTACAAAGGAGATAAGGAGCCAAACCCTGCATCCATGAGAGTGAAGGATGCTGCTGAAGCTACACTAACGTGGTATGTGATTTGTCAGAGCGTGTTTACTGTTTAGGGTTGCCTTGTGTGAGAGTGTTTTAATTAGGAGTTCCCAGCTGGTGAGATCTCTGTGATGTAGCAAGAGCATTTGAAGTCAGCCAGAAGCTCCCTCTGGTTTGCCCTTTGAGCAGGATTGTTGAGTGCTCTGCCTTAGTTGTCGTCCCCTTCCCATGACAGGTGTTCAACAGGAAAAAAATCTCTGTGATTGCTGTCTTCCCATCGTGCCTCTTCTCTTCCTTGGAGAGCAAAACCCAGGCTCTCCTGCAGCTCCTGGTGTTCTGTTGTCAGCCAATCCTCTCTGCAGATGGCAGTTCCCTCCAGCTCCCACTTGACCTAGTGATCCTGTTTTTCCATTCCCCCTTCTCCTTATCCTCAGCCTGACAAGACGTGCTGTCCCTGCACTGGTTGAGAAACTGATAGACACTGTCCCATATGTAACACAGCAGGGAATGGCATGTGCAGCAGATATAAGCTGGTGCAGGACGGGATGTCAGTCTGCCCACAGCATTGGGTTTGCTTAATACATTTGAGAAGTTCTGCTGGAAATGCAGTAACAGTTAATATGTAGGTAGGGGTGGGGAAGCACAGGGAGGAAAACAGATTTGCTCCAGAGAAGTTGAAAAGGAGTGTTTTAATGGACAAACAGCATGATGGTAGACAGGCCAGATAGAGTAGGATAAATATGTTTTGCAAAATGTAATAGCTGCTTTCTTTTTTGCTCTGCTTTGCAATAAAATTGTTATAAAACTTTACTGTTAGTAAAAGCAACTGTGTGATTTCCAAGATAAAAATAATTACTCATTGAAACTTGCGGACAAACGTTTATTGTTGCCTGGAAGTGCCTTTTTTCATTTAGAGAGATGAAATGTTGCAGCACTGTCCAAGCTAGCTGGCTGCAACAAGGTCTTTTACCATCACATACCATCATACTTTTCACACCAGTCCCTCTGCTGCCTTCTCCTAGTCTCTCCTCATCTAGGGCACACGCTCATGCTCACTCTCTCTCTCTTCTCTCTGCTTCTTCCACCTCCCTCTTCCTTGGCTGCCCAGCCTCTTCACAGAACCAGCCACAGCTGCACCTTATCTATATCAGCCAACCCACTGTCCCTGAAGCCAGCCCACAGCTGTACATTATCAATGTTAATTAACCTGCCTTCATTCCTCTACAATGAAACTATCAGTTCTCAGAGTAAAGTTGAAATGTGTGTGAGGAGGACTTCAGTAAACTTACTTTTGGTCTGAGGGGTGGTGGTAAGAGTAAAGCCCTGAGTTAGATCCTATGATCTTCAGTCTGGTACTTGACAACTCTCATTATTGGTTCCTGCCATAGAAATTTTCAATTTCTAACAGTACTGGGTAGATCCTGTACAACTTCAGATGATTTAAAACTGTACTTTTAGGACCCTACTGAGGCCGTGGCTCCAAGGAGATGGGCATTACTGGACCACACTTGGGGGCTTTCTCCCAGGGAAGGTTGAAGGGGTTTAAGTTAATGTAATCTGTACTTGAAAAAGCAAAGACAAGACAGTTATAAGTAGTGCATCTACCATACCTGCCTTGCTTGTTGATATGGGTGGGCTAAAGTATGGGTGATAATCTCCAATCATGCATAATTTTCTCATAAGAATGAACATAAAGAAAAGCTGTGGAAGGGTACAGATCTTTGTGCTTTGAAGCATGTCTTAATTAACCTAGGTTATAAAGAAACTAATTCTGTAGGCAGAGTACCCTTCTTTGTAGGTTTTCATGTATGTTTTTCTGAAGTTACTGGTTCTGTTTTAAAACAAGCTGATGGGGGAGGGCAGGTTTGCCCTGATAGGAGGACAACTCTTATGTCAAGATACAAATGAAGAATATGAGTGAAGGTCTGTGCTGGGGTGTAAGTTTGTTGTCTTTATCTATTGTAACTCTTAACTTTTTTCTCACTTGCAGTATTATGCAGTTACTTGGAGCATTTCCTTCTCCCAGTGGCCCTGCTTCTCCTTGCAGCTTGGTGAATGAAACCACATTAATTAAATATTCTCGTCTACCTACCATAAACAAGCATAGCTTCCGTTACTTTGTTTTGGATAATAGTGTCATCCTGGCAATGTTGGAGCAGCCTCTAGGGAATGAGCAAAGTAAGTTCATACTTCATTTCCTTCTTTCTCTCGTTAAAACTCTGTATGGAGCTGCAAAACAAAGGTGCTTCATCAAGTGTGTCTCATGTTTCAGGGGCTTACCTGTTCTGTGAGTGTGCGATTGAGCAGAGTGTTGTTCTGGGATGAAGTGGTAGGAATTAAAATGTCACTGTTAGTCAAACATGTACAAGCCCATCAGAATTGTTCAGGCAGTTGTCTTTGTCTTTCACCCAGTTAGATCAGATACTTGCAGTTGACTGCCATCTAAATTATTGCTGAGGGACAAAAGCAATAGCATTAAATTTTGAAGACATTCTTGTTCATAAAAGAATGAAAATACAGAGAGTATAGGAGGCTTGATGGGGATAAGTGCTCAACAAAGGTTTGACGTGACACCTTCATGCTTGCACAGTTGCTTTTGATTGCTTTAGGTCTCCTGTTACTTAATGTTTCTTTGGGTGCTTTCAGCTCAAATGGTTCTTAGTTGCTTAGGAGCTGTTGTAACTTTCCCATGCACAAGTATGTCAGATCACTTTTGAGGGAGATCACTGAAGTGGATGATTGTGTGGAGCTAGTTTGGTTTGTCTGCATGTGTGCTTCCCATTAAATACCGGGAAAGGAATATGTATCTTGTTAGTTACCCGATAGTGTCAATCTAAATTTTAAAAGAAAAGCTGTAGAAATATGATGATCCCTCTTCCAAGGTGGCTAATATCACTGGCCTTTTAAGTCTCAAAGGAGGATTGAAATCCCTGCAATGTTAAAACCATCTTTGTGCAAGCTGAAAGGCACCTCAGGAATCTACAGCCTAACCACCTGCTCTAAACAAAGTCAATACTGAATTCAGAGCGGGACAGTGCTACTTGACATTGTCCAAATAGATCTTGAAAACCTATGAGGACAAATTCTCTGTGTCCTTATTCCTTATGGTGAAAAACTTTCCACTTTGTGAAGTCAGAATCTTCAGTCTTAGTTTGACCATTATCTCTTGTCCTTCCACTGTTCTTATTGCTGCTATTTGTGTGGGACCTTTACAAATGGTCATGGAAATATCATGGAAACTGTGTCTCCATGTGGTCATTTGTCTTACCTAAACAGGCAGTGGCAAGACAATCTTCTTTCATTTCCTGGAGATAATTTGGAGAGAAACAGTGATCTGCATGAATCTGGATGAAAGCTGCTTTTAATAATGAAACTGAGCTGGAAACTAGCGAACAGACCACAAAGTAGTCTAGTACTTCCCTGCTGCAGAGAGGAGGATTGCTTGCTCCTTACCAGGAATTGTCTTCAGGGTCAGGGAGGAGTTAACCTGGAAGACAAAACCTCAGTCATCATGCCTGTGTTTCTTTCTGGTTAAATTTATTACATAGTGACCTGTTTGCAATTAGTGATGATGTATTATTCTCCTAACTCATGTGCTTTGCAGATGACTCTTTCCCCTCTGTCACGGTTTTGATCCGTGGGACATCTGGAAGATTTGCATGGGCCCAGCAACTCTGTCTTTTACCAAGAGGAGCTAAAGCAAATCAAAAGGTCTCTATCAAAGCCTGTAAAGAAATCTTTAACTTAGAGATGTTCAGCAGAAATTCCACTAATGTGAGACAGCCCCACAGAGCTGGTGATTATACATTAAGGCTGAGCCACGGGGCCTTTAGCTGTAGGTAATGTGACATATCTCTGGTGACTCTTTATGACTTGTGATTAATATTCAATACAGGCTGTGAAAGTGCTGTTGCCTTCTAGACTTGTTTAAGGGGAGGGACGTTATCTTTTTTTTTCTACCCACTCCTCACCCCCGGCTGCCAAAAGCATCTTCTGAGGTGACGGGGCAATGGGCAGTGTATTTAGTGTGTAGGCATGAGTGTTGGTGCTGATTTTAGGTTGTCAGGCAAAGCCTTTGCAGCAGAGGGAGTTAAGTCTGGAGGTACAGAATGAGATGCAGCAGAGAGAACAGCTATTCAAGCTACAAAGATTTCTGTAAAACCTGCCATGAAAGAAAAAAGTCTAAATGAACTCTGGCATGGCTCTGGAGAGGAATAGTGGAGGAGAAATACTCCAGTCTCACATTACAGTAAAATCTCATGTTGCAGTTGTCTAGTGGAGGATGTCCTTGTGTTACCAAAATTTCTGTCTGTGAACAACTCCAAATCTTCAAACTCTTTGCATGCCCCTCAGTAAAGGAAATAATAATGTAGCTGAAATAAGTGCCTGTCAGTCTCAGCTGCCAAGTTCACATTTAGTTGAATCTGATCTCTGCAAATCAGCCGTTGGGAAGACCCTCTTGTGTGATGCCTCTGGAGCTGCACTGTCACTGAAGCTGAGCCTTTTCACTCAATAGTGTCAGTCAAGTGTGCTACCTCCCACACCAAAGGAGAAGTTGTGTCCTGACCACTGACCTCCTTCCTAGTTTTAAAGGGAACTTTTCCAAATTGAAGGCATTCCAAGTTTAATGTTAACAGTTTTGTCCATGTGAAGTGTAATTGGTAGTAAATAAGTCTATAAAGCAGCACTCAAGATTTAATTAAAGGTCTTGCTTGCTTGGACCTTATGCACCTGCAAACCTGCACTGGGATCTTTTGTTGCTGTTGTTGGTAACTTCAAGTCCTGAATTCCATACTAACAGATTAGCACATAATGTAGTAGCAATGTCAAAATTGCATTAGGATACACTATTCAAGGCCTTTCGCTGTTCTGGCAGTGCATCTCAGTTCTGACCCACAGCATTGCTGCTGTTCTTTTCCAGGACTCCTCAGCTTGATTCATGGTGATCATCATAGTCAGCAGGGTTAAAATGGAAGCTTCTCAAACAATTGGTAGATTTTGCTCAGTACAGCTACAATGGGTTGAAAATAGGATGTTGCCATGTAAGCTTGCCATTTTTATTGGGATTTGCAACTGCTTAGAGGTTAGATGGTAAGCAGGATTCATAGGTTCCAGGAGTGCAGCCACCAAAATTGGCAGAACTGTGTGTCTCATAAAATTTACAACCACGTTTTTAATAGAAGTGTATTAGTTTAAAGTCATTTTGAGTGTTTTTTTTTAAGGATGCCTCTCACTAATAGATCAGTGTACTTCTGGTGGTGAGGGGGGAGGGACCATTTTCTATTTATTACAATAAAGTGTTGTCTAATGGTACTATGCCTTGAATGTAAAACACTGTCCTTTTTTTGTCAGACTTTTGTACCAGAACCCCGACCACCTCCTAAAAATGATGTTGGATTGAAATATAATGTGAAGCACCGCCCTTTTCCTGAAGAAGTAGACAAGATCCCATTTGTGAAAGCTGACTTGAGCATTCCTGACTTACATGAAATTGTGAATGAGGAAGTAAGTAACTCCTAGTCTCTGATTTAAATTTTTTCTTGGGTTTTTGTCTGTTCAAGAATCGTACACTAATGTATTACTGTAAGCTTGACTAACTTCATGTTAATGGAATAATAACCTCTGCGAACTAATGAAATTTGTGCACTGCTCCAGGAAGACAGCCATTCCTTGGATGTGTTTTTTGGGAGGCACTGTTCAACATGTTTTGTTACAGGTCTTAATGTCCTGGTACTGCTAGGAAGCAATGACTTATATTTTGTTGCTGCTTCTAGAAAAACAAAAAGAGCTTTTTTTTGAGACCTCCTGCGGAGGGAGGGGGGTGCATGTCTCTAATATTTTCAAGTCTTCACAGTGCCAAATGTGTTCTAGTTTCTGTTCAGTTAAAAGGGAGAAGCTGTAGTTGATACCTCAATTTGTAACAGCTCTCCTATCCAAAGAGGGTGTTTACATTTTCACTTTGTAACATTGTAAGGTCTTGTTGATAGTGCTTTAGTAAAGGTCTTGGTGGTGGAGTGCAGCTGCTGCTGTACCTGTGACTTACAGTTTTCCAGATGATGGAGCCATTTTCTTGGTGGATATTAGTGATCTTAGTGGAATCAGCATTTCACACAATGTTTTTCAGCTTGAAGAGCGACATGAGAAGCTCAGGAATGGCATGGCCCAGCAGATTATTTTTGAGACTTCCATAGATCAGAAAAGTGAAGAGGAGTGGCGGAAGAAGAGCTTTCCCGATCCGATCACGGAGTGTAAGCCCCCACCACCGGCACAGGAGTTCCAGACAGCACGCCTGTTCCTCTCTCACTTCGGGTTTCTCTCACTAGAGGCACTGAAGGTGACTTGCTACTTCTTAGTGTTGTGCAAATGCCCTCAGTACCCATATGGTCTGGCTTGGTAAAGGAAGAAAACTTTTAAGTTTTGTTAGTGGAAGATCTTCTGTATAATTCCACCTACTGTTAACTACTGTCAAGATGTAATCTAATCAGATAGAGTAATGGATTCCAGTATTCTAGGATTGAGAGCCGGATTGTGAAAGGCCATGCCTCAAGTTGAACATGCTCTGAATAAGTGGCTGTGTCTTTATTTTTGCAGTGGGTACATAAGCTATCACATTCATGTGTTCATACTTGAAATCATTCCCTCAGCTTGAATTGGGTTTTGGAGTGGTGCTTTAAGAGTTTCTGAAATAAGATTGCCTTATTAGCTGTGCTCCAGAGGTGACTCTGCTAAAGGGGTTTGATCACACATAAATGCTGGGAGTACCTATAGATTGTAAAGCTTTCTTTTTAAAATTAAAATAATAATAGTTTATAGAGATGATCCATATTCTGAATTTGAAATTCTGCGTCTTGCCTGTGGATGCTCACTTGTTGCATTTCCTTCCAGAAAGCTGTCAACAAAAGTAGACGGTGGAGCTTTTGTGAAACTGTCTCAAAGTGCTTAGTATTTTATATATTACTGGTATATAAGTTAATAAATATCAGTCACATGTAGTTTCATATTTTTGCGATATTTTCACAAATTTCACATGGGATATTTTGGAAGCATCTGCTGCTTTTGTTGTGGTAGCTAGCACTCTTTCAGCAAAATGTTATGTCTTGCTGGCAAAATAACAGTTTTATTTAATGAGGAGAATAGAATGGAACAAATTGTCTAACTGTTATGCTTGCTGTTACTCATTTACAGTAACAGCATTATATCAGAAATTTGTGTGTGATTTTCCTCTTAGGAGAAAAGAGAAATTGTCTTTTTACATTTTAATGGACTATTATTGAAGCCATAAAGACCTTTGCAATTAGGAAAGTGTTTTTTTAAGCTGTTGAACTCTGTGTATTGGATAGGAACCTGCTAACAGTCGTCTACCTCCTCACCTGATTGCACTTGACTCTGCTCTTCCTGGTTTTTTTGATGACCTTGGCTACTTGGACTTACTACCATGTCGTCCTTTTGATACTGTTTTCATTTTCTACATGAAGGCAGGCCAGAAAACAAGCCAGGAGGTAAGTGAAAGTGTAGAGTGCCAACTAGCCTATATTGTCTTGTTTCTAGTACTCCTCAAGTGAATGAAGCATCACAGCTAGTGACTAGAGCAGAGTATCAGAACCAGGGCTTCTGGGCTTTGTGTTTGTTTACAGTGTGAACTATAACAAGTCACTGTGTACTCTTTTCATCTGTAGGTTGAAGTATATTACCTGCGTTTAGGGCTATTGTAACTTTTTTTTGTATATAACTATTTTTATACATGTTATCTGTTCTGTCCTTCTTGTCCTTATTTGTGGAGTTCAAAGATTTGTATTAGAAATTCATTTCAGATTTGTTGGCTCCACTTTCAGGGAAGGTTGCAGTTTGTTCCAGCAGTGTGCAATGTCCAGGTAGTTTGGTTTGATTTTAAAGTTAAACACATGTTAAAGGAATGGAAAACTTTTGCAAGTAAGAAAGTATTATTGCTTTGTAAGTCTTTACTATTTACATTCAAATGCAATTAGGTTAATCAGGTTAATTTGTGCAAATCTAAATCATGACTTCTTTAGACTGTGACCTAGAAACTCACTAAGGCAGCTTATGGGCTCATTAGATAAAGTTGTTTCTACAGTACCTCTTCCTCATTCCATGCGTAATTGTCGTAGTAGAGAGTAGAAGTGTAGCTTCCATAATAAATTATTGTGCCATCTCTTCACATTACTGTGAATGTACTGTTGACAGTACACTGTAGCGCCTTCTGCTTCTGTGTGGAACACACTAATTTTTGAAACCAGGTTCGTGCTGCTTTTGAATTTTCGAGTTGAAGTTCAGAGTAGCCAGTACACAGTCTTTCCATCTCCAAAGGCAGCTATGAAATAACATATACAAGGTTTGCCTTCCAGCTGAAATGTGCTCTTGCTGAACTAGTGAAATGCTTTTTTTCCCCCATCTGATGCTTATATGCTCTTACGAATTTAGACAGATGAGATTACTTAGTCCTGCAGAACTTTCTCACCTTTGGGAACCCAATTAGCATGAGTTTTGCCATGAAGATTTAGGAAAATCTTATATTTGGGAGATTCTGGACATCTTTAGATGCAGTACAAAGATGGCAGTTCTGCTTGAAGATACCCAGACATCTTGCTGTGATTCCTAAATCTTTCAGGTTGTGCGAAGTTGCAGTGGCAGACAAGTTTACTGGTCTCTACTGGACCTGAGCTGAGTGAGACACTGATACTGCTGCCATCTTTGAAAAGACCTGTAACTTATTTCTGTCCCATTTTGTTTTCAATATTGACAATTAAGAGAGTAGGACAGCAAAGCCAAGTTGTGACACAGTTTCTGCTTTGAGCAGGGCTGGCTGCCTGGTCCTACTCAGCCGTCCCTGTGTGTGTGATTTCACACCACCTCAGCTCAGAACCTCATTCTGTTCTGAGAGGTGACCCACTGTCCTTTCACAAGGAGTAGTGTCAGCTGTGTTTTATCTGATGCTGTACAGCCCAGAATAGTGGTATCTAGCCTGCTGGTATTGCATTAGGCCCAAATTTTTTTCTGTGGTGGTAGGCTTTTACAGTTGAGAAGGGTCTCATGGCATTTATTTATATGGGGTAATGAAACTGCCCACACACTTTGTACTTCACTTCATTAAATGTCCTTTGAAAATACCGTTTTGCCCTTTACTATAAATTCTTTTTTTTTAATGGGCTCAGATATAAAACCATATACTTGTATAAAGCATGAGCTTGCCTATTTTCTGAAATTGTCTTCTAAACTGCACTTAATCTGTATTCATTCTGAAGCACAGCTATAACTTCAGTGTGCTCAGTAATGAGATTAATATTTCAATGCAGTGGATCTAATCACTGCTGAATATTATACAAGGCATTAGGATGGGATGCCAGGACCATCTGGAAGCCTTCCTTCTAGTGCCTGTCCCTGTCCCTGCAGTTTCTGCTCTGCTGGAGCCCGTGTCTCAGCATTACTGCCCCTGCAGAAACCAAAATCAAAGATGCTCCTACCACAGAACAAATTCTCACGTGGCCCAGAAAGGATGGATACATTGCACAGTGTTGTCTGTTCCACAGATCCCAATGGTTCTGGTAGACCAAATCACAAATCATCTGTGTTACCCTGCATACTGTTTGGTGAAGGTCTCCACTTTCACTTGGTCACAATGGGATGAAAATTGCCTTTGGATGTGGAAACATCCCAGATCTTTATAATAAGTAGGATTAAAGTTTCAAGTGAACAGTACAGTGTGACATTTGATTAAAGTGCATGCTTAATTCTGCTGAAAATTGTTCTGCAAAATCTGTTTCATAATTCAATGCACCACAAGACCTGCAGTCTAAATTGCTGCATGTCATGTACAAGTGAGTAGTGATAAAACACCTTTTTCCTAAAATGTAGTAGTGAAAACTGTACAGAAAATTCTCATGTTACATTTGGTGCTAATCTAGTTCCTGTGTTGAACAGTTCTGTGGTTTACGCCTGATGAGTATATAATCTCAAAATTGTCATTTCTAGCAGTTTGATTAACTGTTTTACAGGCTTTGGCAATGATGGCAGAAAGACAAATTGATTGATTAAGACATTCCCAAGCAATGGGAGGATGCTGGGCAGCAGGGAGTAGTGTCCTTGTAGAAAGTCTGGGGTTCCAGGCTTGTTGAATAGCTCTATTTAGGCTAAACCACATTGGTGACACAAAATTTTAGTTAAAAAAAGTGGGGAGGGGGAGAGTTGCTTCCCAGAGTCTCCTGTACCTACCATGGTGCTACTGGCTGTTTCAGATCCTGAAGAACATGGAGTCTTCCAGAGTTGTCCAGCCACACTTCCTAGAGTTCTTGCTGTCTCTTGGCTGGTCCGTTGATGTGGGGAAGCACCCTGGGTGGACCGGCCATGTCTCAACAAGCTGGTTGATCAATAGCTGCAGTGACGAAGAGGGATCTGAACAAGGTAAGACATAGTTAATGGTGTAATATTAAATTAAAATGTTCAGGCTCCTTTAGGAGACAATCAATTTAAAATTTCTTGCTCCTGGATACCTATCTGAGCACTTGTATATTTTTGTCAGATAAATACTGATGTTTACTAGATAGGAATGTGTAAATATTAGATTAAGCTTCAAGGCAAAGTGAGCAAAACTATTGTTTGTACATTGTTGGGAGGAAGTAGCTTCAGCAAGAAATACCTCTGTGCTATGTTTTTAGCAGACTTGATGAGTCTTTAATGTATTATCGAAAACCAGTATTCAGGTGAAATTCAGTATGGATTGCTGCATATTGGCCAATAGACTTGAAACACTGCAATTTTTAGTGTTCTATAAGTAGATTAAAATGAGGTGGTGACTAATAAGTTACCCTTGTAATAATGCTTAGTCAGAAGTAATGAAGAACAAGCTGTTGTTTGTAGGTCACAGTGGTTGGAGCTCACACACAGCTCCTCTGTCCTGCTTAATTTACTGTGCTTTTTTCCACTAGAGCAACTCCTCTGGACTTGTCGTGTACCACCCTTTCCCCATTCTGTCAACCAAAATGATCCTCAGGGTGGTGAACTGGAGGTTGGGTTAGTTTCTACCTTGAACAACTTGATCAAATTACGTGGGTTTCTGATAATGTCTGGGTTGGTTTCTATATGGTTCATGGTCACTACTCCAAGGGTCAGGCCTTTTCTGATGATTTTCAGAGCCTCAGCTTTCTGCTGTGGGCCACACAAAGGCATTGAATAGGCTGGTCCAGCTTGTTCAGCGTCTTTGATCTGGCATTTACATCAGGTACAACACCATTACACCATTACTGCTGCGCTTGCTTAAGCAGTGCTCTTGATCTGCTTTCCATTCCTGTGCCTTAGAAATGCTCTTCACTTATAACTACAGCCAGCCTAAAGGCTTCTCCATTTTGTAGAATAAAACTATAAATGATGGAAAGCTTGAAATGCTGGGGAGATGTTAAGAGAACAGAAGTATGGCTTTCTGTGAACAAGCTGAGAGAGCTTACAAAATGCCCAGGTCTTGGTCTGATTTTCCTTTGAGAACAGGGTCAGACTGTGCTTTACTGAAGCCAGAGCCCTCTCCCTTCCCTTTGCAGCTGGCTTTGTGTGGCTGAACAGAAGGCGGTGCCCTGAATTAGTGAGGTAGCCATGTTTTGATTAAGGTTTTTTAACTTGGATTTTTTCAGCCATTTGGATTAGATCAGACCACAAAATAGTGAACTAATTCAACAAATTGGGGTGAAAAAGGAACAGAAAAAACATTCAGAGAATGAGACTGAGAGCTACTTCTGATCTGGTTCTGCTGTTGGAAAAATCCATGAGTGGAGTCATACCTTTAGCAAACAATGGCTAAAAAAACTGAAACGGTAGATTTAAAGTAGACTTGTGAGGATTGCTTGATTTATTTTCTCCTCCAATTTTTGCTGTGACTAAAGCTCTTTAAGTTGTTAAATGTATTTTCTCTCTGTGGATGGCTCTGATGCTTAAACACCCATTCCGGAGTCTAGCATCCTGGCTTGTATCCACAACAGTGTGGCCATCAGGACCCAGGCAGTGACCGTCCCCCCTGTACTTGGCACTAGGGAGGCTACACATTGAATCCTGTGTGCAGTCTTGGGCACTTCACTCCAAGAAAGATTTTGAGGTGCTGGAGCCTGTCTGAAGAAGAGCAATGAAGCTGGTGAAGAGTCTAGGGAACAAGTCTGGCAAGGAGCCCTTGAGGGAGCTGGGGATGCTCAGCCTGGAGAGGAGGGGGCTCAGGGGAGACCTTCTTGCTCCCTGCAGCTGCCTGAAAGGAGGGTGTAGCAAGGTGGGGGTCCATCTCTTCTAGATAACAAGCAATAGGATGAGAGAAAACTGCATCAATGTACCAGGGGAAATGTAGATGGAATGTTAGGAAAAATTTCACCGAAAGGTTTGTTAAGCATTAGAACAAGCTGCCCAGGGAAGCAATTGAGTCACCCTCCCTGGAGGTATTTAATAGACATATAGACACAGTGCTTAGGGACACGGTTTAGTGGTGGGCCTTGGTTTACGGTTGGACTCAATGATCTTAAGGGTCTTTTCCAACCTAATGTGATTCTAGTATAACTTCCAGTGAGAAGTGTTTAAAATAGATTCACAGGCATATGCTTTGGGTTTGTTTCCCTGCACACCCCCAATAGCAAAGAAGTCCTTAAACACTTGGGTTCAGGTTGTGGTGCTGCTCCTCGAGAGCTATGGACTGGAGATGTAGTGACGCTTCCCTGATGGCAAAGCATGGCTCAGAGGCTCCCATGTGCCTCTGGCCACCTCTCTGACAATGTGCTGAATTTCACTGCCCTGTTAGTTTCACTGAGGCAGCTGTCCTGGGAACTCATCTGTAAACTGGACCAGAGACATAATTCAGCTGAAAGTCCTTGCTCATGCTTCTGGAGCTGACGTGTGGAAGGAAAAGGTGGGGGAAGTTCTCTCTGTACTGTGAAGGCCTGATGTGCTGGCCAAGCTGTAATGGGGGCTGAGAACAACGAGCTTTCTTGTATTTGGTTTGGTTTAAAAGAGCATTTTTCTGTCTCTCCTTGGCAGAAGAGAAGACACAGAGGACAGTGTAGAAACTGGCTTGAATTCTAGAATAGTATCAGACTGAAGTTATAAATGTTGAAATCCTTTGGAAATGTAATGACTGAAGGAATTATGTCTGTTTAGAGGGAACAGTTAGAAAGAACTACTAGATGAATTCTTGTGGTAGACATGCTTACTACACTACCCAATCTGAGGGAAATGGAGTATGCAGTACAATGGAAATATGTTCAAAATAGATCCTGTTCCAACTCCAAATGCCTTTTCCTTCGAGGTAACAAAAAATTTATCTGGGAATTGTTGTTAGCCATGAGATTTGACTGTGAAATCTTCTCATTTTAAAATGAGATTTGTGTGATTTCTTCTCACTGATTGCACCTTGCATTTGAAGGCCTTTTCCTGAGGCAGCGTATGAAGAAGTAGAGCTCCCTTTTGACTAAACTTTACTTTTATGTCCATTCCAGATGATCTAATTATTTCAGAAGATGTTGGGGCAAGTATCTTCAATGGACAGAAGAAGGTGCTGTATTATGCAGATGCCCTGACAGAAATAGCTTTTGTTGTCCCATCACCAGTGGAGTCCCTAAGTAAGATCACTTTGTATATGCTGTTTACAAAACCCAAAACAACATTTTTTGTTAGCTTTTTCAGAAGCAGAAGCTAAATAAGCAAACTAGTAGTGTGTCTAGCAAGATCCCCGTCAGAAGGCTCCTGATGTTTAAATTACAGCATCCTAATCCTTAGACTCCTTCCTAAGGTGGTAGCTGCTCCATGCGCCTTTTTCTCAGCCGAAGTCTTAATATATGTTCAGATTTGCACAGCAGTGGTGGTGTTGGGTCCAACCTGATGATTAACCACATGCTGGGTGCATTAACTGGTGATGCTTCCTGCCCCTGGCTCCTGTCTTGATGGCATGCTCCTGCAGCACATGGCAGAGCATGTGCACATCTGCTGTGTAGGTGTGCAACACTTTTCAAGACATCTTTTACACACTAAAACCAGTGTGCAAAAGTTCCCTAGAATAACAGGACTGTGAGGAAATGATAGCTATAGGAAAGAGGAGACTGTATTCTGTAGGAAATGGATGGGACACTTCCAGATCCTTAAGGAGTGTTTTAATTGCAGTCTGTTTCTGAAATAACTGGCAGTTGTCCACTCTTGAATCCTCTTCCTGCTTTTGAGTGCTGTATTGACTTGACTGTAAATCCTTATGTTTAATTTCAAGAACCTTACAGTGTTTTTTAGTTTCAAAACCTTACATGTGATGACAGCTTAAGTTTTTTGGCAGAAGAAAAGACAAACCCCACCTTTCTTCTGTTTTACAGCTGATTCACTGGAAAGCAGTGTATCTGACCAAGAAAGTGACTCCAACATGGACCTGCTGCCAGGAATATTGAAGCAGCAGTCCCTGACACTTGAGCTCTTCCCCAATCATACAGACAATCTTAATGTCTCCCAGCGGGTAAGGCAAAACTTGCATTGAATAATGGCTTCCCACCCCCAAAGAAGCACACTGGCTATGCTACAGTGTTTTTTTGATAGTATATAATCTGGTTTCCTAGCATTTGGAGATACTTGTTCTTAGCTATTAATCTTTTTAACATCTGCTTTGGTCCTGCCAGAATTTGCATCTGCAGTAGGAGATTGCAAGATTACATTAATTAAATACAAAACTTAAACATGCGAGGTAGTTATACTCTGCATACTGAAATCTTGAAATGCATGCAGCAAAAAGTATACACAGTATATACAAAGCAATACAGACCTGAATCCATGCTTGGAAATGTAGGGTGGATAGACATGAACACTTTTCATACCTACCCAGTTTAAAATAGTATGTGTCAATTGTGTCTGAAGTATCAGATGTGAAGTTGTTTTGTATGGTAGCAAAGCAGAAAATCATTAAGTGCTGTAACTTTAGTGAAGGATTTACAACTGCTTATTTCTTGATAGAATTCACTTCCAAATGTGTATTTAGTTTACTGATTTAGGATCTTTGGGAACATTAAGAAAAACTAATCAGGCTTTTTAAGACTGGATATATTAATTTATGTTTACTGTAAATATTGTGGAGATCCAGATTACTGTTTCTCAGTGGGTAGTTCCACCACAGCTGCCCCATCCCAATAGCTGGCAGAGCTTGTACCTGTCTGAGATCTGAAAGACTAAGGAGCAACCTGGAAGTGTTTGTTGGATGCGTTACTGGACTTGTGATGTTTGCAAACGCTGCTCTTCCTTTGTGTTCAAAACAGCTCAGTCCTACTTCCAGATCCAAGAGGATGCCTCAGGGCCGGACTATTCCACCGATGGGACCTGAAACCAAAGTGTATGTGGTCTGGGTAGAACGTTATGATGATATAGGTGCGTAGATTATTTTTTTTTTTATTGTTCGCTGAAGGAACAACAGGGCAGGAACCAGAGAACAAACTGTTCCATTCCTTTCTAGAATGCTGAATCCTTATTGATGTCTGTAACTGACACTATTAAGATTCTAAAACAGTTCTTAATATTTGAGTGGTGGTCCTTGGGGTGTACGTGAATCAGTGGCATATAGGACTGGAGATTTTGAGCTCTGGCAGTACATGTGAAATGCCATCATGCACCACCTTCTTAAGGTTAACACACAAGGCAAGTGTGCATCCCTGTTTTTGAGTTCCCTTCAGCTGCTGTCTCCTCAGAGTGGATCTGTTGTTCTTCCTTTACAAAATAAACACAAACAAACAAACCTACGACAC
The DNA here is from genome assembly GCF_023634155.1 of Falco peregrinus. Lineage (NCBI taxonomy): Eukaryota > Metazoa > Chordata > Aves > Falconiformes > Falconidae > Falco > Falco peregrinus. Next base: position 38,484,672 of record NC_073729.1, on the reverse strand, counting down.
CTGCTGCTTCTGTGCTGAAGGCATCATTATCCTTCTTGGTTTGATGGTACCTTTTGAAACTGTTGTGTTCTGTCTTGCAGAAGGGCTTGTTTATTCTGTGCTCGGGGTGTCTTGTTTCATGCTATGCAGTCCAGCTTCCTTTCTGCACCTTTGTTTCGGCAGCATCCTGCTCCTCGTGCAATTTAATGTTTCTTAGTTTAGCATTTCCTCTCTGCAGCATCATTTCCTTTTTCAGACATTGGCCCAGAGGGTGTTTCCCTTACCTCCAGGAGTCACTTAGCCAGTTCAGTTCCCAAACTGGTGTCCCTGACCCACTTCTTTCTTGGGATGGCAGCTAAAGCCAGCTCACTGCAGAGGCAGCAGTTGTTGTACACAAGCACGTTTCTGCTTGGCTGCTTCTTTCAGCAGCCATGCAGATCTTCCAAACCTCTGGGCCTGAAGCTGTAGAAATGAGTTTGTGAGCCTCAGTAAGCATGGCAGCTGGGTTTGTCAGGGGCGCTCCTGAAAGTGGCTCCTAGCCCAGAGGCTTTGACTTACATTCCTTATGTTCTTGGGTTTTGCCTTATGCTTCTGGTACACCTTCAAATCTGGACAGTGGAAAAACTATCACTGCAGTCTAGGCTGTCACCCCTGTGCCAATTGCCTGCCCCCTTGCTCCATCTCAGTGTACTTCCATGGCCACCCATGCTCTCCCTCTGCTAGCTCCAGCTTTTGTGTAGTACTCTTAGCATCCCAGCTCTGATGGCAAAAGGTGGTTTGGGGCCTTACACTCTTTCTTCTAGAAGAGGCACTGTCCTGTTGTCTGAGCAGTAGTTTTGTGAATGACTCTCAACCTCTCTCAGTTCCTGCCCCTGAACCAAGGTAATGGAAAAAGCCACATCCCCTTCCAGAGATCCAAGTTCTTACTTCCTCCTCCTGCACCTTCATGATCCAGTCGCTTGTTACCAAGCGCGTGGCAGTAGAGTTGTGGGTTATGGTGAAGATCTACAGAGCTTGGATTTGATGAACATGCTGTATTTGTTGGAGCAGGGCTCCAGGGAGCTGTAGATGTGAGTGGTAGTATTGTTTGAAATACCCAGCCCTGTTCTTGAGGCTGATTACTTGTGGAAGGTGAAGATGCTGTTGAATAATGATTTGAAAGCTTTTAATGATTACGTACTTCACCACCTTCTGGCTTTTGCTGTTCCTTTGGAGACTTTTTTTCCTTTGAGATTGAGAGAGTTGAGGGTCTGGGACCTGTTACGTAGTCTGTTGGGCACAGGATGGCTGAGGTGTGTCTGTACACTCCAGGAATGCTTAAGCTTATAAACAAAGACTGCATCACTAGCAGTGCAAGAACATTCCTTGTATTGGTGCTTGAGGACTGCAGGTTTTGACTGATGATAAATAATATTTCTTTGTGCAAAAGCAAAACAACAAAAAAAGCCCCTCAAAATTGGGGTAGATAAACCTTATTCAGTGCACCCTGTTCTTGCAGAAAACTTCCCCCTCCCTGATCTGGTGTCTGAGACCAGCACTGGTGTGGAAACTATGGCCAATAGTAGCACTTCCCTGAGGTAAGACTGCTCTTACTTTCATGATTTTTCTTGATTCTTGTGAACAACATTTCAGGCTGCACTTCAGAGGAAGTCATGACTGAGATATTTGCCTTCTTCAGCTTTCACAGGCAACACTGAAAACTCTAGGCAGTCATGTTAAAAAAAGATAGATGAGTTTCCTCAGTGAATTATTTTGTTGAAAAAATGAAAGAGCTTTTCATATCACTGCAGTTTAAATGTAAAATAAGGAACAGAAAATGTGTAGGTTTTATCTTTAAAAGTCTGTGAGTCTGTGATTAGCCTCCCTCCTGATTTACTCCCCTGTGAAGCAGTGAAGGCTCACAACATGTATGCAGCATTAAAGCCCTGTCTGCAGAACTCTCACATTCTGTGGGGACAATCATAGAAACAGTACAGTTGATACAATCCTCCTAAAATCCAGAGGATGCACACAGAAGTCCTGCTGGTTTAGCCACAAGACCTTTTGTAACATTCTTTTAACACTTGAAGTGGTTACTTTTTAATTTATAGATTAATTAAAACAGTGCTATAAAACTGATTTAACAGTTGCAGTTTTTCCCTTAAGATCTGCCATTCCTGAGAAGGAAGTTCCTGTGATCTTCATCCATCCTTTAAACACTGGCTTATTCAGGATAAAACTACAAGGAGCAACTGGGAAATTCAACATGGTTATCCCATTAGTGGATGGAATGATAGTCAGTAGGAGAGCTCTTGGTAAGCTGAAGACTTCTAAGAACACTCATGTCTTGATCTTTTTGTTTTCCATAATAATAATATATCTGCAAAATAAATGGTCTGCAATCTTTCATTGGAAAAACTGTTAGGCATGGCAGAACACAATAAAAACGTGCTTTTTTTCAAGAACAGCGGTAGCAGGAACAGCAGAGGGAGCAGGTGGTCAGCACTTGGCTGACAGCAGAGCAGGGCTCCACTGCAATTGTAGTAGGAAAGAAGCGAAGGGTTGGAACTAGTAATGGTGGAAGGAAAAGGTAAATGCTTATTATTTAGGTAAGAGAGATCAGAAACGTGACCGTAATGTTTAGCGTTGAGAGCCAAGGTGCTAGTGCTAGTTGACTGCCAGGGGGTACTGCTGAATTTCTAGACTGTTTTAGAAGGCAGATAGTGATTAAAAGCCACAATAATTGAGGATTTTCTAATGAGTTCAACAAAAATACTTAACCTACTATGCAGGCATGTGTTAACAGGGGTCCGTGTGCGCTGTCGTGTTCCTGGATTGATTAATGGATTTGTCTTGGTATCTGTGCTACTGTAGCTTCAATAACTGGAAATCTCACTCCAGTGAGAGCAATTCACAAGACGGAGCAAAATGAATGAACAAACATTTAGGATACTTTTACATAACTGTAAAACTAATGTTGTAGGGGTCAGTTGTGGGTGACTTTCAGGTTCTGAATTTTGCATGCTTAATTCAGTGATGGGGAAATTAAAGCCAGACTGGGCCTTTAAATAATATTTCTAAATTCAACTGGTGACAATGGCTTGTACTGGAGAAGAATCAGGTGTGTGTTCTGGTTTTTTTTAGCTACATCAGGACTATTAATATAATGAAATTTGTTTCTTCAAATTTAGCAGATGTTTGTGTGCAGTCAGGAATCAAGTCCTCTAAATGAGGAAGACACTGTTTCTGCCTCTAAGAAAGTGCTTGTGAAACAGCAAAGGGGTTAATGGACACTTACTTTATTAGAGGCATCTGAATTTCATTTCAGAGTAAAATAAGATAAAGCTCACTTCCAGCTTTGACCAAACGTTACTGCTTTGGTTCCCAACCTTCCTCCTCCCTGCCATATACAGCAGTGTGAGTTACAGGGTGGTAATAACAATGGCAAAGCAGCGAGGGGAAGAGAAACCTGTTTCCAGCCACAACCCATAAAGTCTTTCCACATCGCCTGTTCCAAGGGGAAAGCTCCACAGGTCCTACTGGAAAAAAGTACTGATGGGTACTTTATTCGTCCTCAAGGCTCCCCTGGCACTACCCATCTGCATGTCCTTGTGTGGCTTGGCCTGGGGCTGTAGCACTGCAATTAGCTGCCCTGGATTCCTTCCCCTCTTGGTCCTGATAGTGCTGTTGTGGGCTGTTGCTTGGCTCTGTAAAGCAGAGAAATCTTCCTCCTCCTCCAGCCACTTTAGGGTACCACTGGCTTAGTCCGGGGTTTTTTTATTTGTTTTTCACAGTAAAATGTCCTTACAGGCCTGAGGACCATGGTTAATCTCTTATCAGCTACTCACTGAGAAAAGTTCTTGACTGGTGGTGCTGAGCATCTGCCCTGGGTTTCTAGATGGGACAGAACCCAAAATGGTTTTTAGCTGTGAAGCCAGCAAAGGCATGCAAACTTGATTTATTTAAATTTGATTCAAATGTTGTTTCTTTTTCAGGTTTTTTAGTGAGGCAGACAGTAATAAATATTTGTCGGAGAAAGAGGCTGGAAAGTGATTCATACAACCCCCCACATGTCCGCCGAAAACAGAAAATAGCAGACATTGTCAATAAATACCGGAACAGGCAGCTGGAGCCAGAATTTTATACCTCACTTTTCCAGGAGGTTGGGCTCAAGAACTGCAACCCCTAGGTCATTATCCTTCCAGGACAATTAGATCAGAGCTTGGTGGCTACAGTAATGAAAACAGTTAATAACAACAAGTTTCCTCAGCCCTCCGGAATTCAGGAAATCATATTCTAGCACAAGTCAGCAGATACCGTGTGGGAGGAATGAGAAATGAAGCCAAAACATTGCAGTTGGGATATTGACTTAAGTCACCTACCCTCAAAAGATTACTTAATTCCAGTCTTCCTGGATGCTAGCAACATAATCTCTTCACTCAGTCATCTATTGCAGACTAATTAGGAACTCTAAGTGTCTTGTTGTGTGAGAGGAAAACAATCAAAAAGCCATCTCTGCATATAAGGATGGAAAACCAAATACAAACAAACCTGCCTTCAGACATCTTGCTACACCCACATGTTAAAGGAGAAGGGAGCAGGATCTCTTCTCTAAGGAGAGAGTCTTTTTCAGAGTAGTAACTGTCCCTGCAAGACCTTAAAAGACATTTTCAGCCCCCTTCAGAGCTCAACAGAAGATCCTTCACTGCTTGTAACCAATTTGTGTACCAAAAGCAAGAGGAGGAAAATTGCTTGGAAACACTAGGTCATGAAATTCATAGCCAAGATGCTGTATTTCACAGTTCCCTCTGTGGCTGGGAGTGAGTCCATCTACTTATGAGATTTGTCACACTAACAAACAATACCTGAAATTACCTGACTCTCCAGCATAAGCTGTTACTAGACAAGAGCTCTTGGTTATATAAAAACAAGGTTATGACTTTCAGGTCTGTTGCAAAATGTCACATTTAAGTTTAGTAGCTCGATTTTATTTTTTTTTTAATGTAACTACTTAATTTATTTTGAAGTGTCTGCATCACCTACTCACTGTTTCCATAAAAAGCATCCATAAACATCACTTGCTTTCCTTCCATTGGATTGAAATCTGAGATTCTGGGGCTGCCTCCTGCCTGGTATTTATAGCATAAGCAGTTTTCGCAGCTTCTACAACACTTTTCAGAAGCTCCTGTTAAACAGACTAAAACAACTCTAAATGAAAATTCAAGAATTCTTCTTTTTCCCCCCATTGACTTGCAATTCCATGAAAACCCCGCTGGAATTATAATGTAAAATTGTTTTGTATCTACTGTGCTTTCTCATGCTGAGCAGCGGTGGTTCCCTTTCACCTAGGTCAGAAGTTTTCATTTTCAGACTGTGGATTTCATGTCTTCAGGACTTGAAGGTTGTGCTGGGAAAAGATGTTTACAACTACAGATTTAATATTGTGAATATAAAAGCTGCAGTGGGCGCTGGCAGCCTTGGGAGCGTTTTCAGGCTCCCCGTGCAATCTTAACTTGTGTTGCAGTAATGAATCATCGCTGGCATTCCTGGGTAGATGCAGTTTGTGACTGCTGGCAGCAGCACGTGTCCTTTTCCTTCCAGTAAGCAGGTAGTGTATGAGTGTGAGCAGGAGTTTGGGGAGCTCCTCACATTATTCCCAAGTGTTTTTATTAGCTTTCTAATATTGCATTGCAGTAATACCTGTCATTTAGTTTTGACGTTTCAGGGTTACTTTTTGCAACAGTTCTGACCTGAAACAGTCTTAATTGTTTCATTACAACTTTTACCTGCCAAGGACCTACCCTGCTCATCTTTTCATGTGGTTTTTCACAAGAGTTACGGGAAGCACAGGCCCTTAAAAATACATGTGAAAGAACTTTCAGGATGTCAACTAAAGGGGGTTTAGGTGACAGGAACTTGTTGCAGGGGACAGGCACTCTACTAGCCTCTCAACTCAGGAACTCTGGATTTTGATCCAGATGAATCACAAGTGGAAAAAACAAAACCACATAAAGAAAACTACTGCAGAAGGAAGCATCATGGCTGGCCCTCGCTTGCATGATGCCCAGGCTGCAAATAGAAGGAGCAGCTGCAAGGCAGCATTTGGTGTATATGGGCAGTGCTGTGAAGGGGAACTTTTACAGCTTCATTCCTTTGCCAAACTCTTGCCAGTATCAATTTAATGCAATGCACGGGCACTAAATTTACCCACATTTTGTATGTACCTATTGGATCTAATTAATGGCCAAACACACTTTAGTCCACTGATTTAAAAGGCATGATGAATGCATGTGTAACAAATAAACATACTGAGCAATCAGATGTCTGCACATCTTCAATAACGTAACAACAAAACCCACATACCATAGCTAAGTGTATGTTACATGCAAAGTCATTGGTTTATATAGTAACGAGCTTCAAAAGAAACTTCTTTCAGGCATTTGGGTACAGTCAGTAATGTAAGGACGTGCACATTTGGGGAAACCCTGGATGTTTTCTGCTAAGTCCAAGGTAGCCAAATGGACTGCCTGAAAATTTACTTTTACAAAAGGCCTGTGCTTGGCTGAAGAATAGTCTTAGGTCTGTTTTCATGTTTATCTAAAACATGGGTATGGCACCCACTTGAGTAGTAACAACGGCGAAAGCAATGCCAGTTTTCAGGAGTCTTTAAAGAGGGTAACTTGTGTGTGCGCTGCTGCTGCTGATCCCACCACCAGGGGAGTAGGCATTTAATACGTGCTTAACTTGGTTTGTAAAACTGGCTGGTTGATCTGTTACACGCTAGTGGTATGACCTGGACATAAGTGTTGGGTTTTGCTATCTGGAAAGGTGAACCTTCAAAAGGTTGCAGTTTAGTATAAAAATGTTGCGATTACAGAAATGCATTGCCATCCCATTGGTTTGGATGCTGGTCGCGGCAGCAAGCACCCTAGGCAGACCTGTGCCAGTGGAAGGTGTCTGCAAGGAGCATCCCTCCTTCCTCTGTGTGCGGAGAGGTCTCAGACTTCATAACAAAATGTAAAACACCAATGTGGGAATAAAATCCTTGTCCTGTCAAAGTCGGTGGCCAAACTGATAGCTTTAGCTAGTCCAGGGTACAGCCTTGAGCTGCTTTTCCCCAAAAAAAGGTTAAAGAAAATGAGATGTATTTCAGTTGTGATTGCAAGAACACGTAAGTCAAGAATCCAGACTTTTTGTTTTTTCATCACAAACTGCTGTATTGAGTTTTCAACTTGATGACTTGCGTGGCTTGGGTTTGAGTTCATCAGAGGTGATGAGTATTGGCCACTTGCTTTGTGCGTAGCGTGACATTAGTGTAGACTCTGCAGGTAACGTGGCACTGCAAAAGCAGAGTTGCAAACGTTGCATAATAACTAAACTGAGACTTTCTCTTTTCATAAGACCTTTCTGTTTGGGTTCATAATTCTGCGTTAAATGATGGCATACTTTTAATGGCACAGGAAGAGCAGGGACCATTGTCACCTTATTAAACAGTGTTGAAATTACAGAAATTTTAGTACCTGAATAAAGACTCTTCTAAAGAAAAGCATTTTTCTCTAAAGGTACTTCTAAAATAGGCATTATAGCCTTACAGCAAATGAGAGATGGGAAGGATAGTAAGACATCTAGATGGATAGCAGTGTGTGCATGAGGCCATAGGGAAGAGCAGCTGCTCAACCGGCTATAAGTGCTGGATTCTCCATAGGTAACTGCATTTCTTACCCGTAAGGTTCTGCATGGCCAGAAAGACAAGAGAACTAAATTTCAATCTAACAGACAAATTTGATGTGATTTAATGATTGTGTAATTGAGTGATGTCTTGGAAAGCAAACAGACCTTTTCCATGTGGATTTTAGCAGGAGCAATTAGAAATGAGAATGCCAGATATCATGTGCTTCAAATCATATACAATCTGTATGAATTTCTGTATGTTGCCAAGACATGATCTTATTGTTCTTACTGTATTTTCTGTAAATATTCCTGGCGCTAAGTTGTAAAGTAAAAGCGAAATGTAAATATGAAGATGTGAACTATGTTCCCTTGTCTCTAGTACTTTATCTCTTATTTGTTTAGGGAAGGCACACAAAGGCTTGTTTGTATTTATGCCAATTCTTTGTCCAGGAGAAACACATCAAATATTGAATGTAACACAATTAGTCCAATAAATTTTAAAGATTCTTATCTAGTAACTTGGCAGTTGTCAATTTCTAAAATTTCAAGCAAAGACTTTGGAAAATAATCAGCCACTAGAGATGTTTCCCAGGGAAATAGATGGTGGGGGGAATGAAAACATGGAAACGCAGCTTTTAAAGGGAGACCTAATGTTCCTGCAATGCAAATGTCCACTTGCTCAAGTGCGCTGCTTCCAATCTTGGGCACGGGCTCTCTTGGCTGCGTGGCCAGCTCTGCTGGCACCCTGCGCGTGGCGCTGGGGACATCGCTGGTACGAAGCCATGCAGCTGAAATGCAGCGCAGGGATGGGGCACCCGGCATGGCCGCCCCGAGGGATGGCATGGGGTGTCTGGAGGGAACTCCCGGCAGGAATAGGGGCTGGTGGAGGTCTGAGAGCATCCTCCCAAGCCCAGGGCCCTTCGGAGGAAGGGTGCTGGGGAAGGATCTGCCGCTGCTGAGCTGTTTCAAGGAGCTGGAACGCTCACCTGAGGCCCTGAGGCTGACGGTGCCTTTTCATCAGCAGAGCCTGTGTGAACAGGAGGTGGTGTGTGCGCAGGGAGGCTATGTGAGTGTGTGGTGGTGACCAGACCTCGGCTTCGAGCTAGCCCAGGAGCTCGGAGGCATCTCACATGGCTCCTCCGGTGCACGGCTTCCTCGGGGCATGAGAGCCAGGCTGGGAGCAGCACCAAGCAGCTCTTTGGGTGACCATTTTTTTATTAAAGCTCCTCTGATGCACCGAAGGTGTTTGATGCCGAGGCAATAAACAGAGTCGTGAAACTGCCATAGTGTGCCCAGGCATCATTTCTCAGGCACCACGCAAGCAATTGCTGTACAAACAAGAGCAACAAATACAGGGTGGAGGCAGGAGTGGCTGCGGTGCGGAGCAGCCCAAAGAGTCAGTCTCACGCTCCGCCACAGCCAAAAATAAGAATTAATTTCTGATTCACTGTTAATTGAGGGGAGCTGCTCCATGGTGGGGGGCACACAGCAGTCAGCAGCACCCCACAGCCATCCTGGACCCCATGTCCTGCCCAGCCCAGGTGAGCGGAGGGGCAGATGACTTGCCCCTGGCACTCTCAGTCATCCTCTTCATCAACTCAATTCCGAGAAAAATGCCAAGCAGAAGCAGGAGAAACACTGCACACTGATGCCAAATACACCCATTTTTCTCACCACAGCATGGCTAATTCTGACCACAAATGAAGGCAAGTTGCATTACAAATAATTTTCCAGGGTGAAATGTAATTTAGTTACTGCTTTAAGCTGAGAAAATACTATTTGGCTGCTGGCAGTGAGCATGCATCTGTCAGGGGCAGGGGTAAGAGGCTGAAGGTGGAGCTGAGCTAGGCTGTGACTGCTGGCATCCTCCAGCACACCGGCTTCGGTGAGGGGGTGCCAACAGGGCGTCCCCCAGGCAGTGCAGGTGCCGTGGGCATCCCTGGGCTGTGGGTGCCCCAGGGTGTTCCCTGAGGTGTTCCCAGGCCACACAGGTGCTGATGGGGTGTCCCTGGGCTGTGCTGGTGCTGCCAGAGCATCCCTGGACCATGTCAGTGCCACTGGAGTGTCCCTGGGCCACATCAGTGCTGCCAGGATGTCCCTGGGCTATGCCAGTGAACCGGAGTGTCCACAGGCCAGACTGGCAGGGCATCCCAGGGCTGTGGGTTGGGTCATCGCCATGACAACAGGCCCCATCACAGCATCGTGGAGGAGGGCAGTGTCTTGCCACAGCAACCAGGAGCATCCCAGGGATCTCTCTCTGGCGACAGCATGGCTTTGAATGCTGCTTTGGGGGAAAACCCTCATTCCCAGCACTGTTCTAGAAGCTGGGCAGCACCTGGGGCTCAGCTGTGGCCGCGTGGAGCTGGGCAGAGGCTCACCTGGGCGCATGTGAGGTTTAAACCTGCTTTCTGCTTTCCATAAGAGTAGTGATATTTTCCCCTTTATTATATGCGCTGTGTCAAAAACACCTGCCCCGCAGACAGGGGCAAGCTCAGCCTGCAGCCCAGACAGGGGGGCAATGGGGGCGACATACCATGGCTCTGGGGCTCACACCAGGCTTTTTTACGAAGGTTTCACCGGGGAAGGCAGAGATGGGCCAGTTCATCCCAGCAGCTGAGGAAAAGGCTTGCTGGGCTGCCCCTGGAGCCGGTGCCAGCTGGACCAGAAGGGCTGCAGTGCATCGCCACCACCTTCACCAGCTCCAGGGCAAACAGGCGGCTTTTGTGGGGTGAAACCGCTCCCCGGGCACAGGGCAGAGCCCCAGCAGCAGCAGGGGTGTCCCAGAGGGGCTGGGGATATGGGGCTGGCACAGTGGTGTGACGGGCACTGGCACAAGGGCCCTCTGCTCCCCTCCCCATCGTGTCCTGGCCCAGCCCCACACCGCGCTTTGACTCCCCCCACAGAGGCCCCCTGTGCTGCCGTGCCCACCTCCAGCAGCCCCACAGGCGCGGTTCTCCACCAGCGCCAGCCTTTCCCCCGGCAGTGCCACGAGTGCCCACAGCCCCACGCACGGGCCGTGGCGAGTCCTGGGGGGCTCCACTGCCAGTAAGGCAGAGGGGCCCAGGGCAGCCCCCACGGCCGACCCACCAGGAGGGTGGTCTGCTGAGGCACCCTGGCTGGGCACTCTCCTGCCCACGGGCTGGGGGCGGCTGGGGAGGAGCTGGGGCAGCCCCCCCCCAAGTGCTCCAGCCCCCGCAGCCCGACAGAGGCTTCCCTGAGCCCGTGCCGGGGCCCGTGTCCTTTCAGGCAGGGCCAAGTGCCTCATGCTCCCCCAACAGCCCATGGTGGAAGCACATTTGATGACATTATTAAATGAATCAGTGCATTTTCTGCCTCTTAAAGTACTTAATATACGTGTCTGTGTGATTCATTATTAGTATTATCTAATAAAAGATTATCTGACTCACTTTCATGTTTCTTCCAATTACAAATTGAAATTGTTCCCACCATGACCTTGCAGCTGCTAGATTTTCTAAAATTAGCCATAATGATGCATTTTACTAAGATAATTAATTAGCTAAACTGAGAAAACTGAGTAGTAGAACTGCTTCACATGCTGCTAATTATCTTTTATTATGTCATCTTTACATGCAAATAAAGAAATATTGTGATTATTTTAAATACTGTTTTCATTAGCTAATATACTTGTTAGCATAGCGATGGCTCGATTCTTCCTCAGCAGCAAGAGCCCTTGGGGACTCTGCTGCTTATTGACTGCAGGACTCTTCCTTTCAGATTAAGAAAATACAGTTACGGTCCAAATTAGGTTTATTTTGTCGATTTATTTTAACTGCAGTGACGGCCAGCAGGCGGGAGGGTGTTGGAGGCAGCGGGAGGGCCAGGAGCACAAGGGCTGCTGCTGAAGGTCAGGGGGCTCCCAGGTGGGGGGAGGGGGGCGCAGGAGTGCTGCCCTCCCAGACTCCTCTCCCCAGGGGCCCTCGAGCTCCCGGCACCATCCTGGAGCCTGGGAGCAGTTGGGTGAGTGCGAGGTGGGTGCTGTGCAGACACCCTTCCGACCTGACACTGGCCACAGGCACGGCAGGGCAGCAGTGTCAGTGCGGCGGGGAGCCTCGTGTCCCCCTGCTTCCATAAGAGCTTTCCTGCTCCGAGAGCCAGCTGGTCACTGGTCGGCAGGAGCTGGCGGGGGATGCTGAGACCCACCGGCTGCTCCCCAGCACCCCTGTGCAGCACCTGCTGTGACTTCTGCCCCCGGTTTTGTTCTGTCCCATCTCCTCTGTCACCAGCGTCCAGGTGGGCTCCCCTCCCCATGGACCCAGGGCTGGGTCCCCTGGCTGACAGGTGGGAAAATGCCACCTTGCCCCTTCGGCAGAGCCACCACTCTGAGGGTTTCCCCTTCAGGGAGACAGACAGAGGTCATGGGTGGAAAGAAAACGGCCGTGCCAGCGGCCCAGCCTGGCCCCTTGGGTGATGAACCCTGGCGGGGCAGAGCAGAGGTGCTGCTGGCCCAGCCAGCACTGGCTCCTTGCAGCAGCTCAGGTGGCAACAAAAATGCCTTGGCAGTGGCCACCTGCCAGCTGCCATCCACTGTGACTGGGGACAGTGCTGATGTCTAGCTATGCGTTCAATCCGCGTTATCTCACTGTGGCCAACATGAAATGATTTTCTTCTGCTTGGTGAAGTTGGGTTAGTCAGGTGTCTGTAACTTTGTACTGATGCCTGTGCCCTTGAGGGAGAACTACAAGCCTGATAAAGGGGACATCCTACCCCAGGAGGTGCCAACAGCCAGATAACTGCAGCAAAGACAAGAAATCAACAGAAAGTAACTAAGGCAAAGGGAAAGGCGGCAGGGGGACATCACGACCACCAACACAATTCAGGACTAAAAGACTCATATCCCACCCCCAGACATGAGTAGTAAATTAAAAATACACTGTAACTTTAAATCAAAGCAAGAACTATACAGACAACAGAAAACTATGGTGCATAGCTAATCACCAAAGTAGGGTTTGGAAAATACATATGTATAACTAGCCTGTGTAAATATTATTCTTGTTCCTCTGAGTTTTGGGCTTGCTTTGTGGAGCACCACCTCGCCCCTGCCTTCATGCAAAGCAGTAATAAAGAAATACCTCGGCTCTGTGAGTTGATTGGCACTTACACCCCAGGTGAACGATCCCACCTTTTGGACAACAGTGCTGACAGGGATGATGAACCCTGGGATACGCTCATGGGGATGGTGCTGCGGGGGCCATGGCTGCAAACTGCTGAGATGCACCACCATGACTGCTCCTGTGGCAGCACAAGCCCTAGCTCGCAGCCAGATGCTGGCTATAAAAGCCATCAGTGTTTGGAGGGGGGCCAGCAGCTGATGAGCTAATTTTGGCTCACTGGGTTGCCACATGCCAGCCCCCTCCACACAGCTGCAGGAACCAGGGTCACCCAGGACAAGGGGGACAGGGAACACGGGGTGTCCTTTGGCGAGCAGCAGGGCAGAGTGGTGGCTGGGAGCACTGTGGAGATGGTGTCACAGGGTGTTCTCCCACATGTGCTGCAAATTTGGGCTGAGGTTTGGGTCCTCCTTCAGGGTCCCTCAGCCTGAAAGAGCACAAGGGACACCCCAAAGCTCACCCCCAGATCCCCCTCGTGCTCACCTGGAGTTTGTCCTTGCTGAAAACTTTCTAGAGGTGGCTGCTCCTCATGCCCCTATGCCTTCCCACCTGCCTGACTGGTCCTGCTGGAAACCTGCCCCAAAAACATGTGTCTGAAGTTTTTCTTGTTTGCTTTTGCCTTGCCCTGTCCCTGTTTTCCTCCTCCCTCACAACTATCTGCTTTGGGTGAAATAAAGCCTGTCGTCCCACCCTCCCTCCTCTGGGACTGGTGCTCCCTGTGATGGCACCGCATCACTGTCCCCCTGGGACGAGTTCCCCCCATTGGGGACAAAACGGGTGAATGAGGCCCACGAAGGATGCCAGCACCGGGCTCAGTAATGAACTAAGTTATATTGCACTTACAACTCAGGGTGTTGCTCTTCCCAGCGGCTGGTACTTAATGACCCCTCAGCACAGCTGTGCCCTCAGCATGGCCATGCCCGTGCACTCCCAGCACAGAGCATTGGGATTGGGCCAGGGGGCTATTACTCCAAGCCTCCCACTGCTGGGGCGACAGAGATGCTGCCAGCAGCTTCAGCCTCACGACAGGTGCGTGGGTAGGAGATGACAGCCTGGCTGCTCCTTGACTCAGTTTCCCCATCAGCAACACACAGCTGATGTCCCAGGGCCATGCCATGCACCCACCGGGGCTGCACAGTGCTGGGTGGTGCCCTGGTGGTCTTGGGGTGCTGTTCTAGGGCACTGCCTGCAGCAGGACCTACGGGGTCCTGTGCCATGCCAGGCATCGGTCACCATGGGTGCCAAACCAGCCCCTCAGCCGGTGGTGGGGACAGGCAATTGCTCGGAAGGCAGCATTTAGGCAGATTGCCCACGTGGAGAGCTGGAAATATTCAGTGCCATTAATTTCTGCTAAATAATTCTGCTGGTTCACCACCGTTTGTAACAAAATCGCTATTCCCTTCAGTAGTAACTTCCCCGTCACACACCATTCGGCTCCAGCACAGCATTGCTGCCCTAAAACATGAGACCTCAAAATATTCCTTTATGAGTTTCTTCTCTGCTCATCTTCCCCGGAGCGCCCGGCTCAGAGGATCACCGGGTGGCTCACGGGACCTCTGGGGGTCTCCAGCCCCCGTCTCGCCCGTGGTCCCGGCCGCAGGCGGCCCCCGGGACCGCGGGGGAAGGAACCCCCCGGAACGCTGAGGAAACCGCGGCCCGGGGCGGCGCGCAGGGCTCCGGGCTGGCCCCCGGAGGGCCGGTGTGTCCCGACGGCTTTTTTCTTCTCGTCAAGGCGCGGCAGCACAAGTGAGGTTGGGCAGCGGGGGCTGCCCAGGCCGGGGGGCTGGCGGGGCTGCCCCGGCCCCGTGTGCGCACAGCCGAGCCCCCTCCCTCGGCCCGGGAGCCCCGCTGAGCGGCTCCGCTCAGGCAGCGCCAGCCGGGGGTGGCCAGCGCGCCCGTGGGTGCCGGGCACACCGGGCCCCCGCAGGTATGTCCCCTGCCGCTGCTGCCGGCAGCTGGGCAGTCCCTGACCCCGGGGGCCGGGCGGTGGGGTGGCACCGGCGGTGAGACCTGACCCCAGGGGCCGGGCACGGCTCCGCAGGCCGCGCTGGCAGCGTCGCACCGCTGGCGGCTGCTCCAGGCGGGCTGCGGCGGCGGTGTTGACAGCAAAGCGTGAAGCCCCGGGAGAGGGCTCGCGCCCCAGAGCAGCGTGTCCAGCGCTTGGATTTACACCAGATACTTAAAATCCGCAAGTAGTGCCTTGGGGTTAGAATAACCCAAACCTGGCTCTTCCCGACGGCAGTGCTGCGCTGGGTCTGCTGCAGGGCGAGATGGATGCTCCTGCCATGGGCATGTGTGCGCACACACACACAAACACACAGACACAGAGACACACAGATGCACACACACAGAGACACACACAGACACGCACACACACAGAAACACACACACACAGATGCACACGTGCACACACAGAGAGACAGATACACATGGACAGACACACAGACACACACACACACAGATGCAGACACAGCCACACAGATACACACAGAGACACACACAGGCACAGAGACACACAGACATCCCCCGACACACACACACCCACCCCCCACCCCTCCTTCCTTGCAGCATTACTGACTGCAGCCAGCACAAAGAGGCCTGGGGGGACCTCGTCCCTCCTGCTGGCCCCTCACTGTGATATGGGGGCTGCTCTGTGGAGCCTGACAATGCTGACAGCCCAGCTTGAGGGCTCACTGCTCACCTCCTTCTGCTTCCCCTCCGCAGCCGCCCTCACTCCACCTCCTGGCACCAGTGATAGAGGAAGGAGGGGTGCCAGCCTTGCTAGCCCCAGCGCTGCCCACATCCCGCAGGACTGGGCCGGGGCCGGTTCTGGCACATGGATGGGTTTGCAGTCCCACATCTGCAGCTGGAAGGAGCTGCAGGTGACCCAGGAGGTGGCATTTCCAGCGCAGCCCTTGGGCATAGAGGAGGACGGGGGGGTCAGCCCACCACATGCCTGCCCCATTGGGGCACTCAGGAGGGATAAACAAAAGGAGCTGAAAGTCTTAATGCATGATCAAGATTATGATTTAATTGGCATAACAAAGGCCTGGTGGGCTCAGCTACATGGCTGGAATATTAATATGGAAGGATGCAGCTTGTTCTAGAAAGACAGGCAGGGGATTAAGGAGGAAGGTATTGCTTTGTATATTAAGGCTGTATACATTCAGTTTGCAATCCAAGGAGAACCTAGCTGCCACCCTGCTGCAGCCACCCCGCTGCACACCAAGGGGTTTTCTCTGAGCAATTGTCATGCTCACCCAAGGCCTGGAACATGATGGTGATAGAGAATGTCCCTACCTGAGCGGCCTGTGTGGAATCAGGACAGCAGGGACAGGCTGTCGAGCAATCACTCTGAAGGCATTAGAAGTGATTTTTTTGGGGAGGGGGAAGAGGTGAGCACAAGAGAAAGGCTCTGGCTTTGCTTCTAACTTCCAAGGGTATGGGTGCAGAGGGTGGGGGAAAATATGCGGGGTGAATGTGGCCAAGACATGAAGAAGCACCTCGTCTCATGGAGGGAAAGAGCCAGAGCTTGGGACCAAGAAAAGGTACCTCCATGGATGCCTGGTCTAACATGCTGCTTTGAGCAGGGCCAGTTAGATCAGGGTGCTCGAGGCTTTACTCAGGGACAGTTCAGACTTCTTCACAGACAGAGAGCCCAACCCTCTGTGAGCCCTGGGCTGGCCACCCTCATGGGGAGAGTCTTGTCCTTACACCAAGTCCCCTGAGCCCACTGGGTCTTGTCCTGCCCCTGTACACCCCAAGTGTCCCATGCTCCAGCTGTCTCCTACCCCCCATTGCTGGCCATTTCTGCCACCTGCATCTCACCAGCCTGGCTGCAAGGAAGCTACCAGAGGCCATGCCAAAGGCCATGGCAAGCTGAAGAGCATCCCATGCCCTCTCTATACGATAAGCCTTGGACTGTGTGGCTGGGGAGTGGCCAGGAAGCAGGTGGCCAGGTTTGAATGTAAATGCATCGGCTTGGAATGCAAAATCAGGAAGGCCAAAGGGAAATGACAAAGGATCCAGCAAGCAAGGCAATGAGAGCATGTGAGGAGGAAGGAGACTGGGCAGAGCTGGGCTGATGCTGCAGGGTGGGAAGGGGAAAACCTTGATAGGGATGCTGCAGTGCTGGAGGCATTCACTGCCTCAGTGCATCAGCCTGGATCAGCTGAGGTATGCAATTAGCACCTGTGAAAGGGCAGCAGCTCTGCTGGGAATGGCTGGGGAGCTTGGAGAGACTGAGTGGTGCAAGCAGGCCAGGCCTGGCTGCCCTCTCTGTGGATGCAGGCAGAGCTGGCAGCAGGAGAGCCCAAAGCAGGAGTGCTGTGGCCGAAACAGTAGGAGGGGGGGGCGAGGGGCTGGAGCAGCAGAAGGGTGATGCTGTGTGGCTCTTTAAAAAGAAGAGAAAACAACAGTGCTCAGTGCAGCTTTGGTCCCCTGGGAAACACCAGGACAAGCAGCAAAGCAGTGGCAGGACCCCCCAGGACAGTACGTGGCGGAGCAGCCACAGATGTCAACTTCTCATGGGCAAACTGTGGCAAACCCAATCTGATTTTCTGCTTTGACAGAAGAATGGGAAGTGCAGTGTGTATGTCTTGATGTTTGTAAGACTTTTGACACAGATTCATAAAAGAAGCTCAGAAGCAAGCTGCAGATCATGTTCAGTCTAACCCTGCTATAAAATGAGTGCTGGTCCCGGCTCAGATAACCACCTCCAGGCTGCAGCTGCCAGCAGGTGAGATAATGGGATACAGGACTTGCAGAAAAAATAGGAAGATAGGAAGAGTGGGAATTATGTTGGAAGGCAGACTCCTGACCCCAAAATCTCCCTCCACGCCACCCTCACTGACAAATCAGATAGGCTTGGGGAGCAGGACACCATGCAGCACAGCACAGGGCCAGCAGCATCCCAGCATAATCATGCTATTGTATAAACAAGAAATGGGGAGCAAGAAGGGAATAATTCTGGGGGGAAGGGCCTGACATTCTCATAAATCACAGCAGACCAAGGGGTCAACAGCAAAAAAGGGGCAAACATGATGCCAGGATGCACAACCAGGAGGGCGTTGGAGATGCCGGAGAAGGCAGCTCTGTCTGGACATTGCCCTTTGGGCCAGTTGGAGAGGATCTAGGGAAGGATGTCAGAGACCTGGAAAACATGACCAACAAGAAAAACTGACAAGATGTGGGACTGCTTAATTGGTAGGAGAGAGCAGAGGGGGCTGCAGCACCAGTCCTCAGGAATGTAAATAATTCCTGCAACAAGGAAAGGGTTAATCTGCCCATGTCAGATAATGGAAGGAGAAGGAGGCTTAAATTATCACAGGGAAATTCAAGGTAGACACTGGGAAAAAAATCTTCCCGGTCATGATGGGGGAGGGGCTAGAGTCTCCATTACCAAAGTTTCTGTGAGAGCCGGGTCCCAGGAGGGTGGCATTAGCTGGCATTAGTATTAGGTGGTCCCAAATGTTCCCTCATTTCTGGGTACAAGCATATGGAAAACCCTTAAAGCACAGGCCTGGCTGGCTTCACAGCCTACAAAAAAGGAAAGGCAGGACAACTGGGCCAGCCCTGAGAATAACCCCTAGAGACCTAAAGGGATGAAAGGGTCTGGGGGCCCTGAGGGGCAGCACTGGTATCATCCCACAGAGCCACACAAGGAGGTGCTGGGACTCAGATGCCAAACCAGCTTTGCCTGGAAACTGACAGTAAAGCCAGGGCTGGAAAAGTCACAAGAATGGACTTTTGTGGTAAAGCAAAGCAGGTGAAGCTCATGTGGGCAGCAGACCCCATGTCATGCTGGGTGCTCAACAGGAGCCTGGGGAAAGAGAAGCATAGTGAGGAAACCTGCCTGGAAGCAAAAGCAGTTGGCATTGGTGAGAGCAAATGTGCCAGGGGAGAAATAGTGTTTAAAGGGCTGAGGGCTGTGTAGTTTGAATTTGTGAAGTTATTTCTGTTGTCTCCATTCAGGGGTGGTCATGGCCAGTGGCTCTGCTTTAGTTGCACACACAGGCTGAGCAGAGCTCACATGGGAGGCAGGTGATGGATATTCAGGGACCTGGCTAATGATGAGCAGCTTGTTAAGCACCTTTCACTCATTAATTGGAGGGGTGATTAGAAGCACCTGTGAGCTGGCAGCTCTGAAGCACAAGGAGCTACAAAACTTGAGCAGAAGGTAAGTCTTGGGGATTTTACTGAGAGCACCAGGAAAATTGCTGTGGGCAAATCTTCCTCCTAGCTAAAGCAGCTGCCTAGAGGGTGGCTCTGGGGTTAAGTTTGACCAGATGAAGATGACAGCTCCTGCCACCATCGCTTGTCGCAGCAGTGCTGTGTGGGGTCCGCATGATGAGGGTAGTGGGTGCCGATGCAGTGTGGGGCAGGGGGCACATCACATCTGCCTGCTCAGGCCTTTTCTTCCCAGCCCAGAACTGCAGCCACAGAAAAGCAGCAGTCAAAGATGATTAAGGCTAAATTCTCCACAGATGTGAAGTTTCATGTGTAATTCGTGCCCCATATGTATCTGTGAGATGAGGTGGGCTGTGATATAGTGTCCCAGGGACAGCCTCATGGGACACCCTCCCTCAAGGTGTGTGTGGGGCCTGTGGGGAAGGAGGCTCCTGGGTCCTTGCTGTGTGATCCATCACAAACACCCACACCATGAGTGGGGTGCAGTGTTGGACAGTCCCCAGGTTTACAGCAATGCCGAAGCAGAAGGCTCATCACAGGGCCAGGGTGACTGATGGCACCAGGCACAGCAGCTCTGTGCCAGGAACCACGATAGTGTGGGGGACTGGCCAGGAAATTCCCAGTTCCTGGGAGCACTCAATCTCCTGTGACATCAGTCATCTGGGGCAGCAAAGCCCAGGAAACTGGTTAATAATCCCACAGGAAAATTGACAATAGCAATCATGTAATTTAACTGACAGAAGCTCCTGAGGGTAGGGGAATTTCCTCAAATAACCATATCCAAGGAAACTTCCATCCCTGAAGGTGGAGTTTCCAGATGAAGCTTGTCTTACAGACTCCCTAGCCCAAGGCTGAGGAAACACCGGTCCCTGGGGTCCCCTGTGTAGGCTGGAGGTCAACTGCTCCCACTGCAGCCTGGCAGTGGGGAGCATGGGCAAGGAGAACCCTGCAGGCAACAAGCAAAGCCAGAGCCAAGAGGCATCTGGGCTGTGTCATCTCCAATCCCACGCATTGTTTGGCCTCTGCTTCAGCTGCCCATGGAGGAACATGCCACCTCCTTGCTGTCAGCTCCAGCAAAGGACATCTGACATGCGGGAGTTTCAGCAAGGGTCATCCCAGGAGGACTCCTGGAGTCAGGGGGCCCTGCAGTGCCCACAGGCCTGAGCAAAGGCATCCAAGCATCTCACCTGGGTTCAGAGCTGCTTTTCGGACCTTGCCCTGGAAAGTTAGCCTATTTAAACCTAACCTGCCACACTGATCTTTCAGATACTGAATTCTGCCCTTCTGCTAACACTGGTTAATGAGCCATGCTTGCTTACAGGCTGTGCAGGGTTTTTGAAAGTCTTCCCCCTCTGGCTGCCTGCAAGCTCTGTATTTCAGAGGGGCATAGGTGTGCTTCAACAACTGGGAAGGGAAGGAGTGTGCTGCTGCTCTGGAGTAACCCCCTCTCCATCCTGCTGCACTGGAGCCGGCCAAGATATGACCACTGTGGCAACTGGTGGAAAGGGGGTTCCCTGCCTGCTCACCCTGCACACAGCCCGCAGCTTGCCAGGGTAGCTCCAGCCCCTTTCTGGTTTGCTGCCTCACCAGGGACACTCAGCTGTCGAGCTCTGCTCCTCACCTACTTTGCAGCATGGCAGGGGCTTGGCTGACACCCTCTTTCCCAATGGGACCTGGCAGCTGGACCCCTGTATCTCCCTTGCCCAGGTTGCTTGGATGTCACTGCCCACTGTCAAGTGCTCCCAAGCAAAATCCTCCCCAAAGACCTTTGTAAACATAACTGATGCTTTCACTGCCAGTGTTACTCTGCAGCCTCCATCTCTGCTTCCTGGCTCCTGGCTCTGGCATGGCCCCTGCTCCCCAGCCGCTCAAGAGGACCCATGGCTGCAGCCGCTGGACTAGTGCACAGGAAGGGCCACCAACACAAGCAGTGTGTATTGCTTTGAGGATGTAACAGCATTGTCAGTGAGGGCTGGTAGGTCTTGCTGCGGTCTACCTGCAGAGCCCTGGTTGAGCCTCACAGATGGTTGGTCCCAGGCAGTTCTCCCTGCACCTTGCACTGGGCTGTGGTCCCATGGATAACACCCTTTGTCTTTGGTGCCAGAGCACAACTTTGGAGCACCTTCCCACAGCTCTAGCCTTTGGATGCTCAGCATTAGAGAATATCCCCTTCTAGGGCATAAGAAGGTTGATGCAGGCAGAGACAGAGTTAGCCAAATTGTTTCCCAAAGTAATTGATCTTTGCTTCAGGCAGTGCAAACCTTTGCAATATCAAAATCGCTTTTGTGATGTTCCTGAATCAGCTTAAGAGAGTTTGTTCTAGGGGAAGAGACAGACACATTAAGTTTTGCTCTAAAAGATGTGATTTTATATGACCTCTGGCAAGTGCTCCTCAGGCCAGAGACCAAGAGGCTCACCAGCCTCCTGAGATGGTTCTGCATGGTGTCTGGTTCACAGGCACAGGGCTTATATACTGGAGTATGTGTACAAACCCCATGACTTGCGTTAGGCCTTCTGTCAACGCCTGAACCATTGAGGTAGAAGAAGAGCAGAGGTTGAGCAGCCCAACAGCCCCATCACACTCAAAACCTGAAGTGACAGACACAAGTCGTGCTTGTGGTAAGTATAGAGGGGAGGATGTTTGAGGGTGCTTGAGCCGTTCTGACTGCTGGGTGCAGCACACCCAGGCTGACCACAGCCCCTCGCTATGCCAGGACATGGTCCATTCACACCAATGACTCCAGTGCAATAACCTTGGTGGTTTGTATCAGCGTGAGCAACCTGTTTTGAGATTCGTTGCTAGAGAAAAAGGATGCAGTAAAACCAGAACTGTCTGTGGATGTGCATCTGATCAGACTTTAAGGTCCAGATGTGGAAGCAGTCTTGTACATCTACTATAAAATCTGCAGGACAGCTTCTAGACAAAAATACCCCTCTGCCTTGCTTTACAAATGGACCATCAAAGAGGGATGGGAGAACTGAGGCTCCTGGTCCTCAGTTCCTGCTGACCTCCCTCTGGAGGGCCTGGATGGAGGTCATCATCTGGTGGTGATGCGAGCTGAGCTTCCCTTCTAGCATGGACCTGGCACTGTGTGGCCAAGTCATTGGCATGGGAGGATGCACAGCAGGAGCTGAAGGATCCTTCACTCACCTTGTGCTGGGACAAACATCCATGGCAGCTTGGGAAGACTGTCCTGTGTGTAAAAGCTCCAGAGCTCCAGCAAAGCCACTAGCTTGTGAGGAGGCCACAGATAACCATCGGAGACAGCCAACCTCCCCAGAACCAGGCAAGTGGTTTGAGATGTGCAAACGTACAGATGGCCACAACAAACAAAGGGCTGCTACATCAGCAGCTGAGACTAATTTACTGAGGTGGACAAAGCCCTGTGTCCCCTGTACCCAAAACCACCCCATGGCTAACAGCAGCCAATTGCTCCTTCAATGACCACTTCAGACCACTTTGGAAACCTGTGGAGTGGCTGCCCTGTTCCTGGGTGAGGGCTGCCACTGTGGAGAATATTCTTTATCTCCCTCAGCTTGTGTAGTGGGGTGGCACAGCAGCAAGAGGGAAACCACACTCGCTCTGCCTGCCCGTGCCTGCGAAATGGGCACAGACCCCAGCAGCCCAGGCTTGGCAGCACGCAGGCGGGCATGTTTCTTGCAGGCAGTGCTGGAGCATCCCTCTCTGCAAGAGGACAAGTTCAGCAGGGAAACACTTGGCATGTCTTCAACCTCAAGGGACTCCTTTCTTCCCGCTGCTGAAGCTGTCCCTGCAGCAGCCCGTGCCCGCCCCTGCCGCGGCAGTGTGCCTAGCGCGGCGTGCATGGCTGCCCAAGGGCTGCACGGACCTGCGGCACGCTGGCTTGGGCACACACACCCATCTAGCCGAACACACCGCAGCACAAGGTGTGCCTGGGTAATCTGTACCGCCACTGAATATTAAGCAGGTATTGGAAATCTCTGGGGCTCCTGTCCAGCAGAAGGAGTGCAGTCAGTACTAGCCTGCAGGCAACGGCACGACACTGCACTGCTGCTCAGCCATGGGGAGGCTGCACCTTCTGCTGCAAAATCTGCATCTTGGATAAATCAGTGACATTTGCAGGAGTCGTGTGTGGTGTCAGAGGTCTCTGTCCCTGGTGGCAAGCTCAGACCTGGCTGCTCTTTGCCCGCCCAGGCACAGACACACTGCACGTGGTGGCCTGCGGGTGGTTGTGCAGCGGTGGGTGCTGGTGTGCAGCACCTGCTAGAGCAAAGTCACTGTCCCAGTCACACGGGGGACATGATTCAGGTCACACCCACCAACCTTGGGACACAGCCCAGGAGGTTGTGCCCAACTCCTTACAGACCTTGGAAGTCTCAGGACCTCTCTGTTAAGAGGAGTACACCTTGGTTACCACCAGGCCCCAAATGATGCTGCTTCTGCCACTTCAGGGACACTTGCCAGGAGAAAGGCATAGGCACCTGAAGAGTTGATGTCCCGGCAGGAGGGTCGGCTGCAGATCAGCCTCTGCCTCTCCCACTGATGTTCTGTGAAAGCCAATGAAGGGTATTATTTCTTCACTTTCTTTTGCATTTCTCGCTGTTGCCTAGCTGAGATGCTGTGAGCAACCAACTTCGTTTGCATTTTGCTTTTCCTGATTCCAGTTAACATTGGTTTCAAGGTAAGTACATAACAGTAAGACATTTCTCTTTCAGGGTGGGGCACATCTGTAAATCAGGGCCACAGTGGGTGTTCATGCATGCAGTGGACAGCACAGTATCCTCCACCTGCAACATAGCAGGTATCGATGCAGGTAACAACGGCCCCTCTGTGCATCCTCATGCAGAGCTGGCCGTGCTCCCCAGGAGGAGGCAAGTCCCCTGTGGACAGCAAGGTACCACAGTGTCCTGAGCAGAGGAGTTTGTCCAGAGAGACTGTCACAATCCCTCTTTATAGGCACAAATAACAACAGCAACAGCAGTGACAACAATAATACTGTTTTTATTACTGATATAATATTATTATTTCAAATCAGATCAGAAGGCGGTGGTCCCAAAGGCTGGCAGGAAGGTGTGGCTCCAGGTGATGCTTGATCCCAGCTCTGTTCAGCTGAGCGTCCTGCATTCATAGGTGTTCGCCCTGCGTGCAGGAGGATTTGGGACTAGCTGAGCTCGGGACTTAATCCTGCTTTCCAGAGCAAGAAAGGATAAATGGGAATGCTGCAGAGAAAAAAATCCTGCCTTGCTGGGAGGAGCACAATGCTACTATACTGGTCTATGCAGTGGACCTGGAGGAGGCATGGCATGGGGTGTGTGTAGCTCTGTGATAGAACTATCCCTTGGCCATGTCCTCTGTATTTGATGTACATGTATGCAGTGACAGGCATCCCCAGAGCGTGCCAACACTGCCCAGAGGTGCTGCCTGCTCTGCCTGGGAGCCCTCCATGACCGGCAGAAGAGCTCTATAGCCAAGGGAACAGCACCTGGGGAAAGCTGGGAGGCATAAAGGGAATGTGCAGGATGGACAGCACAGGACATCAGTGCCAGCTGGTGCTGAACAGGCCAGGACTTCAGCGGCTGCAGTGCAGGGCTGTGCCAGCACCACCCTGGGGCCCAGCAAGCAGGATGGCTGCACTCAGACGGCGCTGCACTCGGTTAATCAGCCCAGAGTCCCAGCAGAGCTAATTAGCTCCAGCAGAGTTTACTTCTGATGCCGGAGAGAACTTGCTCAGGGCATCTTTGTGTCAGCCGGGAGGACAGCGTGCCTGCAGGCTGCCGGCCCGGCGGCCCTTCCCCAGCGGGCAAACCGCTCGCGTCCCCGGGCCCCGGCGGGGCGCGGCCCCGCGGCCAGGGGGTGCTGCCGCTCGGGCGCCGGGTGCTGAGCAGGCGGCGGCCGCGCAAAGCCCGCGGCCGCCGTGCGAGCGGGCCCAGGCGCCCCAGCCAGGTCTACTGGTGCGGGGCCGCGGCGGGCCTGTCTCACTGCCAGCTGCCCCGGGCCCGGCCCTTGCCGGGCGGCCTGTGCCCCGGGCCCGCCGCTCCGTGCCTCGAGGCCGGCGGTCCCCCGGATCTGCCCCCGCGGCCTTTCCGAGCGGGCCGCCCGGGCGCCTTCGCCACCTCCCAAGGCCTCAGGCGAGCCCCGGCGGCGCGGCCCGGCCGCAGGCCGCACTCAGCCCCGCGCCGGGCGCCGTCCGCCGCAGGCCGGGCCGGGCCGGTTCACATCCGGGGAACGGATAGCGGGCGCGGACGTGGAGGGCGCGGGCGGGGCGGCGGCGGCGGGGGGCGGTGCGCGGGGGCGGCGGCGCGGCCAATCGCTGCCGCGCTCTCATCGGTGCAAACAGGAGCACAATGGAGCGAGCGGCGGGCGCGCTGCAGCCAAGCTTAGCGCGGGCGCCGCGCGGCTGACGGGCCGGCCTACCAATGGACACCGGCGCGCGGCGGAGGGCAGCCAATGGGCACTAAGCGGGGGCGTGCCCGGGCGAGGTTAGGGTGTCCTTGCAGGGTGCTGGGCTAAACTTCACCAAATAATAGCTGTTTGTATTTGGGCGGCCGAGGAGCCATTTTAGGTAAGTTCTGCCCCGAACTTTTGGGTTCGCCTGCCCGGCGCGGCCGGGGGCGGCGGTGGGGCGGGGGGCGGCGGCGGGGCCGTGCCGGGGCGGCGCTATGAATGAACTCGGTGGCGGTGGCGGCGGCGGCGGTGCGGGCCGCGGTGCGGGCGGCGGGGCCGGGGCGGCCGCTGGCCCTGTCATGGCTCCGGCCGCGCCCCCCCGGTCCCCCTCGCCGCCCTCCCCCGCCCCCCGGGGCGCGGGGCCGCCGGTGGCGGCGGCGCGGGGGGGGCCCGCGGCCCCGGCACCTCTCGCCGGCCCGACCTGCCGCCCGCCCCCGGCCCGGCGGGTGCGGGGAAGGCCGGGCCTAGCAGGCGCCGGGCCGGTCGGTCCGGGCCCCCCACGCAGCCGCGGCGGCCCCGGGGCGTGCGGGGGGTCGGGGGCGGAGGCGGGGCGGGCTCCCCCCGGCGCTGCGCCGAGGCTCCTCCCGACCGTGGAGGGGGGAGTGAGGTCCCCGGCCCCGCGCCGAACTGCGCGGCCGCCGCGACGGGGGGATGCGGGGTGCCGGCGCCTGCCCGCGGGGCATCTCTCCGCCGTCATTCCGGCCGCAGTGCTCAAGGAAATCGATAATTGAGTCTTTAAACTTGGCGGGCGGGGGAGAAGCAGGTCCCCGCGCGGGCCGGAGGCCCCGGGGCGCGGGTTTCTCGCTGCGCGGCGCCCCCCGGGGTGATGAAGAGGGAAGGGGGTAGTGGGGGCCGGGGCCGCCCCCCGCCGCTCGGCCTCGCAGTCGGGGACCCGGGCCGCTGCGCGCGGGGCGGGCGCGGATCTGTTGTGATATTGCAGCCATGTCACAACAGAGGCATCGCAGTCACGTTGGAGTCGCGTCTCGTTCGCGCTGCAGTCATCTCGCCGTCGTCACCCTGTCCAGCCTCGTGTGCGCTGTTTTGGGGGCTTCGTGGTGGGGTTTGCCCTGTGCTCACCAGTGGCTTGGGCTGGCGATTGAGGTGGATTTTAGCCTCGATCAGTGAGGTTTGTAGGGTAAACGCAGTGAGGGAAGTGCACGCAAGCAGGATATGGAAAGATGAAGAGAAATGGCCTGTGAGTATTGCTGCCTAGCGTGCACACCCCGTCTTGGAGCTGCTCATGTTTTCTCCGTTTATCGATTTGCCTTCCTGACAACTACTCTAAACTTGCAGTGAAGTCGGGGACCGCGGGGGCCTGGCAGGCTGCCTCGGCACACAGGGAGCTGGTTCTGCTTGGTCTGCTGCTGGCCTCTGATGTGATGGAGCTTTTCAGTAATTTTGCTATGAAAAGTGCTTGGTTTATTTCCTCAGTGACTTGGGATGCATTTTAGACAAAAGCTCAGGCTTTTTTGTTGTTTACCTCCTACATGGGAAATGCAGCAAATGCTTTTGGGGTTGGAGAATGAGAGGAGGTGGTGGAGATGGTTCGTTGTGGTTGTGCAAAGCATCCCATAGGTCTGTACAGAAGTCTCCAGCACCCCTTTGCAGTCCCTGGCCTCCCAGGGCCTCCAGAGGGTTCTCGTGGGCAGAGAGATGTGGCTGCAGTTGCTAGATGTTTGTTTATCCCTGACCCCTTCGGTTGCAGGGCTTACAGGTATTTGGCGGCTGGTGCTGCCTGTGTCTTTTTAACTGGTGTGTGTTCAGTTGGATTAGGGTGTTGCCAGAGGGAACGCTAAACTCTGTGAGTATTTTCCTTGCCGTGAAGTGTTGCTGTTGCTTTTGGGCTCTGTTCAGGTGATGGCACAGGAATATGTGCAGCCTCACCTCTCCTCGCCTTTTGTTTAACTCATTCACACGGGAGCTCTGCTGTGCTTCTTTGCAGAGAAATTGTTGCTTTGGTCTGGCTGTTAAAGTATGAAGCAATAACAGCATATTTTTTTCTCTAGGGATAAATTCTTCCTGGAGTAAATAGGTTGTTTCTCTTGAGGCTTCTGGCCTCTGACTGGGTTGGTTTTGTTCAGGGCTGCCACTGGGTTCCTTTCCCACTTGTTTAGTGGAAAATTGATTCCTATTCCCCAACAGAGCTCAATGTTGTCTGTTTGCTTTTGGAAAGCTAGTTCTGTCCATCATCTCCAAATTGGTACAGCTGCCTAAACTTGCAGGTCCTTCAGGAGTGTTGGATGTGCTGCTGAGTTTCCTTCTCTGCAAAGATGGGAAGCATGCAGCAGTGGCGGGGTGAAGCTGACTGAATGTTGCCCCTCGAGTGCTTCAAGCTGTAAAGCATGATAATTAGTAGAGTGGCATCTGATCAAAATGTCTGCGTGTACCTTGTGCAGCAGAACTGAAAGTATGTATTATTATTCTTAAAATAAAGGCCAAAGTCAATGAGGGGACTTGAAGAAAGACTGATTTTGGTTCACTTTCACTTTTGTAAAGTTTGAAGGCCATCCCACAGCTGTGGCTGTTTATTTCTGCCTATTGTCTCATTCCTCCAAGCAGAAATGTTGATTGCCCTGTTGCTGAGAGGGCAATTGCAGCCCCTTGCTGCAGGCTGGTATGGATGTGTTAAAAACTAACTTGTGTGAATCTGTGAAACTAAGGCAGCTCTTTTGCTGTTTCTCAATGCTTGCAGTGTGTGGATAATGTGCATTTCATGCAGAAGGTGCTGTCAGGGGCCCTTGTTACCTTGTTCTGAGCGCTGCTGCCTGGTTTGGTAGTATATGCCTTTTTGTCGGCTTGAGTTTACCTCTCCCTCCATCGGCCTGTGTGTTGGTGTTAGGGTAGAGTGGTTCCGTCTAAGCTGCTGGTCTTTGAGCAGCTGGCCCTGGATGTGCCAGTGTTAGCCCCGATGGGCAGTACTGTGGGTATTTTCAGGGTCTGTTGATTTCTAGTGGCTTGGTGGGGGAGGCTTTCAGAGGAATGTCTTGTTTTCCTGATTGCTTTTTACTACGTTTTTTTTAACAGGAAGCAAAGCTCTGTCTTCCGTCGTCGTCCACCACCCCCCCCCCCCCCCCCCCCCCCCCCCGCTCGCCCTCCCCCCCCCCCCCGAAGTGTAATCACAACCTTGATAGATCCTTTCAAATTTTCACAAGAGCTTCTCCAAAGACATAAACTTTTATAGGTGGATAATGTAAAGTGTTTCACTTTAATGGTTTGTGTTATTTCAAGGGGGGTTTGCACAAGAAAGTGAGCAAGATAGCAAGGCTGAGAGCTCAGCTGCCAGAGCAGGCCTTTGTTTTTTGCATGAAGCTGGTAACCAGTGTGCAGGAGTAGCTTGCCCTTGCGAAGGGGGGGAGAGGGTTGATCAGCCTTGCACTGCGAGTGAGCCCTTGGTGCAGGAATGTGAACTTGGTGTGTTAAGTCTGGAAAGCAGGCACATGTGGAGAGGCTTCTCTGAAATTGTCTTTAAGAGACACTGGCAAGCACAATGGTTGGATGTCTCACTGGGCTTCAGGGGAGCTGAGATGGCTTGTTTTCATTGCTCCTGTAAGTAGCTGTGAAAGCATTTCTCCTCTCTTGTCCCCACTTTCTTACTTGGGACAGTGGAATCGGTCTGTGGTGTTGGTGACTTTGTCATGGTCTGTGAAGGCAGAAGCAGAGCTGTTGTTGGGGGCCACCAAGCTGTGTGAAGGGGAGAGATGATGCACTGGGTGAATGGTCTATATGTAGTTGAGTAGCACTGGTTGCTGCGAGCAGAGCATTGGTGACAGTGCACAGGGTTTGTATGGTGGGTTCTCAGCTCCCTAAACCCCCATGAAAGCAGAGTTACACTTCACCCTGGGAACAGTGGCAATGTCAGTGCCTGCGTTGCCAGCGTGGTGGTGGTGGAACCAAAATCCTCTAAAAAAGTGCATTGAGCTGCAAATGCTGTGCTGAGTAGCACCTGCCCCAGTCAGCCTCCAGTGATCCTCAGACACGAGCCCCTGGTGGAAATAACAGAGCTGGGAAAAGCTGACCAAAGCATCAGCAAAAGGGGAAAAACTTGGTGCTGTGGGTGTCAGCTTGTGACACGAGGAGACTCTGGTTTTGCTTTCTAATATCTTGGGCTGGTGCAGTATGTTTTCTGTGTGATAGGACAATGCCTTCAGCTTTCCCTTATATGGGAAAATCTGGTATGCAGCCTAGCAATCTGCCAATACGTGGCTATTAATTTTTAGTATTGTTATGTTGGATGTGTCCTGTCAGCCTAAGAAGTACGAAATACCTGGCACGCTGTAGCTGGGCTTTAGTGTGTGAGGCAGGTCCCTGACAGTTAGCCTGGGGAAAGGATGTAGCTGTGCTCTGGGGAATGCCTGAGCATGCTCAGCTCCTCGGGAAGTCAGCTAAAAGCTGGGAGAGTTTGGTGCCTGGGCGTAGGGATCCTGCCCTAGACTGCCCTTGGGCCCAGTGCTTGCTGAGGAGCTGAGGGCCTTGGTCGCATTGGCACCAAGGAGGTCAGTGGAGCACTTGACCTGTCCTTTGTGCATGGACCATCCCCCTGCGGAGGAAGTGCTGCCTTGAGGTTAAGGGGTGCCTGCTGTTTCAGTGCTGCAGCCTGTTGCCTCTAGGGGATTCCCAGCCTGTAGTGAGCACAAATCCTGCTCTAACAGGAGCAAACCACTCTTTTCAGCCCAGAAAAGAAAGTGAGAGGTGTGGGAACCGAGTCCCGGTCCCTATTTGTTTTCACATGGGTGCTAGAAATGTACTTGCGGAGGTGCGTTGGGTATGGATAAAGGAGTGTGGGTGTTACCATGATGATGAGATGTTGGCTTGGCCATGGGGTGTACATCACATTTTCCAGCCCTGATTTCCCTGTGAGGGATGCTGCTCAGTAGCAGTCTGACAACGACATTATTAAAATTTATCCTAAGAGGTACAGCATGTCTTCTGCAGTCCTGCCTTTGCCCTAACTTTATGCAGCTCTAAGCAGCCTGGTCTGGTGGAAGGTGTTCCTGCCAGTGGCAGGAGCATTGGAACCAGATGATCTGTAAGGTCCCTTCTGACTCAAACCATTCAGTGATTCTGTAAGATTGCATTTATATGGATAGTGTTGTCCAATGGGTTGTTTTGGGGTGGTTGTTTTTTGGATTGGTTGTTTGTGGTGGGGTTTTTTTTTGTTTTTAATTTTGATTTTAAATTTTTAATTGTGATTTTTTTTAAATTGTGATTTAGACCTCTTCTAGTGAAACTTTCTGATGCTTGTCTGGCTCTTTCTGCTGTTTGGCTCAGTTCTTATGGGAAGTCTGTGTTAAAATACAGGTAACTATTGCTTTCTTTTGGGGTGACTGTGCCGAAAGCAGCAGAAAGTTACTTTTGGGGGAAGTGACACTTGTCAGTGTCAATTTGCAGAGTATTTGCATTTCCTAAACGTTTCCATAAAAGTGTGAGATTTATGGAGCCCTGCTTTGCATTAGAGTAAAAGGAGGCAATATCTGGGGTCTGGCTGGTGTTGTCCCAGCCCTGTGAATGGGCTACATATCCCTACTAACGTGCATGTCATTGCAAGGGGAGGGATAGGTAGGCAGTGGAGGTGCAAGGTTGTTTCATTCAGTATCTTAGGTGGTCCTAAAGCATGTGTTTAAACTGTGGCCTGGGAGCCCTTGCACTGGCGCGTAGGTAGAAAAGCATGAGCATGCTGTGAGGGACCCCAGGCCCTTGTCCTGTTGACACTGGCCTGCTGGCAGTGTGCCTGGGGAGGAAGGAATGTCAGACCTTACTTCCCTGAGGGTTGCTAAAACTCCCTAGGCTCTAAGACCTTTCACCCCTTCCCACCCCGGGAGGTATCTCATTTGCATTTCTTTGAAGGCAGAAGCAGGACTTCAGCTAATTGAAGGACTTCAGCTACCAGGCCTTCCAGGTTAGCAGCCACTGCTGGGAATTTTGGTCCCTCTGCGCTAGAAATAGACATTTGTTATGTGGCTGTAGTTGAGTTTCTTTCATAAAACTTCCAGTTGTTACATCTCCCTTCAGAAGTCATGAAGGTAATTTGATAACTAAGCTCTTGTATGTGCTTTCTGGTTTTCATTTTGCATTTTAACTTGCGCTCAATGGCTACTTTTGAAGGTGAAATCCAGCATTAGCAATAATGTGCTAGTGTGCTACACAGGAACAAGAGTGGTGCAAAGTTATGGGGAACTTTCACTTTTTTGACATATAGGTAGGTGAAGTATTGGTTCTTTAAGAAACATTAGTGCCTTGTTATATATGTGCATTGAGGCAGAATTAAAGTTAGTCCTAGATACAAGAATAAACATTAGTGCTTTGCTATAGACATGCTGTGAAAGCTGCTATTTTTGTGTGAGCTGCTGCCTTGAGTTCTCTAGGTCTTGTGCACAGAGCACCTTTAACCCTAAATGGTTCCTCCGCTTTGGTTGAACTGAAAGTATACTAAAGATAAAATGAAGCTTAAGTGTTAGGTGTCTGTTAATTGAAGATCAGAGAAGAGAGATCCATTCTCTCATGATGACTTCTATATATGTGTGCATGGTGCATCCTTGCTGTACCGTGTGCTCACTCAGGCTGGGAAGGAGAGCAGTGGGGTGTGGGAATGCACAGCATATTGCTCTTATTTATATGCTTCTCTGCTTGTTGCTTTAGGGCAAGCAAAGCCCGGTTTCTCAGTGATCTTTCTCAGTCCCCGTAGGGTGCCCCTCACCAGGGTATCTGAGCTTTTCCCGGCATGCACTTTTGTGCATACATAAAGGCAGGTTTCTCTCCTCCACCGCAGACAGCAGAGACTGTGCTCTGTTTGTTCGCTGTGCGGTAATGATGTGGGGAGACTGACTGAAACAAGGCTTGCGCTTAGTGTGAAGGTGCTGAGGTTTGTGGTTACTCTGATTTCTTCAGAGAAGTGGTTACAGATTTGTGGGCCAGTCACAGTGGCTGCTCCACCTCCTTGCTCCAGGGCAGGGATTTCTGTCCGAGAATAACATAGCTGTTTTGGAGTTGGGCCAGTCCCACTTTGTGCTTTGGGAGTGAGGGCCAGGGTCCTGAATCCAGGAGCGGGTCACTGTGGGCACAGGCTCGTTGAAGCTTTTGTAGTTGTAATTTCAACAAGAGTGGCCTCTGCAGGAGTCCTGTAGCAAGGTGTGACTCTGCAGGCTTGCAGGCCATGTGTGTTTGAATACGTACAGCTGTGCCTACATCTGACAGGGCATAGCACGCGGTGTGTGGAGATGTGGTTATCTGCAGATGCTGCTCTCTGGTGTCTAGAGGGGCTCTCTGCTGGCCACTTGGAGTGGGCTGTGATATTGGGGCTGAGGAGTTCTGAACAGTGCTTGTAAACCTTTTCCTGATCCAGTTCTACCTCCTGTTCTTTCTGTGACCCTGAGCTGGGGGAGAGAGATGTTTGACAGAGCGGAAGTGGATTTCTGGACTTTGTTGTATGCTAGTTCCTCCAGAGATGTCTGTTGAAGGAAGGGGTCAGAAAATGAGTAGCTCATCTAGCTACAGAGGGAGAGGAGATGTGAAAACCATGTTGGCATAGACTTCTGACAGGTACGTGCGGTAAGAGTAGGCTAGGACATGAGTCTGTGGGACCCGTGCTCTGCTGCTGTGTCCAGAATTTGCTTGCCTGGTCTTCATGTTCCTATATGTCAAAGCAGAATGACGTCTGCAGGCCTGCCAGGTGGGCAGGGACAAGAGTCTCACGGTAGTTTGATGCAGCTGATGCCACATGCTTGCCTCCTGGCTAGTTGATGCCATGAAGATGGTGCTGGTTAGCCAGGAGAGTCCTGGACATGGTGGGTATCTTCTGTGTCTGCCTGGAATTAATGCAACTTGACTCCAGGAGAGACCCGTAGCAGCTCTGCCCATGTGCTGTTTGAAGGGGATTGCTGTGTGCAGAGGTCCCAGCTCTGCTACAAAGGTGGTGCTCTGCCGACAGTGTCGGTGGTTGCAGCTTGGGCATGCTCTGACAGGACAGGTGGGTTCCTTCCCTGTGCAAGTGTGGACCTCCAGCCTTGCGAGGCTGATGCTCTCTCCACTGCTCCCTAAGCTGAAGGGCTTCATGAGCTGGGACAAGAAGGGGCTACTTCTCCATATGTGCTTTTGGTAGCATTTTACTTGCGGCATGTCTGGGCAGGGCTTTGGGTGCTTGCTGTGTAAAAAGGCTACCCAAGTATGTTAAAGAATTGCCCTGTAGCTGAGGAGGGAACCAAACCTGGCATTGCTGAATGCCAAACATTTGCACACAAGGAATCGATTAATCTCTATTTTAGTGCTTCGCTCTCCCTCCCATGCTGGAGTGTTTCTTGGGATGGTGCAAAGGCACAAATGCAAGGAAGCATTATGATGATTGAGAGGACTGTTTCCTTACAGATGGCATCTGGATTCTGGAGACTGTTCTTCAAAGTAGCTTCAGCTGACATCGTGGAGAACTTTTATCCTAGAGAGTTAAATTCAAAATAAACTGGAAGCCCTTGGAGGTAAATGACGGAGTTACAGTCCTCGCAGGGCAGAGCAGTTGAAGTGGAGGTGCATTGTAAGGACGTGTTCCTGAGGACTGTGGGGTAGTGACACTGCTTGGGTAGTTAGCTACGTTTTGCTTTCTCTCCCTGTTCTTTAGATGCTT
Source organism: Falco peregrinus (assembly GCF_023634155.1). NCBI lineage: Eukaryota > Metazoa > Chordata > Aves > Falconiformes > Falconidae > Falco > Falco peregrinus. The sequence continues at coordinate 38,450,690 of NC_073729.1, read as the reverse complement.
GGGAAAACAGGTCTGATGCTTCAGTGTGAAAGTTCTTGGGCCTAGGGAACAGCAGATTTTTGTCTGTTGCTATTTTGGGCTAGGGTTTGCTAGTTGCTCTTAGGATGTACAGGCAGAACAGATGCCATGAGCTGTGGGACCTCACCACAGCATACAGTAAACTTTCAGGCTGTGATTGTTTGGGATTTTGCCTTCCTGGGTGCTGAGGAACAGCTTGGCTTCCCCAGTGCCTGGCAGTGTCACTGGCAGGGGTCTTGCCAGCCAACCTTTCTGCCCTCTCCTGGGGCAGGGTGGCCTGGGTTTGCAGCACTGGCAGGGCAGTTGCAGCCTTTGCATGTGCAGCAGCTCCCCTCCAGCAGGGCAGCATCAAGTAAGTGACCTCTGTAAACTGCTAGTGGAGATGCCCTGTATTTGGGGAGTGAGCAGTGTAGCAAAATGTCATTTTACTCCTGGAGGTCCCTTCTACTCCTCCTCCAACCTTAGTCTGTGCTCTCTCGCATACAGTTGAGCTGAGCTTCCTTTGTCACCTGGGTTTTGAGACCCCTAGGACCAAGATGGCAGTGCTGCCTAGCCTGAAGGAGAGCTGCTCACTTGCCACAAGCCAATGTAGCTTCGAATCAACCTTCAGTGCCTGTGCTCAATAACTGTGGCGTGAGATGTGGCCATGGTAGGCCAAGCAAGGCAGGCCCTGAGTTTGCTTCATGCACCGTACACCCCTCCCTGTTCCACTTGCTGTACATGGACAAGGCATTTGGCAAAACAGTGGCATCCATCCTGCTTCTGAGGCCCTGGAAAAGCACTGAATGTGCTCTCGTGGCCCAGCTGCTGGTGGCTTGTTCACAGTTCATTCAGGTCTTGACTTGGATATGTTTCTTAGGGCACATTCCCATGGGCTATTCTGTAGATGTAGCAGGGGCAGGCTGGCAGGAGGGTGTAAAGCCTCGTTCACAATTTCACTGTGGTTATAGCAAGGGGGCAATAGGGAATAATACAAAGCCAGCAGGTAACAACAGCAAATGGGGGTATGGGGACACCAGCTGCATGGTTGGCAGAGGTAAAGGTGATCCGCTATGGAGGTCTATGGCAGGGGGTTTCAACTGGAGAAGACTGACAGAAAAACCAAAAAGGATGATTTTCATCAGTACTAGACTCTGCAGTAGGGTCTCTGGCACCATTTGGAGCTGTGGCTGGTGATGCTGTCCCATCCCAGCAGAAAATCTGCTCTGGGTGTCAGTTGTGCTCTTCATGTATATCTACAGCCAAGTCTTGAGGTGCGTTGCAAGTGCTTGTTCATCCTCTCAGTAGCTCTGCTGTGAAGGCTGATTTTTACCCCCATTCTACAGTTGGAAAATAGAGGCACAAAGGGCTCTGATTGCCTTTGAGTAGCTGTTTGCATTGTGGCAAAGCTGTTTTCTGACAGCTTGACTTTGCTGTGCAGGATATTAACAACAGCAAGAGGGGAAGATCCATACTTTCAGGAATGCCATCTCATTTTTTGGCAGTCTGCCATGGGATAGCTTGAGTTTGGTGCTCTTCAGTGTGTATAGCTCTCAAGCAGTAACCTTATAAAAGGTTCTTTGAATTGTCCAGCTGTCAAGGTCTACTGGTTGAGCTGGCCTTTGTATACCTTTTGTACTAATAAAGGTGCTGTGGGCTAAATTATGTGCCTGGTGGCATCTTTACAGGGCCAGTGACCTTGAGGATGGACTTGGGCAGCTAAGTGAAGTTCCGAGTGCTTGCGCATGAAAAATAAAAGGCAGCAGGAAAATGTGCAGAGTGTGCAGGGTGCTGGTTTCTGCTGAAATCTCTATATCCCTCCTGATAGCTGGAGAGCAGCTGAATGGTTTGCCCTGTTGCAAGAAGCCTCTGAAGCAGCTGGCAGTAACCCCTGTGCTCCCATGGGCCCAGTAATTCGGAAGAGGCTTTTCTTATGCTACTGGGAAGTCTGGCTCCTCATGACCACTGGTGCAGGAAGGCAGCAGGAGCTGATCCCACTATCCCATCTGCTCGGGGTAACAGCCAGACACTTCAGAGAAGAGAGCCTGCTTCTAGCACAGAAAGTGTGTCCTCAGAGCTACTTTGTCTGTTTCCATCTAGAATGTAGCTAGGCTTGTGTTGTCACTCTGACCTGACGCTTTGCAGAGTCTCCTTGGCAGCCACAGCACATACTCCCCTTGGTATGCAAGGCTCCTTGCCTTGTGGAGGAGCAGGCTAAGGAAGGGGAGCTGCCCACCAGGCATCTTTTTGGTTACTGGCAAGCTGGTCCTGCAGCTGTGTTGCACTGCTGTTATGAGGACTGTGCTTTGGGCTCCCGGCAGGCAAGGAGAGAGGCTGCGAGCTGCCTGCCTGCTGCCTGCAGTGGGGTACCGGAGGGGTAGGAGGGCTCTGCGGGAAGCTGTGGAAGTGGCAGTCTGCCATAGGCTTTATGGGCCTGTGCAGCTTGGGGCTCTCCTGTAGCACATGGATACAGGTACTGTGTTTTCCCTTATTTTAAAGTAGGAAATTAAGTACTGGAAGTGTGATGGGATAAGTGTGAAGGCTTTATGGCCACTGGCACAGTCTGTTCCCTGGAAACCCCGTTCATGTCCTTCTTTGCTGGCTTGCTGGTCAACATGATGGGACTGGTGAATAAGCAGAAGGAAAAATTGGCACTGGTGATGGGGAAATGGCTTGTTAAGATTTGGCAGACAGGGCAGTTAATTTGGCCTGTGTGGTGGACAGGGTTGAATGCCACACCAGAGCGTGTTTGTGTTTAATGGGGAGCAGAGGTCTGGAAAATGTCACATCAGTGCGATGGGCTTTGCTTATGTGGCAGGAGCTTGAGCTGCTGATGCTCTTGACAGGGCATGCAAATTGTGCTGGTGAGGTGCCGCCTTACAAGGAGCTGCTGCGGTCCCCTGCTTGTGTAGGAGTGCTGCATGTGTTCATGCACACAGCAGTGCACCCTCACCCATGAAATCCTGGCCGTTGACACCGCCGAGGGTGGTCACAGGCCTGCTTGTCTGTAGGAGCCCAGCCTGCTCGGTGCCAGCTATGAGGCTGGGCAGGCCTGGCCTACCCCCTTTCTCTTTTTCTTGTCTGCATACGTACTGAACTGTAGAGATGTGTTCTATTTTTCCTCTGGTTTTTGCCTTGCTGATGTTTAGGATTAAAATCCACTGCCTGGGGCTTATGAATAACTGTTTGGAGTGAGATTCTTGGCCTGCTGATCAGAAGACAACAGACATAGGCTTGAGAAACCTGTTTCGCTCCTGGCAGCTCCTGCACACCAGGGCAGCAGAGCGATGGTGTGGGAAAGGTGTGCAGCTAATGCTGGGTGCATACCATGGTGGGGAAGGGGATGCAACTAATGGTGGTGCATCCCCACTCTGCAGACGGCCACCCCTCAACCCCCAGTGTCACTTGGGAGCGGTGTGTCCCCTCATCTTGAGCTGTCCCTGAAGTTGATGAGAGAAATACATTGTAGGGTGAGCTCAGATCTGGTTTTCCTCTCTTCAGCAACAAGCTGGAGTGCCATGTCTTCGTGCGCATGCTGGTTGGCCAGACATGGCTTTGTGTGTCATGGTGTGCCTGTGCTGAACAAAACCAAAGGTGTTTCCAGCCATTCTGTCGTTTTCTCTCCCCTTGTGCTGTTGGTCCCTGCTCGTCAAAGTGAGTCCTCAGTTCTCAGCCCTGTGGCAATGTGCAGCTTTGAAATAACTGCTGAAGGTCATTGTGGTTATGGTCTTGGGTTAGGAGCTGCATTTGAAAACTCTCCAAGAAGGAGCTATTGCTGTTTCTGCCATGTGAGCTTGTCATGAGAGTCATGAAGTACAGCTGACTGAAGCTGCGTTACCAGGGGCTGTAGCCAGCTTGCATGTGCTCTCTTGCTTGTTGGGTGCCAACAGAGCATCCTCTGTGCACAGGCAGTGGCACAGTCCCAAGTGTCTCCCTGGGGTCTCTGACGCGGCTGTCATTTTACAGCTGCTAGCTTGCCTGGGAGGGCTTGGGAGCAGAAGTGTTGGTACTGAGCATGCATTTTGCAGGGCGAATGCTGTGCAGCACTGCTGTATTCCTTGTCACATGGAGCAAGTGGCAAGGAGGTTGTGGCTATTTCTTGCTTGCCTGTCAAGGTCTGTTGCTTTTTCCCTGGTGGTGTAGTTGGGTGTTCTGGGAAGGCTCTGCATGGCTTGGCTGGCAGGATTGCCATGTGCACTGGGTGTCATCGGCAGACCTTTTGGCTCTCCTGGCCTCACAGAGAACATGGTTAATTACCCCCACTGCTTTCTTTGTTTAAAGGTTAAAATATTTTCAGAACAGAAAATTGCTTGGAGCACAGATGTGACTCCTCTGGGGCTGGCTGTTGGTGTGATGCTCTGCCTGGCCTGCCCTGGATACGTGCACTCACCTGAGGGCTGTTTGCTCCCCGACTTTGGGTTATTTGGACCTGTTTGTATGCTGCTTTCTCCCCTTGCTTCCTTCATCCTGCAGTGTGTCCTGCTCAGGGAACTGGGGCCTGTGCCCTTCCTGTCTGGGCCAGGGAGCATTAGGGCAGCTCTGAAAGAAAGAGCATTTGGCCGCTTAGCGAAGCCTCTGCAGTTGGGATGCTGAATGGGTCTTGCTTTCCGTGTGCGCAGAGCTGGGAGGCTGCCTCTCCGCAGCCTCTGCTTGGGAAGGAAAAATATATGCCGTGGCTGCCTCGCAGCAAGCTCACAGGCTCCCCAGCCCCCTGCCTCGCTGCTGCTGCTTCTCTCTTACTAAACTACTGGGTTATTTTTAACTTGGAAAAATTACAACCCAAGATTTGCATTCTCTACCCCCAGTGGAGGGCTGGAGGCAGGATGTGGGGGAGGCACTGCGGAGAGCTGGGAATGCGGCTCACCGCTCTGGCAGGCCTGTTTCCAGGGGCTTGTGCCCCCTGCAGCACTCTGCCTGCTGGGCTCCGCATGCTCGCCGAGCTGCGAGGCTGCGCAGAGGGGAGGTGGGGAGGCTGCTTCTCTGCTCGACGCGGCTGGAGTTTCAGCCTGGATTCCCATGGCGAATGCACGGAGCAGCTGCAGACACATAAACAAATCCTGCTGCAGCAGACTGTGGGGAGAGAGATGGGTTCTGGGCTGCCAGGCTGCTTGCGTGACAGCCTGCAGACGGGTGGCTTCTGATGGGGGCTGGATACCTCCTTCAAAGGGTATCCCACAGAGAAGCTCTTGGGTGACTGAGCATGTTGTGGAGGAGCAGCTGGCTGGGTTGCTGCTTTGTCCAGCAGAGGAGGCTTTGCTGGGCCACACAGCCCTCCCTAATTCAGCTTGCTGAGAGTAGGTTGGGAGGAGCCAGGGAGAGAAGTGTCACTCTTGTGCCATATTTCTCTTTCTCCCTCCCCTAGCTCTACCCCTTCAGTGTTTTACAGGCGGTTGCCTTGTCAGTGCTTGTCTCCCCTGCCTAGATCTCCTCGAGTGAGCAGGAGCACCTCTCGAAATCCGATGGTGGGGTGATGTCTCTGCAGAACCCCTTCTCCATGCAGTCCACAGGAATGTAGTTGCCTGAGTCCCTCTGGGTTGCACCACAGATACTCAGGCTTCAGGCTCCGGTAGCTCTGCCGGCTGAGACACGTCCATGCAGCCCTGCCTGGAAACAGGAATTGATAAGGTAGTGAGAATCAAACAGCACCAGGGGACTGCAGATATCTCTCTTTCTGCTGTTCGGTGCCTTTGGTCGAGCCAAGTGGATGAGGGACAGTGCAGGCTCTGAGTTCTGCTTTGTCTGTCCCAGCTATTCCTCTCCTGCTGCTCACCTGTGGCATGGATGCATCAAGTAGGGAGGGTCGCTGATGCCTGGGCCGCGGTTGGTTGTCCTCAGGCTTGGTGTCTGCCATGCCAACACAAAGCTACTGAGGGTGGAGAGTGCTCTGGAGGCCTCTTTGATGGGCAGGTGCTGGCAGACCCTGGGGACCTCTACTCCATCTTGCCTGGGAGAGCCTGCCAGAGTCCGTCAGTCCTGGCCTAGTAGTTATCTGCTACTCTGTAGTGCTCCTAGCGATTAGGGCAGGGGTAGCAGAGCAATGCAGCAAACCTTTTGGCAAGCAATGGACAGTGTTTATTTCCCCCATCTGTCTTCAGGTGCACAACAGGCACCCTTGCTCCTTTGGGAATGATTCGTGTTTGCTTGCCAAGGCTGGTCCCTTACCCCCACCACACTGATCCAGCTTGGCCTAACACGCTTCTGGTCAGTGTGCTGATGCAAGAGGCTCCCCAGTCTGTGGGATGGGGTACGTCGTGAGATACTGTGCCTCTGACCAGTGCAAAGTTCCAGGACTCTAGGAGTTCCTGCTGGAGCAGCAGTATTAATGCCTCAGCTCTGCAGAGGCCTGACATGATGCCTGACCCTGATAGAAAAATGACATGGCTTGGTGTCACCTCTGCGTGGTAGGGAATGGCTGCTGACTACTCAACCCTTTCCTGAAGGCTATAAGGTTTGTTGTCAGGCATGAGACTCTGCTTTTCCATGGTTGAGCCAAGGGCTACTGCCACAGTGACAGCGGTGGTGGGAAGCAGAGCAGCTCTCAGGCTGCTGGGCTGGAGCAACACCTCTTTCCCCTAAAAAAAACCTCATTTTGCAGCTCGTGTGAGGCAATGGGCATGTCCCCACCACCACAGAGTGATGCGTACAGATAAGGACAGCTGCTGATGCTGACATAGGGGTTGGTGGTGTGGAGCAAAAGAAAGAGCAGGACCCTTTACTTGTGAGACACTCTTCTGAAAGTTCTTGGTTGCACCATTGTGTCATGCCCTTTGTTGCTGCCTTGTGTCTGGAAGGGATAGGCAGGGCCTGTGTGCTGTGGCTGTGGGAGCTGGTGGCAGCTCTGTGCTGCTGGGAGTGCTGGTTCCTGTTCTAGTGAGGTCTGAACCTTCTCATCAGTCTGTACTCTGACTTCTGCCAGCCTTTCTCAGGGCAGATCAGCACATCTCCTGGTAGCAGAGCAGCAAGGGTGTGCTGAGCCTCCCTGGCTCTACCTGGGCTAGCTGCAGGCCAGCAGGGCAGCAGGTTTGGACCTGGCACCCCTGACTAATCTTTTTTTCCTTCAAGCTGTGCCCAGACGCTGAGGAGATGCAGCACTTCCTGAGGTGTTTCAGTGGAGCAGACCTGCTTTGTCTGAAAATCAGTAATTTCATGGCACAGCTGTGCAGTTCTCTGTCTCGCTGCCTTCCTGCTTGTCCTTTGGGGCTGGATGCAAAGTGCTGTGCCTGTTTAGAATCTGTATTTTCAAGGGATCCTTTCTGTAATCAAAACTAAAGGAGGGAGGAGAAAGGCCACATGATGTTGAGGAGGCGAGTGAGGCTTGCACCCCTCATCTGGAATGAAGTGTCACCACAAGTCTGCTGACAGATAGAGGCTGGACAGTTTTTGATTCTTCGATCTCAGAGGAGCTGATTGCAGTGAGACCTCGTTCTTGGGCATGTCCCCGGACCCTGAGCCTGCTGTGCTGTGCCTGGGGAGGGGGCCCTTGGGCCACAGGAAGCATGGCTGGCAGACAGGGTGCATCTCCAGTGGGTCCAGTGCCAGCTAGTTTGGGGAATGAGTGAGAATGTGTGGAGCTGGATATACTGTTCTAGAGTACTTCTCTGGTTTGTAATAAGCAGAACGGCCTTCAGCCTGAAGTGTGAGGCTTGTGTACCCCTTGAATATCTCTGAACCACAGAACAAGTTCATCTTCGGTCTGCTGTGTAAAAAAAGTGTCTGGGAAAACCACTGATCTCTAAATGAGGGCTTTTAGCTCCTGGTGAGGGTGGGCAGCTGAGGCATGTACCCCAGCTTGTGTTTTCAGAGTGATTTAAGATAGTGTTGTGAGCCTGCGGCGTCACTGTGTGCTCTCTCAGCCACAGTGCAGGCAGACTGTGCTCCTTCTGGACCCAGCTTGCTTTGCTTCAAGAGCGGGTATCAGGGGCTCTCACTTGTTGCCTGGGATCCAAGTATCCCAGAGACCTGCTGAAAAGCAAATGCAGTATTTTTGGTGGATTTTTATCACTTCATTGAGATATGGAATGCTCGTGCAGGGTGCTAAGTGGCTTGGTTGTGTGAGTGAATGTTTGCTGTGGCTGTGGTCTGAAAATTGGAATTGAAATGTTTCATGTAATGGCACACATCACCTTAGAAGTGGCTGTGGTTCGTGGTGCCTGTGGCTGCAACCCAAGGCTGCTTCCTGTTTCTGCTGTTTGCTGTGGCAGCTTTGGAGGGGCTTTGCTGCAGAATTCGTACTTGGACAGTGAAAAGAAAGACTGCAGGTTGCTGAGTGTATTATCACTAGTGTTTCTGGCACATAGGTGGACATGCCCACATGCACCTGTGGGTGCCCCTTGTACTTCAAGAGGTGGGTTGTGAGCATTGCTTGGTCTTTGAATCCCAGCTCCTGTTGTGCTTTGTTCTTCCCTTGGAGAAACCCACATGCCCCTTTCACTCATCCTTCTGGAGAGAATCGACAGGTCTCTAAGGACCTGATGGCTGGGTGTTGATTTTTGTTTTAACTGCACACATTGTTTCCTGGCTGCAGCTTATTTCTACAGATAAAATCTGTTCTTTTTCCCCCTTGAAGAAGGAAGCCACCTGCCTCTCTCAGGCAGCTGAACATCACACTGTACTGCAGGGATGTGCTCAAATACAGTAAAAACAACAACAAAAAACCTCTGCTGTGCTGAATAAGGAGATTTCTTGGGCAAATGCTGTCAGTTTCTGCAGATGCTGAGGCAGGACTCTGCTTTGACTTGAGTTTGTAGTCCTTTCGAGTTGTGGTGATAAGCCTGCAGACACTACGTGGGGGGAACAGGCAGGGCTGAGCTGGCCTTGGAGGAGCCTCTGAGCTACAGCTGTGTACAGCTGTGTGGGGGCCTGGGCGCACTGGGGCAGTCAGAGGAGAGAGGGGAGGGCAGGGCTTGAAGGTAGTAGCCAGGGGAACAGAGCTTGGAAGTGAAGGCAAAGCAAAAAGCAGGGCTGAGTTCAGAGCTGCTGCTCCCACCTTCCTTGCCATGCTGCAGATGTGATTTCCCTGCAGGAAATTAAAGTTGCGCTTCAAATAAAGGCCATGAATAAACTTTCAAAGTGCATTGGTGTGACTGAGGGGCTGTTGGAGCATCTGTTCATGTTGGGACACAGAATGCTTGAAGGGATATCAGTGAAAATCTGCAATGGCGGAATGTCAGCCTGCAATCAGAGATTGTATGTCTAAAGCCATCTGTGGGGCCCATCCTTGTTAGTGCTTGTGTGGGTATCTTGGGAGCATGTGCAGGAGCTGGGGAGAGGGAAGGCTGGATGTGTCCCCAAGGGAAAGGCAAGGGCAGCCTCAGACTGTGCCATGTGCCTTACTGGTTTTGGGGACTGTTCCCAGATTTTATAATCCATAGGATCACATTAGGTTGGAAAAGACCCTTAAGATCATCGAGTCCAACCATAAACCTAACACTACTAAGCCCACCACTAAACTGTGTCCCTAAGCACTGTGTCTATGTCTTTTATACACCTCCAGGAACTGGTGACTCAATCGTTTCCCTGGGCAGCTTGTTCCAATGCTTGACAACCTTTTTGGTGAAGAGATTTTTCCTTTTATCCAATCTAAACCTCCCCTGGTGCAACTTGAGGCAGTTTCATCCTATTGCTTGTTAACTTGGGAAAAGAGACTGACACTTACCTTGCTACAGCCTCCTTTCAGGTGGTTGTAGACAGTGATAAGGTCTCTCCTGAGGCTCGTTTTCTCCAGGCTAAACCCAGTTCCCTCAGCTGCTCCTCTACAGACTTGTTCTATAAACACTTCACCAGCTTCATTGCTTTCCTTCAGACAGGCTCCAGCACCTCCATGTCTGTCTTGTAGTAAGGGGCCTAAAACTGAACCAAAGCATCATCCCTCTGTGCTGTTCCAGTGAAGTATTTGTCCTGTTGGGACCCTGAGAACTGGCCCTGTTTGGCTGATCCTCACCTCCCTCTGTTACATGGAGGATACCTTTTTTGGTGATCAATGAGCTTATATTAGTATAGCCTTTTTTTTTTTTTGGATGCACTGCAAAATCAACTGGCATTTCAGATGTGAGAAGCTCGCCAGCAGATGCTCCTAAAGGGCAGGTAGGACATCAACTGGGAGTAACTTGGATAGTGCAGATTCATCCTGTTGCAGGCTCTCGAGTATGTAACCTGTGGGCACAGTCCTCTTTTGCTTGTTAAGACATGCTACGTTTTCAGCTCGTTGGCTGTGGAGATGGTCAGACTTGTGGGCCAGTCTAATTACAGTTCATTCCCGCATGATACATTTTAGCGTAATTCAATCTTTAGGTGGTATTGGTGCTCTCTGTGGTGAAGCTCCTCTGTGCAGTTGGCATGATCCTTGTCTCACTGTTTTGCAGTGCAAATCTTTGCAGTGCCTCAGGCTGGCTTTTTTGTAAGGTTTCAACAAGAATGGATGTTGTATTTGAGAAAGAGGAAAAAGGCAAAGTTTGATCTTTTACCTGTTCTTGTAAAAATTCAGCCAGCCTCAGCAAAGCACCAGCCTCCGAAAACAATCATTTGATTTAAAAAAATGCTGTTTGTCACTGTGCTCTATTCTCTTTGCACCTACCTGAATGAAGTAGGGCAGAAGCCTGATACCATGACTGTCTTTGTGTTACCTTAAATGGAGAAGTCATCCTTCTCTCAAACCTAGTCCTCATTCTCCTGCTGCACCTTAGACTAAGAATCCCCAGGCATCGCACAGGTAAAAATTTCCCCCATCCTGTGTCTTGGCAGCCGCTTTCCAGCCCTACTCCAACAACAGCCCTTATCCTTCAGTCCTATCCCTAGCCTTCGTTTTCTTGGGAATGAGCAGACATGGCCCTGAAGCCATGTTTGCAGACCCAGAGACTTCTCCTAGTGCATGTCTGCTGTTTCCTTTTGGCAGCCCCTCTCTGCAGCTCCAAGCTTTCTCTCAACCCTAACTCTCCCATGTCAGGGGAAGCTGTAGAGAAGGCTGCTGAGCCATTTTCCAGACAAAAGGTTTCTCTAAGCCCCAGTCTCTTTGCAGGCCCCCTCTTTGCTTTGGCAGCCCATTTCCATCCCTGCTCCAGCTGCATCTTTAGGCTTTCCCTTTTCATCATTGTTACCCTAACCTTAATTTTATTGCTGAACCTTTTGACAAGACCTGCTGTACAAAAGATGATTCCCAACCAAGGTTTGTTGGCAACCTAAAATAATCTTTGGCAGCCCATTTCTAACCCTGTTCCAGCTGAAACCTTAGCCTTTTGCTTTCTGTCAGCCTTAACCCTAGTTCTCACTTTGCATTGGAGCCTTGGACGTGGAAACCCAGATGAAAGAGTTCTCCCAGCCCAGGTCTCTTTGCAGCCCCTACTTGGCTTTGGCAGCCTCTCTCCAGCCACAGTCCAATTCAGCTCTAGGCTTTCTCTCTCTCTCTGCCCTAACCCTGGCTATAGCTTTCATTTTCCCACAGAACAATAGAAAAGGCCCCACAGCCATTGCCCGGATGAAAATTCAGACCCAGCCCAGCTCACTTGGTAGCCTCTGCTTGGCTGTTGAAGCCCCAGCTCAGGCTCAGCTCTAAGCTCTCTCTGTCACTCAACCCTAACTCTTAGCTTTTGTGAAGAACTGTAGGGAAGACCCCTAACCCACTGCGCACAACAAAGCTTTCTCTCAGCCCAGGACCCTTGACTTTGACAGCACCTTTCCAGCTTTGCTCCAGCGATAACACCAGTCTTTCTGCTTCCTAACTTGAACCCGTGTAAGGAAGAGCCCCCCAGGCACTGCGTGGCAGGAAGTGTCTCACACCCCAGGTCTCTTGGCAGCCCCTTTCCTGTCCAACCACAACTGCAAGCGTAACCTTTCAGTCCAGACCCTGACCCTAGGAGCTGTTTTCCAGCTGAGTGGTAGGGAAGGCCTCTGAGCCATTTTCCAGCCCAGTTGTCTTGGCAGCCCCTTTCCCTTTTGGCAGTCCCTTTCCAGCCCCACATGAGCTTTAGGCTTTCTCTTTCTCTGAACTCTAACCCTAGTTTTCCAGCTGAGCCTTGGCCAAGCCCCCCAGCCATTTCCCTCATGAAGGCTTTCTCCCTTCCAAGGTGAGGCCTCTTTGCAGCCCCCATTTTGCTTCAGTGAGCCGTCCCTTGCCCTGCTGCTGCTGCACTTCTGGATTTTCTTTTTCTCAGCCATAACCCTGATTTTCCTGGGAAGCCATAGAGAAATATCCTACTGATTACCTGGACCAGTGACTTCTCCCAGCCCAGGTCTCTTGGCAGCTGCCAGATACTTTTGCAGCCCCTTTCCACCTCCACTCTAGATGCAGCTCTGGATTTTGTCTCAGCATTATCGCGGCCCTAATCTTACGACTCAGCATTGGACAAGGTCATTCTTGTGGAAGGTTTCTGCAAGCCCAGGTCTTTTAGCAGCCCCTACTTTCTCCTAGTGAGCCCTTTCAAGCCCCTCTTGGACTGCAGCTTTCGTCTTTCTCTCAACCCTAACCTTATTTTTATATCAGACCCCAGACAAGGCTGCCAGATGAGTCTTCTCCCAAGGCCAGGTGTTTTGGCAGCTCCCACTTTGCTTTGGCAATGCTTTTGCAGCCCTGCTCACCCTGGCTGGCCTGTGCACCTGGAGGTCCCATTCCTCAGGCTTGCTAGTAAAAGAACAGAGTTGAGGTTAGCTGTAGTTCCTTTCCTGGTACCTTAAAATTTTATGTGCAAATTTCTGGATTTTTTTTTTAAAAGTCAGAAAACTGCTATTTCAAAATTGAACAGTTGGGACAGGGGTTGTGCAACATTAACTCGCTTCCCTTTTCCCCCTTCCTTCTCATTCGCTCTCAGGGGATGGCACAGCAGCCGTGCCTCCTCCTGTCTGCAGGGCTGATGAAGGATGCAGATGCTAGTACAGACAGGCTGCTCCTTCTTAGTTTAGGATCCAGGCTTTGGATTTGGATTCTGGCATTGCTGCTACCGTGCAGTGTTGGTGGGCAAGGTTTTTCTGGTGGAAGAGCTGCCTGCAGAAGTTCAATTAATAGTGCTTGTGCAACCTTCACTGTAGCATTTTCAGGGTTTTGACTGCTTCCATCTGTGGAATCCTCTTGAGATGTGAGGTGGTGTGGTTGAAATGCAGCCAAGACCCATGAGCACCTCAGATCCCAGGCTCCTGGAGAGGAGGGAGAGGTGCTACTCAGTGGGGTGGGGAGCTCCTGCTGCTGCCCAGGTGTGGGAGCGGTAGTGCTCTCTGGAGGTAGCATCACAAGCTGCCCTAAAGAATGTCTTTATAAGCACAGCTAATACTGCAGCCTGTAAAGTAGTTTTAGGGCTTTTATGTGGCTTTTAAAGGTGACCTGCAAAGGTTTCACAGCAAAGGAGCTAACAGCAGATTGCTGCATGCCTGTGATGAGGGGTACAAGCACTGAGGCCAGCTCTGACCCAGGCTGCCCCCTCGGAGCCTGGCCCACAGTGCTGCATGGCCCTTGCTGTGTCCAGTGGCCTGGGGAAGAGCTGCTCTGGGTGGGGTGGGTGTGTGGGAGATGTCAAGATTGTGCCTCTGGGGGAAAATCTGCATATTTTGTTTTCCTGGTCTGAAACTGCAGCCTCTGAGTCTGGAAAATTGTTTCAAAAAAGCAAGTCTGAGATTTAAACTCTTATTGAAACCCTTTCCTTTTCTTGGGAAAAACAAGACTTTGAAAGAGTGTAACAAGCTGCAAACTCTTCCTCCTGCTGGGCTGGGTGGCTAGCACTCTTCCTCCCCTGCAATTGCTCACCCCCAGCCCAGCAATGCTCCCAGAAAGCTGAAAATAGTTGGTGCTTCCCATCCTGAGACAATTACTTGATCCGCTGCAGCTGATCTGAGCTATTCTTGGAGCTAACAGCTGGCTTGGGCAGGGTCCTGGGTTGGGGGCTGTGCACCCCTGGAACCTGGGCTGGGTTCTGGAGGGAACACATACATAGTAGCTTGGACTGTGAGCAGTCACCCAGCCAGCCACCTGCTCCAGCAGTGCCCCATTAGCAGCCCTCAGTGCTGGGCTTCCTTGGCAGCGCCCGCTCCTGCAGTGCACGTTCCCATGTGCACAGGCTTGTCCATGCTGCCTGAAGAGCTGCAGTTCCTAAAATGAGCTGGATGTATGAGCAAACTTCATGCAGACCTCACCATCACTATCATGCAAGGTGATGAGATTAGAAATTATTTATTCTTCTGTAGTAATGTCGGTTTTGGAAGCAAGGTTATGGGGGCTGGCCCATGATTAGTGTCTGTCTTGGACCTTGGTGCACCCCTAGCCACTGCATCTTGATATTCCTCCTGGTTGTTCTTAGCTTAAAGGTTAGGAGGTGTGTGTTGCAGCAGATGTCTTCCCAGGCTGACTGAAGCAGCAGAGCAATGCTGCTTGCTGTGGTAACAGACCACTAGCTATGCAGTATGTAAATGAAACTAGTATTAGGGAACATTGTTTGAGAGTTTGTTGTCTTCAAAGTTTCAAAACCTGGCCAAAATTATGCTTATCTTATTAATTTGGAGGACTTCTTTGAGTCGTGACTGAGCCTGCTATGGCGTATGCCTGAGGCTATCTGAGATCTATTTGGTGGGTGGAGACCCTGAAGAACTGCGTGTTTTAACACTGTTGCAGGCAAGCTAGCATTGTAACTATTTTTGCAGGCCACATACTAGGGATTCTTTGGTGCCTGTGACAGTTTGTCTTCTAGGTTTCCTGCTTCCAGCACTGTGACTTGCAACATGTCTTACAGCCTTGGGGTCCCAACAGTGTTGCAGAGTTTCTCCATGAGTCTCATGTGTCATTGCAATGGCTATGTGGGAGATGCTGCAGGCGGGTGCCGGTGGGGGCACTGGGGCACACTCAGAGGGCTCTGCCACAGATGTCTGTTAACCAGACCTACTGTTGGCCTGAGGACTTCTCAGATTGGATGGTAACAGTGATATTTAGGACATGTTCAGCTCTTTGGGCAGATGTGGGCTTGAGAACAAAGTCTGCTGGATCTGCCTGACCTTGCAGTAACTCTGCCGGGGTAGGTCAGACTCACAGAGGGGCTGTGAAATGTTCTCTTGGGCTGGCCCCTGCTCTGGGCAGGCAGCGCATCTGGGGATGTGCTTCTGGAGGCTGAGTAAAAGAGCTGGGATACTTTTTGCTGGGGGATGGCTCTGCACAGTTGGAGCTAAAAGGGTGGAAGCTGTTCTTGGTGGGGCTGGCTGCTGGGGACTGGCTGGGGACCTCCTCTGAGTATTGTGCTCTGAAGCGAGATGCAGTGGCATGCTGGACAGGGTCCCAGTGTCCCCTGTGCTGGACAGACATATCTGGAGAGGAGCTCTTCTTTGCGGACTGTTGGGTACAGACTTCCCTGAGCCTTCCCTAGCCTCCTGAATTTGCCCCATTTGCTGTCAGTTATGCCAGCTCTTGCAAGCATTGGATGTGCTGTGAAATTGCTTAATCACCCCAAGCAGAGTTTTGTCTTGGATTTTCCTGGGGGTTGAGTGCAGAAAGGGCGAGTGCCGCATTATTTTCAGCATCAGTCCTCTGACTTCAGGCTGGCCTTCCTCAAAGCACAGCCTCAGGCATGCAGAGCAGTAGCAGAGAGCCAGGGCCGAGCTGCACACAGCATTCCGCCTGGTTTTGCAGTGTGGGGCTGCCTGCCTGCTCTTTTTACCCCCCTATCTGAGATATAAATATAATATAAAATAATAGGAGGAGAGAAGCAAGATAGGTGCAAAAAGCCAAGCTTCCTGTTCCAGTGCTGGCCTTCATGGGAGCTTGGGGGACAGCTGCGAGAGGAGGCTCTCTGAAGCGCACATGCTGTGTGACATATGGACGGCCCTGACAGGAGCTTTGGTGTTGAATAGTGCCATAGCTTGGCTGTTGGAAGATGTCTGGGGAGAGGGAACATACACGCCCAGGCTGGAGCATCAGCTGGGCAGCAAACTTCAAGGGAACATGGTGGTTTAAAACAATGGAGGAAGGTGTGGGGAGAACTGCAACCCATGTGAACCTGCCTCTCTGAGGTGGTTTGATCCTGTCAAGGTATTGTCTGAGCACCTGCTGCTTAATTTCCATGCCTCAGAGCTTTTTATGTATAGCTGTAAAATCCTTGCCTGGCACATGGGAGACAGTGCAGAGGGTGCCCTGAACACCCTTTGCTCACTGTTGTGTTTGCAGAAGTGCACTTTCCTGTGGGGTGCCCAGAACAGGCAGCTGAGTAGAGTAGGACCCTCAAGAGCTGATGTGGCTGGCTCTCTTGAGCAAGCTAGTCCTACTAGCTGAGTCCTGCTTGCCAAGATCATGCGCTTGGGGTACCTTTTCTGCTGTGGTCAGGGATGAATCTACCTACTCGTTGCACGCTGTACACTTGGTACCTGCTCCTGCTGTGTACAGAAGGATGTATCTGCTGCTCTAGAACATCTGGCTCTGCCTCATCCAGGTGCTTCTCATTCTCCTCAGTGGCTGTCTGCAGACCGGGTGCAGGAGTGCATGTTTCCTGGTCTAATGGTGGTGTAGCAGCTGCATGTACAAATGGAGTCCCTGGTGCTCTGCTTATGTTGCCCAGCTTGTGCATCAATCACAGATTGCACTTAAGGGTGAGTGCATAAGTGTGCATTTTGTTTGCTCAGTTAGATTTTCAGCAGATGGTGTTGAGGAAGTAAGAAACTGGATGCTGTGGTGTGGATAAGTGTTGTATGGTGGAAAATTTGGAGAGGTGCTTTGGCTTTTGTTCCAGGACCCTCCTCTCCTTCTGACATGCAACAGGACGTATGCAACTTTCTATCAGGTACGATCTTGAAAAGCATCCTCAGCAGCAGCCCATCTGTGATGGCTTTGTCTTAGTCAGTCCCTGGGGCTGCTCAGGGCTATACATGATAGTGCTGAAAAGCAGTCCTAGCACACAGTGTCTCCCAAGTGCTGTGGTCTCAAAATGTTCTTTTCCTTTGTCTCTGCTAACATGAGTGAGTTAACATGTGACATGGGTAGTGGGTGACACACTGAAGCCAAGGCTCTGCACTTCGTAGGCTCCAGCTCAGATGCCCTGCAAGTGCTGTGCCTAATCCAGGCCAAGATGGACTAGTTCATACATGCCCTTGGGTATATCCCTGTTACCGCAGTAGATCTTTATTCCTTTTCCTTGATACATTGACTTCCTTCCCCAAACTTGGCTAGCGTGTTTTTGAAATGGATGTTAAAAGTTCTCCTCTAGCCCTGGAGAAGATCTGTCTCTTTACAGGTTCACTAATCTGGGCCACTGTGGCTTCTCCTTACCTTTGTTCTCAGCTCATTTTCAATGGCCCTTTTTCTCCTCCACCTGAAGATCATCTTGAAAAGATCTTCTCCCATTTCTGATGGAAGATGGAGGTGAACCACTCCATGGGGACATGCGCTGATGAAGCTGTGTGTACAAATGAGATAGATGATTGCTCCCTGAAATGAGCTGTGGTTGCTTTCACAGAACGGTTATGTGTGCAGGTTTGTGGGAGTACCTGAGCCACATGTTAGTGAGTCTCAGCCAGTAAACTGGGAAAATCAATCCTCCAGCTGCAGAGGAGTCTGGCCGCTCTTGTGGGAAGGCTGGCAGAAGGGGAAGAGCACATGGTCACTGCTTCATTTCGGGTTGGTGTTGGCTCAGATGTGGAATTTTTGATATTTTTGGCTTATGCACAGATGCTGCAACTCCTGGAGGAGCTCAGGCAGGAGTGACAGGAAATACTGGCATGATGTGGATTCAGTCTGGTGTAGGGATGTCTTGCGCTTTTAGAACAATAAAAATAAATCCAAGAGGGGAGGGTAGTAACCTGATGTGCCCCAAACTGTGGTACTGAAAATGTCATTGCTAGCAACAGATGCTTTGTAGAAGCCATGCCACAGCAAGTTGGTCTGCTTATGTAGAGGGACAAAACGGCTTTCAGTACTGTTTGCTTGTCTCTTGAAATGTGACAAGACAGCTCCTGAGTGCATGGTCAGCCTGCCAGCATGGTGTGCCATGTCGGTGTGCTTGCCGCTTGTGTGCAGTGCCCGGTGGCAGCGGGTTTCAGAGGTAGTACCATGACCTCATGAAGGAGGACTTACCTTTGGCTGTGGCAGCTGAAAACAATGGTGACCACCTCGTGCTGGGAGTTTTGCAGGCTGGCAGCACTGGTGTGAGATGTGCATCCATTGTCTTGGGTTAAAAAGGCATAAAAAATTGAGCATGAAGAATAAAAACTTCCTGCTTGTGACAGTGGCAATAAAGCTGAATCTGGCAGCCTGGAGCACTTGCATGATGTGCTAGTGAGAACATGTTGATCTCCATATGAAAACCATAAGCTCATTTAGAAAATTGGGCTGTCTTATGTGAGATTAGAGTTTCTCTTTAATCTGCAAATACTTAATTAGCATGGAAATGGCTAGTTAAATGGAGTTCTCAATGTATATATTGGCATGCCAGTGTGGTGGTGCTCCCTAGCAGGTGGTGTGTTTCCTTTCAGGATGCTGGACGAGTTAGTTCCTGGCTCTGAGGCCAAGCAAGATGCTCTAGATGAAGTGGGCAGAAGCAGTCCACAGCACCATGCAGACATGGATGTGTCTCCTTTCCTCCTCTCCAGCTTATCATCTAAGAAGTGATGGCAGGACATCCTTGCTTTACAGGATTATGAACAATATGACGTGTTAAATGCCCCAAGGTTTGCTGGTGTCTGGCTGCTGCAGTGACTCTGGTCCCTGGCCAGCAGAGTTTAATGCAGCTTTCCACTAACCAGGGTGGCACATCATCCTGGGAGCTGCAACAGGGCCCTGTGAGGACCTGGGGAGCTGCCATCCTCACAGGGTAGCCCCTCACTGTGGCTAGCTCTGTGTGCAGACAGGAGACCAAGCACTGTCTCCTAGTACCTGCAATGACTTTGCTGGGCCTCTATTGGCACTCTAATGACTTTGCACATGGTCAGAGTAGGTATCTCTGTTAAACTGTCTCCTCGGGTCTAACTGGTATCTCAGCCTTGTTTTATCCACACAGATGCACACGCTGGCTTCAGTGCTATGGAAATGCAGAGGTGTATGGTGGGGGTGCATCTGTCACCAGCTGGAACAAGAGGACGGAACATGAAGACCTGTCTGCTAATGGTTTGGGACTGCTGCTGAGTGTGGAACTCCCCTGCCCTGGGACTGGCCTGGCCCTGGCACTGCTTGCTGTGCGAAGCAGCTGGGTTCTGCCTGCGATGGCACGTGAACAGAGCAGGTGATAGCTGTGTAGAGCTTGGCACGTTCAAGCTGCTGTATGTGGGGACAGACAGAAGAAGGCAGACCTGTAGATGTTTCCTCCTGGCTCTTTGGGAGGGAGCTGGGTGAGGAGGGTCTGTCTCTTGGAGGGTCTTCCCACTCCATTCCTGCCTGTCCCTTGCCAACTGTGGCCTGTGCTGAGCGCTTCTGGGGCACAGTCTGTCCTGGGCTGTGGCCTGCAGTGAGGACTCCTGGGCACTTGCCCTGCCAAGGGCCAGAGTGACTCCATTTGCAGCTGTGTGCAGCCCTTGCTGCCTAGGTGAGGGGGAACATGGCCTGTGAGCTGCATCCTGCTGGTAGCAGAGTGGACAAGACACGTCCCTAGGTTCAGTTGTGGTCTTCCACAGTTCACCTGTGGGTGTGAGTCTGAGTAGAAAGAAAGGCGTGTGCCGAGAAGTGACAGCTCTGTCTGCTTTGGTCACAGAGAAACCTCTTCTTGTGCTCTGCTCTCCCATGTCCTTTCTTGAACGTGTGCCCTTGTCCCCTCTAGTCCCAGTGCTCATTCAGAGCGTGCCAGAGTGCTAGCTGAGAGCTGCTTCTCCTTTGCTGTATGCCAGTGCTGCTGGCTCTGGCTTGGCTAATCCAGCAGCTGGGCTTTTGCTGTGCCCCTTGTAAACACCTTAAAGCCAGGGGTGGTCTGCAGCCTGCTGCACTCGGGGAACTGCAAAAGTCCTTCCCTGATACTATAACCTGATAAAAGTTGTTCGTGAGTCATGTGTGTGCAGATGAGTCCTTACGCACTCCCTGGGAAAAATGGGTATTAGGAATGGGTAGCCTGCCCTGCCACAGCCTGGTCCCAAGGTACCCCGGGAAGGAGAATGGCAGGCTGTAGGCAGAGGGCTGCTTTGGCAGCAGGATCCTGGCTCTCATTTCTGCTGGAGGGCCCAGGAACATCCCTGCTCTGTACAGCCACTCCTGGGAGCACTGGACCTGTGACATACACCAGCTGCCTGCTCGCTGTCCTAGCAAAGAGCCGGTGTCTGGCTTCCTGCTGATGGAGGAAGGCATAGCTGATCTAAAGCTCGTTCCCTTGTGCGGCTTGCTTGTAGCACTGGCTGCTCTTCCCTGCCTGCAGGTATCGCCCTGCTGGCCCAGTGTTGCGTGGTCTGAATCCTACTGTAGCCTGAGTATTTGGCACCTGTGAAGTAACAGAGGTGTGATGCGAAAATAGCAGCTGATGATGGCTGTGGGACTGAGCCACTGAGGCTGATGGCAGCAGAGTCCAGCAGCCCTTGCCTGGGCTCTGAGGAGGCAGCAGCATTGGGCCAAGTTGCCCACTGTGGCAACAAGCTTCCTGGCATCCTTTGGCCCTTCTTGTTCAGCTGCTGGCAACTGCCTGTGTTACCACTGTACAGAAGGCAGTGAGCGAGCAGGGACCTAGGCCACTAAATGTGTGTGATCCACAATAGATGATGTTTGTTTTATTTTAATGAGAAGGAAAAAAAAGGCTCTGAAAATCTAGACCTGCGTGATGGGAGTAAGCTCTTGTAAGGCCGTGTGATGAGAGACTTCCAGCCTGGGCTAGCCCAGTGCTGAGGAACTTGTAGCAAGGTATTTATCTTGACTTTTGCTTGCCAGAAGTGGTGCTGAATTGGTGCCTTGCAAACATCTGAGCTTTTCTCCTTCCCTGACATCTCTTGGGTCTCAGTGAAACTGCCTGTGTGCTCCACTGTGGGGCCCTGGCTCTGCTGGAGTAGGAGCAGGGGTCGAAGGCCCAGGATCCATCTTCTGGGTTAGTCCAGAAGAAAATCAGTGAATGAAAGGCTGGGAAGCACAGCCAGAACAGGAGCATCTCCTGCCCTGGGAGCTGAGAGGGACTGGATGGGCCCTGGCAGGACCTGCTGGGCACCCGCTGGGGCTGGCAGATGGAGGCCAGTGTGCTTGCATGCTGCTGGTGAGGAGGGGTAAGCTGAGCACCTTGGAGTCTCCTGTAGCCCAGAGGCCTCTGTGAAAGCTGACCTGAACCCAGATCTGCAAGATTTCTGGCTCTGAGCAAACCCTTGGGATGGGACTGCTCTCTGCTGGAGCCTGGCAGGATTGTTCTGAGCTGCAGCGGCCACTGGGTCTGAAATTTCTGCCTGGTCCTTCCTGGAGAGCACCACTGCTACAGCTGCATGCATCTGCCAGCTTGGCTTAGCCCCTTGTTCTCCAGGCTCTTCTGGGGCACGTTTGGAGGAGTACAGGAGGAGCTGGCAGGCTTAGTCACGAGAAAGAAGTTCTGTGTCATCCTGTCCACAGATGCCACCAAAGTCCTTGCCACTCAGTGGGTGGCACGGGCTTCCTTGCCTTACTGCCACCAAGCTTGACTTGGACGTGGGAAGTGCTGGCCTGGCCCATGCCATGTAGCCAGGATCAGAGTTAGAAGCCTTTGCCTCTTCTCCTTGGTGTGGTGGTTGTGAGCCATGGACCAGCATCATCATGCAGAATTGGTCTGCTCTTGCAGTGGCCTAAGCGCTCCCCACCTGTAGAACCCGTTGGGCTCTCCCCTTTGCGAAGAGAGGTGTGAGGTCAGGGGAGAAATGACTCTGGGTTTTGGTAAGGTCTGGGCCTAGCAGGGTGCTCCTGCTGGGGAGGGGGGACATGCTGGGGGAGTCGCTGGGCCTTGCCTGCAGTGCCCTTGTGCCAAGTGAATCTGACAGCTGCAGTAGCAGGGGAGACTGTCTCATTGCTGTGGCTCATGGAGTGGGGTTTGTATGGTATGGGAGGGAAGCAAGAGGCAGGTGTTCGTGGGATTTGTGTCTAAATCCCACTTGTCAAATACTCCTGGGCTCTTAGGCGCCTGTTGTTGGCACTGTGGGAGCCGACAACTGCCCAGGGTTGGCTCCCCAAAGGGCATCTGCTGCCTGGAGCAGGGGGCTCTGGGCAAACCCTGACAGCTCTGTTGAGTGTGCCATGCCTGGGGCTGCTGTGGAGAGGGCATGGAGCTATAACCTCACCGTGTCGCCTTAACTGTCACAGCTGGTGAGCATGTGCATCCTGGGGAGCTGCAGCAATGCCCCGTCCACCCGGGATTGGTGCCCTTTCCAGTGCTGACCCTGCGTGTGGCGGGGTTACTTCTGGCCTTTCTACTGACAGCACCAGCGGGAGGGAGGCAGTGGGCCCAGTTTTCTCCTGCCGCTGGTAGTGGCCAGCCTATGTCCAATACCTGGAGCAGCTGGGCCTGGGCAGGTGTGTGCCTTGCTCGCCAGCTGGGCCCTGTCCTGTGGGCACATGGCAGCCGGCGGAGGGTGTACTGCTGGCGTGGCGTGCCTCTGCGTTCGGGCATGGGTGCTCAGGCAGTGCCTGCAGGGAGCTGCAGCTATTGGGGAGAGACCAGCAAAAAGGTGCTGCTGGCCGAGCCAGACTACTGCCACCAGGTGCAGGGTGCTGAGCTGTGGTGCAGGGAGCCGGAGGGAATGGTCTTTGTCTCAGAGAGCTGTCGGGGTGCTGTGTGGCCGCAGATTCCTCGTTGGCCCCCTCCTCTGGTGGGGCACAACGTAGGGGCCTGGTCATGAAGGAAGTTCTGCCTCCGACACTAAGGTGCTGCTAAGAGCCGGACTTGCAACTGAAGCTCCTTTGGCCAGGCCTGGCGGGGGGGGGGGGGGGGGGGGGCGGGGGGGGGTTGCTCTGGAATCACCTCTGCTAGAAGCCCCCCTTCCTCCTATGGGCTGCGAGGTGGGTGCCGCTTCTGCAGATCCTCCTGCACTGCAGGGACACAGGCCTGAGGAGGCAGCTGGCCTGCTGGCCCTGCCCCAGCACTGCTCCGAGGGCTGCTGCGGCTCTTTGGGGAGATGGTGTCTGCCAGCATGGCTCTTCCTTCCTCCTTGCTTACTCCATCCTCATCCCCCTAGCAGCAGCTCTTCCTTGGTAGTAGGGCTTGCAGCCACCTCAAGCTCCTGCATCCTCTCCACATCTCTTTCTGCTGTCATTGCTATTTGGCAGAGGCTGGTTTGTTTACTGCTTCCTTCTGCTGCTGCAGGGTTGGCAACATCCAACACATCTCTCAGGGGTGCCTGGGGTGGATCTGGGGCTCTGGGGAGGTGGAGTGCGTCTCCTCTAGCCCTGGGTGCACCACTTCATGCTGGGACCGCCACTGCAAGGTTGGTCTTGCCCAGTGGGGTTCGGGTAGCATCCAGCTGTGGGGAGATCTATGGTCAGAGTCCTTGTCGAGGCTCAACAGAGCACATGTCTCTAAGTTGGTCCCTGAGAACATTTCCTGTAGCTGTGTTGCTCTGAACAGCACCGGGGCTTGACCTCTTGGAGGGATAATGTGGACAGGTTGAGCACCTCGGTTTCACCAGTCTCTTTATTGTGAATTATTTTTGTGTGTTGTGTCTTGCAGAAATAACATTCATCCCAGATTTGATGATAATGAAAATACAGAAAAAAGAACAGCAGGTTTGTGACCCTCTCTCTTTCTCCCAAATCAGCTGGCAAGGCCTGGGGACCATGTCCTGTGTGTGAATTGTTGCAGTTGGTGTGTGGTGGGAAGGAGGCCAGGGGAGGCCTTGCATTTCCAGACAGGGCCACAGCTCAGCATGTCAGAATTTGACCTCAGCTGCAGCCTAGAGCGGATGAGGCCATTGTGGGCAATTGAACAAAAATAGGGTTTCTCTTCAGTAATGGAAATGCTTTTAATTTGGTTCTGTTGCTGGTAGAGGAGCAACTCTTTCTTTCCCTCAAAGTCGCTAATACTGGTTCCTGTTTGAATCTCATTACATATATAAACTGCCTGTTTGCTGTGATTGCTGCTAATAACACGATACTCCAGGACTAACACCAGCAGGGAGGTTGGGGAAGACCACATCTGGGGGGGATTGTGAGAGCTTGGCCAGGGAATCTTCCTTTGCTTGGAAATAATCCCAATGCACCAAGCTTCCATTTCTGAATTGCCGCGTCAGTTCATAACTACCTGCTGCTCCCAGAGGAGATTTATGAGCCAGTGGTCTTTGTATTAACTGTGTGCAGAGAAAGAACCAGACCATCAGTGCTTTGATAAGGAGAAGGGACCTGTTACATGCATGGAGACTTGCTTTTCCTGCTGGGGTGAAATATGGCTGGAGGTGTAAAACAAACTGGTCCACCCTGAGCTGATTTGTGTCTGTGCTGCTTTTAATGGGAAACCATTAAATTGAATACTGAGCTAAGGGATAAATCTGTTCGAGAGCACGAGCTGGTGCCATTTCTAGCCAGCTCTGAAGCTCTGGCATCTTTGTGCTGCTCAGGGCAGCTGCAGATGGCGTTGTCATGGCAGGTTAACAGGGAGGAGGAAGGGAGGGAAGGGTTTGGAAAAGGCAAGTGTACTGTTCTGAACTTGCAACAAGCCAGATGCTGTGGATATAGGAAGGTGTGTGTACAAAGCACTGATATTATAGGAAGTAGTGAGTTTATCAGTGTGTCCTAAAGGTGCTGTGAAGCTGAGCCTGCCTCAAGGTGAGAAGGAGGGGAGCATGGGCAGGTCTTGGGTACCAGCACTGCTGGATCACTCCTGCTGGGGCAGGAAGAGAGCAGGGCGCTTTGGGGCATGGGTGAGCAATCGCTCTCCTCTGATAGTGAAGCCCAGGTAAGAAATTCCCACCACCCTATTGAGGTAATATAGCAGATTTGGCCTGCTGAAATGATGTGGATTTTAAGTACAGCAAAACTGTCCTCCAGCATTCAA
The DNA here is from genome assembly GCF_023634155.1 of Falco peregrinus. Lineage (NCBI taxonomy): Eukaryota > Metazoa > Chordata > Aves > Falconiformes > Falconidae > Falco > Falco peregrinus. The sequence continues at coordinate 38,425,842 of NC_073729.1, read as the reverse complement.
AGATTTTAGAGGGCTCAGCTGCCAAGTAGTTTTCTGTTACTGCTTCTGCAGATAAAGGGAGATAAAGGCATGCCAGTGTGAGCAAGGGGGGGTGGGGGTCGAGCTGCTCATCTCCTGAGCTTTCTGAACCGGCAGCAGTGTAGGACGATTCTTGCAGAATGTCACGGAGTGGGCTGCAGCATCCCTGGGGTCACCAGCTCTGCAAGGGCTGTGCTGGGATGTCCCCAGAAGGGTCTGGGCAGCAGTCAGGAATGCTGCTGTGAGTTCAGAGTTTGGAAGAAAGCCTGGTCAAGCAGGGCTCCTGGGAGTACTCTGGGTTCCTGATTGATGTGAAGGGGGTGACTGCTCCCCAGGGTGGGTGGCTCCCTGCCATGCTCTGCAGAGCCTGCTGGGCAGCATCAGAGGCAAAACTAGCAAGAGGTGCCATTCTGTGTCCCCCTGGACACCTGAGCCCAGGAGCTCTCATACCTTGGAAACAGACTCCTCATGGCTGTTGCCTTTGAAAGTCCTTTGGACCGTCTCTCTGGAGAAGATGAGATGCTTGTGTGGTTCCCCAGGCTCTCAAGGGCCACACATTTTCTGTATGTGTCTCCCTACCAGCCTCTCACCTGAAGAAACTCCATCTTGGTTGTCATGTTGGTGTACATTCAGGCCCATGGGTACAAAGGCTGGCAGAATGCTGACATCTTTCATATTGGTGAGGGATGACAGGAGAACTGTCAGCTTCCTTTGGGAATGGTTTATAGATGTTCTTTCTCCTTTCTCAAGTCTGTGGGTGCCCTGAGCAAGTGCCTTGTCCTGCCCATCTCCACCACCAGTGGATTATGAAGCCTGGGCTGGAGAGCTGGGGTCTCGCAGCAGGCTGTCCTGGAAGGGGCTTCTCTCTCTGGCTCCTTGGTGTTCCCTGCAGCAGTGCCACCCTTCCTGCATAGATTGGTATGGCTTGGCATGCCCAGCACTGCCTACTGGTGGCACCAGATGAGGGGCTGTTGTTAGCACAGGCAGGGTCTGTGTTTGCATGAATGCATGAAAATCTGATGGATTTGTCACCAAGCTGTGACTAACTAGTGAAACCTGTCGCTTCCCTTGTGACTTATGAGGCTTTGTGCCAGGGTTCCTTGTCTGCTGGCAGAGGTGGGACAGGGGTGTCCAGGTACCCCAGGGAGCAATGACAAGAAATGGATTTTCTTTGAGGGTGCTCTGGGCTGCCTCTGTCTGTATCCTGCTTCTCCTTGGGCACTGAAGGGTCGTCTACTCCTGCTTATTTCTGCCAAGCTCTGACTTGTTGAATAACTTGAGAAATATTGAACTAAAATAAATGCAGTTATCCCACAGTGCGTAAATCTTCTTATCCTATAGCCATGGAAATGCTCCCATCCCACACAGACTGTAAGAGCAGAGTAGCATGACTTGCCTCTTGGAGAGGGAGGGGATGGGAGACCCTGTGACCCCTTAGCTCCTGCCTTCTCCGGGAGGGCTCTTCTGACTTTTCAGTGTGGGCTTTGAGGTGGTGGGAATGGCCTGATCCCCAGTGGTGTGTGGCCAGCGGCATTGGGAGGCAGCAGGGAACAGCCTGGGGCTGCAGGTGCTGCAAGGCATGGCTGTAGTGCAGCCCTTGCAGCGGGGATGTATAAAGGCACGCAGGCCCCCAGGACTATCTGTGGGAGCTCTGGTTACCTTTGTTTCAAGCATTTGCTCATAAAATGAAGGTTTTTCCTGAATTTTATAGATCTGTGAGTGAAGCATGAGCTTAGGTGTCTCATCTGCTGCAAACACTGCCAAGGGCTGTTACTAGAGCTCCCTGGGGTGGGAGCAGAGTCCTGACAGCAGTGGGAGCTGGTGCAGGGGAACAGGGGCTCCCCCAGCTTATGGGTACTTGTGGCTCTGTCCCAGGCTGTGTCTGTGGGCTTCTGGCCCATCTTGGGCTTTTTTTGTCGTGGTGGGACTGTGAGATGCGATGGCCCTCGGTGCCAGATGCATAGAGGAGTTTTGCTCTGCCAAGCAGCATGTGGGCACCCACTCTGGTAAGGATGAAGGGCAGGGGGTGCAGTGAGCTGCCAGGGTGCCCTGCTTCTCCACCCACAGCCAGGAGTGCTGGTCCTGGTCCTCTCACATGGTCCCAAGGGCACCTGGCCCTGCTGCCTTGTGTGGCAGCACACTGCTGCACAGGCCCTCCTCTTTCCATGCTCTTTCCCTCCCTTTCTTCCTGCCCTGCCAGAGGGGACTAGGTGGGGAGGACAGCCTGGCCAGCCCAGGGCAGCTGCCTTGCCCTCTGCCCCCACCATGCCCTGTGCCAGGGTGGTGTGGACATGCTGCCAGGGCTGGCTCGGCCATGGGATGGACCTTCCTGGCTGTAGTTGTTGAGGGCTGTGTCTTGGTGGAGCTTCTCAGAACGGAGCCAGGCCCCACCTCCATCACGCACATCCCATGGCAACTGCAGAGCCTGCTCGGAGGAGGCATGACAGAGGGTGGCACTTATGTATTTTTAGCTTCTGCTGCATTGCATTAAGACCTGGAAGTGAGGGGTGTGGACACCCAGTGACTAGAATACAATGGCCCATGCTGTGCACGCTGCCAGTGGGGACTGCAGCTGCCAGAGAGGGTGGCTCAACAGCCTGTTAAACACTGCATATAGAAGCAGCTGCCTTTTCTGCTGCCATTGTGTGGCTCTGCAGCCTGCTGTGCAGATAGACTGGGCCAGTGGCTGCCAGCGTGGCCGTCGTGGGGAGGCAGAGCAGCGTGATGGTGCCCATCTCAGGCTCCTGGTGTGGTGGCAGCCTGGCTGGTGGCTTTGGTCCATGCTGTGGGGGGAAGCCGAGCAGCAGGGTTGCTGGGCTGCCCCCAGCCATCAGCCTCTGTCTCAAGAGCATGGACACCTCTGATGACCCCTGTAGTCAGGGTCCCCATGGATACTCCACATATGGGACAGACCTCTGCAGGGTTTGAGCTGTGCCCTAGACCCAAATGCTTCTGCAGAGGTGTCCTACTTCTCCTGGGGGTCTGCAGGTAGGCCTGGCTCAGCCTATGCAAATGTGGTTGAAAATGGTGCTGGTGTTTGCATGCAAGTTGGCATGTAGCATGTGCATTGCTGCTGGCTTTGGTCACACTGCCCAGCGAGAGTGTGTTGTGTGGATGCCGTCTCAGTCTGGTAGCCAGGGGAGCTGGCTTTGCTCTTGGCGATGACCAGGAGAAGGGCTCAAACTGTGATCTCCTCGCAGGTCAGAGCTGCCATTCAGACCCTGAGGCTGTGGCAGAGTTTTGTGCTGCTGGTGGTGTTGTGTTCCTTTGGGTAAAGCTCGCAAGGCTCAGGGCAGGGCCTTGAGGCACAGCATGGGCTTCAGGGTAGACATCATGCTGTTGTTCCTTTCCGCTTCCCATGCCCAAACTCATGTGGTACTCCAGGGTTTGGGTATGAATCAAGAGTGATGCTGGCTGGCAAGGAGGCCTCTGTGCCCAGCAATGCAAATGCAACGTCCACTTCATCCCCACCACACCTCCCAGCAGTACTGGCCTGTGACTTCTGCCAGTTGGGTCCAGGGAGCTTCTCTCTTCAGCCTTTCCCAGGTATCACATGCAAGTGCACAAGCTGTACAACTGGTGCTGTCTTTACGGGGCGGATGATGATGCTGGGCTGCCCAGCCATGTTGGGGGGAGCCCAGGAGTGCTGGAGGCAGGGAATGTGATGTGGCCTCACAGGCTGTGGAGGGAGCAGGGCTTTGGGTATGTGATGGTTCCCTGCTGGCTGGGCATAAGGTGTAGGATCTTCTGCCCCATCTAGCCAAGCCAGACCTGTTCTGCTGTACCTCTCCCAGGTGCTTGGGCCCAGTTTTCTCTTGTCTTCACCCAAAGCTACCTGCTGTTCTGCATCTCACTTGCTCCTTAGGACTCTCATTCCATAATGTCCTAGTGTCATCCTGGCACACAGTAGTCCTAGCTGCCCTTTCCCAGTTTCCTCCCTCTTCCCCTCCCCACTTTCTCTGCTGTTCCCCCTTGTTCCTCTCTGCTGTTCCCTTGGCAGGTACCTGGAGCGGGCAGGACAAGGGTGAGGGTTTTGGACCTGGCTCATACTGTAGGCAGTCCTGCTGGCCCTGGGCTACTGCTGAACTTCACTGCTCCTGAGCTCCCTGCACAAATGCCAAGTGGGAGTTTTTAGCTGTTCCTTCAGGTCCCTGTGATTCCAGCTCCGCTCTTTGCTGGAGGGCTTGGAGAGGGTCAGGGGTGCTGCATGACCCTCGTGGGCCAGGGTGGCTGGTGCATCTCGCAAGCTTCACAGCTTCGCCTCCCATTTTGTTGTGATGCTTTCCCCGAAGTCCTGAGCAAAACCTGGGAAGTCAAATCAAATGGGGATTACAAATGAAACTAACAATTTTAAGTTAAGGAAATGCACCATTAAGGCCCACCTTGACCTTGGCTTTGCCCTCTAATGGGGTCATACAATTATAAGTGCTCACTGTTAGCCTTCATAGCTCTCTGGGGAGATTTTAAACATTTTTTTCCCCCGACCTTCTTTTTGACAGTAGTTAGACACATGGGACAAGACTTCATATTCCAGCTGTTGCTGAGGGACTTGCTTTCCTGTATGAAATGTACTTTATAGAAGATTCTTCTGGGAATAAAATAATGTACAAATGTTACATAAAAGTGTATTCTGAAAATGTAAAATTGTTGCAATTGTCACCAAAAAAAAATTCCAGTTGAGAGACAGTGCAAAGACACAGCTCTAAGGATAAAAAGCTTACTGGGTGTTTGGAGGCTGCTTTGGTATGATATCAGAAGTTCAGAGATGGGCATCACCTACCAAAACCTAGAAGTCATCCTCTTTACATTCCACTCCCCTCCAAAGTACCCCAGAAACAACAAACTTGTGTGGTTAGATGGGCATGTAAGAAGACGTGTAGAAGAGGCTGTTGAATGTAAAATTATGTTTCTCTTTAGTTAAAAAAAGTTGGAGTAAAAAAAACCCCACATATTCTGGGATTTTAAAAGTAAATCTCTAACAAGTTTTTTAGGAACCACTTGCTAAAGACACAGAGTTTGATAATAAGTTTTTTTTCCCCCCAAATATCTTGGGACTAAAAGGCCTTTAAGAGGAGTCACAGGGTAAATACGTGGTTGAGGTGTCAAGTGAGTGCTTGTGGAAAAGGGACATTGGCAGAACAGCTCAGTTAGGAAGGCTCCCAACCCAGAGCCATCCCCAATGCCAGGCGCATCACATTTTTGAGCAAAGTAACACAAGTCACCAGGCTTCAATGGTGTTTACTCTAGAATTGTAAAGGAGCCTGGTAAGATTTTGGGAATCACTAATAAATAGTGTTAGGGGTTGTCACCCATCAGGGCCACGTTCATGGAAGGGGAGCTGTAGCAAATGTGGAATTAAAAGATCAGTAGGTTTACTTGGGTAGTGGGTAAATTGTTAGGAACTATAATAGACACTTTATTTATGAAAACACCATAGTGGTGGATAGCATGGCTTTTGTACAGCGAAGTTAGTCCTTGCTCTCTGCTGGGGATTTTAAGGATAGCTGTATTGTGTGTATGAGATTGGTCTGGGCTGATACAGTGCCCTTGGGCTCCCAAGCAACTGTTAGGCAAGTTTCTCACCAAATGCTTTTCAAGAAGTTAAGCATTGTCCTGAGAAGAGGTCATTCTGTAAACGAGTGACTGTTTAAAGAATAGGAAGCAGAGTACAGGAAAAACATTTCTGCTTTCAAGGTGTGCAGCAGGGAAGAAGGCACAGTTGAAGAAGTCTTAAGATGTGCCAAGTAATGCATATGAGGGAACCTGCTCCTGGAGGAGACTATAAAATGCTGACGGAGGGTTTGGCAGCTGTCTACAGGTTGTCCCAGAGGCATGTTTAGCAGTTAGGAAAGGGAGAAGGAACAGAGCAGAAACCCTCCTGCTGCTATGTGGTATCTGGCTGATATGGCGTGCTTTCCTGCTGCCACCCCAAAGCTGATGGGGTTAGAAGAGGTGCAAAGAAGGGTAAGGGAGATGGTCTGAGAGCTAGCCCAGCCTGCCTGCAAGGAGACCGTGACTTGTCACCTGTACCTTAGCTGGGCCAAGAGAGCTCTGCAGGGGAATGGTATGGTGGAGAACAGCAAAACAGTGAACGGGAGAGAGTGATGACAAGGAGATCCTCCTTCTCACTCTCACCTTGAGAATAGAAGCCACTTAGGAGGGCAGCACAATTTAAACAAGGTTAGTGTTTTTTTCAGCTTGTAGTACTGAATGCCACCGGGTGCTTTGGGCACCCATGGTTGCAAGTGGGTTTGTGAAGCTGTTGACTACCATAGTCTGGATGCAGTCCTCCTGCTGAAGCTCCCAAGCTTTAGCCAGCTTGGGCAGACAGGCAGGCAGAGCATGCTGCCTGCCCTGCCCCACTCCTGCCCACCCTCAGGGTCAGAGCACTGGCCTAGAGCAGTCCTTGGCTGATCCAGAGCAGCCTGCTGCAGCAAGCGTCCTGGGCCTGATTTGCCAGGTTTAGGCTCCTGAAGCTGGATGTGTTTCTCCCCTGTGAAGGGATTCTGAACGTGGTAGTGTCACTGCTGTCTGTTGCTACAGACACGGTGGCCAGTAGCCCAGGCAAGCAATGGGCAGCCTGATGACTTGTGGAGACGTGTGTTTCAGGCCACTCTGCCTGGAGGTTGCTGCTGCAGCAGAGCTCCCTGCGGTGCTGTGTGACAGCATCAGTGTGACATGGGCCCTTCTCCTCTCCATTTGGAAGCAGAGGTGGTGGTTCCCCGCGGCACAGTGACAGCAGCTGATGCTCCAGCACTGGCTGCACAGGGACAGTGTGCTCCTGCCTGCCACAAAGAACTGGCTAGGCTGTCACAGGCAGGCTGTGAGTGTGCTTTAAAGCCATGCAGGAGCACAGATAATGCTGGCACTGCTTTCTCAGGCTTTTCCTTTTGATAAGAAGCCAGGATAAACTGAACCTCATGAAGGGGAAGTAGGAAAAGCCCATTCCCTGGCTTGCAGCAGCGTGCTGAGCTCTGACTGCAGTTTTGTACTCGGCAGCGCTGTCCTGTGTGGGTGGCAGGAGCTTGCTGTGGACTTGTAAAAATATGACATGGAACCTTTTCCCCTCAAGACAAACAAAACAGCCTTGGGTGCAGAAGTGGTTTTGGGTCTGACAGTACCTTGCCCGCAGTCGGTGTGGAGGAGCCTGGCTTCCATGCTCCTCTGTGCTTCTGCTGCCTGTGCAAGCCCTGGCCACAGGCTGGTGTTTGATAGCCCTTTCATGGCAGGGCCTGTGCCATAAGCTTCTGGCTGCTTTTGCTGCTGACTGGTACAGACACTGCTTCCCGGACGCAGCAGACTGTGACGTCTGATGGGACATCCCATGGCAAAGTGCTGGTGCTGCTGGATTTGGGGGCCTGCAGTGCTGCCTGGGGAGTGTGCTGGGGTGCTCCCACCATGACAGGCTTGCCTAGAGGCTGGAGGGGCTGTTGGCAGCCAAGAGGTGATGCAGGAGGAGCCGAATTGCTTGCATTTTCACAAACCTGACAGCTTGTGGTTGTTTCTGTAAAGCATTTAACTTTCTGTTGCAGCAGGGCTTGTGGCAGGCTAAGATGTCTTCATCAGCAATCACTGAAATGCCTTTTCTGATGTGCCTAAGCAGCACAATGCAAGCATGAGGCAGACCCCACAAAGTAGCTCACTGTTTGAGACCTGCTTTCCTGACAGCTTTATCAGCCCATCTCATGCAGTAGGGCCTGAGGCTCCTGCCAAGCAGTGGATGTGCCAGCGGGGAGTGGGACTTGCCTGGGCTCTGTAGCATGGGTTGGAGCTGCAGATCCAGACAGCAGATGGGGCAGGGCAAAGCTTTGGACCACTTGGCTGGTGTGTGGTTGTGGAAATATGGCACTCCCTACTCCACGCTGGTTTGCTGGGAGTTGCTGATGCATGCGATGAGAGGGACCCAGGTCTCCATCCATGCCTGGCCATCATGGCTCAGCTCCCCCAGGCACAGACTGTTGGGGATGGAGCTGCTCCAGGTGCTCAGCACCGCTCCCAGCCCAGTCCTGGTCCAGTCCTGTGGGTGAGCTGGGGAACCCTTCTCTGGCAGGGCCGGTGATATCGGCTGCTCTTGGATGGTACCAGAATTGTAGTATCCAGACCTGTTGCTCGTTGGGTCATCTGCCTGGAAGTGGGCAGGCCCTTGCCAGACTTAAGGCTGCAAGCTGTGGCTGGGAGGGCATAGTTCACCCTCCTGCTGTGCCAGGGTGCTGAAGATTTGCTTTCCATCTGGTATCTGCACTTGGCTGCTGATCAGCACAGAAGCAAAAGGAGATTCAGGCTCTTGGGGGTCTGTGAGCTTTGTAGCTAATGCAGTAAATTGTTCCAGCTGATCCCCAACCTGCAAGATCTGAGAAATGCAAAAAGCTGGGACTGATTGTGTTGCTCAGCGTGTGGGCTTAGAGGCAGCATCTGTAGCGCTGAATTTTTCCCAGCCCAGAACAGGTTCCCCTTAACTGCTTGGGTGCACTTCGATGGCTTGGCCATGTGACAGGACAGCTGCTCACCCCTGTCCCAGGTCGAGTAGAGCAGCAGCAGGGGCCAGGGCAGAGTGCTGGAGGTGGCTGCATGCAGGCAGAGGTGCTGGTGCAGCCTGCTTGGCTGATGCCAGATGTGCCAGCAGACCCACTTGCAGATGGCTGCAGGGAGACTGAGGGTACTTTTCCACTTTGCAGCCTGTTACATTTAATGCTTCCATCTTAATTCAAATCAGAAATTTGACCATACAGAGAGCCATGTGCCTAGACCACCCTAAATAAGCTCCATTCCTCAGCCCGTAGGATGTAAGTATTTACATTCTTTCCTGCAGCTCTGGGGTGTCTGAAGAGGCAAATAGTGCTAGGGTTCCAGGGGCCAGGGCATTGCTGCTGGAGGCACTGGTACCTCAGCACCGGGGAGGTGGCTTGTGAAGAAACCAGCATCCCTGGCCCAGGGCAGCCATTGGCCCAGGGTGAGCATTACCACCGTCAACAAAGGCATGCAGCTGCCTGCTGCCTTCTGGGCCGCTCACCAGCTGCCCCACAGCTTCCCTCTGAGGAGGTGTCACCTCTGGCAGGATGGGCCCGGCGGGGGCTTAGTCCCATGCCTTGTCTTGTGGGACAGCCACCAAACAGCTGTCTGCAAGACCAGCTTTCCAGCCCTGGTCATGCTGCTGGGCTCAGTCTGGTGTTGATCTGCCAGCCAGCTGCCAGGCTGGGTCTGGTCTGGCTGGCCGCAGCTTCCCTCTGGTCATGGTTGAGCTGTGCATTAAAAGGAGGAGTTAATCAGGTGGTTGTGGGTGAAAAATTTGCCATCTCCTGCAAAGGCTACTGGGTTTGCTGTCCTGCTGCAGGGCCAGAGGAGTAACTCAGACTGCCCATGCTGCCAGGGTGGTGGGCAGCGGCAGGCTCTCAGCAGTACCAGGAGGGAGCAGTGCTGGCCATGGCCTCAGCTGCCCTCCGGTGCCCGGCCCCCCCCCCCCCCCCCCCGCCTTCCCCTGATCACAGGCAGAGGGGAGGGGGTGCAGTGAGCTGACTAACTGTGCAGGCAGAGGCAGGTGCTGCCTGTACCAGAGCACTGGGGATGGGAACTAACAGGTAAAGCTGCTGAAGCAGAGCCCAACATGTTACTTTCACTGTCCTTGTTGCACACAGCTACACTTCTGCACAGCTCTTTGTGCATCGCTTGCTCTCTCCTCCTCTTGCAGCTGCTGCAAGGAAAGTTTCTGGTCCCCTTTACAAATCTCACCCCCAGCTCTTTTCCTGGGCTTTCCCTGGCCAGTTCTGCTGGCCCAGGTTGCTCTCGAGGAGCCAGGGTCGCTGCTCATGAGCCTGGGCTCCTTATTGCAGACACTCCTGCTGCTGCTCAAGCAGAGCTAGGCCTTTTTGTGCCGTTTTCTGTTTGGGCCTGCTGCAACAAGCAGAAAGTGGCCTGGGTATGTGAGTTACTCTGGGTCTCAGCAGAGTCGGGTGTGGACTGTGCGATCAAAGACAGGACTGTGCCTGGGGACACACTGCCTTTGCCCTGGACCTACATGAGCTGGTGGGGAACCAAAACCCCTCTCTAACCTGTCAGCCTCCACCAGGCAGGGAAGAGGGGAGTCCTACCCTTTGAGCTGCATCTGTGTGTGGTGGCCACTAGCCATCATCCCCCATATGTCAAGGGATGTTGCTTGCGCTGCATCCAGGATTGGAGCCTCACTGGGGCTGCAGTTCCCCTTAGAGCGCCTGCTATTTCTATATGTGGTATTTGTTTCACACACTGCCTTTCTGTTCTCTCTGCAGCTGCCAAGCTTAAAAGCGCTGAGCTGCTCCCCAATGTCGGATGCCTGGGAGTGCAAGGCAGAGGACCCCTTTGCCAGCAGCGAGGAGCAGAACAAGGTGCCCCACCAGCTGACAGTGACAGACACAGACACAGGCAGCCAGTGCCAGTGCCTGGAGGAGGAGCCCAACCGGGCTCCCCAGAAGCGGATGGGCACTCAGAACGGGATGCAGGACAGTGGGGGCGGGGGCACAGGGGTGAAGAAGAAACGGAAGAAAAAGGATCTGGGAGAACAGGAAGGGGGAGAAAAAGTGGCTGTGGAGGTGAAACCAAAGAGGAGGAGAGAACCTAAAGAACCAAAAGAGCCTAAAAAGGCTAAGGAGCCCAAGAAACCGAAGGAGCCCAAGCAGAGGGAGGTGGCCAAGAAGCCCCGGAAACCTCGGGAACCCAAAGCCCCCAAGGAGCCTAAAGACAAGAAGACTGGCTCTGAGCCTGCCCCCAGAGCAAGACTCAAGAAGAGCAGGTGGGTGATGGTGTGACCTTGTCTCTGTGCCTGGTGAGGATGGGGCTGTGGGTTCGCAGGAGCTTCAGCCAAGAGAGCTGCCCTGGGCCACCATGCTGCAGGGTGCACAGGCTCTTCATGCTGAAGGCTAGATGTGCCGGTCAGGAGGCCAGGTATAGCTCTCCAGCCATGCAGAGACAGGACAGGCAGGTGCCCTTTTTGGGATGAGACCCTGTGAAACCTCAGATCCAGAAGAGGTCAAAAGAGTGGTGTCCTCTCCTTGGCCTGGCCTTTGTGCCAAGTGTCCTGGGGGGGCAGAGGGACCTTTTGGAGGTGTCTCACCAGGACAGTGAGATGCTGTGTGGCAGAGGGCCTGGGCTGAGGGTATGTGTGTGAGACAATGTGACCCTGGTCTCTTTGTGCAAGCACGGGTCCTTGCACACCTGGGGGCTGGTAGCCTGCTTTCCTTTGGCTCAGGTTTGGGAGGATGGTGGAGTACATACTGTCTCCTCTTCCTCTGCTGGGCAGCAGGACCTGTCCCTTGCTTGCAACTGCAGAGCTGTGCTGGCAGCCTGGGCCAGCAGTGGGGGGAGGCCTGATGACTCCCTTGTGCTCCATAGCCCAATGCCACTGCCTCCGGTAATTGTTCATCCTTTTAATTAACAGGGTGATTGGCCAGAAGCTCTGATTTCTTAGCTTTGATTTCTTTTTAATTGGGAATATGTGCAGATAGCAGAGCAGGTCTCAACAGCACCAGCGTTGCTTGGTTTACTGTCATGGATTGATGAGTAAGTGCTTTTGGAGAGTCCTGTACAAAGCAGGCCTATTGATTGGAGCTGGGACCTCCTCATGTACTGTAAATAATGCATAGGATGAATATATTTCTACTGAAAGCAGAATTAGTACAGGAGCCAGCTGGAAATTTTTCATCAAAACCTTTCTTTGTTAGTTTGGTAGAGCTGCTTGAGGGCACTTTCCTGGAAATGGTCACCAGAGTGCGTGTCCCAGGGCCTGTGGGACCCAGCTCCCTTCTACCATGGCTGCCTGCAGGACACGTGTGCAGGGCAAGGACAAGCCCTGGGTCTTTCACAGCCCTGCTTCTTCAGAGCTTGCTGACAGCCAGATCCTGGAGAGGCCAGGGCTGCGGAGCCAGCGCCAAGGTGGCCATTAGTGCCATTGGCACGGGCTGGTGCTGAACAGAAGAAGGCGTGGAGCAGCACAGCTCCCTTGCCAGGCTGGTGGGGAGCTTGGCAGGGTGAGAGCTGGGCACCATGTCCCCAGGGGGGTCCCTGAGCTGTGCAGCACTGTCACTTCTGGTATTCCTCGAGCCTGGGGCTCTGCACATGCGGAAGCCAAGCTGTGTTGTCATGGGCTGGTGAGCTGGAGCAGATGGGGATGGACAGATCAAGCAGACAGTGTCTGGAGGGTGAGGGAAGGGCTCCTCAAGGCCTCAGGGAGGGCTGCAGCACAGGGACTGGAGGTGGAGAGGGAAGGCGGGGCACTGCAGGCTGCATGAAGGGAAGGATGAAGCCCATGTAAATGCAGCATTGGGCACCAAGTTGCATCCTGGGATGAGGGATGCAGCTAGAAGCTTTTCCTAATGACACCTCTGCTCCACCAGTAATAAACTGCCATACGGGCAGTTCATGGTTCTCTGGGACCAGAACAAAACAGGGGAGACCTGGGGAAGGGCAGACTATGGAGGCTTGGGCTCCTGGAGGCACTCGTGGCTTTTGTCCTGGAGCTTGTTGCCACTCTAGTGGGTTGCTTGGCTGGGCACTAAAAGCAGTCCATGATAGTGACCTGCCATGAGTCGCTGGTGGGCAAGTCACTCTGCTAGACGGGGGGATTGTGGTGGGGTGACCCCAGCTTGCAGAGCTGGAGACCCTTGTCCCTCCTGCAAAGGCATGGCAGGGTCTGGGGGTACCAGGAGTAGGGCTGAAGAGGGATCCACTTGCTGCACTGGGGGCCAGCATGTGGATCCCTAATGAAGGGGTCGCTTCATGCAAAAGAGACCAATTAGTATAACTCCATAACACATGCAGCTAGAAGAAACCGTATGTGGTAGTCTGGGAGGGCCACAAAGCTTTGCACTTTCCTGATGCCCTGTCCCAGTGGAGCCTGAGCCTGTGGTGCTTCCTCCCGCGCATGTGCATCTTCCAGGAGGACCTAGGTCCACCCCTGCTGCTTGGAAGGTCCAGCCCATGGGTCCTGCTTGCAGCTTCCCCACCTCCACAGCCCCTCTTTGATCCTCTCCTTGGACTGTTGCCTCAGGGTCAGCCACCAGCAAACCCATCCATGGGAGGAACAGCCCCTGGGTGGAAGCACCCATGGGTGTCAAGGTGGAAGCTCTGCAGGGAACAGGGCCATGAGTCCCCTTGTGCCCACAGCCTGGGACAGACACGGGGAGGTGGGCTGGGGGCCCCTGGCAGCATGGGGAGGGAGAGGCGAGTGGCAGGCAGAGTAAGCACTCCATGCAGATGAAATGATTGCTGGGAGTCCTCTAAGTGACAGATAATGGTGGCATAATTTTTTCTAAATTATTTCTAATCATAGCTAACTACTAGTTCATGAATGAAGCCGTTGTTAATTGTGACTTACAAATCAATATCTTGGGAGTTATTGCTCAGGTGGAAGCAGTGCTTGCAGTACATTTTCAGGGCCTCTAATTGAAGTGTGGGTGCACAGCCAGGGCATTTTTGGCCTGAACAGCAGACTTAACTGCTTGGTTTTTGCTGGTCCCAGGCAAGTAGTGATTTTTCTCATGAAACGAGGGTAAAACCTCAACATGGCTTTGAAACTAACTGTTTCTGTGCTGCTGTGCAGGTGGGGAATGTGGAGGGGCTGGATGGGTGGGGCTCTGAGTGAGGAAGGGGACGTTGCTCAGGCCAGGGGCAGGCACCAGCTCTTTGAAATCTTGCCCTTAATGGTGTTCCTTGCAGAGGGTGAGGATGGCTGGGCACATTGAGAGCAGTTGTTTCTTACCCTGGTGAGTCCTGGGCATGTTCCCTTGGGCAGGCATGTTGTGGAGGGTGCCGCAGGGTGCTGGGTGGCCCGGACCCCAAGAGCATACCATGGGGCTGCACTGCATCTTCACACGTTCTATGTTTGCAGGAAGATGGTGGGATTCACCAGGAGCAAGGCTCAAATCCCCTCCATGACTTGAGCATGGAGGACAGTTGCCTGGTGGTACAGAGCCTGCTGGCAAGCCCTTGGAGGCAGCAGTGACCACCATGGTGGGCCATTGTGCCAGTGGGAATCTGGGACCTGCATCTTCCACGAGTTCATGGCAATCACAGGGCTTAACTCCTTCTAGCCAAAGGCACAGACCAGTGTCTGCTCAGCTGCTGTCTTGGGAGGGGACTCAGTGCTGTGGCTCAGGGAAGACAAGCCACAAGCTGGAGCAACTTCTGCCTTAACACTGGTGTAAAGTTTAACAGGATCTGACAGGGTTTGTGGCACACACCAGTCGTGGCTGGCAGGATGGCTGATGCTTCTCAGACTGGGCTAAAAGGTTTGTCTCCGGGGTGCCAGGAAGGAGGTTGCCTCTGGAGCTGCTGAACTATACTCCTGACTTTGGACGTGTTTGTGAATGCTCAAAGCAGGTACCTTGTTGTCCTGGCCTGCTGGCGTTGTTGGTGGGGAGATCCTCCTTGTGCCTGCACTGGATATAGGTCCCTGTCTTGGTCTCCCAGCTGGGGCAGAGGCTGCTGCACTCCAGTGCAGGACCTGCCTTCACTGTGGAGACTTCACGATCTGAGGAAGGGGTCACCCTGCCTGGCGGGGAGAGACTGGCCTGGTTACTCCTGGCTCATCACCATGCCTGAGCCACTATCCAGAGCATCCTGACCTCATGCAGCCAGACCTCCCATGCCGAAGGAGCCATGAGGTCTGGCCATGGGCTGAACCCTGTCTCCTGCAGCCCCTGTGGGGCGGTTCCTCTGACTGGTAGGAACGCCCAGCTCCTTTCTGTCCCACACCAGGCTGGGGCAGGTGGACCCTTTCATCCCCATGTACTGGAATTGGATGGAGAAACACTTGATGGTGATTAATGAGCATCACTCGCTGGGGATCCCCAATGTTGGGGGAAGCCCTAGGAGCTGTGAGCTGCTTCTGGGTGATCCAGTGGGAGCGGAGCCCTGTGTGGGTGCCTGGTGGCTCTCTTCTGGGATCCCTAGAACAAGATCTAACTGTCGGTCTGTCGTCTGTCTTGGCAGCAAGGACACCCCTGTGGAGAGGAAGAAGAAAGGGAAGAGGAAAAATGAGATACCAGTGGACAGTTTGGATTTGGATCAGGATCTCCTGAGCCCATCCGTTCAGAGCCCAGAGGAGTCTGCGGAGTCGGCTGACAGCCAGGTATGTCTGAAGCCCTCATCTGACTGCCAGTGGAGGAAATCCTGGCTGCCTCTGAGTAGAAGAGCTGGGCCCTGGGACGCAGTGATCAGAGAGTGCATTCAGCAATGCGGCTGCAGCCAAGGTCTACCAGCCAGACTGCTTAAAGTCAGCTGGTGGCCCTGGGTTGGGTGCACGCTGCTGCCCTGGATGCTGCACATCCCTCAGCCTTGAGTCTCCCTTTCCTCCATGGCTCCTGGCAGCTCCTCTTTCCTGGCACAGTGCGGCAGGGCAGGGCAGCCCCACAGGGCTGGAGAGCTGCCCATATCTCCACAGAGCTCCTGTGCTTCAGGTCTCGGGCTGATGGGGCTGTGTGGGTCAGGCATTGATGGAGACTTTGGCATGGCAGTGGGTTTATCCCACCACCTCCATCCATGGGGCAGGGGGTGGGCTGAAGAACAGGCAGCCCTGGGGCTTCCTCTCCTCCACTCAAGCAAAGAGGAGGTACTTGGTCTGCCCATCTTCCCCATGACTGCCTTTTTCATCCCATACACAGAAACGCCGCTCAGGACGGCAAGTAAAGAGGAGGAAGTACAATGAGGACCTGGATTTCAAGGTGGTGGATGATGATGGAGAGACAATAGCCGTGCTGGGAGCTGGGCGAACCTCCGCACTCTCCGCCTCTACTCTGGCATGGCAGGCAGAGGTAGGGCTGGATGTGGGACTGGGGTATTGGGGCCTCCTGCCTCCCCACAGGGTGTCCCAAGGGTATCAGTACCAAGGTTCGAGGAAGTGGGGGATCCCAGCACAAGGTTGGCGTGAGAGCATGCCTGTGTGGGAGCGTGCAGGGACTGAGAGTGCACAAAGGGAAGGACAAGAGGTTTGCAGGTCCTACTGTCCCTGTCCTGCTTGTAGACTAAAGCGTCTGGAACATGTCCCTGAAGGCATGACCCACCCATTGCCCATGCCTGCCTGCGGCTCCTGTCTCTGTAGCTCCTGTCTGTGAGGTTAGTCTATTATTTTGGCTCTGCCAGCTGAGGGCTTTGTAGGTGCCAGATCCTCATTTTCTGCCCACATTGCTGCTTTCCATCAGCACCTCGGAGTGTAGAGATGTCCAGCCTGACACCTGCCAGCCAAACTGATCTGCCAGACAGTGTGGTAGGGACCAGCCAGTGTCACTGCAGTTTGGGACTCACTGACCTGCCTTTGCCCACTGGTTCACTGCTGGCTCCTGGTGGGTGCTGGCAACTCCTTCCTGCTGTTCTGTTTGTTGGATCCTGCATCTCATTCCCTCTCTCTGGTTGCTGACAAAGCTGCCAGATAGTAATAATAGTCAATAATTGTTTTCGTAGTGTTCCTGTGTCTCTCGTTAGTCCTATCTTCACAAGGCTTTCCGTGTGGGTATTAGTCAGCTCTGTTGTTAAGCTAGTAAATAAGGCCTGGCCTGGTGCTCCCTGCCTTGCCCAGAGGGCTGTCACACACCCACAGGAGATGCTGCCTGGGCTGCTTCAGCTGCTGCCCAGTGCTGTGTCCCAGCTGGGCTCCTGGCAGTAATCTCTCCAGAACAGCAGGTTGGAATGGGTTGCCTCTGGCATGTGTCCATGCTGCCACCCTGCTCTTGTCTTAGTCCTGGACTTCCACCTCATTTTGTCCTGCTCCAGATGAATTATCAAGGCTGGTGTCTGATGGCAGCAAGGCTGTCCGCTGAGTGGCTGCTCTGGCCTCTTGCCAGCAGGCTTGGCCGGGCCCGTCTGTTGCTGCTCCCAGGGTCAGAACTGACCCAACAGGGCAAGATAGGAGTCCTGAGGCCTCAGGACAGCTCTCCCCATGGCCTGGACTTGCAGCTTTCCCCCCTGTATCCTAGCCACATTCCTCAGTAGCGCTGTGGGGCGGTGCAGGGCTCCGCCAGCAGCCCACAGGCTGCCAGCAATGAGCCACAGACTTGTGTGTGCCAGCTGGACTGTGGGTCAGTGTGGGAGCTCCCAGCCCAGGGGTGCTGGCAGCGGCTGTGATGGTAGCACTGTGCCCCTGGCCATGTTAACACAAACCCTTTGTGGCCAGAATCAAGCTGGAGCCCAGCAGAGCCAGGATGGATGCCTGGGCATGGGGAAACAGGCACTGCACAGTGGCTGCAGCAGAAGCATCTCTGCATGCTCCACCTCAGCCAAATTACTCTGGCGTGGGGCAGAGCTCTCCAAATAAGGCAGAAATCCCACCCTGGGCCACAGGACTGCAGTGGAGGGGCCCAGACAGAGCTGCTGTTACCCTGCTCACTGTGTTGCCGTGCTGTGTCCAGCATCCTGCCCCACACTGCAGGGGGAGTGCTGAGGCAGCAGGTCAGCTGAGGGCTGGGGCATGGAGGGGTTGCTGCAGCCTTGGACACCACCTAGGCTTTCCCAGACCCTTTTGGATGAGTGATGTGGGATGTCCTGGTTGTCTGTCCCTCCCCAGCTTGCCCCATGCCTTTCTTGGAGGGGTGTTTCTAGTCTGTGAAGGAACATCGCAGGGCTGCTTTGCCTTGGAACAGACTGTCTCTGTCTGAAGGGGATGAATAGAGTACTTCTCCTTTCTGCTTTGTCCTTTGCTCTTCCCCCTGCTGCCATACCATCTCCCAGCCAGGGTAGAACTGATATTCCTAATGCTCAAGCAAGCTCCATATTTTTGCTGTCTGTCCTCTCCCCTTAGTCTTTCTGTGCCTCTCTGCTACAGCGCAGACAGGCACAAGCCTATCTCTCTTATCCCTTGGCATTTGGTGGGGCTGGTCCTGCCACAGCATGTGGCCAGTAGAGTCTTGACCTCCCCACTTGCCCTGGGGCTGCCGACTTGGAGCTGGAAGCAGCAGTGTTAGGGCCACCTCCAGCAAAGCTTGTGTGCTCAGTGTGAGGGAGTGGGGTGGGAGCCCATGGTTGGCCAGCAGAAGGTCTCTGCGGGCCTCATGGGGTGATTTCCTCATGGCAGTCAAAGCCTGTGAAGGGAAGGAAGCGGCACTTTGGGCTTGCTGGGAAGAGCTGCGTGGACAGTGATGGGGCTGAGGCTGACCACGGACAGGCAGCAGCAACAGAGAATGCCTGTGGCAGGGGCCTGATAGTCCCACTCCCTGCTCTGCTGGGGCCCTTGGGGCCATTCAGTACTATAGGGTTGTATAAATGCCAAGGTAAGTCAGAGAGCTGGCATGGAGAGTGGGTGGGAGCAGGAGATGCGCACATTTTGGCATATTTCCTTCCTTGAGTCTCAGGGCAGAAGTGCCCAAGCTTCCTCCTCTTTTCTGGGAGACTTGCCACCCTCTCTGGCTGCCCTGGTCTAGATGGAAGGACCCGCACAGCTAAACGTGACTGTGCTGTGGCCTTGGTGGCCAGGGGAGCACAGGCAGAGGGTGAATGTAGCTGGGCTGGCAGCACCTGCACCCTTGCACCCAGAAAGGGTTCCCCAAACACAGCTGTCCCAGCTCCCACTGTGCTGGTTCTGCCTGCTCTGGTGGGCTGGGAGGGGGAGCAAGCAGCTGTTCTGTGCTGGGAAGGTGCCAGAGGCCAAGCCACACAACGAGCTGGGAAGACAGCACTCTGCTCTCCTGTTCCCAGGAGCCTCCCGAGGATGACGCCAATATCATTGAGAAGATCCTTGCCTCCAGGATGGTGCAGAAGGAGGTGAGTGGCAAAGGTGTCGGTGGCAGTGGAGGTCCCTGGGCAGAGGATAGACGGGAACTGGCTGCCTTGTGCAGCAGGGACATGAGATGTAGCAGCAGTCAGTGCTGCCGTGCCATTCCTTGCTCTTTGCATGGTGTTGCTGGCATATGCCCAGGCTGGGCACCTTTCTGGGTTTGGAGATCAACGTGATGCCTCTTTGGCCCTGGGCACCAGAAAGCCTCTGGAGAAAAGTCAGGCCTGGGCTGATGCTCAGGAGGTGTTTAAGTCCCCCATGCCTAAGGCTGGGTTTACACCACATTCCCCAGGGCCACTGAGCCTCCAGGGCAGACAGCAAGCTAAGTGCCTGGCCATCCTCAAAATCCATGGGGCTCAGCCTGCCTGGAGCGTGTGGCCAGGCAGGAGATGCCTGTCTGCACCCAGGTCATGGAGGATGCCCCCAGCAGTTTCTGCACAGGCTCTGTCACTAACTCTGCTTCCCTTGGTTTCAGGCACATCCTGGAGGCCTGGCATTTGAGATGGAGGAGTTCTACGTCAAGTACAGAAACTTGTACGTGCAGTCTTGTGGTGCCCTGTGTCATGGTAGTGGGCCCTATGCATGCGGGAGGGAGGGCTGTGCGCTCCCATCTCTGTCCCAGCCCCAGCATCCCTGTCTTGCTGCCCTTGTCCTGAGCCAGCCCTGGCAGTGGAAAGCAGGAGAGCTGCTGCTGCTGCAGTGCTCAGTCTTGGCCTGGACCCAGGCCACATCTTCCTCCAGTTTGGGGTTTTGCTTGGCGAGGCATAGGCTGCATGTTCTCTGGGAGATCCCTGGTGGTCTGCGTGGTGGATGGGATCGGGCCCAAAGGCTTCTTTGGTCACATTCTGTTGATTATTTTTTTTCTCTGCAGCTCCTACCTCCACTGTAAGTGGGCAACTCTGGAGGAGCTGGAGAAGGACCCCAGGATCTCCCAGAAGATAAAGCGCTTCCGGAACAAGCAGGCTCAGATGAAGCATATTTTTACAGAGGTGAGAGCTGAATGCAGCAGGCAGCTGTGCCTGACCCTGGCATACCTGGGCCTGGTGTGGTGACTGAGCAGGCCAAGAGCTGAGCGTTGCCTCTGACACCTCCCAGCCCAGGTGAGACCAGCTCCAGGATCAAAATTCAGGGCTGGGAGTGGGCAGGCAGGGCTCGCAGCAGCAGTGCCTGCCTTGCCTGAGCTCTGCCATAGCTCAGTGATGCTGGGGTGCTGCCCAGAGCACTGCCTGTGTCCCCTTGCTGACACCGTGGCAATGCCCAGGAGGCTGCACAGGACCTCAGGCTTCCAGGCTAGTTTGAACCAGGTCACAGCACAAGAGGGTGAGCAGGTGGGGATGCTGGAGCCAAGGGGACATGACAGTGCCCTGAACTGCCATGGTGTCACTAGCAGAGGTATGCGCAGGGAGACAAAAGTCACTTGCCAGGCCTTGGAAGTTTTGCTCACTGGGCAGCATGCAGTGCTGGAGGTGCTTTCATGGTGAAGCAGAAGTGCTATGGGAGAGGGGGAGCTATAAATAGTTGGGCTTAGGGCAGCTCCTGCCCACTCTGTTGTATAAGCAGATTAATCTTGTTTAAATGAAAGGTGTTCTATGATTTATCTTGCTACTCTGGAGACAGTTGTTGGATCTCCTCAGACTGCCTCTTACAAGTGTAAATCAGGCCAGTAGGCTAAGGCAATTTCTCTGTGGATGTAGTTGGAAAGCTGGGGGTGTGTGTCAAATTTCACACTCCCGAGTGTGTTTGGGGTCTTTCGCAGGATGCAAAGAAACAGCATGTGTTGACACACACTGTACCACTAACAATTTAGCAAGGAGCAAATGCTCTTTCCTGTGACTAACTGCGGCCTGGGGAGCTGTGAACATAGAAGCCTGGTTTTGCTCCTTCCCAAAACCTAGACAGTGTCTCTCCAAGGACCACTGCTAGTCTAAAGCTCACTCCTCCCAAGGTGTTCCTAGCAGGGGGATGAGCCCTTGCCTCATGAGCAGTTGCTGCTGGTGACTGTTAAGCTGAAGGGAGGGAGAGAGAGAGGCAGAGACAAAGAGCAAGGTGTCATCTCATGTGGAGTTCAAGCATCCAACAAGGAGTGGAGTTCATCGGGTGCTGTGTGTGGCTCTGTGCTGTGGCAGTCGCAGCTCTGGATGCTGCACATAAGCTTGGGGCCAGATGGGCTGGAGAGGCCATTCTTGCCTCCCAGCAAGCGCAGCATGGAACCCACGGCTGCTCTAAAGCAAGAGCTTTGCCTTCTGCAGGGCTCCTGCATCTTCCCTGCCCAGAGACAGATGTCAGTGTACCTGTGTCCAGGGCACTTGGTGTGCTGTGCACAGCTAGCAGCATCCTGGGGACAGATGCCCCGAAGCAGTTTACTCATTCCCACCATCTGTTTAACCCTGTAATCACCTTGAACTTAACTCTTTTTACTCTTTGCTGTCACAGCCTGATGAGGATCTGTTCAACCCCGACTATGTGGAGGTAGATCGAATTCTGGAGGTGGCTCACACAAAGGATCCTGACACTGGGGAAGTGAGTGGCTGCGTTGCTTGCTTGCCCCACGGGAAGAGGGAGGGAGGCTTGGCAGGAGGCCCACACCCACAGTGTGCATTGCAGGTTGTTCCTGAGCACCCTGAGGCCTTACTAGCCTTTTGCAGCCTGAGCCCTGTCCATGGGCACCCCTTGGCACAGGGGTAGATGGAGGGCCGCTGACTGTCCCTGTGACTCGCTCTCGGTCGAAGTTAAGCTGGGGCTGAGTGGCCATGAGCTCTGCGCTGTCCCTGAGCCTGTCTCTTTGCACTGCAGGAGGTGACTCACTACCTGGTGAAGTGGTGCTCACTGCCCTACGAGGAGAGCACCTGGGAGCTGGAGGAGGATGTTGACCCAGGGAAGATTAAAGAGTTTGAAGCCCTCCAAATCCCTCCAGAAATCAAGCACATGGTAACGTACCCAGAGGTAACGTACCCAGCTGGCAGCTCGCTGCCCTGGGCAGGCAGGGACCGTCTGTGTCTTGCCAAGGCCCAGCAGTGCTGACCTTGTCCCTGCTGCTGCATTGCAAGCCCCATATCCTCCCCTGTGGCTGGGTTAGTTAGCAGGATCTGAGGGTGGGATCCAGAGGCCAAGACCTTGCTGTGAATCAGCTGTTAGTGACTGTTCTGAAGTCTTGTCCTGATGTGCAGCCCCAGAAGCAGGGTCTGGCCTTGCTGAGCATTAGCTTCTTCCTCTCCATGGACATTGCTCCTGCTCTTTCCTCCTAGGAGCGCCCAGCATCTGAGTCCTGGCAGAAACTGGAGAAGTCCCGGGAGTATAAGAACAGCAACCAGCTGCGGGAGTATCAGCTGGAGGGAATGAACTGGCTGCTTTTTAACTGGTATAACAGGTGAGGAGGGGCTGGAGCCCTGTGCTCCCGTGAGGAGTCCTGCTGGCAGTGGGGCCGCCCTGGTGTGTGCAGTCATGGGAGCAGCAGAGCTGGGGGAGCAGAGATGACAAATTGGGGGCCTGACAGAGGGGCCACTGAGACTTCCCAGTGCTGGAGCTGGCAGGCAGCTGCCAGGAAAATTGTGTTTGTTTTAGCTTTGCAACTGAGTCTTTAGGCATGTTTCTCATCAGTAAACGCTGATGAGTGTTGGAGACAGTAGGGCTTAGTTATGGCTCTAAGATACACCTGATTTTTGGTATTGGCCAGGCTACTGATGAGCCATTCCTGTGGCAGGAGTGCAGGAATATGTATGTTCTCAGCTGCAGCAGGCTGTCAGATGCATCTTTCACTGGCTAGTGTGCACGCAAAGGACAGCATTTTTCACACGAACTTTGAGTCCGTCATCTTGCAAGAAGTTGGATGGTCTGGCTTAGCCAGACCAATTTGGGCCACTGTACCAATGTGCCCTCGACCCCCTTGCTGCGGGGTCAGAGAGATGTGGGTGGAGGTGATGTGCCTGACATCCCATCGAGGAGTTGTTGACAGGGTGGTTCCTGCCCCTGAGAGCGTGTTCACCTGTACCTGTCCATCTCTGCAGGAAGAACTGCATCCTGGCTGATGAGATGGGGCTGGGGAAGACAATCCAATCAATCACCTTCCTCTCAGAAATATTCCTGATGGGCATCCATGGCCCCTTCCTCATCATTGCACCTCTCTCCACCATCACCAACTGGGAGAGGGAGTTCCGCACCTGGACAGAGATGAATGCCATCGTATACCATGGCAGCCAGATCAGCCGGCAGATGATCCAGCAGTACGAGATGGTGTACAGGGACACACAGGTGATTGATGCACACAACACTCCCAGGATGTGCCCCCCAGTTCTGGCTTCTTTTGCTTGGGAAGCAGTGAGCTGCATGTGAAGCTCGTGGTTCATCTGGAGAGGGAAAGGTGATCTTTTAAGACCTTTGCTGGCATAGGCTCAGGGTGCACTGTGTATGAGTGAAGAACAGGCCCAACTCATGCAGAAAGGGGAAAATGCAGCAGAACCCCAGCCCCAGTTCTTGTGCAGTCCTGTTTGTCTGCCCTGAAGCAGTGTGTGGTTTGGAGAGATGAAGCCTGTGGCCAGGGAGGAGGCTTGCAGGAACCTGCCTGCTGCTTGAGAGAGATTAATCTGGGGAAATCCCAGCTAGGAGCCAGATGCCAACACTGATGCCAACAGTGTCCTGCCACCCTGCAGGAGTCAAGCGCTCCATATGGTTTATGTCTCCCTAGGGTAACCCTCTCCCTGGGATCTTCAAGTTCCAGGTGGTTATCACCACCTTTGAGATGATCCTTGCTGACTGTCCAGAGCTGAAGAAGATCCAGTGGCGCTGCGTGGTCATTGACGAGGCACATCGCCTGAAGAACAGGAACTGCAAACTCCTGGAGGGCCTGAAGCTCATGGCCCTGGTGAGCATGTCCTGCCCAAGTTCATGTGAGAGCAGGGTGGGCCAGAGATGGCCATGCCTAGCAGTCAGGAGCCACTGCAAACTGCTTAGGCCGAGTGCCAGGGCTGAGAGCTCCCTGTCAGAGGGAAAGCCATCCAGGACCCATCAGGTTGTTGAAGCAGTGCCAGTGACCGGGGCCCTTTGATGGATGGGGGGCACTGGTGTCCTGCAGCCATCACAAACTCCTTTTTGCTGAAGTGGAATATTAGCCCACAGCAGGCCAAGCGCCCCCATGCCTTCCCATCTGTGTGCACTCCCTGGCAGAGCCCTGCCTGGCCTTGCAGCACAGCTTAGGCTGCTGTAGGACACTGGGGCAGTTGCTGACCAGCCGTGCACAGCATCCTCTGGCCGTGGTGTGCTTTGTACCCTGCAGTGAGCAGGACTGCAGTGTTGAAGCTTTTTTGGGATTCTGCAAATATGAGACCAGTCTGTGCCAGGGATGGGGGCACAGGACTGTGCGTGGTGAAAAAGGGATCAATGAGCTGCTCTGAGAAATGTGTTTGGATGTCCAGCTCCTTTCCAGCCCTGGGAAAGGCAGTGCTGCTGTTCACTGGACTGAGGACCATCAGGCTTTTGGATCTCCCAGCCCTACCCAGCTTCCATCACACTCTAGCTGGGCCAGGCCTCCGAAAATTATTAGTCTTATATCTCCAGTTCCCAAAGACCCATATGTTTCCCCCTGACTTTGTGTCTTATGCAGGTCCCTGCTGGGTTGTGAGAACCCTGGGGCAAAGCAGGATTGCTGCTGGCCCCACTTCGTAACCATCGCCTTCCTCTGTACAAGTCCTGTGGGAACCTCACACCTTTAAATTGCACTTCTTTCATAGCTGGTGGGTCTTGGGGGCATTCTTTGCATTAGGTTGGACAGGAGGATTAGCCTGAGCAGTGAGTGAGCACCCGAGTCTCTGGCACTGCTGCGACAGAGTGGCTGGTGCACCTCAGAAGGCAGCACCTGATGGTGCCTGAAGCCAGAGCCTGTGGCGTCAGCACAGGGGAGTGCATTCCTCTTCAGGGGTCATCCGCTCCTCACACCCCCAGATCTTGGAGGGGTTGTCTGGACCCCTGTCTCCTTTTACTGCACACATACCTACAATAGTGAACCTCTAATAAAAGCTCCTTCTTCTTCCCAGTGCACACTTGACAGAGTCATATGTGCCCCCGCTGATTTCAGAGCACCCTGCTCATGCTGACCCTAGAAGCAGGTGCCTGGGTGCCCCTCGGTGTCATATGTCACTGAGCCATGTTCCCAAGCCCTGAAGAGGGATTTCCCCCTGGTGCACAGAGGATTGGGCTCTGTCAGCATCCCTGTCCGGTGCCAGCACAGCCCTGCCTGAGGGTCTTGTGCCAGGGCAGGGCTGAAGCCTGGGAGGGTGTGGGATTCTCAGTTCTGGCTGTTGTTGGAGTGGGCCACATCCAGGGGAGCATCCTGGGAGCCACAAGACAGTGTTGCGTGGCAGTGGCTGGGTCAGGGCTGGCACCATGGCCAGGGGAGCCTTTCAGGGAGTGTGTGTTCCCACAGGCCACCCAGAGTGCTCCTGAGGCTGGAAGACAAGGAGCATTGCGCTCTTGGAACACCTTGGACCCAGCCGGTGGATCTGAGCCCTCAACCTGTTTTCTGTGTATACCCAGGAGCACAAGGTGCTGTTGACAGGGACCCCCCTGCAGAACTCGGTGGAGGAGCTCTTCAGCCTCCTGAATTTCCTGGAGCCACAGCAGTTCCCCTCAGAGACAGCCTTTCTGGAGGAGTTTGGAGACCTGAAGACAGAGGAGCAGGTACCTAGAAGAGTGACACTGGTGACTGTTAGCACAGGCCATTGGGACATGCAGTCACCAAGCCAGGCACACACTCAGACATGGGCTTCATGGAAATGAATAGGACTCCTTATGCTTGCAGAAGCAAAGTTGTGACAGAGCCCCCAACGCTGCTTTGGAGAGGGGAGACCAGCCTGTGCCAAGGCAGTGGTCTGCTCCCTGCCTAGCTCCCTACTAACCCCTTGCGTGCCTGCGCAGTGCAGCTCATCTGGCTTTCTTACCTGGTCTGTCCCTGAAACCAGCAGGAGTGTAGGGGGAGTGAGGAGATCAGTAAGTCCTTGTGTCAGTCACCCTTGTCAGGTTCCCCTGGGGAGCCGTCCTCCAAAGTTACCCTTGAGCGTGGGCCATGGAAAAGAGCCCAGTCCCCTGGGCTGTCTCACTGCCATTTGAATTGCCATTTGGCTTAAGTGGGGATTGCACAAAGATCGTCATTCTGAGGGAGCAGGCACGGGCACATGGAGCATCATCTCAGCTGCTATCAAAGCTCAGCTGTCCTGCAGCAGACGCAGTTATCCAAGGCTGCCAGCAGCAGAAGCGTGTGGAGTTCATGGCCCAGGGCTGGTCCCTCACATGCCTGCCCCAAGGAAGTCAGACTCTGAAGTTGTCCTGGCGGTCAGCAGAGCAGGTGCTTCAGAGTCATTTGTAGTGGGTTTCCAGCCTGGGGAGGCTGTAGCATTGCAGGCCCTTCCGCTGTTGTCAGCGCGTGCTTGCTGTGTTGGGAGGGCAGTGAATCTCTACGCTTGCTCTGGCAGGTGAAGAAGCTGCAGTCCATTCTGAAGCCCATGATGCTGAGACGGCTGAAGGATGATGTAGAGAAGAATCTGGCACCCAAGCAGGAGACCATCATTGAGGTGGAGCTGACCAATATCCAGAAGAAATACTACCGGGCCATCCTGGAGAAGAACTTTTCCTTCCTCTCCAAGGGTGCCAACCAGCACAATATGCCCAACCTCATCAACACTATGATGGAGCTGCGGAAGTGCTGCAATCACCCGTATCTCATCAATGGTGAGGGCTGTGCACAGCAGGTGTGGGGGACACTGCAGCATTTGCTGGTCACTACCTGCAGAGCTCACGTAGCTTGGGAGCCAGCCTAGACCCTTATGCCATGTGCTGCTGGTGGGGTTGTGCATCCAGGCCCAGCACAGGATGCAGTGATCTCCCTTGTTGCCCTGAGGGGCAAACTAGCTCCCTGCAAGTGCTGCTTGCTGGTGGGCACCTCAGGGTCTTGTGAGGCTTGCTATATTTGGGGGTGTTCTGGCACAGGACCCTCTCCAACATCCCAGCCTGGCTTGATCTGCCAAGAGCTGGTGCAAGCCATGAAGAAGTAGAGTCACAGGAGTGGAGGGGCTTCTGGAGGTCTCTAGCCAGCCTCCCTAGACATGATCAGCTACATGGGTTCTGTTCCTTGTGTGGTGGCTTGCTGTCGTCCTGGATGGGAGGCTGGGGGCAGCTTCACTGCCAGCCTTGCCAAGAGCTCACGTCCTTTCTCACCTGGCAGGGGCAGAGGAGAAGATCCTGGAAGACTTTCGTAAAACACACAGCCCAGAGGCACCAGACTTCCAGCTGCAGGCAATGATCCAGGCGGCCGGGAAGCTGGTGCTCATTGATAAGCTGCTTCCCAAGCTGATTGCTGGTGGGCACAAGGTCCTCATCTTCTCTCAGATGGTGCGCTGCCTGGACATCCTTGAAGACTATCTCATTCAGAGGCGGTTAGTACAGGCTTCAGCATTCACCACAGCTCCTCCACATCACCTCCATCCTGCACTGTACATACAGAGTAGCAACAGCCCAGGGTGGGGATTTGGCCATTCTGTGCTCACGTACCAAAGGATCCAAGTTACAGGCTACTACCGATGGGTGCAGAGACCCCAAAGCTGGGCAGCTGTGACCTGTCCCTTCTGCATTGCCCAGGGCTAGTCGTAGGAGTGACCAAATGGGAATAGGCCCTTCCCTTGGTCCTGGTTCCCATGAGCCCCATATGCATGTGCCATGGACGAGGTCATGGTTTTGCCATCATAAGAGGAATGACTTCTGGGAACAACCACAGTGCACACAGGCTGATGAGGCCTGAGCCTCCACCTGTGCACAGGTCCTGCCCGTAAGTCTGAGCTGCCTGCATGCCCACACACAGCCCAGGGGAAGGAGCAAGAAGGGGTTTGTAAGCCACAGCCAGTTTGGGCCCTGCTGTGACCCTGCTCTCATCTTCTCCCGTCTCTGAGCAGGTACACCTATGAGCGCATTGATGGGCGGGTGCGTGGGAATCTGCGCCAAGCTGCCATCGACCGCTTCTGCAAGCCTGACTCGGATCGCTTCGTCTTTCTCCTGTGCACGCGGGCAGGCGGGCTGGGCATCAACCTGACCGCTGCCGACACCTGCATCATCTTTGACTCAGACTGGAACCCACAGAATGACCTACAGGTAATGGGCCAGAGTGGGACAGGCTGCCAGGAGGTCCTATGGCATGGCTCCCGTCACTCATGCTAGCTGGGGAGGGAAGGGCAGCAGTACCCAGCTGTACTGGGCATGGGGTGCGATGCTGGGAGAGCTGTCAGGAGTGCAGGCAGAGGGGATGTGTCATGGGGAAGATCACAGTGTGGCTCTAAAAGCATGAGTGGGCCACAGATGAGGCAGCACTTTGTCCATACCTGGTGTTGGAGGGGCTGAAGTGCTGGGTGCCCCCATCTGCTGAGATCCAAGGCTCTAGCCTGAGCCCCATGTCCTTGCCTGGGGGTGCAGGGGTCTCTGATTCCTGCTCCACAATTGCGCAGGGCTGGCACTAACCAGCACCCGCTGGCAGAGCCCTGCCAAGTCAGCCACAGGCACTAGATGCGGCTGCTCTGGTGGGTGGGAGCTGACTGTGGCTCAGGTGGGTGTGTGGTGGGTGGTGTTGCAGGGTGCCACAAGCCACACGATCCCCATCCTTCCGAGCTCACTGTGCTTGATGCTGTGCCCTCTGCACTCCCAGGCTCAAGCTCGCTGCCACCGGATCGGGCAGAGCAAGGCAGTGAAAGTCTATCGCCTCATCACCAGGAACTCCTATGAGCGGGAGATGTTTGACAAGGCCAGCCTGAAGCTGGGCCTGGATAAGGCTGTGTTGCAGGACATCAACCGCAAGGGCAGCACGAACGGGGTAGGTTGGCTGTCAGAGTGGGGCTAGGTGGAAGGCACTACAGGAGAGCTCACCTCCTTCCCCTGCAAGTCACTGCCAGGTTGGAGCAGAGACATGGGCAAGCTTCTGGGGAGGGAGAGCCTGGTCCCACACACTTGCATTGCTGCTGTTTGGCCTGGCAGGCTGCCTCGGGGTTAGGGGGTGCATGTGGTGCTGTGCCTGGGTGACATGGACTGGAAATTCCTGACAGTCCCTCAGGCAGCATTTTAAGTGGCCTATGCTGTAGCATCAGGAGGTCTGGATTGGCCTGGGGCATCTCTGCCCTCCCTCCCTCCCGAGGCAGAGGGAAGAGTCTTCTCCTGTTGTGCAGTTCCCAGGGAGGCTGGCCAGTTTGGTGATGCCCCCATGTTTTGGGCAGGTTCAGCAGCTCTCAAAGATGGAGGTGGAGGACCTGCTGCGGAAGGGTGCCTATGGCGCTCTGATGGATGAGGAGGATGAAGGATCGAAGTTCTGCGAGGAAGACATTGATCAGATCCTCCAGCGCAGGACTCAGACCATCACAATCCAGTCTGAGGGGAAGGGCTCCACCTTTGCCAAGGTGTGCTGTGCTCCATCGGGAGGGAAGGGGGACTCCCCCCAGGGTGGTAGGGGACACGCTGGGAGCATGCAGAGCAGTAGTGGGGGGCTGACCTCTTGCCTGTGTGTTGAGACATGTCTGCATGGAGGCCAAGCTCCTGCCTGTCCTCCTGCACCCAGAAGTGAGGCCTGGCTGGTTTCACTGGCAGCAGTGTGGTTTCCTGTCTCACTGGTGGTTAGCAGAGCATTTGAGGAGGGGGCCGCCAGCTTGGGTGGGTGCTGTTGGGGCTATTCAGGAGGGTTCAGCTTGCCAGTTTCCACTTTCCCTTTGAAGCCGCTCAAGCTGGTAAGAAGGCAGAGCAGGGGCTGTCCTCCAGGTGCTGGGCATTGCCAGGCTGTTCGCTGTCACCACACTGGCAGCAGGGAGGGATGCAGAGCTGCTCTTGTGTCGCAGTCAGGGCATTGCAGGGTTTAGGGCTTACTCTTCCAATGGGCTGAGGACTCCTTGCCATGGCAGTAGGCCATGCCCAGAGCTAGACCCTCTGCCTGGTGCTGTTGTGGGCAGAGTTGTGCCTCTCCTTGGGGAGGATGGATAAGTTCAAAGCCTGGGTGAGATCCAGTCCTGAGCTGGGCTGGTCTTCTTTTCATGGGTTGAGCTTATTTCATCCAGTCTGTCACCTCCCCTGCCCTTCTAGACACCAGTGCTGCCTCAGTGTGGTGCTTTGCCAAGCAGAAGTGCAGGTGGTGACCTGGGCTGCTGGAGGTGTAGGAAGGAGTTGTGGTACCTTCAACACAGCCCTGCTGCTGCACAGCCTAGCTCTGACTCCAGCCTTGCGGGACCAGGCTGCTGGCCTGCACAATGCTTGAAGCTGGGCACTGCTGTGCTGGGGAAGCTGTGTGCCAAGTGGCCCTGACATCCCCACAGGAGAGAGCCCAAGGAGCCAGCTCAGTGCTGTGCTTGTGTCCTCTGAGGGCACAAAAGCCATCTGTCCCTTCTCGTCTTGCAGGTGGCACAGCCCAGGCTCTGTTTCCAGTGGATCAGGTGGGACTGCAGAATAGAGGGGTTCAGCTCCCTTAAGCAAACAAAGAGCCCTCTGGCATGTATCAGCATGGGGTGTAACACCTCATGGCAGCAAGACTGTGCACTGTAGACATGTGTTGGGGAACTGTATGGGGGAAGGCACATCTGGATGGTGGGTTGCACCCTGTTCACTCCTCTTCTTCCACTCCCAGGCCAGCTTTGTAGCATCGGGAAACAGAACTGACATTTCCTTAGATGACCCCAACTTCTGGCAAAAGTGGGCCAAGATAGCAGAGCTCGATACAGACACCAAGAATGAAAAGGTAGGATCCAGCTTGTGGCCTGTGTGCCCCACAGCTGGTCTGACACCGCGTGGCATGGTCTCCAGGAGGAGCTGCATGCTTCTGCTGAGCTTGTGAAGGGATATGTGTTATGCATCAGGAATTACTGCAAGGGAAGACTGACCCATGAGTGCTGGCTAAAGCTGCCATTACTTTGACCACATGGTGGGCTGCATCTACCTGGTATTTCAGGGTGCTCAGTCTGTGCTCCCAGCTACTCCCAGACCTGGTTAAGGGGCGACAGTTGGGGCTGGCAGCATGTGAGGGGAGGAGAGGATGAAACAGCCAGCACAACAGCATGCCTGTGAAGCCAGCAGACTAATGTGACTGCCTGTGCATGAGTTGGAGCTGTGTTGGAGTTCTGCGCAGGACAGGCAGGCATGAGTGCCTCGCACTGCCTGCCAAGTTAGGTGCAGACTGGGCAGCTGGGGCTCCAGTGTGGAGCAGTACCAGGATGACCCGATGCTGCTGTCCAGATGCCAGTTCTGATCTTGGATCCCTGGCTGTCTCACCAAGCCCAGAGACCTTCAATAGCTTGAGGCACGCCAGGGCCAAGCTGCTGTGTGCCTGGCAGGACACAAAGGGGCCCAAGTAGCAGCTTTTGCTGTGGCTGGGGATTGGTGGGGTGAGCAAGGCTCTTCCCATGCTTGGGGGAAGCTGTGTAACCATACCTCAGCCTAAACCCAAGTCCCTGTGAGCCCTGGAACCTGGGCAGAGGGGAGCATTTGGCCTGGCAGCTCTGGTGGAGGCCTGGTGAGCTGACATGAGTTAGTATGCTCCAGCCCCTTCAGCCCTGGAGCTCACAGTGCCAGGCGCATTTATTTCACTGCAGCCCCCTGCTCCCACCACCCCAGGTCTCCATGGTTAAGGAGGTGGTATTGGTCATGGTGAAACACAGCAGGGCACACCAGCTCTCCCAGCAGCAGGCAGAGAGGAAGCTGTGCTGTGTGCAACTGTACTTGCTGGCCCAGGCTCCCTCTCCTCTCTCCAGGTGTCCCTCTGGGCCCCTAGCAGGGCCACAGTATGCGTGGGCCTGCTCAGGGAGCCTTTAACCCAGCAGCAAGTCCAGCCATTTAGTGACCTAGAAGCAAAGAAGACTTGCAGTTAGTTGAAGCTGGTGGGGAGCAGGTAATATCTCAGTAGGCAGGTCCCTGCAATCAGTTGTGCATCACATGGTCCTGTTTAATGCCAAGGTAACAACCATAATAACCACACTTCTCTGTTCTGATGTATTCGTAATGTTTAATGTGTGGGTTTCAGCAGCAGCACGGGAGGATTTTGAGGAGCTGCAACACTGATGATCAAGAGGCATGTGCCAGGCACACTGGCACCCTCAGGTACCAGCCTGTCACTGGCTTCATGGATATGAGGGCACCCCTGGAACTGGGGGCCCTTGCTGAGCAAGTGGTGTTGTAGTGGGAGCTGTGTACTGGCTGGGCTGCAGCAGGTGGTGGCTGGTGGCTGGAAGGCAGCACCTCTTTGCAGAAGAAATGGCTCTTTGTGGTGAACACACCAGTACTGTGAGGGTTCTGAGGTGCCATGCTGCTTCCCCTCCTCGTTTGTGCTCACAGATGAAGGCAGGTTGCAGGGAGGTTGAATGTCATGGCTGTGGCACTGGGTTTGTCAAGAGCATCACTGTGTGTGGATACTTGGTCTGGTTTGGGTCTCAGCTCTGTCCTAGATCAGAGCAAGCTGGGGAGGGGGCTACCAGGGGCGCAGCACCTCAGGGGATGTACACAGCCCTGTGTGGTGCCTGCAGACGCTCCCTCTTACTCAACTTCTCATCTCCTCTGAGCAAGAGGGTGCAAGCGAAGTTGTCTGGGCCAACTGGGTTTGGCCCTGACAGCATAAGGGGTGTCACAAGAGGAGCTCTGGCTTGGGCAACTCTGCTGGTACTTACCCTCTCTTACAGTGTCAAATGTTCCCTTGTGCTGCCTTTCCATATCCCACTGAATATCAGTAATATTCACCGAAGCCTGGGGAGTTGTTCAAAGACTGTGCGGGTCAGGCCCAATATCCACACGTTGCTTTAGAAACAAATCTCTCTAAAAGCTCTATATGAATAGGGATCAAGGGAGCTGCCCAGGGCTTCTCCTGGCTCAATGGAGCAAGTAAGGACAGGTTTGGATTCTGCCACTCTTTCCTCCATCAGCGTTTGCAGCCCTGCCTTCAGGGATGGGAACAAAAAGTAAAATTAAGTGAATCTGGCAGGCCCATCGCCATGTCTGGGTGTGGGGATTGCAGACTGTAAATATGCTCCTGAAGTCTTGTGTTTTGCCCTTATTGGCAAATTGGCTCATTCCCAGGAGCTTTGGCAAGCCAGTGCTTGGCTTCTCCTGGCCTGGTAGCAGAGCTGCTGGACGTTCCCTATGTGCCTCTGGGGAGCATCTCGTGGGGGCAGCATCCTTGTTCCCGGCTGCTGCCTGCTCTGCCCACAAAAGGAACTCTCTAGCTGAGCACTGAGGAGCTGGAAGGGTTTGGTGACTGCCTGTCGGGAGGCAGGAGTGGACAGATGGGGTCTCATCTTTCTGCTGGTCCTGCAGAGCTGGTGGGCTCGGCTGCAACCTATGCCACTCCTGCCGGCTCCTCCATTGAGCGCAGGGTGCTGCAGCTGGCATCAATGTGGCCCTGGGGCCTGCCGCAATTCCAGCTAAGGTGGCAGCACTGTAGAGACAGTGTTCGCAGCAAGAGCGAGGCCCCATGGCCCTGCCGAGCTCACCGCTCTAGCAGGAGAATGGGAGAGGGTGGGTGGGTGAGTGGGTGGGTGTGTGTCACATGCATGAAATCCATCAGATTGAGATGACATGGATTCATTCGACAGGGTAGGGGGAAGGAGAGGAGGCAGGTACATGCAATTTAATTTCATATTGCTCCCTCCTGCACCTTCTTGGGAGCTGCCTTTCCTCTTCCAGCCCACCTGTCCACCCTGACATAGAAATTACACCATGTCCAGCACAGCATTTGGTGCATGCAGCACTGGAGGGGGGCAAGAGTGTGATTCAGAGCTGAATCAGCTGCTGGTGTTCAGCAGTTTGCACCCAGAGGGCCTGATTTTCCGGCTGTCATCATTCAGGCTGAATTCTGTGCTGTCCAGGAGTTCTCTCATGTGTGCGGGCAAAGCTGCATGCAGGTATCCCAGTGGGAAGGATGTGGCTGGCCACGGGGCTGGTAAGCTGGAAACCAGAGGTGTGAGCAGAGCAGGGTGACCATGTGAAGAGGACATAGTGTGCCCTGATGGAAGGCAGGTGCTTCTGCCCATACCTGAGCACATTCTCCTCTGTCCCTCATAGGAGAGCCTGGTCATCGACAGGCCCCGAGTGCGGAAGCAAACCAAACACTACAACTCCTTTGAAGAGGATGAGCTGATGGAGTTCTCTGAGCTGGACAGTGACTCGGATGAGCGACCCACACGCTCACGGCGCTTCAATGAGAAGACACGACGGTACCTGCGGGCTGAGTGCTTCCGCGTGGAGAAGAATCTGCTCATATTCGGGTGAGTGATCCCCTCCCAGAGAGTATGGCCACAGCCTCCAGCTGCCCCAGTGTGCATGTGGGCCACTCGCTGCCCCAGCCACTTTCTGACAATCCTGCTTGCAGTGTCCCCTCCTTCCAGCAGTGACCTTCCTGGTGGGACCTGGGCTCTAAGTGAGCATTTGGGATGGAAGGAGTGTTGGGGGGCAAAGCATGAGCTGGCAGTTGGTGCTTCCAGAGTCTGCTCCTGCCTCTGATCTGTTCAGTGCGGGGCAAACCTCACCCCTCCCTGCTTCCTGCTGTTGTGGGGGCTCAACACCCCTATCCAGGGGAGCTGGCGGGGCCATGCCTCTGAGTGAGCTTCCTGGAGAGAGATGCCAGTGAGGTCTCTAGTTGCACAGGAATGTTTACTCTGTTCCAGCTGGGGACGCTGGAAAGATATCCTGACCCATGGGCGGTTCAAGTGGCACCTGAATGAGAAGGACATGGAGATGATTTGTCGGGCCTTGCTGGTCTATTGCGTCAAACACTACAAGGGGGATGAGAAGATTAAGAGTTTTATCTGGGATCTCATCACACCGACGAAGGACGGGCAGAACCAGGCTCTGCAAAATCACTCAGGTATTGCGTGTTCTCTCTGCCATTGCACCTGTACCCACCGCCACTGTGTCAGCCTACGGGTCCAAGGCTGCAGAATTCAAAGCAGAGCTGACTGAAACAGCCATCAAGCAGCTGTGCTTGAGCACCATCACTCTCTCTGCACAGAGAAGGTAGCTGCCATGGGACTGACCTCCACACTGACCCTCAGAGCCAGCAGCAGAGGCTAGCTGGGTGGGGAAGGCTGTTTTCTGGCTTCCAGTGCCATGGCTGGTGCAGAGAGCGCCTTGTAGTGGGAGCAGAGATGCCATTCCACTCCCACACGGTTTCCTCTGGCCTGTGAATACTGTCAGGGTTCCCACACACAGGGAAACACTGGGCAGTGAGCTTGTGGGGTGCTGGTGACTGTATGAACACATTGGGGGTGATAGATGTGAGGGTATTTATTCCACTCAGAGCGTAGACCTGCCTGACTGTTCCTCAGGGTATCACAGGACGTGGTGTGGATCGTTGTGCAGGGACCTTACCTGTGCCTGTTGGCAATCCCAGCCCTAGCACCAGGCGTGGCACTCATGGCTGCACTGGGGAAGCTGGCAGTGCAGTCTGTGCAGCCATCTCATGCCAGGTCACCAGCTTGTGCCTCCTCTCATCACGGTTCTTGTCCCAGACCTACTGGTCTGCAGTGCCTGCCCTGACGCATGGAGATCCAGTGTTGGTTTGTCCTGAGACTTCTGCATTGCAGAATCCTACCCAGGTGATGCTGCCTTCTCTGACTCCATCTAGCAGGACCCTTTATCTCAGGTTTGGCTGGGCCTTCCCTGGTCAGAGGACTCGTATGCTTATTTTCCATTATGTGTGAGTGCCACATATCACACCACATGACCAGTCTGTAATTGCGTCTGCATTCTGTTGCGTGGAGGCTTCCACTGTATCCTCAGATTCTGACAGGGACCACCCAGAGCCTTCTCCAGCCCCTGTCTCTGGCTCTGCCTGGACAGCAGGGCACTGCAGATTCACCCCCTGCTTGCAGTGTCTGCTCTCTGTCGGCATCCCTTGGGGCTGGAGCAGTATGGCTAATAGAGCCTGCCATGCAAACAGCATCGTGCAGCCGCAGTGGCTTTTGTCTTTAATGGTACAAAGACAGAGCCAGTGCTGGCATCTTGGATCACTGCAAGGTTGTGGCGTGGGAGATGTGGTTGCTGCCCGTTCTGTGTCAGAGGATTCTGCACTGACCTAGCAGCACAGTGCCTGCATCCTGCGGCTTTCAGGACAGGTGAGTTGTGCCGGGAGGGCTGGCAGGGGGTGGGGGCGGGCCCAGCTCTGCCTCGGAGTGGTCAGAGCACCATGGCTGTGTGCTGCTAGTTGTGCACTTGTGATCTGTGGCACAAGGTGAGTAATGAGGAGGCTGGGACTCTCCAGCCTGCTTTGGGCATCAGGGAGCCAGACTGAGACCTGGCTCTCCTGTTTTGAGGTGGTGGAGCACAGGAAAGGCTGTTCTGGAGTAGTGCTGTTGCTGAGCCCTGAGAACACTGTGTGTTACTTGGCACTTAAAACCCAGCATCACCATTTCCTTCTGTCTGGAAATGTCTGACTGGCTTTACAGTGTGAGGTCTGAGCACATGGCCTGCCCAGAGTGGTGCTGGGACTGGACTTGAGAGCCCTGTGGGGACCAGAACAAGAGTGAGAAATAAACTGGCTGATAGGAACGAGCTTGATTTGGGTAATACCAAGTAACGAACAAGCTGTGGTTTCAGTGGAGGGTCAGGAATGCTTGAGTGCAAGACCAGCACAAAAATTGGATGTTTAGCAGCAGAGGGAAGCAACTGGGAGCTTCTGCATGACCTCTTCAGAATGGCTTTTCCCACCAGTGAAATCTCCATGTGGTCTTGGCCAGAGGGATGATTAAACCGTTTAGCCTGACCTCAGGAGCTGGAGGAGAGCAGAACCCTCCAGTGCAGAGCAGCCACGTGGCAGGTGCTGCTGTGGCTTGCCAAGGAGCCTGAGGTACCACCCACGTTTGCAGAGAGCTGACCAGGCAAGACAAGCTCTGGGCCTCCCTGATGTGCAGGAAGCAGCAGAAACCTCCAGCCTTTGCTATAGCACATCCTGGGATTGTTTCTTCTCAGTCCCATATCTGCGTGACTACAAGGGGCAAGCGCAGCATGTGGGCAGCCCAGCTCGGAGCTCTGCTGTGATTCAGCACTGTCCTGCCTTCCAGAGGCCCAGCTGCTGAGGAAACAGCGTTTGCCCAGAGTTCATCAGGCTGATCCAGTGCTGGGGACAGGAGCCCTGGTGCCCACTGCAGGCCTCCAGCAGCCACCTGGGCTGCAGCTCTGGTCCTGTCATGGAGCTGCAAAATTTACACAGGTGTTGGGGACACGGTGACACTCTTTTCATCCTTGGTGTCACAAGACCAGATGGATGGGACAGGGTTGCTGAGGCACTTCTTTCCCCTTTGCACACATAGGCAGGAGAGGACATCCGCAGGACCCTGCCTTGGAGGCGGCTGCCCAGGGAAGCAACTCATCCCTCTTGGAAGACCCCAAACAATAGTGACCCTACCAGGAGTTGTTTCCACGTTCTGCATGTTATTTCAAGGTTGAAAATGTGTTTAATTTTCAGCTCCAGCCACGGGATCTCATTTTATCTTTGTCAGCCAGCCGGGCCTGCGTCCCTTTTCCCTTTGGTATGTTTACCAAGTGTAAATGCCCTCTGCAGTGATCTGGTTCCCCCACAGCCCTCCTCCTGATGCACTGAATGGGAAACAGCCCTTACAGATCAGATCATCAGGATTGTCTTCTGGTCCTTGATCATTTGGGAGTCTCTTGTTTGAACTCTTGTCCCAAATCATTTTGTTGTCCCCATAGGGTAAACGTCAGAGCTTGCTGTAGTGTCTAGGTAGGGCTCTAAGAGTTGTGCCCAGGACCAAGGTCACTTGCGTGCTTCTGTGCGATATTTTTATATGTCAAGGGGCCATGTTATCCTTTGGGCTCAGCGTTGCACTGAGAACTCTCAGCAGTTCAGTTTCTGTGGTGATCCCTGAGTTTTTCTTGGAGACGGAGCCTCCCATGCTCTGTGTTTACCATGTGCATTTCCCCCACCCTGGCTTGCCAGCCTGCAGCCAGGAGCTTTGCAGCAGCCTCCTCCAGCTCCCCGGCTCTGCTGCCCTGTCTGGGCACCACAGCACCAGAGATGCCTTGTGGTGGTGCCTGGCCTGGCACACGGTGCCCATGGTGCTCACTGGCTGCCACTTGCTGTTACAGGCTTGTCAGCACCAGTGCCCAGAGGCAGGAAGGGGAAGAAGACGAAGAACCAGATGCTGCTTCCTGAGATAAAGAACGCGGACTGGCTTGCCACCTGCAACCCTGAGGTCGTCCTGCATGATGACAGCTACAAGAAGCACCTCAAACAGCACTGCAACAAGTGAGTGCAGGAGCCCACGCCAGCTCATGGACACCGTGGGCTGAGGGCTTTTAGCATGAGGAGGGTGGGAGGGAGCTGCAAAGGGCTCACAACCCACGCAGGATCACTGTGCTCCAGCTGCTGCACCACTCTCAGAAGCTCCTTCAGTTAATGGGAGCCATGTCCTGACAGCAAATCTCCAGCCACAGGGCCCCAGCAGATTGCAGGGCTGGGCACTGTGGTGTGATGCCACGTGGCCAGTGCCCATCCTGCTTTGAGAAGGTGGGCCCTCCCACGTGGGGAAACACAGCGTCGAGCAGGTTTCCCTGGCCTTGCTGACTCTCAGAGCATCCCCCTGCAAACACTCTAGCAAGAGCTGTTGGGCCAGACCCTAGGCTGGCATCTGAGCACTTGCATGCTAGCATATGTTCCTCTTTGCTGCCCCGGGACAGGGTTCTGCTGCGGGTGCGAATGCTCTACTACCTGAAGGCTGAAGTGCTGGGGGAGGCTGCAGACAAAGCCTTCGAGGGAACCCCTGCCAGGTAGGGACCTTATGGTGAACCCCTGCACTGCTTCTCGGGGAGGTGGTGGCAGTGCTCAAGCACTTCCACAGCCATCCAGCCCAGCCACGTCTGGGCTCGCTGCAGCTGTGGGTGAATCAGACCCCATGGTTAAATCCCCAGACCTTGCTCAGGCAAAACTTCATCCTTAGATGGCAGCTCTGCTTGAGCAGGGACTGCAGCCATGGCAGCCCTGTTGGAGCAGCTCTGAGGCTGCAGTGCCAGTCTGGGGCGTGCTGAGGCCACTCAGGGAGACCCTGCAGCCTGCATGGCCTCTAATCGAAAGTGGGAGCCCACAGAGACTGGGGGCCAGGCCTCAGAGCAGAGCATGCTCCATTGCTGTGGCCTGCCGTCCCTTTCCAGCACAGAGGACAAGGGGACCAACAGGCTCTGTTAATGCCACTGAGCCCACAGCCTGTAAAGACTCGGCTCTCAGTGCTTCAGAGAAGTGTGTGATATGCCAAGGAGTAGGGGCTGCTGCCTTCCCCAGCACAGCTCCATCAGCGTGAGCCTGTACAGAGGGGATGTTGCAGCCCACCCCACCAGACCTGCTATTCTTCTGGGGCTGGTAGGTTTCAGCTGGTTTCCCCCAAGAGATGCTGTTCAGATCAGATAGAATCTCCAGTCCTTTGCTGTTGCTTGGGTGGGAGAGGAGAGGAGCTGTGCAGCCTCCCCATCTCCTAGAGAAAGAGGATGGGAAAGGCAGTGGGTTGCAGTAGAGCCAAGGCTCCAGCTCTCTGAGGCCAGGGAGGCGTGCATGCCAGGCCATGGTGGGGCCCTAGGCCAGCCTTGCATTCATTAATTGTCCCCATGCCAGCGAGTGATGGCTCCTGTCTCCCCCCTGCCCCTGCTCAGCAGTGCCCAGTGTGCTCCAGTGTCTGGTGAGGCTGGGAGAGGGGCATTCATACCTTGTCTGCCACAGGGAGCTGGATGTTCTGCTGCCAGACATTGACTACGTGGAGATCCCGGTGGACTGGTGGAATGCCGAAGCTGATAAATCCCTGCTTATTGGCGTCTTCAAGCATGGTGTGTACCCAGCTTGTCTGGTGGGTGCTAGTGCACGAGAGGGACCCAAATGGAGCATCTGGCCAGAGCTTCAGTACCTGTAGGGGATGTCACGTCAGTGCAAGGGGAGCAGAGCTGCAGCCATGCACCACAGCCACACAGTGCTAAGGCAGCTCTCCCCAGGTGCTGGCAGCTGCGCTGCTGCCAGCTCATTTGGGTGGTGGAATAGGCGCACTGCGGTGCCCAGGGTGGCCGTGCCTGGACTTGTGGCAGACTCCTCTAGTTTGCCAGGAGCAGCATGCAATTGCCACCTGAGGGTGAGGAGGAAGGCACAGAGCCTGTCTGGGCATCCTCAGCCTTGTCATGAAGTCCTGCTGTGGCTTCCAGGAGGCGTGGGGCTGTTTGCTTCCAGCTGCAGCCTGCCACAGATGCAGTGCGCAGTTCCGTGCACCCAGCCTATGTGCACCCAGCCTACGGAGCAGGGCTGCCTGGTAGGATGGAAAGACTGACCTCTCTGCCTGCTGCCCAGGGGCTGCAAAGCAATTAGCAGCTTTTGGGAAAGTGCTCTGAATTTCTGAGGGTGAGAATTGCTCTCACAGCAGCACAAAGAGTGAGAGCCAGGTGGGGAGCTGTGTCTCACAGAGCAGGAGGTTTGCCTGAACCAGGCTCAGGCCTGGCTTTTTGTTGTCTTTCTTCTTGATGGCCTGTGGTGGCTGGCAGGTTACGAGAGGTACAATGCCATGAGGGCAGACCCGGCGCTGTGCTTTCTGGAGAAGGTGGGCATGCCAGACGAGAAGCTGCTTTCTGCAGAGCAGGGTGTCAGCGATGGAGCCCAGGATGCTGCTGAAAGGTGGGTAGGGGATGGAGCCAAGCTCTCCAGGGGGGCTGTCTGGCTCACTCTTGGGGGCCATGCTGGCAGTGAGGCAGTGCTGTGGAGTGGGCTATGCGCAGGGAGGAGGAAGGAAGCACAGTGCATCTGAGCACAGCGGGCAGGGGAGAAAGTAGTGGGGAGCTGGCTCCCCAGTGTGAGGTGTGGGGGGGTGGCACGAGCACCAGTTCTCCCACAGCCAAGAGGGCTGTGCTGCCACTACCAGGGACTAATTCACTCTCTTACCCAGGGGCAGCATGGAAAAGGAAGACAGCAGTGGAGAAAAGCTGGAGGGGCTGCCAAAGCAGGAGGTGAGTGGGACTCACAGTGGTCCATGCACCATCTGCTCTTGCCAGGCCTGTCTTGCTGCCCTGCAGTGCAGGCTTGGCTCTGTCAGCTCTGCTGCGGGGCATGGGGGAACCAGCGGTACCAGTGACCCTGCTGTGTGGCGGCTTTGCCATTCCATGCATGGGCTCTGCCTCGTGCTGTCTGCATTGTCTCTGCTTGCTGGAGCACAGCTTCTGCTGTTGCTGCTGTGTTCTTCATGTGGACCTGGGCAGCATCCACCTCGTGGGAGCTGAGGGATATTGAGGGCTGGGGATGGCCAGGGGTGCTGGCTGTCACACTGTGCTTCAGGAGCCACGTGGGACCCTGGCAAAGGATTTGGGGATGTCCCAAAAGAAATAGTCCTAGGGGAGAGGAAGAGAGTGAACAAGACTGCATGGGAGGGTGCAGGGTTCGTCTGAGCAGCAGAGGCTGTCACACTGCTGCTGTCTGCACAGCGGCACTGCAGCCTGTGTCACTGTGGTGGACCCCCTCCTCCAAGCCAAAAAAGGACAGCGCTGCCCCTCTGAGCCGTCATCTCCCCTGTCTGTGCTGCTCGGATCCCGTGTGCTGAGGGCAGCCAGCAACTGCAGCCCGAGGACACAGAGCATGCAGCCCTGCCCATCCTGCCACCTTGTACCCTGCCAGGGCTGGGTGGGCTGTGGGTACAGGAGGTTCTGTGGGACTGGAGAGCCCTCTCTGATGGTTTCTTTCTGCAGGACGTTGTGGCAGCTGGGGTGGGCGAAGCCAGTGAGAAGCGGGACGAGCCAGTGGCAGGTGAGGCTGTGT
The DNA here is from genome assembly GCF_023634155.1 of Falco peregrinus. NCBI lineage: Eukaryota > Metazoa > Chordata > Aves > Falconiformes > Falconidae > Falco > Falco peregrinus. Next base: position 38,384,320 of record NC_073729.1, on the reverse strand, counting down.
CAACTGTAGCGTGGACCATGGCTTCCCAGCAGCAGGCACGGCGCAGCTGGAGCCAGAGCGGCGAGGCCAGTGCTGTGGGGTGGGAGGGACACTCTGCTGGGTTGAGGGGGATGAGCCGCTCTCTATGGGGGGGTGAGGTACCTTAACCCAGGCAGACTTTGGTCAGGGCACCCCCATGCAGAGTCACATGTGGCCCAGAGATGGGCCCTATGGCAGGACAGCCAGTGAAAAAGTTTCCAGCCAAAGGCAGCCAGGGGTGACTAGAAGCCATTAGCCTGCCCTTGTCCATGCAGCTGCCTTCATGAGATGAGTGTGCAGGGTCTCTACAATGGGCAGTGCTGGTGGATGCCATGGGCTGGCTGGCCCTGCTGCTGAATGGGGAGGTGCAGTCCTCCCCCCTGCATGGCCTAGCCCAGTGCCATCATTCTGCCCTGGTACTGCCTCTGGGCTCTCTCTAAAGGAAGCTCAGAAATGGTGAGGCTGTGAATCAGCAGCTTTTGAGGTGCAGAGACCCAGGGATGGTCAGCACAGCTACCCGCTCATGACTGTGATCCCTCATGTACCCCATGGGAGGGGGAAGGCAGGAGAGAGCTCTCGGAGGCAGCCAGAGGGATGCAGGAATCTGTGGCTTTGAGTGTGCATTAAATACTAATGTCCTTGCTGATGTTTGAAGCCCAGGATGGCTCCGACTCAGACAGATCCTGCTGGCCTGTCTCATCTGCTCTCACAGCCAGACTGCGGAGGCTTGTCACCGTCTACCAGCGCTGCAATCGCAAAGAGCTGCCTCCTCGTGCCGAGATGCTCATGCCTGGTAACCATGGATACTGGCTGCAGGACGAGATGTTCAGGAGAGCCTCTGAGATGGACTCGGTGAACAAAGAAATGCAGAAGAGGTAACACAGCAGAGCATCCTTTCCAAAGCTCATTTAGGCCAGTTGAAATCCCTGCCCTCCTGGATTTACCCAGGTAGATGCCACCATGGCTGTCTGGGTAGCCAGCTGCCCATGCACCTCTGCATGGTGGGAACACTGCTCCCAGCCGTGAGGGAGCCTGGTGGCTCAGGCAGCCAACCCAGCCAGGGAGCAGCCTTCACTGTAGTTTGTGGGTAGCAGCTGGTGACATGGTGAAAGGAAGCAAGGAGACAGCTCTTTAGGGTCAAATCCAGTGTCTGCTGGGCCAGGGATCACCCCCCAGCCCCAGCAGAGTGGGTGCTGCTGAGCAGTGTTGTGCACTGTAGATGAGGGCTGATGGATGAGTCCTGTCACAGCCCATGTGCATTAGCCTTTCTGACCCTCATGACTCTTATGCCTCTGCATTAGCCTCCTGCTCGTGACCTCAGGAGCCCAGTGGTGGCATATCCTGGTTGCAGTGTGCTCCCATTTCATTTCCATCCCAGTAAGTGAAAGGACATTGAGGCCATCCTGGCACTTTGAGTGGCTCTCTGCAGAAACCGGGGAGGGCATGCAGCAGGGTGATGCTGCCTTCTTCAATTCCAGTTCCCAGTATGCAGCCCTGGGACTTCCTGAACCTCAAGGACTCTCTGCGGTCAGTAGTCCTCAATGGCTTTTGTCTCCTGTGAACCTGTCCCCATTGAAGGAACCCACATAACTGCTTGGTATCAGTGCTGCCCTGCATTCTCTGTTCACGGCCTCCTTGTATGGAAGCTGCTCCAGCCCACTGATATTCCTTCTCCCTCTGGACCCCTTCCAGTTGTACCGTCCCCTGTTCAAGGTGGGGGCATGTTGTGCTGTGAGCACCACAGCGGCCTGGTATTTCCTGCTCTTTAATTCTGTGGGCATTGGGGTTTTTTGGGTCTCCTTGCAGGAGTGTCTTGAGCAGTTTCCCACCAGTCTTTAACTTGAGGCCTTTCAACAAACTCCCTGCTGGGCTCCTTGGTTTGGATCATTGATTTTTTTATTAACTTTCTTCTTGTTACTCTCCTTTTTGGAATCACATATCACTTGCAGAGGACTCAGGCCCCTGGGAGCAGGGATGGACATGCTGGTCTATGTATTTTGGTCAGCTGGGGAGTGCTGTGGGTGCTGTCACCCTGTCTGCTCTCCCTTGACATGTCTGAGCTGCTTGCTGGTGCTGGCTCAGAGCTGCAATTCAGAGGAGCCGAGATTTGACTTTAAGCTTTCTTTCGCCCACAGCACTCATCTTTCTGTGCTGTCACCTGCTCCTGTGCTTGCCCTGCCATTTGCACCCTGGTCTGTTCTCTGTGACCTGTTTCTCTGCTCTCTGTTTGCCGAGGGCTGTATTTGCCCAAGATGCTTTTCATCTTCTCTGTCCTAGATCATTCCTTTGAGTGATACCCATGAGGTGAAAGCTCAGAGGGTCCAAGCCAGAATGGAAGTTGTGCTCGAACAGTGCTGTAACTGAAAGCCCCCATCACCATGGCTGCTTTCCTTCAGTGGGGAAGGGGTGACACTGACCCCTGGGCACCCAGGAGTCCACAGGAGTCAGTAGGGTGGATAGTGTTTGTTACTGGGACCCTTAGGCAACAAACCCCAGTCCCAGTTTCCCTCTGGAAGAAAGCTCTGCCTGCAGGACCTTCCTTTCTAATTCCTGGTACTAATTTCAACTCTCCGTTGGCCTTTCCATGGAGGTGATGATACAACTTGCAGGAAGCAAGTAGGTGAGATGGGTTTGTGCCTCCATAGAAGCTGCTGGAGCCTGCGCTCTCTTGGCAGCACAGCCAGGAGCTGCATCTCGTGTTTTTTTCAAACAGTCAAGAGTGATTTTTTGACAGTGAGCCAAGAGCCAGAGTACCCATGGCCTTTGCTTCTCACTATGTGCCTTAAGGCAGAGGATCTCGGGTTGTGGTGATCTCCCTGGTGTGCTCCTCCTGGCAGCTCCCCCAAAACTCTTGGGCAGTAACTAGATGGTCATCTTGGAGCCTCCGCCTGGTGCCTTGCCAATGCTGGGACCAGAATGTGTCTCAGTCGTGTTCATGTCTCCTCCCCGTCCCACAGGTGGACCAGGAGGGAACAGGCAGATTTCTACCGCACTGTCTCCTCCTTTGGGGTTATCTATGACCAGGAGAAAAAGGTCTTTGACTGGGCCCAGTTCCGAGCGATCTCTCGACTGGAGAAGAAGACAGATGAGAGCCTGGAGAAGTACTTTTACAGCTTTGTGGCCATGTGCAAGAATGTCTGTGGTCTCCCACTGTGGAAAGAGGATGGTGAGTGGAAACTGCATGGCCTGTGGAGGGGTAATGGTAGGTCCATGTAGCCATAGGTTAGAAAAGGTCCCACTGCTCTTGTGGAGCAGGAGAGCAAGGGCAGAGTTTCAGAGACAGAGGCAGCAAGATGGCAGGCAGAAGGCTTGCAGAAGCCATGTGCATTTCTGGCTGCCTTGTCACCCATTGTGTACCGCCTCCCCAGCACAATGGGAAGGTAGGGCAGCCCTGTGGGTTCCAGCCCCTGCTCTCACAGGTCTCACAGAGCTCTCCCATGAAATCACAACCAATTTTATACAAGACGGCAACCTCTAGATGTGAGGGAGGAGAAGTAGAGAAGCAGCAGATCACATCTCCTCCACACTGGAGCTTGGGATTGTTTGGGTGATATGTATAGCTGCTTTCTTTCCGAACATCTCTCTGCTGGCACTGGACAGAGTCTGCACAGTGCCCCTGCTGTGGCATAGCTGACCAGAGAGCTCTGCTACAGGGTAGAGGGAGTCTGAACCCACTGCAGGAGGCTTGGGAAGCCTGACCAACAGACAGGGCATCCATTTTGTCAGAGTGCCCTGCAGAGCCCCAGTGCATTGGCATCATGCAGGACATGGCAGATGAAAATCTGCTTTGGGGCTATTTAAGCACAAGGTGATTTGCTTCTGACAGAAGCAGAAAGGATTTTGTCTCATATCTGTCAGGAGGTCCGGTCTCAGGTGCAGTTCCTTGCATGTGTGTATTAATGCCTTAGGTGGGTGTTCCTCATCAAAAGAGCTGTGTGAGTTGAAGGACTCCCTTCCCTGAGAAGCTGCTGAAGGGCTACCAGAGGCTCAGACCCCAGGGAGCTGCTGTGCCAGCAGGTCCAGGCAGCTCCAGCACCGGTGGCACTGGTGGAGCAGAGTTCAGACAAGACTCTGAAATCCTCTGCAGCTGAGTGCCGCTCTTGATCCAGCTGCTAAAGTTGAGGGATTTTACTCCCGTGTGTCTGTTTAGTCATTTAGGCAAATTAATGGAAAGTGGTGAGACTGGGAAAAGTAGCCTCAGCAGTGGCTACAAGCACTCCCCCCACTTCACGTGCAGTCTGAGCAAGAGTTAAGACTCATCTTAACTCATCACTGCCTCTGAGAACATCAGTCTGTATAATGGGGCCCTGGCTTTTCTGTCCCTGCTGTAGGTCCCCCAGACCCCGACATCTACGTGGAGCCCATCACGGAGGAACGTGCTGCCAGAACCCTCTACCGTATCGAACTTCTGCGAAAGGTGCGCGAGCAGGTGCTCAAGTGTCCGCAGCTCCATGAGCGGCTCAAGCTGTGTCGGCCAAGCCTCTACCTGCCGGTGTGGTGGGAGTGTGGCAAACATGATCGGGACCTGCTGATCGGCACCGCCAAGCATGGCCTGAATCGCACCGACTACTACATCATGAATGACCCCCAGCTGTCTTTTTTAGATGCATACAGGAACTATGCCCAGCATAAAAGAACGGGGCTCCCAGGCCCAGAAACTCTGTGCTGCCTTTACCAGACTAACTCCAAACTCTACAGTTCCCCTTTGTACAGCCAGGTGGACCAGGCTTGCGAACCCCTGGAGAATGAAGCCGAGAGTCAGATCAAGCTAGAAACCATAGACAACGCTATGTCTCAGGCTGGGGGCAGTCCGCCAGATGCAAACTGTGACAGATTCATGTCTAAAGTCCAGGACATCATTTCCAGTAACTTTGATGAGAGCTCTCTGCCAGACTCATTGGTGTGCATGATGTACGATGAGAAGGCCTGTAACAGCGAGCAGAGCTCCCTTGCCCGAGACAGCCCAAGTTGCACAGACGTTGGAAGCAGCATTGCTAAACTCTCTGAGGGCAAGCTAGAGGGGGATGAGGATCCATCCAGCTGTGATGCAGACGCCATGAAAGAGGCTCCCTTCCTAGAGGGTCTGCAGGTGGGTTGTGACCAAATGGACAGTCAGAATGAGGAAGCTGAGCCTTCACCTTCTACCCCTGAAAGCGACCCTTCGCAGAGCATCCCAGCAGAGCTCTGTGAAGCCTTGCAGCAGAAGAGAGACCTCGCCAGCCCTGAGACAGTGCTGCCTGAGCATGGTGCCGTGGAAGGGGTCATAAGCATGGGGCTCTACAGTCCCAGTCTTCATAATTATGAAATAAAGGTTCCTCCTGAGCAGAGGTTCATCAATCTGCTGCAGGAGAAAGGAATAGAGGCAAAGTCAGGGCCAAGTCAGAGCCACAGCGAGGAAGATGAGGAGGAAGAAGATGACGATGATAACTCTGAGGCAGCAGCAGATGTTGTGGAAGGCTTGAGCGGTCCTGAAACCAGGGCTGGTTGTGATCCCGAGGCTAATGAACCAGGGGGCGAGGAGCAGAGCTCTGGCCTCCCCACACCTGAGGACACTTGCGCAGAAGACATGAATGGAGAGAGAGAGTCCCTGGAGCTGGCGACACCCAAAGGGCTGCGGGAGCCTGGGCCAGAGGGCAGGGAGGACCATGGCCTGGATGAGGAGAGCACCCTGCAGCACTCACCGGCTCAGGCTCAGAGCCAGGCTTTCAGCCTGCCTGCACCTCTGCTGGGGGCCCCAGGAGCAAAGCCCACCCGTGCCAGGGGGGAGGCCTGGGGCCGGGGGGCTGAGGGGCAGCCAGGCTGCAGAGAGGCCCTGCACCCTGAGCCCCAGGGGATGAAGCAAGAAGAGTGTGAGAACAGAGATGAGGGGGAGAAAGCCAGCAGTAACCAGTGTCAAGGTATGGTCCTGAGAGCTCCCTGTGGTTGACAGTCACCTCTGGCTGGCGTGGGAGGGACCTGGTGTCCTGCCTGCAGAGCCCCTGGAGCCACCTCCCTGTAGAGACAGGAGCTGGGGTCCCTGTAGCTGATGCGATTGCAGAACAAAGTGTTGGTGGCTGTGTTTGACAGCAGGACTAGTCTGAACCCCCGACCCTGAGCCCCAGCTGCCCTTCTGCTGTGAGCATCCCATGGAATGCAGGATGCCCTTCCCTTCCTGGCACAGGGCACTGCCTGGCAAGCAGCTCCTTCTGGAAACGCATGTGCCCTCCTCTACACCTGCCCAGGCTATGGGGACAGTCAGGGGTGGGGGCCACTGCAACACAGGATCCCCAGGCTCAGCCCAGGGGAGAGCTGGCCTTCTGTGAGCAGTGTGGACCACCTGCTGTGACCCAGGGCTCCTGTGTTTCTGGGAGTGGCTGGCTGAGGAATGGGACCCTTGTGGAGACAGCAGGGCCTGGGGTGGGAGGGTCAGGGGAGTTACTCCTGGCTTGAGAGGGCAAGAGAGGCAGGGTGGTGATGGGCTCTGTTCTCTGTCGCTTTCTCAGATGGTCCAGAGAAGTACTTGGAGGAAGAGAGCAAGAGTTCTGCTTCTGTCCTGCCTGGGGAGATTGATGACCTTCAGGATGCCCGGGCACCAACCATAGCCCAGCTGCTGCAGGAAAAGACGCTTTACTCCTTCTCTGAGTGGCCTAAGGTGAGTTTAACACTATTTGTACTGCAAGTGTTACTGTGTAGTTGTGAACAGCAGTGGCTCACACAGCCCCAGCCCTGCCTCCTGGTCCTTCACACACGCCTCCCCATGGATGCTTTAATTGGGGTGCTCTTCCCAAGCACCTGTGCTGTGGACATGCCTACCCCAAAGCAGTTCCCCACCAAGCTGAAGTCATCAGGGCTGAGTTTGTCTTTGACTCGTGTATGTCATCTCAGGATTAGTCATTCGAGTCCCAGCTTGCCACCATCCAATTCTGTTTGCAGGACCGTGTGATCATCAACCGCATTGACAACATCTGCCATGCCATCCTGAAGGGCAAGTGGCCCTCTTCCAGCCAGCAGTTCGAGACACAAAGCCTGCTGACAGCTTCAACAGTAGCCAGCAGTGCTGGCAGCAGGAACAGCTTCGCCGAGTCAGAAGCCCCTGATCCCAGCTACAATAACGGGGTGTTAATCTCACAGGTACAAAAGGTGAGGGGGGGCCTCAGGCAGGGACAGGCTTGGGACTCTGGGGTGAAGCATTGCTCGGAAGTGCTCAGGAGTTTCCCAAGCAGAGCCTGAGTTTTCACTGCCTCTTGGTGCCACTTGTGGTGTACAACACGTGGCTTAAGCCACTTGGTCCCCGCCACTCGGGGCTCCTGATGAGGTCCCCATACTCTCAGCCCCCCACCAGCCCTGCTCCCCTCCTAGGAAGGCAGCTGTTCTGCAGCAGCTCTGTAGCATGTGTAGCTGTAGAGGTGCTTCCAGAGTCACCGCTGCAGCACCTGGAGTGGTGAGGGAGAAAAGGGGACACTGCCCTGGTGTCCTAAAGGAAAGGGTGCAGGAGAGGGAACTGCCCCATCAGTGACCAGCTCTCTCTCACCTCTCACCGTTGGACACAGTGCAGAGACAGAAGCTGCTGGCTTGGGACTCCAAGCCTGCCTGCCCAGCAGCTGGCAGAGCACCCAGGGTTATAGCACCTTGGGAGATTGAAGTGTGTGTGAGGGTGCTCCTGCACTGTCCCCACACAGGGAAAGAGAGGTGTGATGTGCCCAGGGAAAGGACATCCTTCAGGGCTGCTGTGTGCATGCAGAAGAGCCTGACCATTAGCTCAGTGTTGGTTTGAAGAGCTGTGGTCCCTGGGCACTGCGTGAGCAGCCTTAACCCTCTCCATGGCTTTGATATATGCAGGAAGGTTTCCTCACCCCTGCCATGGCAAAGGATGAGCGGAAGCACAGGAGGCCCTATGAATTCGAGATGGAGAGAGATACCAAACAGAGGAGCTTGGAGCAGCTAGCAGCAACCCATGTTCATCCTCCCATTGTGCTGAATGGCTGGCGTGACGCAGCGGTGGACTTGTCCAGAGCCTCTGATGGGTCCCCGGGGAACTCCTCTCCTTTCCCCCTGAACACAAATATGCCCAAACTGGGGACCGTGAACACCCTCCAGGGCTCCCTGGGCATGGACTTGTCTGGCATCCTCCAGGCAGGGTTAATCCATCCTGTCACAGGACAAATTGTAAATGGCAGCCTCCGAAGAGACGATGCTGCCATGAGGAGGAGACGGGGCAGGAGAAAAAATGTAGAAGGGATGGACCTCATCTTCTTGAAGGAGAGGCCTCTTCCAGCCAGGCTGCAGGTGGGTTGATGCTCCCCCCATTTCACATGGCCCCAGTGGAGTCAGCATGATCTGTCTGATGGTCCAGCTCTCCCCTACAAGCTCTGTTGCCCATGACAATGTGGGACCTCCCCCCAGGACAGCTTGGCTTGTGCTGGAGCAGGCAGGAGCAGATACTACTTCAGGGAGGAAGGGAGGTTTCCCTCTGTCTTGCAGCACTCCACCTGAGTGTTTGAGTCCTGCTAAGCATTATCAAGAGCAGCTATCACACCTCAGAGGTTGTCTAGGGTTAGAGAACACGAGGAAGGATCCTGGACTGCACTGGAGCTGTGGGCAGGAGCCTGCTGCACCCTTTCTCCTTCTGCTCTGGGATCCACTCAAAGAAGAATGGGGCTCTGGGAGCAAGATCAGTCCCTCTTCACCACTTTTAGGAGTGATCTGGGGGGAAGTTGGTCCTCATGGTGATTAGGGTGTTTCCAGGTGAGTTCGGAAGCATCTCCCAGCTGTCTGTAATGTGTGTAATGTGGTGGTGGGTAGTGATTTAAGGAACAGCCACTGAGAATATGTGGATTAATCTGTGTGATGGGAGCAGACGACCTGCTTTGGGAGCTCTGCTTATCTGGGTGCCTGTGCATCACCACATGCTGCTGATGGGCTCTCCCTTCTCCTCCCTCGGGCTCTCCCTTCTCCTCCCTCCACTTCAGGATGTTCAGGAAGACCAGCCACAGCCCTCTCAGAACAGTCCCCTCCCTGATGGGCCGGTTGCTGCTACCTCAACTCCACAGCCAGTCCCAGCTGCAGGCAGCCAAGCAGAGAAGGCTGTCCCGAATAAGAGTCTCCTCGACTGGCTCCGTCAGCAGTCTGACTACACAGTTGACGTTCCCGGCTTTGGCACAGTAAGGGTGGCCTTTGGTGTGCACACACACGCGCGTGTGTGTGTGTGCGCACGTGCGCGCAGGTGTGTGTATGTGCACGCGCCCGTGTCAGCCTTGTGTATTGCCCTTTGTGTTAGATTTTCTGCAGCTGCTTTTGAATTCAGGCCTTCCACAAAGTGTTTCAAAATGCAACCTTTTCCCCTGTACCATGGCTTGTGGTGTTCATCAGGGCTCTGTGGAAGGTTCGTTACACGTCTGGGAGGTGAGCACAGTTCCCTGTACAGCAGTGAAAGGCACTTGCTGAGCTTGACTTGCTGAGCAGGAGGGTCCTCCTGCCCCAAGATCCAGTCTCCAGCTCCAGTGCATCCATCTGCCCAGTGCACAATGAGTCCAGTGTCTTCCAGAAGCACCAGGGATGGGGAGAAAAATGGGAAAAAGGATTTGGGATGCTCGGGGTCTGCCTGTGTTGCTCCCTTTCACCTGAGGGCATTTTAGGCAGTGCTGTTGTATTAAATAAGGTCCCCAGGCAAGAGGAAACCACCTCGCTTTAAAAACTGGACTGAGGCAGCTGTGCTGCAGCCACTGCAAAGGCCTTGGCTGCACGGCCATGGGTGCTGTCAGAAAGCAGATTGGCAGAGTTGGGGGGCAAAGTCTGTCTGATTCTTCTTGCCATCTCGTAAGCATCCACTTCTTGGTTTCACAGGTTGGTTTGCTTCAGGTTTCAGCTTATTTAGCATATTAGACCATGTGGTAGGCAGAGCGTGGGGTGTAAAACAGGGCAGGAAGAAATGTGGTAATTACATGACTACATCTTGGTCCTGGAGGACTGCGTGCCTGAGGCAGGGATTCCCTGGAGCTTGGAGTACAGGCAAGGCACTAGTGTTCTGGAGCTTGTTAAGAGATGAAAGATGAGGAGACCAGCATTTGCTCAGGCAGGATGGCCCTTGCTTTTCAAAATCCAGAGATACATGCAGCTCTGCATGCAAGGCCAGACTCCCAGGAGCACTCCAAGAAGCAGTCAGATGATGGAGCAGGTGCCTTCCCACTCCTTCCCATTGCCCCTGACTTTGTGGGGGCTTGCTGGAGCTTGCCTAGTCTGGCCATGCTGCTGGTGAACCTCTTGCTCCCAGTAGGCCCCCAGTGCCCTAGCCACCCTGCAGGATCTCCCCTGTCAGGGCAGGTGTCCTCTCTCCAGGTGGGATAGATTGAAAGCTGCTTTGGGGTGCAGCAGCAGCTCAGCTTTTTGAAGGACAGACCATGCTCAGGGTCTTTGACTCTCAGGAATTGGAGCCTGCAGTAGCTCATTATAATGCTACATCCCTGCAGGCACGTTGACACCCGGACTTGGTGCACACGGTGGGTGTGCAGGAGCTCAACTCTGTAGGTTGCGGTCCTGAAGGGCTCTGATCCCAAAGAAACATGGTGCAGCAGCTCTGCGGTGGGAACAGCTGAAATAGGAGTGAAAGAAAGCACAAATGAGCTGGCAAGAAGCGGGTAGCCATATCAAACTGACAGGAGATGGCACATACAGACCTGTTACCTCTCTTTCCTAGTTGTAATTAGCACCTCATTTACAGATGTACATACAGATGAAATGGCAGCAAGTATTGCAGTTTTAGGACTGGAGGGGAATTAGAGAGGGCTGGAGCAGTCTAAGTGGGATACACTGAAAACCCCTTTATACCTACAAAATCAGGTTGTGCTCATTTGAGAGCTGGTCCTGTGGCAGACCAGCATGTGCCGCTCGTGCTGCTCCCGCCCAAGTCTGCAGGGACCCTCTGTCCCTCAGGAGCTCATCTGTGCCACTCCCTGCAGGGCTTGTAGCCGTCCAGGCTCACTAAGCCATCTAGTCTCATTAACATTGTCTTGTTTGCACTCCAGAATTTCTCAGACAAGCCCAAGCAGAGGAGGCAGCGCTGCAAGGACCCCAGCAAATTGGACATTAACTCACTCACGGGAGAGGAACGAGTGCCTGTGGTACATAAGGGTACCGGACGGCGGGTAAGCAATGGCCTGTTCTGTGCTCTGCCCTTGGTGTCTTGAAATGCTTAGCAGACCCTGAGCTCACCTGGGGGGAAATTTAAGCCAGAGAAGCCTATGGATGGGAGAAAAGCCTGGAACGCGGGCGTCACTGATCTATGCCTTCCTGTGACGCATGTGTGCCCAGGGGGACACAGACCTGTGGAATAAGTGTTTTTTCTCTGTGAAGTAAGGACAGTCTGAGTGTTCACCCTCGCCAGGGTATACAGACCCCACAGTGGCAAAGGGATTCATCCTTTGGCTTTAAAGCCGCCATCAGCACAGCTTTGGCTGGTGCTTCCTGTTCCTGGTTTGTTTGTTTCCCTTGAATTCACTGCAGTATGCCACAGATTCTAATATTGCCAGACAGATATTTTTGTTTTATTCCTCCTTATGAGGTGCAGGCAGAACATACCAATACCCAGGCAGGTGCTGGGCACGCAGGAATTAGAGGATTTGAAGGGCTTTTTCTTGCTTACTGAGCAAGGAGCACAGATTTACTTGTCTGCAGTTTAATCTGCATGTGCACTGATGTTCAACTCTCTGAATGAGAAGGGACATTCAGGGATACTTTCCACTGAAGTCCAGTTCTTAAACACACCCAGGACTGCACCAGGTCAGAAGGTGATGTGACATTAATCTTATCTAAAACCAAAGCTAAAGAGTAAGGCAGAAAGAGGCTGTTTCAGCCACGTCTGTGTTTCCTTCTGTTACATGCACGATGGCTGTTGGAGACCTGGGTGAATTGGTGGGTTTGTCCGGTTCTGAGCACGGCTTTCACAGAAGCTTTGTCCCTATCACTTGTTCATGGGGAGGGCGATGGGGCAGGCCACAGAGGCTGAACTTGCCTTTTCTCCCTGAGCTGTGTCTGGAGGCAGCAGGTGCATACAGAGTCCTGCAAAGATGTGTAGCAAGGGAAGAGTCTTTGCCCTAGCCAAACTGCAGCCCAAAGCAAGGAGCTAGGGGAAGTGTATTCATATTTCTTGTATTATTTTACATAACTCTTTCTGCAATAGAGGTCATCCTTCTGCTGTGTTTTATAGTTAGGGGGAGCCACGGCACCAGCATTGAAGGAATTGCCAAGGTGGCTTGATGCAAACTTGGAGTATGCTGTTGCAGCTGACTGGGCTGACATTGTTAAGCTTTCAGTAAGTTAGAGCTTTTGGAGAAATCTGTATCATGTCATCTTTTCTTTCCCCTCCCCATCCCCACAACCTTTCTCCAGTGAGGATCCGGGAGCTGCGAGGCAGGACCTCAGCTGCGCACATGGGAGGGGGTAGCTGCAGGGCCAGCAGCACTGGGGGCGCTTGCGCAGCAGAGAGTGCGGTTGGGTGCGTGCCACAGCCCAGCGGTGCGGCCAGGGGAAGGAGAGAAGGAGGTCAGCGCCCTGGGAATAGGGCTCAGCAGCTCAGAGTGACTGTCCAGAAAGCCTTGGAACTCTTGGAAATAACAGGGGCAAGGGAAACACCCTAGGAGTGGTAATCCACCTTGGGTGCTGAATGGCAGGGAGTGGACAAAGCACATTTCTTGTGGGTCAAATTTTAAAAAATACCCTCAGCTGAGGCTTTTCATCAGTACCTGCAAACTCTGCCTGTTGCAGCCCTAGGCCTGCCTGCTAAATGCCCTGCAGGTCACCAGGCCTGAAGGCTCGAACACTGCTGGCAGGGAGAGGGGCAGGACGGAGCCTTGCCTCTCTGTGTTCATTCATCCTGTTTGTCACGCCACTCCCTGCCCCGGTGCGTGGCAGAGCCTACAGAGGAGAACCTTTCTCCTCCGGCACACGGCTGCTGCCAGATCGCCCTTCCCTACCCTGCGGGCTGGCATTACCCAGGCTTCTCCCTGCCGCCCCTCTTGCCTGCTCCCCTGTTTTTGTGGCTGCAGTGGTTTGTGTGATGCCCTTGCAGCAGGCTGGAGGGGGAATCAATTGGCTGAGAGGTTTGTACCGCTCTCAAATTTGCTTTTAATTAGCACTGGAGATTTGGCATGATCTGTTCCACTCCCCCCAGAAACAGCTCCAGGTCTGGGCTGGTGTCAGCGCCCGTCTGGGCAGACAGCACCCATGCGAGCTGGCAGCTCTTCCTTGCCTTTGTTTGCAGGGGGTGGTCTCTTTGCTGGTAGGAATAGCTGTGTGCCTGGCCACTGCCCTGGGCACCCGCCCATGCGCCCTGGTTTGGTGGCTGCATGCCCGTTAGCGTTCACACCACCGAGCTGCATCAGCACTTTGCTTTTGGCAAGTGTGCATCGGTCCTGGCACGTGCATGTGGAGGGGTGTCTGGCTGCTCTGGGCGCTTGGGCAGGCAGGAGCATGGGGTCAGCTGCCCCACAGAGCCCAGGCGCAGTCACGACCCCATTCAGGTTCTCCCACGTGACAGTGGGAACAGAGCAGAAGATTCTCCCTCTTTGGTAATAGCTGTGCCGTGCAGACCACCAGGCTCATCGGATTCAAGTTTCTGCACTGCAGGTGTCAATGGGAAATACTTTTCCTACCCAAATCTATTATTGGAAATGATTCAAAGAGCAGTGATACTGAAACTCAAGGGAGCCACAAAGGGAAATGCTTAAATGTCTGTGATGAGGGTGTTGAAAAATGGAGTTTTAAACTGTGCAGTGGATTCCCCCTCACAGTGTGCTGTGTAACCGGACAGTCTTACCCAGTTGTGGCTGCTGGGTTGCGGTCCCGTAGCTGAATGCTCAGAAGAACCTTCCTGGTGTCTCAGCGAAGCTCTAACTGGGAGCTTCTCAGACAGCATGTTCACTCTCTGTGTGTGATCCCATGCGGCTTTGCTGTGCTGCAGAGCATTGAAAATTTGGCTCTTCACATCTAAAATACATGATTTTTTCACCTGCTGCTGAAGCCAGGATTAAAGCTGGGAGGGGAGCTAAGCTGGCATCTGACACAGAGCTGCCCTGGTGCTTCTCATGTTGCGAACAGCCGATGCTGAGGGCTCAGGTGAAAATGCAGGGGAAAAAAAAGTGCTTCCTCCTTTCCTCCCTGTGCGCTTTGGCTCTGCAGTATCATACCAGGGCAGAGCAAGGGTGTTTTGCATTTGGTAGCATCCCTTGGGGAAAAGTTGTGTGTACCTCTCAAATTCCATATCATGTAGGCAAATATTTCTGTGCGGACACCATCTGGGACGCAGATGCAAGCACAGAAAAGCCGTATTTCCTTTGATGCAGTAATAACTGTTAGGTGTTTTCTGTTGTGTGTGTTTCGTTTCCAGGGCTACTTACCAGAAAGCAAATTCAATCGCATCCTAACTGAGCCTGTGCTCCGAGATGCGGGGCCCCGCCGGAGGGGGAGAAGGCCCCGAAGCGAACTCATTAAAGGCCCCAGCGTTGTAGCAGATTCTTCTTCTGGAATGGGACCATTGTTCATGAACGGACTGATTGCTGGGATGGATCTAGTAGGACTTCAGAACATGAGAAACATGCAGGGGATCCCTCTGACTGGGCTGGTTGGATTTCCTGCTGGATTTGCAGCAGTGCCCGCCAGCGAGGATGTTAAAAGCACCCTGAGTATGCTGCCCATGATGCTGCCGGGCATGGCTACTGTACCACAGATGTTTGGCGTTGGAGGACTTCTCAACCCCCCCATGACAACTACTTGTACTGCTACTGCTCCAACTTCGCTAACAAGCACAACAAAAAGTGGTACAGCCAGCGCAGAGAAAGCTACTGAGGATAAACAGAGTAGCCAGGATCTGAAAAAAGAAACTCTCTCAGAAGATAAGCCTGGTCCTAGTTCGTTTTCTAATCAGACAGAATCTGCAATAACTACCAGTAGTCCTGTAGCTTTTAACCCATTTCTTATCCCAGGGATGTCTCCTGGACTGATCTATCCCTCAATGTTTCTTTCCCCTGGCATCGGCATGGCGCTACCCGGCATACAGCAAACCAGGCACTCGGAGGCAGCGAACCTGGAAAGCCAGAAGCGGAAGAGAAAGAAAGCAAAAGGGGAATTTGCAAACCCAGAGCCAGAAACTGTCTCGCTGCCAGAAAAAGAAGCTGCAAACAGTCAAAACTGTAGAGAGCAAACACCGCCTTTGTCGGCAGAGAAAGAGCAGAATGGACCAGCAGAGGAGGAACGCGAAGCAGCTCGCGATACCAATTAGAACTTTTGTTTCATTGAAAAAAAACCACACAAAAAGATTGTGGCTTGTGAGTTTCTTATCCCATAAACTCTTTGTTACTTACCCTCCCACCCCGCTCCGCCTTCATAAACCTGTGTTTCCATGAATAATATTATCTACCTAATTCCCTGTCAGAAAAAACTCTGGTGACATATTACATGTTAATAGTTGCAGGGTCTTGCCACTTTATTAGATAAACAGTGTTGTCTAGCTAGTATGGGAGGCACCAAATTCTCGTTCTGGTTCTGTTTTTCCAGTTGTTCATCCCAGCCGATGATAGCAAATCCAGTACTCAGTCACCCCCCCCAAAATTGCTCACTCCTTTGAGAAGAAAAAGCAGGGGGAAAAAAAAAAAAAAAAAAAAAAAAAAAAGCAAGAGCAAAAGAAAAAGTCTTTACCTCTTGGTCTACACGCAGACGAGGGTATTTCTGTCTATAATGACACTGAATGAAAAAGCCTGTATTTGGGGGTAAAAAGCACAGCTATAGTAAGTGCTAATGTGTATTTTTGATTTAAAGTATTTCCCTATTTTATCATGGTTACTAGAATAGTAGTATAGACAGACGTATATAACTAATGATTGAAAATGCATTTATTCATTTCTTTGAAAGGAAAAAGCATAACTGGTAGTGATATGATTTCTTTATCACCCCCACCTCAAAGGTTTGGAGACAAACTGCAGTGAGTGAAAGTATGACGTAGACATTCTTTTGTATTTTTTAAACCCAAAGTTTGGTTTTATGTTAAGTGGAGTTTAGTTGCCCTTTCTTCAATAGTTACAAGGACTTTTCAGCTTGAGCTGGAAAGGTTTTGCACATCTTGCATGACTTTTTTTGGGATTACTGTACATGTAGCTACCAGTTTCTTCATCATTCTGCTAGTCTTCAGTTCTGCTCTCTGGTGTTAGTTCTCATCTATGGTATTAGAAGTGCTGTAAAGGTATTTTTTTCCAGCCATGAACAGGCCACACTGATTTTAATGCTCTTATATGAACACTGAGGCTTTTTTAATTTTTGTGTTTTCCGCTCCTTACCCCAGAAGCAACGTCTTTTCAGCAAACAACGGAAAGGCTGTAAGCCGGCTTTCCTGTTTGGGGTAGTCCTCCAAGAAGGACCCCTGAGACTTTCAAAGCTTGAGCTCCTTTTTTTCTAGCGTTAGACTGTGAAGAGGTGACCTTGGCTGCTTCTTTCCATTCCATTTGCTGTTGAACAGTATTTCAGATTCCCCTCCAAATGGCAAATGATTTTTGACATCTGCATTTTAAAGAGACAGGTTTTAATGCTGTCAGTCCCCCAGCAGCTCTGGGTACTGAGACTCCTCTCCACAGGCAACTCTTCTTGTTTCTCCTTCCCCTCACTCCTCGTTTAATTCTTTTTTTCACTTGGGCTTGTTCTTATTTGCAGCTCATGGTTTGAGACTTGAAATAAACCCACAGTGGTGCAGCAGTGAGATGAAAGGCAGGCTGGTGAGGGAGTTGGGAGCGTGCTAGTAATCGGTTTCACATTTGGTTGTCACAATTTACTGTATTTTTTACTTATTTTCTGTTACAGTTTTGCTAATTTATCAGATGGTCCAAATGTTTTGACATAACTATTGCAGTTTGCATTATTTATTTATGATGCTTTTTGTCATTGTCTTTTATACATTTGGGATTATAAATTATGTACGTGTTAAAATTAGCATCTCAAAGAAGTCTGTTACCCATGGTCTAAAAAGCATTTGGTTTATATTTTTACGGACTTTATTCCCAGTTTACTGGATTGGATATTTTTTTTTTAAAAGTATGTAACCAATCATGATGCAACCACCCCCGATAATTAAATGTTCTATTTAATAACATCCTTGTAGCATAGATAACTGTATCCCTATCAACAGATTTCTTAGAAATGCTGCTATCTCTATTTAACTAACATTTTGTTCAGTTTTGCCTCCAGTGGAAGCAGAAAGGGTTTTTTCAGCTGTTAAATCCAAAATCAATATAATTTATTTATGTAAAAAAAAAAAATCACGATTGATATATTTTTGAACCTTTTAAGTACTAACTTTCTTTTTATTCAGTAGAAAAACATGTACTTGCCCTAAATCCTTAAAATACAAATGCTATAAAACTTCATATATCTTCAAAGCCTTACTGTGAATGGATGCAGAAATCTCTTCAGAGTCCACTTCTTGTTATGGGATGGTTTTTCCAGGGTTACGCGTGTAAGGAACAGGGTTGAAAGTGGAATTTATTTAATTAGCCAGCATGCTCTATACCTTGTTCTTCCTTATCAGACATGTATGCTATGTCTCTGGGTGTTTAGGCTTCTCTTTGACTGCTACTTTGTGACCCTTTTGCAACCCGATATACTCTGTGGATTATTTAGACTGTAAGGCGTAAGTGGCTTCTTCTTATTTTCCATCGTATCCAACACAAATGCCAAATTTTCACCGATTTTCATGGCTACTCACACAAACATACATCCTTCACCAAATGTGCTAACGAAATAAACTGTCTGTGCTCTTGAACATGGATAAAAAGAAAAAGATTTAAAAGTCAGATTTTTATTTTTTTAATTTAGTGACTAGATGATGCGTATCTTTCAGACTTGGCAGAGCCTTGCTACAGATGTATATAATTTTTTTTCAGCAAATATATGTGAATGTTTAATTCACCTGACTCAGTGATAAACGTTACTTGCCTTTTTCTCAGCACGGACCCGTTGAGGAGCTGCGGGACGCAGCGGGCTCCCCCCGGCCGCGCAGCTGGCCCCCGGCCCGGCAGATGTGCACGCAGCTGGCCCGGCGCGGCGCAGGGGGGGCCGCCGGCCCCTCGCCTCCCCGCGTTATCCCCCCGCGGATGCGTGTGGCTGGAGCAGCCAGGTTCCAGGCAGGTGCCCGGGTTCGGTGGCTCCAGGAAGACTCGCGAGGGCGGGTGCGGGTCAGACCTCGAGGGCTCGCGCCACCCACCCCACCCCACCCCACCCCCCCCCCCCCCCGCCGGCAACGTGTCCGGCCGTTACGCGGCTGTCACAGCGCGCGGGTCGACGCGGGAGTGGTGCGCAGAGGCGGCGGGGCGGCGGCAGGAGCGCGGCTGTCCCGGGCCCCGCCTCCCGCCCCGCCTCCAACGGCCCCGTCGGGCGGGGCCTGGGAGAGAAACGCGCCACTGCCGCCCCACCCCGGCCCGGCCTGCGTGGCGTCCGCGGAGCGCTGTCGTACACGGGCGGCAACTTCCGTTGTTTCCACCGTGGCGGGGGTCGGTTCCCGGTCCCCGTCAGCACCGGCCGCGCCCGGGCAGCGGCACGGCCCGCAGCGCGCTCCTGGCAGCTCGGCGGCCTCGGGCCGAGCCGTGGGGCGGGGAGCGAACCCCCTGCGGGCGCTCGGCTTGCACCGGATGGGGCTCGAGCCTTTCACCGCCTCCGCCCGCCCCGGCCACTGCAGCCCGGCCGGGGCCGTAACACCGCTCGCGCCCCGCCGCCCCGCCTCAGCGCTGTCGACAACGTGGCAGCGATCAGGCGCACTGCGCCGGGCGGGCGCCGGCACCGGCCGTGCTCCTGCCGGGCTCCGTACGCCGGCGGCCCGGGCGGCAGCACGCTGGGCGTGACAGCGCGGCCCCGCCCCGGAAGGCGCCGCGCCCTTCCGGCGGAGGCGTTTTGGCGCGCGGCAGCTGGCCTGTACCGGCCTGGCCGCCATGTCCCGCCCGGCGCCGCCCGCCGAGCCCGGCGCCGCCATCGAACGGCTCTGCCAGGAGCTCAACCTGGACGCAGCCAGCGCCGCCGAGGCGCTGCGCGAGTTCACGGCGCTGCGGGGCACCTACAGCCTAGAGGTGAGCGGCGCCGGGCGGGGCGGTGTTCTCTTGGCCCTGTCAGGGGGGGCGGGGCGGGGCAAGCTCCCGCCACGGGGAGGGGAGTGTGAGGGGCCGCCCCCGTGGTTGGGGGCGCGGGGGGCGGCTGCCCCCCACCCCCCCCTTCCCAGCTCGTGGTTTCCCGTACCCCGGCAGGGCGAGGCGCTGCACTGGCTGGCCTGCGCTCTCTACGTCGCCTGCCGCAAGAGCCTGGTGCCCACGGTGGGGAGCGGCCTGATGGAGGGGAACGGCGTGTCGCTGACCCGGATCCTGCGCTCCGCCAGGCTCAGGTGAGCCGCCCCGCACGGCGCGTTCCCCCGGCTCAGTGCCGGCTCCGCCGCAGCCGCCGATGCGCGTTCCCGCGCCTCCTCTCAGGCCCCGGGCGCTGCTGAGCGCTGTGCCCATGGGGGACTCGGTTGTGTTGAAAACGGAGCGAGGGCGCGCGTGCGGTCTTTGCCCCTTCCAGCCCTGGGACGCCCCGCCGGCCCCTTCCGATCGCCAACCAAAACGCGACGGCACCCGGGCCGTGCTGCTGGCGGCACCGGTGGGCTCGGGGCTGGCCCGGGGCTGGCCCGGGGGGGCTGGGAAGCAGGCGGCTCCGACGCCTTTGCGGGCTCGGTGCCTTCTGCCCCTCCCCCGGGCTGACAGCACGGCACTGGCGGCCTTTAGAGCGGTGCTGGTGCCTGTATCTTGGAGGGAGGCAAGGGGGAAAACCAGAGCGATAAAAGGTGAAAAGCTTATGGTATGTACAGTTTGAGAGCCTATCAAATGGTAAATGCTGTATGTTAATAGATTTAGTCGTTAAGGAATAAATATGTCACATTTTAGCTTTTTAAAAGATTCTGAATAAAGGAAATTAGTTAAAGCTCAAAAATAAAGCAAGCTTTTCTTTCTTCTTTTAAGTTTAATCCAGTTTTTTAGCAAAATGAAGAAGTGGATGGACA
The DNA here is from genome assembly GCF_023634155.1 of Falco peregrinus. Classification (NCBI taxonomy): domain Eukaryota; kingdom Metazoa; phylum Chordata; class Aves; order Falconiformes; family Falconidae; genus Falco; species Falco peregrinus. Next base: position 38,364,267 of record NC_073729.1, on the reverse strand, counting down.
TGTCAAATCTACCACAGGAATTCCGAGAGCGAGTGGAGAGGCTGGAGAGAAATTTTGAAGTGTCAACTGTGATTTTCAAGAAGTTTGAACCAATATTTTTGGATATATTTCAAAACCCCTACGAAGAAACTTCTAAACCACAGCGAAGCAGGAAACAAAGGTGGCTTTGAGATCTAATGTGATTTTTCCTAATGCAGATTAATGAAAATTAAGATAATTATTTATGCGTTAAAAAGTTATGTGAAGCTCCAGAGTGATAAGGGCCTCTTGGTGGCCTTGATTCTGAACTGTGATGACTACAGAAACATCCCAAATCTTGATGGGGCACGGCTCGTGTCAGCAGAGCTTTGTGTCTAGTGGCCATTTCTGCGGCTCACTGCAACGTTCAGGAGCTGACCTGCAGTGCAAATGTCAGCAAGGTGGGGAGAGGGCACAGCGAGATGCGTTAACATGAGATACAGCAAGGCTGACACTTGTTTGGGAGAAAGAACTTAAGTAGCACAGGGATATTTTGTCTTTGCAAAGTAGTGGCTGAGGTGGTTGATGTTGTGACATAATCCCTCCACACAAAGTGGTGTTATGTCCACAGTGACCGCAGTTTGACTCAGTTTTTAACGTGATTGCTGGGGGAGTGGTAGCACGCAAATGGAAGAAAGCCACAGCTGATGTGCTCAGACAGACATAGTAACTGGTAGTGTCACCTTTTATGACAGACTTAGTAACTGCTGGTGTCACCTTCCAGATAGACACAAGACTTCTGCCGTAATTAAAGGAGCATGTCCATATTCCCTGCTGACTGCAGCCATCTCTGTGATAGCTTTGTCATGGGAGTGTAACCTGAATGGCGAGGGAGCCGAGCAGGGTCTGTGCAAAGTGGTTGTGCCAGCTCGCATGTGTCCTCTGGATGGATGTGAGGGGGAATAATTGTTCTGGTAAAACACTCCAGCATAGTTCCACGTCTGCAGGTAGAGAGGATACTTCTGCTGCTGCAGCTCTTCACGTATGGCAGGTAGCTTTGTGGGCATCATGTATTGGGAGAAATGTTGTCCGAGTCAGTACATTCTGTTAATGTTCCCTTGATGCAGCAGCATTCATTGGTGTAACCACAGCTTTAGCTTCTCCATGGACTGTCTTGTATAATGTCTTCCTGGGTCTTCCAGCTCCGTGGTTTTGGATAATCCCTACTCCAAACCCAATTCAGCAGATGAGCTGTAATATGAGCTGTAATTGCACATTTTGAAGAGATAGCTGATTCTTTAGTAAAATATTTGGGAAGAAGCTTCACTGGAATAACATAGCCCTTGGCATTTCGTAGTCTGCAGCTGTGGGAGGACTCTGTTAAAGATGTGACACCAGCAAAATAGCGTGTGCAGGGTCACAGGCCGGAGGCAGCCGTTGGCTCAGAGAAGGGCCAGCAGGTCGGGGACACTGCGCAGAATGCTCCACAGAATGAGGTGGGACACTATTGGTTAGTGAAAGCTGAAACAAGGGCATGTAGCTTAGATTGTGTCTCGGTATGAGATTAAGATAGCTGGTGGCTCTGAGTGTTATTTTGAACAAGGGAACAGTGAAATTGTTACTGTAAAACAAACTTTGGCTTCCTGAAACTGAAGTCTGATTTCTCCCCCCTTTTCCTCATTGATAGACGGGTGCCGTGCAGCGTTAAAGATCTCTTCAACTTCTGCTGGACTCTCTTTGTGTACACTAAGGGTAGGCTTGCTTTGTTTTGGCTGCATGGTTTGTGTATGTTCTGAATTACGAACTTTAATGTTGCTTGATGTGATATGCTATCTTTTAAAGGTAATTTCCGTATGATTGGAGATGATTTAGTAAATTCCTATCATTTGCTTCTATGCTGCTTGGACCTGATTTTTGCAAATGCCCTTTTGTGTTCAAATAGAAGAGATCTGATAAATCCATCATTTAAAGGTATGATGGGGACAGATTATTTAAAATCAAATATGGTGTGTTCTCTTGCTTGTTTTCAAATGAAGCTGAAGTTTGGTTGTCTTTTTTTCTCTCTTTTTTTTTTTTTTTTTTTTTTTTTGTGGGTGTCCGTCCCCTCCATGTTCTAGGCTTACCAGCAGAATTCCACACAACAGAGATCAAAGCCTCTGAAGATCCTTCCTGCATCATTGCCACACTATGTGAGCTGCATGATGGGCTTTTAGTAGAAGCAAAAGGAATAAAGGAACATTACTTTAAACCATACATTTCAAAACTATTTGATAGGAAGGTACATCTTAGTAGTTTTACGAATGTGTGGTAGTGCTCAGATGAATGATCTCTAGACCATTTAGATCCCGCAGGTTCTGCAGGAAAGTGTACTGACAGGCAAATGAACTTGGGCTGGGTCAGATTTTCTTTGTGTGTACTTTAGCAGGAGCAGAATTCACTCTCATTTTTGACATGTGCTGTAAGATCCCCTGTGTTCTGGCTTTTTATGTCAGTGGAGAATCTTTGCTTTCCTTTTTTGTCAGTATGAAACTGGACTGTGGATGATGATGTTTTCTTGAGGCAGAAAAGAAATGTCATTGGGAAATAATTTCATGGGATAACTGTCATGATATCGTGGGTCCTGCTGCTTCCCTTGGAACTGAGCAAAATGCTTTGGAAGGAAGAGGAAAAGTCAGTCCCTAACCTGCCAATGGAACAGATGTTAAATAGCAGTACTGTTTCTGAAGAGTGAGTTTATCTACAGCTTGGATAGAGTTAGGCTTTGTTCTCATCTGTTTGTCTTGCTAGTGGCATTGTAGTCCCAGCTTGGGTCTAGGCAAAAACAAACCCCAAGGGGTCCAGTTAGGCTCCTAAATTTTATTTCCTTTTTGACTAAAACCATCGTGCCCTCACACTGTTAGAGCTGGAACAGTTTTGATTTTATTATGCAATGTATTTCTGCTTTTCATTCTTAGATCTTAAAAGGAGAATGTCTGTTGGATCTTTGCAATTTTACAGAAAATAGGTAAGTTACAGCTTATGTTCTTAGTCATGGGGTTTGGTTTCGTTTCTAAAATACAGGCCTTTGAATGCTAAATCTCAGGTTTTCCTGTTCCTTTATCTTGCCATGACTAATGGCTTTTAATTATTTGGCAGTCAAAGCTGCTTTCTGGCTGAAATGCTTTCTGGATCTGGGATGTCAAATATCAGGTGGTCAGCTGCAGAGCTTCTTCCTTAATGTCAGGTTTTTATGGTGCTTGCCCTTACTTTCTGGCAACTGTAACCTTTGAGTAATCTGATGCAAGTCAAAACCTTGACTTTGAAGTTCACAGATGTGTTTCTATACACACCTCAGATATTACTCCTGAGCAGGGAAGACTCATTATCAGTCTCCAATTTGAGTGTATAAATCTGTGAATGCAACAGAAGTACTTCAAAGAAAAGAACAGACAATTGTAAAACCACAAAAAGGAGGTAGAGTGTTTCTGTGGGAGGCAAGTATAGTTTTTTCAGAAGCTTTTAATGTTCACTTCTGAAAGCTAATTTAAATGCAAAATATGAACAGCAGCTGCTTTGTTCTGGATCCCTTAAAGGTTTTTTTGCCATTTCCAAAAATACGTAATAATTTGTTTTTGCAAGGTGAGTTTTTAATTTGTTGGTTTGCTTTCAGAATTTTGAGCGGACTCAGTTGTTTCAACAATGTAGATAACAAGTTCAGGTATAAAACATTGTTGCAGTGATCCATTTGAAGCAGTGAAATTCTCTTAAATTAACAGTATTGCTTTAATAATACTGTCATGTGGAATGATACGGTAGTCCCTGTTCTTTTTTAAGTAGCTTGACATCTAAAGAAGCCTGGAAGCCTCTCTGTTTCTTTGTCTAAACTTTTCATAGACACTTGCTTTTTCTAAAAGACGTGGAGAAGGTGAACCTGTGATACAGTCAGGTTTCATGTGGGATCACAGAGTCAGTTGCATCATGAATACATTGTTATGTTCCACTAATATATGTGCTTAAGCAGCAGCTTGAATTGCTAAGACACTTTGCAGGCAAAAGATATTTCATACAGCATTCATGTATCATGAAGAACATGCAGGCAGGATTTACTGATGTGAGCTGTTTCTCATTTTTATCTAAAAGTTGCATTCTGCTTCCCAAGTAAAAGTTTAAAGCTTTTCAGCCTTTGTGAGATTAGTGTTTTACAGTTGGGTTAGCTGGAGTAAAGAAAATGAAAGATTTTCTTGGTATCATATGTCAGTGGTGATTTTAAAAATCGAATCCAGGAGGCTAGCTCTTAAATTTCCCTTCCTCCGTACCATTTTTAAAAATACAGGCTATCAAGGGGCAAAACTAGAAGTCAAATATAGCTAGTTTAATATATCTACCTGTAATGTGCTTTGCGTATACAGAGATTTAACCTCTGATCAGTAGAGTACTTCCAAACTATTTCATTTGCAACTGGGATGGAAGCAAAGTTGTTTTTTAACTCTTCTTACTGAGCGCCAAATGGTGGTGGTAACTCAGGAGGAGGGGTGGTCCCTGCAGCCTATCATTGAGGGACCAGGGGAGGTTGCAAGTACGAAGGCAGGCAGGGACAGGCAGGCAGGGAGGGCAGCTGTGGGCAGGTTGCTGGGGCAGTGAAGTCTTGTTTACGAGCCGTGCTGCTGCTGCAAGCATTGAACACTTCCAGCGCATGTTGGTTTCGGGTTTGTACTTTATCTCCACTGGCACTTTCTTTGTTTCTTCAGTGGTTTAAACTTTGATGTAAAATCTGGGCTTCTCTTTCAGCAAAGCACTAAATAAAGAGTATGAAGAGTATGTTCTGACAGTGGGTGACTTTGACGAGAGAGTTTTCTTAGGAGCTGATGCAGAAGAAGAAATTGGCACTCCTCGAAAATTTCCTGCAGACGTGCCAGTAGGGAAAACAGCAGCAAGAGCTCACGTGGAGTGCCACCTTCAGCAGCATTTTGAAAAGGTGATTCACTTAACATGTTGATCTCACTTGAAGTACTAATTCAAGTTTTTTCCATCCTTATACGCAGTTTGAATCATTGAGCTGACTTTGAATTTCCTGAGCTGCTTCTTGAGAGGATGACGTTGAATGCCATTTGCAGGCTTCAGAGGATGCTCTCTTGCTAAGGAGAAATGGTCATGTCTTCTTCCATGTTGAATTTAGTAAATAACTGTTCCTTCAAGAGGATGAGAGTGCTTTCATGTGTATAGTGGTTTTGTCCAAAAAGGTCAATAAGTAGTTAATACCTAAATATATAGTTTAGCTCAAACTTCATTTATACCCCATAAGAATACCATGAAACCTTCACGCTGGATAAATTTATTTGTTTTCCTGGTATTTCCTTTTTTTAGGACAGGAGAGGTCAACTTGTGTAGTATTATATGGAAAATATTGTTCAAGACATAAAACCCATCAAAGTCTTAACTCTTCATTATAAAAAGTAGCCTATAACCAGAGCTGATGTTTCACAGTGTTTAAAAATGTAAAATGTATTTAATGATTTTTTTAAAAAAAACTTGGATAAGGGGGGAAAAAATGGTGCTGGCTGTGTGAAAGAGCCACATGCTGTTTGATTTACATGTCAATTAAAAATAAGAATACTAATTACAAGATACTAGTGCTGGTCTAAATGAATTATGTGGCTTAACTCTTCCTCCCAAATATAAGTGTGTTTCATATTCAGGCAAATTAAAGACAGGTGTTTAGAATGAGTTTATCAATTTTGAGCTTCACTTTCTGTAGTATAACAACGACCTCATTGCTGTTTATGTATACTAACTGCAGGCTTAACCTTTCCTCATTATTTGCCTTCCATCTTCAAACTGTAGTCTGTTCTAGTAATTCAAAACCAAATACTTCGTTGCATCACTTCCAGAAAGCATGGTACAGATCGGTAATTGCAGTCAACACAGCTCCATCTGCTTAGTGCTACATTGTTCTTTGAATAAGGGGAGTCTCTAAGTCCACCAGGACAACGTTTCCCAAAGAATGTTTTTCTGTGACCCTCTCCTAGGGAGCTCTGTCACGTTCTCCTTGTGTCACCCAAGTAATGCAGTCAGGGACTGTGAATAGAAGCATATGCTTGCTTTCTTGCCCTGCATTTTTCAATGTTCAAGTAAGCTTAAAAATTAACAGGTTTTAAGATGTAGTGTCTTGTTTTCTTGTATTTTATTTAAAAAAAAACTTTGTGTTAACTTCAGTCTGCTTGAAAATTTATTATATTTTGTATTTATGGAGTCCTGCGAAAATTTTTAACTACTTTTTAGTCAGTTCTGAGATCACAGATTTGATGGCAGCCTTCCGGTAGTGTGCTAGTGATGTCGTTTCAATCTTTGGAGCGATTTTGCAGGAGATGCCCATGAGAAAGGTTTTTGAAGCAGGTCTGTTGACTGATTTTGTTTATTATTTTTCTCTGACAGAAAAGGTCATTTGCACCTTCAACTCCACTGACTGGAAGAAGATACCTACGAGAAAAGGAAGCTGTCATCACTCCTGTTGCTTCAGCAACACAAAGCGTGAGCCGGTTGCAGAACATTGTGTCTGGATTGAAAAATGCACCAAGTGAACATCTTATAAATATTTTTGAGTAAGTAATCCACTGCAGCTGCTGTCATACAAACTCACTCATCTTTTCATGCTTGTGACTGCTTTCTTGCTTAAATTTGACATTTTTTTTGTGTAGACTATTTTTGTCTCTTTGTCTTATTTCTAGTTGAAAGATCTGTTGTCCAGGTAATCTTGTCATCTGGAGAACGATAGCTGAATGCACACACCCCTCCAACTTGTCACCACCATTGTATTAATGTAGCTTCAGTTTTAGCTAATTTAGCTGTTCGTGTGCCTGAAAGCCAAATACTTACTTTAAAATAAAAATAAGAATAAAAATATCTCAATTAAAAGATATGGTAACTGCGTTGCCAGAGGTTTTTGGGGGAGAAGGGAAATGCTGGAGTCAACAAGCTATAATCTTTGCCTTAAAGAGTTGGGAAGATAAGACTAAAAGCAGCCTAAAGGCTCCCCACTTCTTCATACTACTTCAGGATATCTTAATCTAACTTTATAGCATATATATAAGCCTGGCAGTGACCCTGATTATTATCAGTGCCGATCTCTTGGGTAGCAGCAGCTGTGTTTTCCATTTCCCTGGTTGTTCTGGTGGCCATTCCCTGAGCACCCTGCAACTCATTGGTTTCCTCCAAGCCGTGATGTCTGTCCTAGGGCAGGTGTCTCAGCAGGAGTTAGAACATTCCTAGTCAAGAGCCTCTCGCTCAGCCCTTATAGCTGCTGTATGTTACTGGGAAATCATAGCAAGTGACTACTGAATGCAGCCCTGGTCTTTCATGATCACTATTTTGAGGACAGAGTCCCACAGAGTCCCAGTTATATAAATCAGTCCGTATATTTGGCTCCTGGAGATGTGACTGCACGCTGGCTGTAGTGAAATTCACATGAAAATGTTTCCGCTTAAGCAGATGAGTATAAACAAAATAGTTTATCAGTAAAAGTTAGCAGTGTTGCTTTATGAGCTATGGCTCATAAAAAGCAATAATTTAATAGTAAATACCTGTAAAGCTGTTGGGTGTTTGCCTGACATCCATACACATTAAGGCCTTGCTGGATTATGGTGTAAGATCTCCAAATATATTTTTTTTTTATTAATCAGGATGGACATTTATTATTAGCACTTAATATCTGAAGTGTAAAACTGATGTTTTTTTAAAGCACTGTTATAAACGGGTGAAAAATACTACTTTTAGTTCTCATCTTTGGAGTTAACATATATTTTGAAAGTTTTCCTAGGACTTGTTCTTGGTAGTTTATAAATGCTCAGCAAGATGCATTTCTATTTTAAGTGTTGCTTGGATTGTTTTTTTTTGAAGGACTCTAGTATTATTTATATTACACAATTAAAACATTAAGGTGTCTGCAGTCTTTACTGAAAAAGTGTGTGTTCAAGTAATGAACCAGTCTGTCGAGAGATGTAAATACTAAAACAGGGAAAAGAATTGAGTAAACTTCTGGCAAGGAGTGTGTTGAGTAATTTGCTCATCTTGGATATGAGCGAGGAGCAGGATATGTACTGTCTGATTGGGAGAAATGGTAAGAGCTGTGTTTTGGACTATGTGTAATATTCTGTGCTTTTGGGTATATTCTCTTTCAAATTAAAATTCCTTGGAAAGATAATTTTGAAGTTACTTGGAAGGCTTTGTTCAATAAAACCTTAATTTATTTCAATGCTAGCTTTTCAAAATAGTTTAGTGTCTTAATTTGACACTGGTCACAAGCCACTGTCCCCTAATACAGAATTGCTGGAAAATCTAGAAGCATTCAGAAAGAGCATTTCCAGACAGAGAAATTCCCTGGCCCCTTTTTGTGATAGTGACTGTGTGTTCATCAGTTCTTCTCTGCCTTGCTAGTAAATATGGTATTTTTTGAAAGATGCCGACTCTTCTCTTTGAAATCTTTCCTCTACTCCCTCAAACCACGCCTGGTTTGTGTGGTCTCTTGGATGCGTTTGGTTGGTTGGTTGCCTGTTGTACCATCCTTCTTAATACCTTGCTCCTAGCAGATACTTTTTTTTTTTTTTTTTTTCCTCCTGAGTGTTGTACTGTAATTCTAGCTTTCTCCTGTTTTTATTCCAAAATCTACTTAGCCTCTTGCAACTCTGTTAGGAAAGGAAAAAGGAAATGATACTAATGTAGGTTTTATGTTTTCCTGTGATCTCTGTGGTATTACAGGTTGTTGCCTGATGAGGAAAGCTCAGTATAACTAGCTTCTCTTCTTTTTATTTGGGTGGTATTTTCATTTGAGTTGTAGTGGATATTTTATTTATACAAACAAGGCTTTCTCTTTGTGCTCTGCTTCAGGTCTTGTGCACGCAGCCCTATGGAAAGCATTGTGAGCAGAGTGAAAGAAATAGGTGAGACATTCTGTCGCAGCTACACTCGGTCAACAGATGAACAGCCAGGATCTCATATAGGTATGGAAGTGAAATGCATGAGCTGTTTCAAAATATTGAACCAGGGCAAGTGAAATGCATACATATACTACTGTTTAAGTATTTAACACAGTGGCATTGTTTTTTTTAACCCAGAACATAGCCCAACAGAAAAGTGTTGCTGTCAGACAGAACACCGTAAAGAATAAAAATTTAGTAGAGTAAAACCAAGCTTGCAGTTCAAAATGGGATAACCAAGACAGCACTGAAACTATAGCAGCTCTTAGCAAAAATTGTAAACGTGCATTCTTCTTGGCATTAAAGGTTAAGGGCAATGGAATACAAATAGGAAAATTATTGCAACTGTGCAAAATTTCCTCACTAGAAATATTAAAATACATAGTCCTTTAAAACACTTCTAGAATTTCATTATGTTCTTCTGACTAGTGGATTTCTGAACATACTTTTCAATCTGCAAAGTCTATATGTACGCATGTGCACTGTTTCCTTAGGGAACAAGTACTGGTCAATTTAGTCTTAAGACCATTTGTGCAAGTGGCATTGGGATTCATCTCTGTTGGCTTTAAATTTCAGATTTTGCTGTAAACAGATTAAAACTGGCAGAGATCTTGTACTATAAGATCTTGGAGACTATAATGGTGCAAGAAACACGAAGATTACATGGCAAGGATCTGACTGTAAGTGGGGAAAAAAATGGTAAAAGAGGAGAACACTTCTTGTAACCCTCTCTTAACTGTTTATCTTCAAACAGTTCCAGAACAGAGCAGTCTGCAGTAGAGCAGTCTGTGAATATTGTTTGTTAGAAAAGGGTAAATATATGGGAGGTGCCTAAATGTAGTTTTTACTGGTATTAAAAATGGTATGATTCTGGCATAACTAACCATCTTAATTTACGCTGCCTTCTAGAATTATGACTTCATGGACAGGTAACTTTTGTTCTCTTCTTTGTCCAATGAACAATGTCAGTTCATGTTAGACAGCAATGCATTTGTTCTGCTTTGATTCACAATGACGAGGCAGATTCATTTGGCCATATTATGAAAAATGTGATGGTTTTGGCACTGTTAGTCTGCTTCTGGTCTGTGCTATTCTAAACTTCCCTGTAAAAAGAGATTGTGGAAGGTAGAAAAAAGCAGTAGGTCTTCTCTCCAGCAATAAGCTGTGTACTATACATGCCACAAATTTCACACTTCCATTTCCCAGGCTTCAGTTCATTGACGTTTTCTGTCATCACTTCAGGCTCTCTTGGAACAAGATGTCTTTCACCGCTCTCTCATGGCATGCTGCTTGGAGATTGTGCTTTTTGCATATAGCTCACCTCGTACCTTTCCCTGGATTATTGAAGTTCTTGACCTGAGGCCATTCTATTTCTATAAGGTAAATAAATACTGTCTTAGGACTGGATCTGTATTAAAAATGGCACATTACTGGACTGAGAGTCTTAGAGGGTGATGCTTTTCCTTCCTAGGTAATCAAATAGGAGAAGGGCTGATGTTAATGTGTAATACGTCTAGTATGAATTCCAGCTGTCCTTAAGTATATTACCTGGAATGTGTAATGCAGAGTTGAAGCTGAGATTTAAAGCAAGAAAAAGATTTTTGTAGATGGTACTTAACTGTAACATGCGGTTGATCACAAGTTTTAGTTCTTAATATATATACGCTTTTAGTAGACTATATATTTTGATGATATTCATATTTATTGACTGCAAGCTATAGTTCTGCTTATTAGTAATAAAACAGGAATAATATTCTTTGTTGCCTTTGGCTACTACTGCTTATCACAGGTTTGCATTGTTAGATTTTATGTTCTTCTCTGCTTTGTTTTATATAAGAGAATGTAAAATATCTTTTCCTGGGTGTTCTTATTTTTGCTCCTTTTTTTAACCTCATTTCCCCTTGCCTCTAAGGTAATTTCTGTTCTTTGACTTGTCTGATCTTTTTACCATCTGTCTGTATGCCTCCTATTTTTACTAGATACACCTAATGGCTTATTGCAGTTAGTCCTGAATAAATCAGAAGTAGTTCCGTCTAGACAATACAACCGAAAAAAATTGAACCCTGTGGGAAAGCTGTTTTCTATTCTGTTCTCCCTTCTTTAATCCTCAGATGTAGAGCAGTAATGAAACTGCAACAAATCTGTCAATATTGCTGCTGCTGTTGGTAGCCTACGTCAATACCAGATGCTCTGGTGCAGATCCAACTTTGTGGAACAGATTTACATTTGATTTGAATTTTCTTTGCTATTCAGTGTATGTTCTTGTGGCACTCTTACTTGAAAAAAATTACCATCACAAAGACCTCACAGGAGAGAGCCAGTGTTTATTATTCTACTTGTGCCATTTGTTACTTTGTTTTTTGGGTGCTTAGTTCTCTAGTACAAATAACCAAACACATCAGTAAGTCCTCCTGGGAAGTTTTATGGCATTTCCGTCTCTGGAGCTTTAGAAAACCAGGGTGAATGTTCCTCTGTCAGAAAAAAAAACCATAAATAAAGTGAATGTTGCATTGGAGCGTAGCGGTGAAGTATATTTCAAGGGCCCTTTCAACTTTTTTCAACCCCAATTTGTACACATTAAGGATTCTAACTTTTTCTTAAATCGAACTTTAAAACAGTGGGTTTTAACCCTTTTTGTTATGGGCTGCTCGTTTGAAAGGAAGGAAAGCTTCAATGCCGGGGTTCTCACATACCCAGCCTAAGTGGATATACAACTTATATCTTCCTAGGTAAGCTGCATGTGCTGGGTGAGCACTGGGTGTGCTTAGTGCTTTCATTCCGCACATGCTTAGCGATGGTGAGAGGGAAAAAAAACACCTGGGAGTGGATTTATCTGCATTGATGGGACATCTACTGTCAGTTTCCAACACCTGGATTGCCTTTGGGAAAGGGGGATTAAAAAAAGAGGTATCAGAAGAGGGGTGAGGAAGATTAAGATGCGAGGAGGAGGCTGGAGCGTTCTGCATTGAAGAGAAGTTTTGAACGGGATCCCAAAGTTAAAAATGATTTGATATTGTTAAGCATGAGTGATAGGGCTTTGTGCATGTGTCCTGTTACCATTAGGTAATTGAGGTACTGATTCGGTCTGAGGAAGGACTTTCCAGAGACATGGTGAAGCACCTCAACAGCATTGAGGAACAAATTCTCGAGAGTCTCGCCTGGACTCAAGACTCGGCACTCTGGAACGCCCTCCAGGCCTCAGAAAACAAGGTCCCAACGTGTGAAGAAGTATGTTACCTGTTTTCTTTTTATTAAGAAGTTCCCATTCTTTTTCTTACTGTTGTTTTATACAAAAAACTGTTCACGTGAGACAGTTGCTGCAACAAAGCTTCTGTTAATATATCGGCACAAACAAGGGAAATCTCTTTGCTGTCTTACACTGACATTTCTTATTCCTCAGGTAGTATTTCCCAGTAATTTCGAAGCAAGCAATGGAGGAAGTGGGCTCGGGCATTTGCCTATGATGCCAATATCTCCTATAATTCATCCTCGAGTAAAAGAGGTTCGGACAGATCTTGGTGGGAGTTTAAGACGGGGTATGTTCAAGGTTTCTAATATTCAAATGTGTGAGTTTGGGGAGAGGGAGTTTAGACGACTTTGTAATTGCAAAAAGCAATCTTGAATTTGAACTAGGCATTCAGAATTGTGAAGCCTTGTTATTTGATCTTGGGAAAGTCTAGATGCATCTGGTCAAAGCATTGCTGTGTCTTACTGACAGCAGCCATTGGTGATAATGCTTCATTTCTGAACTGGAGCAGGTTTTGCCACTGTTTTGATGCAAAGGTTGCCTTACTTTTGGGTGGGTTGTCATCTGACTGCTTATTGTCCTTTGTTGTTCGGATTTTTCCAGGGCTGTTTTTGGTGTTTTTTCCCCCTCAGTGAGTTTGACTGGATTTTAGGTGACTTCTTAAATGGAGTGACAGAGCTGCATTTATTCCTCCTTTCTACAGAACCTTTTTTTTGGGGGGGGGGGGGAGGGGGGGCAATGCTTCGTCTGCAGTATTCTTTCCTCTGAAGAATTGCCTTGTTTTTTGCAGATTCCTAGGTGTCGCACAGAACTGTCTCTTGACAGTGAGGGTGAAGAGGCAGTGGCAGCACTGCTGTTGCTTTTTTGTACTTCCCTAGTTTGGAATTACGCTTTCCTTGTATCTCAAACATTAGTCCATAGGTTCTTGCTGCTGTACTATAGACTGATCGGTGCTGTAGTGTTGTCTCTTTTTGTGTTTGCCTGGCAAATTCCATTACAAGACTGTTTTAGGTTTTTTTAAATACTCAATAGGAAAGAGATGTATAAGCATTTGCTGTAGGTGTTGTGGTTAGTTGTTTGATGGAAGGGTGGAGGTGGTGTCTTATGTATGGGTAGGGCTGTTTGGGACTTGTATATAAGAATCGAGTACCAAATGCTTCTCCAACTTTACATGGAAAAGATGGGGATTGGGAATGTGTATTTACCCCTGGTACCAAGAAAACCATCCTTGCAGAGTTAGAAGTAAGGTCTCTGATCTGTCTTATCTCGCCAATTATCTGGAAGGTTTCTGCTTTGTGGGAAACGGAAAACTGCTGTAGCTGGTGTCCTCACAAGTGGCTGCCAGACTTCAGCTGAAGTGCAAAAAGCCAGAGGAACAGAGGCCTGTAAATTAGTGCTGTGTACATCAGTCTTACTACTGGAGCAAATGTTTGAAAGCAGAAAAGCTGGGGAGGAACTGGGGATGGGTGAGGGGCGGGCTTCTGGCCGGGGTTAGTTTAGAGTTTAAAAGCCAGAACATACAGAACATGTCCAGGGCATATGGCCAGTGTTCCTGTAGAGGAATGTGTTTAGAGGAGTAGCACTTGCAAGTATTATTAATCCGCTAAGCAGACTGGATAAGTATCTGTAATCCTGTCTATTCCTCAGTCTCTGCAAATTGGTTTGATTACTCTTGTCTTCCTTGAGCTACCAGATTGTCAAACTGAGCTTTCTGGGATGACTACAAAATAAAAGACATGCTATAGGCCTTGTTCGTATTGCCTAGGAACAGCGAACTGTGAGATTAATTCTTAACTAGAAGTGATTTCTTGTACTTGGGTTTTGTGGTTTTGAAGGTTTTCCTTCCTGTGGAGAAGTATTCCTATTTAGCTGCTGCTCTTAAGTTGGGGTTTTGGTTTTTTGGTTTTTTTCTCCTTTGCATATTAGACATGCAGCCATTGTCACCAATCTCTGTTCATGAGCGCTACAGTTCTCCTACAGCTGGAAGTGCTAAGAGAAGGCTCTTTGGAGATGACAGCCCCAAAGAAATGCAGATGGACAAAATCATAACTGAAGGAACTAAGTTGACAATTGCTCCAGTGTCAAGCATTGCTGCTGAAAGTGTTTCTCCTGGTCAGACAGTACTGACCATGACAACAGCTACAGTACCAGGAAAAACAGGACAGAAGGTTACTATCCCACGGCATGGTATGAATTGTTCCCATTTTTCATCTCTAGTAGATGTTTTGCTTGCTCTTAAGATCTGCTTAGGCCAACGATGCATCTTGAGCATGTATTGCTTTAGTAAAAAAAAGCTTAAGTTTCTGCTGACATCTCCTTCCATGGAGATGTCTAATATCTGACAAGCATCCTGGGGATTACTCTTCCTTGCAAACAAAGTTGTGGAGTTCTTGCTGCTTGCAGTTACACCTCACCACAGATTCTTTGGTTCTCAGCTTCAGTGATTTACTACTCTGCCTTAACTTTGGTCTATAATAATCTTAAAAGGCTCTAGAATGTCTGGATAAAGGCTACATATTAACATTAGCAAAATAGTAGGGGGTTTTTGTTTTGTTTGAGTTGGGTGGTGCTTGACTATTTCTGAAAATGATACATGAGAAATCAGTTTTATAGCCTTTTTTAATTTAAAAACTGGGTCTGTAGTTAAAAATGAAAAGAAAAAAACTTTTTCATGTTTAAGGAGATTTTCAGCAAGAGAATTTGACTGCCAAAGAAACTAATGAGGACTGTATGTGATATGCTGTCAGGTTTGCAGAGTAACACAAAAAAAAGAAAGGAAATGCCCACCTGCCTTCAAGAGTGGAACACTGACTACAGAACTTGTGATTTCTTGTAAACTTAGTAGTTTCAGATGATTTTAGAAATGTTCGATCACATTCATGTTCTTCCTTTAAGCATTACCCAAAATGTAATTTTTAATCATTTCTGGAGACTGAGGGACAGAGAGTCTTTTTAGTATCCAGTACAGAAGGATGAGATGTCTTTAGTATGAAATGTTTGTGAATTACTTTCTGATTTGCAGTTTAACTCTGCCGTATGAGGGAAAACAAATGGTTTATTTCTGGATGTGTATATCATCTCCAGGTATTGCAAATGAATTGGGTGGGATCACATTGATACCCATTTCAACGAATTTAAGTCAGCCCTGTAAAATGGAGGCTCAGGCTCCCTGCCACCCTCAGGTGAATCAAGCACAAGAAGTGTATCTGTCACCAGCAAGCAAACCAAAGAAAACGGGATCCTTGGCACTGTTTTACAGAAAGGTAAGTGTCTTTATTAGAAAGTCATGTTTTGCTTGTGCAGTTTTCATTACCTTGCAGTCTTCACATTCCTTTCCTTTGGCATGAACAGTTCTTATACCGGCCGGGGAGGAGAAGGGAAGAGATGTTGTCAAGTGTTGCAGAGAATCCAGTTTTCTTCCTTCCTCTCCCCATGAGATGTTTCGTGCTTTTTTTTTTTTCTGTTAGTTATTTATAGAAGCTGCTAATTGTCTAAGAATCTATCTAATGTAGAAGATGCTAATTATCTAATTATTGAAGTATATGAGGGTACTAAGGGAGCTGCTGGAGGAGTTCACCAAGCCACTTCCCATCGTTTATCAACAACCCTGGCAAATTGGGTAGGTTGTAGTTGACTGGGGGTTAGCCAACGACACACCCGTCTATAAGAAGGGCACTCAGGAGGATCCAGGGAACTACAGGCTGTCAGTGTGACCTGGTGTGGGGAAGGTTATGGAGCAGATCCTCTTGAGTGCCCTCATGCAGCATGTGCAGGACACCTGGGAGATTGGGCCAAGCCAGCATGGGTTTGTGAAAGGCAGGTCCTGCTTGGTGAACCTGATCTACTATGACAAGGTGACTCGCTTAGTGGATGAGGGAATTGCTGCGAGTGTTGTCTGCCTAGATTTTAGTAAAGCCTTTGACACAGCCTCCCACGCCAGCGGCTGTGGCTGGGCCAGGGGCGCTCTGCGCTGGGTTAAAGGCTTGCTGGCCGAGCCCAGAGCACAGTGAGGAATGGTGTCACACCCCGCTGGCAGCTGGCACCGGGCACACAGGGGTTCCCCAGGGCTCAGTGCTGGGACCGGTTCTCTTTACTAGCTCTATTGACAATCCGGTTGAAGGGATCAAGTGCACCCGCAGTTTGCAGGCGACACCAAGTTGGGGGGAGCATTGGTGTCCCGGTGGGGCAGGAGGCTCTGCAGGGGGCTCTGGGCAGGCTGGGCCGATGGGCCAAGGCCAAGTGTATGAAGTTCGACAGGGCTGAATGCCGGATCTTGCCCTTGGGTCACACCAGCCCCAGGCAGCTGCAGGCTGGGGGCAGAGCAAAGCCTGCTTGGCAGGAAAGGGCCTGGGGAGGGGCTGGCTGATGTCCGCCTGAACGTGAGCCAGCAGCGTGCCCAGGTGGCCAAGGTGGCCAAGAGCATCCTGGCTTGTATCTGAAAGTGTGGCCAGCTGGTGCAGCCGCATCTGGAACCCTGTGTGCAGGATTGGGCCCCTCGCTGCAGGGGGGATGCTGAGGGGCTGGAGCATGTTCAGAGCTGGGCATGGGGCTGGGGAAGGGTCTGAGGCACAAGGCTGATGGGGGGCGGCTGGGGGAGCTGCGGGTGCTCAGCCTGGAGAGGAGGGGGCTCAGGGGGGACTTTGTTGCTCCCTACAGCTGCCTGGCAGGGGCTGTAGCGAGGTGGGGGTCGGTTTCTGCTCCCAGAAAAGTAGTGACAGGCCAAGGGGAAATGGCCTGGAGCTACACCAGGGGAGGTTTAGACTGGACATTAGGAAAAATTTCTTCATGGAAGGGGTGGTCAGGCCTTGGAGCAGGCTGCCCAGGGAGGCAGTGGAATCACCATCCCTGGAGGTGTTTGAAAAACACGTAGATGTGGTGCTTAGGGGTAGGGTTTAGTGGTGGACATGGCAGTCCTGGGCTAAGGGCTGGACTTGAAGATTTCAAAGGTCTTTTCCAACCTACATGATTCTGTGAAATAGCAGTAGTCTTTACTTCTGTATTTTTACTGCCTCCCACATTTGCAAGCATGACATACCAGATAATTCTCCTGTGTCTTGCTCACTCAAAACTGCACTGTTTTGGACCCTGCATCTGTAGATTCTCATTTGCAGTTCTGAGATCTACTCAGTAGTGCTGGTCTTGCTGATACGGGGCCTCAGAAAGCAGTGATGAGTAACGCACTATCTAAAACTTTCTAGAAAGAAGGAACTTCTTGAAATAATGGAGGATTTAAGGGGTAAGTTAAGAACTGGATGTGCTTCAGAGAAACTTCAGAATACTTATTCCTAGTTGCATTCTTTTCCAGTGTGTAGTGGTTGAGGGTCTTTGAAGGAGGCAAGGGTACCTTCCCTAAATCCCTGCAAAGAATATATGCTTAAAGTAATCTCTCAAAAATATTAGATTTTTTTCTGTTATTTTCTTACTAGTGAAGTTGCTTTCAGAGGTTTTCCCCTTTTAGAGTTTCTGTATTGTAACCCTAGATAATTCTACACTGAATGATCTTTAAGGTAAATCTTAATTCATGGCAACACTTGTAAGCCACATCCTGTGTCTGAACTATTGGTTCTTTAATTTTGATAGTGACAGTCTGCCTCTCTGAGAATGGATTAAGAATTGATTAGCCAGCTGCCAGGCATGAACTCTGACTGCATTTTGGAAGCTTTACTGTCAGTTGGGAAATGCTACAGCTGTAGCCATGTATTTGGCCAACCATGTGGTAGGCAACATATTCCTCTCGGTAATGAAGGAAAACTATAATTTTCACTTAAATGTCTTTAAGTTTCTACCTTCTATTTACACTGTTCATCATATTCAAAATTATAGTTTTTTTCCTGCTTTCCTTTATTGTTCCTGTTCAGTAGAGCAAGTGAAAATGAAATGAAGTCTTTTTGCTTCCCAACATAAAGAATGTGCCTAATTACTACCCATGAAGCGAGAACTTCTGAAATAGATGGAGGGAAGCTAATGTTGCACTTGGTAGTTATTTCAGGTTTTTGAGACAGATTTTTGGTAATCAAAAAGAAAAAAGAACCCATCATCTTGCTAATCTAAGATTATATTTAATTGTAGTTAAAATATATTCCTTGTTGGAAGTGTTCCATTATAGTGAGCGATATGGCATAGAAGCTATAGTCATAATGTTTTCAAGCAGATTTCCTATAAGCATTAGAGATCCAACAGCTGAACAGATGACAGCTTAGTCTTTGAAGACATCGTCTTCGGCAGAGGGGGGAGATTTTACAGAAATGAGCTATTCAAATATAGAACAGCTCTACTTGGCGGGGGGTTCGTTTTTGCAGGCTAAACTAAGCTCATTTGGCTTGACTGCTTACTGCACGTCTTTTTTATCTTTTCCCAGGTTTATCATCTGGCAAGTGTGCGTTTGCGTGATCTGTGC
This sequence comes from Falco peregrinus, assembly GCF_023634155.1. Lineage (NCBI taxonomy): Eukaryota > Metazoa > Chordata > Aves > Falconiformes > Falconidae > Falco > Falco peregrinus. Next base: position 38,345,717 of record NC_073729.1, on the reverse strand, counting down.
TTAAAATTGGATGTTTCCAATGACTTACGCAGAAAGATATGGACGTGCTTTGAATTCACATTGGTTCATTGTGCTGATCTAATGAAGGACAGACATTTGGACCAGCTTCTCCTCTGTGCCTTTTATATCATGGCAAAGGTAACATCTAGTTTTAAGAAATTCAGGGAATTTTATGTCAATTGAAAGTTAAGTTGTAGTCACAGTTTACAATTTGATTGCTTTGTTCATGTCATATTGCTGGAGGAAAGGGAGAAGTCCTTCCAAGAAGTGGATGAAGTTCCAGTATATTTCTCCCTTGTTTTGCATAATCTTAAAAGTTCCCACCAACCAGCCAGCTGGTTGAGGATTTTTCTTCTCTTACTGAGCACGTTCACAATGAGCGCTGGTCAGCATATACAAAGCAGTGTGTGGTCTCGTTGCCCCATATTTGTGTTTTCTATCCAGTTCACGATCTTTGTGATCTATGTAATCAGAACTAAAAACACTTATTACAGTTACAGCATTATGCAGGTGCCGAAATCTGCAGGCGCTTCCAACCTTACATAGGGATGGAAAGTTTGTTCCACAAAAATCTTGGCTTTTGAAGATTCGAGTTGAGGAATTGAGTTGGTTGCCTGTTACTCATACTTCTTCATTTCCTATTCAATTTGCCAGCATTGATTTAAGGTGTTAAGTTGGATTATGAAACTGGAATATTGGTTTGACTCAAACTTGAGAACTGTTAGTTGCAGTGGCCATCAAGTCTGATTCAGACACAAATCCAGGAAAGTGAAACTAAGCCCAGGCTCCTCTGAAACACTGAGGCTGGACTGCTTCCTTGAGGGAAGACAGATGGAGCACTGTCTGTGGAGGGAAACTGATGTTCAAATTGTGGCCCCCTGTGCTCTAAACTATAGCACAGCTTACACTCGTTTGATACTGGTACTGATAGCTAGCTGTAGAAAAGCAAAACCATTGACTAGTCAGTGCTCTGCATTTTATCATGTAGTTTGTTGTTTTAAATACAGTCTTTTGAGTGCTGTTGGAGACACTGGAGGTGCAGTGTGAGACCTGACAGTTTAGTTGAAGACCTTGATGCATTCTCTCCTGGCTCCCACTACAAAAATTGTTGCTTATCTGCTATTAAAATCACAGATGTGTGACTGAAAAACAAAGTCCTTTAACAAATGACTTGTTTTGAAGTACAGAAGAAAGCTGACGTTGCATGTGTGTGTATATACCTGCCTAGTGTTTTGTTCAGGATTTCCTCATATTCTGTTTAGAAAAGTTAAGGCAGGGGTCCTCAAACTTTTTAAACAGGGGGCTGGCACATGGATTAGGTGGCAGGCAGTCATCTGCGGCTGCATGGTTCTTCCCCTCCCCCCCCCCCCCCCCCCAAACCCTGGCAGGGTGTGGCAGGGGGGGTTCTGTAAATACAGGGGGCTGGATTGAGGATCCTGGGGGGCTGTATCCGGCCTGTGGGCTGTAGTTTGAGGACCCCTGAGTTAAGGGGTCCAGTTTTCAAATTTACAAATACATTTTTGACTTAACATTTCCCTTCTTTAATATTTAGTGTCAGTAGAAGAAAAGTAAGGAAAGGAATAATTCCTAAGCATCATAAGCAACAAAAGGCTTTAGTAGATAAGAAACAAGGAATGCCTGAACAAGAAAAATGCTTGTATTTTCATGTTCTCATCACCAGAACTAAGTTTTAAAAACTTATTCATAGTAATACAAAAAAGCTGTATAGAGGGAAGCTCGTTAAATAGACTGGACCTGAGCAGCCCCAGCTTCGCTGCTTGCACTTGGTCTTCAATAGCCTTTTCTTTTCCAGGTAACCAAAGAGGAAAGAACTTTTCAGGACATAATGAAAAGTTACAGAAATCAGCCACAAGCAAACAGCCATGTGAGTAAATAGTATTCCCTTAGAGGTGGCTTTTCAAATGTTTATGCTGATAAGGGAAAAGTTAAATTCTCTTTGGTGTTACATTCATTCTTACTCAGATGGATTTTATCTAGTCTTCTGACTTCCTTGTTTTCCTTGTCAAGAATGTTTTTCCTCTGTGTCCTGTAGGTTTATAGGAGTGTCTTGTTAAGAAATATTTGTGCCGGTGTTCTGTTGGACAAAAATGCAAACCAAGATGTGGAGATGACAGAAGGTAGGTACAGCAAAATAATCTGGTTTTAAAAATGTACTTGTGAGCTTTTAAAGAACTGAACCGTTAAGTAATAAGAAGTGAAGCAAGTTTTAAATGTACTAAAGAAAAACAAATGCATTGTTGAAAAAGAAACCATCTTTTCAGTAGCCCTCCTGTATGTTAGATAGGGAAAATACACTTTCTACTTAGAAGAAATGTTTTAACTTTGTCACATGAAATTTTGTTGCTGAGGCTGAAGTGTTTCCTTAGTGTGTCAGTGATACTGTATTTCTTGGATAGCAACACGAGTTAACAAAGAAAGATGAACAGTACCTGGAATATTATGGCAGGTTTTTTTCCCTAGTATCGCCTATCCTGAAGGCTTAAGTAGGGAGAACTTGTTTCAGAAAATAAAAATGGTGACCACCACTTTCTATTATGCCGGTTTCTTTTAAATAGTTAATACTGTCGTTGCTCTGGTTTAGAGTAGAAAAGGGGTAAGAGCAGTATTTGAGAAAAGCATGAAAATTGTGCCATGCCTGTTTTTAGTGACACGTCCGGAAACAGAGATCACAAGCCCTTGTATGAGCCTGTGCAGCCAGGGTGCATGCAGAAAATTAGAAGGCTGTTCCATATGGTAAATTCCCACTATGGGTGGAATTCAACTGCTTGAATGAGTATTGGAGCAGTTTTTTAAATTCCACCAGCGTCCAGGAAGTGCTGATCTCCTGTAGGTTCAGCATCCTGTCTAGCAGGTCCACAATTCTTGGATATTGAAGAGCATCTGAAGTGGCACAGGGCTCCATTGCTTTGTCATACAAATGTGCTTCTTTACAAAGTTCTTCTGTTGCTTTTCCTGCTAGACTTTTTTCTTCAATCCTTTATCTAGTATTAACTCCTGCTTTTTTGACACCAGGCTACAGGAACATGTGCTTGTGCTGTGATGCAAGACAGACACACTGTGTGTGTCAGCTGAAGCTTTTGATGTTTGTCTTGTAGTCTAGCATGGGTTGCAAGAGACTCTATTCTGTGTTGCCCCGTTTTGCTGGGCAGTAACGGTATGGATGGTGAAACAGAAGGCTGTATTCAGTAGCAGACCAGCTTAATTGGGGAAGAGAGAACATTAACAGAAATACATTTGCTGTGTGGCTGCAGCTTTTTCCACCAAACAGCCGCTTCATAATATGCCTGAGCAGATGGTGTTGTGGCTTGCAGCAGACATGAGTTGAGTACGAAGCTATTCTTGCCAGCTGGTCGCTAGAAACTTTCACAGAAGCTGAAAGCTGGGAGTTGTCAGACTGCTTAAACTTAGCTTTAAGAGCTACAAATGGCTTTGTACCACTCCCCAAAATAAGCCTGGCAGAAGGGGTCAGTTATGCTACAGTTTTTTGCTACAGCTATTTCAAAGTTTGGAATAAAGATTTATGTTGGCCTTTTTAGCCATCATCCACTAGTCTGCTAGCAGTGATTTGTAGCTCCTCCTAATGTTCATAACCACCTACAGCACACCCTGCTCCTGTCTGAAGCACATTTCTTTAATTCATCTCATTAGTCGATTTATGGACGAGTTTTTGTCAGTTGGATATTGTGAGTTCAAATCTGAAGCACCCAGTTTGCTGATACTGTGTTTCTGAACTCTGAAGCTTTTTCTTACCGTTAGACTCATCTGTGAAAACTGGCAGTTCCTCGGGACGATCTACCTCAAACTCCAGTGCGTCGGGAACAGAGGAGAGAGGAGATCTTATTAAATTTTACAATGCAGTCTATGTAGGAAGAGTGAAATCATTTGCACTGAAGTACAATGTCACAAACCAGGATCATGTAGTAAGTAAAGTATTTTGGAATTCTGCTCTAATGATCAGACACAAAGTTGTTTCTCCTTACAGTTAAACACATGTCAAAAACTGTGTTCTGTTCCTCACCTGTTGTGGTTACAGAAGCTAAATAGTTGTAGGTAATGGTATGAGAACTTGCTTTAACAGCCTTTCAAGAGGACAAACGCAGATGCAGTTCAGTTTACAAGCCCGGTTTCAGCCTCGTTGTATAAATGCAACACCCATTTGCTTGTGTGTATGCCTGTGGAACATCTGACAACTTGCAAGTGTATTAATCTTTCCTTCTGTGAAGTTACTGCTTTTAAATACAGTCTGATTCAGCTCCTATCCACATTTGCCCTCTCTTGCAGATGGAAGCCCCTCCCTTGTCTCCATTCCCCAACATTAAGCAACAGCCAGTGTCTCCTCGACGGATCTCTCAACAGCATTCTGTTTATGTTTCACCTCACAAGAACAGTGCCTGCTTGACACCTCGAACTGCGCTACTGTATAAATTTAATGGGAGCCCTTCCAAGGTAGAAAGCAAAAAAGGAGTCTATTTGAGAGAGCAGTAATTAATCTCCTAATTAGGATGTGTTCTAATGCAGTAAGGTTTCATTGAACTAGTCTCTGTGGTGAAGAGTAGAATTCTTAATGTAGAATCCATCACTTGCTCAAGAAAGAGGTTCAGAATGACTTTTTGTTCTCAGATAACTTAAAACCAGAGCAATTTTGAAATGGAGCCGTAGTAACTCATGATATTTTTTTCTTGATTGCAGAGTTTGAAGGACATTAACAACATGATAAAACAAGGTGAACACAGGAGTAAGAAGCGAGCAATAACAATTGATAGTGACACTGAATCCCCTACGAAGCGACTCTGCCAGGAAAATGATGACATTCTACTTAAACGTCTGCAGGATGTTGTCAGTGAAAGAGCAAATCATTAAAACTGTCCATTTTCTGTGGGATCTAAAAGTTGTGGTATTGGATACAGATGTTGCGCTATTTATTTCTTGCTTTTGCATAGAGACAACTGCCAAGTTTCTTCAACATTGAACTTTTACCTGACCTCCACAGGATGCAAAAAGCAAGGGTTAAGTAGTAAACACCAGAGAATGAGAGGTGGTGATGATCCTCGTTCCCAAAAGGCACTCTGTGCTTTAAGTTACTCTGAGCAAAAGTGTGATCTGTAGAAAGCCATATTGGATGCTCTGAAGCCTAATTTAGAGCATCATGAGTTCTGAGTGTAACTCAGTGTCTGGTAATACTGGTTTTATTTTTGGAAAAGAGAATGATAAGGAAATGAGTGAAGTCTGTTAAGTTTCCTCAAGCTTTTGGTATTTGGGGAATACTTTAAAAGTTTGGGGAAAACTTTAAAAGTGCCTTATTTTTAAAAGAACGTGGAATTTTATGCATTATTTTACTGTGGAGTAACTGGAGTGGAGAACAAATTGAATATTTAGCCTCAGGAAGAGCTGAGTGGTTTTGAGCTGTATGATTTTGCTGTGCTACATCTCCTGTCAGAACTTCAGTAAAAGTGTATGTTATGAAGTGGATCAGACAGCTTTTGCAGTAACAAAGGCAATAAACAGAAAGTAGAAATAGCAGTGACTTAAAGGGGAAACTGACATCTGGTAAAGCACTGAGATACAGTTCTGGGAGTCTGAAGTACCTTTCTCTCCAGCCAGTGTATGCAGCCATGGGATTTGCTCCCTTCCTGCTGGAAGCCTGAGAGCAACCCTGCTGTAGAAGCTGTTCATATATATTGCAGCTTAGCTATGAAGAAGTACCAAGCAGGATACAGTTGAAAAACAGCTGGGGTTTTGGCCATATTGCAGCTGTTCAAATACACAAATTACTTTAACAAATTCTATCTCTTAATTTTTTTCCTGAAAATCTTGGCCTCTTGTGTAGTATCTACACTGAATGTAAGCCCGTCAGATAAGGCATGTTTGTATATATGTTTGGTTTATAGCTATTAAAGGCTTGGGTTCATTGGCATTGTGTAAATTCCAGCATCCAATTCTTGTAACTAAGTTTTAACACTGAGGTGTTTGGTAAGGGTCTGTTTTGCCAAAATGGAGAAAGTAAAGGTTTATTCAGTACTGTAAATCAGTAACTTGATCTTATTTCATAATTGCATTTAAGATTAGAGCCGTAGAGAAACTCCTCAGCACTGTGTTTTTCAGTTTATTTGTATATTGAACTAAAAAAAAAAATAAAAGTTGGAACGATTACATAGGACTTGTTTAAGGAGCCCTGTTCACTTCGTTGTTTTGTTTGTTTAGTATATGCTGCAAGATCTGCTGTACCACAGTTCCAGGGAAGAACACTGGGATGATTTTGAGCTGAATGTGGTCAGCAGTAATGGAGGAAATATGTATTTAAAACTGTACGTGTGCAGGGACCCTACTCAGCAGTGAGTAGAAAGTTTACAAGCTGTAGTTTGTTTTTTAATTATTAAGTACTTAAATATTTGATATAATTTTTTTACTTTCAAAACAAGGTGCTTATTTCTCAAAGGTTTGACTGTAGAGAGCTGCTGTGTGAGGAAATGGTCATACAGTGGACTAGGTTTCATGTAGATTCCTGTAGGTTCAGTTCCTTTAATTTTATTAATTTTTTAATATTTGTCTTGGGATCTTGAGATAAAAAGTACAAGAAAAGCAACCTTTTCTTTCTTGATTTGCTCATCAGAGCTGTTACAACTATAACTGCCAGTGTATGTATTCCAGTCCCTAAAAGCCTCTTGTGTTGGGGAGAAATGGGGAATCTTGATTTAGCTTTCAGCGGGGTCTGTTCTATTTGAGTGGAGGATTGCATATGATCAGGCTTAACGGTGCAAGTCTTTCTGCAATGTTGTGTGACGAGAGTTTAGTTCAACATCATGCATTACGCTTCTGCTCCCCACACTGTTACTGTTCTCTGAAACTGTAGAAGACCGATGCAAAGATCCTTGTTAGTTGTTGTTAGATGTAGTGTTTCTTCATTAGAAAAATTAATGTGCTGCAGCTGGATGCAGTTCAGATTTGTTCAAATTTTTTTTCACCTTTTTAAGGTGATGGCAAGAAGTATTTTTGGACTTGCCGAACAGTAAAGCAGTAGCTTATACAAAAATTTTGTAACGGTTTCAGAGTGCCTTCATGTGTAAATGTGTGTTTTATAATAAACAGTTTTAAAGTATTTTAACCTGTGTTGCTGTATTTCCTGTGGTCTTTCTGTGTAATTCATTAAATAATGCCTTCTGTCTGCATTTTCTGTAATGTGAAAGATTGTAATAATTTTTATTCTCCCTCAAATTTCTTTGGGATATTTTCAGTTTAATAGTCTTTGTCAAGTTTCCTCCTGAGGTTTCTGTACTGTTTGGGCTTCAGGCTCCTACTCCTCGATCCCCCAGCGCTGCTGCAGTGTGCTGGTCCTGGCTGCCTTCCTCCCAGATGTGCAAGCGTGTTCACAAGCAGCTTTGGACGGGTCTAGACTGGTACCAGCTGGCTTCTTTCTGGTTTTGTCACTACATATAAGCATAAAGCTGTCATGAACTCTGAGCTTTTGAATGGCTGCTCTTGTGCATCTGGGGTGGGGGGGTGCGGAAGGCCAGATTGTGCAGATGCAGTTGTAATGACTTTCTAAGTTCCTTTTGCAGACAGGACTGCCAGTGAGGGGGAAGCATCTTGGGCAGTGTGAAGCGAGAAATAAGGCTGTTGTATCCAAGTCTGGCAAACTGCATCCTATCTGCTAGGACAGGGGTTTTCCCCAGCCAGCCAGATTTTCACTGCTTCGCCAACTGAAAATACTGCCTCCTTAATACTGCTTGAAGCGAGTTCAGAGCTTCCATGTTTACTACAGGTCAGCTTTCTAGGGAGTCAGAAGTTTATTACCATCACTGGAGAGAATACCATAAATCTGCTAGCACTTTACATACAAGCAGTATGTCAATATTACGTTGCCACATCCCGAGTGTTGTACTAAGATGTGGCCTCAAGAAAATTTGTGGTTAGAGCACAATTAAGCAGTGTGGGGAATTGAAAATTATTTTGTATTTAGTTTCCTCTTAGGAAATGCTCTTAAGGTTCCTGTCCTGTGACTCATGGAGGTTTGGTTTTGGTGGGTTTTTTTGTTTGACACCTGAAGAGCAGCAAGAACTGGAACTGGGGATGCAAAAGGAGGTGCTATTGAAGGAACTGCAGGAGTATAAGAAATGCTGGGATCTCAGATGAAAGCAGCTGAAGAAACAGTTTGCTGTAATCTCGGAAGGTTACAATAAAGATGTAATTCATCACCCAAACGGCAGTTCTTGAAAAACGGGACTCGGATGAGCATGATGACAAACTTGTAAAATGTCTCAACATCCTGGAGTGACCAGGAGTGCACCAGACAGCAGGTGAGTCAGAGGGGTGGGTTACACTTGCAGTTCCCAACCTGCCCACAGCCGGGGCTCGCGGCTGCCCTGCTCCATCTGAGCTAGCCAGCTGGCCAGAGCTGACGGGCAACGGGGCTCACGCGGTGCCTCGTCTGGAAGGTTAATACACCTGCCTAACAGGGAGCCTTTGGTTTAAGGCAGCCCAGTTTATGCTGTGCGTGCACTCCATGGCAGCGCTCCCCAAATCAGGCGCTGCCTCTCAGCTGAGGCATGGTGAACTGAAGCTGCAGCAGCTTTACTGCAAGCATCCTCCCTGCCTTCTCTTATACACCATCCATCACAGCTCCTCATAACAGAAAAAGAGTTTTGCAAGAATCTAGTCACAAGAATTTCAGCTAGTTAATGTGTAAATAGAGGGCTCAAGCATATGAGATTGTGGAAGGAACTGGTGCCAAGTCAAAGAAAGCAGTGCTGCCTTCTGGCAGGGAGCTTGTAGTGCTGCTTCACAGAGCCCGGTGATACTGGGAAAGTGCTACTAGGAACATGAAAAGTGGGAAAAAAAAAATGAGACCCTAGATGGGTCTTCATCCTGACTTTTAATGTGTACCTTGCTTTTTGTTTGTCGTCACAGGGAGTCCTGTTGGATTCATTCTAGGTCCTGCCCCAAGCTGCTTGCCTAGAGCTAAGCCATGGATTCCTGTGTGTGCAGGGGCAGGGAGGGTGTTCATGCCTTTACTGCATGCAAACAAGTGCAAAGCTAAATGTTTTTTCCTTCCTCCTCTTCTCATGTGTTTTGTTTGGTTACTAGGTTCTTTATGCTGCTCAAAACAATGCCCTGCCTAGCACAGTATTTTCTTCCTGCTAGTGAGGATGAAACTGGTAACCTTCTCCCCCGATGCCATGCCACGTGTTCATCTGGTGTTGCAATAGCAACAATTTTTGCATTGATCCAAAAAAGATGTCCTGCTGTTTCAGGATATTCCTTCCCTACTATTTTTAGTTCACAAATGCAGTTTGTGAATTTTTGGGGTTTTGTTTGGTGGGTTTTGGTGTTGGGTTTTTTATCTTGACAAGCACTCCAGATATATTAAGCCTATGGATAGCATGCTTGTCCTTCAAGTCCTTCCCCTCCCCAAAAAGCTCCTTAGATACAACCTGGGTACTAAGCTGTACACAGCAGTTTTTGATACTGGTAGAAGCATGAAATGGACTGGTGATGAACTGTTCCTTAACAGGACAAGCACCAGTTATTTGTGTGTCACTTCTGTGGAGAGGGGAAATGGAGATGGTGTGAGGCTATTTTATATGGTTACGTTCCTTGGTGGGTCTGGCATGTTCTTGTCTCCTAAGGCTCCCTCATTTCCTCTGAATGGGTGGGACTGGCTCTCAGCCAGACAGTTTCATCTCAGGTGGCAAGAGCACAGCGCTGATGGAAGCCTCAGGAAGACCCAGAGGGGATGGAGATTCGTGGGTGCTGGGGAGCTGGGAGCACCTCCCGCCCTCCCTCTGTGCTGGCCTGTGTGTCTGCAGGGCCCTTGGCCACCTCGCTGCCCCGCTCCAGCCCTGCCCCTGCAGCTTCACCCCGGAGCTGCCTCTGCCCGACACAGGGGCAGCTTCTGGTGGCTCCTCGTGGAGGCCACCCCTGCAGCATGCCACTGCCACGCCTCGCTGCCTGCACCCAGGCACTGTGGGGTGCGGCTGGCGCTGTGCAAGTGCTGCTGGGGGTGATGTGTCACCGGCCCCAGGGCCTGTGCTGCCTCTGCGTCATTGCAGCCTGACGGGCCCTGCTGGGTGGCACCCCGGGACCTGTGCCTGTGGGGGGATGTCACAGTGTGAGCTGCCTGTGGGGGGAGGGGGATGGGGGGAGCGGGGCTCTGCCAACTGATGTGCAGGGTCTGCCCCTGTGAGAGCCAGAGGCTTGGCCCCTCACAGGCACGTGGCACACAGGGGCCCCTCATGTGGGCGGTGGGACGCCGCTTTTGCACGCGGGCGGAGGCCAGGCAGCCAGCAGCGCGTCCCGGGTCGGGGCAGCAGGGTGAGGCGGCTGCTGGTGCCGGCGCCTGGGCGGGGGGCGGGGGGAGCTGGGCACAGCTTTCAGGGAGGGGGGAGGGTTCAACCCCCTCATGCCACCCCTGCCCGGTGTAAGAGTCGGTCTAAAGAGAACAATATTGTCTCAACACTGCTAACAGAGACCTGGAGGTGGAATGTGCTCCTCATGGACACCGAGACCCAGAGACCCTGGGAAGGAGAACTGCACGGTACGAGGAGTGCTGTGCCACTCCCTGCCACCTGGGACTGGAAGGAACGACTACAATAAGGTCGTATAACAACTGTCGTCATTACAATGAACCATAACATGCGTGATAACCTGGCTCGAGAGGGCGGAGACTGACAGCAATCCACGGGCCAGAGGAGGAGCAACGTGTATTGCTCAGCATAAAAGAGGACTCTTTAGCAACTGAATTTTAGGAGATCTTCCCCACCAAGGATCACGACGACCGGAAGGGCCGGCAGGACGCTGCCTGGACCGAGGACCATAGGGACGCCTTGGACCCGTGGTGGTCGCTATAATCCTCTTTCCTTTTCACTTTACCTTTTCTTCACTTTCTGTCTATCGCACGCCGCTTTACGGGCAAACTATAAAATTGTGCTGCTTGATTGAAGCATAACCCCTCAGCGTGGTCGCCTTGATTTTTGTGCTTCGAGATCACAGTAAGCGAACCATCACGAGTCCACTGAGTGGACCGTGACACCCGGGCCGCGGCCCCCGCGCGCTCGCCCTCGCCCGCCCGTTGGGGGGCAGCGCGGGCCGCTGACGTCACGGCAGCGCCGGTGCCCTCGCGAGCGGCGCGGGCTGCGCGTGCGCGGCGGCATGGGGAGCCCGGCGGCGGCGGGCTGGGGCGCGGCTCCCGCCAGGCGCCCGCGGCTCGAGGCTTCCCGCGGCGGCGCGGCCGACAGCGACCCGCGCCTGTGGGACACGGAGCGGCTCTGCCAGCACCTCTTGTGCTGCGGCGTGGGCGGACCCGGGCTGCTGCGCCGCTTCCGAGGTAACGGCGGCCCGGGCCCGACCCCCGGGGGCCCCTCGCGGCGGCCGGGCCCGGGCGCTGACGCTGTGCTTGCTCCCACAGAGAACGGCGTCACCGGGAGCGCGCTGCTGGACCTGCCGGCCTGCGGCCTCGAGGCCGCGGGCGTCTGGTGAGCGGGGGGCAAGGGGGCAGCCCCGGGACGGGAGGAGGGCGCCGGGCTCCCCGTGAGGGCCGGGCCCAGCGCTGATGGGGCGGCCTCGTCCCGGCTGCGGGGCCCGGGGCGCGGAAGCCAGCGGCTCGGTGAGCCCGAGAAAGCAGAAAAATCCATGTAGATGGCTTTGATGGAGATGCCGCCGGCATCACGGTAGCTGCGGGCGTCGACAGGGACCGCGACAGCGCCCGTAGGGGTCCTGACGGAGCTGCCCCCTCGGCCGGGAGCCGGCGGCGCGTCCGACGGCAGCGAGTGGGCGCTGGGCCGTGGCGGCCGGGCTCTACCCTTGCCCCCGGCAAGCCCCGGCGCCGCGGCCGTAATCTCGGAACGGCTGCTGGTGCTGGGACGTGGCTGCTCGCTGCACCTGCTACGACGGGCTGTGGGGCTGCTCCACGGGGCCGGGCAGCGGCCAGGCCAGGCCGTGGGCAGCAGCTGGGCAGTGGGCAGGCTGGCTGCTGGGTCAGTACCAGCCACCTGCTGTGAGCGCAGGAAAACCGAATGCACGTAGAGGCACATAGAAGCTTGTTTCCAGCAGTGAGGAAAATGACTGGTTCCAAAAAACTTGAGATTTTTCTGGTGGTGAAGGTACTGTCTTACCTTTCTGAAGCAGAAGGCTATAAACGCATCCTGTCATCCCACATGTGTGAAGTGCCCCTCTGTCCCACTGGGGCTGCTTTGGCTTGCCTCTCCTGGGATGTGAGCCTGCTTGCACACCACATGCTCCCCAGCGCTTCTTAATCTTTGTCTTTTCTTTCCTCCTTTGCTAACTATGTTTATGCTATTTTCTCCGAATTTCTCTCAAAACCTGGCTGTTCTGCTTGGGTTATTTGCTAATGTGCGGTTGTTAAACTTAAGGCAGTTTGGAGCATGGGTACCTGGCAAGTGTACTCCAGTGCAGAGCTGTACTTGTCTGCTGGGGATTTTGAGTACTTCAGTGTGCAGATTGGCTGTTTGGCTAAAAACTTGTCCAGAGCTAACGCTGTGCTGAAGGGCCCCATCTCTGTAATGCTGAGACATCCTGGCTAAACTCACAGGTTGTAAAGGGTGAGTTAGAAAAGCAGGTGTCTTGGTGTGGCTATCTGTAGAGAAGGAAGAGCTGATGTGACTCAAGGTGACAAGGCAGAAGGGTTGTGCTTCAGAGGAGGTAAGGTGTTGGCAGGAGTCATTAAGGTATTTTTGGTTTTTTTGGAAGAAGGGTTTTAACTGCAGCCGTTTAAAGTGTGTGGACAGAAATGGCATGGTATGAGGAAGGTAGCTAAAGGCTTTGTTTCTGAAGCATGAAGTAATTGTCTAATTGAAATGACAGTTAGGTGTGTAGTTCCTGTTTAGAGGCTAGCAGGAGGCTTGGTTGGTTTTAGTGCCTTGCTGGCTGTCCGAGCATCAAGAAGTGCCCATACGGATGCTTGGACACCGCAGCTGTCTGCAGGCTGCTCTGCGGGTCGTCAGAAACTCGTAGGTCAGGCTCTGGTAGTGCTGACCGTAGGCAGGCAGGGTGGGGCGAAGAGGAAGTCCCTCAAAGTGTGGGGTACAGGCAGTGGAGTCAAATGGTTGTGAAGAGTGCTCAGTTGTTACGGAGAATGGATGGTGCTGGGGGTGTGGAATGATGTGCTTGTCTGTTTTCTTTTATAAAATGTTTCCTTCAGTAAGATCTGATATCTTGTTTCTGTGTAGCTGAAGATGCCAGTTGGATGAGAAGCTGCTAGAGCCTTCTGCTTTTTTAAAAACATCGTAACTTTACAAAAAAGAATGATCCCTTTGCATGGGCCTTTCCACTGCATGCTGTTCTACAGTAACTTTTATTGTTTCTCTGTGACAGGCTGGTAGTGAATGCTTATATTTAGTTCCCTGCCGTTCCTGGACCATAGGGAGAGCTCATTAGGGAGACCTCAGGATGACAGGGGCCTGGAGGCAGTGCTGTGGGTTTCCTACGTGTTCTCACGTTCCTGGAAGTGAATGTTTTGTGAGGCGTGTGGCATGCTGCATGGTAAATACAGATGATGAGTAGGGCTGTCTGGCTGACCTCTCTGGAATATTTAAGCTTCTAATGGGTGCAGGAAGGGGTTTTTCTCATCCTTGTGACCTGCAGCATGGGGGGTCGGGGTGGGGAGGGTGGATGGGGAGGCATTGGTTGTCACCTTTTCAAAGACAGCCAGCAGTATTACCACTTTGGCTGTTTGAGGAGCTATGCCTGCAGAGCCCTAAAAAACCACAGTACTAATATGCGATTTGTGTGTAATGTCTTTGTTGAGCCAGTCTTTTCATAGAGACAGCAGGTGAAAAATCCTCTGCTGCTGTTTTCTGTCTGAAGAAGGATAGAGAGCTCTCCATGGGGTGACGTTCTGTGATCTGTTGTGCTAGGACTGCACTTATGGCATGCTTTGTTATCTGGAGGCCAAACCCAAAACAAAGGTTAGTGTTCCACGAGGCAGGGCAAGATGATAAGACGCACAGGCCACTGACATGGTATGTCAGGCGGGGACTTCCCAGCATCCCCGGTCAAGCCTATTCCTCTTGTTGCTCTCTCACCCGTGTGCAGCACTGATCCGTCCCAGGGGTGACTCCAGCAGATGTGTTATACAGTGCAGAGAGCTGTGTTAGCGCTGTTTAATTCAGCCCTGCTGGAGCTAAGTTTCTGGGGCTAAGCACGTTGTGTTAGGCTGTGCTTCTTGTGGACACGTGTTTGCATAGGTAGTTGTGTAACAAACTGTAGTGTCAGTAGTACAGAACCATCCTTTCTCGTCTGTTCCTGTAGTTGCAGTCAGTAATTTCTCGAGATGGTAGGCACTCAAAATACCTTCCTCCTTATGTACCTGGCTATTTTCCAGTTAATTTTCTCCTTGCTCCTGTGTTTTTGCAGAATTTGAAAGGGTAACCAAGTGCTTCAAAGCAACAGGTTGTGCTCTGTACTTGGCAGTGCTGTCCCTCACTTAATTCTGGGTGCTGCTTTACACTCCTCACCTTCTCAAAAATGTAATGAAGTCCTACCTCGTGTACTTCACCTGACCCAGAGTATCTTTTTGGGCAATTGTTACCTGAGGTCTATTGCATGACTATGTGGTGGTGCTACTGTACCTCTTGCAGCATTGCAGCTCTTTCAAAAACATGCTTGTGAAGTTTGATCTCCATTATTAGCATGCTTTGAAGTGCTATCCACGGAAGATCTCAGTTGTAATTAGGAACGTGAGGGTCATCTCTGCATGTCAAGTTTGGGTGTTAATTTTTCAGGTCTGCTGAAGCAAAGATGCTCTGGTCCAGGTGTGGTTCTGCATGTTAGATGAGTGCCTTGAGAGAGAACTTCTCCACAGAAGCTAAATGAGTGTAGATGGCTGGAGGTGGATTGCTTCTGACTTTGCTGTCCCTGAACCGTTTTTGAGGGTGGTGTGATGGAAGTGCTTGGTTACCAGCCCAAATGCTAGTCCTGCCTGAGCTAGCTATACCTGTGGTCAGGAAGGTTACACATTTCTTAGAAACAGCAGTTGAATATTCTTGGTCTCATTTTCAGGACAGACCTCAAAGAGCAGTTGTGGTTGCTTTTCCTGGGAGTGTAATTATAGTTCCATACAACCTTCTGGTTGGCTGGCTGCAGAAGGGTTCCTCTGCTTTTCCACCACGCTAAAGGTCATCTTCTCTTCTTAGCAGAGAGCAAGAAGGATGGGCAGATTCAGGTGGTCCTCCTCTTGTCCTCAGTGTTAGGTGCTTTCTGTTGCCCTGTAAATAGTGGGCTCTCTCAGGAAGGGGCAGCTAAAGCCTCGTGACTGTAAGCAGCAGAGGCTGCAGCCCTCCCTGTTAGGGAAAGGGATACTAAGTGGTTAAGATAAAAACTCGCCACCAGCAGCTTAGGCATCATATGCGTTTAATATTTTATGGATTGTGAATTATTAAATGGTTGGATGAAAACATGTAGTACATCAAGCAGTATTTTTTGCTAATAGCTGATATTTTATAGTATTGCTTTCTGTTAAAGTTTAAATTGAAAAACTGATGTAAAACTGATCTCAGGGTGGTTGACTGCTGAAGAGGGTAAAGGTAGCAAATAGTACTTTCTTGTGATAAAGTGTTTGCTGTCATACTGAGGCTGAAGTATTTTGCTCAAGGAGAAGGCTTGCAGACAGAAGTAGTAAAAGTGGGTGTAACAACAGAGTGTGTTCTCTCTCCCTCCAGACTTGTCCTGCCTGTGCTCTTAGACTACCGTGGCTACAACAGGGCACCTGCATTGGAAATTTATGTGTGCATTGTGAAAGGGACCTTTAATGCTTTATTAAGAATGACAGTAAAACATTTTTCCAAAATAGAAGAATCAGTTCTCAATGAAATTGGAGCATCTCTTAAACTCTAGTGGTTCTGCTGTTGGACCTGAGATTAATTCTGTAAAATTCAAGTTAATTGGGCAAAATTAAACTACTTCCGAGTTTACTAACTGAAAGAAATTTTTATTGAAATAGTTTATTGGGGCTTTAACATTTTAGTTTAAGGAATTTTTCAGCCTTAAAATGTGTCAGTTATACAGGCACTGAGTGTTGTTTTTCCCATAAATTTAAAAGGCTTACCCCCAAATATGACTTTCCCTAAAATAAATTGAAAAAAACTCTGTATTACCTGGTGTTTCTGTGTCTTGGTTCAGTGTAAGTGGGGGAAAGCACTTAAACTGCTTTACAGACAACTTCTGTAGCTATTTGTTCTCTTCCTTCTGTACCTGATTTTAGAAGAGTGAATGCTTTCAATATTTTTCTGAAAAAGCTGCAGAAGTCTGTATTTCTGTTCAAGAGTCAATGAATAACAGAGAGATAGTGAACTTGCAAAACTAATTCCGTATGTTCTGCAGATTGCAAAGGGAAGGGCGTAGCAAACTTTGCTCTCAAGGACTTTTTCTTTCCTTTCTAGCCTCCCAGCTGAGAGACTGGAAGTGCTGGCCTGCCTGAACAAAGTGAGACAGCAGCACGCCGACATGATGAAGGTAGCTCCAGCGCAGTGGCCGGAGGACACAGCGGCCAGGACCTTGCTGCCTCCCCTCCTTCTGGCTTGGTGGTGCTGGTGCGCGCTGCTGCGACCGTGCCTTGCCTTTGCAGAGCTGCTGCGACCGTGCCTTGCCTTTGCAGAGCTGCACACTCCCCAGCCTTTCCCCTTGATAGCAGGTGGTCTTTGAAAAGCCACATTAACCAGAAAAACTGTTAAAATCACCAGCTAGGAGCTTTATGTGGGCACCGGGCGGTTGTGAGAGATTGAATGATGTTTGCAATGTGTTGAGAAGCTCCCCTTTCCCATCTCTTTGTGTAGAGCCTCCCTGAGTTGTTTTTTTTTTTTTTAATTTTGCCCCCAGGCCTGGTTAACAGACTCCTCCTCGCTGCCACTGGTTGCCATGTCCAACAGCTTCTCGAAGTGGTGTATGTTGGTTTAACTCGGGCCAGAGCTGCGTACATTCTGTCGTAGCCTGCACATCTGCTAGAGCCTTATGAGCTCAGTGGCCCAGCATGGAGGTGACACAGGGAAACCTTATTTGCTTCAGTATTTTACCAAGAGATGTGTGTGATGAAATGGTTTTATCTGCTGTTCTGAGTCAAGGATTAAACGTGTGTGATTATCTTCTCTAGCAAGTCACTGTAGTTACTGAGATATCTCTTAAAAACTTGTGCTTAGGGATGATCAGGGAGTACATCTTTCATGTTTCAGTTATCCTGGGTTTTGCATTTTATTTTGTGACAAAGGTAAAAATCATAATTTCCACTCTACTAAATTTCACTTCATTTTTAAAAAACATGAACAATATCAAACCAAACACTTCTTATGGGATATCTCAGACACATATTGCAGTATCCTGCTTTAACTGGAACAGCAGATTAATAAAGACAGCGGTTTTCTCAATTGTTACATTTTGGAATTGCACAGGTACAGATTACATTTTTAGAGATTTTGACTTTAATTCCCTTGTCCTCTGAAATATGCAGCTTTGTCTTTTTTGATGCCATGCTTAAGTAGTTCTCCAGGGTAAATCTTGATAAAGGGTAGGCAGGTAATGGCTGTTTTACAGGAGAAAACAAAATAATTGCCCTCTCCCACCAAATACTTGACCATTCTAGATATCCTTTACCTTGGTGCCTGTTTCTTTTCAAAATCAAATTTTAAGTGTTAATTATGCTGCTGTTTGGCTTTTGTAGGTTTTTAACGATCCGATTCATGGGCACATTGAAATACATCCCCTTCTTGTTTGTATCATTGACACACCTCAGTTTCAGCGCCTGAGATACATTAAGCAGCTGGGTGGCACTTACTTTGTTTTTCCAGGAGCCTCTCACAACCGCTTTGAGCACTCTATAGGGTAAGGCGATGTCTTGCACGAAGGTCTGTTGCATTTGGATTTCCCGGAGCTTCGTTGTGCTAATGCACAGTGCTAGCCAAGGGACACTGTTGTCTCTGAGCATTGGTGAAGTGCTGGGGGGGACATTTTCGGTCTCAGGAGTGTTCCCGGATATCTTGTGTGACTATGGGTTGTTCCCTCGAACTTCCTTTATTAAAGACAGATAAAGAAACCTGCAAAATGGATCAATGTTAGATTTCCTCCCCTGCCCCTTATTCTTCTAATAATAATGTTAATTAAAAACTGTGAGTGCTTTATGTTCTCCTGGTCAAAATCTGAGTTTTAAAGGATAAACCTGGGAAGGGTACTGGGACTGCTATAAATGACTTGCTGGACAGTTGTAATCCCCTTATATTGTCCAGCACACCTAAACCCCATTTTGTCTGTGATGTTTGCATTCGTAGTTGTGTGCTTTCTGCAGTCCATGGCGGATTGTCAGGCTGTCAGCCGTAATTAAAGTGAAACAGAAACAGATGATGGACATGAGGATTCCCAGAGTGTTGCTGAGTCATTCACACTCCACAGAGAAACTGTTCAGTGACAAATTTAGGCTTGTTTTAAAAGTATATCCCAAGGTGCAGAGAAGTTAAACTAGTCAATGGTTTTTAGTCAGGTGATCTGGCCAGCCTAAAATGGCTTTTGTTACTGCTGACATTGTGGAGCCAGTCTGGCTTCTGCCTCTGCTCCCTGACATTAACAAGATGCAAATGACCATTGTAAAATGGTCAGATCAGTGAGGCAAGCTGGAATTGATTGCATTTGGTAAACCTGAAAAGGCAAAAGGGGGGGATATAAACAAAACTTTCACAACAGGAGTCTGAAAGCTCCAATAGTATTGACAGCCTTTTCTTTTAAACAGTTCATTTAATCTATATAGTTAAACTTAAGACAGTTGTTCTCAATTTGTATACAATTTGGAAGATTTTTACTGTATTAAAATAAAGTGAGCTTTCTGTGCTTATATTGGTCTAGTACAAAACCACCAAACAGTAAAATTTGGTCTAATAAAAGATACTGCCTTGTCATATAAAACCTTGTCTTGCTTTAAGATGCTCTGCAAGGGGGACTGTTGAGTCAAGTAGAAAAGGAAGTTGGTGTAGCGCTTGTAAACAGTCTATAGGATTGGTACCATATGTTACTGCTTTTTTACATGTCATGAGAACAGAGGGTCCCATTCAGTGAAATTAAATGGCAAATCTGAAATGAACAAAAGGAAGAGAAGTAATTGTCATAAACTATTGTTAAAATAGCAATTTGAAAGAACAGTGCTTTGGTGACTGTTGTGGACATTTGCAGTTGCACTGACTGGAAGTAGGAGGATGATGTGTAAGCCGTGGTGCTTCAAGACACACACTGTCAGTAATGCACTGCTGTTCGCTTGCACAGTTATTCCATGCTTGTGCATTGTGAAATACTGCAGGATGCTGTTGTCTCTGTTTTGGGCATGGTATCTTACGCTTTTTTGCTTTCAAATGTGTTACTGGTGATAAAACTACTACAGGAAATAGTTTGTTTCTATGATTCTCTTGCAGGATAGGGTTTGAGTATTCTTTGTATGCTACCCCTCAGACAAGGGCTGTGACTTAATGTAGTGAAATAGAACAGGTGAACTGATCTTCTGTTCAGCCTAAACCACTGGTACATTAACTTTTTTTTTTCCCCCCCTCTGCCACAGGGTGGGCTACCTCGCAGGATGTGTGGTTCGTGCACTGAAGGAGAGACAACCGGAACTGGATATAACTCAGCGAGACATTCTCTGCGTAGAAATTGCTGGGCTTTGTCATGATTTGGGTAAATAACACTTGAGGTGGCTTGTTGCTCTTTGAAAGCTACCCTGGATGAAAAGTTGGCTGTGGGACTGGAATGTGACAGCTGTTCTGGGCCACTCAGTGCATGGCCGTATTCTGAGACAGGATTTCTCTGTTTCTGTTTGGTCCAGAGTATGTATGTGGAGGCAACTCCACTTGGTGAGTCTGTAGCCGCTCTTAGCTAGTTTTCTGTCATGTTTCCATATGGTGTTTAGAGTTCTGCCCTCGGTGGCTGAAGTGTCCTATTCTTCCTGTGGTGTCCTCAGGTCTCTTAAAACATTTCAGAGTGAAAATGAATGGCCCTTTCAAAAATTGTTATGATTATTTTATAACTACATAATGTTTTCTTCAGAGCTGGCACAGAATAGTTAATGTTCTCAGTGTTACTGCAACACTTGCCTGTTGTGTGGGTAATGGAACTGGCTGTGTTAAGTGCAGTAGAACTTAAGGTGTCTTGGGAAAGCGCACTTGCGGTAGCTAAAACTTTCTCATAGATGATGGATAAGGAATTTGGATAAGGAATTGGCTGGATGGCTACACTCGAGTTGTGGGCAGTGGCTCTGTCCAGGTGGAGCCTGGTGACGAGTGCCGTTCCTTGGAGGTCAGTGTTGGGACCGGCGCTGTTTAATATCTTTGTCGGTGACATGGACAGTGGGGTTGAGCACACACTCAGCAGGTTTGCCAGTGACACCGAGCTGTGTGGTGTGGTCAACACGCTGGAGAGAAGAGGTGCCATCCAGAGGGACCTTGACAGGCTTGAGAGGTGGGCCTGTGTGGACATTGCAAAGTTCAACAAGGCCAGGTGTGAGGTCCCACATGTGGTTCAGGGCAGTCCCAAGCACAGATACAGGCTGGGTGGGGAATGGATTGAGAGCAGCTTTGAGAAGGACTGGAGGGTGTTGGTTGACAAGAAACTCAACATGACCCAGTGATGTGCACTCAATAGCCCAGGAGGCCAACTGTACCCTGGGCTGCATCAGTAGCAGCATGGCCAGCAGGATGAGGGAGGTGATGCTCCCTCTCTGCTCTGCTCTGGTGAGACCCCCCCTGCAGTGCTGTGTCTAGCTCTGGGGCCCCCAACATAAGAAGGACATGGACCTGTTGGAGCAGGGAGGCCACAAAGATGCTCAGGGGGCTGGAGCACCTCTCTGCTGAAGACAGGCTGAGAGAGTTGGGGCAGTTCAGCCTGGGGAAGAGAAGGCTCCAGGGAGATCTTACAGCACATTCCAGTGCCTAAAGGGGGCCGACAAGAAAGCTGGAGAGGGGCTTTTTACAGGGGCATGTAGTGATAGGGCAAGGGGGGCGGCTTTAAACTGAAAGAGGGTATGTGTAGATTAGGTATTAGAAAGAAATTCTTCACTGTGAGGGTGGCGAGGCGCTGGCACAGGCTGCCGAGAGCAGCTGTGGGTGCCCCATCCCTGGCAGCGTCCAAGGCCAGGCTGGACGGGGCTTGGAGCAACCTGGTCTAGTGGGAGGTGTCCCTGCCCACGGCAGGGAGTGGGAACTAGATGGTGTTTAGGGTCACTTCCAGCCAATGGCTTCTGTGGTTCTAATATATGTCAAGATCACGTCAAATACAAGAAAATCCAGATTTTTAGCTTGTTCAGAATATTTCTACTGACAATCATGTCTCAGATTACACCTGTATAATCTTTGTTTTTAAGGTCATGGGCCATTTTCACACATGTTTGATGGAAGATTTATTCCACTCACTCGTCCAAGTTTGAAGTGGAAGGTAGGCTTTTCAATATTAAAGTAAAAATAGAAAACTGGATTTTTTAAAGGGAGAATAATTCATCTTTAAACGACTGCCAGTGCTTGTGAGAATATAACAATCTTCTAGCATTCTCTTACTGCATCATTTTGGTGTCATAATTGAAAACCAGAATATCTTCTACTTTTGTGATGATTTCCTTGTTGTTCACTTTAATTGTATGTTTGGGGAATGTCAGCCCCCTCAGCATGGCTGTGAGCAGAAGCAGCCTTACTAGCAAAGCAGAAAGAGGCATGGGGAGAATTAAGGGCAGATGTTTGTCACCAGCATCTCTCCCCCGAAAGTGCAAATGCTCTTGAACTCCTGTGTACTTTCATGAGATCTGTTTGTGTACATATGTCTTCTTCCTGCAGATGTCACACTGGGTGACACAGAGAAATGAAGTGAAATGTGGTCTTGTTGGTGCCTGTAGTGTGGCTCTGAAGAGGCAGAATTTGTTAGGAGTGCACTGATCATTTAAAGCCAGCATTGTGTCTTAAAATGTGTATTGTGAGCTTTCTTCAGAATGTATTTTACAGATGCAAAATACCAACTGGGAAATTCCTTTCCAGTTTAAGATTTTTGTTCAAGGCCAGGATATTTAATACAGCATTTAGAATTCCAGCTTTCAGAAACTTTGGGTGGAGTTTCAAGGGTTGTTTGCCATGAATGAAATGTAAGACAGTCCTTCCGGGCCTCTCTCTGCTTGCAGTTGCTGAGCAAAATCAGCTGAGTAAACTTGTTAGTCTTCTGCACAACAGAATTATTTATTTTGTCTTTTAGCATTGTGACTGTCTTACTGCTGTTTGTTAAAATTAACAGCTCTCTGCTGGAGCTGGTGTTTCTGTAGACCAGGTGTCTTCCTGTTTGGTTCAGTACAAATTAATAGAAAATCCTGCAAGAGCCGCACTTGGACACCACGGTGCCAAGGTGCCCTGCCAGGCAGCGCTGCTGGGTTAGGGGAAAGCTGTGACAGTGCATGAAAGATGCTTAGCCTTTGTAGTGCAATATTGAAGTCGTTTTTTTCACAGCATGAAACTGCTTCTGTTGAAATGTTTGAGCACCTGATCACTTCCAATAAACTAGAAGAAGTCATGAAGTCATATGGACTTGTCCTGGAAGAAGATATGACCTTCATCAAGGAACAAATAGGAGGGCCTATAGGTGGAGCCACTTGTGAGGCATCAGTAAGTCAGTGTACTGCTCCTCTGGTTGTCCCAATACATGTCTTTGATTTTACTGAAAGTGTAGATAACTATGTTTTATTTATTTTTCGCCCTGCGGAATTCTGAGAATCCTGGCACAAGAGATGCTAGAGACATGTAGTGTTTATTTCTTATAGTGCTGGCAGGAGGTGGTAGCTTCACTACATCATGTGCTTACATCTGCCTGAGAAGTTCTTACTCAAAGTCTTCAGATTAGAGGAAAGCTTAAGAATGTTATTTGTATTTAGTGAACCCGATTTATTGTAACTAGATTGGTAGAACTGAATTTTTAATGGAACCTTAAATGACCAGGTTAGGATAACAGCCTGTTTATTAGATGCCTGGAGGTGATGGTGCTGGGAGATTGTGTTTTCACATGAAGAAAACACGAGACAGTTTAGGGTAACAAGCTGATAATGGATATCAAAACTGAGAACTGGCAGAGATGAGGCAACCAGCAACCCGAAGTGTGGCCCCAGCGCCAGAGCCACATCAGCTTTAACAGTAGCAAAATGCTTGGATTTATTGCAGTAACATACATAGAGGCAGGGATAAGACTCAAAGAAATGTGTTGCCTCGAGACAAGGAGGAAGAGATCATGATTGTTACTCCTTGCCACTCTATGAAGTATTAAGTCCTCTCTCCTCACTTTGCAGCTTGTTATCTCTTCAAGGACACCCATTCAGTTGCCCCTACTATTTAAGAACCTGTCAGTGGGAGATCTGTCATGACAATCTGGTCCTATATCAGAATTTGTGCGTTGTCCCAAACAAATCACCTGTGAACATTAGCACTTACCCATTATTTTCTGCTGTAGTAGTGTGTAATTCTGCCGTGTGTACTGCAGCACTCTGGTGACAAACATAGGGAACTTAGCATAATGAAATTCAGTCTGAGATCTTGTAGGAAGGGGATATTGATTTACAAAGACTGCAAGCTGATTTTTCACTTACTTGCACTGCACACAAACCTTGCTGCCCACCACTTGCACTGGTCTTGTGCCGAGTGCTTACCCAATGTCTCTTCTTCCTTGTTTGGATTCTATGCCTGTTTTCCAGCAGGATAACAGGAAAAGGAATGTCATACATGGTACACTGCATGTACCTTCTTGCTACCCTCCTGGTGTTAGGCTGCAGGATCTTCTGCTGGCAGTCACTTGTACTGTGGTGGTCTTACCAGAGTACAGGCACCTCTGCTGTTGAGGCATATGTGCTGTGATGCTATCACATGGCAGGACTTCTGGTCCTGAAATGAACCGTAAGTTATTTATGCACTGAACATAAACTGTGTCCTGGACGTTGTCCCAGTAGCAGAGCTCTTTTCATCAGCACAGGGTGTTTTTATCAGTGATGTGCTCTCTTCCTGCTGCTTACTTACATTTCCATTCTTATATCAGTTTTAAAAATTCTGTAATGCAGATAACATGAAAACCGTATCTGTTTGTATACCATGTTTTCCGCCTTCAGAATTTCAAGGCCATTTTATGGCATTTTTTTGTTTAGCTGAAGAATCATTAGATTTTCGAGAAAATAAATGTTTATTTGCAACTTGTATCTTATTATTTTGGCATTGATTTCCTGTTTGCCTTATGGCTGAATTGCCAGCTACTTAAACTCCTAACCCACAAGGGATATCTGTACAATTTTTGTTTAAAACTCTAAATTATTGTTTTAAAACTGTTCTATAAAGTTGTATTGTTGATTGCAGGAGACTGCAAGACAGTGACATGTTTGTGGGTTTAACTAATTCCCTGAAGATTAGATGCTTCCAACCTTTTCCTCTCTTTGTTGCTGTGTACTTTTTTTTTTTAAGCTTTTCAAAGCTGCAGGCTTTGCTTAAGTAGAATGGGAAGTTAAGTACTGGTGTACATGGTTTTTATTCTTCCTGATACTCTGGGAAGTCAGCTGATTAAGCCCCAGTTCTGAACATCTAATGCCCAGCAGCTTCTTAATGTCTTTCTGTTCTTTGCTACCTCAGTGCTGGATGTTTATCACAGACAAAATCAAAGTGTATTTCTGCTGTCTTAAAAAAATTGCTTTGACATTGTTTGCACACTTTAATTTCTTACTGTTTCTGATATTTATTTTTTTTCCTTCTCGGCTCCCCTGTTGTTAGTGGCCCTACCATGGTCGACGGAAGGAGAAAAGTTTCCTATATGAGATAGTAGCTAACAAAAAAAATGGCATTGATGTTGACAAATGGGATTATTTTGCAAGGTACAAATCTTACATTTTGGGTTTTTATTATGAATTCCTACTGAAACAATGCTACTGTATGTACAAGTGTGATCTCATTGTTAAACACTCTCTGTGGAATATTTTTAGGGATTGCCATCACTTAGGAATCCAGAATAATTTTGATTATAAGCGATTACTTAAATTCATTCGGGTCTGTGAAGTAGAAAACCAGAAGCATATCTGTACCCGTGACAAGGTAAGCAGTGTGCATGAACTGAGGGAACACCCAGCAGCAAAATGCATGCAAAGTATAGCAGCACACAGAACATATGGGCTGTGGCAAAGCCTGCCTTGGTCAGCACGGTGCAGCTGCACTCCGGGTTGTAGAGGTTTGCTGGGGTTGCCTGCTGGATGCTTTTATAGCCCAAGAGAGGAAGAAGTAGTTGCTGCTTTGAAAGCTGTTCTCAGAAGCAGTTAATTTAAGGAAGGGGCGGGACAGAGCAAGCCTCTGTTGAAAGAGCTTGTGGTGGGTCCTTCCAGAGAAGACCTTACAAAACCAGCAGCATGCATGATCCTGCTCCAAGTCTTCTGAGCAAGAGGTGAATATGGCTTTGGCAAGGGGCTGCTAAAGAAGCAAGAGGTCCTTTTCTCTGCCAGCGTCACTGTAGGATCTCTGCTTTCCCATGGCAGCCTGAGGCTGTTTCGAAATTTGTAGACTGTGAAAAATAACGATTCTGCTCTGTGCTGCAAATGGAAGCAGACAACTCATTTGATTCCTTGATTGTTTTAGTTTTGCAGTCAATAACAATGTGAAAAGTAAAAGATGATTGGTTTTTTTTGATTCAGGAAGTTGGAAATTTGTATGATATGTTCCACACACGGAATTGCCTGCATCGGCGAGCATACCAGCATAAGATTGGCAACATCATTGAAATAATGCAAGTATTATACTTTCCTTTTCTTGCATTCCGTTGATTTTTAAATTCTTGAAAGTGTTTATCTGTCTGGAATATTGGGATAGTCAAAAAGGTGTGACATAAAATTAAAGCCACTGGGCTGTATAGCCCAGTTGTTGTGGCAAGGCTCAGTCTTTAGAGTGTCACAGAGGCTGTGATGAATGAAAAAAAAGAGAGGGCAAGAACTACATCCTTCCATGTGAAGATCAGTTAGAAGGAGATTACTAAAGCCCTGAAGAAGCATAGAATCAGGATGTGCTAATGCTGCTTTAAGTGCTGACAGCTGAAGTCAAAGCTATACCTACAAGTTAGAGACCACTTAGCTCAAACCAGCTGGTTAATAGAGGAACGTTACTAACAGAGTAAAGTAATGAGCAAGCTTACTGTTACTGTAGCTCAGCTGAGGCCTGACTTTGTGTTTATGTAATGCCACAGCAGGAATTGTTCAGAACAAACTCCACTGGCTGCCTGCATTTGTACCTCTGTCGATGTCTGTAGAAGTTTCCCTATAGCATTATTCTTTTTACTTTTCTTGAAAAGCATCTGTACTAGTTTTCCCAAAGATTTTTTCACTAGGATCTTGGCTGCTGAGTAACCATCTGCTGAGCTTGGAAGAAAGGAACACAGAGGACTACACAGTATAAGAGTAATTTGGTACTGCTTTCATTTCATAAACTTCAGCTCCTGATTTAGTGATCCTCTAAAACTCACATGAAAAATGCTAAGATTTGGCAGTACCTATGTATGAGGAGTTGAACAGCCGAGAAATTTAGTACCATAATTATAGCAGCTTATCCAAGTAAGTGTACAAGCTGGAAGTAACAATGATGAGGTACAGGGAACTCTGGAAGAACTTGATCTTCAGAATATTATTTTTTGCCACCTGAAAATCCCACATGTTCATGATGCTTTACCTTTACAGTGTTCCGTATTCTCTTGGTTAACTCCTAGAGCAATGGGTCTGTAAAAGAATATGGTCATCTGTGAGGCAGCCTCATTGCAGCTGAGTGACCATGTCACTGTCTTGCAGGGTTCTGCGATTGTCTAAACAATGATAAACTTGTAGTCTGCAGCAGAATAAAGCGGCTCATTCATTGAAGGGTCTGATCTGAACCAGTTTTCAGTAGATGGAAATACTCTGTTGAAATGTGTGATGACAGCATGGAGATGGGACATAACTGCAGTGCCATCAGGGTCTGCTGTGCACAAGGGATGCAGTTTCATCCATTGTCTTATAATTAGAACATATTAATGCATTTCTTTTTTTACTCTTGAGCAATAAGCTGTTTCAAAATGATGCTATCCTTAAGTCTTAATTTTGTCTCAAACTAGGATTACAGAAGCCTTTCAAAAAGCAGACAAATTTTTTAAAATAGAAGGCTCTGGAGGAAAACTGTACCAGATTTCTACAGCAATGGAGGACATGGAAGCCTACACTAAGCTAACTGGTATGGCACTCAGATTTTTTTTTTTTATTTTTTTTTTTTTTAAGTAAAAGAACATGAGTACCTGTTAAAATGCTGGGTTTACATCTGTTGGTGTGGTGGGCCCTTGCCCATGACTAGGACGCTCAAGTACTGCTTTTGTGCACAGATGGTGGGGCAGACCTGCACCATCCAATCTCATATCTGGCTGGGGGAGCAAGACCTTCTAGTTTAAATGACTTTTATGTTGAGAGAGAGAAGTACCAACTACCTATGTTCTGCACACATTCAAATTCACATTGTTGCAAGCAGTCCTCTCAGGAGGTCCTGCCTGTGCCTTGAGTTTGTTGCACTTGTCACAGTGGGATATAAGTCTGTGTGTGTGTCTTGTGAAACTTAACCCCAAAGCAGGTTTCAAAGGGCACTGATGGGGCCTGATTTGATTCACTTCAGATGTTGCAACCCTGCTTGCAAATACAACAGAAGAAAACAGAATATATGAACAACTCAGAGTATTGCTGTAAGTTTCCGGCAATCCTCGATCTGCCACGGCCACGTTCAGCCTGACCATAGACCTGCTGCATCAAGTGGGTAAAGGGGCTGCACAGAGTGCTGAGATGAGGAGCTGCCTGGCCCCGCTGACACTGCATGCCTATGCCCCAGGGGAGGAGAAGGGGCTGGCTTTTGCGGGGAGTGACTATTGGAGAGCATGAACTGCAGTGTTGGGCCATGGAAAGGCTGGGCAGAAAGGCAAGAACCAAGATTTAAATTCTTAATGGGCTGGGTTCTGTTCCATGGGGGCTGTCTGGTCTGTAAGATCAGCTATGCTAGCAAATCAGCACCAAGGCCCTGTTGTAACTGCCTGCTGACCTGTGGCACCTGGCGAGGAGCGCAGCTCAGGGCAGGGAGACCAGGGCTGTCCGCCACCTCCTACAGTCTGCCGCAGCAAGGAGCTGCTTGCAGGGCTGTCCTGGTCAACAAGACGAGAGTTGAACAGCAAGAGGAGTGATGCGAGGAATATGCCCACATCAAATGTAACAGTAGACCACAAAGGACAAATATGTTCTTCTCTTAAACTAAGGCACTTCCTGCCTTCAGCAGTTGCCACCTGGGGGCTTCTGAGAGGACAGGAGGCTTGTTTTCAGTAGTCCGTGATGAGTGATGCTTCTCTGAAACTGCCCAATTGCCTCTTGGACCTTTGCAAATGATAAACCTCTGTGAGGTTCTGCAGCAGAAAGTTCCCTAGTTTTCTTCCATGAATGGTGAAGAACCACTGTTAGTTTTTGATTTGTCGCTTTGTGATTTGACAGCAAATCCTCGTTTTAGTAAAGGTTGAGACAGCAAACTGTTCCTTGTCACTACTGCTTTTGCACAAGGGATGCGTTTGTGGGCTGCTTATTTCCCTTGTGTTATCTCTTCTCTCAGTCTGAAGAGACCTAGTCTGTTCCTCATGGAGAATTTCCTGACTTTGCCCAACCTTATCCTTAAAAACAACCCTCGGTTCAGGGTGTTTTGGTGCATGGCCCATAACTTGCTCCTGGAGTGTGTTGGGAGCTTTTTAAGCCAGTTGCAGCCATAGGCAGGGCATTGCAGAGCTGTGCTTGCAGTGCGCGTCAGAGCTGCCCAGGTATTTCTGACAGGGGAGTGTGTATAGATGTGGAGCGCAGCTGGTGCTTGTGACAGGTGAGCAGCACCCTGACAGCAGCAGTCTCTTCAGGACAGCCAGAAATAACCTTTCTGCTCAAAGCCACATCAAAAGAAACCTGTCTTGCTGCTCGTATTGATGGTGGGAAATGCACTGCGTACCTCGCTGTGATGTGGAGACAGGAGGGGGGCTTTGATGCTAGCATCCAAAGCCTGACAAATTCGGAAGGTTTAACGGAAGTATGTTGTTCTTTTTACAAGGTAGAGCACCCTTGTCCCTGGGCTAGTTAGTGCTGGGATTTAAGATATTCTGCTGAACAAGACTGGCTAAATAAGAGGAGGAAGCAACTTCCAGTGAAATGATAAAACTTGTTGCAAGGGTGAGAACTGAGCTAGTCTTCCTGTCAGTAGGTGTTATGAACCTGACAATAATCAAGGTGATACTGTGACTTCTCAGCTGTCAGACTTGGCATGTTCAGCCATTCTCTGAAAGTGAGTGACTTTGCTGAACCAGCAGGTTTTCTTGTTGTCTTAACCTTTATCCCTGTACATGCATTTTGTTGTGACACTGGATTGTGACATACTTAACAACAATCAATGCAACTTTGGCAGATAATATCTACCTGGAAATTCTGCACTCAAGTTGTCCAGAACTGAAGGAGGCACGAGAGATATTGCAGAAACTAGAACGACGTCAATTATACAAGTTCTTAGGAGAGACTCAACCTGAAAAAATGATGGAAATTGTAAAGGTAATGTCTGTTGGTGGAAAATTCTGAATTCTGTCCCTGTAAAAAGTTGTTGACCATCTTTTTTTCTCTGTCTCCATGTGGGTTTTGGGTTTTTTTTGGCTTAACTACTATTCCAAAACTAGAGTTAAAAGTCATCCTCCTGTCTATGTAGCTGAGCCATGAAACATACAGGGAATTGGGAAGAGTTTTATCTACAAACAGCCAGAAGAATGGCAGGAGGTGGTAATTCAGAAATTGATTATTGCAGAAATATTTTCAGAAAAAAACTTTTCTGAAAAACACAAAATTGCATAAAAAGCTGTTAGAGTCAGTCCAGTGATCGAGAATGTTACTACTATTATCTTGTGTTCATTACAATTTCAGAATAATAAGGAACACATTTGCTTTGAATTGTGATTTGTGTCCTTTACTTTGAGAACAGATGTCAAACTGAATAATAACTTCCAAACTTCTTGGGGCTGAGATGGCTGTATCTAGAAAGCCTTAGTAAGATTAATTCAGCTGTCTTAAAGAATAAGGTTACAGAAGGACTACTGGATGTCTTACTGCTCCGTTCTTTTTGTTTGAAGAGATGGCTTGCTTGTATTCTTAGTGTCTAAGAAAAGGTAGCATTAAGAGATTCTGTATTAAAGCAGGAGGAAATAGGAAGGAAAACATGAAATGCTCGTACATCAGCTGTCAAGTTCCTGCCCTTCTGAGGGGTAGTTCAGGATAGATAGCCTTACAAATAAGGAGATTAGCAGGAGAGTGAATTGCATGAGTCCCACCTTTAAACACTTCTTTTTAGAACTCGTTAATGAAAAGAAAAACTCTCACTTTGAAAATCCAGCCAGAGGTCTTGGGTCTTGGGGTATCCAGTGTGTTGTTTTCAAGGGAGACTGGATCCCTGTTGGTGCCATAATTACATCCAGCCAACGCTTTGCAGCTTCTGATGCTCAGCTGAGGGCTCAGGGGCAAATTTTTCCTCCTGCAGTGTAGGAGTTGCCTGTTGCAGGAGTGTTGGAGGCTCAACTTCCTCTGAAGTGCTGGAGGTGAGCAGTGGCTAGATAGAATGGTTTGGGGTGGAAGGGGCCTTTAAAGGCCATCTAGTCCACCCCACCCCCCTGCAATGAGCATGACACCTTCAGCTAGGTCAGGTTGCTCAAAGCACTGTGCGGTTTTGTGGTCCTCACCTCATGCTGGCCAGAGCCAGGGTAACATCCCAAATAGCTACAGAGTTCTTAAATTCAAAGCTAGAGTTTCCAGTTAAGGCAAACTGGAAGATGTAACTTAAGAACAAGCGCAAGCAGCAAGCAACAACAAAGAAAAGGAGAAAGTTAGCCTATGTACATTGTGAAACAAGAACGGAAGTAGAATATGTTATAAGCAGGCTGCCTCCTGCCGGTTGTCTCCTGGCAATTCTTTCCTCTAGGTTTGGTCTCAGTCTAAACCTTCCCTTGGCTTCTTGAGTCACAACAAACGACACATGCCTCAGCTTGGCAATGTGTGTCATTCCCTGCTTTTCTTACTAGTTTCCCTATCTTTGCAATGGATAAAGCAGCAGCAAAAAAATGTTGCTAGCTGAAATCCTTCCCTTCTGGACCTGTCTCCTGGAAGCAATGTGATGCGCTCAAACCTTTTCTTCCATGAGTCTCAGTTGCTCCCAGGAAATCTTGCTTCACCTAATCTTGCATCTTACCCAGAACACAGCAGCCTGGTAAATAGGCAACTTTCTCTCTCCCGCCAGCCACAGCCTTTTAATGAGAATTTACACATTTCCCTGAACAACTCCTCTTCATCATACCCTGCTTCTCAGCTTGGCTTTAGCCTAGCTGTCAGCAGGGAATATTCTCTCGGGTCCAAAACCAGGCAAAACCCCTTGGAGGTTTCAGCTTTTGAAGTAGGTCACCATCCTCTCCAAAGTTTGCCTAGGAGCTTGCTGCTTCTAGTTGTTTTTTCACAGTGGTCAATGACATTACTGATCTTGTCTGTCTCTTGGGGTTTTTTTGATATGTTCCAATGTATAGGTATAAAAGCTTCATTGGAGGGTGAGATCCTGTAGCCCTTCATTAAAAAAAACCCAAAGTTCAGTAAAAACATTTAATATTTAGCTTTTAGGAACTTAATTGCAAAACATTTGTATAAATTAAATAATTTCTTAAAGGTAATTATTTTCTGTTTTTGTGGAGATTTCAACATCCTGGATGGACATTCTTCCCCCTGCTTCTTCCTGTCATCAGGTGAAAATTTGTCCTCCACAGGCTGGCAGTATTGGAGTCTTCTCAGTTATATAAGCTTGTTTGGTTTCTGAAAATCGGTAGAAAACTTATGGCTGAGATATGCAGGGATTCAAACAACCAGGTTGGTGCAGGAAGAGTCTGTCAAGCTATGAAGAAATTAAATATTTAGTTTAGTGACGTGTTCTGTCATGCATTTTTTTGCCTTGGTCTAGACCTGGTAGTGCCTAAATGTAACCTGAATTACTGTCTTTTTTTCAGAA
Source organism: Falco peregrinus (assembly GCF_023634155.1). Taxonomy (NCBI): domain Eukaryota; kingdom Metazoa; phylum Chordata; class Aves; order Falconiformes; family Falconidae; genus Falco; species Falco peregrinus. Next base: position 38,313,636 of record NC_073729.1, on the reverse strand, counting down.
TAACAGCCTGGCAGAAAGCATTGCTAATTCCAGGCCAGAAAAGGATCCTCCAGATGTGGAGCTAAAGGCCGAAGATTTCATAATTGATGTAAATATCTCTCAGGGCAAGTTCAGAGTAAAAACTTCTCAATCAGTGGGCCTTGTGTACCATAGTGAAAATCAGAGATACATTTCAATACATTTGGAATGGGAGGGGGGAACCAACCACAAACAAAAAACCCAAAACCAACCAAGCAAACGAAAAACCCCAAACCCACAGGGTTGCTTCAGAAGTGCTGTCCCAGGTGTTCAGCTCAGGGCTCCGAGAGCACCGAGCTTCCCCTTGGGAGGTTTGCTGGGCCTGGGCGCAGAGGCATCAGGCATCTTCCCTGGGCTGGTGTTCAGCTGCTCTTTGGGCACTTCTGCTCCTGGTGACACACATGGTTGTCCCACAACTGTCCTCACTTTGAAAAGGAGCAGCAGTAGGGAATCCTTTGGGTTTTAGCATATGGGTGTTAAAGTCAGCAGTCTAAGAACCACTGCTGTGGGCTGTGAAGTCAAGCGAAGGGCAGGCCCCAGTGGGAGGGTAACGGGCACAGTGACTTCCAGGCTGCTGGTATGGCAAGCCTGATGCGTGGCAGTCATCCCTGGGTTTTGTCTCCTGCATAAAGCACCTCACTGCCACAGCTTGGTTGCTGGCCAGCACTGGTGGGAAAGGAGAGACCCTGAAGCAGAGGAGAGAGCTTGAGCAGTCTGCAAGTATCAAATAGCTTGATCTCTGTTCTTGGTTAATTCTGGGAAGAGCTAGCAAATGGCTTTGCATAGAGTGCATCACAGATCACTTCAAAAGCTCCCTTGCACTGAAGATTCACTTCAGGCTGAGTAAAACTGTAGCAGTTCACCTGGCTTTAAATTGACTGCGCTTTCCTTGTCCATAAACTAAAGTCATGGGAAAGTGGGCTTCTCCCTGCTGACCACAAAACTGCTGGTGTACCAAGTAGATGTAAATAACACAGTCTGAACCTCATGTTTAAAGTTGTGAGCTCTAGTGCTGCCTCCATAGGATGTGCGTTTCAGAAGGGCACAGGCTGGCAAGGGACTAGCATGCTTCCACTGTTTGAAGCTGGAGCGTTGCAGAGCGTGACTCAGAGCTGGTTTATGTAAATGTCAATATCCACCTAGCAGCTTCAGAGCGAAAGGTGGTGGAAGAAAAGATATAAGATGCAATACCAGATTGTTTTATTAAGTAATAATTACTGTTCTATTTTACTAGCATAATTTACAGAAGTATAGTGTGTATCCTCTTTTATTTATTGTGAGAATACTAAAGACAAACATTAACAAATGCCATTTTCTTTGTTTGATGTGCAAGGTTGTCCGTATGGATTATGGAATGAAAGAACAGAATCCCATTGATAATGTTCTCTTCTATTGCAAGGCTGATCCTTCCAAGGCAGTCAAGATCAGTAAAGAACAGGTAGTCTTTTTATTTTCTTCAACTGGCTGCTGAAGGGCAGCATCTTCACAACTTGCGATGGAAGTGATTACAGTCCTTTATGGTAGTTCTTGCAGGAGTTGTGGAGAGGTGGTAGAATCCATGTCCTTGCAGGGCTTTGGTGTCTGTTGTACTGCTACAATCTGGAATTCTGACAGCCTTTGCATATGAACAGTGTTTAACTTGAATACACTGGAAGTCTTAGAAAAATACAGTTGATTTGAATAAAGCTCATGGATTGTAGTGCGATTTTTTTTTACTGCTTTCCGTTTGTATTCAGATGAAAAAATTGAAGTTCAGTGGATTCTTAAATTTCAAGACATACTAAAGCTTATTTCTTTTTTGTTTCAAAGGTTTCAAAGCTTTTACCCATGACGTTTGCAGAGCAGATTATTCGGGTTTATTGCAAAAGACAGGATGCAGATATTGTTTCAGCTGCAAAACAATATTTTATTCAGTGGTGTATAAAAAAGAATTTCACCAAACCACAGGTAATGTTCACATGTTATTTTTCTTGTTCTTAGACCTCTTCACCTTTGTCCATAAGCTGGCTTTTTCATTAAAAAACTTGGCTTTCAGGCCTTGTCTTTGTGGCAGAGCCACTTCTCACTAACCTAGCTTCTGGTTTTATTGTGGCTCACATCTGGGTGTGCCTTATTTTCACTGAAATAGTGATGGATTTGCATTGATTTAACTTCCACACAGACACTCAGTAGTTCATGGATGCAGGTTTCCTCACACAAAGGCTTAAAACAGCACTGAGAGATTAAAAGATCTAGGGAGGAGGTCAGGTCAGTTCTTCTATGGCTTTCCCTCTCTTCCTTTGTTGTTCACCAGCTCTTAAAAGTCACTTCTCCCCCAGGAGATTCACGGTCAGTCCATTTGCTCTGAGTTAGAGTGGAAAATATCTGCAGGAGTAAGATTGAAAACATCAACTCTCTGGGCAACTAGTCTGTAGTCTGAGTTGCCTGCAAGGCTTTCTCTGTTCTCTGTGTTTCCCTTTTCTGTCAACTTCTCAGAACATACAAGTATCCAGCTGTGAGGAGGGAAGAGAGTATGTTACAGCTCACCTGACATTTTTGTGTTTGGAACCTTGTTAGAGCTGCCCTGGGAAGTAAAATGGAGACTCTAAAGCAGACCCCGAGTTCATACTTTGCTTTGCATTCCTCCTGCCAGAGGTGGTGGAGAAGCCTGTAACAGTCACGGCTGTAAACTGGTGACGTATGATACAACATCTCCACCACCACATCCCCCTTGCAGGAAGGTGGGCACCTTCATTGGTTGGACTTGATGATCTCAGAGGACTTTTCCAACCTAAATGATTCTATGATCTAAAAAAAAATCCTTCCAGAATATTCATCATTGTAGAGAAGCAGTTACAGTTGTATGAAGTAAGTTTTTCTCAGTAGAAAATGGTAATGGAGCCACTCTGCTACATGCATGAGCTGTGAAATTTCTAGACTGGAAGCATCATTAGGTTTGACAGATGTCCTGGCAAATCTGCTGTTACATTTCTCCCCTAATGGCTGGCTTTCACTTTTGTTTGTCTGATAATCATACCAGGAAAAGGGATAGCTTTCTTCACTTCCATGTACTTTTTCAGATATCTTCCACTATTTGGGATCAAGCCTCAAAGTAAAATAAATGCTTATATTGAAATCTCAAAGTTGCTTAAAAAATACAGTATGAACAGTTTATTCTGTGAACCATGGGGTTTTTTTCCTTTTCATAAAGTATGTTAATAACACTGACTTTGCGTCTTACTTGCTAGAGGCACCTGTAAGTTTCATTCAACCTCTGAAATGAAAGGCCACCCAGTAGATGAGTGCTTTTAGGTGCTGGAGCTACAGCTATAGGCATGAACAATTTGTTTTAAGGCTCGTTCTTATGTCTTACTTCTGGCACCAGTCTTTTGAGAGCAGTTAATTTCAGAAGGGTGTTTTACAAATGGATCAAGCAATAAGCTTTCTCTGCTTGTAGAGTTTGGTTGTGCCCTGTAAGCATGCTCTTCTAGTTCAGGCATATCCATCTCGCAGGCCCCGGTGGGTTGCAGAGCATGGCAACGTGCATCTCACCAGCTTATTTCTAACTTAGAGAGCTTACTGCTTTCTTGTATGTGTTTGTGGTGCTCAAGTACTAGGTTAACATATGTATCTCACAAGGATGAGCACTACTGCCTTAGACCGTAGCAGCACTTCGGGCTGGTAGATCGCAACAGTTTTAAAGGAGATACCCTGGCAAAGTCAGAGGAAATGCTTATAATAATGCTTCCGGTTCAATATCGATGCCCAAAATACAAGCCTGCTGATCTTTCTAGATTTGCTGGCAATACTTCAGGAACAAGTGCACTACCAACAGCGAAGGTTTCTCAGGTGCAGGGGGTTTTCTTTCTCTCCACCAGACACTACCACTGACTATAGCAGTTGCCATCTCTGGGATGTGCAGTCTTCAATGTTTGTTGCCTTACAAAGCTTCTAGGACCTTGGATTTATTTTTTTCTACTAAGTCTGATACGGAGCTGCTTTTCTTCTGCTTTAGCATAGAAAGCAGAAGTTAATGTGCTATCATTAATGTTTTCTGATTTTTAATAATAGGATGGTGATGTGGTTGCCCCTCATCTAATTCCAATGAAGGAAAGCTGGAACAACACGACAGATGATGAACACAGGACAGCTTCAGAGCCCAGCTGCAAACAAAGGCTTCCTTTTGATAAGTAACACTCTTCCTTTTGGCACTGTTCAGTCTGCTTCTTCAGAAGATGAGTAAACTTGAGCAGCAATTCTTCTAAAGGCAGTTGGATGGAATTTATGGAACAATGCATTTCTGCATTTTACAACACAGTATGTTTTAATGTAGGTGCTTAAAAGAAGTGCATATTCCAAGTGAACGTCAGCTGTTACAGCTGAGCAAACTCAGTTCTCATTTATTTATGAAAGTATTGGCACTGTGTTGCAAGAGAAACTTTAAAAATGCCAATTAATTGTTATTACAAGAAGTTCTGAAGACATGTTATTGGTCCTTCTAGTTCTGATCCCTTCTTAAGATAGTTGTGGTGTTGCATGAGCTAGCAGAAAAACTTGCAGCTCAGGTTTTGGTGTGTCTTGGTTTTGGTTTTTTTCCCCCAGTACCTAGGAAAGAGGGGAGTAAGTATGTTTCTGAAAATATAGTGAGGTAATCTAACTTTTGAAATAACCACAGATGGCATCTTCAAGAATAACAAAGTTAACTTCATTTAAAAAAATAAAAGGAAGGGAGAGGGGAATTTTTTTTAAGAACCAAAGATTACTTTTCTGGCATTCAAAAAGCTGATGAAGATGTGGGCCTCTTGCTATAAATGTGACCACAGTTTTTATTGATGTAACAATGCATTGCAGTGACATGCAGCCTTTTATTGTTTTATAGTGTATTTTTGATACATTTAATGTTTTATTTTTTACTGACTGAACTGCAAAACGTCCATTGTTTGAGTGCTGGCAGGAAAGCAGAGTGACCCGAATGTTTGTCAAGGCAGGTGGACGTGCGCACAGGTTTTGGTGCAGTGAGTGAGTCCCTGCTGGATGCTGCACTGGCTCTTTGCACTGAGTGCACCTTGTTTTCTGCATCACACTGTAATAGGTAGACAGGCTCCTCAGGAATTCTGCCATCCTTGTATCCCTTCCCTGTTTCTCTTGGACCTCTGATGGCTGTTTCTGCGTAATTTTTCTCTCCCTTGTAGAACTATAAGGGTTCTTAGATTCTTCCCTTGCTGGCAGTACTAGTGTGAGTTTTGCTAAGTGTCTGTCCAGTTGAAAAGGTGAATGAGGAAGACCTTCCTCTCCTCTTTTACTTGGGTCTAAGAGGAAGGCTGCTTTCATTGAATAAAACCTAAAAGCTTGAAAAAGCCTGCCCAGAAAGCGAAAAATGCAAAGCAAAAGGTGCAGTAATGCTCAGAAATTGGATTGAGCTTTGGGGGTTTATATGTGGGGTGGGGAAAGAAGAGTTGGGTGTGCGGTTTTGCCAGCCAGGCATAGGTAACCACGTTAGTTCCTGGAAGCTGGCACAGCAGGAACTCCCTCTGGCCGACCTGCAGGACTCTTCATAACTGATGGCATTTCTTCTCCCTCTGTTGTGGGAATGGATAGCTATCAGGCAGAGGGAAGGAGTACACCTGTACTCACTCAGATTTAATTTGTTGAAGTCACCAGAAGTTGTTTTGCGCTCTGCTGCTTTCTTACGTACCTGTGCTCGTGCATCTAAAGGTGATGTGGTGCAACCTCTGCTGTTCATGTCTTTAAGAGTATTTCCTATCAGCAGGTGTGCCAGGTAACTGTTAGAAGGGGTTGTGACCTCTAAAGGCTTTTGAAGAACTTATTATGCTTCAAGAAACAGTATCATAGAGTGAAGGCATTTGTTTCCCTTATATGCATAAAATCAAGTATTGTTCAGAATAATTAATTTTGTTATTGTTGCTTGTGTTTTGAACTGTTATAAAAGGTGCACTTTATACTTGGGAAATATGCTTTGCTTACGTTTAAGCAAAAATTCATACTTAATGTTAAGTTCTGAGACAGAGTGTTTCTTTTTCTCAGATGTGTTAATCTGAGCCTCTCTGGACTAAGATTAAATTTATAAACAGTTATTTTACTATTCTTTTAAGGAACTGCAGTGTGTGGACTTTATTTAAAACGGTTATAAATGGCCAGATGTATTTCTAAAGGACAAACGCTGCTCTGTGGACAGAAAAGGACCTTGGCATCCTGGTGGGCACAGGAGTTGACATGAGCAGTGACAATGGCTGGGCTGTGCCAGAAGTGTCACCAGGGGCTGGTGGGTGGCCAGGAGCAGGACCCTGGGCACAGTCACAGGAACAAATTCAGCTGCTGAAGACAGGATGGGAGCTGCTGCCAATGGCCCTGCACCTCCATCCTGCCATCTGCTTCAGCATAATCTCCCTCCTGGTGGGTGACTTATTTTCTGCTTTGTGGGAAGAGAGGGCCTGTAAAATAGATAGCCCCCCAACAGCCCCAGCTCTTTACCCTCTTACTAACTTCTAACACTGCTGCAGGGTTGAACTGTGCATAGCTGGCCTGTCTGGGGTTTCATCACACCGTAGAAATATCGTCTGCTTTTTGGTGTGCTACAGGGCCACTTGTTTTTCCTCCCGACCCCTGTGTTTGCTTTCAAGTCCACTCACGACCCCTCTGTGTGGCTCTTGGTGCTGTCCAGAGCCCCCACTCACCCTCACCCCACTTCCAAACACAGAGCCAACAGGGGTGTTTAAAACTTGCACAGTTTATTATGCTCCTAGACATGCCACAGAGCTGGCAGCCCAGAGCAGCTGTGGCTCCATGTGCCCCTGCCATGGCTGGAGGCGCAGGGGTGCTGCAGGGCCTGCCCCAGCCGGAGTGGCTGAGTGCGGGGGGCTGAGCTGGGCTCGGATTAACGAACCCCCACCAAAGCGCTAACAGCAGTGCAGTAAGGCAAAAGTTTTAATGGTCCAGAAAGAAATAACCTGCTTACACAGCTGCCTGGGTACATCTATCTCTCAGTTCCACTATACCAGGTGCAGTTTGGTTTCGATGTTGCCACATTCCCAGCCCTTTGGATTTTTCCTGGGATCTGTAGGGAAGCTGGCTACCTGCTGCCCAGCACCAGTGAGAAAGCTTGCACGCTGTGGCTACCACTGCTCTGTGCCACCGTACAACCAGCTGAGCAAGAAGCCAGCCTGGTGGCTTTGCCCAGGTGGGTCACATGCACGGGGGCAGCAGCTCACAGGGGAACCAAGGGCTCACGCTTTAACAGCCACACGGCCAGTGCTGTACTTGCAAGAGGGTAACACAGGGAAAGTGTGTATCCTGTAGCCGTGTAACACTATGGAACACCTGGAGCCTGACAACTCCACAACAGTGGTGGCTGAGGCTCCTTCTGGCTTTGGTCTGGGGCCTTGAAGGGGAGATGTAAACAGATCTGGTCCCTGGCCCAGGCAGGCAGCTTGCTCCTTCCATGTCCAGGCTGCTGTCCCAAGCGATCACAACTATAGTGTAAGCCCTGCACCATCAAGCTTTGTTACCCTACAGAAATGAGGAGGAATGGGAGTTTTATCTCCACAGTAACATTCCTTCTGGGACCCTGTAACGCCTCTGTACTGCTCCTGACATGAAAGTGCCTGTGTTGCTTCAACAGGATACAGCAGTTACCCAGTACCCACCCTGCTGTCTTCACCCCAGTTCCAGTTCTTCCTAGTTTGAGCACAAAATTATTACCTGTGGCAGCAGCTTCCACCCTCCTCCTTCCAGCAGGTCATTCATCCGTGGTCAGCCATTTGTTTCACAGTCAGCCACTGTGCCCGAGTACATGTGATTTTTCCAGATCCCACAACAGCAGGAGAACCCAGAAGTATACCCAGAGATGCCTTGTGCTAAGCAGGAGCACTACTGGTCAAAGCAGTGAAGGGGAAATCTCCAGAGAAGCAAACATCTCCAGGAAGCAGTGACAGTAAGTTTATGGTCCGAGCTCCTTCTGGGCCAGAGATGCAGCCCTGGTATTAGCTCAGACACTTTCTTCAGTTCCTCTTGGACTGCCCAGAGCTGATGGCTGAGGTCGCAGTGAAAAGCACAGCTGATGGAAAAAGGGAGATCCTCCAATTCGGCACTGCAGTTCCTGCTTGTAGCTCTTAGTCTCTGCACTGAGCCTGCAGCTCGGGAGGGTATTCCCAGAAGAACCTTGGCCCTTTCTTTCAGTAGGTACTATTCCCAAAGTCAGACCTCATTCAGGGAACCTTCCCCACCCACCCCACATACACCATGCTTTGCATGTTCCTTAGCATGGTCCATGTCCCAGGGAACAGTGGGCACAATCCTTACTTCAAAACAAGCATGGCCTCTGTCCCATCTTGCCTTGTCAAGTGGAGACCATGAGTGAGGTAGTATTCCCGCCGGAGGAAGGCATAGAAATAATCCGAGATGAGCAGGATCTGCAGAAGTGAGATGTTCGGACACATCAGTGGTGATTCATAAAAAGGGGCATGTGTTTGTGACAGACCCTGAAGGGGTTTAAGAGGTTCTCTGAGCCTGTGAACACCCCTTGTCTACTGCCTTGTGGTGTTAAGCCAAGGGAGTCTTAAACGAATCTATTTGCTGTGCTACCCATGTGATCTTGCAGACATCTCTACTAAGGAGAACTGGCCAAAATGTATGACACTGGCAGGTCCATCACTGCCACAGCTTTTCAGACTCTCTCAGCCTCACCCACGGGCCTCCTCCCATGCAAGCACCGTCATGCAGTCCAACCCAAATGCTGAAGGTCTCCTACTGCTGATTGCTATTAAGCACTTTCCAATTGTGATTGTTTTCCAACTGCCATTTCTATTCAGAAGGGGTAAGCTTGCAGGCAGTAGAAGGAATACCACAGCTCCCCAGGTCAGCCTTAGCAAACAGAAGCTTTAGTGGTTTAACAAAATAATACTTACCAGGCTAAGGCGTGAAGAGAAGAGCTGAAATGTCAAGGCTGTGGCTTCACAGTAAAATGTCCAGGAGCAACACCAGCTAAAAGCACCTCTTCCACCCTCAACACTTTTGCATCTCCTTTCTGCCCCTGTGCTGTCATGCCTGCGGTGGGGCAGCCAACCCTGTGTATACACTGTCCCCCCTTTACGTAGTGAACAGAGCCAGTTATCCCCCAGATTTTCCCCTGGTCCGGGTCAGGGCATGCTGCCACACACACATGGATGTCGGCACCACCCTGTCTGTGGTGCCTGGGTGACAGGTGTACCTTAGGCTAGCATTGCCACCAGCTGCATTGTAGTGTGAAATCGCAACTGAAGTGCCAAAGAACTGCAGTGAACAAGGACACCTGATGTGGAAATCACACGGTCCCTTCTCTCCTCAGCCCCGCTTTGGTTGTCCTGAGGCTCCACAGCGTGACTGCTCCCTTGCCTAAAAGCACTGAGAACACAAGAGTGGGTCTCGGTGGTTTCTCTAATGCAGTCACCACAGGCAAGCTGCCTCTGCAGGGCCAGGCTGGGCTGCTGTTAAGCGCGGGCAGTGACCTGCTGGCTCAGTAAGTGCCATTTGTCATTTAGCCTCTTGTAGTGCCACCCTTCCCCAGGAATGCTGACAACCTCCATCTGAAAACAGCACCGCATAACTAGAGTGGAAAATGTTTTCGGTGCCAGACCAAGCTAGCAGTTATCGTCCCAATGTCCAGATGCTACTTAATGCATTGCTTTGGCACAGTGCCTCACCTGAAGTTTGCTGCAGTGCTAAAGGGGAGGGAGGGAGGGAGGGAGAGTCAGGCTGTCAGCCAGAGCCTGCTTGGATTACTGTTAAATACAGCTGCTGCAAAGAAGGCTCAGTGGCAGGACGGGAGGATATGGAGGACCAGGTGGAGACTGAGGGAAAAAGAAACAGGGCTGCAGATTGCTGAGGTCAGAGGAGAAAGTGCGAAGGACAACAGACAAAGAAGCTTGGAGGTGCCCAGAAAGCATCCACTTGTTTTGCTGAACACCATGGCTGACTACTGACATGATGCATTAATATGGTTAATTTTACTTTTAACTAAACCTCCCTGCAGATATCTTAATGGGAAAAGAAAGAGTTTAGGTTAGTGGTGATGAGGGCTACTTCTTTCTCACAAGGAAATCAGAAACCAGATTTTTGCTCGGTCTGCATTTATACAGAGGGCAAGACCTTGCAGGGTCTGTCATGACTTTCTCAGGTAGGAAATAAAATACTCTTAGAATATCAACATCCACCATCTCCAATTAAAGTTTTACTATTCCTTTAATTCTAGCAAGACATGTAGTTAGAGAGCTAATGAACCACTACCAATTTCCTATAAGCCCTTCTTGGTAGTACCTCCATATCCCACTCTCATCTCACTCACTGCATGGAGCCTTTTTGCTTTTGCAGAATGGGTGTTTGCCCCTATTTATTAAGGGGGTGGGGGATCTACAAGCAGGTACTTTTTAGCCCCTGGCAAAACTGCTCCTCTAGTTTTAGGAGAAGCAGACAAACATAAATGGTTGAGGCACATTCAAAATAAAGGCAACTTTAACATGAAATGAACATTCTGCTCATCCTCATATGAAACTATCCCAGGACTTAGGGACACTAAGAAATAGCAGAGAGAAGAGGAAGGACTTAAAAAGAGTTGTAGCACCTGTGTACCTTGAATCCCACCTTCCAGGGGCGATAAGCCTTGAGAGAAGCAGGGAGAGCAAGCCCTGGCAGGACTGAGACCCTGCATAAGCCCTACATTTCAGTGAGGTATAATGCTCAGAAAAATTGGTGCCATGTCCCCATGTACAAGAAGTTCTCATTTGCCTGTTTTCTGGCCCCACTGCTGCTGCCCCATATTTTCTCACCATTTTCCCTCTACCTCACCTTTTCTATTTTCATGTGCTTTTTAGTCCTGCCATACTGAGATGTCAAGCAACAGACCATGTAACTTGCAGTAAAATCTAGCTGGATTGTGAAGCTGCAGCTCAAATACTACATACAAGAACTCTTTCCCATTAGTGTGCCAGAAGGCGAGGACCAGGCAGATTTCAGCAAGGAGAGGTGGGAAGCTGCTATGCAGGACTACACAGGATGCAAAGAGCCCCATACATCCTGCAGAATTTGCAGCTGCTGACAGGACACCCAATCCAGAGACCTACCCAAAGCGCAGCCTTGTTTGCCTTGCTCTACTAACCTGCCCTATGTTGAAAGTCAACGTGATGGCATAATAAAAATTGGAGTTGGCACTTCCTGCATAAATCCATAGGTGCCACAGAACGGGGAACAGGAGGGAGCAGACAATGAGCACACATGACAGGATGAAGATGTTCCGGAGGACTGCAAAAGAAAACCAAGCTGTTAAAATGATGCATTATTGAGCAGCCATGCTCACACAACCAGCAATGGTATTTAGGGTATGTGCAGGGGGCGGGGAGAGGCACTTGCCAACACATACTTCTCTCCAATAATCTTTCAGTTTGCTTTAATAATTTCCTGGCTAGTTTTTGTAAGAAATACACTATATTTCCCTTTAAAATCAGTACTTCTGCCTTCACTTGAGTGTGAAATCCTCATTCGTAGCTCTTTCCTTCCAGGTCCTGCTCCCAAACTCCTGCCTTGAAGGACTCTGGTAGTGTAGACGCCAAAAAGCCAAAGCCAGCAGTTTTGAGAAGAGCCTTTCCACAAGCATCATGATTCAGAGAGCAGAGCACACCATTCCCTAGCCTCATCAAGGTGATGACAAAGGAAAAAAAAGAACCTGTGGGCCATAGGAAGAGACACTTTCTTAGGAGGTGGTAAGGAAAGGAAAGCACCATAAAAGGAGACTCGTATAGGCCAAATGTGTTGACAAACACATGACCTCAGGAGGTGCAAGCGTGGCCAGAATCCCTTAGTCTGCATATGTGCCAGATGGACAAAACCAAAGCACAACTTTGTCTGAAAGAGCCAGAACTACTAGGTCAGAGGAGATTTTGTTTTCTGTGAACTACTGTCCTTTGGCACCAGTATCCTGGCACTGGTGTTGCTGTGCTTGGCCATAGCTCAGCCAATGTCCGTGAAGGTAACGGAAAGACTCCCAACAATTCTGAAGCTGAAGGGAGTTATCTGGCATTTTAAGAGCACTGTCACATCCAAACCTGTTCACGCCTCTTCTTAAACTTCTTGTTCAGTAGGTGTATGCACTCGCTGTGGGGTCGGAGCATGTGACAGCAAATGTCTGTCCCTCTCACTGGCCACAGTCCCCTTATCTGCATGCTTGGAAGGTGCAACTAAACTACGATGAATCTGGGTTTCCCAGAATTACATCACCTGCTATGGCTGTGACATGCTCAGGGCTAGCCTGGGGCTTCCTGCCCTGTTTTATTACAGCTGCTTTGGCCTCAGCTTTCCTTAGTCTAAAACTAATAGAACAGATGGTCTCCCAGCCTCTTGACCATCAGGCGGGCTAGCTGGGCCTGGGTTAGAGAAGACTGCAGTAAAAGGCCCAGACAACCTGGCAGGGTTGGTCAAAGCAGTTGGTTTAAGCAAGAAACATCAGGAAAAGCACAGTGCTTCCAGACCTCCCCAGTGTAGCAGGAGCTACAGCCTGAGTTTGAAAATCATCAGGAAGCTCTCTGGTGATTTAAAGAGCTAAAGAGGTTCTTTACGAAGCATTTAAGAAAAAACAAACAGTTGCTTGGAGTAGTTCAGTTACTTGCACTCAAAGCAAATAAGCAGATGCAAAACAAAGAACCGCTGCATGGTGCAGCATTTTAAGGCTGGGGGACTCACCGACTGCAGAAGCAGTGTTCAAATTACACATCCTTAAATGGGAGTGAAGCGTCTGAAGGATGGATGTACTTTTTAACAAGCCACATCCCTTGTGCAGGACTGAAACATTCTTACAAAAACGTTAGTCTTCGGAACAACTTGGAGAGGTGGGGAAGATAAGTGAAAATTCCCTCCTCAATCAATTTGAACCGTGGTCCTAAAGACATATTAGAGACTGTATCACCAGAAAAATCAAGCCTCCTTCCAGACACCCAAAGGAAACCACAAGAGCCTGCAGACACGGGCCTGGTTTCGTTTAGTGGTGACAGTTATTGGACAGGCCCTTCCCCATTGCATAAGGAACAATCAAACACAAAGAACTTACATCTGTAAAGGTGGCTCCAGACTGGAAGGAAGGCCATGTACAGTGCAATGTCTCCCACAGTGGGATAGGACTTGAAGATAGAAATGATTGCGATCTGGACAAACATGAAGAACACAGGGTGTTCCCTAGAAGGGAAAAGACATGAAGGATAAGAGGATGCAAGAGAGTCTCTGGAAACTGGAAATAAGTATCAGCGAGGGCACAAATGTACTGTGGGCTAGGCTGATAAAGGCTCTCGTACCCCTGTTCTCTCCACACAAGCCTCTGAGCGCCGGGTAGGGTAGTGAGAGCTGCTCTGCAGAGAAGCAGTGTAAGGGGATGCACATCTGCTCACTGCCCTCACACAGAGACATCATGCCGCACCTCACACATTTATACAGCTGGTCATCTGGGCTGCTCTTCCCCAGCTCTGTCTTATTTGCTAAAAAGCAATGAAAAAATCCTCTCTGAAGGTTATTTGGAGAAGCCCACAGTTATCCTTCTGGTATGGCATGATGTCTGTCCACTCCAAGTCAAGAGGATAAGCTCACTGAGAATCCAGGAGTGTTAACGGGTGTTTTTATCAGAAAGAAGGGTAACATTGTCAGCGCAGTCTGCTAGGAATGTCCCCAAATTTTCACTTTTTTTCTGACAATAAAAAACTTGACGGTCCATCCAAGAGTTCCTTCTTGCTTTCTGACTACAGTGGCTTATGCTGGCAGGGAACAGGCACCTCTGTAGCCTAAATTTCTGCTCTCTCTTTTGATGCCTGTAACACGTTTGTTGCATAGCAGAGCCCAACTCACTCCATTTAAGAGGAATAAAGATTGAAACTTTGGGAAATTAGGAGGATAGGCCCTGTTAAAAAAACCTATCTTTTTCAGGCTTGTAGATCCAGACATCTGATGCCAGCCTCATAAGCTTCCACCAGACAAGTAAGAGTAAAAAAACTAGCACAAAAACATACTTACTTTAGCTTTATTGCCAAGGGAATGGTGTAGAAGAACACGTTGATTTGAAACACACATACAAAGAAAAGACTGAAGTGTTCAAACATCTCTGCAAAGAAGTACCAGAAAAGGCCAATATTGGGTGTCAGATCTGGAACGGAAAGGCTGAAATTTGAAAAGAAAAGTCAAGGTAACATTTTTATATGGTTGTTTTTCACTGCCCTGCTTCTGTTGCATTAAGCAAGCATTGTTTGCTTAACGGATGGAGGACCTATATTTTAAATACATGGAAGAGAAATCAAAGGGGTGAAAACCTGGAGAGAAAAGGGACTAATGTTTCCCTATGCCCCAGCAGGATTTAAACCATTCCCAAACAGACACTTCTCCAGAGATAAAAATTCCACAGCCATGATAGCTCAACAGTCAAATCCATTTCCAATCAACTCAGTGGAAAACATCTCCTGTCTTCTCTAATTCTTGCTGTAACTTAATTAACGGAAGTTGGCTAATGCCTGCTCTTCTCCACACACTCTTTGTTTTCTTGCATTGCCAGTAAAATCACAGATCACATGCTTCTTGGGACAGGGAGTGATGCACAAGAAACAACACAGCAGGGCTAGACAGACAAAACAGTAAGAATCCTTATACTTACATAAACCCGTAAACAGATGGGATAAAATCCCAGGAGTTGAGGAGGAAGAAGGAGAGGCAGATGATCACCACCAGGCTGCACAGGTACAGGGCTGCATACTGCATGGTGTAGAGCCAGAAACTTTTACTTCTCAGTTTTATTGGTATGAACTGACGCTGAAAATTAAATACAAGCAGGCAGATATCCCTTATCAGGTGGAAAGCCACAAAAAACCTGAGTGTTCAGAACATGATTTTAAATTGATGAAAGAAAGCGTCAAACACTGGTACTATAGCACTGGAAGAAGTAGTTCTCAAGCACAATTTGCTTGATGTTCTTCAATCTGGCCAACTAAGTCATACACATTGCACATGATTCCCAGACCTGTGCTTGAAAATACTGTACCTAGGCTGGTAATTTCTGCTTGTGAGTCAGTTCTCGTGCACTCAGTGTAACATTCACCACCTCTGCACAGCTATACTTGTACCTTAGAGGTCTGCAATACTGTACCGCTGCTTGTGCGTTCTGCTGCACGAGCCCACATCGTCTGGGTGACAAAGAGCCCTGCTCCACAACCCACCACCCTGTGATGCCAGGTCTCCACCACACGGACTGGCATTCATGCTCTGCAGAAATCAGAAAAGAGGACATCCAGCAGGCTCCTAAGCACAAAGGATCCCTCTAAAAGGTTGTCTCCTCAGACAAAGACAACTGCTGCAGTCCTGCCACTGCCACATGTCCTGACAGGTCGACCATAAGCCCTTGTCACATAACATGATACATAGGTATCTCACTCCAAGAGGTCCCCTGACTGCATTTGTAAAGACAAATACACACACAGGGGCAAAAACCTTTGGGAATTGCTCAGGGTTCTGTAACTCCACATAAGTGATGTGGCTTTTCCATTTAGTACTAGGGTTTACACTGGCAGATGTACAGAGACCAGCTGTAACTGATGTGAGCCCTGTGTAAAGCACACTCTTATTTTCTCAGTCACAGCATGTTCAATACCACTTGCTGGAACAATGTAAGCAAGTTTACCAAAGATTTTTGGCAGGACAGATTGGAAAGTGCTGGAGAAAAGCTATTTAGTTCTGTACAAAGAATGCAGTGAAGTTCATTTACAAATCTGGATAAAAGAACACACACTAACACGATCCCCTTTAAAAGTTACAAATTAGGCATTCACATATCAAAGCACTTCTTGTTGCTTGTGAACACAGTGCTTCTACTTTACTGCCACTTTACTTTAGCCAAAGTTAAAAGACAACAAATGAGACTAAAATATATAAAGTAAATGCTCCGAAAAATTAGCAAACTGAAAAAGTAACACTGACTCCACAGCAGTTCTTGTCTTGCAAAGACTAATAATAATAAAATTTCTGAAAAAAGTAAGAGACATTCATACCAGATAGTCAGGGAAAGAAAATGGACTAGAACTGACTCTCCACTCTCTTTCGAAGCTCAGAGATTTGAGAACAGGCTGTCACAAATCTGTAGTTAAGATTAGCTATAAAAGTCATGAGGGAGATAGGACAGAAGCAACCAAGAAAAGCTGGCAAAATACTCAATGGCAGAAATTTCAGAGTGGCAAACACAATAAAAAAGATCACCAAATGATCTGTGAATTGGGTAAGAGCCCTCTGCTAGTGGTCACAGCCTCACGTTGCTCCCACATCACAGCAAGACTAGAAAATGATCAGTTTTCCTTAAGTGCATTATAATTTGGACTCTCAGTTAAGTCACTGTGTACAGTATCAGCACAAGAGCTAAGAGAGAGACCAGTGGGAAGCATGCAGGCAAACCAGTGATGAACCCGATCACTAGGAAAGAGCTGCCTCAGCTTTAAACCCTACCCCTGCCTGCCGATGTGCCTACCACCCTACAGCGGGGCTAGTTTTGCCTGGACCAGTGTCTGTCTGTTGAGGCATTGTTTACTGGTAAATGTGCAAGGTCAGTCCTGTTGGAATTCAGGGGCCTTGTTATTGGGGAGGGATAAAGGACAAGGGAAACCAGGCACTTTCACAAGCACACACCTTTTGCCATTAAACTCCAGATCAGCATTTCCGAGCTTGAGTGATTCAAACACAGAGCTCCTCATTCAAACACAGGTCAGTGATCTATGTCGGTGCAAAGGAATTCTCCAGGTCTAAAATCCTCATTGCTATTCACATGACACAAAGAATAGCACTTATTTCAAGCAAGCCGAACACCCGCCAGTTCTGTATATGACTTTCTGGCTTCCTTCTCTCTACACACAGGCATCCCCATTAAGGCTTCAAACTTTCCATAGCCTGAGGAGAGCCACTGTTTCTGAAACCCAGGACTTGCTTGACTCCCCTCTCAATAGCTAAGTACTGTCCCTGCACAGCTACAAGACGACGACAGGTGCCAACAGTTAGAAATCACATACCTGTAGAAGGTAAAGGAGTGCTGGAGCAAACAATGTGAGAGGGTAGAGTGACTGGTATGTAGCTAAGGCCAGGAACACAGCACTGAGGAAGGCACTACCTGCGAAGAAAAAAAACCCCAACTGTTCATTTGTAAGGAACATTTAATATAACAGCCTTACAAACAAATGGGAATAAATGCATAACCCCCTTCAGGGGCTTTACAAATATCAAAACACCCCTTAAAGGTGTTTTTAGCAGAACGTGTCCTGGGCTGCGTCCTTTTCTTAACTACATTTTGAACAGAGAATGACTCATACCAAGGTGATTCTCCCACAAGAAAGAACCACTGACTGGTTTATATCTCCTTTCATTCATGTATAGAAAGAGATTCATGTAATTCAGTCTATATGCAGGCCATGCCAGCTGCTGTTTATGCATGGGAATGCATTCACTTAAGTCATACCCGCATGAAACAGCTGTTACACTCATACTGGACATGCTGGATAATGTCGTCACCAGAATATGTCGGGGCCCTCAGCAAAGCTCTGTGAAAGAGAGCAAGAGAAAGTCTGCAGCTGAAGGAATAAAGTGGCATCAGCCCTACTTTACAGATACCAAAACTGAGGCACAGAGAGGATTAGCACAGCTTTTTCCATGTGGTCTTAAAAATATGAATCCCTTTATTAAGGAAGCTTTACTTGAGGTGCCTCAGGTTGAGCTGTGCTGAATACTCACACGGCCCAACTACCAATACCAGAAATCAAGTCCAAAAGGTCCCAGGTTAAACAATAAAAATACAAGCACCCAGTGCGGTAGTCTGGTTATAGCTTTCAGTCTTATGTCACTTGATGGAAGTCACCTGTAAAAAAGCTTAGACAGCAAGCATCCTGACTCAGTGCACTGGACTAATTGTCAGCCTACTGACATCAAACACTTTGTAAGCTTCAATCTGCTTCCACCATTTGAAAGTGAAAATACAGCGTTACCTGGTGATAAGCCTTCTCCATTCTTCAACTACACTCTCCTAGACAAAAAATCCCTATCCTCTATCTTACCATGTGTTCAATTCTGCACAGATATAAGGAAATGGTACCCAGAAATCACAGCCATAATCTGACTTCATCTCTTTGCTCACTTGAAAACCTAGGGCCTGCCACACTCCCAGTCAGGAAAAAACCTCAGCGGACAGCCAGTACAGTTTTGTCTATGACTGAACTATTTGTCTTATGGTAACAGTGAACAGCAACAAATCGTTTAATTAAATGGACCCTCACTGGTTGGCTTTTGCAAATGCTTCTAAATCAAAACCCGTCCTGCCTCAATTAGTCAACAAGTAGAAGAAAGCTTTCTTTTGGAGACACTAATAAAAACAATCTATATCAGCTTTACTTGCAAGGTCTGGGTCTGGACACTGCTGGAGAAGGGATCAGACTGACCTTTCCCCTGACCCAGCAGAGAACTCCTAAAACTCATGTGACTAGTACAAATCACATATGCTAAAAGACTTTAGCACTGGGGAGTCATAAAAGAAACAGAAACCTGGCATTATGCACAAGATGAATGAAACAGCTATTTGGCCATAATCTAGTCAGCCGTGCTGGTATGGGTCTTTAGTTACTGTTTCTGCTTCCCCAAAGCTCAGTTAGCTGATTTCAAACCAAGTTTACAACTGTGAGTGAAAGCCAGAAAAGAGCTGCAGGCAACTGCTTGCTTTTGAATAAAAGTTCAAAGAATACACTTTGAAAATAAATTGCATACAATACTTCAAGTGCATATTCACATACAAAAGAAAGAGCAGCAGAGCATCATGTCCTCTTACACACAGACATGCATTTCTGCACAAACAGAAAACTATTTGAAGTCATCCAGGAAAAGGAGTCAGTTTTTATAGATGAAACTCCTAGTTACACTGAGGTGAAAGTAAGTTTTGACTTGACTATAAAATCTCTTGATCTTGTGATTTCAGGTAGAACTTTGGCCTTGTTCCAGTCCTGTTTCTGCTGTGTTTCACCGAGATCTTTGTAACAACCCTATCTGAAAAGTCCCTTGGTTTAATTTCTACTACTTTTCTAATATTTATAGAAAGTCATAAAGAACCATTTTTTCTTCATTGTGTTACCTTTTATTGTAGCTAAAATGAAGAATGCAATGACAGTATTGTTGATGGCGCAGGTAGACTTTGCCACACAAGACATCACAGTGTAGGGGTTTAACAGATAGCTGAAAAACATAAAAGCTCGAGTTATATTCAGAGGAGACAGCATCTAATAAAGCGATGTTCAAAGGAAAAACAGATGCATTTTGCCATTTACTTATTCACATTTGATGGGGTCCTCTCATCAAATTAACTCAGCTGAACAGGTTCCTCAGTCTGGAGCAAAACCCACATCTTTGGATTGTGGTCTTGGACACAGTGGCCACAGAGAGCACACTGCAGAAAAGGAGACAGTTGGGAAGATGTCTAAAATGCAAGTTCTATCCTAGAAAATGACAACCATAAACGTTTCTTGCTTTGCAGAAACATTGTGCATTTATTCCGTCAGACCTAGGGTTATTGGGTCCAAAGTAAACACTTTCTGCTACTCACATTTATTGGCTCTGAAGAATAAAAATAAGACAGCAGGATGGAACCAAATCCTGACTTTGCCATGGCAATGTGCAACAATGTTAAATACAAAACAGTCTGCAATGTATACAAACTACCTTTCTCAGCCTGGTGAACATACCATTTTACAAAATCATATGAAAATAAGAAAAAATAACATATCTAATGGAAAACTCTCTCTGACACAGAATAATTCAGGTAATAATCTATTAATGTCAAAACTCCAAAGAAAAAAATAGTTCTTTGACATTAAGTACCTTGCTTGTAGAGTATTTGTTTTAGTTGAAGCTTTCAGAAATTAAAAAAATGCTTAGCATACAGAGGAACAGCAAGACACAACACTACTAAGATGACCAACTGAATGTATCTTTGAATTGTTAAAAACAATTCTGGGATATTCAAGTTGTGATATTCAGCAAACACTTTCTCCAATTGCTCAAAAATTCTCCTAACTTTTCTGAAAAGACACTCAAACATTTTGGAGGCATAGAACCAATTTTGATAACATTTGTGTACTGGCAAGATAAATGGGAATATGAACTGTGCAGACACAACATTCTGGCTACCAAATTAATGACCTTATGCTGTTGAGCCGGCCTCAGAGGGTGTGCGTGAATTTATTTGTTGGCAACAAACATTTGCAAAAGCATCTGCTTTTTACTTTTAAACCGAGTACTAGGGCTGGGGGGATTTTTACATATAATATTCAATTCAGAATTCTGGGGGGGGGTGAATCTTCTAACAATCAGACAAATAAAACCAAAGGGAGCTGAGGGACCAAAGCAGCCTACTGCAGCCTACAAGCAGCAATACTTACAATAATGCTACCTTGAGGGGGATGTAGTGCATTTCCATAGGTGTCTGGATGAGTTCAGCCACATCTGGTGCATATTTATCCAGCTCTATTAGGAGCTTTTGCTTTTTGAACTGAAGAAGAGAGAATGACCAAAGACTGTCAGGTGAGGAAAGTCATTATTTCTTACTACTCAGGATTTTCATTACATGTAGCCCCAGGCATGAGCCAAACTCCCTCTCTTTTCCCACATACTTAACAACTGAAGTGGAAGTCAGGAGAAAGGAGATAATCTCTACTTACTTGAACTTCCTTAATTACCTGCGTCTAGCTCTTGACACAGCTGACAGGGAATTCAACACACTAGAGTTTAATACTTTCAATCTTCCTAAAGCCTGCTTGGATCTCCAATGAAAAGCTGACTTTATAAATTCACTGTTCAACATACAAGCCCTGAGAAACCAAGTCACAGAAGCATGCATTCTTTGTTATTTTGAAGATGGACACTGCTATGCCAAATTCCCTTTAGGGACCCTGTATCTGCTGTGCCAAATTCCCTTTTGGGACCCAAAATGTCTCTCTTTAATCTATCTTGTTCTATGATGCTCCCTATGGAGACAAGGAAGAAATCAGAATTATGAACCCAGTGAACTATGTCATGGTGAGACAGAAGGAGAGATGCTGACAATAAATTCCCAACAAGCAAATTAACTCACATGCAGAATTTTTACACGTCTGCAGTTCTGTCATTGAACAGAGTTACTGAGTTATTTCTTCAACCTCGAAGTCAGAGGACAAGGAAGAAGCACATAGCTGGATGGGAGCCATACAGATGCTGTAGAAAATGCAGCCTCCCTGTTCACGTTGATACTGAATCACTGCCCCTCTTGGATTGCAGAGAGCACAGCATTGCTTATACCAAACGTTCTTTGAGCTACTTATGAGAGAGAGATGGGAGGAATCACTCACGACCAACTACATGTACTTATAATTTGAAGAGATCAAGTAATATTTGGTGTCAGACTTCTACCTTGCTCACCAGAATTATTTATGTCACCTCAGCATCATTGCAAGGTTTTATTCCTTCCTTTATACATTTCCAGTCTGTGTATTAACCCATGCCATGTGCAAACACAAACTCTGTTCAAGGTAAAACATTCCAGGCTCTAGGTACAAAACGTACAGAAGATTGCAGCAGGAGCAGAGGTGAGAAAAGGGAGTGCTCAAGTCTTGCCAGATCCATAGACCAGTAATTAAATTCTGCATACTGCAAACTGCCACAACAACTGAAGTTTTCAGTTTTTCAGGTTTTCAGTACACACTCCCAAATCTCACATCTCCTCTTGTGTACTGTGACCCTGGACTTGTCTGCATTTCATTGGCTATTGCATTCTCACAGATTTCTCAAATTCTTTATACTCCTTTCAGATCAAATAATCTACACTGTTGTGATCATCATTCAAGTGCAGTATGGTAGCTACAGTCACTAATTTGATTCCTACTGGAATACTGCCACAAAAAACCCTAAAATACCTCACTTGTTTACCACATTCAGTCCCCATGTTTATTGATCACTGAGATATGCTCAGATTTATTGCCACAAGGACTGGTTGACACTGCATCTTCTGGCAAGTGTTTTCTTTGGTACAAGACAATTATACTTGCTGGGAGAAGAGGACCAGCAATGCTGGCAAGTCAGCTTACCACAACTTTGTTGAAGTCTTGGATGGCCAAGTAAAGGGCAACAGCAGTTAGCACATCAGTTATCTAAAAAAGCAAGGCATAAACAGTGACTGTAAGCAAAATAAACAAATGGAGAAAGATATTGGACAGTACTGCAATGCTGAACAAGGATTCTGATCTGAATCAGCTCACAAAAAGAAAAAACAAGCTTTAAAAACACTAGATGGCAGATTTGTATGCTGTGCTCACACACCACTGCTTAACCTTGAAGCCACGAGCTGTATCAGAGATATTAATATTTACAAAACAAGAGAACAGGGAATTAAGGGCAAAAAAAATTATTCACGGAAAGAAGTATGCGAGGGTAATAGAGAGAAACACTGGTCTAATTAGAGCACAGGCAACACTGCGGCAGTGCCCAGCTGGCTAAATCCACCTGTCCACTAATCCAGCACAACAGTGCCTTGAGCTGTCCCAAACTTACCAGGCAGTGGTACAGTCATCTGAACAATCAGCACAAGCACAACACAGATGGCTGTTAGCTCTGCGTGAGACCTGCCCAGCAGGGATCTGGGGAGAGAGGCTCCACCAGGCGGCATGTGCAGCCAGCTATATGATTTCTGTCCTTCTGAATTATGTCGAACTGAAGAGAATAGTTTACTAGAGGCATTTGGAGGACTAACTCATTTGTGCTCTCTTTGCAGGCCTGGGGTTTGGCAGCAGGTTTTAGTGAAAAATGCTGCAGCGTAGGCATTAAGGTGGGGGGACAAAATATTGTGACCTGTTAAGAAGTAACCTTTGAAAACAAATGCCAATTTCCCATCCCTCTGTGGGGATACTTATCTAACCAAGAACTCACAGAAAAGGAGGAGTATGTACAACAAGGAAGAAGCCCGAACGTGGGTTTGTACAGGCAAAGCTGCCTTTCTAATTAAACCGTGAGCTCAGCAGGAATCTGAACTACAGGGAGGCTGAAGGTCCTTTATCCTTACAGGAGCAAAAGGAAAGTCATACATCAGCATTTCACAGAATGGGACCTTTCAAGAGGAGCTTTCCAGGAGCGCTTACCATGAACACCAATTCAGCATATTCGATCAGGAAGTGAAAGAGATATATTATCAGTGGGGTCTAAAAGAGAGCAGAAGGGAAACCCATGTCAAATACTGTCCAGATAAAACAACAGGCGATTTGATGAGAAAAAAGCAGTAGTACTATGAGAGACTGCAAAAGGTCATTTTCCTTAGTCTCTCCTACAATGCTTTTACTGCAGGGTAAAGTGAATAATCCAAGCACACTTACTGGTCTTTCTCCTTGCAAAGTTCTCAATACACTTTATAAAAGACACCGACAACTTTGAAAATTATATTCTATTCCAACTTTTCACTTCTACCAGTATGGTGGTAGAGTTACAATAGAAAGCATTTACAGAACAGCTTTAGAAAATATTTCTCCTAGAGAATCTATTTTTTCAGGATGTTTGCAGGTACTTTTGAATGTAGTTCCTACATAGCCTGTTGTTTAGGTGAGTCTTTTATAAAGCAAAAAGAAGTAAGCATGTTAGAAACAAAGCAGCAGAACTACAGCCCAATCATCCTCTTACTCCCACAGCTTTTTCGTTCTAGGGTAAGAGGAAGAGCATGCTTCTGAATTATTCCTGTGACAGAAAAGCTTAATCTGGAAGTACTATATTTGCAAGGTGTAAATTCAGTCTTCACTGTGAAAAAATAAATTTCTTTTAAAATATTTTTTAAATAATGTGATGGTATAAATAAGCATGGATTTCACAGTCTGGGAGAAAACTGTGCTTAAAGAAGGAGAATTTATTGGAGAGAAACAGGTTTTCAAAGGAATACAAAGTATATGTCTCACCCCTAGGTAACACTATGTATGGACATACCCTCCATGTCATTAAGACCACTTGAGGCCACAAAACCCCACAGTGTTTGGAAGAATGAGGTGTTTTCAAAATGAGGAACAGATGTACTGCATGCTTGTGCTAATGTTAGTATTTTTGCAAATGCAGAAACTCAAGATGCTGCTATCCAGTAAAATTGTGTTCAGATTCACAGTGACACTGTCTCTCCCTGCTCTGGCTTCTGCCGAGAGAAACATCTGGATGTGAACAGACTATTTTCTTTATTACAAATCTCCCCTCTTTCAGACTCTCCTTGTGCAGTAACAAATTATTATGATGCTGATCATCTGCACGGAGATTTATTCTGTGATGAACTGTATCTCCTCATTGTGCTAGACACTACATATACAGCTACTGCACAGACAATTACATGGCTCCAAGTTCTCTGAAGTCTTTGGGGCAAGACAGGTCCCCAGCCTTTGCCAGCCCGTGAGCAGCAAGACTAAGCAATGGGCCACTTGAATACCATGTTTAAAATGAAGCATGCATACCCACCTCATGAAAAATAGCTCCAGAATATGGCGAGACCCCTAAATCCAGCAGAGCTAATCCTTCGACCACTGAAACATAC
Source organism: Falco peregrinus (assembly GCF_023634155.1). NCBI lineage: Eukaryota > Metazoa > Chordata > Aves > Falconiformes > Falconidae > Falco > Falco peregrinus. The sequence continues at coordinate 38,289,029 of NC_073729.1, read as the reverse complement.
AAAACGCCTGCATTAGAATCCTGTGATGTGGGAAGAGAAAGATCTCCTAACAGTAAAACTATAGTTTTTAAAACACCCACACTTGTAAGAATCTCACATTGAACTGCCATCTGAATGGGTAACACAAAAATTACACAAAGCCAACAACCAGCTAGACTTGATCACTTTCTTAATTCTGCCATGCAAATTTCTTCAGTAACTGAATGGTCAGTTGTTAATATATTTATTTGTTTCAGCTAAAAATGTTATAGCTGAAATGCTTTACATTTAACTATATATAAATCACATGTATAATATTTACTGATTTTAAGTCACCTATTATGTGATACATGATATCTATGCTGGAGAAACAGTTAACTGGGGACAAATCACAACATAATATGGAATTTGAACTATTTTGCCTAATCAGATGTAGAGAGACCTGAAATGTCCAAAACCACAATAAAAGAGCAGAAATTAATACATATCATCAGGCAAAGCTAAAAGCTTTATCCATTGTTGAAACTTCCTGACATTTTGCAGCCTGAATTCAGATCCTCTGCAATCATGCAATTGCAGCTTGCACTGCAACACATGCACATTTTTCCATAGAATCTCCACCTTATGGAGCACAAAGGTTCCCTGGGGACCGAGCAGTGCATGCAGTGAGAGAAGCCATGGGAAACAGGCCCACATGTTCCGAGGTACAAGGCCACATGAAGCAACAAGAGGTTCCCAGTTCAGCGATATGCTGGCGAAGCAGATTCTGTCTCTGCCACAAAGTTCCTGTATGATGACAGCCCAGACTTTTCAAGACTGATGCTAACTGTGCTCCTTACTATCTAGATGCTTACCTTGACGCTCTAATGTAAGATTGAGAAGGCAGCCATTGCTGCAACGGAATTTCTGGGAGCTGTATTTTGAAACTGTAAGGTGTGAAGTGCTACAGTCTGTGGAGCAGAGGCCTCAGGTCATCAAATGCATTCACACTTTTCACCTTTATTACACTGTGCCATTATTTTCCACCCCAAAACTGAAAATAATTTTATGCATAATAAAATAATGCATAATAGCTGGATATTATTTTCCTAAAAGGCTATCTTTAAAATAAATTAAGGTTCCAAACAGGCTCAGACGCTATAGACATGAATGCCACTGAAAACCCCCGATTAACCTGAACCTCAGTCTTCAGAAGAGACTTTGAATCGTGTCGGTAACAACGTGTGGGGCCAGAAACAGAACAACGAAAACGAACCCGCGCACAGCCCTGCAGGAACGGGGGTACCAGGCGGAACCAGGCGGCCGCGGCCGCTCCGCGGGGCCGGGCCCGGGGCCGTGCAGCCCCAGGGCGGCCCGCGGGACGCGCGCCCCCGGGCCAGGCGCTGCCGGGCCGCCGCTGTACGCGCACCTCGGCGCCACCGCTCGCATCAGCGCACGCAGGCTGGCGGCACACCGCGGCCGAAGCCCTGCCCCGCTGCGGCCAAACGCCCGCACCTCCTCCGGGACAGCGGCCGCGGACCGGCTCACGCGGCTTTCGGGAGAGCCGGGGCCCGGGCCCGAGACTGCGGACCGGGCCTCTCCCCAGCCTGGCGCAGGGCCGGGGCCGGGGCCAGGGCCCTGCCCGCCTGCAGCTGCGCTCCCCGCCCCGGGGACCCCCAGCCCCGGGCAGCCACCGCCCCGGAGCCCCTCACCGACACCCCCCGCAGGCCGCGGCTCGTTCAGCCGCGCTGGCGACGCGGCGCCCCGGCCCGGGCTCGCCGGGCCTCACCTCGCTTCCAGGCGTTTAGTGGGGACGCCACCTCCACCCGCTCGGAGATGAAGGCGGCGAGGCTGGAGCGGTAGAGCGCGGCCCGCACCGTCACGGCCACCAGCACCACCAGCACCAGGGGCGCCGCCATCCTCGCGGCACGCACCGGCGGCCGCCGGCTGTAGCTCCCGGGCGGGGCCGCAGAGCGCGGCGGCAATGCCCCGCCGGCCGGGAACACTACAGCTCCCGGGAGGCGCCGCGCCGCCCCGCCGCCTCCCGAACACTACGGCCCGCGCGGCGGCGCAAACTTCGCGGGAGCGCGAAGGCCGCGTCCCGGCCCGCCCGGCGGGGGCGGCCGCTGCAGGGGGCCGGGCGCTCCTGCTCTGCCCGCGCTGCGGGGCGGCCGGGCCTGGGGCGCACGTCCCGCTTCCGCCTGCCCCGCTGTCTGTCGGCGGCCGGGGCGCCGGGGGCCGGGCCGCGTCGCTCCAGGGCCCACGCCGCCACCCGTGCGGGCCCGGCCCCGTGGCCCCATCACCCCTCCGGCGGGCGGCCCCGCAGCCCTCGCCCTGCCCGGAGCCGGCCACGGTGCCTCGGCCGTGCCCCAGCAGCCCGCCGGCCTCGCAGCAAGCTTGGGCGGGCCGCTGCCAGGGGCGCTGCTTCCCGGCTGCCGGGCGCAGGCTGCGGCCGGGGTTCCCAGCGGCCCCTCCCGACCCACTCCTCCAGCCGGCGGTGGGGGGGGGGGGGAGGCTCGGGGCAGTGCAGTGCCTGCCCAGGACCGGCGGGCCAAGGGCCCTCGGGGCGCAGAGTGGCAGCGGGTACGCGCCCCCCCCGCAGCCTTGCCGTGCCCGCAGCTCCCCCGGCTGTCACGCAGCCGAGCGCCGCCGCCCTGCTGAGCCCGTCGGCCCGTCCGGTCTCAACGGCGCCATCGGCGTGCAGGGCCTATGGCTGCCCGGGAGGCCCCGCGCCTCGCTGCCGCCACACGCCTCCCTTCTGGCTCCGCCACCCCCGGCGCCCTGCAGCCCCCGCCGAGCGCTCACACAAGCGGCCTTTGCAGCACTCGGTCCGGGTGGAGAGAAATGGCAGGAAGACCCCAGCAGTCTTAAAAAATCGAGGGACGGGATGAAAGCACACGTTTCATATGGTGCGTGAAGACAACACTTACTTTCATGTAAGAAACCGACAGGGTTTGCTGACTGCGCTGGGGTTGCTGTTTAGAAGAGGTGGATAATGTCCCAAGTCCCAACACTTTCACTGGATTTACGCAGCTTCAGAGCCGCAGTGCAAACTGCGTGCTGCCGGGGCACGGCTGGCACTCTCCCTGGCACTGGGGGATTTACACGGTATATCACAGGCACTGTCTGGACCAAGGCCATATCTACTCAGAACAGCACTGATCCCTTCACGACACAAAACCACCTTCAGGTGGTGGTGGGGGAGTTTCCTGCCGTGCTGGCTCCCTTGCCAGGGGAGGCAGCGTACCTGTTCAGCCTTGCTTTTGCAGGGCTTCCCTCAGCCGTGGTCCTATCCACTGCCACAGGGCAACAAACCTGGTCCCCAGGCGGAAAGGGGAGCTTCGGTGCTCAGGCTGTGGTGTGCCAGCTCTGCCGCCGCGGGGCCACTGGCACGAGGGCGCTGGCTGGGCTCTGGCAGATTTCCCAGTAGCACAGGCAGTAGGCTGTGGGACTTGATGGCCCCAGGACTGACTGGGCTTGGCACATCCTCTGATTAATCAGAGTCGATTTGTTCAAATTAATTTATTTGTGCAGGCATCTGTAAATAAGAAGCCAGAAATGCTGATGATTCTTCTTTGTGCTAACAATGCTCTTTTCAGTTTTCTGATCAGAAATGCTTTTTTCCCAGCACTGATGGCTGCCCAAGTGACAGTTCTGATCCACAGTAATTGACAGCAGTTGCCTGAGAGTGCTACTTTGCTGAATAATTGGAATACAGTCATGTGGTTAAAGCTGCACTGCTCCAAGATGCTGGTTTTGCTAGTCTGAGCTGCGCCATATGCTTTCCAGCACCACCTGACGCAGCACAGGGAAATGGAAGCCCTGAAGAAATTCAGATAACCTCCGAGGGCACCAGGAATCAGATGTGAAATCATGTCGCTGCAGTTCTGTGTTTAACTGGAGTGCAAAAGCCAACTAAAATGAAACATCAGAATAATAATTCACGACAAATGCAGCAATTATTTCTGGAGCATAGGTTTGCTCAAATGCTTTTCCAAGTAGGAGATCCTGAGGCTAGCAATAGGGTGATGTTCATAAGCGAAGTTCACATGTTTAGCCCCCTCAAAGCATCAGATACACAAGGCAAACATGAGTGGGTTAAGTGCTAGAGTCTTAGTATCTGCCTACAGACTGACAATAATTTGGGAGGTTGGACCTGGGTCTTTAGGGAGTTGTGATAAGCACACACTCACTGTGTGGTTCTGCCTTTTGGCAGTAACTTGTGAACTTACTTTCAGCCAAATGAGACACGGGAGCAGACCTCTAAAAACCTCAGGGTTCCTACAAGGTTTGTGGAAATCAGGAAGAGGTTAGAGACCCAAACTGGTATGGGTTTGGGAAAGGCAATAGTCTGAGATCACCTGGCAGCGTGTGCTGTGTAGCTCAAAGGCAGCGCAGCACAGATGGCCGCTTTCCCAGGCAGCAGTGAAGAGGCAGGGGGGGACGATGGCAGAAACAACAGGGAAGAGCTCTCAGGGACTATCAGAGACTGATGCTGAGCGTTGAACGGAGATGTGCAGCAAAGAACTGTAAAGATGCAAACCAGAAAGCCCCAAGAAATAAGGGCTTGCTTGTTTTTTTTCAGCAGGGGTATAATCCTGATCTCCTGTGTCCTGGTGTTTACCCCAAACAGATGGTAGTTTTTGCAGCATTGGGGGTTTTACCTGCTATCCTTTCTTCCTGAAATTCCTTGCTGTAGAAGTGAGCTGGTACCAACATGCACAGAGGGCTTGGTATAGTGAAGCATGGGAGCAGTTTAACCATCTGAAGTTTGAGTATCTCCTACCGTGGTACCACTAGCAGTACTGCAGTGGGGTGGGGAAGCGGTTGTTGGTCCACACAGGCAGCAGCAAATGCAGCTCTGAAGGGGATTTACTCTCACTGCCTACCCTGAAGCCTCCAGTTTTTGTTGCCTAACAAAAAAATGCATATACAGATGGAGCCATAAGGTGACTGAGAGCTGCTGTTGGAAGCTTCTTCGCTTCATTGAGTGCATTGCCTGTGTGGGGCACCCACACAGATAATTTAGGTGATGAGTACAACCTGGTGATGTTTCATCACAGAACTTTCATAAAACACTGTTTAAGACTGAGCCAATTCAGAGATGATTCATCTTTGTTCCTGCAAACAGATGCTGGTTTGGGCACTTTTTATGCACCCTGTTGGAATTATGCAATGGTGACATTTTTCTGGGTAAACAAAACACTCCTTTTCACTGTACAAAATAGGTGTTCTGATTCCTTAGGCTCCCTACAGTCCTTCCTAACAGCTCTTCCAATCTAAGTCAATCTTTTTGCACTCAGGAGACTACAACTATATGTATTATTGTAGCTAAGATCTGATCAGGGCCCAGTGCAGTGGTGTTTGTAGTTCGAGATGCTTCCTCTTCCTATGGGATCTATTCCACCCCATCCCCATGTCCCCAAGGGATAATTTTCACCCACCATTTATTTTGGCCAAGCTGTCATGTTTTATTTCCTTGCAGTCAACCACTTCAGTGCTACACTCTGTTCTCTGCTTCTGCCTTTCCTACCACAGATCTTACACAGCAATAGCTGCAACATAGTCATTATCATTTCTCAGTGGTTTCACTTTTCCTGTGAAGTCTGCTTTTATGTACTCTATCTTACATACCAGGATCCTTTATTGATAAAACACTTCAGCTGCTTTTTCCAAGTTGTCTCCTGTTGGGGTTTATTGGCTAGAACACCTGCCAGCTTTTGGTTTTGCCAATGAGAAAATACCCACCCCCAGGCCAAATGCATTTGTGTGGGCTACATTACTTCTTTTCTTCGGCCTTCTTGGGTAAAAACTGCTGTTAAATTGAAGGGTATTGCTGTTTTTATAAATTGCTGGGAGAAAGGTGCTTGCCTTTTATTTACTAACTTGGAAAAGACGAGATTTTCCTAGCAGGCTGGAATAGCAGTACTGTAGGTATCTCCCAATCTTCTGCTGATTGACGGAAGACAGTGTGAGCTTTATGGTCTTTTACAGAGGTTGGCAGTGGTTTGTATCAAAAATAGAGTCTGGGTGATCAGCTGTTCTTCTTTGGCTTCAGAGAGGCAAGCGAATAAATTGCACTGCAGATTTCTCTGGGTGGCTTCATACCCCAGAAACTTCCTTTAAATGAAAGACAGATCTTTTTATAAGAAAGGAAATCAGCTTTTCTCGGCCCCCAGAAAGATTGTATTTGTGGTGCCACACTGAACATTTTCCAGAGTGAGTTTTAAATTGCAACATTAAAAAAATAAAAATAACCAAAGAGGAAATCTGTAATTCCTGGCAGCTAACTTTAGCCAACTAATCATCTAGTGGAAGCTCGTCATCTACACGAGGGAGAGATGGGCTTGTCCAGAGAGCTAAAAACTTAGTTCAGACATAGGTGGGGAAGGGCCAAGCTGATTACATCAGCTGGACATTGAAACTCTGGACAGCTGAAATTAGGCAAGATTAATCTAAAAGGTCTGACAAACAGCACTGTTCAGCTTTTGGGCATTGTCTAAACAATTACAAACTACTCACCTTGACAGCAGCATCTTAAAAAATGAGCTGTCTCACCAGCTGGTGTTGGCTTTGCCGTCATTCCATGCAGCCTACTCAGCTGTACCGCCTGGGCATGTGATCAGTTCCCGGTAATAACATTGTCATGCACCTGGCACCCTTCTTCTGGGGAGGTCCCCAGTTAAAATCCCTTGCCGGGCTGCAGTGATGATTGCTCATATCAGACTTGTGAATGTTTATGGATTTGGTTGTCAGTATCACACTTCCCATTGCAGTAGCTGCCTGGCAGAGCCACCTGCTTTGCACCTTTCTTGGCAAGTCTGAGAAAAAAACAGAGTAAACACAGTCTTGCAGGCCAGTGGGTGTCTTAGGTCTTTTTTCATACTATGAGAAGCACTTCAGGTGTAATGGGTTCATAGGTCACTGGTTTAACAGTTCAGAGTAGTTCTGTACCGTATTTCAGCAGTGCTTTACTTTTCCACAGTATTGCCCGCTTGGAGGGTTTGAGAACCGTCTGCAACAGCCGCTGGCCAAGTGGCTGAGGGCTACCTAGAGTTTGGGACAACCTGCCTCGTGGTCTGTTACACGTCCTGTGTTCACCAAGGGCACAGGCCCATGTGCAGAGGTCCGCCCTGTTGTGGAAGCACATCCACCAGCTGGGCTAAAGAAAGGAAGCAGAAAGAGGAGGGGAGGGAACATGCAGGATGTGTGCACTGCTGGGCTGACATTACAGATTTCCAAGTCAACATGATTTGCTTCATTGGTGAGGAACTCGGGAAAAGAATTGAAGCCAACAGGGTGTGATGGATGGAAAAGCAATTGTTAAAACTAGCTGTTCTTTTTGCTTTGCCTTGTTCACTTGACATGGCAAATGGAAACAGGCAGATGAGGGAACTCAGAAAACGTGCTGGGCACTTGGAAGCTTGTCAGCTTTTCCCAGATAGACCTAACCCAACTTGTTTACCTCCATCTGGGATCTGCCACACAGATGGGAAAGAAGTATCTATCTGTGCATTACCAAGACTCTTGGCAAACCAGCCCTTGCCCAGGTCACTCCTCTCCACCCTCCTCTGAATTTCTCTTGTGTCCTCACTGGATTGTTCCCAGGGTGTGTTGCTAGCTGCAGGAGCAGCGTCTCCTCCCCTACCAGACCTTTGCTGTGGTACCTAGTTCACCTTTTCCAACTGCAGTAGTCTGCTGGAGCACAAACATCCCCACTGCAACAGGGAATCACAGGTAGGGTATTTGCTGCTATCAGCAAGGTTTGGAGAGATTATTTGTAGTTCTTTTTTCAGCTTTGGGAACAGTCTGGCCAGAAGAAAGTCGTTAAGTGTTGGGAAAGAGAAAGCAAGTGTTTAAAATTTGGCTGTTTGCTACAATGGGCTGTCTGCAACATTAACCAGAGAGGCTGGTGGCTTATGCCAGTGGCACTGGAGCTCTGCCTTCCTAGAGAGGTGTGTTCATGGAAAGCTGCTCGAGAACCATGTGCTTCAGCAGTGACCTGTCACAGAGGTAGGGGACAACATGTGAGCCATCACAGAGAGCAGTGTGTTGGAGTGAGTCCAGGGCAGCTGGCTCTCTGCTCCCAGGCTGTGGGTCTGGAGCAGTGTCACATCCTCTGTTTCGTGCAGAGCCATCCAAGGCCTTGAGAAATCAGCAGCTCGTATATATACAGTGTGTATGACTGCTACTCCAGAGGTCGTGTGACTGTGAAGCTGAGGCATTCAAACAATTACATTTGTACAAAAATCCCAGGAATTAAAGATTTTCTTTTAAACAAGCAGTGTAAAAGTGCTGAGTCCACAAACCTCACTTCTTTTATCTCCCTTAGCTGGCAAAAATCTCACTATGCAGGGGCCCATTTTAAATAGCACCTCTCAAATCCTTCATTTAACCTCAGCCTCAATCTTGAAGCCTAGAGGACTGTAACAGGGGCAGGCCAGGGCTCCTAGACCAGCAGTGAGGATACTGAGCATTCCCCCTTGAACTTTGGGATTCAGGAAAAAAGATGGATACTTCTCTAGTGGTGAATTTTAGTGGGCAAAGGTACCATGTTATCAGGACATGCACACTGTCCAGGCTGTGAGAGTACGGTTAGCAGTCAGAAACACATCTGTGAATGGAATTATTTCTCTCTCCCCTTCTTTGTACAGCGGCACTGACTAAGAAGTTAATAAAGATGGTATAAAACATTTCTACCTCCAGCTGCCCACCAGTTACTGGCGTAAGTCCAGGTCATCCACTCACCAGTCAACAGATCAGAACCACCCAACCACCTTCACTGATCAGTCCTTCAAAGATGGAAGAGGCTCAGGCTCTGCAAATTCTCAGACTGTAGATAAAAATAAATGCAAGTTAAACTTTGTCATCCAGTCTTGACAAAGCTGTATTTGGAACAAGGCTTGGTTAATATGTTGTTGCCGTAATAACAACCTGGAGCTGAAGCCAACCGAAGCACTTGATACAGAGGGATTAGTCCAAACACAACTGCCACATGCTATCAGGAGCTTGAAATTCAAAGTTAATCTAGCCAAGGACAGCTCAAAACTTTTCTTTCAAGATTTAAGACAAATTCTGTCTAGAACTGCCCGTTCAGAGAGGAGTGAGGAGCTGAGCTGCCTCAAGATGAACAACATCTTGTCATTTGGAAAAAAAACCCCAAAAACCCAACCCCAAATATGTACAAAGGAATAAAAGGAGTATGACTGCTGTGGATGTAGGTGACTGTTGGAGCCAGCGATGAGGCTTTTGAGCAAGGCAGGGGCTCAGCGCGGTCCCAGCCCCTTTTCCATCACTAGAGGTCCCTCGCTCTCGGAGCCAGGAGCGCTGCAGCAACTGAGCCAAGACCTTTGAGAGCTCTCTGGGTTTCACAAATTTCACGATTAACTGTCACTCCAGTGGTTTTTTAGGTTGCTGCTCTAATTCTTGTATCTAGCTAGGCCCTGAAGCCGTTAATGCTTTCCTGGACAATGGGATCGCGCATCTGGACATGACGTTACTTGCATCCTGGTGGCAGATTAACCTGGCTAATAAAACACATTGCTATTGATCCCCTCCCCTCTCCTTGCTGAAGGCAATCACGTTGTCTTTGCTCCAAGTACATCCAGCGCTTTGACTTCTGCATATCTCTGTGATTTTAATACATCAAAGAGCCTAACAGCAATTTTAATGTGGCAGCAAATTTGCAGCCAGTTCTGCAGTACTCTAGACAATATTTTTGCAACTGAATGGACTTGTGGATCTTCTAGATTCACTCATTTATAACAAATACATGGGGTTTGTTCTGGTCAAGTAAAACATCGGCTTTCAAGGCCTTTATATCAAAAGGTTGGGTCTGATCCAGGATCCCAAGGACACAGGCTGAGCATTCGCAGCTGGCAGCCCTGTTTCCTTCCTCCTTTTCAAGCAAAATAAAACAAGGCAGGTCTGTAACAGCTGGAGCAAGGGAAGGCTGGAAAGGCAAAGTGGTTATGAAAAGCAGCTCTGTATATCACACTCTCTTTTATTGTCCATATTTTCCTCTGTGGAGGGCCAGTGGGACAAGGTCTCTAAGGAAAACAGGTCTGTGCGTTCAGCTTGGGTCTGGCCCACCTGCCTTTGCAAAGAGCAGTGAGGGGGTGCGTTACCAAGCTCAGCCCTGTCCCAGCCGGGGAGGACCTAGATGGCTAAAATGGACTTTACATCTCTCCCATTATACAGAAGTTATCAATTCTATATAGTCTATATATTCATTCTGAAGCCCAAGTGCACCTGTGTCCTACTAGCAAATACTCTAGGTCAGACCTTTTAAACCACAAATTGGTTTTTATTTGCATACCTATTACCGTGAAAAGCCTGGCTATAGAAAACACTACCAGGTGTGCGGGATTTGGGAGCTCAAGTCTGGTTGCCTGTCAGCTTGATGGTTTCTGTGACCACTGTGATCTGGGGGACAAAAGCCAAGCAAAAACAGGGGTTTCTTCTTGCTCTCTCATAACCTGAAGTACAACAGTGCTTTCCACACAGGATGCGCTGCGCTGCTGAGGAGGGGGTGGGGACACACTTCTCCTTCCCTGGCTGGGATTGGAGCTTGCTCCCCCATAGTGACACCATCTTGCAGGTGTTGCTTTGCCTCTGCCAGGCTGCAGACTGAACATTTACTTTATGCTAGAATTAATTTGTTCCTCTTGATGCTAAAGCCGGAGTTTGCAGGGAGTTGAGTCAGGGCTGAGAGCTGCCTCTGCAGTGGGGATGCAGCAACCTGACCCACGGTGTGGGCACTCTGCTGTGGCCCCAGGTGAGTGCAGGATGTCCAGCATCTTACTGGGACCATTGGCTGGGGCACTGCATGGACCCCATGGCTACTCCAGCTCTCTGAGACTCCCCCACGCACAGCCACACTGCTGCGAATCTGCACAAAAGTGCTGCTGCCCACAACTGCAGCTGCCCCCACTCCACACCATTTCTGTCTTCGCTGGGATGAGGAGCAAAGGAGCTGCCCCAAAACCACGTTCCCATGTAAATGGTCCTTCACTGGAGGCTTTTCCCTTGCACACACTGCCTCCTCCCTCATGGATAAGGGGCTGCCCACAGCTTGAAAATATGCTGAATTTTCTAATTACAAAAGTTTGCACATCAGGGTACAGCTGGGACTGTCCTTCTCTCACCCACACCACCCTGATCCCGAAGCCCTGGTGGCCCCAGCCGCCCCAGGTGATGGGTGATGCCGGTGGGCTGTGAAGTGCTCCTGGGCTGCCAGGAGCTCCCTTCCTGCTGGCACCATTGTATCAGCTGGGCTTCCCTGGGTGACCACATGACCCCCGGGGGGGGGCAAACATCCATCCCACCTGACAAACCCCACTGGACCCCACAGGCAGGGCCAGAGCCACATGCTCATGTTTTCTGCCCCAGCAGCAGGTGCAACTCAGGATGTTCCTACCTCACCCCATGGCCTCATCCAGATGCTTCCAGGCTTAGGGTGAAAAAACGGACCTCTGTCCTCCTCCAGCCCTGGTGCAAGGTGGTGACCATGAGCAAGCAGCTGCGGGAGCTGCCTGGGATTGTTCTGCCCAGCACAGCCCGTGCAGAGGTGCCAGCATCACCGTGCCTTATGCCAGCCCTGGCATGCCTGCGGGAGCCAGTGGGCTGGGGCGGGCAGACAGCAGCCTGGGTGAGGTGGGCACTCCCAGAAGAGGAGTCTCCGCTCCCTCTCCTTGTGCCAGGCAAGCACTGAGGGCTGGCTCCTTGCCGGGCTTAGGGTGAGCCTGCCCGGCACAGGTCACCCCAACCCTGGGCACTCCTAGAGGTCTCCCCATGGCACCAGCATGGTGGGGATAGAGCCTCCTGTTCCAGACGGGGTGTCTGGATGAAAAGAAGGGGGACAGGTGTTGGCAGGGAGGGGGTAGAAGTTTGATCAAGGCAGGACGGTGCTGGCAGGACGCACTGGGCAATACTTCGGGGAGAAGGGCTGGAGGGGAGCCAATGACTGGTGCTGAGGACTGGGGTGCTCAGACTTGCCAGTGACTCAGCTGGTGACCTCTGGGCCTCCTGCCTCCCCAGGCCTGAACCTGGGGCTATTCCTGGTCACACATGAAGCTTTCGTGGTGCGTAACTTGTCTGGCCGCGACTCTGTCACTGTTCAGACACTCAGCATGGCTGCTGGGGTGCTCAGCCTTGTGACCAGCTTGCCAAGAGGAGTCACCCCTCAGCTGCTTTGTCCTGTGGGACCTGGGGCTCGTTGAAGTCCACACCTAGCCTGTCCTGTGGTGTGTGACTCAGCTGCCCTGGAGACCCTTCCATCATGCCCATCACATGTTGTTCTGAGCTTCTAACCACAGCTTCCACCCTGTGGCTGGGCAGCAGGCACAGGGCCTGGGGGGCTCAGCAGGGCAGGAGGTTTTGCTGCTGCCTCTCAAGAAGAGGTTGATGACCCTGAGGGCAAGGTCCTGCCATTGTGTGCTGATTAAAGGGAGCGTTAGGGGTCTCTGACTATGTCAGGGCCTCGCCACCCCTGAGCTGTGAGCTCTGGGGAAGCAGTGGGGCATTTGTGGCCAACATCTGGAGAACTATGTCCTCCCCATGGCTGCCACACCAGAGCATCCCTGCACCCTGAGATGCCATGCCCCAGCTCTGCCCTGAATCCCTGCCCTGCCCCCACCAAAACCAACCCTGTGTCCTGCCTGGTGAAGGATAAGAGCACTGGGGTGCACCTTGTCCTGTTGGGATGCACCCTGTCCCATCAGGGTGCTCCCACTGCCCACATCTACCTGTGATGGCTCTTCCTGCCCCCACAGGGAGGGACCCCAGGGCACAGGGGACAGCAGAGCATCAGCCCCCACGGGGCTGAGGCTTGCATCCCTCCCTAGGTCAGGAGGGTGTTCCAGACCGAGTTAGTGCCATAGCAGCACCTCTGCTATCTGTGTGCTGGCATGCTGTGCTGTGCTCCAGTGCTGCCCGCCCGTCTGCCACAGAAACCGCCATGGTGTGCAGGTGTTATAGAACAAGCAAGCTATCGGGCTGCAACAAGGCTTTACCCTGAAGCAAGCCCACAGCTGCATATTATCAATGTTAATTAACCCACTGCCTTCATTCCTCTACATGCAGGGGTCCAGGGGAGAGGGGTGCAAGCTGGGCACTGTCCTCACCAGCCCAGCACCCATACTACATCTTCCCGTTCACACACCAACAGGCTCTTCCCACCTGCTGCAGAGAGTAGGCTGGGGCTGTGATGTGTCACCTGGCAGGGAGGGCAGATGGACAGACCCTGGGGGTCACCCCCATGGCACCCCTCGCTTTGCTGCTCCCCTGGGCAGCTGCAGGGCACCAGTGGGTTCGATGGCCACAGCAGGGACGTATGTCTGGGTGATGGGGCCATGGAGGGGCCAGCCCAGGCTGTGTGCAGTGTTTGGAGGAAGCTCTAAGGAGGTGCTGTCCCTGTTCCAAACCTGTCTCTCCAGCTCCTTGCCACCCCTGGCTCCACTCACCCAGACCAGCTCTCCCCAGTTTTTGTTCCCAGGGTGATCCCTGGTGTTTTGGTCAGTGCCTGCCCAAGCTTGTCAGCCTGCATCATGGTGGCAGGAGGCAGCAGGAAGGTCTGCTGGACACGCTCCTCCTGCTGCATGGCCTCGAGCACAGCCCCAGCCACGCCGGTGCCACCCTGCTGTGCCTGCAGCAGGTGGGCACGGAGGGGATCCTGGCTTGAGCACCGAGCTGCTCTCTCACCTCTGCCAGACCTTAGGGAAGCAGGGCGGGGGGGTGTGCCGCCCTCCTTGATGTGTCAGTCAAATTAATTCATCTTCATTCTGCTCTGGCTTTATTTCTTCAGATTGCTGACAGAAAGAGGTGGCGATAGCAACACTACCTTTAGCTTCCTGGTTGAAGGGCAGCACAGGAGCAGGTGGAGACCCACTGACCGTGGAAGCATCTGTCTAAAGGGGAGCATGTGAGTGCTCCTCTGGAATGGCAACCTCTCAAACTGGCCCTGCTGAGACCAGCCCCGGGGGCGGGGAACTGCAGTATTCTGGCTCCATCCCAATTGATGCATTTGGGATGCTGAACCAGGCACATAGAAAATACTTCATCATAACAAAAAGCATGGTTTCTATCCTCTCTGTTGCTTTTCCACACCCTCCCCCCACCACAGGGGAGTCCAGGTGTGGCATTTGGCTCTGTCTCCACTTCACCTTCAAACCATTTCAGTAAATCCCCCCTTGCACAACACCCTGTGTACCTGGGGCTGGAGACCGGAGCTGGCACCAGTGCCTGTACCTACTCGGGCTGCAATCGCAGCGGCCTCTTGCATCACCTCACCAGCAGCCTTCAGCTGCAGAACAGGAAGGAAAAAAAAAATTTTAATGACCCAAGTTACACACACACACCTAATTATCCAACTGGGGCAAAATGGAATTTGCAGGAGAAGCAGTTCTGCAGGAGCCTTTCGTCTAAATGTGTGATGGTACAAGGGGTGAAGATGTTTGTAGCCAGAAGAGCAGAAGTGCTCCTAAACATGCTCCTTCTGTTGCTGCCTTGGTGCCATTGCTTTCCTTCAGATGAGACCAGGGAAAGAGCTTATTGAAATAAAGTTCCTGTCTACAGCCCGCCTGGGAAAGGATGATGCAGAGCTGCCTACGGGGTTGTTGTGGGGACTTGGGGTTGTTGATGCAGACAGGAGCTGGGGTGAAGGACACAGGGTGATTTTTCCCACCAGGCTTTGGTCCCCCTTGTTTTGCATCAGCCCTTAACAACCACACTGGTGTCTGTCTTTGCTTAGGGGAGCATTTGCCTAAGATTAACCTTGCCCTGGACACATGGGCAGGGTCCCACCCTGGTGCTGCTGCCCAGGTGGCAGCACAGGAGAGAAGCTAGCTAGCTCCGAACACCCACCGTGCACATGCTTTGCTGGATGGAGGTCATGGTGCCCTCAGTGAGGCAGGATCAAGCCCCATGACTTTGAGAAGCGGGTGTCTCAAGGCACGGGCAGAGCTCTGGGCTCTGGTCCCTGGTGCCTCCGCCTGCCCAGGTCACAGCTAGCAGGTAGGTGGGCAGAGCCTTCCATGCCTGCTGAAGCACTGCCAGCTCTGCCCTGCATCTCACCAAGTGCGTTTCTCCTTGGTCCGTCTCCAGTTGCACTTCCTGCAGTGGGTGACCCCACTCCCAGGGCAGAAGGGAGAGTGCTTGCAGGGGCCACGAGCCCCCAGGGCTACCGACTCGCATGGCTGCAGCAGTTCCCCATCCCATTCCTCCTCCATGCTGTGGGTTCTCCTCAGGCACCAGCGAGCAACCTGCCCCCAACACCTGCAGGGGCATTCCCAGTGCTGACCTCACCTTTCCAGCCCCTTCCTGGTCTCAGCTATAATGATGGGGTGTCATGGTCCCGTGAAGGACAGGTGAGGATTGGCATGCCTGACACTGTTTGTGAGAGCTTATCTGTACCATACCATGACACAGTTTTTATGAAAGAAGTCATGAAGAAGGAGCGGAGCATCAGTGAAGATCCGGTCACAGATCTTGGAGGTGTGTTTGGGTTTCTGGTGTTGCAAAACCAGCTTCCTCGGCAGCTGAGACAGGGTTGCTGCAGCTGGCAGCCGGGAAGGGCTGATGTGTGCTGGGAGCAGATGCCAGGGAAGCGCCTTGGCTCCTGTGGGATGTGCCACGGGGTGCTGTGCCTCTTCCCACACCCACATGCAGAGTCAGCTGCATCAGACGTGCCTAGCGAAGTGCGTATTTACCAAAAAATTCATTAATAAAGTGCATCTAAGAGCATCAGCTGATGAAGCTAGCCTCATGCTCCAGGTGTGACTTTGTTCCCAAAAGAGACCCTGCTGCTGCAGGTGAGGCTCACTCTTGGCATCTTGGTTCTGCCGCTGGCACGAGCAGAGGAAGGTGCTGGGCTGCCAGGGTGCTCTCAGGCTGCAGTTTATGAGCTGTAAGGACTTCAAAGGATCTTGGACCCTTTTCAAGGAGACTTTCCTAACTTATTTCAAAAAGATAGCAAGGCTTGGCCCTATCAGGCACGTTTTATAAACTTATTTCTGCCTTTGTCTCAGTCAAGGAAGGGGTTTTTTTAATCCCAGGAGCTGGTGAGAAAAAATCACTGAACCTCAGAAATACACAGAGCTGCTGGATCCACTTTGGTGCCTGTCCAGAGCTCTGAAGACCTCCTGGGAGAGCGGTCCTCTGGTGTCGGGGCACTGCATGGGCAAAATTCCCTTCCTTCTGCCCACTGATGTTCAGCTCTGCTCCCTCTGGCCAGGCTCGTCCTCCTTGGCAACTTCTGTGCCCAGGTGGTTCGGTCACTCCTACGCCTCAGTGGGCCATGGGGTGGGGAAGTGGCGTGTTTATCAGAGCAAGATGCTGGCAGGGGTCTGCCAGGCTGCAGGAGGAAAAAGCCCACCTAGACGGGCTTTAAAGCCCCAACCTGGGCAAGCAGAGACCCACTGGGGACAACTCAACCACAAAGTGCTGAAGACAGAAATGCCTGCTCGAACCAGTGGGTGCTGCTGGGCTCGGCTGCCTGGACCCCCCTGCCCCGAAAGCTCTTGCAGCATGTCACCATTTCATGCCATGCAGGGAAGAGGGCAGAGTTAGGCTTTTGCTGTAAAGGGGGTAAAGTGCCAGAAAACTGGAAGGTTTCCCAGTCTATGCTGTAAACGGAGCTGAACGACCTGCCTTGGATGAAAGGAGCTCCTGCCTGCACCTTCCCCTCTGGGTTAAAACAACAGCAAACCCATTTCTGAAGTTCAAGGTGATTTGAGCAATCTGGTGGCCAGGGGTGATGATTCTAGTGCAAACTGCTGTCACGCTGCGGTGGCAGCAGTGGTGTCTGGTTGATATCACTCCCAGCAGGATCACCTAGTGCCTATGCCTTCAAAAAGCCTGCCGATCTGCTACGGAAATCTCTCACGTAAGGGAGGTGTGCCCCTGTGACCAGGGTTGTACAGACCCTGGGCTTGCTGCCTGTCCTCCCGGGTGGGATGCTCACCCTGGGAGTATCTGCAGGGATGACAGTCTTGGTCACTCACTTTCTGAGTGCCCTGGGAGCCATGGCCAAGTGACGTAGGGTTGTATCCAACTGAGGTATGGCATGAACCCGCTCTAAGCCCATCAGCTGGGATGGACGCAGACCTTTAAAAAGGCCTGTCTGTCTGCCAGTGACGCCTAGCTATGTGCCAGGCTGCCCAGCACTGCAGCTGGGGGCCAAAACCTTTTGTCTATATTTAGTGCATTTTTCAGATAACCCTCTTGTTCTAATTTTGGGCCATGTGCTGACTTAGGGCACCTTTTTGCGCTTGTGCTCAGCCGTATCACAGGTTCAAAGCCTTTCTGTTATCAGGGTCCTCAAATACCCAGATGTTTAGAAGGGGTTTGAGGAGGCAGGCAGGTGGGCTTTTTGTCTTCTTTATTAATATTCAAAAAAAGGTGAGAAAATTGGTTTTTTAAGCATTTTGGTGGAGCAGCTAAGCCTGGAAACTGTGAAAGGCCTTTGCCACCTCCCCCTCCTTCCAACGAGACCTTCAGAGGAACAGAAACCTGGGCTTCATGTGCGAGAGAAGGGGAGAAGGTGCCGGGACATCTTGTGCCTCGGGTGGGTTTTGAAGGTTTCATCTCCACGTGCATCACAGGCAGAGCAGGGGGATCCAAGAGCAGTTTCAGTGATGGGTCCTTATAAGGCTGCTGTGGGCAGGCTCGGTGAGAGCCACCCTCCCGGTGGGAGAGCTTGGCCAGCAGGACCAGGGTGCCTGCCAAGACCCAGTAGAAACGCCCGAGAGCAGCAACCTTCAAAGCAGCCTGTGTTTTGCTCTTTTTAAGGTCAGCTCCTTGGAAGGTGCTGTGCTCGGGCAGGAGCAAACTGACAGGCACACGTGTCCCCAGCAGCGCTGTGGCCTGCTCCTGTGACAGGCTCGAGCAGTGTGCCGACCAGAGTGCTGAGGGAGCTTCACCCCCTCAAGGGCTTGCTGTGCACTCCCCATTATGTCAGGGCTCTCTGAAGTTTCCAAGGGCAGCTACAGCTCCTGAGGTCATGGGAGCAGAGCCACCACACATGGACCAGTCTCGCACCATGCCTGATGCAGGGCGGGTGAACACTGCAATGCCGTGTGCCCCTGCATCTCCCACCTTGCTCTGCACTTCATCTGCAACCAGGACCCAGGCAGGGGCACCCAGCGGCCCAGGGTGTCCGGGGACCGTGTGTATTTTAAAACTTGTGTATGTGTCAAAGGTGTTGGGATGGTGCTCAAAGAGCAAAGGAAAAACTTTCCCTTTGTCTTGTCCTCTCCTCAAATTTGGAGCCCCATCTCCAGTGTCACTGCCATCCTACCTCCTCTCACAGCTTCTGGGGAGGGTGACACAGTCCTTCAGCAAGGTGCCAAGGAACACACAGTGAGACTTTGCCTTGCATCAGTCATCTAGGGGAGGATTTCCAAAATGCCAGAGTCCTTGAGGGTTTTCAGTCCCCTGTCATCGAGCTGTGCAGTGTTTACTGCCACCCCAGCCTGCATGTGGCGAGACTGGCTGCACGCAGCCAAGGACAGCTCAGGGCTCATGGAAAGGCAGAGCTGCTGTCTCTCATCTGGCTTGGGGGTGACCTCAGCACCCAACTAGCATTGGCAGAGCCCAGCTCACCCAGCACCCAACCACAGCAGGACCCCCCCAAACCCCTATGCTGGGCTGCCAGCACATCCAGATGTTTGTCAGCACCTGGAGCAGTGGTGGCCATCAATGCTGCCCACCCATGACTGCAGGCAAAGGGAGATGGCTTGTCCTCAGGCTGTTGGGATTCTGCTGTGCATGAAGCACAGCCCCATGTGGAGGTGCTCGCTCCTGGCCGTGCAGAAGGCAGCACGGCTGCAAGGTGGTGGTGGTTTGGTGCCTGGGCACAGCCCAGCTGTGGGAGAGGTGCAGCAGGATGAGAGCCAGAGCCATGACCAGAGCCAGGGTGAGACCAGGACTCAGTCCTTCTGGCCCTGAACGCCCTTTACTTGTCCCAGTTCATCTGGGACCTAGAGGCACTGCAGCCAATGCCTATCAACTCATCTCATGTCAGGCACCAGATGCACAGTGGTGGGGTAGGGAGTTTCCCTACAATGTCCTAATGTGCCTGTGCACCCATGGTGCTGCCTCCCTGATTCTACACATGTGGCTGTGGCTCATGTTCCCATGCACACAGCTGTAGCTCAGCCCAGGGGACTAACCAGAATCTCTGAACAGCCCCAGGAGCACAGAAAACAAGAGCATGCATGTTTGCAGCCCCTCTCTCCAGCTGCCCATCCCATGCCTGGTTGTCTTGAGCCTTGGTCCCAAACTTCACACCACCTCCATGTGGGAGCTGTGCTCCTTCTCTGAGCTTGGGCCATGGCAGTGGCTCAGCCAGCCATGCTGCTGGTGTTGCCGCCAAGCAATGTTGCTGTCCTGGCTGAAAATAGCCCGCAGCTAATTTTAACCTTGGTCATGTTATATTTTTCAGGTCATTGGGGTGGGTGACAGGGAGGATGGGGTGGGGGCATGCTAGGGGCACAGTGCATGCAAGGATGTGCACGCACAGGCATCAAAACTTGGGGAAGGCACCCTGTGTATAGCAATGGGGAATCTGTTCTTACCGCCTCAGCACAAAAGCAGACAGTGGATTAAGAGAAGACTTTAGTGTTCCCTTCATTCCCTCAATATAGCCAAACCTACACAGGGCAGGACATTTATAGCTGCCCTCCTTTATCAGGGGTTCTCTTAGGTTTCAGTCCTGGATGACACCTGTGAGTGTGCTTTGGTGCTGCTGTAGGCAGCTGAGAGGAGGTTGCAGAGCCTTCCTGCCCTGCACATGCTGCACAGCCCTCGGGTCCCTGTGGTCTGGAGCTGGTGTGGTGCAAAGCAGCAGGTGTAACCATGGTGCCAGGAACCTGCAGTACCCACCTCATGCTCCTCAGAGTCACCCTGTTTCTCTGTGAGCAGGCAGGGGAGGTGTCTTGGCCCGGTATCATGCTGCTTCTGTCAGTGTCTGTGCTGTAAGACTCCAAAGACTTTGCTCCGTGCTACTGGAGTCACAGGAATTCATCAAGGAGGAAAGGCCCTCCTTTAGAGAGATGCCACATACAAATGTGCACTTGTGCCAGGCTCTCCAACAGCTCTCTGGGTCCCTCTTCTCCAAATGGAGCCACCTGGCTTTAAGATCTTGCTTCAAGCAGCTCTTTGTCTCCTTAACAGGGTCCTGAGAGCACGGGACATTCCAGGGAGAGACTCTGAGCCAAAGTGCCAAATGAGCAGGGAGATCCCAGGGCAGACAAGAACCCTCTCAGTATGATGGACCAACGCATGGGCAGCCATTGGGAAGAACTGCAGGCAGCCAGTCCCTGTCCCCCAGGAAGAGCCAAGTCAGGGCTCCAGGCTGCAGCAACAGCAAAAACCTTTCTTGCCCAGGGACAGCTGCAGAGAGCAGGTCCCCTCCTGGCTGCCCTTTAACCTCCTGAGGACAGGGAGTCAGGGGGCTGAGACACCACAGTGGGAGCTGCCCCCTCTCCTGACTGGCACATTGTAGTCTGAAGGCACCATAAAGAGTCAAGGTGACTCGCTGCAAGGACAGTCACCAACACAGCTGAGACACTGCCCGAACAGACCCTCCAAGACTGTTATTTAAGGCTGAGGGTCACAATGAGTGCTGCATAAACCCATCCTTGTCCCAGGGCTCCTACTCTAGCACGTACTCCTTTAGATTGTAGAAAACTCACTAATGAGGAAAGAGGAAGTAGAGCAGAGCTGGTGCCCAGGCCAGGGCAGCCGAGTGCAGCGTGGCCATCCCAAAGCTGCTCCAGCTAGCCGCTGCCGGCATGAGGACCCAGCCCCTTCCCAGGATGCTCCAGGAAGCCTTTTCTCCCCACACTGGGAACAAAACCAAACTGCAGGACAGAAAACACCTCCAGAGAGGTTTTGACCATGCAGTTTGGGAGCATGGGCATACAGAGGAAAGCCCAAGGGAGCAGCTCTGTCTACACCAGAACCAGACCATGTTACCACATCACCACGGTGGTGGCCAGCAGCATTGTCCCCTGCAGACACCAGCTGATAGGGAAGGTGTGAAGTGACCCTCTGTCATGAGGTACAGGGACCAAAGGGAAGGGGCATGTTTGGATGACACCAGCAAGGTGCAGGAGAACCAGTCTGCCTGGGACATACCACCCTAACCACTCCCCAGAAAGCTTTAGCCTTGCCTCCCATGCACCCACAGGAGAGGGATTTTTCTCCCCTATAATTTCACCATCCCCTGAAATGGGAGACCCAGGTTTCAGTTTATTTACTTATAATTGTCCTGGATGCCTCTTGTCCTAGGGAGCAATTTAAAATAAATTGATACAAATGAATGGGACCGTGAGCAGACAAAGCCGATACAGGACCAGCTGCGGGCTGGAAGCATGTGAGGGTGCTGCTGTCATGCTGTGTGCTCCATGCTCATTGCTGCTGCGTGCACTCACAGGGCTCCAGCTTGAACAGGCAAGTCATATGCAAATCCATACTGAGCTATGGGGCAGCCTGAACGGTTGCTCTTATTCAGCTGCAACCCAGCATGATTTTTCCCCCTTGCCATGGGAGGATTGAGCCTCCCCTGTCTGGATGGATCCCCAGAGCTCAGCACTGTTCTCCAGCAGGACTGACAGCCAAGACCTTATTTTGTAAAAGACAGATATGTGGCACAAGTCAAAAGAGCCAGAAACCCTCCCATGTGAGGGCTGACAGGTTGCTTAATTCACCCAGCCTGGATGCACACAGGGTCCCAGCAGCATCCTGGCGTGACCCAGTGGGCTGCAGCACCTCCAGGCATCAAGGCACAGCCAGGCTTGAACTTCCACTGGCCCAGGGTCAGCTTAGGCAGGATTTAACCCTGACCTTAAAGATGCCCTGAATGCTGACTCAAATGCTTATCACCCTTTTGGGACATATGGCTGAGCTCAAGGACTTGAGGGCAACTCAGGAGCACTCTTGAGTAAAGCATCACTGGGCAGAGCACTGGCCACCTCATGACACCTATCTGGAGGGGGTCACTTCCAACCCACAAGCAGGGAGAAGAGCCAAATGTGCACGATTCAACCCCTGGGAAGTCCAGCTGTCCTGATTAAGAAAAACTACAAGCCCATGTCATTGCTGAAACCACTCAGGGGACATCAGAGGTCTGGTAGGACTCCATAGCCCTGAAGCTCCCAAGGGCCACCAGTGTTCTTGTTCAGACTGACTGGAGTCAGTAGGACCATGGGAAGAGCAAGCCTTGAGCCAGGGTCTGTTCCTTGCCTCTGCACCACAACATGCCTTCTGAGACACCATCCACAGTGCACACTCACCCTATGGTGAGCTGTTGCAGCACTAGCAAAACTATCAAGCTGCAATAAAGCTTTTACCATCCCATACCAGGTTAGCTTCAGTAAGCAGATCCCACACCTTGCTCCAGCACAGCCACCAATCCCCCACAAGGTCTCAACGGTTCACCTACCATTCATGCTGGTTCCTCGTACTCTTCAGGCCAGTCCACCCTGCTTCTTGCCTCTGCTGTGTCCTTCTCCTTAACTCTCCTCCCTCTGCTTCTCCCAGGTGCCTCCTCATCCAGTGCTCCTCTCCCATGCCCCTTAGAGCCATTTAACTACTCAGCAGGAACCAGCCACAGCTGCACCTTATCCAGTCAGCCAACCCACCGCCCCTGAAGCCAGCCCACAGCTGTATATTATCAATTTCAATTAACCTGCCTTCATTCCTCTACAATTCCTCTGCAGAGAACAGTTCACCCCTATGGAGCACAGCCCACCCCTGTGGAGTAGCCCCCAGCCGGAGCAGCCCACCTCTATGGCTCCTGCCATGAGCCCACCCGGGGGCGAGGCCGGGGGAGCCCGGCAGGGAACTGCTGCTGTGGGCCCACAGGACCAGCCACACGGGGAAGGACCAGCCTTGGGGGATGCACAGGCGGAACTAAGCAGGAGCGAGGGAGGACTGGCCTTTCCTCCAGCAGTGGAGGGCAAGCTCCTCCTCTCAGCACCGTGGGGGAGGTGGAAGCTGGGTCAGCCACGTTTGAGGGGCCCATCACCAAGAAACCACTAAGGACGAGACGACCCATGACCAGTGGCTGTTAATGGGGCAGCAGCCAGGTTCCCCCCTTCCTTTTTCTGCAGTGCAGGCAGGGAGACAGCAAACCTCTGCTCACCTTGCCCATGAAAGCCGGCAGCTCCTGCCACTAGGCTCTGGCAGAAGTGTTGAGGCTGCCGGGGAGGGGGCAGCAGGGGTTATGGGGCACTGTGGTGCCCGGTCCCATGCCAGGCTCTCGCTGCATGGGCAATGACCCAGGCAAGGTTACTCCATGCTGAGACATGCACCTCAGAATCGCCCTGGGTCTAATTACTGGGCTCATCTCACCAGCTGCTATTTCCTTCTGTCCCAAAGCCAAGGGAGAAGCTTGTAGAAAACAAGAACATGTCAGTCAAAGGGCATACTGAGTCAGAGCTCCCGGGCTCGGGTCACCCGGGGCTGCTCATGGCAATGGGCTCCCTGCAGCGTCCCCAGCCAGGAGGGACACCCCACCCTGGCCGGGTGCTGCTGTGGAAGGCAGCCAGCTTCGCCCCTGGTGGCTCCCCCAAAGTATCTGCCTCCCTGGGCAGCCTTCCTAACAGGACACGGCTGCCTGGCCGAACACTGGTTTGCAGCCCTGTTTTCAAAAGATGTTTTGGTGTCTCCTGGCAGAAAGCTGCTGGTGACCCAAATTCTAAATATAGAAGCAAGTCCATTTTTTTGTAACAAATGCAAAATGTCTGTACCACATTCATCTTTGGGAAATAGGTCTTCTTGTCAGAGAAATGTAAATATAACACCCAGATTTCTTTCAGGTGAGGTCACCTCCTGGCTGTGGTCATTCTCAGAGTACTCTCACAGTTGTTTGCTCCAGGTGAACTCCCCTGTGCTCCACTGCTGGGAAGCCATGCTGAGGGCCTCTGGCAAATCCCAGGCCTGGAGCTGCAGCCCTTCATGTGATGGACCATCCCCATCTCTGGCGATGGGCAGTTCCTCTGGGACAAAGGTGCAGCATGAAACAGCAGACTGAGGAGCTGAATTGTGGCAGACACACGGACACTGGAGACGCGGGTTATTGGTGGCACCTCCCAGTCCACTTGACTGGGGCTGGGCGGGTGTCAGGGTTTCTGGGCACATCCTCAGGTCCTGGAGTCAGTGCCCTGCGGGCTGGCAGGGGGACAGGGGTGCGCAGGACAGGGTGTCCTGCAGGGAAGGAGAAAGATCAGCTTCTGCTCATTTCATTATCCTGTTCCCTATTGTTTTGTGCAGTGTGTTTAAGGACTGTCTCTGTACATTGCACACATACTTCATCATTAACTGCTTTCCCCCAGCCCCAACTGATGAGCACCCAGCTCACTGACATCTCTGCTCAGTCCATCCCAAATGCTTGGGTCATGTCCTTGGAGGGCTTTGCAAAGATCCAATCATGCTATTATTTCCTGATCTCTTATTTTTTAGAAGCTTTGGGTAGCTGGAGCCAGCATCCTTTTTATTTTAATAAAGGATGGGTGAATAATAAGAGGCCTGACTGATTTGCATGCCATTTGTTGGGTGAAACAAAGCACATGCATTACGTGCCAGCCCTGCGCCTTGCCAGGAGCTATCAGCACGGCTTCCCAAAACCTCTTGGGTGAAGCAGAAGCCAACGTGATCACCACTCTGTTTTCAGCAGTCACGCAGATACAGAGTGCTGCCGGTTACACATCTGAGCAGCAGAGCCCAAGGCTGGTGTAGACTCGTGCCGTGACATACCAAGGCTACAGGTAACTCTGCATTACCTGCAGGCAGGTGATGTGCAGTCAGCTGCCCGCTTGCCCTCTCCAGGCACAGCCACCCTGGGCCTTGCAGGTCAACTCACTGCAGCGTGACTTTCCTCAGCGACCCACCAGGGGCCAAAGCCGGGCCATCCCCATCCCCTTTGCTAGGTCGGTTGTCCCTGCATCCTACCCCAGCACGCCACAGAGAAGTCACTGGTTTTCTTTATTCAGCGTCAACATGCACTGCTGTCCCTGGGGACTGAAGAGGGGGCTGCTCCCACACCTGCAGGCTCCCCTTGCTAGTCCTGTAGCCCAGCCAGCAGGCAGAGACGTGGACCCTAGCTCAGAGTGGCAACTGGGTCAGTGCAGGCTCGTGGGCACATCCACTGCAGGCTGGGCGACCGCAGCCTCCTGCCCGCTCTCCCTGTCACCGGCAAGGTCCAGATCGTTCCCTGTTGCCACGTGGACACAGCTGCCAGCCATCACTTGAGCCCACCAACCACAGCGCCCAGTGCCAAGCCCGGCAGCTGCCAGCAGCCTCTGCTGAGGGCAGCTGGCTGGCACAAAGCTCGCTCCTCTGCTTCATTTGCAGCAGCTCCTGCCAGCAATACACCACTGTGGCTAAAACTGCCATGGGAAGGGAGGCTGCCTCCTTTTTTTTTTTTTTGCAGCGAAAGACCAGGGCAGGGTGCAGTGGAGACCAAAGCATTTCCTATCCCAATGGGGAGAGTCAGTTATACCATGAAATCAGCCCTTTAGCGAGCACGCCAGTGCAAATGGGACAGTTTACCCTGGGATAAGTTTAACCCTAGCAAGATTTGTTCTGATGAGTTCATTTATATCCACTCCTGTTTGGCAGTGGGATTAAAGGTTAATTTTTGTACTGGGGCAGCCAGCAAGAGCCACATTGTAATCACTCTGTGCAACACAAGTCCTAAGAAAAGCAGCAAAACAAAGTTCCACTGGCAGCTTGAGCTGTTGCCTTCAAGCAGGGCCCAGGCTGGGGGTCAGGTGTGAGTGGTGCTGGTACTTCTGGGTGTCTCCTGGGGATGCTTCCACCTCCCTGCCCAGCAGGTGCTGAGCACCTGCAGCTCATTGTGGCATTAATTGAAACGGCCGTTACCAGCTGGAAACGACCTCCATAGGCATACCCAAATGGATTTTCTGCTTAGAAATGTTTTAAGCTTCACAGGCTTCTGCTCCCCTCTCAGCAACGCAGGGCAAGAGCTCTGTCTGGTGGCAGCTCTCCTCCTGAAACAGTTTACACCCTTCCACAAGATCCTTCAATTACACAAGACAACGTTATTTAATATGTGACTGCGGGTTGAATAAGACTCAATTAAATTCTGCCTCCTGTGAATTTGCGATGGGGAATTCACCTGTGATGCCAGACGAGCCCCAGCTGCACCACGCGTGACTCGGGTGCACAGCGCTCTCCCTGGCTGCTGTCACACACGTGCCATCCCCGCGCGGGCGCTTCCCGCGTGTGACCGGCCCGGCCTCGGCCCCTCGGCCCCCCGCAGCAGCCGCGCCGAGGGCGACGGCCCGGGCGAACCCCGCACCCCGGGGGCTCCTCCCGGTCACGGCCCGCGGGCACAGCCACCCCGCCGAGCCCTCGCCTGCCTGGGAGGCCGCTGAGTGGTTGGGCGCCGTGGCCGGGGGGTCTCAGCCGGCCCCTCCTCCGTGCCCCACCGGGTCTCTGTAGAGGCCTCGGGCCCCCAGCCCGCTGGGTCACCCGGCGCGGGACCCCGGCCGGAGCCAGCGCCCGCCCGCCCGCCCGCTGACACCGTCCCGGCTCCGGGGCGGGGGGCAGCGGCTCCGGGCCGAAACCACTCCCCGTTCCGCAGCCCCCGGCGCGGGACCCCGCGCTCACGTGGGCGGTGCCCGCCCTCCGCACCGACCCCGCCCTCCCGGCGCCGCCTCCCATTGGCCGTTTACCAGTGGGCGGGCGGGTCGCTTTGTGACGCCACGATCAGCTGTCGGAAGGTCCCGATTTGTGCGGGGGAGCGGCGGGCGCTCGGCAGAACCGCGCGATCGCCACCGGCCCCGGCCCCGGCCCTACCTCAGCGCCCGCCGCCCGCACGGCAGGTGAGTGTCCCGCCGACCGGCGCCTGGCTGCTGCGGGGGGGCGGCGGGCGGGGCTGGGGCTGAGCGGGCTCGCGCCGCCCGCTATCCTCCGGGGGGCCCCGGGGAGCCGCCGCCCGGGACCCCCCCCCCCCGCCCCTGTTGTTTGTTTCTTCATCACCGGATTAAGATTCGAGGTTGGGCTCCGCTCCCATTGGCCCCGCTGCAGTGACGTATGCGTCATTTGCATATGACATTGGGACGTCATAAGGCTGCCCCCCCCGGCCCCCCCTGCGTTCCGGGCGCGCTGTCCTGCCGTGACCCCGCGGAGCGCAGTCGCCTCCGCGGCCGGGGGGGGGGGGGTGGCCGGGGCCCAGCGCGTGGCCAGAACCGCGTGGGCGCCCCCGGCCTCTCGCGTCTCCGCGGCGGCTTCCCCGGGCCAGCGGCGGAGCCGGTGTCAGTGGCGCCCTGGGAGGGGCTGCTGGCCGGTGTGCGCGGTCCACGTACCGTGCGAGCACCCGCGGTTTGCGTGAGACCGGGCCGCGTGTTCAGGCTTTTTCGTGGAGTTGAACCGTGGTGCCCGAGAGAGAGCCGTGGGGCCACGCGTGGCGCGGGAAGGGCCCTGGCAGCACCAGGCAGAGGTCTGTGCCGTAGCATCCCGGCGTGCCACCGCCGCGTCCCGGGATGCTGAGCCTGCGAGTATGTTGGGGACCACGCGTGGTGGCTGCTTTTGTTATTACTGCTCTAAGGGCATCTGCTTTGGGACAGCTCAGAGATGTCCTAAGTCCTGAAAGGGCAACTCTTCTACGGATTTCATGCCTCTCGCCTCGGGACCCCCAGCAGCCTGGCTGAGCCTGGGAGGCCCCAGGCACTGACTTGCTCCCATCTGACGGGGCTCGTCAGCTGAAAGGCTTGGGCTCCATGGAGCGTGACTGTAGGAACATCTTACAAAGGGCATTATTGCTTTTGTAATCTCCTTTATATGTATGCCTATATCTATAAATTTATGTTGCTTCTGTGTAGAGGAGCTACAACCCTGCCTAGAGAGCCTGAGCAAAGGCACTGGGACTCCCTGGGGTCCCAAAGCACTGGCTTAAAGTGCCTTTGCTGGGAACAGCAGCACCCTCCACTGACAGGGCACCAGCGAGGGCTGTGCTGGGCAGGTACCAGGTGCTGTCACTGATTTGGCCAGGGCTTTGCTGGGGTAGGAAACCATCCCAGAAACAGGTGTTGGGCTCTGGTACAGGACTATGCCGTACCTTCTTTCCCATTGGGCGTAGTCTACAAAGTGCCGAGAACAAATTTTTTTTCCTCTAAAATAAGTCTTTTCTTGCCTTTTATGTCTGCCCAAAAAAAGACAAAAGCTGTCTGCTGCAGCTCACTGTCACCTTTGAGAACCTGCTGCATCCAACTGGTGCTTATCTGGCTGAACACAAAAGGGAAGACATAATGGATGTTTTTCCCCTGGAGAATAAACGGATATCACCTGCTTGTAGCAAGACTGGAAAAACCTGAGATGCAAACTCTTATCTAAGAGCTTTTTTCAGTGCTAATTGCACAGCAAACCCTGCATGGCCAAATCTTGCCCCAGCTCATATGTGGCTCCAGGTGGGCTCAGCGGGAGCTGGTGGGGAGCTCAGGGTTCCTGTGGTATCAAAGTCCGATTTGCCAGTTAGTATCCAGCCTCCTGTGATTTACAAAGGGCGTAACACTGGTGCTGCTCCACTGCTGCGTATGCTCCTAGGGATGTTTCCTCACCTGGCATGTCCCAGAGAGGAAACTTCTAAAATTTCATAGGACAGCTCATGGTAAATCTAAAAATTTCATGGTTGCTGGCCACTGGCAGATTTTCCAGGGCTCTGTGCAATGACATAAAATAGCAGATGGTCGGGTTTGTCCTTGGGGCAAGGACCTTCCTGCAGCAGTTACACAAGGGAGCTGGTGCAGGTGGGGACACCAGCTCCAGGCAAATGCCCTCTTTCTGCGACCCTGAGTCCCCCTCTTTCAGGTGGGATCTGGAGGAGCACATGGGGACTTCAGTCCACCTGAGCTCCCGGACTGGCCAAGGAAAGCCCTCCCACGTGCTGGCTTTGTCTGCCACTGAGAATAAGAGTCTCATGATAAAGAGGTTTTGGGGGGATTTTTAAAATACTCTCTGCCGCCTTGCCCCCCTCTGCTTCCCTGCTCTGCAGTAGGAAGATGGGTCTGGCTGTGAATCAGCCTCCGGCTTGCTGCAGTCACTCTGTCCGTGCCAGCAGCAGCCTCGGGGCCCAGCTCCACCTGTGAGGCAAGTGCTCCCCCAGGCCAACCCCACAAATGAGCCTGCTGGCAAAGTAAAGGGATCAGCAGGAGCTGTAGCGCAGTTGTTGAGTGACCAAATGCATTAATCCAGCCCTGCCAAACTGTCCTGGGCAAGACCCTGCCGGCTCTGGTCCCTTCCTCAATGGGGACAGAGAGAGGTCAGCGCCGCGATGCTTCACTGGTCATTTCTGGTGTGGTAAGCAGGGCACCCCTGAGCTGCCCAGCTGCCAGACCCCCTTCTCCTTCGCTCTGTGTTTCTGTGCCAGGTTTAAGATTTTGGTGCATACAGCACAGTGACAGCAGCCTGTGAAACGCTTGTCTAATTTAGGTAAAATGAATTCAAAATAACATTTCCCAAGTGGGTTGGAGGAAGGCACCTGATTTATACCTCCAACGCCTGCCATGATGACTGCGCAGGGTATTCTTAGCTCTGCCAAGGAAGGACCGCTTCTGCCACTTGTCAGCAGCATCCCTCCTGCCGCCAAGTATTTATGGAAAGTTTCAGGGAGCCTGTTGCCATTTCCAAGCAGAGTTGCTGCTGTTCTTGCAGGCTGTGACTTTCGGGAGCTGCCAGCCCTGCGAAGCTGTGGCTGCCACCCCAGCAAGCTCCTGGCGCACCCTGGGGCTTTGCTGCCTATTCTTAGCTCCTGGGCTTATTTGCAGTGATGGTGACTCAGAAAACTAATTATTACATTGAAGTTTCTGAAGGGGAAAAAAAACAACCCACCAACAAACCTCAATGCATTATGGTTTCCTTACTCCTGCCTTTTTATATTAACTACCCTCTAGCTAGTTTTAAAAGGCTGTTGGACTTCCTGGAAAGATTCTGCTAAACTTCTTCATTCATTAAGGAACTCATCTGTCCCTGAGTATGTCACCTGTGGCCTGTCCCCTCATGCTGAGTACAAGGGCTTGCAGAAGCCCGAGAAGGATGGCAGCTGTCCCACAGTGATGGCCCTGGCTCTGGCAGGGGATGGCTATGTGGTTTCTGGGGCAGCTCAGCCTCAGGGACGTGGTGCACAGGCAATCCCTTGTGCCCCAGTGCTGGCCATACCTTCTCCACAGATCTGGGATTTCTAGCAGACACTGGTGGGCTGGAAGAAGGCACCAGGGCTCTGACCAGCCCGGGCCACTGGAGGGGCAGAGGAGCAACCTCCTGGTCCAAACTGCTTCTGTGGGCACCTTCTCTGCCTGGTGCCGAGGCACGGTTTGGGCAGCACCAACTGAAATCCCCTGGCAGGGGTGCATTCAGGTCCCTCCCGCACCCCAGTTCCCCTGGTGTAAATGGGACAAACATTGCTGCAGGGATGCAATGATGGCCAGGAGCTGCTTCTAGTGTGGGTGGGAGCCCCCTGCGCCTGCCACCCTCTGCTGCATTCTTACTGCCCCTCTACCCCTGCCTGGGGACCTGCAGAAGGGTAAGAAGCAGGACCTCCTGAGACATCACCAGCAGGTACCTGGGAGCAGTGGGATTTCTGCCGCAATTAGAGATTTAATCAATTTATGAAATTAATATGATATTAAAATATCTTTAATAAAAAGGAAAGTGCTCCAGGCAGATGCCAGATTTCAGCCTGCAGGCAGGGAGAACTGTCATGCAATGAAGCCATGGCTGTGTACCACAGCTGTCAGGGCTGTTCCAGGCACCCTTTGCCAGCCTGGTCTGGGGGAGGATGGATACACACATAGGTCCCATGGGAGGGAAATCCCCACCGTGCTCAGCACAGAGCACACAGAGCCTGATGGGCCAGTTCCCATTCATGGCCCAGCTGGATACCAGCCCTTTTCATGTTGTTTCCCTAACTTACGTTATTCTACTTTAATGTTTCCACTGCTGTCTGTCTTCACATGTTAGAGAGCTTTGCAGTCATTAATAAAATGAGTGAGTCCTGCCCTCCCCTGGAGCTGGGAGGAATGTGTTTCCCCAGGGGTAAAACCATGACAAGCGTAGATGGAGCAGAGACTCACTCAGGACTGGGATGTCATCCCTGCCCCGCTGCGAGGGGGTGACAAGCCTGCTGCCGCTTGCTCCTGCACATCCATGCCTGAGCACTTGGGGCCAAGACACAGCCCATAGCCAAGCACTTTGTCCCATGGCTCCTTGTAAGGTTCTTGTAAAGGAGCAGTGGTGGCACATGCAACAGTGTCCTCTTTTGGGGCTGGAGGGTGGCAATGTTACACAGCTGCATGAGAAGAGCATCCTTGCAGATACACACACACAGCACGACACCGACAGTAACAACTTTCAAAATTAAACCAACCTCAAGCAGGTATTGGCCCAGGCAGAGCTGGAGCAAAACACTAGCAAGGGCTTCTTGGGACCCAGCTTAAAGAGGGGAGGGCAGCCACGCTGCTGGGGCTGTCAGTGGGTTGGTGGTGGGTTTTAGGGTCATCTGGTGCCATGGATCCTCAGATAGGACAGCAGCATTGCACCCTTTGCCCTGCTCTAACAGCAAAGCTGCGTGCCACCAACCATACTCAGTGCCCGTTCAGTGCTGGGGGAGGCAGGTCCCAGTCTGATTTTAGAACAGGGTTTGGCTCTGCCCCTGCCAGCTCCAGCGGATGGGACCCCTGGGACACACCACCCATGAGGAAGGGGACACAATGTGGGGCCTGGTGCAGGTTGGGGGCTGCAGGGCATGGGCAGCCAGCCCTTCACTGGGACACAGTGCATGATGCCCTTGGAGATGCCAGCAGCTGGGACAGCACACAGCTCAGTGCCAGAGCCACCTTTTCACCACCACCCCTGA
Source organism: Falco peregrinus (assembly GCF_023634155.1). Taxonomy (NCBI): domain Eukaryota; kingdom Metazoa; phylum Chordata; class Aves; order Falconiformes; family Falconidae; genus Falco; species Falco peregrinus. Next base: position 38,257,192 of record NC_073729.1, on the reverse strand, counting down.
CCCGCCTGAGCCCCTGGCTTGCAGAAGGGCCAGCACTGCCAGCCAGTCCAAATGCGTTATTCTCTCGTCTTTCCCTTTTACAGGCCTTTGCACTGAAGCCAAGTGAAGAACCTCAGAATTGCACTACACACCATTTAGCTCAGCTACAATTTTGCTAGCAGCAAAGCATCTCCACCACCACCGAGACCTCGAGTGCTGTTTTTTCTGCTCCCTGCCCATTGCTCCCCCCTCTGCACCTGGAAGCTGGTGCTCAGCCATAGCTCTAAGTCACCGATCCTCCCGCTGGACCGCTCCCCACCATGTTTCAGCGTCTCACTAGCCTCTTCTTCAGTGACAGCAACACGCCAGAAGGCCTAGAGGAGCCCAAACCCTTTGTCGAGGAGGAGGAGGAAGAGGATGGCTGGCTCATAATTGATCTTGCAGGTGAGAAAAGCAATGGGGACCGGCTTCCTACAACCTGTGCTGCACCTTGTCTTTCTGGGGCTGGGCAACCCCCTTGAGATGACAGCAGATAAGCTTCCACCAAGTGTAGTCAGCTCTGCCCTTCATCCCTCCTCCCCTGGTCCCCCCACCCTGCCCACAGCGCCCAGCACTGTGGTCACAGCAGCAGCACCCCACCCGCTCCTCCTTTTTCCCTCTCCTCTCTTGATGGTGGTTCACGACTTCCCACCAGCATGGGAGCGGGAGCAGCGTCCCCAGCTGGGGCTGCTGCTGCCAGGAGCATCCAGATGCCTCCACACCAGCCCGGGGAGAGCACCCAGGGTTTTGGTGTGATCCTGCCTGCTAGGGCAGTGGGGTGGGGGACACCAACCCATGCGGGCTGTCTGCCTGTGAGCTGCAGTGGCACCATGGCTAGGCAGCGCCACAAGCAGCGCTTCGCCAGGAGGGTCTGGGCTTGGTTGTCCCCCGTGGCACCCCTGCCATAAGCAAACAGGGAGCGTGTTCCCTGGGGGAGCTGGTCCCGAGCATAGGGGGAGGCCAGGGTTTTCCCCACATAAGGGCAGGCAGCAGCAGTGCCTGCCTGTCCCCCCACCAGCGATCTGGCCACTTTTGGGTCATTTGAGTCCATCGGGGGAGCAAATCTCAGCTAAAGGGCTTATCATCCCAAATCATATCCAGTGCCCATGCCAACAGCACTCAGACAAGGGACGTTTGCCACAAGGACCCTGTACCTAGAGAGCCCTCAGAGGCTCCCAGTTCCCATGGATGGCAACAACCATCCAGAACCCTGTTTAACAGCAACCAGGCGGATCAAATTCCTCGTGTGTCAAGAGCTTCTCCAGCTCTGTTAAGACCTTGGTGTTTCTATTGTGGGGTCAATGACTCAACCAATTACAACGATAATTTCATGACCTTTTGCTTGCAAATCCAGCAGCAAACTTAGGCAAACAAGCTTGCCTGTGCAGGAGCTCATTGATGGCCATGGTCTGCTCCTGCAGCCTCTGGTCAGTTGTGGTGCCCCAGCCCAGGGGACCACGAACATATCCTGCAGGTTTAGGAGGGTTTCGTCCTCCCTCTTGCAGGCATCTGTTCTCCAAGCAGATACCCCCTGCCTGTCCCCCATGCACCAAACAGAGCTCATTTTCATGATGCAAGTCATTCATTAGGGTTCCCCACCCGGCGAGCTGGAGAGGGGATGGGAGCATGGACGAGCCTGGGGTGAGGGAACAGGGTCAGCCCTGTGCCTGGTGGGAGCACTAGGGAGAGCTGGCAGAGGTGGGTGGGTGGCATGGGCAGCCATGGAGGATTCCCTGTCCTCTGAGCTTTGGTGACTGTCCCGTGGTGGTGGTGACAGCAGTGACGCAGGAGGCAGCTGGTTGCAGGGAGGTCCCATTAGGTCCCTGGAGCAATGGGCACACAGCTGCCACGTGTCTGGGACAGCTGGCAGCAGCTGCAGCATGTCAGAAGGAGCCAGGAGTTTCCCCAGATAGAAATGCTGGGCTGTGCCTTCATCCCCTGGGTCTGAGGCTGTGGCTGGCTCAGCGGGGACCCAGGGATGACCTTGATACAAAAGGCTCCTGTTGTTTTTTCCAATCAAGTGGCCAGGCTTTGGTGCAGAGCTGGCTTTCAGCAGTGTCTGCCTGGGACGTGCAACCCCACTGCTAATCCCCACGGGCCCTGCCTCTGCCTTTTCCCATAGCATTCCCTGGCCAGCGAGGGACCTATTTATTTCCACCCTAATCTCTGAGGCTGGAGTTATGCGAAGCACTTCAAAACCCAAACCTGCTGGCTCCAGCCTCCATCATTTACCTTCCAGCCACAGCAGCTGGCAAGCGTCTCCCAGCCTGGCTCCCTCCCAGTAGCAGGGACAGCTTAATGAGCCTCTGAATTAGTTTCCTCTCAGCCAGATCTTTGACCCGTGTTGCAAAATGCACCCAAGTTAACCAGATCTCCCAGGAGCATTTCAGACACCCCTCTCACCCCATTGCCCAGCCTGACTCTGCTCAGCACACAGGGAAGAGCAAAGAGCATTTCCTGGTGCTTAGTGGTATGGCAGCAAGTCTCCCAGGGATTTGTGGACCCCAAAATATTCCTTGTAATGTTCAAGCTCAACTTGGCAAAGGATGGGGACAGGCAGCCATGGATGTCTGGAGCAGGGTTCCATGATGCTGGGTGCCCATAGGCTGCAGCCCTGCAGTTGTGAGAGCACTGCTGGACCGGGAATGCTCCAGCCAGGCTCAATGGCTGTCTCCAGGCTGACAAATAATCTCCAGCCCGATATGCTAACAGCTATTAATAACTTGATACCCACTGACCTGAAGAAAGATGCTCTCATCTTCACAAGGCTAATTGTGGCCAGCCCTAAGCCTGGGCATCATCTGCAGGAGGAGCTGGGGACATGCTTGGTGGTGAATGCCAGCCTTGTGCTTCATGTGCTGCATTTCTCCACCACAAGAACATGTTCACCTCTGATTTCTCCTGCACCCTCACCCAGTTGCAGGGTTGCACATGTGCTGCATCTCCCCCTGAGGCTAGTTCCCTCCAGTCCCCTGATGAGGCTGGTAACAGGTCTGAATTTCCTCGGTGAGCCTGACAGTAGGCACAGCCTCCCCTCCCTTAACCTGGCCAGTAAGTCCAAGCAAGAGCAGCCCAGAAAAGCACCAGTTCAAGTGCTTTTGCCAGGCAGAGGTGAGGAAAGGAAGACAAGGAAGGCTGAGGTGCTGAGGTGTTGGGGGGGGGGGGGGGGGGCAGCTTGTGGATCAACCACCCAGGATTCAGCCTCTAATGGACTGAAGCTGAAAGCATGGTGAAAACCTTTGCTGAAGAATTTATATATTCCCTGGTTTCTTCCAGACAAAAAGGTGTGAACTGTTTTGTTGTTGGGTTTAGGTTTTTTTTTCTCCTCTGTGTGTGCTTGGTTTCAATGTTTGCAAAGTGCTGGGGAGTGTTTACAAGTATAGGCAGGCCAGTGCTCCTCTGGAGCAGCACAGCTCAGGTGCCATAAGAACAGGCAACAGCAGCATTTCTTGCTGCTGAATTTCTTCCTTTGCTTTGAGAAGGAAAAAGTCAAAATCTCTGCAGTAGGTCCTATTGCAGCACTCTCAAAACTAGCCAGCTGCAGCAAGGCTTTTACCATCCCATACCAGGTTAACTTCAATAAGTAGTTCCCACACCTTGCCCCAGCACAGCCACCAATCCCCCACAGGGTTTCACAAGTTCATCTATTGTCTGTGCTGTTCCTTCATCCTCTACAGACCAGTTCACCCTGCTTCTTACCTCTGCCGTGTCCAGCCTCTTCCTTCTCCGTGCTTCTCTTCCAGCCAGCCTCTACTCAGCCAACCCCCTTTCTTCCCCCAGGGCCTCTCCTCCATCCAGGGCACTCGCTCTCCTCCCTCTGCTTCTTCCAGGTGCCTCCTCATCCAGTGCTCCTCTCCCATGCCCCTTAGAGCCATTTAACTACTCAGCAGGAACCAGCCACAGCTGCACCTTATCCAGTCAGCCAACCCACCGCCCCTGAAGCCAGCCCACAGCTGTATATTATCAATTTCAATTAACCTGCCTTCATTCCTCTACAGTTTCCCCCCAACTTTTTCGTTAAACTCCCTAATCAGAACCATTCTGTTGCTTGCTCGCCTAGTGAAGCCGGGCCCTGCGGCACCGGTAGCTGCCCGGTATGGAGGATGCTGGTCGGGGCGCGGTGCAGGGCATTGCTGGCGTCTGACCCCGTGAGGTCCCGTCGATGCCGTGCCCATCTCTAGCGGTGGCGATGGCGGTGGGGGTGTCTCTTGCACTAACGATGCCCCTTTCTCTCCCCCCTCCCCTCCCCACTGTACATGGTATGTGTGTGTGTCCCTGCTGCGCCCCGCATGGCTCTGCACCCCCACCACCCCCAGGCAGCCGTGCCCACCCTGGCGCAGCCCAGCGAGTGGCTGCTGGTGGTACCGGGCGCCTGGTGCGATCCCACCTGGCACCCACTGGTTCACCGCCACCACCGGCCGCTTCCCCAGCTCCAGCTGGTCCCTGCTTGATGGACGAGAGTTGGTTTGTCACCCCTCCCCCCTGTTTTACTGCAGAGGGGCCCGGCCCCAACGGCGTGGGGAGCAGCCCCATGGAGGACCTGCTCATCGAGCACCCCAGCATGTCTGTCTATGTCACCAGCACCCTCGAGGTGGATGGGGAGGGCCCCGAAGATAATGCTGCTGGGTGAGTGTGGCTTGAGGATGCCCGCAGGGGCTGCTGGCCCAGCACCGGCTGCGGGACCGGGGCGGATGGTCAGTGCTGGCATCACAAATGGCTGTGTACACCCGAGAGCGTTTCGCCTGCAGGTGGAATGGGGCTGTGGGGGGACCTTGGTGTCCCTGCATCCCACCTCGGGGAGCACCCTGCACCCTGGCTGGTGCTGCACAAGGGTGGCAGCCTCTATGTCCCAAAATATTCTGCTAACAGGATCTTGATGCCATGTTGAGATGGCTGTGGGTGCAGGACCATGAGCCTGCTGCAGGGCTGCGGCGGGAGAGGGCTGCATCCCCCTCCCCTGCCCTGAGCAGAGTCTCCTGGCATGGCCACCTGTCACCCCACCGCCTGTCCGGTGGTTTGCCAGGCTGGGCTTAAACACAGGGCTTTGCCTTTGCGCAAGTATGGCGCAAGCAACGCAAACCCAGCAGGACAAGGTGACCTTCAGGCACAGGGGTTCCCCCAAGACCCCCAGCTCCCCCAGGCACAGGGTGCTGTGGCCTCCCAGATCCCTGTCGTGCCCAGTGCAGGTGTGTCCTGCAGCCGCTGGGAGCAGGGTGCCACCAGCCCTGGATGTAGACGTTTCTCCCTGTCCCAAAGTCCAGCTTAGCAGGGGGAGGAGGTTAAACAGAAGTGCCCCAAATGCCCCCCCGCCCTGTCCCAGGAGCTGCGGGCTGGAGCCCCCTGCCATCCTTCCCCAGGGCCACAGCCTCGCTGCAGCCGTGGGGGGCTCTGTCCTCTCTCCATGGCTGCCGGTGGCACTGGCAACACACCGATCATCTGCACGAGCAGCCCTGCCACTGTCGGCCAAGCCCTGGGTCCCCTCGTGCTGTGAGGTGCCTGCCGCCCCCCAGTCCCAGCCCTCCAGTGTGTCCCCCAGCAGCCCCTTGGCAATGCAGGGGGGAGGAAGAATTTGGGGTGACCCCCTGCCCAGGCTGGGGGGTGCTGTTCCCACAGAGCTTCTCTCATTGCACAGTCAGGCCACAGCTTGGCCTCAGAGCTCCAGCGGACCCTCAGTGCTGGGGGCAAAGGGAAACGCGCCAGGGGACCGAATGGGTGGCGAGTGGGATGGCAACAGGGCTGGGCTTGGCCTTGCCCTGCTGGGCGCAAGGGACTTGGCTGCTGCAGGTTCTGTGGGGACAGCCCCATTCCTGGTGGCATCGGCATTTGTCTCCCGGCTTCTGGGGCGGGAGGGGGCTGGACCCTGCCAGGGCACAGTGCGAGGGGCAGGAGACTGGAGACCCGGGCCCCTTCTCCCTGGGGTGGGCGAGGGCTGGGTGCCGGGGTCGCTGACAGCCCCTTTCTCCTCAGGGAGGTGCCGGAGCCCCGGCTGGAGCGGCACGTGCCGCACCACAGCCGGTCCCTCGCAGTGAAGGCCGCCATCCTGGAGAAGGTCGGGCAGGCGCGGCGGGTGCAGCGGGCCAAACAGCTGGCAGAGAAGCACTGCCTCAGCCAGAAGGCGCTGCAGCGGCAGAACCAGGCCCGCCAGCGCCCGCTGCGCCGAGCCAAGCAGCACGCCAGCACCTTCGTCCACCAGCCCTGCCAGCGCCACTGCAACTACTGACCTCACCGGGCCACCGGCAGCCGCTCCCCTGCCCGGCGGAGCGGGGCTCACCCCGGCCCCAACACCAGCTGCCCCAGGGAGCACCAGCGACGAACACTGCTGATGCCGGGCTGCGGTTTCACTCCACACACCCCCACCGGCACGCCCGGCCCCCCGCTCCTCAGTCTTCCTCCCCACACCCTCCGTTGGTCCTCTCACCCCCGACACCGGCCGGGCCCGCAACCCCCGGCGCCGCTGCCATGCTGGGCCACCACCCCCTGCCTCACAGCCACGCCAGCCTTTGCGCAGGAACATCAGCATTCCCGGTGAAATCTCCCATTTCCAAAACCACGGCAAAGCCTGTTTGTCCTGATGAGCCTGTGACATCAGTGCCTTTCTTCATGACGTTGTGACTCCACATGTAGCCAGACCAGGATGTCACAAGCAGAGACATCGAGCAGAAGTGAAAAGGGCAACGGAGCAACAAGGTTTGGGATCTGTGGGAAAACCTCATCCATGACACTAAATAATGCTTCCTTCTCCCAAAACCAACAACTACCCCCCTCCCTCCTTGATTTCTTGATCCCATTTTTGCTGTGATAAGGCAAATACCCCACTGCCAGTCCTGGAAGGGCTCATCACGGGAGAGAGTGTGTGGAAACCTTGACGGCAGGGTCAGCCGGGCAGCTCGCGGTGCCTCGTGGTGTTTTTTTAAAGACAACTTTAAAAGCAATCTCAGGAAAAAGAGCACTGTCCCTGCGCCTCGCCAGAGCCCTGGCCACCATGCCGGGAGGAGATGGCCAGCCAGGGGTCAGTGGTAGCATCACTGTGACTGGTGATCCTGCCGAGCTGCTGGCTGCCTTGCCCGAGCAAGCCCCCTCCTCCTCGAGCCACCCATCTGCCCAAGCCACGCATATATACATATATATGCATATGTGTATTTCTCTATGTACCTATATACTTGGAAGAGGCACCAAGAAGCCAAGAGCATTGGCTGCCCAGCGTTTATCCCTGGGAGGGGAGCAGAGGCAGGGACCTGCGCAGCTTCCCCGAGGTGGCAAAAGCATGTCGAAGCTGGTGGTGAAGGGATGCCGCGGAGGAGGCTGGAGGGAAGAGGCTGAAATAAGGGCAAAGGTGGACTTGGGAGTGGCTGCAAAGGGACAGGACCGGACAGGGCAGGCTTGGGTAGCTGGGCCAGGTGAGAGGGTTGCTGCAGTGGAGCCAGAATGAGAACGCCTTCTTCCCCCACTAAAAATTGCATCCTTTCCCATGAAGGGCCAAATTCTGTCGTGAGCAATGTTGGTTTGTGAAACAAATCCCTCCCCTCCCCATGATGGACTCACTCTGCCTTTTGAAGGACATGGTCCAGACTTCTTACCAGCTCCAGCACCAGCTGAGATGGCTCCAAACCCAGCAGAAATGTGTTGATCCCCCCTCCCCCCCTCCCTTTAGGGACTGGTTTAGCACCCTGTGCCCCAGGGAAGGTCTGGCTGTCATGTCCTGCTTGTGGCCAGCTCACAGCCTGGATTCCCACCTCTGAGACAAGAAAAAACCACACACACCCCCCAAAATGCTGATTTCACAGGAATTTCTTCCATTCACCATGTTACATCCCTTAATATCGGCTTGGGACCTAGGCTGAAGGAATTATGGTAAGCCCAGCCTCAGACAGTTGATATTTATTAGTTTTTAAAATGAAATTAAAAACAAACCAAACCCTTTTATGAGCGCCGGTCCCCAGCTCTGCCTGGGAGCCTGGGCTGCGTGGGACCCAGCTGGTTGATGCTCACCTGCATTATTCATCTTTCTCTCCAATGATGCAGTGTTCCCAAACGCACAGAAAGAGTGAAAAACTGATTTCAAACATCTCCTGCCAGCCTTTCCCTTTTGATTCTTCCAGGCCAGTTTCTTGTTTCAAGTCCTCCTGAGACCCAGCGCCTCATCACACACGTGATGTGGTGCCTCCTGCCCCTCCGGGTGCCCAGTGCTCACCAGGGTGAGCGGGGCACTGGTGGCTGTGCCGGCGGAGATGCTGGGCTGTATCCTGCACCCACCCCACTGGTTTGTTCTGCCGCTTTTTCAGCCCTTTGGGTAAGTGTGGCGGCACCGGAGCTGTTTTTTCACAGCCAGTGGTTTATCAGCAGAGAAAGAGCGAGCTGGGGAGCTTGGTGTTCCCCCCATCCCTCGGCATCGCCTGCTGCTCCCGGGCCCTTGCCACAGTCACCGTCCCTTGTGGCCGAACCTAAGACCATGCTGGAGATAATCCTGTTCCACCTCTGATGTCTTCTCGGTGAAGAGTCTGAGGACTTCTTGACTCGAGGGGAACATTTACACCTTTTGGCTTCCTGGGCTTCACATTAAATGCCTTCCCGCCTCGCCCCTGAAGTGATGCCTGCTATGAACCGGGAACATGGCATTTGTAGGGATGCTGGCACAAGCACTTGTGAAGACAAGCAGGGGCTGAGCCCGAGCTTTTGGGTGCCTGATGGATGTCCGATGAGGTGGTACCTGCCCTGTGCTTCTGTCTCCTGTGTCACTGGGTGATATGCTCTGTGGCCACCAGGCAACAGCATTAGAGGAAGCATTTTCTCTCTAGCCCAAATATACGTCAAGAAGTGGATGAGCCAAGCAACACCCTGCCTCTCAGCCCATTCCCCACTGCAGATTCTCCTCCTGTGCATCCGAGATGCTGCCAGTCCCTCCAGATTGCTGCTGTCATCAGAGCTGGCTGCGACACCGTCACCCCCTCTGGTGGCTCCCAGGGGAAGACAGGCTGTGGGGCAGCAAGGCTGGCTGGGGACCGTGTCCCCGGGGCAGATCCTGCCACATCTCACCTACCAGGCCATTCTGTGCCCAATCTGCTTGCAGATGGTACCCCAGCAGGAGAAACCCCTTGTCAAAATGTTCCTCCGTGTCCCACTCATCCATCGTGAGCCAGAAGCCCCTGGCCATGCTGCCGGGGTGCTCAGCACAGCCGTGGCTGCTGACAGCCAGCACCCAGCACCTGTTCCAAAAGGCTGTTGCTGTTACTCCGTCCCGGGTTTCAGAGGCGAAAGCAAACTGTTTTCCTTTCTTCTTTCCGTGCCAGTCTGAGACACCTTTCATCACACTGTGCCCACCCAGCACAGGACATGAAGCAGAACTATTATCACACTTTATATCAATAGTATGTTTATAAAGGGTTAATAAATTATTAATAATGTTTTCATGAAGAGGTTAATCCTGAGTCCTAGCATCCTGCAAGTCAACAGAGCGTGCTTACTACAGCATATATGGGCTCCTGCGATCCCCCCTCTGTTGTCTGCACACTTGCTCATGTATTAACATCTAATAATCTCCTGTTAACTCCTGCAGAGTGACTGTCAATCCACCAGTGTGGCCAACCCTTCTTATGCTGTGGCAAAGGTGTGTTCAGACCGTGCTTTGCAGAAGCTCTGCATTGCTCCTCTCCTGCCCAAGTGAGCACGAGACCTGGCCTGATACCAAATCTCCTGCCAGTGTTTCCAGAGCAAGAAAACCCTTTTACACTGGGGTTATGAGTCTCCTCAAATCTTAAAACAAATGAAAGGTGCTTAAAAACTGAGAACTTTTTCTGTGTATGCACATGTGTGCATGTGTAGATATTTCACAATGCAGCGTGGGTGGTTGGTAGGTTGTTCTGGGGCATGTGATTTAGGTTTTTAGGGGGTTGTTGGGGGCAGGGGTGGGTTTGCACCCGCTGTTTTTCAAGTTGTGACTAGCTGTGCAACGCTCCTGATGGGAAGGTGAAGCAAACACTGTGCTGGCTGGCAAGGAGGCCCCTGGGCTGGTGTCCTGCTCCAATGGCTAGGATGAGTCTTGCTTTCTTTTCTTTACTTGCCGGGGGGGGGGGGAAGGGGAACTACAAGCATGGACTCAGGGACAGACAAATATGCTGAGGTCTTTAAAAACGTGTTTTTTTCTGGGCTTCTCTTTTTGGCTGTGGTGTTCGTTTCTGTCCGTGAGGCCTTTGGCTGCATAGGGTGCTGCAGGGACATGGCTGGAGCCGCTGGCAGCACATGTCAGTGAGAGCAGCACAGGTGGCTGCACCTTGGAGGAGCTGCAGGGCTTGATGCTTAGACAGAGCTCCAGTATGGAAGAAGGAGCTGTGGCCGCTTTTGGTGAAACCATCCCTGAGCAGCAGCTCCTCTTGGTTTGCCCACATCCTGAAAATTTACCGTACAGCTGCTAGATTGCAGCTGGTCCCTCCTTGGGCTTGTTTGTGAGCAACTAGGTACAGATTTTAAACAATAAGCCCCAAGGATCTGGGAAATGGAGCTGTGCTTTCTGCAGCAGCCACAGCTGGCCTGGCTCCCACCATAGCCCTGGGGTCAGAAGGCAGCCAGGATAGGGAAAGCCATCAGAGCAATCCCATGGAGAAATGCTGATGCAGGTGACAGGCAGATTTGTGGGAGGAAGTTTTTGTATTTCTTGCAATGAAAGCATAAAGAAAAAGAAAGAAAAAAAAAGGGGGGGAAAAAATCCCAGAGGAGAGGCCTGGGCAAGCCTCTGCCCAGTAAATGCCAGCTCTGCCTGGGCAGCTGGCAGTGCCACAGCCACCGCTGCTGGGGCTTGCGGGTGGTGAGCTGGCTCCAGCCTGGCTGCCCAGCCCCGCGCAGGAGCTGCAGCGAGGAGCGGGCACGGGTGAAACCGCCAGAGCCAGAGGTGAGGCGCTCCCAGCCATCGGGACTGGATCGGGAGAGGCAGCTCCCCTGGAGAAGTACACCTCTTGGGATGAAAGCAGGATCACGATAGGACATGGCTGCTCCCGCACACCCCCAGGGACCCACCTCCCAGGGCAGCTCCTGCGTGGTGTCCCCCAGCACCCCCAGCGCAGCGAGGGGCTGCTACCGAGTTGTGGATCTTGCCTGCCCTGAGGGGAGCTGCCGGGGAGGTGGGGCAAAAGTCCTTGTCACCCCATGCTCTGAAAGTTGCACTCACGAACACGCTTCCCAAAAAAACTCTGCTGTGAAACCTTGATCCGGAAAGAAAATTATTCTTTCCATAGGAGTCTGTTTCTTTTTCATTGTGGCTAACGTGAACACATGGCTCATCCCAAAGATCACCACTGTGAGAGTCTTTGCTTTTCCTTTAGGCATGTTTCTAACCAATAGATAATTTTACAGTGACATCTTACTGAGACCTTTTCCTCTTTCATCCAGCCCCACTGGGGAGAAAAACCACACTAACTGTCTTATCATAGCAGTCAGAACAACAACAAAATTTAAAAATGCCCCATTGTCACAGCACTAGCAAGCTGCAACAAGGCTTTTACCATCAGTCAGATCCTACTCTCCATGTTGTTTCTCCTTCCTCCAGAGGCAAGGCCAGACCACACTGCTCCATCACCTCCTCCACCCAGCCTCTCCTCCCATGCGCCTCAGGGCTATTTAACCACTTTGCAGGAACAAGCTACAACTGCACATCATCCATGTTAATCAACCCACCGCCTTCACTCCTCTACACCCCATGTTCTAGCCTTGTATCACACAATTTTGCAATTGCTGCTGTGGAGAATAAATACCAGTTTCAGTGCCCTGCATAAAGTGAAAATTAAATTTCAGGTGAATTTATTGAAAAACAAGTGAGTCCTCAAAGATTAAACCATATAATAATTAGAAAACGCCCAGTAAAAAGCAACAGGACACCTAAAGTCAAGGAAAATGGTTCTCAGCTCTGCCTGTTGCCGCCTGCCTGAAGGCAGCGCTGAGTCCTGCTCCCCGGGGATGGGGATGGGATGATGGCAGCGCCTGAGTCTTCCCTGAGCATCTGGGTTTCAAACAAGAGGCCATCCATGTCCAGCTGGTGGCCACCGTGACTCTAGCCACCAGGGGCTGTCAGCTGCTGTCCCTGTGCCTCCAGCTCCCTGCGCCTCCTTCGCTGCCTGCACTCAGAAACAGCGGCTGGTGGTGGGAGGGATGCACCAGTACCCCAGCAACACCCCCCAGCCCTCAGAGCTTCCCCAAGTCCTTCTCCAGCACAGGACTGTGTCCAGTGACTGCCTCAGTGCAGCTGCTGGCAGGGACCAGAGCTTGAGGAGAGACACCCACCAGGCTCGAAGCTTCTCCATCCCAGGGGACATTAAAGGGCCTTAAATGGGGCTGATCGCCTCAGGGTTTGTCTTCATCAAGGTGGAGCTCTCCACCTCCACCCATTTCTCTCAGGTCTGCTCGACACAATGTCAAAGTCATGAATAATTTCCCAGCATCCTCAAGGGCTCAGTCCTCCTCTCCTTACCATGACCAGAGCTTCTGTCATGGGTCATGTGAATGTGGCCACAGAAGTTGGATGAAGCGGTGGGAGAGGCTCTGCGTGGCTGGCAAGCTCCTTGGTCAGTGACAGGTGTTCTCGAGCCCGTCGGAGATGCTGCCTTCTCCTCCACTGGACTCCGGGATGGCAGCGGTGGGAGCGCTCGCCAGCCATGGGCAGCTACAGCCTGGGCAGGAGGACCCCTGCGGCCATTCATCGATGCATCTTCAACCATTTGTCAGTAACTGAACCCACAATGCCTTCCCCAAAGGGAGAAGGGTGGCAAAGATGAGCAGCTCCATTTAACAGCAAAGGTGGCACTTACATGTGGTCCTTTTTTGAATTCTTTTGTACGGAGAGGTGACACGCAGGTGTCCCTCCCTTACAGTCACTCTCAGCTAAATCCTCCTGGGCTGGCTGGGGGCTGGGGGGCTGCCTTGCCAGCCCCGTACCCAGAGCAAGCACAAAGCTCTGGTAGAGGGCTGCTGCCGCATGCTCTGGAGCACGGAAACACTGCTGCAAAGCTTTGGTACTGTTACAGCAAACCACAAAAATCCCTCTACCTTCCACACTGATCATATTTGATCACCTGTGAGTGGGGAAGATTTTATTCCTTGCAGTTGCAGGGGGAAGCCAGCATGGTACATTCTAAGTGTTGCTTGAAGATGGGTCACACAGGGGAGCCCAAAGCTCCTCCACTCTTTCACATCCACCTTGCCCGTCCGTGTTGGGGAAGCCAGGAGCAGCTACACCCACATCCCACTGAAATCTTATCCTCAGCTTTACAATGACACATTTATGCTTTGGGAAATCTAGGGAGGAGAGCACAGCACAAGGCCTAACAGTAAAACAGTAATATCTTCTCTTGTATCATAAATGTATCTGTACAGAGCCACTGAGCACTGCAACATGTTATTTGTACGTATCAGCCCTAGGTATTCTGCTTGTAAAACTCATCCGTGCGCATTGTTGATCTCCTGGACTGACTGTACATGTGCCTTTCACCCTTTATCATAGTTTGTCGTCTTTTTATAACACAACTGCAGAACTTGAATAACTCAGTGAACTATAGTTAAAAGTCCTATGCAAGAGACAACTGGGGAGTCAGTTTTCGATATTTCTGTGTTTTTACATTGTTTTAAAAGTAGGCACTAGGATTTTCAGAGAAGCCTAACAGAATTATAAAAGCATTTAGCTTTTTTTTTTTTTTTTTTAGCTAAAAAGCATTTAGCATTTCAGACGCTAAATCTCTTAGGCAGCTTTGAAAAGCTCAGCCTAAACTCCAGCTCCTCGCTGGTTTGTGCACAGAGAGCGAGCAGCAGCGGCAGGACGAGCGCCAGCACTTGGCCAGGACAGATGCCTGTTCAGTAGCCAGCGTCTCCTTTCAAGCAAAACGAGAAGAACGTGCTGTTCAGTCGGAAGAGGTTGCCTTTAAGCCTTCCCTAACCTGTGCTGGAGAATGTCAGTGTGCCCGGCCCCAACCCGGCCCACCACGGCCCCGCCGGGTACCGGCAGCCCCTGCGCCGCGGGCAGGTGCTCACGCAGCAGCTGTCAGCCCAGCTCTGCCCAACACCTTACAACAATGGGCAACTTCACCCGGGATCCTGAGAAGAGGGAAATAAAAGCGCCCCACATTTTTCTACATCACCTGTGCTGTAGGACTGAAACCTCATCCCAAACTCAAAGCTAACAAAATACATCCCTTTTGTGTGTTACGTGTTAAATTGGTGTAAGCAAGGTTAGCAGAGAAAGGGTGTCTCCTTCTTGTAGGACACTGTTCAAACACTTGCTGTGTGTCAACAGACTGAAGGACACGACTGCCTGGAATACGTTACGTAGTGTGTATGTAACATGGTTTTGGTTGTTAAGTTGTAACGCTGTCTTCTGACTGAAAAAAATCTAATATAAAGAAACCCCACAAGAAATAAAAAAAAAAAAATATATATTTAAAATCTATTTTGTGTGTATTCCTCTCAAGCCTGCAAGTAAACCTGTTTGCAAAAAGCTTTTGTTTTTAACATAAACGTTTAAAAGTCAGTGCTGTAACTGTCAGTCGGTAGTGAGGAGTCCCCTTTGAAGACACGGGTGCACAGGGGAGGGGCTGGTGCAGGCCGAGTCACTGGAAGGGATTTTTTTTGCCCTCCCTGTTACTAAACCCTAAAACTGAGCAGGTGAATGCAAGAGCTGAAGCAGGTGCTGACTGCCCGGAGAAAGAAAAGTCCCACAGCAGCCGATGTCTACAGCATCAGCTGTTCCTCCAAGCACATACACAACAGCCCAATATGATCTCACCACCCACCTCGTGGCCGAGAGGCAGAGGGATGCCTCTGAGGTGATGAAGGGCTCAGAGCATCCTACGGATGAGCTGGGGCCAAGGGCTGGGATGTCTCAAACAGGTAACTTCTGCCATTAAAAGGTGACAATTTATATTTAATGACAACTAACTTAAGTATAACAAAAAGACTGAATAAATATAAATGTATTTTAAAAATTCCTGAAGAGAAGAAAAAAGGTGAAAGTATCTATTTGTGCACAAAGCAACAAGCAATCTGAAAAGACCGGCTCCTCAGCTCCTCGCGGTGAGAACTTCCCGAACAAAGAGGCTGACCTACTTTCTGCTGCAGTACACACGAACTGGCCCCGCCAATGGCAGTACTGGTATCCAGACAAATACACTTCAGGCTGCTGCATTTCAGAAATTCTTCAAACCATTTATCACGGCATTTTTCTGTGCTGTGTCTCCCTGCTGAGCAGCTTTGTTTGGGGGGAGTGCTGCCTCCTGGGCCTCCTCCCCACGCACTCATTGCACAGATCCTGTGGGCAGGAGGGTGGCCTCTGCATTTTTTTCTTGCTTTGCAAAAACAGCTGCATCAGTCGGTTGGTTTGTGGTTAAACAAATTCCTTTCTAAAGCTCCATATAAGGAGCTTGCAGGCCTAGAGCTCTAAATAATCCCTTCAATCTTCCTGTTTGGAATGATGCTGTTGTAGCTGCTAATAATAATACAACCCAAATTATAGGACAATAACATTTATTTAGAGCATGAGGGATTCCACATTATACAAACCCTTAAATTTATTTATTTTTTGTTTCACTGGTCCATTTCTACAACAAATACATCAGATCTACTATATAATAAAATTATTTACATTTCCAAACAAGATTGGGTTTGTTTATAAACCCCCTTACTGCTATTCACATACAGTACTTAAACAACAGCACAATACATTATTTTAATACCTAAAAATGACAACCCTGTATTCTAATTTGTTTATGAAAAGTGGAAACAAATACATTTACAAATTGTCTTCCTCTCCCCTTCCATTTCATACAAACACATTAACCTAATGTGCTAACCCTGGACTTCACTTTGTAAATCCAGGGGGTTTTAAAAGAACCCAGTTTTTATATCTATTTGTTTCTTAGAAAAAAATCATTTATTGGGAACAGTATAATATTAAAATGACTTACTGTACAGAATTTTATTTAAAAAAAGAAAAATCACAGCTCAAAATTGCTATTGGTAAATTCACACTTATTTACAAGTTTCATGTTTCCATGCAGTAATTTACTTGGATTTTCTTCTTTTTGACTGCATTGCACTGGCACTCGTTTCTGAAAGCAAGAGAAGAAAAAAAGCGTGGATACGAAGTCGGTAAGCCATTCACCAGAGGTGCACAGACTGCCCTTTTATTTTTCCAACGTCACACCAGAGTGGAAACCTCTGAAGATCAGGATTTCCACAGACCTGGGAGTGACTCTTCACAGGACGTAACACAAATGGACCCTCTCCACTGACGACAGCTGTCGGCAGCGATACAGCACAAAGTTCCCCCTAGCTTCTGTCAGGGCACTATCTCCCAGAGCTGTGAGTTTAACATTTACGAAGTCCTAATATAACCGCCTTAAAAATAAGAGCGGTGCATTTTCAACTGCTCTTTAACTTTCATTTCCCACATTCCCACTTGCTCAGCCATACCACAGAAGGAAGTCTCCGTGCAACAGCGGGACAGCGCAGGGCACAAACTACGTCAGTCAGACCCAAGCGTCACAGAGACGGCGTTATAAAAAAACCAACAACTTAGGAAGATACTTTGGAGGCTTCCATGCAAGTTAAGAATCTAGTTGTTTGAGTCCTTGGAAATTCAGGTCATTAGAAAACAAGTCTCTTCAGTGTACATTACGATTCACAGAAAAACAGCTTATGCAGAAAGATACAAAATACTATACAGCACTGCAGCAGAACAACCAGAAGCACTTGCAGAATCGACAGCAAAAGCAGATGACATTTTCAGTGCACTTACCAAGGCACTAAGCTTCCATTTCAAAACAAAAAAGGAAAAGAATAAGTACCAAGGGTATTTGCATCTTCAGATTTTTTAAAAATGTGATTTTAAATGTTGGCAATGTATCTTTGGCTCTTCACAATATTTTCCAAAAGCTATTAGAGCTGTGTGTATTTTAAGAATCAAAAGGGAAAAAATTTCCATGACATCCAAAACTAGAAAAGCAACAGTACAACTCCATGGCTGTGAAATGTCGTATTTTTTTAAAAAAATATTAAAAAAATCAACATTTCAAATTTTAACATACTCAAAGCTGCAGTAAATGCTGAAACAGCCCTTGCTGGAAAAATACTCCAAAAAGTGAAAATCCAATACAGTACCAGTTTTCAGAAGTGAAACACCTTAACAGGCATGACTTCCAGTCACCCCAGCTCCCTCCAAGCAGCAACGCTACTTTAGGTAGCTTGGTCAGCAGCAGCATTAGCTGGAGCCATCCCTGCTGCTGCTGCTGAAGTCTCCGTGTTTGGGAGAATGAACATGTCAGTGGTCAGCACCTGTCCCAGTCCCCAGCACCTTGTGAGCATCACCAGTACCCCCCTTGCCTGCTTCTACCTAAACCTTGCACGCTGCAGCATGCTGCGTACATGTGGACAAGGGCTGGCTTTCAGCGTGCCCTCCCCTCTTACGGTTATCCTTCTGCCTCCTTCCTTCCTGATGCTTAGCAAAGGAATTACTACATAAACTGGCCAAAGTCTATTTCTCTCTCCTTGCTATATTTAGGTTTTTCCTAATTGCTGTTTTTATAACAACCTTAATCAGCCTCCACCTCAAAAGGTAATTCCCCCCAGTTCCACATTCTCTTTAACATGGATTAGCAAGTTTTTCAAGACACAGATAACATAACCGTAGATGTCTACAAGGAGGCCAGGACACACAAAACAAATGTGCTTTCTTACGCTATGATTCACTAATGAAAATGTAGAACAGAGTAGGCACAAGTGGCAGACCTCGTTACACTCCTTCAGCTGCCTCACTAATCCTCCAGCCTGCCCTCTTCCATAAGAAAGCCTTGTTTTGCTCATTTTCTCTACAACTTAGAAGTAGGCAGTTGCTTGCATGGAGATAAGGTAATCGAAGCCCAGGGCACTACACGGTAAGCTGGACCCATGTTTTCAAGCAAAACCCTTAGATGCTGTGGCAGTTTCAGTTGCATGTTTTAAAAACAATGATTTTACTTACAGAGGTAAACAACACAGTCAATACAAAAGCCCTAAGTGAGTTCTGGTATCATTTCAATTTGATGCACTTCCATGTTCCCACATATTCAGAATTTGACGTGCCACTGGTTGTCATCTTTAGGTTTATTCATCACAGTATGTGGGGCAGGTCATACGTTTCAGATTCCCTCAAACTCAGGACAGTATCACCAAATCAACTTTACATTGGCTTCACATTTTTCAAACTTTTCTTCACAATCATGAAAGATAATTTATTTTTACAATACAGACTTAGATTCTTCTGCACAATCCTGCCACAAGAAGTAAATTTAACTAAATTCAGCAGCCACAAAAGTGCAGAACATATAGGTCCCTTTGTGTAACCTTTAAGAGTCATCGCACAATTACATATAGCTGGAAGTCTTCTCTGAAACTCTTAAAATGCAAATATTCTTACCATCAAAGTTTAGTATCTTCAGTATGGAAAATGGGTGCTGAATTCAACTGGACTTCCTTTTGTAATAATTCTATATTAATATATCTCTTTGTTCTCTATGTTATCTTTAAAATATTGGTTGAATGTTGCCTCTTGACGATCTCTCTCTACCCTCTCGCACAACTTTTGTCCATCAGAATTTTTCTGACCCTTAAACATAAGGAGCTGACACAGTTAGCTTCAGAAATGCAGATTGGCACCACAGATCGTGCATTCCGATAACGATTACATGTATCACACAAATGCTGAATACTTTGTTAAAGATTGTAACCTGCGTAGAAATAAGGCACATCAGCAGCTGCTAATGCCATGGGTTAATATCTGTAACTTTAGGATTTCATGCGTTCTCGGAAAAAACAGCCAAGGCTCTGCGCGCTAGCACACAGCACTCCTCGATGCTCCAGGCTGCCATCCAGACAGCGTTCTGAGCATGCCTGAACCACAGCATTTGGCTTCGCAAGAGCTGACCGTGCACTTGAGAAGACTTAAGCATTTGTCTTGTGTCTTTCAGGCTTCAGGGGAATAAAAAAAAAGTCACTTTTTTACTTGAGTACAGTCCTTTTAATGGCAAAATGTTTCTGCCAAGAGAATTCAACTTCAACTAGGCAAGCTCGCTGAACACTATGTGACTGAGTACTGCAGAAAACAAGTTCCACAAATTTAACAACGGGAAATTCATACAAGCTTTACTGCCAGCACAGACGTCGGTAAATAATTCAACACCAACCTGTGTCTAAATCATTGAAACTAGAGTTAAAAGCACACAACATTTACAAGCTGTAAACCATGGTTATGAGCCAGTTATTGAAAGGGTTATTATGTGGGGAAGCATGTTACTTCCTGCCCTCTCCAGAGAAATGATGGCTGTGCATTTTACCTTTTGCAGTGCTGGATGCAGATGCTGGCCTGGAGGACCTCTTGCGCTGTCCATTCTCTACAGTTTCCTGTGAAGCGGCAGAATCCTCTGTTCTTGAATTTCTTCTATTTGAAGTTTTAGACTTTTCACAATTCTCTTTTGCCTCATTACTAATAAAGTGGGACAAAATATTTCTGATGAAGTGTAAGAAGAATTATGTTTTTCTATGCAACTCAGACAAGCTGGAGGATGGACCGACACAGGTACCAGTTCCGGACTATTAGCACTGAAGATATGAAATGCTAGAGATACCAGAAGTTTTATCAGATGAAGAATGACCTGAGTAAGCCAGAGTATAGTCCATCTCTATTAAAAATTATCAGAGGATACAAAACTGGGAAGTCCTCAAAGAGAATATTTTCAACATTAGAAGACCAAGAAATTAGATGCATTATAAATTGTCTGCTCTGCTTTCCACAGGTGCCACCATTACTGAAGTCTAGGAAAAGCAAACAAGTTACATTAGAGACTGCTACGATACGGGAACACAGAGTTGAAATTGCAGATGAACATAAGGAGGAATTATGAACTCTTCAGGTAGTATGCCAGCTTTTGTTTTTGCGAAGAAGACTCACTCCATTGATCCAAGTGATTTCTTCACATATTAAAAAGCTTAAGGCTTATTTAAAACTTCCTTTAAGCTGTAAAGCTTGAAGTTAAAAATCTTGGGGTTTTTTTTATAACAGAAAGCTTTTTCTGTTACAAAAAATAATTTTAGGTAGTATGGAAATCTGTGTTGCTTGTCACTGAGGCAACACATGGAAAGCTACGTTTTGTAATTAAACTCTTCCTTTATTTTATCACTCTTAAACTCATCTCGAGGTCTGGATGTTTTCTCCTTAATGCATTAATTCCAGACAATTTTTAATGACTAAGTGGTTTCTGAAGAATATGCTAAAATTATCTCCTGTGAACTCAAAGGTAATTAATCAAATAAATTATTCTGCTGATAACAGAAAAGGAGAAAGAAAACGTCATTCATGCCCTATGGGTGATACTTGCAAGATTTCAAGAAAAGCTGCCTTAATCGGAGAACAGACTGAGAACACACAGAGCAGCCCTGTGCGTTACAGAGGTTCCATAACAGTGTCCCTGTTTTGGAGGAAGTTCTGCTCTGAGGGGAAAAACTACTACAAATACTTGTATTTTTAATGTAACGGTCATCTGAAATAAAACACAGTTTGTCAATGAGAGACAAACATTCTCAAGCAAGGAAACACATGGTAGAGGAGAATATGGAAGCACATGGATTGTCTCAGATACAAAATAAATATTGAAATCTATTTCCCTGTAAGTCAGTACTACAGGGCAATCCGTAACTGAATCCTCCAAACAGGTCCCAGACTGGTCTTCTGCTAAGTAACCCAGGCAGCTGAAACAGCAGCCACCTGCTTCAGATACCTGGAGGTAAACAAACAGGTCTCATCACCCAAAGTTCAGTAATTTTTCTACAGATTCTAGTGACTAATCCATAGCTTGGGTTGTCTCATAGGAACCAACACATCCTTCCTTTTACAGGAGGAAATCAAGTTGGCCCAAGTAAAAGTATTTCTAGTGCTTTGTAGGCTGTAAGTACAAACTCTAAGGTTTGTACTGTAAGGCATTTTAACTCCAGGAGCTCAAAGCTGACTGCTGAGTACCAGCCATCACTAGATTAAGTTTGCCTGAAAACTTTCCTTCTTTTCTGGTCTTGCTCAGAGAAGCATCAGTCCAGAAAAAAAAACAAACAGAAATGCACTTGCAGTAATTTGATGTGCTGAATGAGTCTGGGGAATAGTCATGCAAGGACATTTCAATTGGAGATTCCGCTAATCTGCCAAGCATCGCGCCTTCAGCTTTTTAGAAGAATTCTACCCTGAAGAAAACTTGTGAAATTTCAGTTTCTTTGATACAACTAGAAAAATCCCAATCCATGTGAAGGTAAATACAGTTAAATATTCATTTCAGAGTCATTCCTGATCTGAGAAAGTGTATTGCCTTCCCTCCCCTACAAAAGACAACTGCCTCATTCCCTGATGAACAGAATGAGCAAACTGCACCTCTTGCCCTGGCTTAGGGGGTCACTCCACTGACGAGGGCAGCATCAGAAACCTGACCAGTTGTGCCAGCTCAGTTACATAAAAACCTTACAAAGGTCTGTCATTACAGCTGCCTAGACTGAGTTTAAGAGCCTGGTGGGGTTAGAATCTAACAGAAATAGATCTTGGAAACTGTATTTGCTTCTGGCAGATCAAAGTGATTTGAAATACGATGTTTTAATTAAAGAATGTCTTAATTGGGACAAGATGAAGTTTCTATCTGGTTTCCTATCAGGTTTCGGCAAAGTGTCAACACGCAAACACTGAGGAAACCTGGAGAAAAGAGTCATGAAGGCAGAGGAAGAACAAACCTTAAAAGACTTACTTTCAGAAAATAAAAATTCACATGACAGCTAAGCTGCAGGCTTTTGGGGTTTTAGTTTTGATTTGTTTTTAGAAAATATCGAACAGTGGAACCATCAAGACCCTTCCAGAATGTGAAACGTTCAGGCCTGAAGGGATAAGAGGAAACACTGCCCAAAAGACAAACTTGGGAAAAATTTACCTTACATTCTGCATTTCAGCTATGTTTTGAAACATTCAGCTAGCCCAATTTCTTAGCAGGACAGAAAGAGTATGGACAAGAAAATGAAAAGCAGTGGCAGAAGTTGTGCAATTGCAGCAAAGAGAAAGGGACTTCTTCCCATGAAAGCTATATCTACTCTGAATCTACGCAAGCTATCTCCTTACCTTTGACCAGCAACTACTGGAGCATTTGTTTCAAGTTCTACAAGAGAAAAAGATAATTTTAAAGTCTGCTGTAGAAGTACATACCTGCTGACAAGGCATGGCTATCTCACATTTTTCTCAGTAAATACTGGGTCCGAAGAATAAAATTCTCTCATGTACCGTCCCTCTCAATGCACAGCATGCTAACATACCAAAGCACCACATCAGCCAAGTGCTCTTTCTGATTATGGCCTGCACCAGCTAAGACAGAGGAAAGTTAAAAAGAAACCCTGCAGAAGAAAAGTGTAGAGAAACTTCCTGACAAGGGCTACGGTCCTCTCACTTTTTTAACTTCCATTTTAGACAATTTACTACTTTTAAATCTTCTAGGTTTTATTAATTCTAAACCTTAAAAATACTAATCTGGACCTATTATGCATGTAAAATTTTGCCTTAACCCAACCACCTCTCACAGCAGTATCTTCTAATGCAAAGGAAGACAATGTTGTGAAGCCCAGTTACACCTCTACTGAATTGGAAAAAAAAAATATCTCTGGGGAGATGATGTAAAGAGAAGTCTGACTTGCCTTCTTTCTCTCTCATAGTGATTTTACACATACAAATCAGGTGCCCTTTTGAGTCTTCACTGCAATAAACAGCTCTCCTTCTCATATACGATACCTAATCTTTTTACTATCCATTTTTTACCCTCCCCATATCCACCTTTGTTGAGAGGGAGTATCTACACCTCAACACAACACCTCTCACGAGAAACTGCCACTGGTTTAGGGATTACCATTACAACATAACGTATGAACTCACTGTCTGTCACGTTGCCTGTACTCCAACCAGCCCTTAAACACCCTACAGCCTTTGGGACGGTGGCGCACAAAACTGTGGCTTTGCTTTAACATCAGTTTAGTACCTGAAGTTTGCTACAGTGTCCACAAGGAATAGACGTATAAAAAGTAAGAAAACAGGTAATATCTGTGTCATTATGGTAAAACCCCTTAAAATTTGTATTGTTAGAAGATCAGACTCTTCAGTGTAAATGCACATAGCACTGTCTTGGAAAAACAGATGTCTTGATAACAAAAGAAAAACAGACTAAGCAACACAGGGCAAGAGTCACTGTTGTTCCTACCCAAAATTTAAACTGGGAGAATATCCAACAGTAAAAATCAGTAATGTCGGTGTCTCCCCCGCAGCAGGAACTCCCCAACACAGCCACATCAGCACTGGGGCAATGAGGCGGATATAAAACAATAGGGTGCATGAACGTCTTTAAGTGGCAGTTCAAAGAAAGCAATTTAGTACAATTTTTGCTTTCTGAAAGCTCTACTACTAGTCATATTAGAGATGTCAAATTGCTGGAGAGGGACACTTCCCACGTGCAAGCCCATGTCTATCCACTTTCCCTACTCATCTGGGAAATTACATTTTTAAAACACCACAGAATTGATGGTGAAACACCATGATAATAGATGGCAACAACAAAAAGTCATTTGCCAGGGCTCCACCCCTGAAGCACTGCCGAGGGTTCGTTAAAAGCTGAACAGAAAAAAAAAGGATTGCAACTCTAAAATGTACGTTCCCAGCCCAGCTTTTGAAAATATTTTCAGAAGTGTCCCATATAAAAGAAAAACTCCTATTTGCTCTTCACAAAACTGCAAACTCAAACACAACGTATCATTACAAATCCAGTCCTTATGCCTGAATACCTAAAAACTGCCTTGGTGGTTTTTTTCATTTGTTTTACTTGACCCCAATACTGAATCTCCAACAAGGCTTTGGAGACTTCTAAAGCACAATGTATCTAACAAAGAAAAGCAATCCCAAAAGCACAAATGATAATTAAAAAACCCCAAACCAACCCCAAACTACCAAGCATATTAGTGACCATTAAATATGCATTAAAAGAAATGCATTTTCAGTTACAAACATAAAGAGCTTAGTTCACCTATGTTCTGCTTTTCCAAAGTAAAGATTTACCTGTTCTTTGAACAGTACTTTCTGATGTTGCAACTGAACTTTTTTTCTGTGTTAAATGTTGAGAGGATGCTAGAATAAAAGTGGAGGGAAAAAGCATTATTTTCAAAGGGAGTCACAAGAATTTTCTGTTGTGTGATTGGGCTGCTTTTACAAAATGCTGTATCTTCCAGCTTACCGCATTTTTTCCATTTACAGACATAATTTTTTTAGCTTACTCTCTACTTTCCCACCATCACATATACCTCCCCAGTCTTACAAAAAACTCCGGCAAAACTATCCCAAGCAAGTTTTCTCAGACTAGAGTAAGTGATGAAATTAGGTATCATAAACCACATTTTTAAAGTTAATGGTTTTTCACCAGACTGAGAAATTAAAGAAATTCCTAGAAATTAAAGAGTTTAGTCTCCCTCAGTTTAATGCTCATTTCAACAGAAGTTCTGGGGAAAAATAGCATCTTTGTTAATGAATCAATGCCCTCACTCTTTCAATTAAATTGCGAGAGTGCAAATACGCTCCAGAAGTTCCCTTGAAGTCCTTTGTCAGTAAGATGATGTGACTTAACATAGCTTAGGTTGCCAAGCTAAAACATAAGATGGAAAAACAATTCTTGTTGAGCTAATGCCTAATAGTCTTCTATGTGATATAATGAATGTGAAGAGAAAAAGTAAAACATTCCTGTTTTTTAAAAAATATTCACTTCATTTTTCTCCGAACAAACCAGAATTCCTTCTATGAAGCTCAAAGTAAACATTTCCATTTTCTAGTGGCATACAGCTATGACATACATCTAACAGCCACAGGGAAAGTCACATTCAAGCTGAAATTCTCAGTTCCACTAAATTCTATGGATTTTATCTTCCATGACTTTATCTTCTGTGTCTAAATCCATGATGTAAAGCACAACAGATAATCAGACAGCTTACTTCAAGAGTGATGGTTTATTTCCACACCATTTTCAATAGATTAAAAATGGCATCAAGAAATAGCTGCAGTGTCATAAAAAAAGTCTGTCATGCTCAAATCAAAATAGTGAAGAAGAAAACAGTTCAGATATGAAGGTATTTTATGTTTTTGAATTGGGTGAAATTCACTTATAATCACTTTTCCAGCTATTTCTCTGAAATGAGCATTTTAATTTTTCCCTAGACAGAAGGGGTTTTGGTGTTGTTCTTTTCTTTCTTCTGGAGGTTACCCAGCTGTTCCCCTAGAGGGTTAAGGTTATTCAAAGAGGGAACTAGTATTATTAGGATTAACTCAAAATAGCGTAATTAGAGTCAATAAATTGAAATTAGTTACAAAACTAAAAAGTCTCTGGCAAGACTAAGCAGAACACCAGTGTACAAGGCACCTTAAGTATTACTTCTGTCATTACTGATACACCCACTTTTCCTCCTCTCACTTCTAACAGTTACATGAAGTCACTCCTGTTATTCCATCACAGGTTCATGACAAATACCCCATTTAAGCAATAAATGGAAACTGAAATAAAACACCTGAAAGGTGAATCTCAGTGAAATACAAGCCTGTGTGTCATTCAGCTATTGGAAACAAAAAAGCAGGCGTCAGCCTTTGCTACAGTGTCTAACTGCTATTATGCTGATGGAAAAGCACCTCGGAAGTTTACAAAAGCCATCTTATTTCTTCCACTTATGCAGGGCTGCACTGCACTTACCTGCACTTTGTAGCACTTCCTGATGTGCTCCTGCTTTTTCCTCCAGCACACCACCCCCGGTTTGCTCAGCCGGCAAACTGCCGTGATTGCTGCCATTAGAGCTTGGTGCCATGGGGGCAAGGTCCGGCATGGCAGGGGGGGTCCCGGCCGACAGCATGCTGGCAGGAGGAGTGCTGGCTGCCACACTTGGCGATGCAGAGGCAGGAGCAGCAGCCATGGTGCTGACACTCGAACTGCCAGGCCCAGAAGTGCTCTGTTTTGTAACACTGGGTGCTGGAGGTGTCACAGTTTTATTATCTAGTTCTGCTGGTGATTGCTCGGTTCCCAAACTATTTGGGACCAGCGTTTCTAGTCCCTGACCTTCTACTTCTCCATCCATAGCATACTGCTCTTCCCCTTTCTCAAGGGAGCCAGTGACTTTCTTGCATGCTTTAGTCAGCAAGAGTTGGCCGATCTTGTCTACTTTTCCCTTCCCCTTACTTGATGAAACAGGGCTGCGTCTGTTCCCAGACCCTGGACTACTCGTAAGCAGAGGTGACACAACAGGTCCGGGCTGCGCTGCTGTAACGGAGCACTGGTCACCGGAGCCACCGCTTTGAGAAGTCTCCTCCGGGCTGAAGTCTTTGACTTGCTGAGCAGGAAGATGCAAAGGAGCACTGGAAGAAGTTGCAGCAGGAGAAGGCAGCTGAATAGGAGATGCCAAGGGGTTAAGAACCAGTGGCCTGCTGGTGGGAATACTAGACACAGGACTGCTGGACGACGTGCTGGGAGGAGCAGGCCCAGAGGAGAACTTTATATTCTGTGGTATATGCAAAGGACCAACAACCGCAACCGACTGAGGCATGAGACTCGAGTTAGAGGTCATCGGGGCTGCTGGAATTGTACTTGATTGAGAGCCCTTCATAACCTGAATTAACGACGATGAGTTTATAAAAACAGGAGTAATAAACTGCGGCCGGGCGTTAGACTGAGCTGCTGACTGTCCCTCAGAAACCATAACTTTGTTCCCTACATTGGGCATTGTGACAACAGTTGACACTAATGCGGGTTGCAAGTGAGATGGCAATGGCGTTGACGTATTAGCAGAAGATGTAATAGGGTTTGAAGTTACAAAAACTGTTATCTGGTTGGGGGGTAAAGGACCTGAAATAGAAGAAGAGCTAACAGGCCTTTGCATTACTGGTGGAACACTCTGTGCAGCGTTTGAGTTTATTTCTCCCAGTTCCTGGTGCCCTGGATTTGAGCAGGGCTCATTATTTTGAGGCAAGCTAAGTGAATTAGATGGCTCTTTGCTTGAGGATGAATCTTGCATCGGAGGAATGACAGCTACCTTTTTTAGCTCCTCACCAGTGGTGACTATCGGTGCCATTTCAAGACCAGGGGGCTTAATGGTTACATTAGGAGCTCCAGAATTATCAAGAAGTTGACTTAAAGAAGTTGGTGCCTCCCTCATAGCAGGAGATACCATAGATTTACTTTCCTCCAAGACTGGAAGCTTACTGGTCTCCGAGGCCTGCCCGTCTTTTTTTGACTGTTCTTCTGGAACCAACATTTTCATTTCTGGAGCAGGGATACCTTTTAATTCAATACCAGGCTGGTCTTTGTTACCTTGGACACCTTGTACACTTTGACACTCATTATCCTGAGGCATGCTAAGGCTCTCTTTATTGTCCTCAGGAATGCCAGTCATAGCAGGTGCAGAAATTGCAGGATTCTGATTACTTAGCATATTATTTTGAAAGCTTGTAGTCACAGGCGTTGACAAAGAAGAGGGACCAGCCATCATATTTCTTTGTAATTCCATGTTCTGCAAGAGAGATGGATTCTGCTGAGCTGTCAGTGATAATTTAGCTGCTTTTGAATTCTGTCTGCCAGGGCTTGGTGTAGTTTTCCTGCTGGATCCGGGACTGGACCTTCGACTATTGCTTGGACTTGCTCTCTTTGTTCCTCCAGTGTTGGTTTGTTTTGCTGAATTAACGACCACACCTTCCAATTTGTGTGGCTGTGGTGCAGCAAAACTAGACTGATTGTTAATTGTGAGATTTGATGGGGCCTGTCCAATGGCCTTCAAAGTAGTGGGATTAAGACCCTGCTGATCAAATCCTCTATTGATATTAGGCCTGGGAGGTAAAGGAATATTAATCTGGGGAGGGAACAGACCAGCTATAGAAGCATTGAGTCTTTCTGGAGACAAGCTAATTTCTGATGGTTCCGTGCTAGGTGGACGGTTATTAGGAGTCTGAGGATAGTATGGCCTTGGGCTTGCTCTGTTTGGGGTTTTAGGCCTTGAAGTTTGTGATGGGGTGGCAACATTTGGAAAATGGTGTGTAAGAGTGCTAGGCAGAGAATTAGACTGCTGCTGGGGACTTGCACCTTGAGCAGTTGAAAGTGGGGATGGGCCAGGTTTGGGTCCAGTCATCATTAACTGGTTCTGTGAAACCACTAAATGAGATGTCAAATTATTCTGAGCTCCTGATGCTGGGGGGCCTTCAGCTCCACCTCCTTCTGGAAGGGAGGATACTGATGAAACCTCTCCAAGGGGTGAGCTGGAAGGATTCTGTACATTATCTTGATAAACCATTTTTCTTGCATTATTTCCCAGGGGAGGATTGCCTGGTAAGGAAATTCTTTGTTTATCAGGAGACGGAGGCACGGATCCAGGACCTTGGAGGTTAACCATTACTGGTATGTTACCACTCTGCTGCAGGGGCATTCGCTGAGCATCTGGATTCAGAGGCCCTCTAGGTGGGTGAACTCCCTGTGGTACGGGGAGTCTGACCGATTTGGGATCCTGCTGCATCATAAGCATCATCATCATCTGCTGCTGCTGCGGTGTCTGTGGTGGTGCCTGGGCTTGCTGGGGTGGTGGCTGTGGCTGCTGCAGCTGCTGTTGTGGCTGCTGGGTATGTGGCATTAGTTGAGGTGGCATCTGCTGAAGTGGTCTTTGTTCCACTGCCTGAGATGGATAACCTAAGACAACAAGATGATACACTCATTACATCTAAGGGAAGATCAGAGAAAGCAGAATTTCTGTAACCAACAGGATCAGACAGAAAGTATAGCCAGGAGCCTGTTTATCTTATATGCATGAGCCACATTAATGAAATAGGCTTTACAAATAAGGACAAAGATTTTAAGTAAAAGTATTTTTAACAAGTAACACATAAATGACTTGCATGACATCTAGTTGGAGATCTCTTAGTATACTGAATCAGCCACTAGGTATTACTCCAGATTCATGCCACTTGTAAAGTCTTTGCAACTGGTCCATGGGCTTGTTTCACTTAAAATGTAGACTTGGACTTTAACTGATTAATACTCCTTAAAACGGATTTGTATGACAGACCCTGTGGAACATGGACTAGCATACCTGCTACAGATCTGACATTTTCTGGTGTACAAAGCAGAATCTGTCACATATTACTTGGACAAAAACAGTGCTAAGAACCACCGTGTGGCTTATAATACAAATTCCTTTGTGGACTTTGGATTTAATCCTCTACATGCAAAGGATAATTCCAACTGCAACCTTTATTTCTTAGTTCTCAAAACTCAGCTGTTGGTTAATGCTAAATTTTTAAGGCATCAGTCTGTGCTAAAGCTAGAAATACAGAATTATTGACCCATTAT
The DNA here is from genome assembly GCF_023634155.1 of Falco peregrinus. Taxonomy (NCBI): domain Eukaryota; kingdom Metazoa; phylum Chordata; class Aves; order Falconiformes; family Falconidae; genus Falco; species Falco peregrinus. Next base: position 38,227,754 of record NC_073729.1, on the reverse strand, counting down.
ATTATGGCTTTGTAACTCAACAGTATTCAGTATGACACCTGCAGTATGATACATGACAGTGTGTCCACCTCTTCATTTTGAGTTAATTCAAAGAAAACACAAAACGGTACCAATTAGTTACTAGGAGGAAAAAAAGCTTTGGACTTCGAATGTGCAATAACACAAATAAAATAAAACTGTCACAAAGATCAATTAAAATCTTTCCTATAGTTAATTACATTTAGATAATCCACAGAAAAATCCCACTACCTGGTGGCCTACTTGCGAAATCTGAAAGTTTAGGGCCTGAATTATCTAAATTCACTCCTTGTTCTCCAGACATTGATGACTGATCACTCTCCTCCAGGCCAGCTGGACGCGGTTCTGAAGAACTGAAAGAAAAATAACTGCAATTAAGATCCAGTCCTCACATCAGTGTTTGACTTCTGCTTTTATAAGCATTCAAGTAATTAATTCCTAGCACTTTTCACAGACCTGCAAGTAACTCAAAAATATGCACCACCACCTCTGGTATAACATGACAAAGTTGAACACAGAGCCCCAGAGTGTCTGCTGACAGGCACTCCTGTGCCTTAAATACTACTAAAAAGGAAATAAGTTGCCTGGCACTCAATTGATCTTAAGCATTTATTTTCTTTGTTTCTACTTTGAATCTGTGTTTTGTAACTAAGAGAATGTCAATGAACATTCCAAATGAAATAGATATATAAACTAAATAGGCTTCACTCTAATACTGCTGCAACATCTGTATAGATAAGTAAGTATCATGGGTAGATGTGTAGAAATTTAATTTAATGATGGCACCATTTCTTCCAGTATTGTACCCAGAAATGATGAGCTCAGGGTATCAGAGACCTTTGTTAACATCACAGCAAAAATGCACTGACATTATACAGTCACTTGCCAGAGCACAGACCTTTGTGGGGTACTGATGCTCTGCAAGTGACCACAGAATCACAGAATGCTCTGGGTTGGAAGTGACCTTAAAGACCATCTAGTTCCCACTCCCTGCCGTGGACAGGGACACCATCCACTAGACCAGGTTGCTCCAAGCCCCGTCCAAGCTGGCCTTGGATGCTGCCAGGGATGGGGCACCCACAGCTGCTCTCGGCTTCACCACCCTCACAGCAAAGAATTTCTTACTAACATCTAATCTACACATACCCTCTTTCAGTTTAAAGCCGCCCCCCTTGCCCTATCACTACATGCCCCTGTAAAAAGCCCCTCTCCAGCTTTCTTGTCGGCCCCCTTTAGGCACTGGAATGTGCTGTAAGATCTCCCTGGAGCCTTCTCTTCCCCAGGCTGAACTGCCCCAACTCTCTCAGCCTGTCTTCAGCAGAGAGGTGCTCCAGCCCCCTGAGCATCTTCGTGGCCTCCTGTGGACCTGCTCAAGGAGCCCATGTCCTTGCTATGTTGGGGGCCCCAGAGCCGAACACAGCGCTGCAGGAAGGGTCTCACCAGGGCAGAGCAGGGGCAGAATCCCCTCACTCATCCTGCTGGCCCCACAGCCGGTGATGCTGCCCAGGGTACGGCTGGCTTTCTGGGCTGTGGGTGCACGCTGCCAGCTCATATTCAGTCTTTCACCCACCAGTACCCCTGAGTCCTTCTCCAGGGGTACCTGACACTCCAGGAGACTCTCTAAGACATTTTTAAATCATCCAGATTCATGCCCAGTACTTCCACTGAATCAGGACAGCTTTTGCAGACTTACAAAAAAAGCAGGTTTCTATAGCTGTCAATATACATGCCCAGGGGATGTAAGATAGAGAGGGCTGAAGAGTAAAAGACCTTAACTGCTTATCATGACTATGTGAAGGCTGTACGGAAATCTACATAATAAAAGCTCTGAGCTAAAATTAATGAGAGCAAAATAAACCCACTCCCAAAAAAGATGCAGAATCATGCAGAAATGCCAAGGACAAAAGAAATTTTCAGCAAAGTAAGAATTCAAAGTACATAAAGCCAGAGAGATCCATCTTATTCAATGTTCCTTGAGTGTAACTGTTTCTGGCATCTGTACAGCTGACATGGAGAGAGCCAAGCCTGTCTAATATCCTATTAGCTACCTAACCAACACTCAGAAAGCAGTGTGTGACCTGAAAGTCCCTGAACTTTCATGAGTCAAAACTGAGGAGAACATAAATCAAGAGAGAAGAAAGGAAAGAAATGGGGCAAACACAGAACCGTTCCAAGCACTGCTGCTGAGCACACAAAGATTGCCAGGGAAAGCATCTGGAGTTAAACCTTTTGCCTAATCCAGCACACCACCAATTTTTGTAATAGTATTGTTATAGGCTTACATGCCTCCGCCAATAAATTTGATTAAAACTGGCAAAATACATACACATGCCCCAGAAGCATTATATTAGCAGCCATAAATGAAGAAACGTTCTGGCAGCAAAATCACCCAGAGGACCTGCAACCTTTAATGTAGGTGCCAGCAATGTGAACTGGAATAACTGCCTAAAATTGTGAATACAATCATGGGAGATTAAAAATGCTACAGTTAAAGATTAGATAAAGCTGATGCAAAGCATCACTGCACAAACAGGTTTAACCTAGAAAACAATCATGGTGCAAAATCAATTCTTAGAAAACATCTCGTGCCAGATGGGTCTAACCAGGCAAGCTGTACAAACCCTGCAAAACAGACACTAGTTGGCTAGCAAAGTAGAGCAGTTATTGTATGAAACACTGCTACTGTAATTGCTGGAAAATTGAAACATAACTTCAATTTTGAATGTTGCTGAAATTCACTGGGCATATTTAGCAACCAGCACTCATAAAAAAAAACCCCACATTCTGAATACGAATAGCAAGCAAGATGACAAATTTGTGTAAGAGGAACAAATATTCCCTATTTGTTCTTCTTTCCTATTGCTCTGGGTGTAAAAAAAAAACCAAACCAATTAACAAACCCAAAAACACCACACAAAAAAATCCAACTGCATATCAGGTACAGCATGGACTGTCATAAGGGAACACCAGCTGCATTCCCAAGCACGACCTTCAGATACAAAATCCTTCATCAGAGTGGAGAGAACACTCCAGGAGACAAATTAAAACCCCAAACAAACTCAACCCCCGAAAGGGCTGCAGATATGAAATAAGGTGTGCAGAAATAAAATTACAGTACGGATGCAAGCAGAACCAGCCCTGCTGACAATGCTCTACACTTTTTCTTTTACAGAAAAGCAGTCGTCCTGTGACACTACCTAAGTTTCATTTCCCATGTGTACAGGGGGACTGCCACCTCCGGACCTACGGTTACAAGCTCTCTGAAGCTGGCTGAGAAAAATTTCTTAGGCTGCAGTGCTGTTCACCATCCGCACATTACTTCTGTACATCACACTTCGCACTGGAGACTGCAAATCTGACCGCTAGCAGTTATTTCAGAGTGTAAACCGGTAAATTGTTTCTGTCCTACCAGTACACATGATGTTTATGATCTGTGCACAGGGGAACATTAAACAACTGTATGTTTCTGCATGTGTTTAACAGAATTAACTAACATGTTTTATCTATAATCCCATTTCATCTAGCATGTTTTTCCTCAGTTTACATCCCACTACCTACAGTCTTCAGGTCCAGAAAACAGGTACAATCACTTTTAAACAACCTACTTTTCCAAAATACCTTGGTTTTCATTCCAATGCTGAGTTGCTCAATTAAGCAAACCGTTAAAACTATTTTAGATTCAGCTGAATAAATTCAGTAGCTCACTTACCCTACTTACATTCCAATATGGCTCAGTCTACAAACCATATTACTAGTGGTACTTTTGTTACTATGTTATATCTCAGAAATTATTTCCAAGAAAAAAACCAGAATAATGTTAATGCGTTTATCAAATTAACTGCATTTCCACACAAGGTTTGCTGCTCTAAATTCTAAAATTTCTAAGGAAGAATGACAGAGAAGCCGAGATGAAAAGCATCCCACTTACTTCTGACGCAAAAGAAAGTGAGCTGAATCAGATTTAAAAGAATCAGCAATTCCAAGACAGGAAAACACTGAGCTTGCCTAACGATGCTAGGGAAGCCGAGGGCCAATGAGGCAGGAAGGTACTACAGCCAGCTCTCACTGCAGTCACCCTCCTTTTGCTGGAGAATGATCTCAAAAACATTTATAAGGGTATGTCCCTTTTAAATGCTCCTGCAAGGATAAAGTGATTAATATATAGCCCATTAAGAAACAAAATGCTGATCCATATCAGGTGCCAAAACATCATTCTGCAGGTAGCAACAGCAAGAGAACGTTCAGTGAAAATTTAAGAGACAGAATAAGTACGAAGTGGGATTTCCTTTGTTAAGGCTTTTAATCAGATTGTTGTGTATTTATTTAAGAGCTAGGAACTCTTTTGAGTTATCATAGCTCAATAGAAAAGCTGCAATTTAAGTTTCTTTTATTGTGAAAGCTTTTTAACAAGTAAATAGTCTTGTAGGACTTTGTAAACTCAGAAGAGCTTTATATATCCACTTACTGATACTCTCAGGCCACAATGAAGCTGGGTGATCATCAGCAAGACCAATGAAAACAAAATCATAACAAGGCTTTTCTTTAATGATTAACAGATTTTCTTTTCAGAAGAGAGTGCCAACTCATCTGCTCCCTCTGAATCCTCTGTCATTTCCATGGCAAGACAGCTTGCTACCAGTACTGGTTACTATTATTTTATTGGAATCTATTTAGAATTGAAGCATTTTATTTTTTTTACAGATAGCACCAGATCTTTCCTACCTAGAAATACAAGGCCATCTTTGTCTTTGATTTGGGGCAGGAAAAAAAAAAAAAAGAACCAAACCAAAACTTTCCATGAAAGATGCAGATGACTAACAGTGATGCAAGGTTTGCATGTTTTACTTTGCTGCAAATTATCAGCAGTGTCTGCCAGCACTATACAGATTGCTGTTGGGTAGCAGCTATGCAACATGAATGTTTTTGATACAAAGAAAAGACAGTTACCGTTTGAAAGACATCTGCATAGCTTTGAATGTCAGGTGAACAACAAACAGGAATGTATCTGCTTGCTATTTATTTGAGACTCTCTGTGGGATCAAATGTATCAAAAGCAGGAAGATGCACATCCTACTATTATGCTGCTTTTCTTTACAACTGGACCACAGGACACTACCTTGTGCAGCGCACTGTTACAACTCACTCTTGCCAAATTACTTGCTCTTAAAATTTCTGGAATGCAAAATGAAGACACCTACATGCCCTCATATACCTCCCTTTCATGTAGCCAAAGACTATCAAAGCTAGAAAGCCCAGCACATCATCACCTACAGCCTTCCCTACCAGCCTGCCCTGCTCCTTGCGGCAGCGCTGCAGCAGGATGGGTCGTGGCTGTCTGCGACCGCCTCCCTGGCCACGAAGGAGCCCTGCCCTACACATTTCAGAAGTGGAAGCATAATGAGTTAGGCACTGAAAGAGATGAGCTGGTATCTCAGTTTCCAGGGTTTCCAAGTCACCCTGAAGCTGCACTCTATCTGCACGCTGGCCACTTGGCTCTAGCTGAGTTACTTTGAGCAGGTTTCCACAGCTGGCTGTAGAGTGTGTACTCCTTCAGATTTAATCTGAAATCACATGGCCTGTTTGCAGCTGTGTTGAGCTGAGAGGCCATACCATGACCATATATCATTATACAGCAGGTATTTGAAATACTTTTTTCAAGGTCTATTAAATTAGCATGCTTTCTTTTATTTTGGCCATGCGGCATTTCTGCACCTGTAAAATGTACATAACAGCTCCTGAATTTTATTTTAGTACTAGATACACCAATTAACAATTGTCACTAAGGACCACTTGCTATAGATGATGTGAGTCATCTCAGTCCCAAACTACAATGTCCATAGGAAAATTAATTCCATCCCCATGAAGGAATCTTGACACTATACAGAAAACGCAGGTTGGGGCTACACACTGAATAACCAAGAGAGAAAAATAAAATAATGAACAGTTGCTTAGTACTTGTATGCCAACAACTGTGCACTGAACTGGACATCTGCCTCTGGAAAAGTGTAAACTTCAGGTTAAAGACTTAAAATGATTATTCAAAGGAATGGGACTGGTGGAACCAGAGCCACACCAGTAGCTTAATGTGCCACTGCTACATTTTGTTTGCTTCCTTTTAAGAATTTAACTTTGAAATTTGGATAGCCCTGTGCTGGAATTCTCTGTGCAGTTTTCCCATTTTTTTTTCTAAAGCAGACTGGAAACAATCCTCAGAAGTTCCATCAGGTGGATTCTTGTCAATGTCCCTGAATAATGCTACAGCAGCAGTAGTCTACCACCTGTGCTGGTACGGGTAAACCGTCAACAGCAAACGGTTACAGGACAGCTGGCCAATAAAGAATATGCTGGCCAAAGAGGAATGAAGAAATTCAGCAATCTCATATTTCCGCTAAGCAGGTACATTCATTCCTTATCTCTCAATATTATTCATTTGCCTCTTTCCTCTCAAAAGCTTTGGATATTTCTCCTTCCTAATCTCTCCTAGGCAAAGAAGATCAGCACTGCTTGGGCCTGTTATCATCAGACCCAGAAAGCACCAGATTCCTCCCTCTAAATTCTAGCTGCAGCTTCAAGAGAGAAGTCCAGCACAACTCCAGGCAGAAACATGTCAGGATATACATATAATTAGAGAAACAACCCCCCAGCAAATATCTACTGCACATGTTATACGGATGCTTTTAATTCTTCTGAAAGTACTTCCCAACCTCTGATCACAACTGTCAGACTGCTTAAAAAAGGCAGCGTCCCCTTCCAATGGCTGTGGCAAACTCTATGCTTCCTTTACCCAGTAAAGGTAAAAACCAGTACTGCTATAATTGGGTTTATAACTGAGCTGGGATGTTTGCATGGGGTTTTTTTAGTCTTGAACAAACCTTCTGTGGCAGACTTGTCAGTGGGCTATCATTTAACTCTTGAGAGAAATCACCAGAATATGAAACAATGCAGATCCTTTCTCACCCCATACTTCCTGAAAAAATATTGACAAGCTGCCTGTGGAGCTTCCCCATGCCCCTTATAAAAGCAATGTAATACTAAACCTACGCTGTTTGTTCTAGTTGTTGATTATTTTTCTTCTTCCTTGGAGGCTTCTTCTTCTTCGGCTTGTTGGCATTCTGATTATTTTGTTTGTTGTTCACACCAAAGTGTCCTGCCGATATATCGCTTTGTAGAAGGTTAACCAAGAGCGGACTTGTGAGTGTAACATCTTTATTGACAGGAAAAACAGGATTCTGCCCACAGGAAATCTGATTCCCATTTGGCGTTCCACTAAACCCTGTACTGAAAGGGAGCCCATGACCAGAGAAATGACTCCCTGAAGCATTGTTGTTTCCTTGCATTGCTTGCATATGAGAAGGCACCATGTTTGGCTGCTGCACAGAAACATCGGGCAACATCTGTGTCAAGTTCACATCATTACTTGTTGTAGTAGTAGTGTCCCCAAGTTGCTGAGAAATGTGAGGACCAGGTCCAGTGGGTCTTAAAACCTGCCCTTGAATTCCCATAACCTGAGAAGGATTACCATTCACAGGGCCTTGCTGTGCCATCATCTGCCCAGTGAACTGCACCATGTTTCCTTGCATGTTTGGGGTTGGTCCTCTCATCAGTTGAGCTGGCCCCGTCATAACATTGGACTGATTTTGAGTACTAAAAGGTTGTTTATTTCCTTGCATCTGAGTGGTCATCATCTGTTCCATCATTGAGTTTTGCTGTAACAAGACCTGGCCCTGAGGTCCCATCATCTGACTGTGTGTAGACATCATCTGTTGTCCCTGCTGGGGAATCATCTGTTTGGGTGGGGTCATCCTTTGGGGAGAAGGACCAAGATTTTGGTTTTGTGGTGTCACCATCATTTGGCCTTGCGGCATGAGCTGAGTTCGAGAAAGTATCATCTGGTTTTGAGGGTTCAGCGATCCCTGAGCCTGAATATTTACCATCTGTCCTTGAGAGGATACAATTTGCTGATGCATTCCCATAAGCTGAGACTGTGGTCCTTGCTGAGGCTGCCCCTGTATGTTGCCCATGTTAACTTGTGGCACCCCACTAGCACCAGCCTGCTGGTTGTTCATATTTCCGTGAAGTCCCATTAGATTGGTCTGCATCATATTAGGTGGGCCATGTGGTGCTTGCATCTGATTTTGAGGAGGTCCAGATCCTTGGCCACCTTAAAAAAAAAAAAAAAATCCAGTAAGAAACTAATTGGAGTGGTATAAGTTTTTACAACTTTTGATGTTGAGTAAGTACTTCAAAATTGTTTTCCTCCCTTTTCCAATGAACTTGAATATCTGACGTGTTTGCAGTCCTGTGATGCAATGTTTGATGCTACAGATACATGTTAGTTGTCAAAACAGAACATCATACATCTCAAAATTAACACTTAGACTGGTAGTTCCGGTGCACCTCACTGCAGAAGACATAACAGAAATTTAATTTCAGTTGTTATCTGTACATAAGTTTGAAAATCTTCCATAATACGACCTAACTCAACAGAATAATTTCTAACCAAAATAAGCTTCAAACCTTGAGGTTTATTTTATAATGGGTTAAAAGAATAAATACACATGGGGTACTGATGAAATGACTTGATCAGGTTATCTATAATCCAGACAACAGACAAATCATCGAATTCTTAAATGGAGACATTTGTGAACTAAAGATTTAATTTTTACAGGAGTGACTCTAAGTAGACTTCCAAAGCTTTCAAAGGAACTAATAAACAATCTTTTCAAAGCAGAACAAGATTCTAACACCACTTTTTTTTCTGCACAAGTTCCTTTTGTGTTGTATCTTTATTACCCATAGCCTTCAAATTTCAGTGCTACTTCCATTTGATTTCTTAACAGATACTATTTAGTACCCAGCCCAAATCCACAACAGTTAGGTTGATTGAAAAACATGATCAGCCTCATGCTTTTCTTTTCCTCCTTTAGCAATACACACAGAATGCCCCTGCAGACCCTGCTAGCTAACTCCCTGTTCATGACAAGAGTTTAATGTTTTAGTATCTGTGTTACACAAGTAAAGGTGTAATTTTCTACCAAAAGAATGGAAAAAACTGAGGAACACCACATTCCAAACAAACCTGTGTGCTGCACATTTTGGCTAGTTTGCAGCTGCGGTGCTCCGCTGCTCACCGGTGTTCCTGGAGCTGTGGAAGGCACCTGACCTTGCATGAAGCTCTGGTTAGCCTGGCCTGCAGGGAACCCTGGGGGGAGGCGCTTAGGCATTCCTGAACACAAGAATTTTCTTATTAGTAAGTATGAACAACAGGAAGCAAAAAAAGAAAAAAATCTACAATTGGGAGTATGAGAGGAAGAATCTTATCTTTGAGTCACATTACAGGTTTAGGCAGAAAGCGTTTTTTGTCAATATACACTTTGTGTATTTTGTCAATAACCCACTGAAGACATTTATAGTTCTTATCTGTGCAAAAATTCTGCCTAACAAGCTACTATGACTCAGTTCAAACTACAATCTAAGTACAAAACTTATCCCACAGAGAAGGCAAAAAGTCCATGTTAGACTTCTTAGAAACTAGAAATTAAAGTAACATAGTTTGTTGTTTTCTTCTCTACTGCATCTCAACTCTGATCAGGCCCTTAACTTAATCCATGCATGCAAACACAAGTAATGCACATTTTTGTTACAGATGTGTTCCTCTCAGCAACAACTCTCACTGTAACACACCAGGTACACACTCCTTCGCACTCCTTTGTGTATGCACATTCAAAATAACTTCTCAGACCAGAGCGGGCCGAATAACCTCATGAGACAGCATGTCCAGAGTCCAAGATGGCTGCTCATTCAAGTAATCCTGCGATTCCTACTGCAAGAGCAAGTAATTTATCAGGCCCCTATCTGGCACAACACTCACACTGTGACATACCAAAACAGCACCGCTGCCCTGGGACAGAAAGTAAAACCTTCCCTCTACCTATCAACATGAGCAGCACTAGCAACACAGCAGCATAAATGGATTTAACAGAACCCATTTCTTTTTAACTCACTGCCAAATAGATGATGCCACAGACCTAGAAACAACCCTGCCCTCCCTTTTTTTCTGACCCACGATACACTGCCAGAATTTGATTTTGGTTCCTTCTACAGTGACAGCTTTCTTGCACACTTAATTGTATTGCTTGTGTTAATTAACGTGGTCTTAGTTTTGTAATTAATATTTCAAGACAGTCAAGTTTACAGGTCAAATGACACACCTGCAAACATGGAACATACACCCCGAAACATCACATCACTGGACTCTCCAGTTTTAGGTCTGCTAAACTTTCCCAAAAGTTTTGCACATAGAAATGCCTGAACTGAGAAAAAAAACAGTGTTAACTTGGCCTACTCCAAATCTCATACAAATTCTGATTTGCTAAATTAACTCAGTGAAATGGAAAGCATTTGAATGTATTCATGTACACCAAACCTTTAAATGTTAGATGGCTTAAAAATTAAAAAATATGTAATTACAACTTAATTAACATATAAATTGCAGCAAGGAATGAGCATGCACAGAAGCCAGGCAAAAAATCTCAGCAAGTGGAAGCAACACAGCTTTGCTGAAACCAACAGAAACTTGTCTTTTTAAATCAGCTGAGGATGTAACTCACAGCAGCATCACCGATTTTAGCGGTAAGGTCTACAGTGAGGCCAAATAATATATTCTGATAGCTTATTTGGAGTAACATTTTTGACTCACAAAAAGTAGCGTTTTGTTTGTAGTAGGTTGATTTAGAAAGGAAGGAGAATACAGAGGTTATACTATCAAGAGGTCATGGCTATGCTACCTAGAGGAAATGATTCCTGACGGGGACACATGACTGGTCAGACAATACTGTAGGGAAATATGACTATAATAAACAATAAGTAACTGCTTCCAGATGGAGACAAGATAAGGTATACCAAGTATAGGGCACTGGCAGATCCTAAGAGCAGTCTGAAAGAGCAGAACCTTGCAACTGAGAGACAATTCACCTGGATCCAAATGAGACCCATGGTACAAACAGTGAAACCAAGAACCTTGTCCAGGTCAGCAGACTTAAGAAATGGGTATTCCTTACAGCTTTTTGGACAGATTTCAGACGTACAATGTGAGAACGCAAGAAACTAGAATATATATGTGTGTGTAGGTGGCTCATATTTTGAGCATGTGGCTCATTGTGTAAGCACAGGAAGAAAATACTTCAAAGGCTTAAGCAAGAGCTTGTGTATGGGTACCTGAGGGCAGCCATTCAAGAGAAAGATGAACAAACAAGTGAACAGAAAGAAGTGCTACAAGTCTGGCACAGAACTACAAAAGGCTCAAGGGGAAAAAAACACCAAGGACACAAAAGAGATCTTGGGACTGACAAATTAAATTCCTTTACTGTTAGAGAAGAATTCTAGGAGTATTAAGTAAAAGATGTGAGTGCCAAGGTCCAAGAAAAAAAACCTAAAGACAACACAGCCAAAGGCACAGCTAAAACATCCCTTGACCTCTTAAATTTTAGAATAGGGAGTACAACAGCATGGCAGTAATAGCTCTTTCCTCTTTCGTATGGAAAGAAATCAATGACAAATAAAGACAGGGTCAAGAAGAGACATCCACAACTTAGAAAGGAAGATGCAAAATAATGCCTCACTTCTGTAGCAGAAAATGTACATGGTGGAAGAGGAAGCTGAAGAGAGAAAGAAAATGTTCATTTGTTCTTAACATGCTCTGTCTCTCTCTCTTTCTCAAAATAAAAAATATCCACCATCACCAATCCTCCCCACCCCCAAAAAAAGAACAACCCGAAAACAAAAAACTCACACCATCTCCGAATAACCTGCTTAAAGGTAACAGAAGAATCGTGAAGAGTAAGACTGGCAGACCTAAGGAGCAATTGCATACAGCAATTTCTTTCTGTGGTGGCCCTGTGTCTACCCTTAGGTTATCACTGTGACACTGCAGGACAGAGATAGCTAGTAGAAATGAAGTGACACTGATGCTAAAATTCACCCATATCCACTTTATACTCTATCTATGCCTTTATCCTGTCTTTCAAAGGATCTTTTCAAAACTAACAGCAACATTAGTTCTAGCCATTTTATGTTTCTTCTCCTTTTAAAATAAAAGGTCTCAGTACTTCTTACCTCCTAAACCAGGATGTAAACCTTGTGGACCTTGGTTTTGCTGCTGCATCACCATGAAGTTGGGGGGTACATTCCCCTGTTGCACCATAGGATTACGACTAGGAGAACTAACAGGCTGCTGAAATCCCTGGGGAAGTGTGCTACTCTGGGGAGGCCTTGGTCCCATCTGCTGCTGCGTCTGGTTAACTGTTGGAGATGATGCAGGAGATCCCTGCTGGAAGGAGGAGGGAGAGGAAGCAGGAGACTTGCTGGTCAGGTGGGGTTGTTGTAGTGGTGTAGGAACCCGTGAGGGCCCCCCCTGAAGGCTTTTCATTTGAGGAGCAGTAAACTGGCCAGGATTGCTCATTTGGGGAAAGTTTGAGTGAGCCTGGGAAGCTTGCTGGCTTCCAAAAGGATATGGAGGTGGAGGATGAGTAGGAGTTTGTACTGTTGCTAGAGGTGGTCTTGCTTGAAGTTGCTGCTGCATTTGTCCAGGCAATGGGGCCTTTTTCCAACCCTGGTTTACTGTCAATGTACCCAACGCTCCCTGGGTTGGAGGAGGCTGAATTGCTCCAGAAGGAAGCTGGTTCCAGCCAGGGGGAACTGGAACTTGTGCTGGTGAAGTAAATGAAGGTCGAATACCCTGCTGTGGCTGCTGATGTGGCTGGGGAGGACGTGTCTGCAACTGCGTCTGCTGCTGTAGCTGCTGAAAGTTGGCTGAGTTCATCTGCCTGTTTACAGGAACTGACTGCATTGAATGGAGCTGGGGAGCTAAAGATCCAGGTGGATGATTTTGCTGCTGGATATTTAGCCCAGATAAAAGTGGGTCCATTGCATCTATTAAAATAGCAAAGAAAAGTAAAAAAAAAAAAAAAAAAAAATAATAACCTCCTGTAGACAAAACCCACCCCAAAACAGGAAAGGGTAAATTGCTTGCTTGCATTTGCTTACTCTGCACAAAAATTCACATTCCTGTATTCCAATTTCTCCGACAGACAGAACAGGCAATGCTCTAAAAGTTTTCAAAATGTTTGAGAATCCTGAGAAGCCAGGTCTTACCAATTTATAACCTCTACAATAAAGAATGACAGCTCCGCAGTGCTTGTTGCTACAGACTAAAGTCTTCTAGACACATAGAATCACAGAATATCTCAGGTTGGAAGGGATCGATAAGGATCACTGACACAACTCCCTGCTCATTGCAGTACCTAAAACTAAACCATATGACTAAAAGCATCATCCAGACACTCCTTGAACTCTGTCAGGCTTGGTGCCATGACCACTTCCCTGGGCAGCCTGTTCCAGGGACCGACCACCCTCCCAGTGAAGAGAACCTTTTCCTAATGTCCAGTCTGAACTTCCCCTGACACAGCTTTATTCAGTTTCCTCGTGTCCTATCGCTGGTCACCAGAGAGTGGAGAACAGCACCTCCCCTCCTCTGCCCACCTTGAGGAAGGTGCAGACGGTGATGAGAGCACCCCTCAGCCTCTTCTTCTCCAAGCTGAACAAGCCAAGTGACCTCAGCCACTCCTCCTAAGTCTTGCCCTTGAGACCTTTCACCATCTTGGTCACCCTCCTCCGGACACACTCTCGTAGCCCGATGTCGTCCTCCGCTGGCGGTGCCACAGCTGCGCACAGAACCCGCGGTGGGACCGCACCAGTGCAGCATGGGGTGGCCAGCCGCCTCACTGGGGCACCTCGCTGTGCCATGCCCGGCGCACCCCTGGACACAGCTGGCCTTTGGGCTGCGGACGCACGCTGCCCACTCGTGTTCCACTTGCCACCGGCCCAGACCCCCAGAGCTCTTTCCGCAGGGCTGCTCGCCAGCCTCTCATCCCCCTGTTCGTATGTATAACCCACTTGTTGGGGCTATTGTCCCTACCAGTTAAAAAAAGTGGCAGAACAAGGAAGTAAGGTAGTATCATAAACTAATATTCCCAGAATATTTAAAACATTTATGAAAAATGCTGTCTGTAAGAATAAACACTGCAGAGGTCCACTGAAGCTGACAAGTACTGCCACCATTTTGTGGAGGGACAAATAACTCCCTTTCTTTTTCTGTAGCCCCAAAATGTAAATAACTTGTACTGGCAGAATTGTGAAGAATAAACCCTAAACATTCACACATCCCAGATCCCCAGTCCTCAAACTTCCAGTCTACCTACCCCTCCTGAAAAGCACTTGTGCTCAGTCCGGTGCATTTGCTTCCTACCAGAGACATCTGCCTCATTCAGCCGATCCTTCTCTTGCCTTTATCAAAAGGCAAAGTTCAGTCACAACAGTTCTACTGCACAAACATCACTGCTGCTGCTCAATGCATTTGAACAAAATACCAAGCAAGCTGGTGACAGGCATCCAAAGTATTTGAAAAGTTTTACCAGATTAATAGAAGCAGGGAGGCGTCACAGAAGGAGTAATTTCCAGAAAGGGCAGAGGAAATACTCCAGGACAGTTCTGGAATACTCTTATGATTACATGCTCAAGCCTGTGTTCTGAAGAATCAAAATTCAAGAACACTTTCAGGTCAGTATTGTGACTAAATTTTTACCACCTGGCTGTGAGGAAGGCCGAGGTGTTCTTGGCTGCAGCTCAGTACTAGCACCACTTGCCACCATAGAGGAGGGCACACTTCCACTCTGGGACATCATGACAGCTGCAGCGTTGCTCATTCTTATTAAACCTTAAGAAATAAAAATAGAAATTAACAAGTCTTGCAATTTTTACATAGAGAAGAATTTTAGATACTTTTTTAACAAGAAAAAAAATTGTATTTGTTAATAAAACATTTCTTTAGACTTAAAGAATTCTTTGTCCAAAATAACCTGAGGACACATATCTCTGTCTGAAAGTTTAGATTCCCTGGTATAAAACAAGTTAAGGTCATGCTGAAGCTTTTCTTTTAGCACCAAACCTTTAAAAAGGCATCAGAAGGAAACACTACCAACTCTTGAATTATTTGAGCATGACTTGCCTCCGGAGTTACCAAGTGACAAGACAGTATCAAAGTTGTACATGTACTAAGGTTTTTGCAAAATCTGAAACTAGAAAGTAACTGAGGTGTTGTAAGAGAAGAATTTCAATGTTTCACTTCCAGAGGCTACTTTTTTATAAAATGGTTTATATTGTTGACCTATTGGTTATATTATTGTTACATTTATACCCTTGACCTGCAGGAAATGAAGCTCATGATCATCACAGGGAAGATCAGAGCAGCCACTTTCAGAGTAAACCTTCCTTTACATGTCTCACATTCCTTGTTAAGCACAATGATTTAACTACTCTTTAATCAGGTTTCTACAGAGGTGAAATGTTCTTTCCATTCCTTCTCCTCAACAGCCATACAAGCATCTTACAATACCACTGATGAAAAACACTTCCAGGTTTTTTTAATTGCTTTAAATTATTTACCAAGATACTAATTAGTTTATTTTGCCTGACGATTCAGCTATTAAAATAAATTACGTAGTAGCTTTCTTTTAACTTTTCACCAAAAAAATGACTCTTGTAGTTAACGATTTATCATGCATATACAATGCTCTAAAATGCAGAGTTTAATAAAGCTACACCCCTCCACAAAAATTATCTATAATCAGACCTTAAAAGTTTACCAGAAAATAGAGACTAACAATGACAGTTTCTTGCCCTTCCCATAATTATAATGGATTTAATCTAAAATAGTTTATTATTATACACTGAATAAAGGATTATGCTCATCTTCATTAAAGGTAGCCAAACAAAACTGTGATAACTTGTGTGCAATTCAAAGTGAATTCACTATACTAGACTCATGTACTTTAATAGTTTTTACATAAAACAAAAAACAACAAAACCCAAACCACCAAAACCAAAACAAATCAATCTGCCCCACCTAAATCACTCCAGTGTTTGTGGGACAAAACAGCCAGCTATTTAGATTACACAATGTGGGACGTGGTTTGACAGTACAGAAACAAGAACAGACCTTAATTAAAATGGCAATTAAAATTCTGCAAACAATAGTCGCTATAATCAGTGAAATGTTATGATTAGCTTAGTAACAGATTTCAAAGTGTATAAAGCTAAGCAAATAAACATCGGGGAAATTTACCTTGTCCCCCTTGCATGGGAAACCCTGTTTCCATTCGCATGGAGTTGCTCGCTCCCAGGGGCCCGTTGATCCGGACATCTTGGCTTCTGTTTTGAGCTAAAGCTAAATTGATAGCACCTTCCCCTAAAAGTAAGGCACAACTGGCGTGAATTGAATGATACACAGAAAAGCAGAATACAGATGCTTTCAAAAGGACATTTAAAAGGTGTCAAGGAAAGAAGAACAAACTTCACCTATGTTGCACGCTTTAGGACAGTTATGCATTGCACTACCCTTATTTTCTGGATTTCAATTTTAACAAAAACAAACACCATGACAAGCATTAAATGCCCTTGGTTTCATCCTGAGAGTGTCCTGAGAGGACAACTGTCAGAATGGGTATTTTAACTGCAAAATCCACTGAAAACTTGTTTTTAAGAAAGCCACATAAGAAACAATTAGGGGAAAAAAATGAGGGCACACTTTGCTAGCTAACACTGATAATTTTTTCAGGAGATTTCCTAACGCTCAGAGGATTTTCAGCTGTTGTATTTATTATTAAACCTATTCTTGAAAGAACAGAGGTCTTAAGCTATATTTCCACAGAAGTCATTCTCCAAATTACAGAATTAGAAGTATTGAAACAAAGTACACAAAATCGCTGGTTGAGTATACTTAAATTTTAGCTTAATGCCTTTGGAAGCAAATTAGGTGTGAAATACCTTCAATCTGAACCGAGAGTATTCCCAGGTCACGGAGCTGTTGGTTATTATTTTGAGCCAGAATTCGCAACCGCTCAGCAGCTTCACGGGGTATATTGAAGGTAACGCGGACACTGTTCCAAGGCTCTATCTTCTGCAGTTTTAACTGGTTGGATTCTTAAAAGAAAAACAGTCAAGAGTCAGTGCAAAGGCAGCTTTCAAACATGTGTGATGAAATAACTTGGTAAAAAATCACAGCTGAAAAAACTGAAATAATTACTTGGCTTTGAACATTATCAGTGGTTAGTTTCAGGTACAGAAGATCTCTCCAGCACAGGTGTTCAGTGACTGATCCTGCCAAACCACTTCAGGTATTTTCCAAAAATTAGCAATTTTTCTGCTGCTACAGTAACGGTATTATTAAACTTGTCCTCTTTCTACCTACAAACAGTTTTTTCCTGGAAACATGACAGGAGTAGTTTTAAAAAAATCTCCTTTTGAGGAGTTTTGAGCAGTCCTATTCTTTTATTAATGTTCCAATATTTTACATATAAAAAAATGCATTATCAGTTTCAGTATTTCTAGATATTAGTACCAAAGCTTCTCATTTTTCAAACGTGACATCTGTTAAGTCTAAACCAATTTTATTTACTAACTTGACAATCGAGTCAATTGAGTGCAGACAATTGAAAAAACAAGCAATGCAATGAACATTTTAAAACGTAATCTAGAAAACTAGTTTTGCTTAAACATAAAGACCGCCTGCCTGAAGAAGAAAGGTGCATTCTTCCTTGTACAGTTTTTTGTATTGTACAGGGGTTTCTTTGTACAACAACATTGTACAGTTGATTTCCAAAGACCATGGAACAGAAGAGCAGCATGCTGGGAGGGCAACCTGTAGCTATCAGGAAAGGCTTGGTTCACAAACAGCAGAGAGAGGGAGAGGGAGTGTGTACGGGCAATTCCCTGGCTTCTAGACCGCGATTATATGACATCATGCCAAGTCAGATCAGTGCTGCTGTGGTCCCAGTCCCCGAGGCTCTTCTAGTTACGTGTTCCTGTCACTGCACTTCAGGCAACCCACCTGTCTTTATTTGTTTCTATAGCAAACTATACTAATGACAAGAAATTAAGCTGTTAACCTGACCATTCAAGTAATAACAGATGAGGGGCATTTCTGGGGAAACTGGTGGTGAGGAGGAAACATATCATTGATCCACGCACAGTGACCCACAGACATCACAACACTGCACCCCCTACCAAGGGAGAGCTGTCTACAAAAAAAAGGTTTTACTTATAGCTGCTCAGTTACATAGCCTTGCTCGTACAAGCAATCATCATATGACCCTTTGCAAAGATGCTCAGACAGTGGACAGACATCTTTTTCCAGATCTAAAGGTGCTGGTAAAAGATGTCATTGTTCAAAAAGCCTGTTACCATTCACTAGCTACACAGCTGTCCCCAGACCTCGGTGGGCATACAGCAGTATGTGAGAGTACTCCAGAGCCCCCATCAGTGAAAAAAAAATAATCATCAGGTAGAGTAGGTCAATGTAGCAGCAAAAGGGCAGTAAGGTCTTGACTTGACACAATTACTCCAGAGTGAAGCTATTCTCAGATGAAGTGCAGTGGTTTGCATTGGATGGTTTTGGTAGCAAAAAACCACCTCCTATGTGGACAAGCCTGGTTTCACGTTCATATAACACAGCAATGTGTAATGGAGATGAATGAAAGAGGGAAAAAAACCCAAGTAAAACATGGGAACTGAATAAGAATAAATGAACTCACTAATGAAATCAGTTTTAAACAATAAAACAACTGGAGAGACAACTCTATGTCTCTCAGAAGAACAGCTCCCAAATTCACCAAGAATAACCCTAACAAATCTTATTACAAACTAACGACCTTGAAAACTATGTAATCTACTTCTTTGTACAAGCATCCTAGGTAAATGAGTATTTTAAGGACAGATGAAAAATGACAAGAAGGTACATTACCCATGTGTAAAAGGCCAGGGACATTCTCCAATATAATCTCTAGTTTCTGCTCAAAATCTCTGTCACCTATATTTCCTTTAAAAGCTACAAAGATCGTAGAATCCTCAGGAGCAGCCTTCTGCTTCAGTTCATCTTCCTCCAGTCCTGAATCAAAATCCACTTCTAAGTCTTCCATAGTGGAGGAGTACAAGGGGGCATATGTATCCTTTAAGTTTGGTAGATCATCCAAAACCATTGTTTCCAACAATGGTAGCCTGTCAGACGTTAAGATGATGCTTGGAGGGGAAAAAAAATTATAATAAGTGTAATAGTAAGTGTGTAAAGATAGTAACAACTATTTCAACAGCACATAAGACCACTAACAGAAAAACCTACCAGGTGACTCAATGTTAGGGTCTGCGAGACAAACTGTGCGGCTTTGAAAACAGTGGCCATTGCAGTATCCAAGCTGTTCGTCTACTAGAACAAACAGAAGTGGTTTCCTGACAGAACCCTGCTGCACATGACTTGAGAAGGATTCCAGTTGACCTAAATGATAGTCAGGTAGAAAGGAAAGTAGAGGGAAAAAGAAAAGAATAAGAAAATCAATTACATTCGTCTCCATATAGTACAGAGGACAAGCAAACACCCAGTATCAATTCTGCAGTGCCTGACAGCCAGGAAATGCAATACTTTAATTATAGAAACATAGGAAAAAGCCACCAGATTTAGTTTTAGGGACTGCAGATGCAATAGGCTCAGCAGTAGGAAAGCCATAGCATATTTTTACTAGGAGAAATTTAGCATTTGACAAGTATTTTACATCCAGGGAAATCTCAGGCATACTATGCCTTCTTTCTAAAAGTTTATGAAGATTTAGGTGTTTTCAGCTGGTTATGCACATTACAACCTCAAATTTGTCCCTTCTGTGCTAGCCTACAACTCCCCCCATGCCCCTATTGAGCTTGGATAAGAATGAATTCAGAAAAATCAAGCCACACACCAGACGTTCTTTAATTTATAAAATGTCTAGACTTTGCAATAAATTTTACTTGACATTATGATAGTAATCTAAGCTGTTATGTGTACAGAAGTACAACCTACGATCAAAGTTATCCCTACATCTACAGTGAACAATACCGATGTTTAGTTAAAATACACGTTTTTCCACTGCAACACAAGCCATTACAAGGGCTATGGCACTAACTCCTCCAGGCAAGACCTCTCTTCTCACACTCAACCCTTTGCAAGTGTTGCTAGCAGATCAAAACCATCTACATCAACAGCCAAAGCTGATGTCAAAACCAAAAACGGTACCCATTCCTGACCACCACTGTCAAAAGCAAATCAATTCAAAGGCCAGGACTGTCAAGACCTCGTAACTCCAAAGCTGTCAGTATTCAGCAGAACCCACCCAAAACATTTCGTTTGGGATGATATACCCTTGAATAGGATACAGATTGGGTTTCTGGCAGTGGTTCAAGTTCCCAACACAAATGAAAACCACAGCTCTTGAGATTAAAGGTGAGCTGCAGATATGGGCCAGAAAACCACCTTTTCTAATAAAAAAAAAAAAACCAAACAACAACTATGTTAGACAAGCTTTAGATTCAGCTCTACATTGTTCTCACACTCGCAATAAGTTGCTGAAGGGACAATATTACAAATGAAAAAACAAAGACTTGAAAGTCCAAAATACCCTTAGCTTTTGATGATGTCTCTATGCACAAACTTACTGTGATTTTACAAAATATTTTTTTTTCTCCTTTGCCACCCTACCACCACACTAGGCACTAGGCTAAATGGCATTAATGAATAATCACCTATATTACATATAGTTACACTCTTCATACTGCAGCACCAGGCCTGCCTTCTCACATATGACGCAAACCTCAGATTAAAAACAAAGCTAATTTTGTCTCACAAGCTCTTCTGCAGTCCTGCAACAGAAAGTAAGTAAAAATATTTCACAGTCATTGATCTATTTCTATAGTGCTTTCATAAATGACTTACTATTACCAGGGAAATTTTAAACATGGGGAACAGAGACACAGATTTTTAAAATTCATTACCAGGAGAACATGGAGACAATTATATCTTCTTTTCTTTCCCCAGACTCCTTGCAGCTCAGCTCTGTACCTAAACTACAGATATAGTTTAAAGGTCCGAGTGTCTGGCAACTCCACTAAGTTAAACTACTCAGTTTCACATAAGCTGCCCAGAAAATTAAGAATGAAAATTAATAAGCATCTGTGAAAAGCTGTTTTAATTGATTTTCACACATAATTTATTGAACAGGGAACTTCCTTGCCAGAGCTGGCTTTACACCAATCAGGAGAGAATTCCTTCTCCTTCTGCATTCCTGCATCACTCATTACACTCACACACCGACTTTGGGAGGAAAGGAGCTGGGAGTCCTACACAAATAACCTTTTTAAAGACCAAGCACAGTCATTCTGTGCACCAAACGTGGCAAGCATCCTGTGAAATATAAGCACTGTATTTTGAAGAAAATTACATAGAAAAATATTTATCTGAAAACCTTGAGTAAGTTTTTCAGGGAGAGAAAAGCTCAGCTCAACATACAGGCTCTTACATGTTGAAAAAGCACAACTATTTGGAGGGGATGGGGTGTTCCATTTGCGGCAAGAAACACGAGTACTTCTGACAATCCCTGACAGCAAAGTAGTAAATATTTCTCTGTAAGAACACAAACATTTCTTTTTTTGAATAGAAGCGTTTAAAGCATCCATCTTCTCTGTGGAAGAGCAGAAGACTTCCAGATTGTTTAAACCATGGCGTAAAGGCTTCGTGAAAGTGCTGCAGCTTAAATCAGATTCCACCAGCCTCACCTCAACGTGCCAAAATCTGACAGAATTTGCTGAAATTACAGTCCCTCCTGAACACTACTAAAATATAGCTTGCTAAATCCCAAAGGGCCACAGGCCTTGTTTCATGTGATGCAGAAAATCATAGGACTGCAGGGAAAGCTCGAGTTAAGAAAAAAAAAACGACCAAGATTGAGCTTTAAATTTTACTTTCTGGATAAGAACATGTAGCTACAGCTCTCTTTGCATTTTTTGTTCACATTACGTGCCTCAAGGATCTCTGCTACATCCACCTTCCCTCTCAAAAACACAGTTCCTAGTCTGTTCCTATCTTCAGGTATAATTTATCTCAAATATGACAGGAGAAAGTAATGACTTGCAAAACCTTCCTCTTCAGGCAGAACACAGCACGCCATCCATCTCAAACTAAATGAATCCCAGCTGCATCCCTCATCCTAACAAATTCTGTAATCTCCTGGTTATAGGGTTGACTTCCATAAATTACAAGCCAGCACATGACCATAATTAGCACATACCTTTGCTCAACGCTCTTCCACATAAGCACAAAAAGCCTTTAGCATAAGCACACACAGGTGAAACTCTGGTCATTCAACAATTCCTATAAGCTAGATGAACTCCCAGCAGACCACAGAGTATCTCTGATGAGTAAGAACCATACCTGAACTGATCTGCATAACCACAGCACATTTCATAAACTTGAGCATTCATGTTCAAGTGACAGCACAAAAAGGACTCTGAATATCATTTTCCATTCAAAGAACATGCATGGCTTCCTTCCTGCCCCTGCACTCTGTTGTTTTAGAGTTTCCAATTTAATACTTCCCATTAGACAACTGTCTCTGGAAACTCAGAGCAAGTCCAGTGCTACCATGTGGCAACCACCTACCGTCAACCTGGCCTGGGACAGGCTGCAGCAGCATAAAGTGTTATGCCTGCTTATTATAAAGTTGGTCTTACTCAACATAGTCTAATTATTAAAAAGATGTCACTGAAGTAAGAGTTGGGGATAAACAGCCAGGTAATAGACTGAACGCACCTGCAGCAGGTATGGGGGTAGGGGGCGGCAGCCTGAGCAGAGGGTCCGAGCTGGGCACAGGGCACACCCTGGGCTGCTGGAGGCTGGAGCTCCTGGGCACACTCAGCGCACGGATAATACAGCTGATAGACTACAATGTACAAGACAGACTCTCCAGCAGAAGAATTCATGTGGGATACAGCTATGCCGCAGCCTAGATCTGGGTCGCACCGCACCCCACAGAAGGCAGTTTGTCATGCCATGTGTCCCCCCACCAACAGCCCTGTTAGTAAAAGGAGCCTGCATGACAAACCCAGTGCCACGTGACTGGGCAGTGCTTTGAAAATCCCATCCACTCCCTGGGAGAGATGGGATTAGAACAAACCTGAAACAGCCAGTAATCCCTAACTGGGAAGCAGCTGAACACTGGAAAGCCAGCAGGGTCTGGAGTGCCAGCACCACCAAACGGGAGTGCTGGTGGTCTCCAGAGTCTGAAAAAAATCAAAGGGGAGAAAAAAACCAACATCCTGGTATGTTGGTATTCTCATCCTAAGACCCGGTCAATTGATCCAAACTTCAAGTTATGTCCATTTGTTTCTTAAACAGAACTTGAAAGCTCTTGTGTTGCTTTCTTCTAACCACTGCACCACACAAAGCAAATAAATCAGAACAAGGCTTTATCTAATAACTTGTCTGAGGTTTTCTGCCACACAGTCTATTGATTTACAAGCTGTTTGTACATTTCAACCAACTCAGAATAAACACTTTCACAACTGATGTCACACCAGAACATGCACCCTCTCAAAACAAATATGTAGGGAGCCCGATTAAATAAAAAGTACTAAAATCCTGCTCTACACCTGAAAAAGTACTCTTCCAAATAACACAAAGGACTGGAAAGGGTGACAGCAGAAAGAAGGATGGACTGATGTCCTTCACTAGCAGATGGCAGAAGGCAGAACTGAGCAGGGTCCTCATTCTCACACTGACCATTTAAAGCTGCAACAGGGAAGAGGAAGAGAAGTCAGTCCAGAAATGAGACTGCAGTCAAGTCTGTTATAATATAAAAAGAATACCTAAAACTAAAGTGAAATATGTAGTAAAATTTCCTCTTACATAACTTAGCTAGGGGTAGTTCCAGTAATTTGGAACATCAGACTTTGACACGAAAGAGGGATAACACCACAAAAGCGTCTCAACTGTCCTCTTCGGAAGGAAGGTCTGACAACAGCTACAAACCTGATGGCAAATGTCGCAGCCCTCTACAGCAGGCTGAAAAGTCAGCTCCAGGGACCACCCAGCCCTCCAAATACACTTAAAGATTACAAGCAAGGACCTGTCAGTGGGACAGTTAGCAGGAGAATATGTAAGAACCAGAGATACTTAGATGCATCATATGCTTATTTTACCTACCAAACCAAATTCCACGACTTCAGTATTTTGCAGCATGCAACAGGCCTTCAGGTAATTCCAGACTGGCAAACATGGTTAAACAGCAACTCCCAAAAATGTAATCCTGAAAGAAAACCATTGCATTTCATAATACAATGATGCAAAAAAACCAAAAATACTGAATGTAACAGTGAATACTTTGATTTTTAACATGCAGTTTTGCACCAAATCCAACTCTCTCCTTCGTAATGTAAAAAGCATGTGTTACTATATTAAAATATTAACAGCAAAACCCAAGGATCTGGAAAAATCAACCTTTTACTTTAGGCAAAAAACTGAATACTCCCTTTGGCTGGAAATAACATTTTATTCTTCTAAATAGGGCAAGTTTTATCAAGAATAATATATTTAAGTCTTAAGATAAACTCTTCTAGATTCAATTCACCTTCAGAAGACAAACTGGCACAACTAGGATATGCTTCAGCTTATCCTAAGGAGGCGCCTAAAGTGGCTCAGGTTAAGCTCATTGCAGGAACACGTTATGATCCCACAACCACCTCAGACAGACATTTTTATTGCAGATGGCCAACAAAGCAAGGTGAATCCAATCCCAAAACCTAGTCCTGTTCATAGTCTCATCAAGCTGCACTCAAACCTCTCAGGGTAATGAAAAAGCAGCAGTAAAGCTAATGGCTTCAGCAAAAACAAAACACTGCCCCTCAAATCAAGATGATTTATATTAACAACCCAGTGCTGTTTTTCAAGCAGATTTTCTGCTTACTTACCAGCCTGCTCATCAGTGGGGAAGGGGACTACCCAAAAGCAAACTGGGGAAGCAGAAGAGGGAAGACGACTCAGAAAGACAAAGCAGAAATTTGCTATCTTCTATCTAGATGACAAGGTAAAATCGCTTTTAAAAGCCTTAGTACTGTGCCATAGCCTTTGCACTTCTGCCAGTCCAGCAATTCCAAGGGAAGGAAACAGTGTTCACATTAAAACAGACTATGCATGCTTTGTAGCTCTTTCAGTCAACCTCTGGCATCTTCTTATATTTCTAAACAAGCATTGTAATTCAAGAAGCAGTACAGTACCAAGTAGAACACCTGAATGTCTAAATCATAAGCAGTAACTTTGCTCTTTCCATCCCTTTGTAGACTTGCCTAAATACCGCGACCAGACACCAAGTTGACAAGCAAAACCAAAATCTAAAATATGAAATTTTACTATCGTTTATTAAGTGTAAGCCAAATATAAAAAAGCTTTCCAGGTTCTATAGCAGATACTGCATCAATTCTATTTTTTCCATGCTTTTTATAAAATTATGTTCCACAGGCTACTTTAGATGGCCTACAACTGAGTCATGTAAGAAACTGGCTGGTTATCTCCAAAGCTAAGCATTCACATGAAAGGACAGTCCTTACTTGCCCAGTAAAAGCCGTTTTTAAGGTGCCCTCAAAGCTTACCAAAGTCAGCTTCCAGTCAAACCATCCATGCCTTAGCACGACAAGGTAAGAGCTGACATCTGGCTGAAGGGTGCTGGGCCAGAGGGAAAATCATCTGAACTCCTTAGTACAAGGAACAGAGGGGCTTTCTGTTCCTCCAGTTCTCCCTCCTGAGGGAAAGGGTGGCCCTCCCTCACCACGGGCAGGGGTATGAGACGGTCTGTGGGCACCCAGCTGCTCCAGAGAAGAGAGGACTGAAAGATGGGCTGTCCTAGCAAGCTCCAGTAAGAAACTGAGCATGGCAAGCCCAGGCTATGGGAAGAAGAACAATTAACTGCTGTGGTCTTCATTCCCATTGTACGGGAGACAATTCCAATTTGGTTAAGGAAAATAACCAACTGACATTGGTTCATTAACTTCAGCTTTCACTGCAATAACCTACCTGACAGGGACCTTTGAAACACCCAGGGACTGAACACAGACCTTAGCAGCCACCAAAGAATCTGCAAGAACAGCCCTGGGAAGCATTCCAACTACAGAAAAGGGTCTTCAGAGCCTGTGCTTTCCCAAACATCAAGAAAACAAAGCAAGTCTAGAGGAAGGCAGGCTTCATTCACTCCTGCTGATAGAGAGCTACGTGCCCCTCCTCATACTGCTCTGCTGCGCTCCTACAGCCCTCAAGCATAAAACACGTAAACCCAAATGCTTCCGACAAGGAGAAAATTACAGCTTGTTGTAACGCATATGACCTTTCGCAGTGTACTTTGATGTATTTTGACAGCAGATTTAGTGGAACATTGGTTTGTTAGTTTCATAAAGTTTGTTGAAACCCCACAACTCATGCCAAGCTGCAATGGACATGTCTAACTGAGCTATTAATTTTTATTTCAACAGAATTTGACCGATGAGATCATTGGGGTTGCTTTAAAAAGCAACATAACAACTCCAGAATGAATTTCAACTACAGCTAAGTTAGCCATGTAGAAATTCCCACTTTCGGCAGCTGAGATTCCAACACAAGAAGGCTGCCAGTCCTCTTCCTAAACCACAACTTAACTCAGTCACCAATTTTCTTGGAAGCCACAGTCTACACAGCGTAATATTTGATCAATCAATTCCCATAGCTGAATTATTAATTTCATGTTAAGGATACTTCCATTTGAGAGACATACACTATAGCCTGTAACAGATAAATACTAGACGGAGATTTGCAGTACATAACTTTTCACAGAGATCCATCAATACAATCAGCAAACAAATAAAATGAGATACTATTTAAAATCAGATGTATCTTGACAAGAAAGTGTATTTTATCTTGCCTTCCACAGGCTACGAGAAAACTCCTCAAGTAGCAATCTATTCACTGTTTGTGTTGTGACAAGCTTTTTATTTGAAGTTGAATGTAACCACTACCAAACCTTTCTGGGCTGACGTGCCCCACAGGTAGTCCTTTGTCACCAAACTCTCACTGAGCTTCACAAACATCAATGTAACCAGCCCAGGTGTTCTAGTGATTACAAGTCCGGTACTAAGGTTTGACTGAAAACTGCACCTCTTGTTTATTGCAATATTCTTCCTTCTTACATGTAATAAAAGTCTAGGAAATTTCACTACAATTTTTAAAATTCTGAAATGTTATAAAGTGTGGAGAAAAGATTTAAACAAACAGCTTAAAAGTAATTCCTCTGATATGAGGCACTCAGTAATGAAGAGACTGTTTTCCCTGACCCAAAAACCAAGAAAAAAAATCTTAATATAACAGAAGTAGGTACAGCTTTTGTTGTTAAAGTCCAGATTGTTCTGAGAGTTTCCTGACTCTATAAAAACTTGCAGCTTAACTTTGTGCTGCTCTGGGCTTTTGGAAGAATCACATTTCAAAAGCATTATTAATTACTGTCACTTACTGCTGTTGTGAACCACGTAATCACTGGCCAACTTTGCACCTTCCGGTAAAACTAGGATGCAACAGAACTAAACAGCAATGTGTTCTTGCAGGGATGGGAAAAGTTCCCCAAAAAGCCCTTGCAAAGGAACACTTTCCCATGCTGCAACCAGAACATGAGGTGCTCTTTCTTGTCCAGTATTACTTTTAACTGAGCCTCACTAAAAAAAACGGCAATATTTTTGCCTTGCGAGGTTCAGCTCCTACAGCCACAGTCCCAAGACCGCAACTGCTAACTCCTCAGCTTCTCCGCGAAAAAGACCCCCTCAGAACTGCTAATATGAGCCTTGTATCTCATCTCTCACGTGCTCCCCACTCGCTGCCGTGAAAAACAACATTACTACAGACACCAAAACTTCCAATTTACCAGGAAGCAAGGCAGAAATAATGCCTCACATTTTCCTTGTGCCATCCAGCAAGGAGGGAGGCTTGTGAAAGCATGCCTGCGCACATGTATGCGGAACACAGAGGCTTACTTCAGTCTCTGCAAGCACTGCCCAGAAACCATGACGAGAAACACCATCTCCTACCAGCTGCACAATCTCGGTAGATCATTTGATTTTTTAAAAAATCAAAACTGTAAAATTAAAATGACGTGCACAGGACTTGGGAGAATTTAATAGCATGCATCTTTTGGTGCAAATAACTAGATCGTTCCCTTTCATGCAACAAACCTAACGCACAGGCTCACATATGCAACTCCGCACAACCAGCTCCCTGTCCCAAATCACTGGTTTACATGAAGACAAACGAATTTAGACAAGGCATCATGCATCTCCTATACTTTTCAATTTTCATACAAATCTGATCCAAACCCCTGTGCAGGGCTGTTTCAAGACTACTCACTCAAGCTGGAGAAGCAGGCCGCTGTCCTCTCAGTTCCAGAAATATGATGGCTCTCAGAGCAATGGAGTCCCCTGCGCACCCCCTCCTTCAACCCAGCTCCCAAACTGGCTACACCGTGACGTGCACTGGTCACCTTTCTTTTTTCCCAAATACATAAAGAAGTTATTTACTGTGACACAACCTCAAGGCTGCAACATATACCTGACAGAACTCACTTCTTGTTTCTGTTTTTAATCACAATAGCAATTTTTGATGTGCTATTCAGAGCGCAGGAGGATGGTGTTAATAACATCCTTATGGCAGAGGACACACTGGACGGAAAATGACCCCCAATGGTCTAAAGAAAAATCCCAGTCTCCTGGACCTCTGGAAAACTTCCACTACTATCTTCCTGTGTAATGTAAAGCTTAGATGAACGTTCAACTCCAGCAGCATCATTGAAAAGATGATTTCTTCCTTCCTTCCTTCCAATTAGCCAGGGCACTAGGCAATCCAAGCATCTTGAGCCAAACCTTGAGCTACCACCACATACAAACTAAGGTACATGCTGACTACATGGCAGAAATTCTCAGTTATCTGCAAAGGGCAGTTCCTGCTGAAGAACGTCACTGATCCGCTCAGAAGGGGACAGCAGAGTTCGTAACAGCATCAAGAGAAAACACAAAATACCCAGGGCTTCAGTAAAGCAAAGGTGGATCGGTCATCTGGCTAACAGATGGAGAACACCTCACCTGGAGTCTGACAATGCATCTTCTCTGCTCCATGTCAGCTAGGATTAGCTCTCCTTCCACTTCTGCCCCTTAACTCTTCCCAACCCTACGCATTCTCTCCCATTACTTCTTCTCTAGTCCAGCGTTAAGGAACAAGTTTACACTTGAACACAGGCCTTGCAGTACACAGGGTTAAGTCCTGCTGTTCGATGGTCTACACATCAACAGGCGTTCTGCTCGCTCTATTCTCTCCACGCCACAGCATCTGTATTTCTCAATAGAGACCACATGATTTTGAAAGAGACACCACCATCATGCCTTCTCTTCAGAGGTACACTAATGACCTAAAAAATTTCACTATTCCCAATGCAATCAAACTGTTACTGCCATATTAACTGTTCAATACGTTCAGTAGCAAACCCTTTGCCACTGCAAATCTATGACATTTAGTATGTCTGTGTAACTCAGTTGTAGCTCCATCCAAGAGCAATCAATATGGTATTAGAAAATAAAAGTATACTACAAATCTGTTCAGCAGTTATGTTTGAAATATCTAATATCTACTACAAAGGCACGTCATCTTTGACAGTACCATACTTAAAACAAAACAGTGGCATTATGATTGTGCAGCAGAATTTACTTCTACACCCTCATATTTTCAAGTATTTAAGCCAGTGAAAAATGAAAACACTAACACTTCGTTTAGAGATGCATGGGGCAGGGCTGGATTTCTCAGGTTTCCCCACACAGTCGGTTTTGATTTTAAGGAAGCACCTATTTTTTTTACTAGAATCACGGAACGTTATTGCATCAATTGGAAGCCTGTTGCAAAAACTCCTCCCTCCAAGTCCTATAGAAAGAACAGGCTTTCCAGAGAGAATGACTGGAGAGTGCTGCTGGGAGTTTCTCCAGCCAAAATCCAAAGCCTAACAGAACACCTTCCTGTAGGTTTAAAATACTAAGAAATGTCATTTCCCAACAGAAGATCAGGTCTGTGTGCAGCTTCCCCTGTGCTGATTTCAATTTTTTCTCATAGGAGAGTCAGAATACAGTATTACTAGGAAAATTTTTCAGATACAGCCAGTTAGCTTTCAAAGGAAGCCGTACAGCTCAGCAAATATTTGAAGAGCGTAGCAAACACCTTGATG
This sequence comes from Falco peregrinus, assembly GCF_023634155.1. Taxonomy (NCBI): domain Eukaryota; kingdom Metazoa; phylum Chordata; class Aves; order Falconiformes; family Falconidae; genus Falco; species Falco peregrinus. The sequence continues at coordinate 38,197,557 of NC_073729.1, read as the reverse complement.
TCTTGCTGCAGGAGTGCATTTAGCCCAGAGGCTCACAGGCCTGGCCATTTTGGATATGGGCCTCAAGACCTTTGTTTCTCTCTCCATGAGATGCACAGAAAAGCTAGAAACACCTGCTATAACTGGAAAAGAGCTGCTGAACCCAAAAGTCATGGTTATGACACTGGCCAACCCTTTGCAAGACCACCATCTGCTCTCTGTGGCCACTTTCACATGTGGGAAATTCTGAAAGATGCTTTAGCTAAAGAACCAGCCAGAAAGGCTACAATGCGCAGTAATTATAAATACCAACAAAAGGCACTGTTTGTCCTCTAGTAAAACTGGCACGAGAGAGCTTTTACCCGGCTCAGCCTGGGGAAGGCGTGGAGCCGCGTGCCGGGGGTCGGGGCAGACAAAGCCCACGGAGCTGCAGCATGCTGCCCTCGGGGGCCAGCGGGCACGGGACCCCCGGCCTGCTGCGACGGCCGAAAGGGGGTGAGATTCAGAGAAAAGCAGGAACCAGACCCAGGGACGGCGCTGAAGCCTTTCCCCGGCCGCGTTCCAGAGTTGCCGAGACAGTCAGACAAAAGCTCGGGCTCGAAGAAACGTCAACGCGTCCCAGCTGCCACCCCACGGAGCCGCCACCGCCCGCGCGGGGCAAGGGCCGAGGCTCCGGGCGCGGGGGCGACGTCCCGGGGCCGCGGGGCTCCCGCGGCTGTGGCGCCCGGCCGGGAGGCGCTGCCCCGGGCACGGCGTGGCACCGCTGGGCCGCCCCCCCATCCCGCTCCCGGGCCGCCCGCCGGCTGCCACAGGGCGCGGCGGAAGGTCGAGACACGAGCGCCCACAGAGGACCGGGGCCGGCCCGGCGGGGCAGCGCGGCACGGGCAGCCCCGGCCCGGCGAGGCGGCGCGGCAGGCCGCGGCCGAGCGGGCTCAGCCCAGGCCGGGGCGCCAGGCCGCGGCCCCCCGCACCCGGCTGACAGGCGCCCGCCCAGGAGCCCTCCGGCGCCCCGCGGCCTGGGCACCCCGCGCCGGGCCCACGCACCGCTCCGCGCCCCGCCAGCCCCGGCTGCCCCCTCCCGCCGCGCCGCCCGCCCGGCCCGCGGGCCCGGCCTGCCCGCCGCCCGCCTGACACCGCGGGGCGCCGCTTCCGCCGCGCGCTGCTCGCTCCCCGCCGGGAGGCCCCGCCGCGGGCCCGCCCCGCCCTCACCTGCCGCCACCGCCGCCGCCACGAGCGCGCGCGGGAGGGCGGGGGCCGCCGGGGCGCACGGGGCCCGCGGGGGCGGGGGCGGACGGGCGCGGGCCGCCGGGGGGGGGGGGGGGGGGTCGCCCGGGACACCGAGCGCAGGCCAGCGCCGCGCCGCCGCCACCGCCTCCCTCCGCCGCCGCGGCACGTGACCCGGCCCGCCCCGCGCGCGCCTGCGTCCGAGCGCGCGGGCCCGAGCGGGAGCTGCGCCCCCACGCGTGGCGCCGGGGCGCGGGGCGGCCTTGCGGAGCGGGGACCCCCGCCGGGGCGCCCGCTCCCCCCGGAGCGGGGGGGGGGGGGGGGCGCCGAGGCCGCAGCCCCGCGCGGTAGCTTTCCTCGCGGCAGCGTAGGCCCGGCCCCCCCCGGCGCCGCCGCGGAGCCTTCCCCGCCGGCGGCGGGAGGGGCCGTGCCCGGCCCGCGGGCAGCGCGGCCGCCTGGGCGGCTCGGGGGAGGGGGGCGCGGCGGGGTCCCCAGCAGCTGGGACATGCTCCCGCCGGCCCCCGGCCCGCCCCACGCGGGGGCTGCCGGCTGCGTCCCCCCCGCCCCCCGGGGCCGCGGCGCCGGCTGTCACCAGAGCCCGGTTACCGGCCCCGCGCCCCTCTCCAGCTCTCTCCAAAGCCCCGTTCTCGCGCGGCCGATGTATGGGAGGGAGGTGGCTGTCGCAGACCGGGGCAGTAGCGGATCCGCCGCGGGAGCAGCGCGGGGGTGGCACGCGGGGTACGGGGGGGCGGGCGGGGGCCACGGCGTCGGGTCCCGCGGGCTCCAGGCCGGTGGCACAGGGAGCTCCCGGGGGGTGGCACAGGCCCGCACACCACGCCAGCCCTCGCACCACCACCCCCCGGCATTGGCTTTAGGCAGATCACTGCATTTTAAATGACGAGGAATATGGGGGGTTTATTTTGCAAAAGCTTTTAAATACAGCAATCTCATCTGCTATAGCTCACAACACAGAAAAAAATCCCTTTTTTTTAAGTTGGCTTATAAATGCATTCCATTAAAAAAAAAAAACAAAACAACGAACACCATGGTTAGTGTATGACTTATCTTAATAATTAAATGCTGTTGTGCGTGGAAAGCTGCGAACAGATGGCACTGGCCGCAGCATCGAGGCTCCCCGCCAGCAGACCAGCACCCAGTTCTTCACCAACGTGTTGCTCCGTTCGTGCCTTTTCTGTTTGTGCCTCCTCCAGCCCCTGGGACAGGGACCCCACTGCCAGCACCTCTGCGGTGCACTGCAGCCAGGTGAAAAGCCCCTGCTCAGGCCCCTGGTGACTGAGGTGCCCATCAGCCCCGGGGTGACGAGGGGGAGCATTGCACTGGTGCCCATCAGGGAGCTGGCTGGCAGCAGCGTGGATGTGCCCCGCCATTGCCTCTCACTGTGGCTTGTGGCAGGCTGGGGACACACAGCTGAGGGAAGAACCCCTACAACACCCAAGAACCACCTTTCCTCCCCACTTGCCATCATGTATTCTGCTACTTCAGCAGACACTTCTTAAACCCAGCTGCATTTAATTTCTCCCTTCTGCAGCCTGACCTTCCCCAAAAGGCTGCGCCAGGACAATCTGCACCTGCTGGAGGCCCCTTGGGCAGCGCTTTTCAGTGCGTGACTGCTCCTAATCCCCAAGCTCCCCTGCCCTCCCCACGGAGGGGTTTCATTCTTAGACAGTGCCCTGCCCTCCTGAACACCAGCTCTGCCTGTCAGCGCTCTCCTTTCCTTGGGAACGTGCAGATGTCCGACACTGAAGTGTGGAAGATCTTTCCAAAACTGCTGTGATGGGAATACCCAGGCGCTACAGGAGCCCTTCCCACTCCACCTGACTTTTTGCAAAACCTTATAAAATCTTCAGTGGTTTTGCTGTGTTCATGAAAGAGCTGCAGGTTTCATCTCAGTGCTTACCAAGGCCTGGCTCCTCTTCCTCTCCATGTCCATGTATGGGATCAGTCCATGGAAGCCTCCCAAGCTGTGCAGCAGGTGGGGGAGGCTCCGAGATGTCCTGGCCCGAGGGACCCAGCAGCCACCCAGATGGCCATGCCCAGCTGGCACTGAGCGGGTGCTCTCGGACGTGCCTGAGTCGAGAAACCCCTGAGAGAGACACCGGCAGAGCTGCAGCAGAGCTGCAGGGCACCCGCCATCATCCCTGGAGACCAGACCTGAGCCTGCTGCCCCAGCTGCTCTGCCCTCGCCTGCCTCGGGCAGCCCCCAGCCCCCTACAGCACTGAGCGGGGCACGCTGGCCAAGCGGCTCGCTGGCGTGTAGGAATGCCCGGCGTGCCCAGGGCTGCTCTTCGGCTAGTCTCACACTGTGCCCACGGGCAGCAGGACCCCCAGCCCTTCCCTAACCACCCCAGCACCCCCAGCAGCACCTGCCCCTGTCCAGAGCAGGGGAGGCGAGGCAGGTGCCAGCCCCTCTCAGCGCCTGGGCACTGAGCAGGACAGCAATGGCAACAAAATGGCACAGCCGAGGGGCCAGGGCACCTTTGTCCCCCAGCTGCAGGACAGTGGCACCTCCTGCCCTGTCCCCCCTCCAGGCTTTTCCACACAGCCATCAGTGCCATCAGCACACAGGTGAACAGCAGTACCTATCGCTAGGGAAGTGTGCCCATGTCTGGGTGCATGAATGCCAACAAGCCTTTGTGAGAAATATGATTAACCGAGCTATAGCTTACTGGCAGAGCCTGTCTCCACTGTAAAAAACAGTGGACATCAATGGGGAGCAATGCAAACATGGGCAAAGACAAGCCGACTGCCCTACAGATCACAATAGTCACATGTGGAAAAGGCATCTTTTTTCCCCCCTCCCTTTATTTTGCTTGGATTTATTTTATTCCTTCATGGTTTTTCTCAGCCACTTTGGTTTGTATTTTGTGTTCTGAGCTCCTCACTGACACTTTCATGTAAAACCTTCAGAACAAACTCTGCTTCAGAACTCTTAGACATCTGCAGTAGCTGGGCTGAAATCAACGCGATTACTCTGCACACACACATCTCCAGAATATGGCCCTTTATTTTACAATGTGTCTCTCAGCTGTACAGAAGGGAACACTGGGTATTTCTTGGTACCTTACATTAAATTAATCAGATCTCATCACAACAGATGGACTCAAAAGTATCAGAGACACTGGGCCAATTAGCAGATTAAAGGTTTCCATATTGAACACATCTGTGTTATACTGATGCAGTTTTTAAACAGAGAAATAGGAAATCATTCAAAATATCTTTACTTCTCTTCACCATGACTGAGGGGCCTAAGTCCCACCTTCCAATTGTTTTAAATTTTCCCTTTTTTGCAACACTGGCCACGACCCAGCAGAGCACTTAGGAACATGCTTTATTTTAAGATTCTGAATAACTGCTGTGGAATTGTACCTTGGGGCATGTAGGTGCCCTTTCGAATCAAACCCAGTCTTTAACTCCCAAATGAATGCAGTCTCCAGCATCAGAAGTGAGTCGGTGAATTCAGTTAATAAGGAGTAATTTTATCTTTCAAAGTGTTTTGTGATATTCCATGCAAAGTACTGAAGTGACAATGGCTTGACCACTTACTTTGCAGCTCTGCACAGTAAACCTCTGTGCCCAAGGGATGGATCAATGCTGTCCCACACCAGGAAGTCCCAGATTTCCACCAGTGAGATCCAATGCACAGAACTGCATCATTCCCTTCCTGAAAAGGTCTGCTCCAAGACATGTAACATTTTATGAATGCTCTGACTCTGGAAAGTGACCAACTCTAGCGCTGATGACAGAAAAATAAATAATAAATAGACTTTACATCCCTATGGTGAAGGTCTCTTCTTGCCCTGCAGGCAGTATGGTGGCACAGAAGACAGCTTCTCAAAGACAACGTTGTACCTCCCCCGTCTCTCAGCTGACGCATTTGTAATAGACAATACCACTGATGCTCCCATCTGCCAGGTAGCTGCCCTGCTCTTCTCCTGGGTGGCTGTGCTTCAGCGGAGCATAAAAGCATCTCTGTCCTTCCTCGGTGCAGTCTGCAAGGCTTCACGTAAATGCTTTGAGATCCTCAGCTGGCAGGTGGTAGGAACAATTAGTCCAATTATCTGCTATAGCACCCCGACTGCCCCAAAATGACCCGCACGCTCCCTGTGTCAAATGGCAAGGAGCGTCAGAGGGTGACTGGTGTAATCATCAAATGAAAGACCAAGACAACCATAAGCAGGCATACATATATAATATGTACAGTGGCCATAGATGCATTTGCATCATGAAAGAAATAATCAAATTTTAAACAGGAGAAAATTATCAAATTCCAGATTTTTTTAGTGCCAGGTATCTCTAACTTGTTAGTAAAAAAAAGAAGGAAATGTCCAAACATGGATTGAATGAAGCGGTGCAGCTGTCAGATGTGGTATTCTCTTTCTTCATTATTTCAGACAAGAAATGCAGAAGTGTTCTTGTATTTTGCACTACATGCTGCAGACAGAAAACTATCTCAGTAGTGTTTGGTTCACTTTGTAGCTCTTCTTTCACTCTCTTCAGCTTTTCCAGTAGAGCCGCCCCTATTAAAATACGGAGCTGAAGGACCCGCATGAATTTAGTAAGCAGAAAATCCCAAGCCTCTCTGTAGGGATTACACGACTCAGGCTTTCAGAGCAGGCTGAGATAAGGCAGTGTAAGGAAAGCCCTGAACCTACCCAAACGCTCTCGATGTGGTTTTCAGTCCATAGTCTGTGGATTTTTACGAGTCTGCGGAGTACTACTAAGATATCTCCAAAAAACATCTAAGAAAATTAAGCCCATTACCACTAAACTTAAATTCACCATGGAGGATGCTCTGTAGGAAAACTATTGGGGGGTCCACAAGTTGTTAGAAGTTAAAAACTGTTGCTCCATTTACAAAATCAGACTGCGCAGCAACTTGACTCAAAATATTTACTCCCGAAATTCAAGGTATGCAGTGATGTGAGAAAAGGAACTAGCCCAGGAGGCTGCATGCTGCTAAACATCAGCTGGCCCATACAGAGTATTAAAGGACTCCCCGATATTCCAGCTACAGGCACCTACAAACACTACATTAGGCTGCATGAATTATTGGCTCACACAAGAGGCAAAGAATGAGTTTGGGAATGACAGGGAGATGAAGATGACCAGCAGCAGCAGCTGTTTTTTCCTTTGCTAATGTTCCTGCTCACTAAAATTAGGATGCTGGCTAGAACTGGGCTTCTGAAAGACTGAAATTATTAGCAAACCTCTGCCAAAAGAAAAGTGTGCTCCCTGCATTCCTGTAACAAGGACCAGGCTGCTTGCAATTCAAATAGTTTAAAAATGAAACAAAAAAAATCAGAGAGCTGTATACTGGCGCTGTTAACCCCTCTGGTGTCATCCCGAGTGGGGAATGCAGAAAGGCTACTCAGCAGTGTATATGTGGAGCTCCCGCCCGGGGGATGGAGAAGGAGCTGTTTCAGAACATGCATGTTACTTGGGTCGATTTGTCTAAGCCTGGTTCAGTGAACACGTCATCCGGGAGGCGCTACAATATTGTGGCTCCAGCAGCATCCACGCTCCTGGGGTCCTTCAGGCCAATGACAAAACTGTTGGTTCTCCTGGCCCCGTGAACTAAGGAGACCACTTTGACTTTATCCACTTGATGGCCCCTGGCTACAAGAAATTCAACATCTTCTTCAGGGAACTCACCTGTAAGGGTTTTAAAAGAGGAGTTTGTAACTGAAACCACTGCTGGCTTTGACGCAAAGCTCTGCTCTAGCCCCGCTGGGACCTGCAGCATGCAGGAAGCTGCCCGCAGTGCTCGGAAGGTGCCCAGCCGGGAAGAGCCGAGTGGGCAAGGGGGGCTGAGGCAGCAGTCCTCCGGTCCTCAGCACAGCTGGGCAGCGCTCTGTGCCATGGGGGAGCTGAGGGCATCCAGGAGACCACTTAAAAGATGTGGAAGGTCCTTCTCTTTGGAAAAATATGTTGTTGGTACCTATTGTAGTTACTCTTGTTACAGAACATGAGACAGTCCCTGCTCGTAAGAGCTTCATTACAAATAACAGTGTTAACAGTTATTAGTGAAAATAAGATGCAAGGAAGCTCAAAACAAACAGTAGCAAAACAAGTTCTCAAATGACATACTTTGTGATAAGCCTCCCAACTTCCCCTTTGTGTATTCCTTAAACTTCCAGCCTTAGTTTGCTTGCTCTTCTGCCTTTGTTTATTTGACATTTTGTGATTTCTGTATGAATAGAAGTGCCTGAGGACACAAAGCTGGGGATGCAGCTGGACAAACTAAGCAGGCACACAGAAACCCCACAGTTATTTAAGCTACATACATTGCAGAAGTATCTTAACATATATCTTGTTGATGCCAAATGTCCAAACCCAAAAATCAGGACCTTTTGAAGTTCTGGATTTGTTTTAATTACACTCAAGTTTCCAAGTCTGTGGTCACACCTGACAAACACTTTTAGATTTTCCTCTGAAATGGGAAGGCCTAGAAACTGTGGCTACTTTGGGTGAAATGACAATCAAATTTCATTTATGGTTCACTCTGGTAAGGCACGGAGCTTTGTGAAAAACACCAGAGAGACCAAGTCTTGTAATAACAAGGACAAGAGCTGGCAGTACAGTCTCCAGAGTGTCAGCACTGATGCTGCATTCCAAGTTGCAAGCCTTGCCTTCTCCCAGCTGCTGGTGTTAAGGGACACAGACTGGAAAGTGAGAGAATATAATTTATGGCAGTGGTAGTAAAGTGTAAGAAGATCTGCTAGCTTTCAGGACCTGTCTGGATGAAGCTGTGGTTGTGATCTTTTTTAATTTGGATATCCTCAATGGCATCAGATTGTCAAAAGGTTTTAAGGACAGGACGTGGCTGCTACGGGAAGGTGAGCTGGGGCAGAGGGAGGTTTGGGGAGAAGCACCTGAAAGTTTGGATAGGTGGTGTTGGGAGGGGTCAGGGAGCATTCCCAAGACAAGAGGGAGAGGGCATGGCTCAGCAAGGGCTCCAGGCTTTGAAGAAGCTAGGTTGCTGCTTTTTGTCTTCCCCCAAACCCTATGTACTCGCTGGGGACCCTAGAACACAGTGAGCTGTGCACCAGGCTGTCACACTTCCACACACTTCCACACTTCCATGTGCTAAGAAAATCCTGCCCCTCTTCTAAATCTGTGAGGTGTGTAGGCTGCGCCATACCCAGTGTCCATACTCACTGTCAACTTGCAAGGTGTTGGACTCAAGCTGTGGGTGAAGTCGACCAAGTGACAAACTTTCACTCAGATTCTTGTTTAATGTTAAAACATTTACCAAAACCTGCAAGAGAACAGAAGAACCTCAATAATAAAAAAATGTAATGTGAATAGAAGGCAACTTCCCGAGCATTCCCCTAACTGGTGTCTCCAACATCTGCAGATGCTGCAGGCAAAGAAGATCTGGAACTATTTACCAAACAGCATATGAAGGAGGCCCTTAAATCATGGCCTGTATATGGCTGGTGAAACAGCGGTACCTTTTCAGGATTGCACGGGCTTTTTGCCAGAGTTCCTGCTCAATTAGGAGAGTTGTATGTCTGGAATGTGATGTAATCTCTAAATAAGTGTTTGTTACAGCTAAAAGCTCAGCACGTGACTTCTCCAAACAAAGCATTAGGAAGCAATGGCTGGCTTTAGTTTTGCTCTGAATGGTGCCTTCCAAAAGGTAAGGAAAATGGGAGCCATTCTTGTTGCGCCTTTCTTTTAGCAATCCGTTGCCACTGTGCATGCGACCAAGCTATTGGCAAGTACTTCACCTCATTACAAATCATAAGTTAGGAGGAGCTGCCCAATTTATAGCAAATGCTGAGTAGGGAGGAATTCATTCGGGAACGCACTAAAAGGAGCTTTTCATAGGGAAAAGGGCCAAAGGCCTGCCAGCCTCCTACAATTCTCTGAATACAAAATGCTCCTTTTTTTCCCTAATGATCCTTAAGATGAGCTTTGAACAGGTATTGGAATAACACAAAACCATTATAGGCTTTGCCAAGATGCTTTTCCTCTACAGTTATGAGTGGTGCCACCAGGGAAGGTGCAAAAGAAGTAAACCCAAGGCTCTTAAGAGAACTGGAAAACCAAATGTGTGGAATTGGTGACACCAAAGACTGAACTGGTAAACCTGTGCCCACCAGTTTCAGCCTGGGACATTAGGAAGGGAAAGCCTGTACTGCAGGAGGGGACCCTGCTCAGTGTTGAGCTCAACCACTGTGCTGAGAGGGCGGGTGCCTGGACACAGCACTGACCTGCACAATGCTGCTCAAGGCTCTGTCCCCATTGTTAGCTCCCAGACACAGGTATGTCCCACACATCCCCTCGGATGGTCTCACAATGGTGGGCAACAGGAAAGACAGGGGCCGTCTCCGAGGCTGAATGAGATTTTGCTGCAGTTGAAGAAAAGACACACCAAAAAATTTCAGCAAACTGACTAAAGCTTTGCTGGTGCTCAAGTTGTGCAAGTTAATTTCTTAATCTTTATGCTTCAGCTAGCGATTGCACTTGTGTAGTTTTACAAGTCTGACACCCTCACTGCTATGATAAAGCTCTCTGATGTTAACAGGATCTGTCCTGTTTCATGCTGTGGCTCTTTTACAGAAGGTCTTTGGAGCCATTCACATACTTCTGCAGTACCAGCCCAACAAAGTGGAATGCATTTACAATACATGGCAAGAAGGAACAACAGGGCAACACTGGGAGCCACCAGTACTAGTCTGGAATTGTTCCTTTGCAAGACCTGAAGATTTTTTTTCTGCTACCTGCTACTTTTAGAAGTGCAGAGCAGCAATTCATAGAGAGAGTTCTTAATTCAAGTCACAGAAAAGGACGGTTGCTTTACAGTGCATCTGGACTGCAGGGAAAATAGGTAGCTGAGATATGCAGCACTGACTGATAAAACTGCATTATAATGATGACTGATATGCATGAAGCCTTCTGTTTCAGTGGCTCATATAATGAAAAAATACAAGCTTTCTACAGACTGTTGTCTCTCAGTTATTAATAAGGCACTAAATAGGCCTCCCTGTTGTGGAGATGAGAATAAAATTGAAAAAACTGGTACAGACAGTTCAAATAAAGAATTTTCCATGTCATTCATTACCAGCCTGGGAATTGAGTGGTTCATTGTTTTATTTTGCCAGGAGAAGTCCAACATCTGGCTGTTCAGGAGGACTCCAGAGGGTGTTATTATTCCACTGCCAAAGGGACGATTCAAAGAACTGAAAAGAAACATAAAGAAATCTTGTAAAAATCCTCCCAGAGATTTTTGCACACTTGGAGGCTTTTCAGGGCTCCAGTTTTCCGTCCCCTCTTGGCCCGATAAGAGACTCTTCGGTAGTTCTTCAGGGCTGGTTAGATGTGAGGAGTGAAAGTCTCCATGCACTTAGGAGCAGGAACCTGTGTGGGCGACAGCAGCTCTGTCCCTCCCTGTGTTTAAGGATTCCCCTCTAGGTGATGGATCTGTCTCCATGCCCCCATCAGTCCTCAAATTTGGCCATCAGCTCTTCTCCAGGGAGCAGATTCAGGCCCATCCAGACATGTTTCACTGTGAGAGGGCTGCAGGAGGCCACAGAGCAGAGCAGCACCAGCTCACACATCACCTGCCTTCCCGCTGCTCCTGTTGCAGTGCTCACTGGGACAGAGCAGCCTAGCTGCCCCAGGTCTGGTCCCACCCCGTCCTGTCAAACCTGCTTTCTGCTCCCCACTCCCACACTCTGAGTACATGATGGAGGGAAGAAGTGAATCCTTTACCTTACAACTGCAACAATGAAGTCATCAGGTCCCATGACAAGGACCTGGCTAGCAGCGGGTCCACTCTCCACTGAGAAGTGAGGCACACGGAGATCAGATGAGAAGGACTGGGAGTCATTAATCAGCTGGCGCAGGGAATTAGCTTCTGATTTACTTCAGCCATGAGGGAGGGAAGAGGAAAGAAAGCCCTGAACCTAGGAAGTTGAACATCTCTTTGTCTCTCTGTGGGAGCACATCTGCACAGCCACAGGTGGTGTCTCCCCGAGGGGGCTGGCACTGAGGGCAGGGAGCTCCTTCAGTTCACTCCATGGAAGGAGAAAAGATGCCTTGGTCCACACAGAGAGGCAATGCCATGGACCTCCTGGGCTCCACCTACAGTGGTGAACTCGGCCCCAACAGACAATGGTGGACCACCCCGCAGAATGCCAGCTCTCCAGCAGGAGGGCAAGTCAGGTCCAGCCCTGGCCACCAGCCATGGCTAAGCCTGGCTCTGAGGTGGGAGGTTGGGCTTAATCCCTGTGTCTGGCCTCTCCCGCACGTCTGGGTGTTCTGTGAAGGCACTGAGCCCTGTGCTGGGGAAGGGAGAGTCAGAAACCGCATGTGTGGTCATGACCACATGAATGGCCATTTGTCTGACTGGCCAAGAAGGAATATTTAGAGGGGTGGGAAAGTGGGAGGAACCCTGAAGATCAAGCTGGCTCCAGGAAATTTGTGTGAGGACATCCCACGACCCATCCCCAGAGCCCCATCGTATCAGCTGTGATCCTTGTGGAAGACTGAGCCCTAGGAAGACACTCAAGGACTGACCTTTCCTCAGTAAAACAGAGGTAGAAAACCCCCCTTAGGTTTCCCCGTGCACTGAAAGGAGCAAACCCAGGACTGACATCCAAACCACACATCTTGCAACTGTGCCCATGCCTGTAAGCCTCAGACCTACCTCACCATGCCTTCTGCTATGTGAGTGACGGACACATCATCAGACGGGTCTCCCAGGTTGCTAGCTAGACTCAGGGCTATTTTCAATGTCTAAATTGAACACAGAAAGAAAGAAAGAAAAATATTTAGGTGGCCCTGGAAATACAACTTGTGAAACTCTGAACAGGACGAGGTATCTGGTCTCCTGGCATGTTGACTAAAGCCTACCAAAAAAACCATCCAAAAGCCTGGTCCTGGGAATACCTCAGTGCAAAGGGCTGCCGCACATGGGTTTGGGGACCAAGGGGCATCAGTTTGGCACAACAAACTGTGTGCTGGGGGAGCCGAGCTTATCCAGCAGTGTTTGCACAAGGTAGAACGCGCCTGGCAGGAGCTGGCCCGCTGGCTCAGCTCAGTGGTTCATCTGCACTGCCAGCTGGCAGACAGGGTCACCAGGATGCCAGTTACCTTCTGTTTCCATTCATGAGTGGTCACCACAACAGCAGAGATCACACAGATCACACTGAGTCCTTGTGGGACAGTGGGTCCTGGGCTCACCATTGCCTCTGGATGGCAGCTCCATTGGCACTGCATCGCTGCTGAGCAGAAATGAGCTATTTTGCTCACCAGCTGCTACGCACCTTCCTAGTTGTAAGTCATCCAAAGTGTCTGAACAGAAAGCGTTAGTCCCAGCACACTTGAGGGAATGATAACGTAAAAAGAGGAAGGGATTTGGTTTTTTATACATGCAGAATCCTGCATAAGCCAGTCTATTAAAAATAGGAAGATGCAATTTCAAAAGACACAGTTTTTCTCTAGCCTCGGTTTTACACTGCGTAGCCAGGGGACAGCCACAAGGAGAAATGTGCATTTCAATCAAGCCAGCCTGTGCCTAGCAGAAATGCACTAGACTTTCAGCTTGCAGGTCATGCCATTTTCGTTCAAGATTCAAGACAGTACATTTACCCTGCAGGTTAGACAGCTAGATGTGACTTCTGTTTTGGTACGTGCCATGCATCAACAACTTCTCCTGAAGTGTCATCATTTATCTTCTGATGTACAGGGTAGAACATGATTAACTTCTGGAGAAGGTGGCACTTCCATGGAGCAGTCTCCTGACCACCATACCATGTGGTGGATGTACAAGAGGCTTGGTAGTCAAGGAAGAGCTCCACTGACACAAGAAGACCACGTCCACCCCACAGACACAGGTTAAGGACAACTTGGTCATTACTGTCCCAGGGCTGGACTAGCTGGTGCTGACGTAGCACTGAATCTCAGCCATGTGTTCAGCTGTGTGATCCCCAGTAATCAGGGCTGCCCAACTTCTCAAGTGTCTGTCCTTTATCTGGAGCTGGGACATGATAACCAATGGGTGAAACTCTTGGCCTGGTGCAAACACAGAGCAAATAGATTCATCCAAAGCTTCCTGAAGAGAGCCCAAAAATTACTTAGGTGAGTCAATCTTCTCTGCCTCTGCACAGCCCCAGCACTGTGTAACACCTCCAGTTGCTGCATTTTTGCTGAGGGGCACTAACTTCCAAGCACCCACTCTCCTGCCTGCTACAAGGATGTGGTTTCATCCTTGCTTAAAATTCCCAACTTGTATAACCCAGCTGTGGATCTGTTAAGCATCTAAGAACATAACTCTGCTTACAGAGCAGGAAACAGAGCACCTGCCTGACTTCCTGGGAAGCTGCAATGTTTTAGTAGGGCTGACAGCCCTAAATACCTGAAAAATCATGATCTGGGCCGCTGAGATAATGAGGTGGGCTAAAATGTAAAGATTTAAAAAAATTATATAAGGTCAGTTTCCCTTGTCATCGCCATGTACAGGTTTTTGCTTGCTGACTCCCCTTACGGTGCCCTGGCAGGGGTCTGGAATGGCCAGGGCCACTGCAGCACAAGAGGTAGAGGAAATAGCTGGGACCACCCTCAGCTGAGTCATTCTGAAGACACAATTGCATACAAGAAATGGGTAAAAGCCGCAGCCTGTTTGCTTGAAAAAGCTCTGGGCTAAGCAAGAAAGAACTCAGCTGAGCAGGAGGCTCCAGCATCTGCACCTGCCTGAGGCAGCAGCATAGCTCAGATCTACACCTTAGCAGTCTATTTGCTCATTCTCGTCTGGGAATTACCCACAAACATTTTTGTACAACCAAGGAATAAACAAATACATAATTCTCTAGCAGCACAGGAAAATCAGCCAAATGTTGAGCCTCTTACCTCTGCTATCCAGTGCAAGATATTCCCCCTGGATACTTGATTTGTGATGTTAAAGCCCTCGAGGATGTTCAGGGCTGTGATCAGTGCAGGACCTGCATGTGGAGGTGGGGGACTGAAAACAAGATGACCTGTGAAGGAAAGAAGAGAGGAATGAAGCTGCTTTTGTCAGATACTGTCCAGTTACAGTACTCTCCCATAAGCTAGCGTCCTAGAGGGCAGGGAAGCCTTCCCAGATCTGAAGGGAAATAATGGAAAGCAACAAGATTTGAAAAGGATTTCCCAAAACATTCCTGTTGTATCTTTCTGTTTCTTTATGATGGATGAAGGAAGCCCAAATAGGGATGCTTTTTTTACATCTGAAATTCAGTGGTTGTTGGTTGGCTGGTTGGTTTCTGGACTGCAGTATGGAACAACAGAGAAAAAAATTGGTTTGCAACACTACAAATATAAGGAGAGTAAATACAGGGATTTCTAGAAAAGAATGACATTTTAGAAACTTTCTGCACAAAGTAAGTTTTTCTTCCTTGTAGATCAACTTGGGGAACTGTCTTCAGACATTGGTGCTAGCCTACGGTCCAGCTTCTACCTAGACACTGCATCAGTATGTGATTGTGTTGCATTTTTACACTCTAAGACTATCAAAATGCCACTGGTCACTAACAAGGAAAAAGCAGGCCGCTTTCAAAGTGCTGAAAACCTCCTGAACTGCCTGCAGCACATCAGGGTCAGCAGGCAATAGCAGGAAACTCCCTGGGGATGCCTCTGCGCAGCTTTGACTTCAACTCTTGTTAAATAGTGCCGCCACCTCTTGACAGGTGAAGCACACTTTTAATTGGAGTTGCATGGCAATGGGTCAGGCGTTCACCTCGATAGACTGTGTGCACAGGATTCTCCACCGTGACACTATAATTGCTGAAGTCTTCCTCCACCAAGACTCCTCCATAGTTGTGGACCTGTGTAGAAAAGCAAAGCAGTGCACACTGAGAAAGCTGGGTCAAGGCCATCTGTGTTCCTCATGCTAGCCCAGGTGACCACAGACCATACTGTCAAACAAGCACCACTGAGAATCCCGAGCCAAGTGCCAGGTTCCTCAGGACACCCTGAAGTTCTGTGCTTTCATGGTTGTGGTGGCCTGGCTCACTGTTCACCACTGCTGCAAGGCTCTGCAGCTCACCTCCAAAAGCCCCAAATGGGGACTGGCACTGCCTCACCGTCTTCGCTCCCCTGGGTGGCAAGCATGAGGATGTTAAAGGTTAGCAAGCATCTCAATATTGCCAGGATAAAAGACAAAGAGAAGGAACCTGTGTGTAGCAGGTCGCTGGCACTGGAAATCTGTAGCATACAATTCCCACCCTGGTTTTAATTATTTCAGATGATAGTGAGTCTGCTGAACCCTTGCTCTTTCTATAAGGCTCTCCTAGAAGTACAATTTACCGGGCTTGGTAATTTTTGTGAACACAGTCAAGATCGGTAATTCCCTCCACTGCGTGTGTTCTGTGGTTGTGTCATGACGGAGATGAGGAAGGACCATCATAACTGCACTCTGCTGATCTTAAAATCCCCTGAAGTATGTAATACTCTCAGTCAACATACAGGTGCTACTGTGCTCATGGGCCAACTCTTTCCTTCCACCCAGGAGAAGCCACACAACCTGCTGAGAGGTTCTGCTGGGGTGAGTTGCTGCTATGAGTCCTCTGGATTTCCATCCAAAAATGGACAAGAACGAATAACCTGTGCATGCTCTGATTTCTAAACTAGCCAGCTAACTTGGCTAGTTCAGAAAACTCCTCTTCTCTGGTGGAACCAGATGAATCACTGCAGCAGGAAAGCTGATGCAGGGCACGATACGGGGGGCAGCATGTCAAACCACCCCAAAGCTGCAAAAGAAGATATAACCCCTACTGGGATCCCTGCCCCCCTCCCAGAGCAGTCCCAGAGAACAGGCCAGGTTGAACCCAACAGATGAGATGGGCAGGCAGGTGCCTGTGCCAGGGGCAGCCTTCCTGGAGCCTGGCCAGTGGAAAGCCCAGGCAAAGCACCACAGAGTGGGGCAGGAGGAGCGAGATGGCACAGAAAGGCAAGATGTCCTGGTCAGCCCCACACTGCAGGCACTATCTCAAATTCCCCAGAGAGCATTTTTTTGCACCTGTGCCTTCCCTCTGCAGGATGTTTTGGAGCTCTACTTGACTTCACCACACCGATGCCCTCCCTTTGCTGGAAGAATAAACACTGCAGGAAGCCAGCACTTTGCTCTGCTCTGCAACCAAAGCTGCAAGTGCACGCTTGATCCCAGAGCTTGCCAGCGTCTTTGGTGCTGCAGCCCTGGGCCTTGCTCCTCTGCAGAGTTTGTGCTTCCCTGCAGCAGCCCTCAGGTGGGGGGACTGGGGTGATAAAGCTGTGAAACTACACCACAAGCTTGGGACTTTTCCTGTTCCTTGTTCACCTTGTGGTCCAGGTGAACCACAGCAGATTTCCAAACACAGAGCTCACAAATGTCTAAAGCTTGAGCTGAAAGAACCCATTCCAAACTACTGATGACACATGAACCACAGTGGTAGGGAGAAATGGTGCCACCAACCACCCTGACTGCACATACAGAGATATAAATGTTGTTTGGGGTTTTTTTTACCATAATAGCTACTTTGTTGTTGTTACTTTTTTTTCCAGAGCACCTCTACCAAGAGGAGTTAAGATAGAGCAACCCTAAGTGGGACCAAGCCTGTCTGATTCTCTGCTCACAAGGCTCACAGTTTTTATTTTTAAACCATCTTCCTAGTGTCTATATCTTACAGTTCCCTTAACAACAAAAATTTGCTTCTCAACAGTGGGGCACCTCCCGTTATGGGGGAAAAGGGGATGTCACTAATGGTAACTCAGCATAGAGCTGGTCTTGAAATGGAGATATTTTTTTTTCCCTTTGAAAAAAAGTCTGTCCTGGTTATAGAGGAAATGGAGTTTTTACTTCTCTAGGCTGTGTAATTGACCCATGTGTCACTTACACCACTGCTGTGACAGGGACAGGAAAGAAAAAGGAGGCTGCATGCATTTTTCCCCCAATTGTGCTGGCACATTGGCTATGGCTTATCTCCAGGCTGTCACCTTAAGCAGGTGACATGGCAGGTGGCACCCCCAGCCCGGACTGTGCTGTGTGGTCTGGGACAGAGACAGGGACAGACGTGACTCACCTCGGAGATTATCTCCTGGGTTAAGTTTCCACGGTAGAAAGCTGACGACCCTTCTGCCCCCACCAGCTCCAGGACAGCTGCGAGGTCCAGGCGCCTGACGAACATGCCAGGCAGCAAGGGCCGGCCATCTGGTAGGAAGATCTCCCGAAATTTGTCAGAGTAGTTCAGGTCCTTCAGTTCACTTATGGCTTTGGCTGTGGGTGAGAAGGGGAAGGACGTCCAGAAAAGCCAGGGTGCAGGAACTCGGGAGTCACTGTGTACCTGACGGGGATTTTGGAGGCATGCCACTGCCTCTCACCCATTTCAAAACTAGAGGGTGGCTGGATCATGCACGCATTAGCTGGGAAGGAAACCCAACAAAACCCCAGTGCTCTTCCCTGGCTGGCCCTGGGTGGCTGCCCAGCGTGGGCTGCTCTTCCCTTTCCCTGACCAGCCCTGGGAAAGGGCATCAGTTTTGCTGCCACCATGCTCTCCCCTTGCAGACCATGGCTCACGTGTTGCTCAGCTCCCAACACCATCCACCTCTAGGTCCAAAGAGCCTGAATTTCCCATGAATAACCATCTACATCCCCAGCTGCCTCACACTCGAGCAGTGACCAACATGCTCCTCCACGCTAAGCAGCCACCCTTGGCTACTCATCGGGTACTTACCCAAATCGTGTGTGACATTAAACCCATCCTGGGCAACACTGGCCACGAGGCCCAGCAGCTCAGACCATGGGAGTCTGCAAAGGAGAAAGGACAAGGAGAAATGTGCATTGGAGGGCTGCAGCAGGGCAGGGTGGTGGGGAGCAAGTGCAGGAGTCGGCTCTGTGGTCAGGGGGCTCCTGAAGGACCAGGCTGTGGGGCCAGTGGTGGCCAAAAGGAGCACTGAGCTTTCAGTGGGTTTAGCAGGATCACCTCAGTGCTCCACAACGTGCATCAGAGAGGAATGCCGGTGTAAGGATGGGGAATGGGCATCTGTGGAGCAAAATCTCAAGCCAGGCTCCAGCCCTGAGCAAGTCATTGAGATCCCTCCCTCCCAGTCCCAACAGAGCATCAAGGACAGCCACACTCCTTAGGGTCCAGCTAAAGAGAATGAAAATGCAGACATGCATGAAAACGTTATGCACCTACTTCTAAAAGAATGTTTATTATCCGTCTTGTTAGCCACAATTTTGCTTTGCAGAAAACCTGACCAAGCTGAATTGAATTCTTTCTTTTGTTAAATGAAGTACCAATAAATTAACGTATTTTTCAACACCATCCTCCAAGTACCCCTTAGCTAATGGCTTTGACTGGCAACTGAGAACATGGTCTGATGGCAAGGGCTCGTGTGCTCACAGCTCCCCCACAGGGACCCCCAGGGCACAGCCTGTGCAGCACGAGGACAGCCCACCTGTGCCAGCCTTGTGTCTTACCTCCCGTGTAACTGGTGCGCCTGCTGCATTCCCTGTATCATGCCTGGCACCCCCACGAGCAGACCTGGCTGTAACACAGGAAGGACAAAAAGGAAGAGTAGGCTCCTGCCCATGAGGACACAGGATATAATCCCCAACTGCAAGTCAAGGAGAGGCAAGTCATGTTCACATTGGAAGTGCCCGCATGGCTTTTAGGAGAGGGATGAGGTCTGCACTAACATGCTAAATTAGGGAATAAAATTTTTTTGAAGGAAATAGGCAAATTCAATCATGATCTCAACCCAGTTTGATCAGGAGAAATAACTCAGCAGAACGACATGGGATTGTGCTCCTTCCCAGGGCTCTTGTTCTCCTGGCTCCCCACTGCCAGAGAGACATGCCTCTTTACTCCCCAAACCCTGTAAGGCTTCAAGCATTTTGGGGCTGCCAGAGAAGCATTTTCCCTGGACTCCCCATGTCTGTAAGGGCCCAGGATTGCCCATGGTGGGAGAGGTCTCCTGTCACTTCACCAGGCACCTCCCCCTTGGCCCGAGAGCTGTGGGAAGAGGAGAGCTGGAGACATCAGCCGGCTACAGCCCTGGAGGGGTCAGCCGCGGGCACTGGTCCTCACCTTGGTGTCCTTCTGCAGGTCCCCCTCCAGTGGGATGCCCAGAGGAGCCACCTCACGGAAGTCGATCACCCAGCTCCTGTTCTTCCGGATGTCGTGGACCAGCATCACCCCACCCCTGCAACGAGACGGGGGTCACAGCATGGCACTGGTTGTACCTCCAACAGCTGCTGCCATAAAGCCAAAATGAAGAGTGTGGGTGCCACTGGGGCTGGGGCCAGTCCTAGCATGACAGGGCAATCATAGCAGGTCACCAGCCCCAGCAGCAACCCCAGGCTGGCCAGCGGTGCAGGGGAACGCTGCTGCCCTTCCCCTGAGAGCAGTCTGGGACCACCGAGCCAGGGCTAGTGCGGGACGCAGGCAGCCCCTGTGCTGAGGCTGCAGTGAGGCTGGATCAGTCCCTGCCAGCCTGGCCAGGGGGCCACTGGCTCTGTTCCACTGCCAGGCTGGGACTATCTGGGATTTTCTTTCTAATCTGAGCAGTTTGGCAACAAAAGAGGGGTTTTGCTTACAACGGCAACCTGTGGCAGTCTGGAGAAGCTATCAGGTGGTGCTTTACGCAATGCTCCCAAGACCTCCCTCAGAGCCAACAGCACCAGGCTCACGTG
The DNA here is from genome assembly GCF_023634155.1 of Falco peregrinus. Taxonomy (NCBI): domain Eukaryota; kingdom Metazoa; phylum Chordata; class Aves; order Falconiformes; family Falconidae; genus Falco; species Falco peregrinus. The sequence continues at coordinate 38,177,675 of NC_073729.1, read as the reverse complement.
GATGCGACCCTGGGGATGTGGATGGGGAGGAGGCCACCCCTCACTGCTGTGCCTTCCCTGGCAGCTGCCCAAAGCTGGGCTTGGACCTCAGGCTCCTGCTGCAGCAGAAGCCGAGCTAATGGAGGGAAGCACTCAATCTCTGAAAGCACTGGGACTGAGCCCAGGGTGTTGCAAGCTCCTGGCACACTCATGGAGGGGCTTGGCAGCCTGTGGTCACGTTTTCAACCCTCGTGAGCCTGAGGCTTGGACCTTCCTGGCAGCCACTATAGCAGATGCAGCTTTTCCCTCCCTGGGGGTCTCTGTCCCTCGCTGTCAACTTGGTGCACAGGAGGGTTCCCTGCCCCTGTGCAGATGTGGACACATCCACCGCCTGGTGTCAGAGACCTGGTACCACATGCTGGGACTAGGGCTACCACAAAGGCACATCTCAGCTGGTGGGGATATCACCTGCTTGAGGACAACTGCAGACAACAGCATGGGGGTGAGTGATCAACACTTACCCGCCAATCCCTGATGTGTGGGGGTTGACGATTCCCGCGCAGAGGGCTGAGGCGATGGCTGCATCTACGGAGGAGCCCTGCTTGTTGAGCACCTCTATGCCCAGCGCCGTGCAGCAGGCAGCGTCTGTGACCACAGCACCGTGGTGGAAGATCTGCCAGAAGAGGAGAGGCATTGTGCCCAGGGAGGGGTGCTGGGGCTGCCTTCTGCCAGCTCTGTGGGACCTGAAGGCTGAGGCCACTGCCAAGGCTGTGGCCAATCTGCATTTTTAGATTCCTCCAAATGCTGGTGGGAGTAATATGTCCCTTGGCACATCCCTGCACCAGGGCAGCTGTGGCTACTCTGCATGTAGCCATGGCCATCGCTCAGCCAGCTTTCGGCAGCAGACATGCTAAGCTGGTGGGCCACCCCAGAGCAGCGTCAGACTAACCCTCAAGAGCAATGGGCGATGGCATGCCGTCACTGTGCTGCAGCAATGCAGTCACTGGAAATGGGAATACAGCTGCAAAGACTGCAGCTTCCGCCCCAGTTCCATGGCTTGTTCTCATCCTTCCCTGGCGCCGGTGCTACAGCAGCCACAGGAAGTTTGCAAAGGTTCATTTTAATCCTATGGTGCAAATTGCAGCATCTCGGCACGAGCCAGAACAGCCCCAAGAAGTGCAACGACAGAAGGGCCATGGCAGGCTGGCGGGCAGGACTGGCCCTTCCAGCAGTGCTGTGAAAGGCTGTGCAGCCTCATTCCAGTGCTGCACCCCAGCCAGCCATGGAGCCAAGCCACTCCACTCCCAGTGGCTGCATTTTGCATGCCAGTGAGAGAGCAATAAATTAAAAAAAAAAGGCAAATCTCTTCCACATGGACTTGTAGGCGCTCTGCCCTGCTGGGCAGCATATAAAGAAGATGATGGTGACTACTGACTGTTCCTTGGCCTTTCTCAGGCTGCAGTACCTGGCAGGAGATGTTCTGCAGGAAGTTATGACCCCATGGCCATGCTGCCTTTGCTCTGCAGTTTAGCACTGGTCTGTGCGACAGATCAGCAGGAGGTTCAGCCCTGTTTTCAGCTATTTCCCTGCTTGGTCCTGGGACGCATCCTTTGAGAGGTGAGCCTGGGCATACAGATCCATAAAACTCTCTCCAAGTGGAGATGTACAAAAGATGCCTACTGCTTAACTAAGGATTGCTCTCTGAAAGCATTCACAACTGGCTCAAACTGCAACTGGAGTTACAGCAGCAGGGCTGCCCACTTGCCCCCAACAGCGCCCCCAAACCTGCCAGGCACAGTCACCCACGCCGCAGGGCAGGCACTGAGAGCTCAGCTCACCCCTCTGAGCACGACTCCCAGACATGAAAAACCTTTTGAGACAATTTGGGATGGAATTGCCAAGAGAGACTCAGCACCCAGGATCTCACTGACACTGGCTGGGGTTCACCAGCACTTATCCCACTGAACTGTTGGCAAGGAGGAAAGCTAGGGAGCTTCTCCTATTTTTGGAGCCAAAGCCTGACTGCAAAAGCCACTGTTTCATCTTACCTGAGGGTCTCCAAAATAGATCTGCATGATCAGGGCCACCGTGACCCCGGTGGCAAAGGTCAGGCAGGCAGTGATGATGACAGTCAGCCCATCCTGTCGGCAGCTGCAGTCTCCGGAAAAAGGGTCCTTGCTGGTCTCCCGGAGAGGGGACACATCCTGGCTTCCCATCTCTGATGAGGACGAGGGCAGGCGCTGGAGACGCGCTGACTTCAGGAAGGAGTCTGGGTCTTTGTGGGCAGCGGCGAAAAAACAAGTGTTAGTTATTGAGCAACACAGGGCTCTTATTGCAGTGTTTACCCAGTGCTAACATTACACCGTGCCCCTTTCAGCAAGGCTATTACCTTCCCTATTGATCCCAGCTCTCAACAGACTTTCTGGTTCAGATGCTGCTTTAGGTCATTTTACTGATCCCTTCCTTTAGCTCTACTTATTCCAAACTGAATTCCCTGGAGATTACGAGGGGCAAACCCCCCTGAATTTTGCTCCATTTCAATCCATTCATCAGTCTTCAGTGATGGGCCCACAGTTACTGCTCCATTTGGAGGGGTTCTTAACACAGCACTGACTTGAAAACACATCTCTCAAATGCAGCAGGACTGAAGAAGAGGAAATTAAGATAGATATATATATAAAAATAGAGTCGAGCAGCCTTGTTTGGAGCTATGCTTGAGCTAAAGCACCTGAGCAAAACAGAGGCGAAGCAAAATGAGTGGCCTGGGCACAGAAAATACCTCTACAGAAGCATGGCAAAGTGAGGGCAGAGAGGAGCAAACCTGCAAACCAGAGGGCCGAGGGGCGTCCACCCGCTCCGACGGCAGGAAAGGCTCTGCTTTCATTTCTTGCTTCCTCCAGCTGACGAGGCCCACTGTGAAATCAAGCTGCTCGCCGAACGCCCAGCTCCAAAATGGCAAATGCAACAGGGCAGGGTTTTGCTGGGCATCCACCAGACAGCAAACAATGCTCAGCAGGATGAAAAAGTCTCTTTTGCTCTAAAAGATGCCTTGAATTTCTGCCTGCATCAGCTGCCTTCGCGGCAGGGAGGACGCTGGCTGAGCGTGCCCTGCCTCTGCACTGGCACTGCTGGGCACACGGAGCTGCTGGTGCAGCCGTGGGGACATACCCGTCCCTGCCAGGCACCAAATGGGACCAAGCGGCTTGGGGCAGCACCCACAGCTCCTGGATGAATATTTTTCAGGGAGCTGCCAAGAGCCATTGGGAGCTGCAGTGCCCCACACATCTGTGGTGGGAAGAAGAGGAGCATCGAGTAGAAAAGACAAGATGAGAAGCTTGTCTCTCCACAGAGGGGACATTTCCCAGGTTTGGGGTAAGGGAGAAGGGAATGAGCAGGAAACTGTGTGTCCCCCATCATCCTGCCATGCTTCTCCATCTGCTCTGGCAGGCAGCATCTCCTGGGGACCACCAGCCCTGTCCTTGGCATGACATTAAAGACCCCTTGACTGCAGCTCTCCTGGGGCCAGGCAGGGTGTTAGTTTTAATTTCAGTGACGCTGCAACCAGCAGTAACCCCACTGCAGCCACGGAATGCCCTTAGGGTGAATTTAATCTCCTTCACATTGCGGTGACTTAGGAGCATGACTGGGAGAGGCTCAACTCTCCCAGCCCACACCTCTGAGCGCACACAGGGTCCCTCCCCAGCACGCCTGGTCTGTGAGCTGAGCCTGCAGTGTGTGGGCAGAGGGAAGCCTGGCTGGGGCGGGCAATGGGCTGGGGCGCCACCGGTGGGGGCCATGACTGTCCTGGTGGGGGATGCCATTGTGGAGGGATGTCCCATACAGCCCCCTGCACACCCAGTGGGGTACCAGCCCCACCAGTGGGAAACAGTGAGCTGGGCTCCTTTGCCCAACCGCTCTGGGACTGCGTCCCTCTGCTCTGCTCCCATAGTGCTGGTGACAGGACAGCCCAGGACCAGGGGACACAAACATCCCAGGGAGCAACCATGGGAGAGGACAAGCCACGGCCCTCCAGGGTGGCCTCTCCCACCCATGCAGAAGTCCCTTTGGTCTCCACCACTGACATCCCGCGTGGCCTCTGGCAAGTCACTCGGTCTCTGCAACTGCTGGTGCTGTGTGGGGACAGCAGGGCCGTGGTGTGGGAACAGGAGTGGCTGAAAGGGCTCAGCAGGGAGCATGGAGGGCAAGGAGCAGCCTAAGAGGCCAACACACAGGTGCCCGTCCCACCACTGACGTTCACACTAGAAAGAGAAGCCAATGAGCCCTACATGGCTTCTGTGGGGGCCATGAAGGAGACGTGGCTGCCCGGGGAACCAGGGCCACCCCAGCTCTGGAGCTGCTGCCGAGGGGACAGCTGAGGCCGGAAATGCTGGTGGGCTCTGGCAGGCGCTGCAGTGTGGGACCGCTCAGTCCCCAGCACCGACAGCACAACAGGGGCTTCCCCCTTTTACCGAGACCTCCTGGGCAGCAAGGACCGGAGGCCTGAGCTCCCTCCCCGCCGGCCCGGCCGGTAACGCGGCACGCAGCTCCCACCCAGCCCCTGAGGCGCCCGGGGAGGCTCCAACGGGCCGGTGAGAGCCTTTCGGGAGAGCGGCGCCCGCAGGCCCGGCGCCTCCGCCACAACCGCGCGGGGCGAGACCGGGCGGGGGAACCGGCAGGGGACAGCGCGGGGGGCGGGGGGCACGGGGGACCTCGGACAGGGGCCCCGGGCAGAGCCCTGTGCCCTGGAGAGGCGCGATGCGGCGGGGCAGGAGCGCTCTGTGACTCCTGGGAGGGCCGGCCGGTCACCGACAGGCGAAGGGCCGTCCCCAGGGCCGGGGCCCGGCGTCTGACAGCCGCCCCGCTGGCGGCACCGCGCCGCGCCCCCGCTGCCCCGGCCTCCCCCGCGCGTCCCCGCAAGGCAGGCGGCGGGGCCGGTGCCGGCAGCCGCGGAGGGCGGCCCGCAGGGCGGGCGGTGGCCGCAGCGGGAGGGAGCCGGGGGCACCGGGGGCTCGGCCGCCGCCCCTCACCCGTGTCCTGCTCGCCCAGGAACGCGTCCTCCTCCTTCCGGGCGCGGAGGCCGCCCTCGCCCGCGCCGCCCGCCTCCTCCTCGGGCAGCCGGGGGAAGCTGGTGATGCTCATGTAGTCCACAGGCGAGGCAGCGGCCAGGGCTCGCTGCCGGCCTGCCCCTGCCCCCGCCTCCGCCGGCACCGGCACCGCCATCGCCGCCGCAGCCGCTGCCGCCGGAAGGGGCCGGGCCGGGCCCGGTGGCCTCGCGGCTCCTCCCTGCGGGGGGGGGCGGCCGGGGCCGGGGGGAGGCCCAGCCCGCCGCAGGCGCCTGCCGCGGCCCGAGCGGCAGCCGCGGCCCAGGCCGAGCGCCACCCGGCCCCGACCCGGGCCAGGCCTGCGTAGCCCGGTCCCCGGGCGGCTGCGGGAGACTCCGGGGAGCGGTCTCGTGCGTTGTGTCGCCGCATATTCAGGTGAACTCGCCAAGGGAGGCTCAAGCCATTGTGCCAGCCACCGCCACGGCGGCCAGGGGCGGCCGGCACCCCGCGGGTGGCGCTGCACGGCGCGGCCTGCGCGCCCCCGCGGCCTCTCACGCCCGGTGCTCTGGGGGCCAGGCCCGGCGGGGCGGCCGGCGCCGGTGGGTGCCTGCGGGCGAGGCCGGCCGGGCTCAGCGCTGGCACCGGCGGCTCCCGCTGCTGCCAGCCCCAGCAGCACCGTGTGCCCGGGCAGGCTGCGGCTGCCGGGCAGCTCAGGCCAGCACGGGGCCAGTGGCCGCGGGCGGGACCCCCAGCCTGGGCGAGGGTCACCAACAGCTCCCGCTTGGCAGAGTTTTGACCAAAAAGACGTAACAGTGGGGGAGGCCTGGTTTGCCATGGATATATCTGAAATCAAACTGGCTGAAATATTTAATTTTTTTCTCCCTACGCTACTTTCAGAGGTTGAGCTAAAAAACACCAGTAAAATAAATGGAAGTTGGAAGAGGTTGTTTCATTCTGGGCTGAACAAAATGCTTCAGGTTTGTGCAAATTACTTCCCCCTGCAACAACATCAGCCCCTGCTTCTTGGCTTGGTGCATGTGCTTGGCTGTTTGGCTGCCAGATCTGAAAAATTCATCCTCTGCCCTGATCTATCCTGGACGTCTGTTGTTTTGGGAGACAGAGTGTGTTGAGTGCTGGGCTGTTTGGACCTGGGGAAGTCAGCTGAGGTGTGTCCTACTTTCTCATCCTTCAAAGAACCATCTAATCCCCCCAGCTCTTCCCAGCGTGCGCAGCTCCACTAGCTCACTCAATGCTCCTTAACACAGCGAGGTGTAAACCCTCCTTTGCTGTGGCAGTGGCAATGTTTCACTAGTGCCCTCCGACAGCCTGAGGGTATAATGGGCATTGCCCGTTATTAACAAAATACTCATAGGAGGATAGTTCAGCTTTTGCAAGACAGTCTCAGCCTGCTCCATTTTCAGACCTCTCTCCAGACTTCCCATCCCCAGCAGCTGGAGGTGGTTCCTTCCCCACCAAAGCAGCTTCTCCAAGGCCAGGAGCTTTGTGCATCCTGCATCCTCCTCCACTCATTTGCCTGGCAGAGTATGAACGGACATCTTTGAAATGAAACACCCTAGGAAGTGTGGGCAGGGACACTGCTGTCCCAAAAGGTCTCAGCAAACACTATACCCAGTGGTCAGATATAAGTGTGACTTAACAGTGCTTGAAGACAAAGCTCTACATTCTGCTTCTTCAGTTTTTGAGACCCTGCTTGCCCCAGACCAGACCAGCCTCTGCTGCTTTTGTGTTTCTGACAAACCAAAACAGCTGTCACCTGTGGGCAGCTAAATCCCAGCAGCTGTGAGCACAGCCTTTGCAAACTTGGAAATGAAGCTGGGGAAACGCAGAGAGGATGACACCTCCACGGAGGGGACAGAGGCTCCTCAAAAGCATGCTCCCAGCTCCAACAGGCACCACTTGGCTTTAAGGACATCCCAAGCACTGTTAAAGACAAGTGATGTCCCCTTGCTGGACCAAAACCACAGGTAACAAGTTCACATCTTGCTGTGTGCTCAGCCATTGCCGCTGCAAAGTTACCCTGTGGTAGCAACTCTTTTACCTGGGGCCTGACAACTGAGGTTGCCAACACACAAGACGCCCAGCTGCACAGCCACCTCTTAACACCTGCCAGCACATCTTTACGCCCACACCATTTCTCTCTTTAACACCAAAAAAACCTTGCATTAAAGTTTTAACAGATACTATGCTTGAAGCCCAAGAAAGATCACAAATTTCTCTGCCAATTCCACACCAAAACACAGTTGCTCCTCTCCTCACAACAAGGTTAGGCCATGGAATCTCTCACTCTCCTTCCTGCCAGGGACTGGCTTCTTTTTCTGAGATCCAAAGTGATATTCCTCCAGGTCTGCAGCTAGTAAAGAGCTTCACAAAACTGCTGAGGACAGAGGTGCCGCCGCAGCCCCTGTGCCCCCTACTGCAGTCCTTACTCCTGTCAGCTGCTGCTCTTTCATCCTAGCATTCTACTTCGTGTTCTCTGCTAGACCATCCCTGTGTCAATCTCTCAAGTATCTGAAAAACCCCCTTGTTTTTACAGTGCTCATCACTGTAGGATGCTCAGCTCCATTCTACAGGCTGCCACATCCCCTTGAGCTTCTTAAAATTAACCTCATTTCTTTGGGGGATGAAGACACAGCTTTAGCTTTGTTGGTGATCAGCACTGGGGATACCTGCTTCTAGCCATTGAGGCACCCCTTAAAACAGAAACCTTAAGAGATTAAAAGCTTGCAACTGAGCAACTGCAATCATTAACTTACCTGGAGCCTTGAGAAGATCCAAAGACCAATGTCTCTTCTGCATGGTCATGATAACCCACCCACAGTACTGTGTTCAGCTCTGGAGACCCAAACATAAGGACATGGACCTGTTGGAGCAGGGAGGCCACAAAGACGCTCAGGGGGCTGGAGCACCTCTCTGCTGAAGACAGGCTGAGAGAGTTGGGGCAGTTCAGCCTGGAGAAGAGAAGGCTCCAGGGAGATCTTACAGCACATTCCAGTGCCTAAAGGGGGCCGACAAGAAAGCTGGAGAGGGGCTTTTTACAGGGGCATGTAGTGATAGGGCAAGGGGGGCGGCTTTAAACTGAAAGAGGGTATGTGTAGATTAGATTTAGTAAGAAATTCTTTGCTGTGAGGGTGGTGATGCATTGGCACAGGCTGCCAAGAGCAGCTGTGGGTGCCCCATCCCTGACAGCATCCAACCCTTGGACAGGGGGGCTTGGAGCAACCTGGTCTCATGGGAGGTGTCCCTGTCCACAGCAGGGGGTGGGAACTAGATGGTCTTTAAGGTCCCTTCAGACCCAGACCATTCCTCAAAAGCAGATCCTCCACAGGTTCTTCCTCAGCTTCCAACCACTAGAACTGTAGAGAACTGCAAAGACCAAGAAATTTGGCTGGTAGGACTGTAGGTAAGCAAGAAATAAAGCAGAGGGGCAGGTAAGCAACTCTCCAGCTCTGTGCATTTTACAGCAGTGCTTCAGGCCCTGCTCTGGAACAGATTCGGGCACTCTGCAACACAGCAGTGGCTCTCCCATGTCACAGGGCAGGCAGGGACAGCTGCTGAAGGAGCAGAACTTAAATAGAGGCAACAGTTAGCTTAATCTGCTTAATCACCCATTAAAGCATGGATCTAAACATTAGCTACTACTTCCACTACAAATGCTTCTGGCCCCTTCAGAAGTGCAGGACCAAAGCCTGCAGCACAAGAGACCTAAGAATCCCAAAGAGCTGCTGACTTAGGTATTTACCAAAAATCAGAACTCTTAAAGGAATCCCACACTCACACCATTTTACAAAACTTCAAAGACCAGAGGATACGGAAGCTGCACAGTGGATTATCCAGGCGACGTTTATTAGAGCATTTCAAGTATACAATGATTTTACTGACGGCTGTGAGCAGCTAAGATGCAAACAGATGCCAGTAGACAGGGCAACCTAGAACTAGCAGGCTATGCAATTCTTGTGGAAAACTAATGCTTTCAGCTGAAAGAAGAGGAAAAGGAAGTATCAGACTAAAAGACTGAGCAAGTTTGGGGATGGGAAGGAGAAAATGTAGAAGTTTTTATCTGAGATTACTTACTTAAATTGGCAACTCACAAGTAGCAGAAGCCGTCTGCTATTGCACTCTTCCCTTGGCATCCCAAGGACCTAAAATAGCCAGGTGTGAGGTTTTGTTCCACCAAGAACAGACAGTGTTTTCCCTGGTAAGAATGGAGACCTGCACCAGTGGGTGAATCTGGAGCCATAGCTCAGCACTTAAGAGATTTAGAACACTGGCTTTGCATACCCATATGTGAGAACCAGGCTGTTGGACTTCCATCAGCAAGGAAGCAATGCAGACTTTCAGCAAGAGCATCCTAAAACTATCAGCTCCTCACTATAAGGCAGCTTTAGGTCAGGACTCTTTTTTGGGTGCCTGAGCTGTTGTTTATAAAAGCAAGGACCACATGGCAACAAGACTACAAGGTCCTCTGACAATAACAAGGATTGTGCGTGTTCCCCAAGAACTATTTCTTGAAGACATATCCTTAAAAATACCTTAAAGCAGACTTCCCCATTGATGCACAAAAAGGGCATGACTAGGGAGGAACTGAACTATGAAGTGATCAGCTCACAAAAAGCACCTCACAAACCAGAGGCTATGTACTTTGCCTGATTTGCAAGCTACTAATTCTGTATTTTAAGGTAATAGCTGCCTCAATTGCATCTTAGTCTCCTGCATTCATTGACAAGGAGAAGCTGAATTCAAGAGCTTAAATAAAAAAGAAAGAATTTAAATGCTTGACATTCAAAAAGGTATCTCCAGAATAACTGTCCTTCAAAGACTACTAAGCTCTGAGATATTCAATGGCAACTTAGTAGTCAGTCTAGCAGAGTGCAGTGGAGTTTCTAAGCCTCCTGAATACACCTTTGTTAACCAGATTTATCACAATTCTATCTAGCAAAATTGCTTAAAAATTTGTCTTCGTCAAAGACCATTTGAAAGCTCTGGTCAACAACTGATTTGCAAGTAAAACAAAAAAATATTAGAAATGGTAACAACACAGTCTGTTTAATCAAATCTGATCTGATTGCTAGAAAAACAGGCTAAGGACAGCCACTTAGCTCATATCCTGGATGCTGCAGTGCCTTCCTCCCATGTACCCTACAACTGCTTTTTAGAAACTGTTTGTCTAAAGGACAACAATGGAAGACAAGTCAGGATTTAATGACAGATTTCAAACAAAAAGGCATACACACATTAAATTAACAAGATTCAACCTTCAGCACAGAGGAGTATGACAGAGTTACTGGCTAGAGTCACGGAAAGTTCCAAATTTGAACGGTCTTGAACCACTTCCAAAAATTCCAATGGCTTTTTAATAGTTCCAACAATTAACAGGTATATAAAACGGAGACGGACTTCTCCAGCAGAAGAGTTGGGGCTCTTCCAGGCTAATCAAACTGCTGGTACAGAAGGGAGTTGATTTGACTTTCCCCACCTTCCCACCAGTCCACTAAAGACTAAGATTTATTAAAACCTTCTTGATTTACTGACGACTAATTTAACAGGAAAAAGCCGCAGACTGTGTCAATCATAGTGGATGGCAGTATAGAAGATTATCCAAACAACCTGTGGAGAGGAAAGGAAGTGAAGGTTATCTCAGTGCCTCTGGGGAGGGTTCAGAGAGAAAACAAGCCTCACACCCTGCTCTCAACAGAGGACTGGGGACTGAACTGCAGCTTTGAGATGGTCTTGAAGAGATGCTGGGATCATGATGTGCCACAAACGGCATTCAGCTTGCTTGCCTTCTGGGGTGATTAGCTCTCCACATTAAAATCCCACCATAGTCCTTCTAGTGATTAAGAAACACCACCACATCAAGCGCTGAGCATGTTCAGAGATGTGGGGGGAAGGAAGTAAGGGAAAAACAAAGACACCCAACATAAAAGGTTGGGTGTAACTAGCTCTAGATGAAATTCCACCAGGATATCTAGGACAGAGGATGGGGAGACATAAAAGTTAAGGGTTGATGCAGAAGTATAGCTGCCTGTATTTACATCCTTTCCTACAGAGAAATCCCAGGCACTAATACTGTATTTCAAAACCAGTAGCCATCAGATTTTTGGGGTTTCTTTCCCAGTCAACTCCACTTATTAGATGATGTTAACATGTCTCTATTCTATCTGTGCACCACCTCACCTGATTTTCTCCCAGGTCTTTTCCCTCAGAAAGTGTATCAACTTAAGCAAGAGGCATTACCAGAAACAGTGCAAAAGATGTCATGAATCCTTCTTTTGTTAGCTCCCACGTCCCGCCATACTCCTCCTCATCTATCTGCTGGAAGCTACTGAAGTAGAGGTATAGAACACCAGCATTGATCAGGCAGAATCTGGAAGAGATAAGGAAGCGTCATTTTGGTGATAAAGGGTGCAGGTATCCAATATGCCATACTGCAATGTAGCAGTGAAACATCTTTCATCTGCAGCAGAGAGGAAGCAAAGAGGAATGCTGTTCCTGCAGCGCTTCCCAGGCAGCTCAGTCACTTCTGTAGAAGAGCACCTCCAGGTCAGCTTGCCGTAGCATGCTAGGTTCAGATGAAGTTCAGCTCACAAGGCACAACCTGCTTCTAGTAAGGCTCAATAGACAGTGGTCAAGCTGGAGGTATCAGCAGATCTGCAAACCCTGCAAGTTTTCCCACCCTGTAGATCAGCAGCAGTCCTGCTCCCACACAGAATCCAACTTCCTTGCGTGTACTACTTGATTTTGAGGCTGCCAAGAGGGAGGGCTGTCGAAAGCCAAAGAAGGCTCCACAGCGCCCTCTGAGCCATAGCTCTGGGGTTCAACCTGAGACAACTCAGCAGTCTCCAGTCTGTGCCAACAGTTACACTGCAATGGGGAGCAAAAAAAAGCGACCTCCTGTTTGTCCATAGATGCATTTGGCTTTACGCCACCCCAACTTAGGGCTGGGGCAACCTGGGAAGTTACAGGTATGTTTCTGGAAAGAAAGCTGTGTAGAAAAGGGCAATGCAGGAAGACATACAAGTTCAGCGACTGGCAGCAAGCTGTGAGCAGCTGTGTGACTGCATACTACAGAGAAACCACGTGCACAGTTCTAGAAGCTTTTAGTGTTTCCACTGTACACCAAATCACTTTTTCTTATTAACATTTATCACAGGAATTGGCTTAGGTGCCTTGTGAATTAATGGATGACTGAGTAAGAACAATACTTCTCAGCTACTGCATATCTGTTACTGGGGGCACTTTAGATTTAACTGTTTGCATGTAGCTATTGAGTTCCTGTTGGAGCATCACTGCTTTACAGACCCTTTTCCCTAAATTTCAACCTTTTTTTTTCTTCTTAGAGACACTTGCAGCTGCTCCCTCCACTTTCTTGCCACAGCCAGGATGCTCAGGAGGAGGGACAAGATGACAAGTCAATTTTGCCTAAGAAAAGCCGTGAGGTTGTGTGCTTGACTAGGAGACCTTGACTAGGCAGAGACATTTGCAAATGTAGATTCCCCAGAGCAGACACAGTGACTTCCCACAGCTGGTGTTGAGAAAGCAGGTGTCTCTCCGGTGTCCCCTGCAGAAACTTTCAGGCACTTGTCAGGGCCAAAGAAATTTTCATTGCGTAACTCAGAGCACTCACTGCAGCCTTTGGACACCTGCTAGGAGGTAACCTGAATCCTATGTCCCAGTGGGGATCTGATGCATATATACCCTTCTAAGGCACTGCCTTCCCGCCACACCATGGCTGAAAGAACAACCTCAGCAAGCTGGGAGCACCACGGGAGCACTGCCAATGGCGCCACTTTGCCTGCTTGTTACCTACGGTCTTTGGTGTTTTGAAGAAACCTTTTCTTTTTCAAAGATAAGCGGCCCCTCTCGTCTACTAACAAAACCTCTTCTCCAAGGAGGTCTCCTGACTCAAAGAGAAGGACTACCACACCTTCCCCTCTATGGGCCTTACTTCTTAGGTAGCCACACTAGGCACCATACTCATAGCCTAGTATTCACACATGCAGGAAACAGGTCACTTCACAAGTCAACTGAACCTCTCATTCCCTCCTTCTACCCCTGCCCCCTTTAATATTAATAAAACAAGTCATTTTTAAAAAAGCATTAATCAGGCTGAGAAGAGAGAAAGAGGCTGATGAAGACACGTTATGATTTGTATGAATTCCATGACAAATAACAGTCTGGCTTTAAACAACATTGGCTTTAAGACACACAGCAGACAGAGACTGTGCTTGGCCAGCCCAATGTTTTTAGCCCAGCTTTAAACCAGACACCAAGTCAAATCCAAATGTGGGAAAGTACATGAGATAGAAAAGGAAATAAACCTTACACTGCTATTCCCACGAATCCCTTCAGTGGAACTACTCCCCAGATGATTCCCAAAATAACTGCAATGATCTGCCGGAACCAGTAGATCACATCTAAAAACTCGTCCTGAGGAGATAAAGCACAAGAAAGATTTTGGCATTTACTTTTTCCTTTTTGTAAAGCATCACACAATTAACAGGTGAAAATTTAACACATTGAATGCTTAATTTTCCATTCCAAGTATAAGATACTGTACTCAGAGCAGATGAAAGCAGCTTGTGGCTTCATGTACTCTGGACTTCTCTGCTTCCAAATTAAATACATGGCTTTGTCCCCCAATGGGCTAACAGCAGAGGTGAACAAGTATCTAGTCCCCTTGTTTACTAAAGATTCACTTATATAAAAATTCACTGGAATAAAATTTTAATGCTTTAAGACTATTATAGCCACTCTCAGTGCCCCAGGCCCTCCCCTACCCAGAAACAAGAGGTACCAGTAGCCAGTCCTCACGCCAACTCCAAACCACAAACCCTGTCTTGCACATACTATAAGTGCATCTGCATTCTTTCAGAGCAGCAGTGAAGTGGTCATTCCTGTTTGCCCACAGGGTCAATACAACTGTAAGCATTCCAGCTGGACAACGCTGACTTGTGCTTTACATAAAAAGCACTTCTGCTTGCATCTTCTTCTCTAGCCTCCCCAAGGATGGGATTGCCCCAGCATACCCCATAATACCAACAGCCTTTATGATTTTACTGTAGGATGTGCAAACTTGTTCGGCTCTATGCAGAAGACTAGAATCCACACCAGATATGGTCACAATTCTCAGTCATTTTAGCCTTCAGTTCACATCCTGTTGCATCAAACCAGCCTGCCATTGCTCCCCTCACTAACTCTGACATTCCTGCCCAGTTTGTCAGAGGGGGAAGAGGTCGAGTATGGGAGAGCTCCACCAGTTCTGTAAGCAACAGCAACTGCTAAGAACAAAGTGACACAGATTCATGTCTGTCCCCCAAGGAAAAGCAAGGCAGAGTCTGCACCTTCTCCATGCTGGCAAAGCCAAGAAACCAGGGAGTAGATGTCCCCAGCAGGTGGGCCACAGGCCCTGGCCATGCTAGGGGTATGGCAGGACCTGGGATGCTGCAGGAGCACTGAGCTCCTTGCAGGCATGTTGCTGGGGGGCACAGGAAGCAGCAGGAAGAGGCACTGACATTGAGGAAGGAGTATTACAGAACACAGGAAATACACAGAGGAAAAACAGCTTCACTAGTGCTAAAAACACTGGGAGGTCTGTGGGTGACATGTTTTTACTCACACTTGGAAGGTCTGCTGACAAACATGAGCAAAATGTACAAGCTGAGCACATGCATGGGATTTTGTAGAAACCAAATCTCTTTTTGCACATGGGATGGCAGGGCTTGGTGCAGCAAAGCAGACTGCAAACGGCTGAACAACTGCCATGACCTTACTCTTCCGTGAGAACATACCCACGCTGTGACACTGAAACGGAGAAACTCTCACAAGCCTGTTCCTGCTGCTGCCCTTTCCCTTCAGACCTGAACTGGTCAGATGGATTTGCAAATATATTTATCCCCATCTTCTTAAAGTAAATTCCATTTCTAGTTTTCTTTTACTTACACGAAGTAATGTTTTATTTAAACCTAGAAGAGTTTAATCCAAAAGCGAAATTTAACTGAGATACCAGCATCAACGCAGCTTGTTTCCTTTGGCTGCGGGCCCGGGAGCAGTGAAGGACGGCCTCTGCCGTGGGGCACGGCGCAGCAGCGGGGCCGCCCGGTCCCAGGACACACGCAGAACGAGCCCTCCGGTAAGCGAGGCGCCGGCCCAAGGCGCGCTGGCCCCCAGCGTGGGAGTCCCGCGGCGTTAACGCGGCCCCGGGCCCCTCCACGGGGGCTGCGGGCTCGGCCCCCCGGCGGCGGGGGCGCGCACCCGGGGAGCGAAGCACGGTACAATGCGGCGCTGCCGGCGAGATGCACTTCGGCAGGCTTCGGAGCCGCCTGGCCGGCACCGGGGGCACTACCCGCCGCCCCCGCGGCTGCAGCCGCCGTGCCGGGCACTGCCGAGCCTGCTGCGGCCCGGGCCCGCCCCCGCGCCACCACCTCCTCGCCCAACGGCGGCTCCGACGCCGCCGGGCACGGCCGGGCGAGAGCCCTGGACAGGTCGCGGCCGCGCCTGGCTAGGCAGCAGCACCGGCTACCGGCCCCGGTACCGCCAGAAGGGAGCCGCGCCCCGCTCCCAACCCCCGCCAGCGGGCCGAAGGCTGGCAGCGGGACACCCCGGCCCTACCCGGGCCCAGGCCCGCGCCCGCACCCCGTGAGCGACCCCCGCCGCGGCCCCACCTTGTCGTGCCAGGCGGAGTCGCTGCGCAGGGCCTTGCCCCACACGGAGCCGCGCCCGGCCGCGCCACCGTTGACCACCGTGTGCTGCTGCGCGTGCGGCGGCTCCTCCCTGCGCCGCGCGCCGCTCATCCTCCTGCGCGCCCCGGCCCCGCCGCCGGCCCCGCCGCCGGCCCGGAAGCGGCCGCCGCGCACCGTCACCCGCCCGCGCCCCCGCTCCGCCAATCCCGGCGCCGCCGCGCATTACACGTGACCGGAGAGCGCCCGCCCCCTACGGCAGCGGAGAGGGGCCAGGTGGAAGCGCGGCGCGTGTTGCGCTCGGGGAGCCGAGCAGGGTGGAGGCGGAGCCTAGGCGTGGAGTAGGCGGGACTTGAGGGCGGGCGGGCGGGGCCTGGCGCGGGAGCGCGGTGCTCGGGGGCGGCGGCCCGGCGCCCAGGGGGGGCCGAGGAGGGACCCCCGGCCCGTGCAGCGGCCCTTCGGCCAGACCTGTGGCCCCCACGCCCCGCCCCGTGAGGGCAGCGGCCCGGCGGCGAAGCAGGCGGGGACGGGGAGGGCCGGCCGGCTCGGTGCTGCTGGGGCCATGCGAGGCGCTGCTGGACGACCTCGACCTTGCGGTGGCCCTCGCTGGGCGTGCTGAGCCCCGGCCCTGTCAAGGTCCCTCGTGTGGTGTTACTCCTTCCCCGCCTGCTCCCGCACAGCCCTGGGTGCTGGCAGGCTGTCAGGGCTGCGGTTCCGTTTCCCCATTAATGCGCGCTGGGCCGAGGCTCTGCATTTCTGTCTGCGGCACAAACCAGCCAAGGCGTGAGGTGCTGAGCTGCCGGGGAGCCCAACTGCCCTGCCTGTGGTGCTCAGTGCTTCAGCTGCTGCACGTTTCAGCAGGGCCTGGGAACCTGCAGGAGCAGGCTGGACCCACCTGAGCCACACGCGGTTAGCACAGGGCGGAGCAGGCAGATGTGTCCTTGTCCCAGACTGCTGATGGCTTCCAGCTGAGGCCGTGTGCTTTAGATACAGATTATGCAAGATACATTGGGACTTGAAAAGTATCTTGCCCCGCTCCAGCTGTCAGGCCCCTGAACGTGTCCAGCCGCTTGGGCATTTGCCACCAGCCCAAGGCTGGTCCAAGCCAACGGACCCACGCTGCGTTAGCAGGGAGGGGATGCACAGTGCAGGGTCATCCCATATTGCCGGCGAGACCTTTGCCCCTCACACCCCCACCATGACTGGGCCCTTTGCCGAGTGGCCAGGTCTCATGTGGTCCGGCTCCAGTCGTGCCCCTGGCGTGCTCCTCAGGTGCTTGGGAAACAGCAGCCCCCCTCCTGCTCTGCACCCTCCCCTCTGCGATGGGCACAGTCACTGCAGGACCCCAGGGCTGATCTCTTCCAGGACTTCAGGCACATGAGGAGTTTCACTGTCCCCAGCTCCATGCTCCTGCTCCACGCCATCTTTCAGGGCAGGAAGCACTTGCACAGCAATGAGACACCTGGATCAGGGAACTGATCTAAAATTAACTTGCTAAAAAAAAAAAAATGGTTTGTTTTACTCCATCTCCACTGCCTGATCCACTGCCCAGAGGGAAAAGCAAATTAAACTATTAAACTGAGGTTTGAAAGTACCAGGAGGAGGAAGGAGAAGTGCCAGAGGATGTCACAGGGGTACAAGCAGGCCCCCAGTAAGGGATGCGTGTTGGCAGGCTTGTGGAAGTAGGGCAGGATTATGTGGGGAGCCCTGGGCACAGGCAGGAGAAGGTGGGAAGGGCTGGATGAGGCTCAGGGGAGAGCCCCAGGGGCTGTGCAAGGTGGCCTAGCGCAGCCCCTAACATGCACACAGCTTCAGAGGCTGCAAAGCACGTGAGGAGCTGCCACATCTGTGCTGCCCCTATTCACCAGTTCCCTCCACCCCGGGCCCAGCCTGACAACTGCCCAGTGGCAAGGAAATGGGGCTCAGTGAGGGGGGGTCCTGCCTCCTGTCAGGCTCCTGGGGACCACTTGGGCACAGCTGAGGCCGGGTCTTTCCTCCAGCACAGAAAAACCTGGGACCAGCCATGGGGTGGCAGCTTGAGCTGTCTGATTCCTGGGATTTGTTCTCTTTTTCTTTTTTTTTTTTTTTTCTCTTTCGCTATATTTTAGCTAAAAAGTTGAACCTTCTTGGGACCCTGTGGCCAGATCACAGGCATGGCAAAAGTTCTGCACTCTCCCTGGGTCGCCTCTGCCCTGGCATGGCACTCAGCAGCATTTCCAAACCCATCTCTGCATTTCACCGCCTCCTGATTCCTCCCTCAGCACAGCCTGTCCTTTGGAGGGGAAACAGGCAGGGCACCTGCCACCAATGACCTCTGTGGCTCCCCTGCTCCCCAAAGCAGGCGGTGCCCTGGCAGATTTCATCCAAGCAGCACAGGGGCATGGTTAGGGTGCCCCCAAGTCTGGCAGGTTGTTGGCAGAGCAGGTCACTGGTCTTCTGAACCAGCAGGAACAAAATCCATTCCCTGGGCAGGGTCTGGCTGGGCTGCTGGAGGGCATGGCCATTGCTTCTGCATCAGTGATGAAACAGGTGGGATTTTTGGCTTTTTAATTGTCTGTAGTGATGGCCCACAGGAGAATGGCAGCTGAAGATCGATTTGTGTCACTGCTCATTTCTGCTCTTCGCTGGTGTCACTGTGAGTGCAGCCTGTGTGCTCCATGCCATTCCGTTGGTGCGGCTCTGCTATGCTGGGAAGTGCCCAGGCGTGACGGCAGGGTATGGTCCTTGTCCTCGAGCTCCCGCCTCTCTACGGGCAGCGACAGAGCTGCTGGCAGTGCCTGGGCAAAGCAGCCCTGCTCCAGCTGCCCGCTCCAGGGTTGGGTGAATCCCTCTCAGAAATGCTCCCTCTTCCACTTGCCTGCTCCTCGGCAGGCTGAATTGCAGCCCCGGTGTCGTGGGGCCCTGCAAATCAACGCGAAATCACCCCTAGGGTGATGCTGGGGGGGGCATCACCCTCCCAAAGGGGAGACCCCAGGATCGGGCACTCCTCTTGGTGACTGCAGGACCAGGCTGGGGCACGGGGCTGCTGATGGAAAGCACAAGTGAGCAAGACCTGCCGCCCTGCAGGGCGCCCTGGGCCCCGACGCTGCCCTGCCTCAGGTGAAGGGTGGGAGCTCCGCATTCCTCTGGGCTCCAGCCCCGGTGTGGGAGTCGGGCAGGCCCCCAGCTGTTCTCCCGTCCAGGCCGCTCTGCAGAGGACCCTCGAGGGGCTGTGCAGCGGGTCCTTCTGCAGGCCTACCGCCCGGGGCCGGCAGGGCTCGGCACTGACTGGCCACCGGCCCCTTGGCAGCTTGGTCCCGCTGGGCCATTCCGGGACCCTCCAGGCCGCCTCGGCGCAGCCTTCGGATGCCCCAGGCCCCCCCTCCCCGTACCCACCCTGACGGGCCAAGGGGCTGCAGGCCTGGCTGGTGGCCACGGGGGCGCCCGCGGTTCCGCGGAGCACGGCACCCCCGTGCCAGCGGGCCGGGGGGCGCAGGGGCGCGCTGGTCCGCAGCCGCCGGCGCCACCCCGAGCTGCGAGTCCCCCCGCGGGCAGGCGGACACGCGTGGGCCGCTCCCGCCGTCCTTTCGTCTATATTAGGCCGGGAGCGCCGACCCGCCGCCCCGGCCCCGCCACATTCTTCTGCCTTGTATGGGCCGCGTCGGGCCGTGCCGCGCCGGGCGGTACCGCCCCGGGGCCCCGCTGCCCGCCCCGAGCGCCGCGCCCCGGCAGAGCAGCGCCGGCCGCCCGCAGCTCCCGCCGGTGCAGGTGAGACGGCTCCGCCGGGCGGGACGGGACGGGGGCCGGGCGGCACTGGGGAGCGGGGCAGCAGGGATGGATGGAGCCGGGGCTGCCCCGGTGGGATGAGGCCGGGAGCAGCGCGGAGGGGAAGCGGCAGGACGGGAGCGGGCGCCTGCCCTGCGGAGCGCCGGGAGGGGAAAGCAGCCCCGGGTGCCCCACCGCTGCGGTGCTGGAGCTGGTGCCGGGGCCAGCCCGGGGCAGCGGGTGCCGCAGCGGTAGAAGCAGCCCCGGTGCGCCCCTGCGAGGGACCCCTCTACACGGGCAGCGCTCCCCCCGGGGGCCGGCAGGGATGTCCCAGGCGCGAGAAAGGCCGAGGATCGATCGGTCTTGAGCAAAGCTCTCGGTAACTGTCTGCAACGACTTGGAGCTGGGACATCCCTCCTGGCTTCCCCAGCTCGCCGTGCTGCAAGAGCAGATCCTGCCACCCATGGCTTCACCCACCGCCCAGTCTGTGAGAGCTGTTCCTGCCTGGAACAGCTGTTTTTCCTGCAAGTCTTGTTGCTGATGGTCAGAGCCAAGATCCAGATGCATATGTGATGCTCTAGGGACCTCCCCAGTGACCCGTGAGAAGCTTCAGGCAATAAACTTGTAAGGCAGAAAAAGCTTTATTTAGCTCATTTCCCTCAGTCTTAAGCACAGAGATACATTGTGTTCTATTTAGCCTTGTCCATGAAAACTTGAGATTCTCTTGGCTTCCCTTCCTGCATACCCTTTTGGTACCAAACACTACAACTGTGATAAAAGCCAGGGAGACTCTAAAACATGGATGCGTAGGAGAAAGCAGCGGCCGAAGCAGCATTCTTTGGAGCAGAACATCCCCAAGCATCAACAACCACTGCAGCTGACCAAAGATGGTTGGGTTTCTTCAGTCACTTGAAATTTTTTCCCTCTTTTCACTGGCAGGCTGCCTGCGGCTGTAGGAGGAGTTTGTGGTCACCTCCCCCTCTGAGGCTCTGCCACCAGATTCCCCCACTGAGGTGAGCCCCTGACTTCTCCTGTGAAAGTGTCAAACCCCGTCCAGGGCATGTTATGCTGGTAGCCTGAGGCCATGAAGACCTTCGCCCCATGGCCTCCCCAGGCATCAGAAGGGTGCTGGACACTGGGTCTTTTGCATGGTGATGGTGTTTGTGCATGCCTTCTCAGGGTGGCCCCAGAAGATGTGCTTTAGGAGGGTTTGTATGTGCCACATGGGCACAGTGAGGTCCTTGTTGCCTAAACTTGGTGGGATGGAGCTAGCCCAGAAACCGTCTGCCAAACCTGCAGTCAAGCCCCACAGCCATGTATGGGCCTGGCCAGGTCTGCAGTGTGTGGTGGGAGCTGGGGGAGGGCTGGAATGAACTTTCCCTCCTGGCGCTCGCTGCACACTTAGCTCTGGCTCTCTGATGCTGCCCAGCTCCTTCCAGTCTCTACATGAAACCTGCTTGCTGGCTGGTGAGCAGGAGCTGGTGTCCCTCTCCAGCTGTGCTGGAGGCTGCAGGGCAGCCCCATGCAGTGCCGCAGCCTTGTCAGTGCTTTTAGAGGTGGCTCCTGCAGCTGCACAGCCAGCTTTCGAGGAGCAACCCCTTGGGAAACCCTGAGCGGTGTATCATGGGTGATGGCAGCTTCTGAATACATGGGAACACCCTGGGACAGGCTGCTGCTGCTGCAAGGGCAGCTGTCCCATCCCCTCCATGCCCGGGCACCCCTCCTGCATGCCAGCCAGACCTGCTATGAGCCAGTCCAGCCCGCTGGGCCAGCAGCGGCTCGCTGCTGGGATAGTGAGCTGGAGCAGCGCAGGAAATGCTGAGTAGGGAAGGGTGGAAGCGGGCAGAAGGGAGGAGGATGGGGATGGGACAGGGCCTGGCTGCCCCAGTAGCACACAATGTCCCTTTGGCTTATCCCACCCTCCCTAGCATGGCCAGGAAGCAGCACCGGGATTGGGTTGTTCCTTTGGTTTTTACCAAGGAGGAAACACGTGGCAGTTCCCAGCCCCATGGCCCCTTGTGTCTGACTCAGGTGGGGTTTCACCCCAGCGCCGAGCTCCTCAGCTCTGCTGTCAGAGGTCAGTGGCTGGAGCAGTGCTGGGATGGGGCTTTCAGCCTGGGATGGCAGGAACAGGACTAGTCTCCATACGTTTTTTGTTTTGTTTTTGTTTTTTTTTTTTTTTTCCTTGCGGAGTAGGAGGTTGGGGGGGTTGGTGGCTACACCAACTGGCTTGGCCAAATCTACCCCAGCATGCAGGGCATCATGACCTGATCTGGGCATCCGGGGAATGCAGCCAGCAAGCCCTTGTGCAGAGCACGGGTTGCCCCTGCTGAACCAGGCCTTGCTGCAAATCACTTCTGTCACACGCAAGAGGCACCTTTCCCCACACTGACCCAAAAAAAAGTCTCTTCCCAAGTCCCAGCCAGCCCAAAGAGGACTACTAACAGCAGAAATAGGATGATTAGGAGATGACCAGGTCGAGCTGGAACTTGGGACCAAGCATCTCTCAAGGGCATATTTTGGATCAAACAGCAAAACCATGTGCTGTCAAAATCATGCTTAATCCCCCTAACAAGAACCATCTCTCTGGAGAGGGTGCCAAGCTGCGCTTCTGCTGCTGGTCACAGCTGGGGCAGGGTAAATATTTGGATAATATTAATTCATGTGGTGGGAGCAAAACTCCTGCTAATTTCTCTAGTCTTTTGCTAATAATTCTGTGTGTTTTGAAAGCTGAGCCCTGTGCCGGCTGGCTCAGACCTGGCACAGCAAAGCTGTGGCATTCTGCTGAGTTTCCCCAAGCCGCTGCCTGGGGCGGTTATGGGCCAGGAGGTGGCTGTCCTGCCGCAGGCAGGGAGCGCAGCAGTGCTGGAGGGAGCAGCGGGCAAGAAGTGGGCTGTGGGGGTCGAGATCTGCCCACCCCACCGCAGGCATGGCAGGGCTTTCCAGTCCTGCTGCTCTCCTCAGCTGGCTGGTGATAAACACCTTTCCTGGTGGGCACGGGGAAAGAACTGAGCATCTGGGGGATGACGGGGTCACTGCTGTCTGGCACCAGGTGTGGCCAGGTCAGCTTGGGGCAGCTCAAAGGATGGGGCTGAGGACACTGCAGCTACAGGGGCTCATGGGGACGAGGGGGGAACTGTCTCCCAGGGGACACGGAGCATGTTCCCTGCAGATGAAGGGCACAGCTTGGGCTTGGTGGGTGCTGCCAGGCTCTGTGGTATGGAGGACTGCTCCTGCAGTAGGATGGGAGTGGGTGTCAGGGTGGGGGGAGAGTCCCCAGCCCCTTCAGAGCTTAGCTGGGCACCATGGTCCTGGGCAGCCCTGTTGGCACTGACACCGTAGTGGGAATTTGGCACTTAACATAGCCCCCAGGATGCCCTGCCAGCACAGCCCAGCTAAGGGAGCCTGGGGACTGCAGCAGGGTGGGGACCAGGCTGGTGCCTGCTCCAGCTCCTACCTCCACAGCCCCTTGAAAGAGGAACAGCAAGAGGGGAGGGAAAGAGCTGGAAAGCAGGTATGGTCTGGGGAGGGCTGGCAGGAGCTAGGTGGGTGCAGAAGGCGGCTGTTTGCTCTGCCCTACTCCATGCCAGCACTGGGGTCCCACTGGGCAGGGATGCTCCCCAAGGTCCTGTGGTTCCCCTGGGTGCATCACCATCAAGGACCCAGGTGGGAAGCAGATCCTGGAGCAGCACACACAGGTGGCCAGACCAGCCAGGCATGGCTGAAGGTGTGCAGCTTGCTGGCAGTGTTGCTTTATGCAACACAATGTGGCTCCTTAACTGCTCTGTGTCCCCTGCCAGAGAGGGCAGGAACCCAGGCAGCATGGGCACAGGGCACACAGTGTAATACTCTGCTCTTCCCCCTGAGAATTCATTCATAATCTGTTGCAGCACAATCAAAACTAGCCAGCTGCAACAAGGCTTTTACCATCCCATACCAGGTTAGCTTCAGTAAGCAGATCCCACACCTTGCTCCAGCACAGCCACCAATCCCCCACAAGGTCTCAACGGTTCACCTACCATTCATGCTGGTTCCTCGTACTCTTCAGGCCAGTCCACCCCGCTTCTTGCCTCTGCTGTGTCCTTCTCCTTAACTCTCCTCCCTCTGCTTCTCCCAGGTGCCTCCTCATCCAGTGCTCCTCTCCCATGCCCCTTAGAGCCATTTAACTACTCAGCAGGAACCAGCCACAGCTGCACCTTATCCAGTCAGCCAACCCACCGCCCCTGAAGCCAGCCCACAGCTGTATATTATCAATGTTCATTAACCTGCCTTCATTCCTCTACAATTCCTCTACAATAATCCATCAATTTAACATTACCCCCCAGCTGCTGCCCATGCCAGATGCTGACCCAGATGGGGATGCTGAGGCACCGGGCTGCATGTGAGGGAGAAGTGGCAGCGGTGGAAACCTGAGGGCTCCGAGCAGCATCTCCTGCTTGTGCTGACCTTGCCCCAGCCTTTCTCGAAGGGCAGTGCTGAGCCAGTCGCTGACACTGTCCCTCTGCCATGCTGGTCTCCGCTGACACCTTGCTGAGTTGTGCCTGGCAGGATTTGCCTGGGAGAGGTCTGAGCATCCT
Source organism: Falco peregrinus (assembly GCF_023634155.1). Classification (NCBI taxonomy): domain Eukaryota; kingdom Metazoa; phylum Chordata; class Aves; order Falconiformes; family Falconidae; genus Falco; species Falco peregrinus. The sequence continues at coordinate 38,153,636 of NC_073729.1, read as the reverse complement.
CCCCTCAGGCAACATCGGTGATTGCTGGGGGTGCTGAGGGCCGTCTACAGACCCCATTTGGGTCCTCAGCACCCATGGCACAGGGTGTCTTAAACACTGACTGCATCCCTCAGCCTGGCAGTGTGGGGATATCACCAAACCCGTGCTCTGTGGCTGTGAAGGTGCCTGGGTACCATCTCGGCGTGGGAATGGGATCTCTGCTCCAGCTCAGCTCTGTTGGGCACTCGCCAGCATGGGCTGGGGGCAGGACCCCCCCCCAGCTTTGAAAGACCAGGTTTTCCTGCCATGGCCCTGCCTCGGTGGTGTTTGGGGTCCACATGGTCCTTTTGCCATTCCTCACAGGACACAGGTTGCCCCAGCCATGTCCCCAGAGCCTGTCCATCCCACTGCTGCCCCCCTCTTTGCCCCTCCGGGCTGTTCCTTTCTCCTGCTATTCATTACCTGTAACAACAGCACCAGTCCTCAGTGCCCCACAGTCCTGCTGTTGCTTGGCTACTCTCCCCCTGCCCGCAGGGGCTCTGCAGCCCCCCCAGAGGTCCACTAGCCCTCTGTCCCCTCCACTTCAGGGCCCTTCTTGTGGGCTCCCCGGGCAGAGTGTGGAGTGCCCCGTTCCCTGGTGGGGAGGGAGGTGGTGGGTGGCCTTTGGCCCGGCGGTGGGAGGTGGGATGGATGGACGGAGGGGGAAGGGAGGCAGTGGTATGTGAGGAATGTGCCCGGAGCAGATAACCCCTTCCCGCTGGGTGCTGGGTGCTGTGCCGAGTCCACCTCTCGGGGACAGGGCTGGGGGCTGCTTTTGCACAGCGAAATGGAGGAAACCAGGGAGACCCATCACCCTGGGAGCTGGGCTGGGGAGAGCCCTGCCAGGGAGCCGGGGGGGACCACGGCTGAGCTCTGCCCAAAATGCTGAGGCAGCCATCCCCATGGCCCTTGGGACTGAGGGCAGCGGGGGGATGCTGGGTGCTGGGCTTGGCATCTCTCCCTGTGCCTGAGGTGCAAAGGGGACAGGCAGCAAGCAGGTCTGGGGGCTTGGGGGCCGAGGGTGCTGGCGGGGAGCCCTGCCTGTTGCCTGTGGGGACAGCCCTGGGGAAGGGGTGCCGGTGAGCACTGCCTGCACTTGTGACTTCCCAGGGGACTTGTTAGAGGCTGAGTCTCACCTGCCCCCACATCCAACCCCACAACTGCCTTATGTCACTGTTGCCCAACTATGGGACGGCCAGGGAAACTGAGGCACAGGAGACACAGGAGTTGTGTGTCCCTGCCTCTGCTCCGGCCCCCCAGGCCCTGCCTGCCCCCAGTCCTTCTGATGCTCCTGCCTGCTACCCTGCCCCTAGGTGCCACCCCAGCTGCCAAGATGTCCAGCAAGCGTGCCAAAGCCAAGACCACCAAGAAGCGGCCCCAGCGTGCCACCTCCAATGTCTTTGCCATGTTTGACCAGTCGCAGATCCAGGAGTTCAAGGAAGCCTTCAACATGATTGATCAGAACCGTGACGGCTTCATTGACAAGGAGGATCTGCACGACATGCTGGCTTCCCTTGGTGAGGGATCCCTACCCCCGTGCATCGGGTGCCCCTCAGCCTCTCTTCCCACGTCACCTCCTCGGCAAGTGGGGAGAGCTGCTAGGTGACCTGGTGCTGCAGACCGGCTTTGGTGGGCTGCCATTGCGGCACAGCCCTCCTGCTTTGGGCCAGCCCGATGCCAGCTGCAAGATGGGGCCGGGGTGTGTGTGTGTGTGTGTCTTTGCTGGCACCAGCTGACTGTAGAGGGTGCGTCTGTGGAGGCACCCAAGGGCAGCAGCTTGGTGTGTCACTCTCACAGCTGTGCTCGCTAGAAGGGACAAGACCCATGGGGTTGGAGAAGCTCTGCCCTAGGAGCAACCACCAGCCACAGCCACTGAGTATTTGAGTAGTCTCACCCCAGAACATCACCTGGGGTTACCCCTTGCAGGACAAAGTCCTCCTGTTGCTCTCAGCCTGGGGGACAGAAGAAGCCAGTACATGTGCCGGTGTGATGCCTCGGCTGGTTGAGACCTGTAGGTCTGGCCATGCTTCCCACCCAGAGCCCGTTGCTCTCCTTCGATGCAAGCCGCAGCTCCCACCTCCCGCTCCCTGAGGTACTCCCACGGTGCTTCAGGAGGTCTGGCAATGATTGACCCGGCAGCCAAACCTGTTCTGGAGGTCCTGCCCGGCCCTGGGAGGGACCCCTCCTCCCCATGAGCCTCAGCTCTGGGAGCAGGGGGGCTGGGCATCGGGGGCATGTGGAGCTCCACAGAGGAGGTTAAACCGTCCCTGGTGCATCCATGGTAGGAGCAGCACTAGGGACATCAGCAGCACGAGGCTCCTGTGGGGCCATTACCGCCCCTCTCCTCGGGTGGTGCTGGGGCCAGCTGCCAGGGTAATGGGGAAAAGCCATGGGTTTAGCTCCTGGTAACCCTCAGATGAATTCCTGCATCTTCCTCAAGGCTGAGCTGGGCAGAGCTTGGTTTCAGGAGGCCTCTGGCACAGATTCAAGCATGGGGAGAGATGCCATGGGGGGAGCATGGGGTGCTGCCGAAACCCCCTTCCCTTGTGTGTGGGGTGGGTGGAGATGCACCAGCAAATTCTTCTGCAATTTAAAAAAAACCAGCCAGCTGGGTGCATGGGCTGGCCATGGGGCTGGGTGCTGTGGAGGGGAATGTGGCCCTGCACCCACACCCCCGCTGTGTCTGGCAGGGAAGAACCCCACTGACGAGTACTTGGAGGGAATGATGAGCGAGGCACCGGGACCCATCAACTTCACCATGTTCCTCACCATGTTCGGGGAGAAGCTGAATGGCACTGACCCGGAGGACGTCATCCGCAACGCCTTTGCCTGCTTCGATGAGGAGGCATCAGGTTCGGGCTCTGCCTGCACACCGCCGTGCTGCCTGCCTGGGCCCTTTGCCCCTTGGGCGTGCAGCTGGGGCGAGGGCTGGGGCCAAATCCTTGGGGATGGTCCCCCAGCAGCTCCAGAGTGGGAGAGCTGGGCAGGGCTGTCTTTGGGAGGGGCTCAGCCCTCCTGCAGTGTCCTCTGCTAAGCCACCTCCTGCCGTCCCTGCAGGCTTCATCCACGAGGACCATCTGCGTGAGCTGCTGACCACCATGGGAGACAGGTTCACCGACGAGGAGGTGGATGAGATGTACCGGGAGGCACCCATTGACAAGAAGGGCAACTTCAACTACGTGGAGTTCACCCGCATCCTGAAGCACGGAGCCAAGGACAAGGACGATTAGAGCTCAGGGCCGCTCACCCCCTCTGCCTCCTCCTGCACATGCCCCCCCTCCCCGGCCCCCCTTGCTGCCCCACAGCAGGATCCCCCCATGGGAAACACGTCCCAGGATCAGCACCCTGCATCGGGTCGTGCTTGGAGGGGAAGTGCTCCTGTCACCACACCGCTGTGTACCCATCCATCAGCCCCAGACCTCCCCTCCCATCACGTCTCCCACCCACAGGCTCACCCCACTGGGACCCCCAGCCTGGCTGTGACACCCCCCAAGCAGCCACTGGCCCCCTCAAAGCCACCACGCCACTGGTCCCTGGGGCCAGGGTGAACGTCCCCGTGAGCGCTGGCCTGCAGTGGTTTTGGCTGCCTTGAGCCTGAGCAATCCCCATCTTGGGGCCGCAGCACAGAAAGCGTCTCTGCCCTCTCCCCCCGCACTCCCTTCATGAAAGAAACCCCACCTGGTTTCCTCCTCCCCAGCTGTTTTATGGTTTTAGAGCCTGTGATCTGAGGGATTCGGGAAGCATATAAAACCTGATGGGTGTGATATGGAGACATGCTGTGTGTGGCTCCCTCGAGGACCAGCGCTGTGCTGTGCCGTGCCACCTGCCTGCCTGGTGGCTTTGGGGAACAGGTGTGGGCACCGCATCTCCCCACCTTGCTGCCATGGCCAGCCAGGGCCCTCTCCAACAGGGCAGCCTCTTTTCAAAGCCACATTGCTCCCTAACCTGTGTAAAACCAGCTCGAGCATCATTTGCTGCCTTTGCTGATGGGACGAGTTATGATAATTACTAAATTATGAGAGACATGGAGACGTGGAAGGCTGAACATGTGCTCTCCCAGGGTCGTGGCTTGTGCTCTGCAGCAACAGCCCCAAACCAGCCCACCTCCAGGCTTGCAGATGCCAAACTCCTTCCCTAATTCCTTGCTGTACCAGGGAAAAAACTGCAGTTCTCCCACTTCCAGAGCGAAGTCCCAGGCCTGAAGGCTGCTGGAGGGCGGGATGCTTTTTAAAAAGCGCCCTTCACTGGGAAGCACACCAAAGTGAGTGTCTCACAGATGCCACTTCGGGGTAGATGGGCTGAGGCTGCAGATAAACCGAGTGGAGTGGGAAAGGGCCTCCAGCCTCCCCAAAGTGTCTGCCACGTGGAGGGCATGCTGTCTTCCGGAGGCAGCTGCATCCAGGAGCAACGTTCCACCCTGCTGACCCAAAAGGATCAGCTTGTGTGACCAGCCCACGTTCTCCCAGTGTCTCCCTTGTACTGGGGAGCCCAGTGCTCCAGCAGCGGCCTCCTGGGTGCAGAGCGGAGGGGAAGGGTCCCCCCCTCCACCTGCTGCGATGCTTCTCCTGGTGCAGCCCGGACACCGCTCGCCACCTTCGCTGCAAGGGCACGTTCCTGGCTCGTGGGCAGCCCGGTGTCCCCCAGGCCCCCCGGGAAGGGCATGGGGACAACAGAGCTGCCCCTCAGGAAGGGGCAGGGGGAGATGGAGCGTGGGGCCCCAGTGCCAGAGGTGGTGAAGCAACCTGTGCCCCAGCTGGCTGCGGGCGAGCCCTGTGGCGCGGGGCTGTGGCACCAACAGTCAGACATGGGGTGTTTTCGTGGGGCTGCTTTTTTGCTGTCGGTGCCCGCTGGCATGCACTGGCCCTTACCCGCACACTGTCCATCTCCTCACCAAGCAGGCAATGATCACCTTCAAACCTTGAAACTGGCACATAAAGCTCTGCCAGAGGTGGGTGAAGGAGCACGAGCCCCGGGCTCCCACTCCATCCCTGGGCAGTGCAGGACAGACCCAGCTAGCCTTTCCTTCCTAATTAGCACCACCACAACTACAGCCCGCGGCCATCGAGCCTTGGCTTTTGCAGAGCAAAGGCAGGCTGTGAAACCAGTAAAAAAGGCCTGTCAACACTGCTCCCAGGACCAGTCCTACTGGGGGAATCCCAGCGGGGAGTTCAGTGGTCCTGAGCAGGGAGCAGGACCCTGCTGCTGGAGAGCCAGAGCCAGGCCCACGGGCAAGGCTGTCTCCAACAGCTGGCACAGCCAACCCCAAATCCAAATTTCCATGCCAAAAATCCAGATTAAATATCAGAAGGTGGGCAAAGGGTGGAAGGGAGTCCTGCCTGGGATGGGTCAATGCCCTGGAGGCTGCCTGGAGTTTCCAGCATCCCCCTTTGGGATCTTGCTCCCTGATTGTTTTTCAAATTGCTGAAGTTTAATAGCATTATCATGTCAATGGGCCAGGCTTTGCAGGGCTGGCCGCTGGAGGACCAGCCTGGGCAAGCCCTTGGCCAGGGCAGGCAGGGAGATGGGCCATAGCCCCAGCTCCAGCCCCTCGCCCCACAGGGCTGCTGGTTCCCCAGTTCCCCATCCGCTGGGAGCTGCCTGGCTCCTGCTCCAGGCTGCTGTTTAGGCTCCCCAGATGCTGCACTCAGGCACTCGGTGGGATTTTTCCCAAGCGGCGTCCACACGACCCGGCCCTGGGCAGGCGTCTGAGCCCAGGCACCATTTCCCCGTTGTCTCCATTAGGCAGAAGACTAACACGGCCTTTCTCAAAGGGTGGGAGCTAAACGCAGACTGCTTGAGAGGCCAGTCGGGTCTGGGCACAGCAGCTGACAGAGCCGGGGTGGCAGGCAGCGGAGGTCTGTGGTGTCACCCACCCGAACAGGCTGGGCAGGACAGGACAAGCGCGCCCTGCCTGGTACCGGCCTCAGGTTGCAGGCAGGAGTGAGCCCAGTGCGAGAGGGCTGGTGGGGCAGGGGATGCACCATGCACTGCTGCAAACTTGCAGCTGACGGGATTTGCACCCAGGGCCAGCCCCACACCTTGCCTGTGGGTCACCAGCCTACAGTGCGCATTAACGGAGCAACAGCAATTTTGGATACAGTTTCACCGAGGGCATTGAAGATTGAGCAGCAACTAAACAAATGCTTTAAGGATATTTTTTTTCCTGTGTAATCCCTTATTGCACCATGCAATCTGCTTTGCACAGACCAAAAAACTATCACAAAGGAGTTTTTTTGCAGCCTTTCTCAATACCGGAACAAATAGCAATCTATTTCCCTGAAAGCAGAAAAGAGGGGTGGGTGGGGGGCTGCAGCACAGCCTGCAGAGGTGGTGGAGCCTGGAAGTGGGGGGTTGCCCCCAGGCTGGCTCCAGCACCAGGGTGCCAACAAAGACCCACTGCAGACAAGCTCTGCATGGAGGCAGATGGTGCAGGATGCGGTGACCCTTGGGGATGCTGTGTGTGCTGTGCTCAGTGCGGCACACCTGCCTGTCCTGAGCCTCTGGCAGGGGGTAAGGATGTCACCAGCCCCACCTTGCAGCAGCGCATGGAGCACCGGTGGGGAAATCCCATGGGAGCCGCATCCTGGGCCAGCAGCATGCTGGTGCAGAAACGGAGCCAGAACTCCAAAATGGTCTCCAACGCTCAGAAGGTCCCTTTGGGCTCTGCGGTTGCAGGGGGGAGGCACAGGGAGAGCAGTGGCAGCCCTGCGAGCCCCCCGGAGCCCTTGCCTGGCCTGCTAGCACCAGGCATGGCACCGGCCCCACCAGGTGCCTCTTCTGTCACCCTCTCCTGGAGCCACTTTCCAGTTTCATGGGCACGGTGACATGCTGAGCTTCCGATTTCCCACTCTGTAAGTCAAAGAGCCACCAAAGGAAGCACTGGTGGTGCCTCAGGGTGGTCTGAGGTCCCTGGGGCTGTCACCCAGGGGCCTGGCCCCGCAACCAATGTCTGCCTGTTCCCTGCCCACGGCCACCAGTAACCCCCCGGTGCTCCAATACAGGATTCAGCCTTAACGCGGCTGTGGGGAAAGAGCTTGTGGGTGCCTCGGGGTGTGCCCCTGAGCGGGTGGGTGTCCCTACATGGGTGTCCTCGTGTGGGTGCCCTTACATGGGGTGCCCCCGGGAGGGTGTCCCGATGTGGGGGTGTCCCGGTGCGAGTCCCCCAGTGTGGGTGTCCCTACATGGGTGCCCCAGTGTGGGGGTGTCCGGGGGTGGGTGCCCGGGCACAGCCCGTCCCTCCGCTGCCGCCAGGTCCCGGCGCGGGGTTCGGCGGGGCGGGGGCGCGGCCGCTCGCTGCCCGGTGCCGCGGCGGTGACAGCCGGGGGCGGGCGGGCCGGGGCCGGGGGCGGGGGGCCCGGCCGAGTTCCTGCCTCCTCGGGAACAAAGGGAACTCTGTCTCGGCATCTGTCACCGCCGCCCACCCAAAACTTTTCGCCGCGCCTCGGCCGCCCGCCCCGCCGCCGCGGGAGGGTCCCGACGCCCCCCGGCCCCGGCACCGACCCCGGCGCGGCCCATGCAAGGGCCGAGGCGGCGGCGGCGGCCCGGGGGTAAGCGCGCAGCCGGGGCGGGCGGCCAACATGGAGTCCCGGGCGGGCGGCCGGGCCGCGGGTCGGCGCGGGGGGAGCGCGGCGCCGCCGCTTTGTGCGGGCCGGGGCCGCCCCCGCGGGAAAAGTTTGCGGGAGCCGCGGGCGGGCGCGCTCGGGTGGGTTTTGTTCCCGCTCTGCGTCGTTTCCAACTTGGCCGCCGCTGCTCGGCCGCTCGGGATGTTTCGGGGCCGGTTTCTGCCGGGTGCGGGGCCGCGGGCGACTTTCCAGCGTCTCTTTCTCCTTCACCGCCCCCCCCAACCCCCCCGCCCTCGGGGGGGGGGGGGGGGGCGGGCTGGCCGCTTCCTCCGGCTTTGTGTCCGCGGCGCCGCGCTACCTGTTGCGGGAGGGGTGCGGCGGGCACCGTCGGGCCCCCCCCGGCCCCTGACAGCAGCGCGGCGAGGCCGCCCCCGCCTCCATCCCCGCCGCACAATGACCCCGCGTGGCTCCCTCTCCCCGAAGCAACTCTGACTTCCCAGCCCCGGCCCTTTTCTCCTGCCGAGATCATCTTTAACTACCTGCGCCCCCCCCCCACCCCGCTCGATGGTCCCCCCGGAACCCGCTGGCGTGCGACGGGCTCACGCGCGGGCACCCCCCGCCGCCCCCCGGGGCCCAGCGCCGAGGTGCCCTGGGGTGGGCTGTTGTCTCCGCTGGTGCCGGCGGCTTCTCCTCCCCCCGCGGGGGTGTCTCTGCCGCTGGGTGCCCCCCCCTCCCCCCGGCCGGGCGAGGAGGGGATGAGCCGCTCCCCACGTTCGAGGTGGCGGTGGAGGGTCCCCGGCCGCCCCCCCACCCCCCGGCCGGGACGCTGCCTGATGCTCTTCGCTTTCCACCTTGCCAGGCTTCAGCCAGGGGCGGTCGGCGGGCAGCTCCACCATGTCGGATAGCGACCTCGGGGAGGACGACAGCGCCACATCCCCGGACCCCTCGCAGTCCAACAAGAGGAAGAGAAGGGGCAACCTCCCCAAGGAGTCCGTCAAGATCCTCCGGGACTGGCTGTACGAGCACCGCTTCAATGCCTACCCCTCGGAGCAGGAGAAGCTCAGCCTCTCGGGGCAGACCAGCCTCTCCGTGCTGCAGGTAGGAGCCAGCCCCGGTGCGCTGGGGACCCGCTCGGTCCCCGGCCGCGGCGCTGGGGCCGGCCGGGGACAGGCCCACCGAAGAGCCCAAAGGCCGCGGCAGGCCAGACCCGCTTACCGCTGAGAGGCGGCGGGAGGCACGTGGGCAGCCCCCCCGTGGGGAAGCTCCGAGCAGAACTCGGGCTGGGCAGAAGATGGAGGGACTGGGATGGGAACAAGCCGAGCTTTATCCTGTTGTTAGTCAAGGCTGCCACAGGTGGGAGGGTTTCAGGGTGGTGATGCTTTATGCTGTTCACCTGGGCACCCCCCAGCAAAGGGGCCCGGGCTGCTACCCCCCTGCAGGCAGAGCTAGGCAGGAGACCTCCATCCTAGGAGGGGCTGGGCTTTGACCCCCGGTGGGTGGCTTCCAGTAGTACGCACTGCCTGGCCCACCTGGCCCCAGTTGTATCAGCTGCGTTAAGGGGAGCCTGACCCAGCGGTGGGCCCCTGCCCCGGAGCCCCCTGGCCCTGCTCTTGGCTGCGGGCTAGTGGTGCTGCAACGGGTGCCCAGCCAGGAGCCCTGCTGAGCAGCGGGGCAGGCGGTGCTGCTTCTTCCAGCTTTGGGTGTCGGGGAGAGGCTGCCTGCCCCTTTGATCCGCATGAAGGCCAGCAGGCTCCAGGCAGGGGGACCCCTATGCACCCAGGGCCCCGTCCCCGCCCCTTCCAGCCTGGCAGGGTGGAAGATGAATGGGGGCTTCGCTCTGTTCTCCAGTTCTGGGGGCACGGCAGGGTGAGAAACAGCCCTTGCACGCAGGGAAGCAGGCAAGGGCCAGGTTTGCAGCTGAACCCCCTGAGGCTTCCTCTGCCCCTCCAGCTCCTTTCCTCGGGGCTCAGCACAGCCCTGGCCAGCGGCCGTGGCCCAGGCACCGGTGTGTAGGCAGCGGCTGTCTGGTTTCCCTCTTCCTGGCTGGCAAGGAAACCTTTATTTTAATTTTAATCCATTCCTTTAAATGCTGGCTGCGCAACCGATTTGTGTCCGGGCAGCTGCTCTGAGGGGAGGCTGGTGGTCCCAGGAGGGCTGGAGTCAGTGGTGGGGCCAGCAGTGACAGGTCTGTAGCTGTGGGAGTCTGGACTCGTCCAGAGCGGGGCTGGCACAGCGGTGCTTGCTTTGTGGGGGTCTGCCCCAGTGCTTGCAGCAGCGGGGCTGGCAGGTGCCTGGCTGCCCGTGCCCGAGCTCTCTGGGACCAAGGAGGATGTTGGTGGGCATGTGGGCTTGTGTCGAAGTGTGGCCTTGCTGTGCGCCGACTGCCCCGTGGCACCCCCGCAGCCAGCGTGTGCCTGGGGAAGAGGCGGCTGCTGTACGCCCTGGGCAGGGGGTCTCAGCCTGGTGGCATTTCCCGGGGCCAGCTGAAGGCTGTCACTGGGACTTCTGTCATCTGAGGTGATGCAGCAGGGCACTGTGGGGGCTGCTCCATCTGATGAGAAGCCTGTTGGGTCGCAGGTGTGGGACACGTAGGGCAAGGCTGGTGTGGTGTGGGGTTTGGTCCAGCAGTGCCGACCTGAGCGCTCCGGGAGCCTCTCGAGTGTGGGGCTCTGCTGCAGCCACGGGCCAGACACCCCCCAGTTGCTTATTTGTGCATCCTCCTGCCCAGCCCAGCAGCCTGGGGAGCTGCAGCCAGGCGCTGGCGGCCAGGGGTCAGGACCGCAGCAATGCCAGGTCCCCAGGATGACTGGGAAGCCACGTGTCTCCCTCACAGAAAGCTGGGAGGTGAGAAAGCAGTGCCTGCTCCGGGCAGGGCTTCCTGAACAACGGCGGTTTCCAAACCTGTGGCCTTCCACAGGGATAGGCTTTTCCTCCCTGCAGAGGGGATGCTGCTGTCACGGTGGTGCTGGGGACAGATGCTGCCCAAAGTGACGGTCCAGTGTGTGCTGGTGGCAGGGCCAAGCGATGGCCGTGTTTAAACAAAAAAGAAACCAAACAAACTCCCTAAAGCTACTGGCTCCAAGCTCGCATATCCCAGCTCCCCAGGCGGGTGATGCCATGCGGTGTCCCTGGTGGTTTGTGTGCCCGTCTGTGCCGCCTACTCCAGAGGGAGGGCTTCTCTCGGGACCCCCATGGGAAGGAGGTGCAGGGCCTGGGGTGGGGGGAAACCTGTGGTTGTGGGGGTGTGTGGGAGCTGCACATGGGGGCTTCCGCTGGCTTGGCTTTGGGCTGCTGCCCTCTTGCTGGAGCTGCGTGGCAGCCTCGGGCTGAGAGCACTGCGCCCCTCTCTCCTCCCAGATCTGCAACTGGTTCATTAACGCCAGGAGGCGGCTGCTCCCTGACATGCTGCGCAAGGACGGGAAGGACCCCAACCAGTTCACCATCTCCCGCCGAGGGGGCAAAGCTGGCGACGTGGCCCTGCCGCGGGGGGCTGCAGCTGGCTCCGGGGTGCTGGTGGTACCTCCCATGACGGCCGCAGGGGCCTCCAAGGTGCTGTCGATGTCCGTGTGCCCGCAGGTACTGTGCCACCCTGCCCAGGCGCTGGGTAGCAACCTGACAGTGGTCAGTGCCCACAGCCCCGACTGGGAGAAGCCCCCTGGCCCCCAGCGAGCAGAGCCAGACCCTGCCCCCAAAGCGCTGCTGGGTGCCACCAGCAGCACCATGACCTTGCTGGCCCGGGCTGAGGCGGCCAGCCCCACCAGCGGACTCTTCAACACGCCGCCCCCCACGCCCCCTGAGCTCTTCGGCGATGACTTCAGCAGCTTCCAGCTGCTGGTGGAAGTGGCGCTGCAGAAGGCAGCCGAGCTGGAGTTGCAGCGGCAGGGGGGGCAGCTGCCCCTCTCGCCCCAGACTGAGCCCCTGGGAGCCTCCATCTCCAAATAACCCCCCAGGGGAGGTCCCACAGGGTGCCCTTCCCTGAGGGGTGCCCGACCTTCCCAGCCTTGTGCCACTTGTCTGTGTGCACCCCCCCCCCCCCCCCCCCCGAGTAGCTTATCTCAGAAGTGGACTCCTGCCTTCCAGGGGCTCCGGTGTCTCCCTCAGCCGAGGGGGCAGAGGAAGGACAGTGCCATCCTGCCACCTTCTCGCTGGGGAGATGCCCCCTGCCTGCTGCCCTTGCTGCTGAGGATGGTGCCCCAGGTGCGCAGGAGGATGCGGCCACTGCAACCGAGCTGTTGTGACAAGACCTTTGTGGCTTCACTGACCTCTTCCTGCTGCGGCTGACGGTTACTGTGGAGCTCCCCTTGGAAAACCTGCTGACTTCTTTTTTTCTCCCCTGTAAACAACGGTCCAGCCAACACCATTTCTTCAGGGAGAGAAAGAGAAAATTTTATTTTTTTTAAATTGGTGTCTGTTTTAAGGACTATGGATGAAAGCCTTTCCTCCCAAATCTCTGATCCCTTCCCACCCCCCCACCCCCTTTTGTTTGTGGAGGGCCTTTCTGGTACCTTGTGCTGGCCAGGAGCCCTGCCTTGCCCAGGGAAGGGCAAAGGATGGATGAACTGGAAACCTGAAGTCTGTGGCATTTTTTCACATGGAGAATATGGGACCCTCCTTTTCTGCTTTAGGGTGTTACAGATGCTGCCAGTAGAAATCTCTATGGTGCTGTTTAGCAACTTTTTGTTGAAACATTTTCCCTTTAATTGTGATTTATTACAGGATTATTTTTTTTTCTTCTATAAGAATTTCCACAACTTCCCTGTGTTTCTCTTGAGTTCCTGCTGAATATGTGCACATTCTGTCCTGGAACAGAAAGCGCATTGCAGAGCCTGTGAAACGCTGACAGCAGGCTGCTGCTGGGGGTGGACGCAAAGCTGACTGTGAAATTTTGTACCCAACTTCTTTATTTTTTTATTTTTTATTTTTTTAAAAAAACAGTTGGAAAGAGGTGTGTTGTGGGCATGGGCACCTGTGTTGTTCTGCAAGTGCAGCGCTCACAGCCTGCAGACCATGGTTCCCGAAAAGCAGAGCTGTCTCATCAGCCAAGTGCTAATGATCTGCCCACTGAACACGGAGGGACCGAGTCCTGTTGCTCCCCTTCCCACCCCTCTTTGCTCTTGCTCTCCAGGGCTGAGTGTGGCTGTGCCCGGCTCTGCAGTGCTGGTGACCTCTAGTGACAAGCTGGTGTCTGCTGGGAGCTGGCTGCCCCCCAAGCCTGGCCTGGTGGTGGTTCTGGGCTGCTGGGCAACACTTGCTGTCACTGAGCGGGAGCCTGGGTGCTGCGCTGGTCCTGGACTGAGATATTGCTGTTTCACTGTAAAACGTAAGTTAAATAGCGATACGTATGCACCTATGTTATCTATCCTGAGAAACACTAATCCTAGGTAATTAGCCTGATTATTAAGTTGCATGACTAGAGATAATAACATCCACAGGACCTGGTGCTCTGCAGTGGTTAGAGCCAGCAGTGCTGGGGGAGCAGCACACTGTGGGATGATGGGGCCTGGAAGGGAAAAGCACTGACTTCTGAGAACTGGTATTGCCCCCCACCCCCTTTTCTTCAGAGAGAAGGTGACAGGGGAAGGGAGCTTCTGTGTGCTAGCAGAGGCCGTAGGAAGGCTCGCCAGCAGTGTGTCGCCCTGGCTGGGTGCCCCTGTGCAGCTCAAGGATGGCTCCGGCACTACCCAGCTGGGCAGAGGGCACCACTTTGGGTGGATGCTCATCACGCGGCTGTGAACATCCCCTTGTCTTCCTGAGCTCCATTTTATATCCAGCTTTTGCCCTCTGCCCCCTTTCCGGGGAAAGCCCTGAATTTTAGGACTCCCTCCCTTATTTCTTGGTAGTCCTTCCCCCTGTCACCCCCCTGTAGTTCTGTTTCCTTCCCCCAGGGGAGGGAGAGGCTTTCTAGTCTCCTCCCCTTAGTTTGCCCCAGTCAAACCAAAGTGGTTTCCTCCCCCAGGGCAGGAGTGGTAAAGCTGTGCCTGTGCCATGGACCAGTGGTGCTGCCCTGGGAATGGACCAGAAAGAGCGGGGAGGGCAGGGGATTATTGGAATGAAATTTACAGAGCAAAAAAACCTACTGTAAATAAATTTGTTTGTTCTTCTGTTGTCAAATAAAGGTTTTTTTTTTTAAATATGAGCTTTGTGTGAGGCTGGATTATATCATTTGTGGGTGGCGCACTTGCTCCTCCCTCACCACCAGCCCCCACCTCCTGACACTCAGCCAAAGCAGCTTAAGAGGTCTAAGGAACATTGCTGGGTGTGGAAAAAGTGGGGCCTGTGCCTGGCACAGGCCTGCACCTACCCCACCATCGTTTGGTCTGATGTTATGTGCTCACTTCCCACAGTGCTTGATCCCAGGGTCTGGGAGCCAGAAAGCATTTGGCAGCAGTAGCAGGCTGATGCATTTGTGTCTTCCTGCCTCCTGACCAGCACTGGAGAGGCATGACAGCGTCACTGCTAGCCTCTTGGCAAAGGGAAAAAAAACAATCTCCGTGGAGCTTTACTGCACACAGTTTCTTGGGTCAGGAACCCTGTGAAGTGGGCAGGGGTCCTGCAAAGCTGTTCCTGGAGTAACAGCCCCAGCCAGCCTTGCTCTGCCACGAAGGGCAGTGGCATGCAGCCAGAGGTTGCTGCACCGCATGGACACTGGCAGCACAGGTACAGCAAAGGCTAGGCTCAGGGTTGCTGTGCCTGCTCGGGGGCCTGGCCAGCCTTTTGCATGCACTAGGAGTGTGCACGCCAGTATTCTGTCTGCTAGTGTCCTCCATGCACACACTGGCTCAGGGCTGCAGTCTCTGTGGCAGCTGATGATGCTCTGCCTCTCTTGAGAGGGATACCTGCTCTCTGCTGTAGCAGGGGCTGAAGTGGGGGCTAGCGCCAATTCAAGCCCATTGCAGCCCCCTCACCCCTAGATTCCTGTGTTGTAGGGCAGCCCTGGGGGCTCTGCACCCTCCCTGGCACTGGGCAGGGGCTGTGGAAAGATGGAGACACCCAGCCTCCAGCCAGGTTTCCCTTGTGTAGCTCCAGGGAAACCCCTGAGCAACTCTGGCAACAGGAATAGCAATAGAGCATCCCCCTCACTGCATGGGCTGCTGGTGCTTTGTGCTCGTGGTGAGGAATGTGGGCTGGAGCCAGGACTCAGCCAGGGCTGGGAGCTGCCAGACCAACTTGGGGGTGGTGGTCTGCACAACAGCAGGGGGTCATGGCCAGGTAAAACACAGTCAGCGCCTGCCTCCCCCCCTGCAGTTATACCTGCCCCTCCTGTGGCCTCAAGGGTTCCTGAGCTGCACAGAGGTGCCTTTGCCCCGGCCAGGCCCTGAGGACTCCCAGGCAGAGGCTGGACAGAACCTCAGGGACCTGTACCTCACCTCCACGGGTTCCAGCAGGGCTCAGGCACACCCTGCCACGGGCGATGAGCAGACATTTCCCACAGAAACAAGGAGAGTACAGGAAGGACAGCTGGCATTCCCACCCTCCAGCACGATGCTGAGCCTGCTTACCCAGGGTGAGACACAGCTCTGCCCCCCTCCCACCACAACGTCCCAGGGCAGCTGCTGGGACTTGGCTGACCATCACGAGGCCCTGTCCTAGCTCTCAGCCCCCTCTCTGCCCTGGGCAGGCTCAGGCACTACATCAAGTGCAGAAAAGCCTTGTTAGCATGACACTTTCATTCTTCTCATGCTGCAGCCAACACCGGCCCAAAAATACCCACATGGGAATAAGGCTTCAGGAGACCCTCCCTGGCAGCTGCATCCCCCATTGCTGGGCGAGAAGGAGTGCAGGGTGTCACACTGTGCCCCAAAACTGTGCAGGTGGATGGCGAAGTTACACATCGCAAGGGTCTGTGAGCCCCCAGGGACACATGGTCAGTGGCAGTACAAACCACCCCTGCTCCTGCTTCCTGCTGCGTGTGGGCCTCTTACCTGGGTAATGCACTTCCCTGGGCATGCACCAGCCTGGCTCCACAGTCCCCCCCCAGCTTCAATACTGCCTGGGATGCTGGACTTCAGCAAAAAGTGTGTTGAGCTGGTGTCACTGGAGTCCCGCAGTCATCTGGCACACATGGCATTCACAGGAAAATCAGAGCTGCAGAGCAGGCAGCTGTTCCTGGAGAAGCACAGGGGCCATGCAGCTGGCATGGCAGCAGCTCATGTAGCTGAGGCAGCCCCACCTGCTGCAGCCCTCGGGCCAGGCCACAAGCCCAGTGCACAGGCCTAGCGCGGGTGCCCGGGCTTCGCTTCCCCTGCGATGCCCGGGCTGTGGGGCAGGCTCAGCCCGCTGTGCCACCTGAGGAGAAGCACGGGGGCCCGAGGCGCGGGCTGGTTCGGCATGGGCGCCGCTCTCCTACTGCCCCGGGCCCAGCCGCGCGCCGAGCGTGCGGCGTGGCAGTGCCCGGCCTCCCGCAGCGGGCGGACTCCGGCCCGGCCCGGCCCTGCCACCGCGCCCTCACACCGCCCCGCGCAGCCACTTCCCCCGCAAGCACCGCCCCCTCCCCGCCCTCTTAGCGGCCATTCGCCCCCGCAGTCACATGGTCTGTTGTAACTGGCTGACAGGACCAGCCCCACCGCCTACTGGTTTACCCGGAAAGACACGGGAAGCCCGCCCCGTACGCCTTCTGGGGGCAGCCATTTTGTTGCAGCCGCCATTTTGTGGCTGGGAGCGGCCATTTTGTTAAACGTCACAGTGTCCTCCCACAGGTCGGCAGCCATCTCTTGACACCATCGTACCCACGTGCTCTGAGGCGGCCCTGTGATTGGCTGCCCCCTCCCTGTGCACCCAGGAGTCCGCAGGTATAAACATACATACATTTATATGCAATGTATGTATAGAATTATTTTTATGAAGGTGCATATAAACATGTATAAACACATAGTTTTCAGAGATATGCTCTATTTCTATACACGTGTGTAATTCATGTGTATGTATGTACATTTATGAAGCTGTGGAGTTTAACGCTATGCCGCCATGTTGCCACAGGTACAGGCCAGCTGAAGGCCAGGGAAGGCCCCGCACTGCTGTCCCGCCCCGGCAGCGGGAATCCCTCGGGAGCAGCCTGGCACTGCAGGAGCAGCACCAGCGCTCGAAGGCCAGCACAGGGCCATGGCTACGCCGCCCATCACCCCACCATGGCACCACAGCTGAGAACAAAGGGAGAGAGACTGCAGGCAGCTGTAAATTCACACTGCATTTATTAATTTTTTTTTTTTTTAAACGGTAAGTCAGCCAGCTGTCCTTGCTGCTGTAAGTTCTTCTCCTCCAAGGTGGCAGGAAACAAAATGAGAGTCAGGCGGGCACAGGCACCTCTGCCACCCACCTCACTTGGCGACCCACCAGCATTGCCGTGCCACTGCAGCCCACCGAGGGGGAGAGGGATCTCAGCCCAGGGGTTGTGAGCATTTGACAACTCAGCAAAAGGGGCTGCTGCCCACAGACTGCCCGCCCAGGACAACGCAGCACTTCAGGCCAGCTCCCCAGCAGCAGCCTCAACCACTTTTGAAAGAATAAATTAAAACAAAACAAATCCTTTCCCTGCCATTTCCATTTCAATACTAAAGATCCCTACAACTGCATCTTTACAATCCTCCCCAAAACCTGACAGTGCAACCCAACAAGTCAGTGTCTCTACCCACAAACTTCAAAAACCAATGCTGAATTTCAGTTACATTATGGCTAAGCTTCGACAGGAGCCCAATTCCATGTTTGAGAGTTTATGGTAGGTGGACAGAAATCTGAGAGCACCTACGCATAGACAACACTGGACAGTATACAATGGTCACTCAGACATTCAGGATTTTGCTTTTATTTTTTGCCTTCTGGACCACCACCACCCTCGCTGAAACTTCTCTAGGATTTCTATCCCTGCCCCCACAAAAGCAGCACACAATCTCCCGAAATTCATTCAAGCAAGTGAAGGAAAAAAAAAAAAATCCCCAGCAAGATCACTCAGGATGGGGCCAAATGCTTATTTTTGAGAGGGTGGCAAAGAATTGGGCTGGTGGCGATTCTGGCTTCAAGAAGCCAGACTGAAAAGGAGACCTACAAAGGGGAAAATGGGCTAAAAAATATTTAGCAATCCTTCCTCTACCCAGAGATCAGGGAGATAAGGAAAAAAATAAGTCATCTGATTACACACAGGGTATATATTTTTACACACACTTTTACACACATCTAGATATAGTACATGTAAAAATATATGCTATACATATGCCCATTCTCACCAAGGTGCTTTTAGTACACCATCTGCACTGTGTGCATGGGCATGTATACGTGTGTATGAATTAAATGTACAGGTACTACTAAGTGTATATGTGCATATGTACACATACATACAGGCAGGCAGCCTACCACCAGCTACCTGTGCGTTCCTCTTTGTACAAAACCCAGTCCTCCCACCCTGAAATACCGTTACACTCTCCCCAGCCCTCCCCCTGCTTCCCCAGCCCACTTTGAAACAGGTCCCCCAGTGTAGCAGCTTCTTCCTCAACAAGCAATTCCAGGAAAATAATTTTGTAAAGGGAAAAGGAGAAGGAAAAAAAAAAAATATCAAAGTGAAGCATGTGTGGGTCGCACCCATAGTTGCTCTGTGGCCCTTCAGCTCCCCTCCCGCACCTGGAGCAGGGTACTGTGCTCTCAGGCTCAACCAGCCAAGCACTGCCCCTTCCCCCTTTGCCAGCTTATTGCACATGTGTTTCTGGGCTGCATTTCAACACCTGTGTGTCACAGTCCACAGACCTTGTCTTCCTCTCACTTCAGTAAACCAGAGGAATACAAACACACTGCCCTGACCCTGCCCACCCATCCTCCCCCCACCCCAATATCCCCATCAAAAGGAAAAACCAAGAAAGGCTGCTTGCTAGCAGAGTGCAACAGTAGTACACACTGAATGGGTGTTCTCTTCGGGAGCTCTGTGGAAGAGAGGTTATTTCTAACACAGTAAACAAAGCCATGCAAAGGGTGGGAGAAAGGAAGCAGAAGGAAGAAAAAATAAAGGATGAGAATGAAGAACCAAACTGAGGAGGAGGAAGAACACAGCATGGCAAGTGCTCAAGGCTTCATGTTTTGTCCTCTTCTTGTAAACAAGCTAATAATTCTCATTAGATAGAACAAGTAAAAAGACTGAAGTTCCAAGTCGAGGGGCTGGAGTTTCCAGGAGTCTGTTCAGTCCATTCAGCAACACCATAGCCAAGTGAGAAAACGAGGGGTATTTTTTTCTTTTTTTTTTTGTTTGTTTTTTTTTTTTTTTAAAATCTTCATTACTTAAAGCTGAGAGAAAAAAGCCAACTCAGGAGCCCTTTTCAAGGATGGCTCATTGTCTCTAGACTGAATAAATCACACTAGTTTAGAGAGAACCTTTTTTTCCTTTTTAATGACTTATAAAAACCACGCGGTTCCTTCCTCTGCCCCTTTGCTCAAAGGCGGGTCTGTGCCTCAGGTACGTAGATCTCAATGCTATCTGCGCTCTCCGTGGCAGAGTTCTGCCGGACGGAGGCAGCCCGCTTGGCTGCCATAAGACGCTTGCGAGCTTCCTGGCGCTGCTTGTCTGAGTCAGAGGCTTTGTCCCGGTTCAGTTGGGATTTGGACTTTGCTGGCTTCTTTGGCACTGGAGGGGGTGGTTTCTTCTCTTCCTTTAGGGAGACAGTAAGGAAAAACCCAAACATAAAATAAAAATGCATATACAGAAGCTTTCTCTCTGATATGGCAGGGACCCTCACAGCATGAGGGACCAAGCAACAAGATTGAAGTGTCAGGTGAAAGAAGCAGAAGCAATTATTGAACAAGACTCGAAGTCAGCTTCCCCAGTTTCTAAAGATGTGCCATTTTGCATTTCCACAGTACAGAGGCCTTCCATGAAGCAGACTAATTCGCAGACTACATCTGGCCCCGCTACAGGTCAGAGCACAGCACAGGCAGTATGAAGACTGAACTTGATCTGGAACTGCAGAATTTTAATATCCCAACCCTGCCCAGAGCCATAGTTCTCCTTCCTACCCTTGTATTTAGTCAGGCAGCCGGGCCCAGGGACACAGCCCGTGCTGCATTTTCAAAAGGTTCCAGTAGGTGTTTTTTATACTACTCAAAACACCATGAATAGTTAAAACCTATTCATACAGTACTTTTAACACTAGAGGCCTCTGTATCACTGCTTTAAGCATACACCACTGCTCACCACTCTGGCCTGTCTTCATCATAACACTTTTTCCCCTTGTACAAAATTGCTTCCACTATTACTCAAGAGGAATGGTCTCAGTGCATTGCAAGGCTGTAAGATTATATTGTACAAGTGCAAGGCCATAAAAGCCCTAGAGATGATCTGCTTGCAGACAGAAACAGACCCGATACCCAAAATGTCTGCGAGGTGCTCTGGTCGCTCTCAACTGCCCCACACTCACCTTTCTCTCCGGTGTCTCTGCCAATTGCCAGCTATTAGCTTTCAGGTGGTACAGCTCATCAAACTTCATGCTGATGTCTTCAATGGACAACTGCAGGAGATCCCAAAACCCAGCTAGGTCCTGGGCTGTGGGTCTGGGATTGGCATTAGGGTTCTAGAAAGAAAAAAAACACCCCAAAAAACTTTAAGACTATACCCTCCTGACAAGCAGAGCAGTCTGCTCACATGTTCACCCCTTGCAAGTCTACCTGCCCGACAACTGAAACTTGAAGAGCACACAGGAGACACCAGCCCTAAATACGCAAAGAAATGCCATCATTTACAGTCTAAACTGTTTCTGCAAAGATCAGGAAGCAGAGATCCTGACTGTATTTCTCTTATAGGAGCCTGAAGAAGAATCCTGAAAAAGACACTCTCTTCTCTGTAGCAGAAAGCAATACCTCCCATTCTCCCCAAAGCTTCCCCAGCTAGTGCTAATCCCACAGCAGCAACCTCCAATTGAAGGCCCCCAGCACGTGATTCAGAGCTACAACACCATTTCTTACAAAGATCGGGATTTTTGGGTGGATAATGGAAATGGACACAACACAATGCAAAGCACAGCTGTGACACCGGGAGAACTTGCATGCCAGTGTACAGCAAGCCAAAGAAGCCAATACAGCTTTCACAAGCAAAATTACTCTGCTACATCCTCCCCCAACATCTGAAAAATTTTAAGTAGCTTAAGTTTCTTCCAAGAATAGAATTTTGCCAGTTCTGAGACATCTGAACTGCCGACCATAGGCCTGGATAGTCTAAGGAAAGCATGGGATCAGACCTGAGCAACTCTGCACAAAGCTGTTGGAAAGTCTGGCAGCTAGTGGCATTACTGCTTATCTCTCAGCTATGATCAGCCAGAGATCAGCAAGAAGATGCTCAGCACTTCACCCCCTCCTACACCCTCCCAAGTTTCTCTAAGCTTTTTTTGCAAGCGAAGGGGAATTCGCCTCTGAGGAAGTATGCAAAATCCATACCACGATAAAGCTTGAGGGGAAAAACAGAACACAGATTGCCATCCACCCCGACATTAGCCCTGTCCAGCTCTCAGTAAGGGCAAGCCCTTGCATTACATTTGAAGGGATCAGATTCAAACAATGCTTTGTGATCAGTAAGGGACAGTCCTGTTGGGACAGTTTTACTGTCCACATAACCTACATGCTAAGATAGCACGTCTGGAGAAGAACAGTAGACTTTTCAAGTATTCCCCCCTATTTGGCAAAACCTCAGTGTTCACCTCAGGAAGCCCTTTATAAGTAACAAGAAAGAGGCAGTTTCCAGGATACAGAGCAGTATGGCTAGTTGACAGTTCAGACCCACAGAAAGACTTGGCATATTCAGCATGCCCTCAGCAGCAGCAGAGGAAAATTCCCCTGCGCTCATGTAAGCACCAAGAACTGCAAACATTCGTCCCAGAGCAAAGCCCAAGACTGCCTATTCAGAAGAGGTGGAGGCAATCAGCCTCCCACTGCTCAACTGCTGTCTTAAATTAGCACTCATCCATCATGACACGGTGGTCAGGTTGTAGGCTACAGCTGCACTGGCTTTGTGTTAACAGTAGCCTGCTAATACCTGATCATGTTCCTTTAGTGCTGTCAAAACAGATACATCCCCCTCTTCAAAAAACAGGAGACAGATCCAGACTCACCAAGTTTTGTTCACAGAGGCCATGGAATTGCTGGAACTTCTGCGACATTAGTAACTGTGCACTTCCCACTGCACTCAAGACTTTTCCTAAGACTAGGGGGGAGAAAAAAAAAAACAGAAAGACCTCAGTTGAACAGACTATAAAATGCAGCAATGAACTCTAGTGTTCCTGGAGCAAAGAAACACTCTTGATTCATTAGAAAAGGAGTTTCAGAGATCCCCAAAGAGCTAAGGGCTCTTGGGGAAAGATGTATTGAAACTATAATCTACATCTGTCTTGTGCCATCTCTTATTGCTTCTTCTAGAGCAGGTCAAAAGCAGGCCAGACTGAGAAGATTACATCACAGTTGGCAGAAAGTATTTTAAAACTGCTTTCAGCCCATCAGACAGAACACCAGCACAATCTCAGTAAGCAGATCTGCTGGCACCTGCTTGCAGATCATAACCTCCTCTTCCACTCATGCACAAGGTGAAGGTAGCAAGGGGCAGGAGAACCATTTCCAAACTCCACTTACCCAAAGGGATTAAAGTACTGGCAGGCTAGGGTTTTTAATATCCAGGACTTCATGCTGCTCTTACTGGATTTTCCAAAGAGCCTCTGGGCATGGCAACATTCCAGTACTCATTAATGGAAAAACACTGCATGGACTTTTCCCTTCCAAAGACACAGCTGAGAGACCCACAGTGCATGCAACTGCACCATGAACAGGGATGAACTGATTCCCCTCTCCTCCCTGGTCTGCTGCTGCACCTACTGAATCAGTTCTGTATGTTTATAAATCTTGGTGGGAAAAGTGTAAGCTGGGCTCCCTCTGTACCCAACAAGTTCTCACTTACAGAATCTACTAGGAGATGGCTCTTAGAGGTCACAGACATAGCATCTCACTAGTCTTGGTGTCTTTTCTTGCCAGAGTACTCCTGCCACAGGCTAAACAAAGGCATCCCCTGAGGCAGGGAGAGGCCTGGCAGTGCCTGTCCAGCTTGCCAGCCTGCGGAGCATCTTAATGCAATAGGATTAGAGATTAGCTCCCCCAAGCCCTAGCAGTGACAGTGAGCTGTAGCTGAGTCTTACCATTACTTCACCTTTCTTGGGTATTAAAAAAAATAAAAGTTGAGACTCACAGATCCTGCCCTTTGCAGCCTAGTCACCCACTTCTGTCACTCTGCACCAAAGGCATGATCTTCACTGCAAGAAGCACAGGTTTTGCCAATCTATTTGAAAATAATGGAACAAGCCCAACTGGGACTGATCCCAATAAAATCAAGTGGCCTTGTGTTCCCTGTGCACATGCTTTTGGTGTATTCAGCACAAATTCAGTGAAGCCTTCTCATATGAAGAAGCCTCCTTTTTGCTGTGAAGACAAATCCACAGATTCAAGAGATCAAACAAGCTTAGAAGTCATGTTCATTCTACCCCACTGCCAACTAAACTTTCACTTGCCACTTGAGTACAATGGGTTAGGCACGGAGAAAGATCCCACAGCCTCCCTGAAAGAAATCCATTTAAGCTTTTAGAAGTTTGGAATGGTCAGAAGCTGCACTATCTCCTGCAAGCCTTATATGCTACATCACAGTATTATTTCTTACCCCATCTACTAGAGGAAATTACCTTTTCCTCTCCAAAGAAAAAGCATTCTTTGTCCCATACTTATCTCCATGTTCTGCCTCTGAGGGCTATCAGAAATTTAACTGCAGAAAGCTGATTCAATACTCAAGTTATAAGTCTTTCTCAAGAGGGAGTCTAGTGTCCAGAGTCTGACAACACCTACCTTCTTCAGAGAGATTGTTCTCTTTGGTCTCCTGGTCCATCTGGCGGCACCAGCCTTCTAACCGCTCTGTTTCTGCTTGCAGCAGCTTCAGAAACCAGTACCCATCCCGCCGGCAGGCTCCTGGCTGCGTGGGTTCTGATGGCGAGGCGGAGGATGTCTCAAGCCAGGGATCAGGAGGAGGAAGAGAGGAAGGCTCCAGGGCTGGGTCATTGTTTTCTCCATAGGAGAGGTTTCTCTTAATCTGTGAGGGCTTGGCTGGTTGCCTGGTAGTGGCATCAACACCAACAGAGTTGTTGTGTTGGGGGCACTCAGCGAGGCTTCTCTCAGATGATTTACAGCTAGAGTTATTAGGTTCCTGTGTGTCAGAGTCTGTGTCCTGTTTGGAGGACATGCTGCGAGAGTGGCTGTTTCTAGAGAGATCAAAAGCAAACACTAAATAACAGAACTCAACCTGGCTGGCCTTGCACACCAACAGTGAAATGCATTTGTTCGTTATGCCTGCAGATGAGTCTCACCCTGCCCGCCCCGCCCCTCCTCACACACACAAACACACACCACACATTCAGACAGACAAAATCATAAGGTTGCCTGCTTACTGCAATAGGCCGTTCAGACGAGAGGACTGACGCACAACTATAATTACATCTTGTACTTTTTAATTTCAAACTCCCATTGATTTTGCTGTTTACAGAACAAGTGCTTTTTGCAGCGGGTATGTGCTGTGGAGGAAGAGCTCTCCATGCGTCCCCATTCAACACCACTCATTGGAACAAAGAAGGGGAGAAGGTCTAAGCGATGTGGGGGAAGCACAATTTGAAAGAAAGGAAACTACAAAAGCTTGCGTCTTTCACTTACCGCCACTCGTCCTCTACCTGTACCCCGATGGACTGGAATTTGGTGGCTGGTGGAGGAGGCTCCTCTTTTGCCACTGGCTGAAGACAGTCAACCTTATTGAACAAGAAAAATACAGACAAAAACAGACACAAGAACTTGCTGCTGGAATTCACATCAGTAGACCAGAAGTGCTGCACACACACATACAGCATGCTGACACCACACGCCAACTGGAGGGTTGTCTTAGGAGAGGCACAAGACTACTGCTCAGGTCCACCTCCACTTGAGCATCAGGACTGTATCTTGCCAGGCATCTGCTCTAAAAGCACTCTGCTCTGCCATCCACAGCCGTTTGTACAGTTGCGGCACACTGGAGAAGGGCTGCGTGTCCCCAGGGCACAGCTGTGTGTGTGGCATCCAACATGGGCACAGGACAAGAGATTCAGGAGAGGGTAGT
Source organism: Falco peregrinus (assembly GCF_023634155.1). Classification (NCBI taxonomy): domain Eukaryota; kingdom Metazoa; phylum Chordata; class Aves; order Falconiformes; family Falconidae; genus Falco; species Falco peregrinus. Next base: position 38,128,925 of record NC_073729.1, on the reverse strand, counting down.
GATCTGATTAAGACTGACAGCAAAGCTCAGCTTCCTCTCTCCCAGGGACTGACACCCCTCCACAGCTCTGGATAAGAGGGTTAGAAGGTTTTAGGAAGGAAATCCAGGCTGTGGGGCAGGTGGCTTCGGAACCAGCTCAGAGAAAGGAGAGGAAGGCAGGCAGTTAGCCTCTCCAGTACAAGTTCTCTTGCCTTGCTGCCCTTTCACCATGTTTCACTCTGCTAGCCCTGCAGAAAAGCCTTCACTCTCACATGTACTTATTGCCAGCTAGCCTTACTGTAAAGTCAATGGAGAACTTCCTCAGCACACACAGTGGCTTAAAGCCCAAATCCTGCATTTGGACTTGCCCAAGTACTCATGTCCCTATCTGCAGGTAACAGCCTGCAGCAGTGAACCAGCATTTGGGACAGTCAGCCATGTGTAAGTGGGAAATCTGTCCTCAAGAAGAGTGTGCAACTGCAGATGAGTTAAGTTTTGCCAAATAAAGCATGGATTTACTCTACTCAGTGGGTTCTCATTTGACTATATAATCAAAGCTCATTTCCATAGATTTCCACAGAGTTAAATGCTTCCAGCAAGAGAAGTAGCAACCTGCTGGGAACAGCGAACAGCAAGAAATTGCTCCCTCCTGCCTACAGCCCCAGGACCATTTCACACTGCAGCAGCCCATGCTACATGGGTGTCAAGTAGAAAGGCCCACCTCTCGGAAGAGAGTTGTCCCAGGAACCGTGATGGACAAGATGGATGTGAAGTAATATGTAGTACAGATCACAGGCATACCAGCAGCAAAAGGCCTCTTTAGAGGGACTCATCCAGTTAACATTGTCCCACTGCTTTATGAAACGTTTAAATTTTGTACTAAAAGAACTTAGTCCTTTCTGGTCTGTTATGGAAAGCTTCTGCTGTATTTCACCCCTGGGAACACAGGAATTTAGTCTGACAAGGCAGTTAGCTTCTCTTGCTTTCTAAGTGAGTTCAGAAGCACACCTGGTTACACAAAATGCACACGCTAAATGGATAGGTTAAGGACATTCCTTGGGACAAAGAAGAACAAACTATTCCATACTTGTATTCCTATAGATGACAGCTTTCTTTTGGGGATGTTCTCCACTTTAGGCTCTTCGCTAGTTAGAGTCCCTTTGTCACTTTTCAAAGTTGCATTTTTCTGGGGTAACTCTGGAGTCTCTCTCGCTGGAGTCACAACACTTCCCCTCGTCACACTGGGTGTCCTGGTGCTGTCCAAGCTGTCTGAAGAATTGCTGAGCCCCGACTGGCTGGTCACCTCACTCTTGTGGTCCTGGCTGTCCAGGTAGGTGTCCTGTGCTGATTCAGTGCTGCTCTGCACAGTGACAGAGATGAACGGCTTTGATGTGGTCCGAGGTGGGACAGGAGGTGGAGTCTTTTTATATGCCACTAGGCATGATGAACCTGCAGTAATGGAGGCGGGAAGAATAGAGAACGCAAAAGACAGATTGCGGGGAAAGAGAGATACAGTAAAACAGAAAGAAAAAGCAGGTCAGTCACAACATCCAAGAGGAGCCTCCAAGTAGAAGCTGGAGGCAGAAATGCAGAAACGGCCTACAGCCAGCAGCTCACACTGGGTAACCCAAACCAAAGCATAAGGGGAAGCAGAAGGCAGAGCCAGAGCTAGCTTGCAAAAGAAGTCAAAAGGAATACCATGATGTGTGAAAGGCTGGAAATGGAGTAGAGGTATAGAAAAGCCTCCCAAGAATGCTACAGGGTTTGGCAGGTGTAAGTGTCCACACTGGGGAAATTTTCTTTGGCTAAACCCTATGTTTTAATGTCCTAGTACAGCCAAGTGCCTCAGCTCTTTGTCCCATCAGTTGACAAGTTTCAGCGCCTGGACCAGGGTGGTGTTTTTTCCTATAAAAACGGAAAGCCATAAAGTTTGTTAGATGCTGATGGCAGGAACAAACATCTGTGAAGTACCTTAAAAACCTAGCTGCTATGCATTAGAAGAAAATACATCATCTGGATGCAACAGTCCAAGAGTGGCAAGGCTGCTGCTGCTCCATGTCCCCAGACCCAACCAGTAGTGAGGCTGGAGATGTTTTCCCAGCAGGCACACAGAGCACACATCCACTACATGTATGCGTATATACGTGGCTGGCCACACAGATCACAGAAGAGCACCTACACAAACACAGACAGCAGCAACGGCCTCATCCTGCTCCTGTCTCTGGCTTGACAGGACGGAAGTCCATTAGCAAAAATGCAAGTACAAGGTGGATCCTGCAGCAACTGCTTAGGCACTCAGTCTGCCCAGTTCCTGCCCCCTGGATGTACAAGCCCCTGAGGCAGAAGTCCTACTCCAGTTGCTGTGCAGACAGAACAGACTCTGCTGGGCAGGGCACGGCCCACAAGTGCACTGACCAGCCACCCACCTACAGGCAACTGACCCCTTTTATTTCCTTACTCCTGTATTCCCCACTCTTGTTCCTCCCCAGATAAACAAAAACCCCTTTCTTGTCCCACCTTTGGTTCCTCCAATAAATATCCCGTTAAGTCCTGTGCAACCCCTGAACTGCACCCCATCATGTGTCCTGGCACTTGGCAGCAGTCTCCTTAGTCCAAAAGGTGACCTGGAGAGCTGCGCCCCATGGCTCATGACGATGAGTGTCACTCCTGGACACTGGGGCTGAGACTCTGCTGGGACAACCCCAGGAAGGGCCTGTACAGTGTTCAGTGCTCAGGGGTCTCACCTGCCGTTGTGTGTTTGTCCCTGCTTTGGGCTTGTGCAGATGGGCCTACGATGGGATGAGGGCCTCTGGGATGGACCTGGGAGTGGCCCATAGCTCAGTGAAGTTTTGCACCTCAAATTGCAAGGTCCTACCTCCCACTGTCCTGCCCAGTCCCATACATAACCTCCCCCAAACCTGCTGACAGAGTGATAGATATATATGCAGATACAGACCATTTTCATTAAACAGTACAGATAGACCATTAACTTCACCATTTCTATGCCCAAAGTAGCTACCAGCATATTAACAATTTTAGTACCATGTTAGAGACCAGTCCTCTCTGTCAGGAGCCCTGTGGCTATTTGGGGACCATGATGGCAGGGGTACCTGCTGCTTCCCAACATTACCTTCCACCCCCAAACTGCACTGCATGCATGCCCTGGGAAGCTCGCAGCAGGGCACTTGACAAGTGTTTTGATCTTTCAGGACAATTGGACACAACCAATTCTGGCTCAGCCCATCAGAGTGCCTTCTGTTCCCTGCATAATTTGAGCACAATTAACTGAGAAGTATCAAATGAACCCAATCCAGACTGATTACAGGTATGGGAAGGGATGTTTTAGGTGACATGAGCCTCTCAGCAGATCCTTTTCCTCACCAGACAGGTGTGTGTCTGCCTGCAGCAGAGGCTGACCACACTCACAGGGCACCCAGGAGGTGTGTCCCAGCTGCCTCACAGTCCCCAGTGGGGTCAGAGCCAGTCCTGAGCATCTCTGGGAGCCCAGCCATACTCCCAGTGAAGTTGCACAGCTACACCATGTGCCTTATTGACAGGATTGACACATGCCTATACTTACACATCCCAGTATCTACCATATTAACAGCTGAAGTTCCACTTCAAAGAAGTAACTAAAAGGGAAGGGTAACAAAGAAGGAGGAGATCTATGTTTCCAAAAGCATTTCTATATGCCCAGAGATGTTGAGAGGTACTGTAACAGCACTACTGCTACAGGAGGACTAAGGAGCCTGTGACAGGTTGCCAACCAAGCTGCCTTTCAGTGTGAATCTGGACAGGAGCTCAGGAAAAAAATAACTGGGACAGGTTACTATGTCTGGGGACAGAGTTATTTTTCAGCTTGATTAGTCTCTAGCATTGGCATATGTCACGTAAACTGCTTAGGGTAGTCTGAGCCCACAGCTGCTGTGTCTCCAGCTAGGGACAGGAACTTATGCACTTAAAAAAACCCCTACAATAATTCCCTAAAAGGTCAGATGCAAGTACTTTAACTTGTCAAATTCACATGCCAAAACACAGCTACACACATCCTTCAGCCAATACTTATTTGGTCATGTAAATAGCATGCAACTGCATTGCAAGTTCATCAGTATCAGGCAACGAAGAGCACTGGCATTCATTTCCTACCTGGCAGTCCCGCTTCATCACCTTCCCCATGCAGAGTAAAGCCCCTACACTCAGGACAGCAGCAAGACCTGCTGCAGATGCTCAGGCAGCCCCAACTCAGAAGTGTTTAGCATCTCCAGGCAAGTCAAGCTCACCACTGGGATGCCTCTTTCAGAAGTAACAGATTAGTTGACGCCACTCATGCAAGCACATGTTGAACTGTACCCCAGAGCTGACCTTTGCCTATGGATGGTGCTTTACAGGGTCTGGTTCATTGTGCAAATGTACAAACTGCTAGCACAGCAGGCGGCTCAGAGGTGCTGAAGCAAGTCACTGCAGGATCACTCCTTTTTCCCCATGTTCTCTGCTGGACATCCCCAAAAGCCTCGCTAGGTGTAGCGTACATTTGGTCAAGTCAAAACTTGCGTTGTTACATATGTTTACCTACTCTGCCCTCACAGTAGAAACCTTATTAACTACACCTACCTGACAGAGCACTGCAGGCAGATGGGTAAAGCACTCCTCGTGTGAGCACAGCTGCAGGAACTTTGCCCCACCACAGAAAACTTGCCTGACTGTACAACTGAACAGCCTCTTGGGTGCATGCTGAAATAGCTCATCTGCCACCAATGCCTGCTCCTGCGTGACACCACCGCTGAGAACTGAGGAGAGTTCAACCATAGACATGCACTAGAGCAGCCCAGCTCCTTGGCTGCTCAGGCACACCTTACTGCCCTCTGAAGTGAAGCTGCACAGGGCTCTGCCTGCCAGCTGCAGGGAAGGAAGCCACTGAGCAGCCCTCAGATGAGGAGTGCCCACACAGCCACTCTGCCAGGGCTGCCTGACCAGACAGCACAGTCTTAAACAGCTATTGCAATTTTGGAGCCAAGTCTTATGCCCAGTCTTGCACAGCTCATCCCAACAGAGCAGCGTAGAAGCAGCCTGAACAGAGCAAGCACAGAAGTACCCCCTCATAAGCTGTGGCTACACCACCAGAACACAGAACACTCATGCTGCCTTGCATTGCTGTACCAGACAGAGGGCTACAGCAGCTATTACCCAGGACAGGCAAGAGATTTGCTGTGGAGAAAGCATGTCTTCACGGCGCTCCAGTTAAATACCCTGTCTTGCCACTCCACACGGCCTCTGTTCTTGCCCCAGGAGCATGCCCAGCCCCAGCACACCAGCTGCATAGTCCCCTGCCACCCAGGAGGGAGCCTCAGACACCATCCCAGTTGGAGTCCAACCAATGGCAGGGGTGTGGTGGTTTTGCTGGCTTGTTTACCAGGAGCACAGCTCCAGTTTCCCAGCTGCTGTTTACACCCGCAGGGCTGTAATGTAATTGGGGAAAATAAATCAATTGCTACCCAATATCCAACAACACAGCCAGGCAAAACAAGAGGAGGGCAGCGTATCAGCACAGAAAGGCAGTAGAGTTTCCTGGGGAAGATCGATGGTGTTCAGGGTCAATAAGCTAGATCCAAATGCATCCTTAAACCTACCAACAGACAGTATGAATACTGTTTGTGCTACTCGATACACAGGGGGAAACTGCAGCATCCCCTTGATTGTTGCTAAGGATCTTTTCATGCCATTCAGCTCAGCTGAAGAGCATCCCAGGTTCTGCTAGAAGGCAATCACACAGTACCAACAAAAAAAGCACCCTGTTTATGTACCTGTAGTCAAAGGGTTGACTACATGAACTATAAAAACAAGTTTATGGCTCTAAAACATTGCAAACGAAAGAAACACAAAAATATTAGAAGCCTTGAATAACCAGGGATGCTTTGATTAGTGCAACTGCAAATTAACCCCACCGAGGCCCTCTGCTACCATAAACCTGGGACTTTGACTGTGCAGCAAACCCAGAAACCCCACGTTACCTAAAATCAGTTTCAAAAGCAAAAGTCAGTGCAAGCTCATCTAGAGCAGTCTGTCCTTCTCCCTCAACACAACTCTGAACTAAGCTGCAGTGTTTCTTGCATCTGTGGGAAGAGGCATGATACTGAGGAGGCCAGGAGCATCCCTACATTTCTGTAGAAGTGTGTTACTGGACCACCCAAGTAGGCCCTCATGGCTCAGAGGTCAATCCCACCAGTTAAGTGTTCCAGTTGCTGACTTACCCCCTCAAAAGGGCTACAGCTCAACAAAGTATGAAATTGCTCAAGTTGCTGCAGGTCACAGCCTATTATTTTAAAAATCAGCTTGTGGTACACTGTGGAACTACAATTCACATGGGCACTGGAACCAGTACACACCTTATTCTGCAGCACCATCAGCTAAGTTTGCTTGTGAACATCAGCCACACTCCAGAAAGGTGTGGAAGAACAAAAAAGTGTGGAAGTTTTGCTTAAATTTCCAGCTTTGCAGCACTACTTTTCCTGCTCATAGGATCTTCTAAGGCAAACTGTTAGAATTCACAACTGTGCTGTGGATGATTGATTTTTGGAGGCAGCCATGTCTGTTTATAGTCTTTCTTGCACAATTATTTTTAGAAAGCACTGTGTTTCCAAATTAGCATCTTCCACTGCTGCTGCTCTCAGCAGCTTGGGCAATATCCACCGATTTAGACCTGGGCAGAAAAGCAGTGTTTCCAAAGCCTTAAGCTGGAGAGTCCTGCTGAGCCCCAAACCAGCTGGGCATGCTGTGATCAGCTCCTCCCTTTAAGAGAACCAGGCATTTGCTTCTTGAAAGACTAAACATAGGAGCCAAAGTAATACTAAATCCAGCATTGCCTTAAGAGGCCCCTGTTCAAACAATACCAGGCTGTGCTTACCTGCTCAGTACCTTGCAGCACCACCAAGATGATAGCCAAGGTATGTGGTTTTAGATTTAAATATCATAATCACCCTCGAGTGTGCATCTAGCATGAAGTGTCTGGCTGTTTTGTTGCTATGGCTGATTCAGTACAGCCTGATGATATTTCTAATCATTCCAATAACTTCAGGGACCTGTTCAAGCCATCCTCAATTTTGTTAAATTGTCTCAAAGGCTCCAAGCCACACTCAGTTGTGAAGGCAAGTCAGACTGCCCTCAAACACATGAGCAGGGCTCAGACTGCTATCACATTCCTGCTCCATGTATCCCCCTCTGCATAGGAAGATCTGAAAAAATGACCTCATTTCCTCATGCATAAAGCAACATGCTCTAAAATAATCCCTCCTATGAGACAACTCATTTGTCTTCTAAATGAAACAACCCAATAATCTTGCAGCAAATAAGAACCACCATCAGCTGCATTATTCCCTTGGAGATTTTGGTTTCATGTCTTTGGGCCTGTTTGCCACAGGGTCTCACAGATGTAAGGAGTTGCATTTAGAGGCAGTTTTCAATAGCAAACTGGAACAGCCACATTCCAAGCAGCCTGACCTCTAATTTTCATCAGCTTCAAAAACACTTCAGGGTTAAAACTATGATGAACTGCAGGATGGTTTATTTGCAGAGTCCAAGTAAAAACGATCCCCAGTGACAACCGATCCCCAGTGACAACCGTTACTGAAGACAATACAGGTATTTACTGATTTTGTTGTTCACAGCAATCACGTCGGACCTTATTTTTCTCCTAAACCAAAATGTTTCTAGCCTTTACAGCCATGGCCACAGCAGAGGCCTCCTCAAATCTACATTTGGCTTGTATAGAAGCTGTTTTAAGTATTCTGCAGATTGAAGGTCAAGACACCTGCATCTGTTAGAGACACAGCTGAGAAACCTACCCAAATTTTATTAGTCAACAGGAAAATATTTCTATCTAGACAAGATAGAGAATCCATGTGAGGATGGCATCTCTTGCTCTGAAAGCATGGCTGTCTTCAGAGTGCTGCAGAAATTTCAGAAGAAGTCTTACACTGGCTAAACAAAACCACACTCAGGGAAAGCAAAGTTAAGTGACTACGTTCATTTGAAGAGACCGTTTATGGAAATGTTAAGAACACCTGCTCCCTCAGTGTTTTCCTTTTGTAAATCTTAGTAGTATTGATCTTTGAAAAAATCTCACCTTGATAGTACATAGTGGAAAACAGGCACCCGACAGGAAAGTATGTTGCTGACTGACTAATTTGGGGAGTCAGGGATGGGCTGTGGACTCTCAGGTCCCAGTCCTCACTCCACCAAGCCGCAGTCTAAACCCAGTAGCACCCCTGAGTGAGCATCTCACCCACCTTACCATGCAAACTGTACGCCATCTCTGTGAAAGCTGAGCGTGCCCATAAAGACTTACAGAGTGACCGGCCCAGTAAAACCCTTCTGAAGCTCTTGGATAATCAAGAGGAACATTGTTAGCACTTCACCAGTCCCCACAGCCCTCAGCTTTGTTTGCTGTACCTGCTTTTTACTTATGATCAGGGAGCTGATACACAAGCCAGGCTATGCTTTTAATCAGATGACGGAGCATGCCCCACTTGCTCCTCTCAAGCAGCAGCACCAGGGAAAAGTACCACCACCTCTGCATTACAGCCCTGCTTAAACCCAGCTCTGCTTAAACAGCAGTTAGCCTTACAGTAAGGATGCTACAGATGCTACAGAGAACACCCACAGACACTCCCAAACCCATCTGCAGCAATTATTATTGGGGCTTCTCTTTGTATTAGAAGAGACATTATAATCTCTCCCCACCCTCCCCCAAACTAATTTTCAGCACAGGTTTTAAAGCAAGTTGGAGCAGCAATAGGCAACTCCACCCTGCTCCACACATCCAGCAAGCTGTCCATCTGTCCTGTGGGACTCAGGCAGGCCTCCAAATCCAGCTAGCACAGGGGAGTAGCTTAAGAGAGCATTCCCTTCCTCTCCCTGCCCAAGATATTAATTCATTATCAAGAACCAAGATCCCTAAACCCAACTATCCTGTCTCAGGAAGTCGCTGGGAAGAGACAAGCCACGAGCATGGTCCCAGGAGAAGCATAACCGCAGCTCTGATGGGGTGGGGGTCCCTGATCCCCAAGGACAAGGCACCTTGCCTTTCACGTGCTAGCTCATTGCCTGCTTAGTGGTGGCACACACATTTTCCCACAAAGGGCATGAAGTGAAGGGAATGGTATACCAGTTCAGCATGCCTTTGCTCTGTACTGGGAATCAGGTTGTGCTTATCCCCTCAACACCCTTGCTAATGAGGGCTAATGCTTAATACACCAAGGGATGTGAAGCAGCACAGCTAGAGAGAACCCAAGCCCACAAAGCACTGGGATCACTGTCCATCAACCACACTCTGCAGTCTCCACTGAGACCAGGCTCCTGCTCCAGGAATTCAACCATCACAGAGGAGTCCCCTGCATGCCCCAGCACACTACTGGGCAGCAGCACATGGACTGTCCTGCCAGCTTGTCTTACACAGGTTGAGCATCAGAGACACCAAACTGATTCCTTCTGCTACCAGACCTTGCCTTGGCCCCAGCAGACCCTGTTGACATGGCTACACCAGCACAGCCAGGGCTGCAGAAGCCACCAAACCATACAAGTCTGCTTCCATAAGCCTACACAGGCAGGCTCAAAGACAGAGATGCCTCTTCCCCATGAAGACGTGCAGCCAGCCTCCAGCCAAATCCCTGGCCATGCAGCACCCCTGTGGCACAGAACAGTGAGCAGAGGCTATCAGAGAAGTGCCAGTGTAATCTTAATGTTACCGAAATCTCGGAATGAAGAACTTATCGACACCAATGTGATGTAGATAAGCAGACACTTTATTAATGGCTGGGTGCGTGAGTGAGTCTTCTCACAATCAGCACACACCAAGTCTCAAAATCAGACACCATATATAGAACTTATTCATACGTATTCATTAAGTATTCATGCATAATCATAATATTTTCCGTAAATCATTAACATATTCTCCTCCTATATCTGATCCCGCACAGCAGAGCTTAGAAAGGTCTAGAAATGGGTCTGGGGTACAATTTGGGTACGTGGTATATGAGTCTGTGGTCGCAATCTCCCCCTGCTGGAATTACCTTTTACTAAATTTCACAGTTTCTTGGCAGGTAACCACAAGCTGTTCCAGTCGACTCTCCCCAGTTTCCATTAATCTTATATTCTGACATTTCAATACACTTTCTACATACAGAAGACTAGTCAAAGACAAAGAAACCTTTCAAACCCTAAATTTATTACCTAAGTTTTAACAATGATTCTAGCCCATTCTTCTGGCCTTGGTACGGGATGTACAGAGGATCTCATAGCAGCTTTTACTGTGCAACTATAAGTTTCATTAAAATATATTTCTTATCCTTCTATATTTATTCTATAAAATAATTTTATAAAATCAAATAATCAATCAAATAAAGTCAATCTTAACTTATTAGCAAATCTGTAACACTAACCCTATGGCAGGTTTTTACAAGCGTGGAAAGCTCTCAGTGACAGGAGTCCAGTTTGGCTTTAAAGCCACACTCAGATACGCCATTTCTTCCAGTGTGCCTTTGTCCAGGGGATGCAGAAATAGCAGGGAAGCAAACCCAAGTGGGGGTATCAACAGTGCTAAGGAGCCCTTGTACCAGGCTGATGGCAGACCTGGCAGGACTTGTTGCATCACCCAACAGCCTGTTTACTACACGGCTGCACAGACAGCTCCCCCTGAGCCCCCTCCTCACTTTGGAATCCTTCCATTCACACAGCACCACGCTGGCTCTGCCTGGGCATGAGTCATGGCAAGCACGGGGGAGGAAGCGAGTCCCTGGCTGTGGCAGAGCGAGGAGGGGGCTGGCTGGGAGAAACCTGAAGCCTTTCGGTGCATATAAGAACAGTCACAGGGAACCTATGCTGCTGCTTTTCCTGCCCCTGGAGAAGGCTGGGAACATCCCTGCCAATACCCTGCCTACACATCTGGGCCACACGACAGCTAGTTCTCTCCAGAGAATCATCAGGAAGGGGCTGAACTCTCAACGATCTGTGCCACAGAGGATTTCTAGACAGCAGACATTTCTATCAGATCCTGCCACTGGGGCAGGCCATGTGGACTTCCCTGCAGCCAGTGCTAGATCACACAGCTGGTAGGAGAAAGACTCAGCCTGGAGTATGTGCCACCTCACAGAACCCACCCAGGGCACAGCCTCTCCCTCCAGCACAGCCACCACATCTGGGCTGGTCGGCAGCTCAGGACACCACCACTTGCAGGGCTCCAGGAGATATGAGGTCCACTTCAGTAGCATATGAACCACAGCTTAGTGACCACGTATCAGCCAAAAGCTCATCAGGAAGTGAGACAAACTGCACTGAAAGATGCTAGTACAACAGGAGAGCAACAACCCCTTCTGCTAATGCTGAAAGCATCACCTACTTCATCCTCTCAATCCGGAGAGCTCTGCCTGCAGCAGTCTCACCCAGGTGCGGCAAATAAAGCTCCACCACAAAGTCCCACCACAAGAGATTGTCTGCTGGCCTTGTGCAGCAGCACAGACACACAATGCACAGGGTAGCTCTAACACCATCAGCCAGGAGATCAGAGAGACAAGACCTGCTAGCAGAACAGTAATGAGAAAAAGCAACAAAAGGTATCTAGATATTTGCATTCCAGAGAGGATTTTTCAGGAATAGCACTTATCACAGGCCCCATTCCTCCTTGCTTTTCAATACATACTGTGGCAGTTTCAAAATAATGACTCCTTCAGTAAAGGGCTGGGGAGCCTGTTACTGCTGCTGCACACTGCAGCTTTTTGTCCAGGGCAGTTTTGGCTCTGCAGCCGTGACTGGTTGTATTAGAAAGGCCTTGTGAAGAGCAAGAACTATGCAGGACATCCAAGACCATGGATAACATGCAGAGATGCAGTGAAGGGAGCACTGATCTGAACTGGCTGACACAGTATTACCATCACACAATAGTGACCAGTCTTTATGCTCCTCTCCCTGTTTAATGCCACTTTTTCTGCAAGCTTTGCTTCAGGTTATAGCAGCACACAAATTAATTCAGGGCATAAATGTGAACCAGACATGAATTAGCTAGTGCCACTAGGTTGCAAGCTGCCTCCCCTCTCCCTTTGCCACCAGGGGATGTTAACCTGCCACTGCTCTGCAAAGTGGCAAACTGCATGGACCAGGGGTTAGGTGTTTAGAGGAGACACTAATACAAGGAATGACTGAGAATCCTCCATTTATCCACTGCTATAGCCACTTCTAAGTGCACTGAGGGTATTAGTGTTAATCTTCAAAGTGTTTAGGAAAGCTAGTTTAATTAGACAGGTCTTAGTAGTTTTTCTCCAAGCTAGCAGGTTTTTTTATCCGGCAGAAATAAGTTCCACCAGCTAATTATACACTGCATGAAACATCCTTTCCATTTGCCATCACTTCACTTTATGCAATGCTACATCACTCACGGTGGCAGATGCCAATGCTTTTATCTTGCTTCTCCGCCACTGCAGAAGTCCAGGGAATCTTAACACACCTCCTCAAAGTCACACCCAATCAAAAAACATATGGCTAGAAACCATGCAGCACTGCTTGGTAAACCCAAGTCTGTTCTTGTCTATATCAAAGCTCACAGCTCAAACTTACTATTTTAGGATATGCTGACCACTAAAGCACAAAACCAAGTCATTCCTAAGCATATGCTCACATGTCAAAAGGAGACACACTGCAAGCTTTCAGAGTGCAGGCAGTAAGCTGCACCTTGAGCACAAAGTAAGCACACCAACCCAACTGCCTGCTCTCTCAGAAAGGGGAATTAGTCTGTCCAGGGTGGTACAAGCAGCAGTTACTCTGTAGCACTTCCCCACATACCCCACCCCGTCCCTTTCAGCTCAGCAGCCATCCTCCAGACCCACTAGTAACCCATCTCACTTTTTGTCCAGGACCTTTTCACACTTGCAGGAACACAAAGAGCTCCAGTATAGCAGAACCACACCTAAAGCTTTTGGGCAACCAAGCCAACCGACACTAGTTTGGTCCGTGGTGCTCAGGGAATGGCACAAAGGTTTTGCAAAAACTGCGCAGCTGCCGAGGCAATATTGGCATGGTCCCACCAACAGACAGTCATGGAAGCAGTGTGGACGGGTTACCATTATTTTAAGTGTACCATTTAAACACTGTTCACAGAAGAGCTGGCCAAGAGGGTGCTGAAAATGCTGATGGCAGCCAGCAACTTGTCAACACAGACTGCGATAACAGGAATGGGCCTGCACTTGTGTCAGCAATAGCTGAGTTCCCACTAGCATGAACAGGGCTCCTAGGGGACTGCTTTATGCCCAAGAACAGAAGCAGCCAGCAATTCTAAAGCCTACCTAGAAGATCTAGAAATTGCCTCCGTTACTGCCAAAAAAACCCATCACTTTATTCAGCATCAAGATTTTCACCACAGTTTTTGGTTACTGTATCCCAAGTTTTATCTGATGCAGATATGGACTTGCTGGCATCTGCTATTCTCACTTGCTCACAGGACAAGATTCCAGCTGTTTTAGGCAAGGGCAAGCATTCAGCAGTGCCACCAAGAGCAGCAGAGGTGTTTTCGCCAGACCTTTATGAAAAACTCCCCACACCCAAATGACTAGAAATTCTTCATAAGCTAAAAACAAACCACACCCAGCACCCACAGGGCCAGAGAAAGCACATGTGTCAGCAGATGGGGAGACAACACAACACAGTCTCTGTGCAAGGGAGATGGGGAAGACATCAGGCTGAACATACACTCTGTGCTTACCCAGCCTGTGAAAAAGTCTAACCCTTAGCCAAGACTGTCTTTCCACCTGGACATCTGCTGTCAGGCAGCCAGCACTCAAGATTTACATCTTCAAAGCTGCAACCATCAGGCGGTTTTAATAGTTGGATTCAATTGAAGCTATTTCCTCCCTTAGTATGTACAAACCAAGATGTGGCAACATTATGCTAATACTGAAAAATCAAAGTTAAAATTGCTGGGAAACTTCTGTTCACTAAGGCACAGGACAAGCTTTGCATGTTAAAGAAAGCTATTCCATATTCTAATTCACAATTTAACATGGCATTAGTTAATCTTAAGATTAAAAAAAGTAATCACATGAACAAACACAGAAAAGGCTGTAGCAGGTCGCTCCCTCTCCATTAGCATTAAATTTGACAGTGGTTAGCTGTTGCACCAACCAGAAGAGGCAATGCTGCAAGCCGCTCATCTGATCTGAAGAGACAAGGTAAGCCCTTGGAGTCAGAGCAGGCAATTAAGCAAATATTCCAACCTTCTAATCCTTTTGGGTAGGGTACTAGAACACTTTGGAAAGCATAGCTGTTATCAGTGCTTGGATTTCTGAATGCTGCCATGTGAACTAACCTATGTATACTACAAAGCTGAGCTGACTTTCTTCTTTCTCACTAGCTAAGCACAGGGGTACACACAGAAATGGTAGCATACATCCCCAGTGACACTGCTCACACTGTTCTCCCAGAGGCCAAGAGTCCCAGCTTTGATTTCTTAAGAATTTCAAATATCACAAGCACTTCTAGAACGATGGTCCCTTCTCCCATACTCCCAAGGGAGGGGTACCCAGAGTAAACCCAGCACTTTCTGGAATACTTTGTTTCAGGAATCAAGCAGGCCATTTGACAAAGGAGCCACTGTGCAGGCTGCAGCTCTCCAAGGAAGGAGCACAACAAATCCCAAGCATGAACTGAGAGTCTTCTCCAAATGCATCTGAGGCTCTAACATCTGTGACCTAAATAGCTTCAAGCCAACAAGCCTTCATCTTTACAGCTCAGTTTGGTTTCACTGGAGACTCCAAAACACCAAGCTTCTGGTTCAGTGTCCCACAGCATCCCTGTAATCTTTCGAGTAAAGAGCCCAGACCACCACTTTTCAGCCACAAATACAGGTAGCAGGAGGACTGCCTTCATGCATGCAGTACCTGTTCACCCACACTCATCTGGTCCTCCAGCTTGCAGAACCTGCCTTAAGGGTACTCTGAGGATCGAAGACTATTAACTAGAAAAGGGACAGAAGGGAGAGGCTAGTGAAGAGCCCTACCACATCCATTTAGTTTCTAGGCAACAAACCTAAAAGGCACTGTCTTACTTATGCTTGTTCTCATGCCATTTTGTCTGCCATGGCACCCTTAAGACCTACTCCTTTCTTACCACAGTCTTGAATGCAGAATTTGACCCCAGTAGGGTTAACAGTAAAACCCAGACTCCAGCAAAAGTATTAAATATCACTGGAACATCCCCTGCTGCTTTCAGGAACCTGCTCAGCTGCACAACAGACTACTTTTGTCTTCCTGCCTTGAAAGCTATGTGACACAAGACTTCCTGGCTTAATTTCCCATCCTGCTTATATTTATTCCTGTTTCCAAATGAGTGATCTAGTCTCCCTCTGCATCTTTCAACCCACCAGTCGTATAACTCGAGCTACAAAATAAACACCATCCAAATCAAACTCAGAAATCCTAGGGTTGTTCTGCAGGATATTCCAAAAAGCTTCTTCCCAGGACTCCACCTGTAAAACACTAAATACCAACAAGGTGAAGCAGAGCTTTCAGCACTGGCACTTTTGCTTTTCCTGATCTGTTGCATAACACAAATGGAAGAGGTTAGTCTAACAGGGGGGGAAGGAGGTAACAACCACTGATTTAGAGTGGCTTGAGGAAGGTGATGAGAATGATCTTGAGTCAGACTGTTTTGAATTTATTCCAACAAGAGAGAGTTAACCAGGTGTTTTTGGAAGAAGCCACTTTTTGCTGAAGCACAGCAAGACCTACCTGACCTTCCTGAAAAACAGTGCTCACTTGATCTCCTAGAGCTGATGGGCTTCCAGGAGAGGCTGCTGCAGGACAGACTACCTCAGCTATTCTTTAGTCCAAAGAGTTGTAAACACGTAATGAGCAAGCTTGCCATAGTGGCCTGTTTAGCAGTGGAGAACAGCCTTAGAAGCAGCCTATCCCACAAAGCTGTCATCTTCAGCTTTCCCTCCTAGCACATACAACAGTTTCACAGGGCTCCTCCCAAGTGTCTGCACTCATAGCAGGCAGCACAAAGATCAGTGGGGGTTTTTTGATTGCAAAGCCCCTGCTCCAAACAAGTACAGAAGCCTTTTGTCAGTTACAGAGTAACCTAAGCAGTAACTAAAGTGGTGCCATGAAAAAAACACAGAATCTGCTGGACTCTTTGACAGAAGACATCAGTCCAGTACCAAAACTAACATAACAGCTACCGTGGGAATGGCTTTGCTTCTTGTATCAGAAGCATACCAAGCTTAAAGTTCCAGAAAGGAAATTATGGGGCATTTTGCTAGGGGTCTCCACAATCACAACCTGACCTGAACAGCTGTGCTCCCAGTCCTTCAGAGAACATGATCAGAGGTCTCAGCACACTGGGGCTGTTGCTAACCATGCCTGTACCCATCTCCCCTTTCCCCATACCTCCGGCCCAAAGTTCGAGCTTTCAAGCAGCTGCTACAGGACAGAGGTAAAGATAACTCTAAAGCATATTGACCAAGAAGTTCTTCCTGCAAGGGCAGGATGGAGCGAACAAGCTAAAGAAACTGCTCCTTGCAGACACTACCTCACGCAACCAAGAATGAAACTGTTTTGGAGAGAACCAGCTCGGACTTCCTGAACAGCTCTTTGGAGCAAGGAGCTGACCTTGCAGCAGCATTTGGAGGTGGCCTGACCTCACTCCCACACCTACGCCAAGGCAAGTATGCTGTCATCAGCTCAGTGAAAAATCCCACCTCTACATTTCTCTAAAAATCCCAGTCAAACCAGACACTTTGTTATAAAGTGCTGGAGTTATTTCTCCATTTGGCCATGTCCCCACACTTGGCCAGGGGACAATTTTAGGCTTGGAATGAATTACTGCATTCAAGCAGCCACTCCTTGTCATGCCAGTTGTCCAACACCAAGACCAGCTGTAGGATGAAATTCACAGTAACAGCAGCTTAGCCTTCCAAATGCCCATCTTCCGATGCAGTGCTTTCCAAGGCAGTCACCAACTCAGCCTTTGCTGTGTTTAGCTCAAAGGGACTGCTGAGAACATAGCTACACTGGCTACCCAGTACAGACAACACCGTATCAGCTACTCAGGGGTTAGTCAGGTAAGTGCTTTCAACCTTCAGTGGCCTAGCAGAACAAGAACCACCAGATAAAAACAACTAAATCGTGACCAGGTACACAAACCTAGAGCAGCATTTAATTTGTGGGGCACAGTAAGTTTGGGGTCAAGGAGAGCTTATGCAGCAGCAGGTCTCCAGCTGCATCTGCTCTAGGAAGGGGTTGATTTGACAGAAAGACCAACCCTTCACCAGTTAGAGGATGGCAACATACACCAGGAAACAGTGGTTGCCTCTCAGAGGGGGAACACTGCTCTGCCCTTGCCACTTCAGTCTGAACCACAGAACTGTATCCAAGCACAGACCCTCAGCACATACTACAGTGGTCCCAGCAAAGGGGACAGTGCACTTGAGTGGCTTGGGGTCACTCGATGTCTGTGATACCAGGCTGGGAAACAAACCAATCCAAGCCCTTCTACATTCTCCTAGAAAACACTTCCAAGAAACCATTTAGGTATGTACCAGAGCTACAATTCCAGAGGAAGAGACAGCCAGTCAGGATTCCTGGATCTAGGCCACACCAGAAAAGTTCAGATAGATGTACCAGATAATGACTGAAGATACTTCATAATCATAGTAAACAACTGAACACCAAAGGTCCATTCCTCAAGAAAGCTACTCCAAAGCCTCAGCCAGGGTTTTGATGAAAATCAGTGGAACAGGATGACTCTGCCACAGGTCTCCTCTGTACAGCTGCAGGCAGCCAGGCAGGAGAAACACTTGTGAACTTTCTGTCAGCAAGAGAATGATAGAGCAGGGAGAAGTGTTGTCAAGAAACTGAAAAAAAAAAACCAACCAACAAAGGGAGTGCTGAAACAACATGCTCCCATTACAGCACAGGTTAATGGAGACCTAAAGCACACGCTGCAGAAATTAATTTTCTCCTCACTATACCTAAAAAAACAACTACATTCTCAGTTCTGTCACTATATGACAGCAAGAGAAAAACTGCCTTTATCCTAACAGCCTCTCAAAGGCCAAAACCAACCCAAAGTGCTTCTGAAGATAAATTAATGGTCCCAAGGCAAGTGAAGAGGTGGGACAACACCAAGTAAGTGCCTTTAATTTTCAAGTGTCTGATTTCTGTTGTCTTCCAATCACACAAACCTGGTTAAGCGCTGGAAGCTCTCCTGCTTACTCCAGCTTCAACTGCACATTAACCCTGTCAGAGGGGCTGGTAAGTTCCAAGAAACGAGCAGGGCCCAAATGTCTGCTGTCTTGCAGCAACCTGCAGGGCTGCTGCTCCATTTGCTTCAGTGGGCATTTGAGCACCTGGCTGAAGGCAGCCAACTGCACAAGGGTTATCCTCCCTCCTTCCAGGAAAGGAAGCGAAGAGCAGCTAGGACAGCCATTCCTGCACAACTGACCACTCCCCACGTGCTAGGGCTAGCATCCTTAGCACAGTCATCAGGCCAAGAATGAATCCAATCTTCAGACAGGGATGTAAAGCTGCTGTTGCTATTACTGTCTCAGACATCTAGAAGACATAGGATGCCTATCCGATGAGAGCAGACAAGCTTCATACCAACAAGCCAGTCCTGAGACTGAAAACGACATTGCATTAAAGCAGTGATAGGAATAAAAGTTCAACCCCCTTTCAGGAATAGATTCAGTTCTGTTTTTCTAGCTGTAACCAAGATGCACAGTACAGCTGAGGAAACAAAACAGTAACAAGTTATTTTGGATACCGTTTTGTAAAGAGATGCATGGCCAGTTATCTAACCTTGGGAACACTGATAGGAGTAGGCTCTGAGAGAGAGCAGCAGAGCACTTGCACAGTTATTTAACTGCAAGCTTTGAGCAGCTTGCATCATCTGTTAGTAAATTTCCAGGAGTCTGCTATGTCAGCAGCTTATGCTGCAAGACACCTGGAAGAATTTGTGAAGTGCCACTTCCCCTGGGTACCTCAGGATTGTTCCCTCCTCTAGCCACTAACAGACAACCATGAGGACAGTTAGAGGAGGTATTTCTACAGCTATACTGTTAATTACATTAATTGACAAAAGATCTGACTCAACTGCTGTAGAGCTTTGTGCAAGCTGGGCCTCCTACTCCCCATAACAGGGATGCCTTATCCTTGGGGAAAGGCTGTAACAACAGAACTGAGTCACCTTACACACAGTAGGCTACAACTTGGACATAATCTATGCCAGGACAGCCTACTGATTTCAGTATGATCTGCCTACCCTGGCAGGCTTCATACCAAGGAGTCATTACTCTGAGTGCTTAGAAAAGCTGCATACAGCTTGCTCAGGTATCAAGAAGCAAGGCATGAAAACCAGGCATTTAAGCAACATTAAACATAGGGTCTTCTGTGCAAGTTAACACAGCAAGCATGTATGAGATCCATGGACAGAAGACCATGATTGACACCTGTGAGATCAAAGGAAACTCTGAATATAGAAGCACCTTATTAGATGGGCAGCAGAACTGAGGATATTAACTCTGTCAAACTGTGGTGACGCTCCCCACTGCAAAGTGTTACAGCAACAGAGCCAAGGGACAACAGCAGAGCTCCGAGCAGGGAACAGAAAAAGCAGGGCTACAGAAGCATGCCAGAGCACCAAAGCCCTTTTCCTCCCACCCTCACCTTACAGCAGTTCACTGTTCCCCACCACACGGTGCTGCACAGCTTGCAACTCCAGTTACAGCCCACGACCATGTGCCAGGTGGTCCCACACAACTGTGCCACAGCAGCGCAGGGAGCTGGGGAGCTGAGGTCTACAGCTGCAGGATCTGAGGTTTATTAACATTCAACTAATTAAGTTGAGGACAGGAGAGATCCACATAATTTGTGGTTTGTCCCGGTCAGGAAGCCAAGCATGTGGCAATCTGCAGTACAAATATTAGTAATCTGTAAAATTAAGTACCATGTTTCCCAAGAGCCAGGATCATATCTAACTGAAATATAGCACACTCTCCAAAACTGCTGTCTGACAGGACATGTGTCTCTGGGAAGCACAGTCTCTCCTCCCAGACTATTCCATCTGAGAGACAGCTTTAGAAGTGCTCCCTGTTCAAAGTTAAGGGAGAGAGTTCATATACTATGGCAGTGCAGAAGGAAACTCCTAGATATAACTGGTTTAGGTGTTTTGAATGAGCTGGTAAATTTTGCACAAAAGCATTGCTACACCCAAATTCTGCAGGTGCTTAGATATGTACGCACACACACAATTTCAGGAATTAGTCAAGAATGCATTTGGAAGTTGAGTACCTCCATCCAAACTAAAACCACCCTTCAATTTATTGTCTTAAGGACTCCAGCTCGATCTCTCTCTTTGCTCACTTCTGCAGCAATCTTGAAGTATGAGCATGACTTAAGGGAAATTTGAACACGGTATAAATTTACACAATCACTAGAAGCCTCACAGTACCAGATTGCTACTTCTTCCATCAGGAAGTTACATTCTAGGCTGTTCTGTCCTTTGTCTATCTAGCCAGACTGAAGTAGTAGCCATCCTCGTTACGACATGTAGCGCACTGAACACTGAGAAAAGCACGATAGCATTTAAAGTTAGAGATGGCTTCTGGCAAGCAAATGATCTTGCAGCTCCCAAGTCCAGGATGTAATCAGACAATGCTCAGGAATCTGAGAACTGTTTTGTGGTTTAGTTCAGCAGCTCCTGCCAGATGACCAAATTTGCCTTAGGTTTTGGTTCTTCCACATTAGGTGCAAGAAGCTTCAAAACATTACATTATTTGACAGTTCCTTCACGTTTCATTATTTGACAGTTCTTTTACGTTTCATATATACAATGTATATCCTCTGTGCATTAGTTATCAGAACAGTCATTAGTTCCTGTTAGGCATGTATGTCAGAGCAATAGAGCACAAAGAGCAATGGCATGGAATAATTGCTTCTGAAGCTTTAAAAAGCTATCAGTCTGACTGTGGTAGGTGGTAAGCCAAACTCCATCCCATGATGTCCCACTGTCATTTTGAGTGTTCAGCCCCTTAACAGAGAGGGAGACTTGACCTGCTGGCTCTCTGAGTGTGCCTGGGAACAAGACACTAGACAAGCTGAACCCAAGAGCAAAACAAGACAACTCAAAACTCTGGAGGAAGACTACACTTCAAAAACCCAAACCTACAACTAAACCTAAGTTTCCCTATAATTAGGCCAAACCAGCTGTCCCCCTTCCCATCCCTGTTCCACTTGCTGTTAGCAAGTGCTGCAGAGAACAGTGCAGCCTCACAAGGTGAACAACAAACATCTGCTGCCTCTCAAGGCAAGAAATACAACCTCAACACACACAGTTAAGCACAACTGCACTCTAAGGAGCACATGAGCTGGAATCACAACACCTGAACTTAGTAATTTTCAGTATCTTGAGAACAGTGGCCCAGATCTTCATGCTCTGGTACCTAAAAGACTATCAAGTAACAATTCAGATGTGTTGTTAATCACCCTGCTTTCTGAAAGTATTTATCAATACTAGAAAAATTAGACCACCTAAGCAGAAACTCCTTACTAAGAAAATTAACTTGCTTCTTTTATCAATGACACTTCACCATAAAGCCAGCTAAGAAATTTATCCATAAATCTCACCTGTAAGAGGAAAAAGGAACTCTTATCTTTACATTTTAGATACTGGAACATGCAGAAACCGTGCAGAGACTGGAGTTGTTCCATGACAGAACATGCAAAGTTCCTCCTTCAGCAGATAGTGCTGAACTATTTCCTGCCTGCATTTATGATTGCAGCTCTACAAAAACCCTAGCTCTTATCTTCACCACTTAGAGACACAGGAAAACAGCAACCAAAGGATCAATCGAAAGAGCCAAGAACTGCAGTCAGTGCTTCCCAGCAAGAGACACTCCACTGGCAGCCTACCGACCCTGCTCACTGGACCTTGACGTGTTACACAAGACAAGGCAGCCATAAGCAGCCACACTCAATCAAGAGCCCTGGCGAGTTTGGCATGAATCAGCTGTGGTACGGGTGAACAGGCTCAGAGAGCCTCAGTACAACCAGCCAACAGAACACCATCCGCTGCACCTTTTAAATAAGAAAGGCTGTTAGTAACTTGAAGCCAAGTGTGTGGAGAGAGCAGAGACAGAATATGTCACCATAGGCCTGCCCATGTCACAGCAGAGCATGCACAGGTATTTCCTAAACCAGCACAGACCTCCTGCACACATTCACTCTATGAAAACCTCAAAGAACTTGGAAAACCTGGGCAAGGGCTTAAGCACAAGTTGTGGCTTCTGAGCACGCTTACTGCAGGAGGCTACACTGCCTCTGTGGCCAGGTGTGCAGGTTTTCAAGCCTACTAGCTATTCACAAGCTTCCTGCAATCCTACAAACAGCATTAAGCACCAGCCAGTCTTAACACCATTGAAATGAAACTTTTACAGTTCAGTTTTCAGCACCAGGAGTTCAGATCAAGAAATGCATCTGACTGCTACCCAGCTATGCTTCCCTTCTATCTTTAAAGTTTCTCAGTGTTGCACAAACCACAGTGCAGTAAAACTGCCCAAAATATGCAAATACCACTGACACAGAAGTGATTCGCATCCTTGAAGTGTGTCACTACCGGCTAGGCAAGGAGATCTTTAAGACTGAAAGCAGCCAGCTGCCACCATTGTCCCCTTTATGTTCACCCTGCACATAACACATTAGTAAGCAGGGCTCAACAGGAGCGTAAGGAGTCCAGGCAAGCACAGACCTTGGTTCACGAAGGTATTTTCCTTCTGCTGAGGGGTTAGAAAAGAAGGACAAGACAAAGAGCAAACACATTTTAGCAAAGGAAAGGACTCATCTTTTGCCACTCACTGACCAGTGGTTACTGTGAAGAGACACCAAGAAAAAAAAAAGTCCTTACTTGATCATTCTGAAGCACAGCAGCTTAGCTAAGTGGGAACCTGAGGCTTCCAGACATTAAGTAACTTCACTTTTAGTCATCTACTTAAGAGCACCTGCCAGCTCTGCATTATCTACTTTTCTCTGTAAGTTTGCTTTGAGCACAAATTGGTGTTTCGTTAACCTCCATCTCTGGGTGATGTTTGCAGGAACTCTGTTTACCTTTGAACAAGTATACATAGCCATTGCTGCTACAGGATCAGGCAGCTCTCGTTTCAAAGTCTTTATCAGAGATCACACAAGACAACTTGATTTTCATGTCCAGGTCCTGGCTTCCAGCATGCAATCTGTTAACTTACAATCTGAACAAGCACTTGGTGTCACAACCCTTAACCAGCTGCTGCTGAAAGGATGCCTGAAGTCTCAGCACTAGAAAGATGCCCAGACAAACCCACAGCAATTTTCACTACCTTATCTTTCAGGCAGGAATGTAATTTCCTTTAACATCTCAGATACATTTTACAGAGTTATTCTGCACAAATTGTCAGTGCCCACTCACCCTTCCCTTTTAAGTTTTGATACAGCTTACCATCCTGTAGATGACCATCTTCTACAAAAATATCTTTTAAAACTTACTTGAATCAGGTATGTGTCCTTATGTCTAAACTTCAGAGAACTCAGTAGGAAAACACATTAATTTGCAGGGTATTAGATTTTATGTTTCTGTTCCCATGCTCAAATAGCCAGCCTACCTTGGCTAGCACCTCAGTTTTTCCTTCTGCAAGTGTATCGTTATAGATGCCAGCCAAGCCACTCTGAGGGATCCAAGAAACCTACAAGTACTGAGGGACAGGGTTGGCATGGGGGAAGAGGATATCATACAATGCAATTGCAAGGTTAAAGCATCTGCAATTAAGTCCAAGGCGGTCAGTGTAGCCCTGCCAGCAGAAGCAGGTAAGAGGCTGCAGACCAGGAGCAAGGACACCTGCTGCACTGGCATTTGCTGTGACAGAAGAGGGAGTCTCTGCCTCTCCTGTTGACCTCCTGCTCCCCAAAGCAGCACAACACTGACCTAGTTTTCCTTTGGGTTTGTAGCAGCAGCCACAGAAGAACCAAGCAGAAAGCAAGCCATGCCCAGAGATTTGGGGAGCTGTTCCTGTTCAGCCCATTTCAGAGCTGGATGACTGTTCCTCACCGGCCAGTTATGTGCTAAAAGCAACAGGGAAAGGAGACAAGCTTCCAGGCTCCCCCACAGAGAATCATTAATTCAGTCAGGTTATTCATATTTTTGAAAGTTGGGGTACAAAAGCAGCCTACACAGCATCTTCTAACAAAATTATGGTATATAATGGACTATTCAGAACCTACAAGTGGAGATTATATGGGGTCAGATTATCTGATGTACACTTGGCATTCAAGTCTGCCAAAAGTAATCACTGGCGTAAGAATAGAGCAACTGACGATATCAGATCACCAACTCATCCACAGAATTATCTTCAGTGAACCCCTTAGGGCAAAAACAGGTTTGGGGATAAAGAATTCTGTGCAGAGTCTCATTCTGAAAGAACAAGCCATTTCACAGAAACTTGCTCATGTAGTAGAGGAATTTGTTGGGGTTAACTGTGTTTAGATAAGCTCATGAGTAGGGACACAAGGACTAGTTTCCTTCTAGGAAAGAATCTATTCATAGCCTTTAATAGAAAACTTCAAATACTTTGAAATTAGCTGTTTTGCTGTATTAAAGGAAACTTCACCTTTTCCATCCCATAGATGAGGTAGTTTTCCACATGCAGTGAAAACTGAAGGCATGCTAAAAATATAGCTAAACTTTAATCTACAAGTCATGCGTGGTTTGTTGTCCTAAACAATTTCAGTCTTACACCTCTAATTCATTTTCTCCTCTATAGTAACTACAGTGCTAGAAGCCTTAGAGTCAAGTAGCCTTGGTGTGGGTTGCTCCCACAGCTCTTGTAGCAGTCAGGAAGAAGGTGACCAGTGTCAGGACAGAACTAAGACATTTTCTACCCTTTACAGTTTTTAAACCAACGTTGGTTAAAAAGCAGGTTTTGGTATCTTTGGCCAGACAGCTACCCATTTTAAGATCAATAGCACTATGAATTAATATGAACAAATGCAACTGGCCTTGCAGTCACATTTTTCCCCTAAACAGGACACTTATCAAGGGTTCCAAGGGAACAGACAAGGTGAAAAACACTTTGTCTTCATGCTATGAGCTGCTCTAGCCTTTCGTCTTTAAAACCCAGCAATTCAGAAGATAAATTAGAAAAAGAAGAGGAGTCTGTCAGCAAAACTGCTGGTAAACAGTTTTGATCCTTTCAGGAAAGGAGCCAGAAATTTCTCTCACACTGAAAAAAATCAACCTGTTTCAGCTTCCATGTTACATGAGATTTTATCCCTTTTGTCTGAATACAAGGCTGCTTAAAACAAGCAAAGCAGAAGGGAGAAGATGTACTATTGTGCTTGCCAAGCAAGTGCCAGGCGCAATAGATTACAACTCAGAGCAGCCCAAGCCAAACTCTGCCAGTGCAGTGCACAGGGTCCTGCTGAGAGCAGCACAGGCCAGCACCCGGCAGTACGAGAGCACCCTCATCTCACCCCAGAGCTTCAGATACCCCTACACAGAGGGAAAACCTGCAAGGCTCCTCCGTAGTATCAGGAGAATACAAACAGAAACATTACAGCTAACATGCTTCTGTGATAGTTATGACAAAGCCCCTTTATGAAAAATGACAGATAACTGGAAAGCATTTGCTACCCGATTGCCAGGTCAGGCACTGAAGATCACCCTGCCTCCCATTAATCAGGAGGAGATTAGTTAATATTTGAGTAGGCTGTTACAGCTCAAGGCACAGTATCAAGTGCACTGTGCCATGCTCTCAACCAGACCCCTTACGAGGAAACAGGTAAAGCTGAGGACAAACACATGGAAGAGATTGTTACAGAGCAGAATACAACACATCCTCACATGGTCTTTACAGTGGCCAGTCATGGTGTTTTAGGAAGTAACAAGAAAGTTCCCAGCATTTTGGCAAAGAACAGAACAAAACCATGAAAGCAGCCCAGTTCTCTGCTATGTTACCATATCCACTGAGCTCATACATGAAGCTGTACAAGTCAAAAACTGTTGGCTTTCATGATTTCACATAGCTCTCAGCAGCCCAGCTACCCCATTATGTGCCTAAGTATTCCCACAGTGGAAACAGCTGTTTCAGAAGCATTGGAAAGGCAAGAGACCCCAAAAAGTTCCTCAAAATGCCACCCTGGTGGTACATCAGCTTTTCTGACTGATGTTAATGCTAGCTGGCCAAGCTCAGTACACCTCTTAACCAGTCACAAGAAGCCCTTCCACACTGTGAATGGAACGAGGCCTAACAAGTACTTGGGTTTTTAGCATCATAAATGTTAACAGGGCTCAAGTGAAGCAGCATAGCAACAGCCAGAGGTTTTGGGCCTCTTGCCACATTTGAAGTAAACTCAACAACAGACACAGCAACAGTTTTGAGAAAGTGGTTATATTGCACCTCTTCCACCATTGCTACTAAGCAGCAGCCTTAAAATCACAGCTGTAATTCAGGCCCATTTAAAAGCTCTGTATCTTCCCTGAAACTTATTGAGCCATTCTGTTTTTTTCTTGGAGCTATTGATTACTGGGGTGGATGAGGTGATGGGGATTATTAACAACTGCCTCCCAGCCACTTTTCAGTGATGCCACAGCTTGTGACATCATGACTGTCTCCATGGCAACACAGCAACACAAATGAATCCAAATAGGAGGCAGCCAATTAGAACAAGAAAGCCCTTTTGTAGTTGGAACCATAGTAATTGACAGAAATAGGAGAAGCTTTATAGCAAGTACATAATTCCAATAACAAAAACCTTGCTTTTAGCTTGCCAGGTGAACCTAAAACCCCCAAACCATGGCCAAGTGTAAAAAAACCACCCTTCTAGATGGGAAACCCCACAATATCATCAGCTTCTTTCCCAGCTCTAAACACTGAGCACAGCCTGGATCAGACAGATCATTTTCCCTCTCCTCTCACATCAAGTTCTCCATTCCACTGTAGCCTGCCCACATGCTTAGGAGGCTTCTCAGCCTGTCTTGCTCAAGCAAAGCCTCCCAAGTGCCTTTCAACTGGCTACAATTAGCACGCATGTGTGTCTAAGGGGACCACACAAAATAAGCCAACCCAAGGCCAGTCACTAAATCCATAGTCACTCATGCCAGCTAAGACTTCACCATCAAGGATGAAGCACATTCAGGATTTGAAATAGGCGGTATGAACAAGGTCTGGACCCTCCATATATATATTATCTTGTTTTGAATCTCCACATCAATAGCAGACATACAGGAGCAATCTCTGCTAGCATAAGCTAAATTGTTACAGTGCTGTTGGGGTAATGTTAATCCAAATCTGACTCCCTGACCAATTTCCACCCTACAGCGCATGTTAATCAAGAAGCACTTGCTGTAGTCCCAGAGATAACACTACTGCTGTACTGCTCCATAGTGGCCAGGAGCAACACAAAGCTAGTAGGAAGTCTGCAGGGTAAAGCAGGTGTTTAGAGTGCACTGCAATCAGGCTTTAAGCCTGGGGCATCTCTACTTTGTCTACGGATTCAGCTCACTAAATACTAGCTACATTTACAGCATTTTTCTTTTCTCAAGCAAGTCTAAAAGCTGCAGCAGTCCATGAAGAAGCTAAGGCTATACTTTCCAAGAAAGCAAGCTTGAAGGTGTAAGCTACAGCATGAAGTCAGGCCACTTGTAGCGGGAAGAGCTGCACCCAGCACAGCGTCACTGAACACACTCATGACTGATGGTCAAACCTCCCAGGGTAACACTGCTCCCCAGACCTGCAGTGAGCAGACCTCTATTCTGTTCCTCTCCTGCGACTTGATGGGAAGAGAGGCACATCACTTTTGGCAGGGGAAGCAGAGCACATAGGTCCCTAGTACAGGCAAGCTCATGGTGTGTGGAGGCTGGGCAGTAATCAGGTTAGCAGCTGTTTTGTGATAAGGGGCACAGCTGGCTAAAACTAATTGAGCCAGCTTAAAAAAAAATGCTGAAAAGCATCACACCATAAGAACTAGCATAAAATAGATTTAACAGGTACCCTCAACAACTGCAGCATAACCAGTTCTCAAGCATAATCCATCCGAGTGAGATTCTTTGTACACTACACTTTTAATAGCTCCTACCTCAGTCTGGTAAAGTTATTTCACATGGAACAGCAGGCCTTGAGTTAAGGCTTTAACAATGACTAGGGCTCCTGCTAGGATTCACCCAGCCATTAAAAACAAGCCATCCTGTGGCACACTTCTGAGAAGTGGGACAACAGGGCTCCTCAAGCCACTGTCACCTGTGAACACAGCTGGTTCAAACAGCAGATGCACACATTCCTGCACACTTTTGTCTGCAGAACAGCACCTGAGCAGCAGCTCTGGCTCTTACAAGCTAGAGTTCTACCCTTTGAAAAGGTTTTAGTTCATTCTTTACTTTGTTCTGACCTCAGTGCTCCTGATACATGAACTTATTCACCCTTATTCAGAAGCTGTCTGAACACATAACACCACCCATACCCAAAGCATGTTTTCTAACAGAGCAAGAACTAGAAGAGAGCAGAAAACATGATTTTCTGTGTGAACCGTGAGGCCTTGCAGCACTAGGAAAAGCCATTAGCTACAGAAGGGAAAGAAACCCAAGAGATTCAGAAATGACAACTGTGGAAATAACCAGCCTGTAGTTATTTTTAGAGCTGCCTCCCCCAGCACCCAAGATATTCAGAGCCCTTGAAAAACATAAATCAAAGGTAAGTGCACAAACAGCAGTGACAGAAGAAAGCAGACAGTGCTTTAAAGTCTACTGCTGTCACAACACCAGCAGCCTCAACGGCTGGCCCAGTTCTGTCCTTTGATTCGAGGCGGCCTCATTAGCCTGAGCTGTGTTTTGCTCTGCCACCGCGACAAGCGCGTCCCCGGCTGCGGGGGGCGGCCGGGCCCTGCCGTGGGACAGGGCCGCGCCTGCGGGGGGCGGCCGGAGGCGCTCCCACACGGCTCTGGGAGCCTGCCGGTAGTGAACGCCCGAGGTGACGGGTCAGGGAGGGCTCCATCTCGCTCCCCTTCCCGCCCAGCCGCCTCCGCAGAGAGTCGACGAGCAGCACAGCGCCCACCCGCACCTGACGGTGGTGACTCACCGGGGCACCGGCCCCGCTCCGCGGCAAGAGGGCGGCCACCGCCGGCGAGAGGCTGTCGCCGGTCGGGAGCGCCCGCCTCGCACCGCACCGGCGGGCTCAGCGCTCCCCCTCAGCAACCAGACCAGAGCGGCAAGGGCGGGAGGCCGGGGCGGCTCCGCATCAGCGCCCCCCGGCCCTGGCGGCAGCGCGGCCCGGCCGCGCGCCTACCTCGCCCTACGGCCTGCTGCAAAGAGCGGCGGCCGCAAAGCGCGGGCGGCGCGACCCGGGGGGCTGCGGCCACCTCCGGCCCGCGCTGCCCGGGGGCACGGCCGCGGTGCTGGAGCCACGCAGCATCGGCAGCACCACCAAGGTGTCCCGCGGGCTCCCGCTGGGGCCGCCGGAGCAGCGCGATCCGTCAGTTACACAGCCATGAGAGCGTAACCCGCATGCCAGCCCCAGGCATGCCCGGCCCCCTCCTGCTTAGGGGCCCGGGCTCCAAACGCACTGCTTGCAGATCTGCTCAGCCCTGCTGCCACACAGACACTGTCCCCCTGAAGCACCACACAAACGAACAGCCCAAGCGGGACACTGCCAGCCACCGCGGGTTGGAGGGGGCACAGGCCTGTCACCGACAAGTGTGCCCATGGCCGCGTGCGACGGGCGCAGCCAACTAGGAACAGTGTCTGCACCGGTAGTTACACAGGCAAGACGAATGACGACAGCTACCCGTACGAGCTTTATGCTTCCCTTCCATGACATGATGATTTCCCCCTGTCCACCCGATTCAGTATTGGACTCGAGCAAGAACGACTCCAGTGAGAGCAGGGCTGTAAGAGCCTGCTTTGGCAGCCTCCCCTTCACAACACGGAGCATTCCGCAGCACTCATCTCCAGTAAGCACGTTAACAGACCGGCGATAAAAGCTAATGTGCAGCATAATACCACTATTAGCAGCGGCCGCCTCCAGAATGCCCTAGAAGATTGCAGGGTGACAGTGAGCTGTAGACATCAGAGCCTGGTGCCAAGTGCAAAGGCCAACAGCAGCAGTGCCGTGGCCAAGGCAACAGGCTGCTAGTAAGCAGATCTCCGCTTACCAGCATCCAGGATTTCCCTGCTCAAGACCTTGCTCCTGGCACACTGCAAACTTGAGGGTCACAAACTCAAGGTTTTGACTCAAAGCAGCTACTTTATCCAGGACCAAAGCTCAGGAGGTGCAAGCACTGTCCGGCACCCTTTTACTTCCAGGGTATAAGAATAAGCAGCTGTTCAGACACTGGGAAAAGTTCTAAGCTCTATTCTACTAGTATCTATCTCCCTAAAACCACCTTTTCCCTTGGAAAGTCCCAGTCCACACTGTACAAGGCTGGGCATTACACCAGCTCTGCATTGCCAGGGAGCTTGTTTTGCTCAGAGTAGCAGCACCAAGAGGCCAAAATTCCCAGCCTGGGTCTGCTGCTGGAGCAGCAGGTCAGACAAGAAAGCACTGGTAGCCATTCAATAGAGCGCACCAAAACCTGGAAGAGTTCCTGGACAAAAGTGTCATGACTCAGGACCCCATGTTTGGGCCAAGCTGAGAGACTCAGAAAAGCCTGAGGGTTCAAACAAGGAAGAGAAGTCTTCCCAACAAAAGTTACTCAAGTGACCTTACAAGAGGCAAGGGAGAACAGTTCTGCAATAGTATGCTGGCTCATGAGCTACCCTGACACACGCTGTTCTCCACAAGAGCAACACTGAGTAATCTGGCAGCCAAGCAGGCAGTGGCATGGCTCCTAACAAGGACTTTCATACTTAGAGACAACTCCACAGTAGCCTTTGGGACACTTTCTCTAGCTTCAGACACAGATAGTTTTCTCATGCATAAAGCCAAATTTCAACTTTAAGCTGTAGATCTTACCCTGGGTAGAAAATTTGAAGCTTGGAGATCCCTCTTGAGCACAGCAAATGCCCTGCTGGGGCTCTCTTCAGTTAGTTCCTCAACCACTCCCAGAGTATAAAAAACCAAGGCAAATAGTTCTTAGAAATTTGACTAATCTTACAACAACTTGCAATAAAAAAAATCCCTTTTATCAACTCTTAACTACCTTTCAGCTTTCATCAAATATCACCTTGTACTACGACAGCACGTCAGTAGAAAGGCATATGCAATTTCTAATCTGTTTTAATTCCAGCTCTGACAGACTTGCAGTACAAGTAAGAATTTACCTTTGAAACATTCACCACTGAAGTTTCTTGGCCACCTTCAAACTGGAGACACAGTAGCTTAAGCTTTGATCTCTTAGAACGAGCTTCAGAAGAAAAGATCATTGCAGTGAAACCTGGATGTCTTAATGAAGAGTACTAAATAAGATCAACAAGACTGACTGTCAGCATGTCCTTGATGTGTTTAAACACCAGGGCTCATGTTTAAAATTCATGCATCTTTACACTGTTTCACTTTGAGCACTACTGTCTTGATGTCTTGATGCAGCAAGCTACAGCCTGTCTCAGGTGAGTCCCTTTTAAAGAGACTCTTCATTTTCCTGGTGTTGCCAGAAGAGCTGAATAACTTAGCCCCCAGAGACCATGTACAGCAGTGAGGATAACCAAGTTCCTGTGTGCAGGGTCTGTCAAGATGAAGCTGCAGCAGGCAGGCTGCAGTACTCACACCCCGCTACTGGACAACCTATCGCATCCTAGTAGGTCTGTGTGCCCCTCTGTGCCTTTACTGGCCATTTCACAGCGCCAAGCCCACCACCAAGAACCCCAGGGGGAAGTAGGAGAGAACCAGAACTCAGCTGTCTTCCTTCACAGTATTTAAATGCTGCAAGGAAATTCAGGTAATACACAGCTGTCCTCTACAGAAATTGAAAAGTCTCTGGTCCCGTGCGACCATTACTTCCCCCAGGACTGCTTGTCACCTACCCTTGATCACAGGCTAGCAGCCCACACTGCTGGTACTGCCCTACCTTATGCTGCCCATAAAATTGGAGACCATACTCACATGGGCAGATGTATCAGAGCGCTTATCTCTCACTGTTTTCAGTGGAAATTGCAAATGCTTTTGAAATGGTGCCTTTACTTGCCATATCCTGGCAGCTCAGAGAAGTGAAGCACAGGGCTAAGGCCTAGGTCAGGACTTCAGCTGTGGGGCTGCTGGTTCCTCTTGCCCACTGCTTCTCCAGGGGATACACGGTTGCCTTAGTACACCCATCTGCACCAAAGAGCCAGCAATTCATTACCTTTGCAAGATAAATTGAAGCAGACAAATTTTTCACTCTCCTCATTAACTAGCCCATCTGCAAATGGTTTAACTTCCACTTGTTTAAAGGCAGCTTATGTCAAACAGCCTGGTGTCATTCTGTCCCCCACTTCTCCCTCTCTCCAGGTGGCAGGCTGGCATGGAGACCAGGTTAGAAGGGAAGGATAAACTCATTCTTTTGTGAGCTTTTCTGGAGGGACCCGAGTTCACCATTCTCATCCCCAAGCCCAGGTATAGCCTTCACAGAACTTTTATCTGACAGCCTGAACTCTAATTGCCTTTCAAAGCAAACAGCAATCATACTTAGTATTTCTCCCCTCCCTTTTTAAATCTGCTCTGATAGGAAACACACTGACAACTTTTCACTGCAGAAATTAGAGTGGATTTTTCTTGAACAAGGCCACCCGCCTGCACAGCCTTAATCCTTCCAGCTCACATATGTTACTGTAACTTGCACTGCACTGAATCCAATTATGCCTCCCCAATCCATTAAAAAAATATTTGAGGGTGTTGCGCAGGTTGCACAGAACAAAAGTATCAGCTGAGGAGACAGAAAGAAGCCTTGCTGCAGCACAGCTTTGCAGCCTTACTTCTGCAGGTAAGCACATCGTGCATTAGTAGGAAAATACAAGTGTCACAGAGTGACTTTTACAGGGTCCATTGAATAGTTCACTCCAAACTACTTGAGTCCAGACTCAACAGGAAGAACTACATGGGAGACGAGAACTGACATACAGTTATTTGTAAATGCCTGGCAGTTATTAGTTATCCATTAAAAGCTTTTTAAATTATATTGCTCTGGCAGCATGTACAGCTAAGAATGAGCTCACGAATCAGCAGGTCTCTCATGCATTACACATTAGGCTGGAGCAACAGATGAATAACCTTGAGCTAAGTAGTCAGAAGTGTCCACAAATCTAAACTGCATGCACAGATGAAGCAACCGAGCATCCAACTACTGACTCACACACAGCTGCAAAGCTAAACACAAGCTCTCCCCAGCAGCTGACCATGTCTGCCCCATCAGCTAGAGGGCTGGGACACCAGCTACAGCTGATCAAGTTCCACAAAGGTACCTGTTGGCCTCTGAGAGCTCTGTGCTTTACCACATCCCACTGTATTCTCAGTATTCTCCAGACAGCCAATCCACATGTAATAGAAATCAAGTTCTTCCATCACCGCCTTTGCTGACAAGGAACTGGCAGAAGCTGCACAGGGTGGCCTTGTCCTTTCAAAACTGGCACACTGCATAGTAGTTACACCCCAGCACCTCAAGGGCCAGATCACAGATCTTGGGGCCCCTGGCTACACCAAAAACTCTTACACTGCCACTACAGAAGCAGAATAGAAGATGCTATAGATGCCAAAACAACATGGAGCGATTTGGCACTTGCACCTTAAAGTGAGCTTGCTTTTAGGTCATCCATGACTGCAACAGGTCAAATTCTGCACACAGCCTTCTTCCAAATACCTGGGTACCACTGCAGAGTACACACACACAAGTTATCTTAATCTGAAAGACAAGTAGGCTAGGTCTGATGGCTAGTTAGGCTTACTTCTCTCCACACGTTCAAGAATGCCTAACTTCATAGCACCAAACTCCCATTGGAAGAGCAATTACCAGCTAAGTAATCTGGACCCTCTGGAGTCAAGTCTGCCAACTTACACGACTTGGCAATGTGGCTTGTTATCATCCCACATGATTGGAATTTATTTTAGGATCTGATGCCACATGCTGGGGTTTTTTTTCTCTCTTTTCTTCTTTTCCTCCCCCAAGTGGCAAGTTACAGCCCAGGATTCAGAGATCCTAATTCCATTCCCATCTCAAACACACATTTCCTGCACAACCTGGGGTCAAGGTCTGTGCAGAATAAGTAATATTAAACCTATCAATAGCACCCTGGAAATAAGCTTTCTTTCTGAACATC
Source organism: Falco peregrinus (assembly GCF_023634155.1). Classification (NCBI taxonomy): domain Eukaryota; kingdom Metazoa; phylum Chordata; class Aves; order Falconiformes; family Falconidae; genus Falco; species Falco peregrinus. Next base: position 38,094,671 of record NC_073729.1, on the reverse strand, counting down.
TCAACAAAGCCTGGAGTGGAAATTAAGTGCTACGTTTACTTACTGCTCAGAACCAAGGGTAACATCCCCACCCTCCAGCACTGCACACCGATGGCCCGAGCGACAGCTGCGGCTGCATGCGAGGCAGGGGCATTCAGCCGAAACCCTCCGGCAGGGCTGGGGGCTCCACAGCAGGCAGCATCCGTGACTCCCAGGCTAAAAAGAGACTTTTCGAAGCCTGCTCTGGCCAGGAGGCACCAACTCACCGCGCTGCTATATGTCACCCCTCGGCAGCGCCGGGCGCAGGAGGGTTGTGCCTCACCCAGACAATGCCCTGCTCCCCTCGAGGGGAGGGCCAGGCCGCCCGCCACCCCAAAAGCGAGGGTCAGCGGCCCCGGGAGAGCGCGCGGTCAGCCAGGCCCAGTCTCGCTCCCTCCAGCCCCCGCGGGGCCCTCAGGGACTCTCGCCCCGGCCGGGGCCGCAGCCCGACCCGCCGCGGGAGGCCGGGGCCGCGGGCAGCTCCCGGCGCCGGCGGGGGGACAGGCACCGCTCCCCGCGGGACACCCCACCCCGGAGCGGAGCGCGGAGGAAGCGGGAGCCCCCCCGCCACGCGGTTCGGCTTGCGGAGGGTCGGGACACGCGTGGGAAGCGGAAGCGCCACCTGCGATCCCGGCGGGGCGGCGGGCCCGGCAAGCGGCGGCGGCGGCAGCAGCAGCAGGCAGGGCGCGGCACCCCCGCCGCGGAGCCATGCAGGGCCCGGCCTCCCGCCCGCCCGCCGCGCCCCGGGCAGTCACTCACATTGCTTGAGGAGCTCCAGACACAAAGCCATGGGAGACACAAAGGAGGGGCGGAGGGGACCGGAGAGACGCGTGGGGGGGGGCGCGGGGCGGGGGCGCCGGGCCCGGTCTGGGTGTCGCGGAGGGGAGGACGGGGCCGTGCCCGGCGGCAGGAGAAGGAGGTGGAGGAGAAAAAGGACGTGCCGCGGACTGGGGCCGCGCCGGCTGCTCCTACGGCCGCAGGCGGAGGAGGGAGGAGACGCGCGGATCCGCCACCGCACTCACCGCGCCCGCCTGCCGCTCCGGCTGCGCGCTGCGGGCGGGGCCGCGCCTTAAACCTCGCCCCGCCCCGCCCCGCCCCGCCCCGCCCCGCGCGTCACCGCCCCACCCCGCGCAGGCGCGGCCCCGCCCCGCGGCGCTCCCACGGCAGGGCGCGGTGGCGCGTGTCCCGCCCCGCTGGCCCCGCCGCCCCCGGTCCGCTGCCCGCAGCGCGGCGACAGGGGGAGGCCTGTCAGCTGAGCGGGACCCTCGCGCCCTCCCGCGCTGCAGCCCCCGGGGCGGGCGGCGGGAACAGAGGCGGCGGCTGCCGCTCGGGCAGCGGGGCTGTGCGGGAGAGCCCAGCGTCGCCGAACAAAGCGGGTGCCTCGCCCACTCCCACGCGGGAGCTTTGTCTCCTTGTTATGGCCGCGGGCAGCCACGGTGACGCGTCCCGCAGCACGGCCCCGTCTCTCATCCACAGGCGAAAATGGATTTGGCTGAAAGACACACCCCCACACACACCCCGCCAGCCACGTTCCTGCCCCGGCAGCGTCCGCACCTGCTGCGGGACGGCCCTGCGCCGCGCCGGACCACGCACGTGGGAAAGGCGCCGGGGAAGGGGCTGATCCCCTGGGTGGGTGTTTCCCACGAGTGACAGATGTGCCAGCCGAGCCCCCCCCGATGGGAGAGGGAACGGAGCCCCCCCCCTTTGCCGGGCGCTGCTGTGCCTGATGCCTGAGCTTGGTGCCCCCCCGCGAGGCGGCCCGGTGGAGGGGGGCTCTGCGGGACCCCAAGCCGTGCCGGGACGGGGGCACCCTGGGCACCGCTGCGCTGCAGCAGCACCCAGCGCCATCACCCTGTCTCGAGCTGGGGCAGCTGGGCCAGGCTTGAGGCTCCCCAGGCTGCAGGGCTGGGGCACACCCCTGTGAGGCTGGAGCCCTGCTGCACGGCGGTCTGACCCGGGGCAGGGGCCTTGCGGCACGGCGGTCTGACCCGGGGCAGGGGCAGCGGGTGCCTGCGAGCCCAGACACAGCTCATGGTGCTGCCTGCAGAGTGCATGGCCTCGGCACGGCTGGTGGCTTTGCAGGTAGCAGCATTGCCATGTGGCTCCTGCCAGGAGTGCATGTGGCACCCTGACTCCTCGCTGCTGCCATTAGCCCTCGGATGCTCTGATTTATTTATGACTTGCTGCGTTCAGTGGAGAAGGGCCGGTCTGCAGCAAGGAGAGATCAAAGCGCCTTGGGGAAACACTGCATGGAGCTGACACGCTGCTGGCTCCAGCAGCCAGGGCTAAGCCACCGCCACTGCCACCGCCCTCGGCATTCAGCACTGGTATCGCTGTGGATGTACTGCTTCTGCTCTCGGAAACAGGACAGCAAAGTGGGGCCAAAGGAGGACCCAGCAGAGAGCCAGTCCTGAGGCTTGGGACCTGCAGCCCAGGGCCTCTCCCCTCCACTGCCTGCCTACCAAGGAAAACAAGAAAACTTGGTTTCAGTTCAAGTGCTTGCGAGTGGCAAGCAGCTCTGTGCTGAGAGCCCCTCACCCACACAGGCTGTGAGTGGCTCTGCAAAGCTCTGAGCCGATCTCTTTCTGAATCCCCAGGAATACCCACGTCAGGGCTCAGTAGATGGAAAAAGGAATGGAGGAGCATGAAGGAGAGGAAAGGCAACCCAGAACAAGAGAAACATGCACAAAGAAATCCTCATTCGCCCATGCTGTCTGAAATCCTGCAAATGCCCGGGCCTGGGTGCATGGCCTTACTAAACCTCACCCAGTCCTGCTGTCCTGGCACATGTGTGTTTTAGCTAAGACTGTCATCGGTCACTGCTGAGCTGCTCCAGCAATGGCACAAGCCCCGTGGCAACAGAGGGAGGTGCAGAGGTGCTGATCATCACCAGCAACAGGGACGCAAGCAGCACCTGCGACTGCCTGGTGCAAGGGCAGCTCTGTGCTGACCTGGAAGGCAGCAGAGCCAGCATGCCGGGATGCTAGTAGCCCCCTCAGCCTGAGAAGAGGCCTTAGGTGAGTGCCCTACCTGTCACATTGCTCTCCAACCACCGTGGACGGCCTCATGGGCAGAGCACTAGACCATGCATGGGCTCCCTGCTGCTGCTCTCCCAGAGGCTCTGAGCAAGCTGAGGTACCCCTTGGTGCTTCGGTTTCTCCTTTTCTCCCACAGGGACGGCACTACTGATTCCCTTTCCTGCCATCAAGGCTGATAAAAGCAAACAACAAGAAGGACTTGGCTGTCTGTATTACCAAAGGAAAACACTGGCAGCTGCCTGCCTTTCTACTCCTTTGTAGATGGTCCCTGCTGGGAGAAGGCAGGCTTGGCCAGGACCTTGGAACCGTGCTCACTTCCCAGTACTAAGTCTGTGGGCAACTGCTTCCACCACCCCTGTGTCTGTTTGTATCAGCACAGCATCACGTGTGGGCTCAGCTCCCCCCTTCCCAGGGATCTGGGCAAGTGGCATTTCCATGGGGCTCAAACCCATTGCAGCCGTTCCTGGGTGGCAGTGACACACGTGTGCACAGCAGGCAGCAGAAAGAGAGCTTGCTGCGCTGGGTGCTGCCTGCAGTGGAGCTGAAACCTGGCAGCAAAGAGTACCAAGCGCAGCTTTGCCGAGGCAGAAGGACAGAGATATTTTGGTTTTGGCGGTGGAGCTGGAGAGCGGAGCGGGGTTGTGGCCACGGTACAGGCTTCCTGGGGAAAAGGGAGCGCTGTCTGGGCGCAGGGCTTGGCAGTGGAGTTTCCATAATAAGGAAAATATTAGAGGTGCAAAATGTACAGGTAAGTGTGGAGAGAAACGGTTGTCATCAATTTCTGTGTGTCCTACAGACATATGAATAGATCATGGAATGTGGATATGTACCTTTTTTTTTTCCTTACAAACACTAATGGAGCATGCAACAGAAATCTTTCCCCCCCTCCTCTCTCTCTCTCTCTCTCTCTCTCTCTAATCCCTTTCCTGCTGGTATGTCAGAGAAAGCTATTTCTGGAATGTGAAATCTAGGTCAAAAAGAAGGAGAAAATCTGAAGGGAATGATAACAGTCTCTCTCCTCAAAGGCCGTATGGGGTCAACTCTGGCTGATACAATTAGCAAAGGGGTCACAGTGGTGCTTTACTCCTCAGCTGTGGCCTCTCATGTGTGGGCTGAACAATGTCTCCTGGCCTGCTTTGTTTCTTGCTTTGCCTTCACACCGCTACTTTTTCCCCACAAAGAAGAAAAGGCCATGACAGCTGAGAGAGGAGCAGAGCTTGCCTTCCTACCCAGACACCAGCTAATCACCATGCACAGAGGAGGAGGAGGAGGAGGAGGAGGAGGTGGAGAGGGAGCAGGAAGGTTATCTGTACCTATCCCTCACAAGCCAGCAATATGTGACTTTCCCAGAAGCTGTGGAAAATTGTCCCACAGCGAACCAACCCTTGGGGATTTGGCCAGCACAATGCTGCTTTGTGCTGTGGCACTGCATGGAGGTGTGCAGGCACTTTGTCTTTCCTTCACTAAACACAACGTTGCTCCCCCTGCAAGAGCTTCAGTGCTGGGGGACTGGGCTGGGATCTGCCTTCTCCCAGGGCAGGGCAGGGTTCCCAGCACAGCAATGCTCCTGGGAGCCATCTCTCTAATTTAGTGATGAAAGGGGGGAAAAAAGCGATACAAAAAGAAGACAGAAAGGAGGTTGGAGGCACAACTGTCACTACTTTGGGGAGTATCTCTCCTAGGTAGTGCTCTCACATCCAGCCTGGGCTTGGCAAAGCTCTGGCATATGGATGGGCACAGGGTGTGTGTAGTAGCCCTGGCAGTTTTTATGGGAGTGCTGGTGGCTTTCAAGGATGAGCCTCATGCCTGGCTCTGGTTGGATCAAGGCTGGGCTGGCCTGAAGGGCTAGACTTTCTTGAGCTATTTCTTCTCTGGGTTCCCATGCCGGGCTGGGGGTCTGCAGCCGGGGATGCCATCACGGGGTCAGCAGAAAGAACTGGCGAGTTGCTGTTCCCCGGGGCTCACACTCTCAGGGATATCTTAACTATTGGTAAGACAGATCAACAGAGACATCCCAGGCCTGGAGGAGGAGGCAGAGCTGGGTGCCCTGGCCTTCCCGGAAGAGATCTGGGCACAGGATAAGGAGCTGGGCACCTGGGCTTTCTGGGAACAGGCTGCTGAATCCCAGTACAGGATGCTCTAAGTAAGGGTGACGTTACCAGATGGCACAGGGAAGACTGGGAAGAGCTTGCATAGAAACTGGCTTGGTGTGAGCTTTCCCTGCTGTCACGGGTGTGCTGGCTGGAGACTGGGCTGGGGTCTCTGCACTGGGAATTCTCACCTCCTTTTGCTGTGCTTTGCTCATGTCTGCTTTCCTGTTTCCCATGGACTTCAAATATTCAGCTCTATATTGCAAGCAGTCTATTAAGCAAGCAATTCCCAGTGCTGCCTCTAATAAGAAGGAACTGGGGCTGGGGAGCCCTTTGTAATCCTCAGGAGCCAGCATGGCTGTCGGCTGAACGCCTGGCAATTAGATGAATATGTTTCACTGGGGCTTTTGAGTCTCCAGCTTTGCAAAGGCACAAAGCTTTGTTTAAGGTTGATCAAGGGCAGCTCATCATCTGTGTTGCTGGCTGTCAAATGGGAGCTAATTGCCTTGTAATGTGCGAGTGACACAGGCTTTGTGGGAGGAACTGGCTTGTCAGAGGTGTGACAGCTGTCAAGGTTCTTCAACCCGGCTGTGCTCCCCACACAGACCCAGACTGGCAGCCCTCCGTGAAATGGAGCTTGCTGCACCTCCTCATGCCCTCAGCTGGTGGCTGAATCCCTTTGCTTTGCAATTCAAGCCCCATGCCATCCTCAAAAAATAAGAAGCCTGTGTCAGCCACGTCTTTGCTGCTGCTGGTGCCCCATTTGGGATGTGTCCCTATGGAGAATAAACCAAATCTCTCTCAGGGACTGGGCATGTGATGGGAACAGTTCATCTGGGCTGGTGCATGGATGCTGGTGAAAGAGATTATCCATGGGAAGGAAACAGGTGAAGGCTGCCAGCTGTTTTACCCCAGAGCCCTGCGTGGAGCAGAAGCCATGAGTGACCATTAAACCTGCAGATGATGGTGCACCCACTTCTGTCTGTTGGTCCAGACTGATGACATCAAGCTGAGAGGTACCAGTTTGCTGCTTGGGAGGCCCTTCTCATACAACACCAACCAATTAAAGCCTCAGTGATGCACATTTGCAGGGGCAACTGAGCCTGGGTGCTGATTAAAGGTGTGACTGTCATCCAGATATGCCTCCTGCCTTCGCCATCACACACATGCACAAACACAGATGCTCCTCTCTGTTCCCCACCCCCTCCATCAAAAATGTTTCCCTCCCCAAGCCCCAGCAGCCAATGCCAAGGGCTGGAGGATGTTCTGGAAATCAGCAGATCTCTGCTGGGTCACATCAGAGAGAGGTGACAACCAGTTATTTTGAAAGTCCCCTTCTGTGCTACATCTGCTGTTTCTTTCTGGTGTTAGCCTGGTTTTGCAGCAGTGCTGAGCTCAGCATCAGCTGTACTGCCAGCAAGGAGCAGGGGCAGGCTTGCAGGGAGTGGGGTGAGTCAGGGTGGGAAGAGTGTGGGACAGAAGCAGAGTGGAGAGCGCAGTAGGAAGGACGGCTGGGGCTAAGCAAGCAGCCAGACTCTCCCAGAAGATCTCTTCCAGTCCCTGCCTCATCCTGTGGGCTTTAACTGTGATGGCCCTGGAGCACAGACCACTGCAGGAGAGATGTGAGGGTACAGGCATGTCTCTGGGTGGGAAGGCCTGGAGCTGGGCACGAGGGCTGCCAGTGCTCCCCTTTCCACTCCCCCCTCTGCTGGGATGTGGTACAGTGTGTCTGTAGTCCCACCATCAGTCCACTCCTGCGCTCCGGCAGCTTTGCCTGTGGCAGAAAGCCTGAGGCTGAACCCCCCGCAGCTCTGTGGTTCGGTGCCAGAGCTCATGGCAAGAGCAACCTGCCCTGCTGGACCTGACCCCAGCATCCCTGTGGGTGACAGGGCTTGCTGTCTGTCTCCACGCCACAGGCAGCACTGTACAGCTCTGGTGAGATGCCAGATTCCTCCTGCCAGCTCTGGTGTCTGCCTGGCATGATGTCCAGGTACCACCACGTCTAGGAGCACCAAGGCATCACCTTTACTAACCAGTTCCCAAAACTGTTCCCAGGATGGGACCTCTCAGCCCCTTGTGCCCGGCTTGAACCACCGGGGCTGGCCAGGAGCCAAGAAGGACACAGGCTGCCTTGAAGAAAATGATGCACTTTCCCCTCCGCCTCCCCGCCACACACTGCTGGCACTCACTGCTGTTGGTGGGCAGGGTCCTGCTGCCGCTGAGGCTGCCCGCCGGCGGGGGTGAGATGGACCGGACGGAGCCCGTGTCCTCTTCCTGGGAGCATCCCGCCTGGATGGCTCGGAGGTAGCTGTGGCTCCGGGAGCGAAAGTAGCTGGGCAGAGGCAGGTCCAGCACCTCCGCGGCGGCCGACTCGGCCTCGCTGTAGGTAGTGTCGCAGACCACCTCATACTGCTCCCCCAGCTCTGTCTCCGGCACCTGAAGGGGAAGATGGGCAGAGCCAGTCACCCCCTGTCTGCAGGCAGCCCTTTCCCATCCCCTCTCCCTGCAGCCACCCTGCTGCCACGCTGCGTGGTCTCGTTACGGCAGACGAGACTGGGAGGTGCAGTGGTTGGTGCTGGTGGGATGCAGGATGCTTGGGCTCTCTGCTGAGAGAGAGGAAAGAGGGGACCTTCCTTGGATGCGAGTGGGTCCCTGCTTGTGGAGGAGAGACTTACCGCCACAGTGCCTGTGAAACACCCCCTGTCTCTGATGGAGAGGCTGGGAGAATGTGAGGCTAAAATCCCTGTCCAGCCTGTGACAGGTCCCCCTGCCCCACCAGCACTGGTGGTAGACCCCAGCCTTAGCTGCGAGACCCTGCTAGGGCAGGCGTGCTCCTCCGTGCGGGGAGGTGGCCTGGCACTAGAGCAGGCTGTGGCACAGAGAGCGAAGGTGGGGGGTGCGGGCCACGCTTGACCAGGGACAGGCTGCCTGAACTGGTTCCCAGTGGCCCCATCAGGAACCAGTCCTAGCCCCATCCCTGGCGGAGGACTGGTGAGGCGTGAGCCAAGCAGGGGCAGCTTTGCTCCCTGCTTCTCCTGCTCCCCCACCTCCCTCCCACCCATGCCCTCAGCCCTGCCCTGCTCTCCAGTAGCAGTGGCTGGCAAAACTTGAACTCAGGAGAGGCTCACCCGTGTTAAACCAGAGCCAGCCCAAAGCAGACTGTTCTGAAATACAGATGAGAGATGCTGAGATTGGCCCTGTTGCCCAGTTCCATCTCTCCTGGCCCTTTCTTTGGCCTCAGGGACTGTATTCCTGCCCAGCACTGGCATGTGAGCTCCACAAGGTTCAGCTCAGAAAGTTCATCAGCTTTCCCCCTAAAACTGACAGTCCCTAACTCCCTTCCAGGGCCAGGGCAATCAAGCTCTCCAGCTGCCCTGCAGTGCCCAGGTCAGGAGCACTGCTTCCTTCTCTTCTTCTTTCTCCTTCTCCTTCTCCTTTTTCTCCTCCTCCTCCTCTTCTCCTGCCGCTGGCCCCAGGTATGGGCTGACCCCACAGCCCGCCTCGCACCCTGTCGTGGGCGTCCAGGCTGACCCAAGAAAGCTCCATGAGGAAGGAAGAGGGGAAATGCCAGCGGGACGGTACCTGCTCTCCATGGGTAAATATCTGAGGGATAAGTGAGGGGGGTCCAAAGATCTGGAAGAAAGAGGTGGAGAAGGTTAAAGGCCAAGAATGGGGGAGCCCCTCACACAGACAGCCATTGCACAGGGACCGAGGACGAGGGGAGCAGATGGCCTGTGCCCTAGTGCCACTGCTGCTGACAGTTCGTTACAAACTTCAGAGCTCATAAGATGCCAAGCAAGATGCCGCACAGGCCTCTCAGACAGCGGCACAAACATGGCATGGCAAAGCTCCACGGGACACCTCCCAGACGGAGAGAAGCTGCTGGTGTGTTCAGCCTGTTATATGCACCATATATCAATATATATACACAGGGCACACTTGGGACACACAATGCTGGGACACCCCTTGGCACACATGGGTTGCCTGCAGCTGCTGGACAAGGGCTGGTGTGGCTCCCAGTTAGCACCTCTGTGAAGTCCTCAGTGTTGGCCAGCACCTCGCCAGGTGGCCAGGAGCCAGATGGGTCTCTGCCGAGAGAGCCGGGGTGGATGGGCAAGCTGAGTGCTCCACCTTGGGGAAACTGTCCTTCACCCTGATGGGGCTGGGCTGGCCACTTCGCTGCTCTCTCCTCTGTCCGCACACCAGGAAGAAGCCACACGGAAGCGATGCTGCCTGCTCTCCATAGCAAAGCCACGGCACACGCTAGGCATAAGGACAGAGGCCTGACAGACACTGCACTGCCTGTGGGGAGGAATGCCTTCTCCTCCTCTCCACCCCATCTGCAGAACACATCCACCCTATGAGCTCTGCCCTGGGCGAGCTGCCCAAGGTGACCCATCTTGGGAAGAAACCAGGTTCAAAATGCACCCTGGGGAGAGGCTTGGCTCTGGGGACTGGCCCTGGCCCCTCTGCACAGGGCACGGCTCACAGTGTGAATACACAGTGTTGGGGGTCCCCAGCTGGCTCTCTTTGGCTGCTGATCCCCTTGGTGTGACAGGTGGACGCTGATGTGTGCACCCAGTGAACCCTGGAATTCCAGAGGTTTGCAAGGTGGAGGTCAGCTGGACAAAACCAAGTGGAGTGGACTTGCCTTTCGGAGCTGGGGATGCTTCTGTGTGGGAGGACACTAGGGTCTTGCCCAGCAAGGAAGGTGTTGGAGGTCACACAAAAATGAGGGCAGAGGAGGAATGAACTCTGGCACTGGATGGAAGGGCAGGTCAGACCTGCCAGAGGATGAGAGCAGCACACACTGGTGGCTGTACCAGCTCCATCCTGGATCAACAGATAGGCAGTTTGTGGAAGGCCTCCAAATCCCAGCTCAGCTGCAACTGAACTCTGATTTGGGGGAAAGCGGGCAGAACGCACGTGAGGACAGCAGCCCCAGGCTTGGGCAGGCACTGTGGCAGTCGCCGTGCCCCCAGCATCACAGTGGGACCAGTCTGGCTCTGGGGTGTTTGCCTGGGCAACTCCTGGCGTGTGTCGTGGGCTGCTCAGACACTCCAGCTCCAAGAACCTTCTGATCTCTTCATGGGGGTGCTGCACGCAGCTGCTAAATGGCAGCTTTAGACAGGGAGACAGCCCAGACTCAGACCACCCATCGTCATCAAGCAGAGACCTGGCTTCAGGCATGGATTTACATGCAAAGGACAAGAATGCGACAGTCCTGACCCCTTCTCTGTGCAATGAGACACCCAGCACATCGCTGTCGAGGTACAAGGAACGAGACTGACCACAAGGAACATGTATGCCCACAAGCAATGCCCCGCACCCTTCCCCAGAGCCTTCCACCAAGGGCTCCAGCTGCTCCACAACAGCAGAAGAAACCAGCCATGGGGCTGGAGAGGCTGGGCTGGGACAGAGGAGGGCTCAGAGCCCCACACGATTAGAGGGGAACATCAGCACGCACTGCCACTCTGCCGCTTTAACCCCTGCCTTGTGCTGCTGCCCTTGACCGCTGTGCAGAGAGCGGAGCAGCACAGGAGGGGCATGCATGTGCATGTGTTCCCATGCAGACACGTGTGAAGAGACGGGACATGACAGAGGCCAGGGTGATAGCAGAATGGCTGGGCAAAGCCTGTGGAGCCATTGCTGCCCTGGGGACCTGCACCTGCATACGTTAAGTACAGGCCCCCTCGGGCTGAGATAAGCACACAGGACCTCTGCAAGGGCCTTATCCCAGCATGGGTATGTCCTGGCAGCTGGCTTAGAGCCACTCAAGCCCCGAGCTGCTCCAGAGTAATCCCAAGGGGAAACATAGCGTGGGACAGGGAGTTAAACCCAGTTTGCCCTGACTGTATCCTGGAGGCTCCAGGCTGCCATATCCATGGCCATGGCAGAGTGACTTCAGCTGCACTGGCAGTGCTGGGAGGAGAGCACGGGGGGGGTGGGGTGTCTAATATGAGTAATAATTAAGGAGCTGGCCTTGATACTTTAAAGCTGCCAGAGAATAGTGTATACAATTCCTAGAGTGCAGCCAGTGCCTTATTTTGAAGTGGGAAGAAGACATTCCTCTTTCCTCTCAGCCGGCCCTTTTCTCATGGGGTTGTGTGGGTGCAGCGGGCTCAGCACCCCAGCATCTCACCTGGCTGATGCAACTGGACTCGTTGACGCCGTCAGAGATCTGGTTGTATTCTTCCTCCCAGGTTGGGAACTTCGGAGGTAGGAGGATCTCGACAGAGTCCAGGCGGTCCAGGCTCCTGCCAGCAGAAGAGAGGGTGTGAGGGGTGTCCCCACGGTGAGGGCAGAGTGGGGGCTGTGCTGGAGCTGCCACCCTGCCAGGAGAGCCAGCCCACCCCTGGCTGCAGCATCCTCTGCCAGGCACAGGCACACATGGCAGCACGGGGACAATGCTGGGCACCAAGCCCACTGCTCAGCCCCTGTTGCAGCTCCTGGAGAAGAGGGAAGCACCGTCTCACCTTGCTGGAAGGATGGGAGGGATGTGGGAGGAAAAGGAGGGATGTGGGAAGGATGAGGTTGCCCTGTTCTTCTATTCCACCATGAAACCCTGCATGAAGGAGTCCTTGTCACAGACCAGTTAGAGGACATGGTTAGCCATGCCAGCCTGGGTGAGCTGTGAGGACGCTTCCTCCTGAGTTGCCCATGGTGCTGTTTCCTCCATGTCTGACAGGGCCAGGGGTGCACAGGGAGCCTGGGGGACTGTGAAGCTGAGGGCAGGGTGCGTCCCAGCTGGGCAGGAGCCCTGTGCGGCCTGTGGACCTCCAGGGAGGACCCTGGCACCTCCTGAGTCTCCATCCTGAGGTGTGATGAGAGCAGGGAGTAGCCTCTTTGCCAGGGGTGATGGAGGAGACACCCCAGGGGACCCACCGCTGAGTGGCCAAGGGCAACGCGGTGCCCCGAGCGCCAGGCTACCTGTTTATTGCCTTGTTTCCCTCGGTCTGAGAGGGTTCTGTCCGTGAGCTCACCGCACACCCGTGGTGCGACTCGGGCGCGTCCCGGCGCAGGTGGTGTCACCGCCAGCCTCCCTGTGCCCACACGGCTGCCTGCGCCCTGCCCCGCCATCGCAGCCTGCCCGTGGGGAACCCAGCCGAAAGGCAGGCAGAGACCCTCTCACGGGGACAGATGGCGTGTCGCCCCCCTTGTCGCTCGCCCCGGCTGGGGCTGGCGCTGTCCCTGCAGCCCCTCGCCCCGAACGGCTGACGCTGCCCAGGGACAGCCGCGGCAGGGAGAGCGGGGCCTTGGCGGGGGCCGGCACGGGGCTGTGCCTGGCACGGGGACCCCGCGGTGGTCCCAGGGAGGTGGCCCCGCAGCGCCAGAGGCCCCGGCACCCAGCAAGCTCCGCGGTGGGGCCGAGGGGCGGTCGGCAGGTGGCAGCCGTGCCCTCGCTCCGGCGCGGCTGGGCGGGCGCTGCCGGGGCCGGCGGCCGGGACGCGAAGTCCCTACTGGAGCGCAGCGCTGAGGGCTGCCCAGCACCCTCCTTCCCAGGCAGGATCCTGCCCGCCAGCAAACCTCCTGCTGGGGACCCAGCGCTGGCAGCAACGCCCAGCCCTGCCCTCGCCCCTCGCCCACGCCGCTGCATCCCCGGCGGCCAGCTCAGACACCCTGCCCCGAGTCAGCCCCTTCCCCAAAGCCGCCCGCCCGCGGGCTGCAGCCCGGCCCCCGCAGCCCAGGTAAGCTCAGACCCTGCTGGAGTGACCTGAAGGGACAACGAGCACAAGCGAGGAGGAACGTCAGTCACTCGGCTTGAGTGTTTTGCATCAGAGACCCCTGGACCCAACTCTGCTCCCCCTGAGGCGGACGTGAGGGCAGGGAACGGGGATGGACTCAGAGCAGGCATTTCCAGAGCTCCACACAGTTAATTTTGTCACCATCTCTCAGCAGAAAGCAGCATCTGGTCTGCAATCTGAAGCCACCCTGAGGGGTCTCCACACCTCCTGCTGCACCCTTACTTCCTCCTGGCTCTGTCTGCTGAACATCAGCCGGTCACCCACAGTGGCTCCTGACTCCTCCTGCCCCCCTGTGCTGCTCACATCCTCCCAAGCCACAGTGTCTGAAACACTGGCAGCCTGTTACAGCCCCTGGGTACTTATCCTGGCAAGCGGAGGAGCTGGTGAGGATGCTCGACAGCATCAGTTTCAGTCAGGCGGTCCACACAGACCCCATCCTGCAAGGACCAGCCTCTTGACCCAGCAAGCCTTTGCTGTGCCCCCCTTGCTCTGCTGTTCATCTGGCTCAGGCCACTCTGGGTCTTCCTCCCTCAATACCTGGTCCCAGACCTCTTAGCTCATCTCTCCTGGCCTCAGGCTATTACCCAGCCTAGTGTGCCAGTGGGGCACTTTCTGGCTAGTCCCACAGTCCCTGGGACACCCGTGGAGGCAAAGCAGATGACACAGTCCCAGTAGCCTGTGGGCTGTGTGCCAAGCGTCCTCAGTCGTGCTGGCTGAGCATCTTCCATGTCTAAATAGCATCATGGGGTTGGGATCTTTGCACTCCCTCAGAGGAGCAGATGCTTACAGGGGAAATCCACACAGCTCCATCAAAGGAGTGCCCTCCCCATCACTGAGGGGACAGGGACATGGAACAGGCTCCTAACACCAGGGCTAACCCTGTGGGCTGTCTGAGCTGGGGTGCAGGAGCCCTTCAGGGCTTGGGTCCCCACATGGGTTCTCCATGTAGGTGCTGCTGGCTAGACCCCAAGGACTGCTTCTGGTGTGGCCCCTGGGGACCTGTGCAGAGCTCCCAGAGGAGCTCCAGCATTACCTTTGTGTGGTGCTCTGCTCACTCAGGGATTGTTGGGTGGCCTTGAGGTAACTCTGCCTCCGAGCTGCAGTTTTCGGGGATGGTTTGGGGCTGGTTTCTGAGTCTTCACTATCATCATCCCCCATGGCTTTGATGTAACTCCCGCTCCGCATGCGCCGGCACGGGATCTCACTGTCTTTGTCCCGAGAGAGCGTGTTGTTCCACTCCCCCTGAGGCACCTGCAAGAGTAAGGGGAGCATGAGCAGATGTGAGGGATGGCACCTCTGGGACCAGCAGGATCATGGGGACTTGGGGGGATCAGTGGCAAGGACAACTGTTGGACCCTCAGCTGGAGTGTAGTGGGAATGGGCAATGCAATTCCTTTCCAACCCTCCCTTACCGGTTCATGCCAGGCAGCCCTGTGTTTGATTGCTGCTGTTTTAGCACATCTACCCACAGCCATTCACCCCACCGCCACTGCAGACCACCTTCACGCTGGACCATGCTTACACGGTTGATACAAGCTGCACAATGCCAGGCACGGGGAGGGAAGAGTCTCACCAGATTTGTGCTGGGCACTGGGATAGGAGTGACACACGGCTGTTTGATGCAAAGCCCATGCTCATTTCATATAAAGTGCACACACTGTTCAGGCCAAGGCGATCAAGAGCTGTTGTATACGAGGACCTGTGCATCAGAGCTCAGATCTTCACTAGGTCCGACACCTTTTAAGGTTTCTGAGCTGGATGGGACTCTCAGTGGCTGAAATTCATCTCTGAAGCCAAGCCAGGCCCTCACAAGTCCCTCTAGAGCAGTTTGGGCATGCAGACCTTGTGTTGGCCTCCCTGCACAGAGGTGAGTCGTACCTTGTGCAAGAAAAGCATTTCTAACTTCACTGAAGTGACAGCTTTGCAATTAATTTAAGGCAGACATGGTCACTTGTTCCCTCATTAGAGACGGGTGAGCTCATATTTCCGCTGGAGGCCTGAAGCACTGAGCACCCGAATTAACCAACACCACTGCCTGCTGCCCTATGAAGGGCTTGGGTAGGTGACCAGAGGCACAGCTGGGTGCCTGGCCGGCAGCAGAGCCAGTCTCCTGGCCAGGATTGATCGGGACAAGAGCCACATGCGGTGTGTGATGGGCCAGGAGAAAGATGGGGCAAACTGAGTTGCCAGGAGCAAGCTCTGGTTTCATGTCTGATGAGGTTTGTAGTTGGCCTTTGACCTGCCCTTGAGCTGAGGAGACTTGGGCAAGGAAAAGCAAGGGAAGATGTGAGGAATGCAGTGATGTGCAATCCATGCAGACCCTGGGACAGCCCGAGGTCCCCCGGGCTGCTGTGGGATGCAGGCTGGCTGGGGAGTGCCATGGGGAGCAGTGAAGGGCCTTGCACTGAGCACAGCTTGTGCTGCCCAGAATATCCATGCTGATTTTGCTAGATGAGATCTTGGACATGTCCAGCTCCCCAGGGAGCTGTGGGATTAATCAGCCAGTGTTTATATAGTGCTCTGGGGATGCGCAGGGCTGTGCTGCAGCTGACTGTGATGAGCCAGAGCTGTCAAGCGCTGCATGGTTCCCATTCCCCTCCTTGTTCACAGCAGGTATGTTCTGTGGGAGCCAGAGCTGGCCTGAGGGTGCTGTCTGCTGCTGCTGGGGTGCAGCATCTTCAGATGAGCTTCAGATCTGCAGGTACTGGCTTCTTGTTCTCCTGAGAGGGCCTGGGGCGTGCCAGATGCAGGCTCAGTCCACGCCAACAGCTTAGCTGGCGCTGAGGGCTTTCTTCTGCCCAAAGGAGCCGGGGGTTCAGCCCATGTCCTGCCAGCCTGCTGCCTGCTGTGTGTGTTCAGGAGAAGGCAGGGGGTGACCCCAGCGCTATGTGGAGCAGAAACCCAAACAGCCTGTGGGACCGCTTTGGTGGTGGGGCTCCTGCCACCCTGTGTGCCTGTGAGCCAGGACCCATATTACTGTGGGACACGGAACAGAGAGCCAGGGGCATTGTGTTGTCTGTGCATGAGATCCAGGTGGGGACTGACGTGGAGCCAGGCTCACACGTGAAACACAAACCTGGCCAGGCGGGGCTGGGTCTGCAGCCCCTGGCTAAGGAGGTGAGAGTTTGCCAGCAGCCAGGCATGCCAAGCAGGGGCCAGGGAACTTCATGACCATCCCCTGTGAAGTGGGAAATGCTGTATTTTGTGGGGCAGTGAGAGGTGCTGGGCTCAGCCCAGTGAGCCCAAGGGCAGAGTGGGCATTAAAACCTCAGGCTCTTGCGGCTGCTCTGATGCTGCTGCTTGAGGGCTGGGTCTGCGGGTTGCTCAGCTCTGCCTGGGCTTGTGCATCTGCCTCCTGGCCTTGGGCATTTTCAGTTCTAAGCAAAGCAACACAAAGATAGCATTTTCAGTACGTCTCTGCTGGTGCAGCTTGTCCATGGCAGCATGAACCAAGCATCCCACAGCACGGCTTGCCCTGTACAACCCTGTCCCTTTCCTACAGACAGCCTCCACCAGCTTCTCCGTGGCATTGTGACAGCCTGCTGGTCCTAACTGAGCTGCTTTGTTTCCCCTTTCCCTTGCCTCTCCTCTACTTTGCACCTTGGCAAAGGCAGCAAGAAGCAAAGCTGCTCTTAAGGTGCTCCACATTCCAGTTTAGCAGCATCAAGGGGAAGGCAGATACTTGGCAGGACACCCTTTGAATCTGCTGCCCCATTTCGGAGCATGTCCTGCCTCTGCCCACAGGGTCCACAGGGACTCTGTCAGCTCTTGCTCCTATGGGACAGAGTGCAGGACAAGTGTTTCAGAAGTGCTACACCTGAAAAGACAAATAGGTGCCCTTCAGGATCTTCGAAAGCAGCGCAGGTACTTGAGGTGCTGTTCAGGATCGTGCAGGGTGCTTCTCTGCCCCTGCAGGCACCTGAGGATGTGAGGAGCCTGTCCCACAGTCTCCAAAGCTCTGTGATGGGGTTGAAGAGCCACGAGCACTTCCTGTTGCCAAGGGACAGACCTTGACGGTGGTCAGTGCAGCACCTCAATGGCAGTGACTTTTCTGGCAGTTGAGACCCTGGGCTCTGGACACAGACATGTACTACAGAAAGGACAAAGTGGAGATGGGGTCTGCCTTCTGCTGCACCTAGCGCTGGCACAGAGAAACTCAGGAGGTTCCTCACAGGCAATGGGAGCCTTGCTGCTCTTCATGCCGGTCTCACAGATGCAGGATTCGCTCTGCCCACGGTGGTTCTGTTGGTGTTTTGGAGGATGCCCAGGTCGAGAGCCTTCATAGGTAGCTGATGGCACAGAGGGCTTGGGGATCCACCCTGCCCAGCGGCTGCACAGGAGGGGAGGAGCGGACAGCAGAGATGCTCTGCTAAGCTTCAGGATGTGACCCCCCCTTTCTGCCTGGTCTGTGTGGTGGCCCGTGGTGCAGGCATGCGGGATTCAGGCACGTGCCCACCCCACGTGGCTGGGCTCCACTGATGCCATCCTGCCACAACACTGTGTGTGGCAAAGCAGCAGTGCCTTCTGGCTCTTCTGCTCTCCATGTCAGAGCTGAGCGTGGAGGGAAAAGGAAAGAAAGGGGCACACAGAGGTTTCCCCCATCTTAACTCTGCCTGGGGCATTCCCCAGTCACCTAGAACATTAATGGGGGGAGAGAGGAGGGAAGGGGAAAACTCCAGTGCAGGGGCGAGAGAGCTGCACTGCTGCCATTGTTTCGGTGAGGTCTGGGGGAAGAGAGACTCACAGAGCAAACAGGGTTTCCATTCACACACGTGCCAGCTCTGACATGCAGCCCAGCCTTGTCACACACAGACATGCACCACACATGAACGCGCCTGGTGAGGCGCCCGTGGGATGCAGGGTGCACGTGCCATGCAGCCAGGCACCAATGCAGAGACTGAGCCCAATGCGGGTACACTGGTGCTCCCTCCAGGGCTGGACCCCTCGTGGTGTCCTGAGGGCTATGTGTGGTCTCAGGCACGTTGGCAAGAAAGCAAGCTGGAGCTCCGGCTGCCCCACCTATCCTTTTGGCAGGGCACCCTCTGGGAAGGACCTGGGCTGTGTTTCCTTGCCCCGTGGGAGCATTGTGGGGCTGGCATGAGGGCAGCCAGCATCTGTGGAGTGGCCAGCACTGAACTAGCCACCCACTCCTGATTGCAAATTTATTTTGGGGGATAGTGAAGATTAATGAAGCTCTGGTGCAGTCTGACTGTAAAGTGGGGCTGGGCCGGCTAATCTGGATGATGCATCAGGCTAATGGTGCCTGCGGTATGATTCTGTCCCCTGGGAGCCCCAACACTGCCTGTCCCTTCGATGGGTATCCATGGACATGGGTCTAAGCCTGTGCCAGGGGCAGAAACGCTGCTCAGCCCTGCCTGCCCCTGTTCACCCCCTGTCTGGGGCACCCCTCACTCCAAGGAGCTTCTTGGCCATTGGGAACCTGACCCCTCAGTCTCTTCCCTTCCATCACCCACTGCACATGGGGCCCATGGGGAGGGGAGAACAGAGGACCGTCCCTTCCTGGGGACTCTGCTCTAAGGACAGTGCTGTGTCACCTTGGGGTGCCCCTGAGAAACCCCCTGCCCTGATGGGACAGGGCTGGACCTGAAACTGGGTGATCACCCACTCTCAGCTCCAATGTCTGGGTCTGGAAAAATCACATGGACCCCTGACAGCCCCCAGTGAGCCCCAGGACTACCCAGAGCCTGCAAATGGGGCAGAGGAGGTGAATAGTTTTGGGGGCTTACACCAGCCTGAAGGCTGGGGGGTCCTGTTTGTCCTCCTCCCACTCCCCCTGCCCTCCCTCATGCCAGAAGGGCACTTCTCCACCTCTGGGACCCACCAGGCACATCTGCCTTGCAGCAGCCCTGTGCAGGGCCTCCGTGCCCCTCAAGCACCGGGCTCTGTGGGCAGGCAGATGCACATGGTCTCTCACCATGGTACAAGCAGGGAGTGGGCTTGTCCTGCTCCAGGGGGGAGCAGGTGGCAGGGGACACGTGACCTTGCAAAAGGACATTTCCCACACACTGGGCTCCAGAGGTGACCTCTCCATTGCCAACTTAGTCCCCTTCCCATGCTGGGGAGGCGTCTGGCTACAGTCGCCCCATCCTACTCCAAGGGTCCTGAGCCCTGTGCCCTGCCCTTGGCGACTCACATTGGCAGCTGGGGGCCAGGTCAGCCCGAGCATCCATAACCTGTCAGCTTGCAGAGGCACCGAGCATCATCCATGTTTTCTGGACTGGCTGCCCAGTGTCTTGGCTTTGGTGGCAAGATGCTGCTGGCCACAGGGGCTGCACACCCTGGCATCCCCCAGTGCCCCTCCAGCCATGCCGCTGGTGGCTGCCAGCTGCTCCCTGCCCAGGCTGGTGCTCTTGAGTCTGGTGGTCCAGGCTGCCGACACTGTGTGGTGGTCCCAGGAGGGTCAGGGCAGGGAGGGAGCTGGGTAAAAAGCTTCCCCTCAAAACAAGATCCCTACCTGGCCGCTGCCTGCGTCGGTCGGCCCAGGGCTGAGGGGCTGGTCCCACCTCCGTGGGGGCTCGCTCGGCTGCAGCGGGGTGGCACCCGTGTCCTCCCAGCCGAGTGGTGGGGCTGCCCAGCTGCTGGCCGGGCTCACGCCACCCAGCTGTGCCCACAGCCCTCCGTCAGGCTGTCGAGAAACGGAGGCTCATTACATGCGCGGGGAATAACGAGCAGGGCAGTCTCGTCCCCCCAGCGTGGCCAAACCCCAGAAGACAAGGGGCTGCCAGGGCTGCATTCGGTGCCCGGGGCTGCCTGCACTGGGCTCTGCCGCCGCACCCAGAGGGGGATCAGTGCCGGCGCATGTTTTGTCTGCAGCTCTTTCACCTCCTAATGCTTAACTGGAAGGACTGGGGCAAAGAAAAAAAAAAAGCAGGCCGGGAACATTTTTTCTGATGACATTCCTGATGCAGTAAGTCCCTCTGAAATTTGATTTGCAGCTGTGGCTGGCAAGGTATTGGAAGCAGAGTGTGCTTCGATGATTTATCGCTCTTTAAAGCTTCTAAGCCTGCTGGTCACAGCCACGGAGCCCATGACACCTTTACATTAAAAAGGATGCTGGAGATCTACATACATAGACTAGTCCCCTCCTTTCCCCATGCAGGCCTGGCTTATTTATCTTCATTCCTCTCTCTAGGGCACAACGAGATTTATGTTCCTCAAGCGCCACTTTTTGAAACAGCCCCAGTGACCTGGCGCTCTCGGTGATGGCCCGGGGGGGGGGCAGTTTTCAAACCAGCATCAGCCATGCAGGCTTCTGCCATGCAAGCGGGGCGGCTGACACTGCCCTCCTGGCCCCACCGCCCTGCCCCGTGTGCGGGTGAGCAGCGAAGGCAGCCATGCCTGCAGAGCTGCAGGTCCTACCAGGGCTCCGGGGAAGCTCTGCAGAGCAGGGCTCACTGGGCACGCCGGCACATCCTTGTGATGCATGGATATAAGGGGTTAAGCATTAGTTATTACTGTTGACCTTCAGACTGTGAGATGGCAGCGGTGCTTCACCTGGAGGCTGGGGAGTTGTCTGGGTGGGATGCGAGCCACAGCCCCTCGGCATGCCCGGCTGCCTGGGCACCGAGTGGAAACAGCTACATGTGGGCAGCTACGTGCCTGGCTGCCCAAGGGTCTAGCCCACCACAGCAAGGTCTGGGTGGGCAGTGGGGGTGTGCTGGGGTCCCACACCAAATGAGGATCACAGCAGAGAGTGCCACGGCTCTGCGGTGTGTGTGAGCACATCACTCCTCCCCACGCTGCCCTGGTCCAGCACAGGGGCTGGGGGATCCTGGGACAGCACTGCAGCTGGGGGAGCTGGACCCCACCAGCATCGGTGTCCCCACAGGAGGTGTGGTGGTTTGACCCCGGGGCCTTGGTGAATTTACCCCCCCCAGTGCTCTCCTGGCAATGTGATTTGGGGTTGCAGCTGACCCACCTGGAGCGGTTTGATAGGGTCCACCAGGCAATGGGGAGCCTCCTGCAAGGGCACCCCCTGCCTGCCTGCGCTCCCCCTGTGCCGAGCCAGCATAACCCCCGGCTGCACCCACCTGCAGGTAGTGGTAGGCTAAGTCTTGGTGGCAGGACTTGGATTTCAGCAAGGCTTTGTCGATCGTGGCAGAGGCCTTCTGGCACACTTCCCGGGCATGGCTGAGCGTCAGTGTGGACCAGGAGCCCCTCTTAATGTAGTTGGAGTCATTGTTGATGGGGATATTGGTGCAAGGGGTGACCTTGAGGTCGTTATTGCTCTTGGAGGATTTCAGCATGTGTTCGCTGATGGTATTGTAAGCGTGCATGAAATACTTTGGCTGGCTGTGGTCCGGCTGCCGGCCCAGCGTCATGAGGCCCATTGGGTTGCGGTAGCTGCAGGTATCGCTGTCTAAGTTGTCATCTGAGCTCCACCAGCCTGATATGTTAGATCTGCTCCTCCGCTTGGGCTCGGAGGTCTTCGCGCGGTCTTTGCTCTTGCTCCTCCGGTTTTGCTTGGGGTCATCCACCCCCTTCTTGCCGTTTACGTTGCCTTTGGTGGGGCCCTCCAGAGACTGCGACTTGGCAAACAGCTTCTGGACAGAGTGGACAAGGTGCCGGATGCGGCCAGGGCTCTCGCTCCGGTGCTTTGCATCGCTTCTCTGAAACTGGAGGGTGCTAAAGCCGTCTCTGTGGATGGGCAGCTGCTTCTCAAACTGGTCGAGGAGGTTTGCAGGCAGGCGGTTGATTTTAGTGGCTTGGGCATGGCTTGGAAAAGGGTTGTCATCTGGGACCTCGAAGTGGGAGTTGTAATGGATGCGGGGGAAAGTGCTGCTGTTGGAGATCTGGTTGTTGAGTGGAAGGAGACAGTCGCCATGGAGGGTATTCTGGGCTGGGAATCGGGGGTCCATGGTGAAGGAGTCAGTGGGGCTGAGGAGATAAGGGTTCCTGTCCTGGGGGGCATAAAGAGAGTCTTGAGGGGAGTCCAGGTTATCGGAGAGGTGGCGGCTTCTGTTATCTCCCAAGCCCTTCATGGTTCCAGTGTTTCCTAGACCATTGCTCAGGGATGGTGCAGCAGAGCCCTTGCAGAGGCACTGACCGTGCTCCCCCGCAGATGTCCCTGCACCTGCAGGAAGAGGACAGATGCTCAGAGCCTGCCAAGAACCTCTTTGGCAGCCCACTCCTCACCAGGGTGTCCCTGTGAGGGCTGTCCCAGCTCTACAAGTAAACGCCACCAAGGCTGAAGGATGAAGGAGAGAAGCAGGATGGGAAGAGAAGGGGCATGAGAGCAGGGGCTGGAGAGAACAGGGTACAGGAGAGGAGGAGGGGAAGGATTCATTCTTTCTAGCTGCAGTTTAAGTGCTTGTCTGTCTCAGTGCTCAAGCACAGGCTGCTTAAACAATGCTGCTGCTATTTTTCTGGTCTCTGCACATGTTTATTTAATAGAGTTCCTTCCCTAGCCAGTAACAAAAGCTAGCAGGGGCACTGCCAGCAAATCACTGCTCCTGTCCCATTTGTTCAGGGGGCTGGAGAAAAACCTGCTGTCAAACACTGCACATGGGCCTTGCCGGAGCCAAGGGAAGTCTGGAGCCGAGCATCCCATCTTCTGCATTATGCTTTGTGTTTCTGTGGTTACTGAATCTTGGAAGGGGGCTGGCAGCCCTGCTCTGTGTGTTGCAGCTGCGCTAATGTGATATGATGTCAAACGTCCCCTCTCAAATGAGTGCCCTGGCTTATGGCATGTTTTACCCTGGAGGAAATTGTTTCAGTAGCTATGATGAGAGCAGAGGTGTTTCTGAACACTCAGAGACCGACCTGAGAAGCTGTTTGCTGCTCAGCCGATCTTTCCTGCCTTGCTGCATTGCTCCTGGGGGAGCTGTGTCACCCTCGAGCCTGGCCATCTGCCCCTTGCTATGGTCCTCTGCCGCAGCGAGGGACTGGGGCTGGCCACCCATGGCCCATCCAGCAGGGACAGGCATTCCTGCGGGGCAGCTGGGCAAGGCATCCCCTCAGGGCAGGGGAGCTCCTCACAGAGGTTTCTCCGGGGCACTTACCCTGTCCTGCTCGGCTTGGAGGCATCCGCATCTGCACTGCCTTATACAGGGGAAAAAGACAAACTTTAGGGGGCTGCTTAAAGAAAATCAATGAACATATAGATGAGTTGTCGGTCGATGAGTTGATTTTCCATACTTAAAACCTGTTTGAAATCACATAGTGCATAAACTAATTCTTACTTCCTTTTACCTTTTAGTTTCTTATTTCTTTTTTGTTTTAGTTTGAGTGTCGCTTAAAGGCAACTCGTAAACACTGAGGCATCCTATGGGTGTAAAAATCCAGACCATGAGATCCTAGACTACTTTTTCAAAATCCAGGGCCCCAAACCATGTGCACACAGCTGAACAGCTGCTCCTTGGTAAGACGAAGGTGCTGCTCTGGGAGCTGGGACGACAGGGGTCTGTGCAGAAGAGCCATTTTCCAACACTGGGATGATCCAATGTTCCCCAACACGCACCTGGAAAGGGAAATAGTGCCTGGGCCCTCAGAGCCACTGACGAGTTTTTGAGAAAAAAAACCATCATTTGCTTATTCCTGGAGAACAAGTAGGACAATGCTGTGTTCCTGTGAGAAGCAGAGCTGGTAGTCTGGGCTCCTGGGTTCTCCCTGTTTAGCCAGATTCCACTCCGGTGTCCCTGAGGAGCCCGTCGGACTGTGCAGCCTGGTCAGCAAAAGCAGCTAGCACCACAGCCCCGTGGGGAGCGGCGTCAGCAGTCGCTGAGGGCAATAGGAATTGACAGGCTTGTTTTCATTCCTCACACAGGGAAAAAATGTATTAATAATGAAAAACAGCTGGGGCTTTAAATAATTGTTTGGAAGCACACAAAAAAAGAAGTGCTATGTATTCCATAGCTTGATGGGTTTTAAAAAGTCTCAGTTTAACTCTGTAGCTCCCAGTGGACTGGCACAGCAAACCTGATCTTTCTGGAGCAGGGGCTGGCAGAGAGTGGGTGAGCGCAGGGGGTCCTGCCCTGCCGGCCGCCCCGCGGTGAGCCCCACCGAGTGCATCGCCACAGTGCCGGGGTGAACCTGCCCGGCTCTCGTCCCCCCAGGCGCCCTGTGGCCCCACACAAGGCTTGCTCGGTCCTGCCCCCTGGGAAGCTGCGGGCCCCGTGGGGAGGGTCCCCTTGCCGTGCTGCTGACCCGGGCCCTGCAGCTGGTCCATCCGCCTTCACCTACAGCCTGGTGCCCTGCCACTGGCCTGGGTTTTGGCAGTGTGGGACAGGCGATTTGGCCCTCGGGCGTCTCCACTGTACAGACAGTGCCCATGCATTTTGGGCATGAGGAGGTGGCTGTTACCCTGGCCTGAGCTGGGGGAACGTCGGTCCAAACCCGCCCTTCTTGCCAGAACACCCAACACAAGCCTTAGCCTTGGCTGGTGTCCAGCTGCACACAGTCCCTGTGGGTGCCATCCTTCTCCCGTTGTGCTCTTCAGCAGCTGGGTGCACCAGCCCTCCTGGAGTCCCTTGCCCGTGGGACAGCACCCACATAAGCTGGAGGAGCAGCAGTGGGTGCTGGCTGGAGAGATGCCGCAGAAGAGATGCGTGGATGGTCTAGGCAGTCTGGCTCCTGCTTTGTGCAAGCCAGCATCAGCGCAGTGGTTGAAGAGGGGTGACAAAAAGCCCCAGGAGATGTTCTCAAAGGAAACCCTCTGGACAGAAGAGAAGGATGGGTGTAGAAGGACAGGCTCCAGATTGAGCCATCCATCTGCTCCTTTAAACTCCAAACAGCCACAAACGGGCAAGCTCAACCCTGCCCGACTTGGAGGGGAAGCCCTGCAGGCAGCAGGGAGCCCAAAGCCTGCGCGAATGGCACCTGATCTGCCCAGGCTCAGCTCTGCCCACTGTGGCCTCTCTGCCGTGCCCCAGCTCTGGATGCCCAGCACGGTCCTTCGCTCGGGCTCAGCTGCCTGCGGCCAGCCTGGCTCTGATGGGCTTCTCCCATCACATCGTGCTACAGGAGTCAGACAGTCCCCTGGGAGACAACACAGTGCTGATTTGATTATAATGGGATGTCTCTGGGTATTGATAGTAAATAAGTCTTTTCCTACAAAGGGCAATCAATATTTGAAGCAGAAATCTCCCAGGCACTCCTGAGAGACTTCAGCCCTGTGACTGCTTCACCATAAAGCACATCAGCATCACTGCTTTTGTGTTCACCGGGCTTCAGAATAAAGTAAAACTGCCTTAGGACTCAAAATAAATAGGGAAATGAAATGAAATTAAATAAACGAAATGAAAATAAATGAAATGCAATCAAAGCCTGGCTTGTAAGGGAAGAATGGGGCTGGGGGCTGGGCTGGCTCAGGATGGCTCAAGAAGCAGATGGGCAGGGAGGAGTGACTGAGGGGGCTGTGGGGACAAGTGGGAAGGAAGGAAAAGTGAAGTTTGGGGGGGGGGGGGCGCTGGTGGGGCAGGAGCAGAAGGTATGGGAAGGCTGGCAGCAGTGGAGGGCAGGGAGCTCCCTCTCTCCCAGGCTGGTTGTGCTCTTGCCAAGAGTGGACACTTGCTTCTATATGGCAGAGGGTTTACCGCTCCCTTTTCCTTCTGTGGGCTCTTGCAGGGCTGCCAACAGGTCCAGATCTTCCTGCCTGTCCTGCTTGACCTGGGCATCCCTTCACATGATGGCCAGCCACAGTGTGGGGTGCCAGCCTTGCTGCTGGGCATGTGGGTCAGGGCTAGGGGGGTAGTCGGGACTCCCCCAGCCCCTGGTGCCCACCAGGCTGTGGTTGCTGCATCCTCTGTGAGCTGGTTTCCCTTTAAGATGGATTACTGTCTTTTCATTACATTTCAATTACTCTCTGCAATCCTTGGCACTTTCTTGAGATGTGGGGTCAGGGAAGGGAAAAACCCAACAAGCCTCTTCCCCACCATCTTTTTAATTTGGAAGAATGAAGAAGCCTGAAATTAAATCTCCCAAATCCATGATCCTGCAGCTCACAAACCGGGCAAAGGCTGTCTCCCAGGATAGCTGCCCCGTGTCCCTGCTGTGCCCCCTGCCCCAAGTCAGGCACCACGGCGATGAGGCAGATGGCCCCCCACCACAGGGAAGGCACCCAGAATGGGCAGCAGGAGACCCTGGTTAGGAGATGGTCACAGCAGGGGCTGCCAGGGTGTGCAAAGGACACATCCCCGAGACCAGGGGAAGGGGCTGGTTTTGCTGCATTGCCCCATTTCCTTCCTTTCCCTCAGCCTGTGTTTTTTGGGGAGTTATCCTTCCTCTTCCCAGTGGCTTTGCTGATGCTCAGAGGTCTCTGAGGTGCAGCGGATGGCCTGACCCAATTTATGGCAGTTTTGTGTGTCCCAAGCCCCTCTGAACCCCAGCAGGCATCAGTTTCCTCTCCGGCACGGTTTACAGCAGCAGCACTGGAGCTGCCTGTTTGCAGGCTCAGGCCAGCCACACTGAATTCACTTACAGCAGCCCCTCCTGCAAAATACATCTGCAGCTCCAGACACTGAGCAGTGTATGAAATCTCAAATCATGCAGGAGATGATAGCCTTGCCTGAAGAAGCTTCCTGCTCAGCACAGCAGGGACTCCTCTCCTGCCCTGGCTGAGCACTGCCAATGCTTCCCACCTGTAGGACCCACAGCTGCTGTGCTCATCTACTGGAAGTGGGAGATGAGGCTGATCCGGGGGCTGCCAAAGCTGGTGGGAGATGGTTCACTCCACTTTAGGAAGACTGAAATCACATCTTCATTGTGAACTGAAAAGCATCCTGTTGTAAGAGATACTTCAGTGACTGCAAATATTTGGTTTTCTGTCTCTTTAACAGCACAGAGATTAGGCTGGCTCAAACTCTGAGCAGAGCAAGAGGTAACCAAAAGGAACTGGATGGATGACACAGCTGTAATGCAGTGTAGATACTTGCAAAGCAAGGATTTCCTAGCTATCTGTCCAGCCCTCACTCTCACATGCCTGCCCAGCTCATGGCTGTCCATCCAGCCAGGCGCCCAGCCAGGCAGTGTTTAGCGAGTCCTTGAAATTATGGTTTGTAACTCCTGGCAGAAAGCGTGAGCAAGAAGTCTGCTGCCAAAATGTCAACCAAGGCAGCACCAGGGCAGAAGTCCAACGAGCCGTCTTGGAGATGGCTGGCTGTCTTTGCAATCCTGTAAAGCTCTGAAGCTTCGGCTGTCCACCTGGGATCTCTCTGGTGGCAGCTCCAGCCTGTGATGTCCCATTCTGCCCACCCTGCACACGGAGAACAGATCTCCTCCATCTTCGGAGACTAGCTCCACGTCTCCTTGGAGGTGCTCCATCAGGCCATGCACTGTGTCCTTGAGAGGACAGCTGCCCAGGAGATGGTAGCCATGGGTCTGTCCCCATCTCCCCACAGTAATTCCTCCCCTGTTCCTGTGACATGGTGGGGGCCAGAGGGCCACTGCTCCACAGGGGCTGCTCAGAGCCTGTTCTGAACAGGCTCCAGCCTCAGGACACAAAACAACAAAGCCTGAGAGGCCCCTGTGCTTGTGGGAGGGCAGAGCACCTCCTGCAAGCCAGCCCTGTCAGGACCACCAGCGTGCACCCACCTCTGTGCACCATCAGGGACTTGGGCAAACCAGCTGCCACTGCCTGCTGTGCCACCACTTTAACCCTGGGGGTGGAGGTGGCTTTCTGGGACACAACACCCTTTCTCTCATGTCTCTGTGTTCCCCTGGGCCAAATTCCCGGCTTAAGTTCTGCAACCCCCCCTTAAAACAGCTTATACTGAGGGCATGGAGAGGACAGGGCAGACCCTCTGCCCTCGCTCAGCAAGGAGGGGACAAGAGGAGGCAATACAGCATGTTACCCCGCCAGCCTCGCCTCGCTGCTCTCTGCGGCAGGCTGTCCCAGGATCTCACTCTGCTGTTAGCTGGCATTTACAGGCCCAACGGTGGCAGAGGCAGCCACTGCAGGGGGTCACTGGGCAGGGGTCGCTCCTCACCAAGCCTGGGAGGGCACAGGGAGCTCCGAAAGCACCCTGATGTTCACCGGGATTTCTGCTCCTTGTGCGTGTGTGTTAGGGCTGTGGCATGAGGGCAAACACATCTGTGTGCCTGTGGAGTGTGTGCACGTGTGTTCGAGTGCCGTTGCTGGTGGTGTGACCCAGGTACGGGATCAGGCTGGCCCTGCCAGGTGCTGGAGGTGGCCCAGAGGGCAGCCAGATCTCCCTCTGCAGCTTTCACATGGCAGGGGACTGCAGCCTGCACATGGGTGCTTCTGCTCCTGTTGAAACTGGGGAGACTGGGGAGCTGCAAGCACCAGCCTGGTGGCTCCATGTCACCCCCAACGCTGCAGTGCGTGCAGTGCTGTGCTGCCTCCCTCCCCCATGCCCTTGGCACACACCTGCCATGCGCAAAGCCCACGTCCTCTCCTTGGCTGCTCTCCTCTGCAAACGGCCATGGCTGCCCTGACTGAGTGGTGCCTTGATCCAGAAACAGGCACTCGAAGAGCTCTTCTTTCTCCCCAAAATCACAGCCTAAAGCATCACTGCCCCCATTCCCTTGCTTCCTTCTCCTCTGCCTCCCCCTCACAGCTTAGCCACAGATTTCCTGCCATTCCCACCAGCAGAGCTTTCCAACAGGCTCTACGTTTGCTCCCTGTGGAAACATTGAAGCTTCTGCTCCCACACTGCATGCCAGCCCAGGGGCCTTCATCCTTGCTAAGTGGAGGGAGGAACCCAACACCTCCTGGGAGAGCTCGGCACTCTCATCCCAACCTCTGTTGCGTCGATCTAAAGAACATGATGCACCACAAAGTCACTGCACCTGTACAAAACACAGGGCGCCAGCCATAACAGCCAGATCTTGGTCCAGGTGGTGCCAGCCAAAAGCCAGAGGCACTCTCAGCAGGCTTCCTGGCTGGCATTTATACAGAGTTGTTTAGGTTGGAAGGCATCTCTTGAGATCATAACCTTCGACGCAGGGTTCCCCTGAACAGGACTGAGTGGAAAGGGACACGTAGTGCTGAGGCAGGGCTGGCCATGAAGTGCCAGGAGGGGCAGGAGAAGCAACGGCCTGTAAAATGTGACTGCTCAGGGTGCAAGTCCTCCAGAAGGAAGAAACTCCTGTTCTGATGGGGCTGCAGGCACCCTTTGGAGTGAGCTAGTCCTGCCCTCTGCTGATCAGCACTTCCAGGGGCTCTATGTACCACAATCTCCCACGTAAACCCCAGTCCAGCCATCCAAGCTGGCTGCAAACACATGGGTGGCTTTTATATATAGAAACCTAGCAGCATGCTAATAACTAGCTAGATAAGGAATAAATGATTTACAACCTGCAGAAGAAAAATGACTCCCCTCACCCTGCCGCGAGAAGCTTAAAAAATTGTATACTGTGGTGTAGGTGACGTCGGTCTGCCTACACACATGAATTCAAATGTTCCCTGAATTAGCAGGAACACTTCATGTGGCATTCAGCGAGGGGGGCCGCCGGCTTCCAGGGCGTTACATTAATGATGATTCAGAGTTCAGAATCTAATCGCAGGGGATAAAAATAGCGATCTTCTACTTAGAACAATTCATTATACAACAGACCTTCCACCAGCCTCCTTCTGCTGCTCGCTTCTCCCTGGGAAGTTTCCCACTGCTACCGGTGAGCTTCACACCAGGACAGAGCGGGTACTGGGTCCACGCAGCAGGCAACGCTGCCCATTCTGGGCTGCTGGGAAGAGCTTGGGCCAGGGTCTCCTGAGGAGCACCCGTGGGATTAACGTCGCCTGGACTTTCCCACTGAGGCATGTGACAGCATCACCAGGAGAACCGGGACAGACCTGCCCTTTGCCCCTCACTCTTCGTATAGCAAAGGTGGGGAGATGGTAGCTTCCAGCAATTCAAGTGCCTCATCTACCTAGGATACCTCCTTAGGAGATGGGTGACTTGCTTTACGAGGGTCAGTCTGCTCATTGTCTGAAGGGGTCCCAGTGGGCTCACCCAGCTCATCCACAAATCCAACTTGCAGGCAGCAAACGCTAGATGAAGCAAATCCCAGCTCCCAGCATAGGCTACATTGGCGTAGGAGCTGCAGAAAGCATGCAGCACTGATTTCTTAACGCTACCGAGTCCCACGTCACTGGTGGAAGGATGTCCTCACATCTCACTTCATGTATGAGTAAGTGGGTTGTGTCTTTTTAATGTGGAATCTGCATTACAGCTCCCGAGGCTGCATGGTAGCCGAGTAATGCCCCGCAGCCCCGGGGCACACCTCTGGCCTCCTGCTTGCTCTTCAGGCAAAGGGACATCTCTGCCGAGACTGCCAGTTGATGCCCACTGCAGTCATGGGGAGGGACGAGATCTGACTGGAGCCATCCCAAAAGAGACAAAGAATAGTTTTTCTTCCTTATATGCTCTAGATACGACTATACTACTATTTTTTTTTTTTTTGGTAGTGGCAAAACCAAATGCTGTGAAAATCAATGGCTGCAATATGACAGATTTTTGACTTCAGGTGTTGACTAAAGCTGGAGGAGCATATGAACTCTAGAGAGACAGAGAACTTATTTTCATGCAAATGTCACTGGTAATATAATCAACTCTCAAGGGAACAAAACCCCAGAAACTTTACAACGTATTCGTCTCCGTCCCTAAATAGAAGTTTCTCAAAGTTCTCCAGAAGACAGGATCTGCTCTGAAGAAGGAAATGCGAAGCATTAAGTAGGTCAAGTGAGACAAACAAAGGCAAGATAGGAAAGAGAGTGTTTTCAGGAGGAAATCAGGAGCGCTGATGGGAGGGAGTGGAAGGACCTGGGCAAGAGTCGCTGCCTTTCAAAACCTACCTGCAGTCTCTACTCTCTGACGGGGCACTTGGGACACATGCTGGTGACAACACGGTGCATGTTCCCAGACCATTTGGGATCAAAACTGATTTGTTCTGGTCAGGGCTGTTCAGGAGGCCTGGCGGGGTGTGTGTGGGTTTGCAAAGCTCTCCAGGGAGCAAGCAGAGGGCGAAAAGCACTTAACACGACTGCCCTTGACCTTGCTTATGCTGTGACTCCCAGGGATGGAAGTTGTCCACACTTGCACCGAACACGCGTGACACAGAAGGTAGCAGGCCACTCTGCTTAGTCTCCGCGGGATCCTCCTGTCTCATTGCGCTACCAGAGTGAGCAGCAGCCCCAGGACCAGGGGGACAGAGGACTAAGGTGAAGAGGAGGTAGTGACAGCTGGGAGGGAAGGGACAGGCTCCTCGCCCCAGACTCTTGCTGTGCAGCAGTAATAGGGTGCTCCGAACAGTGATGGCTTTTGCTGCTGTTCCAGCAGGTCTCTGCAGCTTTGCAAGGATGTTGCTTTGCTCCAGGGCAGATGTTCCTGTTGCCTAAAAGTCCAGATGAAACTGAGCGGGTCCAGATGAAGCTAGGCAGGGCCCTGGCTGCGTCTAAGATGCAGGATGGAGATGCTCTCTGGCAGTGTATTTGCTGACTGCCTGAGACAAAGCAGCTCATGTTGCCTGAGGATCCTGGAGCAGGGGGGCAAAAACCAGCAGCCCCCTCTGCCGTTCTTTCTAGAGAGCAGACTGAGACTCATCTGCAGCCTTCTGTGTGCTCAGAGCTGCAGGAGCATTTCCTTTGTCTCAAAATAGGTCAGCGCAGAGGCGTGACGTTACTATAGCAATCGGTATTAGATTTCGTAACTTTATTTTAGTGATAGGCATGTTGCAGGATTCACTACTAGATGGAGGGAGGGTTGTCATTGAAACACCCTCTCCAGCTCCCCTTCTGCAGCCTCCTTCTCCCTCCTACTCTGCTGGCCCTCATGCCACAAGCACACAGCTCTCTGGCCATCCTGTTGCCCCCTTGCCTGCTTCTGAAGAAT
Organism: Falco peregrinus; assembly: GCF_023634155.1. NCBI lineage: Eukaryota > Metazoa > Chordata > Aves > Falconiformes > Falconidae > Falco > Falco peregrinus. Next base: position 38,062,971 of record NC_073729.1, on the reverse strand, counting down.
CCCAAAGTCACCCCTGGGCATACTGTACCTCTCACAGCTTCCTGGGCTTGGGGACTAGGCCAGATTCAGCATCCCATGCACCTTGTGTTCCCCTGGGCTCCAGAGCTGTCCTTCATGAAGACCTGCCAGGCAGAGAGAAAAGGGAAAATGTCCTCAGGTCACAAAGAGCAGAGTGGTGTCTTCTGATAATGTCCCAGGCCATAACCCTGATGCTGTAAAGACACAACTCTGATCAACAGTCAGGTTGTCTTCATTAAGTCCTAGCAAAGGCACAAAGCAAATGGGAGAAAGCATCCTACATAAAAAGGCAGAGGCAATACCCATGGAAGAAGGGCAGGATGCAGAAGTGAGCCCCTGTGTCCCTCTGTGTTGTATGTGGACTGAAAGGAAGGACCGGAACTCAGTTAAGTGGGGAGGACAACATGCAAAATGCCCAGGCTCCTTGTCTGGGGACACAGGGCTGGGGCAAGCCCCTCTGTGGGAAAGTGCTCTTTGGCTTTCCTTCTCTTGTTTCTTTATCATGAAATAATCCTTCCAGGAATCCCCTCGCTGCCTGTGGCTGTATCTTCATTTCCTGGCCATGCCAGGAGCTTACTGTCTGGGGCTGGGGTGATTCTGTAACCCCCTGTGCCTCATGTGCTGGGCTGTTCACTCTTCTCTGAGCCATCGGAGAACAGGTCAGGCAGGGAAGGACAGTCCTGGGGATAAACCCCCTGACTGGCATGGCAGATGGCAGCCAGGTACCTTTGATGCGTCCTAGCTACAGACCTGCCAAAATCTGTGCCCATCAGAGTTTTGCTTGAGCAGCTCACACTGTAATTCTCTTCCATCTGGCCACTAAGTGCTACTGTATCGCTAAAGCATTGTACTTCTTGCTTCATTGTCATTCACCATCAGCTATGCTGCAAACAACTGAAAAAAAACGATCCCTGTACGAAAACTAGTGTAAATAAATATGAGGAAAAAACCCCAATGTTTTTTTAATGTCCTCAAAAACCTACGCATCACAACAGAGAACACAGCCTGAATTATTTTATCAGTGAGATTAAATATTATTTGGAATTTACATCAATTAAGTTCCAAGGTAGGCTTGTGTGTGTGCATGCATGCTTTCTATTCTGCACTGAGAAGATGCACAAGCGCTGGGACAACCTGGGGAATTCAGCTTTTGCTGCTGAGAAGCAAGGAATGGGAATGGCATGGTAACTCAGCGCCAGGAGTCAGCCTTCCTTTGCAGTACCCTTTTTCATTCCTACCTGCACAGAGGCCATCTGGGTCTTGAGAAGCCCTGCCCAGAGCTCAAGGGGGCTTTAAAAGAGGTGAACCCCAGTTCCTTGACCGGGAGGATGTATGGAAGGCTGGAACAAGGACACAAACCTTGGAAATTTTTCTAGGAAAGCTGGATCTGAGGGGTGGGTTTGGCTCCCTTTCTGGTGAAGCAGAAGCAGACCAAACCGGTGCCCTGGTGCCAGTGACAAGACAGCAGCTCTTTGTCCCCAGAAAGTGTCCCCACTGCAGCGCCCATGAGATCCCCGCTCTCTCACCCTGCCACCACCCAGCAGGAGGGGTTTTCTCCCCAGGGTAACTCATGCCTGGGGGGGTCTTTGGAGACACCCCGGGTGCAGTGTAAGTCTGGGTTATGACAGAGGCACCATGTTTCCTTTCAAACACGTTCAACAGCCCTCCTTATAATCTGCCACAAGGAAGGAAAGGCTAGATAGATGGACAGATACAGTGCAGGCATAGAATAAGAGGGCTTGGTGTCCAAGAGGCATTCAGAGACTCTCACAGTGGGTATTGCAACAGACAGAAGAATGGAAAGCCTAGAAAGATGAGGAGACTGCCCTCCTAAATCCAGTACAAACCCTTTTCACCTTCCCACTAGCTATGTACCATTGGAACCCCAACAATGCAGAGGAAATGGTTAAAGGAAAGGCACATGTCCTGGGAAAGCCAAGCAGGCGACAGCTGTTGTTTAGACAGGGCAGTCACATCTGTCCCCAGGGCTCACCTGTTTTCTACACAAAAACATTTGTTTTTTGAGTTTCTTGCTGCTGATGAGTACTCAGCTGTGAAAAACAGAGACAGATGCTCTGTGCAGGAGATACAACAAAGATTCTTCCACCTAACCACGGCAGCCTCTGTTCTGGAGGCATCAGCTCTTGAAGACACAAGACAATTGCACGTCCCAAACTCGGAGGTGCCTGAGCTCAGAGACGTCGGTGAGGTTGCAGGTTGCTGCCAACAGGCCGCCGCTAGCAGCACTGAACGCAGCACTGGGCGAATATGGTAGGACTCGGTGAGACAGGTCTGGCAGCTGCGGAGAACCATGCAGCAGTAATTGAACTGACACCATTCAACCCTTCCACAGCCCTCTCCATGTGAAAAGTGAATTCCCACTACTAGTTGGGTTAGGTTTGAGCCAGTAATCCAGACACGTAGCGCCTGCAACAGCCATCAGCACAGCCAGTATCCACGGCTCGTGCTGCCTACAGCTGCCCATAGTGTCAGTACTCACCTGCCAGCAGCAAAGCTGTTGATCTCCTGCTCTGATGCCACCAGTATTGTTATGAAGGGTAGGTAATACTAGGTATCACTAGAGCCACTGATGTCCATCATGCAAGTCATCAGCATCTGCTAGCAATGCTCTCAGCACCCCTCCTGGGTGCACAGGTATCCACCACTAGTGCCCAGCATCCTGTATCAGCACTGGTAGCTACTTGTACTGGAAGTATCTGTTCAGTACTACTATCACCCATCATGTCTGTGTCTGTCACCGGCACTCTCAGGGTATCCTGGAGTACCTGCAGGAATGGTGCTGATCCTGGGACTCCCTAGCACAGAGTGACTCCGACGGGTGGGAGAAACGGTGCCTGGGCTCCAGGCCTCCGCTCACCCAGCAGATTTCTCAGAAAAAAAGATGCCATTGAAACTCCCGAGGAAGAAACATTTTTTTCTGTAATGCTGCTTTTGTCTTTGTGTGCTACTGTTGCACTGAGAAAGCAGTGCTATAATTACCTTTAATTAATATCAGCATCAATGCCCCAAGGAAATGTAAATGAACAATTGTGCCACCAGCACAATTACATTACATTAACTACCAGTAGTCCACCTCCATCATCCCCCTCTTTCTCCCATTCTCAGGAGCAGCTTGCTCATGTCATGGCTGCCGCGTGGAGGGGGTGAGATGGAAGATGAGATGTGGAAGGACACACACTGCTACGAGAGGTGGCACAACCTCAGGCATGTGGACCACAGACCAGAGGGGATGGTGGGGAGCATGGGGCAAGTGGGGCCCCTGAGCTTCCAGGCAACGAAGGCACAGGATACCGGAGGAAGCAGCCAAGGGTCCTTCCAGGGTGGTCTGTATGCTCCCATGCTGTTGTTTGCTCAGGGCTGTCCTGCTGATGAACTGATGTCCCTCTTCCACATGGTTCAAGACACTTTTGGTGAACTATGGCCTCGGACGCTCTGCAGCCAAACCTCACTGGAGAATCAGCTCACATTTATTGATCCTCCAAGCCCTGGTCCAGGAGAGAAGGGTCACAACCTGCCCTTCTGTAGCCCATGTGGTTCTGTTGGACTTGAAGCGTGGCTGGAGAAGACCTTGAAGAGACTGATCTGGTGTTCATGATCCCTGACATTGCCACCTCAGAGCTGGCTGCAGCTAAATGGCAGAAAGAGGCAACTGAGCAAAGGATCCCATTGCCTGCTGGGGTCTCCAGGCGAAGTCAATGAGTGTTTCAGTCATGACTGAGCCATGGAAAGCACAGCCTGCCCATGTGGCAGCACGGTGGGAAGGGCAGGATGCTCCTTCCCTTCCAGCCACCAGCTCCTGGGGCCACACCAGTGTGGCTGCAACCTGAGCAGAGCAAGGTGAGCAGGGCAGTGATGGTAGGCATTCCTGGGAAGGTGCAGATGGTGCTGGGATTTAATTTTAGTGAAATGTTATGGGCTTAAAAAGCAGCATTTTGAGCTGGGTCTATGTGAGAAAGGGAGGTCTCTCCCTGGCCAGTCCCTCACCTCCCACTGCAGGGACTTTCTCCTTCTCTTCCAAACTTGAAAGAGCCTCAGCAAACTGCCCGTATCTGCTTCTTGTTAAACCCAAGAGGAAAAGAAGTCTTCATGTCAGGGAACCAGCAAAGTCATCTGCCTGGGCTTCTCTGTTTTGCAGGCAGCCCCACATGAGACCCAGAGCTGTGGCACCAGAGAGAGGCCGTGGGTCCGAGCGAAGGTCCTGCCAGCACAGCAGGGACATCCGTGGGGACGGACCCGGCATGCAGGTCCATCATAGGGGCTGTAAGATATGGGTGAAGAGCTCAGCCAAGCCTGCAGGCTCCCAGTGATGACCAGCACTGCTGAATGCAACGTTCCTCTCCTCCTGCTATCATCCCTAGTTTGACTTCCTTGTACTACTTAGATTTACAGACTGTAAATTCAGGTACAGTCATTACAAACATCTGTCTTGCTCTCCTCTAGGAAATAGGCCATAGCATCGTTCTGTCTAAAACCAGCAACAGAAATAATAAAAATAAATATATGTATGTTCTTGTACCTCTAGTCTCATAAACATTTATCTGGATAGAAAAGAATACATTTAGCTCCTTTGGGTCTCCTAGAAAGAGTTAAATTTTGTATGAAGGATGCTTGGTGCCTGATTTGAGAGCTGTCACTGCTTCGTGTTCAAAGGAATGTGAAGGGAAGGGAGAAGGGGTGCTGCGGGGAGGATGGGGAGCACAGATGAGATATGGCTGTTCATAAGTGATGAGTAGCCAGCATTAAGATTCTTCTGAAGGAAGTATGGATGGAAAAATACGTGTGTGCAAACACCACAGGAAACAATTGAGCAAAGGTGGGATGAGCGGTAAAGCCCTGCTGAGCTGTGAGGAACTTATTCCTCTCTCCAAGCCCAGAAGGCTGGCACTCCTGGCAAAGGTCCTGACACAGGTGACTTGTCAGCAGAAGAGTTCTGTTGGGGTCATGGGAGGGGGGAAACAAGGTTACAGCACATCACATGTGCTGTTCCTCTTCCTGCTCTCCCAACAGGAAGGCACCCGGGACACAAAGACAATGCACTAGTCTTGCTGAAGATTTATGGAAGCTGAAGCGAGTAAGAGGCTGAGGCAAAATATCCAAACCATCACAGCTGCTGACTGCTAGAGGGTGTAAAAGACCGATCCAAACCCCACACCATCGTCAAGCAAGAGGAACCTCAGAGACACAGTGGGGACCCAACAGCAGTGTTCCTTTAATTTTATACACAGGTGAACTTGGCAAGACCTCCTGGACACACGCCTTGGAGCTTACAAGCACATGAAGGAGGATGACTCTGGAGAGAATGAGTTTGGAGTGACCCAAATCTGTTTCATTTGAAAGAAATACCACCATCCCTTCAGTAAGAGCTTATATTAAATTTTGTTTCATTAATTTACTAAATAAACACACAGTCAACTAGGGTCTGCTCTGCCTGACTAGAGCTTGAAGCTTGGGCAGGCCAGCAGCACCAGAGAGAAAAGGAGGGGGATAATTCCCTGTGGATGGGGGTTACCAAATCTTAGCATGGGAACAGCAGAAAACACTTTTGTGGTTCCCGGTGGAGCAATGTGGGACGGAGCTGTGTGGAACAGCACCGAGCCACTCCGCTCCGTGCAGTGAGATAACGATGCCCACAGCAGCACCCAGCAGGACAGAGGGAGGCTTTCACAGAGAGATCCCACTGGCCAGCGGGTGGCACAGTCCCTCCCCAGGGCCCAGGTACACTGGCCTGTGTCCACATGGCTGGTCAGCCTGTGGCTGCTGAGAGGGAATTCATAATCCATGCTGTCGATGGCCTCCCAGGCAGGAGCTCCTGGGGCGCAGAGGGCAGCCATGGGCTGGGCACGCTGGAGGCTCCTGCCTGTCTCCGTGGGAGGAGGGCTCCTGCACAGTGCCCGGCTGGCAGCGTGAGCGTGGGGGCTGCTGCAGCAGTCCACAAGATGCTGTTCATGATGGCAGATGTTCCTCTGAGGGCATGGGGAACAAGGAGGGTGTGGGGCAGACCCAGCAGGGTGTGAAACAATGAAGGAGAAGGGCAAGTAGGAGGGACTGAGGAGCCTTCATTAGCCTGGCATCATGATGCTGAGGATAAAATTGGTCCGGACAGCAACAGACTTGAAGAGAAGAAATTCTTTAATTGCCTTCACACTGATGCCAGGGAGCCTAGATAATACACTCTGCTCACATATGGACACAAATCTGACCTAGTTGTGCTCCCAAAATCTGGCTTTGAGTGTCACATAACTGAAGCATTAAAATCAGTAAATGTTAAAATCAACACTTTTAGGGAGGAATAAGGGCACAAAGAGGGACACAATGCCATGGCAGGCAAGGTCAGCTTTTTGAGTCATATCTACCTGTCAAAATCTGCATCCTAGCAAAGGAAGCAGAAGACAGACAATGTATGGGGCCTTCCACAAGCCACCAGCTCACCCTGGTGAGCCTGACAGCCTGCAAGCATGTTTGTGATATGTCTGGAAGACAGGCTGCCTTGTTACAAGGAACAGAACTGGAGAGACGTGTGCCAAGAACTGTATCCTGGTGTGACCCCAAGGTGGACTTGAGGGACATGGTGGCTAAACAGCTGGACATAAGACAATGATACAATATCATGGTTAAAATGAGACTCTGCCTGCATCAGTGAGGGATCCCTGCTGGTTGGCCCTAGAGCAGCATTCCTGCTTTGAGACACAGCAGCAGCAGCATGGGAGAGAGCCTGTGAAGGGCTGGGAGGCACACTGATGCAGTGCAGCTCAGCTCAGGGAGCCCGTGCTGGTGCTGGAAGAGAGCAGCCAGCCCAACAGAGGGGCAAGCGTGTGCGCATATGCACCAGCGTGCGGTGCCCGGGCTGCTGGCTGGCCATGGGGCACACTGTGTCTGGGCACTGGCAGCTGTCAGTCATTCAGCCCCAGATTCAGCGCAAATACCCAGGTCCTCCCTTCCCACCCCACCTCCACATCACTGGACTCGTCCTGAGGTCATCCTACATCTACAATCAACACCCAGCCGCTGGGGCAGAAGCTGCCAGCCCTGAACCAGAAGTTTTGCTTTCATTTTCATTTGTATAATGAAGTTGTGCAAACCTCAGCCTACACTTCCTTCAGATGGGCTTTTCCCTCTCCCCTCGGAGGACCAGAGGACTGCTGTCCCTTGCTCCCTTTAAGGCGAGGGGAAACTCTGTCCCTCCAAGTGGGCTGCAGCCACTTTCCTTTTCCTGCCCAGGGTGGGATGTCCAGGCTGGCCCTGCTTCCCGTGAGTCACCAGCACATCCCAGCTTCCTTCTGCAGAGCCCTGGAACCAGGGCCCTAATTACAGGGCAAGACTAGCGGAAACAAGCTTATTATTTACAAGGCTAATGAAAATTAATCATGCCTCCCCCTCTCTTTCTTGTGGGAACAGTCATCTTAAAGAAAGTAGATTATAAAAGCATTATGGGTGACTGCTGCGCTGGTTTTTGGCACTGACCGGGAGACTGTGTGTGGGCTGCAGGCTTTGCCTGCAGGTCACCTGAAACTCAAGGGTTAGAAATACCTAAAAGCAAAGTGCAGCTTGTTCTTCCCTCTCCCCATGCAGGCCTCCCCTCTGCTCCTGGATGAGACAGGGAATAGATGGAGCTCTAGCCCTAGCGCTAAGCCACACAGGTTGTAAAGCCCTTTGGTGCTTTTCCAGGCAGCTGCTGCTTCTCCCAAAGCCTGGACCTCTTTGGCATCATCTGCCTTCTTGCAAACAAGAAGTGGCGCACGGCTGGTCCCACCCCAGTAACTCACAGCCCACCCAGCCCAGGAGGTCAGGAATCCCCCAGGGCAGCCCAGTGCAGCCCAGTTAGCTCCATGCAGGCAAGTGGGTCTCAAGAGTCCAGCAGCTCCACACTCCAGCCTGCTGCACAATGCACGGGTAGACAGTAAGACACTGTGCAAAGCCAGGCAAAGAGGAAAATACGTCAAGGAGTAGTTCATGTTGCACAGGTGTGGAAAAACAGAGCATCCTGTACCAGCTGGAGCCACTGGCTCCAGAGCAAGTGCTGCTGGCCTCTCCTGCAACAGAAGGATGAACCCTGTTAAATGCTAAAAACATCACCCTCACCCAAACCACCACCGTCACTCAGGGGGAGCTGAGATATGGGATAGGGAAGGTCAGTCATGGAGACAGGGAAAGACCTCCAGCCTTTTAGATCTGCCCAGTGCCAGCTCCTGTAGTTCCTGCTGTGCAAAGGGCTCCCCAGGATGTAGCGCTGTGTGCCCTGACCCTGAGCTGAGCCCCAGGCTGCCCTATCTGCCCCCTGTGCTGACCTCATCCCTCCTTTTCCAGGCTTAAAGATCTCCACAGCCATGAGCAGCCTTCCTCTCTTTAGGGCTGTGCAGGCTAGGAGTGAGGAAGGCAAGGCAGGGGCAATTGGGAGACCACCCCAGCCAGCTTTGGAGCTGATTGCCTGGATCAGGATCTGGGATGGAGGGAGATGAGGACCAGGCTCCAGAGCCAGGCTGAAGGGATGCTTCCTGGAGGCCTGTCTGGGCAGCCCCGGGGGAGTGCTGTGTGGAGGAGCCTACCCTATGGCTTCTGCAGTAATTAACTGTTGCTTTGGAGATGACAGGAAATAAGCAGGATGTCAATTTTCAATTTCCCAGATGTGTATAACCAGTTTCTAGCAGGCAGCCTGAAAATAAATCTCCATCAGTCTAGTTACCGCTTAATTAACATCACTAGCTACAACATGTATTCCCCAGCCCAGACAAAGACGGAGCTCATCCACTATTGATGTATGATGAGACAGAGCCAGGGCATGGCTGGTGGGAATTCTTTAGCCTGGAACGTCAGACCTGCTGCCCAACGTGCTGCACTTGTCCTGCTCAGGCAGGAGAACTCTGCCTCAGCTTCCCTGTATTGGCCTGGGGCAGGGGCAGCTGCTGTGACCCCCCCAGAGCTGGCTGCTTTGGGGCGCAGTTGGCACAGATAACAGATCTGGTGAAACAACTAGAGCTTGTTTCCCTTTTGCATAGTTTGGAACAAGGAAGAAAAGAGGGTCCTGCGGGTGAAATGCTTTCTTGTGCTACCACTCTGCAGCAGAAAAATCTCCTTTCCATGAGAAAATCATGCTTAGTTTTCCATAAAAAAGGGTGGTTTTGGAAGTGAAGAGCATTGGCCATTCCAGAGAAAGATTTTGGTAAAAATAACAGTAAGCATCCTGGAACTGTCACGAAAAATGGCTCCTGTGTCCAAAAGTAGTTTTAGCAAGGCCCAGCCACCAAATCCCAGCTACCAAAGCCCTACCACCTGCTGAATTCTGGCCAGCAAAGCTGGGCTGCAACCTGTGGGCACTGGGGTCTGAGTGCTGCAGTCTGCTGATACCCGCCCCCCCCCCCCCCCCCCAATCCCCGATGTGATGGAGGTGCCATCCCAGTCACCCAGGTCTGGGGCAGCTGCTGGCTGCCCAGCGCCAGCCCTGGGCTCACAGGGGCAGCAGTGTGGGCAGCACAGCCACCCTGAGCACAGACTCAGGAGACCCTCTCTCCTCGGCACATGCACCTACACAGTGTGCAGAAAACCAAGTGCTGTTCTTGCATGAGAGCCAAGGGAAGGAGCCAGGAGACCCAATGGACCAGTAGAGTGGAGAGGCTGGGGTGTGAAAACCCATCCTGGCTGGTGGCAAGACCCACAATGACAGAGAGACCTCTAGGATGGGACATTCATGGTGAGACAAGAACGGCTTGTTCCTGATGGGAACGACAGTGGGAGGTTCCCTTGGTTTTGCGAGAATCAGAGCCATGTGAGGCCTCGCACCAGCCTAGCTACAGTAAGACATCAAAATCTCTTGCCTGCCTGAGGAATGCGAAACACCCTTCTGGCCAGAGCCATCCAAGGAGAGCTTGCCTCTCCTATATCCAAAGGATAGATGCCTCCACTGAGCTGGTTGGTAGCAAAGTTGCTGGCAGTCAACGAGCCGGGTTCCATATCAGGGGCCAGGGCTGCAATCCCCCTTCCCACACAGAGAGATCTCAGGCACAGTCCATATGCAGTCAGCTAGCCTAAGCCGCTGGCAAGCTCCCAGGGCTGTGGCATGCAGCTGCATGCCCAGACCCCACCAGAGCTGAACCCTGCTGCTTTCTTCAGCTGGCCACCTTCTCTGCTCTTTTATTTGCTCCCCATCGGTGATTTCTGCTCACATGCTATCTCCTCACCCTGGTTTGCAATGAGAGGTAATGCTGTCTCCACCAGGTGACCTAGCAAAGAGCACATAGGCTTGTTAGCATTAGCCCATGCGAAAAAGAGGAAGGAGACAAGACGAAAGAATCCATTTTCATATGTATATGGAAAGAATCCATATACAACTCCTATCATCATCCTGCTTGGCACTTGTCTTCAAAGCACTGTACAAACATTAACTAATTAATCCTCCCAACACTCCTGGGAGGAAGAGACACATTAATATGACTCTCATTTTAGATGCCTTGTAAACATAAAGGATAGATGGGCCAGGAGATAGCAGGCAGGCAAAACCAGGAGGTTATGCCTGTTACTCCATTCTTCCTGTTGAGTATCACAGGATTGGTGAGTCAGTGGCTGTGTCCCCGGCAGTTAGCCGGTGTACCCACGCATTGGAGGGTGCCGAGGGTGGAGAGGAGTGGCAGAGGTGCAGCACAAGGCAAAACAGGGAGTGCTGCAGAAATACATGAGAGAGTAAAATGTCCCATCTGAAACAGGGAGCCCAGAGAGAAATGCAGCTGCTTTAGCAGTGATTTTGAGAGGCTTGGTATGGGCAGGGAGCCTTCTCTCCACTCTTGTTACACATTGCAGGGGAGAGATGTAAGGCGCCCCTGGGCATAACAGCCCTGCTCTCCCAGCAGCACCTCCCCACAATGCTGTTTGTGCTTTAATCTGAATTTCCAGCTTAAACATCTCCAAACATTGCACCATTTCTTGTGTCCTTTAGCTGAACTTCTCTGCTCTAGTGTTTACCCATTAACGCATCGACAGGCCGCTGTTGCATCCCCTTTCTTTCAACAGTCCAGACAAGCCTGGCACCCTTGGGTTCTGCAGGTCGCCTCTACTCCCTTAGGATTGGCCTTGCTGGGATCTTGCATTTAATGCTTCCTCTACCCTCATCCCTAAATCTTTTTCGGGATCACTGCGTGCCAGGGTCCCCCTCCCTGGTCCTGTACAGGATGACCTGCACTCAGCACTCCTTGCAGCCAGCTGTTAGAAAGGGCATTGGCTGCAGTGAAACCTCCGTGCCAAGCAATGCAGATCCATCTGTGGAACTGTGCCGTGTTTGCCACTGGGGCTGGCAGGGAAGCGGGCCACCTGCCCACAGCCGGCGTCACTCCCTGTTCTCTGCGTCTGGCCTCCTGGGCTTCTCCAGCCTATTTCAGGGGATCACCAGGGGTCTGGGATCTCCAAAGTCAAGCCAAGGTCCTGCCGTTTTCTCAGGAGCTGTGTTTAGTTGGCCCCGTCCAATAGCATCATGGAGAGACTTGCCTGCTGTGCCTGAAATTATAGCTGCTAAATTTTTTAAATACAGCAGCATACGAAAGCCAAAACCAGAGATCAGAGGCTCTTCCCACTCGTCTGCTGAGACACAGTCCACCTGCATAAGGTCTTACAGTCTTCACTGAGTTTTTCTGGAGATTGCTACATCTAGTGCTAGGAGGCTTAATTTGATAAAGCTGGAGAAAAAGATTCTTCGCTGTGAGGGCAGCGAGGCGCTGGCACAGGCTGCCGAGAGCAGCTGTGGGTGCCCCATCCCTGGCAGCATCCAAGGCCAGGCTGGACGGGGCTTGGAGCAACCTGGTCTAGTGGGAGGTGTCCCTGCCCGCGGCAGGGAGTGGGAACTAGATGGTCTTTAAGGGCCCTTCAGATCCAAACCTTTCTGCGATTCTATGATAAAACCTGGCACAGAACAGCTGTGCTTTTGGGTTAGACCCAGACCAATCTCATACAAACACAGATGCACTTGGTAGAAAAATACATTTTTTTCTGGTCCCTCTCATACAGGGAGATTTGAGTGTAAGTAGTTCCTGTTCCTCCAAGGGGCCCTGCACCAGTCAAGCACTAATTGAAGGTTTCAGGTCAGCTGCCACTAGCCCAGAGATACCTCACTATTTCTTCCACTGTCTTTCCTACAACAGCCCCAGTTGGGATCACCTCCAGCTTCCCTGCCTGGGGGAGGTCTGCCCCGCCAGGGGACTGTGCAAACATTCAGCTAAGGAGAGGAGACCCGTGGGCATGGGTCCTCAACCCCCATCTTGCCTTTGCCTCTGCTGAGCCAGGGACAGAGATATGCTCCTTGCCACTCCAATTCAGAGAAGCCAGAGGACAAGGCAGGGAGGGAAGCTGCTGAATTTACAGAGTAGCCTGCATTCTGCAAGCTGAGCTGGCTGCTCTCCCTGCTCCAGGGGGAGCTGACCCAAACTGAGTCACAAGGATTCCATTTACCTGGGAAGGGCAGGGAGCTTCAAGAAATCTGAGGGGTTGTGGAAGTGTTTGGGGTTGGAAATCTCCAGATGGGAGAGTTGGACCAGGTATGTCATTTGGGGATGACACCAGAACCTCTGAGAAGAAACTTCCCATGGTCAGGGTACCTGGGCTTAGGTTTCAGGTCTCTGGGGGCTAGCTGTGTCTGCTGAATGTCCCACATATGAGCATCTGCAGGGCCCAGGAAACAAAAGATGCCAGACTGTGGGACAAAGCATCAACATCAGCGCAGGGGCCCTCCTAGTAGAAATGCTGTCCAGATATACAGCACTGAGTGATGGCCGGACATCGCTTACTGCCTGTTTACACCCTTCATCCCTCGATCAGTCCACCTTAGCTCCACGGGGCTTTTCTTGTAAGGAGATAGAGGCACAGGTGGCGAGCTGACTCAGCCCTACTCTCCCACCAGTTCCGTGCCCAGAACCACCTCGTGCCTGCGGGAGCTGGCTGCACCTCAGCTCCTTCCGCCCCTCAGTGACGTTTTCTGCCCGTGTCCTCTGGCACCTGCACTCTCTGGCCCTGATTCTCCAAGTGCCTGATTTGCACACTGCATTCATGTGAATGCCGTTTGTTGTTCCAGAAAAAAAAAAAAAAGAAAAAGCAGCAGCATTTCTGGCCATGACGACTGCCGCGGGGGCCTGCGTGCTGTCTGCCTCAGAAGCACATCGGCAGCCCATGTCGGTGCAAGCTGCAGCTCTCCCAACACATTCAGCTGGCTGTGATGTGACACAGGGCAGCCTGAGTGTAACGCCCCATGGGGATCACTCCTGTGCCCTGCAGGCATGGCACTGCTCTCAGGGGTGGAGAAAGAGCAGCAGTGGCAGAAAGGCTGGAGACTACAGACCTAAGAGGCACCTTCTATAGCAAATCCCTGGGGGGATGCTATAGGGCAATAGTATGCCCCAGTGTAAGCAGCAGCAAGGGCCTCTGTCCCTTGTGTGAGCTCTGTGCTCTGCAGCAGGGTACCATTCCCCGTGGTTTCCCTGGCCATGTCCCCACCACCCTCATGCTACAAGCCAGCCCCGAACCTTAGTCAGACATTGGTACCCAGCCTGTATCAGGTCCTAGGCAGCAGAATGGCCTCAGCTCAAGAGATGCACCCACCCATGGGCATGGTGAGGAGAGGATGTGCACGGTGGCAGGGTGGGGGGGTGAACAACACTGAGCCTAAACTACAGTGGTGGAGCGCACTGGTCTGCATTCAACAGCTGCAGGCACTGCTAAGACAAAGGGGAGGCAACCAGGAGTGCACTGCAAAGCAGCTTAAAATAGGCCAGCAGTAAAAATGGAATAACAAAGGCAGAGGCAAGTCACAGAGACATGCAACCAAAAGAACAAGCTGGGCCAAGGAGGAGCAGCCCTGAAGGGACGCACTTTGGCAAGTACCCGGCAGGGAGCTCCCATGCACTCGCGTTTGGCTGCTGGGAGAGCTGGTCCATGGGCACTGGCTTTCCCTGGCAAGAGGCAGCTGAGGCAGACCCTCTGGGACCAGGCACGGGTGCCACCAGTCAGCACAGCACGTGATCTGGCCTTGACCAAGCTGCAGGAAGGATGTCCTCAGAGGAAGCCCCACCAGCCCTTTGGCCAGGCAAGGGGCATGCCTGGGGGGCACCAGCTGGGTCCCCTGCTGGCCCCCCTACCCACCCTTTGCTGCCCGAGCAATGGAAGGGAGCAAGCAGCCCCTGCACACACCCCCACTCTCAGCCACCCAGCCCCATAGCTGCACCTGGCCCCGAGCTGCCCTGGCACCCTGGGGCTGGATGGAGAGTGCTGGCAGGACTCTCCATCACCCGGCGACAGACACCACTCAGCCAGAGCCACGCATACCTGGGGGTCTGCCAAGGCCTCCTGGTCTTCCTCCTCCCCAGCCGCAGCCCTCCCACTCCCCTCGGCAGTTGCTACGGAAGGACCGTTGCCAGGAGATGAGGTGCTGGATCTGCTGGATCCCTGTGGTGGGCATCCTGCCAGCCCAGCGGGGACAGGGCTGGTGGCCACCCCCGTGGCAGCCAGCTCACAGGCATCGGGAAGTGTGGCTGCACTGGCTGGCCTGGAGGAGCCGGCGGCAGCAAGTGATGCCTCAGCACCCAGGGGGAGACAGGGATGGGAGCGACCTGCTGCGGGGCAGACGCCCACCCTGGGCTCACCACCCCTTGTAGCATCATCCCTGGGTGCCAGGAAAACACATGGCCAACTCTGCAATGGTCACACAGGCATGTGACACAGGTGCACGGCACCTCCCTTGCCAAAACCAGAGTGGGTCTCGCAGCAGCCTTGTGAGGCAGTGCCCACCATACCCATCTTCACTCAGTGATGCCGGAGCTGCCATGCAGCCCCTCTCCGGGAACGCAGGCTCCTTGCTCTGACCATGTGCCACTTCTGGTTGCATGGCTGCTCCCCTGGGGATGGAGGGTGTCCTGTTGCTTTGCCCTGTTGGGAAAAATCCCAGTACAAGTAATGGGAGGGGCCCACAGGGAGAGAACATAACCTGATCCTGCTCCACCCCTTGGGGAGCTGGTGAGGGACTCCAATTACCAGAAAGTGCTGGTTTATTCCCCATAAGGTTGGATCCTAACTCTGGACTGGTGCAGCAGGGGAGTGCCCCAGAAGGTACCAGCTGGTGAATGAGAAAGGGAAAGATGCACAGGTGTGGCAGGACAGCCCTTTCCACAGGTGGCCAGGTGAGAACACTGTGCCCTAATCTGGCAGCCCAACAGTCTGACGAAACATGAAATCCTGCCTCTGAAGAAAAATCCCAGCAGAAAGGACATCCAACACTGACTGCAAGCAAACATCCTCCAGGCACCCAAGGCCCTTTTGAGGGAGCTGTGGGCTTTCGATTCTCTCTAACAGATCACTTTTTAGGAGCTTGATCCCATTCTTGCCATTTCCTAATACAAAGCACCGGCACCTCCATCGGTGAGCAGGATGTGCTGTAGCCACGGTCCCCAGCCACCAGCCAGGCGCAGGGGCACATTGCAACTCCTCTGCATCCCCTGGCGTGAGGGGTCTCTGCAGCAGGAGCAGCGCTGGCACTGCCCTCTGCTCTCACACCATCTGTGTCCCACGGAAGGGGATGCAGGAAAATAAGAGCCTTCCCCAGTGTGGCCTGTGGTTCAGAGGACTCTATCAAGGACTTTGCGTGGCTAAAATCACCCATTTACTCTGCTCAGCTCAGCACCCTTCTCTGGGTGCCTGTCTGCAGTAATGCCTCATGTAAACAGCTAAGAACAACGATCCCCCCTTCACAGAGGGCGAACTGAGGCACAGCAGCACGCCCAGCCATGCTTCGCAGGGCTGCACTAGGTGTCCCGCTTCCCAGCTCTCTCACTGCCCCCGTCTGCTTGAATAATTCAACCGTCGCCCTGGGAAGCCAGAAAAACTCCGCTTCAGTCTGTTGTATGGCAAGAAACCGGGAAAAACAAGTCTGCCAGAATGCTGATCTTAACATGCAGCTGTGGGGTCCACCAGCACTGGGTCGTGAGCCCCCTTGTTTGCTCCCCAGCAGGCCCTGGGCAGCCATGCATGTTTGCAGCTTGTGGTGGAGCAGAGAGATGAGAGCAAGTTTGGGAGGCTGAGGAAAGCTCAAGGTTCTGCAACAGGAAAGGACCTGAGCACTACCCACACCAGGAGAGCAACCTGCAGCAGGGATACCAGTGGACCTCTGCAGACAGCAGACCCTTGTGTGCTTCGGGAACAGCACCCCTGGGATAAGCCCCAGCCCTACGGTCTCAAGCTGTGGGATGCCCACACGGCCCCAGCTTGCTGGCAGTTGGACTGGCACACTGTTCTGGTTTGGAAATCAGGGTGCAACCACCCACCAGGTACTGCTGGAGCAGCTGCCATGGGAAAGCCATCACTCCAGGCTGCAGATGTCAACTAACACCTCAAAAAAGACTGCATCTGACACAGTCATCCTTCAGCTTTAAACATCTCATTCTGGGTCATTTATTTCCTTGTTTCTGAGACATAAAACTGGACAGGACAGGCAGGCAGCTGCACTGGGCTCGTGTGCCCTGCAGACATCTGCGAGCAGGGCCAGCACAGCTCCCATCAGCTGACTCCCTGCACGAACATCACATCACATCTCCCTGCACCAGCTCCCCAGGGGTTAAGGCCCTGCAAGAGCCACAAGGCTGCAGGAGCCAGGGGCAGGCTGACACCGCTGAGCTGGTGGCCAGGGCAAGCAGTTCACAAGGACTTGCCTTCAGCACCACACGAAGGAGACCTGGTTGAGCTGAAGCTTGGGGGGCAGGGGCATGGGATGCAGGAGGGACCACAGCCATCCCACCATACGCACAGCTCCTCACGGCACAGTCCCACTCTGACCCCACAGCACTGGTGGCTGCAGCCCTGAGCAAGGAGACCATTGCTACCTAAATCACAATGAATGCACATAACCCTCACCCCCAGCCTGTCTCAGGAGTTCAGCGAGATGCTCCCTCTCTGGGTGCTTGGGCACAGTCTCAGCAGAGCAACTCTTGTGAACGCTGGGCTGCAGATCAGGGTCACCCTCTCGGGGCTGTGGCAGAAGGGCTCCCTGGAAGTGCTGCCACCCAGGGCTTTGCCATACCTGCTTTTAGGCATCCTGCTCCCATCCCTAGCTCCCAGGGGATCAAGGCCTCAGGAGCTCATTGTGGAGCCATCTCTTCCACTTGGACAAATCTGCCTCTGGTGTCTGGGGCTCAGGCAGAGCAGTTCCAGCACCCCACTACTTGAACACAGGACATCTGCTCCTGAGCAGGATGGCAGCATGAACAGCACGCCTACAAATCTGACAATGATCTCTCTGACCCAGATCAGCCAGGTATTGAGACCCTCAGCCAAACCACAGAATAGCTTCAAAAGCATACAATATGTAATATTAATCGAGAGCCACAGAGACAAATGCTTGGTCCTAAAGAAACACAGGGAACAAGACAGAAACAGACTATCAGAAGCAGTCCTGGGTTCACCGCAAACAGGAAAGGAACAACACAGACTCACCAAGACAACCCTGAGACATAAGCACTTCACAGGAGAAGGAGATTATAAACCACAAAAGCCCTTTTACCCAAAATTTATAGCAGATATGTCTCACCCCCCCCCCCCCATGCTACACACAGAACTGGGATTCACAGCTACAGTTTACACTGCCACACGCCTGCTCTCATAAGCAATTCCTCAAGTCTTCACTTCACCACCATCATTAAAACACCTTACATCTTTCCTTTAGAAAAAAGAAAATAAACCCAACAGCAAATACCTTTTTTCCTTGTAAATACCCATTTGCAAAGCCGTGGCAGTGGTGATGGCTGGTGGTACAGCCGCTGCCCCCACTGCTGCTGCCAGAGGCAATAGGACAACTGCCCCATAGCCCTGCAGCTGTAGGTCCTTAAGTCCACTTCAGCCTGGCCAGGCTCCACCCTGGGGAGGGTGTGGAGCAGGTGTGGGGCTTGTTTTCCACAGAACAATTTGCACCTGAGCCTGTACAAGCCCCTCTGGGTCTCTGGGGCAGTACAGTTTCCCCCACCCTCCCACCCCCAGCTGAAGCCAGGAGCCTCTGGGCCAGCTGAGGCTGCCCACACTGCAGTGCCACTTTGCACTTCTGCAGGAAATTTCCAAGGCTTTTCCCCCAGCTCAGAGTTCAGCAGCCCATTTATTCATTCACAAACACACACAGCACCTGGCCAACTCGTGTGAACTTCTCAGCTCACAGCGCAGGTTTTCGTGCGCTGCAGCTCCAGCAGCAACGGGCTGATGTGAAAGCCCAGCTTGCTATCCTGTATTTTAAGTAGCAAAGCTCTGGCCTTCTGATTGCAGCGGTATGACGGCATGCCAAATAGCTTGATAAATCAGAAAGAAGCAAATAAATCTTAGCATGTGGTGTTTTCAAAATCTTCCATCTCTGGCTTTCTAGAAAGCCAAACGTGACATCTGAGCATCCAGCACTGATTGCCCTGGACTCCCATGTCTGGAAACACAACGTGTTTCTAAAACCACTGGTACTTCTCTGCAGGCCTCCTTCTGAAGCCCTACAGAGCCCGGGAAACCTCTGTGTTGGTGAGGATGAAGGAAGCTGGGGCTAACGAGGGTGCCTGCATGACCCATCCTGGGGGGGACACAGGCTCCTAGGTGTGCTAGGGGGCTTGGAGCCCCCACAGTCTTTTCCTGATGTGTCTCTCGCTATTGAAGATGGAGGGAGCCACAGGCATGTTAGATGGGTCAGCCCTGACCTGAATGTCCTCAGGGATGGATCCTACTGGTGGTGCACAGCTCCTGCCTGGAAGCATTGGCTTTCACCCCAGTCAGCTCTGAGCATGGGCAGCACTTGCCATCGGCTCCCCTCCTTCAGCTCCCCCCCTTGCAGGCACCCTAGACCCCCCTGCCCACGCAGACCCTCCTGCCCACATTCCTCATGGCCTCTTCCAAAGCCCAGTCACTCTCAAGAGCAGTGCTGGTAAGATACATACTAGGTTATCCAGGTTCCAGGACTACCTCTCCCCTTCCAAGCATGCACATGTATGCACACATGTGCTGACACTCACACACGTGCAGGCACATGCACAGGACAGGTGCTGACACAATTTTGCAGGCTGTGACACAAGCCAGAGCCACTGAAAGTACCCAAGAGAAGAAGGAGCAGAGAAGAGGGAGATAAGTTTGTCAAGACCCCAGGAGTGCTCAGGTGACAGCAGCAAGCCGGGGACAAACAGGATTACTGATCCCCCAAAGGAAGAGCTTCCTGGGATCTTCTGCCTCCCTCCCCACCTCCAGAGCTCTCCTTGCATGGCCCAGCGGGCTCTGGCGTGTGGCGATGGGGCTGCTTTGTGAACCTCACCCACGTCAGCAGGTTAGCTGCTTTCCCACCCTCGGCATCACCCCTGTGCCAGAACCACTGGTGTCCTGTGTGCCAGTCCATGTGGCCTCTGCGCACCTGCGCTGAGGAGGGGACATTCCCCCCCCCGCCGGAGCAGAGCAGCAGGGGGCACAGGCTTCTGCCAGGGCAGTGTCCCCATGGGCTGCCTGCACCCCACCTGCTGCAGCGAGGGGCTGGGGGCAGGCTGGGGCTGGGCTGGCAGCAGGCATGCTCACCTGTAACTGCCAATACCCCTCGTTTTGTCCCACCTGGTATTTTTTATGAGGTGGTTGCTGAAAGGTCAGGCCTTCTTCCAGGGATGCTTCTGCACTTGGGCTCTGGAGTTACCCTTCTCCAAATCCCTGTTAAGTCACTTAAACCTTTTGGTGCCTCAATTCTCCATCTGCAAAGCAAGGCTTACAATATTTCCTCCGTCTGTCTTACCAGGATAGCTCATAAGCCATTTGGGACTGGAAAAGTCTCTGAATATGAATTTGTGTCTGGCTCACACAGTGGGACCCTGGGCTCATTAGGGGCTAATGTGATCACTTGTGCTGTGTCTAGCAAGGAGAAACACAATGCCATGGGTACTTGTTCCTGTGCTCAGAGATGGGAGTTTAGCAGGGATGACACTGCACATGCTCCCAAGGCTGCCATGTCATTCCAAATTGCACTGCCATGTAGCAAGTGTGGTGGTCTCAGCTCAGACATTCTCAGACACCAATTTATCTTGTGCTGTTATTTGACAACAGACTCTTTGCTTAGGGGTCAGGACATGTCACAAATATCCTTCAAAGACAGGGCTGCTATTGTGCTTGTGTGTTCGCACATATTTACACTGTACAGAAGCGCAACACCTCAAATGAGAGTTATGCTCACCTAAAGCTGTGATGAACATCCTTCTTTTGCAGCCTCCCTGCTGCATCCCTGCGCCTGTCCTTCAAGGATGGCTGTGTAAGGACAATGCAAATAAACAGAGAGTGACCAGGGGAAACAAGATGGTGCCGACCTCAGCTCACCCTCAGACATCTCTAAACCATCACGGCTGAGCATTCACACCTTTGCTGCTGTGGCACTCCCCACATGGGGATTCAGCAGCAGAAACTCTCCAGAAAGGCATGCACTCTAATAGGGCAAAAGGGCCCAGGGCTTCCTGGGGCAGTCCTGGGGGAATCCTGGTGACAGAACCAGGGAATCTGGGGATTGCACAATACCTGTTGTAGGATGGTTCAGAGAAGGGTCAAAGGTGGGGAAAGGGAGGGATCCGGATAGAACAGGGGGGAAGCATGCATTCTGTCCTGCCTTCTTATTTTCCTGTGGTGCATCCTTGTGAGTGCGTGTGACCCAGATGCACTAGTGAACTTCAAGCCAACTAGCCTGTGCAACGGGCAGTGCTGGAGTCAGCCCGCACAGCCTGAGGGTCTGGGAGGTGGATACTGAGGTGACGCATGAAGGGTTTTCCCCCCGAGCTGTGAGCCTCAGCAGCAGGATGGGGCTGTTCATGCTACCTGTAAGCCTGTGTTAGGCTGTGCCTGCAGGGTGTGTGCCCAGTGGGGAGCTGGCTCAGCCTTGCTGCTGGCAGGACCTGGCAACAGTGGTAGGAAGCGGTTCCTTAACTCGACCAGATCTGTGGGACCTTCAGTCCACAGGACTGAATTACCCTGAACAGTCCTGGCCAAGGACATGCTTAGAAATAACATCTGGGACAGGACAGGCTGAGAATCCTATTAATTGCTTGGTTGTTCTGTGGTGTGTTTGCATGCTGCACCTGAATAAGTACAGCTCAAGAGTGTCATTGTCAAAGTTGCAGCTGGGATGCAGGTTTGGTGTAACAGCCCTGAGAGCATGCCAGGAAAGCTGCTTTTTGGCACCTTAATCTATGTGCTAATAGTAAGATGATAATATATTGAGCCCTACCTAGTCCTGCCTTTGAAACTATTCATCATCAGGGCACCTTGTGCTGCTGGCTGGTAAGTGTAATGTACTGCCAAGCAGGATGAGCTGACTTATCGTCACAAACACCTCCAGAGACAAGACAACATCAGGATGCCAAAGAGCACCAGCCTAAAATGGCTTCTGGCCATCTCTTGCTTGCACCTCTGCACACAGCGCTGTCACGGCCATCCCACCCCATTCAAGTATTGAGGATTTTTCTGTCTCAGCTGTTCCATGGGGCAGGGATGTTCCACCCTTTGCTTTACAGAGGTTTAGCAGCCAGTGGCTCATTCAAGATTCTGTGAGAAGCATGTGATGGACTTGAGGGGGGCAAATCCATGCCCCAATACTCAAATCTGGGCAGTCATCCAGCCTGTGAGGCAGCTCTGTCCCAGGGTCAGTGTCCTG
Organism: Falco peregrinus; assembly: GCF_023634155.1. Lineage (NCBI taxonomy): Eukaryota > Metazoa > Chordata > Aves > Falconiformes > Falconidae > Falco > Falco peregrinus. The sequence continues at coordinate 38,041,289 of NC_073729.1, read as the reverse complement.
CTGGCAGCTGGGGGGGCTGGGAGGGTGGAAGCTGGCAGCATCGCTCTGCACTGATCCGTATGCTCGAGCCCTTTGGTAGGGTCCTGGGTGTCTGTGCCTGCCGGCTTGCATCTGCCAGTGCTCAGTGTCCAGTGACCTCCAAACAGCTGTTTGCATGTATGGCATGAGAAGCCAGCGTGCTCCTGCTGCCCAGGCTACAGCCAGACAAGGAGGTCATGCTGCCAGCACCGTGTCCTGGTGCAGGGCTCGCACAGACAGTGCGCACAGAGCTGGCTGCCCTGGGCTGGAGAGGCACAGCTGGCCAGTGTGCAGGGACCGTCAGGAGAGGGGTTTTTGCCTGAGTGTGTACAGTGCCTGAGTGTGTACACAGAGTGCACAGCGAAGGTGCAAGGACAGTGCACGCTGCAGGTGATTGCTTCAGCCCTCACCCGCTCTGCAGTAGCAGTCCCAGCTGGCCCTTCCCCACACGGTCTTTTGATCCACAGATCTTGGAGTGCTTCTGAGCCCTTCAGAAGGGACACCAGGACATGGTGATTTGCTCTTTCCAGACCTGCTGTAGCCTGGGCTCCTGCTGAAAACTCTCACTTGCACTTGGGGACTAGGGCTGGTGGGAGACGCAGGGAAAGGCTGTGGCACTTAATGTGGTTCCTCTGGGGGAAATGTGGGCAGCAGGCACTGATCAGCAAAACCACACAGAACAAACACACTCCGCATGAGGAGCAAGCACCGGAGCCACACCACTCCTACTGCTTGGGGACATGCACGCTTTATCTCCAGGACATGGGACAGGCTGTGCCACGTGCCCCTCATTCACCCCATGACTGCATCCCACTCTAAAAACATTGCATCACTCGTTGGAAGGCATGTTTGGAAAAATATTTTTTGCCACGAGGATGAATTGGGTTTTTTTGGCAGGGAGGTCACGTGCTCATCAGATCTCCCTGGTCTCCTCCACCTCAGAGGGAGACAGCGAGCAGCACCAGGCAGGGGAAGGGAAAGTGCTGGGCAGAGACGGGATGTTTGCGCTGTCAGCTGCCTCAGCTTCCTGTCCATCTGTGATTATCTAAGAACAGCTGTTAGTGTCATGCATGGCCAAAAAACGGGAGTCAGAAGCACTAGGAGTGTGGAAGAGTGCAAGGAGCAAAGACACACTGTTGCTCGCCGCTCCCACCTCCCTGACCAGCAGCAGCACACCTGCAGCAAGTCCCTCCTGGCTCTGAGGGTCCCTGCTAGCGGCCACTGAGATCCCCCATCAGCTGAAGGGTTTTTTAAAGATGCTGGTGTTGGAAGTGGAGACAGTGAAGTGACAGGGCCAGGGAGGCTAAGCCCAGTGGAAGCCCATGAGCATCTTTCATGGACAGGGAACACTGTATCCCTCTGTGAGCCCAGCTCTGCAAGGCTGGCGCAGTCATGCCATGGGGCTCAGCATCCCTCAGGACGTGCCTTGAGGCTTCTCCTGCAGTTGCCCAATTGCCCAGACTGGGACCAGGGTTTGAATCTGCAAATCTGGTCCACCAAAGACAGAGGCATGAGCCCCTGCAGCTGCATCTCTCTGCAGGACAGGGCATCGAGGGTGAGGCTACCTCTTGTGCCTGCGCTGCATTAGGAGAGGCAGGAGGCTAAAAGCTTCAGGGATGGAAAAAATTTGTAAATTTCACAAAAACAATGTGTAAATTTCACAAAAAGAATGTGTAAATTTCACAGAAAACATCCTCTCCAAATAATAACAAAGTCTTGAGCCACAAGAGCTCTGCTGATTTCTTACCTGTACAAAATAACCCCAGAGGAAAGGCAGCACCCAGCTTCAACAGGGTTTAATTTGCTGTTGACAATCCAGATGGTAATTATATTATCAGGAACCTGGCTTTTCATTAAGGCCCCATGCAGATTTTACTTTTCTGGAGCTGACATAAATGTGCTCATTTGTCTTCATCACAGCAGCACATGCACCCCCGTCTGCCTCCCCAGTGACCCAGTGCAGCACCGACACAATGCCCTTTTGCAGCACCATGTTCGCTGGCACTCACAGAGTCCCTCATTCCCCCAGAAGGGCACATGGACCCAGGAAAGATGTTCACCATCGTCGCTGCCATCAGCCTTGTCCCTGTCACTGGTTTAGCCTCGCTGTCATCCTGGTCCCTGCCATCAGCCCTGTCCTTCTGTCAGCCCCAGTCCCTCTGTCAGCCCACAGCTTTGCTGCCAGCCTCTCCAGCACGGGCAGCACGGTCTGGGCAGGGCATTTCACTTCCCTGCAGACAGAGTCTGGCAGCTGCAGGCTGCTTTTGGGGGTGAGCCAGGGAGCCTGGCTGAGGGGGGGCCACGATGCCCTCCCCAGCACCAGCGGTGGCTCTCACCCTGGTGCCGACAGCCTCACATCGCCCACCCGTCGCCTTCTCCCTGCTGGGGCTGGAGACGTGGCCCAGTTCAGGGTGTCCCTGGCTGCTCGCTGTGGACTGAGTGAGCCCAGTCCAGACAGAGCTGCTGGCACAGGCCATGTGCAGAAAGGCTAGGGCTTCTTCTGCTCCTGGGCTTCCATCACCACCGTGGCACGGGGCGGACTCCAGCCTGCCAGCAGCCGGTGGGCGATGCTGGTGGTCCCTCAGCCTCGTTTGAGAAACAAGGGACCGGCATCCCAAAGAGTACAGGCAGCACAATGGGATGGCAGCAGCATCTGCTCCTACCTTTAGAGCATGGGATCCCTCCTGCCGGGGATCTGGGAGGAAAAGCGGGATGGGAGCAGGCCAGACGGCGTGGCAAGGCTGGGGAAGATGGAAAGCCACAGACTGAGCACCATACAGCCTCCTGGTGTTGTCTGTGCAGTTTTCATACAGAAATGCACACAGCAAGTTTGTGGCATCCTCAGTGATAAATAACCCCTCACTCTTAATTTGCTTAAAAAAGCCTCCTCCTATAGAAAATACTCTTCTGGCATCGAATGCTGCTGGATCCCTGTTAAAGTGCCCAGTCACTGGAAAAGAGCAGTGCAGGCAGGAGTCTTCTTCCCAGGCTGAGCTAACGCAGCTCTCCAGACCTGGGTGGCCAGCTTGCAAGTCGGGAGGAAAGTCAGGCCCTAGATGACAGATCTCTGGCCGAGATGCATCGCCTGGATGAAGTGGTATTTCTTCCCTCTGCCATCATTTAACCTGCTGCTCGGGGGGGTTGTGCAGGGGAGGAGGGACTTAACGGCTTCGAGGCCTGTGATGTGTGCAGCACAGCGCATCTTCTGCCTGCTTGGCAAGGGAGAGAAGAGGGGCAGAGCTCCACAGACCACACAGCCTTCATTCAGTCCCTCTCAGCAATCATCCACGAGCACATAGATGCGATGAGACAGCATGTGCATCCCACTGTGTCACAGCCCCGCAGCTGTGAGCCCTGGTCCTTCCCCTCCCTCCACCCTGCGAGGGCTGGGACCCCTGTCCAGGTGCTGCCAACCCCACTCACCCTCTGGGCTGTTCAGGCACAGCCATGGAGGCGGCACAGGGATGCTCTCCCCCCTGCTCTCAGCACTGCTGGAGCATTGCATTGATCCTGCACCCCTGCCAGTTACATGCTACTGTGCTCCCTTGAAGTAGCGCGCAACTGGACCCCTTGTCAGCCGCACACCGTACCATCCACTTGGAGTTAATGTCAGCATGATGGACCCCACTGCTGTTGTGCCACCATAGACTGCAGGGATCCTAATCCTGACCCAATCACCACTGTGCTGCTGTCCTCCTGGGTGGTGATGCTTGCTGTACCACCTTAGCGTGGCATGGATGCACCAAGCAAATGGGAGAAGCCCCTCCAGCCACCACCTCACACCCAACACACTGCTGAGACTGTGGGTTTGATCTCCTGGGGGCTTGGCCACCAGCACAAATTTTCCCAGAGTTGATGATTCCTTTCAAAGTCCCACTTAGCTGGTCCTGAGACCATCCTCTCCTCATAACCTGAAGTGGAGATTTCAGCAACCTGGAAGGGGACAGTCTGTCAACCTGAAGATGGCACTGATGACATGCTCCCTGAATCAAGGTCACTTTGTGAGTCACATCACACCTTGTACGGAATTTCATCCAGGACTGTAGCAGTCCACCAACTCACAGCAGTAGCAACACAAGGGCCTGCAAAGGGAGGAGGAATTAAGCCCATGTTGTGTGAGTTGCAGCAGAGACTGCAGGAAGGTCAGGTCCCCAGTTACTGTGAGAGCCGCAGAAGACAATGACACACTGGCTTGCTTTCTACAAGGCAGCTACAAATGCTTTTAGCTGCTCCATCAACCTTGTCAGAGGAGCGGGCACGGCGCAGCGGCTGGCAGGACTTCTGGCTCTGCTGGGTTGGGGACCAGCCTTCCTCTCCAAGTGCGTGCGCTGGGAGGCTGGCAGGACACGCCTGCCCTGGGGTGTGTGCTGCTACAGACCAAGTCTACAGGCTATGTATACATCTGATGACAGCAGGGACCCCTGAAGGGCTTTCTGAGCCTACAGGTCATTGGCGCATCACCACGACCCCCCAGGGCCAGCCCGCCCGCTGAGGCTCCAGCCAGGGAACTGCAGGTGTGTGAGGTAGTGACATTGTTCTGTTACTAACAGCTTGATGCTACTAATACTAACAGCTTCTTTAATAAAAGGTGTCTATCAAATACTGGTTGTGATGTGTGTCTCCCCTGGTTTGATCCCCTGACTGGGCAAAGAGACCCCACGCCACTGGTAGGACGGGGCACAGCTGGCTCCCAGGTGGAGGTGGGAAAGGCTTTGCACCATGCCTACAGGGACTGCTGCCCTTGGTCTTCAGAGCTCTCCAGTCAGTTTGTTTTTTTATTCCTGAGTCTCAGCACTCAGGGCAAAACCAGCTCAAGTCAAGACTCCCCTGAAGGCAGACCATGACATGCCACATCCCACATAGCAGCCAGAAGGGAGGCCAGGGCACCACTGGTGAATCATTCCCGCAGTGTGAGAAAGCTGCTTTGGAAGTCTCCTGAAGCCACAGGGATGACAACAGTTCCCTTGAAAGACCGAGGGGCTCTTTCACTGAGGCTCCCCAGCCCCTGCAGACAGCTGTCAGCTCCGACTCACTGCTTGGCTGCATTTGGGACTGTACCCAACTTCATGCTTGAGGGTCCTGTCTGCTGAGCCACCCCCAGGATGCCACATTGCTCCTGCCAGCTTCACGGGTCAAAGCATGTTCAGAGTCACCTTCTTGAGATGTGCTTGGACCAGACTGAGCTGAGGAGGCATGCCCTCTGCAGCTCCAGGGGCGAGAGGTGCCTCAAGCTTGCAAACCTCTGCTCCTGGACCAGGAGCAGCTCCAGGGACATCTGCTGACGTTCAGAACCACGGGCTCAGATGCACGAGGTCTAAATTTGCATAGTTTGCAGCAGGGAGCTCAGAGGCTTCTATTTGTTTTTACAAATGTGAAGAAAAACCCCCTCCTGATTTAGCTGCAGCCCTTCCACATTCACAGTGGTAACCAACCAGCTGATTGCTCCTGGGCCATGAACGTGCCTTCTTCCATTGAAAGTTACCCCCCTGCTAGTTTCAGCACGAGGAGGAGCGAGCGTGGCAGTGGGCGCCAGCTGTGTGGTACCATGTGGGCACCAGCGGTGAGTGGCTCATGGCGCTGCTGGGCTGCCCGAGCTTTGCCCTGCCAGGCAGGAGGGTGCTGCTGGGGTAGCTGTGCAGCACAGGGGAGCTAAAGTAGCAACTCCACAGACCTGAAAATAGCTCCAGCTCCTGCTCCTGTCCCGCAGTGCATGCTGCAACACCTTGTCCTAGTGCCAGACCTGCTAATTGCTGACACAATCAAAGAGTCTGAGAAGAGACGACAAACAGGTGTGAATACCCAGTAATGAAGATGAGCAGCTGAGCCTAGAGGCTGTCTGCAGAAGCCGTGTTGTCTTGTTTGTGAAGAAATGCCATGGAGCTGTCCCTACAAGGCTCAGTCTCCACAAGCTGCTGCTGTTCATGGTGCGGTAATGCTCGTACCAACAGCTAGCAAGACACCCAGCTACCCCCTGAGCAGGGTAGGAATGCTACAGCATGGCCATCTTTCCTGCTCCGCCCTGAGGGTGACAGGCACTGGTGCTTTGCTCAGTCTCTGGCCTGACCTTCCTCTTCAGAGTTCCCACGAACGGCACTTGGCCTTGGGCTCTTTACAATTCCCTGGGCTCTTTGCAACGACCTCCCCAGAAGAGCCACAGAAAGCCACGGCATGGGAGAACCAGGTAGGATCCCAGGCGTGCTCAGTCCCCAGCCCTCAGGGCGCTGAGGGCCAGGCACAGAGATGTGATGGGTGTCACAGCACAGCGTCTGCAGGCGGTGCAGCCTGCCGAAGGTGCTGCAGACGGTGTGCGTGGCATTGACTGGGTTTGCCATTAGGACAATACTCTGCTGTGTTAGAATAAATGGGGTATGCCACTGTTGTAGATTACTAAATAGCATTATATTACACAGCTAATCAACTCCTGCTTCAACAACCCAGAAAAGGCACTATTTTTGTCTTGCTGCCTATGGGTTGGAATTTAATTCCAGGTGATTTCTCCCAGGGATTTTGCCTCCTCAGGTCTCTTACACAAATCCACCTAGCAATCACACCAGCAAGACCCAGAGATCTTTCTGGCCATAGATCCTTCAGCAGATGGCCCCAGACCTTTGCACTGAACTATGTAAGCATCAGCTGCAGCAAGGGAAATGATTAATAAGGGGAAAGGAGCCAGTGTAGCTTGTGCTTTCCCACAGTATTTCACCCCAAAAGATGACAAAGGACAAGAACATCGTCTGGAAGCTCTTGGAGAGATATACAACTAGTACACAGTAAAGGAAATGACAGGCCGTGACCTTCACAAGACCTCTTTCCTCAGCAGTTTCTTGACAGACTTGAGCTCATTCTTCCTTTTTGGGCACTGTAAAATGTATGTACTAACTGAGAAATGAGAGAAAGAGATCTGGCAACACCGGCAGATTATTGTTCTCCAGCAAACACGTCAATCTGGTTTGTTTAAGCCTACCAAGCATTGCCTGGCAATCGCTTGTGAGTGACTGAGCTTGGCCACTTCACTGATTTGCCCTTGAATAGGAGCAAAGTAGCCTTCCACACCTTACCAGCTGCTCCCGGAGGCACCAGCACCCCAGGGGTGCCCACAGGCTGCCTTGCACCCTGCCGGGTGGCTCTGAGCCTCATGGCTGCTGCATCTGGGTCTCCGTTAAGAGTGAAAATAACCCTCCTTATAGCAAGAAATGTTCTGCTGATAATCTCTGCAGAGCTTTTGCAGCTGCTGGCAGAGGCAAAGAGACATGGGGAGGCATGTACAAAGGTGCCAACTGCTTGTGTCGAACAAAGCTCCCTGAACAAAGCTCCCTGCCTGCCGTGTAGGGTGTTGCAGCACTTTGGGTCCACTAGAGCAGTCAGATGTGGACTGAAATCTGGCCCGCAAAGGGGCAGCAACCTAAGCTTGGGTTTAAGGCTGCCTCCTCCATCACAGCCTTACTACAGCTGTACATCTGCCTGACCGAAGGCAGAAATCGGCTCATTTGGCATTGCCAATTTTGCAGTTTGTGATTTTTGCAATTGGCTTCGCTTCTGTATACAAGATGAATCTCTAAAACGAGCTTCCCATGATCTGTTTGCTTGTCCTAGTCCCTGGGAATTTAAACCGAACCACCTGCAGACATCTCCTTAAGAAGTCCTACTTCTCTGCATGTTTGCAGTGGAGGACAGATTGGTGTGCCTTCCTCCCACCTGCTTGCTTTAATGTCTCTGTAATTTGCCTCTGCAAGAGCACAGCCACTCCTGGGCTGGGCAGGTCATTCGGGCTTTCAGACCACTGGGGCAGGAGGAATACCAGCTGGTTACAATAAATGTTACCACATCCACTGTGGTTTTACCAAAAGTCTATACAATGCAGAGGGGTGAACAGAGGAAGAAAGAGGGACACGGCCCTTCTGCAAGCTCTCTGCAAGGTGGATGTTTCACTCTGCAGAGAAGAGATGGAGGGAACAGATGCTTGGTCATTTCAGAAATGTTATTTCCCGTATCTGCAGCTTAAAACCGATGTGGTGCTTTATAATAAAAGGCAACAGGGCAGTCTTCAGTGCCTGGCATGGACCAGGCATCTGGTGGCTTTTTCAGGCTGCCGTTTGATCAGTGGAGCGAGCAGGCTGACTCCTGGAAGCTGCTGAGTTCCCAAAACTCCCCGCGGTCCATTAGGTCAGCAGTGTCTCAGCACTGGTGAGCATCCGGCACAGGGGGAGATCTTCAAATTAGCTAGTGGTCAGACACTCTTTTCACTGTCCTCCTGTGCTCCCAGAGCACTGTCATGACTCACGATGCTATATATATGTATATATATAAATTTGGAATCAAAGACCCATCAAGTCATTAGAAATCTGCTTTTCCTGCACGGCCCTGAGTTTGTTGGTGCTCCTGCTGCTCTGACATGTGCAGTGGGGAGCAGGGTCACTCTCCCAGCCCGGCTTTGCCAACACTGGAGGAGGAGTAGTGTGGTTTCCAAGAAGAACGATAGATTTGTGAAAACCTCTGGTAGTCAGGGACACAATGCGGTACCCAGACACCCTGCCAGGGGTGACTGCTGCAGGTGACCTGGATGAATGAGGTCCTCATCCGCTGCCACCTCCAGCTCTAGGAGAGACTGGGACATCTCACCTCCCCTGGACACAGACCCCTCGTGGGTGGGTCCTCAGGTGAGGTGGCAGCCTGCGGTCTCACCCTTGCCCTGCCCTGCCCTGCCACTTGCATCTGTGGGAGTCCACTGCAGTACTTGAAAACAAATTCTGTACCTCAGTGCCACTTCAGGAGGAAAGTGCTCTGAGAGATGCTCTTCCTGCCTCTTTGCTCTGAATTGTGTCTAGGGTATATTCACAGGTCATATGCAGTACAAGCCAGTGAATGGTTTCCAAAGCAGCCGCTTTATTTGAGGGTTTAATAAACAGCTGAACTGCCAAGGCCTTGAGAACAGCCTGCTGGATCACAGCGCGCTCCCCCTTAGGTCAGACCAGGCTTTTGTCCACCTTTATTCTACTCCAGTCACCATTCAATCTGATAAGCACATCCCAGGAGGTCCCACCACCTTCATGGAGCACAGGGACTGTGTCTTGCAGGGTTGCTCTTTCAGAGGTGAAATTCTACCCCTCTGCCTTCTACAAAAAAATTTAGAACTCCCCCGACTTTTCTTCCATACTATTTGGGTCTCCCATTACAGCACTGGAGATAAAGCAGCCTCCTTGTTCCCATAAGACCTCACAGGAACCCTTTAAGGGGACAGATAAACCGTACCAAAAATTACCTCAGTGCCTTTGCTTCAGGTGCCAAGCCTGGAGGGCCCTCAGAAACATCCTCCCAACACAAAGAAGTGCTGTGCATTCGTTTATCTTTTCATTGGGTTAATATCCTGAGGGTGTCATCTGTGCCCACTGAAAGGAGCCACTTAGATTATATTTTATTGCCCTATTTTGAAACTTATATACTTTGGCCAAGTTTCCCCCATTTTACTTGTTAATTGTATTCTTTTTCATAGACCCTTGGATAAGATTTCGGTGAACAGCATCTTTGAGGGAAATGAAGTTTTTCTGAACTGATAGTCATGCAAAAGGAGGAAAAGAAAGAGAAAGAAATAAAGAGAAGGAAGAAATCTATCAACAACAGGAAGCCTGTGTTCAAGTTATATATAATATATTATTCTGCCACATGCAATTTATCTTCTGACATATGCTACTGTAGCATATGGCATGTGTATAAAATAGGGAAATGCAAAATTAGGGAAAGGCTGAGTTCTTGCAGGTTACCACTTCTGACGCGGCTGTTATTATTTCATGACTGTATCTGCTGCAGTCCCGCCTACAGCAGGACCTTGCAAGGACTCCCTCCTTCACCACATCATGCAAACAGGTTCTGAAGCCATTCCTGCTCCAGCCGGTGCCTGCCTGGGATGGGGCAGCCCAGCACACGCACCCCTACCTCGGAAACAGCCCTGTCCTCCCCAGCACACAAAACACCAGGCACATGTTTCGCTTTGAACAGGTACTGTTGTACTGGGGTTTAAGCAGATACCTAAAATTACATGCTTGCTCAAGTAAGTGTCTTGCCGAAGACGCCCTGCAGAAGGAAGGGACCGAATGTGAACCAGCGGGCAGAGGAGGCACAGGAGAGATGTGGGACTGTGCTGGGATCATCGTGCGAGCGACAGAGCTGTCTACAGCCTAGCCGAACAGAAAGCCCAACCAAACTCAAAGAGCAGACCTCAGTAACACAAGTGCTAACTTGTAGCTAAAAAAATTGAGCTACTTCTGACTTGTGACACTCGTGCTTGGCAGACTATGTCCTTGTGGACGCCTCCAGCAGATGAAGCAGGCTTAGTCTCTCTGGGATGATGCTGCATAAACACCCTCAGCTACCCACATCACTCTCCTTAGACAATGCAACTTAAAATCATCAGTGGTGGTGTTTCAGGCTTTTTGATTTCACTTAATCATTTTGCAGAGGCTGTTTTAGCAAGCTCTCTGTAGTGCAATTGCATGCAGTCTTTGATGAGATGGTCACGGAGGGACTCCATCTCTTCTCAAGAAAGCTGTTACACGAGGATCTCGGGACCACTGTTCTCACCACTGAGCTCCACAGATTCATGGCTCGGCTCCTGATGCTGCCGGAGACTGGCATCACAAGGCTTGTTTGTTTCCCAGCATGTTATTCACTGACTATTTTCCAGCCAAGAGAGCTTTGCAAATAATAATAAGAAAGGATGAATGGGACGGCATGGGATGATTAACCAGGATTTTCAAAGACAGGCCAGCAGTCTGGATTGCCAGCAGCACAGGCACCTTGCAAAACAACTGTGTCACAAGTCCTGCCCTCCGCTGGAGGGGGAGACATGCCTGCAGCCATTTGCCCTTAAGTAGATCAGTCTGAAATGATTATCTACACTATCAAACAGAATAATGAAGCTGTGTTTTCACAGCCTCGCCTTTTTTGTTGTTGTCATCAGGTTTTTGATCTCCTTACAGTAGAAGCTCCTAGATGTATTCCTGCTCTCTGAATGCATCGCCACAACAGTTGGGATCTGATGCTGTTATAATCTTTCTGGACTATAAAAAACAAGGCATGTCTTTCGATAGCATATGGTTCTCCCCTTACAACAACAGACACCAGAACTTTCAATTAAGTTTCTGGAAGCAGCGCTGAAACACACATGACTCATTTCAAAAGTGCACTAACAAGTGAAATGATCCCATTTTTTGCCAGATCTCCGCTCATCAGGAAACAAACAGTATCTGATGTCTTTCTTTCTTTATACATTGACGAAAACAACACCCTTCTCCATCGACACTGAGCTTGGGTAGAAATCGTCCAGCTAAATATTATAATATTTGATAATAGTCCTGCCAGCACGGAGCTGACTCATTTAATGTAATGTGCTGCTCCCTGAAGATTGCTTTTCAGCACAGCAAACAATTAGCTAGCTCATTCATCCCAGCTTGAGAATGCTAGATAGCTACAGGACCCTGGGTACCCTCCTAACGGGAGCTGATTTATCAACAATCGTAGTTGTTGCTCCTGTAATTAATCTTACGCCATTTCCACACACGCTTACCCCTCTGCTGACACCCAGCTCCCAGTTCCCAACCACTCTGTTGATGCTCAGAATGGCATAGGAGTAATTCTGATTTCCAGTCAGAGACAGAAATGATGCGGCAAGATCAGGCAGTGAATTTGGGGCTCTGCGCCCCGGCCCCCTGTGAGCACTGCGCTGCTCTCCGTGGGGCAGGGCAGAGGTGCCTGGCCACCAGCCCCCACCCGGCACACAGTGGCCACAGGCCAGCAGGGCACTGCCACTGTGATGCTGCGCAGGCCCACGCGGGTCCCACATGCACAACCCCCCAGCGGAGCTGCCAGCAGAGCACCGGTGTGGGGCTCTGTCTCAGGGTCTTGATTAAAAACGGGGGGAGCATCCTTGTCCCTGATGCAGGTGGAGAAGCAGGCACCACAGGAAAGATTATTTGTCTAAGGTCATGTGGTGAGCAAAAAAGTTGTTGGATCTCATGGGAGCTGGGATTCCCAGCAAGAGGCTTTAGGAGCTGGAGGTGCTGGGAAGCAATTGCTAACCCCTCCGGCAGCTCTGCCTGCCGCTCCGCTCTGGCTCTTCAGCGCTTTAATTCCTCCGACTCAGCAACCCCACAGTGCCCCGGCGCAGCCAAGGCTTTCGGAGCCAGCAGGGCTGCTGTCCCCCGACCCGCGCCTCTGGGACAGGCACTGCATCCCTCCTCTGGGATCTGCTTCCCAGCTGGTTTTGGCAGTGTGAACCCCTGGCTAATTCAAACCCTGCTGTACCGCTCCTCTCAGACACTGTTCAGGAGCACATTAGACACCTGTACTCTCCAGATCACAGGGAGAAAATGGCAGATCCCTGGCACAAGCATTTCTTTGCCTCACATCCTTGCAGAAGAGACAGCTCCTGGGATTTTTTCCCTCTAGACTTGGGCTTCGACTGGAGATTTATCTTATTGTGTGTTCATTGCTATAATTATTGCCAGTGGGAAGACGGTGACCTCAGCACCCAGACAAATGAATGCAGCAATGAGATAATCATCAGCATCCTTATAATTAACACCCAAATATGCACCATGGAAACCAGGAGAAAAGGGGGATGCCCAGGTAGGGAGGCAAAGGGACCACCTCCAGAGCCCTCAGAGGGCAGGACTGCATGGGTCTGTTGGCTGTAAGGAGCTGTCCTGCTGCCGCAGAGAGCTGGCCATGCCACCCCACTGTCAGCATGGACTGTCCACCCTCCTGGGAGAAGGCAAGCACACCCACACAGTTGCCACTACTGTTTTTGGGATAACCCCTGTCCCCATGGATGTGCTGCCGCAAGGAATGGAACAGAGGTGCCTCAGTGCCACATCCCCATGGACACCACGAGGCAGGTGGCAGAGGGATGCACACCTGCATATCCATCCTTAAAGCCCAGGACTGTGCGAGACACCCTGGGGAGACAGCCTGAGCCCAACCTGGGATGTGAGAGGGCTGCTTTGGCTCTAGGGCGCTCTGCAGATGGCTCTGGCTCATTGCCTGTTCCTGCTCTGCTCTCTCTGGAGCAGCTCCATGAGCCCCTCTTTGCAAGGGCAGATATCCAAATTTCTTGGCCAGCCTGTGCCAGCAGGTAAGAGCAGGTGCTCCAGCACCCTCCAGCTGTGTGGCCCAACCATCCCAGTTTCCAGCACAGGCAGAAGATTTTTAGCATGCCCCAGTTGTGACTTTGACTGCTCCCATTTACCAGTGCTGATGACCTTCAGGGAGCGGGGGCCTGGACAGATACCAGCCATATGTGCTTCCACATCTCGCACTGAGCCAGAGCCCTCGGGGCTGGGACTGACGTGCTGTGGCCTTGGTGCCTGGTGCTTCTGGTCTCAGGTTCCCTCAGCAGCTCTCTGCTGGCTTGGTGTGGACATGGGGCAGGGGGGACCTCGCTTTGGGGTTGCTGGGGCAGTTTCCCAGTTGTTGCTGCCACCCTCACCTGTATCAGTGATTCAGTCCTAACAACTGAGTCGAGACAGTTTTTCTCTGGTAAAGATGGGGAGATTTTCTTAAAAGAGGTGCCCAGTCATGTCGCCACTGCATTCAGCCTTCAGCTCCCTCCTCTCAGAGCCAACACAACCCCCCTGGAGCTCAGTAATTGGGGCAAGGACCTTCTCCCTAACCCACTGGCTGCCCCCTTCTCTCTCAGCCCCCTAACATTGCTGCCAGTGCCTCCAGGAAGGTGCCACCACTGTGGTAAAGGCAAGGTGATGTCTCTCTCCAGTGTGCCCTGACCAAGGGAGAGCATCTGGTGCTGGGAGGCTAAATCTAGTTTCTTCTATTAAACACCAGGTGAAGAGCTTTGGCCGAAAAGGGGGGGGGAGGTTCAATTTGAAAAGCATTCTATTGTTTTCAAGTCATTACTTTTGTGGCAGGGGTGCTGGAACAGCTGCTCTTTCTCTTTTCAACATTAAATGTGGCATTTTGAAACCACGAAGTTTTGGGCTTTAACACTGAAACCTCACAAATCAAAAGGAAAATGAGCATAGGCAGGAGGATCAGATAGTGCCCAGGGGCATGAGGGTCTTCAGTTTCCACCTGATGAAGCACTTTGGAGCAGCATTTTTGCTTTTTACTTGGTTGAGAAGTGTCACTTTTTCTGTTTTGGCCCAAACCAAACCAATTCTCTCTGCCTCTTGGGACTGCCCCAGGACATCCTGCCTCAGCCTCAGCTTTCTGAGGGCAACATCTGCACAGGCTGTTCACCCAAACCCCGATGGATCAGGATCCTTCTGAACATGCTGAATTTAAGCATTTGAACCAATTCAGTACTACTGCTGTATCTCCTCATGAGCACAGCACCTACTGCCTGTTTCTGCATTCATCCCCTGAAGCACCAGGTAACTCCACCTCCAGCCAGAAAAACCTTATAGAAGATGCTGAATTTGCTGGAAGGTGCAAAGACGTCTCGAACGTCCCCAGACGTTAACTGCGCTTCTCATGCACCTGAGGAAAGGCAGTGGTCAAGAGCTCATCTGGGCCATGGTCAGCGCTTGGCCCTTGGCAGATCTGAGGCTCAGTGCCTCAGGAGTGGAGAAGAGCCAAGAGAAGAAGCCCCACCATGCTGCTGCCCTGACCCATATGCAGGCTGACTGTACAATATGCCAGCAAAACCCTGCTCACCTAATCCTGCACGTTAGAAATATTGACCGCTAGCGCTGGATAAATGGGAAGGAATTGATATCAGCTCAGAGACAATCGCCAGACCAGAGGAGAGATAGAATTAACCAGCTTATTATTATTTAATGCCTATATTGTGAGAACAGATGAATAATTCGTTTGCAAGGCTCTGCATGCAAGGCGGTTATGAAGCTTAATTCATTAGCGCTTGTAAAGTGACTTGAACTTGTGAGATGAAAGGTGCCCTCTGAGTGCCAAGTACTATTATGGCTATAGTACTGTGGATCTTTAATAAGAATATTGAATGACTCCTCTGAGCCAGCACATTGCTTTTTAACTTCATGACTGTTTTTACAAGCACTATCCTAGAGAGCCAAAAAAAAAAAAAAGTTGCAAGAAAACCCCCCACCATAACAGTGCGCACAGCCTAACGCACCTGCCAATTTTCGTCCCCGTAGGGCAAGGCAGAGGGAGCAAGGCACTGCTGCCTGCCTCGGGATGGATGGAGACAGCGGACACGGGTGCCGCAGTAACCTGACTGCGCAGCTGATGGACCGCGGTGATGAGTCCACTACACTCAGCCTCGCTACTACCAGTAGTAGTAGCCAGCCTTAGAGGTCTAGACCCCTGCACCCTGCCAGCTCCACTCTGCCTGGCCACAGCCGGCGTTGGTGGGCACGGTTCCCCCCACGGAGGGGTGATGTCGCTGGCTTTTACACAGTTCCCGGGGCCTCAGAAACACAGGCCAGCTGAACGACTCCACAGCAGGCGTGCTCACGTCCCAGCTGGTTTCCTGCAGACTCCTCCTGGCTCACTCTATGCCAACGCAAACGCTGTCAGCCCTCCTGCCCTCCTCGCTGGTGAGCAGATTGATGCTAGCTGACATGCTTTCATTCCCCATGCAATGAGTGGACTTCCATGGACTCCCTCTATGGAGATTTCACGACAGTATCATTTCTCTGCTCAGTGCAGCCGCTTGCTCCATGACAGAACCTTTATAACTCGGCCAGGCTCCACCAAGCTCAGGCACCACGGACTGCAGGTGCCCTCTTTGGGGAGCCTGTGTCCTTCTCATTCATCTTCCTGCAGCTATTCTTGCTCATTTATCAGGTAAGAAACCGTGGCCATGAGTCCACAGAAAACTCCCTGTCTTAGCAAGGTGGGAAGATCTTTCCCTATCTGAAGTCCCATCTATGGCATCTCTAATTGCTGCTGCATTTCCCATAAAATGTAATGGATTTTGAAAAAAATGCTTTCTAAAATTTCCTAGTCAGAGGAGAGCAGAAAGTGTCAACGAAGCATGCCGAATGCAGCGTGCCGTCGTACTGCAAGCACAATCTCCAAATGACCAGGAAAGCAGCAACTTCTTTCATTGAGGGAAAAAAGAACCCTCCAAAGAGAAAGCAGTGACCTTCTCATCTGCCTTCCTCTCTTCCTTCTTCAAATGTTGCTGCAACCAGCAAAACTCTCTCATTATCTACAGAGGCAGCTTTTGCAGATTGCTCAATAAGGCGTGCAGCAAGTGTCTGCTGGCTGGCACTGGGCTGCTGCGTGGCTTGGCACGCCGGGGGGCATGAGAGCTGGGGGACAAGCTGTGGCCTTGCCTCTGCTGGGGCTCAAGTGGAGTGAAGTCCTCAGCATTTGCTTTAATTATTCCAAAGCCTCTTTACTTGGAGGAAAATGAAATATTTATCAGAGACTCGTGGCTTCAGCAAAGGAAATTAAACTCAGATCTAAATTTTTAGATGCCTGTAAAATTTAATTGGCATTAGCTTAGGACAGTTTCTGTCTCTGAAAACCTAAAGGGCTTTTCTGACCAGTGCTAGCCTGACCCTTGGAGAGCTGTCCCTTTCCAGCATCCTCAGTGTGCCCAGGGACCAGCCTGGCTGGTGCCCCCGTGCCACCAGGCCCCCGTCCTGAGAGCAGCAGCCCCCAGAGATGCGGCAGTGCTGCCGGCAGACACGGCGCCCTCACCGCATCCTCACAGGACTGGGTGGGCAGCTGTCATAGGGATGGGCACCGGCGCAGGCTGACCTGCCTGGGAGGAGATGGAACTGGTCAGCACTGACCGGTCAGTCACATCTGTCTTCAGCAGGTCTGGGACACAGGGCCAGCTGCAAAGCCCATCTGCAGCTCTGAGCCCCTCACCTGATGGAGACGGCAGGTCCTTGCACTGCTCAGTCCGTGCCTTGAAGGAGCCTGGTCCTGGTGAATGTCTCTGACTTCCCAGAGACACAGCCTTCGTTGTGTGACGGCCAGTAAACCACCCTCTCCTAGCCCCCATTACCTACTGAAATCCATTCCTTCCCCAGGTCTGAGCCCGGCTCGGCCGCTGCCTTGGCACTTACTGCCTGTCCCGAACAAGGTGCCTGGGATGATGCACAGCCAGGGCAGACGAGCTTCCTCCAGCCAGCGAGCAAACCCAGCACACCAGGATGGCACGTGAGCCTGCATGGCCAGGAGGCCAGCGAGGTGCGCCCACAGCAACTGTACACACCGGGGGAGAAGCTAGGGGACACATATCAGATTATAATGGCTAATTATCCTTTGCCAGTCTTGCAGAAAAACTGTTCTCTCTCTCATGCACGCATAGCAATACGTGCTCTTGCTCTCTTCCTTTTCAGAGTGATGCTTCATGTCTGAATAAAAGCAAAGGATGTTTAAATTGTGCTGTTCAAAGGGATGGAGACCAATTGTCCTGCTCAGGGATTTTCCCTTCAGGCAGCAGATTTGTCAACATTGTATTTGATGGGCTGTACTCTGCAGATACCCGGGGCTCAGTTTGCTCTGCCTGTACGTTTTAGCACTCAGCATAGGCAACAATCGAGTTATCCAGGCTTCTGCTCCTTGCTCTTACTCTGTACTTTCCCTGTTGATGACAACAAGCTTTGCAAGAGCTTGGGAAACAAGATTTCACTTTGTTCTTGTCCCTGGAGCAGAAACTCACAAGTGCCAGGGAAAGAAATCTAGAGAGGCTGAACCATAACCTTGAAATCCAGAGAGCTGCATTCAGGTCTGGCATGGCAGGAATAATCCAGCAGCCCTACTTCCAGGAGAAACTCCTGCCATTGAGATCAGAATGAATCCAGTGACGTTTAAAATGTGTCCTCTCTCCTCCTTGCTGCCCTGTGCTCCTGCACCAACACTGAGGTTTCCAAACCCACTTGTGCCACCCCAGTCCACTGCCTCTCCCCAGAGAGGCTGCCTTTCCAGTAATTATAATGGTTTCCTTTTTCAGTCAACTTGTCAATGAAAAGAGCAGGTTTTTCATTTCAGGATTAATCTCCCCAGCTCCACTCTTCCCAAAGGCTTACACAGACATTAAAGAGGTAACTCTTTGCTTTCTGGCAGGCAGAAAGCCTCTCTGGCATCACTTGACTGAATTAAACAGAGACATCAAAAGAACTCGTCAAATTCAATGTGACCAGACGGCGAGTGGAAGTCAGAGAAGCACCAACGCAGAGCAAAGACTCTGGCTGCTGCTGAGGCAGATTTAAAAGAGGACAAATCCTGCAGAGATTTTCCCCTCCAAGGGAAAAGCGGATGAAAGTGCAAGGGTTCAAGCAGCCCCAACCAGGCAGAATGCTGCCGGCAGAGCGAGGCAGGGCTGGCTGGCACTCGCTGCCCGGGCCATGCCTGCTGCGCGCCTCCCACCAGGTGCATCCAGACCTGCTTCCCACCAGCCACGGCGGGTCCCTGCTGTGCCCAGCACAGTCTTGGCTTGTGCAAGAGATGTGATGCGCTTGGCATCCTGCAGGAGAGCCGAGATGGCCAGCGGCATTCCTGCAGGGCGCCCTGGGACCCTATGAGCACTTTACTGGCCACAGGGGCAAGTGGCCCACTCCCACGCACGTGCTTCATTTCCACGCAGCTCAACACAACACTCCCATCATAAACACACTTGATTCCCTTCCTGAAACGGGGCTGCACTTCTATCCGATCCATCAGCCTGCAGGCAGGTTGGATATGCAACACGAAGCTGCAGTGAATCCGTAAAGCAGACGGCCTTGATGTAAGAAGTGAACTTAACGTGACTAGAAATCAGGCAGGCTCTGATACACAAGGTTGCTATGACATGGATACTTCAGAGTATTTCAGTTATTAGTACTTAATTAACTTTAATGCCTTGAAAAAACATACAAGTTGGTCTGTACATTGTCACTCATTGGTTCTCACCTGTTTAGGCAGCTGACCCGGGCCAGTTTTTGCTTAAAGGGAAGCTACAAAGTGAAATACACTATTAGCTCAACCTCTATAATCCTCTCATCACATCTCATGAGATGCTTTTTAATATCAAGCCTTCCAAGGCAAAACATGTGGAAATGCCAGGGATGAAAGACAGACTATAACACAGAACCACAGAATCACTTAGGTTGGAAAAGACCCTTAAGACTGAGTCTTAGCTGTTAACCTAACACTGCCAAGTCACCACCAAGCTGTGTCCCTAAGTGTCACAGTGGCGTTTCGAGGGACTCTCTGATCGCTGAGATCACTGATGGCTGGTGGAAGCTGGAAGGGGCACGGTGCAATGGGGAGGGAGGGCTGTGAAAGCCCAGGGCATCGCAAGGTGCTGGGGCAGTGGAAACCCCCCCCTTCCACTGGGCTGGTGTGTGGTCCCCACCAGGCTGCAGCTGGGGAGGTGCAGGCAGGACCACAGATGCCTGGAAATGGGCAACCTGAGCCTTCGCAGAGTACTAGCACTGAAACTGGGATGTGCTGGGAACCGAGTGCTGGATGGGGCCTCCCTATGCTGTGGGAGTGGTGGGATCCTCAGAGCAGGAGGGTGGCTCCCGACCAGAGCTTGGCAGCGTCAGGCTGAGACTCCTACCATTCAGATGCCGGCAGCACTGAAGCCACGCAACCTCCTGCCTTGCTGCCCCTGGGAGTGACTGTAGCTTGCAGCATTCATGCAAAGCCAGGTCCAGCCTCGCACAGCCAGAGGTATTTGACACTGCATCAACAACCCACCAGCCCTCAGAGGGGAGGTTACAATCACCAGAAAGCAGCACAGGTGACAGGAGGCATGAAGGAATGATCCTCCCCAACCTTTATGCAGATCTCAGATACCACCACCTCTCAAGACATCCTGCAGGCAACAACTAAGAGAGAAGCCCAAGCTGGCATATAAAAGGAGAGGCCAGGAGAAGAACGAAATCCTGCAGGAGGAAGGACAGCAACAGAGCGGCTGCAAATCCACAGGTTGGGGACACGGCACAGCTCACCCCCCTTCTCTCCATAACAGTGCCCTGAGCCCCGAGGCAGCTCACTGCACTCGGGCAAGCTGGCTGCCCCCCAGGAGTAGGTCTGGATGAATATACAGCCTACAAAATATAAGGACAAACCCCAAACCTGGTGGCAGGAATGACAGAAACACTTTTGGTTGATGGGAACTCCCAAATTTACAACAGTTTCTCCCAAGAGGTCACTGTGACCACAGGTGGTCACCATGGCTGACTGGGAGAGGTGGTGAGGCAGGTGCTTGGTTAAGCAGGCATGAGAACCCTGCCAGCACTGCCTCAGGGTGCCCCGTTAGCACACGTTACTCAGCTTTATATGGAATGTAAAAAAGCATGAACAGCTGGAGATGAAATCTAATTTTCCAGGGGAAAATATGAATAAAATAGAGTGTATCTGCTGTGTGAATGAGTTTATCCACTGTCAAGCACTTGTTACTGCTCTGGTGTGGCCTTTGCCACACTGCAGAGAGTAGGCGATGTTAGCGTGTTTTCCTCCCTGTTCGTTCTGCCACAGCTGAGTGTCTGCAGGAGAAACCAGCGCCAAGCGTGCCACCAGAGCTGGGGCCTTGCAGGCATCCAAGGCACAGAACGCAAGAATTTAACCACGGTCATTTCCAGCGAGGGGTTCACTGGCAGGCTGAGGGCAAATCAGTGCTCTGCCGGCATCTCGCAGTCGTGTCCCCTGCAAGCTGCCCTCCCCCGGTGCTTGCAAGCAAAGTGCTGCTCAGAGATCACAGCTGCAGGGACAGCCTTTCCCCCTTCCCCTGCGCTCCCCAAACTGCTGACTGAGCTGGGCCACTCTGGCAGAACAGAGAAGCCTCCACTGTGGCCAAGGCGTGACACTTACAGGGTGCTGGGCACCAGGGGCATGAGGCACACCAGCGGATGAGCACTCGGCTGAGGGACTACCACAAACCGGGGGGCAGAGGAGCACGGTGGCTACCCTGAGCCAAGGGCATCCAGGGAGATCCGGGTGGCATTTGCCGATGGGTACACACCAAGACTGGCACTTGGGGCTGGCACCAAGACCCTCCCAGCTGGGAAGGAGGGCACACAGCATGGGGAGAAGCGAGCAGATGGGAGGCTACAGACTGGAGAGTCAGAAGCACCGGGTGGGGAGGTGACACCCAGCTGCCAACCTGCTGAAAGGCAGCTTGCTCGCAGGTATGAGCCCAGAATGGTCCTTCACTGGACAAAACGGGTCTTAATCCTATTTTCACACTGTGGTAGTAGGTGTGCACTACAGTACCCAGCGTGGCTTTCATAGGGAGAGAAACATTGCACACAGAAAAGGAAAAAAACATCCTGAGTACAGCAGCCAATTTGATACAAAGACTGGAGAGGATGACTTATGGGCAGAGACTAAGGGAACTTAATTTGTATAGCCTAGAAAGATGATGCCTGAGGGGGAACATGATAACACTATATAAATATCTAAAGGGCAGTTGTATGAAGAAGGGGAAAAAAAATGACGCATGCACCAGCCGTGGGAGTGATGTGATGGACCAGAGAAGGGAACTGTTTCCCAAGGGAGCATGATGGGCTGTTACAGCCTGGTGGGCAGAGCAGAACAGCGTGCCTGGAGCTGGCGCATGGTTTCCAGACGTGGTCAGGGCTGGAGCAAGGAGGATTGGGAAGGAGCAGCCTGGTATGGGCAGCAGGGGAGGCATTCATGGCCTTTACTTGGGATGGGCATGGCACCTTCCCCTGCAGACAGCAGCTGGTGGCCCAGCACTGGGGCCACAGTAGCTCTGGGTGTATCAGCATGGGCGCTTTTCCCATGGGCTCAGGCACTTCCCGGCAGCACAGAGCTCCCCCACCACTCTCGGTGCCCAGACAGAGCTAGGCCTCTCCCATTCCCTTTGCTATCTTAGTTTTCCAAAGGATGCCTGAAGACCAAGGCACCCAAACCCCTAATACTTTCTAACAGCACACCCAGAGCCTCCCTGCCAGGTTTCAGCCTCAGGCTGACCTGCTTCTGCCTTGGCCATTAGGAAAGGCACCTGGGCAGCCCTGGACTGGGGTCTCTTGTTGGGTGTCCTTGGAGCCGACTATGAAGACAACATCCCCAGGCTTGGTTGTTTGAGAACAGCATGACTGCAGTGGTCCCAAAATGGAGAAAGGAGTGAAGTACATTGATGCCTGTGTTCCTGCCCCTTTCCCCTCTCTTCCTTGCAAATTTGAGTTGCTTTTTACAATCACATTTGCTTCTTCTTAACAAAAAAAAAAATATAAAAAAAAAATTCTCTCTGCCGTTGCCATGCAAAAAACCCACACGAACAACAGGAAAAACTGGCTACCTCTACGCAGAACCCAGCACAGCGACTGCAGAGCGACTGTCACACAGGCAGCAGCCTGAAAAAACAGGGAGAAAAATAGATTTTCCCTTCAGCCCTTTCAGACACATGACTTGGAGACTTATTATAGTAATAACAGGCAAAAGATTTTTTTTCAGAGGAGAGGCCAGTCTCCAATTGTTTCTCCCTTTCACTGATGAACTCCCTTCACCAATTTAAATGGGGCAGATACTGTTTTCAGCTGCCCTCATTTAGAGCCGAGCAGCCATTCAGTAACAAACCTCCCAATGTAAGGAATCCCTCAGACTGGGATCCTTACCATGAGGGAAGCCCACACCATGGGGCAGAGCTTTTGTGAGATGGTGTTCAGTTAAACCTGCCATTAATTGCTCTCTACCTATTACAGCTAATTTGCTTGGCTCGGAGCCCGGAGCATTCTTTGTGAACCACCAGTTTACCAAACAACATGGTGCAAAACACAGAAGTTGTGTGTGCTGGCACCGGTGGCTCTCTTCCTGCAGGGAGCTGCCTGGAGAACAAACAGGCGAGGTCTCACCACTCACATCCATCACCTGCAATGCCCGGGGAATGACCGTGGAGGCATGCTGCTGGGAGTCAGGAGCTCTAGCAGAAGATAAGACTTCTGGATGATTGTCCTTGTATTCGCTTATCTCCAAAGGGCTTAAAACATGTTTGGATCTGCACATTTTCAAGTGCATCTGTAATTACCCAAGTTACTAGGAGTAGATGAATCTGAGATGCTGACATTCCATTGAAATATGGTGCCCTTTAATTCCTGCCCAGCCAGCTGTGGGTTGTCATGGAGACTACATCTGTCACCCATTTGTTCACAGGCCTTTTAAATGACCCAGACTAGCCAGATCTTTCCTGTTTTGGTGTGTGCCCACCCCAGATTTTGCTCTCCCCCCTTTCCTTTTATGCCAAGAAGGTGGGCAATTCCCACTGGAGGTGCCAGAGCTGCTGCCAGGCAGCCCCCAGGGTCTGTCCAAGTCAGCCCTCTTCCCTCCTGACCTCTGGCTGGAGGGGACCCCAGGGCATTTTGTGCCCAGAAGGCACTTCAGCCCTGGTGGGCTTGAAGCAGGAACGGGCACTGGCCCAGGAGCAGAGATGCCCCGTGCTGCAGTTATCCCGAGTCACATCAACAGCTATTCTGGGATTTCATCACCAGTCAGGAACAGAGCTGTGCCCAGCACTACCACAGCTGAAACCAAAGTCTTTCTGAGCTGGACTAATCCCTTCCCCGTCCAAGCTTTATGCAATGCTCTCCATATGGATTCTCCCTACATCTTTTGTCTGGAGCTCAATGACGATGAACAACCAGCTCCTCCTCTGCTGTGCTGCATCCAAGGTGCAGACATCTGTCAGGATCCTCACTGAGATGAGGGATTTGAAGGGATGCTCACCTCAGGTGGCCCCCGCAAGTTAGGAAACTGCTATGGACCTGCCTCACAGGATTCCCCTTCCTTATTTCCTGGCACAGAGTTACAAGACTTGCTTAGGCTCTCAGCTATCCTGGCTTCACCCCTGGGACAGGAGTCAGAGTAAGGGCAGCACAGGAGGTGTTTGGCTTCCCTGGCCCCTGTGCTTCCAGCTACCTGCAGAGCCCTGCTTTGCCTGGGCTGCAAGTGGGACCATCACGGTCCCAAAAGAGAGCAGGTCTGGGAGGCTGGGAGCTGGCAGCCTTGTCTACCCGCACGCACACACCTCTCACAAGGGGGGAGACTTGTGACATCTTTTAAGTGCAGCAACCCAGCAAGGCTGAGGAAGCCTGGTGTCCGGCACCCATGGCTGGCAGAGAGAAGGCCAGTGTCCTTCCCATGGGTGGATGCCACTTGCTGTGTGACCCTGAGTCACTCTCAGCTATCCACACTTAGTGCCTCAGTTTCCCTTTTGCCTTGCTGAACTGGCTTGCAGGTGGACTGTCAAGCTCACTTCACTCATCCATGTGAAACCTTTGAAACCCTGGGACGGGAAGTTCTGCTGAGGTAGTGTATTCTGTGTACCACTAAACAACAGCCCTAGGCTGGCTCTATTTCCAGCAGACAGGCAAGGGGAAGAGCATTTCAGTGCCTGGGCAAGGCAGACAATTTATAGCCCGATGCTAAAAAGACCAACAGTGACAAAAAAGAGATACGAGGGCAAGCGTCGCTCTTCATTTAATCTTGATGGATCTATTCTAGCAAAGCAGCGGATAAAGCGGGCTGCCAACATGTATACATTTCCCTGGGCCATCCCAGACACCTTCGGTTTCACGATTCAGAACCATTTCCCTGCAGCACCCCTGCGCCCCAGCAGAGCTGCTCTGGGGACAGCCGAGGCAGCAGCTTGGCTGCTGCACCAGCTCGCACCCTGCAGTCCCACAGAAGCCGGACCCATCCAGCACGTTGCCCCCAGCACTGCTTAAAGGCTCACGGGCTCACCTGAACAAAGGCTGCTCAGGAGGGCGTAAGCTGGCATGGGACAATGAGGCACCTTCCAGTCTGGAGCCTGATCCACATGTGGGCATCATCAGGGCTGAACCAAAAGCTGGACCTACAATGGTTTTCTTGGATGCTCATGTAGGCTTCACCACCTCGCTCTCCAGAGCCATGTTAATTTATTACTTTGGCCACACTTTGGGGGCCGCTTCTTCTGCGCTTTTACTGCCAGCGCACAGCATGCTTTGTATCACTGCAGAGTGAGGGAGAATCAAACAGGCTCAAAAACAGAGCCAGGGAAAAAATACCATGTATGTCTGCCCTGGTCAGCGGGAAGCAAGCACTGTGGAGGTACAGACGGCAGGCAGCGTGTCTGAACTGGACCAGGATGGCCCAGAAGGACTCTGCTGGTCAGTGGCTCTAGGTCAGGACCATGGAAAAAGCATCCCCTCTTCCCTGCAGTGAGGGATCCTGCCTTTTACACCCTCGGGTCCTCCTCTGCCCCGTGAAAGCTCATGCCAGGGAGCAGGGAGTGGTGCAGAGGTGTGTGCCTGCAGCCAGGCATTGCCCCTGCACGGGCTGCACAGTGGGGACCAGAGGCACAGCCTGCACCCAGGCAGGTCCCCACGGCTCAGCCCAGGCAGAGGGAGGCATCGGGTCCCACCTGGTGCCAAGAGAGTGATTTGTTAGCCTCCTACCTCTGTTCCCTTCCCTCACTCCCTCCGTGGCTCCAGGACCCTCTGCCATCCGGGCACTAACCACGTGTTGCCCCTCTCTGTCCCCTGGCCTAGCCCAGACCTTGCTGTTTACTGAGACTGAGCAAAGTTGAGCGCAGAGAGGGGAGTGGCAAATGCGGGCAGGCATTTGCAGAGCTGTGGCCAGGAGGGTCTGTTTGAACATCTAATTAGATCACAGTAAACCTCCTGAATGGCAAAGCTACAGCCCTGTCACCCCCTCGAGACATCGGGCCATGCCTGGATTGCTGTCTGATTCTGATCTACATAATTCACTATAATCCTTAAAACTGACTCGAGCAATGAGGTTCATTGCACAGCTCACTGGATTTAATCCACCACTCCAGCGGTGCTAACGAAGCTAATGGCATAGGCAGAGAAGGAACACATGTATAGCTAGGAGGCAGAGATAAAGCATTAATCCGACCATATGCTTTCAACCCGCTTTACTCTTCCACCCTCACCCCAATGCCCTTTTGCAGCACTGGGGGAGACCAAAACCAGTGGGAAGAAAGCAGGAGGTAGGCTGTCCCCCTGGGTGGGGGGCAATGCACACTGTCACCTCTGTGTGCCTGCGGCAGTTCGGGTCACAGCTGCAGGCAGGGCAGGGCTTGGGGGGGGGCGGGGCTGGGGGAATCAAGTGGGGACTGGGATTCTGGGTGAGGGGAGGGAACCGCTCCTGGTCAGAGATGTGGCACCTGGTCTCATTTCTAGACACAGCCCATCCACCCCAACCTAACACGCTGAGACAGGCTGACATGGCACCAAACCTCGTGTGTGGAACCCAGTAACAGTCCTCTCCAAACATCCACCCACCCGCCTGGCACTGCCCCTTGCTGCCATCGCCAGTGACATTCACCAGGGGTGCAGCACAGCCCCCGAGCCCCACACTCCCCTCGGAGCATGGTCCCCATCTCACCAAGCCAAAGGTGCAAGGTGCAGTTGCAGGCAGAGAGCAAAGACCAAGACATAAAGAGCCACGCTCACCTATCTTGGGGAAAGCAGAGACACATCTGCAGGATGGAGACGGGCCCACCAGCCTGCTTGGGTACCTGATGCACATTCCCACAAGGGAGGTACAAGTGGCACCCGCTTTCCTGCCAATTTTCAGCTGCGGCCAGCAGGAGATGGGCTTTGTTACACCTGCACACAGCACCCAGCAGAGTGTGGGGCAGTGCTGCAGCACACATCGCTCCCACTGTGCTGGGCATCACCTCAGACCTTCAGGCAGCTGGTGTGCAATAGGAGAGGGAAGGGGAAGAAGATCTTAAATGCCCCTCCACAGCCTGCCCCCCCTGGGCAGAAGGCAGGACTGTTTTCAGAGAGGTTTCTGGAGAGCTTGGAGGAGGACAGTTCTGTTAGTGAGCAAGGGGAAGGAGATGGCCTTGTCTCTCCCAGGAGGCTGGCAGGATGAGCCCAAGCATCTGCAGCTCCTTCTGCCTCCGTGCTGGGAGACAGCAGCTCAGGAGAGCCAGGAACACAGCTACCACCCATCCAGGAACGATGTCCCTCAGCTTTAGCAGCTGTTGGAAAGGGGCTTGAGCCACCAGCCAGTAACCAAATCGCTCATGCCTGTCAGTCCTCGAATCCCTGCTGGTGCCAGTGCCATCCTGGCTGCAGGAAGCAAATTCTGCCATTGCTGCCTGTAGGAACTGTCAGCAGGGAAAGGTGCTCTGCAGAGGCAAAGGCATTCAGAGCCCAAATTAGCTGCACTAGGCTCAATCTGAGATTCTGACAGCGGATGCCAAATTTATTTCCAAACGCACTCTGGAAATGTCACCGTGCTGGTCGGAAGGAATCGGGTACATGCTCCCTTTTAAATAGAACCAAGCATATGGGAGGAGGATGATTAGATTGCTTCCAAGCTGCCAAATTTCTTTGCTGCAGCTAAAAATCTTCCCCAAAATGTCCCAGCCCACAGTGTTTCTGAGCACTGAAGTCGGTGCCGACACTTTTCCATTGACAGTTGTGCTCTAAGCAAGAAAACACATCCCTCCAGTGAGCTCCCTGGTGGTCCCAGCTCTCAAGAGGTTGGGGGTCTCCTGCCTCCTTGTGCAAGCCAGAGCAACTCCTCCCCTCCTGCAACCCTACCCCAGGGAGGCGGCAGAAGTTCCTTCTCCCTTTTACTCTGGCAAAAAACGATGCTCTCAGACCACCCCTTCTCCTCTCCTGTCTCCAGTGCAGCACTTGCCTGTTCAGGGCAGAGCCTCTCAAGCAGGAGCCATCTCCCTGCCAGAGGCTGGACAGCATCCCCCTAACCGCAGCCATGCAGACCCTCTGCGCTGAACCACCGTACCCTCGGCTGCCCTCTTCCCAGCTCACCCAGAAAGCCAGCATGCCCCAGTACAGAGGGGTAAAAGCAACCCAGCAGCCACTTGCAAACCACGTGAAAGCACCTTTAGCTCCTGGAAGACAAACCTCCTGGGCTTCCATGGTATAGCTGGCTTCCTTCACCATCTTCAGCAGCTGGGACTCCAGTGCTCTCAGCTGCCAGCAGCGGGTCCCTTGCAGGCCACGGTCCGACTTTTTGAGGTGAAGTGCCATGTGACAATTTGGGAAAGAGAAGTGCTCCCTCTGCTCCCACCGCCCAGGGACAGGATTCAGCTGGGTGTTGGGGAAACAAGGGTGGGAGGAGACATGGGCATGTGCTCTGGGGCTCCTTAGTCGGTGCTGCAGAAGTAAGGCCTGTCCCACCTGGGCTCAGCAGCACCTGGAGCCAATCCACCACGGCACTTCCCCTGCAGATTGTCCCCAGTTTCACCGCCAGTTTGAGGGAAAGCAAGGTAAACCACCACAGCCTGCTTTTTCCAGGCTGGAGGTAGGGTCAGCAGCCCAAAGTGCAAAGCAGCAGCACTGTGATGTCCCTCATCACAGCCCCAGTGAAGCAGTGACCTTGGGATCACCCAAACCTTTTCTGCCCCACTGAGAGACTGAGAAGGGCACAAATAACTACTCTGTGCCTGGCAGAGGGTTTCCTTCTCTCTGTAGGTAATACTAAAGCTTCCCCAGGGACCAGAGACCATGGTGGCCTTCCCAGAAGAGGATGTGTGGTCAACACTGGTTTCCAAATCTGGGGATGGTGCCCCCTCCCACGTAGCCTGCTCCAATTTCTGCCAGCCCAGTGTGGGGACAGCCAAGACCAAGCACACATTTTCCCTTCAAAACCAGCCTCCACCAGCCATCCTCATTTTCCCAGCAGGAAAGCAAGGTATGCCCAGACCTCAGGGGACCAGGAACAGTGTCGGTGCTTCTGGTGCGGGACTAACCTGCAGCACCCCTGAGTCCCCCAGGCCCCCTCTCTGGAGCTCCACTGCCAAAGTATCCACCCACTCTCTCTGGTAACATACTGATCTGCTGGATCACAGACACAAAAACCTCACTGTCTTACATCTGCTTCTACCTCCCCTACGTTGCATTTCATGCCCAGGACTCCAAGGAAGGCACCAAGTGAGGCCAGCAGTCCTGTCCCTGCTCGGCGGGCTGGGAAAATAAAGCATGTTGCAAGGAGGCAGCAAGTCCCAAAACAGCTGAGAGCATCATCTCCATGGTCCCTGGGCAGTGCTCCCCCTCTGGGGCACACTGCCGCAGAGGGTCTCAGGAGGAGTGTCGCAAGCCCACCTGGCAGCTCGGGGTCCCGGAGCCAGGAACTGGCCCATCACATGCTGCCAGGTGGCCGAGCCCAGAGGGCACAGGCAGGGGGACTGGGGAGCCCGAGCAGCTGAAGGGATGTGGCACAGCTGCTCCCAGCGCTGCTCTCAGCCCACACGCTGCTGAGTGGCAGGTGGGAGGTTTTTCTCTGCATTGCAAATCCCTTCTTATTCGAGTGCTGCAGTGCTGCTTGGATGGAAAACAACCGCTCTGGAGAGAGAGCAAAGGGGTCTGGAACAGCACTGGCACCTTCTCCTGCCCAAGGCAGGTCCTGGAGCTGGCCCCGGGAGAGCCTGGCTCTGTAGATAAAGCTGCGGCTTCCCTAGCAGACAGCCTGGCTGGGAGCAGGAACCATTCATTCCCATTTTCTTGCGCTTGTCTCTGGCACAGGCAGCCCCAGTTGAGGTCTCTCTTCAAACCTGGGAAGCGGGAGGAGAGGAAGGCAGAGGGAAGAAAGCTTCCAGGTCTGCGGAGGCTGGCTGGCACCAGAACAAGAGCTGTGAGAAATGGTGGGAGCAAAGTGCTCACAGTGTGTGGCTGCAGCCCCTTTGCAGCGTGGGCCAGAGCACTCCTGGGAGGGTGTCAGTGCCATGCAGATGCACAGGCAGTGTGCAGCGGGGTCCTTGTGCTTTCTGTGCAGCCCCTCTGCCGTACCAGTTGGAGGATGCAGCCTGGGAGAAAACCGGAGCCCGTTTGGGCCAGGGAGCCTGTCACGAGGAAGGCATGCTGCCTCTAAAAGCCACAACTCTCCCTCCCTCTCAGCCCTGGGAAACCGAGCAAAGGGCGAATCAGGGAGGGAGCTGGTGCTCTCCAGAGGGCTCTAGCCAAGGGACAGAAACTGCCTGCACTCTTGGTCCAGTCCACTTGTTCCTAATGGGACTGTTCATGCTGATGAGAGCTTAGGAGGAGGAGAAAAGAAAGAATAAACCCAGAAACCCCTAAAACCAAGGGACAGCAATCCTGGGCAGCAAAGAGCTGTTGCTGGGGCAGGGACCAGAATGCAGATTTCATGCACCAAGGCTTCTGACAAGAAGCACCATAGGGATGTGTGGGGTCAGGAGGTGCCAGATCCACCTGCCCTTGGCCGAGCTACCCTGCAGCTCTGCCTCTGCAGTCCCATCCTCCCCACCACAGCATCCACCTGTTCACCTCTCTGAATTTACTCAGCTCAGCTTTTTAGAACAAACCATTCATACATCCATCTGTCCACTGAGCCATCTGTCCTTCCATAGTTTTCTCTTTCATCTACACACAACCCAAATCCGTCAGCTGTCCGGACTGCTATTTATCAAGAAAGGTAGCGAGGCAACTATTAGGATCACCATTTATTAGCTCAGTATGTGTCTGTGGGTTTCTCTACAGCGAATAAGGTGTACTCTACTTCTGTGTCAGCCAGAAGATGGATCTGCAGAGCTCTGGGCACTGACACTGCTTTAGAAACATGTGGCCTGGGGTGACAGACACAAAACCTCAAGTCCATTCTTTGCTTTTATTCAGTCTCTAAGCAAGCAAGCTCCCAGAAAGAGCACAGATGTCTCCACCAGTGGCCTTCAGTCAATCCCACAAGCTCATCACGTACAAATGTGGAAGCTGACTCTGCAAGCAGGCCAGATTTCTTCCCTTTGAAAGAAGGGCTGGAGCCTGCAAGTCAGGCGCTAGGTTCCATGGTTCCATGTTATTCATGTTGTCCTGGGCTTGCAATTCTCCAGGCTGAACATCAGCTCAGAGCACTCTCTGCCAGCCAGCCCTCACCCCCACAGAACCACCACTGCTCCGGGCTGCACCAAACACTTTGGGAAAGACGGGTCCTCAGCCATGCTCAGTCAGGCTCAGCATGGCTGAGCACACGTGTGTTCAGGGGACACATCCCTGTCCTGGGAGTAAACCGAGTGGGTAGGGGCCAGGTGCTGGGCCAAACAGTGTAAACAGTCACCATCCCATCCTCTTCCACCACCTCCTTCTGTACTCAAGGAAGCAAGACTTTGTAGGGGAGTGGGCCCCTAGTCCTTCCCAAACAGGCTGGACCCTGCCTCTGAACCAAGACCTGAGTAATCCTGCTCCCATGTACTGCCCCTGCCTGCAGCACGTGTCAACGAGCAGTGCTGGAGCTTAGATTAAGCTTCTCTTCAACATACAGAAGGCGGTCATTAGGAGAAAGAAGTCCTCAGTTGCCTCTTCTCAGAGCTCTGTGGTCTTTAATCAGTCTCACTACTTAGCTTTTAATTTCAGATTCTTTTCCACAATGCGCAAAGACTCTGCCACCCCTCTCCTGCAGGCCAGCAGCTCCCTCCAACCATGATGGCGAATCCTTGCAGGAGCACAGGAACTGCATCCCTGCTCCCCCACCTCACCTACCCGGGCTCCTCTTCACCCCCAAACCCAAAACTCAGGGCACGGGTGGTTTATGCAATTATCCAGCAGAGACAGCAAGCACCCTAGAGCCCTCTGTGCTCAGCCACCAGGCAGCAGAGAGATGGGGGCTTCTAGTGCGAGGTGCCTTTCTCTTTTCAGTTAATTGGAGTTACTGGTTCCTCACAACTGATAGGCAGCATGAGGTTTGCCGCGATACAGCCATGTCTCTGGTGGAAGGGGCCGTTTGGGTTTCAAATTCCCTGGGCAGAAACGCAAATGCAGAGTGAGACCAGACCCCTGCGGTGAGACGTACATCCAGAGAAAGACAGTCACGCTTGCATTTTCTGGTACGTTCAGGATTATGAAAGCAGAAGTCCTGACTAGCGATAAGGACCCAAGTCCTCTTTCTGAAGACATGCTTCACTGAGCACCCTGTGCAGAAACTGCAAGAAGGCCCCTGCTTAAGACAGCCAGAAGCAAAATCCTGCATCTTGAAGGTGCTGGAGCATCCAGCCACCCTCAGACGGGTGCCAGGAGGGGTCTGGCCTCCCTGGCACAGGGCAAGCAGGTGGAGGAGAGCAGCTCCAGGTCCTGCTCAGTGGCTCCATCTCCACATGCGGGGGGTGGTCCCACCAAGGGCTGCTCACTGCGAGCTTGGCTGGGAACGAGCACACACCAGGTCTGGGGAAAACCACCTGTCGCAAAACCCAGCCAAGGCTGCCAGCCTGGCCTTGGGTGGGGGGCACACCTTTGGTCTGGGAAGAGGCACACGGAGAGGCTGACCCTTCATTTCCAGCCTGCCCCACAACACGGGAGAGCAGGGGCACCCAGAGGTGGCACCAATGAAGCACTGTGTGTCCCACCACTGCGTTCTGCTCCTGCATGTGTCCTTCAGTGGGAAGGGCAGCTCTAGCAACAGAGATGCCCGCTGCTCCTCCCTCCTTAGCATCACTGAATCATCACCTGGATGCCAACCCACTGCCTGGCCATGCTATAATGCCCATCCAGCAGTGCAGCTATGCCTCCCCACAGCCAGGCTGTCCTGAGCTCTGCCACCCGCCTCCTGGGACATCACCCACTACATGCTGACCCCCACTCGCAGACCAACACACTGTGCAGCCACAGCATCCCCAAATGCCACCATGGAGCCCACCACCATACCAGCAGCGGGTACCTTCCAGTCGCATGGGCTGGGCAGGACCACGTCCTGTGCACACATCCTTAGCCCTGACCCTCGAGCCTTGCAGAAGCACAAGCAAAGACATCTCCAGGGCTTTTCTGCTCTCACATCCAGGTCAGAGAGGAAGAACCAGGCCTGTCTGTGTCCCCATGACACAGCTTCCCCGGTAGGCTGATGGCATCAGCAGCCTGAGGCATGGCTAGTCCCCCCCCATCCCCTCGGCACCCCACTGTGGGCAGCGCTGTGGCTGCCTGGGCAGAGGGGGCTCAGGCTGCAAGGCCCCTATCTCAAGCACTCCTGCCCTGTGCCAGAGCATGTGGCACATGCCTCTCACCTCCCAGCATCTTCCACAGCAGCGGTGTGGGAGCTGGCATTGGCACTGGCACTGCCATTTACCTGCCAGTTTCCAAGGAGCTATGGTGTGCCAACAGACTGCCAGGGCGGACCATGCCTCCCCATCACCACTCCTCTGCTCCGGAGCTATGGCAGATCCTGGGAGGCACAGAGGAGAGAGGCTGGGTACACAGATACTGGAGGTATGTGTGTATTTTTTTCTTCACCCTTTCCTTACGAAACAGAGAAGGGAAAAAAGAAGGAAAAAAATAGTAAAATAAAGCAAACCCGACAACTCCAATTTCTATCTTAATGAATAAATGAAATGCATCCCAAGAGGTAATTAAGTGCTTCGAACAAAACGTGTCACCTACATAAAAAAAAAAAAGAACCCAAAGAGAAATCAAGCAACTGCAGTTAAAAGAAAGAGACATACAGGTGGTTGCTGGGGAGCAGGGAGGCAGAGAAGGCCAGCCAGCGAGGGCCCTGCTCCTGCTGCCTGCTGCTCTCACAGAGGGGACAGGGGCTGGGCTTGCAGTGCCATGCAGGTCCTGGGGGAGAGTGGTGGTCCCACCAGTGTGGTGGCCTCCCAGAGCCCAGGGGTGCTCCCGCTGGTTTCTCCTACCCTAAGGACACCACTGTCCCCCATGTGACCACCCACCTTTGTGCCCCATGGGGACTGTGACCATTTGCTCTCCAGACTCCCTTCCCACATCAGAAACCAAGATCAGACACCCATCCTCCTGGATGTAACATCCAGGGAACACCGAAGCCCATCTGATTTTATTTCCTTCTGGCCCTTTCCCTGTCCTTGGCAACACAGTGCGTGGGAGCTGCCTGGAGCATCGCTGTGCCTCAGTCATCACCAAACCACGTGCTCGGTTTGCATTGGTAGTGTTTGCTGTTTGTGCATGTGCTGTTCAGGAGGAAGGCTGGAGAAGGTCTTTTCTGCAGTGCAGAGGGGGATGAGGTTGCAGCTGCACATGAACCTCATCCTCAGTCCAACACAGCAGCCACCCAGGTGCACAGCCCATCCCTCCATGCACGTATGCCTGACTGCCATCCTCATCCCCAAATCTCCTCAAGACCTCTGCACCACTTGCCAGAGTCTCAATGTTAAGGAGAAACCTCCATGTATGCCAGCCTGCAGGAAACCATATGCCTCTTCTTCCCCAATGACACCAGAAAGCTACAAAGACTCTTCTGTTGGCCCGGAGGGTGGGCAAAAAGATCAGCTTGGTTAGAAAGCATCATGGATTTTCCTGTGACAACAATTCAAAGACGGGTTTTAGTAGCTGCTGTACTGAAAGCCTCGTGTTCTGAGGGTCAAGAGCCCTCCGGCAGCCTGTGCTCTCTGGAGAAGCTGTTATTTACTTCAAAGTGGCATCAGGGCCAGGACAGGGCACCCACACCAGCCCCTGCACTGTCTCCCACCCCTCGGGGTCCCACAGCCACTTGCTGTTGACCAAGGCTTCAGGGCTGTGAAGGAAATGCCCCTGACATGCTCTTGATGCTTTTTGGATTTTATGACCATCTTCTCCCTCTGGGAGGCCAAACCAGGACTTTTTGAATGTTTGGGTTTGGCTGAGCTGCTGACGGGGCTCAGCTCA
Organism: Falco peregrinus; assembly: GCF_023634155.1. Classification (NCBI taxonomy): domain Eukaryota; kingdom Metazoa; phylum Chordata; class Aves; order Falconiformes; family Falconidae; genus Falco; species Falco peregrinus. Next base: position 38,006,781 of record NC_073729.1, on the reverse strand, counting down.
GTGTCACATCCTGGGACATGGCAGGCGATCTCTCCTGATGTGGAGAAGGCATGGGATTTACTCCTCTGTAGGTTTGCCCTGCCTATTCACCATCTCTCACGTGTCTGCTGCTTTTAGAACAAGTTCCTTCCCAATGGACCTTAGCAGCTGTGACAACACTGATTGAATCCAGAGCCCTGCCCATTGCACAAGCTCCTCTCTCTCTCGCTGGGGGAGAAATACAGGTTTTCTGGGGGAGAAATACAGGTTTTCCATGTGCCTGAGAGGGCTGCATCTGTCCCCTGCAGGAGCCTCCTTCTCTGGCTTGCTGGAGAGGGTCAAGCATCTGCATGCTCCTCTTGCCTACCTAGCCCACAGGAAGTCAGGGACCTTGCAGACCGCCACATGTAGCTGAACTCATGGAAAAGGTTAACAGGGGAGAGCAGAAAGCAAACCACGGTGAGGGGCAGCCCCACAGATCCCATTGCACCTACACCTGGTGGGTGCAGGTGCCTCCTGGGGCTGCTTGCCTCTTGCCTCATGGCTGGCCTGGTCGCATTGGTCTCTGCCCTGCAGTCCCAGCAGGAGCCTGGATGCTCCTGTGCTCTAGCATTGCTCCAGCTGCTGCCCAGCATCACAGCTATCACCTGGAGCAGACACTGTCACAGCTCTCCCTGCCCCCAGACATACCTGTAACAGAGTCCTTCATCACCCTCTGCCCCAGGCCAGTGGGGCCATGCCAGCACCCCATATCAGCTCACCTTTGCACCCCAGACAGCCCCCCGTATCCCCTACCCTGCCAGCAGTACCTCTCCTTTGTTTCCGCTTGGCACCCAGGCTCTCTTTTTGCCTCACAGGGCAACAGCATCCCGAGAGAGGGGAAGCCCACAGCTTTCCAACACCCACAGGCTCCTCTTGCCTTTTGCCCCAAGGAAACCCCACGGAGCAGCAACATGACCCCGCGGGGCCCAGAGCACTCACAGTCTGGACACTCTCTCCAAGGTGTCTCGTCTGCCAGGATGCTGCTGTCATTCGTGAGAGGGAGGATGTTGGTGGTCCATGCACTGGCTGCGGGGTGGGCAGAGCCAGGCTGTAGCTCTGTGACCGTGCTCACCAGGCTCCTTGGGCTGTGGAAGGTAAAGACAAATGTGAGTTCAGAAAGGCATGGATTAACCCCAGCCCTTTCCCCATCATGAAAGAGTCCTCCCCCCATCTTCCCCCACCCCATGTCCCTTCAGGCCCACCCAGTGAGGGAGGGATCCAGCAGAGATGGATGCTCCTGCTTCACAGTACCCAGATCCCAGATGTATCACCACATGTCAGGTTCAGCACACGCCCATAGCCAGCATCTCCCCCAGGCACTCCTCTCCACCAGCCCTCCCCGGCTCTACGTGCGCCCCTGCCTTCTCTGGGAACACTCTGAGTGCGGATGACCCAGAGGACACGCATCAGGACTGGGAGAGCCCTCACACGGAGCCAGCTGTGCAGAGAGCAGTGGTCTCAGCTCCTCAGTCCCTCAGCAGAGCCAGAGGCAGAGGCAAAGAAGGAACTTGACAGGGATACGAGTCCACCCCTGGCTTCTCCAGCCCTGCTCCAAGCATGGCCATGGACTCATGAGCTCATCAGGAACAACCATGAGTCCACCATGAATGGGTGACAGTCACACTTCTGAGGTCAAATCCTCAGATGTCACCTGAACCCCTGCTAGGGTCTTGTCAAAATGGCCAGCACCATTTCCCTGACACCAGGGTCCCCACGGCTGTCACAGAAAACACTGGGCTCCAGCTTAACAAGGGTGTCCAGGAAGGTCAACAGACACCATCCAGCATGGTAAGAAAATCCTCCTGCTCTGAGGCAAACCTTTTGCCTTATGACTGCTGGTGTACTTGGGACATCACACAGCTGCTCTCAGAAGCTTGGAGGAGAAACAGGGTTCAAGCCATGAAAACAGTCAGATGTGCCACCAAGCTAAAGAACAGGGCACCTTCCCACTGCTTTCAGTCAGCCTGGCTCACCGCACCAGTGACATGCACATCTGTCCTCCCCATGCACTTTGAAAAGAGCAGCTTACACTCTGATCAGATTAAAGGAAGAAAACTGCATTGCAATAAATCCAGGGAGGGAACTGGCTGCCTGGGCTTTAATCTGAGGGGAGTCTTCAAGATAAGAGCATTAAGAAGTGGGGATAATACAGCCTTGGTGCAGGAATGGTCTGAGCTGGTCCCCAGCCTGGGAAGCAGCACAGCACAGCTGGCTGTGGCATGCCCGGACACCTGAGAGCAGCTCAGCACCCCTCAAACATGACCTGTCCTTCTGTGCCTGCAGCCCCCTCAGTGCAGGAGTTGGGGGAGCTCTGAGGGAAGCATACAGGGGACAGAAGGCTGCTCCAAATGCTCATATTTCCTATCAGGAGCCTGAAATCCAAGCTGGAACAAGGACAGCACAGTCCTAATCAGGAGACCTTGGAGTAGGGTGGAATCTCTCCCCATAGTCTTTCCTTCCAGTAAGGGGACCTGCACCTCCCAGCTCCGACTGCACTTCAGCACCAAGCTGAATTCCCTCCTCTGGGAATTCCTTCTTCTGCCTGCTGATTGTGGGGCCAGAGGCAACGTGCTCTCTGCAGAGTTCTGCTCCTCCTTCAGAAGCATTTTCTGAGAGACATCACCACCTGGATCTCCAGCCCCAGCCCATGCTCCATGGATGGCACCGGAGCTTGACAGCTGCTGCAGCAAAGCAGACATAAGTTGCTTGCTCTCCAGCTTGCTACTCTGAGAAAGCCAGGCACTTTTTCTTCCTCATGTCCCATAATCCCCACACCAGCACCAGGGGAGAGGAAGGCAGTTAGAAATGTTGACCTGCATCCTCTGGTGAAGGCTCTTTGGCATAAGTGGGGACCGACATCACAGGGGCAGCTCCTGGTGCAGGTTCTCATGCACTCAGCTGGCGAATATGGACTCTGCCCATGCGATCCAAGGGCATTAGGTTTCTGCCCCAAGCCATCCCAGCCTAGTCGGATTCTGCCCCAGCCAATCCCAGACCAGCTGGACTCTGCCTCAGCCAATCCCAGTCCAGCTGGACTTTGCCCATGCAAACCAAGGGCATTAGGTTTCTGCCCCAAGCCATCCCAGCCTAGTTGGATTCTGCCCCAGCCAATCCCAGCCCAGCTGGACTCTGCCTCAGCCAATCCCAGCACAGCTGGACTCTGCCTCAGCCAATCCCAGCACAGCTGGACTCTGCCCATGCGATCCGAGGGCTTTAGGATTCTGCCCGAGCCATCCCAGCCTAGTCGGATTCTGCCCCAGCCAATCCCAGTTCAGCTACAGGGAGGATCAGGTATTTCAGTTGCTAACATACTGTCTAAAGGAGACAATTTCACTGCAAAAAAGAAAAAAATTGTTCACAACCAAGATCAGATCAGTAACAGCTTTGGAAGACAGCTCTGTTTTTTCTGCCATGGGTGCTAATGCACAGTTAAGAGCAAAGAAATGAGATTGGCTGAGTTTACAAATTACCTCATTTAGGCTGTGTAAAATTCAGATTAATTGCCCCAAAGTAATTAAAGCCTCCATCACAAAATACCTTGTTATACTGCGCAATATGTGGGCAGTTGGCTAGTAAACTACATTTTCTGGTTTTGTAAGTCTTTAAAAGTTGAAACAGTTTGCTTTTTCCTATTGGTTTCATTGCATGTAGACATTTCTCGGTTCAAGTTAGACATCCCCCTGCCCCCGTTTACTAGAATGAAAATAACTTAGTTCACCTCTCAGTCTCATTGTGGCTTATATTGCTTTTCATGGGGGAAGATTTCTGTGTATAGACAGGATGCGGTGGTTAAATGGGGTTTTGGAACAAGAAAATACAGTTTACAATCGGTGCCTGAGTGCACAGCTTCATCGTGCTCCTGAGATGGATGGAGACAGCCCCGCAGCTTGGTGTAAGTAATTGAGAAAAGAACATTCGTAAGGCAGGAGACAGCTGGATTAAAAAGGTGAAGCCCAAAAAGCAAATGAAAAGAGAATCATTGATGATGGATGGGAGAGCAGTATCCAAGTCCAGCGTTTTTCTGGATGTGCTGTTGAACAGCAGCAAAACAAGAAAAGCTGAGATCAAACTGTCAAAAGAGCTTGGGCAGCCACAGGGACTATTGCAGTTGAAGAGGCAGTCAGCTGCTGAGCTCCAGGTTTCCCAGCCTTGGTGGGAGGCCCTGGTGCTGGTCCTGCAGCCTGCGCCTGGCCTGCCAGCCAGCATTAGGGTCACTGCTTGCAGAGGCTGTGCACATAGAGGTCTGCCCCTGGTGAAGCTCAGCAGAGTGACCATTACTCTGCCCAGCACAGCCCCTCCTGCGCGTTTTCCACTGCACTTCGTCATGTCCTGGCCCTATCTCCGCAGAGCAGAAATCCCCAAACATCTGGTGCATTCTTCTTGAGGGCATTCAGAGAGGCTGCACAGAAAACACTGTAAAGGTCATTACTGCAGCTCACTTTGTTAATTGCTGCTGATCAGACAGCTTTCTTGGCAAGGGGGGGGGAAAGACATTTGGGTAGGAAAAAAATTAATCAAGGTCATGAGACAGAAGAGTTCAAAACTGCTCTGTTTGCACCAGGTGCCAAGCAGACACAGGACACCCCTGCAAAGACAGGGGTCATGACCACCAGGCAGGCTGGTCAAGAGCCCCGTGGTAAGTCCCATCCATGGTGCAGGGAAAGCGGAGCAGCCAAGGTGAGCCACCACCCAGAGCCTGCTGCACAGGCAGACTGAGAAGCAGTCGGACTTGTCAACCACGGAGCAGCTTCTTCTCCCCACCACGGTAAGGCTAGACAGGGGGGTTACAGCCCCATCACCCCCAGCACCCCTCCCCTGTGACTTTCCACATCCTTGCATCACCACTTGACCCCGGGCCCACCAGAAAGCACAGCCTGCTGTACCACCTTCCCTGTCTGGCATCAGGCCACCTCTGTGTCACCTCCACACCCTCCCGGCACAGCCTGGGAACCAGTCTGCCCACACCCTACTTTCTTCTTCCTCAGGACCAAGACAATCTCCATCAGGTTTCAGTTCTTGTTCCTTCAGTCCTGAACACTAACCGGAGCCTTCTCATCCCAGCTGCCTCCCAAGTCATTCCCTGCCAGCTTTAAAACTCAGCTGGGACAGAGAGCAGACATGACTGATCCCAAGCAGGTCACCTGCAGCAAAGCAAAGAATAGGACTGCCCTGCTTAGTTTTCTTTAATTTGCTTCAGTGCCCTAGACGACCCCATGTATTCACAAAAGCCTGAAGCAAACCCAGAAGCAGTTGCCGGTAGGAGGTTTCCCAGACTGAGAAGCACAAGCAGAAAGATTCATCCCAGCCCCATCATTTCCCAGTGGGCTGAGGACAGTGGCATGAGGTTAGCCCAGGGCTGCCCCCACACACTACAGAGAGGGGTTGTATTGCCTGTGCTGTAAAGGCTCCAACATGCTGCAGATCTGACAATTGCGCAACACCAGTAGAAAGACCTTCCCCAGTACATCTGATGAGCCCTACACCTGTCTTGCAACTAAGTATCATGAGGCACAGAGGAGTAATGACTTGCCAAAGAGATCACAGGGAGCCAAGGGAAGGCTCAGGCATGGAGCTTGTATCTCCTGAAGTCCAGACTCAGCCTGTTCATGCAGCACACAGGCAGAGTAGGAGCCAGAGCAGCCCTGAGACCACCAATCTCAGAGGGATGGGTAAGAGAGTACTTGGTCTGTGCAACATCATTACCTGAAGAAACACTCTGTTTCATCATCAGCACACACTGGGCAGCAAGATGCACATGACAGAGAACCACTAGGGCATGATCCAGTCATTGAAGAGAGCTGCTGGGATCACTGTGACCAGGATCACTGAAACCACTCACTGAGGACTTAAAATCCACGCTGGAATATCAGTGCCGGAGTCCAGTCTCCTGGCACACAAATACAACAGGACCCCTGCTTGGGGATACTGGTGCTGGGGTCTGAGCAACCAGCTCCTTCCCTCCTGGGCATATGTCCCATCGACTCAGCAGGAGATATAACTATTACGCCCAGTCCCAGGGCAGTGGGAGCCCCTCCAGACCAGGGACCATTAGAAAACCCATTAGCAATTTAGCTGAGGAGAGGGTTCAAGGCACAAGCAGCCCTTGCTGGGCTAGGAGGAGCCCTGGGGGTCAGCTAGCTCCAAACCTAAGGGGCAAAATGACTCCAAAATTGGAGGAGCAGACAGCAATGTAGGGGAATCCCATGGCAGAGACAGATCGGAGACATCTCCAGCAGGAGAAGCAGCTTCTCTTCTGTTGGCAGAGACCTCAACTGCAGCATCCCTTCCTGCAGTGCTGAGGGATGGATGGTGGCCAGGAAACTTCTGGGAGGGCTCTCAGTGCCACCAGCCTGGAGGACACAGGCCCCCTCCGGGGGGGAACCTGAGAGCAGGGCTCAAGGGCAAGGCTTTCCTGAGAAAGCCAGAGGGGACTTTCTCTGCTATTGCAGAGGGCATGAGGTCCCCAGAGGAGAGGCACTGCTGCTCCCTTCATGGGCCAGGCTGGATTCAGGTGTTAATGAGCTGGAAAGGACAGGGGATATGTATTTCAGCAGTGCTTGAACTCCAGAGGTACTTCAGCATCACAGCAAAGTAAATACCCCATAAAATGCTCATCTAGCAGCTGCACTGTAGCACACAGGTTCATTCACCTCTGTTCCCAGCACGCTCCTTTGCGATGAGGAATAGCCGTTCACGCTGCTGAGGTTTATGACGGAAGCACACAGCAAATCCTCAGCCCTGCTAAGCACTAGTGAGTGTGGGAGGGTCTCGGGACCCCCATCCCAGGCTGCCTGGAGGCAGTGGGAGCAGTTCCTGGGCTCACTGCCAGGGAGGTTCAGGGGAAGCAAAGCAGTGGGGCAGTAAAAGGGAGAAAATCCAGCCCTGAGCCACAGCCCCACGTGATGCTCAGCTGGGAGTGCTGGGGGGAAACACCGTGTGGCCAGGCCAGGTGCGGCCCCGGCCCCCAGCGCACACCCCATCGCCCACAGCCTCTCCCGAGGCCATGGCAGGTACCCCTGGGCGCTGCTGCTGCACGGCACGGGGCAGCTGTGTCCGAGGGCTGCTGCGAAGCAGCTGCTGTGAGTGCTTGCTGCGGGCGCTGCCATTGCTCGCCTGACTTACCAGGCTGTTCCCTCCATCTGCCAAACCCAGCACGTTTATTTTTGTGTTTCCAAGTTTGATCAGATCGACTCTTCCACTTTAATCTAATGAGTGCGCTGAGCTGAAACAAACACAATCTGTCCGCAGAGGGCCGGGGAGGGATGTCTGGGGGCACTGCAGAGGCCCCGTGGGGAGCCTGCAGTACCCTGATGCAGAACCAAGACAGCTTTGGTAGCCAGCAACAGCCACCCCTCGCCCCACACACGCCCCCACAAATCTCCTCACTGCCCCAGGGCTGAAGACCTGAGCGTGGAGAGGTACCTCTACAGAGAAGAGCATCTTCCTCAGGCCCTGATGTGGGCACAGCTCTGCTGTTTCCTTCCTTTCCTTGCCCATTTGCCTGACTGTCTTTCCAGAGAATGACCCTGCAGTGCTGTGGGCATGAGCCAGGTGGCAGCTGGCAGCTGCACTGGCTTGCAGAAATGACCTTGGCCACTCAGAGGACATTGGAAGCCTTTTTGCTTTCCAGGTTTCCCCTGAGACAGACAAGAAACCTTGAGCAGGAAGGATGAGATACACATCCAGCCCCTGAGGTTTGCTGCTCTCCAGCTGTGAGCTCATCTGCACCAGCTCTGCCAGCTCCGGAGCATGGCTGGAAGCACGGCGGAGCCTGCGGCTCCCTGTGCTGGGATGGGTCACCTCCCCAAGGACCCTCCAGCACCGGCTCCCTGCAGAAACTCTACAGCAGGATTTGCCACCAGTCTCAGGCTTTCCTGAGAAAACTCAGGAAGCTTTTCTCCCCTCTGTTTCTCATACCCGGTTTCATTGCAGTAGAGCCCTAGGACAGGTTTGTTTGCATCCCTGTGGGGTGTGTGTGCAGCGGCGAGGGGAGCTCTGGTGTGAAGAGCTTCAGGGGAGAGCAAGGGCTGGATGTGAGCTTCTTTAGGAAGCAATCTGGCGGGATGGCATCACTGCTGCTGTCCCACTGTGCTGCTTCTCTGGTGTGAGGAGAGAGATGGAGGAGAAAGGAAGCAGATCAGCAGAAGACACTGTCTGCAGCTCCTGCAGCAGGGACAACAGCCCTTGGGAGCATCCAACCCTGCATCAATGGAAAGCTCCAGGAGCCCTGTGGCCAGGAGACCCTTTGGGGTGGAAGGCAAGTTGGCATCTGGCAAATCACAGGGTCTGCCCAGGCAGCATCTGGGAGGCTGGAGGCAGAGCAGGCTCCTCCTGGCTGCCCAGCTGCCTGGTAGCAGCGCAGCTGGCTCGGCTGGGCTGCCCAGCTGGCCCCAGTGAGGACAACTCCACACAAGGAGAGGGCTCAGCTGCCAGGTGTGGGCACTGCCGGGACATGCATAGGGACGAGCTGGTCATCCGCTCTCTTGGGCAGAGGAGGGGGACGTGGGGATGGCCCCCGGCAGCTTGCCACCCTGCCCTGCTCAGAGGAAGGGTGGGCACGGAGCAGGGCTGAGGGGCAGTGGGCTGGATACACTGAAGGACTCCAGGAGACGGGGGCTCCCCTGGGGCTGCCCCTCCCCAGGAGCTGGGGCAGAGCCAGGCCAGTGCCCGGCCAGGTTTGTTTCCACACGCTGCCTCTTACACCTTCCCCCGGCCCAAGCTTGTTTTGACCCAGGTGCCAAAGGCTCAGCAGCTTCGCAAGCTCATGTGGCACTTTGGGAAATGCTCCCTCCAAGTGCTCAGGCACTTGGGCTCCACGGGGGTGAGGTGCTGAACACCTCGGGGAGCTAAGACAGCACAAGAGTCCCCACCCTGAGGAGCTCAGCACCCACCTGGCTGGGGTAAGGCGGCTGTGTTGGTTTAACCTTGAGCCTCGCTGCTGTAAAGCTTTGTATGCGGATAGGTTTTAGTCTCCTCCCCAAACAAAATCCCCCAACTTTCTCCAGCCATCACATTTGCAGATTCTTTTTCCTTAAAATAATAACTAAGTTCATGCTGTGAGAGGTTCGCTCTTGCCCTGATTTAATGAAGAGGGAAGATGAAAAGACCATGAGAAGATTTGCTTTTGCAGCGCATCACTGTTGCTCCCAGTTCTGTGCTCTCCATCCTTACTTCTCATTCTCCTTTCCAGGAGCTGTCTGTAACCCTTTGATAAAAACCTCTTCTCTCCCCAAAGCAGGCAGTGTCCTTTCTTGCCTGCACAGCCAGAGGAACGTCACACTTCCCCTTTGATGTCAAGATAATGTATAGATGTAACATCATGTGTATGTGTGACAAGTGCAAACAGCCATCTCTCTGTCCCAGATCTGGTAATTTAGGGAGGAAAAGGAAAAGCTAGGATAAAAAATATCTCAAAATGAATTCTCCCCATTCATCACATGCACACAGAGCTGCCTCTGGGCAGCCTACCCTCCCTAGGGGCCTGGGACCCCCAAATGTCCAGGGCCAGGGTGAAGCCAGGGTTTGCCTAAACCAGCCAGTGAGTGCCTGGGGCCACCAAAACCTCCCTGGAGAGCGTGACAAGCGTGGCAGGTTGTAAGGCAAAGCCCACAGCAGTGATGACAGGCTTCTTGTGATTACCTGCAAGCACTTGCTCACCCTGGTTTGTGATTCACTGCTTGGGTAGCACAGCATAGCATGCCGGGACGAGAGCTGGGGGAAGCTCACCCACAGCAAGAGGAGCAGGAGCCAGCAGACAGGCTCCCGCATACTCCGCTGACCCGGCACTAGCAGCCCCAGCGGTGCAACCAGGGCAGCGAGCCTGGGCACGCTGAGGGGACACGCTCTCTGCCAGAAAGCCAGAGCCTGTCCCTCTCCAGACCCAGGCTCTGATGGGCACAAAGGTCCTGCACTGCACAGTGACCCTGTGCCTGTGCTTTCCTCTTTGCAAACCACTCGCAGCCAGGCCTGTCTTGAAGCTTGAACTTATTGTTCATCCCCAAAGCAGCCTCTGCCCTGCAGACTCATAACTTCATGTAAGACCAGGGATCACCGTCAGTGCAGCTCCCGAGGCTCCCTGCTCCAGCCACAGGGTCCCTTCCATCCCACGGACACCTCTGCCTGCTCCTCTGGGAGCTGGTGGATTTCACCACCCTCTCCATGGCCACGTGGGCAGCTGTCTCGGGGTGCAGCTGCATGGGGGTTTGCAGGAATGAGCACCAAAACCTGAGCGTTGGCTTCTGAAACCTCTACATGCATGACTCTCCAGTCTTCCTGCAAAATTGCTTGTTTTCTCCTTTCACCTCTGGTTCTGATGCAAACCGTCAGTGCCAGGGGAGCTCTGAGGAGCTGGGACCGGGGTAAGAAGATGCCCTGCTTGCCCACGCACCTCACCTGCCCTCTCTGAATGCCCCAGGCCACTCTCCCCTGTGAATGGGAATCTGGGAGAAAGGTTGAGTTTATCTAAGCCAGAATCACTAAGAGCCCTGGAACTCTGCTCAGTCATTAACCGGTGAGTAAAGCACGCTCCATGAGTCACTGATGCTATTATAAACACTTTCTTCTAAAGGCTGTAGAAATGCAGTAGGAAAGTGGTGCTCCTTGAAGTCAGTGGTTGTTTCCTTCCATCAAGATCTCTGCTCTGTGACCTGGGACGGCTCTGTCCCCCCAGCTTGCCCCATGGGCACCTGCCCCCCACAAGGCTGTGCCTCCCGGGGCCAGGCTCTTCATGCCCGGGTTGACAACATGAGCCGTATCTGCACCACTCCCACGACCCTTCCTGTGCTTCGTGGCTGCACCTCATATTAAGCCATTTGTAAAGGTTAATGCATGCAGGACAGATATGCTTTTCCCAGATTAACTGATGCTAAAGACAGCACCAGCGAGGAGTTGCTCAGTGCCATCCGTAACATGGTGAGGGCTCTTCCATGGCATGCTACTACTCCTTGCTCCCCTCAGACTGCCCAAATCACTGATCCTGCCTGTCACCACTGTTAATAAACCCAGAGCTTTCTATGAGCCTCAACACCCATCGTCACCCTGTGCCTGCAGGCCTGCCTGCTGGCCTTCTCCTGGCTCAGCGCCCCTCCACACCGCAACCACTCTCCCCTCCACTGCCCTTGTGCATGCGGGGAAGCTGCTGTGACCCCTCGGTGAGCCTCCACCTCCGCCCCCAACCACTGCCTTGCTCCCTGCAGCATGGCTTGGTCTGTCCAAGGGCCACACAGGGACACTGACACTTGGGATAGGCTGTGGCTGTCACACCAAACTCCTGCTTTCCACGCTGCTCTTGATGGCCACCAGTCCAGCCCAACTCCATGCTGGCCCCCTCCCCCTGCCCATCTAACCTGGGTCTGCCCATGCTTGCTCCACTCACTGCCTTGGCCTCTGAGCACCTCCCGCCCTCATTCCCTCTTCCTTTGCATCTTATTTTTCAGCTTGTTGGCTTTTTCCCCCCCTTCTGCTCCCAGGTCTTGTCTTTAGCCTTGAAAATGCAAATGCTTACCAGCACACCTAAGGCCAGACACACGCTGGGATGGATTTGCCCTAAGGGGGCTTCCCCAACCCCAGCACATCAAAACTCCAGCGTGATGGTGCCCAGCTGGCTCGCCAGCAGTGCAAAGGGCTCCAAGCAGGAGCTGACTTGTGAGCCAGCCTGCTGCTGGGGCTGCCGTGCTGATTACTTTGTACTTGGTGTCACAAAAAGAAATGAAAATGCCAAAACTCTGGAGAAGGAAAAGGAAGGTGCATTGGAGCAAAGATAGGGGAGAGCAATTCTTGCAGAGACTGAGAGGACCTTGCAGAAAGCCATTCTGCCTTATTCCTGCCTGGACGCCTTGCTGGCTGGGGCAAGCTTTGCTCCATGCTGCCATCCCTTGCGTCCTGCCCAGGCTCCAGGGCTAGACACTAAGATCTTCCTATTCAAAAGGATTACAAATTACTGTCTGATCCACTAATTAGGAAGGGAAGATGAGTGTGCTTCTGACAGTGATGTTTAGCAGCCATTTAGAAATTGCTCTGAAGGCAGCAAGGCGCTGTGAGCACACCGCAGTGTGGAGCCGCATCTGCTCTATGCCAGCCAGCCCAGGACCACCCTACCGGCCCCGCTGCCAGCAGCTCCCTCTCACCCTGGGAGGCTCTGCCCGATGCCATCCCCAGCTCACACAGCTCCTGCAGCAAGTCTTGCCCTTCTGCAGAGCTTGTCTGGCTTTCAAGGATGTCCCTAGGCCATTTGGCTCCTAGCCCTGCTGCCATTACTTCATATTTATTTAACAAAATTAAAACCTGCTTAGCGGGGCCAATTGTAGGCAGGGGAGACAAATTGGATCTTCATGCTGCTGCCAGAGAAGGGCAGTCTGGCGCCGGGCTGGAGGCCACCTGTGCTGTCTCATGGGGGATGTGGACCCTCCTTCCCATAGTGGCAAGTCATGCCAGTTGGACTGGGCAGCAGCACAACAGGTGTCCCAGACTGCTCACGCCACTTCTTGGGGTTCTCCCTTGTCTCCTTCCCTGCGTGGCCATGGGTGGCAGGAGCTGGCTCTGGCTGGGGAAGGACTCCAAAAGCCCCCACTGGCACCTCCATGATGTGATGGGACTCCCTGAGAGCTACAGAAGATGTGGTCCTTGTGAGAGCAGACAGGCACGGCCATACTTCTGAGGGGATCACCCCAGCCCTGCGGCCGCTGGCAAGGGATGATGGAGACAGCCCCGTGCCCGTGTGGTTTGGGTGATGCCTATGACAAGTGTGTGGAGGCTGCCCTGAACACCTCCAGACAGTGCCTAAAAACGAGACACGGCTCCCAGCAGAGCTGCCCTCAGCCCCTTCTGAGCCCTTGCTGTCCAGCAGGGCCCCTCTTTCCCATGCAGATCCTCACAGGACTGGGCTCCTCTTCCTGAGTCAGAAACTTGCTCCAGGTCAAACAGGAGATCAGGTGGGTCTAGGACCATCTCAGGAACTGTTGTACGGCTTTGGACTTCCCAAAAGTCATCCTAGGTCTGACCCCCATTCCCCAACATCACGGCCCTTCTAAACCCCAGCCCACCGATGGGCACAGCCAAGCAGCTCAGCTGCCTCCAGAAGTGCTCCATGCTGCGTGCAAAGACTTTCCATAGGAGAGGGAGCAAAGAGCCAGAGCTTGAAAGCATGAGCCACATCTCCAGGGCACAAGGGCAGAGATACCCCTGCCCTCCACTGCTGGTATGACCCTGCTGGGACTCGATGTCTGCAAGTCCCTGGGTGGCTCCGGGTGGCCCCCGCTGACCCCTGGTGCTGACCGAGCTCTCTGGCACCCCACACTCTCAGCATCACCCCACACAGAAACGCAAACAATGTGAAGGCAGACCGGGGAATTAGGAAGCCTCAGCGATGGGCACGGGTACCCACAGAGGAGCAGCTTCATCGCAGAGAAGAACCCAGCCAGCTTAAGGTATTATTAGATCCAGCTACAGTGGTATTAATGAGTGCTTTCAATTTTAATGAAGTTAATCTACCTGTAAAAGCTCTTTAGGCCCATAAACATATGACTGGAGAGAGAATAGGACTTTCAGCCACATTTTTATAACATTTGAGCGTGTTTTTTACAGACGGTCATTTAATAGTGATGCCAGCACAACAGCTGGGAGGAAAGCACCCACTGTCCAAACCGCAGCTCCCTGCACCATGGCAGTCAAATGCGGAGCAACCTCTTGCTCAAGCTGCATGGACTTCTAGGGGAAGCAGGATTTCATGTTCCCATTATGATAAAAGTTAGAAAACGTGTGAATTTCAGTGGCAAAACATGTATTGCCTATTCTCCCTGAGGAGAAGATGGTGCATGCAGAACAAAGCTCATGGAAACAGAGACAAGCCCCAGCCTAGCAGAGCACCCTGGCCCACTGGGGTCTCCCTGTCCTCCCCCCGTTCCCAGCTCAAGTGGAGAGGCCAGTCACGCTGAAGCTGGTCTCCAGCCCCCACCAGCAGGTCCTTGCCTGCTTTGCCAGCAGAGGTTCACTTTTCTGATGCCTCCAGTTACTCTTGGGGTTTGAGTCACTGGCTTTGATTCACCTTTCCCATCTCTGGGGAAAACAGGAGAGTCAGAAACTGCCTGAGACCTGGGATGACCTCCTCACATCCACAGGTTTGGACTTTCTCCTCCCTCCTCCCTGTGAATCCTGTGAAACTCCCCTTTCTGCACAATGCCGGCCGAGCACCAGGTGCCAGAGGACACAACGACTCCCCAGGGAGCAGTGCCTGGCCCAGGCTGGTCCTCCTTGCCTGGAGGAGAGGACAAACAGGGCCACCCTACAAGAAAACGTCAAGCTGACCAGAAAGCTGCACGTCACATCTGGAGAGAGAGGAAAGAGCAAGAATGGCACTGGAAATTGAAACACGGTAAGGAAAACATCAGTCAGTGCCCCCCAGGTGAGGCAGGCTGGGTCTCTAAAGGCTTTTGGGCTCTGATCACCAGGGAGAGGGAGGGGAGGGCAGGACCTGGGGCTTTCCCTGGCTGGCCTTCACACACCAACTGCCTGGGTGCTGTGGAGCAGTGGGGACCCCCTTTAAGGGGTGCCAGGGCTGGGTTCTTGAGTCCTTGCCAACTACAGCAATGGCTTAGTCTCCCACCATTTTGGCTTTCCAATCAAAACCACCTCTCCCTCCAGCCCACCCCACCCTCCAGCAACATTGCCAAGGGCAGGAGATGCCAGGTACCACGGGACCCACCAGCAGCATCCAGCCCCGCTCCCACCCCTGCTCTGCTCGCCCCGTTACCGGCAGCTTTATCACAGGCTGGTGGGGCCAGGGGAGACCTGGGGGTTCCTAGCATGCCTCCTACACGGGGAGCTCACCGTGGGCTGCTGCAAGCCACCGTCAGACACATCCCTGTGCCAGCACTGAGGCGGGACATCCCTGCCTGCACGCCCAGGCCAGCTCCCAATGCACCCGCTTCACCGCGCTGCCAGGCACTGCCTGAGGCCAGCAGCCAGGGCCTCTCCTTGCACCAAGTTCCCTGAAGGCCACAATGTGCTGTGACTTCTCATGGAAAAGGTCCTGATGGGTTCCACGGTCCCATGCAGCCCCTCATGAGGTCACTGCCCTGCCCAGGGTGGGAAACCTCAAAGCAGCTGCCCATATCCCCTCTGTGTTCTCCTGCTGGTCGTGTTATCCCTGGCTTGGAGGTGACACTCAGGGCTGTGGGGACACCTGGCCTGCACTGCCTGCTACGGCTGGTGGTAACGGCACTGCTTCTCTCCCAGCTGAGACACCAAACTGAGGCAAATGTCCTCCGGTGGCAGCGGGACAAAGCCCTGCCCGGGGCTGGCACAGGCACAGTTGTGTGTGGCATGCCTGAGCTCCCAAGTGCTCCTGACGGAGTGAGCCGGGAGCCGTGGCTGCCCAGCCGGGGACCGGGCAGCAGTGCCGCGACAAGGCTGAGGAGCCAGTCAGTTAATCAGCCTGTCCTCAGATGGGAGACTGGACCCGACTCCCATGGAGAACAGTTTGAAGACCTGAGGTTGAGCCTGATGTACATCAATGTGTCTTTATACCCCTCTGAGAAAGGGAGGTCAAAGCAGCTTTACATCTCCAGTGTAAACCAGTAGACCAGCATAAAAAGGCATTTATGGAATTAAAATTTCTTTTTGTCTGAAATTTGCCTTGGTGCACAGAGACCCTAGCTGTTTCTGCAGCAGCCTGTGGCAGTGCCCATGGGGGATGCTCCCAGAGCAAACTCTGCAGGGGACACCCACAGGTCCACCCCAGACCTGGACGAGAGCTTGGCGGGGGGACCCTGATGGAGCTGGTGAGTGCTTGCTCTGAACCATCCCTGTGGAGGAACTGGAAGTGGCTGGAGAAGTGGGGATGCCAAACACATTCCTAGCTGCTGGCAGGGGGTTTTTTTGACATCAGAACCACAAAGCAGGAGTTCCCAAACATCTATGGCTAATCTTTGGCAGGATCAGTCCAGAAGGGTCAACTGATCCACAGGGGGATGTGCAGAATGCTCTGGGGCAGAAATCGATAGCCGGCTGCTTAGTGCCTGGGTTGTGGTCATTAATCAATCAACACGAGAACATCACAGGGTGTTTAGAGAACAGCTGTGGCACTGAGCAGCATTGAACCAGGACAAGCCAGAGCAGGACCTGGGTTTCCTTCTCCCCCAAAAGAGCACATGACCAGCAGCAGCAGAGAGCTGCAAGTGCTAGCAGGAGGACTAGGAAGATGCATGCTACCAGGAGTCTCTGCACTTCTGGAGCTACCCCAGGATGGTTTCATGGATGTTTTGAGGGACAAGGCTCTCCAGGGGCAGTACAGATACAGTTTGGAATGTCCACTAACAAGGTTAAGAGCCTGACTCAGAGGGACCCCTCCACCCCCCAGTTTGCCCATGGGGCCTTGGCTGACAGAGGCCAGCCTCGTGTCCTGCAGCTTGTCTTGCTGTGGCCCACGCTGGATTTGGCCACTTCTTCCCACAGGTGTGCAGAGTTGCAGGTGCTGGTCTGTGCTCAGCTCCTGCCAACATCACCTCCTTGACCCCTCTTTGTAGGTCACCAGGGTCTGCCAAAGCCACCAAACCTCACAGCAGAGGAAAGGAGTCATGGTCATCTAGCAAGAAGACTAGGCAGTGGTTCTTGGAGCAGCACAGGGCAGGAGGGAGCAAGTCAGTCAGGGCTCATCATCGCCTGGAAGCGGCTCACCTTCGCTGGGACAAGCGGTGCCACCAAAGTAGGGCTGCCAGGCTCCCTGGGGCCACAGCGGCACAGAGGCTTTCTTGGCGTGCTGTGCGGAACAGGGCGTATCATCTAATTATATCGGCTCTGTCCCACAAAAAGGAGCTGGGAGATGGGGTGCCCTATTTACACAGTCCTCCTCCAACCCCCGGCAGCTGCAGCACTGGTGCCAGCCTGCCCCTGGCCCAGGGACTGCAATGACTTCATGTCCTTTGGCCCCATCAGCTGGAGGAGGGGAGCAGCAGACCCCCACTGCCCGCACCTCCACACCCATCGAGGCACAACCGCTCCCTGGCTGGATGTTTGCTTCTGCCGGAGGGCAAGACAGTTGCAGGGGTCCGGGTCAGTGTCTGATGGATCAGTGGCCTCTCTCCAACCCACCCTCCAGCCCCTGGGCTGGCTAATACTGGGCTGCCCCACAGGCTGCGAGTGATCTTATGCTGCCACTGAGGTGTGGGTGTCGGATCCGGCACTCTGGGGGAAGAAACCCACTCTGGCAGCTCAGCAGCACAACACCACAAGGCTGCTGCAGCTCATAGCCTGGGCAGATGTGTCCTCACCACAGCACCTTGCACATGCACCCATGCCAGGAGCCATGAAGGGGTCAGCAGCAAAGGGACTCAGACCAGCTATGAACAGGTTGCTTGAACACCCCAAGACTGACAGCATCCTCACAGCTCTGTGCCCCACTGGGCCAGGCTGCTGCAGCCCACTCCCTGCCCAGCACTTGCCTTCCTCCTCAGCTCAGATCCTGCTCTAGGAGGTCTCAGCACCTGTGGGGTGGGTTGCAGTGAACCCACCCTGCAGGGCTGTCGTACCCTGTGCCAAGAGCCTTTGGGAGCAGGTGGAGCCATCAGGAGGTGATTGCCATCTCAGGCAGCACAGGACTGACACCATCAGGGCTATGCCACGAGCAGGAGCAGGCCAGGCAAACACTTCCCTGCCTGTGATGGGAGAAGAACTGGAATGAACACACCAATGCCAGGGTTATTCTCCCACTTTGAGGGTGCCAGGCAAGGAGACTGAGCAGGAGCCAAGGGCACTCAGAGCTGGTGCCATAGTAGTGCACACAGAGGAGGGGCTGCCAAGGGCTTGGTGGATCCCACCCAAAGTCTGCGGGGTTCACCTCTCAGAAACTTCACTGTGCTCTGGAGGTGCTGGGCACAAACCTCCCTCTCCTCACATGGAACCTCAGGGTGCTCCAGCCAGCCAGCAACCTTCCCAAACGGTGACAGAGACTTGGCCCCTCTGTATGCCTGAAGATGTCCCTTTGACCTTCCCAGAAGCTGGCCTCGGGTGACCCTCACCCCTGGCACAGCCCTGTGCACTCCTCCTCAGCCACCGGTCCTGTTGGGCTGCAGGTGGCAGGCGTGATGCGCAGCCCTGCGCCCTGCTCTGGTGGGGCTGGTAGGAGAGGGCTCCCCGCCAGCCTCATCCCAGCCAAGCCCAAGGGCTGGGGAATGGCCGCTGGTGGGGCTGTGGGCCAAGAGCAGATCGAAAAGCGCTCCTCACCTGACGTTCTGTGGTTGCTAGGTGATTAAATCATCCATCTGCTTATGACAGCACGGGAGAGCAGTGAGTCAGTCCCCTTCGTACAAGACAACAAAGGGTTTTTCAACTCCAGCCCACCTCCAGCCTGTCCCCAGGTCTGTCAGTGCCTGCAGGACGCTCAGCCATATGCAAGAGGAGCAGGGTGCCCAGCGCCGCAGCCCAGCATCCCAGCGCAGGGCGGCTGCCAGAGGCACCATGGTTCTGATGAGCAGGACCTCCACGGCATCCTGGAGAGCACAGCCAGGCAGCTGTATCCTCGCAGCACCACCTCGCAGGAGGGTTTTGCTTTTATTGCACCTAGAGCGACTTGGAGGGGTCAGATGAGCCCCACCAGCAGCAAAGGGAGGACTGCTGTTAGCCCCCCGCCAGACAGCCCAGCACCCCCAGCGCAGCCACCCAAGCACCTTCCCCCTTCTGCAGGCTTGGCTGCGTCTGCCGCAGGGACGTCGTTATCATTGTACATGCGGAGCGGCTACGACCACGCGCTTCGGGAGCAGAGCCCAGGGAAAGCCAGCAGCTGCTTGAGGAGAGCAAGGCAGGAAGGCAACAGTTTGGGAGAAAATAACATTTTCATAAAGTGTTTCAAGTCTTTTGGAGGAGGAAAGTGGGAAGCAAGAGAAGGAAGAGCCTCTGTGTACGTGTGTGTGTGTGTCTGCATATGTGAGAGAACACACCAGGAGCCTCCCTTCCCACTGAGAAGAAACCATCTCAGTTTCTCAGGTTTTGGTGAGTGTTGAGATACTGGGAAATTAAAGCAATGCCCACAAAATGTGTTCAGAAAGCCCAGTTTTCATTAGTAAGGCTCAGAACCACGCACAGCTGCTGCACAGACCCTTCTGCTGCCAACCAGCATGCGCTGAGCTGGGGGACCAGCTGCTGGGTGATGGGCTGTCGGCTGTCAGGACCCACATCCCCTGCCAACACACAGCCCACTGGATCTGAAGCCCACCAGTGGAAGCCCACTGGATCTGAAGGGCCAGTGGAAACCTCCTGTGAGATGCATGGGCCTTTGTGGGAGCTTTTGGCCACATGGAGCTTTGCTGCAGGGATGGAGCTGGGGGGCCACCCCAGGGGCTGCCCACTCCCTTCTGATGAGAGTTACCTGCAACAGGGTAAAGGAGCACCATGCACAGCAGAAATGGGGCAAAACTGTAGCAGAGCAGCTGGGAGCTGCCCAAAACTGCCTTCTCTGACTCCTGCCACCGCAGGAGAGAGAGTGCAAAACACTCACTGCCTGTGACATCCCTCCCACCCCACATGCTCTGTGCCAGGGCTCAGCCAGCACCGAGGCAACCACAGCATCATCCCAAACCCTGGGAGCTGGGCTGGTGGCCTCCCCACTGTTCTCTGCAGTCCTCCCAGGTCCCCCGGCAGCTATCACGACTTCTTAGTGCAAAGAGACTCATTAATGAAGTGGAAAAGGAGGAGGAGGAGCAAGCTGAATGGTCTGTCCTAAGGGACAGTACAGCAAGGAGGAGGAGGAGAGCATTCAGCATTGATCTCGAGATACGCAGCCACAAGAGGGAGAGGAAACACTGTCCGGAAGATAACCGGGGGTGGAAAGGATGAGGGGTCCAGCTGGCTAGGCAGCCTGCCTGGGGGGCCTGCCAGCAATGGTGGAAGCCAAGGAGGTGTGGGCAGGAGGACAGCAGAGCAGGGATGCTGTCTCCAGTCACACAGCCACCATCAGCACCCCCATCCACAGCAACCTCCACCAAAAAGCAGCTCACTGAGCCGGCAGGAGGCAAAGGAAGGCCTGCAGAGCCACATGCAGGAGGGCTGGGTTCTGGGAGATACCCATGGCACTGCAGGAGAAGCCTCCGGAAGGCTATCCGTTCCATCTGCACTCCCTGCCTTGGAGCTCAGGTCTCCCCACCCTGCAGGGTACCATCCCTTTGCTGGCTCCCGGCACCCTGGCGTGGCAGCAAGCCCGCCGCTCGCCAGCAGCGGCACTGGTGGAGGAAGGAGGACAGGCTGGGCTGTGTGGGAAGGATATTTTTCTTTAGCATGTCGGTTCCCAGTTTCCAAGCTGTCTCTGCAAAGACCTGGCTGCTGCACTTGTGGGCAGCACTGCAGGGGAACTGGGGGGTGCGGGCGCTGGGTTCCTCCTGGCCACTGACCCTCAGCCACCAGCCCCTGGCCAGCTTGCCTTGCAGCAGAGGGATGGAGCCCTCAGGTGCAGGTCTGCCTGCATCACAGGTGGGCAGCGCTGGATGCTGCCGGGGAGCAATGGGAGGGGAATGTTTCCCTCCCCAGCTTGCAGCTCTCCAAGCAGAGGGATGGAGACATCAGGGTAGCAGGGGCAGGGGCAACATGGTCAGCAGCTCTACGACAGCTGCTTCTCCAGCTCCAATGCCCCTCATTGTTCTGTGGGTCCCCAGCAGCAACTGTTTCCAAACCTAGGGAGCCCTGGTCTGCAGCAACCTCCCATTCCCATGCCACACGGGGGGCTTGGCTACCTGTATATCAGAGCCCGCGACGTTGGCCTCCACTGCTCCTGTGCTGGGCAGTGGCAGGGCTGCTCTCCTCTACTCATGCCCTTCAGGGCACAAATCCCACAGGTGGACCCAACTGACCCACTGCATCCAGGACTCCCATGCCTGGCCAGCCCCAGGAAACGCCTAAAAAACTCATTGGGAGCTTAGGTGCCCCTATTCCTGTGCAGCCCTGCTGCCCTGCATCCCATCCCAGAGGGTACAGACACCTTCAGTGAGCATCACCCTCTCATGCTGAGCTGGGGAGGACACTGGCCATTGTGCCGTGGTGGGTCTGTGTGCCCATGCACCTCCAGCCTCCAGGGCACCCAGCACGCTGCCTGGAAAGCATAATCCAAACAGGTGCCTGGCATGAAATTGGTTCTCCCATCCCAGAGATCTGTACCCACAGCAAGCAGGTACTAGACAGGGAATCGCACCAGTGTTCATGAACTGACAGGCTGAGTAACCCTTTGCACCTCAGCAGCTGAAACGCTTCCTCAAGACGGTGCTAGAAGGATTTGGTGAACTTTAGCCGCTTCCCAAACCAGCAGCAGTGTCCAGCTGAGAAAAAAGGAGGGTGGGTTATTTAGAAAATAACAGGCTGACCCTTTCTCATCATTTGGAAAATTGCCTTACTGTTCAGAACACGAAAATCACTGGAAAAGGGACCCTGTCCCTTAAACTGTGTCTACTCAGTCCCAACATCAGCCCCAATCCCCGGCTCCCTCAGCAGATCTGCCCCAGGAGGAGGGTCTCCAGAGTCCGGGCTGCTCCCACCAGGCTCAGTGCTCCCCAGGGTCTCATCAGGAGCTGATGAGAGATACCACCACCCCTGCAATTTAGGTCCAGCCAAGCCTGAGTGCAAGGCAGCCAGTCCCAGCAGGCACGGGTGATAAATGCCTGGCTGAGGTGCCCATCTCAAGGACTTGCCCAAGTCCATGAACCCGCAGCCGAGCCGCCAGAGCAGTCATCCCCTTGTGCCTCTATGCTGTGGGAAGGATTAATCGGTCAAAGAAACGGTGAGAGTCAACTTCATTCCTGCAGCAAAGAAACTGTGCCATTAAAATCCTCTCTCCTATGACACACACTGAGCCTATTTCAGTAATAGTTTGGCATGGGAATAACATTACTGAGCTTATAAATACCTCGTGGGGTGCTGCTCTGCTGATGGAGCAGTAGGACGTAGCCCTTGCCCACCCCGCTGCCAGCCCCGGCAGCCTCCTGGGGAAGGCACAGCCATCACCACCACTGGAGCTGAGGGTGAAGGGTAGGACACGTTACAGCAGGGCTGTCCCAGGGCAGCCCCACAGGAGAGCTAGGGGCTGGGAGGGGAGCATGGTTGATGGGAATGGGCAAGAACTGGGTCAGCCCTGGAGACACCAGAGGGGATGGAGCTGAGCCAGGGGGAGGATGGAGGTAAGGAGGAGGTGGAAAGCATTAGCATCTAGAGGATGTTTCCAAAGCAAATGGCAGGGGTCACTGTGGCTGCAGCCAAGGCCTTTGTTCTGACTCAAACCAGCCTGAAACATGTGGTCACCCTGTCTCTGTCCTCTTCACAGGGTACCCCAAGTGCAGAGGGGTGTCTCACATGAGAGGAGGTAGGAATTGAGGCTCTTCAGGGCACAAGCTGATGCCCTGAAACATCCCGGGGACATTCACTGTACATCCTTCCCAGCCCACGTGGCACAGAGGGAAGCTGCTCCCTGCGAAGCCCTTGGCCATCAGCCAGGCCATCCTGGGCACTGAATGTGAGAAATCAATGATCCATCTCCAGTGCCTGCTCCTCTATCAAGGCCCTGCGACAATGTGGATGAAGAAAACACCCTGCCACATCTGAAAGGGACAGCAACTGGCGGGGAAAGGGTGGGGAAAGGGTTCCAGCACCCCAGCCATGCCGGCCAGGCCAGCCACCTTCGTAGCACTGCCAGCCAGGGGAATGGCAGGAGCTGCAATGCTGTCACGCGTTTGTCATCTTGCAAGGGAAATCGTGTGGGTGGCCCCTGTCCTGCGAAGACACGTTGAGACAAATAGCTGAGAGATTTGGATATTAAATACTTGATGCAAGGGGACTTTCATGACACTCGTCACAGGTCTCATACTGCTCCTCCTGAGCACAGAGTTAAGCCAGTACAGAGTAGTTTTAATACTCCTGCCTTATACATACTTTATGCACACACCGAGTTGCCACCTACCTTTCCTGCTCACCAGCCAGACCTCTGCCTACCTGCAAGTGTTAACACTGTTCTCCAAAGCTGCTGGGTCCCTCCCACAGAAACAGCACCAAGTCCTCACCAACTGGTCTGTGGGCAGCATGGGGGTGAAAGGGCACACCAAACCCACAGGCACCTGCCGGAGGCCTGAAGGAACAGGGTCCCACAACGTAAGAGTCACCCAAGGGATGCGCAGAAGGGTCTACGCTCCCCCGGGAATGCAGGAGCCAGATGCTGGGGACATCTAAACCATCTCACAGCCAGCAGAGAGTAGGTTTGTGGCTGCTTGTCACAACACACACACACGCCCATCCCCAGAGGCATAAAACCACCAAGATCATCATAACCGCTCTGGAAGTTGTACAGCGCTTCCTTCAAGCAGCTGGAAAGCTCTGCAAAGAGCTGCAGTGAGCCAGGCCTCATTTGGGGAAAGCTCTCAGGAAAGGTAATTTTTCTGACAGCCCATGGTCCAAACCCACCGATAGCCGTTAGAGCTGGGAAAGGCTGACGTCTATGAGAGCCTGCCTGAGCAAAACCTGAGCTGGCATGTTAGGGTTCAGCCTCACAGGAACTTTCCCTGCGCAACGTCTCTGCAAGCAAGAAGGGGCTCAGGACTCCCTTCCTCTTGCACATGTTAAACCATAGCACAAGGTCACACAAGGAGCCCACTGAAAACTCTGTGAATACTTGCACAGTTCTTGTAACCAAAGACACTACCCACAGAGGAACTCGGCTAGGCTTAAAAACAAGACCTGTAAGCAGACACGAATTGTGAAACACAGATTATCTTCTGCAAAGCATCATCACTTTTATGCCATAGACAGTAGGACACACCAAGTCCAAGCTGCAAGAGGTCGGTGCAAGTCTCAGGGTGTGTCATTTTGCCAAAGCTCTGCTATCACGTAGCCAGCTTTCAGCAAGACACAGTGCCCCGAACAGTGGCTCATGCCGAGGGCTTCCCTCGGATCCCCGAGCAGAGGAGCTGAACCTTCACTGCCATTTATTCTGCATAAACCTAAAAACAACCTCCCGACAATCAAGAACAACCAAGCAGACTCCCTGCTCCAAACAGCTCTCTCCAACCACCCCAGCCATGCCCTGCGATCTGCCTACAATCCCTTTGCTTTCAGTAAGTAAAACTGGAGTCCCCCTCACACACAGCCTCCCCATGGGAAGGGTGGGTGGTGTCTCAGCCCAGCCTAGGGTGACTCAGCACACCTCACCATGGTGCAGGAGACCAAAAAGGCTGCCCAGGGCTGCAGAGCTCAGAAGGGACTGCCCGCTGCCTCCAGCCCCAGGCACGGCTGGCCGGAGCGCTCGGCCAGCTGTGGCTTCAGCCCTGGGTGTGACAGAGCCAGGCTGGAAGACGGCGAGAAGAAAAACCATGATGAGCTCTGCACTCAAAATCAGCACCTTGAACCCTGTCCAAAAACAAATCGGAAGTCAGCACAGCTTCTGGCAACCAGGTGCTGCCTCGCCTGTGGCTGACACTGCTAAGCACAAGCTGACAACTTCGGCCTGAGCCACAGGCAGCAGAACTGGGGACGCAGGTGGCTGCCATGGTACAGGGGTCCTCCCAGGGACACTTTCTTGCAGACTGCTCCCCTCCTCTGCGGATGAGGAAGGGATGATGTGGACACTAAGGAAAGCAGGCTGCCATCTGGATCCAGGACTATTCATCTCTGACAACGGCACTAGCGGCTCAGTGCTTGGGAGAAGTCTGATTGTGGAACAATTAGAGGGGACACAGCACGTTCATTCCTATCCATGCTGCGCCGCTATTACCCAGACTGAAAATAAAGCCTCATTTTTCATGCAAAGATGCACAATGGTTAACATGAGAAAAGCTTGCCTGGGAGGCATGCAGGTATCAAACCAATTTCAAAACGGGTCTCCAATTACTACTCATGTTTATTTGATTTACATTTTTTTCTGGCTTGCCAGATGTGTATGCTCCAAGGGTGAAATTCAGCCCAGTGCCATTGGACTGGCACGAGGGTGCAAGAAGGTGCAAAAGTCTCCTGCTGCAGAGTGGCATGTTTCCCTTGAGCTGCTCTATTCCTTCACCATTTGCAGCCATGCTTGAAACTGTACCGGTACGTCATGTACACCAAGACAGGCGAGGGAGCCGAGCTGCTGCGGAGATCAGAACTCGGTGTGCACACACCAGCTGCCGAGCCTGGATTTGGAAAAGCCCCATTTTCCTGCTGGTGTAAGAAGCAGCCCCATGTCTCAGGAGCAGGAGCGGCGGCTCTGACCAGGCATTAGCTTCCTGCAGGAAGCCTCTGGGCTGGCTCTGCTTTGTGCTTGCTCAGAGGAGAAGCAGTCGGAGGAGGATTCACGAGGCTCTGAGAGTCCATTTTGCAGGAAGCGTTCCAAGGTGCCCAGGTCCGCTGGGCTGCCAGTCCCCGCGCATCTGCATGGACGCGCCTGCTCATGGCACAGCAGGTGCCAGCCCTGCACCAGGATGGTGGCACGGTAATGGGAAGGTCACCAAGGCTCAGATCCTCAAAGGCAAATTGGTGCCAAACTCCAATCGAAATGACGGCAACAAGGCTCTGAATCCTGCTCCTGCCTGGGCCTCATCCTGGACCAGAGCTTCTCAACTGCGTCATTGCAAAGGACCGTAGGAGAGTTTGTTATGTGGCATCTCTCTCCTGGAGGGAGACTGTCACGTGGGGGGACACTTGTTTGCCCCTCCAAAAGTCTAATGTGAGTTTAATAACCCAACTACCACCTCGGGGCTGATCCACGCCACTGCTGCAGGGAGCCTGCATCCACACAGGAACCGAGGGCACTGCCCTGCCTGGTGCAGCCAGCCGGCTCCATCTCCCTGCAGCCCCTCTGGCTCTGTGCGACCTGGTGCAAAGCAGGAGCACCTTTACACGGGCTGGACCTAGCTGGCAGTGGGGGCGAGGTTCAGCCTCGGCAGGGCAGCTCTGCCAGTGGGCACAGCCTGTGTGTGCAGCACAGCGGGGCCCGTCCCATCCCAGGGAGAGGAGAGGGGGACACTCACGGCCCAAAGGAACGGGGGACGGGGGACGGGGAGGGGACGACACACAGCCAGAGGCAGGAGGGCCCTCGCTCAGTGCCAGCAGCTGCTCGGTGAGACAGGGGACAGACACTCAGAGGCGGGCTGGGGGAGGCAGCAGACCCTCTCCCTCGGAGGGGCCAGGCGCTCCCATGGGACACCGTGCCCCTGCCCGGGAGGGAGCGGGCAGCCCCGGCACACGGGTGTGTGCATCGCCGCTTTCCCCACACGTGCCTGCTCCCTCGGCCGCGCTGGCATGTTCCCACACCCACAGCAGCCCCCAACACACACGCACCCCCGGGCTGCACCCGCGTGCACGCGCCCCGCACACGCATGCAGCAAGCGGCGCACACGCAGGCTCGGGCCGGGGATGCTCCCGCACGCGGGCTCAATGCGGCTGGCACGCGCGCGGGGACGGGGACACGCTCCCCCCGCACCCTCGCGCCGGCGGGGCGCCCCCCCGGGCACAGCGCTCCGGCTCCGCAGTGGGTCGCGCACACACGCGCGCCCCCGCAGCCCGGGGCTCTGGCACACGCACGCACCCAGAAGCGAAGCGCGGCTCCCGGGGAGCTCTGCGTGGCTCCGGCCCCCCGGCTGCGCATCCCCCGCACGCCGCAGCCCGCACCGCTCCTCGGCCTCCCGCTGCCCCGTCCTCGCCCGGCGCACGGACACCCGTGGGTGCGGCGGCCACGCCCCCGGTGGGTGCGGGACACGCACACGCACCCGGCTCCGCAGCCGCTGAACTCCTCGTTGGCCGCCCCAGCACATCCAGCCCGGCCCCAGCCCCCCGAGCCCTTCCGCCCCCCGCCCAGCTCGGGCCGGCTCCACGCTGCCCCCCCGGGTCGCGCCCCCTCCCACCTCCCCGCGCTGCGGCGGGGCGGCCGCGGCCCCCAGCCCCGCGGCCCCCAGCCCGGCCCGTCGGTCCGGCCCCGCCGCAGCCCCCCGCGGCCCCCGGCCCGCTCACCTCGGTCCGCGGCGGCAGGAGGCGGCGCCCGGGCCGGAGCGGTCCCGCGGCGGGGCAGCACCCGCTCCTCGCAGAGCCCCGGCGGCGGCGGCGGGCTCGGCGGGGGGCCCGGCTCGGCTCGGCCCGGCCCGGCCCGGCCCCGGCCGCTGGCCGGCCGCCGCTGCCCCCCTGCCCGCGGCGCGGTCCGGCCGCCTCGCCCCTATGCGGAGGCTCCAGCAGCACCGAGGCGATGCCCATTCATTCAGCTTGTCCCCCGCAGCCCTCCCCTTCCGCCCCGCGCTCCCAGCCTCCTGGATGGAGGTGGCGAGTGATGCTGCAGCGGTACCCAGAGCCCCCGGAGAGTACAGTGCGGAGAGGAGGGAGGGAGAGGAGGAGGAAGGAGAGCAGAAGGAGGGAAGAGGAAAGCGAGGGAGAGGGAGATGGCTGCCCCCAAAACCAGAGCTGGATCTGGAGAAGACTCTGGGATTTCCACGAGGAAATCAGGGCCGGGAGCCGAGCGGGGCTGGCACAGCACCCCAGCACAGCACCCAGGGATGCTGCGAGGGTGGCAAGGGCAAGCAGAAGCCTGGGGACCCAAGGGCGGTGGGCACAGCCCCACACACGACCAGAGCAGTGGCAGGGCTCCCCTGCAAAACCCAAATGTACCCCTCCTGTAAGTCAGGGCTGGCATCAGCCAGAGGGCCACCAGCTCCCCCAGCCAGGAGCTCAGCCTTAAGGACATGTAAAGCTCAGGGGGCACCTTTTGCCCATGTGGTGAACCCGGTGTGCAGAGTCTGCACCCTTGGCCCCACACCTGCCCTTGCAGCCTCCCAGCTTTGCCATCCTCAGATGGGGCTCCTCCACCCCCCTGCGCAGCCAGGGCCCCCTCAAAAGGCACTGGAGTCCACATGTCCTGAGCCCCAAGATAATGCACTGCAAACCACATAAAAATTTCTCAGCTTTTCCTAATCTGGGTCTTGCTTAACCCTCTGGAAAATAATCCACTGACCATCTGCCACAATGATTTTCATTTACAACCTTGCACAAATTAGGCTCAACTGTTCACTTCTCTTTTGCCCGTGGCTTTTGGTCATTCTATTGCACATGTGTCCTCTTCTAGGCACCAACTCACCATGGGCTAGGGCATAACCTTGCCAGGCCTGGCAGCCAGTACTGAGCTGCAGGCAAGCGTGCTTGCTCCTTACACTTCCTCTGATCTTCTTAGGATGTTTTGCTCCTAACCAGGTGGCAGACATTCCCCGATACCCCTGTCTAGCCTGCCTGACCCCTGTAGTCCTCTCCTGGGGAGAGATGAGGAACCTGTCTTAGGGAACAGCCCCTCCATTCAGATGCCCCTTTGAGGTATGTGCAGGACACGAAAGGAGCTTTGAAGTACTCTGAGCAGATGGGTCCATGCAGGATGCTGAGCAGCAGCTCTTGGACTTCCACCTGCCAGGGAGTCACAGCCTGGCCTCAGGCAATTCAGGTGTCTGTGGTTTCAGAGGTGATTGATTGCTAAATCACGAATGCTGCTCTGAGAGGCCTGACCAGGATTGCTCCATGAGAAAGTGAGGTGTTCAGAGAGGTAAGCGGTGGTCATTTCTAAAAAATAATGCTGCAGCCTCTCTGCATCTCCATTAAAGCTTCGGAGTCAGGCCTGAAGGGATGAGCATAAGATGCTACGAGCAGCTATCATGGTTAGCTTCTCATCACTTTGCCCTAGTGTTTGTGCAAATGGAAAGCTTGGTTTTCCGGGGAAGAGGCTTCATTCTCTAAGGAAAATGGAAATATACAGATTATTTTTTTTCCTTCCTGTAGCAGATTCAGCAAAAGTGCAGCTGCCTTCAGAGCCTTGAATGCAGAACTGACCACTCATTGTGGTTCAGTTCATCCCTAAGGGGAAATGACCAGGCAGAGAGGAACAACAAGCCCCAGTTGCTCTCTGCACCCTCTGAAGTCTTTCACAGCCCTGGCATTTCCCTCTCCCAAGTTTCAGGGATGCCTGGCTCCCTTTGCAGGGCAATGAAGGTTACTCACATGCTTTCAAAACCCCTCCCTCAATGCCTATCAGCTTCAAAATATTTTTTCTTCTTAAATTTAAGTTTGGCAGGTTATTTGTTAATGATGGAGACTGGGGCCCAGAGGCATGGGGACAAAAGAGAGCAGAGGCTGAGAGAATGGCTTGCTTTGAAAGGCACCACACTGCTGCAGAGGCACAGTGCATTTCATCTCTGTCAGAGGCAAGAGGGCTTCTGGATCCCAGTGGCCGGACCAGTCAGTCTTGAATCTTTTGTCTTTGGGGGGCAATGTCTTTTCCATCATCCTGCCTGTTCTACAGTCCTCCTGAGCCTTATGTCAGTCCCAACTGTCTGAAAGGAAATGAAGACAAAGGCATGAATAATGCTGTTTATTGCTGACTTTACCACAAGTGTATGCCTGCTCCTCAGAAAAGCCACTCAGTGTCTGAAGAAGTCTAGAGGCGGGTGCAGCGCCCAGGGTGATGAAGAGTAGCCCTGGCAGGCTGGCATGCTCCCCTGTTGTGTTTTTAGTTAGCAACCCAGCAAAGTGCACGTGGAGGAATAAGATGGTGGGATAAGGAGAGATATCAGGAATGAAGGGCAGCTGGGGAGGTTTGTCAGAAAACAGCCCAAAACCTCACTTCTCATGTGCACAGGAGTCAAGAGGGGACTTGGATGCTAGTAGGAAAGCTGCAGGCAGCTGTAGAGGCTTTTCTGAGTGAAGATAAATGGCTCCCATTCCTGGTGATAAAGGAGGGGGAATCAAGGGGGCATAGAAAGAGGTGACACATTCAAGGCAAAGGGGAAATAATCTTTCCAGGAACCAATATGACAAATATTCGTTAACATGGCTGTTGTTGTCAGGCCAGAGAAAAGAGTGGAGCAGTAACCAAAGGGCAGCACACCTGAGCCCAGGTAAGTATTTTAGCCGGAGGAATCCATGTGAAAGGCTTTATGTGAAAGCAGTGTACGGAGAGAATGTGTGGGACTTGGGCATAGCTGGGACGAGGAAGCTAAGCTCAAGGTGGTGCAGAGCAGTGTGGCATGGAGGTGTTGTCTGCTTGGAGAGATGGGGGAAGGCTTTGGTGAGAGGTGATGAACTCGGCTCGCTGTGCTGAAATTGGGCTGATGGGCTAGACCTCCACCAGGAAACGTCAGCCAGGCTGGCTGACTTTTTTGGAAAGAAAGAGACAAGTCTGGCACAGCACAGTAGATCTGAGAGTCACCATAGAGATAGCGGTTGGAGTTAGTGGGTGGTGGAGATTACCCAGAGACAATGTGTGAGAGAAGAACAGAAAGGGCTGAAGGACAGGATGCTGTGGCCATCCAGCAGAAGAAGGAGGCAGGCGTAAGGAAGAGTCAGAGAAGCAGAGGTGAGAAAGGTAGGCAGAAAACCAGGGAAGAACATCAGAAAAGCTCAGAAGGACCAACCTTCTAAGCCAGTGTGGCTGAATGTGTGAATACCAGGAGAAAAATCAAAGATGAAGGACAAGTGTAGCTTTGAAACCATTGTGAGAAACCTGGACACAGGACTCTGTGCTGAGCAAGTGGGACAAAGGACAGAGGCAGTGTGAGTGTAGAGGGGGAGGAGGAGAAGGCCTGGGAGACGGGGCAGCAATCTGAGGGGATTTCTCCCTGATTAGAGGTGTTTGTGCTGTAAGCCTGAGGGACCCTAGGACAGGTTAGGGAGAGAGCAGAGCAGAGAAGAGGGAGGGTGTGAGGTGGCTCTCTCCATGGGAGGGAGGGGATGGGGTTGCCAGGAGAAACAGAGAAGGGATCCAGGAGAGTCCCACCAAGGTGGCAGGGGAGATCCATTTCCACAGAGCAGCAGAAGAGGATGAGGGTTGAAAAGTCAGGATCTCTTACATCCCTTATGAAGATGGTGGCAGGGTGCTGTGTAGGAGGCCAATTCACTGAAATGGAGTCATTTAGGGAGAAGGCAGAACCAGATCCAAAAGGAACTGTTTTGAGTAGAGGAGCTTGCTTGAGTTTGGGACTTGCACTATGGCACTGTATGAGCAACGGGCACTTGGAGTGTGTGAGAACAAAAGCCACCCTGGTCACACAAAGGCCCTTCTATTTCAAGTTTTAGCTTCCTGGAGGTTTAGCTAGTGAATGGCTTTGCAGCCTCCAGGACAGTCTTTGACTTTTGTTTCAATTCCTCGGGGACTGGATTACTCCAGTCCCCAAGGGTGACATAATTTGTCAAAGATGCCACTGAACATTTCAGTCATACTGGAACCAAATGTTTGCTGCCAACAGGAGAAATGCCAACAGCTTGGCTTTGCATGGGAAGCAAGCAAAGCTGGGGAAGGACTGGAGGACAACATATGAAGAGAGACATCGGAGGAGAAGGAGTAAGTGGGGCGGCAGCATAGAGCGATGGATGCAGTGCTGAGCATGTACAAAGCAATATTGGGGCTGTCGAGTCTATAGAACCCTGAGACAAACAACCAGGACTGACTTAGGACCTGGGTGAATAAGGAGGAGACACAGCGGACCCAGGTGAGGTTGTTGTGGGGGGGCAGCCATCTGTCTGCAGGGTCCAGACCCCAGTGCTCTCAGACATGTGGAGGGACAGAAAAGGGGAGATGCACTGAACACAGGATGGGTTGGCATCCCCCAAGCTCACGAGGCTCTGAGCTGATGTGGCTCTTCCAGTGAGTGCCTACAACCCCCTGCACATTCGGGGTGCTGCAGATACCTCTGGAGACCACTGAGGTGTGAAAGGCCAGAAAAACTGCAGTGGGCTGTAAAAGATCAGAGGTGCACGCACAGCATGGTGCAGACCTGCACCTCCCAGCCAGGCAGAGGGCAGGCCTGGTTGGCTTTGATCTGTCAACAAATCACTCAGAAGTCAACTCTTCTTCTCTCTGCTCCTTGCTGAAATCAAAGACTGGTGAGTAACAGCCTGTTAACTTAGCCACATGCTCAAATCCTCAGCCCTGATCTGCCTGTGCTCTCTCTGTCCTGCTCACAGAAAACATCTCCCGCTGCCCCTGCCTTGGTCTTAGGTGGCAGCTCTTACAGAGCCTGTCTCACCAAGAAGGAATGGTCTATCAGACCAGCCTCTGCTACCCCGTGTCATTAAATTCCTCCTGACCAGGTAATGGTTCATTCCAGGCAGTGTGCTTCCCTGGAGGCTTGGAGTCCACGCTCTCTCTGAGGACAGATGGGGTGGTGATTTCATGGGCACCTACAGGCAGATTACGGGTCTCTTCTCCTGAACAAGCTGGAGACCATCAGCATATCTGAGGAGAGACATGTTCCCCATAGACAAGGTGCATCACCTGTAGTTGGTGATATCTTGGAATAAAACACATCCCGTGCCCTACCTGTCAGAGAACATACAAAGTAGGGCACATCAAGAACTGAGCACCCAGAAAGGTGAAAGAAAAGTGAAAGACCCACTCAGTCAGGGTCTCGCTCTCATGTCTGCAACGCACCGAATTTGATTCAATACATGATGAGCCGAGCAATACGCACAGCAGGGCTGACAGTATAAGGCCATATCTAGTTATCTGAAGGGATACCAGGGAGGAAGGCTGAGGAGTAATGAGATAAAACTGAAGGAAAGAGCTTAGTAAGATTCAGAAAGAAGCTTAGACACTTATGGAGAAGAGGAGCATCTGCAGTGCCATTAGGCAGAGAGGGAAGCAAACAAGGGACAGCACACCTCCTGCTACAGACCATGAACTTCTGACCAGCCCAGATCCGGCCGCCACAAGACAGGACTGCACAGTTACCCACATTAAGAGCATATAATGACTTCCTTGGGACCATTTGCCATGAGCTGCTGTTGGACACACATTATCAGACCAGACAGGCCATCGATCTACTCCAGTGTAACTGTTGGCACATTTTTACAGCAGGAAACCATGGCTCAGGCACCAGGAAAGAGTTTCTGATACTGTCCAGCTGTTCCTTGAGGGGTACTGATACGGTTAGTACCTGCAAAGCTCTGCGTAATATTCTATGAGATACGAGTCTGTACTAGGAAAGGAAGAGGGAAATGAGTACAGCAGCTCCAGCCTTCCTTCCCTCCTGGGAGCCCACCCTGCACCACCGCCAACAGGAGCAGCTTCACCCACGGCCGCTGAGCCAGGCAGCTGCAGCCCCTTCTCCTGCCAGCCCGGGCAGGGGAGGCCAGAGGTGCAAGGGCCGTGCAGGGGGGAACATGCTGCATCTGCCGCACCTCCGACCCGCAGGACGGCCCACAGATGCCAAAGCTTTGCAGGGCTCTGCTCCTAGAGACTCTCTTGCTGCTCTGCTCTGCTGCCAGCCTGGCTGAGGAGTTGTAGGGGAGGTGCTGCAAGCAAGGAAGGACAAAACACTGTTTTGCAAAGAGTGCAGTGAGTCAGTCAGCTAATTCAAGGCAAGAATCTCTTCCAGAAAGGAAAGATAAGGAGGGAGCTGCTTGTTCTGTAAGGATGAGGCCAGGGAGGCGGTATGGCAGCATCTGCAGAGCTGCGCAAGTGTCTCTGTGCTCCCTGCCTCTTGCTGCATTTTGTTCGTGCGGGCTGCAGCTGCACACTGCCATTTGCCCACTGCACAAGGGGCCAAGTCCTCAGGCTGTGGCAAGTCCTGAGCCTGAACCACAGAGAGTAGCCAGGGCTCCATTCAGCCAGGGAGCCCCACTGCAGTTTCAGAGTATCCCATTGGCTCCGATACCGACTTTCATTCCCACATAATTTTACATTCAGTTTCTGCCACTCCAGCAGTGCTGGGGGCTTGCAGGGTCCTGAGTGAGCCACTCTGCCTTGGTTTCCATCTGGCTTAATGGCTAACTTACCCACCAATGAGCGCCTGTGTGTTGAACGGTGAAGTGGCCCTTTCTGAGGCTTTAAATACAGCAGCGAGGATGGACGCTGGGTACCTACATATCACAACTGAGACAATTTTCTAGATGCTTGTTGCTTGGCAGCCAACAGCTTAGAAATGTCAATTTCTAAATAAAACCATGCACCCAAAATCTACACACCCTCCCCAAAACCCAGTATTTTTATACACTGCTCTCAGCTGCAGTGGGCATGGTAATAGCTCTCAGCATGTGAACATCCAGGAATAAGCCACGTTTCTGCCAGGGAGGATGCAGGTGAGATACATGCACCAGCCAAGCAGAAGTGCATTCAATTAAAAAAACAGATGCAACCTGATAAGAAAGGAGGTTGAGGATGTGACCCAGAAATAGAAATGAGGAAGGCTCCACTGGAGCACGCAACAGCCACAGCAAAGCCCGTGTGGTAAGCACAAAAATGACAGCAGCATAATGTCACTTTCTCACGTGCAATGTAAATGCCAGGGCAGGGACCTGGGGACAGGCTGCATGAAGGAGCTGACAGCCTCACCTTGCCAGGGCAGCATCTGCACTCAGAGCCAGCCTGGTAGCGTTCCCTCCCTGCGTACCTGTGTCTTCTGCAGCCAGGATCCTGTGCCGGTGACTGGCCAGTGCTTGCTAAAAATGCAGTTTCCTTATAGGAACTGGTGTTTGCAACACCAGGAAGCTGGGTCCAAGGGCAAGCTGGTATGTCCAAGGTAGCATGTCTCTCACCCAGCCCGGCTCCTGGTTCTGCTTGGGCAGGAGGCACAGTAAAGCCAGACCCCTGTGGCACCAGTCCCCTGGCAGAAGCAGGAGGTAATCCCACAGTAAGGTCTAAGCGGGGAAAAACTCAGCATCACTCACTAAAAAGTACAATAAGACAAATTACTATTTTTTAAATCCAAGTCATTGAACTATAGATTTGGAGAGGTTAAAAATAATAATTGTTAGCAGTTGTATTTGCTTTCTGCTATATAAACCTTTAGAGTTTGTATTTCTAAGCTCTCACTAGATGAGAATAATGCTGAGGGTGTGGAGGGGAAAGGAGGAGAAAGGTGCTGAGACTCCCCTGGCGCTGTGGCTCTGGGCACAAAAATGTGCAGCTCCCGTGAGATGCTCGGTGCAGCCCCGAGCTGACATGCTGCCAGGTGGGCAGCGGCACCAGACTCTGCTGCGGGCAGCGCCGGCCCCGCCACCGGCTGCGGAGAGTGCAGGTGCTTGCAGGAGCAAACCGCCGCACTGGAAAATTTATTTTATTCTTGGACAAAAGTTTGAAGAGCCTCCTTTTAGCATTTTCTCACAGAATAATTCTGGGTTTCTGCTTCTAAGTGACATTCAATTTCAACATCTGAGCTAGGGATAAAATGAGTATTTTTACAACCTGACTGAATTCAAACCAAAATGCTTAGAAATGATGAAACCATCATCCCTGGAGCAAAGCAGAGGTGGGCAGGCATCTACAGCCACGTTTATGGATTTGGAGCTTTATTTCCCCAGTTCAGACTGGAGGAAGCTTTCCCAAGTCGGCCGCTGGCCGCCCGGCAGCCCCCACAGCCCACCCCTCCCAGCCTGCCTGACCGGGGGCTGCCCAGGGGACACTGCTCTGGACACTGAACCCAGCACACACCCTGGGGCAGGGGCTTCCGCTCTTCTGGGCATGTTTTACCGTGACAAATAGCCTTGGTATAAGGCTAGTCTTTTCCATCACATTGCCTGCCTCCCTTCATGCTATATTCAGCTGATCTCAGAAGACGTTTGATTGGCAGGTCATACCTAAGACAGTTTCTTTTAACTTTTCCTGTTACCTTGTAAAAGACATCCTTATAAAAAGGACTTTGATACCTTATTTTCCTCAGATAGAGTACACAACCCTGAGATGGGGGCCAGTGTGAGACATTTTTTCATACAGCTACACCGAGAATAACACTTATTTTGTTTTCCTGAGGGGAAGAAGAGTCTAACATCACTTATGCTGTAAAATCATCCTCTAACTAGTGAGGCAATAATGTTCCATGGTTAACAGTGGGACCTTTTTTTTCTGTCATGTGCATAATGGTCAAACTTAGTTAGTTACTAGTTATTGGAATAATTTAAATCCTCTTTTCCTGGTTCAAATACACAATTACCTTATAAATAATGGGTCAGATCCATATCAGCAAACTTGTTCATTGGCTCCATCTCAGCAAGTGGTGGCCCAGGAGGTGAGTGTCTGGCAGGTGGTGGTGACCAGGAGATGTGTGCTGCTGTCCAGGCTAAGCTGTTAAGGCACATGCCCGCTGCTGGCATCGATGCTGCCGGTGAGAGGTGCTTGCATCATGCCACGCCAGCAGGCATGCTGCGGCTGGGGGGCAGAGCTCGGAGCCTGGGAGGTGTTCCACCTTCATGACTCCATGCATGCTCACGTGGCCACGTCCTGGCTTTGATCCACTCTCATCCTTCAGCTTCTTTCAGCCTTTCTATAATCTCCAGATCCCATTCCTGGCCAAAGTAAAGACAAAAAAAATCAATTTGCATCCCCTTTTGCAGGGTACTTCTTTAGGAAAATGCAGCTGGGGAAAGAACCAGCTTTTAGCTGGGGACAAGAGAAATGCAGCTTCCAGGTAAGCATCAAGATTTGAGCTCCCTCAAGAAAAATAGGATTTCCAGGAACTGAGAAGCAGCGAACACAACATGTGGGATCACTGAGCTATCACAGAGCAATTAGTTTAATACCAGTGTGGAGAAAAATCTACAAATGTTACGAGGTACTTTGTTAAATGGGTGGAGAGGTGTCCCATGACTAGGGGTGCTTGGTGCAGGGTGGGGGAGTACAGCTGGTCTGAAGGTGCAACATCAGCATCGTGTAGGCTAGGACCTATAGTTAATTATGTTAAAAAGCCAACTATAAGCTTCATAAAAGCTATACAAAAGGCTAATAGAAATAGCTGTACTTTATTTTTAAAATCATTTACAACATGGATCATTATTAGTCTTAATTACCTCCCTGCAGTGTGGCGATACCACATTTTTGTGTTGTTTTTTTTTAAAATTTATTTTTCAGACACAGAGAGCACACAAGGCACATTTTAGAGATGAAATAGAAAGGCCATTGTGGAATGCAGGGAAGGCTGTGGTGTCTCAGGAGCTGAATCACTCCCAGCTCCTTCAGACAGGGCATGGCCGCGGTGCAGAGCTCACTACTGCCTTTCTGACTTCAGCATCCCGGGCAGCAAAGCCGCATTGGGTGTTCGTGCCCTGGAACTCCTGCAGCACGGGGCCTGGAGCTGGCTTTAGCTGTAACTGTTCCCAACAGCCGTGATGCAGCTTGGTCCCGCTGCTGGTGCCGTGGGAAGCCCGAGATGGCCGTGCAGCTGGGGAACCTGCACACTTTCCAGCAATGCAGCTGGGCCCTGCCCCACATGCAAGAAAGGAGATGGTGGAGCCACCATGCACATTGAAAACCACCTCTCGAACACTGGTGGCAGTTCTGTTCTGCTCAGTGCACACAGGAGTCAGACCTGGAGAGAGCTCACAGCCTCCAACTGAAGCTGACACCGACGAGGTTCAAACGAACCTGGCAGGCTGTGATGAAGTGGAGGCAAGAGCTGTGGTACTCCTTGCTGCAGGATGCTGTAGATGCCAAGGGTCTACAGGAATAGATGGAGACTGGAAAACTGCTTGAAAGAGGAATTTGTGAGGGTTCAACAACAACAAGTGTGAAAAAGAAATAAATGAATATAAATGAAATCATCAGGCAGGTTGTTAAATGTCCAGAGACCAGACCTGGCTTGTGAAGTCCCTGAGCTGCAAACACTGAACCATGAGTCTGGAGCAGTGTGGGGAGGAGCCATTAGCCGGTCTCCAGCATTCCTGGCAGGTACTGAGGCAGACAGCAGCCTGCACGGTCCGCAGCCAGCAGCTGTATGGGAGCAGCTCGGCCAGCTCCCAGTCCTGCCTCGCTCACCAGCAGGGCAGTCCAGGGACATTGCCTTGTACTGACATGCAGAGAGGGACAGCCCTGCCTGTGGCCAGGGGCATGTGGGACAGATTCACAGCAGGGACCCAGCAGCCCAGGCATGCACTACAAGAGTTCTGCATCCCTTTATACCAAATCCATCATTTTGAATCTTCAAAACACACAAAAACCCTTAAATCCACACACTGCATGCAAGGCATTGACACCAACAAGAGACTAAAGCCAAAGGAAGAGAAGCAGATTTTTCTAAATTATCTTGCCATTTTCAGTGACATATACTTTTTTTTTTTCCACTGACAGCCGATTTTTCTCATTTACTGATCATCTGTACAGTTCCTGATGGTAGCAGCTCCAGCAGAGCCCAGCATCCCTCCTGAGCCTCTTACAGAGAAGCAGCGCCTGGCCAAAGCCCGTGCAAGCTTTTGGAGGGGCCACTGAGCTGCAGGGGGCCCCTAGGTGAGCAGCAAGGCAGCAGTGACTTGGGGCTGGCCAGGCATGTGTCCAAGAAATGCAGCACTGCCCACCTGTGTGTGTAATGGGGACACTGGTGCTGTCCCCCTTACAGATTTGTAGCGTCTCGGCACTTTCCCAACACCAGGTACCGCCAGGAAGTTCTGTCACAACCCTGCAAAACAGGAGAAAGAAATGGATGGATCCCCAGCTGCGTTAAGATGGATGGGTTACATCTACCAGCCCGGATTACCTGCTTAGCATATATATGAAAAACCCAGTGGAACAGAAAATGCCAGGCTTGCCTCCTAGCCAGGGAGGCCTGCAGCAGGACACCCCGGCTGCCACGGGGAGCTCGCTGGGGACAGCTTGGGCAAAGGCCACCAGCAAGACTTCTGTCCCGATGGTGCTGCGGACGTTTGGACGGGAGGCAGCGACCACAGCATTGCTCAGGGCGGGAGGAGTAAGGGAGCTGCTGCTTGGGGCTGGGACTGAACCAGTGCATGTGATGCTGTGATGTTGCAGCTCAGGAAGGATGCTCTCCAGATCTTCATGAGCCACCAGAGCAGCCAGAACTGAATTAATGCCACACAGCTTACCCCAGGCTGTGTGCTGCTCCTCCATAGCATGTGGAGAGGGGAGTGGGTCCTCCAGCCAGCAGTGCCAGAAGGGAGGGACCGCACGGTCCGGGTCTGCTGCCGGGGAGCTCAGGGTGCGCTTGGGATAACACCACAGCCCCCTGATGGAGCTGGGCCCGATATCTGTGGCCGAGGAACAGAATTAGGGCCCAAAGGGAAAGTCAGAGGCTGATCGTGACTCCCTTAGATGCTGTTTTCTGTAATGATGCCATCAGTCCGTGGAGAATCCCAGCACTCTCAACAGACTCCAGCTGCAGGAACCTGCTCCCGCTGTGGGACAGAACCTGGGGAGGGATGCCAGCAGCACCTGCTGCAGCTCCGCACGCCTGCCGCCCTTGCAAAGAGCATCAGCCTCAAGGGAGAGGAAGAAGCACCAATTTTCAGCCCCTCTGCAACAGCTGAGGGCGAGGTGGTCGCAGCCGGGCACAGCCCCGAGGTCCGTGAGCAGCAGGCAGCACCGGGCGCCTGGGCACAGCGTGGCACCGGCGCGGGCAGGGGGTCTTGCCCTGCCTCATCCAGCCGCGGGCAGGCAAGGGACAGCAAGATGGGTGGCACAAGCCGTACCTACTAGTGGCTGAAACTTGGAAACTGCATTTAATAAGAAACTGTCACATCTTGAAACCTGCATTAATTCTAGCTCATGGGAAAAAACTGCCCTATAAAATGCGCAATTCCAGAACAAATATAATTTGGAAAGCAAAAGTGAAAATTGTGCTTTAAAATGAATATGCAAATAAAATTTAAAATAAAATATTCATCGTTTTCCCAGGGAGACAAGTTGTATTTCTTTACAGTTCTGTCACTCAAGACATGTCAGGGCTGCATAACATGCATCAGGCACATGCTGGGACAGAGGATTCCAGCTCTTACATTATTTTATTCACATTTCTGTATTTGTTTTACATCATTATGAAAAGCTTTTACTTCGCTTTGACTGAAACATCTTATTTTCTAGATCAAAGTGTTTCTTTGTGCTTTAATGAAATACTTCGACACAGTTATTACTTTGTGTTAGTTTAAAATCATTATTTAATACATTGAAAACTGCTGGTCCTCTAATTAGTATGCGGCATACTTTTCTTCCTGTCTTGTTCAAAGTGTCAAAACATTTCACTACAAAACAATTCAATTAGGATATATCAGCAGTGGTTTTACACACCGTGATGTGTCTCTTGATATGATGTGTACGCTGGACCACTATATCAAAACAATAATAGCAGTGATGCAAAACTGAGAGTATTGAAAATAAAATTAATGTTGACTGTAATCGTTGTTTCCCAAGTGAAATTTTGAAAAATGAAAAAAATGTCAGGACTCCTCAGGACTGGGTGGTGGGTGAGTCGAACACTGCCTGCCTCCTACCCACCTCTGAACTTAGATCAAGAGCATTTTAGGCAAAGTGCACAGCCCCAGCAAGCAGGACGAGAGGCTGAGCTCACCTTGCACTGCACAAGAGCCTTCAGGCAAGCAACAGGGTGGCCCATGAGCCCTGCAGCCCACCGCAGAGCCAGGTTGGGGCACCAAGCCCAGAAGGGCTGCTGCCGTGCCCGCTGCTTTTGGCCAGCTCTGCGGGGACAGGGGACACTCCATGCAGGACCACACATGCTCCTCGCTCTCTTTGGGGTAAATCCTGCCATACACAGCTTCTCTCAGAGACAGCCAGTGTCGGGGCAGCCAGGCACTGCAGGTAAATCCACATCTGCCCTGGCAGGGACAAGAGGAAGCGCCCAGACACAAGGAGGATGTTCCACAAGCAGGAGTTCCTCCTGGGCTCAGTTTGCCACCCCTCCATGTATCTTTCTACCCCCAGGTTCACCACTGTTTTTACATACGCTTTGCCCAGACTCCACCCTATTTCTCCCCTCTTCTGTCCCTCATCTGTCCATTTACAAAGTGCTCTTTTCCTGTAGATTTATTTATCTGTGTGCCTTTAAATCTCTATATGTCTCTTCTCCCCCCCCCCCCCGAGCGACTAATACACACAATGAAACAGGGAAACGCTCTTTGCCAGTCTCCTCACTCTTCATGAGGAGTGCAAGAATCATCCTGTTTTCACAACAGATTTGCAAAATGTTGCAAATACTTCCATTAAAAATGGCTTGTTTCTCTAATCACTGGGGAAAGTATAAAAAAATAATTGAAAGTTTTAAGTGTGATTTGGATTGTTCTCAGCATGGAAATACCTATTTTGTGAATCTCAGTGAAAAGGCTCAGTTTTAAGAGCACAGATCTCGGAAGTGGTAAAACGGTATACCAGAAATTTTGGCTGTGCAGAGCTGAGATCCTTCCTTTTTCTGCATCATCTCAGCTCACAGTTCAGTACAACATGCTTTGGAAATGTAGGAGACAAAAGTCTTTTGCTTTATTAATCAGGGACCATATCGTCCCTCCATATAGATCTTGCCAAAGGTACATCATTCACGCTTCTGCAGACCGCAGAGAGATGTGCTCTCCGCTCTTGGTGAGAGTCTTATTTATTGCACTACAGATGAACCATGAAAGGATCTTTAATGCTTTTCCACCTACTGATCAGCTTCTGTACCTCTGTTTATCCAGCCATGTGCTCGCCTGGCAGATGTCTGCCTGAATCCGCCTAGCTAGTGATTCACCTCCTTGTCAGCGCACCCAGAGATCTGCTGGTGTTGCAGCCTCTTGCCTATCGAGTGACATGAGATTGTTGTACTCTGTATATGAGCACATGCCTAAGAGACAGAGTTAATGGATAAAAGCAATTTTATTCTTCATCATTTTTTTGGCTACTATTGCATTGCAGGACAAGAGGACTGCAGCAGGAAGACATCTGTAAGTGGCTCTGACAATCTAGAAATAGGCTACTGGGGAGGGACAGAGCCATTTCATGCCGAGTCCAGGCTCCTGT
Source organism: Falco peregrinus (assembly GCF_023634155.1). NCBI lineage: Eukaryota > Metazoa > Chordata > Aves > Falconiformes > Falconidae > Falco > Falco peregrinus. The sequence continues at coordinate 37,965,086 of NC_073729.1, read as the reverse complement.
CTGACATACCACTTGCTTAACCTCAGCCAGTTCAGAAAGGTTTTGCCCAGCCAGCTGCCATAAGGTCCAGGGCTGGACCTTGGGAGCCAAAGTGGGAGAAGACCAGGAGAAAGGGGGTCAGCCGGCACGGGGAGGTGGGCAGGGAAGGACAGGGCACCTCCTGGCATCGGCTCTGGCATGGCCCCTGGCACTTTCCATGGAAAGCCACCGTGGTGCTTGCCTGGTATGAGTGAGAACTAACCAGCCCATAGACTGTCCTGTGCTCTTGTTTATCTTCACAGATTCAGCTATACAAAAGCCTTTGTTCTGGGAAAAAAATATAATTGAAGGGAACTGTCCCATCAGAAAAGTCAAATGCTGCCCAGTGGCTGGGACCTGCTCCTGCAGGGTCCTCGGGGCACAGATGAGGAGACTGAGAAGGACTGGAACCAAGTCAGCAATAGCTACTTTATCTGTTGCACAAGACAGGAGCTAAGCCAGCAAAGAAGCTGTTCCACAGAAGGGTTAAAACACACAAAAGGAAGGATCTGTCCGTACAAACGTGGACCTTGCCACAGGGCATCGTTGGCAAAGAGAATAAAGGCATTTGAGGTGGGATAAGTCCAACACCTGAGATGACGGTCTGCATGCAATCTCAGAAGTCTCTGAACAAGCAGTGATACCTCAATGAGGCAGCTGCTTTTGGCAGCCCTGGGGTGACGGGGTGAAGCTGCCCACCCCTCACGGGTACACAAATCAAGAAACACTCCCCCAAAGAGCCTGGCTGTCCTTGTGTGAGAGACCAAGGAATGTCACACTGGTCCACATGGGTAACCCTCAGTGGCTGATACGTAACAGGGATCTATCAGGGGAGCTGGGGGGGCTGCTAACAGTGGCGGGGACACCCCCTTCTCATCCCCATCCTGCCAGTTCAGGGCTCTTTTGGACTCTTACCAAGCAGGGCTGGGACTCTGCAGCCCACCCAGGCTTGGCAGCCAGCAGCAACTTAAGGACAAGGCGCATGGGCTTGTTTAACTCCTACAGAAGACAAATATTGCCCTAACGTTTGTTAGCTAATAGTCATTTTGCTTCCAAATAACTGTTGCCCGGGAAGCGCTTTGGTGATAAAAGCAATACCGGAGGAACACGTGTGGAAGGAGCACTCGCAACAGAGTGGGAGACAGCTGGGTCAGGTTGGCTACAGCACAAGTTGCAGCTCATCTCCCGAACGCCAGAGCCCCGAAAGCCCACCCAACACTGTCCCCTGGGGCAGGGTGCCCTTGCTGTTACTTCCCCCCCATCACCCTATGGACTGATTCTCACCTCTCTGTGTTACAAGTAGCCATGCACAAGTCTGAGGACTCTCTGACTCTTCCAGGACAAGACCCTGGTCTTCCCCAGAGCTTGAGAAGGAGCAAAATTGGTGGGTTTGTCTTCCTTTGGAGTTTTCAGGACACTTAATGTCAAGCTGTGTTGATAGTATTTGTGCTCCTGGGAGAACTGGACATAAAGGATAGAGAGGCCCAAAGACAACAAACTGGAGACCACAAACCTCATCTGAGACACCTGAGGATGCCAGCACTGAAGTGGTGGGGAGGGCGTGTATGGGGCAGCGGGATCTTGCACAAGGGCATCAGGAGCAGTACTGAGTCTAGACCTGAGCTGGGCAGCAGGAGCTGAGCTAGAGGGGGCAAGCAGAACAGACACCACCACCCCCACCCCACCCCCCCACTCCCCAACACACACACCCTGCAGGTCTGTGAGGGGAGGATGGGAGCTCCTCCAGCACCGAGCCCCAGCAGCAGCCATGCAGACAGGGGAGATAGGCATTGCAAGGACAACTACAGAAAAGTGCCACTGCCCACATAGTCCAAAGCCTTGCTGTCCCCCTTCTCTTACCCACTGCATTTCTGAGATGCTTCCCAGTTGCAGCACAAACCAGCAGGCTACACAAGGCTTTTACCATCAGTCAGATTCCACTGTCCATGCTGTTGCTCCTTCCTCCAGAGGCCAGACCACACTGCTGCTCCTCCAGCCAACCACCTCTCCCTAACACTCTTAGGACTATTTTACTACTTAGCAGGAACGAGCTACAGCTGCACATTGTCCATGTCAGTCAACTCACCACCTCTGCATGAAGGCCACAGCTGCATATTATCTATGCTAATCAACCCACTGCCTTCATTCCTCTACACTTCCCGTTCTCCCCTTTCTGAGAGCAGCAGCTTCTGGCAGAGCACAAGGCCGCCCTGCTGCCAGGTGACCCTGGAGGCTAACAGATACTTCATCCAAAACCTCAGCAAACTGACAGCCCCTTGGTAACCTCGGGGACTGATCTCAGCTCTGGTACCCCAAAAGGGGATTTGTAAGGATGCCTCATGGTGCAGATCAGTACAGGTAGTGGGTGGCACACGTCGGCAATGAGCATAGCCCCTGGTGACCCTGGCTCCATCCTCGGCTCTCCAACTCCTTCACTGCCACTTGGTTCAGCCCTCAGTCGAGCACCAGCCAGGGGAGGTGCAGGAAAGGCAGGTTCCCCTGCAGGTCCCCCAGCCTCACAGCTCCAAGGTGAGCATGCCCAGCTCTGTGGTGCCCCAGAGCCACAGGAGACCCCGCAGCAGCGGCAGCAGAGAGCCCAACCCCCACTGCTCGGCATGATTTGGGGTTTCTGACAGCCTGGATGACATTAGGCAACTCCACACAGCTGCTAATTGGGCCAGATCTCCCTCACACTGGTATAATTGGTGTTTTCCAGTGATCACTACGAGTCAAGTCTGGCACTCTGCTGTGTCCATCACAGTCCCAGACATGCTATTTACTGAGGACATCCTTTTCCTTCCTTTAGCTTGTTGGTCCTTACTCTTCCCAAAACTCATTACAGGTTAGTTGTAATCTTTGACGGTTTCTCTTAGATCAAAAGGTCATCAGTGGAGAACTTGGGCCCTGCCATACTCTCCTGAATGGACCATTTTCTGTGAAGCACCTCAGAGCTGAAGACAACGTCAGGGGACACTGAAGAAATCCCCTCTTGTTGGAGATTCTGAGTCCTCAAAAACATGCACTCACTTTCCCTAAGGGCATCTCCCAGCTGCTGCGGATACAACCAGGGCAGGATTTTATCTGGGGTGGCGGGGAGCTGGTGAATGCAGCAGAACATGTTTTCTTGTAGACAGTTATGGTATTCCTTCAGCTCTCCTTGACCTCAGCAGTGACCAGGGAAGGGACACTAGCTTTATCTCATCCCTGTGTTTGCAGAAATGCTTCTCAGGCTTCCCTGCTGCTACCATGGCAAGCATTGCCCCTCTAGAGTGCTCCTCCTGTAAGTAAAGGTTGAACCAGCTCCTTCCTCCCCACCCTGGGTAAATCCTTGCAGAGGGAGGTCACCTGTCACCCTTCACAGCTGTTTCCCATCTATCACTTTGACTGAAGTGCCTGCAGACCCATGTGCTGCTGTTTGTAAGCTCTAAACCAATAATCTCTCCTATAACAGCCAGATCTTCTGTCAGGTCAAGAGTGACAGAGCAACTCATGCTCCATGGGCCAGCTCGTATGCCTGCTTTTGATGAGTGAATCCAGATTGGTTTGGGGTTAACTCTGTGTCCTTCTGGTGGCTTTCTGAGCTTTTTCCCCCCATCTCTGAATTGCTAAAAGACCTTATCTCATATCAGGGATCCATTAGCCCTGGCAATAGTGCCTCTCTAGATTTACAAGAGCCACAAACTCTTCTGTGCTTGCTATTGATTTCTGCACTTCATTCAAAGGCACCACTCAGCTGCTCAGGTTTTGTGCAGAGTGCGGAACTCCTCAATTTTCTGTAATACCCTGTGATAGTTAGCTTCCTCTGCCTGACTTAATTGAAAGCATTAAAAACATCATGTGCTTCAGAGCAGGCTACTGTAAGAAAGGAAGCTGCCTTTTCATAGTCTTCCCTCTCCACTTCATCCACTACTTGCAGAGAAATGGGAAAGCACCATTTAAGCCCTGTCTCCTGTCCTGCCACCTTCCCAAAGAGCTGTGCCTTGTGCAAGGCTTTTAGCAGCTCTGTGCTTGCCTTTCTCTCTCCCCAGTCTGCCTCTCAGCTGTGTGGTTACCTGAGATCAACCTCCTAACACCACGCTTTGTCACAACACAGCAGCCTGTCTCCTGTGAGGACGCCCAAATTCTTCACCTTGCTCAGCAGAGGGGAAGGGATGCTTCATCCTTTGCCTGGAGGTGGTGTCATTCCCCGCTGTTTGAGTCATACGGGCAGCCCACGGGCTGAGGGCGGTTGCCAGGGTCAGCCTCACCAGAGGCAGCTTGGAGTTAGTGTCAGCTCTCTCAGAGCCCTCCATGGTCACAGAGGACCCAAAACCCTCCCAGTCTGTAGTGAGAGGTGTGCCCCACCTTTTGCTTACGCGAGGTCATAAAAATCACTGAAATTCACTGAACATTGTGATCGGTTGTCCCATGATGTGTCAAACACCCAAGTGTTACCACCAGCATGCCACAAGCTCCCTTCCAGTCTTCCCTGGCCCCAGAAGCGCAAGGGGTGATGCACAGCCTCCTTCTCCTCTCAGCACTGAGGAAGGAAGGTGAGGTCCTGCCACGGAACAGCACTTGCCTCATTCTGCCATTAAAAATCAAGTCAGCCCAGTGATTAGCCGCTATTAGCACTGAATGCGGGCGTGCTGGGACGGTGCACAAGTGCAGAGCTTGCTGCAGCGGGCATTCGCCTGTGGATCCACACAAAGAAAGCACAGGATGAGAGGAAGCACAGCGCCCTGTAAGAGGTGTAAAGGTCCCAGGTGGCCTGGGGTTTTAGAGCTGTGTTGCTTTTCTGTACCTTGTTTGCTAAAGAAGGGAATCGTGGGTCCCAGTTCTGTCAGCCCCGTTTTCAGGCTTCACTGGAGAGAGACGGGAGCAGCACTGGCAGAAGGATCATCACCATTTCACAGGTGGAGTGGAGGGGAGTGGTGGTCTCCAGAGGTGGAGCAGCGTTAGACTTGAATGCTCAGCTCAAAGCATAAACCCTCAGAGCAGCCACTCTCTCAATGTGCTTTAGTGTCACAAAGCCTGGAAATAAAAGCAAGCCTAACCCTCGCCTCTGCTGTGTCTATTTTTGCAACTGATGCTGAGGAGCAGCTGAGCATGAGGTGCTGCACTTGCAGCTAGGCCTGGATGCAAGCTTGCAGATGTTCATCTGGGGGGAGACGAACTTTCAGGATGTGGCCAGAAACTCTTCCCCTTCTGACCTTTATCATCACAGTAAGAAAAAGCTGATCTTGATCTAAATTGGAGCCTTGAGGAATTGAGCAACCTTTAACCTAGCTCTGAAAGATCTGGGTTTTTTTTTTTTCTTTAAAAAAAACCCCAAAAACCCACATGGCTGTCCCAGCAGAACACATATTCAATCTCACCTTATTCCAGAAAGCAATTTGCTCTTGCCTGGCAAGCAGTTTGGCAAATCAAAAAGCCAGCACCAACCACAGACAAGAATTGTTAGGAACAAGCCCGGTAATCAGGACGGCTGGGGAGCCACAAAGCTGGCTGCAGAAGGCCAAGTGTGCCTCTGGTGTAACGAGGCTCCTGCCGGCACCGCACCTCTCACAGCGCTGCTGGTCCCAGCCACAGCCTGTCCTTGGCAGGTGGTAGGCACAGAACTGATCTGCTTGTTTCTCCTCTTGCTCCCTGACCTGATGATGGGGTAAGATGGGGCTTAGGGACTTAGACTGCCCTCCCCTCCCTTCTTCCCTGGGAAAAAGAATGCTTTGCATTGCGTTACCTTTTTTACATAAGTAGGGGATTTCTGTCCAGGATATTTTGTCTGTCTTGGCTTTGGGACAGAGTTGCTCCTGCCCTGTACCTGGAGCTGTGGTGGCCAGGTAGCTCCGTGGTCACAGTGCCACTTTCACCAGGGCCTGCAGATGTGAGCTGGTGGCTTGTGGGGGCATTGCACCGTGCTATGCTCAGCTGGTGCCTCTGGAGGGGGCTCAGCCTGAGGTCTCTGGCCCAATTTGAGCCCTTGCCCACCCACCCTTCATCCCAGCTTTCTCCCCCTTGGGAAAGGCAGGCGAGCGATGTGAAGTCTGGGCAGGGCTGGATGTTTGTGATCCAGGGCTGGGAGCTGCTGTCTCTGGTGCAAGCGGACACTGTTGCACGTGGGCTGTGAGCAGCAGTGGTTGTGCTACACTGCCAGCCCAGTGGCCTGAAGGATCTGGGATGCAGGAACAGTCCCAGTGAAGTCAAAGGAAGGACAGGAACATGAGCTGCATTACACATACCAGCGTCTCCAGCCCCTTCCAATGGCCATGGCCCTGCTCATCCCTTTCTCTTCCCCTGCCCCACTGAGGGTGCCAGAGCACAGTAATCACCGCCCCCGCAGCACTCCCAGCTACTGCCTTCAAAGTCTTGTCAGCCTGGACAAAGCTGCAGAGTAGGGAATGAATAAGGCCAGGGACTCATCCTACTGCTCCCCTTGCAGCAATGACCAAAGGGAGATCAGGGGTGATGCAGCTCTGCAAAGGACAAAGAGGTGATGGGGTAAGGTGTGTTTTATCGTGCCCAGCAGCCCAGGGCTGGCAGGGCTGTGGCACACACGCTGTGCTCCCAACAGTTTGGCATCATATGGCATCAGGTGGCTGGAGCCAGCCAGCTTGGGGATGCACTGAGCCTCCAAGCAGCCCGTCTACAGATTTCCTTAATGATTCTGGGACAGACTTGTACACCATGCAAAAACCAGCCAGATCTAATTCACAGATTGGGTTAGTGGAGGAGAGATAAGCCAATCCATTTAGTGGTTTTGTTGAGCTGTATGAGGCTAAAGCAGATTAGGGGCAGATGCTCAGCCGGTGCAAGGTAGCACAGTGCTGTGGGAGCCCACGACAAAGCACCAGCACACTTCCTTCCCAGTAATCTCTCTAGTCTCTAGGGGCAGTGCAATGCTAGTGCAAGAGCTGTAAAGTGACATTAATACAGAAGGATGGATTAAATGGGAGATTTGGAGGTAGCATTATGCATGGATTTCTGCTTTGTCTCACTCCAGGCATCTCACACTAGCCCTGCCGCAGAGGAAGATGATGCACAAAGTGCTCAATCCCTTTTACAAGCGCTGCCTCTGACTTTGCTGCGTTCCTTTGGCCATGACATTTGCTTGGGGCCGTTCACATCCCCAAAGGCCACACCTGGGTGCAGCTCTGAGCTGAGGGACTCCTGCTCTGCACAACAGGGGGATAAGGGGAATCAGTGAGAACAGTAGATTCTTGAGACCTTGCAAACATATCTTCTTTCCTGCTTCCCAAGCCAATAGAGCAAACTCAGCCTAAATTTTGTCATGCTGAAAAGCAAGCTCAACTGTTATGTCCCTCACCCAGCTGGCTTTTCAGCCACAGGGCTCCCACAGCTTCCAGTCTCTCTCACGAAGCACTGCTCAAACCTCCTTCATCTATGAATTACACTAATTTCATTTCTCCCAGGAGGAGAACAGAACATAGCAAACACTGCACTCACTGCCTGACTGAAAGCACTGAGCACTGCCTTAGAGAAGTCCACCATCCAGCTCTTGGACCTGGTCTCTGATCTAGGAAGAACTCATGGGTACCTCAGGTGCCCCAATTTTCCAGCTGAATATACTAAGAGGACCAGTTTGATCTATTAGCCAAATCTTCTTAGACTTTGCCTCTTAGGGATGAAGAAACAGAGGCTGAAGGCATATTTTATTGAGGACACATCATGGTCTAGTGGACAGCATCATGTAACAGCCACCAGACCCTGAATTTAACACTGCTTTGCTGTAGGGCTGCAGGTGCATCGCTACCCCACACGCCTCAATCTGCAAACCAGCAGATTGCGCTGGGGACAGGGTAGTGCCTCACTGGCACAGCTGTGGGAATGTGGCTTTGTAAGGTGCAGGTGGTCCTGCCTTGCTGGCTGCTCCTCAGCCCTTGAGACCTGTGAGCATGAGCTGGGGGAGAGGGAAGAGGCACTCATGAAAACAACCCACCTCTCAAATACTTTTTTTTTCTCCCACAAATATTTAGTGAACAGTGTTGTTTCAATCCAGTTTTCAAACAAACGTTTTCACCTCTTTAAGATGCTGATGATTCATAGAGACAAAGGTAAAGCAGGGAATGGGGCAATCCCACAGCTTTTCAATTCCATCTGTATCAAAACTCCTTTGTTTTGGCAAGTAATTTTCTTTCCACTTTGTCATACTTACTTGTAGCCTGAAAATAAAGGTGAAAACAAAATCCCTCCCACAAACCAGCAACTTGGACAGCAGAGCCTGCAGTATTCCTGTCCTCCCTCCCACACACCATGTCTGTGCAGGGCAGCATGTGGCTTGAACCCCCCGTGCCACGGTGGGGGCTCGCTCAGCCCAGCACCACCTCTTGCAGCCACGCTCACTGCACAGGGCTGGCCAGAATGGGTGCAGCGTCTCCCTAAAAACATAAAGTCACTGTGTTTTTGGGAAAGAGGGTGTATAACTTTCCCAAGATCAAGGACCTTTGTCCTGCACTTTGTGCAGATGTCGATTCACAGGTGAGTCACAGGCTAGAATGGGGGGATTGATGACAGCACCTCACTGGTCTGTGCTCCAGTGCCAGCTGGGGATACTGGGAAGCACAGACTATAACCTGTGCTGGTCGTGTTTCCACAAAGGTCTAGCGAATTTTCCTCTAGGCTGTGGGTGTTCCACCTCCTGTTCCCCTCGCACTCATACACTCCCAGGAGGATGGAGGCTGAAACGAGTCAGTTCTGGATAAAGAAGGGGCCAGGTGGGTCACCAGGGGAGATCAGAAAGGCCCTGTCTGTGCACGAGTCCCAGACAGGCAGGGAGGGCAGGGAGGTGGAGAAGCCCCCGACCACCTGCAGCTCTCCCAGGCGAAGCTGGCAAGGACATCCATCCCTCCTCCTCTTAACCCCTGGTGATTCTCCCTGCACAGTGCAGCCTCCTTCCCTCCCTCTTCAGACGGGTCCACAGAGCGCGGTGCGGGGAGCCCGTGCCCGCCGGCTGTGGCGGCGAGTTGGCCACGACGGCGCAGGGCTGCCGGCACTGCCGGCTGGCTGAGCGCGGGCGGTGGGCAGCGGCTGAGGGCACGGAGACAGGCAGCGCCCGGAGCCGGCACCTGGCTGGCAGCGCCCGGCCGAGGCTGCTGTGGCCGCAGCCGCTGCTCTGGGCAGGGTTTGCTCCAGTGAATGAATGAGGCAGCTGATGAATATTCAGAATTGGCAAAGCAGATCGCTTTCAGCTAAATTTGATCACAATACGGGATAAATTAAGCCACGGGATGAATGCATTTGAAATGAAGATTAAAAGAACGCGCTGTACAAAGTCAGGAAAGTAGGTTTAGCCAAAATCTGACAATCTGACAATGTACACAAACAGACAAAAATAAAGTTCCTTTCACTGAGCAAATAATGAGGTTGGGATCAGCTTCTCACCCAGTTCCTATGGAAACAACTCTTTTTCTTTTTAATTTAAAAATAAAAGGGTGTGTGTGTGTGTGTGTGCGCAGAGAATGCCTGGGAAATGAACGATGCTCAAAAGACCCATGAATAGAGGAAGGTGCTCAACAGGAGTAATATCTAGTGAGAAAAATCGCGGCAGGGGAGGCCCAGGGTCGACAGGGGAGGCTGCCGAGCCCTCAGCCCCAGGGGAATGCAGGGCTGGTGCAGCATCAGCCCCCAGAGCTGTGGGGTGCTGATGCCTGGTGTGTCTCCAGCTTGCTGTAGGTCCTGGGTCAGGGCACTGGGCTCTTTCGGCAGCTGGGAGAGGGGTGAGGAGCAGGAAGCATTTGGGTTTGCCACAGGAATACAGAACTGGAGAGCTTGCAGGAGGCTGAGGTAAGGCATGGCAGCTCATGCCACATCTGCTCCTGGTTTTGGAAAGATCCAGATTATTGTGGGCCCCTAACACAAAGCCAGGGACAGCACGACTGCCTTGACTTGGAGACAAGTGAAACAAAGGCACTGAGGCTGTGGCCCTGCCCTGGGGAAACTGAGGTAGGGAGCAGGCAGAGCAGCCTGCCCAAAGGCTGCCAGACAGCAGACCCAGCTGAGCCCCCCACCCCAGGCACAGGCAGGGCTCCCACCACCTCTCACTGGTGGCAAGTCAGGCACTGCTGGCACCTCCGAGGGTCCCTGTGGCATCCCTGTCCTGAGGGACCTATTCCCTCTGTCCTCACACCTTGCCGTGTGTGTGCTGGGCAAGCTGGACAGTCGGGCAGCTCTCCGCTCCTGGGAGAGCAGCATCGCTCTGCCGATGGGTTCAGCCCCTCTGCCACGCTGGCAACAGGAGGGGAAAAGGTCTTGCAGGGAGCAGCGTGCCGGGGAGGTGAAGGAACCTGCCCAGCTGCGGTGCGTACCTGGCCTTCCCGGCCACTGGCTGACACAGCCCCAGTTGCTCACTGGGGCTGGACTGGGCACAGCAATGCAGGGCAGAGCCGCTTGTCCCAAACTGCCCAGAGCCCAAATCCAGACACCCTGCAGGGACCACAGCGGTTTGGAAACCTGCCGGACCACCATGCCCTGGCAGGTGGTCTCCTCCTGCAGCCACACACTTTGCAGGAGCAGAAAATTAAAGTGCTATCAGGCTGACACGAACAAGTCTATTAGCAGCCCCTGGCAGGTGAGAGGAAAGCATTAGCATATGGAAAACGGGGGAGGAAAGGCAGTGTGTCTGGGACTGTTATGACTGAGCAGACAGGTGAAACCAGGAAGGTTATAAATAAATCCTCTGCACACACCCCCAGCTGTATTTCTGTAATGTCTCTAACAGCCTCAGACACCCAGTGCTGGTCCCTGGGGCTGGGGAGTGCGGTGGGCTCCCGCATGGGATGGGGTGGGCAGGGAGTGGAGCTCGCCCAGAAGGAGCACTTTCCCAGCGTTCACTGTGCATCAGAGCTGGCATTAGGCTTTTTGGATCCCCTGCGTGAGCTAAAGCAAAAAGCCTTCCCCTTTTCTGTCCAACTCTACTGTGACTTGCAGAACTACAAAACGATCTCAGGGATCCCCACTAGGCTCTGTTATCTCAAGCAATTGCCCTGATTGCTCATCGTGTCCATCACTGCAGCACCCGCAGCAGAGGAGAAAGTGATCTCGGCCACCGAGGGGAACAGGAGTCCCTCTGTCCTCCTCCTGCATCCACCTGAAAGAGTGCTTATGGCAACATCTCTGCCCTATGATACGAAAAAGCCACCAGTGCGTGAGCCACACCAGGAGTGGCCCCGGGGGAGCAGGAGAGGCAGCCAGTGTGGGGCAGACCTGTGCATTCAAGCCGGGATTCTGAGAAAGGGGCTTACAAAAGGGGATGGCCATTTGCATGCCAAGTGGAGTAAGGGCTGTGGGGTGCAAGCCCTCAGAAAGGCATGTGGACAGGCAGGTGCCACCCCAGCATGGGCAGGTAGGAATGCACGGCCTCTCCTGCCAACCTGACCCCCACAGCAAGGGGTCCTACTGCAGAGAGGTGGGGGATCGCAGCCCTCCTCGCCTTCTTGGGGGACCCCTGTTTTCTCTCTTACCCAATGAACCAAATTGCCAGCCTGTGACTCAGTCAGAGCTGCCATGCCCAACACCAGGCTACCCCAGGGGACCTCCACTAGCCTTCCTGAGACAACGCTGCCCATCGCATCAGTGCCAGTGGGAGAGGACCGGGTTTGCTGAAGGGTAGCTGCAGGACGGGCCACACAATGCAGAACCAGGTCTTGGTTGAGCAAACAACAGTTTACAGCAATATCCAGTTTTAGCCCTAGAAGAAACAGAGGTTAGAACTCCCAGGACTGCAGCCAGCTCAGGCCAGCAAGCCTGCCTTGCTCTGCTGCAGGAGCCTGGGTTCAGTCCCTGAGAGAAAGAGACAGCAGCAGGGGCTGCTAGGAGTGCGGAGCTGTATCACGCTCTTTGCACTAGCATCCCATCCAAGCCCATGAGCCTCAACAAATGTCTGTCAGTTTTACTCAAAGCAACAGTGAAAATCACCAACAAATACAAGACCCGTTCCCCTCCTCAGCAACAACAGAAGTGACCAGGTTTCCAGCCACACAGGGACCCACAGCTCTGGGCACACAAGGGGATGCCCTAAGCGCGCCTGGGTCTGTGTGCCCAGCTCAGGTGGCAAGGCTGGCAGCCTGGGCTGGTTAGATGTGAATCCTGCACACAAACACACTGGAAGGCTCCAAGGCGGCCTCTTGCCCTCTACACACCCCCATCCCACACCAAGGCAACACCTACAGAATCACGCTGCTGCCTTCACTGCAAACCACTGCTGCATCGGGAATATTTATTTAGCTGGTTTTTACTTAAAGCTCAGGTTGGGGGGTGGGGGGAAAGGTGCTTTTGCCTTTTGGGGAGCTTTCCATAGGCAAGGAGACAAAAGATCAGAGTGAAGGAAAGGAAGGACCAGCTGCAAGATACCCTCCTCCCCGCTTCCCAGGCGCTTCCCTGCTTCTCCAGGTTCAAGGCTCCTATCTCATCTCAGGCCTTGGCGATCACTCAGTGCTCAGCAGGTCTCACCCCTTGTTTCGTATGCCCCAAAGGAGAGTTTGTCTCTGCACTTGAAATGCCAAATCTCTCTCAGCCCCTGCCTCACAAGAGCGTTTGTTTCACAGTGCAGGATTTTGGCCCAGCCCCCCAAGCCAGGGAGCATCCCAGCGAGGTGGGAGACTTAAAATAGCGTCAGGGCCAGAGACTGGCTATGGGTAGGGGACAGTGCAAGTTCCTAGAGCCCTGAGCTCAGATGGGCTTGGACAGATTGCCACTGAGCTGCCTTGCACAAGTGCAACTGCCCTGCGATGTGGAACGACCTTCCTCTGGCATCCAAAGAGCTGGACTACAGAGAAGCCCAGCTGCCCCGCCACTGCAGAGGGAGTGCAGCCTGGAGGGGGATGCTTTGTATAACCCCTTGCTGTTACAGGGGAGCATGGCCCGGTGTCACCTTGGGAGCAGGAAAAAACAGGTGCACTGTTCCCCCTCCTCACCTGAAATGAGGAGTCATGGATCACCTGCAGTGTTGCAGTGACACACAGGTGCCGAGTTGCCTGCTTTTGCAATTAGTGGCAGTCATTAAAATAAGTGCTACATTAATTAGTGCTGGGTTGCAGCTCAACCTCCAGGTCTGTCACTTGGCAAAACTCACACTTGAGCTGGCTCCTACTTCTGGGAACTTCCCAAAGCCAGTTGGGAACACACAGGCTCGCTCGTCCTTGCTGGGGTCTGCGAGTGCAAAGCAGCCTCTGGAGGGGGACTAAGAGCAGAGCCCCTGCCTCGGGGTACCTGCCACATGGGCCACTTGCCACAGACCACTGGGGGCCAGTTCTCCAGATGCCTCTTTCCACTTCCCCACCCCCCACCCCCCCACCAAGTCCTGGGAGAGAGCCCAGCATGTCACAGCTCTGGCAGCAAACAGGGCAAAAAGCATGGTGCAACTGGTGTGGGGGAACTGACGCCACAGACTTGCCAGGGGGCTCAGGACCAGCACGACCATGGCAAATGTCAAACCAGCGTGCCCTCACACAATTAGGGAGGCCTTGGAGAGCTGGAAGTGGTATCGAGAGGGAGCAGCTGCAGAGCTGCCTTCCTCCAAGCTGTCAGGACCAGGGTGGTCCTGGATGCAGCCTGTGCCAGGTTTCCCTACCTGTGTCCGCCCCGTGCTGGTCTGCTCTCCTCCCAGGCTGTAGGTAAGCCCAGCCAGCTCGCCCATGGCTACACTGGGTTTAGTTCACCATGTCCTTGCTTGTACCGTGGTGGTCCTGTTGTCATACAGCATTGCATCACTTGACTGTCGGCCAGGCTTTCCGGATGTAAAGCCTTCCTACACAAGGAGTACTGAGAACATCCCTGTATTCAGGTATTTTGCACAAGGTTTTGAGGAACGGCAGCTTCTGGCTTTCTTCAAGAAAGAACGTAGGGCTGGCAGTGCCAGTGGAAGCTGTGAAACCAGAAGCAGAGTTTGGACAAATCCTTCACCCTCTCAGCTCTTGACCTCTTACAGGAGCAAGGCTTACAGACCATGGCTGGCCTGTGTGACAAGAACATTCTGCTGCAAGTTTTAGCCTTTCCAGTTTCACTGAACTGACAGTTACTGATGGACTGGTGCAGAGGGACCAGCTTCTCTGATGCTGCCCACAGCACCCAAGCTGCAGCAGGCAGCAGTGGGACCAGGACAGCCAGTCTCCTCTAAACTCTTGACATTCATTCCCTGCTCTCACAGGTACAGGAATAAAAGGGTCATTTTGGGTCAGAGTTTCTAAGATCTTCTGCAACAAGCAGCTACTTCCTATAATCTCTGCCTCAAAATCAAGAAGATGCTTAAAAAATAAGCGGGGTTTTGACAGAGCCGTCGGAGGCTCACTACAGGTCACCTCCCGTCCTGGTGTAGTTTCTGGAATACTTCTTCCCGATCGCCCATCTGACACTGATCTCTTTCTGCATCTTTCTCAAGACGTAGATGTTTAAAAAGCTCTGCCCAGCCTTACTAAAAGCCACATGAAATGTTCATGTTTCCAGTCTGCTGGGACAAGTTTAATGATGTTTAATAAAGGCTGGTGGTGCCTGATCTTCACAGTGGAGTCCTTTTGCAGATTCCCTGGTGAAGGGAGTGTGGAAGAGCTTGTCCCCACTATGTCTTCTTCACTTGACTTGTCAGCAAGAAGAACATGCTGTTGTGAGCCACGTGGCCTTTGTGCTTACACGGCAGCAGAGAAAACATCATGCACTTGTATTTTGTGTAAAGGAGTCAGCATGATCAAAATATACTTTCTAGGTATTAAAACTGAATACCATTTGCCTTCATTCTGAACCAAGGTAGTCTGGGTTCGACAGTTCAGCCAGAAAAATGCTCTTACTCAGAGAAAACATCCTGAGGTAGCTGGTCTGAGCAGATGTGGGTAAGGCCAACGTAACTGGCCAGGACATGACCCAGCACAATCTTGCAACAGCCTCTGTCAGTGCGTGCCTGAAAGACCAAACGATTGAACCGCTCCTACAGATTTGTTCAGCACCCTTGGGACTGCCTGGGTAGAGCTTCCAGCACAGCCATGGCAGGACCCCCGTCTGAGCCTTGCCTGCAGTTCTGTGCCCACCTAGCCCAGCCTGGAGCCAAACGCATCAACAAACCACCTAAGTCTTTAAGAGGGGCTTACACCATTAAGAGAGCCAGCTCACATCAACTCCGTGTCAAGTACTATCCATATGTAAATGCTCCATAAGGGCCCAAAGGTTGTTCCTAGCAGATCCATAGTGCTTCTGGAGACTACCCCAGAACATTAGTCTGAAGGGCTGGACTGCTTTTTTGACTAACGCATGGAAGACTCCCAGTTTGACAGGATCTAAGGAGACAAGCCTTTCTGGCACCACAAGTCTGAGATCTAAGAGCCAAATGGGATCTCAGACCTTGCATGCTCAGGAGACTGGAAGCCACTGGGATAACAAATCTCACCCAGGGCTCTCTTATGACACCAAGCTTGTTATTTTCGAATTCAGATGGATCAAGCCAGATAGCAGGATGTTGAGGAAGGGTCAAGGCAATAATTTCCCTTCCATGGCTGGAATCACAGCCCAAGCTGGGGGACAAACCCAGGACCACTGCATCACTTGTCAGTACCCACCAGGACACAAATGAACAGGAGTCAGCTTTGTGCACTGTCAAGGGAGCAAAGAGACCAGCAGTTAATCACGGGCACACATTCTAGTGGGCTTATCTCCTTAGAGGAAAGGTGGAAGGATGCCTGTCACTCCTCACTATAATATAGTAAGCGAATAAAAGAAATATCCTAATGGAGTTATAAATCCTGAATCCAGAGTTCTTGGCTTTGAAAAACATAAATAGTGAATGCCTCTGGGCCGCAGTACCAAAAGGCATCCTTGAGAAACACACAAGGCAATGAACCAGAGAGACACCTCTTTGTCAAGGGCAGTCATGCCGGGGACTTTTCCATTATCTCCCAGACAGACTCTTCTCAAAGGGCGTCTCTTCCAGTCTCAGCTAGAGACATGCATAGGAGGTCCCTGCTGAAGAATGATCAACCACTGCTTCACTTGGTACCACTCAGAGGCCCCGGCCCACGATGGGGACACACACACTGTGTGTGCAGAGCCGGTGCTTTTGTTACAGCAAACCCGACGTGCGTGTGCAGGAAGGTCGCTGCCCAGAGGTGCGCATTGCCGTCAGCGCATGCAGGCTGCTCCCCCAGCAGCCGCAGGGCTGGAGCGACTTCCCCACCTCCCTGAGCTCTAGGATGTGCAGGGCACCGCACAAGAGTCTGCTGCACTGGCAGGTCTGTCCCTCAGAAATCAGATGGGAAATAATCTCAGCCCAGACAGCAAAACCATTGTCTGCTGTGACACTGTGACACGAGTAGTTCCTGGAGTCCAGGGGGCCAAGCTCGCCCTGGCAGCAGCACCAGCACGCCTCCAGCACAGCACCCACAGGCAGGACTGTGGACCCACATGGCTCTTGTGGTCCTTTGCATCCTCTCCTGGGGCAGGAGCTGGCAGCATCAGTTCGAGCCTGGCACTTCTACTCCAGAGACCTGAAAGGAGCCTTCAGACACTAGTCAAGACCACTGGGAGCCACAGGTCCACCCTGTCCTACATTCAGAGGCCCAGCACCACCTGGTTATTTGGGGTTGACCACCTGCCTCTTCCCTTCGGTAAACTGCATCTTTGCCAAGAGATTGCAATGGAAGGGCTGCAGGTAGGAGGCACCCAGCCAGCACCTCAGCGGAGCAGTGTGCTCAGCGCCCAGGCCAGCGCTGCCCTTGGCCTCCTGTCCCTCCACCTCTGGCTCAGCCCCACCTGCACGCTGTGGCACCCCTGAGAGTAGGATGGTGCCCAGGCCTGGGGCAGCAGCTTGTCCTCTCCTGGGGACACCAGGAACTCCAGCCAGAGAGCTAGATCCTGGCAGCACACAGCAGCACAAAGAAACAGAACAGTCATCAGCAGCTTGGACAGCCCTGGGCACTGCACAGACACAGTGCTGGCTAGGACATCAGGATTATCTTTCTCCATTAACTAAAAGCACAATGGGAGTGCTGGCACCCACCTGGAAACTTCTCATCAAGGGCTGCTGCTGCTCAGCATTTGCTGCTGGGAGGCTCTGCCATAGACCCCTGTTTCCCCTTGAAGTAACAAACCTGTTTATATTCGGTACCTTTATGCCTGGAAGGAGGGCAGAGGACTTTCAGGCTTGGATTACTCCCAAGGAAGTTCATTTGTGCACTTTGCCTTGGCTCGGTCGGGCTGGAGTGGTGACGGTGCGGACCACGGAGGGCTTAGGCGCTCAGACGGCAGTGTCTAGCAGCAACAAAAGGAAGAGAAAGGTGCAATAAAATGGACTCGGGCATCCTGACACGGATGACCCCTTCCAGACAGCACCCTTGGATGCCACTCTAGCACCTTGCAAGAACACTTGAGCATGCCCATCGGATGCTGGCCTGCAAGGCATCAATTCTACAGACACTCGCTGGGCTGCTGGCATGTCAGTTCCCCCACCAGCTCACACCACAGAGGAATAAAGCTGTCAGTAGTGCTGGCAGTGCCAGGAGGAGCAAGCAAGCCCAGTGGTGAGCAAGAAGAATGTTTCCCGCTTCTGTGGGAACAAAATTCCACCTGCAGTGGCTCGTGCTGGGCCAGGAGTCACTGCAAATCCAACCACCCAAGTTCCACTGCTCTGGAGACACCCAGGCAGGACTGGGCATCCCTCCTGCAAGGTGAGCAGCATGACTTTGGCAGGGCATGAAGGGACAGCTGGCACTACAGCTGAAGGAGAGGGTGTAGGAGACGTGCAATGCGAAGCAGCCTGCTACAGAGCAGCAGTGGCACAGGTGGGTGCCAGCTCCAGCCCTTTGGCCACCAGCCCAGTGCTGCCCTGCCTGGGTGCCGAGGTGGCACTAGAGCCAGGACACCAACTGGCACCCTTGCTGCTGCCCAGCCCACCCAGGGGGCACACACGGCATTGCTGGTACTGCATCCCTGTGGGGCAGCTCTCAGCACCTGCAGGCAGTATGTCTGCAAGGCTGTCACCGAGCACCACGGCACAACCGCACGGGGCTGTGATTGCTGCGTGGGGAGGGAAGGGTGACCTTGGCCTATATTTTAAAGGCCGTTTTTCATCTACAAAAAGCAGCCAAATGAGGGCAGCAGCAGGGAGGAGGAGAGATGAGCAATGCAACACAGCCACGAGGCAAAGGCAATGCCTCTGCACTCAGCAGCGCTCTCTCCCCTCCTGGCACAGCAGGTGGCTACAAAGGGGGTGCCCTGCTGACCCCATCTCTGCTCCCCATCCTGTCCTTCCCTGCTCCATGGCAGTGAGGGACATGTGGGGAATGGGAGCTGTGGGGTGCAGGGAGAAGGGCAGCAGGGCTGTGCCCAAAGGGGCAGAGCAGAGGTGCTGGAGCGCAGACCCACGGCTCTGAGACAGGTTCCCTGAGTTGCTTCAGCCAGGGATCCGTGCAGCCCCCCTGGCACCCCAGCACACCCTGCCAGGCTGCCAGCAGCCACAGCCTCCCCAGGTCCTGGGCCAGCCTGTCAGACCTGCGCTGTGTCCCTGACATCTGAACAGTTTCAACCACCACCAGAAATGTGAACCAGGACCCATGCATCCCATAAGCATCCTGCATGTGGCAATCCTTATTTTCTCAACAAACAGTAAGAATTCTCTGCCAGATCACCAGGTTGGACCATCACAGTCCAAACGTGTCCCCCATCCTGCTTCAATACTTCACAAGACAAATGGAGAAACCCAAGTATGTGGTCAGCTTTGCCAGGGAAACACAAACCTGACTGCAACACAGAGACCTCCCCATGCGCTTCCCAAGGGTCCTGTGGGGACATGTCCTGCCCCTGTGAGCAGCAGAAGCCCTGGGGGGGCTGGACTTTGGCCGAGGCTGCCCGGGCCCCAGAGGGGAGGCATCCCGGCTGCGGGTGCAGAGCTGGGGAAGTTGGGCTCCTCTAAGCATCTGGTGGGGCTCAGCCTTGCACTGCAGCTGTGAGATTTCACTCCAGGCTCTGGAAAGCACTCTGAAGACATTCTTAAGCATTTTGCTGCTTCAGAGCTTTAATGATAGTTCATTACTTGGTTGGCAGGAGCTGAGAGCTTCTCTCCTCACCAGTGACGGAGCATTAGCAGAAGGAAGGAAGGCTGCATTATGGGTTGATGCTCTCCATTCAGTCTTCCATTTTCTGGGAGGAAAGATTGCTCGAGTGCAGCCATTAAAGAAGGCAGTTCCTGCACTCCAACCCCCAAACTGGAAGGCTTACTCAGGTTTAAACAAATCAAGAGTTTCTAGAAAAAAAGGTTAAGGTATCTGCAGAGAGGAAAGGACAGGGAAGGTCAGAGCAGTAGTGCCGAGGGGACACGACTGCTTCATGTTCAATCCCGCTGACAGAGGCAAAACACACCTCTGTGCACAAGGACCTGCTGACACCTAACCTCACACACTGTAGAGCCCAGTCCGTGCCTTCCTACCAGCTTACATGCAGGTACGTAAATACACTGGAAGAGGTATCTGAGCATTAGTCTTGGCTGGCCTCCTGCCTTCTTGGTGTGAGGGCAGGCTGGAAAGAAGCTGGTGCATTATCCCTCCCTCAATCCCTCTCTCCCATCCATCTCCATCCACACTGCCAACTGCTCCTAAACTTTGATGGTGCCACAACTTGAGACATTTTCACCCAGGCTGCCCAGGAGCCCGCTAGGAACAAGGGAGCCAGAAGTAGGGGAATGTTTCCAGAACATCGGGATGCTGCTCAACAGGCATAGGCAGGGAGGTCAGCCCACGAGGCTGTGACTATTCAGTGGACCTATCTCCCTGGAGATGCTCTTAGAGTAGTTCTCAGATGCTTTTGCTTCCAGGAGTAACCACAAGTGGAAGCAATTTCCAGAAGGGTATTGTCCCCTTGGCGGCACACGCACTGGCTCTGGGGTCAGACCTGGGCTCCGCTTTCTTGGAACCATTCCCTTTGGAATGGGCTTTCAGCAACCCATGAAAATCTGAATGGAGCTGAACACGGGAACGGAGGTTCATTACAGGAGACATCAACCTACTCTTAGTGCCACAGCACCGACTCAAACACCGTATCATGCCAGCTGAGACAATCTGAACGGTGACTCTAAAGTAACATACAACCGCTACACAGCAACAGGGTGGAAAAAGAGGCATCAGGGTAAGCTGGGCCCAAATTGAAGGGGAAAAAAACCCCAAACTTAAGTCACAGAGCCGCCACTTTGAAAATCTATCCTGTGTCTGGAAGGAAAGGTAGAGCAAGGAGTCCTGAGGCTGCCCTGAGCTCCATGGGTATAGGACAAGCTCCTGCATGGCCCTGGAGAGCACAAGGATCTGTTAAAAGCTGCCTTTTATCGCTTCACCCGGTGCTGAGGGGGGAGCTGGGAACCCAAGTGAGTGCAAGACAGAAGCAGGAAGAAAGCCCCGCTGCTGCCAGTGGAAAAATGAGACCTCTACACAGCTGCAGGAGCAGTTTTGATGCTGACTGTTTTACAAGGGGTTAGGCTAGGTTGATCATTAATATTAATGTCTTGGTGAATTATGCATATTTTGCATTTGCATAAAGATCCCCTAGTCATGCTTCCTGCTTTGTTAGCCAGCCTCCCCCAGAGCACCAGCAGCCTGCTCATAGAATCGGTGGCTGCATGTTGAAATGTTTTAAGTCTATTAAGAAAACAAAGCAAAAATGCAAACAGCCTGGCATGGGGAGCTGACCCCTTCCTGCCAACAGAGAGCAGACTTCAGTCAAGAGCGGCAAAACAACACCGTCACCCTCCTGCACCTGTGACAGCGCAGCCCAAGGGCCACCTTCTGGCCATCCATCCTCTTCCCAGGACGGATAGATCGGTAGCCCTAATCTAGAGGCAACAATCCTATTGCAGCCTAGATCTAGTCTTCCCTATCTCCTTCCCACATCTCCCTCTTCAGTTCTTTTCTCACAAGGTGCTTGGCTCCTTGAATTCTGCTCCTGTCTCTTGTTACTGCTTGTATGAGCCTAAATTGTATTATTATCAAGCCATGCACCTGATTTTCTGGTACGCTGTGTCCTCATCAGGAGGTAGCTCCTTGCAGCTCAGCGCTTCGCTCAGTACAAGCCAGACAAATCGCGTTGCAGTGAGCACGGCAGCACTAACGCTCATCTGTCATGTGCCACGTGCTTTCCAGTTCCCCGCACCGCACCACGCACACGTGCGGGTGGCTGTATGGGCTGGCCACTTCGAGCCTTCACTTTGAAGTCACGAACACAGATACTGCAGTTAGCAGCTCTGGGCAAGCTGCCGAGTGCTGCTCCTCTGCTGCGTCTCCCGCACACCACTGCAAAGCCTTGTCCAGAGCTACCAGGGCCATGCTGCTGAGCTTGCCCAGCACTGGGAGCAGCAAAGGGAACTCCACACCTTCCCCTTCCCACCACTGCTGTGACTGTGCCCCTGAGGGGCACCTGCAAGGGACCAGAACCAGGACAAGCCATACGAAGAACAAACCACTGCTGGGGCACCCCACTGGCCCCCTGACCACGTGGGGCCACCCTGCCTCACGCGGTCAGGATGCCACATGAGGGCCCTGGAGCTCCCTCCTTGCTTGACCTGCAGCAAGGATGGAGGCACAGACAGAAAGGACTTCACAGCTGAGGAGCAGCACAAGGACAAGCACCAGCCTCTCAGGGGCCGTGACAGTGCTGAGCAGGGAGGGACCATGCCAAGAGCCACAGCCTGTCCCCCACCACTCACCTGAATCTCCGAGTCAGCGCCAAACACCACACTTTGAGACAAGCCACAAGTCAGTCTCCAACCTCAGCACCATGTTTCCAGATGTTTCACGCAGGTGTCTGCAGCCAAGGATATCAAGACATGATTAAGAAGCGAAAAATGCAAAGAGGAAAGAGGAGATACTTGTGTGGGACTGAGGCATCTAAAAGAACCTACCTGCTTAGTCCATAGTGGACAAGCCGCCTTTCAGAAATGGCCCTCCTGTTCCACCAGCTCCATGAGTACATCCAGTAGGGAAGGAGAAGAACCCATCCCTGAGGGGTCTCACAGCTCTGTGGAGGCTGTCCTGGGTCCCACTTCTCCCCGTCCCCCTCTAGTTTCTCAGAGAGGGTGTTCAGCAGGGGCCGTTGTACCTGAGACACAGGCACACCCTCACCATCCCCAAACATCATCCCATCACCACCCACAGCTCTGTCACTGCAGAGCGGGTGCACGGACACTGACACCCATCAGGTCCCCTGGGATTACGAGGACGTGCTGGCTGAGGAGGCAGGAGGACTGACAGCACTGAGCAGGGGCAAACACCGGCAGGGCCACGTGGACTGCATCGCCATGTGCAGTCCGAGAGCTCCTGGAGGACCACAGTCACCCAGAGCTGAAATCCTCCAAGCACTGGGGTCCCTTGAAGGCCCCATGGAGGACAGCCATCCCAGCTGCCCAGCCCGCAGCCCAGCACAAGGGTAAGAGGGGAAGGGGGAAAGGCCAGGGGAGCACCCCCAGCAGCGGGCTCTGAGAGCCCTGCCCACCCTGCCTGGGGAGGAAGGGATGAGTCAGTGCATGAGGGCCACTCATGCATGGCGTGGGTGGAGCAGAGCAGCAATTTCTTCCCCAGGAGATTATATTCTTTGCAGAAGTCCTTTTTATTTATTTCTTCTTACAGAGCACAGCAATTAGCTGCTCCTCAACTCCTCCGCACCCGGGGCTGCTACTCGTGGGAAGGGGACGCTTGCCGCTCCTGCTGCCGTGCCAGGCAGGCACAAACACCATGCAGCCAGGGCTGGCAGCTCCTCCCGGCTCTGACGTGACACTGAGGGGTCAGGGCTTGACCACCCAGCCTCACCCCTTGGCCACGAGCTGCTCCCATCTGTGCCCCCAATGCCACCACAGTGCCGAGCACGCATGGGTGCTCTCGCCCTGCCTGTGCATTGTATCTCGGCGCTGTCACCCATCGTACTGGCTGTGGCAGACAGCCGGGCACCAGTGTTGCCCCAACAGCCAGACGAAGCCTTGGCTGGGCTGTACGGTGGCAGAGAAGCTGGAGGAGCCAAGAAGGATGTTTGAAGAAGCCTTGGGTCTCCTCCCAGCTCTGCCACACTCTCACTGGGCAAGCTGGGATCATGCCACCCAGCTTCCCCGGGTGAAACACCAGCACAACTCTGCCAGCTGCAGACAGACAGTACTTTTTAGTGCTTGGGCCACTTCAATGCCCCAGTGAGCATCTTCAGGCCCTGCCTCTGCTGCAAGCAAACAGAAAATCTGACAGACGTTGCCCAGGCAGGATCAGAAGGAAAGCAGAACCACTCCAGGAAAGGTGACCTTAAAGAAAAGCTCCTTCTGTTGTCCTCTACAGTAGGTTCCCTTGTTTGGAAGGACACAGAGAGAAGGATTATTTCCTGAAGCCTTCACAGCACATCAGCTGCATGGGTTACTGACAGGCAGAGCACTGCCTGGGGGGACTTTGCTACCCAGCAAAAGGGTGATTCAACTGAAAGAAGGGCATAGGGAAGCATCGATGCCCCCCCTGTGCTAACAGGAGGTGCTCACCCCATGGAAGACCGCAACCCTCGGATGGATCCAGCACAGCCGTTAGCCTGCAGGACTGATGCTTTTGCATCCATCTCCTCCACAGTATATAGCAGCATTCAGGTAACACCGAGGTGCCCGGTGCTAGCCTTGGGCAGGTCGCTCCTCACACACGTGTTGCTCCAGCCAGGCAGCTCAGGGGCGCACCAAGATGCAGGCACTGCCCGAGCAATCTCCCTGCAGCTCTGCCCCAGCTCTGGGCAGGGCTGCACATGCAGCAGCACAGCTTCCCAACCAGCCTGCACCCTGCTGTCCTTCGGAGGTGATCCTGCTATCCACTCATCTTCCCACTAGCACATTTCCAATGCATGTCAAGCAGGGACTGTCTCAGGCTGGCTGCGCCACTCGCTGTGGCACCTCCCATGGGCACCCATGCTCTTCATCCCTGCCATGATCTTCTCCTGGGCCTGACCCCGCTGAGGACCCCCAGGGAAGCCCCGCTGGTGGGGCCCTGCCAGAGACCTGCCTGCACGGCCATGCGGCCAGGGAGCACTCGCAGCCCTGGGGGCTGAGCTCCTCACCACCTGGGCCCCATTTCCCCAACCCTCCAGCTCTGTCAGATTTTGCTCTCCTTCCTCATCACACCAGACACAACCTGTCTCACTTCCCCCCCATCAGCTATCCATCTTACCTGCAGCACCCCTCACCTTATTCTATTGTCTCCCAAAACTGTGTTCCTAGCATTTTCCTGCCAAATCTAAGGAAGCATTCAAATTTCCACCTCCCAAAACCTGCTATTGACTCATGTCCCGGGGACACAGGTCACCATCCACAAAGGGGAAGGGCTGCAAAGCAAACCACTTCTCTCCTCTCTGTACCTGCAGGAGTTCAGCCAACACAGTGCTCTCATGCAGATCCCACTACATCTTTTCTCAGACCCAGCAAGGCTGCTGGTACCACACAGGGACTCCAAAGACGGGAGGGAGTGGGATACTTCCAGAACCTTCTCATCCCAGCCCGTGGTCCCTCCGGTCTTCAGCCCCACACGCCTCGCCTGACCAGCAGCCTGCTCAGCATCTCCACATCGTCACACCTCCAACGAGCCACGTCTCACCAGATTGCATTGATGCCCTCATCACCAGCAAAACAGCTCAGGCACATTCTCCATTCCTGCCTTTGATTCTGCTGGTTTTCCAGGGCAAAGAGCTCTTCCACTGCATGCTGTGTCACTGTAGGACCAGCCCCACCACCCCAGGCACTTCACTTACCCATCTGATGTCCAGTCAGTTGAGGGCAGGTGCCTCACTCAGCCACACTTCCTTCGGGAAGCAACCAGGTCAGGGAGGCAGGAAAGGCATGCCGAGCTCTACTCCACTGCATTTTCCCATCAATTCACAACAGAATCAGGAGAGACCAGGATAAACAGTAAAGAGGAAAATCAGTGGGGTGGAGAGGAGGAGAAACAGCTTTGAAACCCGGGGCACAGACACAGGACTACTGATGAACAGCAGTTGTCAGGCAGCAGCTGAGCAGGTTCCTGCTCCTGGGCTCTGCCCTCACCTCCACTGACTGCAGAACGAGCATAGATGCTGCTGGCTTAATTTCGCAGTAACAAGCCTCCGACACGGGCACCACAGCCAAGGCTGTGCAGGTCCTGCCCCAGCAGCAGGCTGGATGCCTCTGCTCACATGCCCAACAAACTGATTTCATTGCCTTGCAACAGTGCTTTGATTACCAAGACATCTTCAGGACATCCCAGGCCTCAGTCTTTGCTGACTTACTTGTTCCTTACTCCATGGAGCACTTTACACCTGATTTGCGCTGGCGCACACTCAGCACGTTCAGTGTGGGTTCAGGGGACTGAGGGTTGGCTGCAGACCCTGAGCCCTCTCCCAGGCATGCCTCTCTTCAGCATCTCCTGTCCTGCCCTGCAAGAGCAGAAAGAACACAGGCTTGAGTCCTCCCATCACCCACCAGGTGACAAGAGAGAGAGAGAGAAGGTTTTTAGAGGCACTGGCAGTAACCAGAGGAAGGAGCAGAGCTGTTACTCAAGTGCCCAAACCCACCCAAGTGCTCAGTGACTGGTACTGTGTGCATCCACACACCTATGGCTCTGTGTACACAGGCTGGTCCAGCAGCTCTGAGAGACCTGGCCTGGTGGCACTGGTAAAGCCAACCAGAAGATGCTTTTACTGAGTGGGGACGTGAGAAGAAAAGGGGTGGGGGCGGTAGACAAAACCTGCCATCTCCTTTCAGTACTGAAGCTTGAGAAGACTGGGGGAGTTAAGTCACATTGGAATTGGACGAAGACCCCTGACACAATAAGAGAAGTTGTGTGGTTTTTTGAAGTAGCAATAAATGTTTTGTCACGGAAGAAGCAAAGGGAGAGAGAGAAAAAATGCAAATCAAAGCTAACATTTTCTTTGGGAGCTTAAAAGAATCTTTGCAGGGAATGGTGGATAATAAGGAAGGTGGAACATCATCTTGCTGATGCAGGAGAGCTCTTGACCTGCCTGCTTCTGCTGAGGAATAAAGTGAATGAGAGCCCCAGAAGGCATGTTAGCTCACACTGGTTATTGGTCTAGTTAAGAAAATAAGTCCATTAAATGAACACGTTTGGGCAGTGTGAACTTCCAGCAACAACAAACATGCACAGCCCTCCCCAGTGAACTCCTGCTAATGAAGTAAACCCTGGGTGACCACACACCACAGCTGGGTGATGTGTTTAACAGGTTCCTGCTGGATTGCACATGGAAGGTCTCTCAGAAGTCTGTAAAGCTCACAGCAATGATCAGCAGACTCTCAAGTGATGCTTTTTAAATCCTGAAGTGGCTGTTTGAAAAACAAAACAAAAATACCACCAGACAAGAGGCTGTGCTTAGCACAAATGGAAGAATTGAGCCCAAGGGGCCACCCAGCACTTCTGCCTAAATCGCCTCCTCTCCCCAGTTGCTGCAAGGTCTGCCAGCTCATCCTTGCTCCATCATCTCCTGCCCAGATGCCAGGAATTCACTTCAGCAAGATTCTGAGTCTCGTGGATGCAGTCAGGTGTGCATGGTGCAAACAGGCAGTCCCACGGCAGGAGCTGGGCTGTACCCCACATCCCCACTCGGGACCCACTCACCATCAGTCTCCCTGGAGATAGCCATCCCCATTGGCAAAGCAGCTGACTGTGGCCTGGCACAGGGTCCCCTTGGTGCACACGTGGGTTTGGTCACCTGCCATTTAACCTGTTTGAGCAGCTCACAGCAGTCTGAAGGGCACAAGAACTTACACAGAGAAGGAATAGCAGCATTGCATGAACACTTACTGATGTAGTACATAAAATCCTCCAGCAAACCTTATTGGAACAACAGTTCACCTTCCTGTTACTGGAAACAGTCAACCTCTGCTTGGAGGGGACAACCATCCCTGAAATGCAGGTTATTGCAGAACTACATGGTGCAGACTGCCTTGTTGCTCCATGGAGTAGGCAATACTGGGTGCTGGAGCAGCCTGTCACTTTCCAGACCAATACATGACTGCAGGGTCTCAGCATGTGTGTGAAGCTCCCAGCTTCCCAGATGGGATGTCCAGCACAGACTCAGGATACATCACCAGTGCTCAGTGATGAGGCAGTGCTCCCAGGGATAACTGTCTGCTATAAACGGTCTCTTGGACTGACTGGAGTAAGACTGTCTCCAGCTAGCTGCATTCACCAGGCGTGAACATTCACTGCTGCTGAGTAGTTAAAACATAAGGATGGATCAGGAAAATAAAGTCGTTCACGTAGTACGCATGCAGAAATTACAATATCCGATGCCAAACCTGTGAAGATGGAGCCACCCAGAGGTCCTTCTCCTCCACTGAAAATCCCTTCTCTGCAAAGGAGCAGCTTTCTCAATCCAAACAAATTTTAATGGAGAAGTTTGTTTTAAAACACGTGATGAAGCCTGTGCTCCTGCCAGTAACGCTCTCCTCACGGAACCTTTGCAGAAAAGGTAGGGCAAGTGGCCCCTCCCTCCCAGGCCACAAGGTATTTTGGGGGGAAGCTGTAGAAACTCATCATTAACAGGACTGCACTTGTAACATAAACACACTTCTTACCAGTTCAGTAAAGAACTGTCACAGCAAGGGAAGAGTCCCACCGGTAACTTGCGCCACTGCTAACCTTCCAGCTACAGAATTACTTGGGGTACCCAACACAGGCTCCTGAAAAAGAATTCACAGGGACTTCCATTGTTTAAATAAAGATAGCTTCATTAAAAAGAACCAGGCCGCAGCTCCAACTAAGCATCCCATTTGATCCCAGGCAGGACGGGAGTTACCACCTGCCAGCCAGGCCACTGGCACAGCCCTCTCGATGGCTGCATGAGACGAGAACTTCACCCTCTTGTTTCCTTCTCCCTCTTGCTTCGTGCCTGCTCAAAGCCGAGTGCTGGCAAGGGCTGCTTGGCGCGCAGCCATGCCACCAGGAGCACGAGCACAGCCTTTTTGTTTCAAACCTGCGGAGCCCCTCAGGCTGAGGTGCCAAGTGCCACTGCAGCACGAGCCCCTGAGCAAGGGGCAGACCTGGCACCTCAGAGGTTGGGCTGCAGCTGTGCAACCCCCTTCTGCTGCTGCCCCTGACAGCGGCCCCTTCCTCGGGACAACACGAAGCCCTCTGAGCAAGCGAAGCCAGGCCCACCGAGGCAGGCAGGGCAGCAAGTTCGACCAACACACCCAAAGCAGCAGCTCTGACAGTCTGTGTATATGGATTTTTCCTCCTATTGATTAACCCATTTGGAGTTTATTTGTATTAAGGCTGCCTTGCAGCTCATTTACACTCTCTTAATGAGGCCCCTGCAGAATGGATGCCTCCTGTGCATTAATTACAGGCTCCAGCACAGCCCATGCTTTATAGAGCATCCTCCCACCCATGCTCCAGCTCTACTCTGCTGTTTGTACAGCACTTGCCTCCCGGGGAAGTGCTCCTGCACTGCCAGATCTCACACTGCTCTGCCCGGCAGCCCCAGCAGGACAGGAGGGGCACGTTCTCAGACGGGGAGCAGAAATAGCTCTGAAATATCTGCGCGCATTGGGAAGGAATGACCATTCTCCAGCACAGCCCTTTTATAGTAACAGGGCTGCAGAGTAAGCCACTGTCGTAGCTTCGTTCGACAATGAACAGCGCTACCAGGAGAAGATTATTTCCTTTTTCAGAGTAAGGAATCGAGATGTCCCTTTTCATCTTTTTTCATACCCCAGGAGCTCAGTGCCAGCCATTCCATCTGCAGCAGCTGGCATGGTCTATGTCCAGCTATCAAAGCAGGAGTAAACATTGCTCCAAACAAACGTGGTGTAAGTTTAAGAGACCCTGAAAAATCTCTTGCTCCTGTGAGTTGTTAGAGGCCCAAATGCCAAATGGATATCTATTGTTTGTTTTTTCTGGATTAGAAGAATAACAGTAGAATACTAACATTAGAAAAGCCTAATAAGAATTAAAAAAGACTTTAACTGAAACAAGATGAACACAGAATGACTAGGGTTACCGTAAGAAAACATTGAGCAAATAACCAAAAATTCAACTTATCCTTAAGCAGTAAAAGTGAAACCACCAAGGGAGCTGCTGGTTCACATAATAAACCCTGGGCTCACTTCAGATTTAAAACCACAGCACTAACAAGCTGCAGAGTCACTGACAGCTTTCTACAGCTTCCCTCACCT
Organism: Falco peregrinus; assembly: GCF_023634155.1. Classification (NCBI taxonomy): domain Eukaryota; kingdom Metazoa; phylum Chordata; class Aves; order Falconiformes; family Falconidae; genus Falco; species Falco peregrinus. The sequence goes on along the minus strand of NC_073729.1, from coordinate 37,935,940 downwards.
GCTTCCTTTCACCTTTAGTTTGCATTTAGAGTACCAGAGCTGCGGAACAGGACCACCACCTCTGCATGTCTGGGTAACATCCAACACTGTGTGAACTTGGTGATGTTCAAGGTCTGCAAGCCTTGCTGCCACAGGAGTTAAAGCATTGCTGAGACAGCTGCCACACAAAACCACAATCTGAACTGCAAAACTACACTGCGGATGTTCATCAGTGACATGTTGAAATCATCGGCAGCAATCCACCTGAAAAAAGACAGAAGTGGTCTGTCTGCTTTTTTGGCAGCTGGATGGTGGAAATTGCAAAGGAAGCTGCGTGACCTGACAGAGCAAGATGTGCCATTTCTCTTCCCAATAAAAAAAACCAGGTGTGCTACAATAGTGGGACAGGAAGGTGGCTTCCTACAGCCTCAGGCAACATATCCCACATCTTTGAATTTGCAAGGTCGATGAAACAAGAAGCAATGTGGTGCAGGACAACACAGAGGCCCCGCACAGAGCACGTATCACCCAATCTCAAAACTCTGGTTTGGCTAACCTTACTGAACCTATGGGGAAAGCGGGGGTGGGGGGATAAGAAAAAAAAAAAAAAAGAATAGCAGCTCTCAGGGTTGAATACACTCCCACTGGGCTTCACATTGCAAATGCCGTGTACAGTGCATCTTTGGGGGTATCCACTGGTGAGCTCATGCCACTGCTGATTCACAAGTGATTAGCCTCACCTAGGGCTAAGCAGGGCCCATGCTCCAGCAGAATTTGCAGTGAAAGCACATGTTACAGGAGAGGAATGATGCCAATTTGCCTCACTTGCACAATTCTGGCAGCTGGACAACTCTCCACATAAGCAGGAGGCCAATGTACCTCATGCTTCAGTGCCACTTCACAACGCACCAAAAGCCGCTTGTCCTGACCCTAATTCATTGCTGAATCAGTGTTGCAAACACATCACATATTACACTTCATTAGCTGGCAGTAATGCGTATTTACACACACACAATCTTGCTTTTGCTTTCAGATCATTATATTCATCTTAGCTGCAAGAAGGAGTAGTGTTATCATAGTGATAGCTGGCCTAAGGCTACGTAAGGGCAAGAAAATATTCCTTCTGTTACATGTTACCACTTTCCTTTTATAGCCTCCTTCCTGCTGACTTCAACAGGAACAGCAGCACTCTTTTCCCTCCCAAATTTGTAACTCCACCCTTGCAAGCATCCAACATACATTGATTCTTATGCACCAGCTTCCCTTTTCCCTCAAAGGGTGTAATTGAGTCCTATAATAGTTAAATTCTGAACACCTCACCTTGTATTTAGCTGAAAGTTTGCTGCTTCTGTTTCATACCTAACAAAGGGACTGCATCCCCTAAGGCCTGTTTCTTCCTCATCTATTTTGTGCGTCTAATAATAGATATTACCTCTCCCTATTACAACCTTGCAAAATGAAAAAAAGCACAATGGAAGTACAATTACATTCTTTTTTCTCAGTTGCTATAAATGTCAGTCATTATGGGAACCTGACTACTACATACTTTGGAACTGAATTTTCCATTATTGTTTTTGAGATTTAACAAAGACGCACTCAAATGAACCTACCCATCAAACAACTGGGAGCATTGCCAGGACAGCCTGGAAAGCACTGACACTGCCTGGCCAGCCTGGTCTGCAGCCTCTGCAGACCCAGAGCACTGTTCCTCTCCCTTCCAGACAGGCAGGTCCCCAGGCTCTCTGCTACCTTCGCTGCTTACATCAGTGATCAGTGTTCTGCTCCAAAACAACAAAACCTGTCATCAGGTTGGTGCAAAGAGCCAACAAACCAAAAAGGTATCTTTCATCAAAGTTGGGACCATTCATTACAAATGATTTGTCCAACAGGCAACTGGAAAGACAGCACTGCCTGTGAATACAAAGGGCAAGACAACAAGAGGAGAGCACAAACCACTGTACAAAAGACCTCTAGGGTCTTCAGGACAAGAAAGCATGGTAAGAAAGACTTAAGAACAAAACACTTGCCTAAGGGCCTGTGCTCAATACGGAGTCTGTTTAAACTGGACAAACCAAGCCACTGGAGTAATGGAGCGCAGAGCCCTTGAGGAAAGGGAGGAAACAGCACTGAGCAGCAGACAGGGCTTCTGACAGCCGATTCCCGTGGCAAGTTCCAGATTATCTGGAAACACCACATCACATACCTTCTTCCCAGAACACACTGAGCTTCCTGCCGTGCCATGTACCATTTCACTTGGATGTCACAGATACCACTGTGGTGTTACTTCTGAGGACACTGAACATTCCAATAAGAAAGAGAGGGCAGTGTCACTGTACTGTAAACTTTGGCTAAATAACTAAAAACCACATTCATACAAAAGTTTTCTGTAGACAAGGTTCTCGAGATTTATTTTGAACTATAAAAGACTAAAAACCAGCATTATCTTGTTAGACATGCATACAAATTCCTGAAGGACTCTAACAGCCAAGAAAGTAACAAGCAAGTGGTAGGACTAAGTCCCTGTGCAGCTCTGAACAAGCACTACAAGTTTTCTTAGAGCTTACTCATGGGAAATGGGGAGGAAGAAGAGACTGCCACCAGTGAAAATACTATTTCCAATTATAACAAAACAGAGGATCCAGTTCATGTGGAAGTCTGACCTTTAATCTTACGCTGGCTCTCTTCTTTAAGACCTGGGTGACTGCTGCCCAATAATTCTATTTCTTGTTAGCAAACGGTTAACTTTCTTTTACGTCAGGCTAAACAGAGTGTCAGCAGTAAATACAAAAGGCTTTAACAGAATGGGAGGAATAAGATACCTCAGGATTAGGGGCATGAAATGGGAGGAGTTTTGCTGTGGCTTTGAGTCCTCCTCCACAACAGATTATTGCAATAAATTACAGTGACCAGCAGAAGCATCCAACACAGTTTTGAAACAGCTGTGCTTACACCCCTGTAATGCAGGAGGTCACAGCCTGGGTTTGGGCTGTCAAAAGCTGCAGTGACCAGTCATGTGGGCTTACACTCCTCGCTCAGGAAGCATCAAATCAGAGCAGCAAAGGCTTCAAGTGTAAACCACAGATGCTCTCCAAACAGGGGTCACCTCCAGCCCAGGAGGACAGAAGGGACCAGGGATCTAGAGGTGAGCAGAGTACAGAACGAGGAGATGCTGCAGAAGAGCTAGGGGAAAAAAACCCAGGTGTCCAAAGCAGCCATATGACAAACTCCTCCAATAATTCTGGTCTTCTCACAAAGTTAGGAATCTTCCTGGGTTTTCCACATCTGCTTCTACAGCAGAAAGCAGAGACAACTTCAGAAACAGACTTTAGGAATCTGGCATGGTTGGAAAAGATATGGAGAAAGAGTGACTTTAAAAAGCTGTTTGTTTCCAAGCAAGCATTGTGCTTAGTCCACCTGCACACCCTCAGGAAGTTCTACCACTATGGGAGCACAATCATCAGGCTCGGCCTCAAAGTCCCATTTAAATTTCTTTGTTAGGTGAGCCTTGAATTTTTCAGCCTTCTTCCTTAGGGTCCCATCAACAGCAGCACTGCACGTGAAGGAAAAAAACACCTAAAAGAAAAGAGCAGAGGTCAGTAAAAACTCAGCCATGGCACAAGCTGTGCGTCTCTTTCCTACAGAGGTGTCATCAACCAGGAAACGTTTCAGGTTAGGCCGCTGGTAAGGGATCTACCACCCTGGAAACCCTCCAGCTTTGGGGCTATGTAAACAAAGCCTACACACTTCTCCTCTCACCCCACAGCCAAGACAGACATCCTGCCTTCACTCCACTGAGTCGGCGTTAGAAATATTTGCACTAAGGTAATAACTTTGTTAATATGTACTATGGAATTCCGAAATACGTGAAGTGTAAACAGAGAAAAATGTCTAAGCAGAAGGAAAAAAAAAAAACCCAACAAAAAAAGGACTGTCAGTTTTCATTTGCCACAAAGCCGATTTTACAGCATGTGTCCAAAAGGCCAACAGGTAATTATATCCATCTTTTTCATGGTTGCATGGACCAGGAGATCCCTCAAAGTATTTTGGTAATATGGTAACACCAACACCTTAGGATACAGAGGAAACTTACTAAAATGACCTTGAAGGTAAGAGACAAATGGGAGCTCTCTGGAAAAGATCCAGTTACCCCCAGCACAGCCATTCCCTTGAACACAGGGCACTGAAATCTGGACTAACCTTTAAGGGTGGCTCCCCTCCATCACCTAAACACACAGAGATCCATTAACTTTTCACAAAATGTACAGCTTCTGTTAGCACTTTGGAGTTAAAGCACCTGTATATCAACAAACAAGGCTCAGCCACAGAGTCCATCTCTCATCAGCCTGCTTCTGCTCCTCTTCAGAACTTGTGATCCAGAATTCATTTCCACAGGAAGAAACTTGTATTTCAAAGGCCAAAAAAAATGACTGCACAATGGAAGTGAAGGGAAAGCACTCCAGGGGAAAAAGCAGGCGCTAACTTGGGAGAGACTTACTGACAGCTGGATAAAACACTGACAATGAGAAGCAAAGTTCATTGCTTTATAATCATTTGCCTTTTCCTTGTTCATTCTACCATGAAACTGTCTCTTTATAACAGAATTCTAACACAGCAAGGCTGCTATTAAAAAAAAAGATTATACTTCCCACTTCTCCTCAATGAATTTCACATTAAATTAGTAATTTAATCAATTTTTTTTTCTTTAAGCATTGTTAGGGCTGCATATTCAATGGAGGTTATGCTGTACTCTTCGTGCCTTGGATCAAACTCCAAAAATAAAGTTGCTGCATTCAAAGCTGAGCAAAAGCTAACAGAGATAATACACTCCCCCCACACACACCGTTTTGTACCTGCCCACACCCAGTCAAGACAATGTTAAGTCTGATGGCTGTGTACCTAAACTGACTGGGTAAGGTAAGTCCCAGAGGTTCCCTGGCACTATTTCAGCACATCAGGGAAATCCCACAGGAACAGAGAAAAGAGCTTTTAGCAAGGAGAGGCTCAGTTCAACCGTAAGACAAATTTCTTCTTTGTTACTAGGAATGTGGTGACTCTTGCTAGGGCTTAACAGTTATCGCTGAAGACAGCACAGCCACCTAAAGGCATCGGCTTCTTAAGTCAAAAACACAGACTGATGAATTCCAAGGGCATACAAGACTCAGGTATCCAAAAAGGAAAGATAACCATCAAGGCGGGGTGCTCCCAAAATTCCCATCAGATGGAAAGAAGGGCCATTTGACACATTCATTGTACTGCTGTAAATTGGCACTTGCAAAGTGTTGCTCTGCAAGCGTGCTGCAAATAGAGGTAGGCTCTCCAGTCCTGTAATGACGAAAAAAACCCAGCAACTAAAATGAAGATTTAAAAAAATTGAGACTTTTATGAATCCAAATTCCAGAAAAAAGAAAGTGATTTTGTTAAAATTTGTTAAAAGCAATGCTTCCCATAAAATTTTACCCAGCAAACTAAAAACAAACACCTCCACCCTCCCCAAATCTACAGCAAGAACTTGGGAGTTACAAGCAGAGAAACGTAACCACTCCCTGAGAATGGAGAAGATACTACCAATTTGCATCAAGCACCTGCAACATAACTTAATACTGGTTTTGCTGGGATTAAGTTTCCACTGCTGAGCATCACCAGTGTATCTGGTTTGGGCCTTTTTTTTTTTTTTTTTTTAAACCAAGTTTTGCTTAGTCTGTTTGCTGAAATGTTAGCATGGTTACAATCAGTGGGAGTAACTGGTTTCACTAGTGCTGAACTACAGATTTGCCTATGCCTGTCTCAGTAGGAGCAGTGTTTTCTGCAGTATGGATTAACCATAAATTCCCTCTGCGTAACAACTTGATTATAGGAAGTCTTCAGCTTTGCTTAAGGCTAACAGGAATGGAAAAGCTTCTTAAATACTACCAATGCCCTAAGCTCAATAAGGTTTCGCTGCAACTTCCCTGCACACTAAGCGTACTATTCAAGCTGACCAAAAATCAGCATCATCAGTCTCTTATGCCAAAGTTTTGGGGTTTTTATTTACAGGATGAATGGTGATTGGGAGAAAATAAACAAATATTATCTTGCACTTTCTCAGCCTCTTTTACAGCTGTACAGCTTTATGTAGTCAAAGGCCTCAAAAAATTTTAGAAAAAGTATGCCAGTACAGTTCAGTCACATTAGATGTACTACTCCAGAACTCTAGGACTCATGCCAGTGTAGCAGGCTACTTTCAGCACTACTTGCAAGGAAAACATAACAAAAAAGACATAGTCCTCATTCTCTGTTGCAGCCATCTTCAATAGCCTTTCTTCTTGTTGCCTCACTTTTCTGGCCTCTTTGCATGCAGACTAACTCAATTTTATACTGCATTAGACTCTTCTAGGCATAGCTGGAACAGGTCACACTCTGAGATAACAAGCAAATGGCATTTCTTTGTAACTAACACAGGGAAAAAGTAAAAGAAAAAAACAAGCTTAGATACGTGCTTAGTCTCGCTATCTCCCATGCAGCTCAACAGTAACTTAATTCCTTTTGCAGCTTCTCCTAAAATATTGCTCAAATACGGCCTCTCCTCCCACTCCCATTTTTCAAGAGATAGTTGCAAACATACCTGTAAGGTGCTGGTTAAAAAGTTGTCCTGGGAGACAATATCCACAAAAAAGTCAGCTGGGATTTCATTGAGCTGGTGATACAGCACAGAAATTAGGTTGATGTAAAGGTCTTGATACTTCCCTATGGCATCTTCAGATCGGCACAGGATGTTTAACAGCCTTTTCCAGTGCTCAAATGCATCATATACATTCCCAATCAGGAAACAGATGAAAGCAAACTGCAACTCAGCTGTGCATATTCAGCAAAGGAAAACAAAACAAAACACACATAAGACTGAAAACATATCCAAGGTATGTGTCCTCTCAAAAATGCTGCAAATGACTGCATAGAATTCCAGGTTTGCCTTTTGCACACGCATTCTGCCCTTCCAGTGATTCTGCTAACAGCAAGCAATACTCCGAACACTATTTCCTAATGCTCTGCTCTCCAGCTGGATAAAATGCAAAGGATCATCAGGTAGGTCCACCTGTAACTGTAATTAGTCTGCCTGTAAAATCACTCCCCAAAGATGATAAACAGCCACCTGAGGCCTTCCACCGTCATCCATGTTCTCAAAATGATACCCAAATAAGAAATCAGACATTGCTGTTATTCTGCAAGCATTCAGTCCACCTGTGCCTGGATTTCCAGAGCCACACAGGAGTGCAAATGCTACCGCCCTTGAACGCAAGGGCTGTGGGAACACTGGGAGAGGTGAGCAGTACATTAATAGATGTTTTTATCTTGTTGAATTAAGAGCCAGGGTTCACCTCACTGGACGCTTAGCATCAGGTACTTTGCCAGAATGATGGCATCGTCATTTCCTATGATAATTCATTCCTTGTATATCCTAGAACTGTCTTTGTTAATTTCAATAAAGAATAAATTTTACAACATTAATGCAGGGAAAATGGAAGAAAGGAAAACCAAAGGCAATACAATTTCAAACCTCAGCAGCCTCAAGGCTCTAGCTCAGCTGGGTTCCCAAGTCCTCCCTCCAACCTGCCACAAACACAACCACACTCCAGGACCTCCATAGATTTCATATTTATCCATACCACAAGTTGTCAGAAAAGGCTAGTGGGTAACTCAGACCTGCGACTGGGAGCCACAGCCCTTGGGCTGGCAAAGCCCAAATTCTGCCACAGAGTCACCAGCAGCACATAGCTGAGCTCCAGCCAGGGAAAGGACCAGCTACTGCCGTGGGAGCTGCCTGCTGGGAGGCCCAATACCACCTCACTACCCGAAAGGGAACGAGAATCTGAAAATCGTGATGTTCAGCCCACTCAATGCTCCCAGGGCTTCATAAGTGAGAACTCTGGATGACAGAGCTTAACAGGCTGGTGCCAGATGACAGGCCCCCTCTACACAACCTGCGGCCACTTGTAATTGCTACTTTTGACTGAATTTGAGGCGACCTGGGCTGCAAGAGCAGCACCCTGGAGCGAGAGAGGCAGATGTGACAGGCTGGTGTTCGGTGTCCGGAGCCAAAGGGCCCTGCAGCTGCTAAAACCCCACAGACATCCGAGCGGCAGCCCAGAGAGCTGCCGAGGGCGCAGGGCACACGGAGCAGGGGCGGGTTTCGTCCCGGGGCTCTCCCTTCGCAGAGAAATGACTTCATTCTCCACGGGGGCGGTGCGGGGCGACGGCGGTACTCACCGAGCAGCTCCAGAGCCTGGCCGGCGTACCGCTGGCGGATCACCCTCTCTAGGGCGTAGCTGAGGTCCATGCTGTGCCTGGTTATCTCCTCCGGAGTAGCTCCGTCGGGGTACGTCTGCTTCGGCAGCTCCGTGAACCTGATCTCGGTGCCGGCCCTGGGCTCCATGCGGGGCAGCCGCGCCAGCCCCTCGGCGTAGCTGCGGCACTCGGCGTCAAAGCGGGGCCGGCGCTGCTCCGCCCGCTCGCTGGCGTGCCGCCCCGCCGCCACCGGCAGCACCTCCGAGAAGGCGCAGATCCGCCCGCTCTCCGGTTGCAGCCGCTCCACCGCCGCCTCGCTGATGTAGCTGGTGAGGGAGACCCACTTCCTCAGGGTCTCGTACGGGTAGGGCCCGAGGAACCGGTCCATCTCCTGCAGGTTCTCCGCCAAGGCCTCGGCCTCGCCCGCGGCCGGCGCCGCCAGCCCCACTGCCTCGCTGCAGGTGTCCCAGCGCAGCACCCGCCGCTCCCGCCGCTGCAGGCTGAGGAAGCAGCCGGTACGCGGGCCCGTCTCCCGGCTGCCGCCCGCCCGCCCCGCGCTGCAGTGCAGGAAGTGGATGCCCGGCGGGATCATCTTGACGCCGCGGAACCGGGGCCCCACGGTCCAGGCGCTGTAGTCGATGCCGAACTCGGCTCCCTCGGGCAAGCCCAACACCACGACCGCGGCGCCCTCGAAGAAGAGCTGCCGGGCCAGCTCGGGCTCCAGCCGCGGGCCCGCCATGGGCAGCGCAGGCCGCTCCCACCGGCCCGGAACCGCCGCGCCGCCGCCGCCGAGCCCGCACGGTCCGCTCTGGAAAGCGCCCGGGCGCACGGCCGCTCCGGGCACATTCGTTCCGGGGGCACAGCCCTTCCGGGCCGTTCCGAGCGGTGCCGGGCCCCGCACTGCAGGAGGTCCCGCCCGCGGCCCGCAGTTCCCGCTCAGCCCCGGATCCCGAGGCCCAGCCCCGGCTGTCCTTCCCCTGGGCCCCCCGCGGCCGGCGGCTGCTCCCCTTAGCCTCAGTGTCCCCCCGAGGCGGCCGCGCTGCCCCCGGCACCCCGCTGGCAGCCACTCCCCGAGGCCCTATCCTCCCAGCCGGGGATGAGAGCCCTGCCATGGGACAGGGGGACCAAAAGCCCTGCCATGGGACAAAGGGACCGAGAGCCCCGCAGCAGGACGGACGCATGGAGACCCTCTCAGCAGGAAAGACACAGCAGGCCCTGCAGCAGGACAGATGCTCTCACAGCACCGCGTCCTCCCTTCTGGAACAGCCAGGTTCAGGGACAGCTGCCACCTCCTCTGTGTTTTGAGCATCCTGACAACCACCTCCACTGCCACACACTTGCATATGAGGGTCGCAGCCACCACATGAAGCCACTGCCAGCTCCACCAGCTGCAATACTTAGCCTGGCAGCATCTTCACTTTAGGCAGAGCAGAGTCCAGTATATCCGTGTGCAGAGACCCTGGCTGCAAGATTCCCCCTTCACTTGTCTGTCCCCTTGGTAGGAAAGAGTCCACTGAAGCCCCAAGCTGATTTAGCATCAAACACATTTATTTCACTTTCATTGAATACAAGAACAGTGAGCACACACGCATACACCACCAAGCACTTAAAAGGAGTATGACTGAAGGGGGGAGAGGGAGAACAAAGGAAGAGAAAAGGAAAGTTAGTGAAGGAACAACAGAGGCATTGCAGTTGGTTGGTAAGGTGCTTCTCAAATAAAAATAAATATTATTGTTACTGTTATTATTACTCAGGCAATCGCAGGCCAGGTTTGGAATGAATTTGTGGGATCAGGTAAAAACAGGCACTCGGGTCTCCCACCCCTTTCAACAGAAAGGCCCCTGGAAGAAAACAAGCAGTGATCAGCTGTCTGAAACGGAGGCAAGGTGATGAGCAGGCTGGGGGAGCTGAGCCCACAGGGGCCTCAGTTGTTGCTGAGCAGCAGAAACCCACACCTCCCCAGGCAAACAAGCAGTGAGCTTTTTTCTTTCCTTTTTTTTCTTTTTTTTTTCTTTTTTTTTTCTTTTTTTTTTTTTTTAAGTTTTTTAAACACCACCACCCATCAAACACACTGCGGAAGCCAGGGACTGGATCTGCTCACTCCAAACGGAACTCATTTCAGTCCAAGCGCACATCAAGTCTAACTCTGTAAGGCCACTGATTTTAACAGTAACCATCAAATTTATAACTGTACACAATGTCAAAAGCAAGTATCTAGTTTCATAGTAGCTTCTGGTAGGTTGTAAAGGCATCAAAGCCAGGTGGGCTCCTCCAAGTATGAAACACACAGTGTGCTGATGAACACCAGCACCATGTGCAGACCACAACTCCTCCACCACCACCTCTCTCTGAAAGTGCCACTGCTGATTACAGCTGGTTTGGGTGAATTGAAAAAAGGAAAGAGAGAAAATCAGCCTCTTTGCAACTGCCTTAACTCTTTTTTGGTTGGGGGCCTAGTCTTTAAAAGTAGCTGAAGGCGCTTGGATGTAAGCTGGGGAGATGCTCACGACCTGGCAGCACTGGCGCCAGCCAGCAGCTCTGTCTGCTTCCCGAGCAGCCTGTGCTCATGCCTTTTATGCTTGCAGAAGAAACCTCTCTGCCAGAAGAACAGACTTTACGGAGCCGTACTAGCAAGCAACTGGTGCACCCTGGCTGCCAGGGAGCAGGCTTTCTCCTGGGACATCAAAGGCAGTGAGCGGGGTCTGCCCACAACATCCTCACGGTACAGGCTCTCCTGCTCGCTGTCATCCTCCGAGCCGTTGCAGGACCTGACAAAACACACCTATTTCTGGGCACAGTCTGTGTGAGGGGTGGGAGACTAAAGGCAAAATGGTGCAGAATTGTGGGCCCTTCTGTTTCCACAGGAGCTAGAGATGATTCCAAGAAGGAAACCCATTTATTTCCTTTCCTTTCTGATTTTGGTTCCAGGTCTACCCTAACTGCCTGGTTCACAGTGTACGAGGCCCTGGGCTTGGCCCAAGATCCCCTTCCAAAGGCAGCTGTAGAGGAAGCCTGTGGCTAAATGCTGAGCTGGGATGAGCCGGGGGAAAGCAGCTCCACTGACACCTCCTCAACATGCACCTTCTTATGCAGAGGGCCTGGGCTCTCTGGTCCAGCCTGGCATGCTGGGGATGCTCTGCAGTGATGGAGACAGCACAGTCTCTCCACTGCCCACCCCTAGGCAGGCTGGTGGAAGGACTGCCATCGCTGTCACCAGCCCACAGTGCCTCAGGCAGCCCTTACCATCACAACCCAGGCAGTGGGGCAGGCAGGGCTGAAACAACCCCTCTGCCTTCAACCCTGCTACAAAGCTCAAGTAACTTCATTACTGGGATCCAGAAACAAAGCAAACCCACTCCAACCACCAGCACAGTTCAGTGGGCTGGAAAGGAGCAATGGGTGCAACCTTGCAGCTGCCACCTTGCTCCCAGCTGACTCACATGGCTCTGGCTAGGGGCTGGGGAGATGATTCTGCCTGCAGCTGCCAGAGCTGCAGCCTCAACCTCCTTCCCTGCCCCTCCAAGTCCACCACTGACCCTCCAAATCCAACCACCATACACTGCAGATCAGCTGGTGGGACATCTCCCATCTCTTGCCCTCTCCCCTTTCCCTCGCAAACAGCAGTGGCTGAAACCTTCCCCATTCTCTTCTTGCGGGAGTGAGAGTCCCATGTGTGATCTAAGAGTCTCAAAATACACCAACCATAGTCAATCAAAGAGTTAATAATTTAAAAATGTTGTCAAATTTACCAGTACTGTTGAATTATTTCAGTATTGTTCCCTCCCTCCCCCCTTGTTATATATATATAATAATATACATAACTTAAATGCACATCCATATGAAACCCCTACAGGCTGCTTTTTTATAAATGAGAAACCATATACGTATCATTTGTTTTGTTTGAAATGAAATCCATTCTTAAATAACCTTCAGAGAACAAGAGGCTGGACAAGTGCACAGAGAAGAAGATAAGAAAGGGAAGGGAAGAGTTAACAGAACCCCAAAAGATGCAAAAGAACCAGCATGGAATGAGGAGAAGGGCAAAACGACACTTGTGAATCGGAAAATAACTCTAAGGTAATAAATCCAATGTTTTTCTCTCTTCTTTCAGAGTGGGGAATGGTTTTGCTTCTGCTTGTGGGTTTTTATTTCAGTTTGCTTATTTCTTGCTTTGTTGCAAAGCAGTTTTCCTTTCCATTCAGTGTGCAACAAATGATCTCATGATTGTGTATCCTTTAATATAACATGCAAGATGGTGGCTTATTGTATTATTAACAATATTACTGTTATTATTAGGATTTTTTAAATCTTATTTTATCACCAATCCAGTAAATTCTTCAATTTATCTGCAAAGGGTTGGCTTTGTTTGTTGGTGTTGTTGTTTGCTATTCATTTCCAGCATATAGCAGCAGTGCAAGGATGCATTTTGTTTCCTGTTTTTATATATATATATATATATGTATGTATGTATGTATATATATATATAATATATTTGCTATTCCTTTTTTAAAAATTTTTGTCTCTCGCCATGAACATTGCAGCCAGGATGTCTATGTCTTGCTGACAAATCCAGCATGAAGGCTCCTTCTCCGCTGTTCTACGGGTTTGAATACAGATGCCGACTTCTGTGAACTTGTTGGTCAGGATTCCTGTACAAGGCAGATGGAAATGACCAGTCACGGGGTGCTGATTTCTTTGGCTATAAAAGGGTTCCTCTTCATAGGAGGGCACCGGACAGTAAATCTGCAAACACTTGGGGCCACAGTTTGCACTTAATTATCAGTACCTCTGGTAATTAGCAGGCACTCTTAATTCACTGGGCTGGTGTTGGAGCGTGGGGGAGATAACAGCGAGTCACCACTCCCTTACTGTAAGCCATTCAGTTAAAACTGGGTGGCTCCCTAAGTGATGCAGAAGTGTCTGGGCTTGCTTGTTTGTACTGTTCGATAGGAGGTAAGATTAGGCAGATGCAAGAGCCTCTTCTGACCTTTCAAGGAGCTGGTCGCTTTTCCAGGCTTAAAAGCTGCCAGTCAAAATCTTCATATGATAAAGAAACATGAAATCCCATTTCCAAAGAGGCCTCTCGAAACACACCTGCAGCCTGGCTGGTGACAGAGCTCCTCAAACATTTTTCAGCAGTGAAGCTGCCTTTCAGAAGTTCCCCCTCTCCTTTCCACTATGCTCCTCTGTCCCTCAGCTGCTCTGACACAGAGGTCTGTCAGGCTGTGCCACCACCGAGGAGCTGCAGCAACGCAGCTGATGGGTGACCATCAGAGTCAGAGCAGGGGGCTAAAAGTGGAGTAGGACTCCTCAAGCCAGCTTTGCCTTTAGGAAAAATGTCTGGGGCTGGGACTGCTTTGGGGCATCTGCAGGGAGGTGCAAACCTTGTGTGCTGCTGCCTCCACCTGCATGTGTATAAAAAGACAGCCTGGGGACCTGAATGGGACTAAAGAACACCACCACCACTCTTTTTTTTTTTTTCCCCACAAACGCTTGTCTGATACTTTGGACCGGCTTTGCAGAACCTGTAGCCAAGTTTCTTGGCCCGTCCACAAAACTGGTATGATCTCTTTCCCTCCCCACCCCAGGGGAGCAAGCAGGTCCTTTCTTCTTTACATGCAAATGACTCTGACCCCTCTGCTGAGCAGGACAGCAAGGTGACATCTGCAGAACTGCTTCTGGTGGCATGGCACCGGCTTTCTAAGCACAACCAGGTAGCCATGCCAGGAGCCACCATAGCGCTGGAAGTGCTGGCGGGAGCTGCCACTCTTAGTGCTGAGGAGCAGCAACGCCAACCAGCATGTGCAGCTGGTGGGGGTCCAAGACACTTGCCCAGTTACATCCAGCCCTTACACAGCAGGTATAAATCACACCTGGTGACTTCTCCACCTACCTGAGGCTTCTTGTCCCTTTCCTCTGGAGAAGGTTCTGTTTCTCTGTATACCACAGCTTTGGTTACCAGCATGTCAGGATGCTGTAGTTTTGCCTCTTTGATTGCTAAAGCCAGTGCCTAGAAACCAGAAGGATGAAGGCATTTATCATCACTTCCCTGACATGTAGTGCATTGCTGTCAACCAGTGAGAACCTGCAGACAGAAAGCAGCTGGAGCCATGTGGGATTCCAGGAGGACACGGATGCAGAGGTTCAAAGCTGAACCTACAGTAGCCTGGCAGAAGAGGCTGGAGTCCACCGCTGATCAGGGATTTGTACACCACTGGGATGCCTCATGCACTGCCTTTCTTTTGCTGTTTTTTTTCTGAAGGGATGTGCTATGTCCCAGGTTCCCTACTGAAACCCAAGCAAAGTAACAGCAGCACTTTTCCTTGCAGCAAAACCCTAGAAGAATCTACAATAGTAATCTAATTAGATTTATTATTATGGTCTTAAAAGATCTAAATTTTTTTTGAGCCTTTTAAATATTTTAGCACTTTGACTTTTCTTCTTAAGCAACAAATCTCAAAGGGTTAGGCACAGGAAAATGACCCTATAGTCTTAGAGATTTGTGTCAGTCTGTTACTTCACCAAAAGAGTTTGTCATTTTTTGTTCCTCCATCATGGAGGCAGGTGCAAAACACCATCACTTGGAGTGAGTCAACCTGTAGTGAGACTGTGCTGGAAAGAGAGGAAGAACCTGGGTCACTTTGGAGTATTCCAACAGAGAAAGGGCAACTAGAAATGCGTTTTAAGGAAATAAAAAGCTGATCCCATCACTGGGCTCTGTGCTGAGATGTAACCTTCACCGCTGCTTCACTGCTGCAGTGGGCGCTGATGGGAGCTGGGCAGAGCTGATAGATTGGGGGCCTCAAGGGTCAGTTTTTGGAGAGAAGGAGTAAACAGGTAAAAGCCAGAACTAGAAGCATGCAGTGCTGCAGCCAAGGGCAGCCAGAGCTGGGCAAAGCCAGGGCATCCTGCTCCTACCTGGTCCTGGTCCACATCTTCATCTCCTGTGATAATGATGCGCTTCTCTATTCGGGTCTCGGAAAACCCTCCTTTCACAGTCTGCACAACAAGAAGGAAAAGCACTCACCCACAGCTGTCTGACAGGCCAGCTCCTGGGGAACGTAGCTCAGCCCACAGGAGGAGGGACAATGCCAGCATCACCTTAGGAACTCCCCCCATAATTTAGTGTATCTCCCAACACCCTTGACTTGGTGCACGGTTAGAACCGGCAAGGCACAGCTGCTCGCAGGTGGGGAGGAAAGGAAAAGGGCCAGGTGGCAAGTACTGAGCAGCCCTCCTTCCTGCTCAAGTCCCTCACTGAGCTTCTGCTTTCATTTATGTGCACTTAATTTGGGAATGAAACGGCCATGGGTAAGGTCCTCTGATGCAGTCTCATCTCCTTTGTTTTCTACCATCACTCCCCCTTGCCTGCACCACTCCGGCTCTAATGAACCCGATACAGCCCATGCTAACAAGGTTCCTGTAGGTGACACAAGGCAAGGTGCTCCAGCACCGGTGCTGTGGGTTCTTGGGCCAGGGGGACCTGTCATCTGGCTCTAGGTACATCTGGGAACACTCACCCAGTTGCACGGGCAGGGGCTTGCATGCATGCTGCTGGCAGCCCAAACTGGGGTCCCTTCCACCCCTGCAGTGGGCTTCAAGAGGTCAGCGACACTGCGTGCTGCTCTCCCCTCGCCCCAACGACTCCCTGCCCTCCTGCTCTACCAGTGAGCAGAGGTGGGCACAGTACGTATTCACTGTCCCCGTGGGTGGCACGCAGGTGACGAACAGCCGGTGCCTGGCTGTCCACGCCTGCAGCCCCTGCAGTCAGGCCTGGCTGGATGGGACAGGCAGCGCCGTGGGGCTGAATGGAGCATGGGGTGCTCAGAGCTGGCCATGGGGCGCTGCGCTGGCTTGCCGTCCCCCACAGGACAGCATGCACTTTTTCCATCTGTAAGGAGGAGAGGGGCATTTTCTGCTGTATGAAACACAATATAAATCCACCCATCCTCAAATGCCTTACATCAGGACCCCCCTGGCTGCCCTCTTTGGAGCTGCTCTTACCTTGGTAACGTGGGTAGTGGTAGAAGTGGAGAGGGTTTCCGCAGTGGCACTGAATATGCTGGTGAGCACCTCCTTCCCAGTGGAGCCACTGGTGATCTGCAGGACAGACAGCATCAGCATCAGCGGGGCAGCCACGGGGGAGCCCTCAGTGCCAGCTCCCAAAGAGCTGGGACCTTCCCACCGGGATGTACCCACTTAGCCAAGCACAGGAGGTCAGACAGCGGCAAAGGGGGAAAAAACCCAAAAAGATACTGCACTGTGCTTCCAACTGGATGTAGCTGGGGGGCGGGGGGGCAGAGAGAGGTTTCCACAGAGCTGCAAGAAAGGGCCTCTGCAGCAGGGAGATGATTTCATGGCTGCATTTTGCTCATCCCCATCCATCCTCAGGGCCACCCTAAGTGCAGAGCTCTCAGGCCGCCTCTAGCTCTGTCTGTCCTGCTCTGCGTGGCGAGGGCTGGGAAGGCTACGCTGGTGCCCCAGCCACGCAGCACCAGGTACGTTCTCCCTGCTGCACAAAGTGATGAGCCTGGGGCAGCGCATGGTGTTTGGCCAGGCTTGACTCCATCGAAATGAGGCAGCTGAGTAGGTAAACACTTTACACAGTAAGGCCTGCTGCTGGGCAGGGCTGCTGATCGCCATCACCTCCACTGGGAGTCAGAAGACTGTGTGGCCTTGGGTGTCCTGCCTGGCTAAAGATATCTCAGCCCACTGTGAGACTTCACCAGGGACTGGGCTATTTTTTAGGGATCATCCTCCTCCAGCAGCTGCTCAAGATGTGTATCTGGCACAGGAGAAAGGCCACGGGCAGGGCATCCCCTGCCATCTCACTCTCCAACCTTCTGAGCATCCTTCTGCTCTTCTTAGTACCAACACACCAGCTGAGGGTACCAGCACTGGGAACATGGGAGGGGGCCCTGTGGGACCAACCCCAGGCTGCCCCAGTCCCACAGGGATGCCTTCCTCCCTCCCCACCACTCTGCCTGGTTGGTGGTGCCACATCCCCCACTCACCGGTGAGAGGGAGCGAAGGTCTGTCGTGGGAACAGCCCCCTTCCCAGCCCTGGTGCTGTGATCCTGAAAGAAGAGCAGATGGGCATGTTGGCTCGGACGTAACGCGGGGGCAAACACGGCAGGTCACCCTCCGCAGACATCCACGGTGGGGCAGGGTCCCCCCCCAGCACAGCTGGCCCCAGTTGCCCTCACTGGAGCAGAGGGACTGCAAGGGACAGCGGCTCCCCCACCTCTTGTGGGGCCAGCCCCGCTTACTGAGGTCGCCAGTGCTGTCTCTGCCGTGCCAGTGTGAGCAGTGGCTGTGGTGTCCCTGTTGCCCGGGGTGCCTTCTTCCACCTGCCAGGGCAAAGGAAACCTGGTGAGCCAGGAGGTGCCAGGGAGGGGGTGACACTTGCAGGGATGGTGCGGCTGTTCTGGCTGCCAGAGGAAGCCAGTGAGGGCCACGACGCTGCATGTATGGTGGATGTCACCCTCTGCAGACATCTCCATGTGCCAGTGCTGCCCAGCGGCATGGTGGATGGGGCCAGGGACACACACAGAATCTCTCTGGGTGGCCTTTGGTTTGATGTTTTGGGGACTCCAGCGTGACAAGGGCGAGCAGAGACCCCCGTCTCCCCCACTCAGCCACCTGCCTTCCCAGTGCTACTGCCCAAGGACAGGTTTTGCTGGACTGAGGCATGGCAGAGCCATTGGGGAGCAGGGCCACAGGAGGACAGAGCCACCAGGTCACCTGGGCTGTGTCTGTGGTGCTGACCTGCTGGGGAGCAGAGTCATCTGCTTCGGGCTTCTTCATGCCCAGCCCCAGGCTGACGGTCACAGCATCTGTTTTCGGGGCTGATGACTGCAGAAGAAACACAGCAAGTCAGGCACTGGGGCACGATGCCAACAGCCTCGAGTGCTCCTTGTGCGCCGACCCCCACAAGCAGAGCATCCCTGCCCCACTCTGCAAGTGCCACACATGTATGATGTCATGTCAAGCCCTGCCTGGGCAAAGAGCAGAGGCCAGGCTGCTGCCCTGGGCAGACGGCCACCACGCAAAGTGCCCCGTGTGACTGACATGCCCCACATCAGACCTGATGCTCTGTCCCTGGGGTGAAAACCCAGGGAAATCCCAGGGATTTTTTGGATAGACTTCTTACAGACACCATGGGTTAGGTCAAATTGGTCTTCAAAAGGCAAGTGAGACGCACCAAATCCATTTCACTCATGCCCCACAGCAGGTTTGTGACCTGCACCAGCTGCCGGTGGCTGTGGTTACACCCAGGGCATCAGAACCTCAGGGGAATGGAGACAGGCTTCCAGCGCTCCCCCACTACAGGAAACCAGAGCTGCCGATGGCTCTGGCACAGGGACGTGGGATGTGGGATGCTTAGCCAGTGTTCAGCGCTCCCGAGCCAACGGCCTCCCCTGCCCAGCACAGCCACGGGGCACTGCAGAGCTGATCAACCCTGCCCATGGCCACACTGGGACCCAGGAGCCCACGGCATCAGATACTCCGCACAAGGGTTTCCAGGCTGGCTCAGAAAAAGCTCCCTCTCCTTCTGCAGCTTTTTCCTGGCTCCAGGTCTGGACTTACCCTGGCAGCTCCAGGCAGCACTGGGGACTTACCTGCCAGGGCTGGAGGGCTGCCCCGATGCTGAGTGGGCAGGAGATGGCCCTGGCCTGATGCAGAGGCAAGGCTACGTTTCGGCTGTGCTGGAGCTGGCTCTAGCCTCCTCTCCCTGTAGCGTTCACTCAACTTCCACGCATGCCGCATGCATTTTTCTTAGCCCCGTTATAAGCACTCCTGGCAGAGGAGTGACCCTCCACAAGCTTTGGAGCAGCTCCCAAAGCTACTCTGTAAATCCCTCCCAGCCCTGGCATGACTGGAGATGTTAGTTGGCAGCACATTTCACTACACAAACTGGTCACTGACTTCATGCAAAACACAAGGACAGAGCCGCTGGTTAGTGACATGTGCCCTGCTCAGCTGCTGACATGCTGGAGCCATATGAGGGACGGGGTAGGCAGCCAAACGCAAGGGCTTATGAGAAGACGAGGACTTCTCCTGGTTGGCAGATGCACAAAACACACAGCAGAGCCATGCGACACAGGCGACAGCGTGCATCAGGGGAAAATAGGTACACCAGACATGCTCTTCCAAACCAACATGGGAGTGCACACCAGTGAGGAAATACCAGGCAGCAGGACAAGGAACATGGATGCATGATGGCACTGAGACAGTCCTGGGAGGGATTGCATCCCTGTGTACCTCTAGCTGGGAGACATCTGGGCTGGGCTGGGAGACCTTCTCCCCGCCTTTGACATCCTCTTCCAGCCTGGGAACTACTTTGTCAGTGTGCTGGAAGGAAACCAGGCCTTCGTCTTCTGTTTCACTCTTGTCCTTGTCCAGCTCGGGCAGGCTGCGGGAGATGTCCTCAAAGGCTGTGCCGTGGAAGTCACCGATCACTGTGAAGTCCACCTCTGCTTCCAGGCTGGAGGTTGAACTGACCGTGATGCTGGAGCACTTGCGCTCGATGGCCAGGTGGTTGTCCTTCAGAAAGACCGAGTCCTTCTCCTGGTCCTGCTCCTCATCACCGGTGTCACTCTCGGGAGCCCGGTGCCGAGGTGGCTTAGCTTTCTCCTCGGCGCCCTCCCTCAAGCCCGCTCTCTGAATGAGACACAATGGCGGAGAGAGATGGAGACAGTGAGCACCACACGGCGCCGCAGTGCCGACAGGGGAGAAGGGAGGAGGAGGAGAAAGAAGGCTGCAGCAAACATCACAGAGTAGAATCAAACACAGCTCAAGCATGGAGACTGAAACCTTTCTGACAGCAGCAACTTTGTAGGGGTTGGGTGGGGGAGAAGGGTTATTCAATCTGATTTTGCCAAAAGCCTATTGGTAATTAATCATCTCAAAAAAGGATCAGTCACACAGAAAAGCTTGGCGAGCTTGGAGGCATGTCAGCACACCCGGTGGAAGCGGATGTACGCAAAACAACAGGTCTGTTAAGAGACATTCAGAAACAGCTCAGACACCAGTGGTATCTATGCCAGTAAGGTTGGGCACTCAAAAAAACAAACAAACAAAACAAACCACAAACAAAGGGAAAGAAAGAGCAAAGAGTTTGAAAGAAAAGGGCCCCATCAGCCACGCACGGTGAAGGAGAAGCGAAGGAGTGTGCCAATTCCACTGAGCAGCCATGTGGGCCCTGCAGAGCATCACCCCGGGGGAGGAGGACCATCCCCACGGGGCTGCCCCCAGCCCTGCACCAGGGGCTAAGCCTGCCCCATCAGCACAGCACTCCCCTCCCGCAGCCCCACACAGCCGGCGGTGAGCTAAGGAATGACCTGGTTGAGTGTGTGGTCAGTGTAATTGACAGCATGATCAGAGCCAAGGGGCGACCCCCCTCCATCAGCTCTTCTCCCGATATGGACATACCTCTCAACTCCGCCGTCAGAGGGTACACTTCCCCTCACCATGCTTTGCCATGAAGCCATGGGAAGTCTACACCCATGCTGGACTTTGGGACATCTAGACCCATTGCTGAACTTTGCACCTTGCTCTCAGCAGATCTCCCTTAGGAATGGTTCGAAGCCCAAGTGATGCCAGAGGAAACCCACCACCTGGACTCTGGTCCAAGCGTTCACAGCCAGAGCCATCCACCCCACCGGCCAGGCTGTGCCAGCACCACCCTCCCCTGGCGCTGCTGGGAGGTTGAGAGGTATGAGAAACAGAGTGTCAAACAAACTCCAGAGGAACACGCCTGCATACGTGTTCTCGTGTGTGTGTGTGTGTATGTATAAATACATACATAACAGCTCTGCAACGGGGAGAGGAGCTGGAAGCACACAGCCCTCAGCTGCTTAAGGTGAGCTTTCATACTACAGTAAGAAGCAGTTAGTAAAACAGCACTGAGACCTGGAAGACCACTGGAACAGCAGTCTTTAGATTCTCTTCTTTCAGGCTGGATATTACTGATGGGTCAGATAAATCCTTTTCTTCCCCGTTTGGTTCCTGAGATTTGCTCTGGATTAGAGAAAATGGTTAGTTGTAAGGAAACGAACTCTACAGGAGCTCATCTAGCACTTAGGAGAACGAAGAAAGCTATTTCATCACCAGCCACCAGCTTGCCGAAGACAGGGGAGGGTGGGTGAGGCTGGCGAGCTAAGCAAGAAGGGGTATCAACGTAAGAAATGCAAGGGTGAAGCTGGAAGCGTGGGCACACTGCTGCGAGGTGTGTGTGCGTGTCCGTGACAGAGTCACAGCTCCTTCAGCCACCCCCCATCTCCCTTTCTTGCTCCTGGACATGAAGCTTGGGTGCCCGCTCTTGGGTTCAGCGAGTGGCATTCTCCAGGGAGCCGAAATGTCGGAGGGGGTCACAAAACAAAAGCTGATGAACCAACTGGCCAGCGGGTCTGCATTCAGCAAATAAGCCCGACCACACACACATACAGAAAAGGACAGGGGATGCAAAGCCACTGCTGTCAGTCAATGGATGTGTGAGGAGCCACTGAACATGATAATAAAGAGCCACACAACATGCGCATGAACTTTCCATCCGGACAGTTCATTGGAAGAGTTACCACCGCTTCTGCCAGTGTGAGCTCGCAGCCAGAGTCAGGGGAGGCCAGGTCAGCACTGTCTTCTCCTTCATGCTCCAGGTCAACAGAAACATCTTCCTTCAGAGAGAGGGGCTGGGAGGTGTCTCCTGAACCAGCCCCTTGCTCAAGGGCCAAGGAGACCACACTGGACATGGATGCCGCTGAAGTAACTGGCACTGCCAGCGGGGAGGTGAGGCCCGTGTTCAAAAGCATCTCCTGTGCCAGACCTGTCTTTCCCTTTGCTTTTGCTGACGTCTCAGCTTCAGTCACACACTCTTGTCCCTCCTGGGCTGCCCTTCGCTCCGTTTCGCTTTGCTCAAACATCTTAATCTTAGAGGCCACCGAGGTTTTCCTGTAGGTCTCGCTGCCCTGCAAGCTACCTGTGGCCACAGTGACATCTCCATGCTCCTGGGACACAGCTCCTGTCCTCCCAGCCACACACATCGATGACCCAGACTGTGTTTGATGTGCCCCATTGTTTGCTTGCAGCTCTTCCTTGCCTTCATAGATCAAGTTAGAAAACCAGAATGGCTCGCTTCCTTGACACAATCCTGCTACAGGGGTGTGGGAGTGCGGGACATCAGCAGCTTCTCTGGGAGGAGACTTATCCTGTGGTGGCTGCCCTGGAGCAAGGTCCCTGTCCCTGGTGGTTTCTCTTGTGGTAGAACTCCTGCCCTGCAAATCTTGTCCCACATTAAACTCCAAGTCCCAGGGTGGCTCTTTTGCGTTGGGATCTGCACTGTGGGGCAGCCCTCCAGCCCTGGGACCCTCTTGGGGCAGGTCTCCTTTCATGGCCTCAGTCTGTTGTTCTGCTGGTTCTGCCTGGAGAGGCAGTTCTTCCATGCAAGGACTTTTGTCTTCAACTCTGGTCAGCTTCCCTGATGTGGGCCCCAAGTCCTGGGAGAGCTCTTCTGTCATGCGCTTCTCCTCCCTGAGCAGCTCTTCTGGGGCAGGAACTTTGCTTGGGGCTGCCCTCGCTGCAACAGGGTCCATCTCCCCTGTGGCTGGGTCTCTGACTGTAGCATCTGTGTTTTGGGGTGGTCCTCCTGCAACCTCCTGCAACCTCCTGCAACCTCCTGCAACAGGACTTGCACCTTGCTGTGGTTTCCATGTGGCAAAGCCCACATCTTGGGGTTGTTCTTCAGATTCAGGACCAGTGCCCCTAAGTACTGCCACCTCTGCTGCAGGGCTCATGTCCTTGGGTGCTCCTTTGCTCACTGCAGGGCTTGTCTCCTCGTGTGCCACCTCCGCTGAGGGGTTCACGTCCTTGGGTGTGCCCACAGCTCTTACAGGACCACTGCCCTGGGACAGGTTTCTGCCCTCAGGCTCAGTGCCTGGGGCTGGCTCTGCAGGGACAGGGCTGGATGGCTGGGGAAAGGGCGAAGGGGCAGGAGCGCTGGGCTTATCCCCCTCTGACCCCACGGTGGTGTGAGGGTGGCCCTGACAAGGCACAGCTGACAGAGATGACTTGGTCTCTATCTCTTCCATCTGAAGAACCACTCTGGCACTTTCCTCCTCATTGCTGTCTGCCCCAATCCTTCCTGAGAGCTCCCCCACTGCGGTGCAGATGTCCGGGCTCTGTACTGGGCTGCCTCTGTGCTCCTCAGCCCTGCGGCCATCCCCTGCCAGGTCACACAACTTCAAGCCTCCCACTGAGCTTTGCCGATGTGTCTCCTCTGGTCCCGCCCCTCGGGACCACAGTAGGGCTTCACCTCCCTCGGGTGCTTCGCAGCCTGCCAGCCCAGCAGATGCTTCCTCTCGCTGCAGGGGCAGCCCTTCCTCCTGCCTCATGGTGGGACGTCCCGCCAGGCTGGTCCCATCACAGCCTGTCCCAGGCATCTCCGGTGCTTCAGCAGGTTCTCCAAACACTGCCCTGTGTTGCTGACTGGCTGAGGAAGAGGGAGGGAACCCTTCTGCTTCAGGTGCTACGTGCTCGGATCCCTCCCCAGACATGTTCACAGTGGCTTCTGGTCTCTCCTCCAAGCCAAGCCGTCCACCAGCCCCTGTGAGCAGGTGTGCATTACTGTCCTCCTCTCCCTCTGGATCTCCTAAGTAGATGATCCTCTGGCTCGCAGAAGTCTCTGAGCTGTCGTCGCCAGCCTTCACTTTAATTTTAACAAGCTCTGTGGTTGTGGACGGCACTCTGGCCTCCTGCTTCCTGGAGGCTGCAGAAGCACGCTCCTTGGAGAACACCTCACTCTCTCCCTGAGGAGGCTCTGGCCCCAAAATCTTGGCCCTTTGCCTCTCTTCAGGCTGCTGACGTGACTTGGGCAGACCTGGCTCACTGGTGGTTGCTTCCTCGCCCTGCCCTTGGGGCTCCTCCTCTGCGCTTGCAGCTGGCAGGCACTCTGCCTCCTGGCTGGGCTCCCCCCTGCTTTCCTTCTCATAGATCTCATCCTCCCAGACGGACTCAAAATCCTCTGGACTAGCAATCATTTTTGCTCTTGTCTGGGTATCCAGGGCTGCATCTGCTGGCTCTTCCTGGCCTGCCAGTTCCTTGGCTTTGCCTCCTGCCATCTCCACTCTCAATATGCTCACACTCGTTTTCACCTTTGAGGTACCTGCATGTGCTTCTTCTTTCTTGACTCCCAGAGCTTTCTTTAGAGCTACCGCTTCCAGCCTAGGAGTTTCTCTCTCTATAAATACCCAATGCTCCGAGCCCTGCATTGCAATTGGAGCAAGAAGAGTTAGCATTCAAACATACTATACCTAACTGCTGATGATTGCTGTCATGAGTAACAGAAAGCTGATCTGCATCAGACAGGGCTGACTACATCATTTATTATTATTATTATTATTTTATTCATGCAACAGTTGAGGCAGAGTCTATACAAAGAGCCTGGCAACACGCTGATGGAGAGAAGGGACTGAAAATAAGGGGCTGATGCAGTGACGGAGCCCCTCTGTTCTCTGCAGGGACCATGTTCTGCTCAGGACAGTGGCTGACTCACACACCTGCAATAGCTGCAGCTTTGCTGGAAGTACAGAGGTGGGAGCAATGCTCCCAGCAGACACATTAACAGCCATTGGGGCATCTCTCATGAGGCAGGGGAATGCAGCTGGTTAAACCCACTGGGGCTCCCCATCTGACTCCTGTTTTCAGCTGGCTCTAGCAATCTCCGTGAACAAAGGGTGAGATTTCATCGTAGGCAACAGTCTGTGTTTTGAGTAGTTTCACTCTCAGCTTCATGAACGTGCCCTAAGACTACGTCAAGATTTCCAGGAGCATGAGCAAGTAAAGAAAACATCTTTAGGCATCAGATAGGCCCTTTCCCCTTCCTACCAGATGCTGCATCTCAGGGTCACTCCAAAGTCCATCCTTCCTTTTCAGATCTCCAGGGAAATTTCATCAGAAGCAATTACTTCAGAGAGGTTTCTAGATATGCTGAAACCAAGCGGTTCAGGAAATGCAACGCATGAAAGGTTAGCTGTGAAATGTAAAAGACCAGCACGGGCTTGGCAGCTGAGACAGCTACGGGTACTGCAGCAAGGACCAAGTAAAGGTTGCGGAGCATCCCACAGCAAGGACACGGTGGTATGTGATCCACCACCTGGTGAATCTTTGCTGCTGTGCAGGGGAGGATGCTAGATTCCTGTTACTACAGACACTTTGTACACTCACATATTTGTCCTTCAAGACAGCTAAAGACTTCACAAGTGCCAAGAACAAAGCACTGCTAAAATTTAACCACTTCTGGAACAGAAGGTAGAAAATAACCCACAAGAAGACAGCAGCAGGAAGACACTTGCACCGATGAGGAAGCCCAGCAGCCTCCATAGCCACCCCAGGCAATGCAGGCGTAAAGGGCAATGCTGCGGGCACAGTCCTGCGGAGCTCACCACGGGGCTGGCTGTGCCCGTGGCACGGGCTGCCCAACACCAGCCCGCAGGCAGAGCCAGCAGCACTCCTGCAGGCTGCGCAAGGCTGACCTGCGGCACCAGGATGTGCTCCACCCAAGTGCGGGGGCTGGCTGTCCGCTCCCCACAAACTATGAAAAACAATCCATGAAAACGTGAGCCATGCCCCACGCGGGGAGGTCGGGGTGAATGTTTGGAGCCCTTGCACCCGAAATGGAAACTTAATATTGGGTAAGGGGAAACAGGGGGGTAGAGGGAAGCAGAGCGAGAAGGAAGGGAAAAGAAGATGAGATTAGAGGAGAGAAAGAAGGAAGAATAATTACTAGCGGAAGGGCTTCCACAAGGAGGGGAATCAGAAACTGATGAATGTCCCTGGCAGAAAAATGCCGCTTCCTGCCTTCTTTGCCAGATGCCAAAGAAAGCGGAGCTCCCTGGGCACGCTGCCCCAGGCCCTGCCCTGGTAGCACCCGGGCAAGCGGCAGCCCTCACGCCTGCCCCCCCGCCACGGGCTCTGGCACAAGTGCAGCTGCCCCCCTGAGAATCCCACCTGAGTGCCAGCAGGGCTGTGCCTGGGCAGGCGGCACCGTGGAGGCTGCAGGCACAGCCCGCTGCCGGCCCCTGCCGCAACGCCGAGCCACCCGAGGCAGGGGCACCCGAGGCAGGGGTGCCCGGCACAGGCTCTTCGCACTGCCAGGGCAGCTGCTGGGGCGGCACACGCGCATCGCAAGCCGTACTGCACACAGGGTGGTAGGGGCACCCTCCGCTGATGGAAGACGGATCCTTGCCAGGGACTGTGCCATAGCACCTGCACCCTGCCACAGCCAGGCAGCCCTGTGCACTCGTGGTGGAGGAGCTAGGTCTTCAGCAGACCTGTGCCATGGCAGCTCCCTACAGCATTGCTCACACAAGCCTCTCCGACATCCTTTCACCCTGCGCTCCCATGCATCACCTGCTCTCGTCCACACCTGCCTCCAGTGCAGGTTCTACTTCTCAGACCATGGAAACAGCAACAGAGGCAGTCAGTGACTGCCGGGGGCACCAGGTTGCACCCAGATCTTTCAGAGTTGGGTTTGAACCATGAAAGCAACATTATCACTAATCGGCAGCTGTGCCGGGCCTGCTGGGAAGCCCAGGTTGGTCCCTGGCATTCCCTCAGCACCAGTCTTCCTGTTCAGTACTGATGCTCCGGTGCAATTCAACCAGAACGCTGCTTCCCTGAGGGTACAGAGCTTCTCTTCTGTTCCTGCACTGTGGTCTCATTGCTGAACCTTTTCTGCAGCCAAGGCAAGGATGGACAGGTTGCGAACACATGTACAAACCTCTTCAGTGAGGTCCTCTCAATTCCCTTCTCTGGCTGCAAACCAGAGTCCTTCAGAGACCTTCCCTGGACAAAGATGATGAGTTTCTTCAGGCTCCTTCTCTGAGTTAAGGCTTGAGATATATGTTGTAGATCAAAAAGCCTTGAGACAAGTCTTCTGAAGCCTGGAACAACGTGTTCATCCATGACAGCACCTCTTAACCAGTAAGGAAAATCCAAAAGCTCCAGATTTATTTCCAAGTTTTCTCAAATTTTGTTGGGATGAGCACAGCCCACTCCAAGGGAACAGCCAACTACTCTGTGGTGTGATCTGAGCTCTGCTCCAGAGTGCTCAGTGCCAGGTCCAGCCACAGCTCTGGTTCCACTGCTCACAGCAGCCCTTGTGTCTCCAGAGCCTGAGGACTCTCAGGGATGTTTGGAGCAAATATCTGGATACTTGGGTATGTCCTCCAGGAAAGATAAATTCTGGAGCTTTAGAGGTCAGTAGGCTGGCAGGACAGAGCATGTCCCAAGGCAGGAGCTGAGTCTAAGAAGTGATGATGCTGGGAAGGGTCTGTCCGTAGAGCAACCCTGATTTCCCAAGGGATAATTTACTTTCACACTTCCCCCCCTGACACGTACTGCATCTGCTCTAGGAACAGGAGCATTTGGGAAGTCCATTCTCACCGTGGCTTGCACATCACAAGAGACAGCAAGTTGGTAGAAACAAAGGAAATGACAGCATGGAGCAGACACCGCATTCTGCCCCTGCCAACAAGGTCCATGACCTCAGCAAAGCCCAGGACAGGCAGGAGGCTTCTCCCTTTGGCATCTCTCAGTGTCCCTGCCACCTTTCCTTTCTGCTCAGGCAGACCCAGCTCACCCAAGGGGAAAGCAGGAGCCTCACAACAAGCAGAGGAGAATGAGTGAGCCTGAGACACAGAGATGACACACTGGGTTGCTTTGTCACACAAAGCTGAAGAGACTGCTGGAACCTCCCAGCCCATTCCGGTCCTCCAGCAGAAGCAAGGACTGAGGGATGGATGGAGAGGAGGGTGGAGACGCGGGTAGCTGCGGGTAACAGACAACCCAGTCTCAGTGGATCTAGAGCCCACAGGCACCAAAAAACTTTCTAGCTGAGTATGATGAGAGCTCCAAGAGCTGCAGATGTGCCGTCCTCATGTCATCACCCTCTCGGGGTCACAGATTCCTCATGGTGACCACAGGCTGGTAGAGGACACGTTCTCACATATCAGTTCCTGAGTCTCAGCCACTAATGCCTGGAGAGAAATCATCAGTGAGCAACCTTGGCACCTGCACCCCCGCACAGCCCCAGCACCCCGAGGGTCTCTGGAAGGTGGAGGAGAAGACTCTTTGAATCAAAAGATGTGAGCACACCTCCCTTCTGCGGTTTCTGCCCACCGGCTCCTAAATACTGGCACCTAGAGGGTCCCAGCGTGGACCAGGGGGTGCTGCTGCAGAGCGCAAGCCTCACTGAAGGTGCCGGTGCCCATGCTCAAGCCTGAGGCTGTGCCCGGGCCCTCGCTCGCACCCACACCGCCTGCTCCAGCCAGCCCAGGCTCGGGCTCAGGCTCCAGCTCTGCTGCTGGGGCACAGCCTGCTGACACTGGCAACTCCTGCGCTACGGGAGATGCCAGGGAGCGAGAGTGGGACCAGCTCGCTCCTGCCCCACCTGCCCCCTGCCTGGTGCTGCTCCTGCTCTGCTGCCTTCCCCAGGGCCCTCGGCAGGATGTGCAGCCCAGCACTGCTGGCGGGACCCAACCACACCACAACCAAGTCTCAAAGACCAATTTTCTTCTGCTCAGTGGCATCTTCTCTTGGCTGTCCTGGGAAACAACCACCATCACGCGAGATAAATCCTGCAGGCAAGCAGTGCCAAGAGACCACAATCCTCACCCGTGGGCACTGTGCGAGGACATCAGTCATGCTGCCTAGCAGAGGCTTAAGTCTGACACTTCTGATGCCTCCAGAGATGCCCTGTTTCAGAGTGCCTGGGCCCCAGGAACTGTAACTAGCCAAAATGAAAGGAAAGCACAAGGGATTGCTAAAGACAGCTTGTAGCTGCCTGCCTGCTTGCACCTGGGGCAGGCCCCTGTGGAGTGCCTGTGCCATGGGGTCAGCACTGCCTTGGGACCCCCAGCACTGGCCTCCAGCATGGCCCCCTCACCCAGGGCGCAGCCAGACCCGGGGGTGCGCAGCAGGGCTCCACTGGAAGGTCTCTCCCAGGATCCTGTCTCACAGCCCAGAAGAAACAGTCAGGGGGGCAGATTTCACCGACAGCCCTGTCCTGGCAAGGGATCCTGCCCGTCACTGGAGGGGGGACCCACCCGGGGGGGGCAGCGAACAGCTCAAGCTCTGCTCAGAGGGCAGAAACCCCCTTGGCAGGCTGGAGGGCCCCACGGCGGGGGGTCACACTGTGAGAGCGAGGGGTGGGGAGAGAAGGAAGATGGTGACAACCTCAGGAGAGGAGACAAGGCTTTTCTGCGTGAAAGACTCCATGCTTAGGGAAGCTCCGTGCTCAGATGCAAAACCGTCTAGGGTGTCCTCTTCAATCGTCTGTGCCAGCACGGGAACCCCAGCACCCACGGGGAAAGAGAGAGAGACAGAGACAGAGAGAGAGAGGGAGAGGGAGAGGGGGAGAGAGAGAGAGAAAGCACATGAGAAGGAATGAAAGAAACAAATGGTGGGTAGGTGGGTGGATGGAAGGGTAGATGGATGGATGAGTGGATAGATAGAACAGAGGCCACAGCTATGCCAGCTCTAGATGCTCCATTTACATCTCTGCACTTTATGTATTTGCTTGTAAAAGAGATGTGGGCTGAAGTCCCTATTCCTCTTCCAAGCTTGGTGCTTTGATGAGGGGCTGTGACCTCACTCTGCCCGGGTTACCCTGCAGCCCCTACTCTCTGGTCAGCACTGGGGACTAGCAGGCATGCATGCACATCACGAATCCCCTGCAAAGAGCCCCTGGCCCAGCCGCCCCACAGCGTCCCGCATGCTCCGCACAGCCCAGCCCCACCTCACTTGCTCTGCACGACTGTCCTGGGAGGGAGCCGGGGCAAAGCAGGTCCCATGTGTGGCATCCACCCTGCCTGGAGCCACGGCCACTGGCACGGGCACAGCACTGGCTCCAGAGCCCCCACGGGGGACAGAACATGACAGAAGGGAGAGCAAGCAGGGAGGGTCCCTGACAGAGAGAGGGCATCCAGGCTGGCAGCGGGCCTGTCCTTGCCACGTATTGCCTGTACCGAGCCAACCAAGAGCCCAGCGCCACAGAGCACCCAGCCGCACCACATCTGCGCCCCTCACACAGCACTGGGGGTTCTGCACGTCCTAGCACCCCCAGTTCCAGTTCCCCAGGTGTTTTCCTTTCACACTCACAGGTCCCACCACAAAGCCAACAGGCAAAACACCCGGAGGGGAGGACATGCGTGCAGTCTGCATGAGAGCAGTGGCACCGTTCATGCCTGCACCTGCTCCCACCACCTGGGTCCCAGCTGGTGAGAGCATCGTGGGGCACCTCGCCGCCGGTGCCTGGTCCTGCTCTGCTGAGGACACCCCTCAGGCAAGAGCTGCACTGGGTGCTGCCACGCAGCAGCCCTGACAGTACGAGGGCTGAGGCCAGCCCCATCTTGTGGGCCAACAAAAGCCACAGCCCAACCCTCAGGCACCCCCAAAACACAGCCCTCCAGAGAAGGGTGCAAAGTTCAGCCCCACGCAGTGCCCAGGCACAAGGGCAGATCACCACCAGCAGTGTGATAACGGTTAGCTCATCCAAAACTTCAGAGCCAGCAGCCTGGCCAGAGGCCCCCTCCCTCCACCCTGTGTCCCCACAAGGTCATTTCCACCCTGTTCCCGCAGGGTAGCACTGGAGGCAGAGACTCAGAGCCCAACAGCTGAGGAACACCTCCCCGCAAACAGCGTGTTCCCCTCCATAAGAGAAGCAGCAGAACAAACCTCGCTGGCCTTTTCTGGGGTTCCCTTTGGTGTTTCATCCTCATGCTTGGGTGAGGAAGAGGCTGGTGAGGAAGGCAGCCTCCTGTCCCGGTCCCTGTGAACTAGCTTGCTGTTGGGCTCCTTCAGGGTCCGTTTCAGCTCATTGATGCTGGCCTGATGCTTCAGCAAAACATCTTCTGGCTTGTCTAAAAACTTGGGGAAGGAAAGAAGAAGATAACTGTGATAAAGCACCAGCCAAGGCAGAAGAGATAAGCAGGGGCACTGGGATGGTTTGCTTCACACCAGGCTTGAATTCAGGGTCTCGAGAGCCAAACGAGCAGCGTGGCAGAGCACCCTGGTCTGCAGCTCCCACTAAGACCGTTGCAAGGAGCAGCAAAAAGGCAGCACGAGGGCGAATACGTGTGGCCAGCTGCCCCCTGCGAAGGGCACAGCGCGCCCCTCGGCATCGCTGGCACGGCCTGCTGAGGACAAGCTGAGCCAGCTGGAAGAAGAGCGGGCTCTCCATTGGGACCAGCAAGGGATTGGGCCCCACTGGCAATACCAGTGGCCGCCTCTGCTGCTCTCTTGTGCCAGGCACGAAGGGAGCCCGTGCCTCTGCCCCAGCAAGGCAGGAAACCGGCATTCCCAATGGAGCTCCTTCAAAGTGGGCTTCTGCCAAAGGGCAGGAGGTCAAGGGCTGGTCAGAGATGTCCAGCACAGATCCAGGCCTGGATCACCATGGACCAGCCTGGGCCCAATGGCAGCCTGCGGTGGGCTGGGGTCTCACCTGATGCAGAGAGGACGGCTCAGTGCACTCAAGTGCAAGGTGGGGTTTAGGCATTAGAGCATCATTTTGCGACCGTACAGGCACCGGGTGGCTCCCCTCGTCCTGCCGCAGAGGTGGGCAAACTGGCTCAGAGCAAGAACCAGCAAGAGCAAGAACCCAGGCTTCTGCTTCAAACTCAAACCTCTTTTGAGGTTCAAAAGGCGTCACCTAAAATACCTCCCTGGTTTTCCTCCTCTGCAACAGCCCAGAGACCCAAGGAAGTCCCATGAAAAACTCTTAACAAATTTTCCAGATCCTGAAGGTTCAGCGCAACTCGTGAAAAAGCTGCCCCCAGGGACCCGCATGCCTGAGCTGTGAAGTGCTTTGTGTTTGCCCACCTCTGGGCTCGGGGTACACCGGGGGAGCAGCACATGCACATGCAGCGGGGTAAGCAATGAGGCGGGCAGGGGAGGGACCAGGACTGGTGCCCACCGCCCCAGCGGGGTCTGCCCTGCGGTGCCAAGCAGGATGGTGAGGGCTGTGTGGTACCAGCGTGGCAAACCCCACCGCTTCGCTGCGTTCGCCCCCCTCGACACTTCCAGCAAGGGTCTGCTTCCCACTGCCAGCTGAGGGAAAATCCCGGGGGAGCAGCTTTGGATTTTTGGCTGGGATGAACCGCTCCTGATGGGGACCACCACGCACACGGGAGTTTGTGCAGGGGAGGGCACAGCCTCCCTTTTCCCTGTGACAGCCCGCTTGCTGGCCGGGCAGAGGCAGGCAGCTGCCCTGGGCACAGGGGGTGGGTGCCAGTGCCTGCTGCGGCCGGCACCGAAGGCAGCTCAGAGACCCATTTGCCCCCGGCGCAGCGGGACAGCAGCTGCGGTGCTGCGGGGAGCTCCAGCCTGTCTCTCTGTGGGGGCACCGCGCTGCAGGAGTGGGGGCTGTGGGAGCAGGGCCACCAGGCAGGGCAGGGGATGAAGGCAGCTGAGGTCAGGCAAAAGCGGAGCGCAGGTCAGGGCGCCAGCGGGAGTGATGGGACTAGCCTCCATGGGAGAGCTGGGGCTGCGGGGCTGGACGGAGAAGAGACACGAGGCAAGGACATGGCGGAGTCAGTAACATGAGCAGAAGCCAGGTCTTCGCAACAGGCCAGGGACTCAGCACGGGGGCCTGGCCCTTGCGCCTTGGGAGGGCTCCTGCTCACACAGACAATTAGATGATTAGGACTACCTTACTTAGTGGGATAGAAGATGCCATGTGTGCGCTGGGGCAGGTCCCCAGCTATCTGCTCATCGGGCTTCTCTAGCATCCAACCCCCCGCCCCAGTGCATCTTGTATTCCAGTAAATAGGGTGACACAGAGTGTTGCTTTGGAAAGGATGGACAATATGATGCACCGATGAGGACTAAGATACTCCAGAGACAGAATACCTCCTGCTTGTGCCTGGGGGTTGTTTCGTGCTCCGGCTGGCAGCAAAGAGAGGGTTAAAAGTAACCAGCAGGGTCAGTCGAGGGAACTTGTCACAAATATCACAGTTAAGTTGATGGGCTTGTAGGGTGCAGAAGGACCAGACCCCCCCTCCCCTTGCATTGTGGGGCTGAAATGGGCTGGAGTGTCCCTGGGCCAGCCTGGGGGCCAGGACAGGGAGTGGGTGGGCTGTGCCCAGGCAGTGGTGGGTACTGGTGTGCCTGGTCTGTCCTCATCCCCATCCCTGTCCCAGAGCAGGGCTGCTCTTGGGTCCAGCCCTGTCTGGGGACAAGCTTTGAGACCACCTGGAGGGTGCTGGGGAATCAGAGTCAAGCCAAGCCCCTGCGACAGCCCCATTTCCACCGGTGAGGCCATGAGCTGTGTCCTAGGGGTCCCACCAGCCTGAGGCACTGTTGGCAGAGAAGGGGCTGCGGGGAACCATGCCCTGGGGCGATCCTACCTGCAGCCCAGCCCTGCTGCCTGTGCCAGGTCCCCTGTCTGCCCTCTCCAGATGTGATCCAGCCTACCCCTCCACGGCCACCCTCCTCTCTCCGCCTTGTCTGTACCTTCAGCTCCTTGATTTTCGTTGGGGTGGTCACCTCCTCGTCCTCCATCTCAGACCTTCTCCTGCTGCCAAACTCACCGTCCTCGTCCTGCTTCTCACCCTCCGCCCTGGCGTCGTGGTTCTCGCTGACAGAGGCTGGGCGCGAGAACTCTGCCCGTGGGGGAGAGCCTGGGTCACCACAGCCCTGCCACCCCCAACCTCCCCCATCCCCTGCCCCCCGCCCTGCCTGCTCAGACCCGGGGACCGAGGAGCCCTGCACGCCCTGCAGCAGGGATGGCTCATCCCAGGGGTCCCCAGGGATGGGGAGCCAGGCGCAGCCCCTTCCCCAAGCTGCCTGACCCCAGCCCTGCCACGGCCCCCGGCTCATGTGCAGCCTGAGCCATCACTTGGGGTGGGGACAGACCCTCTGCCACAGGGATGTGGTTGGGGACAGCCTCCAGAAGGAAGCCTGATGGTTGCTGTGACCCTGCCAAATGAGCCAAACAGCTCGCAGAGATGAGCTGAACAGCATCCCCCTCGCTCCCGCCAGCGGACCAATCTCCCTCCCCCTCCCCAATTTGGGGCATACCTCCGTCAAGGCTGCGAGACATGGTGTACCGTTTGCTGGAGGAGCGCTCGAAGAAGGGAGCCGGGCGGTCAATGAGGGCGCTGGCCTGCCGTGTCTGCGCCTGCGTCCGCCCGCTGTAGCGGAACTTGGAGCCCATCACCAGGAAGCCCTTGGGGGGTGGCTCCGGGGACACCAGCCTAGGGGTGAGAGAGGCGCAGTGCCGTCAGCGAGCCCCAGCCATGCCCCCCCAGAGCTGCCCCCAACATGTACCCACTGTGGCAGGGGCAGAGCCTGTCTGCCTCCAAGAAGGGAAGTCTGGCAAAGGTCTCCTCACCTGAAGAAGGTGTGATGCTCTATGCAGACCTTCCAGAGACGCTTGGCGGAGCGGTGGTTGGGCAGCTTGAAGCCAATGGTGCTCTCAAACTGTTCGTACTTGGGGAAGACAGAGGCACACCATTACAGGCAGATCCTGCTCTAGAGGACATGATGGGATGGGACCTTGCAGAGGCACTCAGGTTGCCTTGGCAGAAGCCATGACCATACAAAAAAACAGTTGTCTTCAAAGCAGTGCTGGAAAGGTCCATGCCCAGCCCCACTAGGTGGTGGGATCACGCCCCCACACTTTTGGCCTAAGCACTTTCCTCAACTGTAGATGGCTTTTCAGTGCAAGATAAATTCCCTCAAGAAACAAAAACCTTTTACAGCTCGGTTTGGTGAGAGGGCATCTCTGTTTCAGATTTACTGTCCTTTCCCTCCTGCCTGCTGGAAAATGTGGGTGGAAATGCATTCTCCTAACCGTGCACTTTGAGTGAAAATAAAATTGGAAAGCAAACGAAACAGCCTCCTGATGGTTTTCTGTGAAGCACGGAAGACACCAAAAATGGCCCTCAACCCCCCTTCCTGGGTGACTTCCCCATGCCAGCCGAATCATGGCATCTGGCTGGTGGGGAAAGGAGCCTAGGGTGCCCTCAGCCTGATGAAGTCACTTTGCCCATGAGAATGAACAGGAAAGCACCTTTGGAAAGCCTCCATATGCCACAGGAGATGTGCTCTCATGGTCAGCATGGTCATTAACTTGGGACCCCGGAGCAGAGGCTGGAGCCAGGCGAGGACCTCCCCACCAGGCAGCCCCAGTTCAGCAGAGCAGGCAGCCTGCCGTGCCCTGGGGCTGCACTGGTGCATGGCACCCACCTCACCCGGGCGGATCTTGATGTAGAAGTTGCTCCTCTTGTAGGAAATTTTGAGGATCTTGGGCCAGGCAAAGCGGTTGATCCTCAGCCGGTCCCTGTAGATGAGGAGGCCATTGGCGCAGACACCCAGCATGATGTCAATACCCTCTGAGTCCTGGAGGAGGCAAGAGGGACAGGAGGGGACTGCTCAGCTGCCCAGTAACAACCAGTCCAGCCAGCAGTGCCACGCTCCTTCCTGCTCTGTGCTCTGCCACAGGGGACCTGCTGACAGTGAGGTCACGGAATCACAGACTGGATGAGGTTGGATCTCTGGAGGTCCTCTGGTCCAGCGCAGGGCCACCCCGAGCCAGCTGCCCAGGACCATGTCCTTGTTGCACCTTCACTGTGGAAGGCAGGGGCTGGGTGGGGAGGGGTGTGCAGTCAGGGCTGGGTGGTGGCACTGGCCATTCTTCTGGCAGCCCCATGGCCCCGTACCTTGGCATGGTGCAGGTCCACCCCGTACATGGAGAGCTTCTTGGCATTCTCCAGAAAGTGGATCTCCGCTTCCCCGGGGGTCATTCCCCTGCAGGAAGACAGAGAGGGAGACACATGGCTGGGCGCCCCACCACGCATGGACCAGCTGTCTAGTGCCTTCCTCCTTCCTGGCCACCAGCCTGTCCTCTTCTGGGGCTCACCGGTAGGTCTTGTGCAACTCCATGATGCGCTCCTCCAGCTCCCGCGTCTGGTTGGGGGCAAAGCGCAGCTCGCTGACATAGTTACCCACATGCTCCTCAGCATCATAGTCACCCAGCTCAGCCTGCACAGCATAGGAGCCC
Source organism: Falco peregrinus (assembly GCF_023634155.1). Classification (NCBI taxonomy): domain Eukaryota; kingdom Metazoa; phylum Chordata; class Aves; order Falconiformes; family Falconidae; genus Falco; species Falco peregrinus. The sequence goes on along the minus strand of NC_073729.1, from coordinate 37,899,645 downwards.
AGCAGGGCATGTGTGACGAAGGAGCAGGGCAGGCGCCCTGTGATGATGTCCGCACGGAGCTGCAGGCACAGGTAGTATCTGCAGGAGGGGGCAAAGGGTGAGAGCAGGGCACAGGCACATGCCCTCCGGAGCAGGCTGGGGCTCCCTGGGAAGCGGCGATACACACCCCACCTTGTAATGCTCCCTGTGGGGACTGCCACCTCCCACAGCCACCTTCCCAGCCCGCTCTGCATGATTTCGGCAGGGCAGCAAGCTCCCAGACATCCCCCAGCCACCCACATCCTGCCTGAGCTCTGTCCCTCCACACGCTCCCAGATGGTCCCCTGGGAGCTGCCGCCAGCTGTGCCCATGCAGGGATGGTTCTCACCTTGTGATGTCCTCCGTGAGCTGGGCAGGGTCTGGAGGGTAAAACTTCACGGTGAAGGCGAAGTTCCAGGGCCCGCCTAGGGAGGGGAGAGAGCAGTAAGGGCAGCATCCATGCTGGCTGCACACAGGTGTGCAGGAGCATCCCGACATCCACTAAGGGTCCCAACTACTCCCCCCAGGCCTGGCACAGGGCAGGGACAAGGGGGCTCCAGAACAGCCCTCAAGACACCAGCACAACTTGGTTAATCCTCCCCAAACAGCTAGGGAGAGAAAAGCATCACAACTTCAGGAGCCATCAGCTCAGTGGGACTACCAGTGTCACAGCAAAAGCCTCATATGCCCCAGAAGGTGAGACCTTGGGCAACAGCCCTTCTGCCACCGCAGCAAGGCAACATCATGGGCAAAGGAACCCCAGGACCTGTCCCAGCAAGCCCCCCACTCTTCTCCCCCATTCCCATCCTCCCTGTGCAGGGCAGGTGGGGATGGCACCCAGAAAGAGACCAGGTCTCAGCCAGCTCTCCAGTGGCATAGACGGGGTCCTTTGCTCCCCAACACCTGTCACAGCTAAGAGAGGTGGGTAACAGGCAGCCAAACGAGCAACAGCATCTGGGTCCTCAGGGCAGCTGCCAAAGGTCCCCTCCAGGGCAGGTGGGGAGGGTCCTGCCAGAGGACAGTCACAACTGAGCCACCCAGGGGCCCCGGGACACCCCAGGGCTGGGGAGGATGGACCCTTCCCAGGCACTTACTGCGGATCTGCTTCTTGATCTCCTTGGAGGGGTCCAGCCAGTTCTGCAATGAGGGGACAGCAGGTCAGGGGGGCCCCCCCCACCATGGCGGCAGCAGCGGCCACAGAGGGACCCCCCATGCTCACCTTCTGGCTGTCTGAGTCACAGAAGGTGAGTCCAAAGTAGTCCTTCTCCAGGAGGTTGAGGTGCTCGCACACCATATCAAAGAGGACCTGCCCTCGGGCATGCTTCTGTTGGAGACACGGAGAGGCTGATGGTGAGCTGACTCCCTTGTGCTCCTGCAGACCCAGCAGGCACAGGCAGCACCCACTGGGTGCAGGCAGGCAGAACTGGGGAGGGTCAGGGCAGCTCTAGCTCTGCAGGTGACCACTGACACATGCTGGGCTGCCTTTAAAAGCAGCCCTCTCACCCGGCAGCACCATTCTGGGGACACCCAGGTGGTCCTGGGGCTGCGGGGATGGGACACGGTCAAGCTGAGCCAGTGCAGTGCAGACAGCAGGTCCCATGGACCAGGGAGACCCAGTGCCCACCCAGCACATCCCTCATCACACCAGGAGACAGTGATGCTGAACCAGCAAGGAGTCCAGCCAGCCCAGGTGCCTCTGCTTCAGAGCAGGAAGCTGGGACAAATATGCCCCAGAGTTTGTGGCAGCCGGTGCTGCCTGTGGGACAAGCTCCTTCCCAACACCCTCCTCGTGGTGGCAGCTGGGTCCCAAAGCATGGTGTGACAAAAAAGAGCCACGAAGAGCCCATGCCATGGGCAGGGATGGAGGGCACCCTGCCCATTATCTGGTCCTTTGAGTACCCTTGCATTTCCCTTCATTACTGGTGGCAGTGAGGCTCAGACTGGCTCATGCAGATGGAAGAACAACCCCTCCCACGTGTGTTTCTCCCCTGTTTACAGCCTCCCAGCCCAGCAGCTCCCATCTCCCCTCTCCAAGGCATCCATTTACCACAGCACCCTCATCATGCGCCCCAGGGACGGCAGCCCAGGGCACCAAGTGGCACAGCCCCCGCAGCTCACTGCCCCCAGCTGCAACCAGGGGCTCCTGCTGACAGGCTCTGACACACCTCGCCGTGCGGTCCCTGGCCTGCTGGCTTTATGGGGAAGGACAGCAAGGGTTGGGAATACGAACACAGAGAGGATGGACACAAACCTGCCTAGGACAGCCGTAAGGTTCCATGTGTGTCAGCCTCTTTCCGCCAACACATGCACACACATGTCTGTCCAGATTTTTTCCTTATTTTGCAATTTCAACTTAAACAGCTATTTATGTGGATCCTTTCCCCTAGGAGAGAGGTGCTACAAAGCTGTCCTTGGAAGAGCCCTGACATCGGGGACTCGCTGGGCTGGGCAGGGTCCCTGGGCTGAGACATGTCCCCCTCCTTGGTGCCCATGCAGCCCCCTGAAGCTGGGACTCACCTCCACCTCACATTCATACTCGGAGGCATCGAGCAGAGTCACTCTGCAGAGGGCACTCTTCACTTTCTTGGTGGTTTTCTGGGGTGACTTCTGGGTCTTGCTGGGGGTTGTTTTGTCAGAGAGCCCATCAGTCTCACTGTAGTCCTTCTCCTCCATCTCTGTTCCCTGGAGAAGGGAGACGCGCAGGGTTACTGGCACCACTGCCAGGATGGACAGGCAGACAGATAGGGAAAGCCCTCCAAGAGCAGGCAGAAGAGGGCAGCTGATGGGGGCTGACGACCCCCTGCCCTGGCCAGCAGCCGCAGCAGTGCCATTTCCAGCACAGTCAGTGCTTGAGGCTGCCATGCTGCTCCTTCTGCCCGTCCTGCCTGCAGGGACCTGTGCAGGAAGCTGGGAGGCAGCCGGCAGAGCCCACCCTCATCCCCTCCGGGATGTTCCCCCAGGGCTGACAGCACAGGGGAGGTGCCCACCTCACTGGGCTCCCTGCAGCCCCCACGCTGCAGCAAGGACATGGCGATGGGCAGTAGAGAGTGGTGGCACGTTCCCTTCCTCCGCTGCGCCCTCCTCTCTGCCACATTTCACAGCACCCAGCTGTCACCCACTCACCGGCTCCATGTTTCGGGCATCGGACTGTGCCCCGGGCTTCTCATTGCCCTCGGCGGGGCTGGCTGCGGCGGTGGGGCCCTGCGCGGCTGCCTCCAGCTGCTGCTGCGGAGCCTCCTCCTGCACGTTCTTCACCTCCAAACCGGGGCCCGTCTCCGTGGTCATGGCCGCTGGTCACCTTGCTCTGCCCCCGCCAACCACAAGGAGAGACAGGAGGTGTCACCCAGGCATGCAGGGATGGAGGATGCTGGCAAGGCAGCCCGGGATGCCCTGGCCACAGGGGCAGGGGACCTGCCCAGCCCTGCCCTGCTGCCAGGCGCCCGCTCCCCCTCCGTGCCCAGAGCTGGCTTTGCAAACGGCCGGTGGCAGCAGCACAGGACATCAGGATTTCGTACTTAGTTGAGCCAGAGAAGAAGAGCCAGTGGTGTGGGGAAGGACACCAGTGGCAGGGACCCCCCATCATCACGCCCCAACTCTGCACTCACAGCAGGGAGTGGGGCTGGCCATAACCCCCTGCTCCCCCCAGCCCTGGGGTCTTCGGTACCTTCACTAGTATTTTTCACGAATGGGAGGGCTGATCCTGGGAGGAAAAAACGGGCTGTGAGTCAAGGTAAAGGCTGCACTGAGACAGGAAATTGCAGACACGAACGACTCCACATATTGCATCCGGGATGGCTGGGGTTTTTTCCCCTCTGGACTTCCCAGCAGCAGCAGCACACTGGGTTCCCACGGCTGGCGTGGCCGGACCCTGTGTGGTGGTGGGACAAAACCTGCCTCTGGCTCCAGCTGCTTGTCCCATGCAAGATGCAAAAATAAACTTGGGGCCAGGCACAGGGGAGGTGAAGGCACTTTCCGTGCTGGGGTGCTCAGAAACATGTTTCCTGCAACCTTTAAGTTTTTGAAACTTTTATGCAAATACAGCGTGGGGCTGGTGACGGCTCCTGGGATGGTCCATGTGCATGCAGGTCATCAAGCGCCCTTTGTGACCATCACCCATCTGCCACTCGGGCTGCTCAGGCCCCACCAGCTCCCCAGACCATGTCCAGCTGTGCAGGACCAGCTGGGATCACCGCCATCAGCGTGCCTGAGGGCTGTGACTGGATGAGCTGGCTCAACCAGCAACATCTGTCCAAGGTCACATCACCCACCTTGCCCACACAGCAGCCACAGGAGCAGCCCTGAGTAGTGCCTGCAACACCAGAAAAACTGCACTTTTTTGGAGTGTGGAAGCCCATATGGGATATTTCTGGTCCCTGTTTCTGGAATGACAGCCCACATGGCACAGGCAGGGAGCCAGCTCCTCCCTGAGCTGCCAAACCCCAGGCTTTGCCCCAGGCCCAGCAGCATTAATACAGGGATGAGGTCTCAGAACAGCTCCAGGTCACAAACTCTGCCACCCTGGGGCTCGAGGAGTTACTTGGTGACATGACATCCCACCACCATCACCTCCTGTAAGTCCCAACTACCTAAATGCTGTTCTAGCAAGTATGGGAGAGCAAGACTCCAGCCAAGACCATGACCTAAGTCAGGCAGGGAAAGGCAACTTTTGCTGCCACCCACAAACTTACTGACTACAAAGAGAACATCTCACACTGTAGCTCTTGTCCCACTTCTGCCTTTCAGGTGCCCTCAGCCCAATGGGGAGATGTGAAACCTTACCCAGAATAACTGCTAAAACGGGCTCCCAGGGCGGAAAGGGACAGACAGGAGGCAAGGGGGTGGCACTGGTCAGCCTGCACTCCCACAGCCGGGCTCAGCCTGCCCCAGAGCTGCTGCGGCCGTGCTGGCTGTGCTGGCCATGCAGCCGCCGCGGAGGGACTTGGCTCACACGAGAAGAGCCAGGACTTCACCCCCTGCCCCAGGGCCGTGCTCTCCTGGCCAGAACAGGCAGGACAACCTGCCACCAGCCCCTGAGAAACATCAGCTCAGCTTCTCCTAACAGACACCAGTGCCTGGCCAAGAGCATGAGAAGATTTCAAAGGTCACCAGCAGTTTATTTTTTCGGCAGAGGAAACGGGGCTGCTGTTTTTCCACTGCAAATTCAAGCAGTTGCCAGCTCCCAGCTCCAGTCCCTGCGTGGATCATTCTCAACCGCTTCCATTTGGTTCTCAGCGTGTGAATTTTTTAATCGATGTGAAACCTCTGAAATGACAACCATCACTTTGGGCCAAAACTGCTGCATTTTTTACTTGAGGTTTCTAAGCATTCTTCCAAACTATTTTTTCCCTGCACCAGCAAACACTGATCCCTGAGGAAATTATGGGGGCTGTTTAAGGGTAGCAAGCTGGGAATTCATCCTGCCCTTCCCAGACAGCCCTAGTTTTGCATATTAAGCTCCAGCTCAAACCTTCTGACAGTGGGCAAGGAGTCCAATGCAGGGACCCTAAACATCCAGCTGAAGCTGATGGCAGCATGATGCAGAGGTGGCAGAGCCCTGGCAAAGGGGCCTGGCAAGCCCCCAGGGACCATCTCCCTGCTCCCATTGTGGCCTGGCTTCTCTGCCACCCTGCTTTGGGATCCTGGCCACTGCCCCTTTTCCCTGGACCCAGCACAACTTGGCCCCGCCGCACACCAGGGATTGACTTTCCTGTAGCACTCAAGAGCTTCAAAAGCAGAAGATGCTTATGTGGGAGCATCTCTGCCTTAAGCAGGAACCACCCCGATTTAAAGGCAGAAAGCACGCTTTCAGACAGCATGAAGCTGGTCACGCGGCACTTTCTGGATGCAAAATGCAGCTTCTGCTGCCCCACCTCACAGGACAGCCCCTACAGAGACCCCGAGGTGGGGGGCCATGGGTTGAAAAAGGACATGGGTGCCAGCATGCTGCCAAAGGGACAGTTTAACTGACATATTTCCCATCACAAATCTTTAGCAGAGGTTGAGACCACAGCTGCAGCAAACTTGACCAAGACCAGTGGAAATGCTGTCCCAAATAATCTGATTTGTTTCTGTTATTAACCACAGCAGGGGCAGGACTCAATCCTGCAGGGCAGGCAGCCTACCCGGGCCACCCCAGCCCTTCCCCAGCACCTGGCCTTGCTCACACACGTTCCCTGCGAGCTCCTGCGCCGAGGCCGGCAGCTGCCCGGGCAGTGGTGGCAGAGGTGCCCGAGGTGCCCGGAGCCTTCCCCAGCAGGGCGCTGGCCAGGGGGGCTCCTCTGCACCTGCAGCCCCTGGTGCCCAGAGCGAAGCACAAGCCTGGTTTATAGCAAGGGGTGGCTCGCTTCTGCTGCAGCCAGACCCAAACCGGGCTGGGGGCACCTCCTCAGGGCAAACACCAGGAGAAACGGCTGGAGCCAGCCGGAGCTCCGGGCTACCAAAACAGGCGCGTGGGAACGGTGACTGCAAAAAAAGCCTTAGCAGGATCACAAGTAGACCTGCTTGTCATGCCAACAATCTCCACCCATCATCTCCCTGCCTGCTCCTCCCTCCCTTGGTGTTTTCCTCTTCTCCCCTTTCAAGTTGGAGTGTGGATTCACGGCTTTCCCAGACGCTCTGCCCCCGCACTTCCCCAGCATATCCTGGCTCCAGCCTCCACAGCGCTCCCCCCAGAGCCTTTCCCTTCCCTGCCACCTGCAAACAGGGTTTCGCCCAAGCTTGCTTTCCCCTTCCCCCTGCCCATTCACTCCCTATTGCTGGGCTGTTTTCAAGGCTGAGCATCCCCCCTTCTCGCCTGGGCTCTGCTTTCCCCCGTTGCTCCCTGCGCTTCTGAAGCATCACGGACACGGGCAGGCACGTCTCTGTCCACAGCCCCATGCTGAGTGCCCAAACAGGTCTCCACAAGCTCCAGCGCAACTGGGGTGCACAGAGCTGGGTAGCAACGAAGCACCCTCCTCCCTTGCCACTGCGTTTGGCAGCTGCTGAGGGTCCGAGGGTGGCTGATCCTGGCAGCAAAGCCCACCACCACACTGCAGGACAGGCAGCTGCCGTGGAGAGAGCCAGAGATGGGGAGCAAGCGGGGCACAGGCAGGTGACAGTGGCTGCGTGACACTGGGCAGGGGGTCCAGGTACTTGCCAGCCCCCAAGAACAATGGAGGAGCTCACCAGGGCCGCAGCACCCAGCACCCCTGCCATGGAGCAGAGGCTGAGCTGGCAAGGGATGGGCAGGATGAGTGCACAGGCACCACAAGCAGTGCCTTCCAGCCATCCTTGAAACACAGAGGAGTCCCAGCAGGGAGTCCTGGGTATCCTCCAGGGACACATACAAAGTGAACAGGGAGAGCGGTCCCCAAAGCCCCAGCAACATGCGGCAACCCTAAGCCCCACTGCCACCCAGTCCTCACCCCCTGGCACTGGGGGACATGCAAATCCCCAAACCGCTCCGCAGTGCAGCAGGCAGCCCGGAGAGCAACCCTGCGCTGTTCTGCAGCAAGGCCAAAAAACCATATGAGCTGCCCTGTTTATGGTGAGGGGGGTGGGGGGAGGGAGGCATCAAAAACACAGGGTGTCCCCAGCTCCTGGAGACTGCACACTGCTCCTCACATTGCACTGGCAGGGGCAGAGATATGCACTGCCTCGAACCGTTCCCCAGCTGGAAAAGTGCCCTGTTCCCCTCACCCGAGCTCCAGAACCCACATCCCACCCAGGATGGTGCTCCCCATGCTGGGCACCCGCTGCTGGCTAAAGTCCAGAGCATTCCATGGGCAGTCAGCCGCACCGCAGAGCATCCCGCGTAACTGCCTTTCCTGTGGCGGTGCCAGCCCTACCTTGGTGCCAGCTTCCCATGCCTCCAGCGCAGCTCACTGCTGCCAGGCTGCTGCCGCGTCCGAGGCAGCGCTTTCTGCAGAGCTGTCTCTTCCCCAGCCCCAACACCCCCGCACAGTGATTGATGTGTACCGCAGCCGCAGCCGAGCTGGGAACTGGGCTGCCTTCCCATCCCACTGCTGGGCTCCCCCCTCGCCAGGAGCTCTGTGCCCGCACCGCAGCCCCTTGGCATGGTGGGAGGGTCCCACGTGGATGCTGGTGCCAGTCCCATCCGCCCCCCTGGCTTGCAAACACCTGACTCATCCCAGGCCAGGCACCAGAGAGCTGGCACAGGCTGTAGTCCTGCCAGGATCCTTCCCCATGCACACACCGGCAGGGAAGGAGAGCTTAGCTCCTGCACTGGCTGCTTGGCAGGGAGCTGGACCCGCTACATGTCTTCATCCCAAGTTAATCCGGCACTTCCCTGCATCACCCTCCCCCCCCCATCCCTTACATGGGTCCTGGGGCAGCAAACACTGCACTGCCTCCAAAACACGTACCCAAGCACCCCACTTGCACGAGTCAGCTTGGAGATGTACCAGCAGCGAGAGCTGAACAGAAGCTCTTTCATCCCGCCCGTACACACTGAAGTGCAGAGCGTGACACCCGGCACATCCCTGCCTGCAGGGCACGTGGCTCCTTGCCCCGCCCCCAGGAGGGACATCACCACAGAGCAAGCACTGGGGCCTGGAACCACTCCATAGAGGTGCCTCGCACCCCTGCAACGCAACAGCACGAAGCGCCGCCAAGTGCAGTGCTGACACCGCTGCAGCAGAGGCCGGATCCTGCCTTCAGTGGGCGAGGGAAGCCCCAGTGCACAGGCAGGGGGACAGGCAGAGCAGCCACCATGGCACATCCCCGAGCACCCACAACTGCAAAACCTCCATGTCCAGAGCCACTGCATGAACAAGGAGGAGGAGACAGAGCAGGGGGAAGAGCCAGCCCAGAGCCGAGAGAGGAGGCGAAAAACAGACAGGAAAAGGAGGGGGAAAGGGAGAGAGAGCGGCAGACAAAGACCAGAGACCCAAGCCATGCCTCAGGTTGGACCTGACACGTGATGGGAAAAAAACTCATTTATCATGTTGTGCACAGCCCCCAGCTCAGCCAGACCCCCCGGCCCTGGGGAGCGCTGCCCGGCAGGAGGGAGGCACAGCATGCCTGACAGCCTTTCCAACACTCCACTTGAACCACTCGTCCCTGCCACGTCTGCCCAGCTTGGTACTCACACAAGCAAAAAGGAGTTCAGCACCTACCTTGGAGGTTCACACAGGCCGAAGCAAGTGCTGGAGGGGCTGTTATTAGAGTATTTGTGGGTTTTAACCCAATCCTCTGCTTACAGGATGCCTGTTTCATGTCTTTTGAATGCCTAAAGGCACCTGTGTCTCTCCCCATCTGACCCTCTCCCAACCACGAGGAACTTATGTCCAGGAGAAGGGAACAACAGCATCCCTGTGGCTGTACAGCCACAAACCACATCCCCACCAGTGATGAGACTGAAGCAGGATCAGGGCCCTAAGAAACCCCAGAGCATCACCAAATAACACTGAATAACAAGAGCACGGGCAGCACGGCCCCCTGTCCATCTCTGGGATCAACATCCCACTAAGAAGCTGGGCTGGGGGCACTGACCCACTGGACGAGGCCAGCTCTGCTGGGCAGCGCCTGCAGCCAGGGCAGGAACAACCCTGGAGCAGCCCATCTGCTGGTGAAGACCTGCAGCTCCAACGAGGAGCAGGAGGGCAGAGGAGGAGGAACCCTCCCCTGTGCAGGGAGATATCCGCCCCCCCCGCTGCTGCCCAGAGGGATGTACACCTTCTGCGGGTGCCCAGGCACAGGAGAAAGAGCTTTTTAGCTTTTTCCAAGGCAAGGATAGTTCTGAGCCCTTGGAGATGTTCAAGCCTTGCAGGCAATTATCAAAGATAAGAGACAAACGTTTTAAAGGCCAGAAGGGACGGAAGAGGGATAACAGAGGGTGGGGAGAAGAAAAAGCAAGTCTGCTCAGAGGCGCGGCAGGGTGGGGAGCAGCACACAGGCTTCCTTCATCAGCTCTGACCTTCCACACAGAGGACACCATGGGACAGTGGGACACAGCAGGGACTCAGGTCACATGGGCAGATCTGGGGCTACTGCAGAGAAAAAAAAAATGGTGCCAAGGAGAAGGTACTTGGTCCTGCCCCAGGACTGCAACTGCACTGTGTGGTGCACCCCAACCCAAGCCAGACCCCCGCTAGTGCTGCCCACAGCGGGGTCCTGCCACCTCCCACCACCCCCGAGGGCAGGACACGCTGCACCATGCCCCTGGTCCTGCGGGGCTGTGCAGTGCCCTGCTTGCCAGGCAAGCCTCCAGGGGCTCGCTCCCGCCTGTCCTCACATTTTCCAGTTTACCTGGGAAAGTGCTCCAGCATCCAGGGTCCCCAGAGATGCCCCTAGGCACACCCGGACCTGATGCAAAGCTTGCCAGGAGATGTGCTGGCCGGATCTGGGGCTCTGGCAGGCAGACATTGGGGGGAGCACCCCACTTCACTGGACTGGGGCTTGGCTGCGCAGGGTAAGCCTCAAGGGCAAGGAGGAAAGAGGCCCCCAGCCCTCCCCACCTGCCACAGAGACGACAGGGAGGGGACAGGCCACGCCATGCCACCAAGCCTGGTGGAGCAGAAGCATAGCTGCCCCAGCCCCTGGCACTGCCCCACACCCACCTTCACAAGTCCCACATGCTCCCGGCCCCGCTCTCCTCTCCCATCGGCTCCCCCACCAGGTCACATCCTCCAGGCACTGGGATGCCACCTCCCCCCAGCACTGCTCTGGCTTCATGGCAGCATGACATGAGAAGTGCCTGCACACCAGCCAGCCAGTTCTTGGGAACAGATTCCCTCCTGCTTAATATCCTTTTTCCATCCCCTGTCTGTCTTTCAGCAGCAATTAGCTCTGCCCAGGCTGCTTTCCCTGCCTGTTTTATATTCAGAACATATACATAACATATATATAATATACATTAATGCAGTGTTATCACCACACAGTCAAATGCACCATGCACAATCACTTCAGAAGGTCTGAGTCCCAGAGCCACCATGACACTGGTTGCCAGCTGTGCCCACAGCGACCAGCACTGCAGTGTCCGCCCTACATCCGAGTCCTAAAATATATGTGCGGCATAGCTGGATTCCAGCTGCTGTGGGGAAAACGGTAACTTGGAAATTTCCATGCTCTGAAGCATTTCAGATACGTGAAAGGACCAACAAGGTGTCAAAGGAGCTTGAAGGAGTCACAGGGCTGAGCAGGAGCCAGAAATAGCAACCAGGAGCCTGGGTTCGGCTGCGCTGGGAAGGTCCATGGCGTGGGCAGCCAGACACGCCCCCCCCATCAGAAAACAACCTTCAAATAGGTGCCTCAGTGGAGATGGATGGCAAGAGGTTCACAGCCTTGCACAACCTTCCTTTCCCAGCTCTGACTCTGCTTTGCTAAGAAAATACTTCACTAGTCTCACTTCAATACATATTTGCAAGCAACAGCATTTGCGTCCCCGCAGAGCTGGGGAGAATCCGTCCTTTGGCATTGGAGCGCTCAGACACTACAGACACCCAAACCAGGGACAAATGGAAAAATCCTCAATGACTTGCAAAATACAACCAAAAAAACCACTGACATCAGGCTCCAGCTTGCTGCAGGGCACCTGGTCTGCAAAAATCCTTCAGAAGGAAATGAGAGGCTGGAAAGCACCGGCCTGGACACGTGCGCACTGAGGATGCAGTACTTCAGCCTCCAACCCAGCTGTGAGCTACAGCATCCAGGATGGGGCCGAGCCTCCTGCGAGGATTACACCCATGGGCAGTTCTGACAATTTACATCTCAGGCTGCGGGTATCCGAGCCCAGAAAGGACCTGGAAAGATACCCAAATATTTTTGAAGCATAACAACAGTACTTGTCCATTATCCTTGAGTTGGTTCAGAATAGCCCAACGGACTTAGAGTTATGCCAGATGTCCCTTTTCCTGGTGGGAGGCACGTGACCCCAACTTTTAACCTGAATTACAGAAACACCTGCTCAGCAAGGAGCCCCGCAGTGCGGTTTGCAGGGACCAGAGATGCATCCCCATGCAGGCACAGGGAGGAGAGAGGTCATCTCATCCTCCCCACTAGCTCGCAGGAGGGCAGGAGCTGCCTGTGACCAAAGCAGCACGCCAGGAGGTCCAGCCAACAGGGGACTGTGCTCTCAGGTTAGGACAATGATGGCTGGATGCAGCCACCAGCTTGCCAAGGTGCCAGGGCACCAATCTCTGTGCCCCAGCTGCTGCCAGGGAGGGGACTGAACGGTGGAGCTCCCTTTGCAGGCAGAGCACAATCTCTCTCCATCTCGGTGCTGGTGTACCTCGCAGCCAGGCTTGGGAAACGCTGATAAGATGAGAGAAAACATCTTCTCTCCCTACTCTTGCACTGCTCTCCTTCCAGACAATTAATTTTAGCCCTGCACCAGCCCGTGGCTGTCTTGCAGTGCTGCTGTGAATCATCGGCAGCGAAACGCTGACTCACAGAGGTGACGCTCTGGATGCAACTGACGTGGGAGCCCTGGTCCCCGCAGCCCCCCACGAGCCCGCTCCTGGCAGCCCTCTTCCAGGTCCCCACACCGCCTCCACAAGCCCCAGGGGGCCGCACCAGCCCTCCACCCCAGCAGGAGATGATGCTTCAAGAGGTCATTTAATCCCACCTGGCTCAAGGCAGGGAGCAGCTCTATCCACATCGGCCCCACAAGCCTTTCATAGTCTCCTGTGGTGGAAACTCCTGCACTACGGCCTGGGCCAGGGCTTTACCCTCATCACATCAGAAAGGTATTCTCCAGCATCTCATCAAACCTCCCTCCCTGTAGTTTTGGGCTGTGGTTGTCCTTGTCCCGAGGAGCCAGGGCAGAGCTCCTTCTGCCTTTCCACTACATCAAGCTCTGCAGCTCCCCACTGTCCCCAGGCTACAGCAACCCCTCCATGGGAGCAGCCCCACAGAGAGCCACTGGCAGCAGCTCAGCCCTGCATGGAGGAGAAGGCAACGCCGGTGGTAGCTCGCTCAGCCCAGGGACAGCAACAACCTGTAGCCACCATTCAACCAGCAGGACCTGCGTCCACCCCGTTCTCAGGTCCATCAGATTCCAGCCTTGGCCCTTCCCAGAGGCCATCTGGAGACCCTCAGAGAGCAACAGGTCTACAGTGCCACTGAGCCAAGGCAGAGATCGCTGCCCAGGGAGGTCCCTGCAGGACCAGCCCCAGGAGCTCCTCTCTGTTCAACCCCGGAAGAGCAGAAAACAGCTGGCAGAGGCACGGGCAGCTGGGCACCGAGTGCTGCTGGGTCCAAACCAAAAGGACTTGAGTCCTGCTGTTGCCACCAGGGTCTTGGATGTGCCACGAAGGTCTAGTCCACATGCAGCTGGATGGACTTGGGGTTCACTTCTCATCTCTGGCTGGCTCCTGCAGATCCTTGTTAGCTGGGAGAGCAAGGCTTTGTGATCACAGCACTGAGGCTTGCCGTCTGGTGCGTAACCACAGCTTTCTAACCCCCTCATGCCCGCACAGTTGTCTTAAGCCCTCCCTCTACATTCCCTCCTCATGTCCCAATATTTTCTCTCTGTTCAGATCAGTCACACAGATGGATGTTTTAGCATCCAAGTCTTTTTCCAGACAATCACAATCTTCTGATGTTTTCCATCAATAGTAAAGCAGTTCCCCCCTTGCCTCACACCAAAGGCATCCTCCAGTTCCCAATGACTTGGCTCCTCCACCCAGCAAGCACTTAGACGTGCACACAACAGGCAGGACTAAAGCACGAGAGCACAGGCACTGCTCCCCACAGGCACCCTGTGCAGCAGGGCTCTATTACTGCAGAAGCAGCTGGGCACTGGGGTGCTGGGAGACACTTCTACTGCTCACCCATCCACCTCAACCAGTTCTCCCTGCAACCATGAGGTGCTTGCAGACATCACCCCTCCATCCATCCATGAGCCTTGCATCACATGTGCAATCATGGCATTGCATACAGGCATGGTCTCACAGCCACGCTGCCCGTAACTCACCCCTTTGCCATCACACCCCCTCCAGGCCTGCTCCCTCCCACCCGCGTGCCAAGAGCATTTGGAAAGGAAACATCAGACCAACACAGCACGACGTTCTCCTGCCCAGCAGGATGGTGTGAGCTCAAGTAGGTCATTCTAGGAACACGAAGGATAGTGTGAGCATTCCCTCTTCGCCCCAGCCTGTGAGCAGACCTCACACTGGCCCAGCCGAGCTCTTCTGCACTGTCCTGCTCACTGGACCAAGGCTGGCCCACCACACAACCACACAGCACCAGGACCCAGCCCTGCCACAGCTCCTGCCTTCAGGCAGGGAAGACCAATGAGGTTTGAACCAGCTGGCTGCAGAGATCACCACCAACTGACCACAACAGACTGCTCCCAGCAGCTCCCGCCGCTCCAGCAGAGGTGACTGGTCCAGCCCAGAGCCTGCTCGGTGATGGAGGGCAGAAGATCTCACTGAGGCTGGCTGGACCTGTCCCTTCCTGAAGACAGGACCAAGCCTGTCTTCTCAGCAGGCTTTAAATCAATGCAGGGCTTTGATGGCTACTGCAGGCACCTTTGTCAGGAGAGGTGGTTGCCTTCCAGCCCCAGGCAAGCCTGGCAAGCTTGGGCTGTTGAGCTGGTGTGCCCTGCAACCACTGACCTGATCTGCAGTTCCAGAGGGATGCTGAGCTGGGGAAAAGGAGTCAAACCCAGGGCTGAAGCAGCTGCTGAGCACCATGATGAGACACGGATGGTGGCTCTTCATCGACAGGGTACACGACAGCCAGGCTGGAGCTGCCAAGCAATGAACTGGGTCAAGCATGGAAAAATATGAGAGTAAACAACACCTGTGGCAACACACTCATGTGAGGGCAGTGATGCTGTATAGCACCTCCACAGGCCTTGGGATCCACCAGGGGGGGAGGAGCTCATGGCATGGGGCTCTCACCTCTCCGAATGGGGCTGGCAAAGCTGCTCTCCTGCAGCAAGCTCAGACTTAATTGACACGTGTTGAATCTGTGTTTGAGCAATTATAGATTTATATTATGTCAGCAGTTGTCAAGGCCTGGACATCTGCTCACTCATCATGCAGGAGCCAGGCAGCGTGGTGACATCTGACCCCAGAGCAGGATGCTGGGCTTTTGCTAATACAGCTGACAGGCAGAAAAGTGCCTCCCCCACCACAAATCACACTGTCCTCCACTGGCATGGCCCCGGGGAGGTGGGCAGTAACCTGCTTTAGGGTTAAAGCAGGAGCCTGAGCTTACTTCACCAAACTACACGCTGGGGGCTGGGCTCAGCTCCCCTGCAGCTCCAAAGGCATTGTGCTATGGGTCAAAAATGAATCATGAGAAAGCTGGGGGGGGGGGGAGTTAAAAAGCCACCGAGTTCACAGGGAGAAGGCAGGGCTGTCCCCCAAGTCAGCCAAGTTAGGCACCGATGGCAACTCACTGCCTCCCCAGCTCCGCTGCCAGTGTCGAGAGCAGCCAGGGCAGAGTCCATTCCAAGAGACCAAACCTTCCCCCCAGCACGCTACCTCTGTGCTTTGGCCCCAACCATTTTGACACCAGGAAAAACCAGGGAAGAGGAGCATGACCTCTGCTGCATCCCTGGCAGGGGCACAGGACAGGCCTGAAGCACCACCTCCTCCAAGCCTGCCAGGATGCAAAGGCAGCATGTCCTCTCCCTGCTGCCCTGCTCCTGCCACACACGGCACCACGTGGTTGTTTTCCAAGACCTGGGCAATTTCAGGCCATTTTAAACAAGGTTTCACTCCTACCCTTTTGAGTGACACCTCCCAGCTGAATAAATAAGTTCAGGAATAAATTGCTGTGACCCCTTGCAGCAGACAGCTCAGCTCAGAAAGCCAAGAAACACCTTCCACACAACTTCATTAACACGCAAATGAAGCTTTCTCAACCGGTGGGTCAGGAGAGCAGTGATTCAGCCCTTGCAAAAATAACCCTGTACTTCTCCAGATGAAAGTGCAGCCCAGACACCACCCATCACCGAGATGAAAGAGCTGGCACAGACCACAACCCCCAGCCACCCCTAGTCCCCATCCCTGCTCCCAGAGTCCCCTGTGAGCACGTGGGATGGGACCAGCACCACCAGCCATGGCATGCCGTGTGCCATCGCTGAGCCCAGCTGGACACCACAGCATCATCTTCTTGGCAGACCACAACCCACCCACTTAGCAACACTGGGGACTTCTTTGCTTTCCGTGGCACCTAAGGGTCCCTCCGGTCTCACCTGTTTTCCCCTCCAAAAGCCAAGTCCAGTCGATGCCCTCAGCCACGCCAGGGCCCTGCCTGCCCCTGCCCAGTCCAGGGCAGCCCCTCAGCCTTCGGAGGTGCCAAAGGGCTGATGCTATTCCAGAGCCCTCCAATTTCAGCCTGACTCCCTCACACTTCAGCTCCCTCCCCCTGATGACAGCTACTCGGAGCACAAGCAGAAATGCCTGTGTGCCACCAACCAGCTGAAAACGAGCCCCTGCTCCCAGGCAGAGCCACTGCTGCTGCTCCCCAGGAGCCATCCCTGCCGGCCACCCACCCCAAGGCATCCGCGAAGCAGCTCAGCAGGCAGGTGCAGGCAGGCAGGCAGCACTGCCTCCTCAGGAAGGGAGCCTGGCAGCAAGGCTGCACCCTGCCAGCACCGCCGCTGGCTCTCAGGGACAGGAGCATGTCTCGGCAGGGAACAGCTTGCCAGTCCCCTCCCTGACCGCGACGGCCACATGGCCATGCAGCACCTTCATGCTGGTACAGCCACACCAGCCCACAGGCTTACAGGGACCCCAAAGCACAGGCTCCCAGCGGCAGGGTGGCAGCTCAGCCACTCCGGAGCAAAGGGCGCATCGAGGACAGACCCTCACACCAGGATCCAGCAGCAAACCAGGCAGACCCTGTGCCAGAAACCACACAGCCACCAGAACCCTGCCCCGCACCACCCTCCACTGGCTGCCCGCACCCTGCCCGCTGCTCCAGGCAAAGCCAAAGGCTGCTCGGCTTGTCCCTCTCGCACTGCAGGCAGCTCTGTAAAGCCAGGAATGTGCCTCTTCCAGGCAAACACATACCTTTTAAAAGGCATGCTTGCACTGTCAGCAGAGCTCAGAGCACACTAGCAGTGGGGAGACAGATTTATGACATGATGGTGCACCCAGGGCATTCAGCTCTTCCGGCAAAGTTCCAGCAAGAAGCACTGGCTGCGGGCAGGAATATTACTGGAGAGGGCAGGGAGAAAGCAGGTGGGTTAACATGCAGCACACATCCTCCAATGCACACGGTGGACCAGCACTGTGGGTGCGCTGAAGGGTTTAAGCCACCACCCAAAGCAACCTCCCCATCCTCCAGCCCCTGAGCAGTCATTGGCACAGCTCCATCCCACGCTGCAGGATGTCATTTGACCCAAAGACTTTCCAACACCAGGCTTCAGGAAGGTCATAAAGAAAAGGGACCCAGGCAGAGTTACAGTCGCCTCAAGGAACACCCCTGAGTAGGGACACCTGAACAGTACAGCCACCGACATGTCCCCTAAGCCTTTCTGTACCACCCAGCCTTGCCGTACCGCCCTGACTGCCCCTGTCTCCCTGCAGCCACCACCTAAGGAGGACCGAAGGCACCCAGGCTCCACTGGGACAACTGTCTCAGAGGCAAAACATACTCCCCCAGCATTTCGCAGCCAGCCCACCCTGCATCCACAGTCCCCAGCCCAGCCAAGGAGCTGCATGTGAGCCAGGGGGTGCAGGAGTCCTGGGCTCCCCACTTTTTGCCTTGCTTCAGTGCCAAATGGCAGAACCAGGCAGGGAAGCAGCACTGAGGTAGAAGCCCCAAACAAGAGGGTCAACAGAGTTTCAAGACAACCTCCTTCCCCAGGGTGCTGGTGTCAGTCATCTTGGGCAGAGGAACCCCAAACCAGGGTTCAGCAATTCCCAGAGACGCGCTGGGGTGCCCCAGGACAGGGTGGTGCAGGCAGGGCTGCGCTGCCTGGGGATGGAGGGGCAATGCCAGAGCAGACAGGCAGCAACACAGGCAGAGGTGCTGGGGATGGTACACAGAAAGCTCCACCTCTGCCAGTTGCTTAGCGACCAGCATCCCTCAGGAGCTACCTCACCTGCGTGTCCCTGGCAGCGCCAGCTCTGCTGGAATGGCTCTGGCAGCAGTGGTGAGACCAGAAACCTCCACCTGGTACCCACCAGCGTCCCCCCTTCCAGCTGAAGCACAAGGGTCTGGCCATGCCAGGCACATGCACTGCAGCAGTCTGTCTGTGCACCCCACCAGCCCCCCCATCTCAGCCCGAAGCCCTGCCTCAGAGCCACGGCCTACAGGAAAGGGAGCAGCACTTTTACATGAGACAGACCCACCTCAAGTCCAGCTGCTGCCTCTGGAAGCTGACAAATCCTAGATAGGGAAAGGAAAAGGATAAATGGAAACCATTTCGTGCCGTCTGAGGCCATCTCAAGCAGTTAGCCTGGCTGACCAGGAACGAGCATCTCCCACAGCACCACACAACCTGCCTTCCCAGGGACACCGGTGTGCCTGAGCCCACCCCGCCCCTGGCCCAGCATCAGCCCTCACAGCTTGGCTCTCCCCTAGCTAGTCCCCAAGCTGCAAAGGGTAAGTCACAAGCCTCAGCGTCACTGTTGCTTCCCAACCGATGAGGCAAATGTACTTGGGAAAAATCCCTCCAAACACCTCAAAACTCCTTTGCAGGGAAGAAAAAGCTTCAGGTTCACAGGAAGAAAAGCAGCAGATCAGTAAGTGAAACAGGCAGGAGCTGGAGCTCACAGAAGAAAATTGTTCTTGCAGCACCTTTTTGAACACTGCCTGCAGTTTATGCTGCTGTTCATCTCACTTCTGAGTGAAGACAGATTAGCTGGCTGGAAAGAGGAGGAAATTGCTATCCTAACCATGGAAAATCAAAACCGGAAAATAGACTTTCTGGGGCTTCCTTAAACTATCCCTGGCACTGGTGCTCTAGCAGAGGTCCAACCTCAAGAGCAAACCAAGCTTCTCCTTTGACTCGGCACCTGAAAAGCTGATTAATCATCAGCGCTGCAAGAAATTGACGTGACAACAAGCACACTGCCCCAAAGTCTCGTTAAAAAAGCTGGGGGGCTTCCACGAGCTTTCAACCCTGCAGTAACAGCCTCCTTGCAGCTGGGTAATGGTTGCCAGCCTGCAGCAGCCAAAGGCCTCGGGCATTAAAGTTGCCCAAAATACTGGCAGTTGGGTCTCCACAGGTTGCTCTCCCAAAGGCCCCCACCCTCCCTTGCACCCCCACCCAGGGCCATGCCAGGGGGCAGGGGAGATGCTACTGGCTGACGTGGCCCAGCATCCCATGCCCAGCTTGCTCACCAGCATCATCAAAACCAAAGGTGTTTCAGTGAACAGAGTAGCTTAGCTGGGTTGCTCTTTGGGGTTTTAAGATATGGCAAGGCGATGCAACAAAATGACTACTATAGGTTTTCTTGAAACAAATTAAAAAAAACATTCTTCTTCAAAGGAAGGTTTAATAAGGCACAGAGGACTGGTCAAAGGCATCAGCAAGGCCAGGGTAGCAACCAGGAGCCGCAGGAGGCTGGTCGGCTGAGCTCCACACCGTGTTCCCCCCATGCTCCCCCGTGCACGACGGCAGCTGGCTGCTACCGGAGACCCAGCCACTGACACCTCTCCAAGCGCTGCCTTGATCTGCTCCCCAGAATACAAACAACGCCACCACTTGGGATTTATTCCATTTGATTTGTATTATTTTCAAATACGAAGTTTAAAATTCCCTTCTCCCTCCCCCCCACTCAACTGTGAGTGGAAGCCTGCCTCAGCCCCCTCGGGTGCGGGCAGGTCTCTGCCAGCTGCAGGCAGCTGGGTGGGTGCAGGTCTGCTCCTGCTGCCTGGGCTCACTGCCCACGCTGCGCCTGCTGTGCCTGCAGACCCCGCAGGTATCCAGCCCAGGTATAACACCAAGTTTGCCACTTCGTTTTAACCCTTTTCATCCCTGGCACTGCTCCTCCACTTCCACGCAACCAGATGCCAACCCTGTCAGAGGGGTGGCAGGAACCAGAGTCATTTAGATGACGCACAGATATAACCCTGACAAACAGCTGTGCAAACCCATGTCAGGGTCAAAATTGAGAGAGATGCACAGAGACCCCCAGCTCCCACTGCGGAACTCCTCCAGCCTGGTGTTCCTCCATCCAGCATCCTCCAGACCTCACCCCAGGAGGGACCCACTACGCCAGCTGGCCTCCCAGGCAGGAGGCAGACATTTTCTGGTAAGCAAATAATGCCGGGTTTTGCTTTCTTTCCCCCAGTCCTTCCATTTTACCTCTTGGACAATCGTGAGCAGTTGTTTTTCTCGGCTGTTTAACCTCTCTCCAGCTCCCAGAGGATGTATGCTTAGCACCTGCAGAAGCTCATCTGGCTTTGATGTGTCTCAAATTCTACCCCCAGGCAGGTGATGGGTATTCAGGGAACTTGGACAATTAAGCAACAACAGAAGGAAAGGCTGGAGAGGAAGTTTAAAAATAAATAAATAAATAAATAAATAAATAAATAAATAAAGGGGGGTGGGGGTGGTAAGCAAACCTGAAGGAAACCTCTCTTCCCCACCACACCCAAGGCAGAGCCCCAAGGTGGGCAGAGCCCATAATAACCACCAATGCCTCCTGCTCTAGTGCTTGGAGAGGAAGGTCCCAATCCAGGCACCCTGGACACAAACTCTGCTCCTGGCACAGGAGGGTGCTGCAGCCAGCCTGAACACAGGGAGCAGGGATCCCATCTCCGCAGCCAAGCTGGCACCCCCCCAGCACAACCCAAGAGAGAAATTTGTCTCCAGGAGGTCCTGGACACAAGCGGCTGGCAGAGGCAGCAGCACTCCCCAGCATACGGGTTGTGCCAAGCAGTCCTGGGCACAGGCTGCCACGGCTCCTGCCCTCCCAGCTACACTGGGACAGCCTCAGCCCGGACCAGGGATGCAAAGCCAGTGGCAGCTCCCAGGCACCTCTAGCAGCCCAGTCCTTCCCAGCCTGACCCCTCTGTCCTGCAGAGCCCAGCCTGGTAGCAGGGTGGCCGGGCATGGAGCAGTGACACCACGACTGCCGCAAGCACGAGGCTCCAGTGCTCGCACTGCAGCATCAGGGGAACAAGACAGAGAGGCTTCTCATACCTGGCAGCCATCCCTGACGGGTTTGCTGCTTCCCAGCATGGCCTCTGGACAGTAGGCAGGACCTTCCTTCTGGAAGAGAAGTCTAGACTTTCCAAGAGAAGGGGCTGCCAGTCTCAGTCACCACACGGATGAGACAAGCAATAGCAAAGACACCTGCCACCCCAGCCAGCCTCGCACCCCACACCAGCATCACCCCACAGGGGCCAGCACAAGGGACCCACTTAGAGATGGCCCTGGCGCATGGGTCCCTGATCCGTATCGGGCACACTCACGTTTGGCCAGCCCTTCCCAGCCTGCCCCAACTTGGGGCATCCATCCAGGGCACTGGTACAGCCACAGCCACCAGTAGCCACTGGTGTGGGGGCTCCATCGCCAGTGCCTCCCGGAACAAGGCAGCACACACTGACCGCTCAGCACTGCATCCCCTGCAACAGCATCAGGGACAGCCACTGGGGCTGTCACTGGTGGCAGCGAAGGGGTGAGACGGCAATCCGCCTGGCACAGTCGCAGCATCTGCCACGTCTGAA
The DNA here is from genome assembly GCF_023634155.1 of Falco peregrinus. NCBI lineage: Eukaryota > Metazoa > Chordata > Aves > Falconiformes > Falconidae > Falco > Falco peregrinus. The sequence goes on along the minus strand of NC_073729.1, from coordinate 37,878,042 downwards.
CATCTCCGTCTCCCCGGCAACCTGGGTACCAGTGCCTTCTTACTTGCAGCTTAGCAGTCTTGTACAGCAAAAGCCATGCTGAATCCGTAGCAGGATGACAGCAGCCCTCTCCTTTCCTTGCCCTCCTGCCTTTTCCATCCAAAATTTATCATTAAAACATAACCTTGTGGTGAGAACAAGCAGTAGCATGCCAGGGTCACAGGGAGTGCCAGCACTCCTGCTCATCCCACCAGCCACCACCACCATGGGGTTTACTGGGCACTGCTGGGCTTTTGGCTGGAGGGAAGTGGGACCTGTGCAGCAGCCACATGTGGAGTGACAGATGCGGTCTTAACGCTGGCTACCTTGAACGGCCTGGGCCATTACGTGCATGTGGGAGCAGGATGAGCATCCTCCAGGTGACACCAGTGGCAGGGAGACCCAGCCTCACCTTCCATCCAGCACATTTGGTGGCCTCAGAGGCTCCGAAAACTCCTCACCGCAGCACAAAGCTCCCACTGGTGCCCTGCCAGCTTCCCCATCACCAAGTGTTCTGCCTTCTTTTCAGGTGGGGAAGGACACAAGCCAAGATCTGAGTCGCAGGGCAGCACACAGCTCCATGAAGAACTGGCCCTTTCCCAGAGGTCCCTGAGCAATGTCACAGTAGAGGAAATATCAGCTGTGCTGAGGAGCCTATCAGCAGGCTGAGATGCCGTAAGCAGAGGCACGACAAGCCCCCAGTCCCCATGGAAGGGCCATTCCCTGAGGAGGCACCAAGAAGGCAGGCAAGCCCTGGCACCCCAGACCTGCACCCTGGATGGGGCTGAGCCTGGCAAGCTGCAACGAGGGGAGCAGACTGTGCCCCACAGAACCTGTTAGCCTCCCACTCAGCAGCTCTGAGCACCTGCTCTTGTAGCTGCTGAAGATGGGAAGTGGCCCAAACACTGTTTAACCCCTTCAGCAACAGGGAAGAAAGCCAAGAAAGGAAAATTGAAAGCTTCCATCCCAGACTAAAGGAGAGAGCACAAGGGCCGTGGGGGAGCCAGGCTGGAAGAAGCCCAAAGAGGTGCCACTACCTGCACCCATCTGTTGGAAGATGACGCCCTGGAACATACACATGCCAGGGTTGGGTGCTCTCCTGGACATGGTCCAACCTCTGCATTCACCCTTAGGAGCAAGTCCTGCAGATCCCTGCCCTGCGCCTGCTCAGGCGCTGCCTACAGCTTCCCATCCCTTGGTTCCTGCTGTGTCGACAAAGCTGCTGAAACACCAGTCCCAAGGGGCAAGTCCTCCTCCACAGGGATCTGAGAACAGACAGCTCTTCCTTTCCACCCAGGCCTGATGGTATCACCAGCTTAGAAAGGCAGGAGCCCATCCTAGCCTTTCACACCCTCATCCAGAATCAGTGGTGAGGGTAGTACATCGTGTGGGAACGGAGCGCGCTCTGCCACGCTGAGTCCTGCTGAGGACTTGGGCGAGCACACGGCCATCGGAGCAGCAAAGCTGCATCTTCCAAGGAAAGCCCCATCTCCTCTGCCCGAGCAGACAGTGCCACATGTCAAAGGTGGGGCAAGACCACAGCCCCAGCACAGCTTTCGGGCAGAGGGCTTGGAGATGGGTGGGTGTCCCAGCCCACCCCAGCTGTAACACAACACGGGGGAAGCCCAGCTCTTAACTGATATGATGCAGAAGAGGTTAAAAGCATCAGCCACAGTGAGCAGGGTGTCTGGCCAGAAGCCAGCCTTTCCCAAGCTGAGTTTAAGGGAACTGGCAACACTCACCAGCCTTCAGGGTGCGCGTTGCCACATACCACAAACCTGTTTGCACAGCCCAGGCCAAAGCAGCTGGGATGGCACAGCACGGAGTAAGCTTCATTGACCAAGGCATGTCTTGCAGTGAGGATGGGCCCCAAATCAAGAGGAAAGTGCACCAGCAGCCCTAAGCCAGGGCGGGGGGAGCAGGCACAGCACTGCCACTGAGCCAGCACCTGCCCTGCAGCAGCGCTGTGCCAGGGGCTGGCAGCGCTGCCTGCCCAGCCAGAGTCCCACTGCTGAGCAGGGTGAAGGGCAGGGGGGAAAGAACAGCTTCACCTTCCTAACTACTCCATAAAACTGTCAGCGTTTCTCAGGCAGAAGGTGATCTGTGCAGCATCCTGGACCAATTCTTATAATGAGCTAATCCTGCCCAGGGGTGCTGGGGAGGCACCTCAGCAGCTGCTCTGTGCTCATCTGTGCCTTGCAGCCATTGGAAACCACCTGCAAGCAGAGTTATGGGGCTAAACCATCTCAGTGCTGCATCCAGACAGTGCAGAGGGCTCTACCTGGGGGACGGGGCTGCCCTGCTGCAAAGCTGGCTGTGCCCTGCTGGCCCCTGCACATGTTTTTGGATGGGAAAGAGCTGCCCAGGAGGTGCTGTGGCCAAACAGAGCAGTCTGTCTGGTAGGGACCAGGCTCTCCAGGGAGACACCGGCACCACCAGCACTGCAGCCATCTCTCCCCTCCTACGCCAAGCTTCAAGCAGCCATGGCACCAGAGTGGAGCCTGGGGCTGGGCTGGTGGAGCAGATGGAGGGAGACTGAACCAAAGGCTGTTATGGCAACAGCCATAACTTTTGAACCCTCTTTGAACCCAGCTCAGGTAGCTGCAGATATGCCCTGTGGCTGACCACTGCAGAGCACCAGCAAGGCACCTCAGACACACACCAGAAGCAGGCAGGGGTGTTGCAAACCATGTGGACCACCCATCACCAAGGAACGCTCTTCCTCCACCAGTGACAATGAAGAGCAGCTCCTGTCCCTACTCCAGGTCACCCGCTGTCTCTGCAACAATCTCTGCTTGCAGACAAGAAGGTAGAGACCATGGGTTCAGCCGTCTTGCACTGGGATGTAGCAGCCAGGGGGGATCAGTTACCTTACATGCAAGAAGAACACAGGACCAAATGCCGTGGTAACCACAAGGCCAGGCTGTAAGCAGCGTGTTGGAAGAGGAGAGGAGCTTGAGTAGGTGAAGAGCACCTAGAGTAAGAGCAGCCACTGCTAGCAGCCCAGCACAGGCACCTCCCATCTTCTCCTTCCAAAGGAAGGCCCAGGCTGTCTGCCTACAGTCATCATCCTCTGGATCCACAGCCCCAGAGCCCTGTTTGGGGTGTAAAGCAGTGGCTACGACATGCCATTTTCCCCAAGGTAATGGTCACATCTGGTGCGCCACTAACAAGGAAGATGGAGTAGTTCAGTTGGAAGGGACCTACAACCACAATTTAACTGATGACCGTCTCTTTCGAGCAAGCTCCCAAGGAGACAGTCCTTCCCCTTCACCCCTGCCTACCAAACCCAGCAGCAAGCCCGTCATGGCATCCAGGAGGTAGGGTATTATACCAGCTGTGAGGGAGCTGTAGAAATACAAAGAAATTAAAAACTCAGCACCAGCACAACCACTGTACCATGACCGGAATGTCAACAACCCTTCCAGAAGCCAGGGGACACCTCCCTCGGCACAAAGCAGCAGCTGGCCCAGCTCTGCTGGCAAGGCTTTGCTTGCCGGGACTTGCCAGGGAGCTGGGACCCACGGGAGACTGGCACACTGCTGGGAGAGTCTGCCCCGCATGCACAGCCACGGAGCAGTTCTGCTGTGCAAGTGCTTCCCCAAGTCCCCAGCACTGGCTCACAAGACACAACTGAAAGAGGGAAACATGAAACCAAAGACCCCCAGACCTGGACCACCGTCCCCCAGCAGAAGTGAAGGGTTGGCTGGGTACCAGGAGTGGTGGAGGTGGTGTTGTGTGTTGCATTCCCCATGTCACCCCAGCACGGGGAACCCCGACAGGGACTTATACCCCCATGCAGGGGCTGAGCTTCCTGCCCAGGAGCCAAACGCTCCCACGCTGGCGGTGGCTGGTGCCCACTCTCCCAAGCAGCCCCCCTCGCACGGAGCCCCACTGCAGAAGCCCACAGGCAACCCGCCCCATGCTGGAGGCAAACTGAGGCGTGTGGCGGTGCAGGATCACATGCACTCCACCACTGAAGCTGAGCCTGCACCTCTGCCTCCACCAGTTCCAAAACTGGCCTTCACCACCCAAACTCTTCAGCATACAGAGGTGGGACAAGAAGCCCTGACATCCTCCTTGCTTTCCCTACAGGCACACCCCCCCCAAACACAGGCAGAGCTGGAATCGTGCCAGACCCACAAAGAGCTTTCCTGGAGGGATGGTCTTGTAGCACTGCTGGTGAGAAAGCACTCATAAAAAGCAACAAGCTGCCCCATTCAGGGCCAGAGACACCTCTAGCCCTGAGGAGCACATCACGGCAGCCCATCGCAGCCCTCGGCAAGGACACGGATCCCCTGCCCGCACCCAGGGTGCTGCCTGCCTCTGCACCCTTTGCCTCGCGTGCGCAGGAGCCAAGCCCCAGCAGGCAGCGGGGTTCCATGGATGCAGCGAGCCTTGCCGTGCATGAGCCGCATGTTCCTGTCACCCAGGCAAGAGCCAGGACAGCAGCCATGAAGCTCCTTGTCCCCAGTTTTCAGATGACAACACCTTCCTCCCACCTTGGGGCCAGAGCGAGGGTAGAGCCCCTGCGCGGCTCCCCGCCCAGGCTCACCTTGCAGGTCAGGGAGCAAAAGCAGAAGTGAGACCTTGTCCTCCCATCTATCCCCAGCCCCACACTGTCCGCAGGATGCATGGAAGCAGCTCACATCTGGTTTCACATGGATGACACTGTGCAAACGTACCATGCACTGGGGTCCTGGGGTGAAGCAGCCCACCCAGATGGAGGGGCCCCAGGGGTCTCCAAGAAAGTCTGGACCACATGCTCTTTCAGGCATCCCAGCAATTTAATTCTGCAGTTCGGACCTATCGCTCTCCTCTCCCACCCCTCGCCCCCAGCTGCCCGGCGGTGGCAGCCTCCCCAGGATGCACCTCAGGCCAGCCGTGCCCAGCCCCCGTGAGCTGGGGACCTGCACCCGGCGGAACACAGCGGCTGGTCTGCAAACATGCCATCTGCCTCCGATGCTCCACACAAAAGAGAGCCTGGAAACTCAGCACTAGAGAGTGACATCCTAAAGTCGGTCTGTCAGCAGGCAAAGACCAGGAAAAAAATGCCAACATGTGAAGAAAGCCAGAACAAGCCCAAGCCCAGCAGTTTTGTGCTTTGGTGGTAGCAGGCCAGATTTTCAGTTCTGCCGGGGGTTTCTGGCAGACGAACCTCCCTGCAGCACTGGCTCCGTGCTGAGCCACCCCTTCTACGCTACAAAAGCCACTCAGCCTCATGTGGGATCTGGAAAGGAGAAAAAAAGCTTTCAGGATAAACTCACGCTGCTTCCGGGGTCTGCTCTCAGCGCTCTGCTCAGGCACGACTCAGAACCTGCAAAGGAGAAATCAGATTTGGTTAAAAAGAAAATAAACCCTTCCCAGAGATGATGGCAAGTGCATGGAAGGATGTTAGCCAGACACTTCATCACAAGATGGTGCCTGCGCGGCTCGAGCGCTGCGTTTAGACTCCGTACAAATCTGCTTGCTGGAGAATGTAAGCTCCAGCTTACGTTAGATGCCACTTTACTCTCAAAAAGACTGATGTGAAAACAGCACCTTCTCATGCAGTCAGTCTACCCGCTGTGTGCGTTGTGAGCCAGCTCTGCTCATTTGAGTGATAAAAGCAAATATTTACTAGAGGCAGTGCCGCAGAACCAACACACCTCCGAGAAGTGAAATAGAGATACCCTCCTGGCACTGCCCAAGTTCTCCTTTCAGGGCCATCTGTGCCACCCCATTGTCACCTGTCCTTCTGGCTCACCGGCACGGCCCCTGCGGTAACACCAAGGGCGGCATCTGGTCAGCAGGGCTTTTACCCCAGGTAACGATGCAGATCAGTGATGCAGGACCCACGGGAGCCAGCCCCACTCCCTCATCCATGGAGCTGCCAGCAGCTCTGCCACACCAGCAGTAAAATCAGCACTTTTAACAGGAGCAGCCTCAATCCTGCCACAGCATTTTCAGAGACACTTTTTAGATTACGAAAATCTAATGGAGGGGGGAAACTGCCCGGCAGACACTACTACAGTTACATGAAGGAGCCAGCACAACCTCACAGCACAGCAAGGCTACCTTCTGCTTGTCCAAGGGTCAGTTTTCAGACATACCTTCAACAGGCAAGGGCCATCCTCCCATAAGCACAGCAGCAGAGCAGGTGGGATGACCCACCTATGCAAAGCACCCACCCCTCCCATGGATTCAGCAAAAAACCTTTCACTCTGCAGGCAAACATCAGCTGTGTGCAGCCCGACACAGCTTACCCTGAGTGACACTGACCCACAGCACTCTCCCAAGAGCTCACCCAGGACACAAAAGCTGCTCCACTTTCCGTTTGGACAGAGTCCCCAAGCAGCACAGCAACACGCAGCAATGGACCCGTGGCTGGGCAGCTACCATGTGGGGCTCCAGCCATTCCCTCCTGGACAAGGACAGGACCCACTGCCGCCCCCCTGGCAGAAAACCTGATGCAATAAGGCCGGGAACGTCACCTCCAAGGAAACAAAATCACCTTTGAGCAGGGAGAAACTGCACCCCAAACGATTTGCATGAGAGGTATGGGAAAGAGGAGGGAATTACAGCCACCACCTGTGCAGGGTCCTGTCCTCGCTCTCTGCTGCTGTCACACAAGGAGAAGCACAAGCAGGGTGTCACCAAAGGCTGCTTCTGGGCACGCTCTCATACACCCCTGCCCATCAGGGACAGGTTTCTTTGCAGCGACCATGTACGCTGGTTTTACTCACTCAGCTGTCTGTCTCATGGTGTGGGGAGCAGGGCCGTGATGCAACACGGGGCACCCCTGTACCTGGCCAGCCAGCACCAGCACTGGCTGCACCCACAGCCCCATGTCCCCCCACCCACACACACCACGGGGCCACTGTCACGGGGCCTGAACACCCCACACCAGTGCCCAGCACAGGAGCCGAACATGCGCCCTGGTGCACAGCTCACTGCTCTCCCAGACCTGGAAATGGCATTTCCCCAACCTGCTTGCAATTACGCAAAAGCCTGCACTGCCCACGGACCAAGGGATGCCGCTGGCATGTGGAAGCTACTGTCCCATGCCACTATCTACGTGCCCACACCCACAAGAGACCTCTGTCCTTCACTTGCCTCCTCTCCTCATGCAGATGCCACTGCCCAGAGGCTAATGAGCCAAAGGAGAGAAAAGCCCACCAGGAGAACTCTGCCCTCTCCCAGTGGCAGAACATGCGGGTGCCCCAACAGGCCAAGCTGATCTGGGGAACAGACACCAGTATCAGCAGCCCCTGCTCCCACCTGCAGACCATCACACAAAGCTGTGGGGATCTGTGGGGCACTCTCCCCTCTTTGGCATAGCCTCTGTGGCCTTGCTCCTATTCTACCAAGCCCAGCGATTTCTGCCTTGTGCTGTTCCTGGGTTCATACGCTCTGCTTTCTCCCATCCCAGCTCAAGGATGCGTCAAGAGATGCTCAGCAGAGATGGTCAGGCAGACACACAACCAGGGACAAGAGCAACCGGCTTTCAACAGACCCAGAAGAAGGGGTGCTGTGGCCACACTGTGTTCCTCCTGCAAGGGAGGACGGAGGATGCAGTCACCAAAGGCAGGGCAACAGAGCGCTCCCCGACCTGCCTGTGTTAACACTGCCAAACAAAGCCCCTGTGCTCTCCATCAGACACCAGCTCTGCCTCCTTCCCATCTTCTGCTGCAGGAAGCAGCATTCGCTGGGGCTGGCTGCATCACAGCAGGCTCTGAGCTATAGACATTTTGAGATCTGAGCTACTGCATCAATTATTTTCATATTAATGAAGTGTTCTGAGAATACAGGCAGAGGGAGCAAGACCCTCCCCCAACCCTGCTCACTTCTGCCTACAAACAAGCAGCTCCCCGTAACACTCCTGCAAACAAAAATCCATGCTAGATTGCATCGTGATCACCTGCTGTGCAGCTCTCCCCGGCACCAGGCCAGTGTATCTCAGCCACAGACACTGCCCCAGGCTTGAAAGCATCCCCCAGTGACCCACATTGTCACAACGTCATCATCACAGCCATCCAGCCTGACCCTGATGGGGTGAGTGCAAATGCTGGCTGTGGAAGCAGGCGCTGGGACACCAACAGCATCCAGATGAAGACTGTGGTCCGTGCAAGGGGCAAATCCTGCTCAGCACCACTGGCAGGCTCAACCGCTGGCTGGGGTTAGGAGGGAGGCCAAATCTGAGCCAGCACGTTGCAAAAATGCTCATGGGTACACCAAAGGGCAAGGAAGGGGACAAGGATTCATGCTGCCCTCTTCACACATCTGCCGGGAGCAGGCACGTAAGCAGGGCAGGGCAGCACGGCAGCCCCAGGGCAGCTCTGCCAAGCACGACTGGAGTGAGGTCCCGCTGTGCTGGGATCACATCAGCGTTGGAGAGCTGGGAAGGCTGGGCCCAGCCAGGCTCTGCAGGAGGTGACCATGGACCACAACCTGCGGGCCTTTGGGCTGCCCTGCCCACCCACGCCGGGCTGCCGCTGCGCCAGGGTGGGGCTGGGCTCCAAGGCTCTTGCAGCAGCACAGAGGCAGCCAGGTGGGCTCACAGCAACGGCGGAAGTTGCATGGACAGCTGCGTTTCCTCTACGTCTTGCAGTAGTTCCAACGGTCACCCTAAAGCCAGCTGCATTTCTTAGAGATGTACCTACCACACATGAGGCCAAGGTGACAACATGGATTTACTCATGCCATACTACCAGAAAGCATTTTTTGGTTCCCTGAAGAAGAGCCTCAGTGAATTTGCAGAAGTAATGGCCCCTGCCTCACGTAGGCATGCACACACCCAGAGCGAGATCAGAGCTCAGAGGAGGTTTCTGTTGCTCTCGCCAGGTCACTCTGCAGGACCTTCACCTGTCAGGACTTGCAGTACATCTCCTAAAAGGCAACACTGCTGAAAATTCAGGCTGGAAGCTTTCCACCCCAACATCCACCATCAACGTCGGGTTTATACTCTTGCAACAAATTGCACCTTCCCACCGAGAGCAGCAGACCCAGCTGTACAACCACCCCTTAGCCCTCAGCTGCTCTCCCACTTGGAGACCTCTGCCACATCCCTCTCATCACCAGCAAAACAGAGACCCAAAGCTTTGTCAGGTGCCACACCATCCCATGCTCAACGGGAGCTCCTGCCAGCAGAAACACTGCCAGATCAATAGTGCACCTAATTAGGGCATGTAATTGCTTCTCTTATACACGGGGGTACTGCTTCCCCAATAGGATCATTAAGAAAAACCTGCAGGATCCCTCCCGGCACCGAAGCCCCTCACGCGTGGCCGGTCCCATGTGGATGGGCAGGTGGAGGATGCGAAGGGCTGGTCCGCACCCCCTCCCGCCCTGCAGCCCACCAGGGTCTGCACCTGCCTGCCTCTGGCCTGGCCAGTGTGGCTTTTGGCTGGCACTCACCCCAGCAAGTACAATTAGCTGATTACAAAGGGGAATGTGTCATTTAAAACACACAATCAAATTTCCGGGCCCTTCTGCCCATAGCAAAATGTCTCGTGAAATGGCTCATTCTGTTCTCCCATAGAAACACGTTTCCTTTCAAAAGCCTGATATGAAAAGAGAGGGGGGGGAAAGAAAAGGCAAAGCTAAAAATATCTTCTGAAAGATACCACGACAACAACAGATTTGCAGGAAAATGAGGTGGGAAGGGGGCTGTGAATGCGTTAAGATCCTGTTTAATTTCTCCCCAGCCACCTAAAAAATCCACCGAAGGCAGAAACGATACCTCAACATTTCCTTTGTGCAGGAGATGACTCCACCCTGTGTTTTCCTCTCCATCTGATACTGGGGGAAGGATACCAGCACACATCTCGGCTCCGCTGCGTGGCAGCGAGCAGGGCCGGCAGTGGGTTAGTAGAAGCAGAGGGAGGAAGGAGCCGGTGGGTGGAACCTGGCAGCAGGGCTGGGCTGTGAATCCTCATTCAGCATCACCTCAAACACAGGATGGTTTTACGTTCACGCAGCACCTAGCCCTGGTTTCCACCCCATCATCAGGACCTTGCAGAGGAGCGTCAGTCTTTGTGACTGAGAAGGGGTCAGGGACAGCAAAGCCCAGTGAGATGCCTGCAGGGTCCACTAATAGCTGGTGGGCAGCGGGCTGGTTTCTGAAAGGGGGGTGGCGCAGATACTGAACTGCCACAACGTTTCATCACCGCAAAGAGGCCAAGTGCCTGAGTAAAACTGCTGACGGGCTGGCAACTGCAGATCTGCAGCTTCAGCCTCATTTGCCTCGTGTTTTCAGCACAATAGGGTCAGCCCGGTCTCCCCTCTCTGGGCTGTGATCACACCGAACCCGCGATGCTGCTCACCCTGACCCGGCTGCTGCCCGACACACCGCTCCTGCGCCGGGCATCCCCGGCCTGGGCACCCTGGGCATTGCTAAGCCCCCGGGGAGCCCGTATTGCCCTCTGGAGGGCAAAAGACAGACCAGCAGGAGAAGATTGAAAGAAATTCCTCTTCCAGCACTACCATCCAGGTTTTAAGGCTCTGTCTGCTACTCCCATCCTCCCAGACAGCAAACCTGTGAGTGTGCGTGAGCATGCACGTGGGCATGCACACACTATAGGCAGGGCGCTGACTAATTCTCAGCATCAGTTCAGAGCACCCTCAGCTGTGTACTAAGACAAGCAGACATGAAGTATTTGTACCAAATCACCCATCTAGGGCTCTAGGATGACTGCACCTTTCCACACAGTCCCACAGCTCCCTGTCTGGCACAAGGAAAGCAAACCCTGGCTTCTGTCCCAGTTGTACAAAAGCTCAGCCCAGCAGCTCTTGGTACAGCTGCCTCCGCGCACCCCCAGACAGTTCACCCCCTTGGAGCAAGGCAGGGCGGAGGGAGCAACTATCATCCAAGACAACGGGGGGGGGGGGGGGGGGGGGACGACGACGACGACATCCGTGGGGCCTGGGCGCAACACCCCGCTCTGCACCAGGGTACGCTGTGCCAACGGGAGAGCTGCTGCAGAAAGCAGCCAGGGCTTCCATGGTGGAAGATGTGGTTCCCAGATCTCCTTCTCTCCCCTTTAAGGCACACTTAGGTCCTGGACAACATACAAGCTTCTGCCCCAGGACTGGGAGGAGAGGAAAGATGGAACTGCAACTACAAGGCAATACTGCAACATGTCCTCACCAAAGGCAGTCTCCTCCCACCATGCTTCCCATCTCCTGTAATCCAGACAAGGTGATGTGCATGAAAAAGACTGGTCCACTCAGCAAGCTACCTCGCTGGCAGTGGTGAGGCTCAACTTTATAGACCCAAATGGCACAGGGCAAGTGCCGGAAAGGAGCTGCCAAAGGAGACTGTCCTACAACTCCCACAAACACATACGAACCCTTCCAGGCTCAAGCCAACAATGAGCACGGGTCGAGGCTCAAACCCCAGCATCCCCATGCAGGAGGAGACAGCCAGGGCCAGCCCCTCCGCTCAGCACCACAGAACCGCACAGGTCTCCCCGTGCCATTGCCCCAGTGGTGACAAATCCAAACCTGCTGACTCAGAGCCACCCGACTGCTCAAATGAGAACAATAAGCCACGCAGTCATCACTGTCACAGCCTCAGTGCAAGCACATTTTTCGGTGCCATAGGAGTCCTGTATTTGTAGCTGTACAAGTCTTTCTGCACAGGAGCTTCCAGCAACCAGGGATTCAGGAACCTCTGCCGTTTTGTGTTTCTTCTTTTGTATCTATGCTTAAAACAGAGCTTCATACTCGGCTCAGACCTCCAAGTGACAGGCACCACATGAAAGTCTACTATATAGCTAAACACAGGCCTTACAGACGCCCACGCTGATCTGCTGCAAAGCTTAAGCCCATACTCAGCCCATCTCCTCGCACACACTTGCTTCCCCATCAGTATCCCAGCTGTCACTCAGGCACCATAGTGCTGTGCCCAAGGCAGCAGGGAAATATTCCCGATCCATGGCCAAATAAAATTAAGGCAAAGGACACTCAAGTGATGTCTGTGAGACCAGGCAGGAAACTCGGAGCAAGCCCAGGAACAGCCAAGCCCACCCCCTGCCCTTTAACCAACAAGCCATTCTCTGCAACTTCCTAATTTAGAAACATCATTAGCTATGGGCAAGATTTCTTTTTTCAGAGACAAAATTAATCAGGCTCCTGACCGGTCGGTCTGTCTGTCTCTGCAAACCCCCTCTAGTAATGCAGAAGTCATCAGCAGTGCTAAAGCAAGGAGGAACGCAGGCAACACAGAGTGACGCTGAAGTTATACATGGAACGAGGGCTTGGTGCTGCCAGCAGAAAGCGTGAAAGGCTGTTGTGTAAATCAGTGAGAGATCCAGCTCCTCACCAGGACCAAGGTCATCACCCAGAGTTTAACAGGGAGCTCAACTACCTGGGGGAAGAAAACTGATTTTTAATATTTTCCCCATTCTACACTGCAGTGACTTCTTCAGCTGACCCAGCCACTCCTCCTGGCCACCCATAAATGACATACCAGAAGACACTTACCCTGGAAGGTTGTTGTGGTGGTGGCAACCACGGCAGCAGCCCAGGCAAGGGGGCGCAGCAAGCTCTGAGCCTGCACTGGACAGGAAAAGTACCGAAACCTTCACCCCCCCATGCCAGGAACACAGGCTCTCTTCTGCCCTCATGCTTTTTGACCAGAAATACAACACTGGACTTCAAAACCCTTTTTTAGAAGCATCCTCCAAAACAAAACATGTCCTCTGAGGGTTTTGGAAAATGCTGATTTCTCAAAATATTGGTAAAAATAAAAATTCTGGACAACTACAACATCAACAAGCAACCAAAACAGCAAGGGAAGAACATATCACCTGCAGCCAAAGCCAGACCACTGTCAACACAAACGCCCAGGCTCTGCAGCTGACCCAGAGCTGCATCACACCCTCCAAGACAGCCCACACCCCTGTGACCCAGCCCAGGGCTCTGCTCCTTGCAGGGATGTCTGGTTTAATGACTGCATTGCCATCTGAAGTTGCGGCTAAAGCAATCAACATGGCACAAGGACGGTGCAGAGGAGGCACCTCACACCCTGTGAGGGACACGTACACCAAGGGTCTTTGACACCAATCGTGGAGGTTACCCCTGCACGAGGAGGGAACGCTCTGGGAGGAAGAGGGTGGTTGAGGACCTGCCACACACAACAACAGCCAGGGTCCACTACAGCTTCCAGAACATGCCCAGCATCTCTGCACCCAGCAGAAACCAGGGTCCTCATCAAGAGCACCCCAGGGAGACTCAGCTCCGAGCACCCTGGGGAGGCCTCCATGGGCAGGCTCCATGCCTACCAAACCAGATTCTTAAAATAATGTAATTAAAGAGTAATTCCCTTCTTGCCAGGATCATCACCCAAATCCAGCCTTCCCTCAGCTTAAAACTTGCTTGACAGCAACAAGGGCACGCAGTTGAAGACCACTAGAGCAGCTCTCCAGCCCGCAGCCACAGCCAGAGGGGTTGGACACATGCAGAGCCCTCCAGCAGGGTGCAAAGGACGCAGAGATCCACAAGGCAGCCCCAAGGAGCAGACCTTGGAAACAATGTGCTTCCCACATCTCCACTTGTTTGGAAGCAAAAATCACTTTGGACAAGTCTAGCATGAGAAAGCTGGAGGGAAAGTGACAGTCCAGTGCGGAAGGAGACTGATGCATGGGCTGGTCTCTCTAGGGATGCTGGAGAAGCCACACCTCATCCACAGCAGTGGAGAGGGGGCTGATCAGGAGTCACCTCACACCATCTACAGCTGAAGCAAATACAGCTTCTCCATCGTCTGCTCCTGCAACACATCGTGAATACTCGACCGCACATACCTCGACCATTGTTTGTCCACTGAAGGGTCCCCCACCATAAAGCGCTGAAGGCTGGGCATGCCGGAGGGAAACAATACCGCCGCGGGAACAGCAGGAGAAACCGTGTTTTATATGGAAACCACCGAGAGGGAAAAGGGCCGGGCAGGTCCTCTAGTACAATCTCCCGGGTAACCAGCCTATGGAGAAAATGCTGAGCTCAAGGATACCTCCGGAGCCCACCTCCTGCCATATGACGATACTCCAAAAATAATCACAGAAATATGCGCGGACCCATTCCAAGTTGCTCCTGGCTCTCCGCTCATTCCCCTCTAATGTAAACCGTCTCCCTGCAATCACAGCCCGGCAGCCAAATGCCATTACGGCAACCCGCAGCTCGGGGCTAGGGGTCCCCGCGGCCGGCTCGCCCCGCGGCAGGGACCCGGCTCGCGCTAACGCCCCCCCGCGCTCCGCGCTGCGGGTGGGAGGCGCCGTGCCCTGCCCCCCCGCGCCGGCCGGACCCCCGTGGGGAGCCGCGCCCCGAGCCAGCATCCCGCCCCCCCGGCGGGCAGGACGCGATGCGGCTGGCGCCCCCCCTCCTGCCAGCGGCCGAGGAGAGGAGGCCCGACCGGGAAAAAGCTTTCCCAGCGGCAGGGCTGCGCCTGCCTGGACCCCTGCCTGCGAGCCCTGCCTGCGAGCCCTGCCTGGCACCCTGCCCGCCTCCCCCCGCGGGCAGCGGCCACGGGGCTGCCGGCGCTGCCCACCCTCGCGCCCCCCATCCCCGGCCCGGCCCGCCCGGGCGCTCACCTTGGCTCAGCCCGCTCCGCCGCCGCGGCCGCCTCCCGGGCGCGGCCCCACGCCGCAGCAGCGGCCGCCGCCCGCCCTGCCGCCCCTGCCGCCTGCCCGCCGTGCGGCGGGAGCACAGCGCAGCGCGGGGCGGGGCGGAGCGGCCGCGGCTCTGCGGAGGGGGCGCCGCCCCCCCGGCTCCGCAGCGCCCCGCCCAGCTCCGCCCCGCCCCCCGGCCCGGCCCGCCCCGGCCCCGCCCCGCCCCGCCCCGCCCCGCCCCGTGGGAGCTGCCCCCGGCCGCGCGGTGGGGTGCGGGACCCCCGCGCCGTTGGGCGCTGCGGGGCTGGGGGCGGCGGGGCGGCTCTGGCGGCGGAGGAGTTGCTGCTGCTGCTTCCACGCGCGTCCGGGTGCCCCACCCCCCACCCCACGGGCAGTGTCCCGCGGGGGCACCCGTGATCCCCCTTTTACACTACCCGGCTCAGCTCGGACGGCTGCGCCAGCCGCTCCCCCCTCCTTCCGCAGGGAAGGAGCTTTGCCTCAGTGGGACTCACCAGCATCGTTTTGCAGCCCCCCAGGGGGTGGTCGCCCCTTTCCTGGAGCGTCCGGGGTGGGCTGCCCACCCAGTGCCTACCCAGTGTCCACGGCCACAGTGCTGTGTGCGGTGCTTGCATGGGGCACCCCCAAGCCAGTTCCCCAAGACCCCCACAGCACCAAGAGACCCCACTTGTGTATTGTGGGTGTCTCAAGGCAATCCACCCCTCCCAGGGGGTGCAGGTGAAAAGGGGGGCAGCTGGCATGCACCCACAGGGCGCATGGGTACTGGGTGCGCAGCACAGGTGCCCTGGGTGCGTGGATGCATAGGATGGATGCACTGGCCTCTACGGCCCTAGGTGAAACCTTCAGTGAAGTCAGATTGATGCTCATAAACGGGCAATGGGGCTGGAGGAGCGCTGCACACTCATCCCCCTTCGCCTCACGGATGCTGAGGGGCAAAGGACAGCGGGGATGGCACGCACGGGTTAGCGCTGGGGCTGGTTCCCTTGTTCCCACAGCCCCCCGGCTGGTACCGAAGCCCACTGGTACGTGCTGCACCATACGGAGGGCTCTGAGCAGAGCAGTGTGTCACGGCCCTGCACCTCCCCATAGGGCCCTGGCTTTGCTCCGTTCTCTCGTAGTGCATCTGCCCTCAGTTCCTGCGTTGGTCCTCTGAAGTTCGGAGGGTGCAGCCCTGCGCAGGACCCCAGGAAAGGAGGGTATCCAGCAGTGAAGGGCAGGCTTAGGGACTCTTCCCAGCAGGAAGGTCCTGGCTGCTTCTGCTTGTCCTCTGCAAGCCGGGGCTGGCCTGGGGAGGCTCATCATGGTGTGTCAGCACATGGTCGCCTGCCTGGCAGCAGTGGGTGCCAGGGCTCTGTGCTGGCTGCCTCTGGTTGCTGCCCCTTAGCTTCCTTCTCGCCAGCCTTTGGGAAACCTGTCCTTCCCGCTCACACAGGGAACCTGACCCCTATGCCACCACGACTGGGATGAAGCACTGGAATGAGGCAGGCTTTTTTTTTTTTTTTTTACTGCTTTATAAAGTGCCTGCTTTATTAGCCACACTGAGCCTTTTTTCCTGACAAACCACATACCAGCAGAGAGTACCAGGAACAAAATGAGGCTGCATGGTCCAGTGGTTCGAGCCAAGGCAGCGATGCCAGCAGGATTGTGGGCTCTAATCCCCTGCTGAGCTGTTGACTCACTGTACAAACTCAGGCAGGTCCTGCTGCTTTGTGCCTCGGAGAAGCCCAGCTGGAAAGTTGGGTAAATAGCAGGAACCTCTTGGAATAAAAACTCCACCCTTGAGGGAGGGCATTCATTTACAAATAAAAGACAGTTCATCTGGCTGCTCAGATTCCCCTTGCAGGCATGATTTTCACCTCCGGCCCTCCACCACTGCGCATCATTCAGGCACAACGCTGAATAGGTGCCTCACCTCGCTGTGGGGGTGGCTGTGCTTCGAGTGACATCATTCACGTGTCATGCTGGGCTGAATTTGTAGGGAACTGGTACAGGAGAAAAGTAGTACCGTATTGTTGCAAAAAATAATTGCAACTGTAGCTCTGCGCAGTGCCTTGAGGACTGTTACTGCCTGTTTTCATCTTTCAGGTCATTCAAAGGAAATATAGCAACTTCTACTCAATGGGTCAGGTTCTGACATACTCCAAAGGAAAATCCAGGAAATTTAAATGTGGAATTCACTTTTAAGTGAATTTGTGTCAAATAAGTCAGTGGGTGACCACGTTGGCAGAGTTATGAGCACAGACATCCTTGGTATAGTTCCCCAGTACCTAATGCAGGGAGCATTCCCCTCACAAAGCCAAGGAGCCAGAAGAACATGTAGAACAAATTCCTCCAGTGAATCCTTCACTCTCCTTCTCGCAAACAGCCCGGCAGGAACTGTCTCCAGTTCCCACCACGTTAAAACCTGAAACTCTTGAACAGTCCTGAAGACACAGAAAACAGGCTATGCATGTACCTGACCGTTTAGCCCTCTGCCTGCTGAAATGAGGAAAAGAGCCTGATCCGCAAAATAATCACCTGTGAGCTATAGGTCACCCCACCATGTGCTGGACCCTCCCCTGGCTATTCAATAACAGACAAATGAGCTTTCCTGCATCTCTGTCAGATTCCTGCTGCAGCGATGGGAGCGATGGAGATACTTGCTCCAGCCACACATTGCAGTTGGGGTGACAGGGATGGGACAGTAAGACTCCCCCCCCAAAAAATAATGTTGAGGAAGCATAAACTTTACAAGGTTTTGGGGAGCTTAACTGAAAACTTAAAGAATTAAAGAAGTCAAAGAATTTAAAGGACCTGACATTTGCTCAGTTATATTTTCAGATAAATCAAACAGATTTCCAGAAAAGTTAGTTGTTTTAAACACCAAAGGCAGCCACCACACAGCTGGTGGGACTGCTTCTGTCTGCCCGTTGGGCACTGGAGACCTTTGCTGCCCGGCAGTACACAAGGAAAACCTGTGAGCTTCCCGCAGTGGCGATGTGAACGGAGGAGCCTGCACGCCCTGCTCACCGCTGGCCAGCAGCTCCACGGGAAACCCTCCCAGGAGTCAGGTCATTTTTGCAACCCAAGTGAGGATCTCCTGGCCAGTTTCCCATTGTCTGGCAAAATCAACTTGAAACAACAGCATAAGAAAACACAAATGCCCATAGAAATAAACAAGGACTAGCATAAATCGCAAGGGCTTGCAGCTGTTTCATGGTTCAATGTTAGCATAGGTTTGGTCACCAAGCTCTTGCCATATCTCCTTGGGAGCCTCCAGGCTCTTTTATTCCAGCAAGTTTTCCCCTTACAATTTAAGTTTGCCATGACTCTGGCCTGGCTTTATGGGATAGAAAGCAAAGAGGATCAGAGCATCTTCCAGTAGTGACCCCTGAGTGTATTTCTATGTGGAAACCTGCTCTTCCTTGGAGAAGAAAAATGGGACGGGTGGAGCTAGGGGTCCAGCTTCAAAGGTGGAGCTATGAAAAGGAAACCTCCTCTGAGGAAGAGCACCTTGGAGTTCTTGGAGCTCCACCTTCCAGGCACAGAGCAAACTGCTAATGAGAACTTGCAATACAAGTGTCAGGGAAGCACACCGCCAGCTATTAATAACCACTGCAAAATACTCTTAATCAGATTTAGAAACACAAGGGATGCAGCAAAAGCTGAAGTCACTTCCAGCACAGGGTACACATGCCCACGTGTGCATACCCCCACCACACACGTACTGGTGCACCACTGGCTCTGCCTTCCCTGGCGGGAGGTGCTGGCCGCACAGGGGTCCAGCCCTGCCTGTGAGCCAGCACGCAGGCCACAGCGTTCAGCAGAACAGCTGGCTGCACCCAAACCCTTTATTCCATAAAGCCCAGCAGCACGGAAAAAGGGGTGTGCATGTCTGTGTGTTTTTTGGGAGTAGGTTATTTTGGGAATCCCCGCCTGAGCTGCTGCTAGTGCTGATGCTCTGCGATAACAACCTTTCATGCCTCTCGCTTGTTTATGCAGGGCATGAAAAGGCCCTTTGTGCAGCTCAGGGAGCTGGCTGCCAGCTGGGATTAGTGAGACGCTCCCTGTGTGCTCCTCAGCTCCATCTCCCTCAGCAAAGTCCCTCACAGGGAGGCATAGGGGTGCCCACGGGCTGAGGAGGGCTTGCAGTGATAGCCACCCTGCAGGAGAGTGACCTTGGCTCCTCGTGTTGAGGTCCTGGGCACTTTCTGCCCTTCACACATTGTGGATGATGGGAATACAGCGGTGAACTTGGGTTGCTTCACCTCCAGGAGCTCAAAGCAAATGTTGCCATCCAAAGAAAACATTTCCCGCTCTTGATGCCATCTTCCTCCAGGCTGTTTGAGCAGGATCCAAAACTCAAAGAAGTCCCTGGGGCTGAAGTGTCATCAGAGACATCAGATCAAGCCCTTACCCCTGCATGTCTGGAGCCCTGAAGTCTTGGGGACGAGCAGGCCTCCCACTGCCTTCACCCTCTGCTTCCTAAGGAATGGGACCCAGTACCCGAATGCTGTTGGTGCATGCTGACCTCAAGACAGCTGGGCATACTTCCCATCGTTGCGCCCATGGTGAAGAACTAGGAATGAAAGGGGTAGGAAACACATTTTTAAAATTTAACTCAAGGAGATTAATGACCCATGTAACAGTTATGACACATCCCACCTTGACGCCTTGCAGGGCTAAGAGGATTGCAGCAGAAAGAACAGCAGCGCTCGGGGAGTCAAGGAGGAAGGAACATTTGCCCGTGTTACAAGCAGGGAACCTGAGAGCCAGGGCAGGACATGGGTTGCCTGATGCCACCCAACGGAGCTGTAACGAGGTGCAAAAGTAACCCCAGAAAGCACTGGAGCTACAGCCATCTCCGCAGATCTGTGGGGCAGATGGAGTCAGCGATAGGGTTAGGAGCCACCAGCAAAGAGACTGATGATATTGGCAAGGGATTACTCCTGTCCCAGGAGCTGTGGGGGCAAGCAGGAAGGACCAGGCAGGTCCAGCTCCCAGCCCCAGCCCTCTGTGCTCGTCCTGCCCCACACAGGAGACAGCCCTGTGGGAGCCGCTCCATCCTCAGCTGGGCTTTCTGCATGGACCAGCTGGATGCAATCCTGGGCTGCAAGTCCCTGGAGAGCATCAGTCCCATCCTGTTTGGGAAGGTAGCAAGGCCGAGGCAATGCCCCAGACTGCGCGACAGGCAGAGCGATGGGATGTCCTGTGTCTTTCCACCCTGATGCTGCCAGGAAAGTACAGTTCTCCTGAGGGGAGCCCCTGGCACGGGTCTGACATGCTCTGATTAAAGGGAAGGCTCTGACAGCTTAATTAACTGCCAGCTTGAAGACGGCAGGGATTGAACGAAGATGAGTCTGATACCAGCCTGCCCCACGGAGAACAGCTGAGAGCCCCAGCAGAAACCCATGGCACCAAAGAGAGAGACCAGAGAAAGATGGAGAACAAGGTGCAAAGCAGGGAGTGGACATGGTCATGATTGCTACTTTAACCCATTCTAGTAACCACTCTGATAACATCACTCTGAGGGAGGAAAGATTAGGTTGATGTCACAGCCCCCGCAACAAAGCATCTCATCCTCTCCCATGGCTCCCGTATCCCTCAGCTGCCTTGGTTAGAAGGATGCTCCTTAACACTGACCATCCCAAACTGCTCTGCTTTGGGGAGCCACAGAGGAGAGTGCAGTATTTATTAGTGTTGCAGCAGGAGCGATGACCTGGGGGATTGCACCAGCAGAAAAGGGTATTTCTGCCCAAGAACGTGACTTTGTACCACATAATCTCTCATGCTGCCCAGGCTATTACCTCTCAGTGCAAATATTTTGAGACTATGGGTTTTTCTATTAAGAATCACAGGCATGGAGGGAACACCAAAAAAAAAAAAAAAAAAAAAGCCACCTGTTTGGATTTCAGATTACCAGTTTACAAGCCCCGGTGTCCCAGTTGTGGAGCTAGGTGACTGTGAAAATCCCAGCTTCTAACACTTCTGGGTACAGCAAGGACAGGAAAATGTGAAACCTAAAGACTGGAACGGCAGAAAACAAATCAAGAAAGGGTCAAGAATGATCTAAGGATCTGTTTAGGTGGAAAAGGCACCCAGCCATGGGGGATTACAACAGTCATCTGGCCTGGTGCCTTGCACAGCAAAGCCTGGAGAACTGGCCTCAGCCTCCCTCGAGGCCCAGGATGGTGGCTGAACAGGCGCCTGTCCATGGCAGGGACAACCTGCTGCTGAGTGATGGTGAGCTGACCACAGGCCTAAGGAAAATTAATGACCTCCGCTGTATGAGCAGTATCTCAGCCATAATTTAAGTATCTCCAGTTACCAGGCACCAGGTCTTGCTGTGCGTATCTGGTTACTGAGTGCTCTGTTATGCACCAGCCTCTCCCCGTGCTGGTGCCTACAGCTCCCACGTGCACCTCTGGGCATTCTCCTGGAGAAACCCGATGAGCTGAAGTTCTTTGGTCTGCTGCTGCCAAGCAGGTTCTTCTGACCCCGGCTGGGCTTGCAGCCTTCTGCTCTTGGCCTTTCTGTTTACTTGACCCCTACAGAGAAGTCCTGAGTCTCATCTTTTCCAGGAGAGGCACTAAACTGCTTACAGCTCCCATGCTGCAGGGGCTGGCATAGCATGGCAAGAGTCTGTAGGTGGCATTTGGGCAGCTAGACCCCAGGTTTCTTTTGGGAAGAAGGAGGGGATTTATTTCACATAGATCTACCCCTGCCCTGACTGCTCCAGCAGTATCTCACAATTCTTAATCCTGAACCTGGGGCACAGAGTGGGCAGGGTAGACTCTGCCAGCTCCTGGCCATGGCCAGTGGGAAGCTGGGCAGGAGCAGATGTGCTTGGGGAACAGGGAAGAACCAGCATCTCTGGACCTCGGTGAGGAGAGACCCTGTGTGACCCCCCCTGGGGACCACCGTCATGAGAGCAGGGTCACTGGTCCACAGCCTATCTTGCAGGCAGGGAGAGACTAGAATGGGCTCAGTTGCTCAGCCCTAGGCAGCATTGTTTGCAAAATGAGTGCTTGGGGCGGTTTCCATCAGGCAGGAGAGGTGGTCCCGATCAGCACCAGGGCCTGCTCTCCCATCTGCTTGTGACAACGAGATGGCTGCTGCAGCTGCAGCTCCTTCGCTTGTCATCTACCAGCCTGTGCTGCTTACTGGTCTGGCACGGGATCTGCTGAAGGCCAGAAAAGAGCTTAGTTTGCTCTGCAGGCAAGAGTTTGGCTTGAGACTGGCTTTGCCCAGTCTTGTGCATGGGACCTCTTGTCAGGGCAGGGGTTGGTGGCAGGCAGGCAGGCAGGCTGCCTCCTTCACAGGCACCTAAGCCACTTCCCACTGGATCCCAGGCAGTCTCCAAGATGCTGAGTTCCTACTGCTTTGTCCCAAGCCTCAGGACAAAAGGCTGATGCCTTTGGTCCATCTCTGACAGAAACTGGAGCTCTGCAGCTCCTGGGACAGGAGAGCTTCTCCCTGACAACTAACCAGCAGGAGAGAGAGTCAGGGACCTGCGAGCAGCCAGAGCCAAACCTGGCTGGATCCCAGGTTTTACTGGCACTGCCAGGTGGGAAACTGCTGGTGCTGGAAGCAGGAGCTGGGGCAGGCTGGTGGCTGGCTGCACCCACATGGGTGGCTGCACCGAAGGTGACAGGGGGCTCCTGCCCCACAGACCTGCCTGCCCTGGCAGCACTCCCCATGCCTGCTCTCCTGCCCGTTCTGGCTGCCAGCGGTGCCCACAGGCAGTGCCGCAGCCCTGGCCCGCTGCGGTGTCGGTGTCCTGCCCAGCTGCCAGGGTCCCCCACTAGATGGCAAATTTCCAGGGGGACCCAGGGCAAAAGCTGGGCCAGCGTTGCTGTTCTCGGCCCTCCCCAGCCTCCCAAGGCAGGGAAGTACCTGCCTCCTTGCCTCCCTCTCCAGGGGGCTCTGCCTCGCGCTCGTTTAGCCCTGGAGCACAGGGCTAAACCCCTGCTGAGGGGCTTCTATGAACTGAGCCCCAGCATCACCCAACTAGCCTGACACCTAATACAGCACCCAGAGTGCAGCACAGCTCACCCCACTTTCCCACTCCCAGTGCCTGGGGAGGGCAGTCCCTCCCCACTGGATATGCTGGCAGAAGCATCTGGCAGCCTGGGAGAAGTAAATAAGAAAAACCTGAGCCAATATTGCTAGATTACAGCTGGCTCTTCCAGAGGGGACTAGTGGCCAAATCCCCAGTGACAGGCTTGTGCTGTACCACCCAGTCTGGCTGTACCCATGGGTGGGAGGGCAGTGCAGGGGCCAGCCCAGAGCCCAGCCCCAGCTGGGCCAAAACTGCTGACAGAACATGGGGAGCAGCTCCCCTCCCCTCCTCTCCCCTCCTTCTCCTCTCCTCTCCTTCTCCTCTCCTCTCCATGGTGCCAGGGAGACTGTCTGCACCTCACTCCCTCCACACAGCCTCCATTCTCTAGCCCCCAGACAGGACACTGGATCTCCTGCCCATGTCCCAGGGTCAGGATGATGCAGGGAGCTCTGAGCCACAGCATCCCAGACATGTGGGGCTGGGACAGCGCTGTGCCATCACCTCCCCACTGTTGTACCCATCCCGGGCACCCCTGAGCCTGGCCTGGAGGTGGCCCCGCAGCAGTGCCAGCCGCAGAAGGGCACTGGCTCACCCTCTCCCTGCATCTGTCCATCTCAGCCCCTTGCAGGATGTGATGGGAGTGCTGGGGTCTTGCTGAGCTCTCCTCCTCTGCAGCCCTGGCCAGTGGTAGCTCTCCCCGTGGGGCCCACGCCCATAAGCTGCACAAGAAGGGGGTCATCACATCCTGATGGAGGCTCCAGTGAGGACACGGGACCTTTGGTCTCCACCCCACAAATGCCATGGGATGAGAAGAGCATCCTCCTGGGGGATGCCACCCCACTGAGACATGGGAACAGAACCCCGCAGCTGAGCTGATGACACAAGTCACGGCTGAGGAAACAAACCCTGTTTTGTCCCAGATTCCTGCGTCCCTGGACTCCAAGCAACCTCCACTGCAGCTTCTGGCACGAGCTGCCCCCGACCCCACAGCCAGGGGCACAGAGAGCAGCGAGCAGCCCCCCCGCTGTGGCTGTGGGGCTGCCAGGGCTGAGCCCCACACACACACTGTGAAAACACTTCAAACACCTCCACAGCCAATTTCCCTGGCTCAGGCACCCTGGCAGCAAGCAGCACTGTGAGATCCCAGCCTTGTTATTGCTCATCACATACAGAGTCACAAATAATATTTGGAAAATAAAGATATGTGCACAGCCAGACCCTGCCAGAGGTGTCCAGCACCTGGCCAAAGTCTACTCCAGCAGCACAGGATCAAGCTTGAACATGGGGTCCTGTTTTCCAGGTATTTATTGCATTTCTGAGATGTCCAGCCCTTAGCTTCAGCTGATGCTAGTTAATGGGACCAGAAGCAAGGAAGGAGGGAAGGGGACTGCAGGTGCAACTTGCCCTGCTGCCAGTTCTGCTCCCTGGCCAGGGCTCCCAGAGTTGCTGTGGTCTTGCTTGATTCCTTGCAGATGGTGCAGGTCTTGCCCGAGGCTCCCCCAACCCCAGCCCGATGGGATGGGAGCCGAGCACAGGCTCAGGGTGGAAAGCAGGGGGCTTTTGGGGACACATTCTTGTCTTTCACGATGAGAAGTGCTGGGTCCTAGCAGGGTCCTGGCTTAGGACTTTACCATCCTCAACACATGTGCTCTCCCTGTCCTGGAGACAGGGATGACAGACTGTCCTGGAGACACAGTGCGGATACCAGCTTCCTTTCAGCAGGACTGGGTAGGGGAAGGTGATGGCTAATGGCCTTTGTCAGTGAGCAGTGCTGGCAGGCTTTGCACTGAAGGTGTTCATGTGGAGCCAGTCAAAGAGTCAAATTTCCGAAAGTCCTGATGTGCTAAAATTAAGGATATTCTATATGAGACCTGGACCAGCCATAAGCACATAGGCACAGAAATGCCAGTGATTTCCTCTTTGCATAAACGACTTGGACTGACTTGTGGGAGCCCTGGGGAATTCATCCTGTGCCCTCAGCTTTGGTGCTTTGCACGTAAGACACATTTTCAGTCCCTGCCTTTCTGTCCACCTGCGTGGCAGAAGCACCAGTACCAGCCCTGTCCGTGCACCGGGGCTGGTGTCCGGGCTGCTCCGCAGGCAGCCACAGCAGCCTGGCAGCACGCTCTGATCCTTCTGGCTGACACATCACCCAGCAGCCAGATGAGACCCTGAAAAACCAGGCTGCCGCACTCCTCCGCAGCACCACCTGGCTCCTCACGCTCCCGGTCCACCAGCCAGCGCTGCCTGGCATCGCTCCCCTGCTCCAAGGGCCCTGCAGACACATTGATTTATTTGGGCAGAGGAGGAAGGTTAATGGCTGGTGCTATGGAAAGGAGGCAGTGAGCTGTGTTGAGTCAAGGACGATGCTTTGCAGTGCTGCAAGGGCTGCAGCAGGCTGGAAAACTCTTCTCACTGCTGCAAAACAGGAGAATATGCCCTGCAAAGGCCCTGCAGGTCTGCGCGTGCCCCTGAACCTCAAGCTCCCTGGCAGCAGTTCCAGCATCCCCACTGTGGAGCCATACGTGCTCTGCCTTGTGTCCTGCTGAGCTTTCAGGCCACACATGCTAAATGAGAAACGTGGGCTGCCAGTATCTGCAAGCAGTGTTCATCCCCTGGTACATGTATGGTGCCACCTCAGCAGGTCACACTGTACATAGCTGCGCTGCAGAAGGATTCAGGGAACAAGCGTAGGCTGGGATGCATGTGCCCACCAAGACCCGACACCCTGGAAGGGACATTTACTGGCAAAACCCCCTTGCAGGCATCCTCAAAATACCACTCGCAGTGTCAGACCTTGAGCACGAGCCCACACTGGGCACTGGAGCAGGGCCAGGTCCTGCTTCCCAGCTCCTGCAAGGACAAGAGCCAGATGCATCGAAGGGACTGGCAAGACACCCGTGCAACAGGCAGATGCCGGACAGCCTGTCCCATGGGAGAACAGGGCCTGATTTCTAGTAGCTAGGTGCTGATTCATCCTCCAAAGGGAGAATTTCCTTCAAAAGCCATGTTAGCATTAGTTCTCATGATCCATGTAAACCTCTCCCCTCTCTCTCAGCTGCAGAAGAAGAATATTCTTCAACTGCGTGAGCTCTTTGCAGCTGTAATTGCTGGGATAAATATGAGCTGATCATTTCTATTAAGGCAAGATTTGGGACCAAAATTAGCATTATCATCTCTTACCAAATACTGATAACAACATTTCCCAGCTCAGCTTTTTTCCATGACAAGACTCTGAGTGGCAAACGAGCAGCTCCCTGCTGTCACATTTGCAGCCCAGGCCCTGCAGCCCAGCAGCAGTGCAAAGGAACTGAAATTAGCTGGAAAATGACTCTCAACCAGCCCTGCTAAATTGCCATGAAAATTTAACAACCCGAGCGCAAAGCCTCTTTGCCTGTTTGCTTTTTCCATCGTGGCAGAGAGAATCAAAATCAAGCAATATTTTAACACACCAGCCAAAAGGAAGGGACGAGGCACTGTGCCATGCTGCTGCCCCCGCAGCACAGCTCCAGCCGCCCCGTGCCGGTGGTCCCAGGGTCACGGCCATTCATGCTTTGCTGATGGCCACCAGTGGAACGCAAAACAGACTGCAGAGCATTCCACCCCTTGGCACTGTTACTCGTAGAATCTGACCCTCTTTCAAATATGTGAATTTTGGGGCAACAGCTCTGCTTTTGGAGACAGTAAGTGAAAACCTGTGGACCCGTTTCCCTTCCATGATGAGGGAGCCGATGGCCGCAGCTGCCAGGGAGCTCCCAGCACCCGGTGCCTCAGCGCCAACTGCTGCATGCTGGGGGTGTCTTGTGCATTTACGGGTGAAGGGCTTGAGGCTCCCCTGAATATATCAGCATGCCAACCCCCTTCCCACCCACTCTGTCCCTGGAGAAGGAGATGGGTGGAATTTTGATTTACGGTCCGATGGGGACCATAACCCTTTCCCCTATGGCAAACAGCCACATCGTTGCAGTGCCCCCACATCCTTAGCTGCATCCGTAGCTCTCCATCAGACTGAGCTTCTACATCCTCTAAGGGAAACTGTCCCCCCAGCCCCCCTCCTGTAGCACCCCGCTGGTGGCTGTGGCTGGCTGCCCTGCCCTTCTGCCGCTGCGCCCACACGGAGCGACCTGCAAAGTGGGCACCGGTTCCACCTGGCATGGAGAGAAGTTCACCAGATACCAACCGGCTTTAGGTTTTTCTTTAACCAAGAGGTTAAAGAGAATGTTGAAGGGCTCCCTGTCTGCCAGGAGGAAAAGTCCTGAAAGTTAACCATTAACCGGCACCTGATAGAGGAGGAAAGAAATGCCCTGTGAGGCTGGAAGCTATTTGCCTGTGTGTCCACCTGCTGCTGGGGAGATAATAAATCTTATTTAGCCTGGGCAGACTGAAAGATTACAAGGGAGAGAGGTAGAGTTCTGCAAGATTGAGCACCTAAATTGACCCTCAAGTGAAGAGGAGGTGGGGAGGATGCACAGCCATGTCCCCCACCGCTTCCACCTCAGCCCTGCCCTCCAGACCGAGAGACCTCAGGGACATGCACCTGGGGACAGAACCATGTCCTGGTCTTGGGGACTTTCACAACAGGGCCTCTCACATCCATGGAGGGGTAGCCCACAGGATGGGACTTCCTCACTCTCCATCCTTCGGGTGCAGGAGCTGGGGACCCTCAGCCAGCAGCCCCAGGGGAGGCAGAGGGGCTGCCACAGTGGCTCCTGCACAAGGGGGTCTGGTCCCTGATGGATGTTCACATGCGCTGATGTGCAAGAAGTGAATTCACACGGGTGTGAGTGGGCATTTGGGGGTACATGGGCACAGACAGCTGAGAGCCAAGGGGACACCTCTCAGCCTGGGAGCCTGGCTCTGGGAAGGCTGAGGGAGGCAGAGGCAGGGCACAGTTTGCTTCTGCTTTGGCAGGGTCCTGGTGAGGCTGAGCACACAGCTGAGCAAAGTGGAGCAGCCCCAACACACGTGGCTGTCGTATCCTGTGTGTGCCATGGGGACAGTCGGGCAGGTGCTTTAGCAGGGGTGGCTCCACCAAAGCCCTGGGGCTGAACTGCTGCCTCTGGTAGAAAAACAGCCGCCCGTGATGGTGACAGGAGGGCCGAGGGTGGCTCTGGGAGCATGGAGCTCAGTGGCACGCTCCTCAGGGAACACGCACACACGGTCTGCCTCAGCCTGCACAAGGCAACGGCTGTTAAAAACAGCAGAAATTCAGGCACTTTGCACAGGTCGTAGCATGGAGCTTATAGAGCTCAAAACGTGGAAAAGAGGCAATTTGCCCCAAAACACTCCCTCAGCACCCAGATGAGCAGGAACGTGTGGAGATGGTCCTTGGGAAGGAACAGACTTTGCCAGACCCTAGTGGCTAATCCGAGGTTCTGCATAGAGCCGGGGGGGTCCTACACCGAGAGTGCCTCGGCAAGGCTGGGCTGAGCCCAGCACCCCCACCCCAGCAAACACCCAAGCTTGCACCATCCTGGTGGGGGAGACCTTCGCTCCGAGCAAACCTAGCAGCTGCTGGGGACTGTCCGATGGTTACCCCAGCCAGCAGATCTCGCAGACATCCACCCTCCAGCAGCTGGTCTTCCTCACCGCACACAGCTCTTGCCTTTGCCGAGTGGTGCCTGACCTGGCAGAGGGGCTCCCAGGTTTCCCACAAGGACTGGTGGGCAGAGGTGGCACAGGTGTGCGCGCCTTATACGCTTGGAAAAACAGACTGCACACCCAGCAGATCCGCTGGGAATGGGTGGCTGCAGAGCACCCTTTTACTCCCCTGGGGATGCCAATGGGGGGCACTCAGTGTGCCTCCAGGTGAGACTGACCACGGCTCCCTCTCTGCACCCGGACCGGAGCACCGAGCACCATGTACGGCAATCCTGGCTCAGCTCGAAGGACCTGCTGCCACGCATACAGAGTGGCTGGCTGGTGACAGCCAGCACCTCCACGTGACACTAATGAATGTGGGGCTAGGGCAGGATGCAGCACCCTGGCTCGGCTCCTGTCCTGGATGGAGTCAGAAGAGTGATTCAAATGGAAATATCATGCTGCTGAATTAAAAAGCTGCTGTGAGAAGGAATGAGAATAAAGAGGGAGAGACTAGAAAGGAGGAGGAGTGCAGCTGGAGGGATGGGGAAGGTGGAGAGCAGGAGGGGTACAGCAGAAGAAGGATGACAGATGAGATGCAAAACAGGCATGGAGGGGAGATGGGAGAGGAAGGGATGGTGTGGCAGAGGGACAGGTCAAAAGTGGAAGAACTGGAGATACTGTTTTTCCTATTCAGTGGCGCAGCTCACCAGAACAGTTTCCACCCTCTGCCACTGGCAAAGATCTCCCCCCACAGCAAGGAGGCAGGAAGCTTCTCGGGAGCAGGAGCAAGAGCCCCAGCTGCCTCCCCTCTCTCCTGCTGCCTCAGCCCCCAGGGCTGGGTGCCCAGAGGTGGTTCTGCCCCAGCCTTTCCCTGCCTGGCCCTGATTTACTCGGGAAGTGTCCCCTGCCTGGCACAGTGGGGTCCCTCCAGCCCCAGAGGGCAAGCAGGGCTGCAAGGAGCTGCTCCTCCGCATGCTGTTTTGGAGCAGCCAGGTCCCAGCCAGCCTGCGATACATCATGGTGTGGCCCAAGGGAAATATCCTTGCAATCCTAATACCTACCCTAAATCTCTCTAGATGCAAATTAAGCCAATTAGTGCACAAAATATCCTTGGTAGACCAAGAATAAATGATCACTAATCTCTTTCTAGTGATTTTTAGCATTTTAGAAGGCTGTTCTCATATCCCTCCTCAGGCTTCGCCCTGTCAGACCTAGACAGATTTGGTTTGCTTTTCCTCTTCCTGCAGCTCATGTTTTTCAGACTCTTAACCAATCTCATAAGCATCTTCTCTGGGCTTTCTCCTTTTCTCTATCTCTTCCTTACGATGAGCAGTCCAAATCTCTGGCTGAAGTTCCCCCAGGCCAAGCCGAGCAGCTTGGCTGCCCCGGCCTTCTGAGGGCCACCTTGCCAGCCATGCACAGCATGTGCTTGCCCTGCTCGCAGCAGCAGAAGGGTGCTGAACCTGCTGGGCACCCACCCACTGAGACTCCCCAGAAACAGCACTCCTCTCCAGACAGAAAGTTTCTGCATGGTGCTTGTGCATTGCAGGTTGCCTGCTCCGCATTTGTCTTTACTGAACTGCATTTTATCAATTTCAAGCAATTTCTGAGTGATTGAGTCTTATTTTAAATTCTGATCATGTCCTTCAAAACAGTTGCCGCCCTTTGCTCTCTTATTATTTCAGCATTTTATAAGCATAATCACTATGTCATCAATCTAGTGGCTAATGAAAATATCGACCAGGACCTGACTCAGGACAGACCTCACAGGACCTCACTTAAGACATCTTCCCAGTCTGATAGCACCTGAGCAGCCCCAGCTTTCAGTGTTTTTTGACGGTTGGACATCCACCTCAGCAATATTTGCATTGTGCTCCATCGCCTATGTTTCCTGAAGAGCATGTCCCGTGGGGCAGCACCAAAGCCCATGAAAGTCAAGACATACCATATCTACTGCTTCCTGTTATCAGCTGAGCTACTTCACCATCAGCAATCAGATTAGTTCAACATGTCGTATTATTGGCAAATCCTTGTTGGCTGTTCCTTATCACATATTAGCCTTGAGACACTTAACATGTCATTGTGTAATAATTTCATTCTGTATCTTTTCAGGCATCAAAGTTAGTCTGACAAGTGTATTCCCCTTTCTCCCTTTTTAATGCTACACGCTACGTTTTGTCCTGCTCCAGTCCACAAGGACCTTGCCCACACTCCATAGTTTTTTGAGATAATTGCTAATGGGGTCAGAGATTACTGTGGCTAGTTCTTTATGTAGTCCAAGGCAAATTTTATCAGATATTGACAATTTGAATAGCCCCATGCTATATTTTTCAACCTTGTTATTCTGTTCTTGTTCCTAGCCTCTTGCTGCCACAGTTAACCCTTCTGTAAATATTTAAAGCATAGAAGATATTGAACAATTCAGCCGTGTCACATATAATCTGGTATTTGCTTATCTGTCCCATTTAGTTAATCTAGACTTTCCTGGATATACAGGTTGTTTTCTTCCTAGGCTAATTTTCTTCTTTAGCCTGCTTGATTTTGTCTCTCCATATTTGTGCTTTCCTCTATATTCATCTTTATACATACATCCTTGATGTATAGCGATGCTGCACTACTCCCTTTTCCCAGGTTCTGCCTTCTGTACCAACGTACCCAGCCTGTGTTGTCCCACCAAGTCCCTGTGATGATCACCTCCCAGGGGATGTTCTCAGCTCTTCCGTTTTGTCCCGGTTGCTGCTGGTGTTTGTGTCTGCCCTGCTCACATCTCAGGAGCCTGCACCATGCTCCCTCCTTCAGCCTTGTTCAGGCTCCGCTGCACCTTCCCACTCTTCCTGGAGGCTTTTATCCAGCTTTCTTGTTTCTTCCCATTGGATTTTGTTGTTTGTCCTTTCAAACAGGAGATAAATCTCTCCTCACTGGCCAGGTACATTGGGGTCCTTGGATGGTCTTTCATTCTTCATCAAGCAGGGTCCACCCCTGGCCAGCCACGCTGTGAAGGGAGCCAAGCCCTCCGTTCCACACCGCTTGCACAAGCTGCTGCATTTACCCCTGCAGGGATGTGCCTTGAGCTCGGAGGATAGCCAGACACTGGTGCACAAAACCTTTCGGAGCACTGCACACACAGCATTGCATGGAGCAGGGGAGAGAGGGCAGCTGCAAGTGTCCAGAAGCTGGTAAAGGCTTGAGCTGAGCAGCAGTCACGTTATCCTTCCTGCACAAAACTTCTTATACTCAGATTATCCAGATTTCAAAAAGGGAAATCTCAGATTTTTTCATTAAGTGGAACACTGCAAGGAACAAAAAAAAAGTGTCACTTCTAGAAAAGGAAACCACGAGGGGGGGTTTTGATGTATAGTCAGCAAATATTGCCAAGGTGGAAAGAACCATTGTGGTTTAATGAGCTGACCCAAAACATTTAGCACGAGTCAGTTCAGTGGCACCCTTCTGTTTCCCTCTGGTGCTGTGTCACCTCACTGGTGCTGGGTCGCCTCACCGGTGCTGGGGTTCAGAAGCCTGGCACCCTCAGCTCACTCCTGCAGTCATCTTCTGGACTGCATCTCCTGGGTGCACTGGGGACATGCCAGGGATGCCAGGCAGAGAGCTTAGCGTGCGCATCAGGAGGGTGGCGAGCAGAGAGCTGTGCACACAGGTGCTGTAGGCAGCTCACCGGCCCTCTGTAGGTAACGCGGAGGTCAGGGATGCCAGAAAGTACCAGTAAAAACCCTCTCTGGGGAGATAAGCAATTTGGCAGGAATTACTCCTGCAGGCCATACCAGCTGTCATCAGGGGTTTGCTCATCCTTATGGATTGTTATCCCTTTGGATTTCTGCATGGAGCACATTTTGCTCCTGTTGCTGTCAGGCCAGGTTTGAAGCGATGCTGTGTGACTGCTTTGAAATCTAGCTGGCAGAGAGGAAGGTAGGCACCCCGCTGCACTCCCTGGGTGCCCCAGGACCCTCAGGCTGCTGGTGGTGTTGGGGCACCCACCGTGCTGAGGGCATGGGTGGCTGGGCAGTGACTCAGATTGGTAGGCGGTGTTTTGACAGCAGGATAAGGAAGGAGCACTGATTATTGCTCAAGGATCTGATCCTGGAGCCCCAATATGCCAACAGGCTGCCTGCAGCCTGCTTGGGTCACTGGACTGGGCTGGGGGAAAAGGCAGTGTCAGGGAGCAAGCCTGCCTTCCCCAAAACCATCCAGGGCTCAGGCAAGACCTTCCCTTGGCACGGGATGGGACTGCTCAGGATGGCCCTTCACTTCCCAAGGCACAGGCAGGAACTTGTCCGGATAGGCAGGGAGGGCAGAGAGCAGGCGGCATCGAGCAGCGATGTTCCTCAGATGCAGCTGGCACATCCAGAAATGCTGCCGCTGGGCTGCCGCGCTCTTCTCTGCCTGGTTTGAAGCTACAGTGAAGGACCTGAGCCTGAGTCAGTGCCTAGTGCCATTGTGGCTCAGCCGATGGAGCAGGAGGCACATCTTCTCCCTGGCGGTGTCCCTGGCAGTGCCGGGAGGGGATTCATGCTGAGGCCAGGGGGCTGACACCCCCAGGCTGCACTGGTGGCTCTGGGCTGCTGGGGTCCTGGGGAGCTGGTGCGGTGCTACAGGGGGGGTGAGCAGATGAGACCCCAAGCTGCTCTGTGTGCTGAGGGGGGGTCCAGCTGGCCCCAGGGCTTGAGACTGGGTCACGTGGAATGCAGGGAGCTGGGGAACAAGCTGTGCCCGTCTCTGGGAGGGCTGGCGATGTGGGCGGGCGCGCCAAGGCTGTCGGAGTTAGCGCCTGCTCTTTTGCAGGTGGCGATGCCGTTTTGTTTTTTTGACATGATTGCACCGGCATAACAACACTGAAGAGGCTTTTTTGACAGTGCTTCCTGCTTGAGCTTAAGGCTCTCCACCCCCTCATTGCAGATGGGTTTAGGCTGCACAGAGATGAGTGTAATGCTGGGGAGGAATCCCTGGAAGCGCTGCATTCTGTCTGCCAGCCCTAATCCCGCAGCGCCCCAACCCTGGGGTGACTGCCCTTGCTGGGCCATGTGGTCTCGCTGCTCCCAGCACAAGGGCACAGCAAAGGTTTCTACAGGTCCATTTGTCCTCAATGCCCAAAGGAGCAACTGTATTGTTACTCCAACTCTTTCAGCTCCTGGCACTTCTCTCTTCTTCTTGCTGCTCCCCAGCAGTGTTGCAGAGCCCAGGTCCTGGTGCTGGCACTGCCACATCTGCATGCTTCAGGTCCTAGTCCATGTGCCTGGCTGAGCTGGAATAGCCCAGCAGAGAGGAGCTTTCCCAGTGGTGCTAAACTTCTCGGGATACCCAGAGGCTGCCTGTTCCATCGAGGCACCCCGATGCACCACAGTGTACGTGAAGCCCAGCAGCTGGGGAAAAGGGGCTGCTAGACCCCAGGGCAGCATCACTGTTTGTCAGGAGGTGAGCAAAGGCTGCTCTGCTCATGGCACCAGCCCAGCAGCACAGCACTGAGGATGATCTCCCACGGCCAAACCTTCTGGCACCTGGGCACAGCCGGGGATGCTGCCCAAATGGAGTGGGACACATTTCCTGCTCCCCAGTGAACGAATGGGGGGGATATGGGGCAGTAGCAAACCCATTCCCATTGCATCACTCATCAGCTGGGCTCCTTCCCACTGCAAAATGTGGGTCACATCCCTTGCTGCTCTCTGGAGGGCTAAGCCTCACAACGTACCATGAATGGCCGATAGCTGTGGAGCCACTGACAGAGGGGGAGAGGGAAGGTCTCCCTGGGAAGTGGGGAAGGGCATTGACTCCATCAGGCCCTTGATAAGGCTGTGCCAGGCTATTGATGTCAGAAAGCTGCTCACTGGTCCAGCCTGGGCTATGCATCCTCAGGTCCTGGCTCTGGAGTTTTGGGGATGCTCAAGGCTGGGTGTGCACCTGAGCTGTGCAGCTCCAGCCTGCTTCCCGGCTGAGTGAGTCAGGAGGGGAAGCAATTAGCTCTGCGGTTGGATGTCTGATGAGTCATTCCTTCTGCAGGCTCCTCTCCAGATCCACCGCAGGCAGCTGTGACATGCAGGGCACAGGGAGCAGGGACAGGCATCTGGGCAGCTGAGACATCCGGAGGGAAGTGGCAATGCAGGTATGGCCAGAATGTCAGACATTAGGAGGCACATCAGACCTCCCCAGCTTGCCCCTTCATGTCATCTCTGACCCTTCACCTCCCCACTTTGCTGCTGGATCCTGGGATGCAGAGGCTGCGTCCCCACACTGACACTGCAGCCCCCTCCTAGCCCGGAGAGCCCCCATGGGTAGACGTGACTGCCTGGTCAGGCTGGTGATCCATCATCTGCTAGGCGTCACATCTGGCTCAGCGGGATCTGGAACAGGAGACGTGCCTCAGCAGAGCCTTACCAAGGAGCTGTGACAGCTACTGGGCTGAGAAGTGTTATGAAAATGGGTAAAGATGGCAGAATCTGGCCAAATGATTCTCTGCTGCAAAGTTCACATGCTCAAGTTGAGACATCTTGGGTCAAACTTTCTAAGACGTCATGGCCAAGGGCTCGGTGCCTGTAAGAGAGACCAGATTTTCCAGGAGACACCGCTCCCCCCAGGCTGAGATGACAAAGCCTAGGGCAGCTTACAGCCCCTGCAGAGCCCAGCCCAGTGCCTGCCAGACAGGTTTCCAGCCTTCAGGATGACGGTTGCCCAGATACCTTTCAAACAGCAATGTTCCCCCACTTGGCAAAACAAATCCATGGTACAAAACCAGATTTTGCATTTGTCTAAATGCGGTTCATGAGGAAATGCAGAGCTTGCAGTGGAGTAAAGCAGTAAAAACTGGGGGTTCCACTTAGCACACAACAAATGACAAAACAACACTGAACTTTTAAGGCTATAAAAAGCAGAAACCTATTCCTAGACTGAAATTAAATCTGTAAATGGGATGCAGAGACAGAATTCAGGTTATGTGCTGGCAAGTCCGCGTTTCTCTGGTGACGTAGGATTCTGCTTATAGGAACCTGAATCTGCTTCTCTCATGAATGCTGTACCCACGCGGTGCTCTCCTTCCTGGCTTCCTCCCAGGTTTACCGGGTTCTTCTTGAGTTCTGCTGGTTCCTCTCCCACTGCTACCTCCAATCATCACCGGAGCTCCCGGGGTTGATACAGAAATAACGAATGCCGCATTTGCTTGTGATTTCTGTGGGTTTAATGTTTAAGAATTTGTTCTTATGTAGCAGTCTTGGCGATAAGATAAAATTCTTTACGTGGGAATTTTCTAGGTTTAGAGAAACCCAAACACTACAACACATGAAAGACTGGGTGAGAGGAATGCGGGGTGGCTTGGCTGGAAGCTTCCATGCTCAGTTCCTATTCTGCTTTCCTTCCTTACCATCGTCCAGCATCTCTCACATCATTGCCTGTTCTCTTGTTCATGCCTCGGCCTCCTGCCCATCGCTTTCCTCCCTGGTTTTCTGGTTTTCCTGCCACCAGCTCTGACCTCAGTTGATAGCTGATAGCTGAGGTCAAACAAAATAGGGTAAATATCAGCGTGTTCTTGAATCAAAGCATGTTTTTCTAAAACTCTGAGAGCAAACAAAGGCAATTTCCTTAGAAATCTGGATCCTTCCTCCTCACTGCAATGCCCCCAGGAAATGCTGAGTCCTGGTGTCCTTCCAGAGCCACAGCCACCGAGGTCCCTGGCTCCTCCTCCCGTTGCTGCAATCAGAAACCCCCCAGGCCCTGGGAATCATGGCTGCAGGGGCTGAGTTCAGCACCCGTGGGCACTGCCAGACCGAGGACCCGCAGCCACAAGCCCTTTCTGGGCCACAGTGACTGGGACCTGCAGGTATCCAGAAGGGCTCCCTCCTTCTCATGCTGCTTGTCCTACCCCTCCCCAGACCCAGGTGCGGGAGCTTCTCTCCATGGTTCCTCCTGTGTAAGAAGGAACCTCCTCCTGCTTCTCACCGTCACCTTCTCTTCCCACCCTGGTCCCTGCAGCAGCACTAGTGGAGCCTGCTTTGGGGACGTTAAAGCTTTCCTGAGTCACACAGGTCACAGTGTGCAGGGGTACAAACATGCAGGAGCCTTTTGTGAAGTCCAGCAAAGGCTGGGCTACATACCTATGGCATCTGAGGAGTGAGGCAGGTTCTGCAAGGTGTTATTGCTCTGGCAATCTGTTTGAGATACCCTGACCAGCAAGAAAGGGCAAGAAAAGTATTGAGATGGTGACACAGGAGGAACACCCAAAACCATCTCATCTTGACATCCCCTGTCAGATTTCATGGGAAAAAACAGTTCTCTCTCCTTTTGGGTTGGACGTCATGCTGGTGTGCCTTGGATGGACCTTCCACCCTCAGCACCAGGCAGAGACAGGGGAAAGGCAGCAGCTAAGGCAGCGGGACATCTCCGTGGGCTAAGGAAAACCACATCTCATGTAGAAACCCCAGAGCTCTGCCACCATGATGCTCTATTACTCACTGGTGCTGGGGGCAGGGGTGGAAGGAGACTGGAGAGGGACCATCCGAAGCCCCAGGCAGTGTCCCATGGTCCCTCACCATGCTGTGGGAGCTGGAGGCTGTGGGCACCCCCAGTTTCAGCAGTGATTCAGTGGTGCCCAGTCTGGGTCACCAGCCCCACATGCAAAGCAGGTGCCACTCCAGCACTGCAAAGCACCTCGTTAGCACCCCTGGAGCAGCATCCATCTCCTGTGAGCTGGGGAGATGCTGCTGGCAGGCAGGGAGCAAGGCAAGGCTGCGCACAGTGAGGCAGGCAGCTCACAGGAGCCTGGGCTTGGGGGCTGCCCCATCTGCAGGGTTGATGGCACATAGCTGAAAGACTCTGATCTGTGGTCCCTAGTGTGCTGCAGCTGCACAGCACTGGTAGATGAATCATCTTGAAAACACCCTTGTCCTTGGAGGATGCTCATTAATAGGGACAAGGTTGCCACAGTCCCTCAGTTTACAGCTGGTGACCTTTGTTGGGAGGGATAGCCCCACGTGCAGCTCCCAGGAACCCAGGCTGGCCTCAGCATGGCTCACTCCCTCCCTGCCTTCAGCCTGGTTCCAGTTTTCTCCTTCACAGCCCACGGCAGAAGGAGGTTCTGCTTTCAGGGCTGAGTTTCTCACCATATGCTGTCAGCTCAATGCAAGAAACTTCCCATGGCCTGGAGTGCCCAGTGCCCCCGGCTAACGGCGAGGATGGAGAGGGGCCGCAGCCCCACCGACTGCCCTGCTCTCGCCATCTGCTCCTCACACTAGCAGCAGGATGACAACTTGTAACAACCTGCAGTAAACAGCAGCCTGTAATGGTTATTCCTCATAGGTAACCCAGCAGATCTTGCAAGTCTGAGCAGTGCATTGTCATGGCATCACAACTGGGATCTGACAGGGATCCCGAAGAGGAAGCCTGGGATCACCATACACAGCAGCACAGACAGGGATAGGTCCTGGCTACTGAGCTCTGGACCAAGCATCTAGACAGTGCCTCGTGTATTCCATATGCCTGCTGCTCTGCAGAGCATTTCAAAGGTGTGACTTAGTCTAGGACCTTTAAATAGCTCCTACATCACATTCATCATATTAGGAACATGGCTGCTACCTTCCAACCCTTCCCAAAGCCCAGGTGAGAAGCCCCAGCTCATACAGCCACTTGGAGCAACAGAGGTGGGCATCACTCCCTGCTTCACCATGGTTGGTAATTTTATAAATGCCCACAGGACTCAGAGCCCTTGGCAAGTAAAGATGTGTGCATTTCCCAGAACCCACGTTCTTACAGCACGCCGGCAAGATTGGGCAGCTCCTGTGTCCCAGATGCAGCAGGGACACCTGCCTGGGTGGCTTTCTAAACTCCACTGTGCAGCCCAAGGTACCTTGGCATGATTTCTTCTCACCTTCCTTTACTGTCAAGAGGTGTGCCACCCCTCTGGACCCATAGGGCTGCATTTCTGCCCTCACTGTAGGGAACTATGTGCAGGGTAGCCAGGGCCCCTGCGTACCTCCCTGTGCCTCCCTCCTTGTTTGAAAATCCAGGAGCCTGCCCTGCGCCTGCCCAGCCACCACTCATTCACCATGGGGTGTGCCACAATTAGAGCAAGGGAAGAGAGAGCAGCGCAGATGGCATGAGGAAAACAGCAAAACACACAATCTGGCTGTGGAAAGCTGATATGAAGCAGAATCCTTGGGAGAGCGGAGCGGAGCGGGAGGTGCAGGTCCCTGCGCCAGCTGTGGATGGGTGGGTGAGAGAGGAGCAGTCTCCAGTTGGAGCAGCTGTCCCCATACCACATGTCTTGTATTTGTTCTTAGATCCCCAGCCTCTCTGAAGAGCCTGGCAGAGTGAAGATCGTTGTATTACAGCCAAGAGCCTTAATGCTGTAGCATCTACGGATTGGGAACACGAGGCTGCGAGGGGTCTGCTCGGGGCTGGAAGGCACCGACACGGTGGGAGGCTTGGCCAAACCGCTTCCCCAGTCTGGCACTCCTCTCCCCACCAATAGAACAAAACAGGAGGCACAGCTCTGCCTTCCTTTTAAAATACCAATGGAAACCACCTTGCCTGAGCTGTGTAAGTGCTGTGCCTTCACTGAGGGGGAAAAACATGCACTGCCTTGCTGCCTGGGGCAGGTCCCCGGGGCAGGTGCTGTGTATGCAGGGGAAGGGCAGCCAGGGCATCCCCAGGCAGACACTGGCAGCCCCCCCCTCTGCTGTGCCACAGCATGGCACCCTGCGTAAGGCTGCACCCTGCTTTGAGAAGGCAAAATCTGGCAGGAAAAAACAGGCATTACACCAGCAGACATGACATTTGGAACATGGCCATATTGGAGCAGCTATCAAAGCTGTCAGAAAACAAGGGAAGAGTTAAATATAAGACAT
Source organism: Falco peregrinus (assembly GCF_023634155.1). Classification (NCBI taxonomy): domain Eukaryota; kingdom Metazoa; phylum Chordata; class Aves; order Falconiformes; family Falconidae; genus Falco; species Falco peregrinus. Next base: position 37,838,959 of record NC_073729.1, on the reverse strand, counting down.
GAGCAAGAGTCCAGAGAAAGATAGAAAACAGAGGGAGATGTGAAAGAAACCAAGAGCCAGACATCAGCTGTCAGAGCTGATGCCTTTGTGGTGTGAAACGTGACCGCGTGCCCGACCAGGACGGCTGGTGAGGCAGCGAGTCCTGCGCTGGAGCCAGGCGGTGCCGGGCAGAGGTACCTGGGGCCGCCTGTTCCCTTGGCACTTTGCTACATTTCTTGTGATACTGGTGAATGTTTTTTCTGCACAAACCCCTGCCTAATTCCATGGTTGGGGAGGACTCCCCCAGCGTTTTCTCACCTAGAAGAAACCAGGGAAAGGGAGTTGCCCTTTGTGTGAGGGAGCAGCAGGAATGCGTGGAGCCCTGCCCTGGGGATAATGAGCCAGTCAGGAGTATCTGGGCTGGAAGACAAACTGGTGTGGGTGACGTAGTTGTGGTGTCTGCTATGGACTGCCTGATGTAGACCTTCTTCAGACAACGGGAAGAAGCATCATGTTTGCAAGCCATGGTCCTCACGGTAGACTTTAACCCCTGTGACATCTGCTGAGGGACAGCACAGCAGGTGCAAGCAATCCAGGAGGTTTCTGGAGTGCTTTGGCAACAGCTTCCTAACACAGGGAATGATGGAGCCAAGAAGGGAAGACACTCTGAAGGATCTGAGAGCTGCAAATGTGGAAGAACTGGTCAGGGATGTGAAGAATGAGAGGCAGCCAGGGCTGCAAAGGGCATGACACAGTGGAGTTCGGAGTCCTGAGAGAAGGGAACAGAGCAAAAAGCAAGATCACAAACCTGGACTCAGGAGAGCAGATGTTGGCTTCTTGGGGGATCTCATGGGATGCAGTCTTGGAGAGAAAAGGTGACCAGGAAACAGGATTCATTTTCAAGGATCAGCTCCCCCAGTCCACCCTGACAAGCAGGGAATCAAGCAAAGGCAACAGGGGGCTTGAACAAAGCACTCCCGACAAAACCCGGGCATAAAGAGCAAGAGGTGAAAGCAGGGAGGAAAATGCAGGGGAATGTAAAAATACCATCTGGGTGTGCTGGGATGGGAGCAGAAAAGCCAAATCCACCCAGGGTTGAGTCTGGCAAGGGACATGAAGGGCAGCAAGAAAGGCTGCTACAGGGATACCAGCAGCCACCAAGGTGATAAAGGGACTGGAGCATCTCTACTATGAGGAAAGGCTGAAAGAGCTGGGGCTGTTCAGCCTGGATAAAAGAAGGCTCCTGAGGGATCTTCTTAATGTATTTTAATAACTGAAGCTGGGTGCAAAGACCAGGCTCTTTCCAGTGGTGCCCAGTGCCAAGAGAAAAGACAAGAGACACAAACTGAAATACGTGACATTCTACTTAAACATAAGAAGAAGCTGTTGTACTGTGAGGGTGGCTGGACACCGGAGTAGGTTGCCCAGAGACGTTGTAGGATTTCCATCACCACAGCTACTCAAAGCCTATCTGGACATGGCTCCCTTTGACCGTGCTTTGAGCAGGGGGTTGAAAGAGGCACCTCCAGCACTGCCTTCCAACCTCAGCAGTTCTGTGGGTCTTTGTTAAGTAACTTGTTTAACATCACCAGAAACTTAAAGAAAGGGCTGTCAGGTCCTTGGCAACATGGGAAAGAACCGTACTCCTCTGGTGGTGTTTTCAGCTGCAGACTCCATTCCTTCAGCTCTGCTGATATGTGGCTGTGGTGTGCAGGACCCCAACTTCAGCCTGCCCTGGGAGGATGCACATGCGTGCGGCCAGCGCAGCCCACAGACCAGCCATGCTGTGAACACATGCAGAAGATCGTGTCTTTCCAGCCAGGCAACTCCTCCTGCTGCAGAGGAACCTCCCTGCCACACGCCTTTCTGACTGCCTCTCTGCAGCAGCACCATTTCCAAGGGCTCGCTGCAAGGCTTTGGGCTGCTGTCAGCTGAGCAGCTCTGGAGGTGTTTTCTTTTTCTCCTCCTGCTCCAGGGCCCATTTGTCTGGATTGACAATACCCACAGAACACCCCAGTAAGGTTTCAAGGGGTGTGGAGGGAACCCAGCTCAGAGATGTCATATAAACACTTGTGTAAATTAAAACAGCAGAAGTGTTGAACTGAATGACGAGGACAGCTGGGTGTGGGGAAGGGAGAGGGCGGTTTTCTCAGAAGGGCAGGTCAGCTGAGAAATTGGGGCAATTGCTAGCAAGGAGGGAAAGGGGCTCAGGTGCCCCCCTGTGCACTGAAGCCAGGGGCTGCCAGGCTGAAGCTGTCAGCCCCAGGAACTGCTCTGCACATCAGGGAAAGCCTCGGGGAGCAGCCCTGGCCCTGGGCACGGAGCTGGGCTGGCCAGTGCTCTGGCTGACACAGCAAAGACAAGGCAGATGGAAGCAAAGAAAAGCAACGGAGAGTCAAGCCTGCTCAGATGTGCCAGACCACCAGACTGGGAGAAGAGGAAATGTATAGGTAATTAAGGCCTATAAAAGAACATCCAAAAAGCCAGATCCATCTTAAGTGAGGGTAAAGGGGGTTAACTGCAGTCATTAACGGTAATACTGATGAGAAAACCAGGGAACTTTGGCCTGTTTTGATCTCACTTCTGCTAATACAGAAGTTTTAATCGCTATGTGTAAAAGATTGGTTCACCCATCATCTCTGAGCGCAATGGCAACGTACCCCAACAGGGCAGCGATACTGCAATCTGGTTTACATGCAGGGAAACTGAGGCACAGCAAGAGGATCACTTTGCAATAGCACTGGTATAGACCTGGCTTGTTCTCCATCCCCTGTGAGCAAGCCTGCCCATGAGGTCGTGGTGCTCAGGGGTTGGGTAGAAGCAGCTCCTTTACACTTGATTTCTTCCTCTCTCACTGAGGCCAGATAATAAAGAGGATGCCCCAGCTCCATCAAGGAAGAAGGGCAGGGGGTGCCTGTCTCCTCCCACCTCTTTGGGATGATTTCGAATGGTCCTTCTCTGCAGAGCCCTGCACCCTGCCAAGGTCCCTCCTGCGTGGACAAGGGCCATCATGCCATAGCTTCTCCCAGCTTAGGACTGAGGATATCCCACGCTCCTGTTGTCCTGGACACAACAATTTAGAGACACAAATAAGACCAGCATGCAGCTGTGACACCGGAGAGCATGGAAGTAGAACATGCATTCATGTTTTTAACATCCTTACAGAGTTTACCGGGCTTTGGCTCTTCCAGCAGCCTCTCTGGAGGCACGCTGCACGGCTTTGGGTTGCACAGCCCCAGGTACACACATGGCAGGGACCTTAGCCCCACTCTCATGCCAGGAGGCTCACACCCCTCTTCCACCCAGGTGCCCTCACTTGAGTTGGCTTTCAGGGCTGGGGAAATTTTCACAGCAGCACCCAGGTCCAGCAGCCTTCCCCGTGCCGTGCCATCCCATCCCAGTGACAGCCCAGCCAGCCCAGGCTGCTGCTGGAGCTTCCCCAGCACTGGGGAGCAGCACTCCACCCACAGCAGCCTGGGGGTTGGTGCTGTGACCCTGGGTGATGTTTCAGAAGTTATGGCATGTCCCAGTGCCACCCTGAGCAAAGCACCCCAGCAGCTGCCACCCAGCATGCCAAGAGGAGCATGTTCTTCTCACCTGAGCCCAGGCTGAGCCTTCGGTCAGTTCTGGCAAAACCGCCCACTTTTACAGCCAGCTGAGGCTGCTCGCAGTGTTTCCAGCTTGCAAGGGTTCCCACATCAGGGTCCAGGCCCTCAAAAACATGAGTTATTTTGAACTGAGCTTTGTTTGGGGACTTTTTAATTCCTCTCCTCATTTCTAAGCCTACAATTTTCTATCACCTTGAAAGTTCAAGACCGCAGACACTGGACTGGCTTTTTCTAAGGGAAAACCCTCAAGGTGAAGCTGTGTTCACTATTCCAGCAGCACAATCCTGGGGAAAAACAACAGGCATCATCAGCTGGAAACACCCTCTTGCTTCTCGCTTGCCTAGAGTTTCACCTGTGTTCACAACCAAGCCCACTTCGCCCAGCCCCGGTTTCGAGAGGCAGCGCGGTGATAAACCACCTCTCCTGCTCGAGGTCACCAGGAGCTGAGCTGATGCCACCAAGAGCCCTGTGCAGCTGCACCCCAGGAGAGGACAGCTGATTAAAGCAGCCAAACAGGTCAAGCTGGAAGACTAACTCCTTTTGACAGTATCCCATCAATCTAAATAACAGATCACAGTTTGCTTGCTAATTGCCTCCATTAGGGACGACTGGGAATCATTCAGCCAGTCCAAGAGTAGGGTTCGATGTGGAAGAGGAGCATGTATTGTGGACAGAAACAGTTCCAATGTCAAAATCAACAACCTGGGATCAATGGGTCTGGCATCCCCGGGGCTCAGGAGGAAACAGGCACCTCTCTCCACATCAAAGGGACACACACCCCCAGCCCCCATATTCATGGTGCACTAAGAATCCGTGTGCAGGGAAGATTTTGTCCTAACACCAAGTCAGCAAATGGCCCCCGGGGGCTGCCCATGCTGTAGGGCGAGGCTGGGGGTCCCACACCATGGGCACAGGGTGGCCCTGCTCTGCAAAGCACACCTCCTGCGCTCAGTGCTGGGTGCTGCTAACACCATCTGCCCTCTGCTCTAAGCAGGATGATGAAGAGGAAGGAAGGACCAAATTGGTTTTGCCTTTTTTAGTTGAGTTCTATCCTAACTCGGAAACAGAGTAAAGCAGTAGAAAATTGGGATGCTTGGTTTACAGTGAAATGGGGTAAATTTTGCAATGTTGAAGGCAGCACACAAAATCACAGTGAATGTAACTGCTGGTTGAGAGGATTAGATTAATGAGATAGCGTCGGAAAAGTATTAAAGCATTCAAAAGTATTAATTGCTCTTAAAAGCTAAGCATTGCTCTTACTCCCTCTGCTTTCCCTGGCATTTGCAATTGTGTTTGTGCTTGTCCTCTAGTAACTGGTGGCTATGATGCCCACGGCTCAGAGGCGACGAAGGCTGGATGCGGGCTGCCCCACCAGCTAACCTGGGGTGCCCACAGCTCCCTCTGGAGCACCGATGGTGGCCAGTGCCAGCATCATGTCACCGGGCTCTCCAGAGCCAGAAACCAAAATTTATTGTCAGGCACTGGGGAGCTTCATTATTGCTCTTCCTCACCACAAAACCCACGGCAGTCTGGCCCTGGCGGTGGGGAGAGCCGGGGGGCGGCGTGCAGTGCTGCTGGGTCTGCAGCTCCTGCCTCCCCAGGGACAAGGGTGGCTTCCTGCACCCCAGGCTGAGATGGGTGGACCCAGCGCAGAAGGGCTGGCGTTCCCATCTGAAAGGGGCCTTCTGCAAAAGGCAGCAGGGTTAAAACAACGTTCCATTTTCAAGTCCCCAGGCTGCTCTCCAGTACACTTCTGTGCCCCCTGCCTGGGCGTCTGGCAGGCAATTTTCACCACAGATGCATTAACAGGCAGATAGCTGCTAGCACCACGCAGCCTCCCAGCACCACGAAGGGAAAAATTGCCTCAGGAAAAGCAAGGGGCATCCACCAGCCTTCCTTCCAACCCAGGAGAGGCATGATGGGTGTAGGGCCGCAGGGTTTACTCCATGCTCCAGACTCGCCCCCTCCATCCTGGTGCAGCCCCGCAACTGCCGCAGTGCCCAGCCCTGCACCGGGCACTGCCACACTGGGCAGGGCTGCCAGCACCCACAGGCTCCTGGCTCTCCAGCCCCCAGCCCCAGCCAGCCAGTGTATAGCGCCTGGTGTGAACCCACTCCAGGGGGGAAACTGAGGCAGAAGTGACTTGACCAACATGAGACGGGCAGTAGGAGATGCCTTGAGGCTCACATCTGGGTTTGTCCACTTTAATTTTTTTCTTCCTTTCTGGCACAGCTCCCATGAAATGTGATGTCTGACTCTAAGCATCAGCCACGCTCACTCTGCAGTGAAGCAGGCAGCGCAGGCAAGCACTGCTCTGCCCACCTCAGCGCCGCATCAGCGCTATCCTTCCTGGCAGGTGAGGGGGGAAGAAATCAGTGGGAGCCTTGGAAAAAAAGGAAACATGATAAGCAAATCCTGGTTATTAAGATGTGAGGTTTGCTTCGTTTTCCTTCTCTTTCAAGCCAGAGGGATTAGCGCCAGCCAGATAAGAGACCTGCCAAGGCACTTCCAGCAGCCTGCTCAGCCTAGCCTCCAGTTAACTTCCAGCCAAGACGATTTCTGGAAGCATGGGCATCTTTCTTCAGCACCCTCCAAAAAAACAGGAGGGTCAGAGATGAAGCTGCTCTGGAAGCTTTTCTTGCACAAAGAATGGCTTTCCATCAGCAGTGCTGCCAGGCCCTGACAACTGTGTCCCCATCTTACCTGGGAGCGCTGCCAGCGGGTTGATATTTGCACAGCTCTTCAAAACCTGCCAGACTTCCACCAAGCCCAGAGAAGGGCCCAGCGTGGTCCCTTCCCCAGGCACCTTGGCTTGCAGCGTGCTGCAGCCCGGCACCCGCAGGACGGGGTGGCTCAGGGCAGCTGTGCTCTCCTGGGGCTGCAGACGTGGAGATGGAGCAAAACACAACCCTGAGCACAGAGAATGTGCTGCCTGGGCTCTCAGAACCTGCACATTTTGTTCTCTTCTAATAAAGGGGGCTCTTTTCCCAGGGACACTGCCCTTCTCTCTCTGAGCCCTCATCAGCCTGTCTAGCCTGCCTCTGCCATGGCGAAGGGGGGGAAATGTTTTGCTTTTGAGTGAAAGCCAAGCTCTTCACCAGCGTCTGGGATGTGGAGCTCCAACAGGGACCCAGAGCACTGCAGGGACCGGTGCAAGACAGTAGTGCCATCGCCCCGTTGGCCCACAGCCACTTGCACAGCGGCCCAGGCTCCGGGCAGGGCTGTGGCTTTCACACCGCCCAGGGTGACCAGCTGCGGGGAAAGCGGTGAGACCATTGCTTGCATCAGTCCCAGGTGCACAGGAGCAGACAGGGGTGCCACAGATCACTCCCGCTCCTCAGCAACTCCTCCCCTGCTGCTGCATCCTCACTCAGGACCTGGTGCTATAGGCGACACGCTCCCAGCATTTCAAATACCTCTTTGGGCTGGTGGGTGGATGGTGACCTCTCTCCAAGGAGCAGCACAGATCCCCTTCCCTTCCTTGGCCTGGGCTCTTGTCAAGGTGAGCAGGGAGTGCAATACTGAAACATGGTACTTCATGTCCAAGTTCATATGTCTCCTGTTGAAGGAGAAACATGTTTTGTCCCAGAGGATGGAAAGCAGCTAATGAAAGATTTAATTGCCATCCCTAGTGGGAGAGGGAGAGCAGGCGTTACTCACCTCTCTCTCACCCAGAGTCAGAAGGCAGCACCTGGAGTGTGGAGGGAGCTTGAGCTCCCTTTGATATGATAATCTCACCACTTACAAAAGATGCAAACACAGAGTCAAAGTCGCTGAGGAAAACCAGACAGGCACAGGAAGATCTGGAAAGCCGGTATCATACCTCCAGGTTTCTTCTTCAGCGTGAGGGAGGCAGCAGTGACTAATGGGCAAAGCCCCGGGGGTGCTTGGATGCTTTCCCCGGCACCCAGGGCACGGTCCCTCAGCTTCACTGCCCCTGTCCCCACACCTGCCACCTTTGGAAAGGAGAGGCATCGGACAGGACACCTGATGTATATCTGCCTGTGAGGACAGTCAGCTGCAGAGAGCACCTACCAGGAGTCTTGTCAAAACACCCAGAGGAGGCAGATCGTCACCTGTGGTGGTGATGTCACCCCCAAAGACTAAACAGTGACACGTGACCTGGGCACAGGTATCTTGTCATCACCCTCTGAAGTAAGGCAGCTGCTTTCAGTGCCTGAAACACCCATGCAAGGAGCAGCTCCGAGATTTCCCACTTGATGCCAGAGAAGAGAGGGAAGTAGGATCACCATTTTTCAGGAAATTCTGACATTTTGAAATTCCTCCTCAGGCAGACAGGTAAAAGAAAAAAAAAAAAAAAAAAAAAGACACATTCATATTTCCATGACAAAAATAATTTTGGAAGTGTTATAGTTCAACAGACCTGGTACATTTCCTTCCAAAACTTTAAAATGTTGCATTATAATATAATTCACAGCATAAAATGTTCTCTTGGAATAAAAAGGTGCTTTAAAGCAAGGATTTTGTGAGAACTTTTTCAAAAGCAGAAGTCACCGACATCAGCAATTCATACAGAAATTCAGATCTCAGTGAAAAAGCTTCCAGAGAAATGTCCTGGAGGAAGATATCCACCCAGCCCTCGAGTGAGCTGGGCTGTCTCAGACCGTGCAGTGGCCTGGTGGGGCTCTCCTGGCCCCTGCAGGAGAGGTGAGGTGGGAGGGGGTCTGCACCTTGCGTTGTGCAGCTGTGGCGTGCAAAGGGGGTTACAGCCAGGGAGGGCTGTGGCGTGGAGGTGCTCCCTGGCACCTGCCAGACCACCCATCCCTCGGTGCAGCGGTCCACAACCAGCAGCTGATGACGACACATCGTTTCTCTGACCATTCATCAATTTTTCCTAATATCCATGTTCTTCCAGAAACAACCATGTCTCTCTCTGCACAGCGCACAAGGGACCTTTCAGTCATATTGCAATACGATAAACACTAGTGAAAAGGGTCCCCGTTCCAAAGGGGGAGCAAAGAGGTGCTCGGGGCAGAGGCGCAGCAGAGCTCGTGGGCTGGGCAGCAGCAGCAGGGCAGCGCAGCTGCAGCAGGCGACGCGCTAGGCACAGCGGCAGGGCATGAATGAGCGGACAAATATTTGGAGGCTATCAGCATGCACATATAATAAAAGCCAATTAGATGCATATGACAGATTGTAAACCTCTTGTGTGTTGTTTAAAAAAAACATGTTTTCAGCTTGTCTGCCTTTAGAGAGCTTCTCAATAACAGTTTTACTCTGGCTGAGAAATTACAGGCATCCCGCCCACGCTGCACGAAGCCTGACATTTCCAATCACATCTTCTTCCTTTTCATTTTTAACAGGAAAAAAAAAAACAAAACACCTCAACATGACTTATCATTTGCAAGTTGAGCCAGATATGGTTTCATCAATAACTGATGGAACCGATCAAATGGCATTATGTCTTATAAATAGCATACCTGTACTGCTAGTGCAGCATGCATGGGTCAAGAGACTGCCCTACGCGAGCTTCCAAAGCTGGTAGTACATTCAGCAAACCGGCTCTGGAAAAGACAGTGACATTATAATTTCTGCCATGACTTCATGCAAATAAAGAAGCAGGCTTCATCTTGCATGAGCTCCAGCCTGTGGCCATGGCTGTGCGCTGCCTCGTCCATCAGGGCTAGTGGGGCTGGATTGCTGTAGGGGTGAGGGCAGAGGCTCGGGGAGCTCCGGTCCGAGGGTGAGCAGCCTCGGGGAGCAGGCAGGCAGCCAGATGTTTCCCTGAGAAGATGCTGGGCATGAGAAGCCAGCTCCCCTGGCAGCCCGAGGGCCGGGTGGTTGCAGCGGTCCTGGCTGTGTGCACAAGGGAGGCAGGACCTCTCTGCCACATCCCCACCATGGCCAGCACCACGGGCACCTGCTGCTCCAGCACCCCGAGGGGCGAGAGGGCAACAAGCCACCTGCTGGTGTGGGGAGAAGCCCCGGGAAGGGAAACTGCCCCCCACACAAATAGCGGGTGCTGCTCTTGCCAGCGTCCGGCAACGGGCAGGTTTGTTTCCCTGCATTGTACATGCAGCTGCCAGTCGCCATGCCGAGGGCTCGCAGCTCTCACAGGCTGTTACGGAAAGGCAGTAAGGACTGGGGAGCGCCGGGCTCTGCCGGCCAGGCGATGATGGTAGGCACCGAAGCAAGTGAGCTCTGGCCTTTGAGAACATAAAGGAACAGGAAATTTCTATAGTTCCTGGCAAACCCACACACAAAACCACGGCACCAGAGTGTCTTAAAGGCTTAGAAACAGCAGAAAGGAGAAAAAGCCTGACACTGCAAGCCTTTCCTAAATTTCATGATATTTGAGCCAATTACATTTTTACTCTTGTTCCTGACATCTGACTGAAAATTTGAGAAAATTTAATGCTGGCTTTACTGGGGAAGAAATACGATGTGAAGATAATTTTAGTTTCCAAAGAGCCTGCTTCAAATGGCTGTGATTTTGCTTTCAGCTGGTGCAAAAAGCTGGACTGACACCTTTTGTTGAATAATGCATCTGGGATAACGTTCTCCGCTGCAGGGAGAGGTCTGGCACACAGCCCTGCCCCGATTACACCCTGCTTAAGTGCTATTTAGTTGCTTTCAGGGGATTACAACAGGGAGTGGGCTTTGTCCTGGCTCTGTGCACAGCAAAAGATGTCATTATTCTCCAGGAGAACTGGTCTACAGATGGATCTTTGTGTTATTACATGCAAATAATCTTCATCTGAAAGTACCTGCCGCTCATAACATTGAATCTAGCATTCAACTAACAATCGCAGCCATTATCCAACAAACGTTAAAAAGAAGAGGGGGGGGAAAAAAAAGCAGCCAGAGGGCAGGAGGATGGTTTGTCGTAGCAGCATCACTGCCTGGCCTCGGCTGTTACCCTCCCTGCCTCTGCAGGAGGTGCCACATATGCATCAGCCGAGACCCCCGGAGCCCAGCCGCGAGTGACCGTCAGCACCTCATCCCCCTGCCATGTCAGTGCCCCTCAGGGAAGCCGGGCACGTGTGGCTGCCTCCCCTGCCCGCTGGGACACCTGCCTCATGCCAAGCTCCCCCAGCAGGGTTTTTAAACACAAAATCATCTTGCATCTTCCAACAGAACTATCCCCCAGACTGCCTGACTTAGCATTCAGCGTGCAGTAAACACATCAATATAGGCATGACATCCCATATATTTTGGCCTGCCTGACAGTGCTGACAGCGCTCCTCAAGGCGAAACACTCAGTTAATCCCAGCAGCCACCCAGGGCGGGCAGGTTTAGCAGGAGGGTCAGTGCTGATGCTGGCAGGTGAAGGAGATCCCACCATCCAGCTGCCTTGTGAGACACTGGCCCTTGCCACCGGCCACCCCAGTGACACAGGGAGGACGGCCACAAACCAAGCTGGGCACGTGTGCCAGTGCACCGGGTAGCCTCTACAGTGCTGGGGACACACTACTCGTGCCCACTGTGGTTCCTATGGAGGGTGGTGCTGGGCACCCTTTTTTTTTTTTTTTTTTCACCAACCACTTTGAGACACAGCTGCAAAACACCGTACAGGCGGCTGCAAACCCCCCTTACTGCTGCCAGGTTGACTCTGCCTGGGTGCGGACTGGGCACTGGTGCCCTGGGGACTGACCATCAGGCAGGACAGCCTGCTGCAACCCTCCTCCTGGATATACCCCACTTGCTCTGGTCTCTGGGCACAGGCAGCCCAGCTGTCCAAGGGAGGAGTCAGCTGGCATCCCCACAAAGTGGTCCCCAGGTGCTGGGAGCACTGGGATGCAGAGTAAGCTGAGCCCCCTGCTCTCCACTGCAGCCACCCATGGGGCCACCACTTTTGTAACCACTGCACAGGGCTGCCACCAGCCATTGAAGCCTGTCCCCACAGTGTCCTGCTGCGTGAGCCCACTGTGCTTGATGCCAGCCCACCCAGGCAACACCACCCCCTCCACCAGCTCTCTGTGGGACAGTGGTACAGGGCTCCTCTCTGGTGCACCCTGTACACAGGAACAAAACCCCACAGAGCTGGCAGAAAGGTGCTGGAGGGGCAGGGTAGGAATGCCATGGCCGTCCCAGGGGCTGCATGGATCCACAGCATTGATCAAGCTGTCATAATTGTCACCTCAGGGTCTGTTGGAACACTTGGAGCACAGGGCTGTCTGGCCCTACAGTGATAGATGGGGCACATGGGCATGGGGCCATACCTAAATGCCATTAGGAAAGCAGAGTTTAAAAAAAGTGAAAGGTGCAATAAAGAAAAGGCCAAAAGCAGCAGGATTAACCTCATTAATTGTGTGGTATCATAGTAAAAATCTGTTTGCTGATGAGGGATCTGTCCATATGACTATTTGCTGTGGTTTACATGCAATCCCAAATGATGTGGGGAGATGAGATGCAGCGTCTTTGCCTCACACTCTTCTAGCAGCCTTCCGAGTACTGACAAGTGAGGATATTGCCCATTCTGCAGAACCAAAGGCAGGACTGGGGAACACTCCAGTTTTCTTTTTTGAAGCAACCTGCAAGCTAAGAAAAGATGCTGGGCTATTGAAACCTTGCCCAGCTGGAAGGGCTCACCCAAACCCAGGGCAGACATCCTGTCTCCAGGATGACACGTGCCTGAAGAAACCAGAATTAAACCAATTACAGAGGATAAAGGACAGAAACTATGGGCAGGAGATGCAGGTCCCAGGGTAGAAACAAGAGCTGTAGGGGTAGAGGTGGGGATATCTCCTCTGTGTAGGTCAAGAATGACCTGAACCTGCATGCAAAAACCTGTGATTTTTACCGGCAGGGAGCAGTAGTCCAGCCCTCAGATGCACCAAGGCCAGATCCAGGAGCTACTCAGCAGCAAACAGAGAAACACAGGTCAACATGCCAGCAGGACACAGAAGCTTTTAACCTGGAAAAAGCTCTTGACCTCTACTGGGGAAAGTTTCTGCTCAGCAACTTCCAGAGAGAGATAGCTGGGAGAACCCAGGCAGGTAAGGGGAAGGAGGTGCAAGTAGAGCAGCACATGCAGAATATCACTGTTCCCACCACACATACGTTATCCTAACAAACGGCCATGAGCAGTATGAGCAAGAGCAATCTAAGCCTACAACCTGCAGGCATATACCATACCATACCCTGCCCTGCCCTGCCCTGCCCTGCCCCACTACTCACCCAGTTCACCCTCTGCTCCAAGTCAGGCTCCTTGTCAAGAGGGCCCTGGTGTGCTTAATAAAAAGGCTCATCAAAGCCAAATCAAGGACTTAAAGACAGCCTGCTGTGCTTTCCAGAGAGGTGATTCTCAGGGCAGCTGCTTAGAGACATGCTGCACTTCTTGGTATCCATCTCTTTCTGGAAACTCAGCAGAGGAGAGGAGACTGGCTGGTGCTCGGCATGGCTCTGCCACAGTGCCTTGCTGCTTGAGCCTGCTGTGTGATGTGGGTACTCTCCTGCCCAGTGCATCAGCCTGGCCACATTATCCCAGCCACAAGCGGGAACCCTTTTACTATTCTGCATTTGAAGTCAATCCTTTGCTTGAAGCTGCTTCTTTGCAGGGTGCTGGGGACTTGGCTTTCCCTGAACTGCAAAGGACAGAGAAGCTCCATGCGCCCTGCTCTGGGGGATTTAAGTGCCAGGCCTGGACTAATTTCCTTCACAGCCCCATGTGGATGTTGCTATCACAGAATAGCAAGTGGCTTTGGAAGCAATTGGATTTCACAGCATACCTGCCCAGTCCTAGGGAGCTGCCTGATACCAGTGCTCCTGCACAGGTCTCCATCCCCAGCTGTGTGATGCAGCCTGTGCCCAAGCACCTTGGGATGGGAGCTTGACCACTGGCACGTGTCTGGGAATAGGGACAGAGCTTGCTGGTGACAGTCCAGGTGCCTTGGCCCCGTAGGAAAGCATCAGGGAATACTCACAGTTAAATACTGGCAACTTAAAGAAGGAAAAGTGGTCAAAACCTTCCCTGTGTAAAATTTTTGCAAGTTACTTTATCACAAGGGCAGGTGAAAGGCCCCTGGTTACAGTGGGCAGAGGATAGGGGAACATCTCCAGACCACCTTCAGGGACCCCCACCAGGCAGGGCAGCCCCTCTCACCCTGGGCAGCAGCTGCAGCCCATAAACGCCTCAGCCCTTATTTTCTGCTGAGGACAAAAGCCATCAACAAAGTCCTAATTAAAAAACAACCATGAAGCAAAAAGCACAGCTAATTGCTTTTTGACTGCAGAACAAAAGCCGCTCCTTTGCCTAATTACATAGTGAAAATGAGAATTCAAACCCGAATTATAAGTAATCACACAAGCAAAGAAATGGGAGTGAATGCCTATAGGAACCTGAACACAGCCTGAGCACAAAGACAAGGCAACAGCTATAAAAGGGGGATGACAACGAAAGTATTTAAGAGTCATTATATTGAGTTAATCTGCTGCTCCTCAAGTACCTTCCTCCACCGAAGGTGCATCCTGGGGCACTGAAGCTCCACAATACTCCCGAGAAGTCCTACGGGTGAAATCATGGGCTGCCTCTGGCAAGGGGACCGCATTGCCCAGCAGCGTTCACTCACCCACCGAGCCAGAAGAACCGGAGTGCAGCCTCCCACCCAGGGCACACCATGCTTCTCCCACCTTCTCCCACCTCCTCCATGGGTCTAAGCCAAGCTGGCATGTTCTGCAGGGCCAGAGAACACGCACGTCCCCTGAGGGCAGAGCTTCCCCACAGACAGGTGCCCCAGGCTCCCTGTGGGGTGGCAAAGGGTCTGCAGGGACAGACACCCCGGGTGGGAACCCGAGCCCCGCAGCTCGTCGTGTCCCAAGGCCACATGGTGGCCCACGTGAAGTGAGCCGAGTGGCCTGTCTCTGAGATGGCAGTGGGCCTGCAGCACTGCGGGGAAAAGGGAAAAAATCCTTTTGTTCCTAGAATAATCAGTGTGGGAGAAAGGAGGTGGGGAAACAGGAGGAGAAAAGTAGGTTACACTGAAAATCTCACGGTCCGCATTGGAAAAGCAAGTCCCGTGCTCCTGAGGGCTGCGTGGAGATGATGGTCAGGAAAGATGGAAACAGTCAAATTAATGTGTCCTTACCCAGAGGACAGTTAACCTGCAGAGCTCCCTGTGCCAGGAGGTCCTCGCATCAAGTACGAGGTGTCAGGCCATGGAAAGGGGATGGCACTGGACAGTATAGGGTGCCTCCTTGCTGAGATGTGGTCCGACACCTGACCTGGCCCCACTGAAGACAAGACTTGCTGTTGTCCTGAGGCCCTAGACACCACCTGGGCAGCCGGGTACCAGGAGGGCAGCAGCACAGAGGAGGCACCTGGCCAAGAAGCAGCGTTTCCCAGTGGCCAGAGCATGGGACCGTGACTTGGCCCATGGCACAGGCAGGCAGGAGCCTTTGCACCAGCCACCCTGGCTCAGTCACCGCTTCCACTGCACCCGTGCGTGTGGCTCCCACCTTACGGCAGGCAGGCAGAGCCTGTTCAGGGAGCTGGGTACAGGAGGGCTCATGGTGCTGGGTAGCCATGAGTTGTGCTACTGGGAACCTGCCCTCCAGGCTAAACCCCCTGCCCAGGTCCAAACCAGCCCCAGATGCAGCAGCATCCACGACATTTAAACCCAATTATTCCCACTTGCAGTAAGGACCAGAGTGTGCTCTCCCTGAAATGCCGAGTGCTGCATATGAATCAATAGCTCATTTCTTTCTCTTATCAGAGGGGATCGGGGAGGGAGAGACCATCAACATGAGGAAATCAAAGAAAATGGAAATGGCATAGCAACAAGCTGATGTCTGAGTGAGCCTCGCGATATCAGCTGGAGGTCGTTCTTCTCTTCATGCTTCACGAAGAGTGCCAAGGGACTGCCACATCACTAGCAAATTCAGAGGTGCTGGGAGATGCAAAAGCCTTTTGTCACCAAGTTTTGTAAGCACAGCACCAAGTTGCAGCTCGCCCAGGGGGTGGGAGCTCTGGTTTGGCCCCATGCTGAAGAAACAGCCTGAGGCCACCAGCCCAGTAGGGACAGACTCTGGCCAGGAGCCACAGCACAGCTGGGCACCCAGCAGAGGAATGGCTGGAGCTTGTGCCCAGCACCACATGTGTGGTTCCTGGGCATGGCCAGTGGTTATGGGGGACGAGATCCTGCCTCAAGTCATATCCCCTCCCTCCAGAGCTGGCTGCACTGGGAGGGTCAAACTCAGGCAACGTGGTGCAAGGCTGGGGACTGAACTGCCTAGATACTGACCTCCTGGGGCCATGGTGCTGCTCTCGGTGCCCAGCAGAGATGTATGCTGGTGCAATACATACCCACATCCATATCACCCCCTGCCATACCATCCCCTACCCATAGCTCCAGCACTAAAGCCCCACAGAGCCCAGACGTGGCTGCAGCGCTGCTAAAGCGCACTTTCCTCCAGGGCAGCCTTGTTCTCAGCAGTAATGATCTCACCCTTCATAGACAAATCCCCACAGGTTTCTGAAAGAAAGTAACTGCTTGAATGTGTCCCAGTCCCCAGAAATGGCGAGGGGGAAATTGCTAGCCTGCGATTAAACATTTTTCAGTGATAAAAGCAGCATTCCAAGGATGATGGCATTGCCCAACCTTGAAGTCTCTGTTTAGCAGACACAGCCAGCATGCACCAGTGGGTGCTCTTCCCAGGTGGCTGTGTCCGTCAGGCAGCTGGGGAGGCTCACGTGCATGCTGCTGCACCCCAACCCTGTACTGCTCAGTCACTCCGTGGCAGGGATAAAGGGCCATCCAGTGCCACTGCTGGAGGGCCCAGCCATCGAGCCTGTCCCCCCTCAGCCAGCACTCTAGGAAAGTCCATCAGGTTTTTAACTTCAGTAAATTCTGACCACTAATTGCACCCAGTTAGCCATTCCAATAAGCTATAAACTCCCTTGTGAATGTTACAGCCATCACCAGCAGTCCACTGGGCCATAATGATCACCGGTATCATTTGTAAACACAAAATTACCCTGATGTTCTGTAGGAGGATGCTGCTCCCCTTGATCCAAAAAGAACCAACTCCCTTTCAGGGCAGTGATGCCCTGCGGAGGGGACAGGGAGCATGGCATCCCCAGCTGAGGGACCCTGGGTCAGAGCCTGGCAGCACCCACTGACTCTCACAGGCACCATCTCGTAAGAGATGATTTCAATGTTCATCTACCTTGCATCAGAGGCTGCTTTTGAAAATCCTTGCCTGCCTTGCTGTGCCCAGATACCTCTGAGGTGGCCAAAGGTAAGTAAGATTTGAGAGGAATCATGTCTGAACCACCTGTCTCCCCCAGGATCACACGCTATGCTGTATTTGCCCTCAGTCCTCAGCAGAAGGCAGAAGCTCTGCACAACAGCCTGGAGAAGGACGACCAAGATAAGCACATGAAGTAATTAAGCTCCAGCTCACATCTCCCCCATGTCCCCCAGGCTTGATGTGTGCTCTGGACACAGGAGAATCACACACTGGAGTTGTATCAAATGCTGGAGGGTAGGAGAGATGCTCACAAGAAACAGTACATATTTTTCTGTTGAAGAGAATTTTTCAAGGGGAAAGCAATATACCCAGTTAAAAAAAAGAAGCGAGACTAACAGCAGCCAGCCAGCCTGGCTGTGGTCATCACCCTCTGAGTGCCTTTAACACTCCGGATACAGCTCAGCACCTTGCCTGGTGGATCACTGTTAGCTGCAGCACTCTGACATGGGAGACGGCTGGCAGAAAGGCATCATCTTCCTTGCTGCTTGGTGTGGCATCTCTGCAGAGATGCTCTTCAACAAGAGCTGCCAGCCAGGGTGCTTCGCAGCTCCTGTGAGACCGTGTACCCACAAAGAGCCCACCCCAGCAAGAGCTCAGCCAGCCTGGCACCAGCTCCTCCTGCACGAGCCCCAGCACAGCCGGCAGGTGGGCAGCAGGGTGCTGAGGGGCACCAGCCTGACCCAGCTGTGGGCAGCTGCAGCCCTTCCTCCCAGGAAGAAGAGGCTGGGACCCAGGAGACCCAGACTTGCTGTGGCCACCAAGGGAAGTCAGGAGCAGGGCTGACTGTGGGGAGAGTTTGGGGGCCAGGGGAGCGGGCAGGTATGGGCTGGATGAGGGAGGATGGGGCAGCTCTAGGCTGGGGCTCTGGCAGCGGGGCTCGTCATTAAGACTCGCCAGTCCTAATCCGCCCCTCCTTCCTCCTGCCCGAACAGCTGGGGTCTGGGTTTACCTCGGGAAGGAGAAATGCTATTTATCATATTTCTTGCAAATGTTCTTCTGCCTCAGCAAACCAGCACTGGCTTACGTAAGAGACCTCTGGGATATTTGCAACAGGCGAAGGCATTTGAGCATGCAGGAGGTGTGTTTTGTAACACAGTGTACGCTCATGCAAGCAGGCTGGGGACGCAGGCAGGAAGCTGCTGCAAAGAAAGAGCCAGCACTACAGTCCCAGAGCTGTGATGGCGCTTTTAGGTCCTCTTCCCCAGAGAAAAGACCAAAGAGCAAGGGATGGCATTCTCCCTGCCAGCTTGTACTTAAGCAGACTGCCTCTGAAAGGCAAGAGTCTGTGAACAAGAGCACTGAGGCCTGTCACGGCCCTGAAACCTCAGGGTCTGTCTGATACCTGACAGGATCTTTTGTCCACAGCTCACGGTGCTTAGGGTCCAGAGCCAGAAGAAAATCATCAGCATCAGCTCTCCTTGTTCACTCATTTGGATTCAGCACAGCATCTCCTTTCCCATCCCATCCCTAAGCCAATCCTGCCACCAAATCTCCCACACATTCCAGGCAGCACCATGGCTGCTGGGTTAGAGACACCTTCCCAGCAAGAAGAATCCTGTAGCATCTAATGAACATGTAGCTAACCATGAACATGTCTGCAGCTACAGCTGCGGGACTTCAGGGAAGCAGCAATCCTGTCTGGTTTATTCAACAACTAGTATAAAATCTTTGCCATGATTCAGTTGACTCTGGTGCAGAAAGAGTCGAAGAAGCTCTAGGTACACCCTTGGGCTTCAGATCTGGGGGTGGTGCAGCAGGGGTATCTAGTGGTTATAGGACTGGTTATATTGGTTATAGGATGTTTATAGGTTCCAGCATTTAGGTCACCTGGGATCAGTCTCAGTTTCATGTGCATTGGCCTCTTGTCTGACCTTATTTCAGTCAAAGCAGCAGGAATCCCGGACACTTTGGCATCAGGCTGTCCCAGGGCTCTCACCGGGGAGATGCAGAGGGATGCCAGGAGCTTTGGAAACTCGACTGGCAATCCTTCCATGCCTGGTTCTGCATTTGTACCATGGGGTTGCAAGACAGCTGCCTGGCTCTCATTTGCTTTGTCTCCTGTGGTGATGCTCTGGTGCTGGGACCAAGTCATGACAGCAAACCAGGCAGCTGCTGGGCTGAGACCTTGTGCTTGTGCATTTCAAGCAAAAGCTGACAGCTAAATAAGACCTTGTGCTGGACTGCTGCACAGGTAAACCCTCTTCCATGGTCAGATTCACTGTGCTCCGCCTGCAAAGATAAAGACAGAAATTTAGTGCAGAAAACAAGAAGGACTTCTTGAGTGGTGGCTGCACTCAAGTGGTGAGTGGTAACAACAATAGGTTGTTACAGGAGTGTGGGCACCTTCGAGGTCAGAGCATTCCTCACTCTGCACTGGCAAAGGATAAATACATCTAGTCCAGCCTTCGTGGTGGCTGCTCGTTCAACCTGTTAGTCAGACGCCTGCACTTAATGGACTCCTCAAGGCCCTTTGGCAGGCTGGGGTATAAAAGCTGTCTTGAACCTGCAGCAATGCCCAAGGGTTATGAGCTGGGTGCTGCAGGCTGGAGCCAGGCTGCTCGGTCGGCACATCCCTCTGCAGTCCCTATAATTTAGTAAACAACAAGGAGAGTGGTGCTGGCAGGCGGAGGTGGCTTGCCCTTACACATGAGATTACTGAATTTCAGGGCTATAAAAACAGGACTCGCAGCCGGAATAAGGCAAAAGACTGGTGGATCACTCACCTGGAATAAGTCAGGTATGATCCCACAGCAGAGGTGAAGGGAAGATTTAATTCCTGCTTATCTTCCAAATGCTCTGCTGGGCTAGCTTTAAAATCACCGTGCTTTTAAGGGAAGCTATGGCAGTTGCTGAGCAGGAAATCCTGCAGTGACAACCACCTGAACTCACTGGAAGAGATTGTGGCCCTTGCACCCAGCCACACAGTCCCTTGCCCTGCCCAGTCTCCCCCAGCTCCTCTGCTGGTGGAATTCCCCTTATGCCACCCCATACCGTGTCAGAGGCAGCACACACTTAAGCCATCACAATGCACTGCACTGGTTTATACTGTTTGCATATACCTCTTAGCATTATAGATTTGGCCTTTGTCTTTGTTATTTGTGTCTCCAGTTCTTCCCCTACTAAGTACATTAGTTGCCATGGAAACAATTATTTCATTGGTATAAGTAATCTTCACAACAACCACAAAAGCACCAAAAAGTCAGTTCATATGCTGTACCTTCCACTTAATTCAGTTAGTTGCTAATTAGCTCTTCCCTTTAAAGTGATCAAAATCTCTGCCACCAATAATCTGTAGGGAAAAGTAAAGAGTTTTGACTGGGTGCTTTGATTGTTTTGTGCAACCACCATCCAGCCGCTCAGGCTCAGCGTGGGAGGACCAGAGGACATCAGCTGGATGTAGGAAGCACCCGGCAACTCGCAGCATCAGTGCCCAAACCGCTGAGCAAAGCAGAAGGACCCAGCACAGTCCCAGTGCCATGGAGCTGACAAAGTCATTGCACCGGGGCAGAGGGTGCAGCATCCCCGCGCAGTGACGTGGGGATGCCGTGGGGACACCTCGCTTGGGAACCCACCAGAGCTAGTGCACTCCAGACTGAGCAACCCTCACTCAGCAAGCTCCTCTTTTGCGCCGTGCAGGCAGTGAAAACGCTGTTTCCTGCTGCACGCCAAAATAATGGGTCCTCAGGTGACGAGGGAGAAAGAAGCGGGTAGCAGGGGCCCTGCGGGCATCTCGCTGCTGGGCATCGCAGCTGGCGGTTACTGCCTGCAGCAGCGACAGCAACAGCTTTGCTGGGCCAGCCTCTGCTGCACCCCGCATCACACAGGTCCTGCGCCTCAGCATCCCTGGGCAGGTCTTCAGAAAATGAAACCTGCTTTGCAATATACCAAAGTTTATCCAAGGCTTTACATTAATGAGAGATGATTAAAGTCCCAAATCAGGCTCTCACAAGGTGTCTGATGGCACACCTGGAGCTGGCCTCTCAGCACAGGACACCAGCTGAGCCACCCAGTGCACGAGTGCCAGCTGGGCACTGCTGGTTGTGGGGCTGCAGGGCCAACATGCGGGGTGGTTGATTGGTGGAGAGGGCACTTTGCATCAAGCCCTAGCTAGATTTGTGGAAGCAGGTTTAGGTGGATCCAGGGGTGAGAGGGAATATGAGCTGGGCACATCGTGCCACCTCTGCCCGATGAGAGAGAAGTGGCTCACCTGAGGATGCTCCAGGCTGATAGCCTCGTCATCCTCTCAAGTGCTGCTGAGTGTGAGATGTCAGATGAGCACTTCTGGGTGTCTGGTGAGAGCTGATTATGCAGAGCCAGGCTAATATTAGCAGTCAGACAAGCTCTTTGGTCTGGAAAGGAATAGGCAAAAAGCAGACTGGAAAAACTAACCTGATCATAAATCACTCCCAAAGAAGCTGATGTCTCCAGTGATCCATCCACAAGAATAAACCCAGGGACACCCCCTGGACCATGATCAGCCAGGCTGGATCTGCAGGTTACAACAGCAAGGGCTGAATGTGTCAACGGGATGGGACAGACTGAGCCACTGGCTTATTTCTCTTCTTTGTCTCTGCACAGGGAAAATTTACTGCAGCTCAAATAACAACACGGCAATTAATTCTTCCTGCCTTCTCTATTTGGCAGTCACTGCAGCAGGGAACTGATAGCAACATTTCTGAAGGTTAGGAGCAGTGCTCAGGAGGTCACAAGCCTGGCAATCCATGAATCCTGAACAGAACTACACCATCACCTCTTCTGGATGTTATCATGTCTTGTTTTCTTTTTACTCATGAGAAACTTGTTCCTCTAACATGTGCTGCTAACTCCTCAAAGACTTTGAGATGTTCTGGGATCAGCACCAGCTGGCTGGTGGCTGGAGGGACCACAGAATCCTCCAACGGCTCCTACCTGCTTGGTGCTGAGGGTGTGAGTGCTGGAGCTACTCTGGTCTCACCACATTTTTTGGTCAGCTGGGGAAATCAGTACTGTTCACTGTCAGCAAATGGCGCCCCTGGGGAGATGCTCCTGGAGGACCTGAGACGAGCAAATCGCTTCAGAGATAACTGAAGCAGCTGTGACTGCTGCTCCAAGCCCATTGCAAGAGACAGCGGTGGGGACAGAAAGACAAAAAACCATCAGTTTTTTAAGTCAGTCAGCTGGTTAAATCAGAGGCCAATTCAGCAGCCAACAATTATTTGGACAGAAGAAGTCCAAAGAGATCTCCAGAGTTTGGGGAGACCCCAAACACTCTAATACAAAGGGCCCAGTCCCAGATGGAGAAAAGCCTTTGGTGGCAAAGGGATGTGAAGAAAACCCTTAATTATCCCTGGGAGGAGAGAGCTCATGTTTGCCAGCTGACTGTCACATTTCTCTTAGCTTGCACAGCCAACACCTCTCTTTTCTGTGGTTGTATGGCACTGTGGACCATGAAGTTGCAGCCCATGCCTGGTCTTCCAGCATGCTGCCACATCCAGGGAACCCAGAGGGAGCACAGGCAAGGTGTGCAACTGCGAATTCTTTTGCACTAGTGCCCATCTCTAAAGTGGCCCAGTCCTGCAATGTGGGCTGCGGTGGAACGGAGCCCAGTGGGATGGGGCAGCACGGAGTCTGGTTGCTGCTGGCCCAGTTCCCTTGTGCCTCCAGGAGGACTCAGGGAGGGAGGCGAACTGCTTGCAAATGGGGCACTGTCAGGTCAGACAATCTATTTTCTGTCCCCTCCCAGCAACTCTGGCATTATTAGAAGGTGCTGATGTCTCCAGATTGATAAACAGGAGCAGAGGAGCTGCAAGGGAAGGTCACTGGTAATCACACGCCAGACAGCCTGATTGCTTTTTCATATTGCCAAGTGAGGCATTCTGCCTGTGAAGTGTCACCCTCTGGGCTGAACTTTGCACACACAGGGACACCTCATCCCAGAGAGGGCACACGATATGTGGGGTCCAGGCCACTTTCTGACTTGCCTTCCCACAGCTCTCCCTGCCCTGGTGTGGGAGCGCCAGGCTGAAATGCAGCCACTCCACTCCAGCGCCTGTGTTGCCTAAACAAAATCAGCTTTTCTTTCCCACAGTCCCTGCGCAATCCCACAGCTTAGAGTGTCTTCACTTCTAATGCCATCACTTCTCATCCTGCACGCTCTTTCTCTCCTTACGTTCCTGTATCTGCCTGCCTGTTCCCACCCGCGCAGTGTGTTTCACACAGGGACTATAAGCCAGGGCTGCACCAAGGTCTGGCCTTTTTTAAGTGCGTTCTGGGAGACTGGACTTGCTGTAAGGACTTGAAGGCTCAGATTCAGCTGGCCGAGTTGCCCCTAGATCGCTTATTAGCTGCTCAAGGCTTCATTCCCCAGGACCACTCCGCAGAGGTGGAGAACAAGCCATTCAAGCAGCTTCCAGAAGTGGTTCGCAGGTCAGTTCCCTGATGAAGATACCAGCGTCATTAACAGTGCTCTGTCTCTGCCCTGGTAACCAGGCCTTTCTTGGGGCTCTCGCGGTGACCACCGATGCGAAGCCCTGATTGAGGGGACTGTGGGTATCTGGCTCCAAGGCTCAGCCTGCTTATGTCAGCTCCCTGCTGGAGCAGGACAAGATGCTGGAGGCAGTGGGACAGTCCCTGCACAGCACCCACCCCACCACAGATACAACATGTGGTGAGGTCACCGTAGCCCCACCAAGAGCCTTTCAAGGTCCTCTGTGCTGTCTCATGGCAGATCTCAGCTCTACACCCAGCTTCAGCCAAAACCCACCGATCTGCCGCCCGCAGCCCCAAGGAGCCTGGGCAAGCTCTGTGCTGCTGTACATGGGTACCACCAAGGTGCCAGGAGTGTCCTCAGCTCCGATGTCTTCATAGCACATGGGAAATGCTACAGGCATGGCTGATAACCCAGTTTTTATTTTTCTGGAACAATGGATGCATTTTAGATTTTACTGGGGGGGGGGGGGGGGGGGAATAATTAGCTTATTAAATGACTCCCAAACAAACTTTTACCTAGGTTTGTACAGTGTACACTAAACCATTCTTATAAACAGGCTTGTCAGCAAGGCAGCAAGTCATTAGAAAAGGGTAAAATTAAGCCATGAATGACAATATTCTTATAAGAAAATCTGTAATGCCTTCAAAGTGAAAGCAAACTAAAAAACCATCAAATCAGTAAAATCTGGGGAGAGGAAAACTAATGAACTATTCTTACAGAGGTTACCCATCCTTGAAAAATCCACAAACACACCAATTTCCTATTCTGTGCCACCTAAAAGGTACAAAAATGTTCTTGTTTCAGTAGCACCTTCCATCCCAGGCTCTGTAAGCACAACACAAGACTGTCCAATTGTGCAAGCAGTTACCTGCACCACAGTCATTCTTCTGTTTAGTTGTGTGTGGCATTAAGTACCTCTCTCTCGCACACATGGCATAAGCCAGAGATGTTTCACTGGATTTACCAGGTTAATTCTGAAGTCTGGTCACATAAAGCTGTGGCAGAGAAAAATAAACTCCAGACATCTTAATTCAAAGCCCAGAGATATAACCTTCATGGAAAGTACTTTGCACTGCTGAGAATAAATCTATATCTCTGCTCATGTATAAATATCCAAGAATAAATTATTTGATAATGTTTATCCTTGCAACATGTGTGAAAGTCTTATATCATTCATTAGATGTTTGGCTTTCAGGATCAGCAGATGAGCACTGGCTGCTGCTCTCTTGACTTGATAGAAATTCAGAGCAAAATAATTATTTTCCCCTCCTAGGACAGTAAAGGGCCATTGCCTAAAAGCCATGGCCAAGCTCAGCCCTGCTCCCGTGTGGCAGGATGCCCCCGTTTGCCCACCAGCCCTGTCCTGGAGGGGTGGCACCACCCCATCCACCACCATCGCATCTCCTGCCTGCTCTTCCCCAACACCTCTGCTCTGTTCACTGGATCTCCTGGGGCTCTTCCATCCGTCTCCAGAGCCTCTGACAGCTGGGTCCAACCCTCCTGCTTGGCTTCATCATAGTGCTCCGGCTGCAAACCTTGCCAGCATCCCAAGGACAGCCTCTCCCTCAGCAAGCCAGCGCAGCCTGGCAGACTGAAGGGCATGTGCCCAACCCCACATGCCACCAGTTCCATGACAGCTGCACTAGCAGGTCGGGCATTTTGCTGTCAAGCCTTAGCTCTCCACTTCCTTCCAGAAGCATTTTATTCATGATCTCCCTGTTGCAAACCCTGCTCCTTCACTGTGGTTTGGAAGGAGCTCTGACAGGTTGCTTCTCATGGAGAGATCATCTCATTGAATTTCCAGCCCATAAGGGTTTAGGTTTTATTAACACTGTTGGGAGTGGGATTTTTAATGCTAAATAAGTTTCAGCCTGAGCCAAGGAGGCCAAGTATCAAGGGAAGCATAGAGAAGGAATCATTGATGTTAAAGAGGGTTGTTTTTTTAAAAAAAAATGAAAAAAAAGAGCTGTGATTAATCTGCTTAATGCAAAGAGCATTTTCTGTGACATCGGTTTAATGAGTCAACACTTTTGCCACCGCGCTGCAAAGTCCCTCCACTCATTCAGCTCCTGGAGTCCATAGAATTTCTGCTTTCTATTCAGAACAAAAATTGTTGAACGCCAGGGGGAGGGAGAATAGCTGGAGAAGGGGATAAAAGCCCCCTAGGATGGCGTGCAAAGAGACTTGGCAAATCACCACCCTCACACCAGACTTGAGGTTTCGGAGCCCCATCCCCACCCACCTCCCAGCCACTGCCTACAGCAGGCTCTTCCCACCCCCTACCCCAAGACCCCCCATGCCAGCAGCCACCCTTGTCCCTGCAGTGTGGTCGGAGGGCTGGGAGGGCAGGACACGAGCCTCCATGGGACGGGGACACAGGCACTGCCTGCGGGGACAGCCAGGGCTGGCCGCGGGCAGACCCTGCCTCTGTGGCAGTGGCCAGGCTGTGGTAGCCACCCTGGCCACGGCCCCCCAGGCGGCACCAGCAGCGCTGGGGACGAGCGAGCGGGTGCTGAGCAGGGCGTTCCGGCGGGCTCCATGCGCTGTGCTCCACAGAGCCATCCCGCAGCCACACACTTCTGCAAGGCCTGACACGAACCCAGAGCAGATCGACAGAGGCTGGAAAGCAGATGGAGAGAAGGAAATTTGGATGCAATTTGAAGGCCCCAAAGTGTCTTGTTAGAAAAACACATGCCACAGGCAGCTGCTGAGCAGCAGAGCAGCCTGCAGCCAGCCACGAAGGCAAAGGTGGAAAGGGGAGGATGCGAGAGGAGGCAAAGCACCGCCACCACTCATGAGCAAGTCACGACCTGCTCCAGCCACCAGCAGGCTCGAAGGACAGCCAGGGCTCAGAGCAGTACCACGCACCTCACCTCAAGCTTGCTGGCTGGACCCGGCAGGGACACAGGCAGCAGCTTTTCCCAGCCCTTGCAGGCGTCCAGCCCACACGCTCCAAGCAAACCAAGCCAGGAAAGGCTGCGACCTCTGCCAGCCCCTGAAACAGGCTGCTTCGCCCCCGGCAGCAGCAGAGCACCCCTGGGGGTTTCCTTTAGCTCATCATGCCCCGTGGTCAGGCCTTGGAGCAGGCTGCCCAGGGAGGCGGTGTGATTGCCGTCCCTGCAGGTGTTTGAAAAAAACAGATGCGGTGCTTAGGGGCAGGGTTTAGTGATGGACTTGGCAGTGCCGGGTTCGCAGTCGGACTTGATGATCTGAAAAGCCTTTTCCAACCTAAATGATTCTATGAATCTGTGCTCTTGGCCAGAAACCCCCGTGCTGGCCAGCGCCAGGCCAGCGCCTGGTCCATGCTGCCTGCGGCATGGAGTGATGGGCACAGTGCTGTGCCCGCAGCGGGGCAGGGGTCTGGGCCACTGCACCGCCAGCTCCTGGGTAGCTTGGTGGGCTTCTTCTCACCTCCTCCATCACCCCCACCCCTGCCGCCCCTCTCCGCAGGGTCGGGGCGGCAGCCGGGCCCCTCTTAGCTTGGTTTCTACACCCCTCTGCTGGGCACGTCATTTATCGCTAAATAACGTGGCAGAGAATCGCAGCGGTGGGCAGGAGTGAGGGCTGGCAGGGAAGGAAAGAACACCCGACAGAAGACATGTTTTCAAAATGGAAATGTCCCTGAAAGAAAAGTAACCTCAGCAAAACTTCCCAGGATGGAAGGTCTCCACCGGCCCTACGGGCAGACGAAGTTGGGGTCCGCACCGACAGCCCCCAGCCCAGGTCTGCCTGGGGCCGGGACAGGATCAGATGGGAAATTTTCATCAGAATCACTGAAACAAAAATAAGCTGGAAATCCTTGCCCTGCTCCTCTAGATACCTGCATGTAAGAGCTGGATAGCAGGCATATAGAAAAAAAATCATCACTCGTCTTTATATTCTTGTAAGGCAGCACAGGCTGGGGATTCAGGCTTGAATACACCCCAGATGGGAGGGGGTTCAGCCCAAGTTCAGCCCAAGGTGTCCTGGCATCCTGTGGCACCTGTGCGGTGGTTTAACCCCGGTCGGTAGATCAGCCCCCCACGGCCACTCCTCGTGAAGAAAAAGCCACGTGCAAGCCAAGCCCGGCAAGGCGTTCATTCTGCACTGCCCGTCGCGGGGCGGTGCTCAGCCACCCCCGGGACAGCCGGGCTCCATCCTGTGTAACGGGGACCTGGGGGACCAACAGCGTCACTCCGAGTGTCACCCCAGTTTATGCGCTGTGTGATGCCACATGGTTGGGGTGTCCCTGGGGTCAGTGGGGGTCAGCTGTCCCGGCCGTGCCCCCTCCCAGCTCCTGGTGCCCCCAGCCTGCTGGCTGTGGGGTGGGCGAGGAGCAGCAAAGCCCTTGGCCCTGTGCGAGCTCTGCTCAGCCCTGAGGAAAACGCCCCCCTGCTATCAGCGCTGTTCTCAGCACAATTCCAAATCACAGCCCATCCCGGCTGCCACGAAGAAAATTAACTCTACCCCAGCCAAAACCAGCACAACATGTTATAAACCAGCAGTGTGCCAGCTGTATCTAGGCTCCCCATAC
Source organism: Falco peregrinus (assembly GCF_023634155.1). NCBI lineage: Eukaryota > Metazoa > Chordata > Aves > Falconiformes > Falconidae > Falco > Falco peregrinus. The sequence continues at coordinate 37,811,178 of NC_073729.1, read as the reverse complement.
AGACAGATCAAGTGGTTTTACATAAATATACATAGGATGAGCTGAAATATTCAGTCTCCAAATTGAATAATACAATAAATTTGGGTTCAACATGTAATTAGTGCTTTGTCTGGGCACAGAATGGATGGCATTCTTCCTGTGTCCTTCCTCAGGGGCACACAGAACCTCCACCTGGAACGGAGCAAGAACTTTTGCTGAAGTCTATGACCATGTGGGAGATGCAATCACCCACATAACATCAGCCACTGGTACTGGAGAGAAGAAAAAAATGCTTTCACAGCCCAAGGGTATCCATTTCTCCCTGTATGTGTAAGTTGTAGCTGTATAAACACTCATTCAGACCCACTCTGGGTGCCCCTGCTCAGATGGAGGGTCCATGGGGGAATGAAACCCATTTACAGAAGAGAGAACAACAGACTGAAAGCCATGAAAGCCCACATGCATCTACACTTGGCTGCTGTCCTAACAAGGTGCTTCAAAGACTGTGCCTATAGGGGACCTGCAGCATATATAAGGGCATTCACTCACATATTGCAAAAAAAAGCAGTAGGAAAAAGTCACATCCTAGCAACTCATGCACAGAACCAGCCATGGTCAGCTCAGCAGCTCTCTACGTGTGTGTCAGGAGGTCTCAGTCCAGTCCAAAGCCCAGACTGATGCTCATGAGTCATTGGCTGGGCTGACCTAGTGTGGTGGCTCCAAAGGAGCTGCTAAGGCAGATAACGAGCTGCTTGAGCAACAGCTCTGGGCAGCTGTTAATATCTCCCATGCCTCGGCTCCCTTGGAGACACTTTTTATTTTGTACTGTGACTCGATGATGACAGCTTTTGGAGCTATTATGTTTTAACAGGTTGGTGCAGCTGGAGGACTAAAAATCCATACAAAAACATCCATTTCAAGCACGCTGATTTGCAGTGACCTGTCTCTGAGACAGCACTGCTTTGTCAGTTTGCTTTCTTCCCGCCATCCCATGGAAGAGACCTTTATACCCTCCAATGCTGCCTGACCCTGAACTTTGGGGAGGAGGACCCATGTGTGAGAAGAAGGGACCCTTGCAGGCACAGCCTGCTGCACAGCCAGGGGGGGGACCTCATGCCCTCTGGTCTCCCTAAGCCTCCCTTCCTCACAAACAAATGAAGGTGCAGGTACGTCCGCAGAGAAATACCCAGTGATCATAATACCTGAATACACCTGTCAAAGACCTGAACTGAATTGCCCATGTTTCGCGTGTGAATCCCGACTTGCTCTCCAGGGTCAGTGTCTATGGGATTCACAGCAAGGAGCCACAGGGAAACATGAGGAAGCCAGCCAGCCTGCCAGCCTGCCCATCCACTCTGCCTCCTGAGCAGCACCCATGTTCTGAACCGGGTTCTCCATCAGAGATGTGACAAGGATGAGGTGATGGGAGAGGGAAGTGTAACACTTGACAGCAGCATGCCGAGACACCAGTCTTGGCAACAAACAGCTGGTGCGTGACAAATTCATGATATGCATATTTTATACTGTTTTCATGAAACGCTCACATACGGCCATACCCACTGCTGGCAAGACTGGAGAAAGAGCATGAATTTCACACCAAGGGCTCCTCTAACAACAGATTATAAGAAATAATCACTAGACAAATATTAGTCCTCAACAAGACAGACAAATTACGAGTGATACTTTTTATTGGACTAGCAATAAAAGAAGCATAAAAGGTGACCAGAGCTCTGTTTCATATCTCACAGATTATGATTAATCACAGACCTCAAACCTTTGTACCAAGAGATTAGAGCCTTTTGCCCTTAGGAGGAAAAAAGATTAATTGTAGTTTCTTCTTATGACCCTCCTCTCACCTTCCACTGTGGAAGTGGCATGAAAAGGTTGTAAAGCTTATCTTTCTGCATTTCTCTCTTTGTCTTAAGGGCCCAGGAAAAACCACCAACAGTTTGAACTACAGAGCTGCGGTTTCCAGTTCTGCAGTGTGGGTTGATTTGATGGATCAGGCCACAAAACTAATGCATTGGAGACATTTATCCGGGCCTCCCAGGGGTCAAGAACACACGTTCCTCTGTGCGTGAGAAAGGCTATTGATTCAGAGGCTGAACCTGCTGCTGTGCATGCTCGGGTACGTCAGGAATATGACTGTTAAGTCAAGGGCGTGAAAATAATTGGACACAACAGAGAGAGGTCAGGGAAATGGCCTGGGCCCACTGATCCAGAAGGATGAAGAAGATAATTGGATCTTATCTGCATCTCCTTTGAGCAACATCCACCAGCCTGCCTGGACTGCGTAAGAGGTGAGGCTCATCTCTGTTCACTGTGTCACTGCTTTACAGCCACTTCTTTCTGTTCAGGGTTACCAACAGACCATAAGAGAAGGCACAAGAGAGCACAGGGCTGAGGCCATTCTAATTAGAGCCAAGGCTGGTCCATAAATGGCCTTGGAATAGGAGGAGGTTTTGTCATTCTCCTACTGGGCACCAGGCTGGTCCTAACACAGCCATCAAGCTCCCCAAGGTGGGAGAAGGCTAGAGGAAGAAGAAACGATGGTGAAAGCCAGATAACTGATTACGTGGGACAAACAGTGAACAAAGGGCAGGGGTGTGAGAATCAAGGATTCAGAAATGGCTTGAGGGGGCACTGGAGCGGGACACGGAGCATGGCACCCAGTGAGGTGGCACCTAGAACGCCCTTTATTCCTCCTCAAGTATAGGAACAGAAAAGCAAAACAAGTCTGCAACATCCTAACATGAATCCTCCCTCCCTTCTTCCATGTGGCCTCAGCAAATCTCTCTCTTTTGCCACCTGCCAAGAGCTTTGAGATGTCCTCCCAGAGAGAACCATCATGTAATGGGGGCCCTTGGAAGCCTGACATACCAGCCAGCAGCAGTGTATCAGTATCGCATGGAACATGGGACTTCACATCCTATGTGGTCACATCCTCTGTATGCTTACCAAAAGTATATGGGGCACAGGCAATGATACTCCTCTGGAGTAACAGGCACCGGACACGTGGAGGTACCCGCACCGCTCCTTTGTCACTGCATGTGCTTAGCACGTGTATGATGGAGGGCCACCCTGCATGTGTGCTTTACTGGTCCAGAACTGGGGAGGCACCCAGTGCCTCAGGCCCAGGCAGCTCTGCTCACCTCGTCAGCAGGATGTGTTGCTTGTGGTAACGAGCTAGGCCAAGGGGAGACGGAATCAGGCAGCTGTCTCTTCCTTCCCTCCCTAGACACTCCCCTACCTAGCAAATGCATTCCTAGTGCCACTTGTCCCTTTCACGGTCTCTCACTCTTCTGCACTTCTCCATTGATTACTTGGGTTTTTTCCAATCAATGTTGCTTTTAGAGTGGGTTTGTCTGACTGTCTCACTACAGGAGGACTGTCTCACTCCTGTGCTTCTGTTTCCTACTGCTCAACATTCCAGCACTCGGGATGGGCAGGTCCCAAGCTCTGTCCTTTGCACACATAAAATGAGGCCAGAAAGTGCCGGGACTGTCTGTGCTCACTCATGTTCCATATGGCCCTGCACTGAACAGAATGGTTTTCATCCATTTCTAGGGCATTGTGTGGGGATGTTCTCCCCAGAAAAGACAGTGATATAAACACCAGCTGAAGGCTTAGAGGATGCATGGACAGTGCTTTTGTCATGAAGAATTTATTTTTCCCTCTTGGAAGGGGGAAAGAAATTTCTTATACTAAGAGGCAGAGACATTGAAATGGCCATCATCACCTATGAGACAGCAGCTTTTATGGGCTGTGAGGAAAGTGCAGATCTTTCAGGAAAGGCAGTTATTTAAGGCTCTGATCCTGAGGAGCATCCATTTGTAGGGACACCCCTAAAAGCAGGCTTAGCTTTCCTTCTTATCCTGGTACTTCAGTGCAGGCTTACACGTTATCTTCAACCAAGCACAGGATGTTTTAGCAAGAACTATCTAATTGTGTCGTTCCCAGTGAGTCTTAGCACACAGCTCTCCTACTTCATAGGTGCCAGCACAGACAATTTCAGATGAATGCTCATATCCAAGGTTTTTAAAAGTTGAGACAGCGAATCATTATCCTCTTAGGAGCAGGAGTGGAAAATAACAGAACATAGCTGTAGTGGGGAAAGGACGTTTATGATCAGATATTATAACCTGCAGCTATCTCAAAGAAGACACAAATGACTGAAACTAATGGATTTTTTTATATTCTGAGTTTTTAGTAGGAGCAGCCATCCTTCAGTCCTGTACATAGAGCGCTCCATGCAGTGGTATTGCTGTCCATGGGAGAGGCTCAGAGATACTATTACATTTTAGCAATCAATAGCTGTGATGCTTTTCCCACTTCCCTGTTTCAGAACTTGTGCTTCAGAACTTTTCTCTAAACAAAACAGCTGAAAGACCATGAGTGTGAGATACATCCCAGCTCTTCCAGGAGAGCTTTTATTTCAGTAGGCTTAGGGTAAGGTACAGCATGTCTTGTGCTGTTCCCTTCTTGGCTGGGCTATTCAGGGCTAAAAAAAAGCCTTTTGAATTGTGTACACAGAGCTGACAAATGCTACGGCCTGGCTAATGGTTAAATTTACCCACAAGTCAAAGTATCTCTTGGTGATATTTTATAGCAGGCCCATAAATTAGTAACTTATCTGCATAAGACTTTCTAAAGCAGACCAAAACCAATGAACTCGTGAAACCTGCCAAGCGCTGTCCACTATAGCGGAAGAGGTCATTCATTGCCTGTTGTATTGGACAAACCAAGTTTTTATTAAGGGGGAGGGAGAAAAAGAAAAGAAAAAAAAAATAGAAGAGACTCTCGAGTGAAAGTCAAGAGATTTCCCCCCACTTCTTTAACCCAAACTTGGCATTTGCTTTATTACAGATTAACACAGGTAACATCCTGGAAACCGAAAGCAATCGTGGTGTCTTTGGGGGGCTGCATTACTGACTAACCCAGATGCCCACAGTACTGAAGCATTAGGCAAACATGAGCTGCTTCTCATGCAGCTGGGAGAAATCCAGTAGTAAATGCAGCCTTTCCACCTTAAAAAAATTGTGTAGTGTACGTTAAAAAGATATAAAATAGTGTATATGTAAAATAGTGTTATCTGTAAAAATGTTACATGTTATTATAACATAATCTACACTTACAGTTTCTATCAAATAAACAAATCCTAGTATACGCCATGAGATAGCATTACAATGCACAGCCCAGCAGACTGAGACAGTGGTTTCAGTACTGCAAAAGAAATTAACTAATGCTGAAGGCGAGCCCGGACACAGAAGTTGTAACCTCGGGCGAGTACTGGGGACCACGATTAGGGTCCCACGTAGCCGTGTCTACACAGCAACTGCACCAACAAGAGGCCCCCGGGCTGCCCCCGCCTGAGGGGCCCCCCGAGGGCCCCGGACCTTCGGGCGGGCCACCCTCCCCGGCACCAGCCCCGGCTGAAGCGGGCCCGCTCGGAGACGACTGCCGGGCCGCAGCAGCGGGAGGCACCGGCCTGCGACCTCCTCCGCTGCGCTGGGAGGTGCAGCCCCCCGCCCCCTGCCCCCTGCCCCCCCGCAGTGCAGCCGCCACCGCGCAGGCCCACAACGGCGCGGCCGCAGCCTCAGCCCCACCCGGCGCCAGGCGCATGCGCACCGCTGCCCCCTCGCCGCCGGCGCGCGGCGGCGTGATGACGTCCACGCTGCGTCCCGCTTCCATCCGGGCCTGCGCCGTAACGTCCGCCCCGGCCCCGCCCCTCCTATAAAAGCGGCGGCGGGCGGCGGGCGCCATTGTGCTGCGGAGCAGGCCGCGGCTGTGGTGCGTACGGGCCTGCAGCGCTGGTCCCCGCGCCCCTCTCGCCGCCTCTCGCGCTCTCTCTCTCCCCCTCCCTCCCCTCCTTTCTTTTTCTCTCTCTCTCTCTCTCTCTCTCTCTTCTTCTCCTCCCTCTCCTCCCTCTCCTCCTCCTCCTCCTCCTCCTCTCCCTCCCCTTCCCCCCGCCGCGGACATGCCGCGCGTCTACATCGGCCGCCTGAGCTACCACGTCCGGGAGAAGGACATCCAGCGCTTCTTCAGCGGCTATGGCCGCCTGCTCGAGGTTGACCTCAAAAACGGGTGAGCTGCGCCCCGCGGCCCCAGGGCCGGCCCCGCCCGGCCCACACACACACACGCACGCACGCACCCCGCCGTCCCCTCCGGCCCGGCCGGGCCCTCCCCGCCGCCCCCATGTCGCGGCCGTTCCCGCCCGCGCTGCCGCGTGGCGCCCGGCGCAAGATGGCGGCGGCGCGGGGGGAGCGGGGGCGCTGCGGCGGGGCCGGCCCCATTGTCCTGCCGCGGGCGGGCGGCTCACCGGGCCGTTCTCCCATCTCCTAGTTACGGCTTCGTGGAGTTCGAGGACTCCCGCGACGCCGACGATGCCGTTTACGAGCTGAACGGCAAGGATCTGTGCGGGGAGCGCGTGATCGTGGAGCACGCCCGCGGCCCCCGCCGCGACAGGGACGGGTACAGCTACAGCAGCCGCAGTGAGTACGGGCCCGTCTTCCTGCGTGGTTCAGAGGCCGCTTCGGGCGGGGGGGCGCGGGGGGCGGCTCGGCCGTTGGCGGGGGGGGTGCCTGGTGCAGCGCCGGAGCCCGCTGGCTGCGCGCCCGGCCCCGCGCTGCACGCAGGTACCCCCGGCGGCGAGCGGGCGAGTGGCGTGAGGCAGCGGTGGCCGCAGCGCTGTGGCCGGTGGCGAGGGTCTGTGGTGTGTTGGGAGCGGCCTCTGCCCAGTGCAGGGCTCCGGCATTCTCGGGAGCGTTTAGCTGATACGGTGATGTTGCATCACTGACGTTAATGAATACCGTTGCATAATTGGGGTGGAAGCAATCAGCTGTGAACTTTCATGTGAATGTTTCAGTTGAATAAATATATATATGGAAGGGGTGGGGGGAGGTTTTCGAGCAGGAATCTGTTGTGCTAAGTGGGGGATATTGTAAATATGTTCAGCTAACTTGTATAGCTCCTTGAGCTGAGCCGTATAAGAACCTAGCTGGCCTAGTACTGTAAGTAAAAGTACTAAGGTCCATCTTTTGGTAGTCTGTAGAAGCTTGGTGTTGGGGGGGTGGGTATCTTGTCTTTTTAAAAAGAATCAAATGTATGTTGTTTAAAATTGTTGCATGTTCAATTCAAACTTTTTAACAAGTCCTTGATGTTTCAATTTAAAAGTGACCAGTGGGGCTGAGGCTGTGTCCACTGAGGCTAAGATGACTGCCTTTCCTGATTGGCCATGGCTTTTCCATACATTGTGTGACCCTTGCCCTATGACCCTTTGGCTGACCTTACCGGAAGCCATGACGACAGCAGCCTTTTGCCATTAGACGCAGGGTGATGGTGAGGATTCCAAGGGTTAGACAAAACTGGTTAAACTGAACTAGGTGACTGTTACCTTGCGTGTTTTGTGGCCAAACCACCACCAAAAACCTCATACTGTGATGTAAGTACTTAGTGTAACTAGTAAACGTTTTTGTAAAATGTAGAAATGCATGTAATCAGTTAAGTTTTATATTTTACAATGTTCTGTAAAATAAAACTTAGCAAGGTGAATCTAATAAGGAGCAGTCACTCTCTAACAGATCTTAGGAGCGCAGACTTGTAGGATTTTAGTCTGTTTGATTTGCCATTAATATAGATTATGGCAAAATTGCAAAGTTTATTGGAGGCTTAGAGAAATAAAGTCCTACTCCAGTAAATATAACTGTTTAACTAACTTTTTCAGAACATTTTATTTTTCCTCATGCTAGGAGACGACCTAACTTTATTTCTTTGTACAATAAAGGTGGGGGTGGTGGCGGATATAGCAGTCGGAGACAATCTGGAAGAGATAAATACGGACCGCCTGTTCGTACAGAGTACAGACTGATTGTTGAAAACCTTTCCAGTCGCTGTAGTTGGCAGGATTTGAAAGTACGTATTAACGTTCTATCATGGAGCCTGTTGTGACTAGCAGGAAGCAATAACTTCCTTTAATATCAATGTTCATTTTGATTTAGGTAGAAGTAATTGAGAAGTATTTGTGCATGAATGTCTACGTGCAATTAATGCTTCTTTCATTTGCTCAGACTTGTCTTAAGTTAACATAGAGTATAAGCATGTGGAATGGTTAAGTAATTTTTCATCTACTCCCTGAAGGATTTCATGAGGCAAGCTGGTGAGGTAACCTATGCAGATGCTCACAAAGAGCGTACAAATGAAGGAGTGATTGAGTTCCGATCTTACTCGGACATGAAGCGTGCCCTGGACAAACTGGATGGCACAGAGATAAATGGAAGGAAGATCAGACTGGTTGAAGACAAGCCACGGTCAAGCCACAGGCGATCTTACTCTGGCAGCAGGTCAAGGTAATGTTCTGGGACGAGCCAGTCTCTGCATCAAGACTACATACACTAAGAATGGGTCTAGGTTAGCTCTGTCTGCACTAGTTACCTTTGGCTGGTATTTTGGGGATAGGAAGATGTCTTAGAATGTAGAAGGTATTACTTTAGGTAATACAGCAAAGCCAGTTTGGAGAGTTTTTCGTCTGTGAAACATCAGATGTCATTCGTTGACAGTATATCGACTGGGTGGATGAATAGTACGTCTTGGTGTGGCCATACCTGTTTTTGAGAAGTTCTTTAGCAGCTTTCCTCTGTTAGGTAGGATAGCAGGGCATGCCAGACGAAGAATAAGGGGCAAATTGCATTTTAAATGTTTGTAGGTCGCGATCTAGAAGACGATCTAGAAGCAGAAGTCGTAGAAGTAGGAGCAGCCGCAGCAGATCCCGTAGTGTCTCCAAAAGCCGTTCACGGTAAGTGATACGTTGCTTTCTGTTGGTACAGGAATTTCTACTTGCTGATTGATAGGTATTATACAGCTGCTGTAAGTACACTTCAGTTCATGCAGAATAAACTCTTGTCTCTTTTTGAAAGATCTAAATCCAGGTCACGAAGCAAAGACCGTTCACGTTCCAGATCTAAAAGCAGGAAGTCTAGATCAAAGAGCAAATCGAAACCCAAGTCTGACAGGGGTTCACGCTCTCACAGCAGATCCAAGGAGAAGTCTGAGAAGTCTCGGTCCAGATCCAGGTCCAGGTCTCGATCTCCCAAAGAAAATGGTAAAGGAGATGCTAAGTCTAAGTCCAGGTCAAGGAGTAGGTCTCGTTCCAATTCTCCGCAGCAGCAGCAATCTGCCAAGGCTCGTTCAGAGTCGCCACCCAAAAGAGCTGCTTCGAGGTCCCGCTCCAGATCTCGTTCAAAATCTCGTTCACGATCAAGATCTAGTTCAAGAGATTAAGACTAGAACTCTCCTCTTACATTGCACACTATTACGGAACATTTTCCTACTTGTCAGGCCATTAGTGTTACGTTAGTACTTCAGAAGTTGGTTTTTTCTCTTGCAGGAGTGAATGGCCTAAGAACTAAGTAATGAGGCATAAAGGTTTCATTTGTATCCCAAATTTGAAAATACAAGATCGGATGGTGGTACAAAGCAGGAAAAGTCCCCCTTTTGTAGAAGTTCAGCTAAAAGTTTGATTTTATAGCATTTCTGCAGGAGTAACTTAACTACTCTTAAGTGCAAAGTGGTTTTTATATTAAAAATAAACTGAATATAAACAGGCTTAAATCTGGGCTTTTTTGAAAGTATCACTTTTTCCTATTTTTTTCATGGTTTTCGAACTATGGGTATCATTAGCTTAATAGGTTACAGCTTGCTACCAAAGGCAGGATTGCCTTGCTGGGCAGATCAGATAATTCTCTGGTTTATCTTAATTTGTGGAAGCAGGCTGCAAACTGTATAAACTGGTAACAATACTACAAAGATGTTAGACCAGCAATAAACTCAATTTGGAGCATTTGTATTGTATCTTAACTTGCCAAAAGAACATTCCCCCCCCCCCCGTACTGTGACTGTATTAAAGGTAATAAAGGTACTCCGGAACCTGTATCATACAGTATTGCTGAAAAATCCTAAGTTTCAAACTTGAAAGAACGAAAGCGCTTTTTTTTTTTTTTTTCTTCTCTCGAATATCAAGTGTCACTGTTGTCAGACACTTAATGTGTCTCTTGGATGTGGTCCAAGTCACTAGTATGTTGTATGGTTTGTCAGCCTCTGAATACCTATTGGTTATGAAAACTAAGTGAATAAAACTGTCTTCCCTCCCTTTTGACTCATTTATGTTAACATTTTGCTTCAGACTAGGAGAACTATAATACTGTTGTGTGTAAGTCTGAACTTTATTGGAAATGTAATCTCTTTGAGCTAGAGTTCTAGTCTTAACAAAGGCTTTGCTAAACCACAGTTGCCAATTCACTTAAATTGTGGAATAGGACTCATCCCAAAAATTCCCCTTTATAGCTAAATTGATTTTTTTTGTAACATGCAATAGCAAACATTAGAACTGCCTTGTACTCTTTATACAATGTGTAGTTTGACTTGTATAAAATTAAATTGGTGACTCAAACTCTTGTGTTTATTGCAGTGTAATGGGATTCTTTTTCTGCCTCATGCTGGGGAAATCACAATTTATCCTACTTGCCTCTTTTGCTGGAGTAACTTACTTGTTTTAGTAAGAGACTTGGGAGTTCTTGAAATGCCCTTGGGTTTGTGGTTGAGACCAGCTAGTGAACCAAGCACTGTTTCTCCCAATACATTGTCCTTTCTTCAAGCGTGACTGGATGTGAAAGCAACACCGCTGACCAACCAGTCAAAAATTTTACACATCTGCTCAGATGAATTGGATCTGGCACAAGGAGCACATCAAGCGCATGTTCAAATGCGACTTGATACCAGCTTTTCTTTCATGGAATTACTTTGATCTACACAGTTTTCTTGAAGAGTAACACTCAGTTTCCATTTCCTGATCACATCTAGAAAGTTTGAGCTTTTGCCTGTTGCACAGGAGTAGCCACACTAGTACGAGAAGGGATCCCAGGATGAGTGAAGTTAGTTTTGCCCAATAAACTCAAGTTCTTAGTGGAACCTGAACAGAAGTGATTACATGGCTTGTCTTGCCATCAGATCGGGCTGCTGTTGCTTTTATGTTGTGTACCTCTGCATGCCTTTTCTATCCCAGGGGTGGAAAAGCAGCTGTATTTGAGCTGCCAAGTCAAGTTTCCCCACAATTGTTCATAAAGCCGTGGAGTCTTAGAAATATTTCTGGCATGACTAAATCCACACTTGTGCAGAGTGCATTTAGTGCTAGAGTTTTATTCTCTGCACCTGGAATGGGGTGACTCCTGTGTTTCATTTGTTGTAAGGGGTTTTTGTTGTTTTAATTGAGGCATTTCAGTTAAGGTCTATCTTAGCATAATGATTAGAAAAAATAGTTGCTGTGGTTCTGATCACTGCAGGTAGTACCTTCTCCACATTGGATTTTTAAGTGGGGGGTTAGTACTGGGGACTTCCTACAGAAGCCAGACTGCACAAGAACAGCTTAATGCAGGTTTACAGCCCTAAGCTACGCTTGTGGAAATACTTGCCTCCCTTAAACTTGACACAAGCATTATCCCCTCTTGATTTTTATTTCTGCCGACCATGGAGTAGGTCAGACTTACTTCATGGAAAATTGCTCTCTGATTAGCCTCCGGGGGTCTTCAGTATAATACAGGTCACACTTAAAACAGGAATAGAGCTCGGTAGATGAGAAGGTATATATGCATATTTCCAATAGCTCTGTGTCTTTCCAGTAATAAGATGTTGGCCATTAGTTTTTTGCATATGCTCGTAGCTGTTAGTTTGTTTCTAAAACTGATTTCTAGTGCCAGCATGAGAACGTCTTGGGCTTATAGTAGCCGATCGCACCCCAGTCTTGGTTAGCGATGCATAACAGTGGCTTTTTACCAACTATATTCTTAGCTTTCTGAAGTGAGGTGGTTATGACAGTGGTTATGTTTGAAGTCGTCTTTATTCATGAGGTACTGGGAGGGCTTAGATGGGGTTTAACCAACATGGGGTAACTCCGATATTTAAAGGGAACTCCCTTAGACACTGAAGATTTCTTTTACCGGAGCCACCTTCGATGTCTCCCTTGGCTGCTATGCGAACGAGAAAGGCCCCTTTACTGTGAAAATGAAGGAGGAATTCCTTGGCATAACTTGTATCCTTCTGGATTAGTTTCCTCTGGAAAGCTAGTAGAATTTCAGCAGTGCCAGATACAGAGCCAGTGCAGTTAAGTGCAAGGCTTGTGATAACTAAAGAATCCACCAACAAACCCCAAACACTGTAATCCCTTTACCTCTGTCAGCACCATTTTTTGTAGGAGTGGAAGACTCAATCTGGTATGTATTTGTGACCACAAGTATTTGAGATCTCTTGTAGGTGTTACAAAAGTGTGATTTGGGTAAGTGTCTTGAATCTCATGGAAGAGTAAAAGGCTGTGGAAGACTTGCAAGCTTGCTGCATTTTGCAGACGTAGCATGTGCTTTGCTTTGGCCTGCAGTTATAGCAATAGTTGACAAAAGCAATTTGGCATTGCTCATCTTGGTTTTTAAACTAACTGGAGCCATCTTTTCAGAGATGTGCTTTAGTATTGGGCATCCAAACTCTCCTGGGTTTTTTTCTGCGCTTGGTATAACCAATATAAATTTGTTCTTAAAAAGACAGAAGAGAAACATGCCTTCTCACCAAATGTGGAGTGCAGGACTGACTTAAAATGTTTGTGTCCTGTAGTGAATTGTGAAGGAGAAATCAACACTACTGTTTAAAAAAAAAAAAAGTGAAACTTAGACTGCGACTGCATTTGGAGTCTGTTGCTAGCCTTTTCCTGTATTTAGGAAAGCATCCCTCCCTGTATTTTGGTGTTGGATGTAAATGCAAGTTCCATCCTTAAATCAGTGATTTATGTGATGTAAAATACCTGCTTTAAAGTCAGATGATGAAAATAGCGCTTCCCTTTAGTGTGTCTCACTTAAACAAGGGCAGACGGTAGGAACGTGTTTCTGCTTTGTGTAGGTCGTGGGTGGGAGTGCGCCTCGTGATGCCACGTGTGTGGCCTTGGAAGCGATCACAGTCTTTGCACCGTTTCCCTTGGACAGCAGTGATGCCAGCTATTGCACACAAATGGGAAATTCTGGTATTAAATCAAACTCATGCCTGCTCAGAGTTTCTGGGTGCCCCATCAGTTGTGTGCTTTGAGCTTAATCTCCGTTGTGTGCTTTGAGCTTAATCTCCTTGGTGGCCCACGTCAGGAGGTCACGGAAGAGGATTCTTTTGCCCAGTTCAAAAAAGGATTTTTTTCCATGCTTTGGCTTCCAGCTCAGTGCTTTGATGGAGAAGGGAACAAATCCCTAATGCACGTGGTCTGGTGAGGAAGCAAGCTGCAAAATGTGATTACTCCTGATCTGGGTAGGTGACTGACTCATCCTGAAGCATGAAATGTGGTCGTGCTTTAGGTTTTGGTGACTACAGTGAGCATCTTGGCTGGCAAGGAAGGTAATTTGGTTGTCCCCAGAGCCAGCAAAGGGGGCGGATGAATAGAGATGCTTAATTCCTCTTAAATGCCAAGGCCCAGCAAGGCTCACCTTAGCCTTTGCATCCACAACACGTGATTTTCAGAAGCTGGTAACTACTGTTCGAGTCCATGCAACTGATCCTGCTTCAGTGAGTACCTGTCCACCACAAGTAAGAATGCAGCATGCTTTATTGGGCATACGGGCTTGTTCCGTGCAAAGCATTCAGAAATCATTGCTTAAAAAAGAGCAGGAAATGGACTAAGAATGAGAGGATTTAAAATGTGCTGTCACAAACCATACCCTTTGAAATGGCCATTTGTATTGCATTGCTAAGAGAAAACGGGTACGGTATGTTGGCTTGCTGTAAGGAAGAGCACAGCTTTTGTGTTTAATGCACATGGAAATAAGTATCTCGCCTAGCAATATTGCCGTGCTTAGAGTGAAACTGAGTGACTAGAATAGGTGACACTCCTTTTTCCTGCTCTAACATTTCTACCTCTAAATTTTGCAATTTTAAAGTCCGTTTACAACTGGGAAATGACTGTGTCCCAAATGAGACTGTAACCATCTTTGCACGGGCAACAGGAGGGGCATTTAAAACATGATTGTTGGATTTATTATTCACAGATGGAATAACCTGAACTGTTTCCAGCTCCTACTTCAATCTAGTTCAGGTTGGTGTTGTAACAGCCACATGGCACCCACAGAGCAAATACGTAAGTCAAAGAGCAAAAGCTGGCAAAGTAGGAGTTGGGCTCAGGAGCCTGGAAATCCTGAAAATTTAGCTGAGCTGATGTTCGGGATGTCCTTGAGAGATGATGCAAAATGCTGTGATCACTTGAAAGATGCACAGTTCAGATGTTGCTCAGGAGGTGAAGTTCCTGCCACACAATGAGCAGATCTTGGCTGTGTTTCCTGCATGTGTTGTAATGGCTATTTCATGAGAATGGGAATGCATTACTTCAAAAGGGGAGAAGCAAAACTAATACAACTACTGCTTTGCGTAGTGGCAGCTATTAATGGTTCAAGAATTTTAACTATCTGTTCTTGGGATCATAATGGTATCTGTCAGCATTGTGGTCAGCCCTTTCCCCCCATCTTTTGTTTTGTGGTTAGGTGGAAAAAAATCAAAAAGCAGAATGTGGGCTCTTGACTCTCAAAGCTTCTTCACACATTATTATTTTGCTAAATGTGTATGTAAATGTCAGAGGGGAAGTTTCAGTTGTCTCATAATCCAATAAAAAATTGAAATAAACAAACTACTCTGAAGTGGCTCATAAACTTCTCCCCTTTTAGCTACATCTGTCACTAAAATGTGAGCTAGCTGGATGAATGCGGGTGCGCTCCTGGATGAGCAGCAATGGCTCACAGCAGCTGGTATGATCCATGCCACTGACAACGTACTGGCAATAGGAAGATGTCTACAGCTAACGCGTGCTTTGGGGTGTGCTTCACAACAGTTCATACCAATACTCATGTTTTGGGCAAGATTCTGGGGGATTCTCTGACTCAAAGCCTACATCCTCTTGTTCACAGAAAGTGGCTTCTGCAGGGCGGTCTCATTTAGAATGTCTCAAATACTCATTTTTTAATATCAGTATTTTTACTCATTTTAAAAGCAAAAGCTTAAGTTTTGCTCCAAAGTTTTGCCTTTCAGCAATAACTGAATACAGTGATTTCAGTCCCAAATACTGATAATGGTGGAGGAAAAGCTTGGTGGTTGACGCTGGGGTTGGAGGTGGCTGGAAGGTGCAGCCTGTGCTGTCATGTGGATGGAGTTGTGGGGGGAATGACTTGGGCAAAGTCATCAGTGGTGTCTGCAGCTCCTGGAACAGGGTTCTCCTGTAAATATGAGTAAGGAAAGTTGGTGCCATTAAGTCAGCAGGTGTTTTGAACAGGTCACACCTGACCTTGGAGTAATCACAATGTACAGTTGCACCCGGTTGATCTGCTAGCCAAAGAGCAGTGTTTCTCCCCGAAATGGGTAAAGAGCAACAAGCTTCCCCTGCGCAGCGTGTGTATTCCTTGTTCTGCTCCGTGCTGACTGTCTGCATCCTTGCTCAGCACCAACACAAGAGGAAAATGATACGGCAGATGGTCTCTCCTAAGCACGGTAGCGCAACAGTGATGCTGTACAGTTAACCTAGGGGTAGCGATGGAGTGCAACAGCTGCCCTGGGGTGGCATCTCCTGTTCTGCTGGGCTCTCTGGTACAGGCGTGTCACTAGGTGTGGAGTAAGTACCGACAGTAACTGGGGAAACAGGAGAAAATGTTCTGAAAGAGCCCCTCCACTTACCCCGTCTGGGTCTGTTTGCTGACAAAAACTGTTGCTCTGCGAGCTGAAAGTACAGTCCACCATTTGTCATAATTTCGGTGTCATCTAAGTACATCTGATAGCCCAGAGGAGATGTGTTTTGTAGTTCTCTGTATGCGAAGGCCCCCTAGAGCGTGTGAAACTGAGGCACAGAATGGCAGTGACTTGCCCAGTGGCAATAAAAGTCGTGGATGTCAGTTTGTACTTCAGGCTTGCTCCTATTGTTTCATGTTCCATAAGGTGTTTGTCAGGGTTTTGGGTCGGATGGGCATGGGATGTAACTGGGGGGGAGGACGGGAGTGGTGGGCATGGCCACCCGCAGGCGCTGCCTTCCTGTGAACTGCAGTGCATGGGGATGGGTCCTGGCTGAACCCATCCCAGAGCATCTCTGGGAGATGCTGCAGCCTGCACTGGTTGGGTCCAGTGGCATTAATGGCATAGTGGAGTCTGAGAAGCCACATCTGAATAAATAAAATAATAAACCCATTAGTAAAAGCTAAGTTTAAATAAACAAAAGCTCACAGAACCACAGAGTATCCTCAAGTTGGAGGGACCCCATCAGGATGGTGGAGCTCCCTGCTCCTCGCGGGGCTGCCTGGAACTTGGCTGGTGACTAAGGGGGTATCTGCGGACAGGGGGCACGGCCAGCCCTCGGGCTGCTGGGGCACGCTGCCCACCTGCCCAGACCCTGGAGCTCTTCCCATGGGGCTGCTCACCAGCCCCTTGTCCCACCGTTCATACATGAAGGAAGGTGCTTTACAAGGGGTGGCGGAGGTGGGAGCTGAGGCACTGGGGCGTATTGCGGAGCTGGAGGGCTCCTGAGGGAGCCGGGGGTGCCGCCTCTGCTCGGCCCGAAGCAGCCGTGTCCTGGGAATCCATCACTCTGAATTCCCGATTTTTATGGCACAGCCAGGAGCAGGGAGCAATGGGAGAAGGCGAATGCCGAGCTGCTTTTCGAGTGCCTTGAGTTTCACTCTGCTCCCGGTCTGAACCTCCCACTACAGCACTAAAGGACTGATAAGGGAAGATGTTCCGTACTGTGTCCCCGAGGGCTGAGGCGAGACGGGGGCGAAGGCAGCGGCACCGAAGGACGCACCCGTCCCCTGCACCCCCATTTTCAGGATCGCTTCATTGGAGTCTGACTTCATCTGTACTGCGTGATCGGTTGTGGGGTGCAGACCCAAGCTGATCGCAGCTGTCAGACACTGACCCCAGAAACAAAGTGCTGGCCCCTGTGCTCCATCGGGCGAGTGGGGGGCTGCAGGGGCCACTGCCTCCCCCCACTCCCCCTCGTGTGGCTCTTGGCACCCCTCCGTGCGTGGATGGTCCTCGTGCTCCCCTGCTCCCACCCGCGGGCCCGGGGCAGCTGCCAGAGCCCCCCACCGTGGGCAGCCGGAGCCGAGGGACAGCGACCCGCGTTTTGAGCAGGGCCATGGGGAAGCGCCGCGCGGGGCGCCCCCCCCCCAGACCGCGCCGCAGCACCCTGTGTCCCCCCGGGCCGCTGGGGGCTTCGTGCGGACGCCCCCCGGTTGCTGTCCGAGGCTGCGGTGCGGGCGCTGGGGGGGCTGTCAGCCCGGGGGTCCCGGGGGCCGCGTGCCGCAGCCCGGTTGCTGGCTGGGGAGGCACACACGGCACAGGCCAATGTCAGTGACTGGAGGCAGCTGCTGGCGGCCAGTCCCTCGCCCCACGAGGGGCAGGGGGGGCACGCAGCGGCACGTCGCCCCCCGCCCCGCGCAGGGTGGGGATCCGCGGCAGCCCCTCGGGGCGGGGGGAAACGGGGGGCGCCCGGCCTGGCCGGAGCTGGGCGGGGGGGGGGGGGGGGGGGGGATGCTCGGCGTTGCCATGGCGACCCCCCGCCGGCCCCATCCCCGAACCCCTGCGGCGGAGCGAGCGCGGGCGCTGCGGCGCGGCGGCACACGCGGGTTGCCATGGCGACGGCGCTCATTAAGCGCCTGCGAGTCAGCCTCCCAATTACCGCCCCTCCCGCCGCCCCGGCCCCCCCCGCTCCGCGCCCCTCCCGCCGCCCGCGCCCCCCCCCCCCCGGCCGGCGCGGCCCCGCTCGCAGCCCCGCTGGCAGCCCGGGCCGGGCCGTGCGGGCGCGGCGGCCCAGCCGTAGGGCGGCTCCGCGCAGCGCACGCCGGGCCGGGCAGCCCCCGCCGCGGCTGGCAGCGAGCGCCCGGGCCGGGCCGCGGCCGCCGGGCCCCGCCGTGGAGGTAAGGAGCGCGCCGGCCGCTGCCTGCCCCGGGCCCCCCCGCGGGCCGGGCCCCGGGCCGAGCGCGGCTGGGGGCCGCGTCACGCTCCGCGCCGCCCCCCGCAGCCGGGGCGGCCCCGGGCCTGCCGGGGGGGATCGCTCCGCCACGGCCGCCGCTCGTCAGAGGCCCCGGTGGTGGCGGGGCCGGGGGCGGCGGGGAGGGACGGGCCGGGGGCTGCCTGCCTCGTGCCCCCGGGGGGGCTGCGGAGCCGCCGCGGGTCGTTCTGCGGCTGTAACGTCCATGTGCAGGGAGGTATTTTTTTTCTCGAGGCACTACGCCCAACAGCAGGGATGTGTGAGCAAAAAATAATAATAAAAAATAAATAAAAAAAGAGTACGTGCATGTGCATGTGCTTATCTTAACAAAATTAAAAAAAAAAAAAAGTACGTGCAGGTGCTTATCTTAACAGAAAAAAAAAAAAAAGTATGTGCAAGTTCTGGTCTTGCTAAAAAAAATTTAAAAGAAAAAAGTACATGCAGGTGCTTGTCTTACCAAAAAATTAAAATAAGTCTGTGTGGGTGCTTGCCCGCTTTGGACAAGTTCTGTGCTGGTGGGCGGTGGGTCTCACTGGGCAGACTGGTCCCAGCTGGGCGCATGTGGTGCCAGGCGCTGCCCGGGGTGGCCCAGCGGTGTGGGACGGCTCTGCTCTGGCTCTCCCGAGGGATCCTCTCCGGGAGACACGAGGTGGGAAGCCCCTCGCAGGGGGGGCGCTTGGCCGTCTTCAGGCACCGCAGGAGCACAGGCTATCCTGGAGCCCAAAGGTGACACCGCTGTGGCCCTCGAAAGGGCCCTGCAGCACCGGGGGCATCAGCCCAGCCGAGGGGGGCACCCAGCAAACAGTCCAGGCTATGGGGTGGGGGCTTTGGACCTGCTGGGACACGTTCTGGGTTTGTTTCTTTAGGAGTTGTAAAAGACTGCACGTCTTGAAACATTTCGGGATCGTGTATCAATCCTCTTTGGATGTTTCCGCCTGCTTGTAAGTGTCGCTTGCAGAAAACCACCCTGTGTTGAGCCCTGACGCTGGCAGGGTGGGATGCTGCAGCCCAGCTGGTGCTGCCGCCGGGAGCGGCTTATGGCAGCAGAGTGGAAGGTGGGACGTGGGTGCCCCCTTTGTGCCCCTCCAGTGTTGGCTGAGGGTCTGCGCCCAGTCGGAGCTGCCCAAGCTCCCTTCCAGCCTCAGCACTGAGCATGGATGGTGTCACCTTGAGCCCACTGGGGTGGCATGTGAGGTTGCTGGTGGCTGCTCCTTCTCTCCCCCTGTGGCTCTGAGCAGATCCACAGGCCCAAGAGCTAGTCCCAGTGGCAGTGACGCCCCTGGGAACAGCAGGTGATGCCCAGCCCAAGTGTCACCACTTTGTTAGCTGTGCCTGAACCTGAAGCTGAAGGTACCTTGCCACTGTCTTGCCCTTCTTCCTCTGATTTCTTACTTTCACAGAATCTATTAGCTATTTTGAAATGTACAACACGAACGGCATCTTCCTGCATGGAAGGATGCTTCATCCTGCTTTGAGGTGTTAGTAAATACCATGGTCTGTTCCAAACCTTACCCCATGCTGCAGCAGAATTAGGAGGACTCTGTGGCCCCTGGCTCCAGGGGAGGCGTCGCCTCCTGGGTTTGGAGCAGCAGTCAGATTTGGAAGGGAAGAAGCCGGTGTGTTTGCCTTTCTCTGCTGAGCCGCTTGCCTGTGCAAAGGGTGTTACTGACTGTGCTTCTTTGTATATGGAGCAAACACTTTCTGCAGTGCCGTTGGTCTCTTAAACGCCTGCCCTGGGCAATGTCAGAAGATGGGAAGATCCAAGGGAGCAGCTCCCAGCCCACCATGTCTCTGCAGTGCTCTGGTGTACCACTCGTGGTTTTAGCATGATCCCAGCTGGTGCATTTTCTTAAAGGCTCGATGTTGCCACAGGAGGTAATTAATAATCCATACCTCACCCATTGGTAAGGATGGGGAAGCTCTTTGTTGTGGCTGAGGAAATTCCTGAAAAAGTAATTCGCAGATTCACGGGCTGATTGAGGTTGGAGGCACCTCTGGAAGTCACCTTGTCTAGCCCCCCGGGCCATCGGGGCCACCCAGAGCTGGCTGCCCAGGACTGTGTCCAGGTGGCTTTTGAGTATCTCCACAGATGGAGGCTCTACCACCTTCCTGGGCAGCCTGTGACAGTGCTTGGCCACCCTCACAGGGTTCAGAGGGACCCTCCTGTGTCTCAGTTTGTGCCCATGGCCTCTGGTCCTGTCCCCTCTGCCCCCTCCCTCCAGGTGTTTGTACACATCAGTGAGATCCCCCGGCGCCTGCCCTGCTCCAGGCTGAGCAGCCCCAGCTCTCAGCCTTTCCTCACAGCAGAGATGCTCCCATCCCCTCCTCATCTTCACAGCACTTTGCTGGGCTCTCTCCGGCCTGTCCCTGTCTTCCTTGTACTGGGGAGCCCAGTGCTCCAGCAGCGGCCTCCTGGGTGCAGAGCGGAGGGGAAGGGTCCCCCCCTCCACCTGCTGTGATGCTTCTCCTGGTGCAGCCCGGACACCGCTCGCCACCTTCGCTGCAAGGGCACGTTCCTGGCTCGTGGGCAGCCCGGTGTCCCCCAGGCCCCCGGGTCCTCTGTCGGCTTTAGCTTCCCAGCTGGGGACCCCCCAGCACATACCAGTGCAGATTTCAGGAATATTTAAAAAACTCGGAAGCCGCAATAAACATGTTAATATATTTTGAAATATGGTAATTTTAAGGCAATTTTGTGATGAAAAGAAACACTTATTTTGACCAGACTGTGCTTTATGAAGTGCTGACGGGGCTGTACAGTGTCTCTGTGCTGGGAGCTGCTTTTCTCTGAGCTCCTCTGTGGCCTGTTGCGTGCAGTGTATCCCTCCTCTTTCCAAACGGAGGGGCGGCCCCTGGCTGTGCTGTGGCTTTGTGAGAGGGTGGGTGTGAGGCTGTGGCGGAGTCAGAGACTCTGGTGTATAGCAGCCGCAGAAACGCTTGCTTTGCAAGCCCCTGTGTCACCAGTCCGGAGCGCTGCTATGCCAGCACCCAGCGTTGCTGGTTTGATGAACTAGAAACTCTGAGCAGCAGGACCAGTGAATCTGGTGGCCCTAAAACGCGTGTTTGGTGGCCAGTTTCCCCTGTGTGTGTGCACAGATCAGCTGTCCCCAGGCGCACTCTGGTGCTCAGGAGGTTCAGCCCATGTTTCATGCTGACGCCCTCCCCTGCAAGGTGGGGTGCAATGTGGAGACCCTCTTCTCTGTGCAGGTGCTAGGTTTCCCAGACTTGAAGGTTTTACTCTGACAGAGACCACCGTTACAGGGACGTCTAATCTTGCTGTCAGAGCTGGTTGAAATAGGCTGGCGAAGTCTGACTGCAGACAGATGGCTGTATGCACGTACATACTTGTACATGGAGAACGTGGTTGCAAGAACCACTTTACCAGAGCAAAGCAGGCCAGGAAAGAGAGCGCTTCTGTGTGGAAGTTGTCTTGAAAAATTCCTCCTTCCAGCCAGCGTGCTGTGGCAGTCTCTGGAGAGACCACAGGTCAGCGTGTATGCATGGCCAGGCTTCCCTAGGGTGGCTTTTCTTCTTCCTGGCTTCTCCAGAGTGGGAGCCCGAGGTCCTTGGCCGCCCCTCGGCAGAAGGCAGCGGAGAGCAGTGGGTGTGCAGGCTGAAGAGCAGGCTTGTTGGGGCGTGGGGCTGACCTACACTCTACAGAGTCACGCTCAGTACCAGGAAAAATGGAGAACTTGGGGCCTCGCTGATAAGTTCAAAATAGCTTTCGCGTCTACAATTGCTTGCTATTTTAAAATCTGGATGGTGGGATTTTTGAAAGCTGCGAAGTGTTGGCCTAATTATGGTCCTGTCGGCGCAGGTGGAGATTCTTCAGATGTCACTGGGGCATGTGTAGGCCAAAAGCTTTTTAAGATCCCACTAAATGAAAAATTGAGAAAATAAGTAAACCTTCTCTTTATCGTCTGGAGCAGTCACCAGAAAGGGAATGTGTTAGGTAGTTTTGCTAATCGTTGTGCTAATTTGTAGGGAACGTGCTTTCCAAGCTGGGAGGTTTTCAAGACCAGACTGGATAAATCCCTGAGCAACCTGGTCTGATCCCATAGCTGACCCTGCTGTGGGCAGGAGGTTGGACTAGAGACCTCCTGAGGCTCTTCCCAGGCTGAGTTATCCTGCCGTCCTTAACGGGCCATACCGTGGCTTGTAGGGGGCCCCTTGAAGTGTTCTCTGGGGTGGTGGGACCTGCCCAGGCTCTGGCTCCATGCACTGAAACAACCAGGCCTGTCTCAGCTGCAGGCATCTTCTCCCTGACATCTGTCAGAGGTTCTGCTCTTGGGCACCAGGGTTGTCCAAAGTGACGTGTGCCAGTGCCTTTTCCCTGCTGTGGCAGTGGTGCTAGGGCAGGTCATAGCTGTGGCTGTGCTGCCTTACAGAGATGCTTGTCCTTTTCTCCCCTTTTCCTCATATGCTGCTTCTGACCTGAGATGCCTCACAGCAGGTTGGGCTTCCAGGTTTTTTTCTGCCAGCGTTTTGAAAACTGTGAACTGCAAACAATGTCTCCAAACCTGATTCTCACTCCTCCAGGTTGGGGATTGAGCTCTGCAGCTCAGGTGTCGTGTCATGCCCACACCCACCCCAGCATCGAGGCTCCGGGGCAGTGCTCTGGGGCTTGGTACTGCTTCTGCAGGGGTTATCTCAGAAATTCCAAGTTAAAAGTTTGCATGTGCTATGGTTGATGTGAGCAGTGTTGGTAGTAAATTGTTGTCTAACACCATGGAAGCCCTTGACAAGAGGTGGGAGAGCCCTGGGAATCCCTAGGATTCAGCTGTGGCAATGATGTGCTTACAAGTTCACGCCAGCGGTGTTCTTGCTGCTCGTGTGTGGCCTTGGAATAGCTTTGGGCCTGTCAGCCCCCACATATCTTAAAATGAGAGAAATGTGGCTTGAGATGTCTGTAAGCATAAGGGTTTGTGGTGTCTAGGACCTCAAAGCCTTTGTTCCCTGTGGGATGGAGCAGGACACGTGCTGGGGGAATTGTTTGCAGAACCTGTGCTCCACACGTGCTGGAAGGGCAGGAGCTGGGGCAAGGTGTTAGGGAAAGGTTTCTGCCAACAAGAAAGAGGTGCTCTGGCCAGAGGTGCTGCAGGAAGCTTGGGCATGGCTGCTGAGGGGCAGAGAGGAGCAGGAGTGACGGTTTGTTGTAGGGCAGGGCTGTGGGCTGGATGGGCTCCTCTGCCTCCCTCAAGCTCCTTGGAGGGCTCTTTACCCTCTGAGCTGGGCTGCTCAGCAGCAGTGGGGGGGACGGACGTGCCCTTTGCTGCCGTGAGGCCTTTCCCAGGAGTCCTAAATCTCAGTTATTTAGTTCTTCCAGTTTAAGGAATAGCACCACAGTCTATAATCCAAATGAATTCTGTTCCCCCTGACCTCACAAGGCACAGGAGAACCAGTCTCAACAGCATTTGCAGGCAAGCCCTACAAGGATTTGGAGAGTGACACGTGATAATTACTGCTGATTATTTCCTGTGCAATTATTGTTCACATTATGGACTGCTCTACAGAGATGAGTTTGAGCATCACCCAGCTTGGGCACTGGATCTAGTTATTTCTTTTCCTTTCTAGGCATTTCCAGTCCCAAGTTCTCTTTAAATAAATAATTAAAAAAAAAGCCAACAGCTCACACAGAACAAGGAGTTGTCCTTGGAACGTTTGACCCATGTGATGAATCAAGAATAAATAACAGATTTAAGTACCTAAGGACGCAAAGAAGTTCCTAGTGGATATTGGGAAGCACCAAGACAGGTTGGCTGCCATATTCATTTTGACTTTCAGTTGGAGTCCGGTGTCAAGCTGAGTTACCCAGTTCCTTTGGTTCTCCTGAGACTTAACAGTCCTTTTCTGGTGCTGCACCTGGAGGGCCTTAAAGATCCGTATCATCTGCCAGCTGAACATCAGGTATTTCTGATCACAAACCTGGCAGGACTGTGAGAGAGAAGTAGTAGTAGATCTTCCCCCTGACGTGAGCACACCGTCCCACTCTTTACCCTCTGGTTGTAACGCCTTTCTCTTAATGCCTCAGGTTTTAAAATTTCAGACTGCCCTTTGTTGCCAAATTCTTATTTAACTGTGCTTCACAGAAATGGTCATCCTGTTTTCCACGTGGCTGTCTTCTCTTTCAAATCCAGGTTGCATTGAAAGCAACCAAGACACAAGCACAGTCCCCTGCTTAGCCCCATAGCTGCCCTGCCTCTGTCTTGACAGAAAGTGCTTTGGAGAGGGTTTGGGAAACAGGGCAGGTCCAAAATTCTTCCCCACCGCGCTGTCCTCAGGCTCCAGTGGTCTCTGGGACACTGCCCACCGGTTTCAGTAGGCGTGGAGACATCTGCCTACCCTGACTGCATCCAGGGATACTGCTGGTTTTCCACTTAGCCCTGTGTACCCATTGCACCTTTCACTGGGGCAGGAGCAGCACCAAGAGTCCTCCCTCACCAGGGCACCCTGGGCACCACAAGGCAATGCTGTCCTTCCCTCCAGTTTGCAGGCAGACCCTGGTCTGGGGACATCCTGGTGTAGGCACCATCCTGCCTGCTGGGGCACAGGAGGGGCCAGCTGCTGCCACAGGAACAGGGAGGTGAGGGGGGCAGCTGGCAGGGCCACCGTGGCCCGCTCCAGCTGGGAGCTCAGGTCACTCAGGCAAGGTCTGAGACCGAGTCAGGATGCTAGCAGCAGGTCAGGTCCTGGCATAGGCAGGCTGAGAGTGGGCTGACATGGGTGGACGTCCCGGGAGTCTGGTGAGATCCAGTATTGCCCTCAGGGCCCTAACACCTTGCCTGCTTCTTGAAATTGATGGCTAAATGGGTTGAATGTCACCAGTCCTGTGAGAAACTCAGCTGCATGCAATTGATGTCATGTTCTGTGCCCACCTGCCCCCTTGGTTAACTCCTGTCACTTGTGAAATTCTCTCTTACAGCCAGTTCGAAGATCAAGTGTGGCAGCCCAGCAGGAGAACTGGAAGGGGAACTTCAGGGACCTCCGTCTTCTCCAGGATAGAATTTGCCAACCCTGAGTCACAGCCTGCATCAGAGTGGTGTAGACCGCAGTGGGAGCTGGGAGCAGCCATAGCTTGTGGTGGACCTGCTGTGCTCGTACCTTCTTATGGTGGTGCCAGGTAAGAAAAAACCCTCAGTGTTTGCAGGCTTTGAGATGGGATCTCGCAACAGGGGTTTTACTAGGTCATGTTGGTGCCACTCAGTGGATAAGGAATTGGCTGGGTGGTCGCGCTCAAAGAGTTGTGGACAATGGCTCAACGTTCAAGTGGAGACCAGTGACAATGGCATTCCTCAGGGGTCCATACTGGGATCGGTGCTGTTCAACATCTTTGTTGGTGAAGTGGACAATGGGATTGAGTGTGCCCTCAGCAAGTTTTCCAAGTGGTGTGGTTGGCATGCTGCAGGGAAGGGATGCCATCCAGAGGGACCTTGACAGGCTTGAGAGGTGAAACTCATGAAGTTCAACAAGGCCAAGCATAAGGTCCTGCACCTGGGTCAGGGCAGTCCCTAGTATCTGGGCACAGAATGGACTGAGAGCAGCCCTGAGGAGAAGGACTTACACGTGTTTGTTGATGAGAAGCTTTACCTGACCTGGCAATGTGCACTCACAGCCCAGAAAGCCAACCGTACCCTGGGCTGCGTCAAAAGAAGCGTGGCCAGAAGGTCGAGGGAGGTGATGTTCCTCCTTTACTCCACTCACAAGACCCCACCTGCTGTACTGTGTTCAGCTCCGGAGCCCCAACATAAAAAGGATGTGGACCTGTTGGAGTCCAGAGGAGGCCGTGAAGATGATCAGAGGTCTGGAGCAGCTCTGCTATGAAGACAGGCTGAGAGAGTTGGGGCTGTTCAACCTGGAGAAGAGAAGGCTCCAGGGAGACCTTATAGCACCTTCCAGTGCCTAAAGAGGCTTATAAGAAAGATGGGGACAGACTTTAGTAGGGCCTGTAGCGATAGGACAAGGGGGGATGGTTTTAAACTGAAAGAGGGTAGGTTGAGGTTAGATATTGGGAAGAAATTCTTCACTGTGAGGGCGGCGAGGCGCTGGCACAGGCTGCCGAGAGCAGCTGTGGGTGCCCCATCCCTGGCAGCGTCCAAGGCCAGGCTGGACGGGGCTTGGAGCAACCTGGTCTAGTGGATGGTGTCCCTGTCCATGGCAGGGAGTGGGAACTAGATGGTCTTTAAGGGCCCTTCCAACTCAGACCGTTTTATGAAATGGAGGGACCATCCTCCACAGTGTCTTTCTCGCTTCTTTGTTGTGTTTGTACTTGTACCAAACTTGATTTCTTTCTTGCTGTCTTCCAGTGTCTCGCTCTGTGCCCAGGCAAGGTGATGGACAGCAGAGCAGAGATGGAAGTTGTGAGAAGCACGAAGGGGAATGTTGCTGGGGAGGTCAGCGTCCACGTGGTCACCACTGAGAGCACTGTGCAGAGCACCCACCTGCCAACGACTGCCTTCATCATACCAGGTATGTGGAACTGTCCTCTGTAACTGTGCCTCCCCAGCCTTCTCCCCCTACACTGATACCTCACACTCCTTGCGTATCTGTGCTCCTCCCAAATCCTTGGGAGGCAAAGCTGTGCTGCTGTTGCAATCTTAGAAGTTCTCTGTGACTATCCCACATCACTTGGACAATTTGTGGCTGATTAAAACCTCTTGAGTTTTAAACCAAAGCCCTGATGTCTGGGGCCCTGTGTCAGTGCAGCACAGTGTGCTGGGTGCCTGCGCGCAGGGCATGTGGCCTCCTGGGTTGCTGCGTTGTCGTAGAGTCGTAGAATGTCTCAAGTTGGACGGAACTGATAAGGATCATTGAGCCCAACTCCCTGCTCCTCACAGGGCTGCCTAAACCTAA
Source organism: Falco peregrinus (assembly GCF_023634155.1). Classification (NCBI taxonomy): domain Eukaryota; kingdom Metazoa; phylum Chordata; class Aves; order Falconiformes; family Falconidae; genus Falco; species Falco peregrinus. The sequence continues at coordinate 37,784,318 of NC_073729.1, read as the reverse complement.
ACCATGTGACTTTCATGAGGTGTGTGAGCAAAGCATGGATGTGTTAGCTGAGGTCAGGGATGTTCTTGCAAAGCAAATCTCCCAGTTTTTGCACTCCCAGTGCCTTGGATCCCAGTGCAGAGAGGCCCTGGACTGCACAGTGAGTTCCTGTGAAATTAAACTGAACTGGGAGATGCAGTCCAGGAGCTTGCCAGCATGCTCCTGCCACATCAGAGCATCCTGCTCGTGGGAACAGTCTGAGATTAGGCTGAAGTAGGAACCCTTGAATGTGGATAGTGTTGGGGCCACCCCCCAGCACAAGCCATTGCTGGCTGCAGATCTTGTTGGGTCACACTGCCTGCTTTGTGGGTGCTTTAGCCCACAGCACAGAGCCCTTGGCAGGGAGACTGTGTCCTCTCTGTCATTTTGTGCTGCCTTTGAGCCTTGTTTGCATCAGTTAAGTGTTCTGTGTGTGCCTCTGGTTGTTTCCTTTCTTCCCTTCTCAAGCAAATGCCACTACCATCAACCTTCCCACGAGCACCTTAGAAATTCAGCGATTCCCCCGGGAACCACAGAGAAGCACAGGGGCTGAGAGGCCAGAGAGGGGAGCAGGGAGTGAGCCCATCACAGCTACTGTCATTCCCCAGATCAGCGGGGTGCAGACCTGCAGCACAGTCCGTGTGCTGGAGTGGAAAGATGGGGTGGCTACTTTGCCTGGGAGTAACCTGCGGGTAAGTGTAGCCCTGGGACACCATTTCTGCCCCCCCGCCACTCCCTGCAGCTGCTTGCCCTTGTAAGTGGCAGTCCTCCAGCCTGTGGCAGGCAGGGACCACCAGGATGACATGGCCCTGGCAGTCCCTGCACCCCAACTGGAGGGTCCCTCAGCTGCTCTGGCTCTGCAAAGCTCTTCTTGTGCCCCATCCCTATGCCCCTTCCATCTTATGAGCTTAGCAGACAGAGCATACACATGGTGCCTGAGGGGCTGCAGCAGGTCTGCCATGCACAGGGAGGCAGAGGGATGCTACGTGTGTGGGGTGTCTTTCCTTTCCAAACTGTGCCATGGAATTGGCTCTCACCAAATGCCTGCACTCACCCTGGAAACAGTGGTCTTGCACTCATCAGACGGCAGGTGCCTTTAGGTGTACCCCTCAGTACATGAAGTGGCTTGCACAAAATGCACCAGTTTCTCAGCTGCTGCTCAGCCTCAGGGCACCACATCCCCCAGCCATGTCCCTGCCCCTCATCTCACCCAAGCGCAGGCAGTGTGCTTGCCCTGGCAGGCTCAGTGGCCAGCGCAGGGCAGTGCAGGCAGCTGCAGCAGGGCAGGTGCACTCCGCTGCTGTGCTCACCTCCGTCACCAGAAGAGCTGTCCTCTTGTTGGACAGGCTAATGACTGCAAGCGTCCCTTGTTCTCAAAGCTCACGTGCACCCGCTAGCTATCAAGTTACATTTCTGTCCTCCTTGTTAACTGTTTTTCCTTGTTTTTTGGTTCAATGACATAGTTTCGAATAAACGAGTACGGGACACTGAAGGTAGTGAGTGCTGATAAGATGCCTCCAGTAGACGCTATAAAGGAGGGTCACACAGAGAAGGACGGGGACTCAGAGGTGGCACCCACCAGCAGGGACAATCCTACTGTGGCTCAGGGTAAGGGCACCATGGTAGCACTTCTGGGGTGGGTACCCTCATCCAGCAGGCGCTGTCTGGCGTAGGCCCTAAGCAAGGCAAATATCTCCTGCTTCCTGCTCTCCTTCCCTCACTGCACCTTGTGCCTCACTGCTTCTCTTCTCTGTGACTCAGATGTGCCAGAGCAGATCAAGCTGCCGACAGCAGAAACCATGTGCCACTGTGATACCTGTGGCCGGAGACATGTGTCAGATGGAGCCCGGGAAGGCCGTGGCTTCTGCAGTGAGCACTGTCACCAGCAGTTCAAAGAAAGGTAAAGGGAGCAGAGTCTGCTCTGTGCAGAGCAATATCCATCCGTCTGCCCTCCCTCCCCTGGTCCATATGCTCCAGCAAGGGCTACAGGCACATCTGTCTGCAGCAGGTGCTGAGCACCCCACTTGTTTCCTTCTTTCCTGTAGGCAGAGTGCCCTGGCTGCAGTGGCGGGGGGATGAAGGCTTGTCCCAGGGGTCAGCAGGAAGCACAGGGGCCAGATTTTCTCCTGCCCAATTTGTGGCCTCATAAACATGTATCCGCTGGAGCAGGGCTGCAGCAGGAGGTTGCTGCAGTGGGTGCTTTCGGGCTGAGCAGCAGTGGGAGGCATGGATCATGACAGCATTTCTAGCCCTTCTGCTTACTGATGTATGACTCCTGGGTCTCATTTTCCAGCATCTCTGTGTGACTATGATGCAGCTTAGAGCCCTGCTATGAAACTGGATCCCATTTGATCCATCCCTGGATTCAGGTTTCTGACACCCAAGCGTGTGAGGGTGATTCTGGTCTGTAGCATGGTTCTGACCTCTTGCCAACTTGTGTGCTAAGAGGAGCGCACACATTAGTCAGGAGGGATGGGAGCATGTGTGAGTAAGAAATGGGGTGACAGTGATTCTCCAGGAGCCGCTGCACTGGCTGATACCCCAGCCATTGCCACATACCGTGCCACAGTGGTTTATTCTTCCTTCCTCTGTGCAGGTCCGTCATTGTGGAAAACTCTGCCAGCAGCACCAATGCTGCTGAAATCCTCAAACCAGTGAAGAAACGAAAGAGGAAGGACTACCAGAGCCCTTCGGAGGAAGAATATGAATCTGAGCAAATGGTAGGAAGAGGGCAGGGAGGGCACGTGTGGGCATGTGCTGGTGTCAAGGGTGGGCCGTGGGTTGCCCCTGTATGCACTGAGATTGTGCACAGTTCTCATCTGTACTTTTCTGTGCTATGTCAGCTATATGTCAAAGGTGTAACCTCTTGGCTGTTAATGCCCAAAAGACTTGAATGTGTAGAGCATCAGGGCTTCTAGACACTTGGCTAGCTGTTTGGCATGCCGAGCGCCTGGGGCTGGGCATGCCAGACACGTCCTCATCGGGCTGTAGGTATTGAGCGCTCTCAACTGCTCTTTTGAGTCTGGGCCGCCAAAGTCAAGTGTCGAAGTAAGAGAGTGTCTGTCTGTGGCGTGTGTCCTGGGCAAGGGAGGGTGACACTGACAAGGCAAGGAAGCTCTGCTTGCCAGCCCTGGCTGTAGCAGATACATGGCAGGTGCAATTGCTACCACTGGGCACCAAAATCCCGCTCAGGCTGCTGTCGTCAGATCCTCTTGGGTGCCCATTTCTGGGCCAAGCATCAGTCAAATTGTAGATGGTGTGGAGGCACAGTGTGGCCCTTGGCAGTAGTGTGATGGTATAAAACTCAGCATAAACCTCTGTGCAGACCTCCAACACGATGGATTTCTGTTTTGTCTGCTCATGTCTAGGAGGAGAAGCAGGAAGAGAGGAAAAGCTCGACGGGAGACTCTGCCATCAGCAATCCGGAGGCTGATACGTGGAATGGGAGCCAGCACGGTATGGAGGGCTGGGTGGGTGGTGGGGTGAGCACTCCTGCCTCAGCTGTGGGGTCCCACTGTGGGGCTGGGCCAGAGGTTTGGTGCTCCAGCAGAGTGCAGCGCACTGGTACATGTTCCTTAAGGCTTGTAAGCTCCTCTGCTTGCTTGATCCTGCTCTCTCTGTCTCTTTCCATTTCTCTCCTTTCCTCTCTTTCTTTCCGTGGGAAAGGTGCACCATTACAGATATGGCTGTGTCTTCTTCAGGTACTGGGCTGTACTGTACAGTGCTCTCCAGTCCCTCCCCTTGTGAGCTGAATTTATTACTCGTGGATACCATGTGTACTCAGAGATGCACAATCCTGAGCAATAGTGTGACTCAGTGCCACGTATGGCTTTGCCTTGCCTTTGGACAGTCTTATGGGGAACTTCCCTCGCTTGTTTGGGAGCTCGCAAGTTCTGGAGCTGCTCCTGTAGGTCTGGTGCTGTTGAAGCTGGGTGATTTGGGGTTGTCTCACCTCATGGGGATCTATTCCTGGACTGTAGCAGAGGAGGTCTTAAACGCAGAGCTGTTGACACAAAGGGAAGGGAGACAAGCTGAAAGATGCAGTGTTTGCTTGTTTGGGTTTTTTCCTGCAGCGCGATGGGGGAGAGGGGGAAGGAAAACTTGGGAAAATACTGAAAATAAAGATTTATGGGAAACCTTTCGTTTTTGAGTAGTGAAAGGTCATGCTCAAAGTAATTTCAAAATTCAGCTGGTCCAGCTTCATACTCCTCTCCATAACCAAGTGTAGGGACAGTAGCAGGGGCCAGGTGTCATTAAGCCCTGATGTTACAGAGTTAACCACTATTTAGAAGGAATCTCGTACTCTCTTACCAGGTCCTTTTCTCTACAGTCTGAGCTTTGAACATGTAACCTTCCCTGCTGCATACACGGAAGCAGTGCTGAGCCTTGTTATGTCAGCATTTTATTTTCTCTTATTTTAGAAGTACATCAACAAACAAAATGCACACCTGGATGCTTTGGTGCAGCAGAGTCGGTGTATGCTCTGGCTGCAGGCGTATTTGTCATTCTCTAGAAGTGCAGAGCTTGTACTTACAGATTCCCCAAACATGCCCACTGCTTTTTCCTATGTCCTAAAGAATAATAAAGGTGTTTGGCACTCTTAAGTATTAGTGAAGCATCTAGGTTAGTAACCTTGCTTACTGAAGCTCAGCTTTCGTGTCTTCTGCAAGTTCCTATTTTTTCCACCTCCCCTTCCTGTAAGCTCAAGAGAGGAAGGAGCTGGGCTGTTTTTGCCCTGCGTTGCTGGTCTGCCCTGCTCAAGGCTGTCTGCCCTGTCTGCCCTGTGCCTGTGAATTACTCAGCACCATAATAGGCACAGCACTCCCAGAGTCCCTTCAGGCGATATGAAGCAGGGAGAGAAAGTGGATGGAGAGCAAGAGACTTGGTTTGTGTCTTGTGTGCCTTGGGCGAGGCCTTTGTGGCCTTCCCAAAAGGGTCAGAGGCATGGAGAATCATCTCCCTGCCTGTGAAGAGACGATGCGGTCTTCTTTTCATGGATACCTTAAGGGCAAACGCATCTCTAGGGCATCAGGGTGGCGCTGGTGTGCCAAGGGGGGCTCAGGTGGTTGTCTCAGCAGAGGATAGCAGAGCTGGTGCCTCTGGAGCAGCAGTGGGAGGTGAGCCCACTGCTGGTTTGACTGGCCGGGAGCCCCTTGCATCTGGGAGTGATTCCCAGACCTCTGGATGGATCCTGCTGGTTGTCCCAAATCCATCAGTGCTGTGGCCGTTTTGGATGTACTGACTGGAGGAGGACTGGTTGTAGAGGTGTCCTGATGCTTTGCACAGGATGGCTTGTCCCTCAAGCTCCTTAGGTGCCTTACTAGAGTATCATGCAGCAACAGAGGACATTTGGGTCATGGGGACCTCTGTGAGAGGGGGGCCTCTTGGCTCTGACCCTCCTCAGCCAGCCAGCCAGGTCTGCTGGAGAAGGGGTCCTGGTAGGACGGTGCTGAGCTTTGGAGGGATGCAGGACTGTGTGCGAGAGCGGGACGTGGCCCCAGCGGGACCCATGCGCTCGCCTGCCCTCCGCTGCCCTGAGGCAGGCAGGCAGGGACAGAGGCTGGAGTGGACCCTCAGCAGCGCGTCTTGTGTGTGCGTTTGTGCTGCGCTCAGGTGCCAGTGAGGAGAAGAAAGAAGGCTGGTCTTGGGCGTCCTACTTGGAGGAGCAGAAAGCTGTCGCTGCCCCTTTAGATCTCTTCCAGGATGTGAGTTGGGATTTTCCTGTCTTTTTCCCTCTTTCATCTTCTCTTTTCTTTCCCTTTTTTTCCCACCCCTCCTCCTTCTCCTCTCTTCCTTGCTTCCCTATTTTGCGCGACTCTGAGCGATAAGCAATCTCGCATCTTCACCTGGAGGTGACCCGTCAGCCTCCAGTTTTGATTTGCCCCGAGTCCCACTCCCCAGCAGGGTGCTGTCCCCCATCCCAAGCAGCCCACGCTGGCCTAGGACATCCCTGTGGCCCTGGCAGGGTGGCGCAGCCTTTCCAGCCCTTCCTGGAAGGCAGGTGTGGGCTCTCCTGAGGCCACGTTGCTGCACCGCACTCCTGCGCTCAGGCACCTGCTCGCCAGGGTGCAAGAGGAGCCAGGCCCGTGCCCCACGTGCTGCGGCCACTAGCGCAGGGACACCCTGCCCTGCCAGCAGCAGGGGATGCAAACCCACAAGGAGCTGGAAGAATGCCTTTTTCTATGGGAAAGAATTAGAATTTGAACCAGAACGTAACCTGTGGCCCACAGTCTCCTGTTCCCAGCAGCTCCCATTGCCTGATGGTTGCTCCTTGGGATGGTTCTAGACCCAATTATCTGTGTCGTTTTTTACACTGTAGTTTAATTTTTGTTTCCAGTACCAAGTAGCTTCCCAGCACAAGAATGGCTTTAAAGTGGGGATGAAGCTGGAGGGGATCGATCCGCAGCACCCGTCTATGTACTTTATCCTGACGGTGGCTGAGGTAAGGTGCCTCCGGCGTCCGTGTTCCTCGGTCCCCTCATTGCGCCCGCGCGTGGGAGGCTCTGTGGTGGGGGCTGCTGCTGGCCGGTCTGTGGAGGAGACCGGCTTTGGTCCCTCGCCTGCATGTCGCTGCATGTGATGCTCCCACACCTTGGTCAAGTGAACAGGGAGTTCCTCCCAGCTCACAGGGCAGGAGACAGTGTTGTGGAGCAGTGGTTCTGCCCCAGCCAAGTTGGTCTGTCTGTCTCTCTGACACGGCAGGGCCACATGGGGGAAGAGACTGTGGTGATGGTAACAGCTTTTTGGAGCTGATGCCCCTCAGACAGGTCTGAGCCCTGGCGATAGCGGGTGCGGAGGCATCCCATTGCTCTTCCTTGTGTCCATGGAGGCCCTGTCTGTGGGGCTCCCCACTTAGCCTTGTGGCAGCTGAACCAGTCCTGCCTTGCAGCGCTCCCCAGGCAGCCAGGGAAATCAGCTGTACAACAGTGGCTGCTGTTCTTGCTGCTGGAGAGATGTCACCAAAACAGCACGGCATTTAGCCAGAATCCTTGCACCATTTCCCCGGGTGCAGAAAAGGGAATCCTTGCGCTTGCTGGACCCAGCAAGGTGCCCCACCATGGCATGTCACACACCAGCCTGAACCTCCCTTCTTAGGGCTGGCTTGGTGGCCTCACACTTACCTTGTTCTGTGCTGTACACCTTTTGGGGCTGGCATGTGCCCCCTGATGTGGGCACTGGCCAATGAGTGACTTGGCTTCCCTAAGTGATATGCTGAGGTTGTGTGCGGGATGGGAGGTGTCCCCTTGGCCAGGGACAGCAGGAGGGTTTCATGCTCCTTTCCTTTTCCTGCCCTTCCTGCTGGCAGGTGTGCGGTTACCGGATGCGCCTCCACTTTGATGGCTACTCTGAGTGCCACGATTTTTGGCTGAATGCTGACTCCCCTGACATCCACCCTGCCGGCTGGTTTGAGGAGACTGGGCACAAACTCCAGCCCCCAAAAGGTAAGGAGTTAGCAAGTTGCTGGGTCCTGTTGAAGCGGAGACCCAAAACGTAGAGCTGGAGGTGGGGACAGGGTGGCTCCATGGAGCCCTCAAAGGGATGCTGCTGTACTGGGGGGGGTTCCACAGGACAACCTTTCGGGCACCCATTGTGCTAAAGATCTCTGCTTGCTCCCATTTTGGGGCAGAGCCCTGCCACCTGGATGTCCCAGTGCCAGGCTGCAGCCAGCAGCTGTGTCCCAGGGCACAACCTCCTGGCTGCTCTCTGTGAACTCACTGCTCTCATTTCTCTTCCTGAGGGGTTGTAGGTTATAAGGAAGAAGAATTCAGCTGGACAAACTACCTGAAGATAACAAAGGCTCAGGCAGCTCCTAAGCACCTCTTCGTGGTTCGAAATACTGTGAGTAGCTAGCAGCCTTTCCTTCCTGCCAGAGCCTGCAGGTTCAGGTGTGGCTTCTTGCCCTCCAGCTGAGCGGAATGCCTCCACCATTGCTGGGCAAAATTTTCTCTGTCCACCCCTGTCACGGTCCGCTCAGTGGACTCGTGATGGTTCATTTACTATGATCTCGAAGCGCAAAAATCAAGGCGACCACGTTGAGGGGTTATGCTTCAATCAATTTTATTGTTTGCCCGTAAAGCAGCGTGCGACAGGGAGAAAGACAGAAAGTGAAGAAAAGGTAAAGTGAAAAGGAAAGAGGATTATAGCGACCACCACGGGTCCAAGGCGTCCCTATGGTCCTCGGTCCAGGCAGCGTCCTGCCGGCCCTTCCGGTCGTCGTGATCCTTGGTGGGGAAGATCTCCTAAAATTCAGTTGCTAAAGAGTCCTCTTTTATGCTGAGCAATACACGTTGCTCCTCCTCTGGCCCGTGGATTGCTGTCAGTCTCCGCCCTCTCGAGCCAGGTTATCACGCATGTTATGGTTCATTGTAATGACGACAGTTGTTATACGACCTTATTGTAGTCGTTCCTTCCAGTCCCAGGTGGCAGGGAGCGGCACAGCACTCCTCGTACCGTGCAGTTCTCCTTCCCAGGGTCTCTGGGTCTCGGTGTCCATGAGGAGCACATTCCACCTCCAGGTCTCTGTTAGCAGTGTTGAGACAATATCGTTCTCTTTAGACCGACTCTTACAACCCCATGCTTCTCAAGTTTGCAGTGCAGAGGGCCAGGAGAGCATACTGCTGGCACTGCTTAATGAGATGAGGCATGCTTTGCTGCTGAGGATCTGTAGCTTGGACACCAGTTTGGTGTGCCCAAAATTGGCATTGGCCTGAGTCACTCTTTCATTCAGGTTGGTCTCATGGACAGTTAAATATGTTGCAAAAGTACTGGTGAGAAGTAACCACTACTCTCAACAATTACTTTGCCAAACCCCCTCGGTTAATATTTCATAAGTGTAACTCTTTTGTTTCTGTTTTGTGTCTTCGTTGTTTCTGTCTCTGCCTTTATTTTTCATATGGCAGCTTGGGTAAGGAAAGTGGGAATGTGGAGTGCAAAATGTTGATGGTTTCTTTGTCAGCTGCTGAGGAAACTCAAGCCTATTGATAAATCAGCCTCTCCCAAGTTATTTATTGTGCCTAAACTCTTCTGTTCATTGCTGCAACAATCCCACTAGCATGTGTGATGCAGCATTTTGCACAGATTTCTGAATTCCAGAGATAAAGGTGAGGTAGGATGAATGATGACCCCATCCATCCCAGCTCCTCCTGCTAAGCCTAGGGCATTGGTTGCTGCTAGCACACATGGAGAGCATGACCGCAGACAAGTGTTTTGTGACAAAATACAAATCACTGGAAGTTTGAGGCTGTTTTTCTCTTAGAGGTTATTGCTTATAGAAGATCCTGAGGTTCTGAAGATGTCTTTTCCTCTTTGTTTGTTTGGCCAAACTGAGTTACCCTCTGCCTTTTTTCTTGCACGCAGAGCAGGGCACTGCCCTTCTGGAATCCTTAGTGGTCCTGGGCCTGCTGGAGGCCAGGCACAGTCTGGTTTTGGGAGGGTTTGGGCAGATGCCTCCTTGCAGCAGGCAAGGGAAGTAGTGAGGAGGGCACTGGGACTGTGGCTCTGAAAGAAACCTGCTCCTCTTTCCTCACAGCATGAGGCTTCCCCAGGCTTTGAGGTGGGCATGAAGCTCGAAGCTGTGGACCGCATGAACCCTTCCCTGATCTGTGTTGCCACAGTGACTGATGTGGTGGACAATCGCTTTTTGGTGCACTTCGACAACTGGGATGATACTTATGACTACTGGTAAGTGCACAGAGGCTCCTGGGGTGCCAGCACTGGGGAGACACCCTGCCGCTGCTTCAGCAAGAGTTGACGGGGTGCTCAGGAGAGCACAGGGCAATCCTAGCATGCTGCTGCAGACAGGCCACCAGTGGTTCCCCTGTGCTGGGAGACAAACCTTTGTCTGTTCCGTGACATGTCTTGGGATGTTGCCATGGCTCTGTAGTTAACGTGAGGCAAAGACAGGTGTGATGGCATATTGTAGGCTGCCCTGAAACCCACCCGGGAGATGGAGCCACCTGCAATGCAGAGGCCAAAGGTCTGATCTTTAAAGGAGCTCCTGTGTCTGTAGGCAGGGGATTGTGACCAGGGCGGGGAGGTGTCCCAGCTGAGGCTGGCTGAGGCTGATTACCATGGCCAATTAGCATAGTCAGGGTCCTGAGAGCAGGTCCTTCCCTTTGTGGCTGGAGCCCTCTGACCTTCTCTGACCTGTCGCCCCGAGGAGCTGTGGGGCTGCATGGTTTCTGTCCCTGGCTGCTCCTCACTCACCCGCGTCTGCTGTGACCTACTGGGAGCCATGACCGTCAGGTTCCCGGATGCTCCGGTGTCATGGCTGCGGGCTCTGGAAGGCACAGCCTGTCTCCCGGCAAAGGGTTGCTGTTCCCCGGGCACTTCTGCAGCAGGGCTTGCAGCCGGCGCGTGTTCATGTCGTGACCCTCCGAGCTGGAGGCCCCCTGCTCTAGCCGTTGCCTTGCCAGCGCCTGTGTTTCCCTGGGTCACTCGGGGACCAGGGTGCTGCAGACGACCTCGGCTTCTGCAGGGGCTTGTGCTGGTGGTGCAGACCTGGGGGGTGCTGCCCCGTGGCCTGCCCTGCGCCCCTGCAGCCTGCGCTGTCTGGCAGCGATACACCAGGCATCTCAGCCTTGTGTAAGGGTTTGGGTGTGTTTTCTAGGTGCGAACCCAGCAGTCCGTACATCCACCCAGTTGGATGGTGTCAGGAGCACGGCAAACCCCTCACACCTCCTCAAGGTGAGTCAGTGGCCCGGGAGCGCAGCCATCACTGGCGCGTCCCTGGGGGACAGGCTTCCCAGGGTGGCGTGGAGGAGCCTGGGGGTGCAAACCCCATGGCCCTGGCTGGCTGCGGGCCCAGGCAGTTTCCTTCAGCCAGGCCACAGTGGGGGAGGTGGCACACTCCTGCTGAGGCTCCTGGACACGTGTTCAGGTGCAGTGGTGGTTGTGTCAGACCAAGTGTTTCTGCTTTCTTGTACCCTGGGTTTCGTGATGCACGAGAAAACAATAGCACCTCTTGGTCCCTCTCACATTCCCGTGTGTCTGGCACAGGCTTGGTTCGTAGGACATTCTGGGGTACTTGCTGTCTTCCTGCAGGTGTGTCTCACCATCTGCATATTCCCCCTTCTAGATTATCCTGAGCCCGACAGCTTCACCTGGGAAAAGTACTTAAAGGAAACTGGAGCATCTGCTGTCCCGGCTTGGGCCTTTAAAGTGGTGAGTGCCACAGCATCAGCTCTGCTGTGCCTGGGCAGGAATTGGGGGTTTCTCCATTGTCAGGTCTTTGCTTTTATGAAAAGTCAAGTGGTGTGCATTCAGGTCATTCATGCTTCTGCCACAGGCCTGGGGCTCGGACCTACGCTCAAGTCTCAGAAGTCAGGGCTATCCTGAGCAAATAGTTCAAACCTGGGAAAAATGGGAAGTCTGACCATCCCCTCAGCTAGGCGGGAACTGGTGATGGGAAATTGTTCAGGCTTGCTTGATCGTTGTTGTCTCCAACTGCAGCAACAACAGCTGTGTCCAGCCACGCGTGGCTGCTATATAAATCCCCAAAATGCGTCTCTTGGAGACCTTCTTCCCTTGGGCACAGCTTTCCCATCTTGTTAAAACACAGCTCAGACCCGGGAGGCCTGTCCCCACTCTCTCCTGTTGCCAGTGTGAGCTGGGATGGCTCTTACCCGGACAGGCCAGGGCTGGGAGCTGGGCTTGAGGAGCGCACGCTGCTGGGAAAGCTGCCGAGGGGCGTGGGAGCCCGAAGCACAGTCCTGCTCCCCGCTGACCTGGGTTCTTCCTGGCCCCAGCGCCCACCCCACGGCTTTCTGGTCAACATGAAGCTGGAGGCAGTGGACAAGAGGACTCCTTCCTTCATCCGAGTGGCCAGTGTGGAGGATGTGGAAGATCACAGGATAAAGGTGGGCGCTGGAGCATCGGTGCTGAGCCTGTGTCCAGATGCTGTGCTGGCTTGCTCCTGCCCTTCCCAACTCACTGCCTGTTGCAGTGGCAAAGCGTGCGGAGCTCTGCGGAAGCACACCGCTCCGAGGGTGGCAGGTCGCAGTGGCTGGCTCCAGGGGTGGAGGGGGGCCTTGTGCTGCAGTTCAGCTCTACTTTGCTGCTTGCTTTCACCTTGGAGGGCTCCAGAGCTCCTCCAGGAGGTGCCCCGAGGTGTGAAGGGTGACCTCTCTACTTGTCTCCACAGATCCATTTTGATGGCTGGAGCCACGTCTATGATTTCTGGATTGATGTGGATCATCCGGACATCCACCCCATAGGCTGGTGCTCAAAAACTGGACACCCACTGCAGCCTCCTCTCAGTAAGTCCTGCGCCTGGGTCAGCCCCCCATACCAGCGTGCCAGGTCTCCGCTGTCACTGCCACCTGCCCGTGCACAGAAACAGGAGGGCAGGTGCTGGCTGAGGGTGGGCAGGGAGGAAGGGCCTTGCCACAGAGCTGTTATTTGGAAAAGTCCTCCCTGTTTGATGCAGGCAGGGAGCCCGGAGCCCTGGCTCTGTCTGGCACTGCAGCCGTGACAGTCTCTCTCTTTCCTCTCCTGGTCTAGGGCCAAAGGAACCAGCCTCCTCTGCCCATGGGGGCTGCCCAACCCTGGGCTGCAAGAGCATCCCTCACACCAAGAGCTCCAAGTACAGCTTTCACCACAGGTGAGCTCCCCGGCTCAGCTCCCTGGCTGGCCCTTCCTCTGCACCCACCGCCCCAGGCAGCAGCCAGCCCTTCCCTGCACCCACCCCACGCCTGGCTCTGTCCCCCGCTGAGGGGCAGCCCTGGCACTCCCCTGGCCCCACAGAAGCCTGGAGCCTGTGGCTAGTGTAACACCTGCCAGCTCCTACTTGGTGCCTGTCCTGTGGCACCCAGAGACCCTGGAGCGCCCTACGTGCCCATCTACCTGTGGGGACGTATGGGCTACATAGGGGACAGTGCCTCTAAAATGCTGTTCACTGATACCAGCTCTGAGGATGATGTTCCTCCAGCCCCTCATGGATGCTTTTCACTGTGAGGGTATGAGCTGGAAAGTTCCAAGAAGGAACAATGCCATCTCCACCAGCTCAGTCAGTCGCATGCGTGACCTTTTCCAGGGGAAACGAGGCACGGTGTAGTGCTGACCCCAGCACGGCAGGCTGGTGCCAAGAGAAACGAGTATGGTGGAGCATCCATGAGGATGGGGAAGGCAGATCTGGCTCCCAGGTCTACTGGCCACATTGGTGACACTTGCTTCCCCCTCACTGTGAGGCTAGTCGGGATGCCCATGGGGACAAGGAAGGGAAGATGGAGACTGTGAACCCCAGTGACCTGCTTGGTCGGCACTGTGGCGCACAGGGTGGCTGTGATGGCAGCGGGGAAGTGGGACAGGCGTTTGTAGCTAGAGGGACTGGGCATGCCCTGCCCATGCACGCAGCACACTCGCCCCAGGAATGTGTTCAGCACGCCTTTATTCTGCTTCCCATGGCCAGGGCTACGGCTTCCCATGCTCGGGGGCAGAGGGGTGGCCCTGCTGGCTCGACCTGCAGTGCTGCTCTGAGCTGGGTCCAACGCTTGCCTCCCCTCTGTTCTCTAGGAAGTGCCCCACGCCGGGTTGTGATGGGTCAGGACACGTGACGGGGAGATTCACGGCCCATTACTGCCTCTCAGGGTGCCCACTGGCAGAGAAGAACCAGGGCAGGCTTAAGGCGGACTTGTCTGACACCGAGGCCTCGACTCGCAAGAGGAACCTGATAGGCTTCCCTCAGCGAAAGAAGTCTCGGCACCACGGGAGGTAGGGGCGAGCCCGGTGAGCCCTGTGCAGCAGCGCACGGCCCCTGTGCCACGACCGCCGTCCCTGGGAGGGGTGGCCGAGCTGGAGAGGCTCCTTGGCTGCAGGGGAGCATGGTTGCTGGCAGCTGGCATTTGTCCTTCCAGCTCTGCTGGGCACCTCTCTTGGGTTTTCTTCCTATGTCTTGTGTCTTTAGCTGTCAGCCCCTTGGGTCAGGGTCCAGGAGGTAATCCTTGCTCCCACTGCCAAGGCATTGCTCTGTGCGGTGTGGAGGAGGGCCCTCGGGCCAGTTCCAACCCAGTTGGAAATCAGTCTTCCTGTCTTTTTAGAGGGCGACCCCCAAAGTACCGGAAGATCCAGCAGGAAGACTTCCAGAGTAAGTGCCATCCTCTGCCACGGTGTCATCACAAGGGCAAGGCTGCAGAAGCTGGGGTGGGGGTGGCTGGAGGCAGGTCCCCCTGGACCCACTCGGTCAGACCTCCCCCAGGGCAGCCCCGGTGAGGAGCTTGTGGCTGACTGCCGAAGCTGACCATCTGACAAGGAGCGCCCCTGCCTCTTACCAGAGCTCTGCTCCGTCCCCTGTCATGTCTCTTGGTTTATGTCTGTGAATCTTTGAGTGCTTTAGGGCAGGGAATTAGGATCCTCTCTCTGTGGCAGTGCAGTTTCCCTGGTGCTTTGTTCTCTTCAGACAGGGATGCGGTGCCTTCATCCTGTGGCTGCCCTACCCCAAAATTATCAGTGTGCTTGTGAAGTGCCAAATCGTTGCTGCAGTGCAGAAACTGATGCTGAACAGTTTGCTTGGCATTTAGTTCTGATAACTGACGTGAGACGATGACTGACGTTTATTCCAGCCACTGTCTGTTTTACCATGGGCTGTCCTACTGCCTTCCCCAGCGCTGGTGGTGAATGAAGAGGGATCTCTTCATGGGAGCCATCCTTGACTCCTTGGAGCACAGAGCAAGGGAAGAGCTTTGTTAAAAAAACTGAAATGAACTGAATGATATGGGATGGCATTCTGGTGTGAAATTTGACATGGAAGTCTAGTTCAGTATGGAAAATGAACGATTGAAGGTGGTGAGAATAAGGCAAAGCCAAGCTTGTCTCTAAACTTCTTCCCCCACCATCCCCTATCCCACCAAATGGAACACCTGGATACACTGATATCCTGTTAATCCAAGGGACAACTACTCGCTCTTTATACCCAGACCCATGAGACCATCTGCTGCCAGCCCTGGGCCCTCCCCTGAATGGGGCCCTCCCCGAGGCTTCTAGGATAGGATGGGGTGAGATGTTCTCGTCCTTATACCTTGTATCACATCTTCCATTTTTATTGCCAGCAATTTCTTCAGACAATATGCACCAGTCGCTCTTCATGTCTGCCCTGTCTGCCCACCCTGACCGCTCCCTGTCGCTCTGCTGGGAGCAGCACTGCAAACTCCTGCCAGGGGTGGCTGGCATCACAGCGACTACAGTGGCCAAGTGGACCATTGACGAGGTAAGATGGTTTTGAAGACTGCGTACTGGCTCCTAACCCGCTGGCATGGCTGGGAGCACTCTACCTGGCTGTGCAGCACCATGTATGTACACCAGGCACAGAAGTGCTTTGGCGGCCACTTCCTTGAGCTAGCTGGGCGGTCTGCTGGGCTTGCTTCTGGGGTACAGTGTGGGCAGCTGCCAGATGTGAGCCCTCATGGCAGTTTCTGGGAAGCACATGCAGAACTACCACATTCTCGCTTGGCTTGAACGTGACACTAGCCCGGGGCAGGCGAAGGCAAACAGCAGTCTCTTCATTTAGCAAGTTAACAGTTTTCCAAGGAAATCAGTTTCATCTTTGCCAAGTTAAAAACCTAAACCATAGACTGCAGGTAAGAGGCCGCTTCCCTGTTTCTCTGAAAAAGAAATCTGTACTTCAGATTCTTCGTAGTCGCCCTCATTCAGGTTCTTGGGCGTCTGCATGTAAGGCTTGGGTAGCTGGCACCCTGGCCCCGGCCCCGGCAGCCAGCCCTGCCTGATTTCCCCATCACCCTCCAGTGTGCCCCTTCCTTCCTGCCCCTGCCCCTCCGTGGGAATTGCCTTGCTGTGCTGGAGCTGGCTTGCCAGAGGCGAAGCTGCTGTAGCATTTGCTGCTCTGGGGCTGGAGGAGGCCGGTACCTGTGCCCTCATCCAGGGGTGATCCTTGGGCATGGGAGGGTGCTGCAGCTGCAGCCTTTGCCCTAACAGCCACTTTACGGGGCACAAAATGCTTCTGTGGAACTGAGGGTGTGGGCTTATGGGGGGTCTCCGGCCAGAAACATTGCCTCTGTTGTGACGTTTTTCTCCGTTTATTCCAAGGTCTTTAGCTTTGTTCAGACTCTGACGGGTTGCGAGGACCAAGCCAAGCTCTTCAAGGATGAGGTGAGAAGGGCTGGAGGATGAGTGCAGGTGGCCAAGGTGACAGATCTTTGCTACCAGGGCAGGGAGGAGTTGGCCAGTGGCCTTCCTGCAGCCATTTCCATCAACGCTGAGAGCATATCCAGCACCTGGCAGGGATCCCACCCCGCAGCCCTGGGAGCAGCAGCCCTGCTGCATCCCAGTGTGCAGCTGCCGGCCTGTGCAGATGTGGTGGCAGGAGGGGAGATGCTGACCCCAGGGAGCTCTGCTGCCAGATTCTCCCAGCGTAGGTGAGGGAGGGCCCCTCTGAGGAGGCTGGGATGGGGGAGCGGGAGGAGGATGGGGTCGCAGCCTTCACCATCACCTCCTGAGGGAAGCTGCTTACTCCTCACCCATTCATCCTTCCCTTCCTGCATCCTCTCATCAGCGCAACAGTTCGGTGACATTGCTGTCCGTCAGCCAGGCTCATTGTTTTTAGACCCCTCTGTGGACAGAGGCACAAGGGCGCTGCGGTACCCCTGGCGCAGGGCTGATCCTGAGCACGCTGGGTACGGCACGTGTCCCAGCCCACCAGTAAATGGCCCCTGTGCTTTAAGGGTGCTCAGGCACGCAAAACTGAGCTGGGAGCAGCCTCCACGCGTGCCAGGACGTGGAGCAGGGAACAGCCGGGCGTTTGCCCGGAGCAGGCTGTGTGCTGGCTGCGTGCTGTGCCTGTTGTGCTCCAGCACAGGAGCTGGGCAGGCTGCAGTGTGGGCTCCTGGGGCGGCCCCTGCTGTCTCCCCGTCTCTGCCCTGTTCTGGGCACATGAGCACCCAGCTCTGGCTTAGCCGGGGCAGTGCGGGAGTGCAGCGGGTGGCCCTGGCCCTACTCCTGGGGATCATCTGTGGCACCTGGCTGAGGGTGAGCATGACTGTGCACATCCCCAGGTCATGCCCATGCTGGCTGTCCCTAGGAGGTCACAGCCTGGGTTTGCGGTGAGTGCCTTTGTCCCTGCTCTCCTCTCCAGATGATCGATGGCGAGGCCTTCCTCTTGCTGACGCAGGCTGACATCGTCAAGATTATGAGTGTCAAGCTGGGGCCCGGCACTTAAGATCTACAATGCAATCCTCATGTTCAAGAATGCTGATGACACCTTGAAGTGACTTTTCTTGGCCTGATTGGGACCCTCCCTCAGCACTGGTGCTGCCAAACTGTCTGGTCAGGACAGAGATTCCCCCTGACTGGCCGCAGCTTGTCACGTCCTGCTCATGTCCTCTCGGGTGCCGCATCTCCGCTCTCCCACCAGTCCATCTCCCATCCTCTCCGCTCCACGCTGCCCTTCTCTTCCAGCACTGGGTGCAGGCTGACCCCAAGCCTCGGGGTAGCTGCAGGGATGGAGGGTGGACGTGGGGCTAGTCTGTCCTAGTGCAACAGCTGCCCCCCAAGTCCTGCTGTGACTGCACTGCTGTGGGGGGGTGTGTGCAGAGGGACGGGGGAGCAGCGCAGAGGGTCTAGCAGCTGGGGGCTGACACCACAATCAAGTCACCCAGATGAGGGAAGGGACTGACTGCCACATACATGCTTGCACCTGTTTAAAGGCTGGTCTTGGCTTTGCTCAACAGCTGAGAAAGATTTTATTTTTTCTTTTTTGCCCTCAGTGCGGTTGGGGGGGGGGGGGGGGGCTTCTGCTAACACTGTTTCCAAGTGATGCTCTCAAGGAGCTTCTCACTTTGCCTTTTTCTCTGCATTCTTTTGACTTTCCCTTTTAAGGTCAGGTGATGACTTTGCCCCTTCACTGCACTGGGAACCAGTGGCCCACATCTTGCCCCTTCTGGGGAGCAGTGTGTCCTGGCTGCTGTTCTGCCCACCACTGCTGTTTGTGCTTTATTCCTCTAATGCAGCAGCCTCAGGGCCCTGTGGGGCCAGGGCTGAGTCGGTGCAGAACAAGCTCCATTTCCACTTGCGCTTCAGGCTGCCTTGGCCAGCAAGTCTCTGGGAGAAAGGATGCTCAGTTAACTTGTTCCCCTTGCAGCAGTTAAAAAACCTGCAAAGGAGAGTCAGGCCCTCTTTGGTCTCTGTATTAGAAGCAAGGCCCCTTCTAGAGTGGAGACAGCTGCCAAGGGCAAGAAGCATCCATTCCTCCATAGCCAGATCCATGGCTCGCTTCTGAAGGTGTTCTTGAGTTGGCTGACTCCATCCTGCCAAGCCGCCTTCTCCCCCTTTTTTGCCCTTGTGAGGCCCCCAAATTTTGCTGTCTGAAGAGCAGGATATTCTACTGTCCCTGGACTCCTTACTGGCAGAGCTAAAAAATTCAGCAGTTAACTGGTTGGGGGGTTTTCTGTCCTTTTAGTAACACAGCACCTTTTCAGGAAGGGGGCGGATGCTTTGGGAATGCCCGTGTAACTGTCTCTTGTAACGGAGGAGATGCTGAGCAGGCTAGGACTCCAGAGCCAGGGAAGCCAACATGCCTGGGGGGTCCTGGCAGAGTCCCAGGCAGCTGCTGACAGTCCCCATGTCTCCTGGCAGCACCCATGTTGCTCTTGCTGTGGTCTGTCATCCTGTGCACACCTGCGGTGGGACTGTTGGAGCAGTGGTGAGTGGGCAGCGCGGTGCCAGAGCGTGGCCACCTGCCCCCAAGGGCTCTCCATAGCTTGCAGGTGATGTATCAGAGTCCCTGGTCCGCTTTCTTTCCCATTCCCAAGAATGACTTAGTGGTGGCAAAACAATTTTTTCCCCTTCCCCAAGTGCCGAAAGGGAGGGATGAAGGGATTTTAACAAGCGCACCAGCAATGTGTCTCGGAGCAGCGCTGCCTTGGGAGCCAGTGTCACACCTGGGTCAATCTGTTCTAGGCTTCCCATGGAAATGTAGCATTTTGACTCTTTGTTATTGAATATTTGGGGTCACATTTGACCTGCTCTTGAAACGTCTGCTGCTTGCTCTTCATGCGGGACTTGCAACTAGTCTGTGTATTTGTTTTGTCAATGCTTGGGTTTGATTTAGGCAGCTCTCCCTCTCCTTTCCATTTTTATGTTCTTCCATCTCTTCAAGCACTGCAGCATGGCTGGCCGTGGAGAGGGAGCGGGAAGGAACAGCTGTGTCCCTGGGTCCTGCAGTCACTCCCCCAGTCACCCCTGATCTGCAGTAAATGGTCCTGAAGTTGGTCTCTTCAGTTGATGGGGAGTCTTTCTGGACCACTGCGTGCTGGGGGAGGACAGGAGCCCTGGGACCTTCAGCTGTGAGGCCGTGCGAGCTGAGAGCTCTCCAGGTGTGATTGGGGTGGAACGGCTCCCTTGCACAGGGCATGGCTATTGAGCTCATAAGGAAACACCGTATGAAAGCGTGTGATTGTCACTGTCCCGTTCCCTCATGCTGTCATCCTGTGTGTTGGGGAAGGGACTAAGCACTGTCCCTGGGTGCTGGGGGAGGAGCTGCTACCCAGGCGTCAAGTCTGAGCCTAGTGTGAAGGATGGAGAGCCTTGTCTCTCACGGGGTCCTGGCGAGCAGAAGTGGTGGTGACTCGGGAGATGCCTGCTGAGGGGGAAGGGGTGCCGTGAGCCGAGCCCTGGCTGGCCTGCAGCACTGGCTACCGCCAACACCAGCAGCACGGGCTCTGCTGTTGGGTGCAGCCAAGCCGTGCTCTGCCTGGGCACCAGCAGACAGTCCGAGGGGTGTGCACGGGGCTGTGCCAGCCGTGGGCATCGGTGGGAAGCTGTGTCCGTGTGGTGCTGCCATGCCTGGGCTCTTTTGACCTCCCTTGGGAGGAGCAGGCAGGCTGGACAGGGCTGCCCAGGCGCTCACCCGTGGCTGCGGGGTCTGGCTGCGCAGCCGGAGCCCAGCTCTCCACTGGGTCTGAGCTCTGCGCAGGAAGCTGCTGTCGGGGACCCCAGCCCCGCCTGGGGAGGTGAGATGCCAGGGTCTCTCTCGCACACATTTGCCTGCTGTCTTGAGCATCAGTTCATCAGCCTCTCGGGCCAGCTCAGCCATGTGGGTACAAAGCTGCTGGATTCATCTGGTGAGAGAGCTACAGGGTCTGTAGGTGGTAAGGGCTATTTACTGTTAAAACTTACAACCTTCTTCTTCTTTCCTTTCAAACCGAACCGAACCCAAAGCATCGTGTGTGTACGTGTGGATGGGTGTTTGTGGCAGTACCACGATGCCATTTCCCCTACTGTTGATGTGTCGCTGTTTTAATGTGGTGGTCTCTGTGGCTGTGGGGGCAGCAGGCTCTGGTCCCAGGGTCTTGGGTGATGTGTCCTCTGTGAGCGCAAGTTGTCTCTGGTCCCAGCAGGGAAGCCAGGAGAAGGTTTGCTGCAGCCCTGGCCTTGGCAGGTCCTCCACCTCCACAGAGCACTGGTCAGGAGTCCCCGCTCAGGGAGCACCAAGGCAGAAGCACCAAAGGTTTTCATCCTTCCCTTGTTGCCCGGCCTTGCTCCTCCCAGGGGTGGCCGTTGCTGTGTCGCTGAGAAGCTGTAGAGGACAATGGGGCCGTCTGGCCCACCGGTTCCTCGCCAGGGTCTTTCGGAGAGGTGTGACTCCAGCCGAAATTTCTGAGTCGATGAAGAATTTTTCCAAGTCAAATGTTCTTTTCAGTGGAGGCCCCCAAGCCTGTGCTCCTGCCTCCCCTGCCGCTGCTGCTGCCGGCGGTGCTGGCAGGGCTCAGCTGGAGCCGTGGGAGACGTCCCGCTCCGTGCTCCAGCCTTGGGCACGGGGCAGCTCCTGGTCCGCAGGCGCCGCTGGGTGGTGGGAACAGCTGGAGCCCCTCGGGACAGTGTTTTCCCTCCCCAGGGAAAGGGGCAGCCCTGTGATGGCGTGAGGCCAAGGGCAGCGGCCCAAGGACGGCGGCCGTGTCCCCTTCGCCAGACGCAGCGGCCGGCCTCTGCGCCCCCCCCCCCCCCCCCCCCCGGCATCACCATTTGATCACAAGCACTTTTAGAAAAGAAAGAGACCCTCCAGTGAGGAGGGGGGACTCGGAGCAGCTGCTGCCTGCAGTGGTGAAGCTGGTGCAATGGGGCATGGGGGGGGGGGGGGGGCTGTAAGCGGGATGGTGCTTGGGGGCACCTGAACCTGGGGGAGGGGGGCTCTCGGCGGGGGGGAGGGGCTGAGGGCTGCAGCCTGGCCCCCTCCAGCAGCCCCTTCCCTCGCTGCCTGCGGCTCGCTCATCCCGGGAGGGAGGGGGGGCTATTTTGGAAGGAGCGTGATTATGATAACAAAAGCTTTTTTGCACTTTCATTCATTTTGCACTCGTTTTTAATTTCTTTTTTCCCCACGTTTTTGATATCCACACCTCCTCTTTGTGTTTTCATAACAAAAATACTTTTGTTGTAGCCAGTGAAGCTATTCTGGAGCTTTATGTCCTGAGTATACAGAGGTTTAAAGGTTCTATATATATAAATTTATATCTGTATAAAAGTAAATTTATATATATAGATCATGGTGTGATGTGTTTCGTCAGTGTTTTAAAATAATAAACGAATGTGAGCAATGGCAGTCCGTGGGGCTGGCAAGGGACTGGTTATTGGGGGATGCTGCCACAGGAGCCCCCCACTCTGCACTGACCGCCCCCCTCGTGCCCGCAGTGACCCCCGCAGCGCCCCCCCCCCGCACTGACCGCCCCCCCCCCCGCCCGCAGTGACCCCCGCAGCCCCCCCCCCCCGCACTGACCGCCCCCCCCCCGCCCGCAGTGACCCCCCCGCAGCCCCCCCCCCGCACTGACCGCCCCCCCCCCCCGCCCGCAGTGACCTCCGCAGCACACACACACAACCCCCCCCCCCCCCCACCGCTCCCCGGCCCGCGGAGCGGCGGTTCAATTACCCGTCTGTGCGGCGGCAGCGTGGGATCCCAGTGCTGCTTTACTGGTCCCAGTGCCGGGGCCGCCGGCCCGCCCGCCGCCCGCCGCAGGGGGGGCTGCGCCCAGCGCCGGGGGGGGCCGCGGCCACCAGCAGCCCCAGCAGCAGCAGGACCGCGGCCCCCAGCGCCAGGCGCGCCACGTTGCTGCGGGTGTAGTCCCGCTGGGGACAGGCAGGGACAGTCACTGGGGGCCCCCGGGAGCAGCCCCCCGGCCCCCCCGGGAGCTCCCAGGCCAAAGGAGTCCCATGGGGCAGCAGGGGGGGCCCGAGGGGGTGGCAGGGGCACACGGGGGCTGCCAGGGCAAGCAGGCACGTGTGGGTAAGGGGCACACTGGGGAGCCCCTGGGCTGGAGAGGGACAGGGGGAAGCTTGTAGGGAGCCTCAAGGGCTCCTGTCGGCTCTGCCTCCCGCATTCCTGCCCATGGGACCCCCCACCCACCGGCTCCAGCCTGTCACCCCACCCAGAGGCACCAAAGGCCGCGGGACAGGATCGCAGAGCCAGCACCACTGGGCTGCGGCCAGACCCACACCGGCCCTGGGGCTGGTGGGAGCGGGCGTAGGTGCCCCCTGCCCCACAACTGGTAGCCTCGGAACCCGGTGTCTATAGGGTCTATAGGTCATCTGAAGGGTCTCTGAGGAGCTGGCAAGGACCAAACACATCTGAAGGTGGCTGCAAGCCTCTGCCTGGACCCTATTACAGCCGCTGCCTTCTCCCACACCCTCTTTTCTGGTTCCCCCAGGAGGCAGCAGATGCCAGGAAGGGAGCAAAGCGTGGAGGGGGCAGGGGGTGGCTCACCTCTCACCACCAAGTCCAGCGGCTTGCTGGCTGCGGACCACTGGAAGGAAGCATCCCTGGTGAAACACTGGCAGCTGTAGCGGCCCCCATTGCCTTTATGCACGCTGGAGAGGTTGAAATGATCTCGTTCCTTTGAGAGCAGGCTGAGGGCTTCGATCTGGCCCTCCAGGTACAGGAAACAGCCAGCACTGGGGTGCACGATGGTGCAACGGAAAATCACATAAGTGCCTGTGGCCACCTCCTGCCCAGGCAGGACTGAGAGGATAGGTTTGGGTAGATGGAACTCTGTGGGGAGAGGAGAGGGCATGAGAAGGCATGCAGGGCTTTGACGTGGAGCCAGGAGCCCCCCGGGAATCTCCATCGCCCCACCACCTCGCTGAGGTGGAGGTGAAGATGGTCCCCACCTCTCCAAGCCAGGTAAGAGGGGACAGTCCCTGCCCATCATGTGGACGGGGGAGCCAAGCGGCTACCTGCATCCTGCTCTGCCCATGTGGCGTCTGACCCCACGCGAAGGGGGTAACAGCACACCCCTCACCTTGTACCATGATGTCCAGGGTTTCGCTGCGAGCCAGCACGGTGCCTCCACCCAGGCAGTGGCAGGTGTAGGCACCCGCGTCCTGGTGGGAGGCATTAAAGATGGGGAACTCGGCCCTGGTGCCATGCAGCTGCAGGGTACGGAGCTCACGGCCGTTCTTGTACAGCACGAAATTCCCACTGTCCTGCTGGCAACTGCAGCAGATGGTGGCGGAGCCTCCTGGTGGGATCACCCCAGGCGGCTTCAGGAAGACGGAGATTGTGGGGGAACCTGCACTTGGAGAGAGGTGCTGCCAGACGGACGGGGACCCCCAGTGCCCTGCAGCGAGCCTGCCACTGGCCCCAATCACTAGGGTGGGTTTTGTTCTGTGGGGCTGGGGAAGAGCCCTGGCAGATGGGTGGGGGACCCAAGATGTGTCCAACCTCCCCGTCTACTGCCTCCTGATACTCACGTGATGTAGCCTTGCTCTGTGCCACCAGCCAAGCACCTGCAAGAGAAACAGCTGTGTAACAGCTCTGTGGAGTCTCCAGACACCTCATGTCACCCTCTGGGAACCCACACAGCCTCTGGCACTCACCGAAGGCTAGCACCTGCGTCACGGGCAGCACCATGTCCCTTCCGGCTCAAGCAGGGCTTCCTCGGAGGAAGCTTTGGCTGGAGGCGCTGAGCAGCTGCGTGGTGTCTCGTGGGTCCTGATATGCCCTTGATGCCACAGGCCACCTTCTGTTGCACGGCTTGGGTTTCTGCAGACACAGTTGTGAGGCTAGGATGGTTGAACTGGAACCAGAATGTCCCAGTCACCTGCCCAGGGCTTGGACACCCGTGACAACCTGATCGTATGATCCTGTGGACCTTAGGAAAGAAGCTATGGGAACCTTTTTGTTTCCCTTTCTTAGCTCTGGTCACTTGATGGGGAAATAGTTTCCTGTCGGCCCTTGCCAAATAGGGTGATGTTTTGCAATCAAGGCGAGAAGAGACAGCGCAGGACTCTTTCTGAATCTTGGTGAGGAAGCTCCAACAAGTGACATCGTAAAATAGCTGGTTTAATAAGGCAGAAGAAAAAGGGGACTATAGAATAGCAAGTAAATTTTACATCCCTTCAGAGACAGGGCACCCCACTTTCCTGCAGCATTGATGGACCTGGGATAGATTTTGCCACAGCATGCTGTGCAAATCCCATCTCTCCGAGGTCCAGGAAGACCTCTGCACCATGTCAGGCTGCCTTGTCATGCCCAGAAACCCTGCATGGTGTCCCCCTGCTGCAGTGCAGACCAGGTCGGAGAGAAGGAAAGGACACTGTGTCCAGCCATAGGCTTCATCCAGGCTGTGGAGCAGGTTTGGTGGTTCTGGAGTAGAATAGGAAGGAAGCAACTTGGCTTCCCTTTTGTTCTCCTCAGGGGCCATTTTATCCCACCTGGCCTATATTGTCTATTGGAGGAGGGACAGCAATATCTCCCACAGGTCTGGATCCACTCCGTGGCACTGGCGCCCTTCCTCATCCATCCTGGCTCACCAGTCCTATGCTGGAGCAACGGCAAGGTCCTCACTCCAAATAACTGCTCTCTTCCACCTCACCTGGAGCCTGGGCTCCAGCCCCTCGGCTGCCAGCTAGTCTGGGCTGACCAGCAGTCCCTGTGGCAATAATGAGGGGTTAATTAAACAGTGGAAGCTGCTTGCACCTTTGGGCAATGTGGGAGGGAGGAGGGCAGGGTAAGGATGGGTTGTGGGACTGCAGCAGTGTGGGACAGGTGGCACCTTGCCCAGGGATCCCACGCTGCTGAAGGCTGTGGCGTCTGTAGCTCCCTGCCACCCTGCAAGCTGCGGGCAGGGACATCCTGCCGTCCGGCTGGGCACAGTCCCTGCTACAACTGTCCCCAGCAGGAACAACACTGCAGGGCTCAGGGCTGGGCAGGCAGTGTTTGTGTGGCTGTTGTCTAGGGGGAAAAGGCAAAGTGGCCACTGGGCTTCTCTAGGGCTCCCGGAGGTGGTCCCCCTAGACCCTCTCTACCCTTTTCTTTCTTCCCCCTTCAGCCCTTTTGGTCTCCCTTGGAGATTTCATGGGGTAGAAGTTTTACAGCAGAGTGCCCTGTGGCCTTCTCCTTTTCTGGGGGCACCTCTTCTGGCCCCATCTCCTGTCTAACCCCCCTTTGCCCCCCCAGGCTTGACCAATTCTTGGCATCTCCTTGGACAGCCCCCCTTTGGGCTCATTCATCTCAATGGCCTCCACTGTCCACACTGGACTAGGGGACACCAGGCTGCATCAGTGGCCCGTGGAGAGCAAGCTCCTGGCTCACCCTGCTGTCCTGACACCAGCCCAGGACAGAGCTGGTGGCATCGCCACCAGGCCAACCCCATGGGCATGCTGGAGTCCTGGGCCTTCCTCCACCAAGCCTTTTCTCACACCATTCGTCACCTCTGGGTGCAAGTCCAGGGTGTGGGACCATGGAAAGAGCTTTTCCCTTTCCACTGTTAGGGACTGCTGCATCCAGCAGCCTGAGGCAGAGGAGGCTGCCGCACCCCACGCCCCCAGGTCCAACCAGCTGTGGAGCTGACAGCTGTGGAGCTGACGTGTATTTCCAGAAGACAGAGGTGCATGCACACCTATACGCCAGCCACACAGATCGATAGGGGCACACAGAGCACTCTCACACAAACAGCACCAACAGCCTCATCCTGCTCCCTTCTGGCTGACCAGGACGTGCCCCTTACCGGACCCCTTGAGGTGAATTTGAGCTCAAGTATAAAAGGCTTTAATGAACAATGCATCGGGCCAAGTCTTGCCACCTTAATCGGTTCTACAAAGAGTCTGGAAAGATGCAGCACTGAAGAACCAATCCTGCAGGCATGGGTTCACCCCCCAGCTCTACTGGCCAGCATTGCATCAGGGCTGCTGCAGCTCTTATCAGCACAGGAAATTTCACTCCCTGACCACAGGAGTCAAAGTCTCTGGCATTCCTGCTCCCAGCCAGTTTAACCCCTTCTGCAGTCTGACACCCTCACCTTCCCTACGAGGTCACTGCTTGGATACAAGTCACTATTGCTGAGCAGTTACACCTTCACTGGCCCTGGTTCGTCTGTGCTCCATGTACCTGCAGATGAGCTTTTTATCATGTAATGTAACAACTGCCAGTTCTAGGGGCCATGGGACCCCAGTGGGACAGCTGGTTCCATCCTTCTGGTGCAGCAGCAGACCCGTGGCCCACTGTCACCGGGGCCAGCCAGTGGGTCCTGGCAATGCTGGGGGCCCCATCTCCATCCCTGCAGAAGAGGAACATCACAGCCCAGCACTGGCACGTATAGTATATGCTGTCCCCAGTCCCACCACAGCTCTGAGGCTCATGGGCATGAAGAGCCGAGTGTGACTCTGCATGGAGAGGGAGTGAAGCCACAAAACGCTGACCTGTAAACCACTGTGGTCAGGAGCAAGGTGGCAGGAGAAAGGTGAGAAGGCTTCCCTGAAGAGGTGCCCCACTGCATTCCCTGAAAGTCGTCCTACACTCACCCCAAGGCAGTGTGTCCTAGGTGTTCTTGCCCTGACACGTTCCAAGACCATATCCTTGCAGCCTTCGTCAGTGCAGTCAGTGTGATTTCCTGTGCCCTCCATACAAAGAGTCCACGTGGCCTAAATTGGTCTCACGTGATCTATACAGTGCAAATGATCTCCATGTGGTCCCCAAGATCCATTTGATACAGCCCCTTCATCCAGGACAGTTCAGATGATTCTCAAGGCCAGTTATAGGCAGGAGACCAGAAACTACCCGCCTGGGGTCCCTGTCCCTCCCAGCCTCGTCCTCGGTGCTGATGGCCCCACGTAACCTCCCCCCAGACAATCTGTGGACACTGGCTGGTGTGCTACCCTGCCCCAGCAGCCTGCACCCTGTAGTGAGATGGTGAGAGACAGAGAGATGGGTGGGTGGGTGTATGAAGAGGGTCTGTGAGGCCCCGGTCTGAGGTAGTTGCCCTCAATAAATGCATATCATGGTCCAACATCTTCCTGGATGCATGTCTGACTCCCATACGTTGCCCCCAGATACGTCTTGGTCCCTCCCCATCCTTGACACATGTACTGTCCTGTATTCCCCACCTGGACACACGTCCTGGTCCTGCCTTGTAAGGGCCCTTTTTGAGAATAGGCTTTGTTCATCGTCTGGGTGCCAGGTGGCAGAGTGATGATGCCTTAAAATGTAGTGAGGAAGCAATTAGCGCTAAATCTGCCTCTCTGAGCTCACCTGCAAATCAGTTCTGTGCACACCTGCCTGCAAGGAGGGGCTGCCCAAAGCCTCCCACAGCCCCAGTCCTGCTCTGGGAAGGGGAAGGCTCCTTGGAGGAGCACGGAGGGAGCCAACAGCTCCGTGGAGTGTTCTGGCTGTAAAGGTGCTTTGCTGCAGACAGGCTTGGCTCAGGGCAGAACTGGGGTGGGAAAGTGATTATAACCAGCACTTATGTATGTCATGAAGGGTCTCATCTGGGGTCCTTGTCTTCATACGCCACACTACCTCACGCAGAAACCCCTGTGGATGGCCATAGGTTCAGCTCTGCCCAGCTGAGTCCGCAGCACAGACCTTCACTGCCCCCATCCCTCAGCAGCCCCCTGTCCTGACCGCCCCTGGGCTCAGGGACTCTGCAGGGTCCTGTGTCCCTGGAGATGCTTTTCTCAGCGCCCTCCAGGTTCTCGTATCCTCCCATCCCCTCTGTCCCCACACAGTTCTTGTGACTGTGGGGTGTCTTCGGCTGCCTGTCCATGGGGACATGCCACATAGGGTCTGCCAGGTCCACCAGGGAGGGCCAGCCCTCTAAGAGGTGACCTGTTTGAAGGAGTTGGGTGGGCTCAAGGTCACCCCGAGTCTCCTCTTGGCCAGGGCCACTGGGCGTTGGAAGAGACCTGCTGAGCCTTCCCTCTCATCAGTCCCACCACAGCCCTCCAACCCACGGCCGTGCTGCCCCCTCCCCACAGCCACGCTCCAAAGCCCCCTGTCACCCCACAGACACGCCCCACGCTCTTCCCCACCCCGCTGCCCTGCCCCCACGTTCTCCCCGCTCCTCGGCCACCTCCGGTTCGCCCCGCCCTACAGCCACGCCCCAGGGCCCGCCCCTTCCCCGGCGCCGGGCGCTGTGTGCCGGGAAACGAAACTTCGGGGCGGGGGCGGGGCCAGGGCCGCCTGGCCAGCGGGGCGCGGCGGTGAGAGCGGTGCATCGTCCCCGCGGCGTCCCCATGGCCCGCACGCAGCCCAGTCCGTGAGTGGGGGGCGCTGGGGGGCCACTGGTGCTTCATGCAGGGGCGTGCGGGGTGGCCGGAGTGTTCCAGTGTGACTGGGGGTGTTGGTGTGACGCGGAGCTCCGGAGGTAGTGGGGAGACCTGAAGGGTCCCAGAGGGAGGTGGGGGCTACGGGGGCTCAGGGCTTGCTGGGGGATACGGGGAAGTTTGAGGGTTGCTGGAGGATCCCAGGAAGAGACGGGGGCTTTGGGGAGGTGGGGGGTCCTCGGAAGTGGTTGGCTCAGTGGGTCCTGGGAGGAGATAGGGTCCTTGACACCCTCCCACACCCCCCAAGGAGGGGGATGAGGGATCTCAGAAGGACATGGGGGTCCTGGTTACCCATGGAGGCTACCCCTCCTGCCCCACCCCCACCCCGCCACCCCCCGCCCCGTTTCTTTGCTTTGCAGGGAGGCTTTCTGCCAGCAGGCACCCACCTTCCTTGACTACCTGCACAGCATCCTGCAGAAGTACCCTGATGGGGGGCAGATCCTCAAGGTGAGACCCCCTGCCCCACTGGGCAGACCGCAGGGCCCCGCTGTGGGTGGTGGCCCTTGCCCAGCACCAGCTCCTGGGTCTTGCTGGGAAGGTGGGCTGGTGCCCTCCGGGCTGAGCACTGACCCCGACCCCAGGAGCTGGTGCAGAACGCGGACGATGCTGGCGCTAACGAGGTTGTGTTCGTGTCCGACGAGCGGGAGTTCAACATCGCTGGAGGAGGGCTGGCAGGCACCCAGGGTGAGAGGCACTGTGGGTGCCGCAAGAAACTGGACAAAGTGCAGGGGTGGCACTGGCACATACGGGGAGGGACTGGGGGATACTGGTGGTGAATTGAAGAGGGATCAGAGTGGACTGCAGGAACTGAATCCTGGTGTTCTGGGGGGGGGGGGGGGGGGGGGGGGGGCACTGAGGATACTGGGAGGGCTCAGTGGTACTTGGGGCACTTTTGTGGGACTGGAGCCGGGGGGGTGCTGAGATTGTGGGGACACTGAGTGAGGGTCACAATCCTCCATACATGTCCCAAGTCTCCCCTAACCTATGGTCCTGACCCCCCAGGCCCAGCCCTCCTGGCCTACAATGACGCCCTGATGTCCCCCCGGGACTGGGCAGGGCTCCTGCACCCGGGGGTGTCACACAAGCAGAAGGACCCCAGCACCGTCGGGCGCTTTGGCCTGGGCTTCACCTCCGTCTACCATCTCACTGGTGAGCAGCACTGGGGACCTTGACTGCAATTGAACTGGGGACATGGGTTGTACTGGAGGCACTGACCTACACGTGCCAGGGGCCACTGGGGGGCACCGAGGGGGTGCAAAGTGGAGGGCTGTGTCTGAAGTGAGGAAACCTGAAGCACTGGGAGGCTGTGTGGCAATGGAGGGCAGGGCTGCAGGGGCAAACTGAGGGAGGACTGATGAATTGGGATTAAGCTTGGGACCATGGGAGGCACTGTGGGGCTGAACTTGAAGATTCAAGTTCGGGTGATGGGTTGGGACGATCTGGGGAGGCAGTGGTGTCCATGTTGTCCCTGTGGCCTCATGGTTCCCCTGTCCCCAGACCTGCCAGGTGTGCTGAGCCATCCATCCTTGGGAGTACTGGACCCTGAATGCCAGGTGCTGCCAGGTGCCGGTGCCCGCTGGGACATCTCTGCAACCCAGGACCTTCCTGGCCTTTTCGAGCCCTTCTTGGCTGGGCTGGAAGCTGTGGGACAGCACCGTGGCTCTCCCCAAGGCACCCTCTTCCGCTTCCCCCTCCGCCGGCAACCCTCGAGAATCACTGCAGGCGTCTCTGATCCTCAGCGCCTCCGCAGCCTTCTCCAGACCTTCCTCACTGAGGCCCCTCTGGCCCTCCTTTTCCTCCGCCATGTCCGCCGGGTGGCTGTGCATCACGTGGCCCCTGATGGGGTCCAGACACTCATGGGGACCCTTGTGGCATCTCAGCAGCCTCTCCCTGTCCCAGGGCCATCAGGGGCTGAAGGGCTGAGTCTGACATGGTGCCTGGTGTCCCTGCATGGGGATGGGGTGGAGGATGACAGCAAGTGGCTGGTGGCCACAGGTCGGGCCACAGAGGGGCCGACCGTGGCACTGGGTGCAGGGCTGGGTTGCTACCCTGAGCTGAGCCTGGCGCACCCGCTCCATGGGTCCTGCCAGGGGCGGCTGTGCTGTTTCCTACCCCTGCCAGCCACAGATGAGATGGTCACAGGGCTGCCTGTCCATGCCAGCGCTCCATTTGCCCTCTCAGATGATCGCCGCCACCTCCGCTGGCCAGAGGAGGGTGAGGAGGGTGAGGATGATGCCCGCTGGAATGCTCTGCTGCTGCTTAATCTCCTGCCACGGATCTACAGCCACATGGCTACCGTGGCCATGTCTCTGTCTGACGCAGATGCCTACAGCATCTGGCCGGACCCCGAGAGCATGCCGAGCTGTGGCCGCATCCACAGCTTGGTGAGCCACATCTGCCGGGAGCTGGCAGCTGCCTGCAGCCTGGTGCCGGCCACGGAGGGGACCCCAGGGCAGCTGCGGGCCCCCGAGGCTGTGCTGCTGCCGGAGGTGGCGGGGGACGTGGCCGCACGGCAGGCAGTCCGAGCCTTGCTGGTGGCAGCTGGGGAGCCGGTGGCTGAGGTCCCAGCCCATGTCCGGAGGGTGCTGGCTCTGGGGATGGCAGAGGGCGTGCGGGAGGCCACGGCAGGCCACGTGCGGAAGGTGCTGCGGCACCGTGAGGCTGTAGACCTCCCAGCCACTGACCGGCTCTCCCTGCTGCGCTACGTGGCTGGGGATGGGCACCATGCCGAACTGCAGGGTCTCCCCCTCCTGCCTCGTGCTGATGGGACCTTCGTGGCCTTCGGAACTGCATCAGCCATCGTCTATGTGGACACATCCATCTGCCCCAGGTGAGTGTGCAGCCCCGTTCCCAGCAGGAGTGGGCAGGTGAGCCAGTTGCCCCATGCTCTTGAGCTGAAAGTGGGAGGCTGTGGTTGAACCTGGGCATGTGGGTGCTCCCCTGCCCACCTCTGCTCCCCTGGTAACACCGAGTGGGGGCTGAGCCCCATCCCCTCTCCCATCCCCGGCACCTCTGTTTGTCCCCACAGGCAGCTCCTGCCCGGCCTGGCTGGGTCCTTCCTGCCCTCGGATCTGGAGCCGGGCTTGGACAGCCTCCTGCGAGGCATTGCCAAGGCAGGTAAGACACAGGGGGTCCCTGGACCACCTTTGGGTCCCCTGATCTCCCTCTAAACCCCAGCACCCCTAGGCACCCCCTGGGGCTCCTCTGCAGCCCCAGTATCTCCCTGTACCACGCTGATACTCCCTGTGCAAGCCTGGGGTCCCTGATCGCTGTCTGAGGCCTCTCTCTGGGCTTCCCCCATCCACCCAACAGCACTCTGGAGCCCAAGTCCCACTGTCTCTCCTCCGGTTTGGGGTGTGTTGTCTGAGCCCAGGGCCACCTCTCCTATCCCATGTCTCCCTGTGTCTCCAGGGACTCCCCTGTCCTTGCTCTTCTTCCCACAACCCCCCATCCCCTCTGTGCTCCCTCAGATCCTGGGTCTCCCTGTGTTCCCCATCTGAGGACCTCTCTGCCCCCCAGTACTGGTACCCCTGACACCTCTTTCCCTCTCAGATCTCCTCCATCCCCACCAGTCTGGGCTTCCACTGTTCCTCCTATTAGGGTATCCAGTGGCCCTCCAGAGCCCAGGTCCTCCCATCCTCCCCGTTGCCCCATCACCTGCAGATCTCAGGTTCTTTCCCTGCCAGGTCCCAGGTCCCACGTACTCCTCACCCAGCCTCTGCCTCCTGTGCACAGGGCTCTTCTCCAACCTGGTTCTGCTGAACCCAGCCGTGACTGCCCAGACCCTGCGCTTGGCTCTGCCCCCGACCTGGACATCCCAGTCTTCAACCCCAGTGACCTGGTGCCCAGCCCAAGGCCCTCCCCAGCCCCCAGCCTCCTGGTTCCCAGCCCTGTGGCAATTCCTGGCTCACCACGTGGAAGACCTGGGCCCTCTGGAGGGGCTCCCTCTCGTCCCCCTGTCCCCACTGGATGCCCCCAGCATCTGCCTGGCTCCACTGATACCCCAGTCCAGTCTTATCTTTCAGGCAGGTGAGGACCAGCACCTGCCACCTGCTGTGGCCTCTGTGCTGGAGGTCCTGGGTTGCCCAGTGGTGCTGCCAGGTGTGTGGCAGCGCTCCCTGTCCCACTATGTCCTGCCTGCATCCCCACTTGGCGCCCTGCGGGCCCTGGGCAGGCAGGGGGCTGCAGCTGTGGCCTCCCGCCTGGCCTCGCTGCCTGCCTCAGACGTGGACTCCCTCCGGCTCTACCTGGCAGACCTCCCATCCCTAAGAAAGGAGGACAGTGCCACCCTGGCTGCTTTGCCCCTCTTTGTCCCACTGCCCTGCTTGGCTGCCCCACAGCCCACAGGGCTGGTGCCAGCCAGTGCCACCCCGGTGCTGGAGCCAGGGCTGGAGCTGCCCAGAGATGTGGTGCTGCCAGAGGCCATGTTGCAGTGCCGGGATGAAGCTGACCGGCAGCTCCTGGGGAGGCTGAAGAAGCCCCTTGTCAGTACAGCCTGCATGGCGCTGGAGGCCATCAGGGCTGTGGCCCGGGGTGCCTATGCAGGGCTGGTGGCCGAGAAACAGGCTCTGCTGCTTTGGGTGCTGCAGCACGGAGACGTACTCTTTGCACAGAGCCCCCCGCTCCAGCAGGCGTGCAGCAGGCTGGCCTTCCTGGAATCCCCCAAAGGCCCTGCACGTCCGCAAGACCTCTATGACCCCTGCAACAGCACCCTGCGGGCGCTGCTGGGCCCTGAGCACTTTCCTCCTGCTGCCTTCCGCAGCCCACCCGTGCTCCGTGCCCTGAGAGCCCTGGGCTTGCGGCAGGGTGAGGGGTGCCTGACGCCTTTTGACATCCTAGAGGCTGCAGCGAGCGTGAGTCAGCATGATGCAGCGGCTCTGGGCAGGGCTCAGGCACTGATCAAGGTCTGCAACTGCCCCAAGGCACTGGCTGGCTTCAGCGCTGAACATCTTGGGGAGCTCCAGGCCCTGCCATGGGTGCCTCGTTCTGAGTGCACCAGGAATCCTAAGCAGCCCTTCCTGCCCCCCAGGAAGCTGCGGTCCGCCCAGTACCAGCCCCTGGTTGGGCTGGCCATGCATCTGACAGATGCCTTTGTGCCAGAGGCAGAGCAGAAGCTGGGGCTGAGCCAGCCTCCCCCACCACAGAAAGTGTGGGAGCAGCTGAGAAAGCTGGTAGGGAGCAGGGATGTGGGTGAGGTAGTTCGTGCACTCCAGCCTGTCTATCGGCACATGCAGGAGAACCTGAAGACCTTTGGGGCTGCCCCAGATGATGCTGTGGTGTGGACTGGGGCTGGGTTTGCCCAGCCACGTGATGCCGTGCTGGGCTATCCTGAGGAGCTGGAGCAGGAACTGGGGAAGCTGGTGCCCTGCGTGCCCCCTGAGTTCCTGCCCTACAGCTGCCTCTTCAGGGCTTGGGGCGTGGAGGCGAGGGTGAGTGAGGAGAGGGCGGCTGCGGCCCTGCGCTGCCTGGGGCAGGACATAGACACTCGAAGCTCCAGAGCTGGCACCGCAGCAGAGTTGCAGGTGGCTGTAGCTGTCCTGGAGTGGCTTAAGAGCCGGGGGCACCGGGGTGAGGGCACCGTGCCGGTTCCTGTGAGGATCCTGGAGGGCTCAGGCTTTGCCCTCCGCCCAGCTGCCTCTACCGTGTACCTGGACATGGACCTGGAGCCAGAGGAGGATGTTCAGGAGGTGGTGCATGAGGCGGTGCCATCCAGCACAGCCATATTCCTTGGTGCGGAGCTGCTCAGTACGCGGGTGCTGGGGCCAGAGCCATTCACAGCCTGTGGTCCCTCTGAGCCCATCACCTTACGGCTCCGCAACATCCTCCAGGAGTATGGTGAGGAGAGCGACCTCTTCACAGAGATGGTCCAGAATGCCGAGGATGCTGGAGCTACTGTGTGCCGCTTCCTCCTGGACCTCCGATGCTGCAGAAAGGCCACCTCTGGGCTGCTAGACCCTGGCATGGCTGCCTGCCATGGCCCAGCCCTCTGGGCTTACAACAACGCCCTCTTCACGGAGGATGACCTCCGTAACATCACACGGGTCGGGGCTGCTACAAAGGAGGGCCAGGCAGGCCAGATTGGGCGCTTTGGCCTGGGCTTCAGCTCCGTCTACCGTGTCACTGATGTGCCAGCAGTGCTGAGCGGGGAGACACTACTCATCTTTGATCCCAACGGCACCCATCTGGGAAAGCACATGCCCATACCTGGCTGCCCTGGCATCCGCCTGGACTTCTCCAACCGACCACGCATCCTCCGTGCTTTTGCAGAGCAGTTCTGGCCCTACCACGGTATCTTTGGGTGCCGCCTGCCTGAGCCAGGACCCTTTCCAGGGAGCCTTTTCCGCCTGCCTTTCCGCACTGAAGAGGAAGCTGTAAAGTCACAGATTTGCTCAGAGGCCTTTGGTACAGAGCGCATCCAGTCCCTTGGCACCAGCTTCCTTGGCTCTAACCGGCTCCTGCTGCTCTTCCTCAAGGGAGTGAGGGAGATGTCCCTGGAGATGCTGCCACACACGGCCACCTCTGCGAGGGACACCATGCCTCTGGCCATGCTACAGCGAAAGCTGATCCGAGACCTGGGGGCCCCTGGGGGCCCC
This sequence comes from Falco peregrinus, assembly GCF_023634155.1. Lineage (NCBI taxonomy): Eukaryota > Metazoa > Chordata > Aves > Falconiformes > Falconidae > Falco > Falco peregrinus. Next base: position 37,749,171 of record NC_073729.1, on the reverse strand, counting down.
CCAAGCCGGGCAGCTATCGAGCAGTTCACAGCCTGCGAGGAGTCATTTAAGACCACGTGGCACTACCTAGTTTTGGTGTGTCAGGGTGATGGGGAGCTGCTGGAACTGTTTCATCAGAACAGGCAAGCAGGGCTCCACGCTCCGCCTCCCATGGCTGGCGTGGCCCTTCCCCTGGCCCTGACTGCAGATGATAAGTGGGTGCCGCGTCTAGATGCCGAGGAGGGGCGAGTCTTCTGCCACCTTCCCATGCCAGTCAACTCAGGGCTGCCAATCCACGTGCATGGGGCCTTCAGCATCCTCTCCAATCGCAAGGGGCTGTGGGACACGGCACACCAGGGCAAGTGGAACCGGGTGCTGCTCCGCAATGCTGTGCCAGCTGCCTGGCTCCAGGCACTGGACCAGCTCCGCATCATGCATGAGGCAGGTGAGCTGAAGAGCTATGAATACCATGTCTTCTGGCCGGACTCTAACACTGCCCGCTACCCCTACGTGGAGGCTGTGACTGGTTTCTACCAGGCTATGGCAGCCAGGGATGGTCCCAGGCTGTTTTCTGATGGCTGCTCTTGGTGCTCACTGCAGGATGCCCGGTTCCTGCACCAGGCTGTGGTCAGACACCCTAAGCTGGGTGCCGTTGCGAAGCGTGTCTTTGCCAATACCCTGCCCCGTCCCCTGTTAGCTGTGCACTTGCCAGAGCACGTGCACAGGGGCCTCGGGAAGGCAGTGGATGCTGGCACCTATGACTGGCCCCGCTTTTACTGTGAGCTTGTGCTTCCCAACTTGAAAGACCTCTCTGCTGTTGATCGGGAACCGCTGCTTCTCCATGCACTGGATATTTCCCATGATGATGTGGACAAAGTGCTGCAGAGAGTGCCCTGCATTCCTGCCACCCCTCATGGCCACCTGCAGCTCATCAATCACCTGGTGCATCCTGGAGGCCGCACTGCCACTTTGTATGACCCTAAGGACGGGCGCTTCCCCATGGGGGATGCCTTCCTTTCCCCGGGAATACTAAGCCAACTGGAGAGGTTGGGCATGGTTAAGGACAGGATGACTCTGCCAGAGCTGCTGGAGCGGGCAAAGACAGTGCAGCTTATTTGGACCAAGGACCATGCCCAGGCCTGCCAGAGGGCTGTATGCATCCTTCAGCTGCTTCAGGATGCAGTGGAGGAGAGGGTGGACAACACCACGCAGGCAGCTTTCCAGACTGTGCCCTTCCTCCCTGCTGTGCTGCCCACTGGTGACCATGCGCTGTTGCCAGCTGCCCAGCTCTACCATCACCTCCATGCCCTACTAGTGGGACTCATCCACCCTGTCTTGGCTTCCAAAATGCTGGGGGAAAACTTCAGCATCCCTAAGGAGGTCACATCCTTTTTGGGACTGGACCGGCAGCCACCAGCAGCTAGAGTCCTTGAGCAGCTGCAGGCACTGAGCCGCAGCTCCAACGCTCTCTCTTTGGAGACCCTGCAGGACAGCACCCACAGCTGCTACAGGTACCTGGACAAGCTGCTCCAGAGAGATCGCTCCAGCTGTGATGAAGTGATTTCTGCAGTGGCCAAAAGGGAGCCCTTCATCTTGGTGGGCTCCTGCTTTGTGCCCGTCATGGCTGTGGCTGAAAGGCTCTCATTTGAGGCTGCCCCATACCTTCACCAGCTCCCAGAGCAGTACCGGCGCTACAGCCAACTCTGGGAGCGTGTGGGGCTGCGCCACACGTTTGCCTGGGAGGATTATGCCCGAGTGCTCTGCACGCTGGCAGACATGTATGCTGGGGAGCCGCTGCCTGCCGCAGAGCTGGCTCTGGCCTTGCAGCTGGTGTCTTCTGGCTTGATGGCAGTTGACAAAGAGCTTGATGCCTACCAGACCCAGCAACTCTTTCTACCTGACCAGGAGGGCATCTTGCGTTCATGCGACAAGCTCTGCTTCAATGACACGCCATGGATGCCGGTGGACAGAGATGTCCTGCTGTGCCACGAACAGCTGTCCCGAGCCACAGCCCTGCGCTGTGGGGTGCCTACCACACGCCACCGGGCGCTGGAGAGGAACCGGCTGCTCACTGGAGACCTGAACTCCTGGGTGCAGCCATTTGGTGCCCATGAGGACTTGCCCACACGGCTGAAGAACATCTTGGGTGAGTACCCGGCATCTGCTCGTGATATAGTGACAGAGTTGCTCCAGAATGCAGATGATGCTGGTGCAGGGCTTGTGCACTTTGTGTGGGACCGCCGGCAGCACCCAGTGGATGCCACTTTCAGTGACAACTGGAACTTCCTGCAGGGCCCTGCCCTTTGCATCTACAATGACAGCCCCTTCCAGCAGCAGGACATCGAAGGCATTCAGCGTCTGGGGGTGGGTAGCAAGCAAGGCCGGCAGGATGTCACAGGCAAATATGGCCTTGGCTTCAACACTGTCTTCCACTTTACTGACTGCCCAGCCTTCCTTACTGGAGACAGTGCACTGTGTGTCTTTGATCCCCATCTCTACTATGTGCCTAATGCCACAATGGAGAGTCCTGGTGGGATGTTCGCTGTCAACCCTGAATTCAAGAAGACCTTTCCAGACATTTATGGCACCTTCCTACCCTCCCTTTTCAACCTGAACAAGGGTGTCATCTTCCGGCTGCCTCTTCGCACTGCAAGTGGGGCTGCCATCTCCAGGGTGTCTGGCATGGTCGTGCGGGACCAAGACCTCAGGGACATGGAGACAGTACTGGCTGAGGAAGGAGAGGACTTGGTGCTCTTCCTCCGGCACCTCCACACTGTGGTTTTCTCCGAGATCCCCCCAGATGGGGAACAGGCATTGGAGAGGCTGCGGGTTGCCACAGAACTGGGAAATGGTGATGCAGAGCTGAGACGGGGTTTTCAAGAGAGATTGAGCCAAACTGTTGATGGGAACAGCCCCACCTCTCTCTCCTATATCATGACAATCAAAACCAGCACGGCTAAGGCCAGCAGTGTGTGGAGGGTGATGTCCCAAATTGGGGTGCAGGAAGGGGCTGAGGAGTCTCCAGTGCCTGGGCGGCTGCCCTACGGGGCTGTGGCTGCCTGCCTGAAGCCATTGCACTTGGACAAAGTCATGGGCAAAGCTTTCTGCACCCTCCCGTTGCCGCTGACCACAGGGCTGCCTGTGCACATCAATGCCAACTTCGCTGTGGATGCGGCCAGGCGCAATCTCCGTCAGGACACAGGCAGCACAGAGGAAGCCTGGAATAGCTTCTTACTCCGGCGCTTGGTGCCTCCCCTGTACTGTGCCTTTCTCACCAGGCAGTGGGAAGCCCTGCAGCCTGAAGGGCTCCAGTTTAAGTCTCTGTCAGACTGCCAGAAGTGCCTGACCTCCCACTACCTCCACTTCTTCCCTGCTGGGACAGAGGTGCTACCCACCTTTCAAAACATGGTGAGGGAAGTCTATAGGCACCTCAGTCGTGCACGCCTACCCCTGATGCCTGTGTACCACCTGAAGCAACCTGACAGCACAGTGACAATGACCTGGGCATCTCCAGGTGGTGGGGATGTGCTAACAGAGCCATACTTCCTCAAGTCAAAGCCTGAGCCAGTTCTCCAGGAGGTGCTGCAGCACCTGAACATGAACCTGGTGCCAGCATTCATCCACCTGCGGCATATCTACAAGGAGTTCATTGAAGCCAATGTGGACGCCATTGCCTTTCAGCCAGACTCCCTCCGGCGCTTCCTCAAGGCCCTGGCACTCCCTGTGCCGTGCAGGTTGGCTGAGACACCCATAAGGACAGCAGAGAGCTGCTCCATCCTGCTAAGGCACTGCCTGGAGCCCACGAGCACGGACAAGGCAGAAGTGGAACTAGAACTGGAAGGCCTTCCCTTGCTGGCCACACAAGACGGCTGCCTGAACGCCCTCAGCACCCACCACCCAGTGTTCCACAGCACTTTTGCCCACCTCTTTCCCCGCCACTGCCACCTCTTCATTGACAGGTCGATCTCGGACTTGGTCCTGCCCTGCTTTGTGAAGATGCTGGGCCTCCTGGAGGCCACACCGCTCATCCAGGAGGCTCTGGCTCAGCTGAACTGGACCACAGAGGGGCAGATGTGGCTTAAGGAGCTGTGGAGCTTCTTCAGCGCTGTGGTCTACCCAGTCACAATGACCAAAGAAGAGATAAACACCAATATGGATTCATTCATGGATCACCTCCAGGATTTGGAAGTGCTGCCTGTTCAGGGGTGTGACAGAGACTTGAAGCAGCGACTGCCACTGTCCTCCCTCCCCAATGTTCTTTTTAATTGTGACACGGATGTGGCCAAGGTGCTGCACAAACTGGGCATCCCTGTGCTCCAGCTGTCCCTGCTGCCTTTTAACTTTGCCTTCTTCTGCCTGCAGGCAAGGACACTGCAGGCCACAGAGCCTAGGGCTGTGGTGGCCTGGTTGGCAGGCACCAGAGCTGACCTCCACTGGAAGAACTTAACTGAGTGGGATGTGACTGCTCTGCTGGGCTTTGTGCAGGGAAAACTGGATTTGTCGGCACAGCAGCAGCTCCAGCTCCTGCCTCTATTCAGGAAGCATGATGGGGAGTACGTCCCCGTGAAACCCTACCGCAAGGTGCTCTTGCTCAGCAGCCAGGTCCCACGTGCCCTGGCCCTGTACAGCCTGGACAAGGACACGTTGCTGCTTACAGCAGACAGGAACCACCAGCTGCTGGCCAAGGATTTGCAGTGGGAGCTCACAGATGACAAGCAGCTCTTTACGTCTGTAGTGCTGCCCCGGCTGTCCCAGCTCACAGCGCAACAACTTATGGAAGCTTTGCGCTTATTCTTTGACCTGCAACACCCCTATGACATTAAGTTCAAGGAAGCTGCTGTGAAAGCTTTTCAGACTGTGGCTTTTATACCCGACTCCCACGGTGTGCTGCGCCTGGCCTCCTACTTCTATGACAACACACCCTCCTTCCGCAATCTGCAGCTCCAATACCGCTTCGTGCCCGAGTCTTTCTTTGTGGACTTGGATTACAACCGTACAGCTGCCACAGCTTTCCTGCTTGAGGTGGGTGTGTGCACCACCCTCTCTGTGCAGGATTTTGTGGCACTGGCCAAAAAGATAGAGTATGAAGCCACTCAGGCAAGGTGCCATGCTGAAGACCTGCAGCTGCAACAGCATGAGATGCTCAACAACCTTAACACCCTGTTGGATGATCCCTCATCCATGGGTTTCCTGGAGCAAATTGCCTCCATCCGCTTCATGCCTCCACTGGACATTCCCCCAGATCTGGTGAACCTCCACCCCCCTTTTGCAGCCTGCACTAAGCCCGTGGCCCTGAAGGGCAGTGTTTACTACTGCCAAGAGGATGTAGCTCAGCTGCTGTGGACATCAGCCAGCATCCTGCCAAAGTCCTTCACACTCAAGCAGGATGACCTGAAGGCTATGGAAGTCCTTGTGGAGATACCTACTGCCCTGGTGGTGGCCAACCTGGAGAAGGTTTGCCGGGCAGCCTGCCAGACACCAGAGCAGGTGAACACACGGGCCAAAGTACTCCAGAAGGTGTACAACTTCTTGCAGACCCATCTGAAGGAGGTGGATGCAGAGCACCTCGCCTCACTGCCTGTGGTGCTGGCCAAGTCAGGGGACATGGCCATGCCATCGCAAGTGGTGAACTCGCTCCTGGATGAGGCTGACTTTTACCCCTACCTCCTCACACCTGACCCCTGCATTGCTCTCTATGTGGAACTCCTGCAACACCTTGGGGTGGTCCTGCTTCCCACACTGACTCACTACAGCTATGTCCTGACCCAAATCCACCAGGAGAGCCAAGCCAGTGGGATCCTCAATGCTATCCAGAAGAATACAGTCCTGCTGGCTACACGACGCTTCTTCCAACTGCTGCAGGAGGCACAGGAACTCCCTGATTTCTCCACTGTGGCTGAGCTGTACTTGCTGAGCACTGCTGACTGCCTTGAGTCATCCCACAGGCTGTACTTCAATGACTGCGTGTCCTCAAATACCTGTAGGGCCTTGGGGAGGGCCTTCGTGTTTATGGCTGAACTACCAGGGGTTAGGTGTAACGCCTGGTGGCTGCTGCAGATGCTACCGGAGCGCCTGCAGCCACGGTTGCTCTCGGAGGTGACCAAGCAGCAGCTGGAGGAGCGCAGACTGCGGCCGTGTCGCTACGGTTCTCACTGCGCTGGGCAGAAGCGTCTGCAGACCCTCCTGGTATCACCGTGCTTTAGGAGGGGGCTGGAGGCCCTCCTCCAGTGGCAGAGCCACAGGGCTGTGATGAGTGTGAAGGAGGATGGAGGCTTTTCCTTGGAGCAGCTGAAAGTGCAGTGCTGCGAGGACATCCGCACTGTTCTGGTCCACTGTGGTGCAAAGGTGGAGGGCAGCTCCCAGTCACGGGTCATCTACGTGTGCCAGGCTGGTGGTACCCAGCGGCTCCTCTACATCCGGCATGCCGAGTTGGTGCTGGGCCGGCAGCAGCTGAGGATCGTGGAGACGCTGGCGCAGGAGATCAATACCATCCTGGGTGGACAGCTGGAGGCACCTGCCTTGTCAGTGCTGCGTGAAATGCTGGTCTGCCAGAAGCCAGGGGAAGTGGCCACTGTTCTGGAGGAGAATGATGTGGCGCTGCCGGGTGCTGCACCAGAGCCAGAGAAGGTCGTGGAACCAGAGCTGGAGGAGGGGTTACAGGAGGAGGCTGTGGCAGAGGTGAATGGCAGTGTGCATCATGGCCTGGCAACCTCCTGGCAGCTGTGCGATGCCAAGCAGCCAAAGGTGCCGCAGGACCTCTACCTCCCCTGCTGGGGACAGGACCACCATGGCTCCCAGCTGGGCAGTGAGGTGGCCATGGCCCCAGTTCCACCCATCCCAGAGGCCCAGCGGTGGTTGCGGCAGGCCAAGAGCGACCTGCAGGCAGCCTACAATGACTTCAGGCGCGGCTGCCCCAACTGGGTCCTCTTCAAGGTGCACCAGACCCTGCAGAAGGCAGTGGTGGCTGCCATACTTTGCCATGGTGAGGCCTTTGAGGCCGGAATGGGGCTGGTGGGCCTGGCCCGATGGCTGGAGGTAGCGCAGCCGAAGCTGAAGGGCTTGGCAGAGGAGGTGAAGTGGCTGCACGGCTGTGGCGTGGATGGCAAGGCCACACAGTACCCCAGCTGCCACCGCTTCCCCACCACCCCTGAGGAGGCATTCCACAGCGTGGATGAGGAGGAGGTACTGAGGAGGGCGCAAGGTGTGCTGGAGAGGCTGCAGGACCACGTGGGCAGGATGTGAGGGTGTCCCCACAGAGGGGACACTGCCACCTGGGCCACGGAACTGATACCGGGGGAAGTTTAACAGTGTGCTTAACTGTAAATGTTGTAACTAACGTATCAGTGACATGGCCGAGCTGTACAATGCTGTATTATGTCATTTAGCTACTAGCAGAATGCTGCATTGTATAGTTTAGCTATTAAGTAGGTAAGAACTGGTCCAAGACCAAGACATAAACCAAGAGTGCTGAAACAGGGCCAGAAGAAAAGGTCATGAAAAGAATAAGAAAAGGAAGATGACGAAGAGGATCAAGAAAGGATGAAGATGTCCCAAAAGACCATCAGAGGACCCCCAATACATTAGGCCACAAGTGTAGTAACAGTGTAGATATGATAAGTAGTTCTTGGAACTGTAATGCATATGCTAATAGTTTCTCAGAAATGTCATTTACATGTATAGATCAGCCATATAAAGATAAACAGCGAATAAAGTCAGTATGCATGCTGGGTGGAAATTATCCCCTGTATATCCGGGGCCAAAAATAAACAATGCCTGCTTTCTGAAACTCCAAACTGATTATTAGAGAGTTTTGTCTCCGATTTTTTGGCATCAATCCCTCTGAACCTCTTTCAGTTCAGCTCTGTCTGGAGGTCCAAGGCTGCACCTAGCATTAAGATCCAAGCTAAGCATGAAGAGGCAGGGGCATAATGATTTTCTTTCTTTTGTTCTTGCTTGCTTTCCTAGTTATACATATCACTTTATTTCCTGCCCCCTCACCCTTCTTCCCCACCCCAACCTTTTCCTGGGCAGTGTTTCATGGCACCGACCAGCAACCAAGGAGTTCTCCCTGATCCCTGAGGGAAATGGACAGCTCAGAGCCTCGGCTTTTTTTCATATGTGAAGCTGAGACTGTTTTCTGCCTCAGTATAACTCTTCTTCATAATCTTTTGTAGAGGAATGAAGGCAGTGGGTTGATTAGCATCGATAATATGTAGCTGTGGCCTTCATGCAGAGGTGGTGAGTTGATTGACATGGACAATGTGCAGCTGTAGCTCGTTCCCACTAAATAGTTAAAGTAGCCCTAAGGATGGTGGGAGAGGTGGTTGGCTGGAGGAGCAGCAGTGTGGTCTGACCTCTGGAGGAAGGAGCAACAGCACTGATGGTAAAAGCCTTGTTGCAGCAATTTTTTTTTGTTGCTGTTAAAAGGTTTTTTTTCTCCTTTAATTACAGATAAAGATCTTGAAAGCACTGGTCAAAGCTCTGTGAGTTCCCCTGGAAATATCTCATTTGGATTGTAATTCCACATAAGAATTTACATGCATGTGATTTTTGATCCCTTTAATGAGGTCTACATGAATACTCAATCCTATTAATACACCTAACTGAACATCGCACTTAACAGAATGTCATGCAGGATGAAGTTGAACATTTAAGAGACATCTGAAGATTCCAAATTGTTGTCATCATAAACCACACTAACAATCAAAAAAAAATTTTTTTTACTAGCCAGATTTGGCACAAAACCATGATGACTGAAGTTCTTTTTGCCTCTGGGTTCTATTCCCCACTGATTTAAATAAGCAGAGAATAGTGGGGGGTGAACAAGACCATCAGCACTATGGAAGCTCATTCCATTGCACTGCTCTCCTTACCTCATGCTGGCATAGCTATACCACACCTATGCAACTGATCGTTAGACGCCAGTTCATACTTTTTATTTAAAAAAATCTGTCACTAGGAAATGCTTCCAAATGTAAACAGAACAAATGCACCCCCCTTCCCCACAGCAAAACATAACACATTTCCAGGAAGGGCGCACAACAGGAACCCCATGATGCTGCAGATGCTCCGCTGCAGGAAAAGAAGGTTCAGAGGCTGCCCCAGCTTCTAAGTCTCTGTTTCCAGAACAGCAGCTTTGGGTTCCACATTTTTATTCTTTGGTGTTATTCACATACTAAAGCCCAGCACACCAGGTTTTCAGTGCTGTTACTCTCTCCTGAGATTTTCTGTTGCTAAATAGATCTCCAGCTAGGGAACCTGCACTGGCGTCTTTGTGATAGTGTGAAGGGTCCTATTCAGAAGCACCTTGTAAATCTGACCCTAAATGTAATCCTGATCTGAGCTTCTGGACTTCTGTCATGTGCCTGGTGTTAATATCTTCAAAACTTTTAACTTCTCTCCTTGGTAGAAGCAAGTTGTTTTTCTCAAAAAGCAGAGTAAGAAGTAAGAGGAGACAAGGGGCTAACATATGCAAAACAGAACCGGCACTGCATAAGGTGCAATTTTATTCCTGTTCAGTTATGTTAGCCTTAATTGTGTGTAGCTCAAGCTTTACATCCTTTTGTTTTGTTGGAGTACCTGCCCTAGCACAGATGTGTCCCAGAAGTTGTCCTGATTTTCAGGGATTACTAATTTCTTGTTTGGACTTCCTTTTCCATACAGTTCTCTCTCCTTGCCTATGCTTTTGTTCTTGCATACTCGTATTTTGTCCCCAGAAATCGTTTGCCTGAAATAATGCTTTATAGATTCTAATACTCATCATAAGGTAAGGTTTGACAGCACCAGCTGTCCTCTATATGAGAGGAATATAGGTAAAAGGCAGGGAATGGCTTTGCACAGGAGCTCACCCCATTTCTCACCTCCATGAGCCTTGATTCTTTGTCTTTGGCTTGGCAGAAACTCCTCCATTAAGACAAAGATCAGACATCTCATTTAGACTAGGGAAAAAAAAAAAAAGATTGAAATTACATACAAGTTTGTTAACATTAGCTAAATTCAGTTACTTTCCTATCCTAATCAGGAGAATGCTAATGAGTAGCTACCAAAATCAGATTATCAGCAATTGCTCTCCCAGTTTTTTTCATTTCTAAAAACTGTGTGAGCACATAAGCCCCGGGAAGGTCCTCCTTAAAAAGTTACTGAATATCAGATTTTGTTAGTTACAACCACATTTGGATATTCTGAGTTACGTATCAACAATATGGTATGCGTATGTGTTTCAATACAGATGTGTATGTTGACTAATGGGTACCTTTATGCCCAAAGGACCTCTGATGGTGTCCTGATAATCTCTTTTTTGCAAGGTAAGTGTTGGACATTTCACTTGTTTTAACAAAAGCTCTCCTCCTCCCTGTGTTTATGCAATATTCATGTGTCTGAAGGAACAAGAAACACTGGAAATGCTGAAGAACTAAAACTGTTTAACAAAACAAAAGCTTGTCCACTTCCAATAAAAGTTATTTTGTTCTTTTCACTATGTTTTGTTTCTGCCTGCATGAATGTTAAATCCCAGTGAGATTGTTCCCTTCACTTGTTGTTTGTGTGGATGTTTTCCTGTGCTTGGATGTGACTTTGGTCTCATGTACTTTGATGTTGGTTACATACTTAGACATATGTACCCAACCTAGATGAAAGTTGTCCTGCACTGGCATTAAACACAACTCTGCATTCCTTTTGATTTCTCACAATCCCCCAGTCTGGAAGCAAATGTAATTTGGAAACCGAGGGAAGGTGTTTTTCTGTCTTCAGATAACCAAAGAGAAAGGTCAGACTCTGCTGGGTTAACTCAATTTTTATCCATCCATCCGTCTTCACATTTCTAGTACACCTAACTGGAAGACTCAAGAACCCCTATTTTACCTAGAAATAAAGTTTAACCCCTATTATACCTAGAAAAGGTAAGACTTCTGCTGGGCTCTCCCTCTTGTAAGTAAGTAAGGAGATGCCATGTTCTTCTCAGCTGACCATTGGAGGCTAAGCACTTTATTACTAGAATTATTTCTGTAGCATAGACTTTTTTAATATTTTATCTTAGTTTTCATCATTATTAGATCTTTTAGCATGTGTTGCTCTTTATTCCTTGTCTCAGGTCACAGAAATTCTTCTTTTGTGTCTCTTCAGGCAGAGCAGTCAGTCGCAGAGTTGACAGGGGCTCAGAATAAGCTGAGTGCTGAAATAGCTGAGCTACGTGTCGCAACAGGGAACATGAGCAGTATCAATGAAGCTCTTGCATTGGATAAAGTGCAACTGAACACACTTGTGCTGCAGGTGAGCAGAGTTGCCAAAGATCTTGCCAGGTGTTTGTCTCCAGCTGCTGCTGTTGCTTCTCAGACTTCTTGCCTTCAGACAGCATGACCGAGTGAATATGGAAATGTTCCTCCGTTTTCTGTCCAAGCCAAACCTCCTGCCGAGTAAATCTTACTGTATTTTATTTCCTCTGTGCTTCTGCGATTGTAGCTGGAGCAAGAGAACGAAGTTCTGTCAGGTAAAGTGGGCGAGATGGAGAGAGCAAAGATCTCTGACCAGGAGAAGCTGAACTTGTGTAAGAGAACAAATGAAGAGCTCTGCGCAGAGAAAGCCCACCTGGAGCAGCTGCTGAAGAAAGCAGAGGAGCAACACAGTATCACTGCAAGGATATTTCTGCTCAGAGCCTGTGCAGTGTTCTTGAGAAATAAATGTATTGAAAAAAACCCAAACAGACAAAGTCTTGTATACACTATAGAAACTGACAGGAACAGCCTAATGTGGGGGGCCTGTGTGGAGACAGACCAGGCATGCTGTGATGGAATGCTTTAGAAAAGGAAGAAATTTTACCTGCTCACCAGGTTCATCCTGCTTTTCCAGGCCTATGACTGACCCCATCCAGACAAGCCAGCACCAGTTTTGTCCCACCACTGCTTCTGCTGGGGAACCTGCAGTGAACACTGTGCTCTGAACTTTTATCTTACTTCGAGACTCATGCCTTGGACCAAGCCCCCTGCCACAGTTCACCTACTACAGCAGGTCCCCGACTTGGCTCCTGCTGAGGCCTCTTGCGGTACACTGGTCCTGTTACCTCAGGTCATTGCTTCTGGCCGATCTGGCTGTTGAATGCAACATCTGTCTCTCAGGAGACTGACGGTCCAGAGAGATCACAGCCAAGTTAAGGTTCAGAGACCGATCCAGCTTCCAGGTCTCTGCTTCCAGAACAGTAGCGTTGGGCTCCCTGACCACAGCTGCTAAGGAGTAAGAGAGCTCTTGGTGAAGGTCTGACAGCTCCTGGCTGGTCTTTGCACAGCACTCAATATAGTCCTGCTTGTATTTTCGTTCTTGTGCCAGCTGGGTCTGCAGAAGGGACACCTGAAAGAGGCAAAAGGCTGAGCTCAGACAAGCCCACGCTGTCAGAACTGTCTGTAGCTCCATGGTACCAGCTGCCAGGGAGACGCACACTCCAAATCCAGCCCTGACAAACACTTTGTCCTTGTGGAATGGGAAGTAACAGGTTCCCAGAGTCACCCTGAACTGAGCTTAAATTATCAACAATTCTGAGTTTCTCAGTTTCTCTTATATTAAAGTGAGAGGCTCCTACAGGATTTGAAAAAAAGAGTTGGGTTACTACAAGAGAGATTTGGGCTACTGACATCAGTTCAACATGCTTTTTCCTCAGTAGGAGGGCTACTGGTTACACAAGGTAGTAGAGAACTGTTGTTATGATCTAGTTTAAAAGCTTGACAGCTAGCATGTGAAAAGGGAGCAAACTCTCATTTTTCTTAACTTTAAAGCATTTCACAAATAAGCATAATTTGATGAACAAAGCCCAGGGGAAGATAAGCCTTAAAGGACTGCTGAGGCCTTGAAACTCCTTAGATTCTCTTTTCCCAACAACATGGACTTATGCCAGCTGGGCTTTTGATAGGAGAGACGGAGCTGCTCTCACCTCCTGTCAGGTTTGCAGTGCAGTGCCAGCCACAGCAGCTCTGGCATGTTGCCCTCTGCCTGCTCTGGAGTGGAGGAGATGCCCATGGAAAATAACGCAACAAAGGGACCTCACAGCAAACATCATGCACAGGCTAGGGAACACCATCACTGGAGAAAAGGACAGGTCTGACCTTCTCTCTGACATAATAAGGGCACCTTTGTGAAACTGGGCTTGGAAGTCTGAAAAACCCTCCCATGCTCTGGCAGGTAACCCAGAGTTACGAGTGGGAGAAGTAGCCATCTGCTGCTAAGAGCATCTCCCAGGAAGTGGGAGACCAAGTTCCAGTTCTGCTGTTGCCCAGACCCAGAGGAGTGCCCTGACTAGCCAGCTGGGGAATATTGTCTGAGAAGAGCACCTCCAGTTTCCTCCTGAACTGCTGAAGTAGGTCCACAGTGCAGGCAGACACAGCAGTCACAAAGGGAAGGAGGTTCAGTTAGTTAGCTGTCACAACAGAGCTTCGGACACTGAGGCTCCCTGGTGAAAACATCCTTAAGATATACCTTGAAAGCTTTAGCAGTATTCTCGCTTCACTTGCCAGAGCTAAGCATTGTGCACTTAACTCACATAAACATTATATGCATTTTGCCCCAAATGCCTGTGAAGATTCGCCTCCTCAAGCAGAGCAGGGTGTACCAAACCCATAAAGGTACATGGAAAAGAAGTCTGGCGATTGCTGCTAGTGCCAGTACTACTGTCAAAGGATGCAGTAGGCTTCAGTAGCTGGAGCCCATGTTCTTACACTGAAAAAACAAACGTCCATACAGTGCTTAGGTCTCTGACTTGGTCCAGTATTGGGATCGCGATCTGCACAGCATAGCAATATGAGACTAACAATTGCCTGAAGGCTGTAAGCTCTGGCACTGCCTCACATCCCTGTAGCACTGATACAATGCAAGCTCCACTTAACAGTCAATGGAAAATGGGAATGGTCAACAGGATAAGTAAAACTCAAGGGGAATGCCCTGAGAATCTTTTCTATTTTCAGGCGAGTTGCAGTCTTCTGAATTTCCTTAATCGCTCTTCCACCATGCCGCATCTTTAGGCAAGTCAGAGACTAGACCTAGGGGAATTATGTTGTTTGGCTATAACCAATGGATACGGCTGATTATTTCCACTGCCTGGTGTACTTGCTTCCTGACAGCCAAACAAAACTCAGGCTGTAGCATCATGCAAAGCTGCACCGATTGGTACAACCACAGCAGCTTTTGATGAGGTACTCCCTACTCCTCACCTGGTTCTGTAACTCAGCTAATCGACAACTGCAGCGAGCGTGAGACTCCTCCTGTGAAGAAAACACAAGGATTTTTTTTAGTCTACAGTCTGGTCAGGGCCATGGTCTACATTGAACTTCTGTTAGATCTATATTGGGGGGCTGCTGTCACTGGGATTTGCCATTGTTCCTCCATATGGCCAGAGCCTCCTCCCACCATGCGTTCTCACCTGTCTAGAAGCAGGCATCTTGTGCTGGTCAGACTCAGAAAATCCACATGCACCTGGCAGTGACCGACCACCATAATCTCTTTTCAGTCTCCTCCGTTCACGTTCCACCTGCACATTGGATAGGAGAAAGGGTCACAGCCATCAAAAGGACGTCTGGACATCATGGCAAGGAGATGTCTGCTCAGAGACCGTTAATTGCACCAGAGAATGTTGGGGGCAAAAAGCACTGCATGTAGACTATGGAAGAGAAAGAGCAAGAGGAAACAGTTCCTGACACGAGACAGTCAAATGTGTGTGTATAGGGACACTGGGGCAAGAAGGGTGGTACCAGAGTGAACATGCATTTGTGAAGGCAATGGGGTGCCAGAAGAAAGAGAAAATATAAAAGCACGTGTCCACAGGGGAAGGTGGGAGAGGGATGGAAAGAAGCGGAGGACTCCAAAGTGCAGTGTATGTTGTGTTACAGAGGACCATAACAGAGGTTTTGCAGAGACAGTGAAACCCTGTTTTACCTGCTCAAGAGTCCTTCTGAGCTCATCATTGAGTTGCTTCAGCTCAGTCTTCTCCTGTTCCAGCCTTGCAACTGTTTGCTGCAGACATTCCAGCCGCTGTGACAGGAGTCTCTTCTCTGAGAGCCATGATAGCTGCTCCCCTTCTGCAATAGCCTGTTGGGTATTCAGAGAGGACATGATGTGAGCTGGTACCACATAAAGGTTAGGAGGGCCAGAATCAACATCAGGGAGAGCAACTAGACACTAGACTCAAGAATGGATGGTACTAAAGTCCCTTCTTCTCCCGGTCCACAGGCCAAAACAGCACACACTTTTCCTAGGGGGTCTCCTCCAGATCACCTTGAGAAATGGAGTTTTTTTGTTCTGGACATGCTTCCTGCTAGTTTTGTTCAGTCCGCCCATTCAGGTTTTGGGAGAGACTGGAAACATTAAATTTCCTTTTCAGCCACTTAATGGTTTTACAAAGGTCTCAGTATTTCCAGCTCCCTCTCTCAGCCATTTCTTGTCCATCATGAAGACTTGCACATTTACATGGTCCTCTTACGGAAGCTATCCCTAGGGATGACCATCTTTGGTCATACTCTTTGGCCTTCACTGTACTTCTATCCTATCTAAAAGTTCTACTCTCTGTCCTCAGACAACCAAACCATATGCAAGATATCAGTCAAGCAGGTATTTCTGCAGTGACAAAATACTACGGGTTTGCTCTCTATTCCCTTTACCTGTTACATCATCGTTACAGAACTGCTCTTTGAAAAAAATCCCACGATCAGTCAAGCCCCTTGCATTGCTTTGAACCTAGTCAAGAGCCACCTACCCTCATGTGGGTTTCTTGATGAACTGCTCCTTGAAGCAATCTCTGACAGCATCTATAAATGTAGTCTTGATATCAGCAGCACTGTACCAATCTATATAGATGCAACTGCATTACCTGATCTAATGCTGTTGTATACCTGATCTATATGGATGCGGCTGAAATCTCCCCCTGTTGTTTTCATGTTTCCTGCCCTTGTCACTTCTCTGCTTCCCATCAACAGATCACAATACCTGTCGGCATCCTGATCAAGCTGGCAGTAATATTTCTTAAGTAATGTATAAATGTGTAATGCATAAATATAGTATTTTATTAGTAGCGGGTTTTATTACATTAATGTAGTGCCTAAAAGTACTGGCAGAGACCCAGGCAAGTCTGTAGCACAGGTTGTTGCAGCTGCTCCACTGGCAGTAGCCAGGTCAGACCACCTTCAGAAATCCACAGAGATTTGCCTTCATGCTTTCTGCACTGCAGCACGAGCACACCCAATGCACGATGAAGCCCTTAACCTGATCAGGCAATGGCACAAATTCCGTTCTTTTTAATGTACCAGAAAAACCTGTACCTTGGAAATTGACACCTCTGAAAGCATCCTCTAAGCGGCATCAGCGTAGCTGCTGTTCAGTCATCATTATAAAATTCTACCAAGTTTAGTACACTAGTCAAATGTCAAATCCTAACCACAACAGGTTGGCTAAGCCCACCTACGTAGGAGAGAGCCAATTACCCACTCCCAACTTTTGGACTTGATCTAACAGCAAGCTCTGCAGCTCTTTCAGTAGTTCTGGGCTTGCCAGCTCTAGCAGGTGAATGGTCTCTGGCCAGAGCTGTATAGGCAGGCAAGCCTGCTGGCTGCATTCATGGCTTCTTTGGCCAAGCAGGTCATGTTGTTACAGGACTATGTATTCCCCTGTCTTTATGGGAAACATCTTTAGAATCCTTTATAGATATTTTAGTTGACTGATGATCAATCACAGTGCCTACCTGAAGATGAAAGCGGTCCTTGTCCCTCTCTGAAACCATACTTTGCAGGATGGCTATTTCTTCCCTCAGAGTCCCATTGGCCATTTCACTCTTGGTAAGAGCAAGACTGAGTGCTTGTGCCTTCCCTTTCCATTCAATTTCTCTGCTTTCATTCTGCTTCAAAACAGCAATCACATGTTCCAGTTCTTCCCCCTTTGCTTTCCTCTCATCTTCCAGTTGTTGGGCTAGCTCCTTCTGCCTTTTCAAGAGATGGTCTCTCTCCTGGAGAACTTTCCTCTTTGCTGCTTCCTCTTCTTCCCACTTTTGGAGCTTCTGGATTTGTTTCTTTAGGGTCTCCCCTTCACCTTTCCATTGTAAAGCTGATGTCAACTGTTTCAGGACTTCACTCTGCCTCCTAAGCTCTTGCTCTCTCCCTGTCAGAGTCTCCTCTAAATACCTGACTCTGTCTCTCTGATACCTGGTCTCTTCACCCTTCTTTGTCAGGGTCTGCTGAACGTGCTGGAGATCTTCCCGAAGAGCTCTTATTTCCTCTTCTAACTCTTTTTGCTCACCTTGAGCCTTGGCCTCTCGATCCCTCTCAGGCAAGGCTTCCTCCAGAAGCTTCTCTTGCTCTCTGTGGTGCCTGACCTCTTCATTTGTTTCAGTTAGCCTAAGCTGGAGATTCTGCAAGACCTTCAGTTCTTCTTCTTGGTGATGAAGTTTTTGTGTAAGAGCTTCATTGTCTTCATCTCTCTTCCTCACCACTTCCTCAAGCAGATTCACTTGCTTCTGGCATGATGTTAGTGCTACCTTCATGCTTTCTTCACGAAGCTGGAACATGTTAATTTGCTCTGTCTGCCTGAGGAACTCTAAATGGTTCTTCTTCGCTATTTGGCTCATTTTGTCTAGATCCTGCTGTAAATTCTTGGCTTGCTTGCCTTCTAATTCCTTCTGCTCTTGAAGGTGCTGCACATGCTCTTGCAAAGACGCTATCTCTTGATCTCTAGTTTCTAGAGAAGATTCAGCACATTCTAGTTTTTGCAGTATGGCTTTAGTCTGCATCGCTGCCTCCTCCTTTTGCTGTTGAAGCTTAGAGATAGCCTCCTCCAGAACCTCTATCTTTTCTTCTCTTTCTTTCAGAGTCAGTTTTGTTGCTTGAAGATTTGCTTGCTCAGCTTCATGGTTTTCCTCCTCTTCCTTGCATGACTCACATTGATTTCTAAGGGATAAAATTTCTTGCTCTTGTTCCTTTAGTGCCACTTGAAGATGCTGCAAAATTTCCTTCTGCTGATTGGAGTCCTGTTCTTGTTTTTGGAAGGTCTCAATCACTTCCCTCTGAGATCCAATCACGAGATCCTTTTCTTCCAGTATTGCCTTAGTGTATTCTAAGTCTCTATGTAAGACATTCATCTGTTCTTCTGTTTTTTCCTCATAGCTCCTCATTTGTTGCTTTTGGATGTCTATGAGTCTGTCCTTTTCTTTTAAGGTTACTAAGGTCTGCTCCAGTTGGTCACGGACAATACTTAACTGCCTTTCCATGACTTCTTCAACTTCCTGAATTTGCTTTTGTTGTGAATCAAACTCTTGATCTTTTTTAGATAAAGAAAGTGTCATCTTTTCTACTTTACCATGAAGCTCTTGCAGGTGCCCATCTTGCTGTTCCTTGTACTGCTGCAAGTATCTTAACTGACCCCTTTGAGAATCACACTCACTCTCTCTGTCCTTGAGAATTGCTCTCAGGTGTTCAAGACTTGCATGCAGAGATTTCACCTCTTCTCTCTCCTTTTCTAGTTCTTGGATCTGCTGAGTCAGTGACATAAGCTCTATGTTTTTCTCCTTCAAGTTTCCTTTCATACGATCAAGATCCACAAGTAGATTTCTCACTTGTGATGCAGCATGTTGTTCTAGAACCATTATTTTCCCCTCCTGGAATTTGATCTCCTGGTCCCTCTCCTCCAGGTCTTTGCTCATCCTGCCAACAGCAGTCCTCTGCATGTCTCGCTGCTTCTCCAGCTCCGCTATCTGTTCCTGCTGGGATTTGATCTCCTGGTCTTTCTCTTCCAGGTCTTTGCTCATCCTGCCAACAGCAGTCCTCTGCATGTCCCGCTGCTTCTCCAGCTCCGCTATCTGTTCCTGCTGGGATTTGATCTCCTGGTCCCTCTCCTCCAGGTCTTTGCTCATCTTGCCAACAGCAGTCCTCTGCATGTCTCGCTGCTTCTCCAGCTCCGCTATCTGTTCCTGCTGGGATTTGATCTCCTGGTCCCTCTCCTCCAGGTCTTTGCTCATCCTGCCAACAGCAGTCCTCTGCATGTCCCGCTGCTTCTCCAGCTCCGCTATCTGTTCCTGCTGGGATTTGATCTCCTGGTCCCTCTCCTCCAGGTCTTTGCTCATCTTGCCAACAGCAGTCCTCTGCATATCCCGCTGCTTCTCCAGCTCCGCTATCTGTTCCTGCTGGGATTTGATCTCCTGGTCTCTCTCCTCCAGGTCTTTGCTCATCTTGCCAACAGCAGTCCTCTGCATGTCTCGCTGCTTCTCCAGCTCCGCTATCTGTTCCTGCTGGGATTTGATCTCCTGGTCCCTCTCCTCCAGGTCTTTGCTCATCCTGCCAACAGCAGTCCCCTGCATGTCCCGCTGCTTCTCCAGCTCCGCTATCTGTTCCTGCTGGGATCTGATCTCCTGGTCTTTCTCTTCCAGGTCTTTATTCATTTTGCTTAGAGCAATCCCTTGTTCTTCTTGCTGCTTCTCCAGTTCCTGTATGTGTTCTTGCTGGGATTCTGTCTCCTGTTTCTTCTCTGTTAGGTCCTTAATAGCCTGATTGAGAGTAGTTTTATGCATTTCTTTCTGCTTTTCCAGCGTTCTTATCTGTTCCTGGTACAACTTCATTTCTCCCTCCCTCTCTGACAGGATAGCAGTCATGAGAGTCAGATTCTCCTGCAAAGCGTCTCCCTCTGCTGCCACTTTCTGTAGCATCTGGATTTTCTCCCACTGTGTTTCCAATTCCTCATTTTTAATTTTTAAGATAGACAACGTAGTTTGGAGTTCTTGTTCAAGGGAGTGATTCATATCTGTTGCTGTATTTGCTCGTGTTTCAGAGGCTGTGACTGATTCCTGCAGAATTTTTATCTCCCACACCAGTTCTTCTTTAAGTGCTTGCAGTCTGTCCCGTTCATGCTGCAAAATAAGAGGAAAAAATTCAATAATTCCACCAATATGTGTTTGGTTTTCATACTAGATTTGAACTCCTGGTCCAGTGGCAGTCAAGGCCTGAAGTCTGAGCTTTTAGTAGAAAATTTGAGCTATTTAGTTGTTTTCCCTGTTCAATATAAATTTTCTACTGTCACTCAAAAAAGATTTGAGAACCGTACTGTATTTATCAAACTCCATCCATAACAGATTCCAGAGTCACTGTAAATGGAAAAGTGGAAAAATACTGATCATAGAATCATTTAGGTTGGAAAAGACCTTTAAGATCATCAAATCCAACTGACTTGCATGATTACCTCCCCGATTCTAGCACTGTGCCAGCTTGTGACAATTTTCAGTCTCCTCCTGACCCCACATGGACCTGCTGTATTTACCACACCCTTTGCCAAGGCATTCAACAAGTCTGCTCTGCTCTAACATCTCCTGTCATTTGCTTGCAGCATGGCTCTTACTACCTTCATCAGATGGGCTCTTGTTCATGTCTTGGAAAACAGTGAATGACCACTTTCCCCTTCCTCCCTGCCTCTCAGGCTGTTGTAGACATCTCCTGTGACACTCTTTAGGTTGTGTCTTTCCCAGCTTACTCAGCCAGTCCTGTCTTTTTGCTGTTCTCTGAACCTCTTCTAGCTCTAGTGTGTTCTTTTGAGGAGGAGCTGCCAGAGCTGCAGCCAGGATTTAAAAGTCCAGACTAAGCATGATTTACACAGTGGCATGATGATGTTCTCTCTTTTATGAAGAGAGGACACTTCATTTACCTTTTCTTTTTGTTTGGACCTCTACTGTGTAGAATTTTCATAGTACCATCCTCTAGAACCCCACTGTCTCCTCTTGAAGGAGTAATGGTGAAATCACAGTCTGTCATTCTGTTTTTGAAATGAGGACTAGTTTTTCTCTTGCAGACATACATATTTACCTGGATTGGCACTTTTCTCAAATTGCTCTGTTTTCTCCCCACTGTCTGCTCTCAGATGGGCAATTTTGAACAGCTTTCTATTATTAGCAAACTATCTTCTCACCCCTTTTTCCAGATCCAGATATTTAGAAATCTAAACATGAATTTGAACACAAATAATTGCCCAATTATTTGTGTGCCACATAAATAACGTTTGAAAATTATTTTAAAGCTTCAATGGCACAAATCTTCAGAATTGGGGAAAATAAACATCCTGAATCATAACTGAGTTTTATGACTACTGCATCTTTTCCTACTTATTCAGAAGAACGCAGTTGGAAAAGCTAAACAAAAAAACAACCACTGGTATAAACAATATCCTTCTGCTCTTGCAGTGGTCCGTGGTCTCTCCACATAGTCTGTGATATGCGTCATCTTGACGATCTCACCTTTCTTGACTGTTTTCTCCTACCCAAGGTGATGGATGACCCTGCTAATTCAGCTACATGGCCTGGCAGGAAAGCAAAAGTCTGGCAAACAAGGAATGATGAGTGGAAGGAAGGGGAAAGTGAGGGAAACTTGGTCAGCATTTGCATACTCTATCTTCTCAGATTTGGACTGAATCTGTACAATACCACCCATAATCAGTTCTCCACTGGAAACAGTTGCTCCTTAGAATTATAAAAGAAGGCCCAAAAACATGTAAGGAACGGCCCTTGATGGCATCTGCCAGCCTCACCAGGACATCCTTTCTCTGCCTCTCAGTGCTCTCGAGTTTCTTTTCCAAAGACACCACCTCTTGATGTAGAGTTGTAGCCTCCTCTTTTAAAGCAGCGGCCTCTTCCTGCAGGGCAGCTTGTAGAGAGTTCTTCTTGCATTCTGCCACTTGTGTCTCTGCAGCAGTAAAGGTGAAGGAAAAGGTGAAAAGCAAAGAAAAACTAATCTGATTTGCATCCTACAGAGAAAAAAATACTTTTCTTATCTGCCTGTCTGTGTTTTCAAGGCATTAAGTCCACAAGGACTTTCAAAGCAGACATAAATAAACTTTCAGGCAGAGAAAAAAAGAATGAAAGTGACAAGATTTAGAATAATATGAAAATGTGCTTGCTTTTCAGCCTGTTGAAAGGCCAGGGCTAAGGGCATGGCAGCACATCATCCACAGTGTTAGAAGCAGGTAGAACTGACATCGATGAAACAAGGACAGAGACAGTAGCTGAGAGTCAGGTCTAGTGTCCTAAAGGAAAAGTGAAGACTGACAATGACGCAGTTAATTGACCAGGAAGACAAAGAGACATTAGAGAAAAAACAGATGTCAGTGTTGTTCTTGAAGATGCACTTTAGTATTTGTCCATAAGAATGCTAGAGGAAGACATCGCGCACTGGCAGAAAAAGAAGGAAATGTTCAGTGATACTAGAACAACAGTAAGGCCAGAATAATTTAGCATCACACCAGTACCGAGATCTGAAGCCAAGAAGGACTACAGATAGACAGGGACTAAAACTAAACTAATAGACTAAACTAATAGACAGGAACTAAAGAGGAAAAGAACTGACTAGTGCGACAAGGAGGATGTGTCCAACGGCAGAATTGAAGTATATGAGCTGTTACCACATGTAACATATGTAATAAAAACTACAGATGTTCCAGAAAAAGTGGTGATCTAAGGCCTGGAAAAGTCTCCTGTAAAAAGTCTGAAAAACAATTAGCAGTTCCATCTTGGAGAGAGAACATGAAGAAATACTGCACAGGTAAAGGCATCATATCAGCAGGCAACAGTCTGTGGAGGAGGCAATAAGCAATGCCCACACTTCCACGTTCCTGCAGTCTGAGACAAGAAAAACAAGACAGTGAGATGAAAAAGCAATTCTGATGTGTAGAGTGGGAAAACATATGACAGAGAAAGGAGCAGGGATGCCTGTCCAGCTATGATAAAGAGAGGCCAAGAAGCCCTGGAGGCTCTGGGATGGCCTGGAGATTAGAGGAAGAGGTGGGTAGTTACATGTGAAAAACAGTTTATAGACAAACCCAATGTGAATGTGTCACCAAAGACGTAAGTAAGAAGTGGCTAGGGAAGCAGGAAACTGTTTGCTGTGGCTGTGAGCTCAGACCCCCAATCAGTATTGGCAAGAAAACAGGTAAGAAGGATGCAGAAACACTTAGTACCAGAGAACTAGGAAAAGCAGCTGAAGATGCAATAATATAGGACCTTAACGCTGAACTAATGCTCTGTGAATCTGCCGTGTAAGAGGAAAAGGAAGTCAATACAGACATGTTTTTTTGCAGATTGGTGCTTTTAAACAACATATGGAGAAGGATGCTGTGAGGCATCGAGCTACACCTACTTAGCAGTGACATGTGACTTGAAAGGCACCACCTCTGCACATTACAGCAGTAGCACAGCTGGGTGCACTGCCAGCCACTGGATCTTTCTCTATAAAAAGCTTTCTTTGGAAGTTCTACAGGTAAGTCTCATCTTGTTTTTCTCCTCTGCCCATCTCCAGGCACTGCACTTTTCCTCTGTGTGGTATCAGACATCCCCGCTGGTGGGACAGGATGGGGTCAGTGGATTGGAAAGGAGAAGCCATACCTTCCTGACTTTGAGCCATCTGTTTCTGCAGCTTTTGATTGTGGGTGCTGAAACGGTCCCTCCCAGCTTGCCACCTGCTCAGCTCCAGCTCTGAGTCTTGTATCTTCTTCCTCGCATCATTCTGGAAGAGGTAAGAAGAGAAGGATCACCTCACAGAGCCACTGCTGGCAGGAGACAAGAGGTACGAACACTAAGGCAGAAATAGCCAAGGTGGGAGGAGCAGCTGACAGTAATAGTAGATGTGATCATGATTCTCCTTTGTCCCCATGGCAGCAAGCCAACCTGGCCTAAATGAATTCACACCCATTCTGGCTTCAGCACTCTGCTTGTCAGTTCAGTTCAGCAAAGGGACAGGATTTCTGGGTGCACTAGACACACATTACCAGATCTTGTTGAGTCTGCATCAGGTGCTGACGCAGGTCTTGTAGGGCTGCTGCCACTCTGTCCACTGTGAGCTCTGCAGGGAGGTCCTTGGCCTGAGAAACAGTCAGGTCCCAGACTTGACCCTGTTCTGAAGAGAGAAGCCATTCTGTTTCAAGATTTAATTGAAGGGTCTCCAACAAACGCCTCCTCATATGTAGGAGAAGGTGGCAGTGTCTTTCACATTGTCCTAGAAGTTGTGTTAGTGAGATGCGTGTCACAGGCTAATGTTATTTTGAGGACCACTAATGTCAGTGCTGCCCCAGAGAAGAGCACACATGCCCTACGACCTGACATGACCTGGGCCCTATTTCATTTTGATGCCGGTCATTTCTCCACAAAGAAACATGGACCTGTCTCTCTGCAGGGATGTCAGGCTTCTAAGACTTCCCAAGGCTTGAGTCAGCCTAAACCAAAAGGACCGGATTACAAAGAACCACGCCTTCCTCCATCTGCTCTCCTGTATGTGCTCTACAGACTTGTTAACCCAGCCTCCCACACTCACCTGAACTCCAAGTGACTAAGTCTCTGCTGTCCCTGATCATGCGGTGGAGAGCCGAGTGCAGTTTGTCCAGCTGGGATCGGGCATCACAGTGGGCCCTGTTAGCCTGCTGATGCTCTGTGGCCAACGCCTTCGCTCTGTTCTCTGTGCTACAAAGCCTCAAACGCAGTTCAGACATCTCAGCCTCCAGCATGCGCAGAGAGTCCCTCAAGCACTGTTCATTTGCTCGGGACTCCTCCAGATCCTTCAGCAGCTGCTTCTCTCGAGCTGCCAAGCCAGCCTCCTTCTCCAGCACTACTTCTTGCAGTGACTCTATCTGTAACACAGATGCAGAGAGCCTCAGGGACAGTGCTGCTACTGAGGCAGCAGAGCTGGAAGTAGGGGGAGGAATGAAGGATAAACTACTACAAGAAAAAAACACACTGGAAACAGAAGGCACAAAGCCACGGATTCAAACTGCGCAAAATAAGCTAGAGACAGGTATCTGGGGGCTAAGAGGCCAAAGTTTCCTCACCCATAGGTGAATGGTTGAACTGTCAGGCTTTCATGCTTTCCAATCTCAGAAGCAAAGCTCTGTGCTTGTGTGTGTATATGAGAGGGTGAGAGTGGGCGGCTGGCAGCGTGAGGTAGCAGATCAAGCATCCCTGCATGGAGAATGGGGCTGCCAGGGATGCTTGGGGGTAAAAGTAAAGGGGAGACAATCAACAGCCTTTACAGGGCATCTCCAACATGCAGGTGAACTGGATGAGATGGAAGTGCCTTCCACAGACTGCAATAATCATTTCTATTTCACCAGACTGCTCAGTGCCTGGCAGAGGTAGAAACACCATCGGGGGACAACAATTACAACAGAGATACTGAGAAGCTCCAAAGGAGCCTTCTGTCTCTCCTCAGACAATTAATGCCATGAACCACGACAGAATACGGGGAACACAGGCAGATCATAGCTGATCCAGCCTTGACCTCAGTGTGCAAAGTCTCTGGGCAGAATACAGAAGGAATGCATGTTGTTGGGAGAGGAAACAAGTTGGGGCCTAAAAGCTGAAGGTGATTTTCTGTGTGTCCCTGGAGAAGAGCATGCTAGTGTATAGGTCACCTGGTTGTTGAGCTCTTGTATTTCTCTTCTGTGGTCCGAATGGAGCTGCTGGGCCTGGTGAACAGCTGAGAGAAGCCGAGACACCTCATTGTGCTGGGCAAAGCTGTTTTCTTCCAGGGTTCTGAGGCTCTTTTCCTTCTCTTCCAGAGACAAAGTCAGCCTGAAAGACAGAGCAAGCAACTCATTATTACACGGTATAACGTTTAATAAACTCTTAGTACTTCCACCACCCAGGGGAAAATTGCTTTATTTACTGAGATTTGTCTAAACAACTAGGCTGCTTGTTCAGCCCTAAGCCAGGTTGGCAGTCACACCCAAGCATTCGCCCACTGTGCTTTTTTCCACAGAAGAAAGGTGAATTACTGGCTAAATAACTTTTTTTTTTTTTTTTTGAGATGGGAATGTGAATATAAATGTAACAAAGTCTTGAAATGAAGACATGATGGAAAAGGAAAGGGTTTTTTTTTTTACTAATGAGACTCCAAGGGAGAGGTTTTGTCAATAATGAAGAGACATTTTCTTCCCCTAGCTTGTATGTCCTGGTAAGAACAGCAGCAACTGATGGCAAGGTGATCTCTGGGGAGTTTTGTAAGACTTGACAGCATCCATTTTACTTTCAGCTAGAGGAATGAAGGCCGATACCAGAAGTGGTAATGTAGGCTTGGAAGAAATACTCAGATCCTTACAGAAGATGGAGGATCCTGCACAGGGGAAGCAGGAGTGCACTGCCTTTTATTTCTCTTCTTCAATGAAGATACGCGTTGAAGACTGGCAGTGCTTTGACCAGGTGAAGTAGCCTACCTACCCTTTCTCTTCTTTCTTGTATTCCTTGGACAGTCAGCAACTTCTTTAACTGTTGAGGCTGGCAGGGACCCTGCTTTAGCCCCTCCAGAGACCTGTTGAGATTTTTTGAGGAAGGGGGAAACAGATGGCAGTAAGAAACATTCTTGTTTGTTGGGTGCTGCACAGGGGAATCTGACTTAGTTCAAAATCATCGTTTTAAGATGGCTTCTGCCAACCAAGGGTATCAGGATGGAACACTGATACAGATCCCAGATGTTTCAAATTTAGTGGACCCAAGGTGGAGCCGATGGATCTACCTAGCTCATTATATGGAGCTCATCCTGCCTCCCTTGGTGCGTTTCAGGTTTGAAACCCATGGAAGTTTCATTTAACAGTATCAACATGCCAACCTAACAAAAAACCACCTCCTTTTAAGGAAAGGACTACTCCAAAACCCATTGTCCTCAGAAAAACTGTAACTGAAAGATTAAAATAAAAGAAAATGAGACACAACATCAAGAGAATGAAACATATCTGCATGGACAGTTTAGAACTCTGCTTTTTAGGAAATACTGCCAAAGCCACTTGCATATGCAAAGATCAGGAAGAGGGAATCCACTAAACAGAATGAAGAGTCTCACAGGCTTTCATTTACCTGGCTTTTTCACTCTCTAGGACCTTCAATGAAGCCTGAAATTCTGTGTTGTGATGCTCCACTTCTTCCCATCGACTCCTTTCCCCCTCCAAGGACTGCAGACACGCTTGCAGCTCCTTGTTCTGATGTTCTACCTCTTCCCATTGACTCTTCTTCTCCTCTAAGATCTTCTGGAGGTGCATAACCTCCAGTGCCTTCTGCCTTGACAGTTCCTGTGCCTCGCTCACCTCTTGCTGAGCTTTGCGGCCAGTCACTTGCTGGGACTCTTCAGAGGCTGCTAGCTGAGATGTCAACTCTTCCACCTCAAGTAAAACATAACAAAACAGTCAAAGACTACAACTTGTCACTGCCAGATATATCATATCCTGTGAGCAAAGGGAAAGAACAAGTTCAAATTTCACCCTATCATGAGAGTACCACATTCACAATCGATACAGCCGACTTCTTTAAAAATCTAAGTGGGTCACCATGTTCACCTGAAAATCCACCTTAACAAAGAAGGTTAGTAGTAACAGGCCAGCAGAAATCCATTCTGATTTCTGGCAAACAGGCAAAGAGGCAAAAGGCCCACCTGTCCAGGGCAGCAGCTGAGATTCAGCTGATCAGTACGTCTCCCTCAGACCAGCTGAGATGGAGACCACAGTGTGATGGCAGCCAGAGGGACTACCCATCAGCCTGCTGCTCTGCTATGGAAAGGCAAGAAAGGGAGAGACCCCCTGTTTGATGACTGGAGTAGCTATTGCTGTTTCAGTCACCTGTTTTTGTAGAGCATCCCTCTGCTGAAGTAGGACACCCATTTCCTCTCCGATGGTTTTGATTTCTTCCTTGTGCCTCTTCTCCGCTGCCTGGATCTTACTGTGAGTTTCCTGCAGCTCTGCTTGCAGCATTTCTGTCATGTTCTGTAAACACAAACGGAGAGCAAGATATTGGGACCTACCATCAGTTTTAAGCATTTCCCTCTTTCTGTCTCAAAATCACATTCATTCAGACACTTCTTTCTGCTTTTCTACCCAGCTCTGCTTCCAGTGTAACTCTTCCTTCCTGTTGCTGATCTCTGGAGCTTGCCAGGCTCTGTGCTTTCAGAGCCTGCAGTAGTCCCTGTCGCCTCAAGTCACAGGACAATGTTTTATGTCCTTGTTACTGCCCTTCACTTTGTTACTTGGCACTCTCAGCCTCTTTCAGCTTATGTCCAATTGTCAACAGCCTGTTCTTTCCATCTACCCTACTAGTCAGACTTACCTGCCCATTCTCTTGCTGCTCTTTCACCTCCTGCCTGAGCTGCTCTAGCTGCTGGCAGGTGTCTCTTAGCTCTCTCTGCGTTTGGACTAGTGTCTCTAATAAAGCTTTCTTCTCACGCTCCTCTTCTAGCAGGACCTGCACAGAAGCAAAGAGAAGATGAGTTTAAACTTCCCATACAAAATTTGTGTGGCAAGACTCAAAGACTGATGGGCTCATACATTCTCAAAGCACTACGCTGCTGGTCTCTTGGTCACTATCTTTCCCCTTGGAGACACAGCTTCCTAAGTGAGACTGGCAGTATAAACTGCCAATCCATGGCCCATGGTCCATCCACAGTCCATCTGGGATTGAATCTCCAACAAACTCTCAGTCATCTAACAGGGAAATATGTGGCATTTCTCAAATGTCTCACCTTACTGGTGAGGGCACCCCTCACTTTCTGCTGTGTCCTGCTGGTCTTTCAATAGCGACTTTTTCACACAGTTAGCAGTAGAGAAAATGCAAGGCTGCTGGAGTGCTGAAACTAGCAGCTCCTTCATAAAACCAATCCATTCTAAGTGGGGTTTGGTGAAATATTCACTTCCGTATTAAGGTATTCAGTAGACTTTGGTAAAGTACTGACCTTACAGGGACACACTGTCATCTCTGAGTACTGCCCTGTCACTTCAATACCTGCAGACACAGTTGGGGATACTGCTGTCCTTAGGCAGTCTTCACAAAGAGGAATTTGGGTAGGACACAAGGAGGACTCTCAGTGTATGACAGGGTTGCTTTGGCATAGAAGATCTGGGCACAAAATAGCTTACCAAGAAGTGACTTAAAACACAGCCCAGAAGACACCCTGTTTTACTGCTCAGCAATATTTCAGAAGTCTTTTACATTTTTTTTTTCTGTCAACAATCCTGCCATGTCCCCCTGTTCCCCCCAAACAAAAATTCCATCCTCATGGTGATTCGTTCCAACAAACTCACTTGGGTCTTAAATGTAGTTAAAAGCTATAAGCAATCAGTACACATCAAAAGAGGACCGTTAAGAGAACTGTGAAGACACTCTGAGGTAAGTCTTAAAAAAAAAAAAAAAAACAACAAAAAACGAACACAATAGCAGCATGAAAATCTCAACTGAAAGGTGACGTTTCTGCCTGGCTTCCTACGAAAGATCTCATTCCTAGTCCCAAAGATAGCCTTGCACACCTTTCACCTCACCAAATTCAGTGTAGAGAACATGCAGGACTGCTCCACACAGCCTGATATCCAGCCACCTCCCACAGCTCTAGCTTTGCAAAAAACCGCACGAATTTTCCTTTCACGGTCCTTACCTGTTGCTTGGCATCTTCAACTCTGATTAGTTCCTCTTCTTGTTGAGCTTGCATGGTAGCAACTCTCTCCTTCATATCAAACAGCTTCTTCTCGTGCTCCCCTTCTCTCTCTGCCTTCTCTTTTTCCCATTGCTCCCGCATCTCCTGCAGCTCTGAATTGCGCCCTTCCCGCTCCCTTGCCTGGTGAGGGGAGAAGAGATTTCAAGACAAAGTCCCAGCCAAACTCCTCAAAAAAAAAAAGTGAAGCTTCATCCCTCCCACAAACCTCCACCTGAACAGTGCACAGTAGTGACTTTGTGCCCCCCATAAATCATCCTACCGAGGAACTTAAAAGGAGGGTCAGCAGGTGGAAGAAAAGGTGGTGTCACCTTCCCCTCCTCTGATGGCTGCCTGCTTCCTAGCACCTCACGCCTCAGGATTTCTTTCTATTTTCAAAGCTCAGCCCCCTTCAAACCAATAGAAAGGTGAAGATGGACTGCACGATGAGAAACAGGCCAGTACCCTGATGCCCTACTCACAAGGGAAGCCAACAACTGAAGTACCAGGAACAAGGGGCCTGTTCCATATGCCTCAAGCCCAAAGATAATACTTCTGTCAACTGCAAAAAGACAGAAAGAAAGGAACAAAGTTCTTGTGACTGCAGCTGGCAGCAAACGTTAGGAGTCTACTTCATGGTAGACAGGAGTCTGGGAAGAGCCTACCCCTTTGCTGCCATGCTTTGGCTGGGGACCACCCAACCTTCTGTTGAACTCGTCTTATGCCCACAGTGACTTTGTGGCTGCATTTATTGTCCCAGCATAGTCTTGTGGGTCTTCAGGTGCCTTCAAGTATAAGCCACTGCAACATGTGGCCTATGACAGATGACTGCTGCCATTTCACATGCTCAGGCTATTATTCTTCTAAAGCTAGCCCACAAAGCTTGCTTGAAGAATTCAGAAGCATATTGTTTCCTACCAGGTCTTGCAGAAGCTTGTTTATTTCCACTCCATGATCAGTTTCCTGAAGTTTCAGGGTATTGTTATACTGCTGTTCTGTTTGCATGAGCTGTTGCTTCATGTTTTCCCGTTCCTGCTTCATGAGAGCTCTCTCAGCTTCCAGCTCATGTTCAAGGCACTTCACTTCCCCTACAAACATGACAAATGGCAAGATTCAGTCTACACAAACAATGGTTCTGACTTTACTGAGCTTAAGCCATTTGAATTTCAGTGTAGGAGGGATCTGCCTCCAGTTCCTTCACTCCTCAGAAGCACTGCAGACAGAACTATTTTTATACCATCTTCTCTAGGCAGGGGATCACCAGAAACAAAGCACATGAGGCTCTCACCTTGTATTACCTCCTTGGCCTGTGTAACTGCATGAAGTTGGATTTCAAGCTGACTCTTGGTGATCTCCAGCTGAGATAAGCGCTGCTGAGCCTCAAACAGGCTAGATTCCAGGGTCTCCTTTAGTGACCTGCAAGTTGTGAATACAAAGAGAAATTAGTTTCTTTCCAGTAAGAAGGCATTCGAGAGCCTTACCTCTGAGTACAGAAAATGGGTTGCATGGAAACTTGTATACAAAAAATACATTTCTACCATTTAAAATAGTGATGCAGGCCTCTCTGAGGGAATGTCCAGGCTTTCCTTATGACCTATCGCAACACAGAACACCCAGCCGAATTTGATCTCAATGACCAAATCTTAAATTGCTGTCGTCTGATCTATGACACATGAGTAGCCGTGCCCATGAAGTCTGTGTCAGCAAGCAAAAACCCAGCCTATCTCAGCTGCACTTTCTAGTTGCTCTTCAGGGGGAAAGAGTAAGAGTATGTCCCTGGCTGACTCATGACTTTTTAACGCTGTTCATAGTGTAGGTATAGGCAGGTAATTTTCCAGACTCCCTATATTTAGAAGGGACTGAAGAAATATATCAGATAGTGTAGTAAAATCTTATGCTTGTAGCAGCATGAGTAAGAAATCAGAACTAGATTTTATTGAACAAAAACTATCAGAAAGGAGAGACATCTATGCTTCAGTTTAAATTGTTGGAAGTTCAAGAGAAAAACTCACTACCTTTAAGTTACTAAGTAATTTGGGCTACTGCCACTTGTCACTCTTTAAAAGGGAAGTTGTAGTACCACAGATGCAAACTGTTACATGCACAGACTTCAGCCAACTGCTGCATATGGCACACAAGATTTTGGAACGAGGAGCTGCAGCTACCTCCCTAAGCTAACACAGCACCAGCTGAGCCAGGCTCCTACAATACATGGCACTGCCTCACTAGTACAGGGACGCAGTCAGGATAACACCCTTCAGGGTAAAGGGGCACCTGAGTGGTGCAACAATAAAACCCGCAAAGAAGGATTTCACTACTCTGATGGACGATGGAAGATATATCTTCAAGAACAAGCACATATTTCTGATTATGCCAATCTCTGGCAGTCTGAAGTAAATATGCTCCATTTTAAGGATAAATAAAGTCAATCTCTAAAACAGAACAGAAATGATAAGAGTATAAAACTGTGACAGCAAAAAAAAAGGCTCTTGACAACAACATCTGGCAAGAATAGTTGCCGATTTTTCGTTATCTGTTGCCAAAGGTTCTTCATAACCAATTTATCTTACTAAAAAAATAATGTATCCCTTCTCAAAAAAAAAAAAAAGGAGCTGAACATTTAGTAACAGCCCAATAACTAACCAAACATAATTCAGCTGGATCAAATAAGAGATGCTAGAGCTCAGGTGAAGCAGCAGCTCTGAAAAAACACACTAAGCTGAAGTGGTGTTTATCAGCCTTGCTAACAACATACTCTGGAGTGATGAAGTGTAAAAGTCAAGCAGTGTGACAAACAACCTCTAAAACATCATTCATACAGTTATGCAAGTTCAGGAGTCTTCCAAAAAACTCCTAAGAGGAGGAAAAACTTTTTTTTTTTTGGTGGGGAAAAGCAGAACTTGTCCCATTTGAGCACACCTGATACAGCAGAAGCACTGAATCTTATTCCTTCCCCGTGTAACTTCTCTGTGACATCTGTCTCCAAACAGCATGCGGTAAGGAGTACAGGACCCAGACATCAATGATGGGCAACAATCCTCAAAGACTGGCAAGAATTCCAAAGAGGTTTCCCTGCTGCTGGTCTAACCAACTCTAGGTCCTGCACCATACTTAACAAGAGTTAGCTTAAAAACAGAAGGCCCTCAACATTTTCAGCATGAGCCACTAGCTTCACCTTAAATGGCAGTGTCCTACTCACAATGTCTGTATGCAACAGCCTTGAATTCTGAAGATCCCATGTCAAACTACTCAATAAGGAAAAGGTCTATGTTCAAATGCACAGAACAAGAAACCAACACCAGAAAGAAACTTCAGGTATCAATAAATGTCTGCATGGTTTAATTATTACTCAGTTCGGAGCCAAGCTGACTTGCTGACTTTACACAGTAATGTACAAGGGGGCATAAACATACTCCCAAGGCTCAGGAGAGCTTTGCTAGCTTTAGCTGTCAGAAAAATAACATTAAAATCACGGTATACTTCCCCCCTTCCCTTCAGGATTCTTCCATTTTCTGTCCATGAAAGCTGAAAACATCTGAAAAGCACACAAGATGCAATCCTTGTGTAATGATTACTACCTTTATAATTACAAACATTAAATAATCTAGACCACTAGTCCCGCCTAGGGTCTCCTCCCTGCCTTTACCTGGCCTCTGCCAGCTGCTCTGAAAGGCCATGTCTGTCCCGCTCCATGGCTGCCAGTCGCACCTCTAGGGCAGCCTTCTCATGCACCAGCAATTCCTTCTCTTTGGTCACCTTGGCCAGTGCGTGCCCTTGGCGAGAGGACTCCTGGCGCAACTGCTCCAGACCACTGCTAGCTGACTCTTGCTGGTGGTAAACCTGGAAGCAGGACAAAATGCAGTTAGAGTCCTTTCTCCGGAGTTCTGTGCAGAGCCAGCCAGTGCTACTTCCAAATGAGCTGGAGGAGAAGAAGCTCCTCTACTGTGGGCTGTAAGTTTAAGAACATCTGCTGTGTACCGCACTAATACCCTGGGCTGTCAAAAGGCACTGGCACTGTTAACTTGAGAGTGATATGTAAGGCCATACTGAGTTGTCTGGAACCAGACAGTTCCTTCACAAAAAAAAACAAGTACCCCAGACACTACGGTTTCATGCAAAAATACTGTGTCTTCCAGAACTGCCTTGCAAAGTAAAACTGTACCAGAATCTACTCCAGTGTTGGAAATTTTCAGGTAAGGTTGAGCAAAAGCAACTTTTCTGCTCAGTGAAGAAAATGAAAATACACATGGCTTCTCCTTCTAGGAAAAAAAATGATCAAAATATCACCTGCTTCAGTGAGTAAAGTAGTTGGATGAAACAAGGTGATGCATGGCAGTGTCACTTAGCGATTTATGAAAGTCTGGCTGAGGGGCCAGAGAGATGGTAGACGGTTTGTACAGTAGTTCATGTCCGCAATACTGTTTACTTGTCTTATTAGAAGTTCTCTAATATACCTCTCTGGTATTCAAGCTTGAGGATTAACAGTGACTTTTTCCACTATTTTCTTCAGTATAACACCTTTGCTGTGTATTTGCCAAACATGCCGCGTACTCCTAAACTAAGACTATCTAACAGAGAACAGACCATCAGAAACAAACAATTCTCTCAGTGTTATTCCATAATACCCAATATTATATATTATGAAACTGACAGTTAAATGGTGACAAACTCCCTAGTCTCCTTCAGTGACATGACTCTCCCAAGCTCTTTTTTTAGGGTACTGAAATAAGTTAGTCCAGAGTGAAGTCTTGTGTGATCACCTATTTCTCATCTTCTTCCTCAAAGCCTAAAGAGGCTCTAACAGTTCATAGAATCATAAAATCATTTAGGTTGGAAAAGACCTGTAAGATCATCAAGTCCAACTGTAAACCTAACACGGCCCATTCCACCACTAAACCATGTCCCCAAGTGCTATGTCTACATGCCTTAAATAACTCCAGGGATGGTGACTCAACCACCTCCCTCGGCAGCCTGTTCCAGTGTTTGACCACGCTTTCAGTGAAGAAGTATTTCCAAATATCCAATCTAAACCTCCACTGGCACAACTTGAGGCCATTTCCTTTTGTCCCATCACTTGTTATTTGGGAAAAGAGACCAACCCCCACCTTACTACACCCTCCTTTCAGTTAGTTGTAGGGAGCGATAAGGTCTCTCCTGAACCTCCTTTTCTCCAGGCTAAACACCTCCAGCTCGCCCAGCCACCCCCCATCAGCCTTGTGCCTCAGACCCTTCCCCAGCCCCGCTGCCCATCCCTGTACACGCTCCAGCCCCTCCATGTCCCTCCTGGAGCAAGGGGCCCAATCCTGCACACAGGGTTCCAGATGCGGCCGCACCAGTGTGAGCACAGGGGGACGGTCACTACCCTAGCCCTGCTGGCCACCCTGTTTCAGATAAAGCCAGGATGCTGTTGGCTCCTTGGCCACCTGGGCACACCGCTGGCTCACACTGAGCTGGCTGTCAACCAGCACCCTCAGGACCTTCTCCTCCAGGAAGTTTTCAAGCCACAAAGTTGTATGTACATCTTAAAATACAACTTCAACAATTTCAGGATGTCATCCCCATTCTTAGCAACATGAGACAGCAAACATTGACTTGCAGCTTTGTCCTGCTCAGACAAATGGAGTTTTGAAAGCTGCAGACTTCACAACAAAAAGCATAAATAGAAACATGCAGCCCTGTTTTTTGCCTTAGAAAAAGCTATAGCTTGTTTCTTCTGCCACATTTTGAGAGCAGTAGCCCCACTCAGATTCATGGACAACACAATCATCTCTTTGCAACTTATCAAAAGCCAAAAAACAGGCCAACACAGACAGGTGGATTAGAAGAATCTGTGGAAGCAGAGAACAAATGCAGAGAATTGCAGAAAAGCTTTGCAAGCCATCAACATGTTTCCAAAAAGAAGTAAACAAAGCCTTCTGACCTGCAGTGCTCCCAAGGGTCGCCTTGACAAAAACACTGCAGAATCTAACAGATCCAGCTTCACTGAGCCAAGCAGCCAAATGCTCACCCAAAAGCACCAGGTTTTTGGTCTCACCTGACTGAGTTTCTCTTGGGTTTCTTCCTTCTCCTCTGCCAGTATTGTCAGCTGTACCTGCAGCCCCTCCTGTTGCTCCTCTGCTTTCTTCAGCAGCTGCTCCAGGCGGGCTTTCTCTGCGCAGAGCTCTTCATTTGTTCTCTTACACAAGTTCAGCTTCTCCTGGTCAGAGATCTTTGCTCTCTCCATCTCGCCCACTTTACCTGACAGAACTTCGTTCTCTTGCTCCAGCTACAATCACAGAAGCACAGAGGAAATAAAATACAGTAAGATTTACTCGGCAGGAGGTTTGGCTTGGACAGAAAACGGAGGAACATTTCCATATTCACTCGGTCATGCTGTCTGAAGGCAAGAAGTCTGAGAAGCAACAGCAGCAGCTGGAGACAAACACCTGGCAAGATCTTTGGCAACTCTGCTCACCTGCAGCACAAGTGTGTTCAGTTGCACTTTATCCAATGCAAGAGCTTCATTGATACTGCTCATGTTCCCTGTTGCGACACGTAGCTCAGCTATTTCAGCACTCAGCTTATTCTGAGCCCCTGTCAACTCTGCGACTGACTGCTCTGCCTGAAGAGACAGACGAACAACATGACAACAAAGGCAGGACAATCTCTGAACTCAGGCAGCAGCTCCACATCACCCATGTGCCTCTGACATGCTCCCAGTTCAGCACTCTCAGTAAGCACACAGGGACTAACTATCCCAGAGCCTGTGTGGTCTGATTACAATTTTTCAAGAAAGAGAACAACATTGTCCCTTTCTTCTACTGACAGAAACAGCATCTGTGGTGGTCTTCCTATCACAGCTGCCTCTCCCACAAGTGCTGCCCAGGAATAAGGTGACCATACCTTCTCCAGTGCCATGGTAAGCTCATGTTTCTCTTGCTTCAGCAGATCCCTCTGAAGGTGCAATTCCTCCAGTGTCTCTCTCGCAACTACCAACTCATTCTGTAATAAGGAATATTTCTCTTCAAGGACAGCCAAGTCCTTCATTCTATAAGAATGGGAAAAGACAAACAAATGTTAACGTAAAAACATTCTCATTTCCAAAACCTAGAGTACATACTATGTTCCAGATATGGCAGTTTGAACGATTTCTACCACTTTCTATTTACACCTAAAGAACACTGGCATTTCCTGACTAGAGATGCTTCACTCTCTCATTGATGTAGGTGAAACATTTGTCATGGAGGAAGTAAAACAAGCTTCCAGGAATCACAAAACACCTCCAGAAAGTTCAGGTACACTCAACTTAGCAGCTTTCTCCCTGTTAGTTTTCTCTCTCCTTTTTGATACACCGGATATAAGTCTTTCCAAAGTTCTTCTTCGGGTAAGACAGACTCTTTCAGACCAGATTAATACTCCCACAATTACTCCTGCCTTCAGCAGTGAAATGATGAAAGAGCCTGCATTCTATCTGGGGAGGAGACGTATGACTTTCCAATCCAACAGTCATAGGATCACAGGATGATTCAGGCTGGCAGGGACCACAGGAGCCCTGTAGCCCAATCTTCAGCTCAAAGCAGCTGGGGTCAGCTATGGGAGCAGTCCAAGTTGCTCAAGGCTCTATCCAGTTGGGTCTTCCAAATTTTCAGGGATGGAATCTGCACAACGTCTCTGAGGAATCTGTTCTGCTGCATGACTGCCTTCATTGTTCAATTCTCTGTTCTGCTTAAATCTAGTCTGAACCTCTCCTGTTTCAGTTTATGCCTGTCATCAACTATTCTGGTCAGGTTTGGCATGACTTTTTTAGAGTCATAAAGGAAGTACAAGGAGGCAGCTATGCTGCATGTCAGGAGGTAGCCAGACCTGCCCACATGCTCCCTTCACCCTTCCATGCTACAAATGGCAAGCATGCAAAATTCCTCTTATATAGTGGGCCTCCCGAAGTCCAGCAATGCCCACCCTTGCCCAGAAAAAGCTTTAACGCTCACAGGAGCTCCTGGTCACTACGTGCTCTCTCCATCATCTGTTGCTGCTCTGCCATTTCCCCCTGGGCTGAATCTTCCTTCAACTGCAGTTCGGTGTTACTTTGTCGCAGACGCGAGGCTTCTCGCTCTGTCACTTCAAGCTGTTGCTGTAGGTCTTCCCTGGTCTTCTCGAGGTTTGCACAGTCACTGCAGAGACAAGGCTCAGTTACAAGAATGAAGAGGCTTGAACATAGATCCCATTTTCATCATTCCAAGATGGAGTTGTGGGGAATACAGTGACAAAGAACTTGCACCTCCCTTCACAAGGTAATTGAAGAGGGGAAGAGAAAGTAAGGCATGGTTTTGCCTTCATTCAGTGAGAAGCAGTGGCTAGGAAAGACCACCCAAAGAACAGAATGCAGAGTAGCAGCATGTCGAATTGCTCTGAATCTCCAAGAAAGCCTTAGGGTTCACAGCAGAGCATGAAAAGCAGTGACAGCAGGATGCTTAAGTGCCAAACACGTGGTAGGGAAGGTGAGTTCTTTGCCCATAACACCTCTGAACTCCCTAAACTGGAAGCAGATTGCCTCTAGAATGAAGGAGAAGAAGGAAACACTCACCTTCTGAGTGCTTCTACTAGAGAGTGGAGGTGCTGCTGGTGGCTGCTGGACATCTTGCATTCCTCCTCCAGCTGCTCAACCCTTTGCTGCAGCTTCCTGCACTTCTCTTCCCACTGTCTGTGCTGGTGCAGCAAGAAATTGATAGAATCCTGTCTGGCAGAAAGCTCTTCTTTTAGGGCCTGCAAGGAACGGGCAGGGAAAGAGCACAAACAAGCAATAAGGAGCAGGGAAGATGGCTCCACATAGCAGGGAGAAGACGCAGGCAGAGAGACATCTCACCTGAAGGCAAAAGCTGTGATGAGGGGGTGGAGATCAAGAAGAGAAAAGCAGTAGAACACGGAGCTGGTGAGACTGGCAAGGCAATATAGTATGAAGAATGGGAAGGCTAGAAAGAAACTAGCCAAACTGGCTAAGTAAATAGAAGGGTTTCAAGCTAAGTGAAGCATTAGCAGCTGAGCCTGTGGCCAGCAGTGAAGACAAGCAGAAATTCTCACCTGTGTTGCCCCTTGCCTCCTTGCCAGTGCTTCCTGAACCAATACAAAGGCATGCTCTGCATCAACGGACCTCAGAGAAGAGAGGATGTTGCTATACTCTGCATGTTGGGAACTCTCGGTGCAGATAATGTTGACTGTACTGTCACTGTCATCTAACACCACCTGAAAGCCCACATCAAGCTGTTACTCTTTACTCATTCTACTTTACTCATTTCTTCTTTCTCCCCCACTTCACCCTAGAGTCACTAAAAACTCAATTCTCTCATTTCTTCAGTCAACAAAGAAGTCTTGTCCCTGTGACCACAAGTACTCCAGGGATTTCTGAGTACCATTACTATAAACCAAGAAGCAGCAAGTGTGAAGCAGCTAGAGGCTGCCTGAACACTCGGTTTCTTCAAGATCTCAGGAATGATTTTGGTCTCCTTCAGCTTCTTAGAGCACCAAATCAATGCTCAAAATAGCAATAAAAGGAAACATTAATGCTGCCCAGGGAAGAAGGAAGCTGAGGAATACTGGGAAACAGCAATGAAAAAGCTAATGTTTGTAATTACTCTGAGCAGCAGCACAAGAGGATAAAAATGACTACATAAGGGGAAAGAACTAACTCTGTGAGAGGCTGTGTAAAAGACCTGATGATTAAACGTTCCTCCATAGAGCAGAATTTAGGACTAAGTTAAAGTTACCCCTAAACAGATCAGTTGCAATTCTGGGGAGATAATGGTCAGTGAAGGTAGAGTGGAGCAGAGTTGGCAAGTGCATTGATTGAGTCAGTGGCCTTTTATTAAAAATCTGAAGAGCAACAGAGTCATTACTCAAGGAGGGTGGGGGAAGCATTCAAGGAACACTGGAGTACACGTGTCAAGCAGCCAACCTGGAAAGTATAGTCCAAGACAGGCCTCAGCAGGACAGTGAAGGCAAAGGTACTAAAATTTCTAGTGACTCACCTGAAGTCTCACAGGACAGCCAACTTGGAAGTTGTAACAGGTTTTATGTCAGAAAAGTGGTATAAAAATTAAACAGCCAGTAGCAGTTAACACAGATAGTAAAGAACATATATATCTATTCCCTGCGCTAGTCCATTGCCTTCCTCAAATACTGTGAAATCAAATTTACAGGGATGTGGTCTCAACTCTGTACTCACCTCAGTTATATCTTTTATCACCTTTTGGAGGGAAAGATTCTCCTCTTTGGCACTTTTAGTCAATGAAGCTTCATATTCTCTCTCTAACTGACTTGCTTCCTGAGAACAGAGTAAGGAAAGGGTGGTCAGGGAAGAGCTGCTCCCCTCTGCAGCATTCACATCCCCAGCAGTATTGTCACACTGATAAGCCTCAGCCCTAGTGATTCTACTGTATTCCTTCCCAGATCTACTCAATTTCTTCTTTGCTAAAACTGAGGAAGACCAACAGCTCATTTTTATAGACTGCTACAAAGCTGTCAATTCCAAGGAACTTTGATCCCCAGAGGCTTAAAGTCACAGGCAGAATAGCATTGATGCAATCTGCCTGAGGAAGACAACTGAACTGTCAGCAGCTCCCTGCCACTGTCTGCACCTGAACTGATCACACATGTGCCAAACACACAAGGAGTATTTTGGCAATATGCCTAATGTTCCCATACAATTTGCATCTTTACTGCTTCTTCTCCTGAGGAAGCCACATCCCTTTGTGCTAAGGCTGGAGAGCAAACACTGGGCTACCTCCCAGATAAAGGTAAAACATACTAGAATCTCCAAAGTGTCGTTAAGCATTTTCACGGCCTTCTCCTTCTCCTCGTTTTGCTTCTGAGACTGTACAAGCAGGGCTGAGAGCTCCATCACCCTGAGAAGACAAGGTCCACGTGCCATTCCAAAAGCATTGCACACCATCACCTGTTAAAGAGCTAAGCAGCTCCCAGAGGCATAGCAGAGAAAGTTCAACCCAGAAAATACAGCAAAGGCTGCGTTCATGCCTACAGATTAATATGCTTGATGCTGCAAATCGGCACTTCTTGCCCCAAAGGCCTTCTGCACTCAGTCTGCCCAGGAACTGTCAGTACAAAGGTGCTCCAGTGCTTATGCTTGCTGTGGGCAAATTCCTCACAACACCTTTAGCACAACCCCTTTAGCAAAAGGGCTCTACAAGACAGAAGTCTCCTCACACTGGTCTCAATTTCTCACCAAGAATTAGTTAAAACAAAAACATTGTAACATGCAATCTCTTTTCCAGTCTTGTCTTACTCAGAAGAGCTTCCATCAGTCAGACATTTTTTTCTGTCCTTTCTGTTGAAGGCAATAGTTTGACCAGGGACAGAAATAATAGGGCTATGCAGAATGGGTGTGTTTAAATGTGAACACAGCCCACCTATGGATCCAGGAAGCAGCCACAAAAGATAATGTGTGTAATAGCAAAGTTTAAAGCACCTTTACCTGTCTTGAAGCTCCTTCTTCTCCATGTCCTCCTTGACCTGTAAGCACATCACTTCTCCAGTCTTCTGGTTAATTTCCTGTCCTGCTTGCTGCTGTGCCTGATCCTTCAGGACAGGTCTACCCAGAGTGATGGACTCCCAGAGCTGTATGCTGGAGTTTAGACGGGAGCAGTTTACAAGGACAGATCCAGAAAGCCTCATCTGCTCTGCCTTCAGCTCCGACAAATCTCTGAAAAAGAATCAAGGAAGATACAACGTTCACACCACCATCTTTATCAGCTGATTCACTTCTGAGGCATGTAATAGCACAATAGTGAAAGCTGGCTGGAAAGATGACATCTTCATTGAGGACAAATCGTTCATCTGATGCTTTGGGATCAGGACACATCTTGACAGTTGAGCAGTGAGTCTACTGGACAGCTGAGGAATGAGTCTGTTCCTCATCAGAGATAAGAAGAAATGTATGACACAGCCAGAAAGCTTCAGGGACCTCTAATTACTCTTATCAATTGTTGTTCCTCCTCTATCTTATTAACGTACTCTAATTATCATTAACAGGTGTAAGGAATTTTACCAGGGTCCTCAGCTTTTATACCTAGGAGATCAGCCTTAAGCGACCTATTATTATCAACACTTCAACTGCTAAGAGGCCCATGACAGTATCTACATAATAAACATTTCAGGAAGGTGGTGTAAGAATAATCCTAAAATGC
The DNA here is from genome assembly GCF_023634155.1 of Falco peregrinus. NCBI lineage: Eukaryota > Metazoa > Chordata > Aves > Falconiformes > Falconidae > Falco > Falco peregrinus. The sequence continues at coordinate 37,707,596 of NC_073729.1, read as the reverse complement.
TGTAACAAAAAAGCACAAATAACACAAGAATGCAATAGTAGATCAGGCATACTCTACACATTAAGGAAGGCTTATAATCAAGTAAGGTAAATAGCTGACAGTAACCCAGAGTTTGAAATCACATGCTGGCATCAGAAGAATGTACCATTACTATTTTTGTTCATGTAGAAGGCAATCATGAGAAAGGAACCTCCCAGAGCCCAAGAATAAGAAAACACTGATAAAAAGAGGTATCAAACCAAGCAAAATAAATTGGATAAATGCAGTAACAGAGAAGAGAAGCTATTATTTCCCTCAACAATATTGGTACAGGATTAAGCAGATACAAACTGACCAGAATAAATATAAACTGGAAATGAGAAAGAAAAAAAAATATGTATTTACGAATGATCTTCCCATCAGAAGCAGTGGGAAAAGAAACTCAATGAGATTTCATCATTCTGTAAAAGAGACTGCTCTACATGCTGCATGCACAGCTTTGGTGAGTCCCTTCCAATGTGTCCATATATGCCTGTGTCTGTGTTAATATGCTCAGTCATCACCATAGCAAAGTCATCTCTTCAGGGCCTTTGCATTCCTTATAGTTCAAGCCCCTCAGTTTTATCTCAAAACCAGCATAAAACAAATTGATTCCAAAAATAGCCTAAAGCATGCTTAACGGCATTAGTTCAGACTACCACAGGAGAAACCGTATCTTTAGCCACAACTGATGTAACACTGAGACTTAAAAAGCAGGTGTGAAAGCAAGCTACATTTTTTTGCCAAGAGATCTAGCCTTAACTTCTACTCACCTGTCAGTGGCAGTCTTCATTTCCAGAAAATGACGGCGGAAGGTTACCACCTGACGCCACAGGCCAATGAGACGGTTATGTTCACCCCTTAAGTAGTTTTCATAAAGCTAAATGTGCAAAGTCAAAAAGAAATGCCAATTCAGCCTTCACTGTCACTATACAGTGACACTATGCTTTCAGATAGCAGAGAGTACAACCACCACCAGGTCTCCTTTAATAACAGTTCTGAGAGGGGCATCAAGGACTTAAGAGGCATCTTCAGCAGACCAGCCACCTGACTTCAAAGAAGGGAACATCCACACTCCTCCTGCAGGAGTGGGTATCTGCAAATGATGATGATTCATCACCTCACTTTGCAGAGGTTCTAACAGTCTTGGTGGAAGAAGACAAAAACAAGCCCCTCCAAGACCAGTGTCAGATTTGCTTACCACAGGCAAGGTAAGGGAGGCCTGTCCTGTTCGTCCATCAGCTACTCTGAATCTGAAAACACACAGATCTCTCTGGTCTCCTGGACTGTTCTAGATGGACATTTAAGAGCTACTAAAAGATGAGCAGTACACAGCAACAGCAAGCATTTGCCTTTAGGACTGAGCACAGCAGGTGGGCACCTTCCACCACCACAATCTGCTGGCACTCCTCCATCTCACACCCCTGCCTTCTGCTCTCAACACCAATACATCCTCAACAGACCCACAACTTTCACACAGCAAGTTCTCTACACCAGAAATAAAATGCATTCTCATTCCACTCTGGCATCACATCCGACATTCCCATAGCCTTGTCCTTACCTCACGGTCATTGCGCCATTCACTCTCCTTCAATTCCAGCTCCTCCCGGGCCCTCATCCAATCTGCCGTCAGTTTTCCAACATCTTCTCTGAGGGCTGAATTCACCTCATTTGCTTTGTTGAGGTGCTCCCGCAGGAGAGTGTTCACTTCTGCCAGATTCTCACACCTTGGAAAGGGAGAAACAGCAATGAGGTTGACTGAACAACTGCTATCCTGAAGCAGCATCCCCACAATTTTCCAACTCCCTCAACACTGACTTTGTTGTCAAACTGAGAGGCAGTAAAAGTGCTTTCTAGGATTAACTAAGATCTCTCTGTGATGGTGCACTCATTTGCTTCTCCTTGCTTTAAACCTTCAATTTCCATCAATTTCCATCTATGCTTTTGGTTTCCCCTCCCTCTTCAAATTTCATGATGCCCACAGTTAACCTCTTACATCCCCTTTGTGCTGTCTGATCACTGGATGCATCACCTTTTTCTAGCATTGCCCTGAGTCACTCACCTACTATTCTAACCCTAGAATAATTTAGGCTGCAAAGGGACCTGTGGAGGTCACCCAGAATAATCCCCCTTCTCAAAACAGAGCCATTCAGCACACAGCACTGTTGCTGCACCACAGAAAACGGACTGTGGACCCTTCTCCTTTCAAAGTGGCTTGCCCAACCGCTTCCCTTGGGGAGCCTAGGTAGCACTGACAGCTTTTCTCTCAGTTCCATAAGCATCAGGATACCAAGTTCGAGGGAATGCTTCTTCCTTGTACCTTTGCTGCTCCTCTTCCACCTGAAGCAGTGCTTTCTCCAGGCTGTGGTCTTCTGTGGCTTCCCACTTGCCTGGAAGGCATCCCTTAAGAAGAAATGAAATGTTTAGTCAGATTCCTGTGTTCACTGCTGTTAGCATCCATCACTTTCACCTCCACTTGTTGGGTATCTCAAGAGCTCGTGGCTTCTTCCAGGCATAACAGTGTCGTGACTATGAAGAGGAATGGAGGGGAAGGATGTTACTCAACACGAGTAGCTCTCAGTCTCCCACTGTCACACTTTCACAGCTAAGTATCCTCGGTTCGCAACTGTGAGGGCTAACTTTGACTTGAAGCCTGGGAATGCTCTCCTACTCTCTTACCCTTTGTTTCCTAGGTTTACTTTAGCTGTGAAGCAGAAAGAAAAGCAGAGAGCCAGCTCTGGATGCTGAATGCCAACATTCTTGCCTTCCAAAATGCTATGTTTGAACCAATTCTTTTTCAGAGACAGCCATATAATGTAACAGGCAGTACAGCCCTCTCCCAAGCATAGGACAAAATGTTACTCCAGCAATAAAGCACTCTTCTGCAAATCTAAGATCCTTCTTGATAGGGTTTTCTGAAGCGGCATTTCCATGACTACTGCTCTAAGAACAGCAAATGGATAAAACACTGCGAGGCAAACTTACAGCGCTTCTTTAAACCCTCAGGGTGCAGAATCTTCTCCTCTGTCACTGCTTTGGGGAGCTTTTTTTTTTGTCTGTGTTTACAAATTCTACGTACACTATCTTCAGTTAGCAACCTGCACACTCACCCCTCCTGCTTCCACTTGCTGTTCCAACTCTCGACACAAAGTCCGGTACTGCAGCACCTAGATGGTCACAGACAAGGAAGATGAGCAAATGCAGCTTGTAACAGACTCCGCTCCTCCTGCATTAGCTCTTCTCTTAAGTCTTTACAGCCTGCACACAGTACGTTTCACAGCGCTGCCAACACAGTCAACAAGTTGTTACGATACAGGGAAGCTTCACTTTGCCTAATATTAAAGAAACGGAGACAGGGTTTCTTTTACCGGTAGTCCTATCTGCTCAGCCTAAGACAGTGATGGCAAGCAGAATGATGAGACAGACTCAAAGACAGCCATGCCTGGCCTATGGCCACCACGTACCCCAAATCAGTATTGCCAGTGGGCTAAAAGCCCAGCGGGTTAAAAGCCCAGAGGGTCCCTGAAATCAGAGGAACGAGTTTTCCAAATTGCTTTTCAGAGTTAGTTCTGAGGCAGCCCCCGCTGCAGAACGCGGGTTTGCGCTCAGCAGCGGAGCGCAGGGGGCTGCCCGCAGCAGCACCGAGGCCGGCCCGCCGCCCGCCGGCCCTGCCCGCGCCGCCCCCCCGGGGCCCGCGCTGCCGGCCGCCTGGGCAGCTTCACTCGGGGGGGAAGGCCCGTGCCAGCGGCGGGGCCAGGCGGCTGCCTGGGCCTCCCCCGAGCTCCGGGCTCGGCCCCGTCCCAGCCGGGCGCGGGCTCCGCCGCGGGGTGCCCCCTCAGCGCGGCCGGCCCCGGGCAGCTGCCCCACCGGGCTGCTCACCTTCGCCTGCAGCTTCCGCACCAGCACCGCCTGCCGGTGCTGCGCCTCCCGCGAGCTCTGCAGCTGCCGCCGCAGGGAGGCCTCGCTCCCCGCCGCCTCCCCCGCTCCCGCCGCCATGACGGACTCGGCAGCCGCGCCCGCGCCCGCGCCCGCCACGCTTCGCCCCGCCCCGCCGGGGGCCGCTCCGCTGCCTGCCCTGGCGCACCGCGCTCAGGCGGGCCCGGGCCGCGGGTGCGCCTGCCCGCCGGGCGCCTGCGTGCCGTGAGCCCTGGGCCGTGCAGGCGCGCCGGGCCAGCCGGGGGCGGCGGTCTCCCATTGCCGCGGGGGTTCTGCTGGGCAGGAAGGGAAACTCCTGAATGGTCTGCGGTTCTGCACGGTGCTCGGTACCCGCAGAGCCTCCTCCCGCCCGGGGAGACGCACCGGTGCCGACGGAAATTTCTCTGAGGAGGACAGGGGTACTTCTCGGCTTCTCCAGAGAAGCCAGCCCAGCAAATGGCAGCAAAAGCAGCCACAGCTGCCGCAGCCCTCACAGTGCTTCGTGTGCAGGCATTTTCTTGCACACGGCTGGAAGTGTGGCAGCAGGGCAGTGGTGCAAGACAGCGGTGCAGCTGCCAGATCATCACTGTGAGGTGTGACTTTCTACAGGCCCAGTCTGTGTCTTGTTTTCCTCTCTTGACTACTAAGACTGCCTAGGTAATCCTCTCCGGTACTGTGGAAGCCTAAATGTAACTGAGATGGATTCAGCTCCATGTATTGTAACATAGCTGAAGCATCATTAGAAATCTAGGCAAAACCAAAAATATGCAGAACTGAGGGTAACATCTTGTGAAGCAGTGATTGCAAAAAAGGGTTTAGGGAATGAGTTCTAAAAACCTGTTTTATAGGAAGCAGCTGAAGTAGCTCCAGCTTATTGATCAGAATATGAAGAGAGCGGTTAATTTAAAGCTATACATTCCTTTCAAATGAGACAAAGATAGAAAGGAAATCAAATATCTGAAATATAATTTAATTTATTATATTTAAAAATTATAATTATAAAATAATATAACAAATTCAGTCTAAATACACAGCAGCGTTGGTGGGTGTCCCAGTGTTTTTTATTTTCTTGAACTAAAATGCTGCTCTGTAAGAGCCCAGAGCCTCTGCTTGTGTCTAAGCACTGAGGACTTGGTCTCCAAAGGGACTCATTGTCAGTCACAGCAAGCAGCTGGATGGCTCCAAAGGTGTGTGCTGTCTCGCACCTCTCCGGGCCTGCTGTGCCTCGGGTGTGGGCCGTGGGGGGGACACCTTGGAGCTCTCTGAGGCTCTTGCGCCCTTGGATCTATCCTGGAAGCAAAGAGTTCTCCAGCCTTGCTAGCAAAATGCTGCAGCCTCAGCTGGGCTGTCATCGTGGGGCTTGATTCCCAGCAGCCTGGCTTTGCTCTTGCCTGTAGTGTTTCAGGTGAACTTCTTGCATAAATGAGCTTCTTTCTCGTACCAGATCTTCACTGTTTTGAGACTACTCAGATCCAAAGACAACTCCCTTTCCACTGATTCCAAGTGACATCCAAAAATGTTGTTTCCTTTTCGGGCTGTGCCTGGCTTTCTGGACCTACCACATAGGCATCATGGCAGCAGACAGGTTCTTTTTAGTACTAGTGTTCTTGAGACAGGACATGCAGTGGATAGTATCCCAGTGCTCTTCTCCAGGCTTGTCCCATCCGTAGCTGACTACTGTTCAGAGGCATAGCCAAGTCTCTTGGTAACCGATGACACAATTCTTTCTTTGGACTTCCAATATTTTATGTATCATCATGACATTGTAGTACAGCCTTTTATTATTATACCACACTTTCCCATGTTAGTAGGAACTTTATGATGTTTGGTTTGCTCTGGCCCAAGACAAGAGCAATTTTTAATTATAGCATCTTGGAATTTTCTGTCATTCTTTCCTTTCAAAAAGCACAGAGCTGTTAAGTTCCTTCCTAAAATTATTCATGCTTTTAAAAATCAGTCCCCAAAAAGGTATGATGCAGAGGTCTAAGTTCTCACAGAAATAGAATGTTAATTAGTTTCAATTAGCAAAAGCAATGTGACAGAAAATGGCTTAATATATGGAGTTAACTCAATCCTGTAAGTACTTTCTGGAAATCAGTTCACCTGGGAAAGGACAATGAAATAAATTCCTGATAGATCACTAAAATAAAGATTTCCACGTGAAGCTCAAACTTCAAGTTTGCAGCAGTGAACAGATTCTGACTTTTGGCATCACGTATTCAGTGGAGCCTCCTTGGAGCCACGTTGGGGTGACCAACTGTAGATGGTATATTTTAGAGTGCACCCTGGGAGTTCTGGGCTCAGTGGGAAAGCCTGGCATTTTCTGCTCAGCTCAGCCCTTGCCCTTATTCCACAGCATCCTCTGACAGATCAAGCAGGTGATCTGAGCTTTCCGTGAGAAGGACCCCGCTGCTGCCTTGCTGCAGCACTGGGTGGGACTTCAGCTGAGCAGTAGTGCTGCATCCAAATGGCAAACATCTACAGGTAGCAATATGATCACAAGGTGTGTGCTTCAGGGAGCACATCAGGTGTTGCCGTGTGCCTGTGCCCAAGCATTAAAGAAAAGTATAGACAGCATCTGGTATGCTGGAAGGGGCCTATGCACTGTGGCTCCAGGGTCTACTTGTACATGGAACATGCAAATACGTTGACCTGGATAGGACCTTCTATCCTCAGGGAAAGGCAACTTTTCAACACTGTGAAATGTTCCTTCAGGCCCCCAGAGTGATCCCATCCTCTAGCCCACTCTGGATTGTCCAGAGGAGTCACTGAAATTGTCTGTTTGAGAAGGTGGCACAGCTCATACAGGCATAATCTTAGGATCTGGAGAGCAGGAGGCAATGCATTTCCAAGGAGCAGGGACAAGGGTAGCCTTCCATTTTCAAATCCTTACATACACTGTGTGAGGAGCTGCCTTCACAGAAGGGACCAGAAAGGACAAGTGGGCTGTATGAACCAAGCCACTCGAGTGGTACACACAAACTTAGCTGGTGGTGAGAAGTAACAGGCCTCGAACACCTCTTCCACTGTGTCCTATAGCTGATCTAAAGCCTGTACCAGAGTGAGGGTTTCCATCTACATAGTGAAGATACCAGTTGCGTTTGAGCTTAGCCAGCTGGAATGACTCCACAGTAGTGTAGGGCCGTAAGACACCTGAGGCTATGGGTCTTATTCAAGGCCAATGTTTCACTCTGGGGGCCACTGTACTATGTTCCAAGCACCTAGATGGAGAGCTGCTCCAGAGAGCCTCCTTTAAAGACAAATAACAGTTTGCACACCTTGCTTTGCTTGGTTTTGCTCTTTTTTTTCTTTTTTCTCTAGGCCACCCAGCCCATTAAGATATATTAACCTCAGACATGTAAATATCATTTGAACATATGATTGATTGTTAATCTGATTTACTAAGAGACAAGGCCCATTAACCACATTGTCTTACTTCCTGCTTTTTCATGTCCATCTCCTAAATCATTTGTAAATCTGTTTGCAAATCTCAGCCAAGTTTCATAGAGCAACAGAGCTCTTAAAGATAATTAAATTCTTACAAGTGTTGTGAAAACTGGAGCTGGATAGATTAACATTGGGAACTCAATATTTAGCTGCTTCTGTGGCCTACTGGCAAGCTAATCAATACCCCATAGCGCAGAACCAGACACAGCACACCACCTCCTGCCCAGCAGGAAGGTGGGCAATATGAGAAGGATAAAAGGATGGCATGGTGGGGAGGGCCATGGAGACAGCGTGGAGTGACGGCTGGGGGGTGGTTTCATCAGAAGTAAGTCAGCAAAAAGCTGGTTTATTTTGATAGGGAATATTGAAACTACAACTGACATCAGAGGAAGGGCCATTAGGTCAGAATCAGGAGAGTGGGTTTTTGGATCTACTTGATTTGTGACATCTGTGAAATCAGTAAATTCTTCTATCCTTCAGTTCCTCCATCAGAACAAGGTAAAGCATTCAGAGCTCCTCATGCAGAAAGGGCTGCAGGTTATTTATGAAAGTAGTTTGGTAGTCAGGGTGGGAAATGCTACAGCACGCACAAATTGAGCTAAAAAGTTTTGTATCTTTTCCTTTTCTTCTTGCCCTCAGAAATGAGGGAGGAGGACTGGGCTTATTGTCAGTGCAAGATGAGAGAAGGGTCCCATTAATCCCTGTTCAATCCAACCCAGTGCCTCATTTCCCAAAGGCTCATTTTGAACAACAGTTCATTTTTTGCAGCTTATGAAAGACAATGTTTGCTCCACACTCTCTTTTTACGGCTGAAAGCTGCAGGATAGCCTTGACATGTAAGTAACAGGGGTTTCTAACTACCAGCCTTCTTGTGGCTGTGCAGTAGGTGGCTCTTGAAAATTTTGCATCTAATTTTAAAACAAAGGCTGTCGTTGAACAGTCTCTGGAGGAAAGACAGGGGTTTCAGGGTGCCCCCAGCTCCCCAGGTGGCTCTGGCCAGGGGAGGCTGGCTGCCTGCAGGGTGCACTGCTGCCCTGCGCTGTGCCACCCCCGCCCCCCCCGCAGGGCATCCCCACCGCCAGAAGCTTCTTCTCCAACTGGGCTTACATGGATTTTTTAAAGCATAGCAATAAATACGCCAAAATACACTGACTGTGGGCACGGCCATGTTGTGTTTGTGAAAAATTAAACTTCATCCTTGTTAAGCGCCTGCGTTACCAGCTCAGCCCTTCAGTCACTGGAGGACAAAGTGAAGCCACTGTTACAGTTCTCTGGAAAAAGAGCTAAATGAATTACACTTAGCTGTTTTAATGTGTCCAGTGGACTGTATGACAGGTCTCAGTTGTTGATCTTGCAGCTTGTCCCGTTTAAACATGAAGTTCATCGAAGGCTAAGGTAGAGGTCGTATTGCCACTTGAAAAGGCATCTTCTGGAGTTTTGAGCCTGTGGAGCTGTTTCACATGAGGCAGAGTATGACTCATGCTAATGAAAAGGGTAAAGAAGATTTTTTTAAAGAAATATATCGCAGTTAAATTAGTTTAGACAGCATGACATCAGAGAGTAATTAAATAGGTTTGTTGGAATTCCGTTTCCAATTCCTGAGTTCAGGTTTGTAAAAGATTTCTGAGCACCTGCAGGTCTCTGTGTGTGAAATATTTTCACTGGAAAGGATTCAAAACTTTAAAAAAACCTTTTAACACAGAGGCAGCATTACGCCATTCTTCCTTCTTGGAAAAAAAACCCCTTGGATTTAAACAGGACTCCTTCAAGTTTTCAGTCAGTTTTACAGAAGAAAACGAGGTGGTAAACTTTCTCTTTTCAAGAACAAGTTCTTTACAGCTGCTAACTGAAGTCAGGGGAGATCATATCTGAGTACATGAGCATTTCCACTATGGGACTGGATACAAGTACTGAACAACGAGATTTGCAATGTTTTAATCTCAAACAAAAAACAATTTTTCTGACTTTCGTTTTTAATTTCTTTCATGTTTTCTTCTGCCAAACTGGAGGAACCTTTTCTGATTTTTTCTTTAGTGGCATTCAGAGGAAGACCAGAGGATGAAAATCCTGCATTTTCTCACTTTACTGCTTTGGCATTTGACTTGGCTGTCTCTGGATCTAGTTCCTGGAGCGCTGAGTAATTCTGAAGCAGGCCAGAGTAATCCAGGATCTAAACTAGGTTTTTTAAAAGCAGAAGGAAAAGAGAGGAATCCCTCAGCACGGGCAGGTACACTGAGGACTGCAAGCCATGGATATAGTACTGGGACCTCAAAGGCTAGGACTAAAAGCAGTGCTGGTCAGGCTGGAGCTCTGCTGCCCAAGAACGATGAATCAAAGAAGGTTCTCTCAAGAACAGCAGCCACGGAGGGCAAGGTAGGACATCTCCCCAGCAGACCTTCTGGAGTAAGGACAGTGACTCCAAAGGTTCAAAATCTTAGCAGCAAGGTGGCTTTGAAAAAAACTGGCACAAGCAGTACTGACACTGATTCTTTCAAAACCAAAAAGACTAAAGAGCCTGTAACCCCGAGGGAAACTAAGGAAACTTTCAGACATCCCCCTATAACGCCACATGAATACATGCTCTCTTTGTACAGGACTCTCTCAGATGCAGAAAGAAAAGGTGTTAATGGAAGTGTAAAACTGGAGGCTGGGCTTGCCAATACAATAACCAGCTTTATAGACAAAGGACAAGGTAAGAAAGCAGCTCGTGTGTGTGGGTGTGGGTGTGTGGGTGTGGGTGTGTGTGGACAGAGAGAGATGTCTGAGTGTCTTTATACATGTAGAGAGTATGAGAAAATAATAATACTTTGTTAAAGTCAAATAGCTCTTTTTAATGTAAATTAAATCATATGACACTGCTGCAGATTTTGTCCTCCTGCCTTATCTTGGAAAATTCATTTACAGGCAGAACAAGATGGTTGTGTGGCAGCCAAACAAAACATTTAGGAAATATTTTAGATGCATATTGTTGAAAATCAATCAGTCTTTGCATGCTTAGGTATTTAAAAACCTTTTAAATGTCTTATTTTCTTTCTGTAACTAGCTCCTGGAAACTGCTAACATTAGCTTTTATTGTACAGTGTATCTAAAAAACACATGATATGCTAAGAACAGGGCTATTCCATGAAAAAAACCACAAGTTTCAGTATCAAAGGGTCAGCCTGGTTTGTTCAGGGTAGAATCATGAGGAACTACACTGTGGACCCAGGAGTCATCATACCATAGGGTGGGTGTATCTGTACTAGCTCAAAGCTCATGCTTTCGGGTACTTCCAACCTTCTGTCCACACAGAAGCCCACAGCTAAGCACAGACTAACAAGAGCAGTAACTTCTGGGACTCCAGAACTTGCAGCTCAACATCCTGGTTCCAAAGTTTTTTGAAAATTTGGAATAGAGTCTGCTTTCATACAAGAAGTAACCAGGCTTCCAAAGAATGATGTTCACCTTACCACTCCGGTTGGAGAGCCCCATGTTGCTGCCAGTGACGTTACTAACAGTTTTGTCATGTACTTAAGGAAGCAACACGTGTGACAGCTGATAAAGTAATCGTGATGGAAGACTCAGCCAGGACTGGATTTGTTTGCCATTTAATTCTGAATAGCTTGGCTTCTGGGAAGAGATGATATGCTGCTCACAAGTGCTGCATTCAGGTTCTCAGCTTACCACTGGCAGGCATTGTTAATGTGATGTCACTAAAATGTTGGCTCAACCATATTCCTTGTTAGTGCTGCTCATGAGCTTAACCAAGAAAATGTAACGTCAGGTTAAAGGGAGGTATGTTTTTCTGCCCAATTTGAAAAAGTTGTGAATCATGTGGAGTTAAGTTAATAAGGCAATTATCCTTGTGTCTGGCAGTTCCTGGGGGATGTTGGTTTTAAAGGACTAATTCACTATTGTATTGTCTAAGGGTAAATTTGCTCATGTTTGGAACCAGCATGAGGCCTGGGCACCACTGAAGCTCTGTTTCAATGATTTAACTACAATATAAGTGGTGAATAGGCCCTGTGAGTGCTCAGCACTGAAAAAGAACTATTTTTCAATTGGTTAATTGTGACTTTGAAGTTAGAAAATGCCCGCCAGCCAAAGAAATGAGATTTCTACAAGGCAAACTCAGAAACTCTTTTCCCTGTTGAGTCACTGAGTTTTTCTGGGTCCCTGCACAGAGCTGATCCCTTTGACAAAAATTGCTCTTTCTGTTTGGTGGGTTAATTAAGGAATCTTCTAGGCTTATGAGAAAACTTCAGGAAAACCATTAAGAACTGAATAACTGATACTAATCTGTGCTTGATATACATTTAAAAATGTGTGTGCTTTTTTTAGATGAGAGAGCGGCAACTATAAGAAAACAGAAATATATTTTTGACATCAGTGCATTAGAAAAAGATGGTTTGCTGGGAGCAGAGCTTCGAATATTGAGGAAAAAACCTTCTGATACGTGGAAGTCTCATTCTTCTGGAAAAACTTCCCAAGTGAAATTATTTAGTTGCTCTACAAACAGACAAGCAGCAACACTCCTGGACTCTCGTACTGTCAGTATCACAGATACACCAAAGTGGGAAGTGTTTGACATCTGGAAACTTTTCAGGAACTTTAAAAACTTGGTTAACTTGTGTTTTGAACTGGAAACTTTTGACAGGGGGAGAGCTGTTGATCTCAGGAGTGTGGGATTTAATAGAACAGGAAGACAGGTCAATGAAAAGGCTCTCTTCTTGGTATTTGGGAGGACAAAAAAAAGAGACTTATTCTTCAATGAAATCAAAGCTAGGTCTGGCCAAGATGACAAAACTGTTTATGAGTACTTATTCAATCAGAGGCGGAAGAGAAGAGCTCCTCTAGCAACACGGCAAGGGAAGAGGCCCACTAAGAATCTGAAGGCGAGGTGTAGCAGAAAAGCCCTCCATGTGAATTTTAAGGATATGGGCTGGGATGACTGGATAATAGCCCCTCTAGAGTATGAAGCATATCACTGCGAAGGGCTTTGTGAATTCCCCCTACGATCCCATCTGGAGCCCACCAATCACGCAGTTATCCAAACATTAATGAACTCAATGGACCCAGAATCGACACCCCCAACTTGCTGTGTCCCAACCAGGCTGAGTCCTATTAGCATTCTTTTCATTGACTCTGCAAACAACGTGGTCTACAAGCAGTATGAGGACATGGTGGTGGAGTCATGTGGTTGTAGGTAGCAGAACAGTTGCTCACGTGAATATGTTATGAAAGGCAATATGACATATTGAACATAACCTGTCCTCAAACAAGGTTAACTATATTTCTTACCTCCAGGGTAAGTGTGTTTACAAGGATGTAGCAATAAATCCAGAGCTCCTATAGGTATCTCCACCATGGTCATATTTCAGTATAGCATTTGGGTGCTGTCATGCAGCCTGATATAAGGCCTTGTGCTGGCGACATGAGACTGCCTGTAACTGAGGTCCATGATAGACAAGATTATACCTCCACACCTCTAGATTGTCTTCTTTTAGCCTCACGGCAGTGGGTAAAGGTGCTGTCGGTGAGCTGTGGATATGACCTGTTTGATCCTTCGAACAATGTTCTTAAGACTGAATTTATGTCTGAGTCCCCTGTGCTTTGACCATTAAGAAATGTAAGGAAAGAATCCTGATGTCTGGAAGAGAACATTGCGTTCTGCTGTGTTCCCATCTTGGTGTAAATAGTTACACTGATATGATTTCTTTCTGATTAGCTCTTGAAACTATGCATATATAAAAAAGGAGTCATTAAATATAATATGTTGATTTAGTTTTAAGTTTTATGTGGAGATAGGTGATACAGGAGGTATTTGCTTCCATGTATGTTTTCCTCCAAGCTACATATCTTTCTTAAGTATCCACCTTTCCATTATTATGTAGCAAGATATATTACTCTGTATAAGGTCCAAGTTGTTCTCAAATGCTCATAGTAAAAGTGTTCAGTTATGGCATAAGATGTAATAAATTATTGACACAGTTCTACATTGTGTCTAGTTGTCCAACTCTGCATAATTATAATGCTATTAGAAATTGTTTTTAATGTTTTTGTCTAATAAATACAAGCGAAAGGGACTTTTCAGTGCAGCAGAATGCCAGTGGTATGCAAAACACGTCCATGTATTTTGCTTGCCTCTAACTCTACTGCCACAGAGAGAAACTGGAAAGACTGGAAGAAAGATCTGAAAGTATGGCATGGTTTGATCTGGTGGGGAATGACACTATCACTTGATGTATCTAGGGCAAGAATGAGTTATGCAGATGACTGCAAAAGAGCTCTGGTATCCTTTCATTCCACCCTCCAAGGGCTGTGTGTTTGCATATCCCCTTCATCTGTTCCAGACATGGATCATAAATTTATTGTAGGATTATTCTGTGTATATTTCCACCTACAAAACTAGGTACCAGATGTTCAACTGTAGACGAATCAGAAAGGCCATAAGAACCACCAGAAATTGAAGTAGTTTATCAGTAGTATAAAATATTAATATTAAGGTTTGATATTGTTTCCTCACAGTTTAAACCATCAAGTCCCATGTTTTCCTGGATCTGAACTCTCCTCTGCACAGCATCACTGGTGTGGGTAGTGGCAAGGAGCTGAATATGGTCCCTGAGGTCCTCCTGGTCAGTACCCCAGACTGGATGTGCTCTAGCTCACAATAGTGGCAAACCATCCTAAATTCATGGTCAACAGCCATAGATAAACAGTGACAAAAGCTCTTCCCTTCCTCCTGCACTCTTTAGGTGGCTGACCCTTTAACCAGCTTAAATACCTGGTTAAGCAGCTTTGCTGCCAGACACTTGGGGATCCCCTGTGCAGGCAGAGTTGTCATGTACCACAACCTACAGCATGGTGGTACAGAAAAAGCACTGCAGGGAGCTTTTGTATGTGTCATCTCTTTGCAATAGCTTAGCACCATGATGTCTCCCTGCAGGAACTGGTATTGCTTGGTGCATGTGGTAACACAAAATGAGGTGGGTCAGAATGCTGTACTTGACAGGAGGGCAAATCACTAACTAGTGTGTGGAGTGACAAGTACTTGAAGCTGCTTCTTAACATGTGCATGACAAATTCTGGCATCTTATGGATCTATTTTGTGGGTCAGGGCTGTCCCCAGAGCTCCTCTGTCTCCCTTCTGGACTCTCAGTGTGTGCACTTCCCAGGTCCTGCTCTTCCTCGTCCTAATGGAGTCTTAGGCCAAGACCAACGGGTTACTGTCCCCTGCACTAACTGCTTATCACCAGCCAGTCTCATACGACTTTCAAAACAAGGAATTTTTAATTCTAAGCTTTAATACAAGCTTATTTAGATATGATTTACCAATGCTACAGTAGGAGAGAAAACATTCTCCTGCCAATTTCACAGCCAAGACGGCATCTCAGGCTTTTTTTTGCCCATTCCGTTAAAAGAGTTCTTTTCTTGCTCCTGGCTGTTTTCTAGGTAACGGGCTTGCAGCTTTTAAGGATCCTTCTCTAGCACCAACCACAGCTACCTTCTGGAGAGGGTGGCTAGATGACCATGACAAAGGGTTGTCTGCTTTCCTCCTTGCATGAAAGCGTGCCATGCATATGCCTGTTTGCACGTTCCCAGCAAAGTCTCTGTTCTCATGTATGACAGACACAGCTGTGCCATGCCATTTATTAACCACACGGGTACAGCCCTCAATGGCTCAGTGTGATCAGTTTAAAATAGAAAATACTGCCTATTTAAATTCACTTGAAGCAAATCTAAGTTATTTTAACAGACGAGTTAACTCCTGGGATTATAAATGCCTGCAAGGGCAGTTTGCTTCAGTTCCAGCTGGATTCATGAGATGCTGCAACAGCTTTGGAGGAAGGTAACACTGGTGTTATTACATGCAATGCATGATAGTTTGGAAATCTGAGGAGGAAAATTGCTATACACTTCACACTGGAGAGCTGTTGATCAGCCTGAGGATCCTGGTGAGGCTGGTCACAATAAAAAGTTTTAAAAACACCTAAATTGAGTATATATCAGCATCTAAATGGAAAAAAATAGCTAAGATGTTACAATTACCGCAAAGCAAACAGTATGAACTGAGAAAAAGTAAAAGAAATACTGACAAACTAGAGTGTTAAAAAACACCCTTTAGTAATGGTTCAAAAACCAAAATTCTGCTAGGTAGTAGTTATACCTTGAAGGAAAAAGAAAAAAAACAACCACTTGTAGACCTTTATTATCAGTTTAAACAAATTTGAAACTACAGACACTAAAATGCTAGAATTATAACAGATTATTACCACATCAAAATTGCCAGATGCTGGGTTTGGTCCAGCTCAAAGTGATAGGTTTATAGTGGTGAGCATAGTAGATGGCAGGATTAGGGTTTTTTTCACTTTTAACTCTCAAATTGAATACACTTTTTTTAATAACACTGGTTATAAAACAGTGCTGCGATGTCTACAGTATCCTTTTGCATTTATGTTACTGAAAGTGGTAACTCTGGGAATTCCAGTTCAATGCTGTTTGATCCTGGAGTGCTCTACTGACTTTCACCATGGTGTAAATGCATACCAGCCTATAGGTGCTTTTTGGTGCATTGTTTGAGCCACTGGGATCATCTGATACAGACTTCTGTCTCTGTAATTAATACAAGATATTTCCTGAATGCTTATGTTCACTTAAATCTACAGTGTTGAAGGGAGCAATCTCTTTCCCTGCTCTTCTCAAAACAGTTTCTGTTATTTTTAATTCACCTAAAATTTTCATAGCAACAAAAAGATACTGCCACAGTGAGCTGCCATTTTTTTTCTGAATGCCTCATATCCATTCAATTTCTACTCACAAACCACTGCAAATCTTGTCAAGACTCTACATGGAAATCTGCAGTTTCAGTTATCTCACATGAGAACAGAAACACTTACTGAAACTTCCCAAGATATGTGAATGTTTGCCATTACAAACATTCATTTTCACTGATAAGCACAAAAGCACAACTCAGGTGGACTTCACTCAACTCTCATTCCTATCGGAAAACAGGGGTTTAGGGATAGGGCACAGTCTGGGGCTTACACACAGCGAAGAAACTGGGAAGAAACAGAGGACCTTGAAACTGCAGAAGTTTGGCACTACTTTCTCTAGCCTGGTCATTATATAATGTGCAAAGATAGACACCCTAAATTATTGTTACGGCTTTATTCCCATGGGTGCATTGGTGTTAGCAACTGGATGGTAGAAACGCACAGAAACCTGAGCTGTAAAGCAATACAGGTTAAAAGTTCAGCTTTCCACCTTTATGATGGCAGGTTTCACTCTCTCACTGAGAATGCCTCATTTGTATTTACTTTTTAGGGTCATTATCTGTCCCATGAGAGTCTTTGTGAAGGTCCAAATTTCAAATAAACAGTACACTATAAGACAGGTATGTGTGGATAATTTTTGTTGTATTTGGCTAAAATATGGGTACTAAGCTCAATAGGTAAACATAAAAGTATGCCATTTAAAACAATGCATTCCCATTAGTGTTTGAATATGTGCCTAAACTCCATGTACACTTTTACATGGTTATGTCATTTCCTGTGTAAAATGTGCTTGTTTATACAGCAGCCGTATGAAAGATGCAGTAACCCACTATGTGGGCTATTTGAAGCTTTCTTTAAGAAACATAAAAAACCCTTGACCCTTGTATAATAAAAGGTGTTAAAAGATACTGCTTTTATAACATCTTAGCCAAGACTAATAAGAATGTACAAAGCAAACAATTTTTTTTTACTCCATAGTCCTGGTCAATCATGTGTTATTTTATGAATTTACTGTTGCTGTTGGATAGTAAAATGAAATTTAAAAATAAAATTGCATGAGGTTTCATTGCTTCTCAACAAATTTAATAAACAAGGAAATCTTAACATTTTTTGAGAAACAGTAAGTACAGTGCAGTAAATACACTTTGCTGAGTGCTCAAATAGCCCATTTATTCTGTCAGTCCAGGTTCACTGATGTCCCTATTTTGCTGTTGTTGTTTGGTGGGGTTTTTTTTCAGAACTAGTTTCAACTTTCTGCAATGATCTGGCTAGCTGAAGTAATGCAAATGGATTCAGTTTTCCCTGATGTCATTTTGAAGGGCACAGCTGTCAAGAAAAAATGACTCGGTTCATAATAATAGTGATTAATTGGCTGACCCTCAGCTAGGGGACAGAAAATGCTCTTTTCACTGATTTTTCTCTTAAGAGCTTCCTTGCTATTGTATTTTGTGCCAGGCTTTGCCATCCAGGAATCCTGGCTGAGCAGACTCTGCCCATTGTACTGCCAGAGAAATGCTATTAAAATGAGGGTACTGCTTCTGCACATGCAGTTACTGTCTGCCTGTTTTTTAAAAGTAGCCATTTATCATGGCATAAAGTCAGAAAGAAGCCTTTTATTGATAAAACCAGACACATTTCATTTTGCTTATGCAAATGGCTTCAAAACATTAATCTTTCCCCAGCAATGTTGAAAGAGAAATACAACTCGAGTCCTCCACGGGCTTAGAGAAGGGGCTGTATATCTTCACGGGAGCTCTCTTTTCTGCAAAGGTGCAGTAAGACTCATAAACTTTAGATGGCAAAGTCGTCATTAACTCATAGGGTTAGTGATCAGATTACAGGAACCCAGCTAGAGGATAAAAGGCTAATGGCAGCATGGGGAGAAGCACATGCCACAGGAGGAGGTGCTCTAAAGAAACACTCAAGAGAATGTGGCTTGGGAGAAAGGACTGGGGGAGCAGCGGTTTTCGGGTGGAGCCAGATAGGCAGTCCCAGAGCAGTGGAAGACAGCAGGGGCTGAGGACTGGGTGAAAGATTGAATAATAAGATGGACTGAATGCAGGAGCAACTGTGGAGTGAATATACACCCAAATGGACCAAGAGATGGGTTGGGTGGCAGTGCTGCTGGTGCAAATGGACGTGTGTACATGCCTACAAGGAAAAAACCCTTTTTCTGAGCGCTTGGTATGAGTAATTCTTCTTTCCCTGTACTTGCCTGTCCTTTTCATGCTAGTGGTTTTCAGGGCTTTACTCAGACCTCTGGCCCAGAAGCTGCTGAAGGCTTAGTAGCATTGAACGGCCAGAAACAGTGGTAGCTTTAGCACAATACTGACTGTGGCCATGTGTGCTGCTGCGGAAAGTCCAAAGCAGAGCTGAGAAAACGAGTCTGGATAATAAGACACTTTCATTTACAAGATTTTCAGATGGATCACAAATTTCACTTCTGGGCCACAGACAGACAAACAGTCTGTCTTCTCCAAGCTGTTGTGAAGCCTGAGGTTAAAATCATGCAGTTCTGGACAGCTACTCTGAGTGCTTTTTGCAACAGCCCTTGGCTCCAGCAAGCTAATTCAGAGTATTAAAGTGGCTTCCCAGACCATCAGAGGGAAAATCCAGGCCCGGGGAGAACATTCTGAAGCATCTGTGTGCTGAGCGTGGAGCTGAGGAGCAACACCAGGCACAGTGCCCCAGAAGAGCTCCTCTCTGGGGACAGGTACCTGCAGATTAGGTCCCTGTGTCCTTTTGGGATTCAGTGGCAGGCATGTGAGGGTTTTACTGTCTAGGGGAAAAAAAACAACAGTGGAGAGGCTCCTGTTAAACATAATAGTCACTGGTTTTGATTTTTTACTTGCCCAGGGTGTGAAGGGCTTGGGCCCAGGTCCTTCTCCCTGCTGCACTTCTACCTGGCTGGAGACACCAGAACTCTTCATGTCTCCAACTGCGCAGCTACCTTTGGACCGTTCCTTGATAGTTACCTTCCTGCCCGTGCCCTACAATATGAAGCCAAACAGCTTGCAAAGGAGGGCTGAAACAGACATCTCCACAGCACACCTTGCAGGGAGTGTGCCCTTTGGAGAACAGGTGATCCAACTTAGATTTCTGATATAAATCACAGAGAGTAAGGACTTGTCTAAATGCTTCCACATTCAACTGATTCCTTTTACTGCTGGGTCCTTAGATAAACAGCTGTATTACAGACAGCCTGATATTTTAGGTACGTTCTGAGAACAGCTGCTGGATGAGTCCTACAGGCAAGAAATACCAACTGTGAGGAGGGAGAGAGGAGAGAAAGAAAGGACTTGAGCAATTGGCAGCATCATCACTGATATTCAGGCTCTGGGCATGCATCCAAACAGCTACTCTCACACATGAATGTGTTTGCAAGAAGGTGTCACTGACACCAGTGATGATACATGTCACAGTATTTTTACAGTTCTTTGAGTTATAGCCTGGTGCCCAGGCTCAGTCAAGGCTGAGATGTTTGAACACCTGGTGTCTACAGTCCACGGATCTTCACTTCATAGCATCTACACTGAAATTTAAACCCACTTAGTAAGGGTCAGCGATAGAAGAAAAATCTCAGATCTACGCAGAAATATTACAGAAATGGGACAAGTTTATTGATAACTTCATTTTTTTTCCTATGGAATAATGTTGCATGAACAATACTTGCTCAATAAGTTCCAGAAAATATAAGCTGGAATCCTTCTGAGGCATACAGACTTTAAAAACAGATGGATTCTTTGGAGTTCTAAGAAAAATGTCTTGCTATTTACCTCAAAATATAAACACAGTGGAGCTATCTGTCTCCTAAAACATTATAATGTTTTTGGTAAAAGAAAAAGCCTTAAGAAATAATTCATTTCTTGCAACAGTAATGAAATATTCCCCATGCCAGTAAGATAAGAAAGTGATGAGGAGCATGTGCTGGCATTGTCAGAGTTCTGAACATTTAACCTGCACCAATAAGCGTACTGATTTTTAATAAATTTTGGAATTCTGGGGAAATTCCAGAGGTTTGGGAGACTCGGGAGAAAAGGAGTTTAATTCAGTACTATAAAGGGTCACTGTGCTGACCTGGCAATTATAAGCAAATTATGGGACTGTTGATACTGGCTGAATCTTATAATGTGATTGAAGGATGGTAGTTTAATTCATAGGCGATAAGAGCAGGAAGAACAATTAAGATCATTTAGCCTGATGAGCCCTGCTTACCCTACGTACAAAATTTTACCTGGGTCCCTGAAATGTCAGATCAGTTTTTACAGCAATCAAGGCAGCAAATGCAACTTTAGGAATGATTGGGAGAGAAGTAGAGAACAAATGAGAAAACATATGTAGGCACTCCAGAGATTTACAAAACTCTTGAACACTACGTGATACCATAGAGCTAGAGAAGGGCGAGAAGAACAACTGAAAGTATGAAACAGCTTCTGTGAGAGGAGTAACTAGACTGGAGCCCTTCAGCGAGAGGTGACTGGGGCAAGAAGTAAAAGTGATGAGGGCTAAGAATGTGAACTGGGAGTAATTTTTCTCCCAAACAAGAACCATAATTGTGCCAAATGAAACTGGCTCAGGACAGGTTTGAAACAAGCAGAAAGATACTGATTCCTACAGTGCAGCCCAGCAGCAGAACTCCTGACCACAGCCTGTTTTGGGTGCTGAAAGTCTACGTAAGTTTAAAAAAACTGAGTAAGTTCAGGGAAGAAAAATCCATGAAAAGCTGCTGAACATGAATGAGCCCATGGGACTTTCTGAGCCACTGGTAGCTGGAAGCTGACCAGTTGTACCAGAAGAACCTTGCTTCTGGTTCTTCTGGTAAAGAAAGAAGAAAGAACATTTTCCCTGTCCTTATTTTCCTTTTAGGGATCTGCTGTTGCCTATAGGAGATGGGCTAGATGGATCCATGGTCTTACTTGGCAAAACCATTCTTATTTTCTGTATGAAGCCCACAACTTGCTGTGAACTGGTACAGTGGGACCTCCTGACTTAATCTGTTGAGTAGGACTTAACAAGCCTTTGGCCCCTGTCCTGTTAGAGAAGCATGGATTTCTAATGTGGTCTCTCTTTCCCCACTAATTTTTCTTAAAAAGGAAGCCTATTTTTAAAGTTCCTTGGAATTAAATGACACTATGTAATAGCTGGGTATTATATATTTGGAAAGAGAAATCTAGGATTGATTTAAAGACCAAAAGTTTTAAAAAGCTCACCACATTTAGCTCTAAGCTAATTCCGCGAATATTAGCACTTCATTTTTTAATAAGCGGCTATTTCTACCTACTGTCCAGTTTCCACTTTGAATCAGTGAATTGGCTTCTTTGTCTGCTATGTGAAAAAACTTACTCCCATGGGCATTGTTCTACCTATGCAGACTGTGGTGAATTTTTTTCTTTTATTTTCTATGAAAGAAGTAGATCAACTTGATTATTCTTTTGCCTTGCACTTCCGTAGCAGATTTTTTTCTTCTTGTATTTTTTTTCTTTAGACTCTAACTTCTCCAAATACTTTTTTGTAGTGTGAATACCAGAACTCATTTAATGTTGTAGGAACAGTCTCATCAATGCCACAGAGACATTACTAACTCTGTACTTTTACTGGATTTTGACTTTCGTTATATGGTCCAGGGTTCAGCTTTACCTCTCAGCTACAGCATCACATTAAGAGTTCAAACTCAGCCTTCTATTATGACCAATGCTGCTTTTCCACTTTCTAATCACTGCTTTCTAATGAAAAACTTTCCATTTTATAAGTTCTTGCCTCATATTTGAAAATCCTTGTTTACAGCTGAGTTAAAAAGCAGCTTAGTTCCAGTAAAAAATTCCTGCTTGAGATAATTTATATAATTCCTGTTACTCATTATGAAGTAAAAGCTACTTTGTCTTTTAGGGTGAGGCTTTGAGACAAGTAAAGGTTCAACCTTATGAGCCCTGTCAGTGCTAGACTTAGGAGCAATGACCTGTGTCCCAGGCTGGTGGGCTCACCACCTTCCTGTGTCTCCAGGAGTGAGCTTTTCAAGAAGTAACAGAAGAAAGATGCTGACAACAGTCTGTACTTCATGAATGTTGAAGTGCTGGGCCTCAAGAGCTGGGCAGAGGACTGACAGACCCTCACATATTCACTAAATCCCTTTCATTCAGGACATTCTCCAGACATGCTGAGGATGTGAAGATCAAGATGTGCTCTCTCTGGCATGGATTTAAAGGTTACTTGAAAGCTGCTCTGGAGCAGATGCCTGATTCGTACAGATTCATACAGACTGTTGCTCAGTCCCTGAAGGATCCTTCAGAGCAGCAGGAGCCTTTTGCTGCCGCAGGAGAGGGCCACTATTCTGCCCTATTCACAGCATGTGGCCAACTCCCGTGGCTCTTGTTGGGAGCCACGTGAAGGAAGTGAAGAGCGAATGACTGCTGGTGGCGTGAGGGATGATGGGGATATTTCTTAGCGAAAATTGCTCAGTCTGTGGTAAGAGGACTGACAGCATGCTTCTGATAGATTATCCTGGATAGCCAAACCTTGCCCATATTATATGGTTTTCATCACAAACATAAATGTACTTGGTATAAAACAGAAGGTCAGGAAGGTTTAAGACATGGTATATGAGAAAACATTTTCCAGATTTCAGCTTCCTCCAAGGTAATATGCAAGTGTAATTAAAACAGAACCTGGAAATATAGAGTACAGTACCCTATTGAAAGTGTGTTGTATGAGCTGAACTCCCTTCATTGATAGTTTTCCAAAACACACAGCTGCAATAATCTTTATCCAGGAGAAGGGAATAAATTAAGTCTGAACACCTCTGTATATAGTACAGTACAGTGTATAGCACTGCACCCCATATAACCTCTTAGCGGTAATGGAAAGCTGAAGGAGGCGCAAGTGGAAAACCTCTCTGACCAGCAAACACTTTCTTTTTCAGAAAGCATACAGATGGGAAGAAAAGCTCATGAAGCAGAGGTGGCTTAAGTACTGGGATGTCTTGTTTCTGAAGCGGTCTGCTCAAGTCGTTGAGACTCAGCAATGGCAGGGTGCCAAAGCACACTCCAAGTTTGACAGGTGGGGAGGAAAACGTCCTGGGCTTGCCGCAGCAAACAGTGAGTACTGATGGCAAGCTAAAGGGAACAAACAAGAGTTTATCATATTTAGCAGTAGCAGCAGCCACTAGGATATAGAAGCTTGAAAAAAGTAATCGAGTCCTCTTTCTACTTCCCCTGAACAGTTCAGTCATGGAGTTCAGGTTTTGCTTGCTAGGCTTCACCAAACTCAGGGAGGTGCAGCACTGAGGAGCCTGTTCTGCTTCATGTCTGCTTTTCCTCCTGCAGCACTGGTACAGGAGAGGGGCAACTCCTTCCTGGAGACCAGAGCAAGGACCACTCTGCACCCCTAGCCAAGGAATTCCAGATCAGGGAATTATTCTCCATACTTGCCAAACCTTTCAGGGTCTTGTAAGGATTGTGCTTTTTTTGAAAAATTATCTTATTTTCATATTTTTAAATAGCATTTTTCCTGGGAAACAATGGTAGCAAATATATGCACGCTGACACCCCAAACTGAGTATTTGGTCTTACACAAAGGACTAAGCATTTTTAAGTTGCTAAAAATATAATTAGCTTCCATTACAAGTTCTTTTTCAGGTTGTAATGTCATCCTAAGGATGGACTTGGTCTCCACATGTCAATTGGTGCTTCTTATTTCTGAGGGAACTATAACAAGCTACTTCAAAAAAATCCAACCAAACCATCAAAATGGTTTAATTCTCTTTTATTATGAGGAAATATGTGTATAACCATTAACAGGGTGAAAAAAAAGTAATATGCTAAAGGTTGTACAAGAAAAAATTTGCAGAGCTGTGATAGGAAAGCTCATCTCCAGAACAACCAGCCAAGAGTTTCTCCACATCTCTGCAATGCTTCTCACAGCAAATAGCCTGAGGCTGATTTATTCAAGTATTAGCCAAACTCTGCTCTTACCTAATACCTTTAGGAACTTGACATCAAAGGGAGAAGAATGGAGCTCACACTGAGCATCTTTATGTTAAGTATGAGAAGACTTTCACTGTGAAAGACTGGAAAGAGCTTTAAATGGAAATTAGGAATCCTCTTACTGAAATTTTTAGGTGCAGGTCGGAGAAACATACTCTAAGTACATTTAGTACTGGAAGTGGAAGATGGTCTACATAATCTTTTCAGCCCTATACCTCCAGGATTTGCAAATGTCTGTAATTAATTATGCCAACTAAAGATGTAACAACCCAGAATCAAAGTCTCAGTTAAACTCAAACTGAACCCAAAGCAGGCTCCGACACAGTGTCTATTCTCGCACAGCTTCAGGAAAGTGTTTGTCATTCTCCGTATCTGGGCTAGAATGACCCCAAAAGGACTTGGGAAAGCATCCTGGGCCAGCCTGGATTCTGTTGTGAAATGCCAGCACAGGAGCTCATCAAGAGCAGTTCAAGTACCCTTGTCTCTCAAAATGGGCACCTGGGGAAAAGGTTTTTCCCTGTGCTTGCTTGTTTGGGGACAGGGCTTCAGGGTGATTTTTACTACCTCTCCCCTTATCCCTTTCTATTACCTGCAGCAAAGCAATCACTGCTGTCACAAAGACTACTGCTGACAGCAGCTGTAGTCAGGATGGCAGTTTGAAGCAACTTGACAATATGGCCAATACCAAAGAGCTGGCTGCTGCCAGACCAGTCAATTTGCTCTCCCCCATCCTGTCCCCAGATACACATTCCTGGCATTCCTCTGGTCCCAAGGATAGCTGGTTCAGGTAGCTAAGCTCACAGAAAATTAATCCTACTAAATGCAACAAAATGACAATTTTCTGTTGGTCTCGCTCCTTCAACCAGCTCATTGGCTCAGCATTTATTACATGAATGCCAGTGCTACCACAGCCAGGTGCTAGACTTCTCCTTTCAGCAATTAGTAATTTTATCTGCTTAGTTGTACAGTCAAACTGTATTCTTACTTCACCCATCAGCCCCATCAAACCAGATATGCAGGAGCAAAGGGAGGCCTCTTCCACCATCCTGACCTGCACCCATTTGTATGGATGCAGCATGCAGGACTGCGCAGCATGCAGGACTGCACAGCTTGGCCCCAGTCACCAGAAGAAACCATTCCTGCTCTCACCAGGTGTTTCCTCCACCATACATCCTAAAGAGGGCTTTGTTGGTAGATCGTAGCAAGTCATCTCTCCACCTAGCTATCGCTTGCTTTCTGCACCCTGCTTCTCTGCATTAGCACACACTAGTCCCATATCCCTTCTTGGTCACACTTAAAAAATGGTAAACCACCTATTTGGAGGATTCTGCAATTCCTCACTCTCTCCCTTCTATGCCTCCCCAAACTCTGAGTCGGTGCTTATTGCTGTCTCCATGCACTAGTACCTGATTAGTGTTCTCATTCTCCACGCACACACACATCCAGACCTGTCACTGCTGTTCTCCAGCAACTTTTTAGCACATTCAGGGAAGGAAGTTTATCTGTCTTTGTTTTCCATTTGCCCTTCACTTAAACTCCTCTAGACTACTTCCTCTCAGCCCATGATTTGTGGCCCCCTTACCTCCTCCCTCTAACAGCTGCTCCCTCCAGCCACTTGGAACAGCATACTCAAAGCCAGCTGCCAGGCCTGCAAGTAAGAGAGAAGACAGGATTGAGACCAGAGCAGGAGGCCTATTACCTATAATCTTATTAATTATTATAATAATGTGAAACTTACTCTATAACTCATTATATAAATTAAATATAATCATGTCCTTTCTGATTTGTTTGCTGTTCAGTCACTTGGTTGCCAGCACACCCAAGGCCACCATTAATGTTGCCCAGCATGTTTTAGCTCATGAAAGCAAGTTTCTCTGCCACTGTCAGTGGCCTTGGATGAAAGAACACCAGCAGTTAGATAGGAACTTTGCTGCCCTGTCTCCAGGATTCTTGTTGTTGCTGGTTAAATGCTCCTCAGGAGTAGTTCCAAACAGAAAATTTATTATGACTGAGATAACACCCACGCAGCTGTAGAGCTGCCCACTAAGCAGAGCTGAACAGTAGGAACTTGAGGACACCAAGGACCGTATACATAAAGGGGAATAAATTGCCAGTGCTCTGAAAGAGGAAATCTGCTTAGAGTTGAAACTGAAATCCAGATACACCTCCAACTCTCCTGCCTCCACGTCCCCTTTGGAGGCAGTCTGATGTGCTGTTCTGTGCCTATGAGGTAGCTGTGCTCAGCTACACTAACATCAAAAAGTCTTAGTGCTACATGGAGAATGACATAACAGTGATTGGCAGAGGAATCTTAGGTAAGAGAGTGATTTTCTCCAGCTGAAATGCGTCAAAATGTTCCTGTGCATCATTAGGTAAGATAACACAAACCCAGGTGAGTGTCAGGAACTGGCATACTCAGCATATTTATCAGACACAAGCTGAGTTACAAAGAATGCACTATGGTGGACAGAATGCTGCACGCGACTGTGAGACTCCTCTGCTACTGACAGAAGTCTCTTCCCTGCACAACTATACACTGTAGGGGTTCTTGAGTTTCATCACTTTTAATGACTCTAACTCATTAATGGCAAACAGGAGACTTCAGAACAGTGTAATCATGCCTTCTCACAAAAAATTTCTGTTAACAATGGTACTTAATATTGCTTTGAGTCTAATACACGGAAAAGAGCTAAGCAAATAGAAAGAAGCACAGCTAGCTAAAGTTTCCTCCCTAGAATTAGCTGCAAGTGTAAGAACGAAATTAAATGCAGCATAGCCCTGAAAGAGACCTGCAGCTGCCTGTGTTGTCTGACATCTAGCCCTGTGTCAGAACAACCTGTTCACTAAACACGTCAGATACAGTGAAAACCTATTTCAGCAGATAGCTGCAGTTAAGTCAGAACATCTCAGAAAAGACTGACTGCAGGCACAGGTATCTGGGATGCCTGTGGAAAGGGAAGTCCAAGCAGGTGATTCCATTGGCCCCTTGAGGCCTGACATTTAAGAACGTATGAAAGATTTCTAAGGACTACTGTGGAGTTGCAGGGCCATTAAAACAGCTGCTACTGCCCTCTTGAGAAGCTGACATCCCAGTAAATGTGGTGGGAAAGAGGGGAGTAGAATATTATAGTTCCCCAAGCCCTTTAAGCCAGTACTGCTGCTGAAAAGAGCAGCCTTGCTCTCTTCCCCAGCTGCTTTTCCTCACATCTGCACCAGCCTCCCATGTACCAGGACTAACATTTGTGAGGTGATGTGGATGTGATCCAGGTTAAGAGTAGCCTGGCAAAACAAGCCAGCTCATTTGAACTTGTCAGGCTGCTGCTTGCGTTCACCCTGCTGTAATAAGTAACTAAGGGTAATTTGCTGATCAAAGGGGTTTTTAACAAAAGGAATGATCTTGCTGCAACAGATCTGAGAATGTTTTGTCTGGTGAGAAAAGTTAACTCTTAACCATGAGGGTGTGAGATGTACCTTCTCAAGGCCAATGTTAAACCATAATCTCATGTTACTATGACAACCTTTGTCTTTGTCTAGACTTTAGTGTAAAAATAGATTAGTTTTGTAATACACAGCTTCTTGCTACGGGACTGAGAGCATAACTGTTTGCTTAAACCGGCCTTGAAGTTGAGAATAAAAGGGCTGTGTTACTTGTCGGAATTTGTGAGCCTGGATGGAGCTGCGACTCCCTGGCCGCCCAGCGCACTGTTTTTGCTTTCCTGCCTTAATAAATACTTAGTGAATTTATTTCGGACTCTAGTTATTTCAATTTCAACTATAACACTGCGGCCTCTGGAAGGCTGGTGCCAGCAGTGGCACGGAGCAGGCAATACGCACCAGGGACAGGTGAGATCGCTCGTGGCAGCAAGTGGCGGGCTCCAAGGCTCGTGGGGATGCTGTCGTGAGGGGCTCTGCCATGTGCTCCTGGCACCGTGAAGCCCCTGTGCTGGCACCTGCACAGGTTCACACAGAAGCTGCCTCCTGCATGGGGCAGCCAGCAGGGCCAGATCAACCTCAGCCTGAGGAAACCTGCTGCTTTTGCGCTGCTCTCCCTGCTGCCAGGCGGCACAGCGGAAGCGCGGCCACCGTCCCCACGTATGGGTCGGGCCTCCTAAGAGCAGAGAACTGACAAGGCCGGACAAGGCAGGGATTTGCCAGCTTTCCCCCTCCCGAAGCAAAGCCCGCCGCAGACCCGGCAGCACGCCCCCGTCCCCGCCTCACAGCCGTGCCTCAGCCGCGCCGCCGCCGCTCCCGCCCACCGCGCGCCGCCCCGCCCCCTGCAGGCCCGCGCACGCGCGGGGCGGAAGGGGCCGCGCCGCTCGCCGGAAGCGGCGCTGAGGAGCCACTCATGGCGGCGCTGGGGCGAGCCCTGGTGAGTGGCGGCGGCGGCCATGGCCGTCTTCCCCGCCCCGGCAGCGAGCGGTGTGTGCGGCCGGCAGCGTCCCCGCGGGCTCGACCCAGCGCCGCTCGTGTGGTGCCTGCGCTGTGGCCCCGCCACTCCCTGCGGGCCGCCCTGTGCGCGGCCGGTCTGCGGCGCGGCCTCGCCCTAGTCAGCGGGCACCAGGCCGGGGCCGGGGGTGGGGGGCGAAGCCGTGCGGGCTCTGCGGGGGGTCGCGGCTCCCGCTGGCTGTTCCCGCCCCCACGTGACCCCTGCCCCGGCAGTGGGCCCTGCTGAAGGGGCGGGTCGAGCTTTTCCTTCAGAATTTGTGTCTACATAAGAGTTGTGCGAGGCTGGAGCAGCCCCGACCGGGGCCTGAGGGCGGGTGTTCGGCCTGGTGCTGCTGGTTGCTGAGGGCACGGTGCGTGTGCCCCTGGGCTGGAGGTTGCTGTGGGGTTCCCTCCTCGCTTTGGTGTTTGATAGCAAAGAGAATATAAAGATTCAGTGCTCACCGGAAGAGATCCAGTTCCTGTGAATGGGAGTGGATTGCTAGTGATGCAGCTCCTTTATTCTGTCTCATGCATTCCTGTATGGCGTTTTTCATTCTATTAGACTTTAAATTCTTTTCAGCAGAGTACTGCTTTTTAGCATATAGTCTAGGAAAGGGAAGTTTATGCATGGGTCTGATACTCTGTCAAAACATGAATACAGAGACGGGCAGAGCTGCTGTGTGGAGGTTTGTCAGAAAGATGAAAGACCTTTGGTCATGGGCAATATCCACTTATAAAATTAATCCACCAAATTCTTGGAACTGATGTCTCAGGGTGTGGTTTCTACAAGCACGGTGAGCCCAGCCCTTTCTGCTGTGAAGCTGAAAGCAACTGAGAGCAAGCCTGCCTGGGAGCAACTAAAGTGCAGTGAGCTTGAGTTCCTGCTGCCTCCTCCTGTTCCTGCTCTTTCTCCTTGCTCTTGTCTTTGCACTGTTGTCCACCATTGCTGCCTCCAGCATTTTTTTTGGCCCCCATGTTCCAAATGCTGGAGCAGCAGAACCATGGCGACATAAAAATAGTTACCCACAGTTTTAATGTGTTGAAGAGGAATCACTAGCAAAAAGGGAGGGCGAAACCAGGCAGGAGGGGAGCAGGGAGGGTGGCAGAGAAGCAGTGAGTCACTAGATGGGTTCAGCTGTCAGCGGAGCTGCACTCAGCGTGTGGTTTGCAATGAAAACCTGTGTGCAGAAGGTGAATGACTTGCCTCCTAGGCTCGCCTGTCCCTGGGCACCTCCTCTCCCAGTTGCTTCTGGCATTCATGTGGCAAAGTAAGCTGATTCAACTTTTTAGCCTGGCCAGAAAAAATTATCTTTGGAGTAGAGGAGAGGTAGTTGTTTGCCATTTTTGTGATCTGAAGTGCCTTACTTTGTAATCAGAGACTCACCTGAGCAGTTTCTAAGAACCCAGATCAATTCCCTTAATGGATTAGAATTGCAGCTCTGAGGAGTTGCGGAGGGACAGGCTGAGGAGGCTGTACACTGCCTCTGAGGGACGGCGGTGACTGCAGGTATAAGGAAGGGTGAGCGGAAACCCAGGCTGGTTTTATGTCTGCTGCTCCTAATCCTTGGGCAGATTTGCTAGTCTCATAGTTGTTTTTCTACTAAGGAGAGTTTGACTGTCCACTATAACAGGTATTTATACAAATTGGTAAGATTTCCTTGGAGTCTTCTGTTCTCAAAGCTAAACCTCTCCTCATATGTTGGAAGCTTCAATGTGTTAATTGTCTTTGTGGCCGATTGAAAATGAAGCTATTTTTATTAGAAAAAATCCATATCCATTCTAATAATATATACATTATTTCCAGTATTAATGTAGAACATGGATGAAGGAGGCAAAAATTGTACTAACCTGAATATTGCAGAAAATGAAAGGTGCAAAGAAAGGCCCTTCTCTTTTCTAAGTTACCTGACATTTTTATTACAGAAAATAATTATCTTCACTGAAATTTATTGGGACAATATACACTTTCAAAATAGTACAATTCTTAGCTGTGTAAGTAAGGCAAAGATGCATAAAAGCTGAGACCTGGATGAGGGCTTTTTAGAGACCACTCAGCTAATTGAAGAATGCTTCTTAAGCATTTGAATTTATTGTATAGATACAAAAATTGTGGTGTAGTTTTATGATGTAGACCAGGGATCCTCAAACTACGGCCCACGCGGATACAGCCCCCCAGGGTCCTCAATCTGGTCCCCCGTATTTACACACACACACACACACACACACACACACACACACACCCCCGCTGGGGTTTGGGGGGGGAACCAAGCAGCTGCAGATGACTGCCTGCCACTTCATCCGTGCACTGCCCCCCTGTTTAAAAAGTTTGAGGACCCCTGATGTAGACAGGCCACCAGTTCCTTTGACTGATCTGTTTCTGCCATCAAACTTACGCTGCATGCTTGTACTGGACAGCACATTTTTTTAAAATCAAAATTTATGCTTCTGTCAAACGCAAGGTGGGAGTTTAATCTGGGGATTGTTGTAGAAATGAATAAAATTTGTGGAAGCAGGAGGACAAACTGTTTCTGAGTATTGGGGTGCTTTTCTCAATTACTAGTCTTTCTGTTCCAGAGCTGCCAGACTGGAGTAACTCAATGGATAGCAGCATGCAGTGGATTATTACGAATAACCTCAGTCCAAGGCCAGTGTAGACGAATGCTCTACAGTATTTTTCAGGTAGGCTATCAGAGTATGTTAAAGTGTGTAAAACGTGGGATAACTTTAAATTAGTAAGAAAAAGTTACAGTTTTTAAAGAAGGGGGCTTCCAAAAGTGTTGTCTTCACTGTCTGTGTATTGCTGAAATATCAAGGCAACTTAAAAGCTTTCTGCTGCTAAAAGGGTGAGCTCTGTCTTTATTACACAATTATCTTCATTCCAGCTATGCAGTCTTTTAATGGATCCAAATGATCTGCTGTGAATAGATTAAATGTAGGAGTCCAAACGTAGGTGTCATTTTTCCAAAGCAAGCTAGTCATGATTGCATGTGATTTCCAGCACTTTATTTTATAGAATGCCTCCACTGTACATTAGCCTTGGACTTTCTAGTTTGTTTACCTGGCACAGTACATTAAGTAGTGTTGTTTCAGTGGAAAGCAGTGCTTTGCAGTTTCCCTTCCAGTTCTGCAATAGCATGCTTAGTGTCAGTTTGTTTCTCCATAGTAAATTAACTAGAACATAATGTAATAGCAATTAATAATGGAGAGGTGGAAAATGGGAATAAATGCAAGCTATCTGAACAGAATTAGAGCGTATCTCTTGGCGTTTTCTTCTTGCATACAATGAAATGAGAGGAGATTAAGCTTCTTTGTCCTCCTACATATTACAGCTTTTATCATAGAGCCATGACTTACAGAATTAGAAACTTACCTGTAAGTTCCTTGGCTTGGATGTGTTCTCTCAGATAAAACATTCCGGACCAGGGAAAATTGCCTGTGATGTTGTGAAAAACCGTATTATTAAAGCACCAGTACATATTAAATAGCCTATGATATTGAGAGTAGAGAGGGAAATGAGCAGTTGCAAAGTTGATTGATAGAGTTGGGCTTGCTCTGAGTCACCAGTAGATTCAGCAGACTTCTGGGGTTGACTGCTCTGAGCAAATCAGTATTTTTACTTGTCTGAATTTATTTATAAACAAGTTAGTGCTAATCAGGGTGTGCTGGGAAGCTATGATAGGTGTTCTGTTCAGTGTGCAGCTTCTTGCATGGAGATCCCACTCCTACTTGGTAGTTTTCTTTATTCTGCAGTAGCTTTTGTAATACAAATGTGCTGTGAAGTTGTAGTGGATGTAGTGATAGCTTTTACCCTGTAATTTGTTTTTCTCAGGTCCTGGCCACAGGCAGTTGAATGGACTGTAAAGCTGTAGATCAAAATAGCATACACTCTGTTTCTCTGTAAGGCCTGGAAAAATAATTATTCTTTATTAAGAGACAAAACTTATAATTACAAGTAGTGTTTGAGAAAATCAAAGTGGATAGCCTGAGCCATTCCATCAGTACATTTACAGAACACTAGAAAATGTGTGGTGTAGAGCATTAAGCATAGACAACCATATTGTTTGCAGCAGTTATGATAATAAATTTGTGCTTTTTGTGATACAAAGTTTTTCAGTATTAGACTGAACTGTAATTGACTTGGAAGCAAATTAAGGGTAATTGGTGTAAAGTTAAGTGTTTACTAGTCAGTGGTCTCTTCATGTTTTTCTTTTATCATTTTTACTAGAGACACAAGGCTGGCCAGCTCCGACTGTCTAAATCCTGTGGTGGATTGATTCAAGCCAATGGAGTCATTAGACAGCAAAACAGATCATTTTACAATACAAATAAGGTTAGAAGAGTTTGATGTTTTTATTGTCAGAGGGCACGTTGTTCTAGGGATTATACAGATACAGGTAACAAAACACTTTTTAAAACATGTAGATGATTCAACTTTCAGATACCGTGAACAATGGGTCCAATAATTTGAGTAGTGCTCTCTGTTCCTGTCCAGGAAATGAAATACTAGCATGGGAAGGTGTAGTTCCAGTTGGGTTGTCTGGGGTGAAAGTTCCAATTATAAGCCTGAAGGCATTTTTCCAGTGAGGAAAGAAACTTAAGGAGAGTAGTTATTGTCGTGGGAGGCAGATATTCCTTTCATATCTTTCAAGAAGGAAACACAGAAGTTGCTCATATGTATTAAAAGTGACAAGCTGTTTCTTGATTCTGTAGCTTGGGAATAATGTGTGATGGCAGTTTTGCTATCTACTAAACACTTGACAGTTGTCCTGCAGTCTACTAATAATGACTAATTATTGTGTAATAATTTATTTACTGTTAATCTGTACCATTTTTTTTTAATTTGCGGTCTCTGCATCTCTTACATTTGTTGTTTTTGTCTTGGAATAGATGTTTTCTGGAGTATGAAACATCTTCATAAGATTAGATTAGCACTTAATCCAAGGGAGTCAGTGTCTCTCAACTAATAAATATCCAGATCTTGTTAATGCATTGTGAGGAAAATGGAAAATTGAATGCATGCATGAGAAATGAGAGGACAGAAAGAAAAAGAAAGTTGTGGATTGATGGGTGAAACTTGCATAAAATCAACAATCCCAGTTTGCTGTCTGCCTAATTGTGTATTTTGATGGTGTAGAATTAGGTGTAAATGCTAACTAGCATTTTATATTGGTTGTTTTGACATGGATAGACAAAATGAAGGAAAACAAGGAAATCTGTGGAAGGAAAGAACACCTGGCTGCTGTTTGCATCTAGTGCTTAACTGGAGTTTTTCCTTTGTTTAGTCAATTTCTCAGTGTTTTTCAGCTGGTGAGGTAGACCAAACATTTTGCAGACAAAGAGATTGAGGCGTACAAAATGGCTTGTACAATTTACCATGGCTGGAGCTAAGAATAGAATCCAGATTCTCAAACATGGTGCATACCCCTAGACCCTGTGCCTGCCTGCAGTGCCCCTCTTCTGCCTGCACAGGCATCATTTGCAATGCGGATCTGGGAGAGCAGTGGGTGTGGAGATGGTAGATCTAACAAAACAGGAGTGGCATGAAGATCTTCAAGGCAGAGGTCAGAGACTCGCTTTTGATATATTGGAAAGGGCTAGGAGAGTTGTACAAAGGTTGAAAGAAGAATCGGGAAGCTTCCTGGTTAAAATAGCATTGGTGTAAGAAGCCAGGCAGGATTTATGACCAGAGAAGAAGTAGTTTACAGCAGTGTAGGTAAGGTTTGAGGTAGTTTTTTTGGACTGCAGCCTCATTATTTTGAATAGAGAACTACTTACTGAGCTTGACTATGCACTCCTGGTGGGAAAGTGGTTTAGAATTAATGATGAGCTCCAATTGTTTAATTTTTGTAGTTGGTGTCAAAATTAAGAGGCTTATTCACTTTGAGCACTGAATTTCAGGTATTGAGCAGAAAAGTCAGCCTGAGGTAGGCTTATGTCCCTTTCAGTGTATTGATGAGCTTGAGTGAGTTATAAAACATATTTTTGATGTTTCCTCTATATGTTTTTTATCTAGGTTTTCTACACCTGATTTTATATACACTTATAGGACTGTTTAATTGCATTTGGCTGCAGTCCTAGCATTGGCAGGATGTACTGCATACCTCTATCCATAGGTTGAATCAAACACTCACTGCTTAAATCCCCTCTCCATCTCCTGAGCTAGACCAGGCAGACTTGAAGAAGAATGAAGCAAGAATCATGGCATTTCTTAGAAAAAAGTTTTCCAGTCATTTTCTTGGTGGTGAACTAACAACAGTTGAATTGAGGTAATGTTGGTTTTTAACTTCCTACACATAGTGAAAAATCCATACTGAGGGAGAGTTCATAATGTGTTTGTAGATAAGAGGTATGTAGTAAAATTGATCTCCCTAGATCCTAGGGATTTAGTATGATTTTAATTCCTATGGAGAAGATGAAAGTTGATTTAGTGAGTTTGGTACAGCAGTGGTTATTAGGACACAAGTTCTGCATTGAGCATATCCTGCCATCGCCTGGCTGGAGTGGGGCTTATGGAGTTACCTTCTGATGTAAGGTTAGGTGCCATTTGTAGTGTAGAGAAAAGTATTGCATGGGATAATCTTGAAGAGAAAGTACTAAAAATTGGTTTAAGTATTTGTGTACGGAAAAATTACTTAAATATTTGTGTCAGTAGACTCTCTGGGTCCATCATGCGTGGCAGAGGGTGGGAAAGTGCCCTTGCAGACTGTAGCCAACATTCAGAGCAAGGATCTGAGTATTAAAGGACGTCCTGAACAGTGTTACGATGTCTTGCTAGGTGACTGACAGTAGAATGGTGCTGAGCGTGTTTCTTCCTATTTTCCTGAATATTAGGCATGATGGGTTTTAAGAAATTAATAGCCATCTATAAGTAGTACACAAATGCAGAGCTTTTTCTCTGAAATGCTAAAGCTTGTGTGTAGATATATATAGGTATTGATTACATCTCAAAGCTACAGTTTTTGTCGCCTTTACAGTTAGTTTTTAGTTAAGTATAGCAACTTGTGGAAGATATGTGTCTGTATTTTAATATGTATTTATTTATCATTCATGCCATTTAAAAAATTACTATACTAGTGATAACAAAGCTATAGAGAATACAGCGAGAATGATCAGAAATATGAAAAGCCTTCAGTAGGAGAAGAGGCTATTTTAAGACCCTTCTAAACTAAGGAGAGGGAACTGATGGGCACATGTATGATATTGGCTATAAAAGACATAAAAGATACTGAAAAAGAGAATAGAGAGGGTTGTTGTGGCTTCTTACAGGCAAAATAGGGAGCATGCAATGAAATGGCAAGGTTGGATTTAAAACAGACACAAGGGAATTTTTTTTACATAACTATGAAGCTCATATACTACAACTCTGTCTGTTACGGAGCTTAAATAGTTTCTGCGAAGGTGCATCCATTTGTAGCTGCCAAAAATGAATGTGTGGATACATTTTCTAGTGCAGGATTGACTGTCAAAAACTGGGTGGGTACACCCCAGGAAGCTGCGGTGTATGTGCCGTATTTCTTTGCTTTTGTGTCTCGTCCAAGTATCTGCTGCTGGTACTTGTTGGAGATGGAGTCCTGGTCTAAGTGTTTGTTCTGGCCATGTATAGCGGTCCTTAAGTTGCTGATTTGCTTCCCTACTAAGAAAATTCTTTTCTTGGTATGTTCATGTCTTTGAAGGAAGTGTTTGGTTCCAGCAACTTAAAGCAATTTAACATTTCTTTGGTCAGGGAACTTTCTCATTATTCCTCAGTTATATGTAGGAGACTCACCTGCATTAATTTTGGTGAGATGGGTTAAAAGTAATGTAATTTGTTGGTAAAGAAATGTTTATACTGCATACTTAATTCATTAGGAATTATTTGCTGGAGTACAAATGGTAATTATTGATGGCTGGTTGCTACTGCCAGGATGCTTAGAGGCAGAATGCCATGAAGATTTCTTATCCATCCAATGGTGTTTAAAATGTGTAATTAATCTGGAAGAGAGCATTTTTCTTCATGTTTGCAGACACTGCAAATCACTGGAGACGATGTAGATTTTCCTGCAAGTACCATTTAACTGTAAGGAGAATAACATTATGGAGGAGCTTTTCAGGAAGAATGATGGGTTCATGTAGCTTCCATTAGTTTTAAGATGGAGCTAATTGATTTATATAATATATAATTACTTTAGAATATGATTCACCTGGGAGAGTAAGAGAGCAAATGTAAAAAGTTAGCTTTATTTACTGTGTTTGCTGTGATTTGTTTGCTCATTTTA
Organism: Falco peregrinus; assembly: GCF_023634155.1. NCBI lineage: Eukaryota > Metazoa > Chordata > Aves > Falconiformes > Falconidae > Falco > Falco peregrinus. The sequence continues at coordinate 37,670,804 of NC_073729.1, read as the reverse complement.
TCTGCAAATATTTAAGGCCAAGTAAAGACACACATCTAGAAGGAATATGGGAATGTGGAATGGGAGGCATATTTTGGAAAGCAGGTTTCTGTACAAACTATTTGAGCCTGAGCTTCTAATGGGATGCTTTTATCAAAACAGTTATGCAGTGTTTGCATTCATAAACAGAATAATGTCACATAGGAAAAACAGTGTAATAATATTTTGCAGAGACCTAAATATATATTTTTGTTGAACAAAAAGTAAACAGACCCCTTAAGATTCTGTATTTAACTTGCAGCTTTTCTAACTAAAATGATTTGTCAGATTTAATTGCTAAGACTGAAATATGTCATATTTCAATTTTACAGCATCTTTCTTCAAAGGATTCCTTGCAGCCATCTGAAGAGAAAGTGGGTACTTTCACAAGGATAATAGAAGCAATGGGTTTCACAGGACCACTAAAGTATAGCAGATGGGTAAAGCATTAATTTAATAATTCTTTTGGTTGTTTGATACTTTCAGAGTGCTAAAAAGCAAACACCCCCCCTCCCCCTTTTTTTTTCTTATGATAAGAACAGTACTTAGTGGAACAGTTCTAATTACTACCCATGTAAATTTCTCTTTTGTGATGTGAAGCATAATAATCCATAGCTTGAACCTCCCATGATCTATGAATTGGCGTCACTGACATAAGGAATATTGTATTTGGTTTGTAGAGTCTTAAGCCTTCTTGAATTTCTTCAGATATCTCATTTTTAACTTCATTTGTGCACCAAAGAACACAGTAACAGCTTTACTGTCCAAGTCAAACACCCTCATAGACCATCATCTTCTCTAATAATGAACAATTGCAGTTATCTAGATAGAATTTAGTTACAGAAAAAGCATATTATGATACTTGTCTCATATGCTCCTCCAGCCTACAACAGTTGTCTTTTTCAGGACTTTCTGCATGAAACTAGGCATTTTTCTGTAGTATCTACTGATGTTTTTTTCTTCTATGATTTTGTCTGTTTGTACTTTTAACTCTTGTAAGTTTATAGCATCCATAGCATTCAGTATCAGGGAGTTCCATAGCTTGAGTACCAGCTGGGGGAAGTACAGTTATTTTCAGTTGGTGCCTTTTAATTTTGTACATTTTTTTTTTTTTTAAAAAGGTGATTATTCTTTCCTTGGAGTGTATGTTCACATTCTCCCTTCCACTGATGATATTATAGACTCATATACTCCACAGTATCTTGGTCTTTATCTGGGCTGAGGAGACTTAGTCTAACTCATTTCTTTATTGAGGCTCTTTCATGTTTTGACTTTTATTGCTCTTCTCTGAACCTGAACAACAGTGTTGTGTATTTCTGTGACAGGAGGGTCTCCCAAACAAACAGTAGTGAGATATGATTGCTGTTTGAGTCACTGTGCAGTAGTAGCTGACTAGGGCAGAGTCACAAATAGGTCATCCTCTTTCATACGTTTCAAATAGTCCTTTCATAAGGGAGTTGTTAACGTTGACTAAATGAGAGCAGTTCTGTAAGAGTGACTTTCAGTTCCTTATGCAAAAGGAAAAAGAGATGAAATTCATAATGTCTTTGTTGTGAACTAGGACACAGTATAAAGGAGTGAGAGGAAAAGGCAGCTAAAAGGAGGGGCTGAACCCAACTGTGTAGGAATTAAAATCTGTAAGGTGCTTCAAATATCTGCAAGGCAGAGTGGACCTCCTCTGAGACTAATCCAAAACTGTTGCTGGTTGCATCTGGCTCCTCGGAAAGAAAATACAAAGAAAAGATAATTGATACTTAAGGGAGTTGGGTATTTTGGTTAAAATCAGTTGCTTTTAATCAGGTGATGCTAAACCTTATGAGATGGTAGTGCATGTGTACATACTGTTATAATAAAGATTCTTATTAGCTAAAAGCATTGATTCAGAGTTCTCTTTAATGGCTACTGCCTGCTTTTGGCTAGGAAACTTGGGTTTGGAGAGAGTTATTTTGTGGTTAGGGCCCAAGAGACCTGAGTTCATTTTTGGCCTTGCCAGTGCTCTCTGTGAGATCTCAGGGAAGTTTCTTAATATTTTTCTGCTTTTTTCCATTTTCTTCTCTCTTCTCCCACACCTCTGCTACACCCTAAAACTTCCATGATTAAATTTCACCAGTTCCTCCTGTGTTACCTGCCTTATTTAAGGGCTGGATTGCAGAGAAATGTTCTTTACAATATGTTTTTAATGGCTATTAATGCCTAGTCTGGGGCAGTGGCTTTCACTGGGGAGATCTCTGCTCCCAGGCCAGGCAGCATTTCCTTTAAAAAGGAAACCTTCAGTACTCCAGTAAGCAGCATAAATTATTTTAGTGCAAGAAGCTTAGAGTTATACTTTATTTTTGACAGAAGCCTGAGATTATTGAATAAGAAAAATAATGGCTCCTGTGTTTCCACAGCAGGAGATCAGTTGCAACTTCCTCATTCTTCTTTGGGCTGCCGGAGACACAAATAATTACTTTGGTAATTTAAAGTGCCATTTGACAGGCGTAGTGCTCGTTTCTGTAGTACAGTGAGTACTGAGATGATCCCTAGTATATGTCACTAAAAATAAAAATAATTTTTTTTAAAAAAAACCAAATGCAAACCAAGCCAAGCCCAGTGCTGCTTGCTTCCTGTCTTAGGTAGGGGAGTGAGCTCTGGAGTTTTGAATTTTTTTTATTTTTCTCCCCTTGATATTAGTAAACGTGAGTGGCTAACAGGTCTTCTCTTTAAGATCTTTGCTGTCAGTTAATAGGCTCTTTGAAGCTTCAGCGCATGTTTTTCTGGTGCAGTGGCAGTCCAAGAACAAAATTAGAAGTGCCAAAACACCTGGGTATACTTCCTGTCATTCATCATTTGGGATTTCTTTCTTAGTTGTGAGGCTTAGTTGGTCAATTTTCATTTTTACTGGAAAAAACAGTATTTTAGGACATGTCTGGTATGCCACTTCTTTAGTATTTAAAATTTAGATTATACAAACACTTTGACTGGTGTACATCAATTAAAATTACTGGAGGAAACCGGGAATTATGAATTGGGATCTTTGGAGTCTCTGTAAGGAAAGCAATTTAATTTCTTTTTCTGTGCTGACAATATTATATGAAACTAGATTTGCAAGGTATTCAAGAAGGCATTTAATCATACTTTTTTTGCCTCAAGGCAAGATTGATAATACTTGTGTCATTCCTGTGAGATAGAAAAGTTTAGTGTGCTCCTGAAAATCTTGAGAGATTGTGATTATGAAAAGAAGTCTTTTCAGAAAATGATAATGTATGTACTTAATAAAACAGTAGTGTTCACTAGCTCTGATGATGAATGTTTTTAACTATTGTCTTTTCTTTTTCTTCAGAAAATTAAGGTAGCAGCTTTGCGCATGTACACATGCTGTGTGGAGAAAACTGACTATGAGGAATTTTTTAACAGTAAGTAATGGACTTGATTGTATTTGGACTACTGCCCTGTTGACAGACCTTATGATAAAAATTCATTTGATATATTTATACCAATAAATACGACCGCAAAAAGACTAGTTAGACCCTAATAATGTGTGGTCAGCTAGAACCTGACTGCATTGCAGCGTTCCCTTATGCTCTGAAGTGGTAAGGGTTCAAGGGTAGACTGGAGCCTGGGAATGTTAAATTTTGACTGCTGCAATGGAGAGCAAGGGTGGCATAGTTAAAACCCAGAATATTCTGGACTTTGAAGGATATTGCCGTTTTTATTACCAGGGGTGGGATAAACTAAGAATCCAGCACTCTCTTCCCTTTTTACTGTCGTCAGATGGTCTCTGTGTCCTACCCTGTCCCATGACCAGTTGTGGGAAGGTCCAGTATAACGGGGATACAGGTATGAGAACCATCTCTGTCCACTGATGCACAATTTTTTTTTTTTATGATACAGGGTCAGTTAGATCACAGGGTCCTTCCTCCCTGTTTCTGTTCCTCATGCTGGGACAGATTTGGCTAGAACTTGGAGACTTTCTGCATTTTACTGACCATATAGTAGACAGCATTAAACCAGGACACATCTCGACTGGCTAGAGAATATGACGCAAGTCCCTCCTTAAAATATATAGGAATAATATTGGCTTGAATTGGGATGCTTTTTTCATGTTGCACACAGTTTTTTAGCTATTAGCTAAAAAAATCTGTTACTGCTTTTATTAGTATCAAATCTGGCTGGTGAATGGGGAAGATGTGTTTTTGAGTTTGACATGAACTTCAGTAATACTTTATTGTCATGTGAATTATTTCCTATGTCAATGTGATTTAGCTGGTAGTAAACCCATTGTCTGAACATGGCCTGTCACCTGAATTCCTGAGCTGCCAAATGGTTGCTCATGGCTTTACAATGCATTAGCACAGATTGAGGCTTGAGAGATCAGCTGAAGGGACATCTTTGTGTGTTCATCTAGTGCAGAGCTTATTGAGGGTGGTTTGGTACATGGTGCTGCTGCTGGAGTGTTTTCCAGTGGTTTTCAGAAGGTTTTCCAAAACTGTGATGTGGTTTCAGTGGTTGTGGGAGTGAGAGAACTCTGAGCAATACGATTCATTAGCAATCGAAAAATTAGATCCTCTCTTACTGTGCACACATGTCTCCCCAGCTGTATGCCCTCTCAGGCTTTCCCAGGTAAGTTCTCTTCTGTTTGTCATATTTGCCTCTCAGGTAGAGGCTTTGATATTTTTAGCTGGTGTTTCACTATCTCTGCTTAGCACGTTAATTGTGCAAAGATATATTAATGTTGCCCTAGATTAAAATTTAAAGGAATTTCAAAACATGCCTGCAAAAAAGATGCTGGCATAGATTTTCAGGCTCAATACTGAGTATGACTTCAATTGTATTCTTGATATTGTTTTACTTTTTTAAAGAGAAAATCCCAGAGCTCTTCCGCACTTCAAACATATCACAAACAGCAGACAGCCTTTCCTTCCAGTTTCATCATTTTCTTCAGAATGTCTTTGTTGCTCCTTTTGTCCTACTGTCTTTGTAGCCAGTCCACCTCTGAATTGACACACAGGGACACCTGTGTTTGCATTGACTTGAGACCGTTGTTGCGTAAGGAACAAGACAGTTTGTTCTGCTGAGATTGACGGTGCGTGATGCACCTGTTGGTGTAATAGGAACGCATGTGATGTTGGGGTCTGTGGTTTTGTGGTTCTAGAGAAACTGTTGCTTTCGTATGAAAACAGAGATATGTTTCTATTACTTCTATCTACTTACAGCTGCAGCTGTTTGGGAGATTAGTGCTAAAACTTAACAGGATGTTTAAAAAGTAGTTTCCCTGAAACACAATATCTGCGGGGTAGGCAGGAACCTTTTAAATGGATACTGCCAATGAAGAAGCTTTAGGCTGTGGTTCCTTGGGCAGCTGAGTTGAAGCAGTGGCCAAAGGGAAAAGGCTCATTTCTCCATCTTCCTCTGCCTGTGTTCTGGACTGGACAGTTATGTCCTCTGGTGAACTGTTTTAGGTCACTGAAAGAAAATTGACCGATTTTTTTACTGACTTACTGTTCTGCTGTGTTAGTGAACTAAGTGGCATGTGGAAGGGTCTGATGGACTGCAGCTGTGGCATAAAGTAGGTGGTGAAGAATACACAATTAAGAGAGGGGAGCCTGACGTGAAGCAAGATACCCAACTTTCAGTTCAGTTCACCATGTCTTCATCAAACTCAGTCAGGAGCTATTTTTCTGTTCTGAATTGCTCATTTTTCAAATGAAGATGGGTGTCGCTTAAGCCAGGACTGCCACTCACTCCCCAAAAAGCAGCCTGGAGGACTAGTAAGAGCAGGAAGCAACTAACTCGTAAGTCATTCCCTCAGTGATGCAGCAAGCAGAGGTGTGCCTGAGACTATGCTGAAGTTGGTACTACACACCCACATGATGAATTGCACTGCTTGGGAATCCTGAGAGTAGAAATGAGGTTGCATGTGGCCCAGCTCAGGTCTGGGTCAGATGTTTTGCATCCCTTACCTGATGAATTTTAAGTGCAGAATATGACTGGAGGAAGAGGTATGTCCTCATAATCCTGAGCATTCATGTCTCTTACCGTACACAGACATGTGAACAGGATGTATTCTGTGGGCAGAATAGATTTATTCCCCAGCTGACAATAATCACAGTAATTTCATAGGTAGCTTCAACATCAGACTTTTTTCTGTATGTAACTGTATTCTGAAGGAGATAGTTTTCTGTTTAATTATAGTATGGCTCTTTCTTTTAGTTTCCCAGAATAAGGTGTTCCACAACCCCAAATTTTAGCATTGAATTCTTTTTAAAAAGCTGATATCTGAGGGCAAGCTTGTTACTTCAAAGGAGCCATCCCTCCTTTAAATTTATGATGTAGACATTCCTAATATAGAAGTTGAAAAATGAATTATAAAAATAGAAGTGCAACACTTGGAAAGTTACAGAAAAAATTCTTCCCTCCTGGGTACTGAAGAGGTCTTTTAAAACCTTTCCGTATTTCCAGTAGTAGAGGTGTTAGCTTTGCTTTCCACTGGAGAGTGATTTCTGTGGTGGCAGACTGATGCGTGGTAACTTCTACCTCAGAAACCTTGACTGTTGAAGTAAGTTTTTTTATTCATAATCTTGCCTATGGAACCTTCATTTAATGAAATGGTTTGATTAATGCAAGCATTGTCTACTCTTGCCCTAGTTAGAGATGCCTTGGCCTGCCTTTAGGTCAAAGTAGTCATTTCTAGGCACATGAACTATTTCTAATAGGAATGAGAGCGCCAAAAGGGGAAAAGGGTGAGGGAAACTTGTGTTTAATCTCCAAACACAGACTGTTAGTGCCTTTATAATATCTTATAGGTGGCATAGGTGATGTGTGGGCACTGATGCTGAAGCTTGGCACCTCCTAGGCACTGATGGAGTCACCTCTGTGAGGAGGGAAGAATCGTGATGATTTGCTTAGTTCTTCTAGTGGTTGCCTGACCATAGTTGGCATATAAGAAGATAGAGGTTTTGAAATTTATTGCTTCATGATCCAGGTGAATTCCTTGGTAATACTTGAGAGCCAAGAAGTATAGGAGTCATGAAGGAATATATTCAACACAGAAAAGATAAGGTTGACTTCCTTGGGGTATGTATGACTGGAGAGCCCATTTCTGAATATTCTCTGGCCTTCTTAAAGCTACATTTGAACAGTCCAGAGGACAAGAGCAAGTGCTGGATGGGCCAAGGTGACTGTCAGATCCTTCTCATTAGATACTCCTCTTAAAAACTTCTCTGGGAAACAGATGTGGAGGCAACTTTTTAGGACGAAGATTTGTGATTGACAGGAACCAAAGGACTTAATGTGCCCATAACCCAGAGGTCCATGCTTTTCAAGCATGAGGAAGAAGAATATGGTTTTCATGCCACACAGCCCAGATCTCCAGCCTCGCATCCTAATGGCCCATGCAGATCCATAACGTGGACATGCATATTGACAAAGCATCTCTGGGAAACCCAGTGGCTATTGGACTAGAGCTAAATCTGGAGACAGAAATTGTTTCTATGGTTGGTTTGTGGGTTTAATCCTAATGAAAAATGGTTAGAGGCAAGACAGACTTGGAGTGCGGTGGGTTGTACAGGCATGTAGTAAATCAGGAGAGTTGGAGCGAAGACCCAGCTAGCACAATATTCCGTCCCTGGCAGGAAGCAACAGCAGATGTTAGAGGAAGAGTGTAAGAACAGAGCAAAGCATCCATTGATACTTCCCTGTTACTCTCTACTGCTGTGGGGTTTCCTGAGCTAGAAGCCACATTTGTCTAATTCTCCATTTTGGAATCCCCAGCACCCCACCACCGCCACCCATCGCCCTGGTAAATGTTATCTAAGTGACTTCTAAACACATGAACTCTTTTGGAATCTGTAGCATCCTGTGGCTGCATGTTCTAGAGTTCAAGCACAAGTGTGACAGTAAATGATGTTTGCTTCTGATGTGTGTGTACTGTTTAGGGCCAGAAATTAAATTACTTAAATGTATTTAGATTTTGTTTTTGTGAATTTGTGTTAGGCGCAACATGTGATGAAATTCATATTAATATTTAATTTTGGTTTTGTGTTTTTCCCCCTGCATCAAGGGTGCAAAATGCCTGATACTTTGAATTCATGGTTTCTAGTAGCCCAGCTTCATGTCTGGTAAGTGAAAAGTAAAATAGTAATGTAACTATTTTCAGGAAGTACTGATATGTACCTTATTGTGAGAAAAAGTAGATTTCATGGTTATTGATAATAGTAGTTATATTCAGTTTACTGATTATTAACTTTAGAGTTTTCTACTAAAGAACAGAAAGTCTCATAGAGAAGGTAATAACATCTTTTACATCTCTGAATTCCTCAGTAGTGGAATGATCTTTGCCATGAGTTTTCTAGAAGCCTTGCTCAGCCTGTGTGGAAAAATCTTACTTGAGTGTTTTAGGAAAAACTTAAATTTATGTAAAAGTAATTTAAAATGGGAGAATTTGTGGTGATTGAAGTTGCTGCTCATCAGAAGCATTTAACAAATTATAGCATTGGCATTTATTCTTGCACCTCTGAACCATACGTGCAGGTTAGTGAATGCCAGCTTGGCTACATGTAAAAATATTAAAACCCTTAAACATTATGTTTTTTTCCTTTTTTTTTTTTCATTTGTGAAAATAGTAGCCAAAAAAAATCAGGTTTTCATCTAGCTTTACATACTTGTAAAGGTCAGAGGGATGCACAAGGGAGTACAGTAATTTTTGTTAAGTACCAGATCTTTCAGGAAACTGAAGTCCATAGACTTACATTTAGCTATCCAAAGGCTGAAAGGAAGTTTGTACTGAAATAGCTGCACTTTAAGCATAGGCCCCTTATTTCCTTGCCTCCTTTTTTTCCCCTTGCCTCCTTTTAATTTCCTGTCTCCTCAATATATTGAAAGATGGGGCAGCTCATTTCACTAGAGAATTAATATATTAGTAGAAGCACTGAAATTATAATCAGTTAATGAAATCAGTGGAATCAATTAAGGAAGAACTTCGAAATTTGCAGTTTCTTTCTTACCATTCCCTGTGGAAAAAAGGTTTTAAAAATCAATTGATAAGCTAATCATTCATATAGATATTTGGAAAACTACTGCAATAAATATTCAAAACCAAACTGTTCGTAAGTATCTGGGGAAAACCAAAGAAGGGTGACATGAATCTGCAAAGAACACGCCTTTTTTCCACATCATCTTGATTTTGAATTTACAGGAAAATGTACACTGTGATACACAAAATCACATTCACGATACATAACCTTCTTTCATGACAGGCATAAAAACAAAAGAAGGGACTATGACGGAGATTGAACGAGTATGGGTTACACAGAAATTCTAAGATTAGAGCTACATTGGAGAAGGCCAAGAGTTGCCACACTTTAAGCCAGTGATGTTAAGGAGATATTTAATGAGGGAAATTGAAGTACTCTTAGGATATGGCAGACAGGTGGACAGCAATGTACTACATAATCAGGAAGGAACCAAATCGCTCCACTTCGTGTGACAGCAATGAAAATTCGAGTGTGGAGGTTAACACTAAAGGTTAATATTTCCAGGGTTTATGTGCCTTGCTCCTCCATGTTCCTGGCAGCTTGACCTAAGGAGCACTGTCATTCTGGACCATGAGTGAGAGATCCAGCTTGATATTCCAGGATGCAGAGAAGCTTGCAATGGGCCTACTCGCTACCTGGGTCATTGGGAAATGCTGCAGGCTTTGCTTGTGATTAGCTCAGTGACCAGGATACTGCCATGACATGGTTTTGCTTTAACAGTCAGGTTTATTGCTCTGCTCTCTGTGATTCTCTTTCTTTAATCAGTTTGACCTTGATAAAATGGGAGCAGGGCATTATTGATTCCGTTAGCTCTGGCAGGATCAAGAACATCCTATCCCTGTCTGAAGGCTCAAATACTTCTGTCTTCCCTGCTGGACCTTTTGCCTCAGAGGCTAGAAACCTTCCTGATTTGGTGGCCAATGACCTGACCATGTAGGTTCTGGTCACAGTCTTTCAAAGCGTTGCAGTCTAGATCATGTTTTGGTGTACGCACTTTTTCCTCTTTTCTTGAGAGCTTTAGTTTCAGCTGATGTAGACTGTCTTCTGGAGCTGGAGATGATGAGAATTTTTCCTAGTTTAGTAAACGCTGCCTCCTTTCTTGCTGTTGTTGCCCATTACATTCTAGTTAACTGTGTTTCTGTGCTTTTTGCATCCCACCTTTTATAGACTTAAGGTGCTTGTCAGAGCATACATTACGTTAACACATTCTGGTGGGTCCTCTCTTTGAATCTCTGGCTCTTATTTCTTCTTGTCTGTGAATACAGTTTCCCTACTTACCTCCAGTCAGAAAGGGGGCAAATTCAGGCTCTTGTGTTTAGCCTCTGCTTTTGCTAACTTATTTCAAGATAATGTTCCTTTAGACACATTCCAGTGCCTTCCAATGCAGTGCTAAAATTATATATTAGAAAATCAATCTGTTGGTATTCTTTCTTGAATGTCATGTTTTTATAGGCCATTTCTGTTACTTCACGGCTTTGGTGTCAGGAGGACTTTCTATGTTTTTAGAAGTCCAGACCTTTTAGAAAATCTGAAGCTGTTCATCTCCGCTGCTGGGTTTGCCTTTTTCCTTGCATTGGCAGTCCTAATGGAGTATTGGCTGTGTGCAGAGCTTTTATGCAACTGCCAAAGAGATGACTTTGACTGTACTAAGAAATGTCTTGGTACAGGATGTATCATGTTACATACCTAGAGTTCCCTTCATATTTTCACCACACCAAGTATGGTGACATCTCTAAAGTATTTAAGATTGAAATAGAGAGGTGCTACAATTCCTGTTCTGAAAGGCTCAAAGCTCTGTTGCGAGAATTCATCTGAGTGTTGTTTTTCATAAGGAAGTCTGCACTTGAGAAAGTGTTGATCAGTCTGAGAGAGTCCAGAGGAGAACAAGAACCACCAAGTATGTAGGAAACAGTTCCTGGAGGAAAAGATTTCTCAGGTTTGCATAGAGAAGACTGAGGATACCATACCATTTTGAAATGTGCTGCTTCAGAAGAAGGGGATTAAACTTTCTGTGTTTTGTGACAGAGAGGACAGGGAGAAAGGGGTTTAAATTACATCAGAGGAGTCTTGCTTGAGAGAGGTTTTAAGAGAAAGTTTATATGGAATGTCTCAGGCATCGAGTTGATCCTGCCTTTACATGAGGGAATGGGCTACGTGGCCTAGGCAGAGAGAGGCACCAGGGAAGAGGAAGACTGCACAGCCAGGCTTGCTGTTAGTTTGTGCCCCAGCAAAGACCTGTATGTGGCTGTAAATGCATACAGTACTTGGTGAGCTTGCTAGGCTGGGGCACAGGATAACATGCAGACCTAATTACGAAGAGTTCAGAATTTTGCTTATAACCATTTTTCATAGCATATGTCACAACATACAGCTGATCACAAAGTCGATTTCAGAGCTTCCTTCTCCTGTCTCCCAAGTTGCTGGCCATTCATGAATGGGTTAAACAGAATACCCTTCCAAAATTACTGTTGATATTGTGTTGTTAGGCCAGAGTAATTTCTCTGGACAAGTTTAATGTAGCCCCAGTAGCTGGTCTGGAGCAACTGGGGAAGCAGGAATGAGTGGCCAGGTGGAGGCGATAGTGGGAAGCTCTGTGTGGGCTTTGCATTTGTCGTGCTTTAGAAGTATAATGCATCATCATACCTTGATTGCTTGGCACTGAGCTGCCTCACAACGGTTGACAGGGCAGTGTCGACTACTGCTTCTGGTGTTTAAGCCAGTCTTTTGGCACTATGGGAATAATGACAGAAGCATTTGTAGCTAAGGCTGTTGTAGAAAACTGCTACCCCTCATCTAAAATGGGTTGAGTTGATGCTCCTGTTCCTTTTCAGGCATCTTTTCATATAATTTTCTTACCTTAAATACAGCATAAATTATCCAACCCAACCAATGTCAGGTAGACAGCTTTCTAAAGATAGTGTGGAATAATTTTGCTTTCATGGTTTGATGAGGATGAGTCAGTATTTGACTAAACTACAGGACAGATTCTGTAGTGAAACGATAAAATGTTTCACACTGTGTTGATCTAATGAGAAGGCTTATAGTCTTTAAAGAGCCTGTGTCTTTTAAACCTCAGACGGCAGGTGTAGTAACAAACTACCAAATTTTCAAATAAACTGCAAAATTCCATGATCTCACTCGTGGTGCTGCAGAACAGCTCTGTGACAGCACTATGCATCCAAACACAGAGCCACCTTTTAGGCTTCGTGAGTAGCAGTTTTTACTCTGAGCACCACTGTAGTCCTGCTCATCAGTGACCAATTGTTAGTTGTTGGTCTGTGTGCTGCGCTCTCCTCCTGCTTCACCACCGCTGAAGGCAAACTGGATAGGAACCAGTATTTATGCTCAGGAGTAGGTTTTCTTGCCAAGCCACTCTTGAGGTTCCCCCCCCCCCCCCCCCCGAGCTTGCATATTCAGCAAGAGAAGCATAAAAATGGTTTTCTTAGCCCAAAATAGGGATACAGTAACTCTTACTAATTAACTTTTTTATGCAGCTGAATTATGTAAATGCACAAGGAACAAAGGTTTTTAAAATTGGTGAAAGTAAGACACAAAAGTTTTATGCTCCTTGTGCATTTGTTTTGTGGAAGGATTGGGAACTGGACAGCTGTTCTCTGGGTTCTGAACCACTGTTGTAGCAGAAAGCTTTGTCATCTTTCTGTGACCAAAATAAGCATTCATTTCTTGATACTGCCTTAATTGTGTTGTTTGCTGGGTCAGTGGTGTTGTTGGACAGATAACGAGTTGTCACTGCCACAGCATAAAGTTCGGGAATCCTTACACAGCTCTGCTTCCTGAGACAGAAATTGCCACCATCTTCCCTCTGTTCCCTTTGCTGACTGTTGCCCCTCTCCTTCTCTACCTGCCTCTGCCCAGATTCTCTGTCACTCCACCCTTTGATCATTGGTCTACTTGTCATGCCTCAGTCCATCTCTCGAGTCTTCTGACCTCGTTCCACCTGGCTTGTGTTGGAGCCTGAGCTGTCTTGTATGGCTGGTGTCATTTTCAGAAACTCTCCATCTAGAAATCAGATTCTGGTCCATGGGCATTTCTTCTTTCAGTTTTGGTGTCTCAGTTGGATGGCCCTTGTATGGGACTCAAATCTATGGTTCTAATCAGAAAAAAGAATATAGAAGTAATGCAGTTTGTTACCTTCAGTTTGTTTTGTCTCTGTGACTCATTGCTACCAATTAGTTTTGCTTCTGAAAAATACCTTTCCTTTACTAATCAGTAGAGAAGATAGAATCCATCATAAAGATTGGCATCTCCTGAGGTCAGCTCACAGTCAGGCTTCAAGTGTTTATGATTGTCCCTGTTGAGCTGGCATTTACACATCACCAAATACTTTGAATGCTTATAGGGAGGCACAAATCTTATGTCCACTGAAGAAACGAATGGACAAAAAAAAAAAATAATTCTAATTTTTAACTCTTGTGGCACATTCACTGTTGTTCGTATGCAGCTGCTTCAAAGTGGCCTCAGTCAGCTCTGCTCTGTTGTTTTTACATAAGCTGGAAGAATAATTTCCTGTGAGCAGTTTCCCATCTGTAGCACGTCTCTATGAAAAGCAGTAACGTCTTTGAGCTCCAGTGTTTGAGCATCACCTCGTCTACAGTAACTCAGTCAGTCATGGACAGGCGCTTCTGACTCGTAACACAGCAGCAGAGCTGATTAGTGAGGTAGAGAAGGTGGGACTGGTGATGGGACTCAGCTTAGTGAGGAATTGCCTGTATTTCAGTTCATGCTGTTTACAGATCTTGTAAAAGAGGCAAAATAAAATTTTTGTTCTGATGATTTATTTTTTAGACAGAACAGCAGCAATGACGTTCAAGTGGCTTCAGTGCTTTAAAAAAACCCTCAACCTGGTATCTCATTAAGATCCCACAGTGAACTTACAAACTTGTGAGTTCTTCTAGCAAGTACTGTGTGTAGGGGATTTTCTGAGTGGTTGGACGTGTATCCAAAGACCCACATAGCTGAAATAATTTAAGACATTGCTAATGCGAATTTGGGTGAAGTCTGTAACTTGCCTAAGCTTTCACAGCTTGGCTACCTCGGACTTTTACAGCACTTCAGTATACCATGCTGAGTTACAGCTAGCTTGTAGCCTAGGATTAGACAAGAGATTTGTTCCTGCTCCAAAGGGTGATATGTTCTTAAGGCTCAGGAATCTAGGTTGCAGTACTGTTTAACTAGATTACAGTACTGTCAGCCAGAATAGCTGTCACTCTTCTATAGGTGGACTGGCCAAAATATCATAGATACTGCTTTTGAGTACAGAATAGAAAAGTTTGTGATAGTTTATTTAAAAAATAAGTTAAAGTCTTTGTGGGTTTTTTTTCTGATCACAAGAATACATACTGTGAGGAGAATCTTAAATGAGCTGAAATATATTTAATTTACTCTTTACATTTGAAGAAAAACTAGAAGCTATGAATTTGATGTTTATTTTTTTGCAGGATGTGTCTGGTACGATTGAAGCAGGAGGGTCGCACAGGCAAATACATGTGTCGCTATATAGTTCACTGTATGTGGGAGGATGTTGAACAGCGTGGTAAGGTGATGGGGGTAAGTCATCTTTGGTGTTGATAATGATGATTTGTATCTTTCAGTGATTTTATAACTTTGCATATCTTAGAATGACTAAGAATCAACCTGTAGCTGCTTGTTTATTTCTTTATTAGCTTAAGCTGGTACATATAACCCTTACTCCTGACCATTCGTTCCTGCAGTTGTACTGTCTGTTGTATTGAGCCACTCACCTCATTTCTGAAATTGCACCATAGCCTGGATGAAGATACTGATTTGTCTGAAAGTAATTAATTTGCCATGTGGTTTGCCATGTGATTGCAGAAGTGGATGCTGCTGTAACAGAATGGGAATTTGTGGGTAGGAATAAGCAGGTGGTAATTTCTGGCTTTTAAGTCTGTAAGTGCGTTTCTCCAGCCTTCTGTTGGTGATAGTCTTCAGAGAAGGCAGTGCAGAAGCAGTGGAAGTAGGAGATAGTTTTCATAACCCCAGTATCACAGTGGTGACAGGAGACTTGATACACTTGAGGATGCCTGTGTTCAAGGAACTTCTATTGGGGGAATAGGGCTGGGGAAGTTTGCCTGTGTTGTAAAAAAAAAAGAAGAGAATTGTTCAGTGATTAAACAGAGGTTCGCCTGTGATTAAAATAAATTAGACTGTTAGAGAAGTGACATTTTTTGTATAGCAATAGTGGCATATTGTCAAGTCTTAGTTGTCAGCAGTATTTGGAGAGGCTGCTAGGGTATTCTTACTGGTGAACAAACAAGGGGAATTAATCAGTGGGTTAGCATTTAGTATGTGATCACATTAGTAATTCAAGAGGCTTCTCTCTGATATTTTGTTTTGTATGTGGCTTTAGAAAGTGTTGATTCTGGTGTAACTTCAGTTATTCCATCAGCAGTGGTGGGTTTTTTCCCTAGCTGCTGGGAATTTCATAGCTTTACTGTGTTACAGCTTGCTTTTAAAGACAAGGCATCCTCTTAATTTTAGAATCACAGAATAATAAATCTTAATCTTAGAATCATTTAGGTTGGAGAAGACCTTTAAGATCATAAAGTCCAGCCATAAACCTAACACTGCCAAGTCCACAGCTAAACCATGTCCCTAAGCACCACATCTAGATGCCTTTTAAATACTTCCAGGGATGGTGACTCAACCGCTTCCCTGGACAGCCTGTTCCAGTGCTTGATAACCCTTTCAGTGAAGAAATTTTTCATAATTTTGGGTTAAAAGTAAATTTGGGCATCTTATAATTTCTTGCTACGTTAATGTGCTTATATAAATTCCAGTATGGGAATCTCCTTTTTCCTGGTCAGATGCCATAAGGCAGTCAGTGTGAGTGAGCCTAGACAAATTAGATGATAGTATCAGAGAAAAAGATTGAATGAAGTAGCTTCTGCATTTTTGTCCTTATCCAGTGCCTTACATCAGTGGTTGATTCTACTTTCTGCAGGCACAGGAGACAGCTCAGACCTTTATTCTGGGTGTAAATTTAAGGCTGCTCTTCTTGAAAAGCAAAAAAAAAAACCCCAACAAGAACAAAAACCCCACAAAAAAACATACACACAAAAAAAAACGCTAACAAAAACAAAACAAACAAAAAAACCACAAAAAAAACCCCAAATAAACACCATTACCTCCCAAAGCCCCCCAGAATCTCTTCAGATATCTCTTGATTCAGTCTCTGCACAGAGAGAGTGCTGCTTTGGAACAAAATTATTTCTCTGTTCCTTTTGACCCTAATTTTGCCTTAAATGAACTAACCTCAAATGCCATCTTGTAGCTGTCCTTGCAGGATTGGAAGCAGCAGCAAACAGCAAAGGGAAGCAAAGCTAGCTGTTTGCTACCCTTACAATTATGCAGAACTCAAAAGTATAGCATGGTGTAAGTTAGACCTGTATTGAGATCTTTTTTTCAGTGAACTTTAAGAGGATAAAAAACCCCAGTGTTTATAGTCGGTTCTTTGTAAAGGGAAACATGGGGTTTCCATTTCTGCAAACTAAATTATTCCCGGGCTCCCCAAAATTCCCCAGAGTGTAAAAAAACCTCACCAGTGTCCTTATGTTTTTGTCCAGTCTGGAGTCTCAGGTGTTAATACATGCATATTATTATAATGGTATGGTTGCTGTATGATGCAACTGTAAGGAGGTCTTAAGTTGTTTGAATGCCATTCATTCTCTGCCTTAGCAGGTTAGGCATCTTTTCAGTTTGAATTTAAATTTCATAATCTTTGTTTGTAATAATGATCATGCAACGTAATAATGAGTATGCTTAACTTGCAATAATATGATTCCTATAATATACTTTTGACTGTAACCTAGTGTTAACGTAGCTTTTATGTGGCAATAGCTGATGCTTAAATGAAGTATGTACACATTTAAAAGCTTGATCTCGAAAACAGTTACATCTGTGTGTATATTTAACATAGTTTAGCTGCACAGAGGCCCACTGATTTTAATGAGACTCCTTCTGAGAGAACGTGAACTTTTGAGGTAACTGCTAACTAGACTAGGCACTAAGGGTGTGTAAGCAAGCATAGTGAGCTCTCCTAGATTGTAAACTTGGAGATTAGGACTGCTCTCTTCCCCATAGTGTTTGTGAAAGCATAAGGTTTTCATAATGTTTTAGTGATTTTTTTTTTTCTTTCATCTTTTAATTATTCCTGATCTTTCAGTCATTATTTTGTCAAGGTGTATGAACTTTATTTAGCGTCTTCTGCTAGTATTTATTGTATGTTAGATGAAAACAATTTCTGCATTGGTGTCTGAAGAGATTAGCTATTCCCTTGTTCCTTATCATTGCTTTATTTTCCTTCCTCGGTGCTAGTGATGCTAGCTTAATGTACCACTTCACGCATGCCCCTGCATGGGCAGTTTCTGTTTATTCCATGCTCTTCACTTACTTCACATAGATGTGATGGAACTCTTTTTCTCACATCTCACCTTTAGCAATTACAAGGAGTCTTAAGAGTTTTAAGTGATAAGTAAAGGGCAGTTACCGTGCTAGGTTCTACTTACTGTCTTGATGTGTTTATCCCTAATAGTTCTTTAAAAAGGAGGCTGAGGTAATGACAAAGGGCTTATGAGCTGATCGAGGAGTATGTGTAACAGCTATTTCCGTCCAATGCTTTCAAATTTCAGAAGCTGAGCCTTTCTCAGAAGCAAGTTAAGTGAACAGAAACTTTCCTGAATACTTTTAGGGCACTAAAGTTATCATCTGCATAGCTCCTAGGAGGCTAGGAATTTTTTCCCCCTGCTTTTTCTCTCATGCAGGGTATCAAAGGTCAATATTTAACTCCAATCGGTACATTCCTGTATTATGGTATAAGTGACAGAGCACGTGTATGAAATTGCTAGTTGGATGCAATTAGTTTAACTTGTTGACAGACAGAGCTGTGGTTCTTCTACTCGTTTCCATATCTAGCAACAATTCCAACACTTAATGCAGAATATGGATACTATATTCCTGAACTGATATTGATGGTTTATTAAAATATGCCATCTGCCTTTGAATATGCAAGTTCATTGAAGCTGAGAGAATGTGAGGCATTTTAACTACTAATTTACATCAGCTCCCAGCTCCAAATGGAGTTTGTATTATTTCAAAACTTGGTTGTTAAAACTGCTGAGATCTAAATCTCAGCTACAAAGTTTTGGGACCTGTTAGCCTGAGCTCCTTCAGCACTCCCTGAATGTCGGCAAGAGTCAGAAACCAAAACTTGACACAGCTGTAAAAACACACAGAGAGCTTGTGGCCTCAGCAAATTCTACTGGTGCAGGCATATTTCAGATATAAATTTTACTCTGCTGTCCCTAGTACTAATGAAGTCAGTTTCTTTTGGTGGGTTTGCAGCCAGGTGTGTCCAGTTCTGTGGCTAACCAGTGCTCTTTACTTAATTTTTCCACTAGTGACATTTCTATCAAACCTTAAAAACAAACAGAAAAATTGGCTTGATGCAATGGCTCAAAGTGTTAATAGTAACATTAGGCTGGGTAAAAGACTTCCTTTCGACCCTACTTTGCCAGAGATCTCCACCTTGTGGCTTGCAGTGAGTAGATTTATACTATGCAAACTGGCAGCTGCCTAATCAGTTTGTGAGGGGAATTCACTCAGTACTAGAAATTGCTGCTATTTGTTTTCCTAACAGAGTTCTTTAGTAACCTGAATATTAACCTTACTGATCTGAGTGTTCTGTTTTAGTAACTGTGTGTATATAAAAGCAGTTGATACAAGTTTTCAGTGTATTTTAATACTCTTAGATGAAGCTGCAGAATTGATCAGAAGGACTTGTAGATGCTGGAGTTCCATGGAATGGGATTTCAGCTGATAAACAGACAATAGATATGAAGTTACAAAAAACCCCACACAAACACCACCCACCCCCACCCAAAAAAAACCAAACAAACCAACACACCTTGAACAAAACCCAAACAAACAACAAACTGCCACCAAAAAAAATGTACAGCCCTTACCTGCTTTGCTCCAAGAACCCCATACTAGTACTTCTGGGTGCAAATCACATGTTTTCTTACGAAGATCAATCAGGCTTCATTCAGATACCTGTAAATTGTTGTAGGCTCATTTTAGCAGTTAGTCTTGTGCGGTGTGGTGGCGTTCTGCTTCTGAAATGAGTAAGTAGGGTTTTTTCAGTGCAAAACAACGTTTCATAACCATACATGTTCTGAAAGCTGCAAAAGAGATAAGAATAGGGCTTAAGATAAGGAGGGTCTGTCAAGCCCGGTGTGCCAAATGTGTTTTAATTTATCTTAATCTCACTTTCCTGTTTTCCCACCAGACCACTTAGACCCCTGCCCCCTTTTTTTCCAGGAACACATCTAGGTGTCTTTTGAATTCATTTATTGGCTCTGCTGTGCATAGCACAATACAGTCTTTGTTACACTTTTAGCTAGAGCTGTTTATATACAGTGACCCATAATTTGCTCTCAGTTACGTTGGTGTACATCTGAAGTAATGCCATCAGAATCAATAACATGGTTCACATCACTGTAACTGAGAGCAGAATTAAGCTCTGTGAACTTGAATGCCATTTTCTGTCTTGATACTATTTTCACAGCGAGAAGACTTCAGATGATTAAAAATGCCATTTTACCTTACAGTAACTACAAAACCTCCTAAACTTGATATAATTTGAGTTTGTTATTTGTATTGTGAAGAACAAAAAGTCTGATGTTTCTAACTAAAGACTCAGAAATCATGGTCACAGTGAGACAAGTAAGATTCTAGAATTGCTTTAGATGAGAGGATAGGGTGTGTAAAATTGGTAGAATTTTTTAAAATGGAGCTTGATCTTTGTGTGAACTACTGCAGTTGATTCACTTGCAGCGGGAGCTACTGTACTCGAATTCGCAGGGGGTCCTTTTCAGGCCTGTCTCTCAAATCTGGTGGGAAGTGGTGGACTCAGTTTGGGATGCACAGAACAGAAGCTGCATTACCATGGGAGAACAGGATGTGAGCTGGGGCAGAAGGAAATAGTGTGCAGCATTCTGGCAGTGCAGTGGAGTGGGAAGTTGAATGGAGGAAGCGTACTCAAGTGAAATGTAGAGAAGGTAGCGATTTTGTTTGAGGAAACGGATTGGGATATGAGATGGAGGATAGTGTTTAGTATGGTTGAGAAAGGTTTTTGAAAACCTATAAAACTAGAGAGGAAAATACCTAGTTTCAGATGGTCTAGGTATATTTTGAAATGCGTAACTTTCCTAGGACATTTTAAGGACAGAAATGTTACCAGTTTTTAATGACTGTTTAGAAAACATGAGACATGAAATCTTACCAGTTTCTGGTGTTACCTTTTGTAAAAAAAACAAACAACTTGCTTTTGTTTAAAAAAACAAAACCATAGTGAGATACAAAATTGGTGTGTGTGGGTTTTGTGCTTTTTTTAATAGGATAGGTATTGGATACCATTGGATAATAGGATATCAGGCATTGTATATGTTTTAACTGAACTTAGTGTTGTAAGAATATCACAAAAGAAATAGTTTGTCAACCCTTGATCCTTTCTCAAAGAGCTCAAAAGTTCACAGCAAGTTTTCAGTATTTTGTCACTTCCTAAATGAATAATAGTATCAGGTATTGTTCCAGAGTAAATTTAGTAAATTTGATTCTGGAAATCTTAAATATGCAGAAAACGCATGTGTATAGAATGTTACCTGGAAAATATCTTGACTGTGGTGAGATCTGGAACAAACAGTATGCAGTGTGATGCAAATTTAGCTTTACCAGGTCATGGAGTTTTGAAATAGGGATCTCTTTCTCGTGTTGTTTTTAATGTAGTTGTTCTAGAACCAGTGTCTGTGGAATGAACGCACGTGGGTGTCTGAAATATAGGCACGTTTGGGGCATGCCAAAGATACCTGGTGTTGAAATCAAGTTATGATATATGCTTGGGTTCTTTTCAACTGGCCTGCCCTGTTTTTCTGTAGAGTCTGGCATAAAAAAATCAATTTAAATTTCCCAGATGTGTTGGATCTGGTTACTGTAAGGTAGTGTCCTTGGTCTGGTTTGTGCCTCCCTCTGGTGCCTGCAAGAAGTACACTGGAAGCTGCTTTGTAGCACCTTTTCTAGAAATACCTTTCTCATTATTCCTCACTTTCTGCACCAGTGGGACTCACATGCCAAAATCGATTTTACCATGCAGTGCTCGTAGGTGTTAAGTGCTGCCCTGTGTTCCTCAGACTCTCCAGAACAGAGTGTAGTTGCCAAAATTCGAACGTTGAGCAATGCAGTTACTGCTCACCACAACTGCATAATTTTTATTTTGATAGCGTAGAGATGATTGAAACAGGAAAATGATCCTTACAGAACCTGCCAGTCTCCAGGCTCAGCAGAATGGGTAACACTATGTTGTCACTGTTGCCTGGCTCCTGCCAGTGCTTTGTGTATCACTTGGGATGCAGTTTGTGATTTGCCTGTGGTCAGTGCAGGGTTAAGTAACACGTTGTTATGTGACTCTTGGACATTTAAAGACCACTACCTCTTCTAAATAAGAATAATCAAATGAACCATTGAGAGGTTCTGTGGTTTTCCCGATATGTTTTGATCTTACTGTTGCTTGTGCTTTTTGCTGCCAGTAGAATATCACTAATATCTTATGCTTCCTCTTCAGGAAGGAATAACTAACTTTTCCTTACGTTTGTGCTGCCCGCCTGTCTTGAAGGACAATACCATAAGTATCAGTTAGGGTTCCGATATGGTGCAGGGGTGCTGCAAGGGTTTGAGGCAGTGCCTTCCCTTCCCCTTGCACAACTTGTTTTTGTGTCTCTGGCAGACTCAACAGCACCCGTGTGCTGTGGCTTTGATTAAAACAGTATGCAGTGGTTGTTGGCTCTCCCAGCTCACAAATTACTACTGCCACCTTCTGCAGTGTCTCTGGCTGTTCCCTTCCTCCTGTATCAGGAGGCCCTGGTGGCAGTTATCAGATGGTGTTTGGTAACTGCTGCTGACAAGGAGAGGTCGGTTGGTTTTCTGTACGCATCTAGCTTCCACTGAATGCTTCCAAATGCTAATTCTGGCTAAACTAAGGAGTGGTTGAAGTGCTTTATTTTGTACAAATTCTGGACTTTTCTTCAGGGGGCACAAATGGCGCATGTGAGGTCTGTTTGGTACTCTTCGTTTCGGAGCTCTTCATTAAGCCTTATTTTGGAGAAGGATTAGTAACTTTTATTACTTTGTTTCTGAGAGCAAAATGTGAGTGCAGCTTTACAGACTACAGTGAGTGCTTCCAAGAGGGAGAGGCACAGTATGTGAGAGAAACTCTTTTCTGTTTTCTCTTTGACAGCAATTGCATTCAGGCTAATAGGATCTTCATCAAGCTTGTATCTGTACAACTGTGGTAATTAATCTTACTCTCTCTGTCATGCTAACCAGTTAGAAGAGCATCGTCCTGTTCTCTGGGTTGCCTTCCTTGCTTGTCACTTTTGTTTTGTCAGGTGTGGTGAAAGTTTACTTCCCCATTGGTTGCTGTGCTCTGTGGTGTGCTGACTATTACTGTTTTCATGTATGCCCAATTTTGGCATTTACATAAGCAATTACTTAAGGTCTTAATTCATCGCGCCCATTCTGAATGGTTTTTTCCCCCTCCTTGTCCTTGGTCATTTTTCTGTTGCCCTAATGCCTGAACTCACTGGAGCTTGTATCTGATGCCTTTCTCAGGGTATGCACCTGTTTCCACCTTTCCCCCCTCTGTCAGTATGTCACATAGTTATCCCTTCCTACTTCCTATCTTGTAGAGATATTAGTTTATCTCTCTACCTTTTTTGTAAATTCTTTTTGTTTCCTTGCAGGACCCCTTTGTATGTGTCAGGCTGGCGGCACCACCTCTCTCCCTCCTCTTGTTCCTTCATGTTTAACTAATCCTCTTACAACCATTAGTGCCAGTTGTGCCGGCTCTCCATCCGCGGCATGCTGCTTCACTGCTACAATGGGAGTTTCATGTTGCAAAGGCCCACAGTGGGAGCTCAGGATCTGTCCTCTTGTCTGCTTGCTTCAAACCCACCCTTGCAAGTTGAAGCATCTTCATGACTGCTTCTCTCAACTCCAGATTTGTCTTTTCTTCTCCAATTATTTTATTTCTTTTTCTGAACACTTTCTTTCCCATCCTAAATCCTAGTTGTGTATTTGCCATCATCAGCACTTTCCTCCACTAGTACGCTTGTGCCTCATCTCTTTCTCTCTCTGACCTAGATGTCACTCGTGTCTTCCAAAAACTGGTGCAATGATAATCTCCCTGGCTTGTTGCACACTGTGGCATTACATCTCCTGACTGTCTCCACTAGGGGTGGGGTTTTTTTTTTTTTGTTTCAATAGCCTGTAGTATGTACTGGGGAGTGGGTTGTCCATCTGCCAGCACTGGCAGTCTGGATCAGCTTCTCCTGTGGGCAGCTCTATGCCACTTTAATTGTTGAGCTCCTTCAAAGGCCAGTCTTAAATTCTGCTGCAGACATAATGTCTTTATGTTTACAATGCACAGACCACAGTGCCTTGTAGCCTGGCTAGGTAAGTGGGTTGCAAATGTTTGTATTTTCCGGTTCGAACTTTATTTTGTTACTTTGTTTTCTTGACTTCTCTGGCCCATTTTATCCATTGATAAAACTGGCAGCTCTATGAAGCCCTTATTTTTGACTGCTTTTGGTAACAGCTCCCACAGTAGAATAAATGATAATCATCAGCAAGTGCAAATGCAATACATTCAATAATTCCAATGTTTGCTTTCATGCTTGCGTGCTTCTTTGATTTCTTTTGCTACTTTAGCATAAGCAGTGGCATATGATACATTTGTACCTGTCTAGGCAAACTGATGTGTGTGTTGTTTATTTTTTTTTCTATTCTGGTTTGGGAATCTCAGTAGCTTCTTCCTAGTCCCTTTTCTGTCCTCAGTTATTGTGTCTTCCTCTTCTGTTTCTGGTCATACACAGCACTTCTTGTATCTCTGTTGATGTTAACTGGATATTATGCTTCTGTAAGGACTTGAATATTGTTATTTCCATATTCAAAGGGCAGGAAAGAATGCAAAAGGTTAAAAGATTTGACCAACATACCACCGTGTCTGATCTTAGAGATCTCTCTTTGTTGCTAGCAAAGCGTATATCATGTTGATTTTCAAGTTAGTCAGATAGTCTTGGGGCCACAAGAATGACTGCACATGAAAAGTGAGATTCAGCTAGTGGTGTGGAAGTCATGGATGGAAGATGGGTCAATACAATCTTGGTGTGTGTGAAATGAGCCACAGTGATTGGAATTGATTTTCAGATGGCTTGGGCACGGATTCCATAACTCCAAATATATTTGGTAGGTAACAGAAGGCTGGCAGGCCTGTGAATGACCAGTGCTTCTAGGGGGTGTCACCTGAACTGTATAGTCATTTGACTTGTTCATGCTAAAAAGCACTAGCAATTCCTTCTATTTGTGGTTGCTGTTTGAAGACTTAATTGTTTAGACATGAGGAAATGGCAGAGACCCTGTAATTGATGGAAGTCCATGGCAAAAGCCCCTGAAGACAGAGCTATGTACTGAGGAGCTTGAAAATAATGTTTCATTGAAAGCATCCTAAATTTGCCCATTTGCATTTCCTTTTTTATTATGTACTTGCAAGAGGGAAGATGGCCCCTATGTAAGTTTAATCTGTGTTATTCAGGAAACCGTGTAAAGAAATTTTTGGCTTCTTGAAATCCTTGCCCATGTTTTTAGGATCTTCTGGAAGTTTATTCACAGCAGCATGAAGTCTGAATGAAGTACAGAAGTAAGATGGAAAACTCACAGTATCTTACCATGCAGCTTTTTCATGGTTCGCTTTCCTCCTTTGCCTTTTACTTGAGGGCAGAACTAGGGTAGAGAAATAATTTTTGTTCGCTTCTGAAAGGTTACAGTAATAAAGAAACTCTTGTTAACATCAGAGTATATGGCAGGCAGGAGTTTTCACAGTCTGGCATTGTTTATTTTACCAGCAATTTGGAACCTTCTGCACTCTTAAAATATTGGCAAGAAAATATTTAGCTGTTAACTATTCTGTGGCATGTGTGTGTTTGAAGCCCTGGGGAGGAGGAGTGCTTGGGGAAATTGGGTTTTTCTCAGCTTATTATTGAAACCAGAAGGTGCAGAATATTGGTAGAAGGTGAAAGCAATGTGACTTCAAATTAGAATTTTACCCAAATGTAAAACTGGTGGGAGAATGTCAAACAGGTCACGTATAAACAGGGCTGTGCTGGGAAATAGTGGGAAGTCTGATGGAGCAAATGCAAATAAGCCACTCTGCTAGGCACTACAAAAATTAATTTGGAAGTGAGATAGTGAGTATTTGCATTTGTCCTGGCCTCAATCACTGGATAAAGGTTGTAGCAGTACTAGGTGTTAGCATCGAGAATTAGCCTTGCTGATTGCTTACTAATTGCATGAGCTCTTGCAATTGTCACTCAATTTTTAAATGAAATAAACTCTCCACAAAAAAAGTTTAGGAGAGATGTGACTTGCTGTTCCTACCTGATAGAAACTTCTTCTGGTCCCAAATTCTTGGTGGAAGAATGGGGGTTTTAAATTATTTTTTCCCCTAGGAGAAGATCTATTTGGTGTGAGCAGCATCATTCTTGCTCTTATTTCTACATAAAGTGTAGCCTCTTCCCGTGAGGTTACTATGGTAAAGGTAGCAATATTTTTTTAATTGCACTAGCATACTCCAGGTGAAATTCCTATCAACAAAGTGACCTGATGACTGGCATCCAGGATCATCTAATGGGCTGTGGCTGTCTTGCTGCAAGTCAGGGCTGGAAGAGGTGCACAGACATAAGAGATAGCAGTCAATATCTGCAAAGATAAGCAAAAAATGAACAAAACTGAACATACTCAGAAGTTACTCTTCTAACGTCAGGTGAAGATCCAGTGTACTATTTCTAGCAATGACCAGAGATATTTGGGGAAAAAGTGTAAGAAACTGAATTGTGTATCGGTATTTCTTCAGTACGTTCTCTTGGCATTAACTAATGAGTAATATGAGAGTTGCGTGGGGACGATCACATTTAGTATCTACTAACAGAAATCCTCTGTGGATGTGAAGTCCCTTTTTTACCCTTATATATTTTTTGCTCTTTAATGTCCTGTGGCAATGACTTCTGCCATGTAACTGTGTTGCATGAGAAAGTACTTCTATTTTTGAAGCATTATTTGTTCATTTCGTCAGCTTTTCTACATCTTTTTTATAAGAAACAGTGAACAGTAATTTCTTGTTTACTTGCTCAATATCACTCATGATCCTACTTCTCCATCATCTTCCTCCTCATTTCTTCCTGAATATAACTAGTGTTTTCTCATGTGTCTAACCACCTTAGTCTTTTCTGTGTGTCTTCTAGTTTTTAGATTTGTTCTGAGATTAAAAGGTAATAAATATGTGCATCATTTTATATGTGGGCACACTATGGCTTTATGGCCGAATAGGGTTCCTCTTTTGTTCTGTATTCCTTTCATAAGTCCTCACATTTATTTGTCTTTTTCTTCAATATTGAATTGCTGAGCTGGATTTTTTTTGAGATTTATCCACAAAATCTCTTTATTTCTGGAATTGTAGCTGCTAAATGTATACACATGGTTATATAAACTTTATGTGGTTTGTTGTTTGGTTCTTTTAAACACCTACTACTAGTTCCTTTATCAGCACTGCATGTTACTGGTCATTCTCTGTGATTGTTGTTTCCATTTATTATTGTATTTTCTACTAATTTGTACTTACCTGGTTCTGCTGAAATACTTTTCAATATGGATGCCACCTTTCATGGCTCTGCAGTCCTGTTAAATGTTATTTTGTTTAGTACTTCATGATCCCAGGGATTTTGTTGCTTTTGACTTCTATTAAGTTATCCTAAGTCTTTTTCTATGGGCAGATCGTATCACACGGAGTATGATGGACTCTCAGAATCCTGAGTGCTGCAAGGAGGTGGTGGAGCAGTCTGTATTCACTGTCTCATCCAGTGGAAAAACTCGGCCACCAGATGAAACTAGTAGAAGCTAGTTTCAGAAGAAACAAACAGGAGGTGGTGGTTCTCCTTATGGGTAGTAGACCAGCGTACTTCTTGCTGGAGCGTGCTGTGGGTGCAGAAAGTTTACCAGACAAGTTGCTTGACATAGAGACCTGTTGAAGGTTGCCATATAAACAAACATCAAGGACTGAGAACTGGCCTGAGCTGAAGTTGGTTGGGAGAGTACTTGGAGGAAGCATATATGAGATTTGTAGCCTTTTTACTTTTCTCAGTGTATCTCGCTACTGTTAAGGCAAGACATGCCGTTAAGTGGGCTCTTGGTCACATCCAGTGCATTGTTTCTTGTGTCTTACACCCTCTGACAGTTACTGAGGTCTGGCTCAGTAAAGAGATTGAGTTTTACATGACCTAAGTGCTAATGGTGAATATCTACTTTATTTGCCTTTACTGCTGTCTTCTCCCAGTGTTTCTTTTGAACTTGGTTATGTAACTTCCTTTCCATTTATCAGACTGAATTCTTGATCCTGGTTTTGGTATGTTCAGAAACATGTTCATGATCAGTTTTGGGCAAGTAATTTTTTAAAAGAGGCATTACAGGAAAAACCTTCTACAGCCGCTCACCCTCACAGAAAATCAGCAACTCGACAGAGCCCAGGGATTTGACCTCTTTTCCCTGACCCCTCTTTTGGGAGGTTGTCAATGAGCTCTGCCAGCCACAAACTACAGAGAAAAAGGAATTTGGGACAAGCCACAGTACAATCCTGACTGTATTAAATATATGGGGATCTGCTCTGCATCTTCAGCTGTTACAATGGCAGAATTTTTGAATTGATAGACTGCAAGACAGAAACATATACCTCATTTTCTTGATAGGAGACAGCTAGGGGTGACCTTCTATTTTCGTTGAAATATGTAAATAATGTCTTGAAATAAACATGCTCTAAGGAGTGTTATTGATGACTATGCAATTGTTACAAAGGTAGCAGAGCATGCAAAAGTCTTTTAACATTAACATGTTTTCATGGATTGAAGATTTTGGCAGGAACTGGTTCTGATGAAGTCTGGCATTCAGCTTTTGTCCAGGTTACTACAGTGTCGAAGTAGCTTGTCAGTGAACATTGAAGAAGGCTTTAAAGACCGTTCTGTGAATCTCTTTATCTACTGAGGCGGGTTACAAAATTACTTAATTTTAATTAGAAAATTAGAGAATTTATCAAAAAAGTTAGTATTTTAAGCTATATGGGAACTCACAGCTGTAGCTAATTATAAGCCAGTAAGCTTGTTTGTAGAGAAAGTAACAGTGATTAATAAAAGACTCAAAAAATCAAGATTGGAAAAATAATTTCTGCAATATCTTTGTCATTTCGCAACTATGTGAGATTGCCTGAAGGAACTGGCCTTTTTGGCTACTTGCTACAGAGATATTTTTAATCTGTTTTATTAATTTAATCATTTTGATCCTAGCTACAGTCTCAGTCATTTTCAAAATTACTGTCCTACGAGTAATAGTTATGTTATTGGAGGAAATAAGAGCCGTTTGCAGGTTTTCCCATTTAATGCCATGTGTGTTTATTAAAAGGGCAGCAAACACTTAAAAAGCTCATATATAACTATATGCAGTTGTAATATATGGTTTACATTAGTTACAAATAATATATAGGTCATTCTTTCCAAACGCAGCTTGGGAGAAAGTGCATAAAAAAGCCTAAATATTTGAGGAGTGACAGTTTTTATCATGAAAGATTTGTGCTGTTATCTCCTTCAGGACCTTCTGTCAATATTGAATGCTCCAGTAATCAATGGGAGTTGACTGATGTTTATAGCAGTGTGGCTAACAGAAGTCCCCAGAGTAGACTCGGTACAAAAGAGTCTACAGCTCTAGAGTAGGCTGTACAACAAAAGTCTGCGCATACCTGTGTAACTTGTTTTGCACAAGAGATGGATTAATTTTTACTGTATCAATATAAAACATTACTTTGCTATTACAACTTTGACCACTCCAGGAGTGTGCTGATGATGTAGTATATCCGTGCACCTAGTGTAAACATTGCCTTAAAGAGCCTAATCTTAGTTTGAAAAAATGACTGTGCTGACACAT
The DNA here is from genome assembly GCF_023634155.1 of Falco peregrinus. Taxonomy (NCBI): domain Eukaryota; kingdom Metazoa; phylum Chordata; class Aves; order Falconiformes; family Falconidae; genus Falco; species Falco peregrinus. Next base: position 37,641,663 of record NC_073729.1, on the reverse strand, counting down.
CTACTGTGTACAGGTACAGGACCTAATACATTGTACAGAAGAGGCTTTTTATTCTAGCAGGAATGGTAGAACGATGGGGTGGAAACTTAAGCCAGAAAATTAAAATATGAAATGAGATACACATGTTCAACTGTGAGGGTGATATGCTTTAGCCAAACACAACTTACTGAGCTTAATACAGAGGGAACTCAGTGAAATGTAATGGTCTGTGATACGCAGAGGGTCAGGTTCTATGATCTAATCATTTCTTCTGGCTGAAATCTCTTCATAAAAAAATCTAGCTCAACCATAACTTATGGCCTAAAGAGAGGAATTGCTGCATGAAATTCAATGACTAGTGCTTGTACAAGGTGCGATTAGAAGTGTCCTTTCTGGCTTTATAGTCTATGGATGGATTAATGTGTTAAAGTAGCTTAAGGGTGCAACATGTGCTGGCAAAAGCTGTAGCAGAAAGAGACTCCTGTTGAAGTGCTCTCAAATAGTGCAGCCCGTGGACATCACAGCTGTGTCTACTCTAGCCTTTAGTGTGGCCTGACAGGGACACACATGTGGAGTTAAACAGTTGATGATCCAGCATCCCTGCTTTGCAGGGGTGATCTTTACACTGTGCTGGTTCTAGCCCAACCCTGTAGGCTGAATGCTTCATAGCAGGTAGGGAGCATGTTAGAGCACATTTTCCAGTTTGTGCGCACTGACACTTCTCTGCAGTGTCAGCCAAAGCATGACAAAGTGGAGATGAGGAGGAGATTCTATGAAAGAATGTTCTCGGTCCAACAAAGGACATTAATATGGACTAATCCTATATCAGCTTTTGCTTTAAAAGCTGTGCCCATACGTAAGATACTTTCGTACATATTGAGCATACACAGTAAAGCAGTGTGCTCTTACTTTCCTAGGAATTATGTTAGAATTCAAAACCTTACATGAGACTTGATATTACAAATTGTCTGATACAGCAGTAAGCCTCACCAGGTGGCTGTTGAATTATGTATATTGAAGTCCTCGAGACTGAAGATTAGGTTTCTTACTGCAATATAGTAACACAAATGCAGTAGTTGTATGCTGTAGTTGTCTTGCAGGCAGAGCGTTGGGGTCATGGAGTCTTTCAATGAAAAATTGTGACATTTAGCAGGAAGATACATTAGCTCTACATTTCCTTTTTTTAAAGGTTTTGTAAATGTGAGAGATGTACCAAAACTGTATTCCTTGTTTTGAACTAAGATAGCTGTGTGTGTCAATTGAGGCAATGGTTTTTAAATTTATTCTGGTGACAGCTCTGCAGTGGGTTGTTCCAAAAAAGGCAAAGGGGCCAAGTCCCTAGAAGAGCTCCAGATGTTACTGATTTTTTCCTTGTTATTAATAATTGCTCACTTGGAATTGTCTAGCAGTTTTTCTTCATAATAACAAAGTGTGGAAGAGTCAGCAGAATCATGACCAGCCAGATCATGAAACTTGCCAGTGGTGAGAACATGTACAAGTTTAAAAAGAGGAAGCATTTCCAACAAATGCTGATTTACTCATTTTTCTTGTTTTATAAAGAAGGAATTTTTTCCCTACAGTGTTTGTACTTAACCAGTGTTGGTTGTATTCTTCAGAAACTGCAATATTCTTTGAAATGTAATTTTATTGCCTAAGATACAGCTCCATCCCCAAAGTCATATTTTATGTTTTAAACTGTTTGTCTTTTAAGATGTATTTATTGCCGTGTTTGTTTAACTTGGTTATCTCCTTCATCAATCTATTTCTTGCTAACTTAAAGCTGCTGCTCTTTGTTTTTAGTATAGAAAGCTGCTTCCCTAGGGACGTATAGTCCAGGACTTGTCTCTGTAATGGGACTATTTGTTTTCTTTGCCCCTTGCAGTTGCCTGCTGTAACATTTGTAGTATGTGTTAAGTAATCCTTGAGGTAACATTTTTATTATGTCATAAAAAGTGCGTGGCAAATATATAATAACTCATGGAATTTGTTTGTTTAAAATGGAAGGATAATTTATTGAGTGTGTTACATGAGACCTGCTCCCCCTTATTAGAGCTGTAGAAGTGCAGCTTATTTAGAAGTACGTTCTATTGAGAAAAACCACGATCTCTGACATGCATAGAAAGTTTGAGCATGGTTGGGTAGAAATGACATCATAGTTTATGTACTCAGTAAAAATTTAATTAAGTCATTACAGAAGTTGCAGTCATCATTTAACCCTCTGATTTCTTATGTTTAGTTCTTTTTTTAAACATTCAGTAATAACCAGTCTCCAAATCTTGATAGCCTATAAAATATCTGCATGAATTTTAATAGTTTATATTAATGGAAAAATATGAGTAACTGACATAAAAGGAATTTTCCTTGTATTTGCACTATATGCATTTCTATAAAAATCAACAGATGAAAAAAGATAGTGGTTTAATGGAAGACTGTTTGAACTGGGGATTCACTAGTGTGGCAAAAACTAATTAACAGCTTGATAGAAAAGCTGTTGCATAATTGCCAAGGTGAGTACTCTTAAGGATAGTAAGAAAGTATTTAGGACGTGGTTCACACTGTCGTGTGATAAGCTGTATGTCAAAGACAGCAGTGCGTATTCCGTAGTAGAACTGATACCCTGCCCTGCATTCCTGCTTGCAGTTTCCTTTTTTGTAAAACCTGTGTCCAAGATGCAGTCTCATACATAAATGTTCTGCTAGTATGGAATTATGAAGATAATTATCCTTGTCATCTATATTTACATTGGATGTGAGATCTGTGAAAAAAGAAATGCTTAGTACATCTTAGATCTCTCATGAGAGTCGATACAAAGAAGCAGCTTTACCAATTGAAGTGTAGCTTAGCGCTCAGGAGAACTGTTTATTAAATCATTTTGTTGATAGAAGTAAAAAGTACAGGCAAAAGGAATAGGCGTTTTGGATGGAGATGCACATGAGGTATTTCAGCCATCACTCTAGAGCTAGCAGTTGATCTCTTCTGATTTGTCTTAAGCTCACGTGGGATAAGTTCTGCAAGCCGATGGGTGGCTTAGGCCAAACCAGCAAATACTTAAGCAACTGTTAAATTTAGTTGAAAGTTAGTGTGGAACTTGGACCAAGTCACACTTACAGCATAGGGGGAATTAGTTGGATCATCACAAATAATGAAAGAAATTTAGTCATAGCCAAAAACTAGTATGTCTGAGCTTCTAGTGAGATGCTGTGGAAACAGAATCCATGTGATTCCTGAATGAGAAAGTCCGTATTGACAAGTAAGTGAGGAGTAGTGGCAAGGAAGGTGCCTATGTCTTTAGCGTTCCAGTAATAACAGTTACAGTTCTTTACTGTAATAGCATGTCTAGCTCTGGAGTCCATACTTCAGAAAAAATGTTGAAAAAACTGAATTTCTAAAACACCTGTGTGAATGAATCAAGGTCCAGAAAATCTGCTTAACAGTTAAAATACAGAGGAGTCTTCGTTATCTTAGCCTGTGCTGCCACTGAAAGGATAGCCTTGCTTTCACTCTTTTCCCCGGCTGCATTTTTTCCTCTGCTCATGTAGCTGGATGTCAGCACAGTTGGCTGAGGATTTTTCTGCCACTCATATGTTCTGAGCAGCACTGACTTTCATTTGTGTACAAAATTAACAGAGCTGCATTGCATGTTGTTCTAGAATGCCTAACATCGTTGGAGCCAAATCTTAACCTGTGTGGGCCAAGGCGCTGCTGCTGCTTTGCCTCCTCAGAGTGAAACTGATAGTATTTTCTCATCACCTCCTCTTTAGAGCCTATGCAGATGGTTTTTCTGTTTTTTGGTGTTTTTTTTTAGGTTAATTCTGTTGTTCTAAAGGAAGATTTAAGAAGTATGGTAGAAAATTTCTATGCAGCTCTATTTGGATATGATGAGGTAAGAAGGGTGCTTTCAGAGAATCTGCAAGAACAAGTATACCATCTAATTCATTAACACAGAATATGCCAGATGAGTAAAATGTTTGCTGTACATGTCTTTGGAGAAATGTTATGTTACAGAAGCAGGCTTCTTAGTCATTGCCATCATCTTATTCCTTGAGTTAAAGTACTTCTAATAAACATGAAAGCACACAGCATATTGATTTAAATGATGGGACATGGAAGGAGGGATAGCCTTTGTACTGCTGCTCCGTCACTGTTTGACCTTCAATAAATCATTTCCTCCCTTTGAATCCCTTTGCACACAGCTGTAGTTCGAAAGCAAAGAGAGTATTTATAGAAAATACCAAATAATATGGGGAGACAAAGGTACCACTGTGCACAAGTGTCTGTAGGACTTTCAAGAAGAAAATACAATTACATCATCTCTTTTAATAGTTATTTTTTTGCTCTAGTGGGTGTTGCTCTTCAACTGCTCTTCTTATTCACACAGTGGGATTATTTTTTGCACAGTGATTTGCATTATTAATATCTTTTAAATTTAAACTTCTTAGAATTGTGGACAGTGTTATGCATGCAGGTCTTTAATCTAGCTTTAAGTATAGCCAGGATGTGTCTGCTTGTGTGTCTGTCTGTTTATTTTTCTTTTCTCTTTTTGTTGACACTCTTTTGGAAACAAAATGTCTAGTTAAATTAAAGACAAATGTTGACATTTTTATTTTTAGCTGAGTATTTTAAAGTCCTCTCTTGCTTTTGGCAAATGTGTCAGCAGAAGACGGGAGTTACGAGACTCTGCTAGTAACACCACATAATAAAAGACAATAAAAGTGGGAGAGAATTTAGACAAAAAGCACTCATGGATGTGGTTTTTTGTATAAGCCAAATTTAATATTAGATGTAACTGGAAAAATCTAAATAGTTCTTGATGAGTTCTCTCTCATTCAGAATGAAAAATGAAAAAGCAAAGGAAAATAGCAAAGTCCTGACTATTTTCTGCAATGTTGTATTAAATATCCTTTAATTTTTCTATTCCAAGTGTCATGGGCTTCACACAATTCTGTGAGGTGGTGCTGTCTTCTCTGTAAGGCCAAAATTTTTGTGGCAAAGATTTCATAATGTAGAAACGCAGTTATCAGCTCCTGCATTAGGAATTCCCTGATCCAGTTGTTTTCCAAATTAACTTGCCAGAATATTTGTTACGGGCTGCTCTGTAAATTAAATTAAGACCAGCGTTGTTTTTGCATTCTGGGAAAGAGTGGTGTTGATACAAACTGTATACGTGAAAAGGTAACAGCTGTGTGCTCTGAGACAGCTAATATTGTCAGTTGCCAAGTAGTGATGTGGTTGTCTTGTGTTCAGACCCTCATCATGTGCAGTTTTTAATCCCCCTTTTACTTCCTTTAGGGAATCTTGTCTGATGATCGTGTTCTGGCAGCAGCTCTTTGGAGAAACCTTTTTAACAGGAACTGTGAGGACCCTCGGCATCTAGAGTTACTCGTAGAATACGTGCGCAAACAGGTATGCTGCAGTTTGTGGTGTGGCTTCTCTTTATTCTGTTATTTAAAATATTAAATATTTATTGCTTGCACACCATATAGCTCAGTTCTCCTCATAAATATAACTGATGTTTATATTCAGTGATTATTTTTAAGGAGAAAAGGGTAAAAATATAAAAACAGGCTGATACTTATTGCAGATTGATGAAAAATGGCTGCAGAGAAATTCATGGAGTATTGAAAGCGATCGTGCTCATCTTTTTCTGGACCTATGCGATGGAGGGGCTTGACAAAATGGGCTACAACTTGTAGAATTACAATTGATGTTGCAGAGTTGGGATCCTCTTCATAATGAAGTAGCATGCAGAGCTTGAAAGTCTCCTGATGATCTTTGTGGGAAAAGTAAAAAAAGGTTACGTTTTCCAGAATTTTTTCTGTTTTGGTTATTAACTGGAGAAAACGATACTAAGTAGTGTTTGTCCTCTCAACCTTTAGGAGATTTGTGAACCAGATTTCTAGGAAATGTTGGTAGGATATAGTGGGTATCAAAGATTTAAAAAGGAGCAAGAGAGGTTCTGGAGGAGTGTAGGCTGTTGGATAGGGAACTGAAGACCAGAACCTCCACAACAGCATTCTCTGTAATGTTTCCAATACTGTATTCAGGACCAGATAGAGATTTGGAGAGACGGTATTTCAGAGTGTGGTCTGAAAAATGATATGGGAAGCAAATGGCTGAACTTTATAGGAGTCTGAGGATGCTTTTGGAATGCCAAAGGGCTTCTCAGGAGGGACAGGCTTAATTTAATGCTTAAGGTTGCTGATGCTTAACTTCAGTGAGTCTGTAGGAAAGTTTAAAACTGAAGATTGGCAGGGAGCAAACGCATATAAAATGTAATTTGTGACAATTTGCTGCCAAGTGGGGAATTTGTTGCACTTGTGTATGTTCAAGCGAAGGATAGGACAGAAGCTATTAGCAGTTGTAATAGGAAGCAGTGATCACACAGATAAATGTGGCACACTGGGGGAGAATGAGCACAGCCTCTGAAGACAAGTCATTCCTGTAGACAACTCTAAAGTGGTGCACTTGAGGAAAAATATTTCCAGCTTTGCATATATATTGATGAGCTCTAAACTGTCTGTCACCACACAGGAATGAGTCCTTGAGATTATAATTGTATTATTGAAATGTCAGCTCAGCACTCTGTAGTGTTCTAAAAAAGTAAATCAAATACTTAGAACTACTAAGGAGGGAATAGAGAATAAAGTATTGTCAAGCCACTTTTCAAATTCGTGGTACTCTTGTGTTCTTGAATTACATGTGTGGTTTGGGTTCCAACCATCAAGAAAGATAAAAACCAAATGGAAGAAGGCTCAGAGAAGAGCAGTAGGGATGACATGAAACAGCGTTATTACTATCAGTGAGTAGGATCCTCTGTCTGAAAAACAGCTGAGAAAGAATATGAGACAGCTCTTGGGAAATCTTGAAGGCAAAAGGAAAGTGAGCAAGGAAAGGTGGTTCACTGGTACCAGGATGTGGGGACATAAAGTTGCTACAGATTGTTTGGGATGCTACAGTTGCCCTTGGCTTCCAAAGCTACTGGCAAGGTTTATGGAAGGGAAGTCTGTCCAGGGATATTAAATCCACAACAACCACTTCAGGTTCAAACCTCCTGAACTAACAAATTTTGAGAGGGAGGGAAAATAAACAAGGAAAATAACATTGTATGCATGTGTTGTACTTAACTCCTGGGGCATCTGCTTTGTTGACTGTCAGAAACAGGATGTTGTGCTTAGGTGGCTCCGTGGCCCTTGGTGTATCCCTTTCTTGGTTGAGAAACTCCTTGTCCGGTTATCTTTGTTTCCAGTAAGCATTGTGCATGAGGTCTTTCCCACAACTTCTTGCTAATCCTGTCTTTAACAGTAGCTATTAGTGGATGCCAGAGGAGAATATAGTAACAGAGCAAGCAAATGTACTGTGTCTTTGGTCAACTCTCCTTGCAATCTGCGTTCACAGACTTACCTGAGCCAGAGATGGTGTTTCTCACTGTTACTGACTCTTGATGGACTTTCCCTCCTCCACCACACTTACAGTGTCCTGTGGCAGCAAGCTAACACTGTGTTGTGTGACAAGAGTTGGTTGGCTTTTTTGCTTTCATTGCACCTTAAAACTTAATTTGATCCCAAGTATTTCTTGTATTGTGAGAATGAGTGTTCATTCCACGTTCATCTCCTCCAGCTCATGTGCTTTTGTATTATAAATCTCAGGTGTTCCTTGCTGGTCAGGCTTTTTTTCTATAGTGAGAAGCCTTAGTCTATGTGAAACCACTTTTGAGAGCAGTCAGTGTAGATGATGGTACTAGCAGTGTGTCATCTGAATTAACTGCTGAGAAGATAAAATGACTCATGTTAGCTTTGCTGGCTCTTCTTTGTCCTATTGCCAAACGTTCAGAGGAAGCATGAGCTAAGGTGTTAGTAGAAGACCTTAGGAAGTTAACTCCAGTGGATCTGCAGATACTTATCTCCTAGCCTTTCCATGACGCTTCAGCAGTCCTCAATTATCTTTTTAGGTCTACCGCATACAAAGAGAGAAGTATGTTCAAATCTCCCTGTTCTGCTTACTTTCCGGAATGCAACGTGTTTGGGTAGCTCTTGAGAAACTTGAGTAGGTGATGGGACAGCTTGCACTAATGTCCTGTCCTTGCAGGTGCAGCACTTGGATGCACTGAGCGGGGAGGACCTGCTGCTGACGGGCGAAGTGAGCTGGCGGCCACTCATGGAGAGCAATGCCCGAAGCATCCTCAAGCCCCTTTCCCCTGTTTACAACGATGAAGGACTCTGAGAGCGCCGGAGCTGACGTGTCTGTCAGTTTGTCAGATCATCTTGGGAAGCATGCCTGAAATTGAACTGGGCTGAGGCTGTGGGTCAGGAAGGAAAATCTGCTGTTGGAAAGAAAATACTTAATTAGATGTCCTGTCTGTGGTGCCTCAGTAGTAGCAAATTGGACAGCCATACTCTTTTGAATATTCACTTGCAAATAAACGCTAGTTGGTTGGAGAACCTCTGTCCTTTTTACGGCACTGAGTGGTCCTTGCTGACAAATTGAAAGACCTGCCTTCTGTCTTTAGGAAACCAGGTATTTTACCATGACTTAGAGTTATCTCAAGAAGACGTTTCTAGACGTTTCTGTCCTTTGCCTCATTTGGAGAGCTGCTACCTAGTGACACAGCAGTGTTCCTCTGCTCACTGAATGGTTGTGAAGGCAAATCTGAGTTTTGCATATTAGATGTTAATGTATTTTAAAAGCTTGATATCAAGATGTAATGGTCTATTTTTGCTGTAGTGGTGTTAAGAATTGCTTTAAAAGATTCTAAAGGGTTTTCTGTGAAAATCCGTTTTAGGAACTCTCTGCTTTGTTGCACAAGGATAGGAGGATGCATAGAATAACGCACAGTCCCAAGTAATGCTCTACGAGTCTAGCCAATTTAATGAGAATAAAGTCCAAAATGTGGCTAGGCTGTCATTAAAGCTGCCTCAGAGTACTTGGTATTTCAGTCTGCCTTGCTGGTATTTCCATATTCTTTTTAGAGTTGTGGTTTAAGAATTTCTTTATGAAAAGAACATTCCTGGTTCTGTCCATGGCTCTTAATGGGACAGGACTATGCTGTCCTCCATCCCCCAAAGCAGTGGTCCAGGGCTTTTTAACAAGACCTGTCAACCCCAGTGAAAACTTTATATGGCTGTGCAGGCAAATTACGCCAACATAGTAATTACAGGAGCAAGAGCTCCACTGATTAAATCAGCAGAGGCTGAGGTGTACTACGTAGGTGGATGGTTCGCCAGGCTATTTCCAGGTCAGTGAAAAAACAGTTTTAATTTCTCTCCTGTCTAAAATCTTACTCAATAATAAATGTCAGTCTGGGTAAATGTGATGTGTATGTGTTTTCTGTGCCACTTGTGCTTTTGATAAGAATTAAGCAGTATAATATCGGGACTTATTCCTAATGAAACTATTAAATAAAAGTCAAAGGTGATAATCCTTAACTTGTGACATTAATCCTTAATTTGTGAATCCTTAATCTGGTTAAAGTGAGACTGTGCCTGGCTGTGACTATTCTTCCTTCTGAAGTTGTTCTCTTCGTATTGTGTGTTTTGGGAAATATTTGACATCCTTCTCTATGTAAAGAGCAGTGGGATGCAGAATATAGGCTCCCAAACACTGGCTTGCATTTTTTTTCCCCGGTCTTCTCTTAGGGAGCCTTCTGTGTATAAAAAAGGCATTTTGTTATTTTTTTTCCAAGGCGAACTTCCTCAGTTTAACTTGTTATAAAATGAGTCATGTAAAGAAACCCTCTATGTGTGAGGTGTATCCCTTCTCTGTGAAAACATTACAGACCAAACAACTTGCTTGCAGTTTATTTAAGATGCTTTTGTTGAAAGCTGAGCTAAGCAGAGAAACCTCTTATATGTGAAGTATTATACAGTGTGTGTGAGATAATAACACCTTGTAATTCATTACAGCTGGCTTGTATTTACATAAAAGAAGGCTGAGCTGTGTAGGAATTTGCTGATTAATTTATTTTTAATGAGAGTGAAGTATACCAAGTACCAAAATAAACTTTACTTTGTGTATCTTACTGCTCCTGAAATAGGTGGAAAAATTAATGGTAGATATTTTGGCTCAAAGCTACATACATTAATTCATATACAAAACAGTTATTTAAACTTTAACCCCTTTCCTGCTATGTAATTTAAACCTGGACTCATGTTATCCATGCCATGGGAACACAGGACTGCGAGTACACCACCATCCAACCTGGTGCTGTGCACAGGTCAGAGATCATGTGGTGGCTGTGGCACTGATGCTGCGAGGCCAGCGAGCTAGGAGAATTCATGGGACCACTAGTCCAGAGATGACAATACCTTTGATACTCTGAATATGGGACAGCCACGTGGTCAAAATTGAACCCATTCTTATCTTTATGGGCAGGAGGCTCCAGAAATCATGGTGCCAGATTGTGGTCGCTGGCATCTGCTTTTGCACTTCCTATTATGTGAGAATAAAGGCCAATAATCATGGCGCTCTGCTGGTTCCATAAAATGCCTTTGACACCACCCCCCCCCACCACCGTTACAGAGCTGAACCAGCGCTCAGGCTGTGTTTTGGACACAAGTGTGTGAGGCCTGTTACAAGAATAAGGCAGAAACTGTCTGTGAATTAAAAGGGTAATCTGTTAGAAAGGAAGAAATATGCTGGAGGCTACGCAGGTCCCAGCTGTCAGTTACCTGCAGACAGGATCAGGCTGTAGAATATGGCCCCTCTTACTCCAGAGGTGCATGCCCGTAGGTGGTGGCATTGCCAACCTGGTATATATGTCATCTTTATAACCAGGATTTAGAGTCCTTGAGAGAGGATACTGTTCCAGTAGCAAAATCTGCACCTTGCAAGCATTACAGCAGCAGTGATTAGCAGTTTTTTAACTTTTAATCGCTTTTGCGATTCCTATGTGTAGTACCACTTCAATTGCAGCAGAACACAGGGGTTGTAACCAAATGTCAAGCCTGTATTTTCCCATTTTCAAGGATTTGCAGAGGGAATGCTTGAAGCTATTCTGCTTGTGGACAGTTTTTTGTTTATGCTACTGGAGTTTTTGAAAGTTGTCTCAGGGCGTTGGCTGGGGGACGCTTACTGTATTTGAAGTGAATGTATGCATGCACACTTCTTCTGGAAGGAGCCATGCTGAGCACTTTATCATCCAACCTGATCTCCTGTCTCATACACGGAATTTGGACATGGCTTATTATTCCAAAGGACTTGTTCTCCCAACTTTCCCAGGTGTTTTAAAATCAAGAGACATGACCCTGTAGGCAGCACTCGTTATTTCAGCTAGATCATGGGGGTTTTGTTTCTGTGAGTGGAAGGAAAGGGCCAATGTGCACTGTGTTCCCTTTCTGCTCTGCTGTTTTGCACTGGTAGGGGAGTAGGTGCACGTTTTGCCCCCAGAGTCAAACTTGGCAGTCTCTTGCTTCAGGCTGATGTTCTGCTACCCTTTTTTTTTTTTTTTTTTTTGGGGGGGGGGGGTGTGCGGAGGGGGGAGTTGTATGATCCTCTTTGACGCCTACTCTGTATTTTAGATGGTTAAATGGTTTTATCATCTTGGCTTCTGTGTTCACACCTCCTTTGGGTATTTCTAACAGGCTTTTTCTGCTTCTTCAGACAGCTGCGGTGCTAAGAGCACAGGCATCCTTGATCTTCACACTTCCTGCACTGTCCACGTGCCTACCCTGTGAAAGTGCAGTTACCACTTCCCAGATTTCTGCCTCATATCCTCCTCAAAGTGAAGGTTTTAGCACTGCTGCTGCCACACCAAGCCCTTGGGTAAGAGTTGCTGCTCCTGACATAGCAGTTGGATTTAACCACTGACCTGCCTCACCCTGCCTTTGGCTTGGTAAATAAGGTAAGCAGAGATGGAGCAAGAGCAAATTTTTCCACCAGAGCTTTAAATTAGATGAACGTAGAGTAGATGAAGAATAGCAAAGCTGTGGGAGGGTGAGCAGGAGCAGGGAAGAGATGGTGGTTGCTTCTGTGAGCATGGCCCCTGTGATGTATACCACTGCAAGGCACCACACTGAGGCACTGTGGGAGCTATACCATAGCCTGTGAGCCACTCTTGTATTTTTTCCACGCTCTCTCACTTCCAAAACCCTGCAGAGGAGGTCTGTCTTCAGAAATTCAAATCAACGTATGCCTGCTGCAGTCTATTTGTAGCATTTCTGTGGGACCAGTTTAATGCTGAGCGTGCAGCAAAGGTGATCTGCATCCCAGAGATGTGTTGAATGCTGCTCAAGCATTTGGAGAAGTTTGCCGATTCCCTCTACAGGTGTGCTGAGCAATTCATTGCCTCCGGAACTGGACTGTGGGCTTTCTTCCAGGAAGGTGAAAATACCGATGTTGGGAGTCGTAGATGTTTACATTAATACTTAGAAATTACTGTGTGTCTTTCTAACTCTGATGGTAATAGAGTTGTGCCATGGATACAGCAGTCATCTGTTGTGGCGTTCTCCAGCTTCTCAGTCCCCAGTGCAGCTGTTTGGTTGTGGTCTTCACCTAGCACACAGGATTTGTTTGGATGATGCTGGTGGCAGCTGACTTTGTAGTAGGCACCCCCTGTACAGGCTGCTGCCCTCCCCATCTGCCTCTTCACACCTGCCCTGCTTGGTCTGATCTCTGTTGTCTTGTATAATAAACTAACTGAGACTTTTTTGCTCTTTGGTTTTTTGGGTTTTTTTTTTCCTACAAGAGACTGTGATCAACCTGTGCACCATTCTCTCTGCTGAACAGTGCTTCATCAGGCTTGACTGTGCCTTTGGTGTCCTAGGGCTAGGTTAACACTTCTTCCAGCAGTCTGGGTGATGGTACTTCTACCACTCTGCGGCATGCCTTAGGAAGCAATATCTCCATCTTTTGGGCATGTTGTATCTGCACAGCCTGGCCCTCAGCACTGTCTGTCTTTTCCTGAAGGTCTGAGAAGCCAAGGAGAGGGCAACAGCTTACACAGGAGCCTGGGAAAGTTGGTGAGGACATAGGGAAGACCCTGAGGCTCACCATGGGTGAGTGGCAGGCTCTGCTGCTTAGGCAGTTGTGCTGTGCTTGTGAAGTATCCGCCTCTCTCCTCAGCCTGCAAAGGGAGCATCGCCCACTGGTGCTGTGGGCTGCCTGCGCTGTGATGGTGCAGTTGCAGTGATCCTTCCCAGGCTCCCCCGGTGAGCTTCTTTTTACTGCTGCCCCTTCCTCAGGTATTTAGGGCTGTCCTGTGCACCCTACATGTGTTTGTTCTTTCTGAAGTTGCTGAACATGTTGAGGGAGTACTTGTTTTGCTTGCAGTCATTCAACCTGCTTAACAGCTTGCTCTGCTCATTTGTGGGGCAGCAGAGATGGTTGGGCCTCATCCTTCCACAGGGAACACAGAGCAGGAGTTCACATGAGCATGAATCCATCTTCTGTGGTTACATCTCAGTGGCTGCTCCAGATGTGATATGCTGGGAGCAGCCAGGGAGTTTAGGTCAAGTGGCAATAGATCTGCTTGAGGGGCCTGGGGCAGGCTGCTGTCAATGTTTTCCTGCACACAAGTGCAGGAACCAGAAATATCTACTGTCCTGTTTTCACTGTCTCGTGAACCTGCAACATGTTGCGGAGACCAGATCCTGTTGGTGTTGGCGTGCTACTGCAGCTCTCACAGGAGTTAAGGGCTCCTTCACGCTGTTTTAAGAAGCAAGGAGTCTAGCGCACGCAAAGCCTTCATTAATGATTACATGGGTGACTAAAAGAGTGAGCTGGGCTTGTTCACTCCTCATCCCACCTGCAGCCTCCTGGGCTGCTCCACATCCTGTCAAAGCCAGGCATCTGATGAGGGTTTGCTCATTGTCCCACATCCTTCCCCTTCATACTGTCTTCCTGCCGGTAACTGGACCCGTTGCTGTTACAATGCCCGATTCTATTTCTGTGTATTTCCTTTGGAAGGAGGGAAGGTGTCTGAAAGCGCTTTTTCACGTGTTCACTATGGGGCAGCAGCCTAGGGAAGAGGCACATCGTGGTCCTTCTCATGACAGCTGCGAATTGGCACCCTGAGCAGCTAGGGGCTGGACCTCGAAGGGCCACCAGCGCGACTCAGTGGCCACACGTTGGCTTCCCTGCGTGGCACATGGGTGGTAGGGGCCTCAGAGCGGCAACTGGAAAGAGCCTGCATGCTGGGCACACCGCTGAGCAGGGACCGGTGGAGGAGGTGGGGTTGTCTGTTTCCCTGCCATCACTAGTGCTTAGATCATTTGGCCTAGAGCTGGCAGCTGGTGTCCATTGCCCTCCTGCTGAGCGGGGGCAAAGCTATCTGCCCTGATTTGGAAGAGTCTTAACATATGCATGGGAAAAATGAAGCAAGGAATTTGTGTGCTGCCACTGTGTTTAGAAGAATGAATCTGTAATGCCGTGGTCGGGAACCTTGGACAAAACACTGGGAGACTTTGCACTGTTCTGTCTGTGAGTTCCGTGCTGACACAGATCTCAGTGCAGTAACTAAAATTTGGACTTTTCTCATCTAACTGTGCTTGCTGTTCATTACATCTGGCCGGTGAACGCTGCACTGTGGAACACTGCTATGCAGGTGCCTTCCAGAAACATCTGTAGATAAGTGTGTTTGAGCACCCTGATGTTTGTGGTGGAAGATGTGGATTTCAGTCTGAAATGAAGGGAAAAAAGCAAATCTGGCTTCTTGTGTGTGAGTGCTCCCAAAGAACTGTACCATCATGGAACAGGCTGGCGGGCTCCCTTCCGTTTGCCTTCAAAGAGGAAGCGGCAGGTACATTTTGTGGAAAGCCCAGGCGAGGTGTTCGTGTTTGGTGAGCTCCAAGAGCATCTGTAGTGGGACACAAGAATGAAGTGTTGCCTAATACCTGGGCCAGATTATAGCTGCCTGGGGACGTTGCCTTGGAAGTGGGACTTGGTGTGTGTGTTTAGCCAGAGGGAATTTTCCTCTTGCCTTTCTCTGTTGATTGCAGGAGGTGTGTGGACAACGCTTGCAGATAAGATCCTTGCTTTTATCTGGCAAGAATTGGCTGATGTGATTCCTACATCCCCTGTTGGCCAGTCAGTCTGTGAAGTGCCAATTATAGATGTTTATCTCTTTGCCAGACAGCAGGGATGGGATACTTCTCATCTAATTCTAGATGTCTGCATGGTAAACCTCTGTCAGTGGCAGCCTGAGCTCTCCTGCTCAGTGCAGAGAGATAAGTGCTTTCACCGTGCATTTCATCTACCCTGTTTCAGATGTCTGCTGCAGGGTGAGGTAACTGACTCCCTGGAAATCTCTGCATCTCCCCACCAGCGCTGCAGAAGCCCAGCCTGACAAGCTCAGCCAGAGATGTGTACGTTGTATGTACTTTCATATGCTGAGGTCCACGAGAAATTACTGGAGGAAGAGTAGATGGTTACCAAACACCAGTTGAAGACAGTGGAAATCACTTCACAGAATAAGCAGCAGTGTGTTATCTGGCAGAAAACACGTATTTGATGACTTTTTTAAAATTCACACTCTTTCCAACTCCTTAGGAAGGCAAAAAAGGGTGATGTTACCTCCTTTTACGTTATCACCATGGTGACGTTATCCCCCTGGCAAAGCAGCTCCAGACAAGGCTCGTCATGTTATAGCTCCTTCCCTTCTTTTTTTCCCCAAACTTCCTTACATTGTGTTTGGCTGTTCACACTTTAAATTAATGTTACTCTTTAAGCTGGTCTAACAGTTACACCTGAAACACTTCCATGCCAGCAGTTTTATTATAATTTTGTCCCCTATATATTGTCCACAGCTGCTAATTCTGCACCTGCTTGCTGCATTGCAGCATAGCTCTGGCAGGTGACTTCGATTTTCTGGGTAAATGTACTTTTGCATAGTCCTGGTCAGAGTTCCTTCAGACTTCAGGGACCTGAAGACTAGGCAGTTAATCTAAACTATTAATCCCACTCCAGCTGTAGCCCATGGAGAGTGACAGTCCCTTGGGGACGTGATTCATCCCAGCTGACTTAGAACTTTGTGTCTGAATGTGCTGGTTCACACTCGGGCATGGCTGTCTCTCCATTGACTCTAGCCTGGTGGTTACATTAAAGAGCAGACATTTAGCTTTTAGACGACTAAATTTAGCCTGGATGAATTTAATCTGCAGGGGTTTTGTAACTTCTAGATAAAAGGCTAGCTGATTAGATCAACTGTCCAGCCAGTTCTTCGCTCTCTGGTTAGCCTCTGTGGAGTTCAGTAGCTCCAGGGTAAGTCGGCTGAAGGGGGTGGGGGAGGTTGGCGTTGCAGTCTGGGGACACCCGGGTGCTTCTGCTGTGCAATTTTTCATGTCCTGCATTGTGTTCTGGGTGGTGTGTTCCTAACGTGGCATTTTCAATCACTTATTAATGTCTGCCTGTGTTGTTTCTCCAAAAATAGCTCCGTGGTGCTTTTGGGAAGCTGGAGTTAACTAATCCCAAAACACACAGCATGTGGACAGTGTTGTCATTCGTGTGGCACCAGACTCATAAGTTTGAAGGTCCCGTCCTAGAAGGATTTCCAGGGAGATGCTAGAAGGCCCCATGAGCTGTTATTGCTCATGCCTGCGGTATCTAATGACGTGAGCTGTGCTAAGATTCCTGCTGTGCTTCGTATGCACACTGTGAGCCTGTGATATTAAAAAAGATGGTGTTTTGGCGTCTCTGCTGGGTGCCAGTCTAGCAGAGCCTGGGCTCCCCCAAAAATGTCAAGGAGGAGCATTAGCTATGGTTCAGGGATGATTAAGTTTCTTGGCCAAGTCTGATTACCCACTTGGGATATTTGTATTTCATTATAACTGACACCGAGACACATGTTTGATTTGGAACAAATTTCAAGCAGGAACAAGTTTCAGCATCTGCATTTCCACGGTGAGCACAGTGAGGGACAGAACAGGTTAGAGCCTGCTTGGCTGAGGGTGGGGAGCTCTCGGCAGGGAAGGGAGGGCAGGACCTGCATCAGGTACAGGGAGAGGGAAGGAGTACCTTGAGGAGCTGATCTTCCTCCCCTTGCAAAAGGGGTGCTCTGAGCTCCCAGTGTCAGGTGTGTGTCTGAGGGAGCCGGGAAGAGCCAGCTCCTCCCCAGAGTGGGAGGCTGTGCCTACCTGGTGATTAACTCCCCGGCGGAGGAGTGCAGCTCATGCTGAGTCCTGAAGGAACCAGCTGGGAGGAGCCCCGGAGCGCAAGAGGGCCAGAAGAGACCTGGAGTCAGACAGGACTAATCCGGGTGGAGAGGCACTTCTTAGCATCAACAGCTCTGGTCATGTTCAACTACCTGGCGGTAGAGGTGAGACCCCAGTTCCACCGTAGCTATGGGGGCCAGCAAGGGGTGTCTGGGCCACTGAAGAGCCGCCTGGAGCAGCTGAAGAAGCCGTGGTGGAGGGAGCCCACCCCACTGGTGCTCCAGCACAGTGAAACAGCCAGGCTTGCCATAGACGCCTTTCTTGAGCAGGGGGAACGCGGCTACCTGAGTGCCATCGCTGAGGAACGGGAGCTGCCTTTTCTTTCCACCCTGGACATGGAATATATGAGCCATCAGAGAAACCAAAGCTTTCCAGATCCCAGCTCAACGAAAGACAAAGAGGCTGACCCTGGCAGCGCGGACACTGGGGACGGGTCCTCCCTCAGCTCTGAACTAACATCTGGCACCTACTTTCCACTCATGTCTGATGTGCACCCTCCAGAGCTGGAGCTGGGGTGGCCAGGGGCACCACTGCTCACAGTGTCTGGCCAGACTCAAGCCACTGTGATTTTCCAAAGAAACAAAGCTAACAGCATTAAGGATTTGCTCCGTTCTCTGATCAGCCGGGCACGGACGGTACGTATAGAGCTGTGTCCCTTTAGTGGGGTCTTGTGCCGCAGCACCCAAGTGCTGGTGGCCGGTCCCACAGCTGTACTCCACATGCTCCAGGTTGTTGCTGCTCTCTAGATGTCTGGCATGATGCGATTGCTTTTTCTGTACCAGACCTGTAACTGTCACTGCTCCTTTCTTTTCCTGTAATTTCTTTCCGCCTGGGATTTCAGGTAGACAGGCAGTGCCCTGGGAGGCACCCTGGGTCTGTGTTTGCGGGAATGCTGAGCACGGGACGAAGCCCGGAGCGAGCGAGTGGCAGAGTGTGCAGCATTAACGCTCAGCGGTGCTCAGCGCCTGAGCGCCAGCCAGCCCTTCTGCCCCCGCCAGCCAGCCTGCTCCTCCAGGGCTTGTCTTGGCCCCTGGCCACCACGTTAAGCAGGACAAGAGGATACCACTGGTGAGGTGCTGTGGGAGAACATAGGACCTGAGTAAACTTGTGGGACTGAAAATCCCTGCCTGTGGTTTGAAGTAGGTTAGCATACATCATCCCATCTGCTAGACCTGGCGTCTGCACCTCTCTGAAGATGAGTAAGATCAGCCCGTTCTGCCCCATCGCACAGTTTCTGCCGGGTAGAGGTTGCTAACCCTCGGATGTAATAAAAACTGGACAACCACAATGGATTTACTCATTGTGCTCCTTCTTATTCCTTTTTGCTTTGATGCTATACTGGGTACTAAAGCAGCAGCTTGGACAACTGTTTCTCAGGTGCGTTTTCAGCTTTTATTGTCTTTGTCCTTTTTATTGTTCTTTGCATCTGTTCCATGTTTGTTTTCTTTTGTAGGATTTCATTTCAATAGTGTGACGATACTGAGTAAACTTCTAGTGCAAAGTCCACTTTTAGCCAGTGAACTTCTAGGCCATTTCTCTTATCATTCCAGTAGGGTTTTTTATTTATCTTTAAAGTCACTCCTTTTATTCATTACTGCCTAGTGCGGAAAGCAGGAGATAAAGAATTGTTAAGCCCAGACTTCAGCTGTGTCAAGAGCACAAGCTGTTTCCAGGTGGACTGAGCCAAAGTTTTGTCTTCTGTCCCCATCTGCAGTGCTGAGCAAAGTTACATTGGCCTCAGCAGATGAAACTGCAGTCCTGCAACAGCTCAGCTTGCTGTGCAGCATCACAACATCATCGAAGAACCACATATCATTGAAATTTGGGTGTGATATGAGGCAAATGGGGATCTTTTACCCTTTTGTCAAAAAGACGACCGTTTTGCCACGTAAGCTGCTGCTCAGTTGTAACCAGCTATTGCCTAATGCCCAAACTTCTACTGCACCTTTGTAGGCAAATAGGAGAATTTTTGTCCAGGAAGTGACAAAAAGCTTTGTTTGTCCTTGCAGGCAGCTGATTTATGATATCTTAAATGGTCTGAGAAGTCCTGTGACAATTCCTGCATCCTTTTCAGCAATGGGCATTAAGACTTAGTCATGGCAGAATGCACAAAGTAAATGACTAGCAGGAAATGTCCCCTTGGCACTTAGCATGTGTCCAAAATCTCTGATAATATTATATTATAATCCTTTAAACCACATGAAAAACATCTTGCTGCTTTCTCAGTTCACGGGAGCTTCGCTGTTGCTGCAGGGAGGGTGCCCAGGCAGTAGGTGCTTTATTGTACTTTAAGTACATTTTGAGTTTTTATGCTTTTTTTGCTTGGCCTGAAAAAGCACTGACAGTCTTCAGCCCTTTATGTTCAAGCTGGGGATTTTCACGCAGCGTTTTTGACTGTTGCATGAAACAGGAGAATGAGTTTTCAACCATCATATTGGTTTATTACTGGTGTTTTATTGGCTTCTAGGTTAGCAGCTCTGGCCAGGGCTTCCCATGATTCACTGTGTGATTGATGGCAGTTCCAGCTCATTTACAATCCCAGCTGCACACCTTTAAGTAGTTACTGAGTCATTTTGCTCATCAAACCATCAAAAAAAGATGCTACCTGTATGTTTTTTAATGACAAAAGAGCAACCAGAGGTAAAAACATCTTTTGCTTGAAGTACCAGTAGCAACTGTGTGGAGAACCACTTTTTTGCTTTTCAACAGCTGTTTCTGCATTTAAAATATTTTCTCCACTAGACTTTAAGTGCTCATCATATATCCCTCCTTTAGAGTGTTTTCCCTCCTGCATGCTTACAGCTAACATAGAAGGGGGCCGCAGTGCTGGTGGGATGTGGGAAGGATGTTGAGATCTCTGAATGCTTTTCCTGGGTCCTGTAGGCAGGAAGGCGTGTGCCTTGAAATGTTGTTTGCTGTTTTCTCCTGTACAGTCATACAGAACAACATCAGCTGACATATTTTGCAACAGCGTATTTGTACTGACAAATGAGCGAAAAGAGCATTTGTTTTATTGGTACCTTTTGCTTCTGTGGTTTATCTTTCTACTTTGCTGTATTTAACCAGCTGTCTTTGAAGATGTATTTTCAGATTTGAGCTTTTCTCTTTGCAGACATAAGAAGATGCAGCACAGCCACACCTTAGCCCTCATTTGATAATACTATTACTATTTTACTTTTCTTGGATGAGCTCCAATCAATTTTGAACCATGCTGCTTCTTTCACCCTTCTTGTACAACTCTTGACACTGGCTGGGGGTCTGCATTTATGTGCAATTGTAGAAGGGTTCCTGATGGTCCCCAAGAGAAGCATTGTATCGCTTCAAATGGCAACACTTAGGTAATGACCAAAACCACACTGCTATTGGCAAATACCAGTAAAACCAGCTGTGCTGGTTAGAAACCAGACAGATGGCAACCCCAATGGGGTGCTGGTAAGTGCTGTAATTCCCGAAGTGATGACTGCAGTAATTGCTGAATTGTGAGTTTCCAGAAGTGGATTTAGAAATGTCATGATTTAACCCTACAATGTCAAGGTGTGAATTTTCTAGAGCCTGTGGGGCAGCTGTGTCTGTGCAATGTCCTGACCCCCGAGGCTGTGCCATGGGCTCGGGGGCCGTGATTGGCATGGTGAGGAACAGGGATGCTCTGAGCCTGCCCCAGGCTTGCAGCTCCCACCACTGAGACCGAGGGGCTGGAGGCACTGGGTCTGTCACACCAGGCTGCCGTAGATGCCTAAGGCTTTTGAATGTAGACATGAGCTGTCAGGAGCCTGCACTGGAGGTGGGCCTTGGGGTACCTAACTTTGCTGCTTTACAGAGCTGTTGGAAATTATGCTTGAGGCTTTAGCCCTCCCTTTTGTGACAGTATGTTCTTAGGAGGCTTCAAGGGGAAGGCTTCCAGGGCTGTCTTCCCCCAAAACCTCTTGGCTTTGAGGCTGAGCAGCTGTTACAGTAAGAGCTGCCTGCTTTGCTTACCGAGCAGATATGGTGACTGAGAGGCCCTTATGGCTGTCCCGTGGCACCCGTGCTTAGAGTGACCAGCCCCACCGTGGGCACCTGCACCTCTACCACGCAAGGCTGAGGCAGAGCACAACCTCCGCACCCCCCGCCGCAGTGCCCCTCGCCGCAGGCTGCAGTGCGTGTGGGTTGCCAGCCTTCCTGCCCGACATCAGCTGTGGGTGCTTGGCAGCACCACCAGGAGCCAGATCCCCCAGATCTGCCCAGATATGGGGATCCTGGCAGCGAGGAGGCCGTGAGCAGCACTAGTCTGTTCTGCCTCCTGATGCCAAGCAAGTTTCAAAAAGTCTGAAAAACATGAGTCTGACTGTCCCCCAGAGCTCCACCCGGCCTGCACAAGCGGGCGTCCCTCTGCCTGGGCGCCTGCTGCCGTGCTGGCGCGGGGTGCCCCAGGGCTGCTGGGAGGTGCAGCTCTGCGCCCAGCCCAGGGCCGGCAGTGCCGGGGTGACGGGCACATGCCATGCACAGCCCTGTGCTGCCTGTCAGCCCCGTCGCCCTCAGCCAGCGCTTAGGTCAAGCAGCAGCCCGGGACTCTGCTAAAGCCTGTGAGCGCTGGTGGAGAACAGCAAGGGCGTGCAGAGCAGTGGGCGCCGGCAGTGCCTGTGAACACGTGGGGGCTGGGGACGCAGGAGCGTCAGTCTCTCTTGACTCCATCACACCGACTTCCCAAGCCAAGCTTAAATTGTCCTCAGGGCCAAGCCTGCCTAAGCATGGGATGAGCTGGAATATCGTGAGGCCAGTGTGGCCAAGAGGGACTTGCCCGAGGCCTTACGCAAGGTTTGGGCTATAGTGTTTTCTTGGTGCTTCATCATTAGAGGACGGGTGGCCCATCAGAGTCATTTGGCTAAATTTCCTTTGGTCTTTGGCTGAAGGCCAGTGTGGAGATGGTAAAGTCCTGCTTTTTTGTGGGGGTCTCAGCGGTACCTAATGCCGATACCCACACAGCAACATTGGTCTGGGAAGTTGAAGGTGCTTCTGACCGTTTCAGAGCTCTTCCAGTGCTGACTGCTGCCCGAGCCGGATAGGCACATCTCGGGACGGGAGAGGCGTCTGCCAGAGCTGCCTTCTGGGAAGACAACATTGATGAGGGCTACAAAAGAGGTGGCCTTCGGAGTCAGGCTCCGAAGCCTGTATCTCCCAGGACCAGGGTGAGAGGGTAGAGATGTGGGTTTGGCCTCGGGGCAGTAGGAATGTTTTTAGCCCTTGGTGACAGCTGCCTTGTGTCTCATGTGGACGTCTGGGACTAAACCAGCCTCCAGGAAGCTGGTGGGCTGGGCCTGGGGTCCTCTGCAAGATGTGGAGGACCAATGACACTGTGTAAGGCATCATTGCGGAGATGGTCTTGGGGGACAAATCAAGTGGAACCAAGAAATCTTCTCCACCTGCAAAAGGGATAAATGCCCAAGGGAGCAGGAAGCAGCCTGTGTTGGCACTGCTGCCCTCCTGTGCCACGGCTGCGGTGCAGAGGGTCTCCCATGGGGTGCACAGGCACCGGGCACCGACAGGAGCCAGCTTGCAGGCGAATGGCTGGGAGCAGAGCGCTGGGGAGCTAATGGGGCCCCGCTCTGCCCCTGCAGCTGCCTCTTCACTCAGCACCTCAGCCATGGGTATGAGCCTGGAAACAGGCAGTTTATTAAAGAAACAGCAGAAGAGCCACTGGGCAGCAGGCAGTCTGGGGCCAGCGTGCCAGGCTGGAGCAGAGATGCAAGCCTGTCCCTGCATCCAAGGACAGTGATACTTGGAGCTCCTCTATTCTTTTATGAAGCAATTCCAGGTCAGACCTGTGAATGTGATTCAGCCTGTTCCTATTTAAAGCTTGAACCACGGTGCACGTCAACCTCACTGCTGTCCTCTGCCCTTAACTCTTTGTTTGAAGGGAAGCAGCTGAGCAGACGCGGCAGAGGAAAGCTCACCCTGCGTGGTCTGTGCTGTACAGTGATGTGCACCGTGGAGAACTGTGTTCTGGCCATGCTCTACCACAGGCAGACCAGGTGTTTAAAAACAGGATTCCTATCTCATCACAGGGTGTATGATGAGAAGCAAAAGAAACTGTCACGCATTTTGAGTGCAAGATGTAGCGCAAGGCATGAACGTGGATAAAGTAGGCCATTGGAGCTTCACTCCAGCTCGCTGCTTTTTGGGCCATCTTTATTTGGGCATCCTCTACTAGACGCAGAAACTGAAAATTGGAGTAGTGCACAGAACCTTACAAGTACCAAACAGTTACCTTATTATATACACGCTTGCCTGATAAGATATGGTAAAGACTGACACTGAAGTGTTTGGACAGTAGCTCCATTACTTATGCAGCTTTTGCAGCGAAGCTGGCCTGTTGGTAAACCCTTCACTGCTTTACCTTTTCAGTCCCCCATGTGTTTGTATCCTCCGTGAGTTCTCCGTGCTAACTGTGAGTGGCTCAGGGTCTGAGTCACCAGGTTGCTCCGCAAGCACCCTTGAGGGAAGCGCGTCCGCCCTGACTCGTCACCCAGCTGGGCTGGTGCTCTCCTGCCTGCTCCGAGGTGTTCCCCCAACTTCTGTCACGAAGGGTGATGGCAGCAGATGGATCCCAGTGGTCTCTGCCAGCCCCAAATAATGGGCGCCTTGGTGTCTGCTGGCAGCCTCCCTCTGTGAGGGCAGTGGCACAGCTTCTCCAGTCACAGCTTCATCTATTTATGGCTGATTTCCCCGCATCTGTTGTTCTCATTGCAGGTCATGCTGTACCTTGAATTTTCTAGTTCTGGGTCAACTCACTTGTAGTAGGTACTGGTCATGACCTATCTTCCATTTTCTGTATTTTCCTTCCAGTTTTTGAAGAATTCATTTAGCCAAGAGGGTCTGCTGCCTCCCATCCCATCGCCACAGCAAGGAGGGTTGCCATGGCCGCCTTCAATCTCATTCTTTAAAAAACTGGCAATCTCTTTAAAATTCTTTTCCTTTTAAAAACCCCTCCCTTGCAGACCTTGCCTTGCAAGTCTTCAGTTTGAGGCAGATTTTCTTGAAAAAAAGATACTTTTTTCCCTGATAATGTTAGTGTTATTCCTTCTTCCTACTCTCAGTTTTCATTCCTGTCACTTGCATCCCAGGCTGCATCAGCAGGAGTGCTGCCCGCAGGGAAAGGGAAGGGATCCTTCCTGTACACGATGTTCTGCCGTTTTGCCTAGTCACCCCTGGAATGTAATCTTGGAACAAGGACATGTACATACTTGATCAGGATACCTTCTCCCTTACCTGGCAGTGTGTCCTTCCTGAAAAAAATGATACTTCTTTGTATTAACCTGCTAGTCATCTGCAGAGTCACTCATACTGATGGAATAATGATTTTGGTCGGTCTCAGCTCTTCTGTTTATGTGCTGTGTTTCTGGTGTATTTGCTTAAGGCAACACATACTTGTTGCAGCAGTGGTACTTGGAGCCTGTGCACATGCATTGCCCTCTCAGCTATTTGGTTGTACGAATGGCAGCTGAGATGGGAGGCTGCTGGATGGGGAATATCTTCGTAGTTATTAACACTAGTGTTACCTGCCATGGTGGGGGAAAGGCTGTTAAACACAAAGGTGTAGAAGCAATCTCCACTCATGTGGCCACAGACACTCACTAACACAGATTTGAACACTTAACTCATAGCTGAAAGCACAATTCACTTGGGCATGAGATTTCAACAGTCTCTTATTCCCCCCTCCCCCTCCCTTTTCTCCTGACTAGGTGATAGCGATTGTGATGGACCTGTTTACAGACATGGAAATATTGTGTGACCTGCTGGAGGCCTCGAGCAGACGGCACGTCCCCGTTTACCTGATCCTGGATGAAGAGTACTTGAAGCATTTTGTGGAAATGTGCAACAAAATGGCTCTTACTCAGGACAATTTCCCAGTAAGTTTTCAGTCACACACTGGATATGATAAATGGGTCTTGGAATCGATAAAAAATGTGTACCCTTTGTTCTGTTCCCTCTGCCTGGTCCCTAGGACCTACCCCTTCTCCCAGTGTCCCAGGCTAAGAAACTGTGGCTGTTTGGTTTAGGAAATCGAGATCTGTCTGGAAGCGCAGAGGAAGGAGTGGAGAAGACTCCTAGTCCCGTATCTTCATGTTTTGTGGTCCTCATGTCAGTTTTACACACAAGAAGCGTGGGCTCAAGGCCAGTAAGATGCAGTGCGTTACTGAACGCTTTGCTGGTCTGGTGCAGGCAGAAACCAGAAAACTTAAGTTCATGTGGACCTGTATCGTCCCCTCTCCTTGTCCCCTCTCAGCCCTTGCTCTGGGACATAGGACTGCAAGACCTGAATTGCTCATTGTTCAGGTCCCTGAGCTCAGGTTAGGTTCTGGCCGGAGCCGCTGCAGTGCAATAGCTGGGTGGGGAAGGGGAGCGGCGATTCCCCTCCGATGTCCTGGTGAAAAACCTGCCGCGTCCTCCCCTGCTGCGCTGCCTTGGTGCAAACCAGGTGTCGGAACCGTGAGGGTAAGATCTCCTGTTAGCCCTTGCGACTGAGTTGTGGGTTCATGAGGGGGTTGTGAAGAGCCCAGTTCCCCACTTGGTGGGGTGCTCATCAGCACTGGTGTGTGGTGCTCACAGCAGGTGAACAAAAACTAACAGTGTCACTGTGACAAGCTCTCTTGGGAACGTGCAGACTCAGAAACACACCCCGGTACCTTGCCGCTGCCCACGCAGCCTTTGTGGGTACTGCCTGTCAGTGGGAGTTGGGGTTTTGTTGTCATTTGTTAGTCCTGCAAGGCCAGCAGTCTGTGCTCCTTCACTGGGTGCACAGGATTCCCTGGAGGACTGATTCTCTTCCAGCCACCGATTTCATAGATTTCCCCTTTATCTTAGTGGCAAATGCTTGGAAATTACCCAGTTACCTCAAAACCATTCTTAACTAAAAAACAGGCTAGAGAAGAGAACACACACACACACACAAAAAAAAAGTTTTATGGCGTTCAGAAAAGATGCAGTTAAAAATGTCTTCATTTCCCCTCATTTTTAACCTCTCTACACAAAGATAATTTAGAGAGGCGTCCTTCCTCCCTCATGTTGCTGTTGCTCTGCCCTTTCTCGCTTCTCACAAGCCAGACCCATTTTATCCTGCCTCTTGAGATGGCAACTGTTAGGGAAAACTGCTTCACGCTGGTGCGTGTTTGCTTTCATGAAGAACTGCATCACTGAAGTCACCTGGTAGCTCCAGATTAATGCCACCTCCCCAAAATTTATTTTATTTGCTTCTTATCCAAGAGCCTGGCTATTGTTTTTAATTAAAATTAGAATGAGTTTGCGTCCATGGAGATGTCTATGTCTCTTTGTTAGACCTGATGTCATGTCTTGTGCTTGAATGGCTAATTAACACTTTGCCTCCGCCATTCAGTGACTCATCGGCAGGTCTCACTGTGAAGTGCCTCTTAAACTGATGCCTCTCGACCAGCACATTAACGTATGTGCTTGATATTCACATCTAAGTGGAATGACTGTACATGTCTTGTTCCTGGCCCTGAGTTGTGACAGGATGTTATGGTAAATCTCCATTTGGAATAATTGGTGACAATTTGGGGCTTAGTGGGGAATTTGGGGCAATTGCCCCTCCAGCATCTTGCTCCTAAGAACATTGCGTGAGCCTGCTGGCGTCAAATCCTGGTGCTGAACTTCAGCAAACCCCGCTGCGGTGGTCGGGCGTTGGCAGCGGTCGCAGCAGAAGGCTTCGCTGTCAGGTATTTCCAAGTGGCCATCTGCTGAACTTAAATCTGCTGCCTAAATCGAGTGAGACCAGTACACAGTAGTCCGGCTTTTCTGCAAGGCTGCAGGATTCTCATCTTGTTTGGGCAATTCAGGGACTGGATTGCCAAGAGGAAGAAGAGGATGGAAAAAATGAGCCACATACCAGAAAGTCGCCCAGCCTCAGAAAGGACGAATGCAGTGATGCAATACTGTGGCAACGAATCTGTGGGATACCCCTTACCTGAAGTGTGTTTGACTTCCCTGGAGGGGGAGGTGAAGCTCCTCCCTGTGAGAACTAGTTTTACTGAAACCTCAGCACCGGAAGGAAAGAATCCCTGCACTGATTGGCAACAGGATTTGATGAACGCCTCCCCAGGCGTCCAGGGTATCTTGCTCTGTATCAGCAAATTGTGGTGGCATTTCAGGAGAATCATAGGTTAGTGCAGGTTGGCAGGGACCACAGGCAGTCTCATCCAACCTCCTGCTCAAAGCAGTGTCACCTGTGAGGTCAGAGGTAGTTGCTCAGGGCCCTGCCTGGTCTAGTCTTGAAAATCTCCAAGCACGGAGATGTCACAGCATCTTGTTCCAATGCATAACTGTCCTTACAGGGAAAGTTTCTCCCTTCTCCTAAGGGACAGATAAAGACACATCCTGGGACACAGAAGGCAACAAGTGAGATCTGCAGTGCAAGGATTGTGAACCTTCAGCTCTGTCCCTGCTAGAAGTTTCCATGAACTCAAGCCTGGACAAGTACTTGGAGAAGAGGTCCAGGTGGGCTTCCCGCTAAGACAGACCACAAGAGGCTCAGGAAATGCCCTGAGCAGAGAACAGGCAGCAGCAGCAGCGGGGGCAGCACCAAGAGGCGATCACCTTCATCCTGCTCTTCCCCCGCTGCCGGCTGTGAGCGAGGGACAGCAGGTCGGCGGGACCCGATCTGGAGGAGACCTGCTGCTGTGCTGAAGCCCTGAAGGCAATGGTGCCCCTTGCACAGGTGGAGGGGCTCCCTCAGCACAACGTGAGAGCCCAGCTCCCCCACCCTGCCACACTGAGCTCCGCAGATGTTTCTGGAAGACGCCTCCTGCCCGCGGGGGTGGAAGAGGAAAGCTGCCAGGAATTGAGCCTCCTGCCGCGGGGCAGCTGCCTCTGGCTCCTCAGGCCGAGGCACAACTTGGGTGCCGTGAGCCCCGCACGATGCCGGACCTAGGGTGAGCGTCGCTGGCTGCGTGCTCACCCGCCTGGGAGGCCAGTGGGAGAAGGGGCGGCAGCCGTGCCCTGGAGCAGCCCTGGGGGCGGCGGGGGCGGGGGTCTGCACCTTGCGGAGCTGTAGGCAAACCGCCACTATTCATGCTTGTCTTTTGTCTGCAGCACTGGCCATCACCCACCGCGCTGGCATGGTGGAGGGAAGCTGCCGCCCCCACCAGCAGCGCCCACTGGCCACAGATGGCCAGACGGCCTCGGCGGCCCGTGCAGCCCTACCGGTCTTCGTCCTTTACGGGGCTGATGCTAGGCAGGGGCGAGCTGCCCACCAAGGGACCTGTCGGGCCAAACACGGGCGGTGGCGGTTTGTGTTGCGCTTGGGGTGCCAGCGCCGCTGGTGATGGGAGCTGGCCCGGAGGGGCACCGGGGGTGGCAGCCCGGCGCAGGGGCTGCCTCAGGGGTGGTGATTTACACATGAGATGTTTTGTTTGGCACTCTGTCATATAGATCAGGCCAGTAACTGTCTCCGGTGGCTGTTCTCTTCTGCCTGCCCCAGCTGAGGTGCAAATAACTTTTATTAGGGGCAAACCCCTCAGATTACGAAAAAGGCTCCTGCTGGATACCGAGAGCCTTCTTTCCCTTTTTGTACTGGGGAGTCAGTTTTACAAGCTGAAGTTGTATCAGACCAGCTTTTTGCCATCTTTAAAACAGATGAGGATCAGCTCTGTTTCACCTGAGTACAGCAGATGAAAATTTTTATAAAATTCTTAAGTATACTGATAAAAGGCAATTCTTAAAATGTAGGCATACCTTTCTGTAAATCTTTTTTACTGAACGATATTTTAGTTTTAAGAAGCCTGTCACTGCATAAAAGCAGAACAGCACATTCCATTGATTAGAAACTGGCTAGTTGTTACGGGTCAAAATTTACTTTAAATGCAGACCCATAAGGTAGTACAGTTAGTTGAATATTATCAATGATCTGGAAGAAATTGTGTAGTCCTACATGCTTCAGAAATGATCTGTAGGCTCATAGGATTCTCCAGATTTTTTTCAAACCGGTATTTGTACCTAAGTGCAACTTTTTAATATTTGTTGGCATTTTTATCTCATAACAGCAGAGAGTGTGACAAAATATTTGGTATGTAGAAGCCAAGAAATACCTGATGCCTTGCTGCGTTCTACCCCTGGGAGCAGAGCTCTGCTCGAGGGAGTCCATCAGTGGTGCATAAGGGAACATTTCAGTTTAGTTCAGTATGCGTCCCCTTGCCAACCCTGCTCTCTTTGGTTTCAGAACATGCGCATAAGATGTCTGAGCGGAGACACATACTACAGCAAAGCAGGCAAGAAATTTGCAGGCCAGGTTCTGCAGAAGTTTATCCTGATTGACTGTGACCAAGTTCTTGCTGGTACATACAGGTAAGAAAAAGTAGCAACTACTGTGACAAAGACTGGTGACACTGAGAAAATACTTATTACCGAAATACTGAATAATGTAGCTCATTATTTTTTTTCTCCACAATAATGATACACTGTTTTTCCTCTTCATTTCCCCTTATAAATGTCAGGTTTCCTTTTGGTGCTTTATGTTCTCCTGCTCCCCCCTTTTGCTCTTACCTTGTTTAGCTTTCAGATAGCATTAACTGCTCATCTGCCAGCATTGATGCTTCCTGGACACATCTGTCTGTGAGTACTGCTTCATTCCTTAAAAATGTAAAAAATGTTGGACCAGGTCAGGTGCTGCTCCACCTGGCCGAGGTTCCGGCTCCCGCTGATGCTGTGTAGGGTGAGCCACCCCAGCTGCTCCCCGTGGGCTCCTTCCCTCCACCGCATGCGCCGCTGTTGCATACATCCCCCTTACTCCCTTCAGCATCTGTTCGGTACTGATTGCCCCTGAATTAGCCCGAATTCGTTGTCTGTTCTAAACCAATTTCCTACTAATTTCATGAACCACCCCTGGTTCTAGTGCTGCAGGCTGGTGCAACAGCTGCCCTACATCCAGCTAGGGTATTGCTTTCCCGATGTTCTAAGCCTCCACCTCAGCCACCCTCCCTGCCCTTTTCTTATCTAAAGCAAAGACCTCAGCCTTTTCAGTCTCCCCTCATATGGCAGCTCCTGCGTCTCTGGGTCATTTTAATTGTCTTTCCCTGCACCCTCTCTGACCTCACAGTGCCTTCGTGAGATGCCAGGACTGGAGCCCCATGCAGCCCCAAGAAGCGGCTGCACCAGCATGTTACAGGGGGTCAAACCGCCGCTCTCTGCACTGTTATTACCGTGGTGCTGGTGGTGGCCAGCATTCATTGCATTGTTTAGCTGCCATTGCATGCTGAGCTGATGATTTCAGAGAACTGCTGACTGTGATTCTGAGCTTCTTCCTGAGCTGTTCCAGGTTTAGTGTCACACAGGCCTGACACAGAACATTTTCCCCTCTGGGTGCACCACATTTTCCTACCCTGAAGTTCATCTGCCACATATTTGTCCACTTGCTCAGTTCTGTAAGGTCCTTCTGGATTTCCTCTTTTTTTCGGCGAAGTATTCAGTCACCAGAAGGAATCTTGGCAGACGTGGGGATTTCACTGCACCCCCTCCATGCCTGGATCACCGATGGATGAGAAACAGTCTCTGGAGCCTCATGCTGACTCTACCCATGCGGAAAAATTACCGTCAAGTGCTGATTTGCATTCTGTGCTTTCACCAGCTCTCGGTCCATAACAAGACCTTTCCTCCATGTCTGTGGCAAGTTAAGTTTGTTAAAAGGCTTTGGTGTAGCACCCTGTCAAAGGCTGTTTGAAACCCCCAAAAAAGGTATGTGCCCGGGTCCCTCACCTGTGTGCTCGCTGGCTCCCTGACCAAATGCCAGCGGGTCTGTGAGGCAGGGCTTGCCTTTATAGTAGCCCTGCCGGCTTTTTTCCAAGAGGCTGTGCTCCTCCATGCTGTCAGTAATCTTGTTCTTCATGGCGCACTCTGCCATGTCCCAGGGTGGAGGTCAGCTCCAGTGCTATGTGGGCCTCAAGATCATGGCCAGAGCCCTCTCTGTAGATGGAACCATGCTGGGAACCTCCCAGTCCTCAGCAAAGGAGTCTAGAGTGGCCCTGGTACACGGGAGTGAAGCACGTCTCAGTGTCACCAGCATTAGCCATGGATGCAAAAAATTCATCGAGGTTCTCCTCTATGCTCTTGCCATCACCGAATGCCCCTTTTGACCTAGAGATCTCAAATGGACCCGCCAGTTCCTGAACTGCCAGTACAGCAGTTCTGAGCAACCTACAAGGTGTAGTCATCTTGGGGTTTTGGACTGCTCCTTTTCAGCTCTTTTTCACTAACTGCTGTGTTCTTACATAGCTACTTTTCTTAAAATAGAATATCCAGGTGCTGCATTTGTTTAGATTGCTCTTTCCCACCACAGAGTTAAAATTGTGTTGTACGCTTTATTGCAATTGGGCTCTTCCCTTCTAACTCGGGAACAGTCTTATGCATCATTCCAGACCACATCCTGAATAGCATCTTTTCTTGTGGGTCTAACAATTTAGGCTAGTTAATTCTGGCAAGTAATCATTTATTGCTTCCACAAAGTTTTTCTCCACAGCTCATCTCAGTGAAGCATTAACCTAGTACGTATATGAGTGGATGAAATCTCCCGCTGTTACTACCGTTCCTAATTTTGCAGCCTCTGTAATCTCAGTCAACATTGTCTGATCACTGTCACTGTTCTGATCAGAGGGTCACGAGTACTATTGTTGCGCTATGTTTTTATTACTAGATTCTGAGTTTTTCACCTACAGATCTTCCCCAGAGTATTTTCATGCTGTTGCACATCATATTGTCTTTCACAAACAGTGTAACCCCCCAGGACAGACTGTTCTGATGTTTCTGTGAATTTTGTGCCCTGGCAATACTTTATTCTCCTTCCACCAGCTCTGCTTGAACACTGTTCTCCCTATCCCTTTTTCTCCCTTTTCCACCTCCCAGCCAGCCCATGCTGGACCCTCAATTTACTGGTGTCCTCATCAGTGCTGTCACTCCGAGCTGCACCTTGTCTTCTGCTTCCGAATCTCCCAGTGTGGAGGTCTCACCTTAGCAAATTCTGGCAGTGAAAAATGAAGTACCTGGTTGAAACTGGTTATGTAGGATCTCTGTCTAAACACTCGGAGAGCAGTGTCTGGTGGCATTTTGACCATCCTGAGACACGTATCTAAAAGCAATGGAGTGAGTCACTGCCTGGAAACATCTGTCCATCTCCACTGACGGCAGGCGTGGGGATGAGTTAACTGGCACCACTCGGTTTTGAGTGGCTAAAACTTGAGTGTGTGTCTGCTGGATTGAACACCACAGCTGGGGGAACATCTTATTCCCCTGTGGCCCAGAGTCAGGGTATTGCTTAAAATGCAGATTCGGGTCAGTTCCTCCGTCTGCTGTGCTGGGGCAGGGGTCTGGGTCTGCAGTGTGCTCTCTTCCTATAGAGCTCTGGGTAGCTGAAACTTCTTGAGTTCTGGAAGATCATTATTCAGTTGAACAGGGCCTTATATCTAATTCTCTGCTGTCGTAGTAAGTACATGATGTTCTGGACTAAAAGAAACAGTCTCTCATTGTGGAATTTGTTCAAAGCGGTCAGAAGCACTTCCACAGGTGAAAATCAGGGAATCTGCTACTAGGCATACTGCAGCCTGGTCCTGTACCAGTACAGCAGATACAGGTCACAGTCTGCTGTTGGCCTTTTTGACTAGTGAAGCATGGAAGCGGTCAGTTTTTTGAACTGCCCATGGGAGCCCTGACCTCTTTCCTAGATGTTGATATCCGAGGACTCATCAATATACAGTCAGGGAGTTTGCAACAGTTTGCATTTATTGACATCGAATTTTGTCTGTTGTTTTGTCACTTATTCACCCCACACCGTAAGATGGTCTTGCAGCTTCTGATTATCCAGGTTTTTTCTGACCACCCACAGCAATTTTGCCATGAGCTCTGACATGGATTGTTTCTACCATTTCTCAGGACTTTCTGAATATGTTGAACAGCAGTGATCCTAGCACAAAACCTGTGGGATTTCAGTGGGTAAATGAAAATAATTGCTAGCATTTGTATCCTATCTTTAATAAACTGTTACTCCTCAGGAGAACAGTCTTTTGTACTCCATTTTTCTGAGAGTCCCTGCTGAATGACCATGTCAAAATCTCTTTGAAAATTCAAGTATCCAGCACCAAGCAGATCAGACGCATCTGTCTGCTGGCTGCCTCCTTCAAAGAAGCGCAAGAGGCTTTTGAGGTATGGCTTCCTTCCACAAAAATATGCTGAGTCTTCAGCATTATGATTATAGTTATTTATGCATCTAATCATTTTACTCTGTATTTGCTTCTACCAGTTTGTTCAGTATGGAAATAAGACTGGCTGGTTTGCAGTTTTCCAGGAGCTCTTAAAAAGGTTTACATTTACTACTTTCCATTCCTCTGCTACTGTGTTCTATTTTAAATGATAGGTTATTCACTGGTTAATAATTGGAAAACTGCTGACTTCCAGTTTTTGAAGGCTGTTTACTTTAGTATTTTCCTTTAACTTTGCCTTTTAACTATGGTGACATTTTGGATGTTTTAAATGTCTTTCTTTTGATAGGTACATTTTCTCTGAGACTCTAATATAGCATCTTTAAACAAGCTCCATGCTGCCTCAAGCATTTAACCTTTTTGGTTACTCTTCTAAATTTCTTTTTAATAGCATTCCTCACTTTCTCTTTTAAGTTAAGTATTACTGTTGTGGATTATTTTGGTCCTGAAAGAATATTTCATATGGGTACCTCATGGTTATTTTTTTGCTGAGTGGCCTTGCCAAAGAAACCTTCTGAACTGGTAATGCTATTTCTCTTTTTGTTGGTTTTCTGGTTAGTTTCTCCAAAAAGCAGTCATTTATAGTGTCTAAAATGCAGTTTCTGCAACTCTGCTAGTAATGAGCCCATTCAACATGGCTATAACTGAATCTCCCTCTATTCCTCTGCTTTCTCTGCCACCTTAGCCTCTCAGCACTTCCTTAGCATGGCATATTTCCCACCAGCACTCTGCTCAGAAAGTTCACAGTATAGCCCTAATACTATGCTTTTCCTATTTGAGAGTGGAATTTTAATCCATCAGGAATATTTTTCATTTTTTGATGTATCGTTTACCTTACTTGTATTTTTTGTAACATATTGCACCAGTAACATATCCTCTGTTTGTCCTTTCTGTGTAATTTTTACCCCTGCAGTTATACTGTTCCTTGATTTTCTTGCACACAATAAGTTTCTGAGATGCCTTTTGTGTCAGTCATCATTTCAGCTCAGGTATTTCACAACATCTATCTGGTTTTTTAGCTCATAAAATTTATGTATGCATGTAAACATTTGTATCTGATCTGGTTGACCACCGTCCACTTTTCTAAATGCAGTTTTGTTTGTTCAGATTTTCTTCATTCGTTCTAATCTTTTACCTAAGTGTCATTGATTTCCATCCTGTCCTTACATCAGAATACCATTTTCTTGCTTTTATTGCTAAGGTAAAGTGGTCAATCTCAAACTGTGTGGCCTTCTACACATCACAGCTTTGCTCCAGATTCTGATTTAAAGCCTCCCTATATCTTCTACATTATATTGTGTACAGCAGTCAGGTTTCACGTAGGTTAAGATGGAACCCAGCTTTCTTTATAGAGTCACTATGTTCCTACGGTTTTCCACGTCCCTATGATTCTACCAGCCTTTCCCTAACAGAATTTCCATAACCATGTCCTGAAATGCTCTTTTACTTCTCTGTCCTATTTTATACCTGGGAGGATACACAGACATCGACTAGTGGCTTCTCTGTAGTGCTCCATAACTTAGATTCAAATGCCTCTGCTATCCTTCATCCCAGCGAGCAACTCCCTCTTCGTTCTTTGCTGTCATCCTCCCTGAGCATTGAATCATGGAGGACTACATCTGTGTGCTGTCTGTCTCCTGTGGACATCCACACACTTTAGTACCTTCCATACAGCTTGGTTTGTACAGCCTGGGGACGGTGACCACGCGGAGTTACCGGACTCAACATCTCCAGTTCCTCAGAGGATTCAAGCTGAGTGAAAGGATTTTGCATGTCTCGCAGGCCACAATGGGGTTCACACACCCCCAGGATATTTGCTTTTTTCCCCCAATACTGTGACACTACGGATGTATGTTTTCCTTAAGACATACTCTAGCTCTCAGAGCTGCTGCCTACTCATTCTCCAGCCTGTATTTGTGACCTGATTGTGACTGCTTGGAATGTATTTTCTTTGAATATTTTCCTGTTGATCTGCACCCATTTTTTCCAGAACCTTTTTCAAACTCATAACTGTTCAGTCCCTCTCCATTGGACATGACTTGGGAATTTAATGAGTGCAGAGCCTTCCATTACTTACGCTGCTCATGAAGCTATTGCATAGCACCAGAGCCAAGATTCTAGGTCCCTCTGAAGTCTCAATGCATCCTTCCATGCTGACAGTGAATCCAGATGCCTTGTCTCTCCTCATCCTCTCTTCCAGAAGGGTATTTTCCTACTCTGTCTTGATTATTCAGGTATTCAGTGTCTTTTAATTCTTCAGCTGTAAGAAGAGACTCTTTTTCTCCTCACATGCATGCTCAAATGATGCCCCAAATCCATTTTTAGTCTCTAGCTACATCTCTAGCCATCAGATTCTTTCTTCTTTAAATGCAGTATTACATGTGTGCAGCAAAGGTAGTGTACCTACTGACATTTTCATATGGAACCCCGTATGTTGATACTGTTGTTCTTTATGCTGACATTTTCCTTTATAGTTCTGTAAAAACCCTTCTTATTTTCCAAAATACTCTGGGCAAGCTGAACTCACATATTGCTGCCTATTGGTATGAATCAGGCATGGTTTGGGAGTTTTCTGAATGTTCAGCTCACTGCTCTCACCTGAAACAACTGTAGCAAATTGGTTTAGACCCCTCAACTCGTATGTGTTTATTGATTTAACTATTTCCCTGTAGCTTCCATCTTTAACAGTAAATTTCCTCTAAATGAAGACTAGGAGAAAACAGGATTCATTGAGATATCTAGAAAAAGCAATAATCTGAAATCCTAATTATAATAATATATAGTTATTTAATATTATTCTAGGCACCAGAATAAATAGTATGTTTCTTTGGGCACTTATTTAATGTAACAGAGTGACGGATTTGAAGACATTTACCAGTGCAGCAGGTGAGAGGAGCCTAAGGGCAGGTGGGGCTAGAGCTAAACAGGATCTCGAATAGGAAGCCTCGAGTAAACTTTTGCCAGGTTAGAGAAAAGAGTGCATTTCTAAATGCACTAGAGAAAAGAGGCAGCATTGTCAGCCTGGAAGGGAGTTATGTGGCTGTTCTGGTTGCCTTAGAGGAAATTAAATTTTGCAGCTCAGAATGGAAGATGGTCAAAGTATGACCATTTTAGGGTTGCTCTTCTGTAATTATCTAATGAGCATATTCATCTCTACAAGTAATCTCAGACTTGCATACTTCAGAGAAAGTTTTTAATGACATAAATTGAGTAGCAATACACCACTCAGATGTTAAAATCAGTGCTAGGTATCTTGGCACTCTGTGAACTGAAGTTACATGTGGGTTTTTTTCTTTTGTTCTTTTTTTTCAGTTTCACCTGGCTTTGCAGCCAAGTCCACACCAGCCTGGTGACCCACTTCCGTGGTCAAATTGTTGCAGAATTTGACAAGGAATTCCGGTACTTGTACGCAGAGTCCAGAGCAGTGACTAGTTTCTGTGTACCAGATCCTGGAACATGCCCCTCTTCTCAGAATACCTCAAACATTGCCAGCTTCCTTTTAAAACCCCCACAGGTGAATGATGCTGAAACCTTGAGCCCCTCCAGCAGCCTTTCCAATGTAAGCATCAGAAGCATAAAAGTGTCTCCCTTTCTGAAAAACTCCAGCTGCAATGTACACCAGGAAAATCAAGATGCAAACTCTGATTCTGGTAATAAGAAGGGGAAGGAAGACACAGCTCTGAAGCCCACCTGCCAGAAGCAGCAAGGAGAACCGCCAGACGCACCAAACAATCCTCCAAATAAACCCACCCCAGCCTTGTATCACAAATCAAATCTCGTGACAGCAAGGACATTCTTGCAGCCAGAGCCTTCCCCTGCCTTGAGCTCCAATAAACCCAGTTATCAAGGGGACAACAGCGGCCACTGCTCCCCGCTAAGACAGGAGCAGATGTTGCAGTCCCTGTCAGAGGGTGCCAGCAGCAACGGGACAAGCACGAAGCAGAAAGGGTCTGCTGCTGCCTCCAGGGAACCGACAGCAGAGAACGACACCACTTGTTATGGGATGGAAAAACGACAGAGTCCTGGACAAGGAAAATTGGACCTGCTGTCCCCATACAGCCAGCTAAAACGAGAGAAAAAGCCTGTCGTCCCTTGCTATGACAAGCTCCCTGAGGACATGCTGATGGAAAAGAACAGCGCGTATGGGGCTGAGAAGAGAATGACCCTCGGGCACAGTAAGCTGGATCTGATCACCAAGTACAACAAGTTAAAATCTAAACACGTACACAGTCGGTTCGAACTCTGACCTGGACCTCGAGGTGTCCTTCGGTCTTATTTTCAAGCCGTTGGTTTTCCCCCCTAATCATCGTACCCGGGGCTCGAAATCACAATATGGGTGGCAATTAGTCTTGTTCCTATTAAAAGCTGTCCGTGCTGTTTCTAATATATGCAGATGACTGGTTCAGGTGAGATTAGCAAGCACAGCTCAAATTTTCAGTTACAAGAGTGTGGTGGGAGGCGGGAGATGACAGAAACATAATCCACACCTGTACCCGTGTGGGGAAGAGCCATTTTGCCCAGGCTCACAGCAGAACTTGCTACAGCTTGGAGACCGGCCACCGGGGCTTCAGGGTGCCCCTGGGGCATACCGAGCACTCGCCCCCCTGTAGCCACATGCTGCAGGTGAGGTGACCAGAGGTGACACGGGGAGAAATAAAGGTGCTGTTCTGCTGGAAGGAGCTGCGCTGAGTCCCTGCTGGGGAAGTGGGCTGGGCCAGGGCCCCTCTGCACCAGGCTGGCAGCAGGTGGGCGGCACCATGGGGGGGTCACTGTGCGGGTGGCACCTGCACAAAGTGGGGGTCACTGCACGGGTGGTGCCTGCACAGCAGGGGGGTCACTGTGTGAGTGCTGCCTGCACGATGGGGGTCACCACGGGGATGGCACCTGCACAACGCTCCCGCGGGGCACCCGCCGGCACTGACACGGGTCACACCTGGCCACGGGTGGCCCCCAGGCGAGCGGTGTGCTGGGGCGGCACCCGGATGGTGGGGTGACACGTCTGCGGCCAGTGACGCTGCGGGCGGCCGGTGTCAGTGAGAAGGCGGCGCCTGGGCACGGCCCTGCCGCAACGGGACGGGTGTGGGCACGCGGTTGGCAGCGACCCTCGCCGCGCAGCGGGTGCGGGTGGCCTGTGGGGGCGCAGCGGTGGCGGCGGCCCGTACCGGTACCCGCAGGCACGTGGCGGCGGGCGGTGCCCCGGCACGTGCTGTGCCGCAGCGCCCGGGCCTCCCGTGCGGCTGCTCCCTCCCGCGTTCCCCCTCACTGCGGCGGCCCCTCCCGGCCGGCGGCGGCGCTGTGCCCGCCCGGCGCGGCCGGGGCCGCTCTACCCGCGCACTTCCGCCTGCCCGCCGCCGGAAGCGGACGTGCCGCGTGCGTCCGGCCGAGGCTGCGGCGCCCATTGCAGCGCGGCCCGTCCCCGCTGTGCTGCCCGGCTATGGCTGTCCGCGCCAGCTTCGAGAACAACAACGAGCTGGGCTGCTTCGCCAAGCTCACCAACGCCTACTGCTTGGTGGCCATCGGCGGCTCCGAGAACTTCTACAGGTGAGGAGGCCCCGCGGGCCCGGCCGGCCCCGCCGCCCCGCCGCCGCGCCCTGACCGCGCCCTCTCTTTGCAGCGTCTTCGAGGGGGAGCTCTTCGGGACCATCCCGGTGGTGCACGCCTCCATCGCCGGCTGCCGCATCATCGGCAGGATGTGTGTGGGTAGGTGCCGGCCGGCCGGGCCCCGGGGCAGGGGCTGGGGCCCCGGCGCTGCTGTGCGGACAGCGGATCGCCGCCTGGCGGGGGCGGCGCCCCTCGGCCGCGGAGGCCTTGGGGTCAGGCGTGGGGGGAGGGCGAGCTGAGAAGGGAAAAGCCCAAACGTGCCCGGTGACGGCGCTGGGGTAGTGGACATGTGTGCCACTCGGGGCCCGAGGACACCTGTAAGTCGCTCTGGGGAGCGGGGCGAGGGGCCGGAGCCGTTGGGGTTGGCGGCTCAGTGCCAGCGCTGGCGGGGCAGGGCCCGAGAGGGGCCAGGCGTTAGCAAATGTGAAAGGCAGAGAAAAGTCTTTAGTCGGTCTCTGGCCAGTGCGACCCTGTTCTGGCAGACAAACCTCTTGCCTGAGCTTTGTTCTTGTCAAAATCTTTGTCCGTGCCATCTTCCTGCTTTGCCGCAGTAAAGTAGTACAAACGGGCAGCATCGGGGGGTGCTGTGGGGTAATCGGCATCTGCAGGGAAATTTCTAGTCAAAGTGTTTCATTGAGAACCAACCTTTAGTTCTGTTGGAAAAGGGAAGTGGTTAAAGTTAGTGCCATTCACCCGTTTCTACTGTGAGATAAGTATGCTTCGTCCTGGTGTTCCTTACCTGTGGCGCAGGGTTTTAAATGGTAACGTTATTTCTCTTGGGCTGAGCTTGGGGCTTGGGAGGAGCAGATAGGGCAAGGACAATTCAAGCCTTTGTTTTATAAACATCAGGAAAGTGGGAAGCCTCGTGGAAATATTATTTTTTTCTTTTCTGTCTTTGTCATTATAGGAAACAGGCACGGACTGTTGGTGCCAAGCAGTACGACAGACCAAGAGCTTCAACATATCCGCAATAGTCTTCCAGATTCTGTGCGAATTCAGCGAGTAGAAGAGCGGCTCTCAGCGCTGGGCAATGTCACTACCTGCAATGATTATGTAGCTCTTGTACATCCAGATCTTGACAGGGTATATGGCTGTATAAAGCTTTTAAATTCATGCTGGATGCATGGGAAATGATTGCCAAGCTGCAGTTTGGGTTTATGGTTGTTGAGGATTTCTGTATGTAGCACAGGAATCAGAAGAGCTGTATTAACAGCTGAGCTAATGTCACTTAGGAGGCTGTGCTGCCTTGTGTTTCCTTTCTTTTCAAGACAGACGTCTCAAAATGGGATTTTGGACTTCTGACTTGGTTTCACTTCATCTGCCTCTTTTTCTGTATTGGTGGATATGGATCCTGCCCTAAGTAGAGCGTGTGCCCTCTTGTTCAGCGTGCTGTAGTGAATGCCCTTTTGTAGAAGAGGAGGAGTGGGTTGTGGAAGTATATTGTCAGGTGCCATTTGCTTTGTGTATGTAAAATTGAATGAATGAAAGTGAGTATGCATGTGTGTAGTAAGGAGACCATAAAGAAGAGTTTAGTCAGGACTACAGCAGTAATTATAAGCTACTGCTGAGCTTGCTGAAATTTGTAATAGTTGAAAGAGGCCATGGATGCGATGGTGGTGCGTGCTTACAGAGGGGTGATAGAAAACTAGAAGGTTCTTGTATGGAAGTTTATAATAAGGCCAGAGGAGACAAAGCTGCTGCTGCTTTATGTTTGAGAACTGATATCTTAATAGCACTAGAGAGAGGGGTGTGGTGTGGTGAAGGTCCTTACAGTGCTTGCTTTCGGTTTGTGCTAAAGGTGATGAAGAAGTGGGACTTTGTGTTAGGAGTACAAAGGTTAAAAAAAAAAAGGGGGTGTGGATCTCTGCAGCATATTAGGTTTTAAATAAGTATAAAAGGTAAGGCAAGATGGCCAAAGAGGGAGAAAACAAAAGAATTCACAGTGCGAACCTGGAGGGGAAGGATTTTTTGAGAGTTATGCAGAAGGATAAGACAGTTTTGTCCCAGTGGCCTGGGACAAGAGAGGACTGGTTCACAGGGAATGCCCAGAGAACAGGCGTTGACACAACTGATGTGCTGCCAGCATCCTCCAGAAAGAGGGGACAAGAGCATTTCTCAGTAAAGGCGTGGTGTTGTGGTTAGTTATAGTGGCCCAGCTCAGTACACACAGGTAACTGGAAACATCTGGAGTATAGATGCTGAGTAAGTGATTGGATTGCAATGGATTGTGAGAGTGTGGGCAGGCTTTCAAAGGGGAGGATCCCAGCTGAAGGTTGCATGCAGCAATAGCTTGACTTTGGATTCTGTGATACTGTTTTGCTGAGGATTTTATTCTCTCCTTGCAGGAGACAGAAGAGATTTTGGCAGACGTACTGAAGGTTGAAGTTTTCAGACAAACAGTGGCAGATCAGGTGCTAGTAGGAAGTTACTGTGTTTTTAGTAACCAAGGAGGAATTGTGCACCCTAAAACCTCAGTTGATGATCAGGATGAACTGTCTTCATTGCTCCAGGTCCCACTTGTGGTAAGGCGTTTGTGTTTTCTCTTGCCACTCCCTCCTAACCCAGTTCAGTTTTAATGTTTCTGTATCTTGGGGGCTCCTGGATACTGTTCCCTATGCGGAGCTATTCCAAGTGGGAGGTGAAGAGAAGACTTGAACAGGGCAAGTCTTCTGAGACATTCAGACTGAGAAAAGACAGGGAAAACAAGTTGCTTAGTGCCTTTAGTTTGCTTCTGAAACGTTGCTCTGCTGGGATTATGCAAATTGCGCCCATTGCTTCATACAGAATGTGTGTTGTCTGTGGTTTGGCCAAAGGCAGTGTTTAAAAAAATTAAGCCATAAAATCCTGTGCCTGCTCAGTTGGATTTGTGAGTTTCACAATTGCTGTGCCTTTATGCTTGCTATTTGTTAGATTTTATTTCACTGAATGTCATGCAATTTTCTCTCAAGAGATTAAGTGCTGTCCATTAATCTTTTTATCTGAAATCTTTATAACTTTGTTGATGGCCAAAGCCTTAATCTTTTCAGGAGCGTGAGTTTAGGCACTCCACTAAAGACTTGTAATAAGGAGACGTAATGAAACGTGCTGCTGTCAGCATACCCTGTTAACTCTGCCTGCTTTATTTTTTTGGCTAGGCTGGAACAGTGAACCGTGGCAGCGAGGTCATTGCAGCAGGAATGGTTGTAAATGACTGGTGTGCCTTCTGCGGGCTGGACACAACCAGCACTGAGCTCTCTGTCATCGAGAGTATCTTCAGGCTGAATGAAGCTCAGCCAAGTACCATTGCTACCAACATGAGAGATTCCTTGATTGACAGGTAAGGAGGACCCAGGTCTGTGTGTGATCATGATCAAAGCAGGCAAGATTTTACTATAAAGCTAGCTATTCTCACATCTGATTTTTTTTTTTATTGTTTTTTTTTCTAGTATTTGATTTTTTTACTTCCTCTTTGGGTAACTGACAATTGCCTTGTTGCAGAAGAGTTTGTTTCCTTGTAACTAATGAGCCTTCTTAGACCTGTTACACCTTTTGTAAGAAATAGTATCCATTTCAACTTTCAGATACATTTTTTTTAATCTAACTGTTCAGTGCTTAGCTATGACATGAATGGAGCTTTTATAAACAAATTTTGTTTTAAAAGTTAAGATGCCAGTGGCTTTGCTTGGCATTGTGGCCTATGA
The DNA here is from genome assembly GCF_023634155.1 of Falco peregrinus. Lineage (NCBI taxonomy): Eukaryota > Metazoa > Chordata > Aves > Falconiformes > Falconidae > Falco > Falco peregrinus. Next base: position 37,599,030 of record NC_073729.1, on the reverse strand, counting down.
TTGTTTTAACCCATAAAATTATTTCAGATGCCTGCTGCAACCATTTCTGGAGCCACGAAGACTTAGGAGCTTGTCTGCTGCTGCTTTAAATCTTTTTTTCAAACTTTGTTGTCAAGGCTTTGTCCAAGTTGCCTTTTAATGGGAGGTGGTTTTTCTTGTGTCGTGCCTGGAGAGTGGTAGTGATATAGGACCTTCCCCATTCATTAATGTATACAAACAAGGTTTAGGCATACATACAGATGAATGTCAAATGCAAACATTTGGGTTTTCATCTGATTACAACTCTTAAATCATTGCTGTGGTGCTAGAGGTGTGTTCTTGAGCTACTTAGGCCATTGTAGCTTAGTGGCTGTGTTCTCAGTTATTGTGAGAATGTATGGGAATGGTTTATGGCATAAGAAAAGACTAAGGAATTCCTTGAATGAAGAACCCTTTGAAAGAGTTCTCTGTTGCCCCTTTACAGTCCTTGTATAAAGGCTGGATGTCTGTGAACATAACAGAGCCATAATTAATCTTGCTCTGAGCTTTTGATAACTACCTAGGCCAGGCTGAGTGTACATTTTGCCTTTGCCAGCTTGACAAGTCTGTTCTCATGGCTGGCTGCTGGCCGGTCTGCTTCCCTCTTTTCAGTCTTGTGTTCTAGGAAGGGAAATTACTACTGGGCCTTTGTAATTGGAGGTTGAGAACTGACTGCTGGTGTTTTGAAATGCCTTCTCTGGCACTTGTCTGCTAAATCTCCTTTCTCTTTTGTCTTTTTAGCTTGACATGAGCAGTGTTGGTTCCTGCAATCCAGAAAGCTCCTAAGGAGTGAAGTGTCCTTTGGAAAGCTGCACTTTGGATTACAGACATCTAGACCTTCTGGTATTGTTTCTGCAGGCGTAGCCCAAGGAAGAGGCTACAAAACCAACTTTTTGTAGTGTTTTGTAAACTAAGTATTATTGCAAAAACTGATAAATAACGTACATAAATTACAAATAAGGAATGCTCTCTATCCCTTTGCTGACACTTTCCAGTTCTTCAGCTGTGCTTTCTCGTTTTGTGATGCTGACTGAGCCCCTCAGATAAGCCCACAATATTTACTCCTGTATATAATACTCTTGAGTATTGATCACTAGAGATTATTTTGCCTTAAATAATGCATTGGTGTCTGCTGCACAGCAGTCTGTTTCAGCACATACATGTCACTGATCTCTTTTCCTGCTCTTGCTAAAGAGCGATGTTTCTCATGTTGGTAGACTTAAGAGCCTCTTGTCTGTCCAATACCAAAACCATAGTAGTTTACTTGCAACAAAATAATTCAGAAGCCATCACCTGCTCTCTTGCCCTGACTGGCAGCTGTTCCCACAGGGCCAATGATTTTGAGTGATCAGCCCTGATTAAACCTGGAGTTTCTCAAAGCTGGTCCAGGAGCTTCTAACAGCAAAAATGTGTGACTGTCTGTGGAACAGACATTTGGTCTGTTGCCTGCAGATGCCTGGTGCCATGTGTGCTGCTTCGGAGGCACCCGCAAGAGAGCACCCTGCATGCTCTTGCCAGTGGGCTTTCATCTGTTCTATAGGAGTTAGCCACCTACCCTGGGAAACTCTTAGCAAATCGAAAAAGATGTAAACCACCTCATCTTGAGTTATTTTGGAGACATGTTAAGTCACACGGTTCTAACCAGTTACTCCATTCAGTCAGATGTTATAGATTTGGGAGCTTGCCAGTTAGGAGCTCTGCCCTTGCCAGGGAGTGATGGTGGTGAAAAGGACCTATAGGTACTGCTTTCAGGTAGAAGAGAGTCATTTCATTCTAAACAGAGCTGTTGCTCGCTGATCTCTTACTTCACTTGCTTTACTTCCGCTTGCCTGTTAACGGTGTCCTGAAGGCACAGAAATGTCTCCATTTCCCATCTTAAGGGTATGTGGAAGCTCCTCGCTTGCTTCCAAAGAGCTGCATTGCTCAGCTGGGTTCTCTTGAGGAATGCTGTCCTGAAGGCAGTGTGGGCAGAGCTCTTTTTTGGCCCTGGTGCTTCAGGCTTTGCAGAAAATTAAGTAAACTTCCTTTTTTGTTTTACTGCCTGGATGTTTACGGAAGGTTTTGTAAGTTTTGGTTGATTATGGGTTGCTCCTTAATAAAGATTGCCACAGAATCTTCTCTGATCATAGCAGTCCTGCCGTCTGGGCTGTCTGCAATGGTAACCGAGCCAGGGGCTGCCATTTCCAGGCTGCTTGCCTTCCCTCTGCCATTCCGGGAAGCCTGTAAGCAGCTCATAGCTCCTTGCTGCTACAGCTAACAATTCTTGGTGTTTGTGGTGCCTTTGATAGGGTGGACTGCCTTTCTAGACAATGACTCCAGGTCTCCTCCTCTTGGCATATCTCAGGATTGAGAGTGAGAAGCTGTTTTCCTTTGGCTGCCTTGCAGGGCTCTGTTCTCTGTTCTTGTTCTATAAATGGCAAACGGTCTGACTTCTGCTATTGGTGTTAGCATGTCATCAAGCGTGGAATGGGTAAGGCTGAAGTTTTTCCCTGCAACTTCTGTAACTCGTTTTTCACTCCAGTTGATGGGCAGGAATCCTGGTTTGTGTTGGTGATCTTGATGTGTGTTATGTGGTAAATAGTGCTTAGAGGTAAACAAGAAAAATAATCCACACTCTGTGTAATCCAGATTTTTAAGTAAGAAAGATACTGGTACAGTGTTGGGGTTGTGGTATGACGAAGAGGGTTGGACACAGAGAGAAGAGGGCATTGCTAACTGGTGCGTGACCTTTTACAAAAGTCGCATTGAAGCTTGGGAACTGAAAGGTGGCAAAGATGATAGTCATTCTAAACAGGGGTTTGTGGGAATTTTGAACTAGTAAGAGGGACCTATGTACAAGGAAAACAGAAACTGTAATAAAGAATTAGTAGAAACATGGATACATGATATCATGAGAGAGTATAAACTTGGTGTTTTAATGGTGTCATGTCTTACAAGTCCACAGGGGTGTGGAGAAGGTCTGTTGTAACACTGTTTGTATGTGTGAAAGGCATTTGGCAGGTTTTTGTGCCAAAGGCTTTTAAGGACTGTGGGTTGAGTGATCCCATGGAATGAGAGGGAAGCCCTTTACATGCTTGAGGATGGGGGAACAAGAGTAAAAGGTTAAATTTTACAGGAGTTTCACAGGGAGCAATGCTGGGAGCCACGACGTTCAGTGTTCTTGTGTTCTGTTTTGGAAAGGCGGTGGATTCGTGCAGGGAAGTTTGTCTGTACTAACTTATTCCGACTAGTAAGGATGAGGACAGACTGATGGGTCGATAGAACGGTAATTTCAGTCTGGCTGAATGTGAAATGAAGCATTCATTGACTGACCCTTTTGATGGGCTTTTCTCAAAGGCAGCGATCTGCAGTGGCGATGCCAAAAGGAGGTGTTGAGGAACAGTCAGTAAAATCAAGCTGTATGTCCCCAGTGCTGGGTATCACTCCTGCGGGTTCTGGGGATTCTTAAAAATGGAATTGCTGACCTGTGTGGCCGTGGGTTACGCCCATGGCTATAGACCGCCTTTGCTGTTGGGCAGTGGGAGGTAACGTGTGAATTCAGGTGTTACGAAGGGTTGCAGGAATGATGTGAGGAACTGTAGCTGATTCCAGCTGTGCTGGACACGGAAGTCTGATACTGTGAGAAAGGTTTGAGCCTTGTGAGGAACCTGGCAGGATGGAGAAGAGTTGTCCTGAGGTTTTGAGGGAGGAATGAACGTCTTGCAACTGCAGGTTCAGTGGAGAAGTCATAGCGTGTGTAGCTTTGGCTGCCATCGTGGGCTTTAATGTCCAAAACCTTTTGTCAGGATCCTGCACAGAGGTTTTTAAAAACCCGAGTCCTCGTGAATGGGAGATGGGAGATCCCCCTGAGGTTTGATGACTAATTGTGAGTTAGGAACAACTAATCCCTCCTACAGTGGAGGACCACCTCTGTTCTGACTGTAGCGATTGTGTGTCCCAGCACATTCCTAATGTACCTGGAAAAATGAGCATGCTTTACTGGTGATGAAATCATTCAAAGTAGTCAGAAACTGGAGGGGGGGAAAAAAGGCTGTTGAGTGCAGTGTGGTAGGCAGCTTGCCTGGGGGCTGCTGCGGCTCTGCTGGAGGTAAAGGTGCGCCAGGACTCCCCTGGCTGCAGGGTGGGATGTATGCCCAGGAGCGCACCTGGAAGAGCCTTTTGGTGGTGGGGTTAGAGCTGAGTGAGCAGTGCGGTCCCTGCTCCCCCGGTCCCTGCTCCCCATGGGGGCAATATGGCCTGGTGCTGCATTTCTGGACAGGAATGGGAACGCAACCGCCTGGCCCTGGGGTGCTCCAGCGAGCTGATGCTCTGCTGGTCACGTGCTGGTTTTAGCGTAATACCAAATCCCAGCAAAGAGCTTGGGTGTGGGAATACGAAGGAGTTATCCCTTACGTGAATACTGATGCCTGTGCCAGACTCAGGTCACCCCAGGACTGCGCAGGTGCTGATCTTTATCAGAGAGATGGCAGCAGCGTGAGTGCAGCTGTACTGGGGGAAGTGGGTCAACTGGGCGCCTTCCTGCCCCCGAGTCAGCACTTGTGACTGCAGAACGCTGCTTCTTGGCCCCTTAAACACCTACACAAATAGCTCATGGTGCTGGAAGGCTCAAATACCTAGCATCTGCACTGGGAGCTGGTCATGAAGCAGCTAGAAAAGGCACCCAGGTGTTCCTCTGGTTCTTTGAAGCAGCAGTTCTCTGCGGAAGGCTGACTTTAGGCAGCAGGGGCAGGCGGTGTGCCCTGGGGCAGCAGGTGCCTGGCCCCGCAAATGGCTCAGCTTGCTGCGGGCACAGGCAGCTTCTTACTCAGGACAGGGTTTTGAACAGAGCAAAAATCTACCTTTGGGCAGGAGGAAAAAATAGAAACAAAACCAGACATTTCTGTAGGTTGTAAATTTTTAATTTTTTTTAATGATGGCTGTTGGAAGTTGCTCAAAGGTTTGGGCTGTCACAGTCCCAGAAGAGATGGCAGCGTACAATGAGTTCGATGTGCCATGTGGCTGTGGCGTTTGTAGTCTGCATTCTACCACATATATAGTACACATAGCAATGTACGGAGTAGCATGTGGAGGGGTGTGTGTCTAATTAGTAGCTCCGATTTCATTTGGTCCTTTGCACTCCTTCACCCATCATGAGATGTTATCATGTATTCTTCACTAAAATTCAAAGTTTTGCATCTACTAGCTTCTCACTTATTTTGTAATATGTGTGTAATATCTTTATGTTTAAACACAAACAGCTTGGCTATGGAAATCAATTATGGAGGACAAAATACAGTTGGGGACCACGTGTTATGCAGTGCTAGTGGGCTTTGCTAGAAATGTCTATTTGTCTATCCGGCTTCACATAGCAATATTGGAGCACTATTTAGAAATCCAGAGTGCTAACAAGCTTTCTGCTTCTTTGTTCCTCATCATTGTAATTAGGAATATTTTTAGCATGTTTTTCATCCTTGGGGTTTTTTTTCATAGCTGACATTATAAAGCTGTACTTTTTCTATACTAACTGGACATTCTGTGAATTGCACTTCCATTGCACTGAATAAAATTCAGTTATAGGCAGAGGGCTTACACTAATCACCTATTCCTTACCGTGAGCGTGCAAAGCAGTTCATATGCCTACATGAATGGCACTTCTGTACAGGGCTGGACTTCACCATTGCATTGCAAGAAACTCTTCTTCCACTCTTAACGTGGCAGAAATATCAGCATCAACAACAAAATGCACTAAGTTTGGGATTAGGACATAACATCCTAAACCGTTCACAACTGTAAGAGGGATAAGCAGAAGCTACTGTTGTAGGAAGAGAGCTGTGAGAAGTTACTAGCCAGAAGTTCAGATATTTATCTAGCCTTTACCTGATTTTTATGTCTCTGTCAAATGCAGCTAGTGATGAACTCATTCTACTGCGTGGCATGCTTCCTTTGGTCTTTGCCAAATATTTGCCTGTGAAGAAGTGAGCAAAACCAAAAGAACTTCGAAGGCATACAATGTTTATAACATCTACAGGGATTGGATTTAGTTTTATAAACAGGCCTAATTCTTACTGTATCTTGACTATTTCAGCAAAATATAAGGACGATCTCACTCCAAACAAACATTTCCATTCTTCTGAAACCCAACATATAAATTCCACGATCTAATTATACATGCCACATAACAACAATTCATCTTTTCTCAGCATCTTAACGGGGGCAGAGTGCAGTCTACGTCTGTACGTATTTCTCAGTATATTGGTTCATTGTTTCTTGCTGACGGGAGCTTAACACAATGTATGATATTTAAATACTTCTTTTCATGAATGGCTCCCAAAACAAAAACATGTATTCCCATGATGGTATTTTAGATCCAATTACTTTGCCTTCAGATTGTCCCAATCTAGGGCTTGATGTTGCTGGGTTAACACTATGGTGTCTGGTTTGGTGCTTCTTGGGCTTCTGCTCTGCACTCATTTACCTCTTTGAGTGCTTAGTGGTTCCTCATGCACTGTGCTGAGTGGCAGCGTTGATTAGTTATGAATGTACAAAACATCTGACCAGCAGGTATTGGAAAATTGTATCCAGGTAATTCCCTGGATTTTGTAATAAACTAAGAAGATCTTTTAGAATGGTTCAGCATCAGAATGTCTTCTGCTTACGATACTGAATTGTTCCTGTTCATAGGTTTCATGATCATAATTCATTTATGAGACAGCTATTAAAAAAATGGTTCTGTTCAGAGGTGGTTTAGCTACACTGGAGAATGCTGGGTTTAACAGGGTGCAGGGAACTGAAGGAAGTTTCCCAGGTCAGTTGAAACCTGTCTTGAAGACTGAGGTTAGAGTGAGCCTGTGGAGGATGGCACACCAAGACTGACACGTGACTTGAGGCAGTAAGAAGGAAAGAGGCTCCACACTGCAAGGCTGCCTGTATTTTTTCCAGTTTTCCTGCTTCTTTCAGTCCCAGGCTGTCCAAAACTTGTAGGTCACTGAAGTAGTTTGGTAGGCTTCTGAATGCATTTGTTTTCTTTTTTTTTTGTCCATAGTCCTCATCAGATCAATGAGTTGAGGTGTGCAGCGGGCTGTGTCATACCCATTCCTGGACAGGTCTTTTGTAATACACAACATTCTGCTGCACCTCTTTGTTTTTAAACTGGAAGATCGTGTATACCAAGACAAGGATACACAGAGACAAAATGCAAGGGATCACAACTGCGATCGCATTTACAGTGCTAGGCACATCGTTTATTGTCACCATAATATCCACATCGTCGTGGGGGAGGCGTCTGTCTTTGCTTCGTTCAACATCCTTCTGGTTACAGCCCATCCAGTCTTTGAGGATTGACCTGGGGTAGCCTGGCTCCACACTCAGCCTCTGGTTATCGAACTTCCAATACTCCTTCCCTTTATAAAAGTAGGTATAAACTAGGAGACAAAATAGAGAATATTTTCTCACCACACCATTTCCAACTTGATAAGCTGTGCTTGTGTGAGGATGTGCAGAGAGCCTGAGAGGCTGGCGGTGGGAGCTGCCTGGGCCAACAAAAATTCATCCAGGGCATCCTAAAACCATGGAAAAGTGAAGGTGGATTTGGAGCTAGGATTTAAAGGAGAAGCTGTAACCCTGGCTTGTCACTGCAGTGTTGTTGGTTCTTTCCCCAACTGGAAGAAGAGGAAGAAATCTTCAAATCGGAGAAAGAAATGTGCTGGAAGGAGCCTCTGGTGGTCCAACCCCCGGCTCAGAGCATGGCTGCCTTCAAAGTACGTCAGGCAGGCTGGAGCCTGTAACAGTGAGCTAGCTACAGGCAGGGAGCTACAAGGAAAATAAGTTTCAGCATCCTTGCAATCAGGGCCTGGGAAAACCTGGGTAGGGGCTTCTGTGGCATCAAACCCAGAAAAAGTCCCCTTGTTCCCCCTCCCAGAGCTGGCATTATGATAATGTGGTCTAGCAGCTGAGGAGGTACCTGGGCTGGGCTGAGGGTCAGGAAGGATCTCACGGCCGGGTGTGACCCTAGGACTTCTGAGCCTTGATTCCTATCTCAGGAAATAAACCACCCCACATCCCACCACCCGACTGCCAAGGCAGACAAGCCATTACCGGTCTGGTGGGTGTAACAACTGCAGATACATACAGCCTTCTTTGCTGATGAAAGCTCCCTGCGGAGCCTTGGGGATTCCTCTCCACACAGTGATGGGCTTTGGGTATCCTGGATCTGTTGCTCTCTTGTCCTCGTTGTACCTCCAGTACCTGTCGCCTTTGAAGAAGTAGGTTTTGCCCACCGGCTCCCAACGCAGAGCCGTGTCGATGCCTTCCCGGGGCAGACAGCTTCCCAGGTCCACCAGACTGTGTGGGTAGCCCGGCTCTGCTGTCACTTCTTTAAAAACCCAGTATTTATCTCCTAGAGATGAACAGGGACACACAAAGAACAAACAATTTGCCTCAGTAGTAGTTAAATCAATATAAACATAAAATAGCCACAATGAACCACAGCATGCGGAGGGCTTCCAGGCTTTACTGTATTACATGGAAGAGCTGCTCCTCCATTTTAAACCTGAAACCTCCCCATTTCATTTGCTGCTCCTCAGCTTTTGTTTTGGAAGAGATGTTAAACAACCCTGTCCCATCTGCCTCCTCCAGGCCAGCTGTGATTTCAAAGGCTTCTCTCCTACCCCGTCTCTGGCAGCCCTCGCCCAGGCCCAGGCGTTCCTTGCAGGAGCTCAGCCCATAGTTCTCAGTCCTTTCTGTTGCCTTTCCCTGAGCCTTCTCAGGTTCTAATACAGTTTATCAAGCTGAGGGACCGAAGCTGCAGACATGAATTCAGAAGACCAGGAACAATGTGTGTGGATGCCTGCTGAAGCTTTCCAGCTGCCCCTCCGTGCTCACGGTGCTGTCAGGTTAGAGGATCCTGCCCAGCCACTGGCACAGCGCAGGGAGCGCACGTGGGGCCCAGCATCGGGTGGGAATTTTGTCTCTTTAGGAGACACTTGTCCAGAAAGGTGGTTTGGGAGAGCCCTGTACCTGGAGAGGCCCTAATGCCCTGCTGAAACGTATTCAAGGAGTAGGCAGGAGACAGTAGGCAGTACTTCCCGGGGAAATGGGAGCTATTTCTTGTTACCACATGGAAGCCAACTTCCACTGATCAATATTAGCTTTACACAGACACTTCCTGGCAAGGCCAGCGCACATCAAACTATGTTTTAAGCATTAGCGGCTGCCTGAAGGAAAAGGACAAGGATGCAGCATAACTCTTTTCACTATCTCATGCCATAAAAGAGGAGCGCAGTGTGAGGCAGGTGGGGTAGGCTGGCACGGAAAGGTACTGTACCTTTGAAGAAAACGAATTTTCCATCAGACCGCTCATAGGCCGCGTCGATCTTTGCAGGGAGGCCTTTCCAGAACTGCTCAATTTGCATGGGATATCCCTCCTGCACTCGGTTGTTGCGCAGACGCCAGAACCAGCGATCCTGAGAAAACCAGAAGCATCTTCAGACTGACTGTTTTTATCTTGCAGTCAAATCAGGCTGGGTGCCCAGCAGCAAGCATTACTAACCCCTGCCTAGGCCCCATAACCATTAAAGAAGTCCTGGTTCAGATGACAGCTCCAACGCAGCCCAACACTGTCTCCAGTGAGGGAAGCGCTTCGTGGGGAAGATGGCAGCCAAGAGGGCGAGAAGTTGATTGCTGGCACTGTGAAAAAGGCTGGAAAGGAGAGGAAAAAGGAGCAGGGGGAAGCAAGTCCACAGTTACATGCGTTACGAACTCATCTGCGAGTGACGTCTCTGTGTGTCTCGTCACCAAGGTGTCACACTTGTGCTGGTACAACTGGTGCTCAGCTGTCAGACCCCAAGAGAGCCACACAACCTTAACGGTACCTGGTGACTGTGTGAAGCACACAGCGTCCAAAGGCACTATGGAATATCCCTTTAGATACAAGATCATTAGTTAACGCCATAGCGGATGCTCATGGATGAGTAAGAGCAGGACAGAGCCTGTGAGACTTCTCCCTGGTACTGTCCCAGCCTTCAACTATTTTCAGTTCAGGCATTTTCTGCCACTGATGTGGTTTGTCCATTTAATGACCTTCAGTATAATCCCTCTCCACATTCACACCCACTGGGCAGAGTGAAAGCCGCAGGTATTGTGGGATGGGACCATGGATTTCCATATTCAAGGCACTCTAATGCAGGTTATGAGCAAAGCCTCTCACTCCTCCCCGGCTGCACAAGCAAGGTCGGCTGAAAGGCCCCAACAGCTCCTGGTGGGCCGAGTGTGCCCAAAGCCCAGGATTCGAGCGTGCCACCTCCGGAGGTGAGGAGCCGTACCCCCTGGTTAGGCACTGCTGTTGCTTTCTGGCTTTACAGAGGGCTCCTCTCTGAGCCTGATGGTGCCTGAATTCTCTCTCCACTAGTGCGTCCAGTTCACATTTTGGTCCACTGGCTGCCTGGATATTTTGTGAATCCCATCAGCACTGTTTCCAAATATTACAGAGTCGATCTGCTTATATTTCCTTCTAATATTGCTCTCCCGTCAGCCTCAGAGGAACAGAGCTATTTCACAGACATTGCAAATCTCACTGTCTTATACTTCTATTAATTTTTTCCAGCAATAAAACCAAAGACAGACTCATGAGTAAGCAGGAATTCTTAGTACCTTGAAAACAAACATTTCTCCTCTAAAGAGAGCAACGGTGTTGAAGTTGCCATCACAGATGTTTGGTTTTGTGCCAGGAGGAGATGGCCTATCACCCAGAGGAGGACTGGGAGGTCTTGGCTGTCTCTCATGTTTTCTTTCCGAAGTGGAGTGAATTCTGCGAACAGGAAGAGTCGGTAAAGGCCTGGTTGGCTCCAGGGGCTCCACAGGAGGACCTAGAAGTGAAAAGAAAAATGTATAGCAAAGTGGAGAAGTTTGGCTTTTCTGTGCTTCCCTCGCAGGTTTTAAAAGGCAACAGGCTGGATGAATAGCATTGCGAGGAATGTACATACTCCTTGTGCAGAGATCATTCCCTAGAAACGGGGAGCAGAACAAGATTCATCCACATGTGAAAGATGTCCCAAAACAGATGAGCGATAGGAACTGAAGAGCAGTATGCTTTTGTAGGTCTTCCCAAGGAAGCTGGAGCTAAAAGGAAGGAGAGCCCGTACCAACCATATTCCAAACTGAAATGAAAGGTAATAACCCTAGAAATGTTTAGTAGATCACACACAAAAAAAACCCCCACCACCAAACAAAAGACCAACACAAAAAAACCCAAAGCCAAACTCAAAGCAAAACCAGAAAAAAATCAGAGTGTGAAAACCCATGCTACAATCTAAGGGGAACTGCAGGGCAACCCAGAAATTAGAAAGTAATTACTTTATTACAGTTTGGCCACCAGTCATTGCTTTCAGAACGCCACGGGAACGCTGATGAACAGCGGTGACAAGGGGCCATGCTCTCAGTCAGACTGTGCCCCCCACAAGCACAGCTCTCCCCTTCGATCCTTACCCATCTCAGCTCCGAGATCTGACAAGGCTGCAGGAATGTCAAGAGTTACAAAAATACAAGTGACCTAGACTTGGAGCAGAGGTCTGCTTTTAAACCGACTCTGCCATAGGGCAATTTCATTAACAGCAACAAAATCTGGACCAAATGTAAGAGACTCACAGATTTCTCGTTGTTTCTCAGAGAAGGCCACAAGTTAATACCTAATGTAATCAAATGGGATTTGATTATTTATTTGCCTGCATTTCGGTTTCAGTCTCTTCCTGAACAGTGCTTCTGAAGGGGCTACGTAGCCCTGCTACTGCAGGGCAAACCTCCAGGAGCGGCAAACCGGGGGCTTTCACGGCTGCTGACCCAGCCCCGCTGTTTCAAGGGCTCAGGAGCACTGCTGAGGGGCTGCACACCCGCTGGCACTGCTGAACGCTGGCACTGGGCACGGCTCATCCCCCTGGCTGTTACCCTGCGGGGTGACTGCCCTGCCATACCCGCCGGAGGGATTTACAAGTAAGGAATTAAGATAGCCACAGGGGCTACACCTGTGGGAGTAGGAAAGGGCTTTTGCAGATAAACATTTTGAACTATGCTACCTAAAATGATGGTTAGGTGCCCACATCCCCATGTCAACTCAGCTATTAAATGTTACATTTTTCAGATAGTTCCTATAATGAATCAGTGCTTAAGACGTCCTGGTAGAGTGACTGCATTAGTGAAAATCATCACAGCTAGCGACAAAGAAGTCATCAGAGAAAACCATCGCATTTAAATGTTAATAAGGTTGTTAATGTTAAGAACCCTGTGTGTAGGTTTAACATTCAGAGAGTACCATGGATGTTATGTTCAGAAAGTACCACCACCACGATCCTGCCCGACCCCCCGCAGCACCAGGCCAGCCACCTGCAAGTCCTCGGTGAGCCTGGTGCCAAGCATCCAGTGCAGATACAGCACATTTTCCAGATTTCAACCCACAGAAAATCTCTATGATGCACAACAAATTGTTCCAATGATTAAGCCCTGTCACTGCTAAAGTCCGTGCCTTACCTACTGTCTGAATTTATGCAGCTTTAGAATCAGGGGGTTTTTTTCTTATCTCTAGGATCTCAACATTTAATCATTTACAGATCTTGATGAGGATGCTTTTTAAGTTAGACCAGTTCCTTCTGTCTGTTGCTGCAATGCATTTTGGTTTTAAGATCTTGAGACTTACAACTCTTTTCTAAAGCTTTTCAGATGGATTATATTTCCTCACAGTGACTTGTCCTCATAACATGATATTTTGTGCCATATGCAATTTTTATTAGCAACTATTTTTATTTACTTTTATTCTAGAACTTTTATAAAAGAATGCAAATAGTGCTAACAGAAATCCTTTAGATGAGGATTCTCTGTTGATAATTATTCTTGGAAAGTGTCTACATGGAATGGATAAGAATATTACATTGATCCTGTGTATTTCTCATCCCCCTCCATTCAGAGCTGTTCAGTGCCCAGTATCTTAGCAGATCATAATTTTCTTTCGAATAAAATCCCTCAGCTGTGATACTGCTGCCGCTAGTGATCTCTGAATTTTCCCCAAATGCTGTGCAGCAAAGTCTCCAGACACAGCCTGTCACAGGAGCCTCAGGGCCGGTCCCCCTCCTTCGCCAGGCAGCACAGGCGCTCCACACTAGTGGTTCAGTTCAGCCCAGGAGCTGCTTTCGAAGAGCTGCCCCACCATTTACAATTTCTGTGCTTTGGTTCCCACTGAAGTTTATGAAACACATTCTTTTTGGACAAGGCTAAACTTGAAGATGCATCTGGAGTGCATCTAGGACATACTGCAGCTGCAAACAGGCATCGCAGGGCACAGCTAGAGCTAATCCACAGTAACCACCCCTTCCCCAAAATGCATACACAGTGGGTGGCCAAGTCCTGTTTTACTTAACATCATCCCTAAGTACTGCTGTATCTACAGATGTGCTATTACCCTTGCTAGCAGCCACAGACACTGTTTGCTAATACAGTCAGAGGCAACTTACTGCGGTGGGAAGCACATGGGCTGTGCAAAGACGCCTCCTCCCACAAGCGGCACGCTACCTGGCACTTCTGGTTCAGGCTGGAAAGCTCATGGAGAAAGGATTGAGATGGTGCAGTGGGAAATGCTGCAGAGGAAAGGATGGGGATGGGGAAGGAGGCCCCAGACAGATCTTGCACAAAGAAAGCAGGTTACAGCCCACCCTGCCCTTGCGGCAGGGCAGCAGCCACGTGCAACTCTCTCACGTTCAACTTCAGTGCCCAAAGTCTGCCACAGTCGTCTGCAGATAAAAGGGAAGTTAAAATAGCACCTGCATCCCAGGGGACTGATGTAAAGGTTTTAATTAGCCCAAAGATGCCACTGGAACAGAATGCCGTAAAACTGCAAGGCAGGGGCAGTTGTACACTCTGCCGTCAGAACGATGCAAATCAGTAATGATGCAGGTGAACCAGAGACCTGCATTAACCGCATTAACATTTGCTGGAGCAGTGGAAAGAGGTCACAAGGTGGGACCAGCAATGCAAGCTGGGCACATACTCGCTGCTTGCAATGGCCAGATCAGTGCTGGCATCCTGCTCCAGAGGGGGCACCTCGCACGGACAAGGCTTCCCACACATTTTGCAGGTGATATTGCAACTTGACTGGATGCAGACTTTGTCATTTCACTTAAAATAGTCCTCTATCTTTCCCTCCCAGCCATGGATTTTTCCTTGCTATCTTTTGTTTCTCTTCTTGTTTTTATGCATTCTGGGCCTTCTAATTTATCCTGACTGAAGCTTTTTCTCCTTTTGTGGTTATACAAATTGCATTTTTATTTTTCAGTGCTGCCATTGCTTTGTCACCGAGCAAGGGTCGACTGGCAGCTAAGGTGGAAGGTAATCCTACAGTTATGCACATGCAAGAAGCAGAGGAGCACACATACAACATGAAAATCCTCAGATCCAAGTGCTAGGAAGGCGGAATTTGGTTTGCAGTTGCGAGGCTGGAAAGCAGAAGCACAGCCTGTCCACTGCTGAAGAAAGATGCTGTCTCATAAGACCGAAGCTGCTCCAGAGCACAACCTGGCATAAAACAGAATGAACAGACCCTACAGAGTTTGCCAGTCATTCCTATTTCCAGAATCTCGTCACAGTAACCTGCCTCCAAAACAGACAGCTAACAACAGGGTGTAACAGGCTTATCGGCAGCAGAGATGACTGTGCAAACAAAGAGTTACTTAAAGAGATGCTCGCACCTTGGTATGTGTTACAGGAACTGATCACACCCACCACTGACACAACTAACCAGGCAGCATCGCACACAAATCACAGCCTCTGTCACTACGTTTCAAGCAACTTCAGAGAATCAGTCAGAGCAAATCTCATTGAGAGGAAAATAGAGCGAGAAAGGCTATTGCATGAATCTGCAACCGAGCCTGAGCCCAGTCTCCTAGTTACTGCATGTGATGCCAGCACCGAGCCGAACCCACCCCCAGGGCTAAACCTGCAGCCGCTTCCAGATGGGAAGCAGGTAAGAAACCTCCTGGAGCTGGAAACCCTGTGTTCTGGGGGAAACAACTTGCTGGGACTTTACAGACAGACATGGTGTGGAGAAGAAGACTTTCTTCCTCTCTGTCACAACCAAAGCAAAGAATGTCAGAAAGCTTTTGGGTCACAGCAGATCACCTTCAGAGTATGACTTCCACCACTGGCACTTAGCCTCCTCCCTTCATGCTTCCTCTGTCGCAGACCATCTGAATACCAAGGTGACCTGTGAAGATAACACAGAGAGAGGAGGCATTTAGGAGCCACTGTGTCGATAGTTGAGGACAAAATATAATTATACTGTCCTCCTGGCTATTGACAGAGTGTTCCCTCAACTGCACAACACCTGCCTGCCTGGAGGCTCAGCATCTTGCGCGGCTCAGCACCCGCCAGAGCCAGCCCGTGCGGGCCAGGCTCTCCCAGCCTGGCTGCAGAGGATGCCCTTTGTTTCAGATCAGGGGAGATAACAATCCACCTGCAAACAAAGGCCTCTCTTTTATCTTCTTAATATTCACTCCAAAACTATCATCCAGACTACAGGCAGGCAGTTATGCTTCTGAATAACACACAGGAGTTTTTTGGCTGTGAAAAGCTGAGCTGCCTGCATGTTTCTGCAGGACTGTACCGGCTGTCCAGCTACACAAGGAAGGGCTCCTCAGTTTCAAATCAAAATGTATGATCCAAATGAGCCAGGGCGAGTGAGAGAAACCCACCTGGCTGCTCTGCGGACACCAAGCCAGTGGAGAGAGGATTCTATTCATATTAAATGAGCTAGCTGCCAACAAACTGTCTTCAGGACGAGAGACAGTGCACCCACAACAGCACAGAGCTCAGGAAGGATGCATCTCCCTCGCTCGCTTGGTAAACCTGTCCACAGAGCACTTTGCTTGTCCGGGGACAAACTTCAGCAGTGAAGTAAATTAGCTGTTTCTTTTAATTTGGGTGTTCTTGCCACAGGGCACTATAGTCTGCAGAACAAGCCCCAGCACCCACAGTGTACCCACTGGCTGGACAGCCAAGGCCCTCATGATCATCGCTGGGTGGCAGGAAAGGTTTCTTGAGCCCTTCCTGCACAGACATTCTCCTCCGAATGACCAACTGCCACCCAGGTGACAGAGCATTCACCCAGAAGGCAAGCATCCATGGCTGAAATCCTTGCTCTAAGCCAAAGGGAATGCTCTCCTGGGCTGTGTAATGAGGCAATTCACCTTACGGTTGGGTTCTCTGCTTTGGGTGCAAGAAAACTGTCCAGAATTCCCAGGCTTAGGCAGGCAAATGATGAGAGTTTGGGGGTCTGCAAGATGCTCCAGCTGTGGTGCTTGCAGCCCAGTTCCCCTCTGGAAAAACTTCAAGAAGCCTGACATCTGCTCCACTGCAAAACAGAACATTTTGTTTATACTCAGAAAGATCTGCAGGATGAGAGAAGTATTTCATGCCCGGCCATAATACAAAGCAGCGCTTCTTCATCAGCTGAGGAACCCCCCCAAAAAGAGGTGGGCTCCCCCTCAGCTCCCCCTGTGCCGGGAGGCAGCTGATCAGCATCATCAGCTCGCTCCTCTCACACCCACTGTGTGCAGCCCAGGGCTGAAGGGGGGTGCGGGCGAGTCCCTGTGTCAAGGCAGAGCCCTCCAGGTGCCAGGCGGACCCCAAAGACAGCACCGGGAACCACCCGGCTACTCCCTACCTGTTGTTCAGAGGAATGGGAATGGAGACATGGCATGTGGCAGGTGGGACTCAGCGGATGCATCAGAGGTGGTGTCTGGTATTTTCTGCTGGGTCCAAGAGAGTGTCTGGACAGGACGACTGGTGCAAATGAAGGGATGCAACACAGAGAGGGAGTCTGGCAGCTCTGCAGCATGCCAGAGATGTGGCACCAGGGCAGATCCCTCCAGCTCTCTTATTGCCAGACATTTTCCTTCCCCTGCCCTCCTACAAGCACAGCACCGTGGGGCACAGACCCAAAAGTCCCAGATCTTGCAGCTTCTACAGACAAGGTCTTGGAGTTACTCCAGTCCCACGTTCAAGAGGACGTTATCAGAAAACAGTCCTATGCCTCATGCCCACAGGTCCTGCACGACAGCAACGCTTGCTGACAGTCCCACTCACAATGCAGCATCACCATGTAGGCCATTTTACATCAGGTCTTTCTGCTGTTTCATCACAAGCCATCTCACACATACTGTAGGTTACAGGGATCTGGGATTGCTCTATGGACCACCACTGGGAAAAGGACAGGGAGGTTATGAAACCTGTGCTCCCCGCACAGGAATAATGATGCCAGCAGAAGGTGCTACTTGCTCATGGACGCTGTGCCCTGCCAATACCCTGTTCCTGGATGTCAGAGCTGGTGTCATCTAGTTCCTTGGCCGGGGGCTGGTGTGGTTTCATGACCACCCTGGACATCAGCCCTCATGGGATGCAGCATGGCTGGGAGCTCTTCTCTTGAGCTGCAGAAAAGATCTGCGCTGACCTCAGTGAGATTTGGGATGACCCAGATCCTTGAGATTGTCTCCAGGCTTAATGATGGGGTCTATCTTTGAGTGGTGAGGACACCTTTCCTTGGTGACCTTAGGCTTTGAAAGGGCCTTGAAGGTAATGGTCTGCCAGCTCCAAGCATCCGTGTGGACATGAGTTCTCCCTGCGCCTCACGTCAGCCCCTCTGCTCCCCAGGCAGAGGACTCACTCCCAGACTACTGCAAAAGGGCACCTGGAGCCAGGCGTGAAGGACAGGAGCCCCAGCGCTGGAGGCTGGTCAGCTCAGCTGTGTGACCAGGCCAGGCTGAGCACGTCTCCTCTTTCCACCTGCGCTGCAGCTGCGTGCAGCTCTGGCTCCAACACTAGCCATCATTAAAAAAGGCAGCCAACAGGATCTCCAGGGGGCCTACGGGTTGGTATTCTCTCCAGTTTAATTCCTTCCTGGGCATGTCACTTAGGGCATGGGCACATAAGTACAGCGGGAGACAGCCTTCTGAAAAAGACAGGTAAAGAACAGTCATGATGCTTTCCTCATCTTGTCACGGGACATGCTACAAGAAGCACCTGCCAGAAGATGGGAATACTGCCAGAAGACGGGAATACTGCCGCCTTCCAGCCTACCCTGCCACACAGGGGGAGCTGCTGGCCTTTTCATCATTAGCTCCTACATGGAAATAACATTTTAAACGCTGACATTATACTAAGCAGCATGACGCACAAACAAGTTCACATCACCTACTGCCTCTTAGGCGAGTTTTGAAATAAATCCAGCAGAAAATAACTCAATAATTCACGAAATCATTATACGACAGATTTAGACACATTTCTAATGGATAAACACAGACACAACATAAAAAGACATTTGAAATGCACCATTCACAAAAGGAGACAACGGACTTAACTTTAGTAGAGCCTCTGTTCTCTGTTCTAGCAACTTCTATGGAATGAAAAATGGGAAGTTTTAATCGAATTTATATTTTTAAAAGGGACACTACAGGCAAGGCAGTGGCTCTGGCTCTATGACTTATTTTGCATAGCAGGTTCCTAAATAATACGTATTGAGCACACGCTGCTGCACTGTAGAGGATGTCAAAGCAGCAGAAAGCAAGAGGTTTTGATTTTTGGACAGATGCCCTGGTAGATGGGCTTTTTGGGGGGGGCATTGCCAAGGCACAACAAAGCAGATTGGCACTGTGGAAATAAAACACATTAGTTGAATGTTCCTCTAAAGCTACAAGATGGGTATGGCAGCAGTCCCTCCTCAGTTGTAAGAAGCTCAGATGAAAGTATCTGTTCTCATATCGCCAGTGCCACAGAGAAACATAACCTGCATTTTCCATCTTCTCTTTGTGAGCCGTAAGAGTAAAACTTATTTGTAAGCTAAATTTTAGGTTTTAGAGTGTAACTCTGTGCTACGGGGCGAAATCTCTACTTGGGGAATCAAAATTGCGCCTTCTTCTCTCTGCAGGACTAGTTATCCCTACAGCCACTAACGCCACCCCCAATCCACACCAGTTCAAAGGCCTCTGATAGAGCCTTGTGTGATTCCATGATAGTCAATCAACTAATACCTAATTACTACCTGCACCAGGCAGCAATTAATTCACACTCCTTTTTTCAAGCCAAGTTAAAATTTTAAGCATATTATACTGCATACAGAGAATCTTAACACAGAGCGTGGCTAAAGTTTAATATCACTGTATGAGTGAAAAAATAAGTGGAAGTGTAGCAGTCGTGCTGCCAAGCCACAGGCAGCACAGCACTGAGCAATCCTGTCCCAGCTGTGCACCGGTGCCGTGCAGGGCTCTCACAAACTGCCAGGGCCCTGACCAGCATCACCCGGTACCTCCATGCCCACCCAAGGGTCAGGAGCCCCATATCAGCTCCGCCCTGGGCACTGGGTCCCTGCCCAAGCTGGCTGGGGGAGTGCTGGTCCTCAGCTCAGCCACAGCTGGTATTTGCGTGAACCACAAGTACGAAGAAGCATGGCTGCCTATTCCTTATCTGCTCCCTTTCCAGAAAAGTATCTGAAAACAGAAGCCACTATTTTTTCTTGATTGCACTTTTACTGTCAGTGACAAATTATTTTTTTCTGACTAGTCAAAGTTCACAGGAACTAAATTAACATTTCAAAACAGAAACAGTATAATGACATTTTAGCAGCTTTCATAAATGAAAACTTAGGTGTATTATTTAATAAAAGTTCAATACTTACTACCCCAGAACTTTATTTCAAAACCATCCAGAGTCTCTTATTATCCCGAGTATTTGTATATATGCTATGTTAAAGTATGCACAATTAAATGATACCATAGGACAACCGCCAATGCAACTTCATCCTGGCAATGAACAAAAAAGAGAAATCTTCAGCTGCACTAATGGGAAGAGCCAGTTCCCCCTGGGTGTACTTCAAGCCACCTTATTTAAAATGTTGGACCTTACTTAGATATCTGCCTTACACTGAGGACGAATTGCACTCTACAAGTGCCTGTTTTTTCCCATTGCCCTGACAGGAGCCAGGGAAGCTAGCAAAGAAACAGATTTAGGCATCTACATTTGAACAAGTGAATCTCATTCCAGTCTCAAAAAAAAACAACAAACCCCAGACTCAAACGACACACAGTTTAGACCTCTAAAGTCTTGCTGTACTGCTTTAGAGTGTTACAGGTCTTGGCCCAGATTCTATTAGCAGCAATTTAAAATTCACTGGCAGATCACTGGTGCAAACATTGACTAGTGTCAGGTCTGCCACCGATCCCAGCAGTAATCCCTTAGAAACACCAGCTCTCCCACTGACAACCATCTTATAAAGTTTTTTTTCAGGTCTAGTTCATACAATATCTGCTCTGCTGCTACAGGGACACAATATCTGACTCCGGCTGTCAAGCAGCTGCAAACGTTGCATGGCTACACAGCACAGGTGCTCTATGCTATATTTATGAAGTAACTTCTCCATCCAATTTATACTTTCCTCAAAGAATGAAATCAGCATTGTTTGACAAAACCTGTTTTCCATGCGCTGTCACAGACTGTGGCCGTTAGCATCTTCTAGCTCAGCCTCCCCTTGGCTGTGGCTCCTAAAACCTGCATTTCCCTCTGCTCCCAGAGTCTCCTCCACCGAGGAATTCTCCGGGGGTCCCTGCCCTCACACCCCAGTACCCGTGATCCCACCACATGGTACCACATCATCGCTAACGCCTTGGTTGTCTGCCATAATCCCTCTGCCTCCTTTTCTCTCTTTCCCTTGAGCCCATCTCTGTGTGGCACATGATGCAGAACGATGCAAATAAGAAGTGTTCCCTAAGAAGATAAAACTTTTTTTTCCTGCCTTCTATATACAGAGAAAAAAAACCTGAGCACATAAATACTTTTTACCTTTCCTTGACGTTCCTTGTTCTTCACATCCTTCCCTCAAACCCTGGGCACAGCGACTGCCTGTTGTTCCCTTTCTAGTGCTCCTTGATACTGGGAACAGCGAAGGATGGAGCGGCAGCGAGATCACAGGGGTCTAGTCACCCTGCCTTGTGCCACCCAGCCAGCCCTCTCGCTGCTCAAGGGCATTGAAAGGCTCCACATTCGGCCGTGGCAGGACACCCAGCCCAGCAGCAGCATCTGGTGGCCACCTCCTGTGGCTGTAAAAGCCTCACTGGACTCGAGCTCAGTGTAAAGAGATGAGTGGATAGGGCTGCTCACCATAGATTTTCTGAATTCCTTGGAGGTCATCCTGGGGCAGTTTGAAGTTGTGTGTTTCCATGTACTGGTAGAAAGGAGCCATGATAGCACTGGGATCATTGGAGTGTTCCAGTCCCAGCGCGTGACCCAGCTCATGGACCGCGACCAGGAAGAGATCGTTCCCTGTGGGAGGAAGGCACAGCCTGGTTAGCGCACAGCCACAGCCTGACGCAATCCCAAGCCCCGCTTACTCACAAAGCAAGAAGCAAATGCTTTGCTATCCCATTGCACAGCAGGTACCGTGACAGGGTCAGCTCCTGGAGACGGTTTGTCCTGAAACTCTGCACAGCTTTTACAGGCGTCGTCACAGAGTGGGCAGCAGGCTGCTAGCCCATGACCACCGGTGACCACGAGCACCCTCAGACCACCTAAAACAGGCAGCTGCCTGGAGCGAAAGGGCACTGGCTGTAGACTCCTTTGCAGGGAGTTTACAGAAAGCGGCCACCGGGCTGCTCCGTCCGACACCATCATGTCCTTATCCCAGTGCTGCCAGGAGAGGTGACAGTGCTGCCAGTCTGCTAATCAACAAGGGTACGTGGTGGGAAGGGAGCTTTGTCCCCACTTCTGGGGCCTCCGCTGCCACGCTCTGATCTGACCTGGACCACCAGATCCTAGGGGAGATCTGTAAGGCACCCGGCAAGGCAGAAGGACAGAGAAGACCAGGGCTAACACCCACTGTAGCATGTGTTGTACCTGGGACAAGCCCATCTCCTCTAGCACAGGCTCCTCAACGTGCTTTTACTTTGCTGGACTCCTGGCACTGCCGTGGCTGCGGGAGGTGACACAGGTAGCACCACCCTGCAGGAGGCAGAGCCCCATCGGGAAAGGCTGGGTCGGATCCCCGCGGCAGGAGGGAGGAGGTAGGAAGAGGGAAAGGACATGCTCCTGACAGGGTAACAGAGAGCTGAGGAGCCTTGTCTGGTCTGGAAGGCGGCAGGAGTGCGAAGCAGGGGTACCTTCAATGCTACGTTACAGGCATACACTCCTCTTCAGTCCCACGGATCTGGGACCTTCATCTCCTTGATCTGGTGTGGTCCCTGGATGTCCTACCTCGTGAGGGCACCTTGCCATGGGAGGTGACACAGGCCACGCTGTGTGAGGGATGACGACACAGCCAACAAGGACAGATGTAAGACTCTCCCCATGCCAATAAAATGCCTGAGCCCTCAACTCCACCTGGATCAGGCTTCTCCTTTTTTTGGGCACTGCACAAACCAAGAGCACTTGCAACCCAGACATGGGAGAAAATTGCTGGCAGTGGCAGCTCAGCAGCTGCTTTGCAGCATCTTTAAGCAGCTCATCTCCATTCCTCACATCTCCAAAGCGCACCTAGCTTAACAAAGTTCAGTTTTCGTACACAGCTGAGCTCTCTGCTGTCACCCCTCAAAATGTGACAGCATAGGTTCAGGGGTCTGCAAGTCTTCACAGCAGGGTGCTTTGCCAGCATCTCCAGACACCTAAAGTCAGTAACAAAGAGTGCTCAACTGGTCATGATATACCACACCAAAATGGTTAAGTTGTCTGAACATTTCAGTTGGAGGGTCTAAGCACCTGAATATGCATGACAAGTTACAATATACCAATGCATTTCAAATGTTCAAATACAAATGTCCAAAACCATATGTGGGCTAAAATTTAGCCACGTGTGTTTAAAATTCCAGACTTTCTGTATTCAGGAAATCCAAATGGTGACTTACTGAATTTTTTTCTCATCTATTGCTGAAAAATCTGGTGTGTACAGAACAAGTCAATAAAATATCCAATAGCACAGTATAAAAATGCATTAAATAGTTTCATGGTAAAGTCTTAAGGACTGATCGCTCTTCATGGGTTTTCAAAAACACTAAGTTTAGAAGATGCACAGCCTGTTGCAAATTAAATGGACTTACTCTCATGTATCACTTAAATGCTCAAGAAAGCATAATTTTCACTGCTACTCACACATGAAAGTCCATAGGTGTCCTGGTTTCAGCTGGGATAGAGTTAATTTCCTTCTTAGATGAAGACTCATACCTGAAGAACTACGTCAACAACTGTGGTGGTCAGGCCAACCAGCTCTTCTGCTATTGACCAGAAACGCACCTTTTCCTAGTTATCCTTATGAAATACCTGTATCTGGAAACACAGACAAGTGTGGAAAACAGCTGCTGCTGTCCAGTTTTAAAACACCATTTTGACTGACAGCGATGCACGAGGATGCCACAGGACACAAAAAATTCTGGCTGGGGAGCTCTGCTTCTTCGCATCTGAAAGTAAGGGACTCACTCAGAAATGAACCTTCCCAGTACTAGCACAGCCACAGAGGACAGGCCAACGCTGGGGTGGAAAAGCTGTCCTCCCGTGGGAGGGTACATCGCTAGGAGGCCACTCAAACTGGAGGAGCAATGTGCTGGGAGGTGGCGGCTGGAACAGATGAAGCAGAGCTAAAGAGAATTTCTAGGAAATGAAGCGACTTCCACAGAAAGGACAAGAAGCTCCTTTGTTCCCAACAAATACTCTTGATTCTCAATGCTGTGGTTGCTTCTCATCTCAAAACATTTGCTGAAAGGCAGCAGGATGGTACTAGCAAACACAGCTTCCTCTCCTGCTCCCTGCTCTGGACAGATTTCTCACCGTTTCATCACCTCACCTTTTTTTTTGTTTTGTTCTAGCCTCCTCCCAGACACATCCATAGTTCTCATCCTTCCAACATGCCCATGTCATCTGCTTTCTCCACCCTGCTGTATTCCATGAGGGTCCCGACTCTGAAAGAGCTAAGTCATTCTCAGAGGGCAAATGGGCAGCATGCATTTTGTTGTAAGATGAGACAGGAGAAAAAAAAGTCTAAGATCATTCCGTAAGCAGAGTGCTTGAAAACCCAGCTCTGGATTCATCATCCTATTTCTCTTGAGAGGTCAGTTTTCACCAGTAACATTTTTAAACAAGAAGTTCCCTTTACTTTTGTAACTGGTACGGAGTTTCATAGCGTGGAGAAGAACACACTGTTCATTTTCTTTTCAAAGGCTGGCTAGGATTTGCTCTGAAAAGAAAACGTCAAGGTACAAAACTACTGCCTGACAGCATACTTATCTCCTCCCACAGCCCCTGGCTTGGAGCTGTGACAACTCTTTCTGTACCGTTACCCACTGCTGTTTGGCAGCTGTCCACTCAGCTGATCTACAGATCCTTTCAAGAGAAAGGAGCCTGGACCTCTCAAATTGTTTGTTAGTTCTTGAACATGCAATAAGGTCTCTGACCTTCATGTTCTCCACAGTTCTTGTCTGAGCAGCACTCTTAATAATGCCTGTCCCCTTGGAGCAAGATTCAGAAGAGAGAACTAACAGCCTCGCTCGATACCTTGCTACTCATCAGGAAACAAGGTCAGGCAATCAGATAAAGCTCCTTAACTTCCTCTTCAACCCTCTCTCCCAGGACCAAGACTGAAGTAAAACTTGTATGGCAGCTGCCTGGGTAGGACAGTAGGGTGAAGAAGGAACTGACTACCCTTGCTTTGCATGTGCAGGGAAAGGTCCCAAGAGAAATCCAACCATTTTTCCTCATTTGCACCACTGGTACAAAACAAACCAGTCTGGTCAAAGACCTGCCTGAGCTTTCTCCTTCCTGATTCTCAGGAGGCATCCAAAAAATCCACCAGTAAGTACGAGAGAGAGGATGACCCTGTAAAACTGGGGGTAGTTTTGCAAGTTGGCTCATTGAGTGAACTAGCTTGATGGGCTATGCTAAAACAAAGGAACACAGTTAATTTAGCTTTGAAGTTGCTGATGTGTTTTCCAAAACAATGTTATAATCCAAAGTTATAACTGAGGACACACCTGTAGCATTACAAAGCATCGCTCACTATCATGATGCCAAAGCAGGTGAATACACTGCTTACCTTACATTCAGTTTAATAGCTCTATACTCCCCATACACACACCAGACACAAAACACACAAAACCTGAAACATACTTTTTAGTTACATTTTCTTAATTAAAACTAATTTAAATTTGTGTTCAGAATAAACCTCCCGTTAGCTGACGTATTACCAATTGAGCTAACTTAGGATAAATTGCAATATAATCACATATCAAAACCAGCTCTATTTAGCATTCTCAAATTGTTTATAATATACTACTTTTTCCTGCAGAGAGAAGAAACACATGGTTTTGTTACAACACAGAGAACACTGTAGTCACAGATAAACTGATCTATATATGATCTTCCTTCTAGTCATACACTCCATCACTCATGCTTCTTTGATTTTCATCTTCAGCTGGAAAAGTGGCTGTTAAATCAGGTTAACAGACATCCTGAGAAAATTTCTTCTTTGTGAAATTGCTAGCACGTGCCTTGCACATTTTGTTCATTTTAATTATGAAAATCCATATAAAAACCTTTTCTTTATTTGGCTAAGCAACTCACTGCATAACAGGGTATCCAATTGCTACAGGTCAGCAAAACCACTCAAATGCCTATCAGTTTACCGCAATAGGTCACAGGGATGCTGTTATGGCAATGTTGTGACACTACTATTAGTATTTACCCCCAAGCATGACAGCTATATATATAGCTGTAATGAGCGTAGGTAGACTCTGTAGAGCACCTAGCACAGTGGAGTGTAAATCCAGGACGGAGCCCTAAGACAAGGGAAGTATAAATAATACTGTATATCTGATTAATAATAGAAAAGTAACTGTGAATCACTGATCTTTCTTGTATTGGTTTCACACTTTATGAATTGTATTATTGTGCTAACACATCTATGTATTGCAATTTGCTCAGACATTACTGAAAAGACATATGAAGGTTAAAATTTGAGATTTTATTAAAGTAAGAATGATACTGAAGAAGTCAGATCATTGGTTGTGACAATAGCACGCCTAGGGTAATTACAGAAAAGATGGTGTGAACTAAACATGCTTTAAATACACTAAAATGATCCCTTCCGCTCTAACAGCCATGTAGAGACATTCATTTTCCAAGCACAACTTAAAGAAGCTTTAGGGCTACTCTAAGCTATGCCTTGGCTCCTTCATCTTCAGACCTGGTAGGTCTGAACCGTCAATCAGAAGAACATGCGATTAGTCTGTACTCCTCCATTCACCTCCACAACACTATAACATGCTCCGCTCAAGGAAAGTTTTTCAGTCTTCTGGAGATCCTGAAGAAGTGGTGATACTGCTTTTTTGCGTCAAATGAGATGTGGAAAACAGCTTCTCTATCTAGAAAGGAAGGAAATACATGTTAAAAAAATATAAGCTTCATTTTGTTCGTAAGCTATTATCGTTATAAATGTAGCAACGAATATGATGCATCTTGAGGACTTTACAAAAACTCTTAAGAGTGTCTTTAAACAACTTCACTAGAGAAAGAAGAATGAGTGATACGCAGTCTTAACAAAAACTGTACCACAGCCACATTATTAAACTGATCTCCACGGGATCAAGTGACTGCAGAAGGACAAAGAACCGCATTATATTACCAGTCATCACGAAAGACAGGTAGCTTGCCATATTGTCCCCGAAAGGCAGCAGGCTAACTCGGTCTGTTACTTCTGCTACAGACCTATTAATGTTGCAAGCTGTGCTTTATCTGACATGGCACAGATGGCACTATGAGGACAACTTCCTGTAGAAAATCAGAGGAAAAGTATAAAATATTTTTCTGGAACGGTGAGACCAAAACTGACTGAGTGATGTGGAGGCAAGAGTGAGCAGCCAGACAGAGGGGAAGTCGTGACTGCTTCGTCTGGCTCAGCAGCCTGATGTTCAATGGAATAAGAGTGTTCTGCTGAAAAATCTTCCTGTATCTTTCACAAGTATAGGTTGCAAGTCAATACCAAAGAATTACCAATCCTAAAATTAAAACTCATATTTGCCTATATTAGCATATCATTCCTTTATTTGGTAGAACAGATGGTAAAGAAAAATACTCATAAAACCACGGAAAAATGTAGATATGACTTTCATTCCATCAATCTTGAACAGCTATGCTGGTGGTTTTATTTTTTAAAAGTACTAAAATACAGCAGGGTCTACAGACAGAATTTAATACTTGACCCAGCTGTGAAACAGCCAGAAGGCAACTACAAAACCAAACCAAAACCAGTATTTTGAAACAGTGAGAAGGCTGGCTCAGCATGTTCCAAACAGGTCCTGGCACAGGCAGTGCAGATACAAAGTTTGTGCTATTTGGGATTCTTTTTTGTCCGCCAGGTTGAAATTATATTCAACTCCTGGTACTGGCAACAGAGAAAGTGCTGTTCTGGAAGCTATGAGAGTAGCTCTTTGCCACAAAGAGGGTGCCTTCTACCTAGGACAGGAGATTTATTTCTGCCTAGGACAGGCGACTTACTGTCTGTCCTCCCCTGACACAGAAGGTTCCTCATGGGGCTGTAAGGACCGAGTAGGACTGAGAAGTAAGAGAACTGGCATGTAAGAGGCACTGCCCCCTCAAAGTAGTATTCTTGGTGGATTTGGGTAGAGAAGGCAATACTAGTTAAAAAACTCCGCTCTTCTTCACAAACGGAAGAGAAAAAAAATAAACAACTCCCAAGCTTGCTGCTTGGTTGTGACGTCAAGATCTAGAGTAGTGGGTGTCTGCTGATGCTGCAGTCCACCTCTGACTGCAATGACCAGCAAACTCTATTCACGAATTCATCTATTTTTCATTTTTTTCTCTTCCTCAGTGCCTGTTACTTTACTCCTCTCCCTTTCAGCAAATGGAATACAGCAAGTTTATTAGAGATACTGCTGCGTTTTGGCTTGTTTCACATCATCTGTTTCTGCTTTACAAAGGAGGGCGGCAAAAAGAGACATTTTGGCTCACCTTGATTCTCGTGACCTGCCTTTTTTACAGTTGATTTTTTTCTCTTCTTTTTTAAGGGAACGACACATCATTTTGATTCTTACTGTCTCCTTCATATGAAACTCAA
The DNA here is from genome assembly GCF_023634155.1 of Falco peregrinus. Classification (NCBI taxonomy): domain Eukaryota; kingdom Metazoa; phylum Chordata; class Aves; order Falconiformes; family Falconidae; genus Falco; species Falco peregrinus. Next base: position 37,570,901 of record NC_073729.1, on the reverse strand, counting down.
CAGTATTTCATTCTCTGTGGAAAGAAGTAAAATATTTTACTTCGATTACACAGAAATCAATAGCATTCCAAATACCTACATAACTGTATTCATACTCTGTGTATTAAAGAATTACTGACAAAAGCAATGGAAAATAATTTCCCTTACAGAACATTGTGAACATCAGGTGTATTTTACAAGTACATTGTTTTGAAAGTGGAATTTGTAAGTGATCCTTATTAATGTAATTCATCAAAAACTAGCACTGTAAATACTGCAAAGCTTTAAAATCCAGACTGCACTAGCACAGCACTACTATAATGCCACTTCTATGTGTGTATGACGACAGCATATACAACAAGGGAAAGCACTACTTACAGAGATACTGTCCGGGAGTGAAGAAGAAGAATCTGAAGACAGAAGTCTGCCACGTGTGCCAGTGGGCTTTCTCTCTTCACTTCGCTTTTGTAAAAAGTTTTCATTTGCAAGGTCTCTATTTTTGGCCTTCAGTGTTTGGATTGACGTGACAGGGATGTAATCTCAAACTGTTACTGATTTAAGCTACCTGATTTGATTTCTTTTTTACTCTCTTGAGACCATGTATCTATATGCTTGCTCAGATTTGGTTCAACATTAGTAAATTATTTTAGAGTACTCCGGGATTTTAGAGAACTCTGGCTTATGGGAACAAGTCTCTCAGGTAGTTACAGAATGAAACCAATGTTAAGTAGGTATGTTCTAGAGACTAAATACTGAACTGGTCTTCATTAATGAACAAAAGTACTGGCTAACATGATCTAGCATGATCTGATGGAGTGAAGTATCATAAAAAGGCCTGACAGAATAAATTGACATTTTAATACAATTTATGCCGCACTTGACTTCCAACATCTATATGAAAGTCTTTCATGTAACAGGTCTCTTGCGTTAAAGGACACATGAGTAACTTCAAAGCAGCTCTGATTTTCACTCTGAAAAATACTGATGCTCCTTTTCAACAACAGTGTCAGAAGCCTGAAAAATAATGATGGATTCAAAATGCCATTTGTTAGAACAAAACTCTTTAGATGTGGAGATGTTCTATACCTGAGAAATCAGAGAAAGAAAATTAAAAAAAGTGTTTAACAGCCAAATAACACAAAGATTATGTGTGTACTGTGTTGTGAGTACATGCGCTGTCAAGTTGCTCATTATATTGATAGTTTGTAGATTGTCTTTGCTGGCCTCAGCATTTTGATAGAAAATGAAAATGAAAAGAAGTGGTAAAATAAGAAAGAAACAAGACCGAAAGCAAGGCAAAAGGTACAGGAAACGTGAATTAATTGAGGAGAAAAGACTACCAAGTTCTGGCAGTACGCTGGGTGAAGGCACAGAGGTTAAGGGAAAATGCATTTTCTCTTTCGGCAAGCATGCACTGTACCTGTACAAGTCAGGTAAGTGGGTTGTAAGTAAATAGTAGAGAGTCAGCCTAGAACAGCGGATACCAACACAAATCTCAAAGAAATAAACCAACCCAACAACTGATACTCTTCATTCCTCTTAGTCCCCTCCCTCCACCTGAAATATCACAACTGTAATCAAACAAATCAAACAGAAGAACGTTTAGTCAGCAATGTTTCCTAAGTGACTGGAAACATTTGGAAGTCTTTGATAATGAAGAACTACCTGACCAGGTAAAAAAATGCCAAACCTACTTACACATACTGCTTACTGTTAGGGGTCTGTTATATAATACATTCTAATGTACACACAATTTTTACATGATTAATCTAGTGATTAATGTACAAGCAACCTTGTACATTCTTGCAGTTAAAAATAGAGCAAACAGTAAGAGGTGGTACTCCAAAAGCTGGGGTGGCTCTAAGGTAAACCAGGTCAGAAGAAAGCAAGAGAAAAACGCTTGGCTACACCTGTTCCCTTACCTGGTTCACATTGGGGCCACTTCAACCTTCCCCTGGTTGAAAGGAGAAGAAAGAGGTGCTGGGAACACCATGACAGCGATGGGAGGAAGCACGTGCATAATCCCTTGTGTAAGAGTTTAAACTGAGCGAAAACCTAAAGCATCTAACTGGAGACCTAGAGCACTAGTCTGCAAACTAGTTTTCAGAAGCTGAGAAAGAAAAAGCATGGTACTTGAGTTCTGTTTCTCGTTCAAGGCCAAACTATTTAGGGCTCTGACAGACACTCATACCTCCAAGATTCGGGACTCTGAACGGGGAAAGCCACACACCTATTCCTTGAGATAGTCTGTAGAAGAACCTGTTCTAGCTAGACAGTCTATTAAGTATAATGCCATTGCTTAGTAACTGCATTTTTTGAGAAGAAACCTTCCATATTTTATCTCTAATGTCTTCTGGAGTATTCAAGACAAGTGAGCAGAATCAAGTACTTTGACGTGACCGTAAAGGCAACAAGTAACAGAAGCATGGGATATCCTCTGTAGGACACCCAAGATGCACCAAATGGATCAGGGCAAGAGTCAGTGATCTAAATGGGACAGACACCAAGCAGAGGCACTGCTGCAGCAGAAAATCTGTAGGTGTCTGGGCAATTTTAAGAACACTGTACTTATAGCAGAAATAAAAAGAATACCAGGACATTCAGGTTCAACCTCATGTTGATTTGGCACACCCGATTTCTAACAAGAACAGCCCAAGCTGTGACAGCAGAGTGGCTCTCAAAGCTTGGCTAAATGCCTTTGTTTGTGCAACTGGATTCCACTGTAAGCGTAGAGGTGAGAGACGATCCCACCTTTAGGAACAAATGTCAAAAGAATCCCCCTTTAGGGATACACATGTCAAAAGAATCAAGAAGGTCTGTGACATTAATACTGCTGTAAAACTCCAGTGAAGACACCACTTTGAACACACTGGCTGGCAGATCATACGTCAGCACAAAGCTGTGCGTGCCCCCTACCAACAGGCACAACTGGCTGTTGTGCTCACTGGCTATCAGTAAGACTCTTCTCCAAAATTAGCTACTCTAATCAAAACATTCTCCTTGAGATCCTTGCTGAACATTCACACGGGTCAGCTTAGACAGTATTTGGCTGTCCTGAAAAAAACACTCAGGTTCCTGAACATATGCGATGTCCAGATGGTGGCTTCAGGAGTGCTTGCTCTGTTGTCCAGATAGATGCCCACTGAAACAATGCCAGTCCTTGGGGCAGAAACACAAAGAAAAACTGTGCCGTTCCTCTCCTCTGTGGCTAACAGAAGCCTTCCCAGAAGGTGGTTCAGGCCCTTTTCCTCCAGAACTCCTGCAGAAGCTCCTGCACTGGTTTGGCACTGAAAGCGGCCCGTTAGCACCAGCACTAGTAAGACAGAGGGACTGCCATTCTCAGTGACAGTGGCAGGGCAGGTGGTGTCACTACCAACAGAGTACAGCCAACAGCTACATACTGCCATACGTACACAGCTATGCAGCCAGTATCTGCAGCGCGTTGGCCGGCACCACGTATTTAGTGGTATGGTGCTGACCACATGGATAACAGCAAGACTTTTACTTTTAAAAGACCACGAAGAAGATGTGCCTGGGATTATTATTGATCCTATTTAAAATGTTAAACCGGAGATTAAGATTTACTTCCTGTAATTAACCTGGTTTAAACAAATGTTAGAGTTGTCAGAGGAGTGAAAGAGAAGCCACGTGCAATGTGGATATCTAAACTGACAGAACTTACTTTCAGCCGCTCAGGATTCCTCTTCAACCTGTTGTTGGGAGATACACACACATATAACTATTATTTTCATACAAAGGCTAGGCAATACTGGATTTGGCCAGTTAATAGTGGGTTTCGTGCAGCACCTCTGTGCCCGAGCCAAGTGGAGACCCTGAGGCAGCCAAGAGATCCCAGCACAGCCAGGGCTGTTTGCCTCTTTCAGGCACAGGCTTTGCTGCCTACAGCGAGCAACATATGTCAGTGGCTGCGAGTCTTGAGATGGGTGGTTTAAAGTTTGCTTGGCTGTTCCTACAGCACATTTCAAGCAAAAAAAGTCCAAGACTTGAAGAAAGTAGAGCAAAGTCACCTTTGGTGTCCCTTCTGGTAATGCAAGCAGCTGGGACGCATGTCGATGCGGGCAGTCTCAGTAACTCGGTGACCACGTGCTGCGTCTAAGCAGCCAGGAGGGGCCGCTTGGCCTGCGACGGCTACACCACATACCGCTAAAAGACAACGACTCCAAAACCAGCTTCAGTTACCTCCCAGTGCCCATACATCAAAATCTAATAAGCTGGAGCCCTTGCTGCTACAAGTCTGGGATAAGCTAAAGGCCAAGAGCTGCCTTCATTTCTGCTGAGGAGCACCTTCCAACTGTGACCATGCCAGTTGCTCCTCATTGTGTGGTTGTATAGATGATTTATCTCTAAATGTAAAGCCACACTCCTCCTCTTTTTCAGTTGCATTGTTTGCCATATCACTTCTGATTTGCCTGGATCCCTCCAAATTCCAGTGCTCTGCTTCATGCTTCTAGCTGTTCCCACTTGCGCTCTCATCTGAAAACTTAACAAATGCATTCCATACCCCATGACCCCAGTTAACAAGGGCTGCTCCGGGAGTTCCAACTTCCTACCTGGTTCTACACATCTTCATCACAATACCATCTAAACTCATCTTACACAGCTTGCTTACAGGAATGACAGAGAAGGCAGTACAACGAAGATGATAAATCAGCTATCATGAATTGAAAGTACAGTATTACTCAGCTAAGGGAACTGTATGCATGAGCAGAACTGTAACCAATATCCAGGGGGAAGGAAGCTTTGCATTTACTTTGAAAGCCTAGGCAGGATCACTCTTCACAGCAGACAATAACAGAAGTGTTGGTGCACGTGCTCCTATTACCATGGTCTCAGAAAGACAACAAACAGCATCACAGCTATTACAATTATACTAGTAATTTTAAAGGACGTGGTAATGGTCTTGCTGTCCACAAAGGGCAAAATCAGTATTATAACGATCATGCAAAACAATAATGAGTATATAAATCTCAACTAACTATCCACTAGCTGGTGTGATAAAATTGCTACTGAACCACAGCAGATTACCACAAAGCATCTTTACAAGGTAGAAGTTTTCATCAACAGGATATATCACATTCTTGAGGTACAAATCAGAGATAGCTGTTTTCACAGAAAATCTGTTCAAATAATTCTTTCTTCCTGACTGGATGAAACGTCATGCGAAATGTTTCACTTTTATCCATATAATTTGCACTGCTAATGAAGACTCCAAAACAGTTCTTTTGTGGTGTGACAGCTGCATCCAAACATGGACTTACTGAAACTCCTCAGATGCCACAACACAGTAAGACAGATGTAGACCAACAAAAGAAAAGCTTCAGTTCATACTAGTTTGTAACAAAACTATATGGACTGAATAGATCAGCCAAATAACCTAAGGACCTACGGTGCCAGTTTCAGCATCCTACTCTGTTGAGCAGAGATTTACCTTCACAATTGTTGCAATGCTACGAGAGCTTTTAGGCTGATTGTTCGTATCTTCCTTTCAACCACTACACGTTCCTGTCAGGATGGAACATTTTACGTAGTGCTACTTTGCAGGTTGATGTAAAGATACTGTTGTTACTTCATGACTATTTTAAGGTTTCTGTAATCAGTGTACAGATGCTCAATGGCCAAAACAATTCCTTATTTGTGTCTGAATGAGAATTTTGCTACTGAGCTCATGGTAGGGTATTTTTATTCTCTCACTGAGAGACTTCTTCAATTCCCGACTGAACAACCCCACTGCCCCACAAGACATATCACAAGGACAAGCAAGAGCACGTTTGAAGAAATACTTCCTGTTAAAAAGACAATACTGTCCTCGCTAACACCTTATTTCCAATTAAAAAAAAAAAAAAAAAAAAAAAAAAGGCAGTGAACTGGTCACAGTGCAGGAAACCTCTGACCAAGAAGAAACTCTTTGAGACCAGCTACAAGCACCTCAAGTAAAACACATCATAAACAAGAACCTGGAGCTAGCCAATAGCTTCAATGACAAGAAATAGTGAAAGAGAAGGAAAAACCCTCCTAAAAAGCCCTGGAGCATCCAGCGAGGAGACAGGACATTGTCATATTTGCATACCAAGGCTAAGAACACAAGCAAAACCAAATTCCTTGCATTTAACACTCATCTATAATGCTCTGATTACAGGCTTACCCCATCATACCCAAACCAAAATTCCCTTTCTGTCATCAGTGCTTCCCCCAATGGAGGGGACAAATAAGACCCCACCATTCTCAACACCCTCACTGGTGACTTTTTTAAAAAGAGTTTTCAAATAACTGTGCCACCCAGTCTATGCAGCACTTTATCTGAAAACAAATACACAAATGGTGTTTATCGTCCAGAATGGAAATCTCAACCCTTCTATCAATTTTCACACTCAGAGTGCACACCAGCCCCATAAATACCAACTACATGCACTTTGAGGACATTACTCATGACAGTCACTCAGCATAGAGAAATATATCATGTTTTTGAAAGAGCCACATGGATACTCCATAAGAAATAGCTTTTATTAAAAAAAAAAAAAAAAAGACCCTCTACTCATTGTATACGTTGTTCTCAAATACCATCCTAAAAAACTATACCAGAAAAAACTTCAAAAAAGTGATTAACTGTGTTAGAACATCCCACCCAGTGGAAAATCCTCCCCAGAGCCATCCCTGCCAGTCTTTAAGCTACCTCCCAACCCTTCTAAGCTTATCATCAGAAGGAAGCCTTTTGTGCAGAAAAGGAGAAAAGAAAAAAAAACCCAAACATGTACAACTTGTCAAAACCCTCCCTTCCACCTTCCTGTAAGGACCTTCTATGCCAGACACCAGTGCTCCCAGGTGTCGCACACAGGCTTGCCTTGTCATACCCAGCCCACAAGCCACCCTCACACCCCACAGTTGAGATCAAATAACTAAGACCAGAATGAACTCGCACAGACCACTGACCAAGCACAAACACACCTAACAGCTGCAAAAGCAGCTCTCACAAGGTAGTAACTCAGCCTTTGATTGTCAGTCCTGATCCTCAAAGGCTGCCCTGCAGCCGCAAACACAGGAATAAAAATTCGTAACGTTTCAAAACAGCAAGACACTGCTTCTCTGCCACACCGTAGCCTCCCACACTCTCCACATTCTCCCCACTCTCCATCCCACAGGCTATAGCCTCTTTCTCTCTCTGTCTACACCCAATCTAGACATTTAAACCTGCCAGGAAGCATTACTTCCCTTTCCCCAAGAAGACAAGTATATAATTTCTGCCTTCCCACAAATTAGCATTCCCACACTGAACTTGCCAGCCCTGTTTCCTTTCAAAGATGACTTAATAAATACAGACTCAAAACTCTGAGGGATTTTCTCAATTTGCATTCCATTCTCAAAGAAAGCTGTCACCTTCAGGTCAGGCCTGAAGGTGGCTTGCATGCCCGAAAGCTTTTCTGCTTTTCAAATTATACCGATCTAATGAAAGACATTACCTCTGCGTATGTCCTTAGACATCACGGCCACAACAACACTACTATGGTTTTACGCAGTTCAAAAATCAAGCCATATTTACATTCCAAGTAAATTTCTCATCTTTATAAAACATTTCAAAACGTGATTTTGAATCCCTAGAAGTTTAAAGATGTATTGTCCTTCCCAAATTACTAAGACTGTGGAAATTGGTGTGGTGTTTTATGAGGCCACTGTAAAACTCTGGTTTTCCAACTTGAACTTTTTACAAGCCATCACTATCCTCAAAGGTTTGACAATAGATCAGAAAGTGCTCATTGCCATTGGAGTAAGATAAAGCTGGAAAGATGCAGACTTCATTGCTTAATATGACAAAATCCAGTTGTCCTAATCATCAGTCTTCCTTAGTAATCAGCCAGCCCCAAACCTCTGATGGAAGGAATTATGACCATACCCAGACTGGGAAAACAAATATGGATCAAACCAACCCGACATTCAAATGTCTTCACTCTATCAACTTCCTAATCACCATTACAACTAACTGCCCTTGTTAAGTATTCCACGACATACGGAGTTCACATTTCAACACTCTTGTTCACCTTTTTCCTCCCAGAGCCATGATTTCTGTAGCAACTATGGTCAAAATCTTGAGATGTAAAAAGCCAGCACACACTTTTCTGTTCACTCCTCACCATTCACACAGAGGCATGCAGAGTCACAAGCTTACTAATAAAATTATTTCCCCACTTAAGACAGAATACACATTTTAGAAAATGTTTGAACCGCTATATGGGAGGGGAAAGCTCCATTACCCAAATACTTTCTAGTTGAGAGCCTGTCCATGTGTCTACATTCAACTCATCCTTGTTTTGAAAAACGACCTGCACTCTTACCATCATGATTAGAATTTCCCAGGGTCCATGGCTCATCTGAATCAAAGTGAGTATCTCCTCCTATTCCTGGTCCAGGAAAGTAAGCGTGAGCTAGGAATCCACCTTCTCCATCAAATGGAGAGCTGTCTCCATGGAAACCAGAAGCAAAAAATATCATAATATCTGCCTCCTTTCTGTCATTTTTAATTTCATGGTAAGGGACCTCTTCAAAGGTAAGTGGTGTCACTCTCTGCCAAACATCAAATGCCTGACGAATGGCTCTCCTTGTATCAATCTCTCCAACCTTGGGGGTATAGTTGTGTACACTGCGTGAATGAGAAAGAAGGGTGGTTTAAATTTGCAGAATATATTCATGACTTCATATTATAATTCCAATACATAGCTACACCTACATAGTTTCCATTTCCAAAGGGTCTTTATTTTTTGCAGACACTACTTTGTGCATGCAAAGTTTTGTTCTTACAAACAAAGTTACCAACAAAACTACAGCCCTGATCTGAAGGCTACATTTCTTAATAAGAATCTTCCCAATTCTTTAGTCAATCTTCTACCACTTTCTGAAAACCTGACAACCTTTAAAATCTTGGTGTAGACAGCTAAGTAACTCAGTTTAAAAATTCAGATTTTGTCTGAAATTATTACGCTAAAATGGAATCCAGTGTATGAAAAAGGCTTACTAAAATTCTTCTTGAGAAACAAACCTTTCAGTAAACTGCACAACCTTAGTTACATGAGCAGCTTCATTCTCAGGACTACTCAAAATACTTAAGAGCTCCCAGAAGTGATTGACCTACCAGTTTTGTGCAACCCAGTCCATGTCAGCTGATGATACAGAGTTTGGGGGTGGGTAAGGTGGAGTTTAACTGCACATAAATTTCCCATAATTGTAAACTTTGGCTTAGAAAGTGCTGTTCCTAGGGTGGTTTTTGTGCGTGCATATAACAGACTCAAGACCTATTAAGCTTAGCTTGGGGAATATGAAATACCTATGTCATAGAAACAACTTCCAGTCTTTAATGAAATTGGCTTAATTTAATATGACTGACAGCTGAAACACATCCAGTGGTAAAACAAGATACCTATCACTTCAATGGCAGGCTACAAATTCTGAAATTGGAAAGTTAAACAACTGCTAGTTTGACAATGGCAGAAGTGAAGCCACCTGACAACCTGCTTCCCGTGATTACGCATATGCTCAAGATATACTTGATTCATATGATTATAGACCAGTTTTCTCTAAGGTCCAGAACAGGTTAGAAGCAGGATCTGACTCTCAGATCTCTGCATAAAAGAACACGTCCCTTTACAATTTGAAGGAACTATTATTGGTGGAAGCTTTGAACTAGTCCTTCCTTCCAGTCTCTGCAAGTCCTTCACTGTTACCTGAAGAATCCCCTTCCTCCTATCTCAGAGCTCTCAGCAGAAGCAACAGAGTGCCCCAGCCCCCGATTCTTTCCCTTCACGCCATCATATTTCTTCCTACACATTCTGGCACCCTCTCCATGCTGGTCACTCACATTTCAGCCTCTTCACCACAAACTCACTGTCTTAGCCTTGCTCACCCATATCTTCTCCTTAATGTCTACGTTCCTAATTTTTACTCCTCTGCAACCTCCCTTCCCCCTCCAAAAAAATTAAAAGGCTAGGCTAAACTTTCAGCTAGAGGGGGGTGTTAATTTTACTTTGAATTGACATTCTTATTGTCAGAAATTTCCACTGGCGTCATTTGGCAATTGCCTTTCAAAAGCTAAGGGCCTAAATGACTCAAAGAAAATACATCTCTGGGAAACAATCATCACCTGACACCTGGAGCCCACCTTCAGCGTATTGCCTCAGCAGGCCTAAGGCTGGACAAAAGCAAGATTTCTACTACATGAGCAAAAGTAAAACATCTGCAAAAATAAATATTCAGTAAAATGTTGCAAATCAGTAGAGGGAGAAAGCATCGCACCTCTAGACATGATGTTCCTTCTGCTTTAATGGTTTCTTAAAGACGACAAATGATCCAACAGCTACAGCATTAGATTTCCAAGGGAACAGAAAGGGGCTTACTAGGATTTTCCTGCCAAAATTACACAACTGATGGCTGGGATTTAGGCATCTTTACTGATCATTGAGAATAGACTCTTCAGTTACTCCAGTGCTCTGAAAGTATTCCCCCTCTCCATGTTCTGAGAATGAAAGCCTCAGCTCGGCATTACAGGGAAAATCCAGTTTTCAAAAGTACTTCCAAAATTTGCATACCACACAAGTACAGAACAATTTTTTCCCCAAATAAAAAGGGGCAGGGAAGGGGCTATACCTGTAGGTTATATGCTTCTGTCTCCACTTTTGTCCAGTTAGTGCGTACCGCTTTTTCCTCCGGCTGTGGCGCAGGTGGGGATGATCTGGAACTCCACATCGAGGTTTCTTCATCCACCTGGAAGGGAAAGAAAGAAAAAGCAACCTAACAAAGAGTTTTGAAGAGAGACTCAAAAGAACTCAGAGGGTGACTGGAAGACCTCGGAGGGATGACCAAGAAAGGCTCAGTCTTCTCTCTCTTGAGTTTAGGCTTTTTGCACAGAGCTGTACACCCCACCTCTGCTGGCAATGCACACACCTCAGCACACCAAAATGAATTCATTTTTCCTTTTGGAAACACAGATACAGATCGAGTAGCCCTTATGCTTGAAAAGAGCTTAATGATGATAATGCCACAAGAGACCCAGATCAAAACTGCACGTGCAGTGGGATCAAACTCTCCTACCACCTACTCTACCCACTCTCCATTTGTTAAAGCGCTCATGTGCCAGTAAAAAACCTCCAATTCATAACTCACTAGGTACGACTGAATCACTGCAGACACAACCCTCCCAGATAACGACAAAGGCTTTCACCTTTCACACAACGGCCAGAACAGATCACTCCAGTCTGTGGGTCACAGTCACCAAACCTTGTTAGGTCCCCCAGGAACACACTGCAGGACATGGGATGCAGAAACATGCCACTGCCTGGTCACACGCGAGAAGAGCACCGTAGCCAGTCCTGGCAGATTTCTCACACAGGACACCAAATTATCTCCTCAGCAGGGCTTCCCCCACATCCCTGGGCACCTGGAGGACAATTTTAGCCTCCAAATGCATGTTTTTCCTTCACCTGCAGCCAGCCAATGGCAAGTAGCACATGTGTGCCCACACGCTTGAGTCTAACAATGTACATATTATCCGTCAAAAATATTAGCTCCACAGCTTTAGGAAGGGAGTGTCTTTCCATCACCAGTGATGGTTTACAAGACCTCCTTCCAGGACACCTTTTAAATAAAAACCCAAACAGACACTTGTACAGCCTCACAAGAACATTCTCTCACAGCACACACACACAGCAGCCAAGCAGCTGACCTTTCCTTAGTCCACTTCTGAGATGTAAAAACTACTGGTTCTTACAAATCTCAGTGCGGTCACCTGTCATCTTCTCTCCACCAAGAACAGAGCAAATGAAAACTGTTACACATATTGTACTGTACCTGACAAGAACCCAAGCTGCATATAATAAAACTAGCACAGATCTTCCCCACTTAGGTTACCTTACATTTATCAGTATGGCCTGTCTTTCAGAAATCTGAGCAACCTGTAGAAATCAGATCTGTCTTGCCCACACAACTGCTGCCACCTTCAAAGAAAAGCAGTTACATCTAAAGTCTGCTTTTAGAAAAACCATATTAATTCAACCTCAATACACTGTGGTTTTCCAAGTGTCCTTTTGCATTGCTTCTACCACTCTTCTAGGGAGACGTTAGGCTTATAGTAGCCTATATTCTCCTAGACATTTCCTGAGTATTTTTTAAAAAAAATTTCAGTTGTATCAAATGGTACAGAGGTTTTAGCATAACCTTACACAAACCTCAGTGTGAATTAGTTTTTCATCTCCTGAGCTTCATGAGGACTCCAGTACTCTGAACATCACCATCATCAGGCTCTGACTACAGTCATAAAATTACCTTCTGTTTTATCTTTATTAGTATCATCTAGAAGACAAAAAAGGTAACAGGGGAGAGCTACCAAACCTACATGGATGTGTAGGACAAGCCACCAGGACTTTCCAGGACAGTACTATCTATGCTGACACACCAGCAATACATCACCAGTTTCCTCACATCTCAACATCTGTGTCACATATGAAGACCACTGCCCTTCCCAACCCCTGCCCTATGCCAAGCAGGCCGCAGGAAATCAGCCCCCCCCATCAGTCCCACGCTATCAAAGCCAATCAGAACTGCACAGAGACCCGCCCAAAAGTTAATTCCCTCAAATACAGTCAACCCCTCTGTCCCTGTGCCAGCTCCATCATAATGCAGGGACACAGGGCTGTGCCAGCGGCAAGCTGCAATACCGGCATCCTGGGCTTTAAGGGCTTCTTGAGCCAAAGCTTCCAAGGTACCAGCATTTGCAGAGCTGCTGGTAGTTACGCTACGCACGGCTGCCCCACTCCTCTTTCAACTCCTTTACACTTGGGCCTGTCCGAATGCCCACATTCTACCACAGCTTGTTCCAGAGCTCAGCCACAGGCTTTCTGAAACAGACTCAGTAAAAAAGCCCAACTACCTGATGAGAGCTAGAGAGTACACAAGTTGTCAACAGCCTGTGCTAATATCAAGCTGAGAATGTTTATCTGGATCAGTTCCCTGATTCAACTTACTTCCCTGACATATGGGCTCTAGTCTGATCACATGGGCCAGGGTACAAGTCCAGCCACCTCTTTTTTCTCAGCAGGGCAGATCTACCACAAAATAATTACAAAGCTGCAGCTCGCTGCCGTTGACCTTCTTTAGCTGAGCTTTTTGACAGCCATTCTCTACTGAGTAGTCTGGATAACGCTTTCTGTGTTCCAGGGGATTTATGAAAACACATCACATCAGAAACAACAACAAAAGACAATTACATGAAGCAGGATTCAGGTACTTATGGTCGCTTCCTTCTTCCCACCCCACCCTGCTTTTTCTTTTTTAAATGGGGGCACCAATAATGCTGGATCACCAAAATTTATACTTGGCACTGTTTATGAGTAGACTATTGTGTTCCTCCAGTTGCTTGGCATGCAGAAAACAGGTAATGTCCAAAAGCAGTGACATCCAGACACACCTGCTTTCCCCAGTTCAGGCTCCAAGCTGTTCACAAGACTCCTAAATAGAGGAAGCTGTCACTCTCAATCACCTACTTCACACTTTGACTTATTCTAAAGTCGTTTTGAAGGGACAGGGCTCATGATGCTGACAGAAATGACAGAAAAAATCATAACTGCAATCTCAAAACTCTTAACAGACTGAAATAACAGCTTAGCAAATGCCTGAGCAATTCAGAGCGCTCTGAGCCAGCCTGCCTTGCCAGATCTTCTTTTGCTCAGCTTCTGCAACCAGGTCCGAGGAAGTGACAGCCCAGCCAGGCCTCGCCAGACGTGTCTCCAGCTCAAAATACAGGCTCAGGGCTAACAGCAACTAGGGCCTCTTCTTCCTTTCACGTAATTTCTAGGTAGGTACTCCTGCTCCACCCTGCCATACAACATATGGACCTACCGACTCAGGACAGATGGAGGCAGAGCAATCACGCCTACCTGCAAAGCACAGCCACATTTTGTTGCAGCTGAGGGCTCAAGCCTCTGCAGACATGAGTTTCAGAAGAGGGAACCATCTCGGTTATTCACCCATCAGCCTTTGGGAGTTCATGCACTATATAAACCCCTGCCCAAACATAAACTCAGTAAAACACGGGGCAACACCTTGCTTTCCTCCAGAAAAATACTTTCACTTAGTAAAGCAGGGACTCCCATATGCAGTTTGCTCCCTTCCCCATCACCCACAGGGCAGCAGAAGCAGCTCCCTAGCCTTCCAAACTAGCACCCAGATACCATAGGCCCTTCTTCCCCCGCCCCCTCCCAACTCTTAAGCATCCCAGCTGCAAACCTCCACACACCAACTGCACATACACAACCTTGCTCTCTGGCTCCGCTTCAGCATTCACTTACAAACTGTGTTGCTATTAACAGCAAAGAGATCTTGGATGGAAAATCCCCACCTTTAAAAAGCATTTAATTTTCAACTCATTTGAAAAGGAAACAAACAGGTTTTTCTCTATCTGTCAATGGAGAACAAGGGGCTTTTCCTGTGAGCTAAAGGAGGGAATGTTACATTCACTAGAGAGGCACTCCTGGTCCAAGATGTCCCCCCTCCTGCCTAATTCACTAATTTCTTCTGTTTCTCCCTCTTTCTTGTACTGTGAAAGGTGCACAACCAAACCCCTTTGTTCTTCACACTATTTGACTTTGTGCCCCCTTCTTCTGTGCTGCTGGGTCCCTTTTGACAGCAGAGCGCCATAACAGCAGAGATTAAGAACTAGGCAGAGCACACTCTGAAAGGTCTCCTATAAGAAATGGTCAAGGCAAAACTCTCAGGCAGGGCCTAAGCAAGTTCTATTATTTGTCCTTTCTTTTTTTGCTCACCATGAGATGCTTCTTTCCCCCAGAAAGCATTAGTAAGACCTTATTGGCTTCTACTTCAGTCAATAGATGCTCCCCTAGTCCAGACCAACAGCGTACAGATTCAGCCAATACATGACATCCAGGCACTCAGACGCCTCAGAAGCCAGTCAGGTAGCAGCAACAACCACCACCTCCAGCCCAGACCTTGCAGTATACTCAAGAGCAAACTAAATGCAACGTCTTGCAAAGAACGAAGTTTCTCCAGCCTAGGTGATTTAGACCAATGCTTCTGTGCTATCTGATCACAAACAACAAGTAACACATGGCCAACATACAGCAGAGAACATCTAATGTCCAACAAATGGCAACTATCGACAGCTACGTAGTCTTGACTATCATCATCAGACTACAACTGACTTCATGTTGGAACTATATCCCTTCTGAGGGCTTCTTGTAGCTGGAATAACTACCCAGGTGATAGGAAAATGCATTAAGAAAGGGAAAGACAAAATTGGCCCACGTTAATCTTACTCAATAGTTGTCTGGTCCAAAACTCCTGTTACTGGGATCCCATAAAACTGTTGCATAGTAGCAACTGCAGACTGCACAGCTTTTCCCGACTGCAAGGCAGACATTTGGCTGTCAGATGGAAGTAAGTAGCCGTAAGTTTTTAACCAACCCTGAAAAAGAAAGAAACAGATGGTAAGATGCCACAGTAAGTTTTCAACTTAACAGATCAGAACGCTTCCTCAAAAGAGAGTGACAAACTAGCCCCCAAAGAATCAACCACTTCTCTTTTTTTGGTTAGCTTTGGTAATATCATCTGATCTCCGGGAAGGGATGAAGACCCAGCTTAATATCACCTGTCCTGACAGGACAATGCAGATCTGCCAATTAAAAATGGCCATCGTCCCTGCTGAGTAACTGGGGCAGACTTAGGTCTCCGAACACCAGAAACGCCCAAGAAGCTCTGTCCTCATTGCAGAGACCTGCGCACCCTGTCACCTTGCCAGTCCCACAGCAGCATGCTCCCAATAACCCACTGCCCACCACCTACTGCTGCCTCTGGACCATCACTCCAAGCAAACAGCTTAACAGGCCTGGGCAATCCCTGCAGACACAGGTCAGCTTTACGCTTGCACTGAGCACAGAGGTATTTATTTCAAAAACAACAAAAAAAACCCAATAAAAAAAACCCACACAGAAAATTTGCAGACTCTGGTTGGCCAGACTTTTCCTCTACTAACAGCAGATATCTAGAAAATTGTCAGAACAGGAAAGCAAGCCAAGTCTACTCAAGGAGCTTTGTCCCTTTTCCCCACCTCCCCCCTAAAATGCAGCCTTAGATAAAACCACATGTCAAACTTGTCAAAATCCTAAGGACAGCATTTTCAAAAACACCCATTAATTCAGGATTTTTTTCCTCCCCTCTCTTCCCCCACCCCCCGCTTTGATACCACAAGAAAAAGGAATATTAATTGACCATTGGCAAATGGCAATAAAACCTGAACGAAGGCTTGCTTTCCTAAACTTCTCACCATAACTTCTCATGCACACACTCCCACGCTCCTTTCTTCTGGCCAATACCCTGGCTCTCTGATTCAATACTTAGGTCATGATTACTATGAGATTGACGTGTATCCCGTACGTTTCTTCCAGCCAGGAGCACAATCCACCCGACGCACAGGACACAGTCCTCAACACGCAAGTGCTGATGAGCCACCCGCCTGCGCTGCTCTCACACCAGCAGCCTGATCCCTCAGAGCTGGGGGCAGAGGAGCGGTATGTCCTCCCCCAACATAACACAGCAACGGGAAAGGGACTTGGGTCAGGAGGAACACAAGAAGGAGAACAATCTCCATTTCCTTGTGGCGACAAAAAGATACCAGAATCCACTGGAAAGAGAGAAAGGCCTTACTTCCAAAGCAGGAGAAAGAAGGTACAAGAAAGTACCTGGTCCGGGCACGTTAAACTCACCAAGTAAAGGGACACGCAGCGCTATTCAGGGTGGACATCGCCAGCGGGTCAAGGCAAAGCGAAGCTGCCAAACTGCCCGAGGGGCGGACATGTGCCACCCGCCCTGGCACCGCTGCCCCCGCCACGGGCCGCGGCTGAGCGGCATGAGCCGTCCTTGAGCGGCAAGGGCAGGCACCCTGCCCACGGCGGCCCCAGCCCGGGCCGCCCCGGCTGCCCCCGTCCCTCCCGGCCAGGCTGGGACGCGGCAGCGCGCAGGCGAAGGGCAGGCCGCTCGGGGCCCGCGCAGGCCCTCCGGGAAGCCGCTCCCGGGCGGCTGGTGCTGAGGAGCCACCGGAGCGACGCGGCTGCCCTCGCCTGCCGGCCCCCGGCCCGCCCAGGCCCGGCCGGAGAAGCTGCCGGCGGTGCGGCCGCGCACACCAGCCCGGCCCCAGCAACCGCGACCGGCCGCTTCGGAGGGGCCGGGCGCGGAGGAGCCGGGGAGCCGCTGCCCACCCAGCTCCCAGCGCGCCCCGGGCCAGCGCAGCGCCCAGCCCGCCCCGGCCCCCCCGCGACGCCCCCGGCCCCCCCCGCCCCCGCCAGACCTACCCGGCCGGTGCCGGTGTCGGCGGCGGCGCGGAGCAGGGCGCAGAGCAGCGGCAGCAGGGAGCCCGCCGCGGCCAGGCCCCGGCGCCGCCTCGGCGCCATGGCAGCGCGGCGGGGCTCCAGCCCAGCGGCGTGGGCTGCGGCTGTGCGGGGCAGCCGGAAGCGGAAGAACGGCTGGAAGCGGAAAACAGGGCGGCCGGAAGCGGAAGGAAGCCGCGGCCACACGGCCAGTTCGTCGGCGGGTGGCGCCGGGGGCTGCAGTGTGGGTCCGGGAGGTGTGCCTGGCTGGCGGGGGGCCTGGCCGCCCTTCCCCGCGGGGAGGGCTCGCAGCCGGGCCCCGGCAGCCCCCGCAGCCGCCGGTGGCTGCAGGCCGGGGCGAGCGCGGCGGGGCTGGCGGCGGCCCCGCGCCTGGCGCAGCACCGGAGCGGGAGGGCCGGGGCTGTTCCCTGCGGGCTGTTCTCTCCCGGCGGGGCCGTTCCCGTCCGCAGAGGCCCCGCTCCCGGCCAGGGCTGCCTTTGGCCGCACCCGAAGGTGTGCGGGAGCGCCGGGCTGGGGGGGGCTGCGCCTGGCAGCGGGCCCGAGGGGAGCAAGCGGGGCTGGCAGCCGGTCAGTCCCGGCCCTGCCCGGGGGCCCTCCCGGTCTGAGCAGCGGGGCGCTTCGGACGTGTGCGCCCGGGGGAGGCGTGGGATTCTGTGCGGCCTCAGCGAGGCCCGAGGTCACTCTCCATTTCTCTCCTTCGTCTTCCTTGGGACCAAAAGTGATGCCTCACGGTGAGAGGCTGAAGGAGGCGGCAGCCGCCCTGGCCCAGCCTCACTGAGTTCAGAGCGTTTGAAAGGGTAGTCGGCAGCCTGCGCTTTCACAAGAGCTTAATAGATTATTTTTATCAGGGATTTTGGTCAGGGGGAGATGCCGTGACACCAGGCAAATCTCTTGCTCTGTCGTTGGCTTAACCAATGAATTTTGACCCTGAATTTCTTGACACTGAAACAGCACAGCCCCGTTTCCTGCAGGAGCCCATCCCACAGGGAGGTGGCCCGGAGACCTACCTCAGGAGCGACAGTTTAAATACACAAGGTTGGTGCTTAACAAGGGGCAACCCCTATCGCTGCTCCAGCTACCAAGAGCACTGAGGCAACTGTTCTCGCCCGGGCTCTGTTTCCAGCTGGCTTCCCACCATCTCTGTTCATTACATACCCACCTATGTGTGCTCTGCTGGATCTGTCCCTTACGCCAGCTCCTTCCCTGGACAGAAGATTCCCTGCAGGCTTAGGACAAAACAAGAGACAGAGCTGCAGCTCAGGCAAACAGTATCAAAACCCTTTTCTCCTGGGAAGTGCAAAGGAAGCAGAGTGAGTGAGGGGCAGGGAAACCCATGGAAATGCTCAATGGCCATCAGCTTCTACTGATGGTTGGGGAAGTTTTGACAGTGCTTGGGGAGATTTCCTGCACTGCTCAAAGTTTCCTTTAAAAGCAGAGACTTTGCAAATGCCCTCCACCTCAATGCCCTCCCTCCCCCCCAAATGAGGAAACTTGGTCACAGGACAAGACACTTAACCTAACACAGTGCCACAGGTAGGGCAAGGATAGCCACATTTCCCACATACTATCCAGTGCTCTGTCCTCTAAACCAAGCTTCTGCCTTTGCCTCAACCCCAGCCAGCCACTTTTGCCATAGCTTGGACCAACCACTTCCAAAGCCCAAGCAGGCACACGATGCACCAGCACACAGGGGAAACATGCATCACTCTTACTTGATACTAGGGACATTAACATAGACAAATGAGATGGGAACAGAACATTCCTACAAGACACGACTTGAATTTGTTTATTTTATATATTTATATATATACCTTTGTATAGATTAAACTGGGTGGGATTTTATCATACACATTTTTTGGTATAATACATGAGAAACGGGAACATAGCAAATATAAATCATTACATTCCTTGAGTGAACTCTGCCACACAGAGACTGAAAAATTGCATGCAATGGGGAGACAGAGAGAAGGGAAATTAATTTTATTAAAAAAAAAAAGAAACTAAGACAACCAAGTACAACTGTCAACAGAGGAGCAGCACTATATATGGCAAACCTGTATAAATTAAAAGTAAATTCCACTCTGATATCTACTATGCTTTAAAGTGCAACGAAGCCTGATTTACCTACAGAATACAGGAAAGATTACCTCCTCTCCCCATTCCAATCTATCCCTAAAAAAAAAACCACCCCAAAACAACCAAACAAAAACCCTAATAAATCTAAAGGATATACATTATCCACAGTCCTACAGAGATGCCTACATCTACTCAGTAGCACCAAGAATCTGATATGGGTGTAATTAAAATCAATTAAAATTTGGGAGCAATGGTAACATCTGTTTGCTGCAGACCTCCTGCCCTTTATTGGTGTCTTGGAGGAGAGGTGGCTCTCCCTGTGCTGAAAGCGAAGGCGACAGTGTCCTGTCCTCTCTCCACCACCGGCCGAACTGTTTTGGCAGCAGGCTACAAACACGCACACGCAGGCACACACATGTACACAGCACAGTGAGAGCAGCTGAAGGTTACACGAAGGGGATGGGATGGGAAGCCGAGGCCCTGTTTGTGCGCATGGGTGTCTGCATGTATGCGCACACGTGGGTGCGTGTGTGGAGGGAGTGGGACTGATCTACACAGAGTTGAAGGGTTGTGTGAGACCAACACACGCCACGAGCCTCTTTGGTGACAGCATGATGGGAAGGGGAGGGAGGGAGAAAAAGGGAGCCAGCAGAGTCCCCCTCTTGTGAGCCTCTGGTCTGTTTGTCTTCCAAGGACGGGGGGCCTGTGCGCCACAGTTCATCTGTCTCCACATGCCACCTCTCAGCACGCCTCAGTAGCCAAAGGTCTCCTGGGAAGCATAGACCATGTAGAGGAAGCCATCCTCATCCTTTTCCTGCTCGTAGATCTCCGAGATGGGGGTAGACACGCTCACCATGCTGTGCTGGTTCACCAGCAGGAAGAAGGCCTGGGTGGGATTCAGCTGCAAGCGACGCCTGTGGGGGCAAGGGCAGGAGGGCCTGGGTCAGCCCACCTGCGGCAGACTCTGCAACAGCAAGTTCTACCTCCCCCCAGCGATGCTGTTCACTGGGGGCCAGGCCTGCGCAGCTGGGACCTCCCGACCACGCTCAGGACATGGTCTCCTTGGGCCCAGCTGAGCTGCTTGGGGCTCCAAGGCCACCTCAGTCAGGACTCCGCACAGCCCCCTTCTCCAGGTGCTGCTGGCAAGGGCAGAGCAGAGAGGCCTCTTCCATCTGAGCTGGAGAATAAAAGAAGGGGACTGGAGCTCCCCCTCATGAACTTACAGTGTCCCTGTGAGGGACAGGTCACAGCCCCATCACCAGTTGCTAAGAACCTTCTCCCCCTTGGACTCCCCAGACAGTCTGTACCACAGCACAAGGATGCTGTGGCTGTCACATCCCCATCTCCGGCAGCCACCTCCACCTCATCCTCACCCACCACCCCGTGTTCAGGGCCTGGGGGTGCAGACAGGTTCGCAGCACGCCCACTGGGGCCACCCCACTCACCGGATGATTTTGACCAATTCACTCATGTTGACATGGTCTGGGACAAGGAACTTGGTCTTGTCCAGCACTGGCAACTGCTTCTCCCCTTTATAGCGTTCAATGATGACCTGGGGAGAAAGGCAATGGTAGGGTTAGCCACAGTTCACAGCACTGGCCTCCAGGGCAAACAAAAATCAAATTAGCACAAGTGGAAAAGCTGAGGTAAGGCCACACTTTGCTTCACTCTCACAGGAAAACAAAACCAAGGACGTGAGCAGTGACCATCAGGTTGGCTGCAGACAGCTCTTCATCTGTTTGCCCGAGCCAGACAGTGGCGAGCATCCAAGCGAACTAAACCACCAACTGCTTGGGCTGGCTGAGAACAGCAGGCATAGTGGATTTATGTAGCTACCTCCCCTGACAAGCAGGAGGTCCGAAAGAGGAGTGAAGTGTACTTTAACATCACTTTCAGGCTGACCAAAACCACAGGTTTTGCTGGTTTGATCTAAGGACTGAACTCACAGTGCACAGCAGGAGATGTTTTCCTTCCCTTCTGTGCCACTACTCTGAGCTGCTGCCGCTCAGCATCACCCTGCTTGCTCAGGAAGAACTGCAGATATTCCCAGACAAGCAGGTTTTAGAATTTGCTGCAGATATTCCCAAACAAGCAGGTTTTAGAAATCACTGCGGAGCCACCCAAGGCATTCCTTCAGAAAGGGGCAGTCTGGATTTCGCCAGTCCCACTCCTGTTGACACTCAAGACACACTGACTCCAAAAAGGCTCAGAAACCCATGGCCACTTCTCCCGTATGCCACACACAACTGTGTGGTGAGCTCCCAGGGCGCTTCAGCATGGTGCCACCACAGGGACAGCCCAGCCTGTCTTCGCCTGCAAGAGGTCTTGCCTGGGAAAGCTCTTACAGCATCTACTTTCTGTAACAGCTAAACAACGATTTCTGTTCAGTCTTCCTACTGTGATAATTAATGAGTATCTTCTGTTAAGGAGTGTCTGCTGATTGCTACAATCGCTGCTCTAAAACAGCCTGGAAATTTACTATTTGTATTCTAAGAAACAAGGTGGTAGGCAGTTAAAGTAAGTAATGATATTACTTAGAAAGCTCAATATGTTCCCATTACAGCGATACTCCGAATCTCGCATCTCTCCAGTACCTACCTAGTTGTTTTCTCCGCAGAAAGACACTTGCGTGTTTATCAGTTCATCGGGAGCTCCCCTAAATCGTTTTCCCAGGTCATTTCCAAAAATATATGGGAGACTGCAAATGCCTTCGGTCAGTGGAGGGATGGAGCACGCGCCGAGATCCGGATGCCCAGAAGATGGCTCTGCGGAGCCAACCGGATCAGGCAAACCTCTGGGAAGGCCGACTGGCCTTTCCCACCCTCATTTGTCAGCGGCAGCATCACCTCCTGCTGCCTGTCTACACCACAGGTAACCAGCCCCTCTGGCTGGGGGCTGCGGCACCACAGCGAGCTGGCAATGTCTGATGCGTTCCCCTGGCCGCAGGGCTTATCTCAGGGCCCACCAGGGTGGGCAAAGCTGTGCTGCAGGCAGCTCCTGGGTGAGGGAGGGGTGTGAAGCTCCTTGGTGAGAGCTCTGCACCTAAATACCCTCTCAGAAGTGCATCCTGGACAAAGCTCACACCAGGGGAACCCAGGAGCCTAAGGGCCAGGCAAGCAGCAGATGAAAGCCCCCATGAGTCCACCCATGTATTCTCACCTTGGCCATGTATCCTCTTGATACAGAGCAAAAGTGCCAGAGAAAAACATCAGGGAAAGCCACATATTGCTCCTTTGGCCCCTTCTGCAAGATGGGGACCTGATGAAAGAACAATTTTCTGCAAGAGACTAAATTATGCATCAGGGTGCCCCTTACCAACCTGTTAACGCCCCTCCTCCCTCCAAGAGGAGGGCAGAGGAGGGACAAAGATAAGCACAACCACCCTGCTGTATTTAATTTGAGCCTTACCTGGACAGATGAGTATTTTGGCTACAGGGAGATAAATAGTCTCAAGGAGCTGAACACTCGCAAGTCACATACAAGGACAGTGCCTTGGCCACTGGAAAACACAGGGGCAACAGCAGGACCTCGAGGTTTTAAAGTAGCTTGCACAAAGAGGCAGCTACGCAGCAACTGTTTGTTTGTGCATATACCTTTACAGGCAGAGAGGGCCCCGTATACCTGGGCTGTGCCTCATTTCTCACTTAACGCCTACCACAAACTGGCACAGGCATCTCTAATTACCAGCCAGTTTCATGCCACAAAGAAAAGCCTCTCAATAGTCCAAGGATGGGCCAAGAAGGATATAGTGGCTGTTAAAGCAGCAGCTGTCTTGTGCCCTGAGCAGACAGAGGGCCTATCATGTAGAACAGCTCCAAGAGCTTCTGTTTCCAGAACATGAGCTGCTATTTGGGTAACCCAGTTATGGGAACAGGTGGCCAGTGGACAAAGCATTCTTGTCTAGCTTTGGAGGGAAATGCATGATCATATGCTAATATTACATCCCTTTGGCCATAGGGCTTGTATACAAAGCCACCTCCCCTCCGTGTCCACTTTCAAGCTGCTGCCTCAGACCAGGGGGTTCCTCACTGTGGGACACGTGCTCTTGCAGTGGGAACCCACCATAGATGTCACTGCAAAAACAGCACGAGCTGGGCACAGGCGGAACGGTGTAGGGCACAGCCTGGCGACCCAGTCCCTTCACAGAGGGTACTTGGGCAGCATTTATAAACTCAAGCCTTGTTCTGGGGCCAGTCTAAAGAGGTAGAAAGGGATTTTGGCAGGGAGTGGGGCCAGATCTGGGAGCCCAAAAGAGGCAAGACTGCCACTGCTCCATGCCCCCAGGTCCAACCAGCAGCAAAGCTGAGAATGTATTCCCAGCAGGCACACACACATGAACACATACATATAACACATACATACCTAGATACACGGCCAGCCACAGAGAGCAACCCAGACATGCAGAGCACTCACACAGAGGCAGCACCAGCAGCCTTATCCTGGTCCCCTGCGGCTGAGCAGGCAGGTGGTCCTTTAGTGGCAATATATACAGCAGCCCCCTTCAGTACAAAAGGTGCTCTGGTGCTGATCCATCTTTAGCTGTGTCAGCCCTGGACACTGGGCCTGCCGCTCCTCAGAACAGCCCTCACAGGAGCCCAGAGAAGGTTGTCCCTTCCTCCAAGTCCATAATTAGGGTTTCCACCCACCAATGTGCCAGGCCAGGGCATTATGTGGGCTCCCTCACCTGCCACTGCCTCTCTGTGGGTGTGCAGAGGAGCTTTTTATCACATCACCTAACAGAGAGCTCTCTGCATGGCCCAAACACCCACAGTCTTCCTTATCGGCACAAGGGGTGGCTCTCCCCAGCCCACCCTCTGCAGCAGTACAGCCTGTGACTCCCTAGGCCTCGCTGAATTTAGCATTACAGTGCTTTGGGAAATGGTTTTCTCCCGTCGCTGCCCAGCACAAGCTGCACCCCAGTGATATCAGGCTCTCCAAGACTCACCGGAGCCAGCTGAAACTTGCAGCTGCTCCTCAACAGGCCCCAGAAAGAGAGCACTGGGGCCGTGTCATGGTTTCACCCCAGCTGGCAAGTTGGCCCCACGCAGCTGGCTGGCGTCACAGTGGGGTGGGGGAGAGAATCAGAAGACTCCAGTATATCTCAGGGGACTCGCTCAAGGGCTCTGAGTGGAAACTGGAGATGGGAGAAGCGGGCAGCAGCTGCAGCACACTGTGCTTTCTGCCAGCAGTACGGGTGCGGCCTGCGCCATCTTCTCCCTAACCACCCCTGGGCTGTGGGCTCAACCCCCCTTGCCAATCCCAAGTTCCTCTCCAGGTCCTGCCTTTCACAAAAGGCCGAGACCTTTCTACAGCCCATTGGCCTGCACTCACTGCTCAGACCCATGGCTGCCCCACACCATGCTCTGCTCTGCAGCACAAGGCTTTGCTCTCAGCCCTAGCGCTGAAAGCAACGTACATTGACTTTCAGGAACATTGCTACAAAAAGGAGAAGGGACAGCATCAAACTTGGTGTCAAGGTCTAATTGAGACCAGGCCTTCAGAGATACCAGTGACACAAACACAGCTGGACACCCCGACGCCTTCAACAGCCACCTCTCCTCCCAATGCTTTTTACTGCTCCAGCAAAACCTGCAGCTAAACATACCTTCCCCTGTTGTGTCAGTCAGGCCAGGAAAGCAAAGCAGCTGAGCGTTTAGCAGAGTCCCTCATCCTCTCACGATGCTGGCACTCAGGACACTACCAAGGACAATACAGCACTGAACAGAGCTCACTGGAGCAGGTATGGGAGGGCTCAGGTCTCTGCCATGGCTAAACCTCCACGCACACACACAGCTCCCCAGACAACCACACCAGCAGCCAGGTCCTGATGGCACTGCCGCCCTCTCCTGGGGCACGTGGTGTCTGACCCCAGCACAAACGGCACTCCAGCTATGGGAGCTCTCCCACCACGTTTCAGTAGTGCTGGTAAAATTCTGCATGTGGATGCAGAGCTCTGGCTCCTTCTGTTCCATTTCCCAGGCAACACGCATTTGCATACAGGCACTTGATAGATGCATGTGCGCATATTTTATGTACAACTTATTTCTAGCCTGTCCTTATTGCTAGAGTCTTAAGGCACTGTAATTAGCTCTGCCACAGCTCTAGAGAAATGCAGGGCCAGCCTAATGCCATGAAAACAATGCTAAAAGCTGGGGTCAATAAACGTGTAGATGATATGGCACACTGGTATTCAGTGTGCTGCAAGGGGCAAGTCCTGTTCTGCTGGGCTGACAACACGTGGACACCACAGTGGTGGTGAAAAGAAGGAAGAGAAAGATTTCTTCTTGCTAGAAAACACTGTGCTAAAATCAAAAGAAGAGTGAGGCAGAAATGGACTAGTACGTGCCAAGAGCAGTCTGAGACATTAAGCCCTGATGGCTAAATACAGAAAGACGGTATGCAATTTTAAGACAAGGCTGATGTTCATCCAATACTGAAAGCAAGCTGAAATAGGAACACATCCCATTTTTTGGTCATACATGCTGTGGTATTGCAAATACTAACTCAAGCAAGCCCTGAGCACATTATTTCTCTAAATTGTCCACCTCCTCAGGAAAAGCAGCAAATACTCAGCTAGGATATCAGAAGCACACCCTCAGCCAAAGAGCAAGGCAGTATGGTCTGACATGGGCAGAAAGAACTGGAAGCAATTCATGGAGTCTCACCTACACGTCAACAAGAGGTGCTAGGAAAGCACAGAACAGGTGTGACACTTTGGCTGTCGTATGAATTACACTAACAGAGTCTCTCTGCTTTCAATACAGCAAAGATCAACTCACACATCTTTCTCCAGGCAGGTACAGAGAAATCCTTACCAGGTTATCCAGGAAAAGTCAGGTAGCTACTGTAACCAAAAAAAAAACCCAAAACCCAAAACTGTTTCCTCCTGTGCACTAGCTTGGAGGTAGACCTGACATCAAATCAGTTCCTTGCCTCTAGGGAAGGCATGAAGCTTAAGAGAAAGACTGTATTTCACACTGCTGAGAATGTGGCCTGCTGCTGAGCAGCTGGCATGTACAAGGCGCGGGAGGCTGCTGGACAGTGTCCTGTGTTCATTCTGGGGAGCAGTTTTGTAACCTCTGGGCTGGCTGGTGGAGGCTATCCAGCAGCACAGAGGGGTCATGAGAACAAAGTCTAATGTAGAACGGCAAGAGTAGTAACTTACCGGAATTTTGTTTGGATGCTGCTCTCGAATCTGCTGTACTTCTTTACAACGATCCGCTGGGAAGAAAGAAGTAAAGAAATGAAGTTAGAAACATCTGGCTGTGCTAGGTCAGGCAAAAACGAGGTAACTACCCTGCAAGCCACAAACCGACAAAGAGGGACACTAGAAAAGAAATGTAAATTCTGTTCATCAGGCCTTTTCTGAACATTTTGCAGCAATGAGATGGTCAGCCAGATGTCAGCCTCTGTGACCAACCCTTCACAGCCTCCCACCACCCCAATCATCCCCGAGGTAGGGACACGTTCTCCTGCCTGGTAAAACTGGGCAACGCACATGGAAACCAAGTGACTTAAATGGGACCATAAGGATTATGAAATCGTATGCCTAAATCTGCCTTAAGCAAATGCAGCTCATGACCATCAGCACCAGGCAGCAGCACGGCTTTAGGGTCTCAGCTCTGCAAGTTCAGGCTCTTGGTGTCTTCTGGCTGCTTCCCCAGAGGAGACGACACTCCAGCTGGGGCTGGGTTTTAGCCATTTCCTTCTGCCTGTTGTGCACTTTCAAGCACTGTCTGGCACAGTGCCTCAGCCCCAAAGATACACCTTGCCAAGGAGGACTCCTTCACTATCACAGATCTACACAGTAGTTACAACAGCTATTGGCCTGACTGAAAGTATTCCTAGCCCTGCTGTGGAAACAGGAAGAAAAACTTAAGCAAGGAGATGACCCGTGTACTAAAAAGATTTTTTTCTGCAGTTGTCTTCACACTTCCTCACCCATTTCCTCCAGAGTTCATGTTTACTGACACACACCACAGGCAGCACATAAAAGCTCGCGTGCTCTTCAAGCTTATAGGAGAATTTCAATGCCCCCTCACCACTTTATCAGCAGCCCCTCCACTTTCACAATTCAAAGCCACAGAAAGGAGAGGAAGAAGCCATACCAGGGCCAGGTACAGCTCAGCATGCTCCTCCTGAGACACTACAGACCTATGCTCTTCCTTGCATTACCACTACTCTGGGAAGTGCTTCACAGCCTACAAAGACCCATCTGAAGTGCCCAGGGGCTGCAGTTTCATAGATTGCAGTAGGTAAGACAGGCAGTGAAGGCCAAGGACTAAGGACTGCTAGAAATGCAAGATCTGGGTAGCACAGGATCTGTCATGGGATCATCCTGCCACACAGTCGCTGGCGCACCACCTGCTTCCAGTCTGACTCCCCTTACCTGCTTCACACAGCCCCAGTTTCTCAAGACCCACCAGAATTGTGTAGGGCAGGGTAAGTGGATGTGTTTGAGTGTGTTTTCTCCCCACATATGTTCAGGATTTCTCCTCTAACCATTCAATAAAACCTTACTGCATATAAATTTGGCTAGAGACTACTTTGGAAGAGTCTGAAGTTTCTTCAGAGGCCACAAGACTACAAAATCACCTGATCACAGAAGCATTTGAGCACCGTTTCTGTCTCCTCCGAGGGGAAAACATCCCTCTGTCAGAAATTGCAAGACCTTTCTTCTGTAAGACTCCATGGGCTAGCAAGACAGAGCAAGATTATCTGGATTTAATGGAAAATTTAGGCATATTTTTGGGGGGTTTATGATTGAAGATGGAGTTCCTCACGTCTCCTTTTCACCCAACCCAATGCTCCAGGGCATCCAGAGTTATCCTTGTGATACAGACCATTTTCCTCTGAGGTCCCAATCAGCAAGGAGTTACGCAGAAATCAGCACTGCATGCAACACTGGCACAGCAACGCCTCTTCGGGAACGCTGAAGCACACAGTGGCAGAAGCACCCAGCACACAAGCACCCCACCTGGGCAGCCAGCCAGAAGCATGTGCACCCCCTTCTGCAGAGCTCCGCTCTCACGTGTTTGGTGCGTACAAGCTTCAGCAGGACAGGGCATCTGAAAGGCTGGAGACCCAGAGCGTGAGTAGACAACACTTACCAGCCTAAGTACTTTAGGCAGCTCGGCTGCAATCAACTCTGCCTTGCTGGGTATTGACGAAGCCTACAGAAAGCTGTGCCCTCATGGCTAGCTAGTTTTTCCAGCTTCAGTATCCACCCCACACTGCATCCCTCTCCATGCCATCAGATGGCCACATGGATGAACTTCCTAGACATCATGTACTTCCCTGTAGGATCACAGAACTGTCTGCATAGGAAGCCCCAACAGTGCAGGTAGTTATGAGAAGGGTCTGAGAAGCAATTCACCAAAGGAAAATTTGCAGCCTCTGCATATTATGGCTAGTAACATAGATAATCTCAGAGCATCCAACCAGTCTATACTGCACGTGCCAAAGGGCAGTCACGTGCCTGATACCCGCTTCTTGCTCCCTGGAAGCACCACCAACTTCAGCACAAGGCTGGCAGCCATCACCACCTTCGCTTTCACAGAGGAGCCAGAGGTGCTCCCTGCCCATCAACCTGAGAAAGATGCCACACAGAGAATAAAACAGTAAATCATACACCCTGCTACACGTCACCATCTCAGGATCCCACCCCTGAAACCAAAGCCCTTTTTCCCCCAAGGGGTAGAAACTGCAGGTGTCTCTGACAGAAGCATGCCAGGCTGCTGCTGCTCCAGCACATTTCTTGCAGGTCTTGCTGACTCCATGCTCAGCAGGAATTAAGGGCATGAGCCACCAGTGATAAAGGTCTCAAAAGCATGGGACAAGGGAGCTGCTGCTGTAGCCTGAAGTCTGATGCACCACAGCAGCAGCTGCCCTGTCCCATGCTTGAAGACCTGCCGCGTGCCCAGGACCTGGCCCCTCTGCTCACATGGGTGCAGGGCCCAGGACCCCTCTGCTCACATGGGTGCAGGGCTTTTGCAGCCTTTCTGATCTCAGGGGACCCTGCAGGAGGTGCCCGATTTGCAGGTTACCACAATGCAGCGATAGTAGGTGCTGCAGCTACAAGCACCTTAAGCACTGCACTTCTTCCTCTGGCCAGGAGATGCTCATTTTGGAAACTTAATTCAGGAAGGCAGCTAGGAGCAACCCACCCAAGCTGTTCAGGTGCCTGAAGATTCAAACAGAAGTTTCCAGGACATCTGAAGCTCGGCTAAGGAGCACACTCAGTTCCATCCTAGCCTTGGAGATCCAGCCAATCAGGCTCAGGAATCAGGAGAAAGTATCCTGCACCAAAGCCTGCACAAGGGTAATTTCTGTGCACGCAGTAGTTCAGGGGCTAGAGATCTTCCACAAGAAATAGGTGATGGTCACCCACACCCTCCTCAGCCTGGAGTGGGAACTAGAGGTTGATCCTGTGTCTCATGAAAGCATCTTCAACATCACACAGCAACGAATGGCTATAAATACCACCTTTAATTTAATGTACATGTAGTCTAATTTAAGTCACAGGAATAAAGAGAAAACCATTAAAGGGCACTTCAGAGAGATGCCAACAGAGATGTCAGCCTAGCACCCAAGCTCACGCCACGTACGGCACTGCTCCCTCCCCCCTTTCACTAGCAGTGTCTGCACGCTCACATTACATACATGACAGGTCTGATTTTACATGCCTTGTTCTTCTCGGGCAGCTCTCCGAAATTATAGCTGTGCAAAGTGAGGTTAAGACTTTCCCCTTTTCTGTAGCACCTGGCAACAGTTAATACTTAGCCTATATGTAAAGTGAACCAGAACCATTCACACAACCCAGTCTGTAGCTACATTTTTTCCCCTGGCCCCTCCTTACTGCAAGGAGAAGCAGGACCACCACACCTGATTCCAGCAGCTCAGGGATTCCAAGCAGGAGGGGATGAAGGGGCTACAGCAGCTGCTGTTCTGAAGGAGCTGAGCCAAGATTAATGAACTGCACCCAGAGGGAAGCACGTCGCCTCTGCTCCCGGCTGCGGGCACTGCACAGCTGCCATGAGAGAAGCCAGGCTCTTCCCCCATGCCAGTATGTGAGAGCTCAAGGTGGCATCAAGATAAAACACACACACTTTTTATTGGTTATTCCTAGAAAAATTTCTCTGCTAGGGCCTATTGAAAGACAGGAGTATTTTTGTAGCATTCCATATGCCTTTTTCTCCTCCAACTGCTGTTTCAACTGTTAAGTACCAACAGCAAAGCCTGCAAATTGTCCAAAACACCAGAATCTCAGCTGTTCCTTGACTGAAGTCCTTCCCAAGCTGTTCTCTCAAAGATGTGGGCACACATCATATCCCATGGTAACACAGGATGAGATCGTTATGATGGTCAAAGAGAACAGTGGAAAATTTTAAGCCGAACTTTCCGACCATTAGCTTTTTTTTTTTTTTTTATCAGCAGTGCCCAGGAACTCTGGCGATGGGAGACGGGTCTCTGCTGTGCTGGGGGCTGTGCAGACACAGGACGAAAGGACAGCTCTGGATGCAAAAGAGCTTAATCAGACAAAAGATACAGATGGTGGAACAGAAGGAAAACACATGGCAAGTCCTCCAACAGTGCAGTTGCATAAGGGACAGCATTTTTCAGGAGACACTAGACAAACACTGGTCAAGCACTAGTGCTGCTGAGGGGCAGCAGACAGGCTCTACAACCAGCCCTGCTGCCTGCGATGACTAGAATGCTGTTAAGAAAACACCATTAAGAAAAAAAACACCACCTGGAAACATCAGCAACATGCCATCAGTCAACAGCTCCTGAGCTAGCAAAAGCTGTGCATGGAAAGCAAAGCAGAGAGGAGAAATTCAGCCACAAGCAACTGCCTCTCCCTGTAGTCCCACATCCCGGGGCTCCAGGTCCAGCTGCCCATGGCACGAAGGGAACATGCAGACATCCCTTCCACTTGCAGCAGGCTGCCAGCCCTGTGGCTTTCCCACTGCCATCCACAAGACACTCCGCTGGCCAGCTTGCGGGGGATCTGCCTCAGATCTGAGGCAGATGCAAGAACGAACATGCTTCTTCAAGAAACTGCTGCGGCCAGTCCCAGGGCAGAGGGTTGCTAGAACATGGTCCTCTCTCCAAGAGATTTTCTGCAAGGAGAGGAGGAATTGGATGGTTTGAAATCAGGGTATGTCTGGATTAACCTGGCAACTACTGAAGACACAGGCAAGTTATGCAGGTCATTCCAGTTGAATGTCAATAAGTATTTTTGTAGTATCACACCACCATAAGGCCAGACACCTCTAACAACCAGGAAATAAGCCCTTGCGTATGTGTCACAGCTCACACAACAGCTGACCTGACCCATCCTTGCCCAATACTGGAGAGCTCATTCTCAGGCCAGTGGCACTGCAGGAGGAGCAAGAGCAGACTCCCACACCCAGGGAGGGGGGCAGAGCTCATGAGGTGAGCCGTGCCCCGGAGAAGCTGCCCCCATTAGTAAGAAAGGGTCGTTGTCCCAGGCTTCGTAGGACAGCAGCACTGCAGAAACTTGACAGTGACTGTGATTGTTGGTTGTATTTTACTTCTGTCTGCAAAGCTGGGGGGGCTCTGGACAGGATGAATGACTTGGGACAAAAAATACACTGTTTTGAACTTAGTGTCTGACAGAAAGCATGTCTCTGCAACATGGTGGAGGCAGAGCCTGATGCTCACTGCCACAGGAAGGTATTACCAGCATGACCGTGGAGCAATGCTGTTCCAGCCTCATTACAAGATTTAATGGGCGTAATGTACAAGGTGTAACGTTTGGAAGGATTTTTCAATGTCTAGGTCCTGGAGCCCAGTGACTGCAGAAGGATCTCAGCTGCCTTGTTCATTTGCGTAAGTTCCCAATCTTTCTGGCTCCAGAGTAAAGCTTGAAAATGGATTTTATAAGACAAGCAGGAACCACCTTCATTTTTTTTGAGCAGTTTCAAAATTTAACCGAGAACAATTTTGCACCTGGCTGCAGGCAAGAGTATTTGTATCTGGCAAATCCATGATAAGGGCTCCATACAACTGTGAAGTCTAAATTCATGTCAAGATGCTCATTCTCTGGTTGCACAATACCATGTAACCCTTGCTGTGGACCACGCAGGATGAGCACTGGGCCTCCACCATTCAAACAGCTTAAACAAGGGCTTCCTACTCACTAGCCCTCCTGAGCACGGGGTGCAAACCGGGCAATACCTTCTGCGTCATGTCTGGATGGCATATGGAGTATTTACATCAGAGTTCCAGATAAGGAACTGTTGGTTTTTTTCTCAATGTTTAATCATAGCTTCACTAGCCCTGGAAAAAGAACAGCAGGTTCCCTCCGTTAAGAGCGGTCAGGAGGCTGTCCTCTACAAGGGCTTCCCTCTAGCTTCTGTTTGACCTTTTCTTCTGTCTTAACAACCTTCACAATAACAAGCCTCCATGACAGCACAAATGCGCTCCGATTTCTCAGAACTACTCAGGACACTTCAAATTGCTCAAACAAAGAACTGTCTTTTAATGCAGAACACCACACACGTGCATGCACAAAGACTTTGCACAGCCCGGGTCGCTGCTATTTGTGCACAAACATGCCTGGACATGCATAGCCTATTCGGGGAGACGTGCCAGCCACAACAGTCTTGATTTTATTCCTTCATCATCTCTCGCAGTCTATTTCCAAACTGCCTTCTGAAAACAAAAGGCAGCAAACAACTGCATGGCCACAGACGGAGGTGTTTACACACTGCAGGTCAACCACAGAACGTCACAAGCAGGGTGACACATCAGAAGGCCTCCCAGTGACTCTCCTGACCGTAATCCCTGCTGGGACTGACCGAGGAAGGAACAAAGAAGCCAAGGGAGATGACTTGTCTGTGGCTCATGGCTACTCAATGACAGAGGCTGCAAGAGTCTACCAGTCTTACAGATGGTAGATTCATCACTCCACCCTTCTGGCTCAAGGGGTTCTCCCAACTTTTTGTAGTGACGAAAGTATTAAGTAACAAAGTACATACAGGTTTTATTGTTCCTGGCTGCCATTCAGGACCTTTTGTTATATAAAAGAATAATAATAAACCAGTATTTGTGGACTACATGTCTAGTTGGCATTTGTTCTGGATGTTTATTCAGTTCTTCTTGTACCAGTATTTTCTTCAATGGTGATAATTAGCCCCACATCAAATCACATTCTCGGTAATTAATACAAGATGCAGCAAAGCATCAAGTTGCAACAGCAGCCTTGTTTCAAGGAATTCCAGCTCTTAAAGCACAACTGCTAGAGCATGGACATCCCAAGCACAGCGTTAACGACAAGCTGACCCACTAACCACCCTCAGCACAGCATTAACGACAAGCTGACCCACTAACCATCCTCAGGTCAAGATCAAGATGCTTTTTCAAGCCCTGAACAAGCAAAATTGTTACAAGCACAGGATGGTGCACCAGACGTACAATTCATGCACCGTTGATCTTTCAGCTGGTACAAGCATGGCTGGCTTACACTAGATGACTCCCTAGAGAAGGCAATGCTTCGCTTTTCCCCAGAGCCAAGGGGAGAGGGAGTTCAGCTCTATGTGCTGCCTTTCCTCTAAAGAGAAGCAGCTTCCCAGAACTAAAGTAGATCTCCCAGAGGACTGAACCTGGGATCGGAACACTCAGTCTAGAGGGGCTGCGGTCAAACCACTGTTTGTCACCTAGCCAGGGGCTCCAGCTGACCAACAGTGCACACACATCTGTGCCTTACTGCGGAGCGCCTCCATTTCGGCAGGATGCTGGGGCACGAGGCCAACTCACTTTCAGTTAGCTGACCGGTCTAGGTTTAAGGTCCGCGTCCGTAACCACACTGCCTAAGCACTGCATTGAAATCAAAGCTTGAAGCCTGCTGGCAGCCTTGCAACGGCAGAGCAGCCAATTCAAAACAATCTCTTCAAGAACAGTGGGAGGTGCAAGCACTACCCAATGCTCCAGAGGGCTCACACTCTTTATGGGAAGTGCAATGGTGTCATCAGGCTGCTGCACACTCTCACTACAGACAGAACACCCTGTTCCTTTGATACAAACCACAGCTTTGTTCTGGGAATTGTTTTGCACTCCTACAGTGACCTCACTCCACAGGAGACATCCACCTCAGCATCTACAGTCGAGTTCAGCACATGAAGGCAGAGGGTTACTGTCAGATCTTATCCCGTGCACCCAGACCAAAAATGCTCTGCTGCTGACGCGCCAAGGACCGGACCAGGTCACAGAGCATCACCCTCTCACCACTAATGGCACATCAGATCACGGGAGAAGTCAGCACTCAGTGCCCTCAACACACCTTGGCTCAAACCCCTGGCATTTCCCAGCCAGTCCCTTCTTCAAGTCCTCGACAACGATGAACAGAAATGCAGAAATTTTATTCAGAACAGACCCAACACAAAGCGAATAAACAAGCAGAGGCAATGAATGGAAAAACAGATCTCAAAAATACAAGGAGGAGGAAAACATGCATTGAGGAAAGTAGAATCTTCAGCAAGGAGTGGCAGACCATGACCTAAGCAAGCCACTTACCATGAAACTGGAGCCTGGGTGCCTTTTGTAAACATTCGTATTCCTGACTGCCTTTTCTCTGTTTTTTAGGCACCATTCCACTTCTATAAAGTTTTGAAGCCTTAAAAATTACGCCATTCTGAGGGTACAGTGTCTCTGGCAACGTTTTCCATCAGCCCTTTCCAACTGCATTGTAAACAATCGCTTCCTGCTCCTGTTGTGTAATGATTTGAAGACGAAAACAAGCTGTATTTACTTTCTCTGACCGAGTAATTCCAGCCCTGACCCAAAGCAACTGCATGGGCTGCCAGGCCTCCTCCTCCTGGCTGAGCATTGCAGACCAGTCAGCTGAGAGAGCAAAAGGGCAGAGGAAAGTACACAGAAACAAGGAGCACTTGCAATTGCCGGCACCAAACTCCCTCACCCCCCTCTTTCCCTCCTGGGCTATTTTAATCCTGCTTTCTTTCAACTACTCAGAGCCTCGGATTTTGTTTTCCTTCTGGCTCATACAAAGTCTGAGCAATCTGCAAAGGCAAACCAGACTCCTCCTGCCCATAGTAAGCCGATTCTCACCAGTTTAACAGTAGGTAGTTACTAAGGGTTTGATCTAGGACTTTGCTGCTTGTAATACGCAGCTTAGGAGAACACAGCAGGGTCCCAAGCAAGTCTCCCAAGGCACCCCGGCTGCATTTTATTCTTGTTTGTGCATGTTCGCTTGGCTCAGTCACTGTGGCAGAAGGAGGCTGGGTGAGCATTCAAGGCCAGAAGGGTTGTACCAAGAAGTTACCAAATATTTACAGTTCCAAGAGAGCAGCAAGAGGCTGGATCAGTGGTTCAGTATGAAAAAGCTCCAGTTTTAAAACTCCTGTAGGAAACACACCCTCACCTGCTTTTGGACAGTATCCAACACAAATGAAGCCTTATTTGGCACAAGCACACAGATTTTGGCGTTATTCAGGCCATAAAGCTCAGGCCGTACGGCCCGCGGGACGCACCCCGCCAGCAGCAAGCACCTTCCCCGCGGCAAAGGCCAGGCCCAGCAGCACCCGGGGTCCCACCCGGCTCCGCCACCCGCTCGGGCAGCGAGATGCGGTGCCTGCCCCGGCAGCCGCCTCCACGGGAGCTCTCCCGCCGGGAACGCTCAGCAAAGGGGTGGGCACGATGCCAGCGCCGCCTCTGGGTGCCGAGCTGGGTCGGGGGGTATCCATGCTGGAACAAGAGGGTCGGGGGCGATCCGCGCTGGGATCCATGCTGGAACAGCAGCTGCCCCAGGCTAGCGCCGGGAGCGGGTCACTGCGCTCCGCCAGCACCGCGGAGCCGGACCCAGAAGCAACGCTCGCCCCGCGGCCGCCGCCCCCCGTGGATTTCCGAGCCCCGGCGGCCACCACCCCGCCCCGCCCGGCTCCGGGCCGGCACAGCCCGGCCCCGGCCGCCGCCCTCCCCGCCGGAAAGCCCCGTTAGCGCGGGCCCTGAGGAACTGGGCTCGCCGAGCGGCAGCGCCCGGGCTGACACCGCCGGCACAGAGAGCCCGCCGGGTGAGGGGCTGCCCGCGCGCCGGCGGCCAGGTCCCGGGGCGGGCACGGAGCCCACCCGCCTCCGGGGGGTGTGGGGGGGCGCCCGCCTCCCAGCCCGGCTCGGCCCCGCCGCCCGGTGCGGCCCACGCTGACATCCCCCGCCCCCGAGCCTCCGGCAGCCCCGCGGCCGGGGGGGCCAAGGTCGGCGCGGCGGGGAGGGAGCGGGGCCGGGGCAGCCCACCCCCGGCCGGCTCACCGAAGGTGCGGCGCTGCTTGAAGGGCCGGTCCGAGGGCATGGCGGCCGGGGCGCGGGGCCGGCGGGCGGCTCCGTCTGGCGGCGCGGCCTGCACTGGGGCTGCGGCGGAGCGGGCCGTGACGTCACTGCGGCACGCCCGGAAGGGGCGGGGCTTGGCCCGGGGCGTCCCGCCCCCCAGCGCTGCCGGGACGGGACGGGACGGGACGGGGCGCGGCGCGGCGCGGCGACGGGAGGGGGCCCGGGCCTCTCTGGCCCCACCGGCCACAGGAAGCGGCTTCTTTGTGCCCCCGCAGCGAGCGGGCCGCGGGGCAGCGCCGCCGCTCCCCTCGGGCGGCGGGAGGCGGGAAGGCCGTGGCGGGCTGCGACGGCTCGGCCGGGATCCCCGAAGGACGGAGGTGCCGGCGGCTCCAGGCGCGGCGGCCGCCTCAGCAGCGCTCGGCCGGGCCGGCTCCCTGCGGCGACCCCCGGGGCTGCCCGGCCGGGACTGGGCGCCTGCCCGGCCGCTGCCCGCACGCCGGCGGCCTCCCGAGCTGACGCGGGCACTGAACGCGGCCGTAACCCGATCTCACCGAGATAACCAAGTATCTGCAATTCCCACACCTACCTCTATCGTTTCTCAACTAATAAGCCTGCCGTTCTCCCTGCGGCATTCAGAGCCACGTCCATGCTGAATATTTTAAAGACCACGGCATGACTACAAATAGGTCAGGCTATTTCTGGAGCTGCTGCAAAGGAATCGAGAAACAACAGCAAACAACATCTCCCTTTCACAGAGAACCCTGTCTAATATCCCGCCTTAATACATGCAGCAGCAAAAGCTATATTCTGCCAAAGCAATGTTTCATTGTTTACAGTGAACTGGTGTGAAACATGAACAAACACAAAATGTTAAAAATCTTAAGTACAACCTTAGTAAAAAAAAGACACGAAAGCTGCATCTCTTAAAAACCTGCTCCAATTATTCAAAGCGTCACAAATTAAAATATATTTAACTACAACCAAACAAATCCTTGGGTAAGCTCTACCAGGAGAAAAGAAAGGAAACAACTGCTTCCATGACTTAACATCACGGATTTTCCTTGACCAACCAGTACCAGTAGTCAATTAAACACATACTGGTAAGGAAGTGTAAACTCTTCAGATTCACAAGTAAAGACCTTCGTTTGCCATGTAGGTCCTTTTAATCAGAAAATACATGAGGGAATGCAGCAATGTTGAATTAGACGTGGCAAGCTGATCAACTTTACAGACCACTTTATTTTTTATTACTGTTGTTATAAAGTGGTTTTAATGAGAGGCATTAGGAACTTTTTCTAATTTAGTGACTTGAACCCTGATTTTATCCATGCAGGACTGAGGCCATAATTCCAGAGATCATTCATACAGCCAGAGTGGGAGAAAAGACACTGGTTTGTGGAAGCTCTGTAACTTCTCAGCACATTAATGTACTTGCATAAATGGGACACGGCTCAAGGAGATTTTACTTCTAATACAGCAGCGTAGGATGTATACAGCACATACTTCTTCCTTCAGCTTTCCTGAAAAATCTTGCACAGACTAATACTTCTCTTGCCTGTTCTTACAGATGTCATTGACAAAACTCCTTATTTAAGGAGGTGCATTTCAGATCCAAAAAATCCTGGATCAGTCAAAAATTTAAAGAAGATGGGAGGAACCAGCTGTATCAACCCAGCACCAGCAAGCTGTCTTAACATGACCTAGGATCAACAACGAGCTCTACACACGCCGTCACTCCTACAGGGTAAACACCATTGATAATAAGCAGCCCTGGATGCTTGCAAAACCATGCTAGCAGAGGGAAATCTCCCTGAAGGAACCCTGTAATGCTGGTGAAGGAAGTGTATTTTTGTCAACAGAAATTGTGTTGACACTCAGGCTTCTGCTGACATGGTAGCGTTTGTCAGAGCTCACCGCCCCTGCACACCCCAGCTGCCATAGCTTTTCCTGCAGATTATACTGGTTCCCAGAGGTGCTCTAGCTCTACTAATATAAGGCCAGCCTATAGTGGTATAACTATCTATGCCAGATTTTCATCCCCTATAGCTGTACCTATACATAACAGAAGTGTTAAGACAAGATCAAACATAAATGTCCTGTATGTGAAGAGGAGCGCTGCACAATGAGAGCTCAGCCATCTCGGGCAAAGAGTTGCTCTGGAGGGTGCTGGAGCAAACACAAGCTGCAGCAGCATAAAACAGCTGCCCTAAGACCTGTGGATTAGTTCCTGCAAGCCTAGCTTTTGCAGTATTAATGTGTTATCATCTCCATTTCTCTGCCAGAACTTTATCTCAGAGCAGAGTCAGCACAAGACAGCATGTCCTTGGGCCTCAAGTGCTGCTGTTCATAGCCCAGAGCCATACCTCAAACTTCCTTTCATTAGCTTGTTAATGCATCGGGGTCTGTTTTCCACATCTCAGCAGCAGATGTTTCCCCTGCCTTCAGAAAGGGATCCATCAAAACTGACTTCTCCAAGACAGTAAATTAGGCCAGTTTCCAGCCACAACACAAAGCAGCTCTAAGGCACAGAGCGCAAAGGTTATTCAAGCCCTACTTTGAACCACCTCATCATGCTTTCTGCCTAGAAAGAAGGACTAGAACTGTAACATACATTTTTCTATTCTTCCTCAATTTGACAGTAATTTTACTGTATGAATGACCAGGCCCAGACTCAGCAACACTGGAAAGAAGCTAAGCTTCATCCCATCTCTCTTGACTCTCTTTAAGGTAACTTAAGACAAGCGAAATCCTCCCCTAACTTGCACGTGGAGGAATTGCTTCTGGTCAGACCACTGTGACTCTCTGATGCTCCGATCCAAGTAAGACACTTCTTCTCCATGGTAAGCGCCGAAATGGAAGTTATTGTTGTTCTTCAGCTTCATCCACCCTTTCCCCTTTTTTTTAAAAAAAAATTGAATTAACTTTAAATGTGAGCATAAAGGTAGTGCGAGCATGGCATAAGCAGAGTCCTGCCCTGACCAGATGGATTTAACAAGCTCCTCCAGACTGCAAAACCAACTTCTTCAAAGACTCCTTTATTCAAATTCCTGAGTATATTTCAAGCCAGACAGCTAACAGTCCTTGAAAAAAAACCAGCAAAAACCCCAAACCACCCCAAACAATCAGCATACAGCAGGAACTCAGTAAACTCACTGCAACGTTCTCAACACAATGCAGAAAACAAGCACAATCTTTGTTTTGCAATAGGGTTCCCAAACTCAGGTATGACAAAATCACTGGTAGGATAGCTATCCTTAAGGAAGGGTCGAAAAGAATGCAGGACACTGAAGAAATTCTTCATTGTTCAAAAGTAACACTCCCACCTGCTAGGGAAAGCCAACATACATAAACAGGTCACCACCTCCAAGGAACTATGGCTATGAATAACAAAAGATAGAGGAGATAACTGAAGTCACATTTTTCTTCTGCTTTGTCTCACTATTCAGTTATTATCCAGAGACTTCTGCTTGCTGGAGAGAATTTTTTGGAGACAGCATTCAATAAAATGATGACAGATCACGTGCAGAGGCAGCAAGTTGCTGTGTAACAGGAACTATTCCAAACACAGAGCTTGATTTCAGACCCTATTCCTTGGTTTGATGGCATGGCTTAAACAAAGATTCAATAATAAAAGGGCCAGTGAATACATGCTATGCAAATTATCTGTCGGTTTGCTAACACTAGGAGATGGATGTTAACATCAGTCACTTCTTGGCACAAAATGTGATCCCAAGGCTACACCAATTTAGTGTGGTCAGAAATATGCTGATGGGAGAAACTGTTCATAAACTGAGTAACAGCCGACAGTGAGTCATGATAACAGCTGAGATACCCAAAATACTGTAAAGCACCCTTGCCCAGATGCTGCAGGACTGACCACTTTACAGATCTCAATAAGCATTTCTGACCTTCACGGCCACAATCACTACCTAAAAAATTAGTCAGTACATTAATGCCCAAGCTTGAAAATGCACAGAAAACAAATGCCAAAGATACAGGTTATCTCAGCTGTTTGAGTCACCACATACCCACCCCATCACTCTGTGCTGTGAAATCCATGAAAGCCTGCAAGTCAACACCAATTTTTGCTAAAGACTCCAAAACTGCACTGCAGCCAATTGCCTGGAATTCCTGCTAACCTGCTGAGATCACCCATAAACCCTTAGTCTGTTCCTCAGTGTAGAACTGGACTGTATCACATCTTCCTACTACTGATTGTAATTTTGAAAAAGCAGGGCTAAACATGGTTTATACACTTCTGGTAACAGAAATCCATGAGCCACAAGTGATCACTCACCAACACAAGAAACAGCATCCCCTAACAAAACTGCAGTCACTCAGTCTACGTTTTTTCTTTAATTGTAGAGTATGTTTCATGCCTGAGGCTCAGGTGCACTTCAGAAGAAATTCCTTTTCAGGCTGGTAACACTAACACAAGAGGATGCTGAAGCAGAAGCAGGCAGCTACACCACCTGCGCAAGCGCCCCCTTCTCTGCGGGACAGACGCTGGGGAAGGGAGCTGCTCTCGGCGGTTAGCTGCGTCGAGCTACCTGAGTACGCAAAGAAAACGCAGCACAAGACCATCGGCATAATTTCTGAATCTGGACTATGACGTTCAGCGCATCACCAGGACTCTTCAGTACAAGCCAGAGTTGTGTCTGTCACACACTTGACAAACAACTTCAAAAGGAAGACATTTTGCATAAATTCTTGAGCTCTGCATGCAATTACAAGGTGCTTTCAAGGCTAAAAAATAGCCGCTTTATTGTTTGGCACAACCAGAGAACTCTTTCTTTGTCCTTAATGGCCATCAATAAAAAAATTGCTAAAGGAAGACAGCAGATCAAATTGGCTACCGAACTGTGACCGTATGAGAGCTCCATCAGGCAGTCCCGATGGCCTGCCTGAGCCACAACACTCCTCTGTCTGAAACAAAAAGGAAGTGGTAGGAAAATGCTCCAACTTACAAGACAATTCCGAGCACACTGCACATGCACTGAGCCTAAATCTTTGTTTAGGGGAAGTAACAGACTAGTAAAATTAGTCCTAAGAAGGTTCTATGTTTTGAAGAAAAAACTCTGTCAGTCATGGGAATAATTAAAATCAGAAAGAAAACACGTAAGACAAAACCAGTCACCGATGACACTTTTTAATTTGATATGGTCAGACTTTTTCAAAGTAACTTGTAAAACCAACAGAGTAAGACAGAACTAGAGGACAGGCAAGTTTCATATTTACAGTCATTCAAAAGTAATAGCATAAAAGCATATCTCAAATAGTAGTGACAGAAGCATGGAAGCATACAAAGAATAATCTTTTTTAGAACATTATTAGAATTTTATTATATTATGTTCTTAACTGTTAAAAGGATCTGTAGCATGTTTTTACTGCTTGATTCTAATTCACCAACTTCTCCTCAGAACCAATTGTGATACAAAAAAAAAGCCACTTTTCTGTTTGTAAACAACAAAAACACCTGCTTTTGTTTTTCCAGACATTACTGAAGTGGTACAGCAGAGTTAACACTAATGCTCTATTCTTTAACATTAAATTAAAAAACAAAAAAAAAAAACCCAAAAACAGGCAAAGGGAAAAAAAACCAGACCAAGTCAGTGTAATCATTCAGTTGGATTCTGGATGACAATCAGGAAGTAGTCTTTATCTGGAGGAAAAAAAGAGTAAGTTATTCTTTCATTGCTTGTATTTTTTCACAGCAACAGTAAATTTCAACATTTTTTTCACATCTCACTGACACACTGAGGGAACTATAGAGACCTGACATTCATCCTCAATGAGCAAAACATGCTTGGCATGTCAGGTCACTTGTTTTTATCAGCGTTACTGAGACAAAGGCTCAGCTCCAGAAACTGCATGCTCCCAGGTCAACTGAATTTAACTCAGTTTGTGCCTAGGAACTAACGGTAACCTCTCCCTCAGGCAGACTGCTGGGCTGCAGCGGCTGTAGCTGCATTTTTTCTGGACCAATACTTACTCCTCTCTTTTCATCCTTCACATGGAAATCAGAGGCTGCCTCAGCACAAGCCCCCAAGCCTGTCTTAAGATCTGCCTTGACCAGTCCCTGCAGAGCAGTCTGCTGCAACTGCAATCCTCCGCTCTCCCTGCCTCTCCACCAGCACGATCCCACCACAGAGCCAGTGCAGCATGAAGGAACAAAGGTGAGTTCCTGCCACATCAGTGAACTGCACTCATCTCACTGCTTCCCGTTTCATAATTCGATGAAATGTTGGGGATGTTTCCCGAAAAGAAGGTCGCTGCTGCTACATTCTACCACTCATGATTACAGCTACAATATGCTCTGTTACTTTTCTCTGAACTGACAAATCTGTTAGACTGCTTTGCTTTATCACTTGGTCTACAGGGCTGAACCGAAACCGCTCTCAAACCAGATTCCTTTACCAACTCTTGTGGTTTTATACGGAAAAACACAAAGCACGAGAGGCAGCAAGACACTTTCAAACACTGTTTAACACTTTCTACTTCAATGAACATGAAATGAGGAAAGTGATTTCCCACATTCAAACATGAAAAAGCGAACTTAGGTCAATGATAAAAGCTTTCGACTGAACAAAGTAAAACAGCTTCTTGGAAAATAAAAGATTATGTAATATGAATAAAGCAGCAGGCAGAACTTTTCTCTCAGGCTGACAGCATCAATCACATGAGAAAAGAATTCTGCTGGATTCCCTGACGTCTGCTTTCATCCCACTCACTACTACCTGGTGCAACCATGATTTCATTTTTCTTGGAGCGGATCCGCAGGAAGGTGAGGTCATTTTGGGGATCAATGTCTCGCACAGTGCTCCTTGCCTTCATGATGAAGCTGTGCATGAGGCCTGCATACTGAATCGTTGTGGAGTTGTCCATCGTGCTTTTGATAGGAATACCTGCAAGGAACAGGGGACAGCAAGGGTGGGTGACAAACTCCAGAACTAATTCTGCCTCGAGCATCACCAGGTTCAGCTGGGCTGGCTATTTAACCTAAGCAGGTGGTGTCGCTACAGCAGGATTAGAAACATTCTTTTGAAGGCTTAAAAGAACAACATGAACAGAAATAAGATGTGAAAAAGCTAAGATCTGGAACCACACACATAGCTGAGAACAACTGTTCACTGCTAGTAGCATCAGTGCTTTACTTTTGCTTTTTCATTTATTTCTGACATTTAGAAACAAAAATAAATAATAACAAAACCAAGCATTTGAGGGGGGAGAGAGGAAATACCAATCTTTCAATTTTTTTCCTCTGACTGGGGACAGCTTTTCCTTTCAGAAAGGCTCCTGAACATCACAGTTAAATGATATTCAAGCAAGCTAGGCTGGGACCAGTGCTGCTTATAGAGGGCATCAGCTGCTGCACCATACAGTGGCAAAACTGAGGCTCCAATGTTTAGCTGCACGAGCTGATGCAGACTGTGAGGTCCCTGGTTCAGTTCCAGTGCACCAGCCAAGAGAGCACACACACTCCTTGGCCAGAGCTTGCCCTCCCTTATACTTCCACCACCCAGCAGACATGTTTCCTCACAGAAAGCCAGCCAAAATTCAGCTCACATGTCAGAGCAACACAGCAGCCAACTACTAACACTGGCACGGCAGAAAAACCGCTGCAGGTGTATGTACAGAGAAGCGCAGATTCAGCCTACAGAGCACAATCCATTATTCACTGCCATGAACAAGCAGCGAGCAGGAACACAAGCTGCATACAAGTATGCAGTGATCTGATCTTCCATAGATTCATATATAGCTATCTGTCACCTTTCCTAAGGATGTCACCTTCTTAAGAAGCTGGGCTGCTCACGGAGTATTTAGAGTGCTCTGAACAAGTCTGCTCCGTTGGACCCTTCAATCACTCCGAAAAGAGACAACTAGCTTGTGAGTCTCGTGAGGCCATGAGCACGCGATGGCTGCTAAGCTACCCGAGTCTGCCAAGACAGCAGCATTCTGGACATGCACAGCAGCAAGATTTCAGATGTCATGAGAGGTTTTAGTGCTACTGATAAAGGTTTTGACAGAACACAGTCTCAAGCACTGGCATAACTCAAATACTTCCAAGCTTCTGCAATTTATTTTACTTAATTTATTTTTTTAAATAATAAAGTGAGCTTGCAGAACAGCAGAAATGGGAATCTAGTTTTCTCTTGTAGTCAAACTGTTGTCTATCTGCTTTGGCTACAGGAAAACCTTTGCTA
The DNA here is from genome assembly GCF_023634155.1 of Falco peregrinus. Taxonomy (NCBI): domain Eukaryota; kingdom Metazoa; phylum Chordata; class Aves; order Falconiformes; family Falconidae; genus Falco; species Falco peregrinus. The sequence goes on along the minus strand of NC_073729.1, from coordinate 37,525,942 downwards.
AAGACAGACTGTAATTTAAATGCAAGTAGCACAATCAGTGGTCCCTAAAGTGCGTGTTTAGAGTAAGTTATAGCTCAGAAAAATGAGACAGTACCTTCAGAATTAACAACAATGATCCCCTGCACTCCTTTTTGGCTCTGAATTCGCTTCAGCGTTTCTTCAACCTCAGCCTGCAAACAGAGAATCAATAGAAGACCACAGCTGCTATTTGCCTTCCACTAAAGCTCTGTAATCATGTGTCTGAAAATAAAGCTGTACAAAGATGATTCAAACAAACTACCCACACCGTTCTATACAGCAAAGTGACTGTCCTTGGGTACTACCTTTTCTGCATGACCTTTTCAGTTGCTCTCCATTGATTTTCACTCTTTACTCACCTGTGATTATAATCTTGTGAAAACTTAGAGGTCTCCTCAAATCTTTCCCTCTCTCCTCCTCCCCAACCCCTCCCCAACCTCCCGCGTCAGATCCTTACTGTAGCCTTGCAACTGGAAGACTGCTTAGTCAGACTACTACAATTTAGATGTTGAGCAAAAATCACGTATAACAATATGCATGGAATTTATGAAAAAAGTAGAAAATTATACGTTCTGGGTGCAAGGCTACCTTCCCTTTTGTCAAATGACTGCTAAAAGCAATTGCAAATAAGAAAAGTGAGGGAAACACCAATTAGAACACGCTATTTATTTATAATTACGATCTGTGCTGGGATAGCTACAAGATTATAACCACTAAAAACAATTTACAACTTTGAAAAATCAACTTAAAAAAAAGAAAAAATGCAAAATGAAGGCCAAGGTTAAGTAGTCCCTCTGCCTTCTCTGTAAAAATCACCATAAACTTCAGAAGAGCTTTCAAACCCTTCTGCGCAATTCCCATTGCTACGAGACACCAGCCAAAATTTAACTATGGGTTCTCTAATAGGATCATAAAACCTCAGCACCTGAGCTGTTTTCCACAGCTTGGTGAGTATCTGGCAATTTTTTACTCCCATTAACGGAAACAGAGACACACAGCATCTTTCAGATCCTGCAAGACAGTGTCCTACAGAAACCACCTGAACTGAGGGAAGGCGAGACCCAGATGGGGCATTTGGCAAAGAGGACCGCGCTGCTCAGGCGCTGCAAATAACCCCCTCTCCACTTCCACCCTGCAGCACATGGGCACGGTCCTGTTAAAGCCCTGTTCCCTAGGAAGCAGACTTGTGCTAACAAAACATGGCCTCAACCTCAGAACTACCAGCAGACTTTCTGCAGAGTGCTGTTAGTGTAAGTGGCTTGGAGGAACATAAGCTGTTGCCAATAAGAGATAATTCCAGAACCATCACTGGTATTTATGAAGCAGTTTTTTGTCTTATCCAGCACAGAAAAATTCAGTCGTTTCAACACAGCTCTGGATTATTTCTGAATGCTGGACTATTTTCCAATGGAAGACAAGAAAAGTGAAACAAAGAACAAGGTACAAGGTGTAAAAATGCCGAGAGAAACATGGTGGCACACTGTTAAGTCTGAAATAATCTCCTGACTTCTTACAAGCATTTCAGTCCCGATGCATTAAATACTTTCCTTCACTGGACCTTAAGAAACCTATCTGGATGCAAAGAAGCATCCATATGGAACAACAGCATTTTCAAATTTCTTCTAACAACCAACAGATAATCTAAGTCACAAGGTGCGGTGATCTGTTCTAGCAGTTCACTGCTGGTGGCACGGGAGGGTCTTGCTCCTCCTGCTCTTACTCCCTGACACCCACGTACCACTTGGCACACGCCACCTCTGGTGCTTGTCCAACACCTCCGCAAGTCAGTTCAGCTCACCAAAGCAGAAAAAATATTACTGAGAAAAAGGTTGTAGATTTAACTCGTGAAATGGACAAAAAAGGCTGAATAACTACAAGAGACAGTATAGGGAGGAGAGATGCGCTTCGGTAAATGAACATAAATGCTGCGCCACCACCGATTTGCACATCTACGACGTCTGTTGCCCACCCAGCAGCAGCCTTCACCTCCCGGCCTCACCCGGAAAGCGTTAACCCCCACACCGTCTGACTAGACCGCTGCACCCTCCAGCTGCGGCTTAGGCCGGAATTTGCTTCTTTAGACTTTCCCCCACATTTTGATCCCCAAGTGTACAAACACGCGCCAGCCACCAACACCTGCACAGCCGGCCGCCTTCCGCACAACGGCACGGCCCCGGGCCCCGGCACAGCGGCCCAACCCGGCGGTTACGAGGAACCAGAGGGGTCAAACCGCCCGGCCTGGCCCCGCTCGCGCTCGGCGCAGGAGGCCGGTCCCGACCCCCCGCCCCAGCTTCCCCCGGCCTGCCCCTGCCGCGGGGCGGGCGCTGCCCGGGGCCGAGCTCGGCCGCTCCGCTCGCCGGGCCCCCGGAGGGAGGCCCAGGGGCCCAGGGCGGCGCTGAGGGGGCACGCCACCCCCAGGCCCTGCGGAACGGAGCGGGCCCGGGCCCCCGGCACCCACCATCTCGAGCCGCCGCCTCTCCGCCCGGCCACGCCCCGCGCGTCCGCGCCGCCTGCCCCGGAAGCACTTGTGTCCCGGAAGCACTTGTGCCCGGCGGGGCGGGACCCGGCGCTGCCGCCGTGGAGCCCGACCCGGTGCGCCTCAGGGCGGCCCCGCCGCTGCCCCCGGGCGTCTGCTGAGGCCCGGAACAAACCCTTCGCTGGGACCCAGCAGAGACGGTCAGTGTCTCCTCCCGTGGGCCTGCGCAGCGCTGCAACCCCGTTAAAGTCAATTCTGCCCGCCGGCCCAGCAGTCCGGGTCAAGCCTTGGCCGCAGCAGGCGGTTCCGGCACAGGTCGGTTCCGCTGATGGGGGGCGGCGGGACGGTCCCGGTAGCCGCCGTGCCCAGCTGCCCCCGGCGCCGAAACCAAACCGAATTTTGTGTGAATAAGCGCGTCCTGCGTGTGAATCCCACCGCGCACAAACCCACCGCTGTCCCCACCCACAACCTCATCGTAGAAGAAAAGAGCAAGGAGCTAACACGGTGGCGGCACCCAGTTGTGTATTTATCATGCACTGTGCTGCGATTCCTTCTTGGGTGTTTTGCCCTTTTTTTTTTTTTTTAATACTTCAAATGTATGTGAAATACAGAATCACAGCTGTACTACAAACTACCCCAAGCAGCGTCAGTTTTGGGGTTTACACAACTTACTAGCAAGCTTTTAAGTGATTTCAATGCAAAGCATGAAGGAAGCAGCAACTCAAAACTAACCTCCCTCACTACAGGAAAAGGGCAATTGTTACTGCATGTATTTACCTGGCATAGAAAAGCATACTTGGGATTTGCTGCCAACACAACTGCATTAACCCAGCCTGTGTGAACAGCTGAGAAAGTGAGCAGAGTGAAAGCAGGGCTGCAGCAAGGAAGATTGCCCTCAGTGGAGGAGGATCAGTTCAGGGAACATTTGAACAAAGCGTGAGACCTGATGGGATGTGCCCATGATGTCTGAGGGACCCGGCCCACATCACTGTAAAGCCAATCTCAACGATCTTCAAAAGGTCATGGTGATAAGGAGAGGTCCCTCATGACAGAAAGAATGTCAATACCACTTCTCCCTTCAGGGAGGGTCAGCCTCGTCTGAGCTTTTTTTCCCTTCTCCCTGTCACCCTGTCATTCCTGAACAGGAGACGCAAATGTGCAGTGCCACCTCATTTCTGTTATTACTGCAGTAGCCGTACAAGAAAACGCTGAAGCTGCGGCTCCTGCAGAACCCATCTCCAGGCTTCTTGCCTCCCTCTGAGTACCACCCCAGCAGAGCAGCACCCCCTGCACCACGGGCACGGAACAGTCAGGAATTCTTTTAGCTGCAGTTTCTACCCAGTCACAAAGGCAGCCGGGTCCGAAATCCCCTAACGAACTTCCAGTGCAACCAACAATGGCAGCCGAGGGCTGGGGAAAGAACCATTCCTGAAGATCTTTGCTAGAAGGACTAACTGCCAGAACAGCCCGATCCCTCACCCCCAGGAGAGCAGACAGACCAGTTATTTGCATATGTATGCTCCATAACACAGAAGGAATAATGACGAGACTGCCAGCTTCTTTAAGTAGTTTTATAAAAGTATTTGACTTACTGAGATACTGTTACAGTTACCTGAGTATCTGAAATTACAATGCAAGGAAATTTCAACAATGAATTTCAGTACAGTATTTTACAATCCAGTGCTGCTGATCCCAGTTTATATACGAGTTCACTAGAGCACATATACACAAACAGGGATTCTTGAAGAAAATTAATAGACACCGCAAAAAGGGGGCTGGAGATACCAATATAGCTTGAGATTACAAATCCAGTGCAGCATGTAATAAAAATGGAAACAAAAAAAATTAAACAAGCTATTTTTTGTGATATTTTTCTCAGAATAATTAAAAAAAGCTTTTTTAAAAAAACACATGCAACTGGATTTAAAAAAAAAACAACCAACTTCCATACTAGATCTGATGAAGACATGACTCATTTACTGTGTATTTCATTAGTATATTAACATTTCCTGAGCTACCCAGAACAGTAAGGCTTTGTTAATTCTTAGACCAGCGGCTCATGTCATTCTCATAAGGGAAAATTCTAAGTGAATATTATTTTAATACTTGAAAATTAGTATCAATGGCCAGCTGCATACAGATATACATTTGCGACTACAATGAATTTATGCAGCTCAGGTTGCTAAAATCAGTTGAAGTAGTGGGAGACCAATTCATTAATCTCTGCTGCAAGTCTTGCTTGTAAGTCCAATTCATAACAACATATTATCTGCGATAGTGGATGCTGTGGGCTCATCCACACTCTCACCAGATCCCCACAAAGAACAGAAAAGTGTACCAGTGGCTTATATTGATTCCTTTTTTATTTCTACACAACACGCTGTAAAAAGTTAACAGATCGGTTAGCATTCACAATGCTGAGGAAGTAAAATGCCTAAGTAATCTTAACCTCTGACTTCAGCAATATTGCCAATTTAACACAGTAAAGTTGCTTCAATTTTTTCATATTTTGGCCAAATCCAATCTTTCACCGATTATTCCCTACACACACACACACACAATGAATTCTTTATTTGCAGTATTTTAAAACTGTATCTTGGGATATCCAGCCCCCTTTTCCCAATTCTAATACAGCAGAAAAGACATACAAACATGCCATTTAAATTAAAGAAAGAAAAATGGAATAAGTGGAATCCCGGACTGCAAAAATATATACAAGCATTTACCTTTTTCCTGAACCAAACATTTCAACCATAAAAATATTAAACAGCCATACCCTATAGAACTAGGGCTAAGGCTATTTCAATTATAACTATTCTTTTATTTTAAAAATATAGGGCTGAAAGCCTTTTGGGTGATATTTATACATTAACAATAGTTCTAGGTTCCCTACATGAATCATAAAGCATTATGCAGAACACAGACTATTTTTCATAGCTTAATCTTGCATTATCTTGCTTAATTTAATCCCTCTTGTAAATATGTTAGATAACTACATTTCATTGTAAGAATTAATATAAACAGAAAATATTTATAAGGCTTTTTTTCTCCTCATGAGCTGTATACTGTAATCTATCCATCAAATGTTTTGAAGTTGGCAGGTTTTTCTCCTAGTAAAACCATGAAGTCAGGTTAGTTCTCACCATCAATGAAGCTGTAAGAGGGTCATTTCTGTGTTGTCAGAAACTCCTTTGCACACCTTTCTTACAATGAGTGACGAAAGAGCTCTTCACACTGAAGCCTAATGATTCTGCCTTCCAATAAGCATTTACCACTTTGTATGCCCTGAAAAAACTCTCGTTCAAGTCAGTTAAAAACTTCAATGTCTTGGTTCTTAGGCCTGAAAAAAGTTATTCCCTCTTGGAGCTTAGCCAGAAGGGACGGCGGGAAAGAATTCTTCTCAAGACTGGAAGTTAGTTTTACAGTCTCCCACTGTCCTGTTTCAGCTCTGATACCCAGAAGCCTCTTAAAAACAGCTCCTGTCCCAACACTGTGAGCTGTGTTATGCTTTAATATGTGCTACATGCCATTTCAAGCGCCCTGTCTCTTACCATGGCTAACAGCTCACCTGCTGCAGGCTACTTCACACCCCTCGGATAGGGAAAGGGCTGACCATACCCAAAAAGTGCATTCAGTCTAAAGGAGCATCAAATGCAAAATGTTATTGTAAACCAGAAGTGAACTGAATATTAACAGATTCTAAAAGGAATTAAAAGATGTAATTAATCCAGTAGGTACTCACTACAAAAGTTACTAGCTATAAGCAGCTTAGGGTGAATTGGCTTAGAAACCTCTGCAAAAAACTAGTTTCAGTCTTCATAGAACTATTTACTGATGCTCCAGCTTTTCAAAGATCTGCAATCCATGTCTGAACTGTATAATCCTCTTAAGCCTTAGCCAGTATCGCTTATCACTTCATCAGCAAAAATAGTAATTCATTTTCTGAATCCAGTTGTTTTGTACCTCTTCCTGAGAACCCAATAAAGTCTTCCAAGCAAACTGACTGCAACATGTAAGAATAACACTGAGAATAATGTCCGCAAACACTGTTGACAAGAAACATCAGTCTGCAAACAGGAACCTAAATGGAATCAGTGCAATCCCAGGTGGCCTTGTCTTTTGCAATACAAGTGAAGTACCACAGTGTTAATCTTGATTTAAAAGTTAAACATGTTACACAGAAAAAGATCAGAATTCTTCTGAGGGCACACAGAAACGTTTGAACAACTTTGGGCGGGTGTCTGTTTTGCTGAAATTAGCAGGACTGGGAAAAAACAAAGCAAAGCTATGCCCTGGATTTGTGCCACGGTTTGACATCCCCTTAAGCAGCAGCTTGAGTCCAGCTGGCATGGGAGCAGACTCCCGGCGGGGGAAAAACAGTCTAGCCACACTCAAGTTAAAAAAAGAAAAGCGCTTAAGCAATGAATTTGCTTGCGGTGCATGGAGGATGGTTAAAGGCTGTCTCTAGTCACACCGCTGTAAAGAGGCTTACGATGCTGCTGCAGCATTGCAGCTACCAATGAACTTCCCAGTGCATCAGTAGCAAAAAATGCTACTAAAAAGGAAAGACAAAACTATTGTTAAAAATCTGTCAGTCATTAAGGACACATTCTAATTAATGAATGGTAAAACAAAGCAGAGCCCAAAGCTGTATTAAACCTCTACTTAGGTCGTCATTCATTTGTAGCTGTATCTGATTGCTCATTTGATTTCTGAAAGTGCTCTGTAGAAATCCAGAGTTAATGTGGATAAAACCTCAGGGTAACATCCGTTTACTTACACATTAGTATTGTTAAATTAATCCAAGTCAAGTCTACTTTACAATGAAGTGTGCAACAAGCAGAAGAAGTGAAGAACATACATCGTGTTGAGTTCACATTCTTCAAGGTGCAAATTTTAGCTACTCTTGCCCAAATCCTTCTGTTTCTTCAATTGCGAACAACAGCTTTTCCTTCAACTGCTCATAATTCTTATAGGGTGGAAGGTCTAAGCGATTGAAACTGAAAATAAAGAAAAAACTTAAGAACTGAAAAATAATTAAACCATCCTAAAAAATCCATTATGAATATGGGTAATTAAACGTTTTGCAGTATGGACAGATACCTGGATTTATACCCTCTAAAAAGCTGGCTACTGACATAAATATATATATTTGACAGCAAAAGTTAAGAGTTCAAGCACTTGAACAGTGATAATTTTGTACTTGGTAAGAAGTTTTACTAATTTTCCTATTTGGTTAACTAGAGTAGTTGTTCACATTTGAAATTTTAAATGCGTCTTTTTACTAACCACTAACACCCCTGAGGAACTGAAGCGACCTTTTCCCTAGGGAAGAGGGAGTGTGAGCCTGCTACTTCACTACCAAGACAGAGCGTTGCGGTAACAGACATTCAATCCCAGCCTCTTTAGGCAGTATTGGTTATTACTTCAGATTTTCAGTAATACACAAATCCATGGAATTTACCATGTAATGTACCCCACGCCACAGGAGTTTCTCTGAAGTTCAGCTATTATTCAACAACAAAGTTTATTGGCATAACTTAGTGTTTGCTTTCACAGTCTCAACCACTTAAGGATGTTACCCATTTACTAAAATCTCCAAGTAGATTGTTGTCAGCAAAACCAGAACAAGAGTAATATCACGATTTGTTACGTACTCACCAGGTATGACTTCTAGGTAACCAGTTTTCCTTTCCAACTTTTTCAATACAGAATTTTTGGGGTCCGTTGCTCCCTGTAACAAATTCAAACAAACAAGGCATAGGTCTCGCTACCTTTGTACCAGAAGGTAACACACTGCAAGGTAAGAACAAAAGGCTTAAGCAAAAGACAGGGTTACCATTACTTGCACAACCCCCCCCAGACATCTGTCTTTCACTATACAATGTCTAGATCAGAGTATGCATGTGGTGAAATGCTAAATCTGAAGTGATTTTGAAACTCAACACAACACGTGTAAATACTCCTTCCATGTCTTTTTCCATCGTAGCTGAAGCATATGCAGGACTTACAAAACAGCATTCCATGTAAAATTAATGAAAAATGTCTGCAAACACAAAACTCGCTTCTTTTAAAAAAAAAAAAATAATCTACTGCATTAGAGGGATTATTAATGCATACCCATGAGGTCAGCAAATCCTCCCACTGGTAATCTGCAGGTTCCAGTAACAAACTGCAGGAGTCTCATTCTCTTCTCATTATCTATTTCTTTCACAAACTGAAAAACAGTAATTGAATAAACATTTAGGTACAGATTTGATGGTCAGATTTTCACATCATCCATACATTAACAAATTACCTGACTATTAGGAATAGTTGGATTGGCAACAATTTATATTTACACACTACAGATCTGTTCAGTAATTCTGATGATTGTTTACTTAGTGGGCTGTGCTCTGCAGCTTCAGACCCTGGCCTGGCTGACAGTCCCTGGGGGGCAGCCCTGAAGGGCCAGGGGCTCCAGGAAGGCCGGATGTCCTGCAAGAAGGAAATCTTAAAAGCACAGGAGCAGGCCATCCCCACATGCTGAAATGAGCTGGCAAGGAATAAGACTGGCCTGGCTGAACAGAGAGCTTTGGCTGGAATTCAGGGGGAAAAAAAAGAATTTACCACCTTTGGAAGAAGGGGCAGGCAACTCAGGAGACTACAAGGGAAGCGGCGCAGCCAGGTGGGCAGCCAGCTGAACATGAGCCAGCAGCGTGCCCAGGTGGCCAAGGTGGCCAAGAGCATCCTGGCTTGTATCTGAAAGTGTGGCCAGCTGGTGCAGCCGCATCTGGAACCCTGTGTGCAGGATTGGGCCCCTCGCTGCAGGGGGGATGCTGAGGGGCTGGAGCATGTTCAGAGCTGGGCATGGGGCTGGGGAAGGGTCTGAGGCACAAGGCTGATGGGGGGCAGCTGGGGGGGCTCAGGGGGGACCTTGTTGCTCCCCACAGGTGCCTGGCAGGGGCTGTGGGCAGGGGGGTCGGTCTCTGCTCCCAGGTAACAGGCGACAGGACAAGAGGAAACAGCCTCAAGCTGCACCAGGGAGGTTCAGATCGGGTATTAGAAAATATTCTCTAAAAAGGTGGCCAAGCACTGGAATGGGCTGCCCAGGGAGGTGGTGGAGTCCCCATCCTTGGAAGTGTTTAAAAAATGTGTAGCTGTGGTGCTCAGAGGCAGGGTTTAGTGATGGACTTGGCAGTGCTGGGTTAACGGTTCGACTTGATGATCTTAAAAGGTCTTTTCCAACTTAAATGATTCTGTGATTCTGTCAGTCCGAGACTAAAACAAAGGCTACAAACCTGCCAGAACCACACTATTTGTCTGCTGGTCCTAGTATAGTGCCGGTAGATGGCATGTCTCTGCCAGTCATTCAGATCAATTTCTTGCATTCCACACAGAAGCACCTTTAGGGGAGAAAAAGGGAAATAAACATATGAGTACAAGCTGCAGCTTTCCTTCTATGACTTCCCACATAGCAAAACAGAACATCAACTGCACCCATACTCAGAAGCATCTGCAATGACAGTATACTTGGTTTTAATTTTAAACTTTATCCAAAACTTCTACAACAAAGAATGACGACTGCTCATGAAGTGGATTTGGAGATGCCACAAAACAGAAAGCTCCTCTGTCATGAAAAATGGAATAATTGCTTGCATTTAGACATTCAAGCCAGGAACAGTTTATCATTGCCCAGGCATAAATTCTCCACTAGGAACAGGAGGTTTGGTTTTATGTTTTTACAAGTTGAAGAGATACTTCAGAAAGTGTAATTTTCAGATCAAAGCTATCTAGAACCTGGTCCGATCAATGTGCAATCACCCACTGCATATCTGGTTTTACCTCCCTTTCTGTCACCTATTCATTGAACACAGGCAAATCAAATCACTAAGGATTACAAAAGCCATTCGATCAGAAATTTCTACCAGTAGAATCTTAACCTTTAGAAACATGTAAATAGGCTGTACAGAGGAAAGTGAAGGGAAGCACACTAATGAAATGCTACTCTATAGAAGTTTCCCTCCTAATGCCCTATAAAACGGTGATGTCAGCCTTAGTTCTGCTCTTCAGACAATGACTGGAGTTTCAGTATTTTACGTGTAACTACTTGGATCTAGCAATAGCCAAACAATCCTTTACCTCTAGTTCCTTAGCATCAAAATACTGCAAATACTGTTGTGGCAGAATTTCATTGAAGCCTTCAAAGAAAGCCTGTGTCTGCTCCTCAACACCTCGGGAAAGTCGCCATTCTGCTACTAGCCTGTGAAAGAAGACACAGAAAGATAATTTAAATGGCTTATGGTAACCTAAGTCCACATCTTTGTTAGCCTATTTTGAGATGAACTGTAAGCTAAGTTAAAAAAATATGGAAAGTCTGGAAAGTTCTGGGGACAGAGCATTGTACAATTTTATTAGTAGCCTTTACTCTGTGCAAACAATTTTGTTTTTTCTTAAAGTTAAAACCCTATGTTTCCAACCATTCTGCTACGGAAAGTAGTTTAGACTCAAAGAGGAGGGAGGAGGCAGCATCTATTCACTGATTACATTAATGAGAGCACAGCAGTCCCTAGGTATTTGGAGAAGGAAAAAAAATGCAGAGCTGTATTTGTCTAATATTCTCCCCAGAAATCTCAGTCATTATCCAGGAAAAGGTAAAAACTAGGTCAAATTGTACTGGTGAAGATAAGTAGGACTGCTAGCTTACCAAGAAATGACTATGTCCATTTGGAAAGTTCCATATTTGTTTCTGTTAATCATGAAACTTTGCTCTGTGGCAGAAACTCCACTCTCCATTAATAAAAGGGTGAAAAGCAGGCAGGAGACCCGAAGAACCTGAACCCAGGGAGAAGCAGATATTATGCTGAATTCAAGCCTAACCTGTCAGGAGAACTGGAGTCTAAAGGAGAGATGGCTACTTTCTGATTTCAATCCTAGAAACTTCGGGGACTTAAAGCAGGACTCAGAGTAAAACTAAAGAGTATGAGTGAAACTGGAATCCGAACTCTCCCTGGGTTCCTAGAAACTGGAAGAGATGGTTTTCTGCAGATCTTCCCTATTTTCAACCCCAATATTAATACTTTGCAGAACTGCAAAATGTCAGCATGTTTGTTCTGCAAATACCACCCTTCCTGTGAAATTTCTTCAGATTACTTACACGATGCAAACAAAATCCACTCCCTTCTCCCTCACCCCTTCCCGTGAAAGAAACCTTCACACAACACATTGTAGGAAAGGGAGGAAACTTCTGTGATTCAGTTTATTTTGTGTGTGCAGTGTATGACTTTTTTTTGTTTTTGCAAGCACATCCTCCAAGCTCATAGGTTGAAGTTCACACCTTAAAGCAGAGCTTATGTACTGCTGCACATTGAGGAAAAAGGGAGTATTTCAAGGCAAAGCAGGTCACTGTTCATTTTTATTCTTTAATCACTCTTAGGCTCCCTCCCTCTTAACCTATTGCTTTAAAACATTCTGGTTCTGCAAACATAATCCTTCATTTATGACAACACAACTTACGACATCATTCACAACACTGTCCCGTTACAAATGCCAAGACCTCATTATACTGTAAGACCAGTTCAGATAAAACCAGTAGTGATCCCAAGTATCTTTAAAAAAATAATCATTACCACAAAAGCATCCAAAAACATTAAGTTTAAAAAAGCCCCCAAACATAAATGGCTGAGTAGAGCATCAGCAGACTATGAAGCAATATAATTCCAATAATAAACATATGCAAAAATTTCGTGAAATACCTGACAATCACATTTGTTGTCATGATGTTCTGCTTAACTTATATTTATCTCTAGGAAAACGTGGACCTTCTGCTAACTGTAGACTTTGGAAAAAGTGGATTCTAAAAACCCATTTCTATCAATATTCTTCTTTCAAATACGATATCAAAACAATTGCTACTTGTTGCCAACATCGGCAATTACTCAGAGACAGAATTTCAACAATACTTCAGATTATAGTTTGACAACCTTTTCTTGCTAGAACTAAAGAAAGAAAATGGAGAAAAGAGTATTTTAAAATCTTCATTTATTCTTACCTAATGTATTCTTCTTTATTTTCTTCTGTGACCAGAATGTTGCTACCATTTGGCTTCAAATCATGGCTTTTGATTTCACCTAGAATTTCTTTATCAACTGAGAAAAACATTTCCAAGCCACATTCTTCAATATCATTCTCTCTGTAAGAAAAAAATACCATTTTAAATAAGTGTGTCAAGACCTTATACTCTGTAGAGGAGATGAGTATGAAGAACCTTAAGAAAAAAGGTTTGGAACTAAATAATCAAGATAAAGCAACGTTCTTTACACAGTAATTACGGTTTTGCAAGACGTACTGACTCATTTTACAAATATGCATACATTAATTGTCTTCTTGATCAGAGATTTTTGATCAGTAGTACCCTTAAATTTACCAATGACAAGGCTGACAAACCACCTGCCGCCTGTGACCTGTGGAATGTCTATGGAATACAAAAACTATTCAGGTAATGACATTTTTGCATATTTCATTGCCTGACTGCTTCTTCTAACAGGTAATGTAAGGACTGTGTGAAAATGTAGCTGTCACTTTGTCAGACAATAGCAGGTAGGCAACTAAGAAAGAAGTTGCATGTTTAATGAATTATCTTCAACTCCAATATATCTATGGGACTATCTTGTGAGCACACAGTAAAACGTCCCAAGCTCCTGACTTATCAGGGTACAAATACTCCTGCTGAAGTGAAGTCGTCTTAGCAGTTTCAGGACAGGTACGATCTGTGGCCAAGCAGCATTGCTCAGGTCAACTCCAGCCTTGTGACAGGTGTCAGCAGGCAGGAGCCACCCTAGCAGCCCAGCACTGACACCCAGGAACCTCTGAGCTCCCTTTTAGACCGTTATAAATCACACGTGCACCAAAAGCACCACACACAGAATAAACGTACCACACTCGGGCAGCACTGAAAGCCCTTGGAATTATGGGACGTTACAAAGCAAACCTATTGCTCTGCAACGTGAGAAGTAGCCAGCTTACATGCACAGACATGCAAAGATGCAACTATGTCTACAGATAAGGGCTTAAAATAACACCCTGCCACTCTAGACTTTCCACAAAACATTAAGGGATTGATGCTGTTCACAAGGTAAACACTGCTGTGGGTGCAACTTGCTACAATTCAGTCAGAATTGTAATACCTTCCCCCACGGTGTAATGCGAGTTTTTTCTCTGTAACTCCCATTTGCTTTGTCTCTGAAAGCCACAAGTCTCCATAAGCCACAAGACGACAAAAAAGGGCCCTTCTTTTAAAAACTGCATGTACATTTTCCGACTACAAAACAGATAACAGGATTCCTTACCTACAGAAATCAGGACTGAAAAGCTTTGAGACCTTTTCTTCCCTTTCAGGTCCCAGTTTCATGGCACCTTTAATCAAATAGCAACTATTTTAAGTTTTCCTAACGGAATTTTAATTTGCTACACCTTTTAGCAGCACATATATTGGTTACAGAACATACTACTGTTCAAAAACCAAATCAAAATTCTTGTCTCAAGTTTGTAACCAGCTCATACAGCTGCTGTCCCCGCTCCCTGGTATTCAAGGTAGTGCTTCCAAGATTCACTGCTACAGGAATCTTTTGTCTTTTATATTTATTTCTGCATTTAAAAAACCAATCTACCCACACACCTTTTATGAATTTCTCAAAGCATTCTTAAAACTATTCTGGTTTTGTAAGACTCTTATGTACAATCTCCCTAGCTACAAAGAAAACTTTTTCTGCTAAATTGTTTTTACTATAGCAGAAGCAAAAAATGTTTTAACTGAATTTGTCTTTTCCTTCTGTTTTTTTTAAACTGTTGGAAAAGGAAAATCTGTGTACATCAACCATGCACTACAACGTTCTGGAGTCCTGCTATTAAGTACAGAATTACAGTGCTTTAGATCTAAGGGGTGGCTTTGAAAATATTTTCAGCTCATAATTCCTAATAGTTATGGTCCACAAACTCCAGATCGTTTTTACTTGTTGCTCTCTGGAGAGGAATCTGCAAAGGAGTGGAGAAGGAGGACTCAAAAAGTATGAATGTAGAATAGACAGATGACTGACAATGCATACATGGAAGGCTATACATAGGAATGGTCCTGAATCATTCAGCTGGGAGCGAAAGGAGCGTAAAAACAAGGACAGCTAGAAAAATGCATGAGCATTAACATCTTTAAACCATTAGATCTTCAATATTAACCTTTAAGTCAAATTTCAGGTATGGCTAACAGAAGAATTATGTGGTAGTAAATAATAAACTACATTTGTTAACTTCATGTTATCGTAGCACTAAACTTTTCGGTTTCTAACTAAATCAGGTACTAGATAAACATTGAGAGGATTTTTGATGATTTCTTCTAACCAGTTATCTGAGAAGTGTCAGTGGAATTTACTCAAGCCATTTATTTGTAAGTGTTCAAGACTGCCACATCTGTATAACGTCTAGCTAGATTTATCAAAAAACAGCAAAACTGCAACGCAAGATGCTGTGCAGAATATTCAATGAACCAGAAAGGCTTCTGCATTATCAAATTATTATTTGTGTACCTAAAATTACAGTATAAATTCCAGTACTGCTCTGAAATTAATAGATTATACTTTCCAGTGGGGTTTTTAGTAATTTACACCTACTTCCTGGCATAAGTGAAAATTAAAAACATTTTATTGCTATTGCAAGAACAAAATCAAGTCAAACTCACTTTACCCAGATGAGAGAGTTGTAAAACTCTGGGTCAACAGATTCTAAATCCTTGAGTCCTACTGGCTTGTTTAGGATACGTTTATAGAACGGCAGAGAGAAACCAGTGTCAATGAATTTCCCATGGAACAAAGCCTGAAGAACATGAAAACAGACAAAATAATGCAAAGGATGATTGAATACTTAATATGACAACATTCTGTACTCTGTACCAATGGAATTTGCCAGCCAAGGAATTAAAACAACCTAGAATATCATGATTGCTAATATGCTGAATTAACTTATACCAACAGTAGTTACATCCAAACACCTGATAGTAGTTTCAGTTGAAAAAATGAATTAATGATCCATCTGATGGTATAATATTTATTTATAGGAAAATTACATCAGAGAACCTCTTTCTACTTTTGAACTTACCATGGCAATGAATCTTCCAATAAATCGGAAGTATTTCAGATGGTCTGGATTAATATAAGAGGCTGGGTTTATCTGTAAGCAGTAGTTATCTTTTCCTGCATATTCAAACAGGCAATACATTGGGTTCAAAACTTCATGTGACAATAGAAAGAACCACTCCCTGAAATCACACAAACAACAAAAACACATTTCAAAATAAATCAACTTAAAAATTACTTCAGTTAACTCATGTTGACTTAGGAACTTGCTGGCACATAGGCAGTCATTCTGACTTCTTTACCAGAAAGTATGCTAAACCAAACCTGAACCAAACTGAAACTAACACAAATTACAAGTTAATATGCGAAGTTACAACATTATGCTGTCAGTAGTTTGGACAAAACCCTCCCTTATCTAAATGTGCAGATTAAAAGTCTACCACTGTTTTTAAGCTTTAGGGTTTTAGGGAATGCTGATGAATATATGCACTTCTTGGTTACATTCCAGTAAAGACCTCTGACTCCAAAGTAGATGTCTATTCAAATAAACCTCTACTTTGATATTAACAGTTGTGCCAAACGCTTACTGTAGTTCACTAAACTGCATCTCTTCAATCACTTTAATTCCTAATGCAAACTGTAAATAATTTTATACAGTTCTAAGACATGCATACATCCCTAAGGAACTGTCTTCCTCAGATATTCCAAGGAAAGATAAAGAATAAACTTCACTAATATTTTGAAAGCACTGCAGTTTAAGTATATAGTTTGGGATATTCTCCACACCAACAACTTGCAGAAAAAGCTACTATTTGCCATTTCAGTTTAGTTTACCTTGCAACACCTCCATAATCTAAGCCTTCTTCACCAGGGAAAATAACCCATAAACGTCTCCGTAGATCCTGAGGGCTGAAGCTCATTATCTTAGTAAAAGAAAAACAATCAATTCTTTTTAAGAAAACAGTTATAAGCACTGGCTAGGCTATCACTATTAGTCAGCGAGCGATACAGTGTTTAATAATTCAGACCATAAAATTAACTGTCCTGCTCATGGAACGTTCATGGAATTTGACGCGTTAGTGCAAACCTATTTCCATAGCTTAAGTAGTAAAACATGTAAAAGAAAAGGAAATAATAATTATGACATTAAAGACGAGATGCTTAGGCCAGCAGTCTGCCTGTAAGTATATGGCAGAAAGCCAGCCAATAAAGGGCCCAAAGTGAGCAAATTCAGTATTTCTTGAACACCACGCTAATGGTACCCCAGTTACAAATAATGAAGAGACATGATCAAGAACTCAAAGAAATTAGTTAGAAACAAAACAATAATAAACATACATCATATATTTCTTTATTTTATAGCTTCATCTCCTAAAGAGATAAAAATCAAAGTGCTTTGGTTGGTTGGTTTTTAAAAGTTAGAAAGAATCACAGATGCTAAGGAACTTTGCTAATGGTGGGTTTAATACAATGACCAAATTTGTAATTACGCTGATTTGGTCAATTGTCAGAGGTTTACATAAGAAATTTCACACAACACTTTTGCATGCCCAAGATACCTTAAGTTTTTGTTTGCAGTGAAAGGCACAGAATTTGGGTGAAGATTTGCATTTTAAAATCTTGTTAGATGTCTGTGGTAATCACCACACAAAACTTTATAACCCCAACAGAGCTATCTGCCGATGATGAACGACTAACAAGTACAAACAAAATGAACTCAGGTCTCTGTGATTATGTCTTCTAAATTATTGACAAGGCACTTCATTTTCCTACGGAAACCTACGTTTGCTGATGGTTACATAACTACTTATTTAACTCAAATTTTCATGCCCAGTACTAACATGTTTTAATACAATACCTGTTGAAATGAATCCTCAAATAACGTTTTTCTGCTCACTGTAATCTTTATGTGCTGTGGCATTGCCAGTTGCTGAAATGAAATTTTTCAGAGGTGAAATGTACAATCACTTAAAGTATCTAATACTGACTTTGGATGGTTATCTGTTGTATACATTGTTTTGAGAGGTACAGCTGAATTTCACTAATCCATATAAAACAAACCCAGTAATCAAGATACTTGAATTGTCATTTTCTCAATGACCAAATTACTTCCAACACTGATATCTACAGTGAGGTACACATGCCTCCAGATCCTGCTTAGAACAGGTTCAAATACAGTACACGCTAACAAGATATCAGAAAACTTTAAGATTAATAACATTTGAACTCAGCAAGGTTTTCTACTCCAGAACTTAATTTAAAAAAAAAAAAAAAAACCAAACAGGAAATTTAGGTTATTCTGCACAAATTTCGAAGTGAAAAATTAGGCTAGTGTCTCTGCACGTTTTCAAAGGATTATTCATTGACTCTTGAAAACTGGAACATTTAAACTTAAAACTTTTTCCTAAACACCAAGTTACTTAATCTTTTGACACACGTAGTGTTTAGAGGACCAAGAGTGACACACCGAAATTTGATACTAAGTTAGTGCACACTAATGTGCAACACTATTATTCTTCAGTGTTCAGACAGACACACTCTTTGTCAAATGCCCTGCATTTTCTTCCAGAAGTATGTATTTGTGCAGGAATTAGAACTTCTATTACCTATAAAAATACTATGCCTCCATATATTCCCTTATTAACAGCAGAAAGAAAACACTGTTCTGAAACCCACACTTAAAAAATGGAGCTAAACTGATGTTTTCCTTTATTCTAAAAAGTTTTAAAGCCATAGCTTACCTGGCTTTAAAGCATACGTGGATTTATACAAGTCCTGTTTTTATCCCTTCTAATTTAACTCGCCTTTAATAAAGTGGTTTTATTACCTTTACTTGCAAGGCACTGAAGAGTTCATTTAAAGCACATAAGCAAAACTCAAAAATACAAATAAATACTGCCAAGGAATTAATCCGTACCTGACACCAGAATCTGAAATAATGGACCTTTGCCTTGAAATCACGCACATAAGCTATCTGGGGTCCATTGTCTCTGGAACCAAAAAGAGAAAAAAAAAATGAATTTCAAAAGCGTTTTTGTAATTTAAGTAAAAGCCTGTAAATGTATCAGTCATACAGCTGTTTGGTTTAGTTGGCTATCTAGTTGGAAGACAGTTATTCACGTTTTTCCATTTTGGGGTGCCATTTTCAAACAAAAAAAAATAATCTTCCTTTGTAAATTGTGGACTGCATACATGGTACTTTTTAAATGGTATTGATTAACAACTGCAAAAAAACATTCTACCCATAAGGATGGGATGACATTCAGGTAATTTAAGCTGGGAGTTAAATTCTTGTTTTAACTCCAATCTGGTTCCTAAAAATCAAAGAAAGAAAGGGTTGAGTGTACTTTTCAAAAGAAAGAATAGTAACTGGACAGAGGGGATTTGGTCATCAACAGTGCTGATGAAGCTCCTCTACTACTCTCAAATCTTATATACTACTTGGCAAGAAGGATTCTAAAAATGTTCAAAACACCACGTTCTTCAGGGACAGTTATCAGCGCACGAGAAAACCCCAGGAAGTTAAGAAGGATTACTACATGTAAAGCTTTCTGCATAAAAAGCATACAAAGGAGAAAAAAAATGCAAAACCAATGCATACTAAACTTCACTTTTGAAAAACTAGTATAATGTTAAAAACACTTACAGAGCAGACTTGCCCGTGCGGGGATCTATATATGTAGTTGTTCTTCTATTGTGATCCACAAAATATGGAATACCATCCACAGTAAACCGCATTTCCCAGCCCTCTGGTAAGGGTTTCTCATTTAATTGACTACGGAAACAAGAGAACATATGGTAACTGACCAGCTTAAGGTATTAAGTCAACTGAACAATACCTGAGACAGTAAAAATTTTGGCAGATCTAGAAAACCTACAGATTGACAAAATTTCCATTCAGTATTTATTCTGCCTTTTATTCCTCTAAATTTTCATGTCAGCTCTCAATTAGCAGAAATGACTGTTTTAAATAAATATTAGCTCATTTGGTTGCACTACCTGGAATAACAGCAAACAGAAACATAAGGGAAAAATGTAAGCAAGGTTTATGGATGTTTCCCCCACTTGAACAACAGAATTTTATCCTCTAACTATTGGGTTTCTACTCTAAACACAACAGTTTTAATAAGTAGCTTTTGGTACCTCATGTATCATCACTGCAGCCAAAAAAAGAGCTCCAGAATCACAAAAATAAAAGAAAATGCAAATACCGATCTTACATAATTTTTCAACAACTCCCAACTCAATTTTAGTATAAACAAGAAAGATCTCAATGTATCTGGAAGGCCTGAGCAGCATCACCGTGACGTGCTGGCATAGTGACTTCCCACCATAAAATGCCACCGTAGGACCACGCTTCTAACTGGGAGGCCCGCACAGCTGGCTGCCAGATTGTATTAAGAGTAATAAGTGTTCTCCATGGTCAGCTGCTGCAAATGTGACTGGGATGGAAAATATGTCATCTCTGGCTACAGCTATCACCTCTCCATACATATTAGGCAATTCCTCTCCTCCTCTAGGGAGGACAGATGAAGCTGCTTCACCAAATGGAAATGTTCAGCTCCAACAGGAGGAGCCGAGCCTGATCACCATTCATCCTCAATTTCCTGCCTGTGTTCCCTACCTCAAAGGGTCAGAGTGACCAGAGCCCAAAATAAGCAGTACTCCGTTACTTTTAGTAATGCCTCAAGTTCTTTCTGTCACTTTTTTTTTATTCCCTTTTTTTAAAAGCTGTGAGGAGGAGTGCTGCTGTTATTCAAGTTTGTCTTCTTTCTGTCTCTTAGCTATTGACTGTCTAGAAAGTGATCAAATTCTTATTCAGGATCCAATGCACTACCCCATCAACAGTACGAAAGAAATCCCTCCCGCAGTGACACAAATGTTTAGACATGCATATCTTATTTAGAAAAAGAGCAGGAGCTGCTCTGGGGAGTGAACCTACTGATGTTGACCAAGACTTTCCCGGTAACTGTACTATTACTAAGTTGTGTTTTGACAGTTTCCATCTTGGCTAGTATCTTTTAATATTTTAACAGGCTGTCTGAAGTTTGCGCAGGACAGTCCATGTTTCAGCTGTGGGCAGCATTTCCTAGCTCTCAGTTTCACTACTTTGTTACATTTTCATTCCAGACTTAGATGAAGCTGCAACTGATTTCTTACCCCTGACTCCTGGGATCTTCCCACTGAGTGATTCGTGTGTTGTGATTGACAAAATACACTCTGCCGTTGCTGTCTGTTCTTTTTTCTGAAAAGACAAAAGGAAAAAAAAAACAAAACAAAAAATCAAACCCTGCTTAATGTGTTGCTGAGACTACATCAAATAAAATAATTAAAATTAATCAACAGACCCTGTTACAGCCTCTACAGTCTTCAGGTTTTCTGTACCTTCTTTGATTCTTAGGGTCCTTTACTATGCTATTTATCTTTCAATTGTAGGAAAAGATCAATTTGAAGAAAGAAAAAAGTTAAGCTGTTTTCTCCACAGGGAATTCCAGCTGCTTCCATTACTGTGACATACCTTACAAGCAGTATAGACAGTAAACACAAAATAGGGATCAGAGATATACACCAGTATCAAGAAAGCACAAAGGCACCATACTCAAGTTATGAGTAAGGAATAAAAAATCATCAATGTAGTTTTCAAGGAACTACAGTCATGTTTTCTCTCAGATAGTTTAGTGTATACCCATGACTGAATAAAACTTATCATAAATGGCCTGGCTTGGACTTCTGCGCCATTCTGCAGCTCTTTATGCAATTTTTATTCAATGTTGCAAAAGAAATACAGAATATAGACTACAAATTATGAAAAACAAGCCAAAATCTGACTACTGCAGGTAAAAAGCTTCAGTTTACAAGAGAAGTCTGGAAGTAGACACTTGTCTAAAGAGTTACACTGATAACAGAGTTCAATACGATGCGGAAACTCAGTTTTGTTGTTTCCTGGGTAATGCCAGCCTGGAGAACTTTCTTTGAAATGTTATATATGTAATGCAACAAAGCACAAGTGTGGGGAACAATAATTTCATGGCATGAAATTGCATCAATAGCAAAACTAAAAATCCAAATAGTTATATTTGAAAAACAGATGAGCCAAAATCCCAGGTTTAACTCTGCCAAGTAATTACTTGCTTTAAAATTATGTAATTCTGAGAACTTTACCTGTGTATCATGAAACTTGAATTCTTATATCTGCTTCATAGTCACACCAGAAATTAATTTTACACTTACATTTTTTTTTTTTTTACACACACACCCAATTATATTAACTGTAAATTATTAAACTGTAAAGTACAAAACCAAATTTACTCCAGAGAGAGGGACAAGTCGACAAGTGGTTAGTTGTCATTATCAAAAGCATTTTCAGACCAACAAAACTTTCCCAAGGATTGCTTGGAGAAGGAATTTGGCAGTCTGATTTAGAGGAGATTTGGGTCTGATTTGGCAAGAACAGGATGGGGGTGTGGGGGTGGTGTGATCCTGCCTAATGAAAGTGGTAAAAAAAGGATGACAATACGAAGGAAGCTATTATGATAGTTACAGGGACTAAACCACAATACTTTACAGTTTTTAATCTACTTTGAAATATCTACTTTGGATATCCTTGTTGCAACTCTGTTTTAACGTCATATTTGATTACATTTAATGTTAGAAGATTTTTAATCTAGATTTTTATTTTATCAAACTAGTCTAGAACAGCTGACAAAATAATTTGGCAGAAGTATGCTTTAATGTTTAATTACACTGCATTACAAAACACTTTCAAGTCAGTCTTACCCCATCCATGTGGCAGAGGGCCAAGAGGATCAAACTCTTTGTTCTGTGTGGACGAAAAGTCCTGGTTCTGCAAGTCACACAAACAAATGGTGCATTAATGACTAGTCATTTGCTCTCCAGATGTTCTACCGTAGCCATTACGAATTACTGGAATAAATACATTTTTGTTTATGTTACATATAAGCAAAGATACCAACAATTTATTTTTCTCCACAGAGAAGGCCTATTTTACAGACCTTGGCATGCTTCGTTAACTACAGTGCCAAGAAAATAATTATTCTTTGTTTAGTGCCCCTGCCTACACAGAAGGGAAATTAGTGCAGTAGCACCCAAAACAATCAGAAAGCAAACCACTTCATTCCTGCATTCAGTACACTTCTTCCTACCACCATCTATGAGGTCCATTTTTGTTCTCTACACATACAGCAAATTTAGAATCTACACCATTCTTGATAAACAAGTAGGACAAGCTGGAGTTATCTAAAGTCTGCTATTCATCAGAGATAAACAATGGATTTAAAATTCTGGAACATTTATTTTCAGTTTTCCTTTCATAACATTCACAGTGCATATTTCATTTTACCAACAGCAGAAATATATGTCCTGTGAGCTTGCTTTCCTTTCTGGTCTTTGGCCAAGCCAATACAAGTCACAGTACAAATAAAACAGCTTATTACTAAGCTGTAGTTTGTTGTGAACTAATGGCTTTTATCAATATTGTACATAAATTTTATGAAAGAACACCACCTATACGCAACTGACAAAACCCATCACACTGCCTGCAGTCATTGCAAGGACATGACCTAAGGTTACCAATTATTACTTCCTGTCATGCTACATATGCACAGATACTACATTATCGTAACGAAAAAACCATAAAAGTGTAGTATCTTTATGAGAAAAAGTTGCCCACGACCATGCCCAAAACCCAAACACACATATACATACCTTCAATATGCAGAAGAGAGACTAATGGGTTGACAATTTCAAAAAGATAGCTCTCTTATTTAACCTTTATAGTCATCATTATATGCCTTACCCCATATATAAATCTCTGATTAAACTGCTGCATAGCTCCTTGAAGCTGACTGCGCTGAAGCTGCCACTGCTCATAATTTCGGACAGACTCTAACGTTGGTCTCTGCCATGTTGTTGTTCTAGTGAAGTGGTCAACGTAATAAATTCTTCCCATGTTGTCAACTCGTCGCTCCCAGCTTTTAAAATTACAAGCAACAGTTCTCAATAGCACACAACTTTCAGGACTCGGAAGCACTTTCAGGCGAACAGGCATATATTGGAAGCGGATTATAAAGCATGAGCTCATCACCAGACTTTTTTTTTTTTTTTCCTCCTTTTACTCTCCACCAAAACTATGTAAGAGCTAAAATCGTTTGAGGAAAATCACTTTTACTTTGTTGCATACCATATCAAGTCGGACCATTCCAAAATATAAGTTTTCAAGAGCTACACAAACCACTGTCAATATACACTGTCATTACTGCATTTATCCTGCCCAACCCGTAAGACAACAGCCTGCTGGTTTCTCCTAAAAAGACAGCAAAAACCCTGACGGTTTGGGCTGTAGAATGAAAGAGTTCCTCACCCTCTGATTTTGCAGAAAAGGAAGGTGTGGGCGCTGGGGTTTGGGCTGGGATTTTGCTTTGGTTTATTATTTTCAGTTCATGTGAAATCAGTACTATTTACAAAACCTGAATGAAAACACTACCATTCTAAGTTTATGTAATACACTAGTCAATCCCCTCAAAGAGTTAAAAATAAATTGAGTATGATAGCTGGGTTCCCATTTGTCAGACTGTCTGCCAGTTTTTGTTCTTTAGTATCAAGTTCCCTTTTCTATCCCCCATGTTTTTACTTTGTAAATCTGTATAGCACCTGAACCGCTTGAGAATGAAGTGCAACAGAAAAATTCTTAAGTTTTTCTTACATTTAAAAATAAAAAAGAAACATAGAACAAATGTGAACACCATTTCCATTTAGAGACTAACATCAGTGGCTGTTCAGATGCTAACAGCTGGAAAAGCACACTAACCAAAGCTGTTCTATAAGAGCATAGTAAATTGGCAGCTGGGAACCCTGAGACAAGATCAAAGGACTGCAAACAGTAACCTCAGGATAAAGAAGTAACCAAGGGCATTCTTGCTCAAGCTGACAAATTACCTCAATCCCAAAATACTTTTCAGTGGTTTTGGTTCTCTTTTACAGTTGGGAGTGCCTACTGTCTTTAACTTAAATCCGTTTCTCAGTAAAGATATACTTGTTTAATCATTGACAAGAAATTAAAATTCTGTTATTTTTGACATTCAACTCTTTACTATGTACTATGCATTTTTGCAGAACTCCTTGGAGACAACCTGGAGCAACTGTTTGCATTTCTATTTACAAACATGCTTCCTAGCTTTAGTAAACTGACAGTCAATTTCTGAAAAATCCAGGCATATCCTAGGCAATCATATGACTTATCCTGGCTCACCTTGGAGGAAGAGGCTCTGGCCGATCCCATGTCGTTCTTTTTTCAACATGATCTACGTAATATACTCGACCATGTTGGTCTACTCGTTGCTCCCAACTGAAAAAAAAAAAAAAAAGGGTATTTTTATCTTTCTTCAGATCTAACTACTTCAACTATTCATCTACAGTATAAAGGTGAGAAGTATTTGTTTCCATAAAATGCTTATTTCTAAATAAGATGTTTGAAACACTTGGTTCACAAGATGCACTAAAATGTTGTACAATATACTGGAGTACAATGTTCTTATTAACAATAATTCTACATTAACTAGAATACAAAAAACATTCTACATGACCACCTTCACTTTCTGGGAAACTGAAGCTAAAATTCATGCCCACCTATATGATTTTAGCAAGCCATGAAGCTAAGTTTTGTGTTCAATATCAAGTATATCCATAACCTGTTGAACAATCATCTGCAGGGCATAATCCCCTTTTAGAGTAACATTTATTCAATTTAAATCCTTAAAATATACAAATTTTGCACATACCATGTTCATCATAAGGGCACATATTTTCTACTTCTGCAGCATCTAGGATACTGACTTACCCCTGTATTTGCATCAACCTAAATGCAACATTGTTGGGAAAAAAGCATGCTAATTTGCCATTTCTGCTGAAATTAAAATGGTAAAGCAGCTACTAATGTTTTCAAGACAGCTTTTGTGTTTCAGAGTAATCCTATGAGTAAGCGAGGTAAATCAGACCCCTCCTACCTTTCGGTTCAGCTGCCTGCAAATTAAGGCAGATATTGCACCATTCACATTGGGAAGCTTTTGCTTTCCACTACTGAGAGTCCAGAAACTTCACCCTCCCCCCAGCGTTTAGAATCTAAATGAGAGCTTTGAGGCAACAGACCAACCATCTGGTAAATTCCACATGTGCCTGAAACACAATAGTGTGCCCATAGTACCCCCTGGAGCTGCAGTATGAAGGTCCAAAACTTCAGGACATACCGCAGATTATGTACCGCAATAGCAGCTTTTCTTCTGCTTACCTGTACCAGTATTTTACTACCTGACTTCATTCCAACTTGAAGACAGCAAGCTGCCACGCTATTTAAAACTTCTATGTTTTGCTTTCATGGGAAGATACGACAAGTATCAAAAATATCTCAAAGATTAATTCATCTCTTGAATAAACCATGCTTGAAGGCCTACCAGACAAAACAGTTATGAACACTTCCAACCTAGTATCAGGTGGGGGAGGACTTTGTTACGCAGCAAAAGGCAGATGTTATGAATGTTTTGTTACACCTACTGTAAATAAAAAAATAAAACCAGAAATGTCAGCATAAGAAAAAAAAAATATAAATCACTCAACTCGTACCCAGGTGGAAGAGGACCTTGACTGACTGTAGGAAGTGCCTGAGGTGGAGGATTTACTGGCTGGACTTGTCTTGATACAGGAGGAGTGGTGAGTGCAGCAGTTGCAGGAGCTGTTGTTGCAGCTGTTGCCCCCTCAGGGCTCTGTTCTGAAGATGTATTTGCAGCTGTACCTGCCAGTGATCCTGCACTGGCCCCATCGTTTTCCATGGATGTGGATGAAGGACCATTTACGCTTGCTATGATGTCACAGATATCAAAGACAGAAGGAAAAAAAGCCTTTAACCGATATTTACCACCAATGTATTTTAGAAGTCGTAAATCACAAAAGTAAACATGCAGTAAACTGGTATTTCAAAGTGCATGCAGTCACATTTTACAGTTTACACAAGAACTAGAAAGCAATTTTGTTTCACTTTGTAAAAATGCTTTAATCCAAGAACTGCCATCAACAGCACAATTTTGTGTTTTCTAATAGAATAAATCATATTAACCAAAGCAAGTTGTCTGCGTTCTGTAAACACTAAAAAATTATAAACAAAACCCTACTTTCTTGCACTGATGAGTTAATTGTTTCCCATTTATTATTTGGAATAATAATTTAAGAGATTATAAGCATACAATTTTCAAGAGATTTGACATCACACAGAAAGAAATTATCAGAATGAAAGAGGAATATATACATTCTCTAAATGTTTTCATTTTTTCTGAATGAAAAATTCCTATCATTTGATGGATAGGATTAAAAGTTGTACACAAGTCAGGCCTTATTATTGAACTACACTGGATTAACCTTTTAAAGCAATTACTGTGTCACAGTTTCCCATCCAGTCCCAGCATTTATCAGTAGTAATAATGGGACTACTGAAACAGACTGTAGTGTACTGAGGTAAAGGAGGTACAGCAACAAACTAAAACCACCAAAAACTTTTCAGGACTACTTCTCTTAAAGTTTTGTAGTTTTTAAATAACCAGACAAAATAAAAAAAATCATCTATCCACTTCCATGCAAGAGAGTAATGAATATTTTAAGTGCTTCTGTTTCACAGAATTTAACTAGAATCGCAGAAACAAATAACTAGTATTCCAAAACCCAGTATTATCAAGTTGAGACAGCTCTGCAAGTCCTTTAGTAGATTTCATCTCAAGCCTCAAACTCAGTGGATGTCTTAGTGCAGCAACAGCATTGTGTTCTTTTTGTCCCAGCTTCACTACACGCAGCAGTACCTCTGCAATCACTACTTAGCAGACATGGAAACAAAAAATTTCTAATAGGAAAAATGATTAAGCACACACTGAATGCTAAAAAAAAATATTACTCCTTCAAAAGTTATCTGCCAAAGGATTTACCATGAAAAAATGTAGTTAAAAATCAGCATCAGAAATGTCCACGTTCATTCAAAGAGCGCACAGCTTTGAAATGAGTGCCTGGCCCCAGAACATACCAGCTACGGACGCAGGTCTGCGGGGTGTGGGCGGAGGTGGTCTGGAAGGCCTGGGAGGTCTAGTAGGTTTGCAGTTTCCATTTGTGAGCAACGGAGAATCGCTGCCATTAACAGTCTTGTTTTCATTGGGAACAACGTCTTCACAGCTTTCGAGGCCATTTGAGTTAGTCCTTTTGCAGGAAAAGACAGAGGAGAACTGTTCTAACAGTGTACGGATGGCGTTAAGACTTTATGCAAGACACTGGAATGTAATAGTTATGGCTGGGTGACAGTCTTACATTCATAATAATTACAAAAACCTGTACATCTGTATAAACATACTAGAGTTTATCTCCTGAGGTGTATGATACCTCGATTGATGAAGAGGTTGTGAAATGGATGCATGTAATCTCTGTCACTGAGCTGTCCTCTTTCATTTCGCAACTCAGTACACCTGCCTCTAACCCGGGCTCTGGGTTTTGTGCTTGGCTATTTCTGCCCATGAACGACACGTACCTCTAACGAGATGGGAAGCTGACTAAGACCTGAGAACAGCCTAACAGCCTGTGTGTGTTTACTCCACAGGGTTAGCGTATGCTCAGAAAAAAATGGTTCGTATTTTTAGAAAACTTAATTATGCATACATCAGTTTCACCCCTAAACTCAATTCTGGAAAGAGCTGGAGAACTTAGGACTAAGCATTAAAGTTCTGACCAACAGCTATGAATACAAACTTTTCAACTTCACAAGAATTAAGGCAGTAAACAGCAGTACTCACCCGTTCTGTACTGTTCAGTTATACCTAGCAGTGTATTATCCTGATATACTTGTAGCTCCTTGAGCAAAGTTACAGGTATCTACATCTACTTCTAAAGCATTTTATTTTCAGAATATATTGAGCAAAATAAAAATGTTGTCAACTAAAATTCTAGTGGATTGTCAGATCAAGTACATAGGCCATCAGTAATAAAACCACAAGTTACTGTTTCAGCCCAGTACCTCTAAAATTATATTCCTTTATATGTACACAAAACAAAAAACCAGTAAGCAAGCCCAAGTCATAGAGGATCAAGCAGAATCATGTACATTTGACCTCAGTATCATTGTCAAACACACTTTTGCTCTATACCAGGTGCGGTGCACATAATTCATACTACACCACACTAATCCCAAAGTAAATGGCTATGGAAGTATGTACAAATCATTAGTGATCAGAAGTTTCTATGAGCCATAGCCTAGGTTCTCCTCAGTCCCAGAAAGCATACTGCTGTTTGAACTTTAAAGTAAAAAATGTAACCTTTCATCTTTAGTGTATTTGACCAGTTGGCTTACGGTATAACAGTGCATACCAAAACATTATTATACATGTAACAATAACCACCACTAGACATATTGCAGATCATTTACATGATCCTCAAAATGGACCTTTAATGGACACCAAAACCCCCACTGGTTCGTACTAAAACCAAATCAGCTATTATTACCATTATTATTGTACTATTACACGCTCAGGCATTCTGAATACCCATGCATGAAAGCACTCTTGTGAGCATGAAAAGGAAACAGAACAAAAATAAACTCTCAAAGGAAGACTTTAGACAACATAGCTAAGAAAGTTACTATCTATTGAAAAAAAAGTGAAATTTAACTTAGCTATTCCAGGTGTCATCCAAGAGTGTTATGCATAGTACAGACCATTAAAATACTTGTACAACACAGGTTAATCCACCATCAAGTATGGCCACACTTTTATCCTACCAAGCAGCAAGGTACATAATCCAGTATCGACCTTAAAACACTGCAATTGCTAGACAGCTTTGGGTATCTTCTTAACAAAGCTAAATATAATTCTGATACCTCCAAGCTATAAAGCAAAACAGTATAAAAATAACCAGTGCCATTTACTCACCAGTGGGGGTTTTTTTAAATGTATTTTACTTTGGTTAATCGCTGGGAGAAGGATGAGGAACACAAAGGGATAAAAACTAGAAGATCTAGGTTTTGTATGGAAGTAAACTGAAGCTAGAAGATGGGGCTCATACAGAAAACAATTTCAGATGTAAATGTACAGATATAGAGTACTTTTGTTTAGGACATGCTCAGATCTTAACAGGCACTGTTGCAGGGCATACTCAGAATTTCAAATTGTCTTCTTTATAAAACATACAATTCCTCTTTCAAAACCGTAAACACTAAAAGGCCATATAAAAAGAAGAAAAAAGTCTTACCGTGTATCATTCCTTATTTTGGAGCTATCATTCTGTGTAGGACCTTAAATACCAAAAAGAAAAAGACAATAAAAGTTTAAGCAACATTCTGTATCATTTCCAAGAAAAGAGGTAGCCTTTAATGTTCACGTTTCTTTCAAATGTGGAGGCAGTACACTATGCGCTGCTTATCTACTGTCTTACTTCAAAGCTATATAAATTTTGCATGTCTCTATATGCATGTGCATATGCTTTTTTTTTAAACCACTGTCACCATAATATTTTCACCTTATGGAAGTTATAACAGGATATCATATGACTGTATGAATATTCCCTAATACACACAGATCAATAACATTGCCTCCTGCCTTTGTAGCAGTATCAAGCAGTGTTATCCACTCTTCAAGTGGAGCTGGCTTTCTGTATTCTCTCCCTTATCAATGAAGACAGGCAAAGCAGGAAGGGCAACACCTTCCCTACAATCTTCTCTAGCTGGCTTGCAAGCAGCTGAGGGGCTTTGTTTTCTGGGGCACTCTAGCCTGGACCCTTCCCTTTCTCTGTAAATTAATTAGCATAAAGGCATTCAAGCAGGTATAAAATATGGCTGCACTCCAAATTATAGCAGCTCAGCCTAGATTTGCAAACATTTTGCAACTGTTTATCCTGCCAGCTTGGAAATACTTGCCTTTTGTGCCAGCATTTGCAATACTTGAATATGCAGCACAGAACCACTCATTCATGTAGACAGCACAAATACTTTATTTCCATAGAATTAAACAAATACCATTAACAAAGAAAACACTTATCAGTTCTGATGGGAACTATGTACAGATCTATGCCAAAGACACGTATGTAGTCATGTAAAGGTTTATGACAATGTGCTGTTAGCGGGTTGTGCACAGCAGTGATTTTAAAACCAGAAACAGAAATCTTAACTTCAGAAGCTGTTTAACAAACAATGTATTTGCCTGCAAGTACCTTTAGCCTGTACAGTAAGAATGTGTTAGACTAATATTAAACTCTTTCCTCATGTGCTCCAGTCCCCTGATTGTCTGGGAACCCTTGGCTGACCTGGCTCGGTATGTCAGGTCTGTGCGCACTGTCAGGCACAACGCTGCATGCAGCCCGCAATGCCACCACCTGCATGCCGCTTCCTACTCGCCAGCAGCTTTTCCTCAGAAGGTGAATTTCAGGAAATGGCAGCAAGCACAGACGGAAACAAAGTATGGCATAAGATACTTGTTACTTTCACTACCTATTTCAATAAACACACCTCAGCCCTGCCCTACAAGCCCCACACAATCCCAGCACTAGGCTTTTATTTACAAAAAAATCCCACACCATCACATCATATGATTGATCCTTTTAACAAGATGCAAAGAAAGACAGATTAAAAGCTTTACAAAATAACAGTTACCAAGCTAGTGTGTTAATTCAGCATTCCTGTGGTACTTAGATGGAATCTCAAAGCAACTTCCTACAGTCCTCTAAAAAACCCAGCAAATCCAAAAGCCTAAAACCTGCCCGCTGACTGCTTAGCTAGCTGCTACAGCAGTCTCTCCAGTGCTGCCTTCTAGAGAAATAACATCTATTTCTAATCTTAATGTACAATACCCTCAAAAATGTTCCACCACCTGTCCTGCACCAACGGAATTAGACTCCCTTACTTTTTGTTTCAGTGTAATTACACATTTTACACATATTCAAGATTTTCAGCTAAAAATCATACTAGTTATCTAAAACTGAAGACACCAACTAAACAGAATAGTGGATCCCTCTCTGCAGCACTCCACAGGGAACAAGATCTATGAAAACATTTATTTAAATGAGATTTTAAGAAAAACTTAATATAAATCCATGTCTCTAGTGAGCAGAATACTTAATTTGATATCATCATTAGCATCATAATAACTTATTGAACAGAATAACTGTTGTTATTAAACATTAACATTATTAAACATATGATGTTATTAAACATTCAGGGAAGCTAGAGGCTTTCATTAAAGTTTGAGATTGCTAGATATAAGTTCGCAAAGTCCAGAAAATAAAGATGTTGATTTTATTTTGTTACAATAAGGTTGAAAATCTTCACTGTGAACTATGACTCCACCTCAAATAAAAATGCATGAGTTCTAGTCTCTCCAAACAGAATGTTATAGAAACTGCTGTTATTATGATTATTAAAACATTGTGTTAAAGCTTTCAGACAAAAAAAGCTTTGTATATTAAACATACGTAGAGGGCACATTTGAACTGACAGGTACTTACTTCTTGTACTTGAGGCATCACCATTGGTTAGGAGCTCAGGATCTACCTGCATCCCATCTAGACAGACAGACAAATCTCCTACCACTTCTGCTGGTTCTCTGTCACCAACAAGATGCAATGTCACCACTACCTGCTCAACTGAAAAAGTACAGAAAAGAATGGGAGTTCATCTTACTACATGACAAAAAAGCTCTTTTTATTCAAGAAGCCAGTAACAGGCTACAGTGATCAAGGGGGAAAAAACACAAAACAAACCTCAGAGCTACAGCTCTATCTTTCCATAATGTTTGATGTTTTATGTTTTTTACAGTAAAACTAATAATTTCCAGATGTCAGTAAAAAGTGACTAATTCTACAAAAAGGGGAAAACGGGAGCATAAGCTGGTTGCTGCCTAAAGAAAGGCTAATTACTACAGCAGAGATTGAGTCTCACGTTTCTGCCCACAATTCTAAAGCAATTAACAAATCTGTCCTCAAAAAACTATAGTTAGGAAATGTAATTCAACTTAATCTTCATACAAAGCAGATATCAATTCTATCTTCTGATTAAAATATTTCACTTATGTAATTAGAATGTGAAGACTTTGCATCACACTCCCAGATCAAAGGTATTTTCAGGGTAAATAACTGTTTTTCAGTGAAACAGAACTGTAAATAAATGTTCTTGATGAAATGTTTTGAAACAAAACCCAGTGAAACACTGCAGGGTATCTGGTGTCATACAGAGCCATGAGCTACCCAGAGGAATTTTCACCCAGATTCAGCAGGACAGTAACACTCTGTCAGGAGAACAGCTTATTACACTGCAATCAACACGCTGCATTTACAATGCCCACATCTGAAAGTCTGGAAGCAAACACTCTTGAAAGGACAAAACCCAAGTATGACAGCACAAAGCTACATGCTGTAGCAACATAAATTCTGTAATGGCTGTGTAGAATTCCCTGTTTCTCTTTCAGCTTCATAGGATGCACATATTGCCTAAAGGCTAACTAGTTCTGAGATGCATGAAACAATACAACATAGCCCTGTAACACTATTTAGAACAAAAATAACTTCACACATTTCCTGGTCTAGCACCAGGAACATATCACAGTTTTCATTTTTAAGCTATATAAAAGGGAACACTCATTTCTTTAATTAGGCTTTCACTCTTGCACACACTAGCAAAATGATAAAATCCATCTTCTCAATGACACCGCGGCAGACTGTATAAGGAAAAAAAAGATTACACTGAAAAAGTAGAAGGAAGCTCATTAATGCAATCCATAGCAACAAAAGGAATTCTTGTGGGCCATCTAAAGAGTTACACACAGCAGTCATTAACAGACAATTATTGACAAATTCTGCAGCATTCCAAAGTACTGTTAATCTTATTCTTACGTTTCATACTGTTTGATTTCAAAGTCTCATGAATATCCAAAGCAGCACTTCCCAGAAGGACATCAGATTTTAATGTTTGATGGCTCCAGACTCGAAAATTTAATTTACTTACAGGAGTGACAATTCTGAAAAGAAAAAGTTAAGCACTGTGTAAGAGCATTTGTTGCCAGGGGAAGCAGGTTAACTAAGAATTCTACTTCAACTGTCACTTAAAATTAATTAAAAATAAAGAAATAATGGTGGTAAAATCGAACCATTTGTAATTATCACATTCACGTATGCAGTCACATTTGTGTCATGTAAATCAAGACTGTTGCAAGACTGATCACAGACTGAGTACATTGTTTACTATTACCATTTTAAGGAAAATATCTATAGAAAAACTACCAGCTCACAATCAGCATCTGAGTGTAACCAAGATTAGAAGAAAAGACCGATTCTTGCAGGATCACATTTCATGAGTGTTCAGCATTTGTGCACCTTGATGTCAGATTCTTGCACACAGAGAGGGAAGACAAGCAAATTTTCTTTCTGAAGATGTTATCAGAAATTTTTAAGACATCCCATACAAAGGGGAGTACTCAAAAATACTAAAAATTATTTCAAGGATTTTTAGAAGATGACTGTTCCCTAATAAGCTGGCACATACTTCCATCATATTATGACAAGACCCTCCACTCCCAGATCTATGCCAGCAGTTAGGAACTGGGAGAGCCCCTTGTTGGAGAAGAAACATGTGCAAACAGAAATATTTTCTGCCACAGCAGTGACTCAGTCTTCCTCCCCCTAGCTTCAAAACAAGCTGAATCAAACAATGCTCATTTCAAAACTGCCACATCTCACTAAACGTTTCGCAGCAAGATGATGACAGATGAGATAGTGTATGTGACGGGGCAAATCTTGGAGAATAATATAACATGTCCAATAACGCCTAATTTTTCTTCATTTTTAAAAGTATTCTGACAACAGCAGAAAGGTGAGCACCACAAAATAGCTGATACTACAACTAAGACCAGACTCACAAAACTTTTTTTCTGAGAAGTTGCTCTTATATTAAAATATTCACCTGCCCCTCATGTTCCCTTGAATTTTGAGAAGCCTTAGGACAGAGAAACAAATTTATACCAATATCAGTTGCTGATACTGTATGAACACATTTCTGGGTTGTTTTTTTACAAATCCCCAACAGCAATTTCAAAGTAATTTTTAATACTGATAATTCTTTTTCTATAAGGAGCATTCTAATATTTGTATATTTTTAAATTATTTTAACTGTATGAAACAAGTATTACAAATGACTGCTGATTTTCTCGGTGGATAATTTCAATGGTATATGGTTGCTAAGTTCCGACTTCCAGTGTCAGACAATCCCTTCAGAATATGCAGCTCACTTAACAGACTGCCTCGTAGAAGAAAAACCCACCCATACCCACCCTGCAGAAGCCATTACACTTTCCCTTTTTGTTCTGAATCTGAATGTAAGCACCTGTGTCAAAATACTTCCTAAAAAACAATGTACTCACTCCACTAAATTCCACACAGCATTAATGCAATCTTCAGTGAAATTGTTATGCATTGGGTGTCTTTGTTCAGCGCTTACTGAACAAGAGCAAAAATCACCCATCTATTATTGTGTGGACTCGCACAGCACAAGCCACAGATATTTCAATTAAAAAAAAAAAGAAGGAAGGCAGGCTTTAAAAAGGTAGAATTATGCTTTTGCACATAGATAGGCATGTAAAGCACCAAGTTTTGTATTTCTTAAAATACTTCTTTGCAGTAGAAAGTAAGGTAAATAGTAATAACTAAAACTTCATAATAATCTGAAGAAAAGAACAGGCACAGAAACTGTTTTTATCAGGAAGGAATGTTCAAGGTGCCCTAAGAATAATAATCTAGAGTTTAAACACAAGTAAACCTGCTGGCACAAGACTGACCTCTATGCCAGCATTCCATGTGACACATTAAGAGAAAACTAAATTCTATAGAAGCTGCAGATCATCTCACAACAGAAATACTGGGCCAAGCAAACATCAACAGCTGTGTTCACCTTGAACTTAAATGTTAGTTTTGTACTCTGAAGGCACCAATTAATCAGAGATTTTGTACTTATGATTGAAATTAGACAGGCGCAACACAGAGCTAACTACCCATGCTATGGCATGACATACAACAGTGGTACACAAAGAACAGCTGCACTTTTCAGCCGCAATATTTCTAAAACACTATAACCTTAAACGTGACAACAAAAACATGCATGGGACTGTCAGTTTTAATATCAAATTACTTTACTTTCCTTACCACTCACAGAATTAAAGCTCCTTTCATATGCCACATACATTAATACAGAATATATTCCTTCGTAAGCACTGGGTCCTTTCCACAGGACATAATGCAATAGTTTGTAAATATGTATTCCAGATTGTAGTATATTTGCTCAAAAAATCACACAAATACCTACATATCATGTAACATCGAATGCCTTGCTTAAAATAAAAACACAACCCTTAAGTCCATTGTCAATTGCATTAATTTAGCTCAAATAAAAGGAAAAAAAACCCCAACGTCAAACCTACACTGTAAGATGCTGTTTCCACTTCGGACTATTTGTATTGTTGCATTTTTCTGTCTTCTTTGACTGTCCATCTACTGAGACTTCTAC
Source organism: Falco peregrinus (assembly GCF_023634155.1). Taxonomy (NCBI): domain Eukaryota; kingdom Metazoa; phylum Chordata; class Aves; order Falconiformes; family Falconidae; genus Falco; species Falco peregrinus. The sequence continues at coordinate 37,489,770 of NC_073729.1, read as the reverse complement.
ATAAGGGCTAGGTCCAAACCATTTATTTTTTTCTTTTAGTTTTGCTGAAATAACTGTTCAGAAAGAGAAAAACAATTATCTATTCAGTAAGATTTGAATTGCAAATAATATTTTTGAGTTGTGTGCTTCAGTATTCAAATATCAGGTCATTGATGACTGATAATAGCACTCAAGTAAAAAAAACCACATTAGATGGACAAAAATACTCTTGCATTCCAGATCATTTTATACAACGCTGTAGCTCACACAAATGCCTAAACCACGCAACAGTACTTCTATAACATCAGACACCGTAATTAATAACATTCAGTATTATATCCACAAAAGCACTTAGGTGTTGAAAGTAGAAAAATATCCTCTACAATCTCCTTCTGTCTATCACCAGCCAAGAGAATTCCTGGAGTTTATTACACTTGCTTGTTAAAAAGCTGAAAACATGATCTGTCTGTCTCATATAAGGAATCATGGAAAATTGCTACCACTGCTGGTGAAAAGAACATAAAAAAGCACTTTGTGTAAGTTTTCTGTATCAAAGCAAACTTACAGAAAAGCCAACTAAAGGCAAACTCTGAGTTCAATAACTACTTACTGTTCTAGAAAGAACAAAACCTGAACAGGACTTGCAGCTCCAGAGCTTTAATTTGGGTGGATGGGTGGGTATGTTTTGTTTTGGGTTTTGGTTTGGGTTTTTTTGTTGGTTTTGGGGGGGGGTTTTGTCATTTTTTTGTTTTTTGAACATTCACCATCAACTGCACTGCTCGTGTCCCAAACACCATGGCTATGTTGCCTCCATTTAGCCAAAGCAGCATGCACGAGCCTACCTCCAACATTTGACTCTTGGATTAGGAGTGTTCTTGGATCCCTTGGCAACACTACACTACAAAACAGTACTTAAGACAAAGATATTATCATTTCCAATTGGCCAGTGAACTCCACTCTGTTCTAACAAATAACAACTTTGTCTCCTGTGGTTTTGTCACTCACCTCAGCTGCACTACATCTTTAAAAAGACTAATTCAAGCCCATATGGCTAATCTACCTAGATTCCCTTTATAGTCTATGCTCCTTTAGAGATTTAGAGAAGTAGCTTAGTATAAACTGCTCTGAACTGCTTCCAAGGGAAACTCTTTCTCTCTACACTACAGACATCTTACAGAAATTAACTTCAGTTACCTAATGCTAATTTTAACAAAAAATAACAAACAAAAAATCCCCTTCCCTTCATGTCTCTAGTACTTGTATACTACAGCATCTCATGCCTCAATATCACTAATCGCCTCAAAGGCATCAAGACCCACTTTGAGGCAGCACAAATTTGCAGTCTTGTACCTATTTCCAAGGTTACTTACTCAGACAACCTGGAAGTTAATGCAGAAGTAACGAAGACAGCAGATCAGGGTGGCAAGGATAGGGCAGTTGGGGGGTGCTGTTTACAGAAATGCCCACAAAAAAGTAATGCCTGCTTGCACAGAAATCATTTACATGCAGGCTGTGACTGAACTTGTAAAGAAATCAAGAACCATTCAAGTATCTTAATAATCTCAATTCTAAACACTGACACATTTCTTCAATTTCACCTTCTCGATGTGAGCCACAGGCCCTGCACAGAGCGAGCCTCAGACAGCAGTCACCACTTCAACCCTTAGCTCTGTTCTCTGTAGCTGTGTGGAGGATGTACCTCCTTCCAAGCCCCTTCAATTATTCTTTCCAATATTTCTCTTAGTCTTATGGCCCACTGAGAAAAAACAAGCTTGTGAGCTCAGTGTGATAGCTAGAGCCAGTGTAACTTATTCCTCTGTAATTCCTCTCTAGTCTAAGGCTTTCCTGTCTATTTTTGACAACTCTTTTCACCTCCACCGTACCAGCTTTGTGGAACTTCTGCATATACCCGCAGATCTTTCACACTAAGGGTGCAAAATTTACCCTTGGTCTTTCTAAACATAGACCTGCACACATCCACAGATCCCCCATGCCCAGGCATCAGCTCTTATGCTTCAGTAAAAATTGTCAGAGAGCGAAAGTGAGTAAACCTTGGTAATTGTTTCAACAGCTGCCCTGTTGGTGGGGCACTACAAAAAGCAAAGCACGTAATGTCAATGCATTCCTATGCAATCTACAAGTGCCCAATTACAGTAATATTCTCTCTCCAACACTTTTAATAAAACTACTTTACAATGGTGGCCATAAAAAAATATGGAACAAAGGAGAAGCAGTAAATAAAATTTAATTAACAGCAGTTCAGATTCACTTTGCTTGAGGTGTAAAACTAATGTTAGGAGAAAGTGTTAGTAACTGAAAGCAGTATCATAATACAATATTACATTTCAAAGAGGACTATTCTGTGCAATTTACTTAATGGCATTCAAAAAGAACTATTCCTTCCTTTTTTTAGACAAAAATGTATCATGACAAAATGCATTTTATCTAAAATTGTGAATAAAATAGCTATATTTCTGCCAAATAATGATGGCATAACACCATCAAATTTATTGTGAGACTTCTCTTGGGTTTTGTATAACTCAAAACTTCCTGAAATGCAACACACTTGCAACTTCCATTGAATTTTGCGAAAAACACTTACATTTCTAACCAGAAAAGATATAACCTTTCAAAATGCTTACCAGTGATTTGAAGCTGTGATTTCATGGAAAAGCCACTGGATGGTCCTGATCTGGACCCACTGCCAGCCATAATATGGGCTGGATCTTGAATCTGGATGAAGAGACAATGTAAACATTTGAATCCTCAGACACCCAAAAGTTAAATCATCTGTTTTTTGACATGTAGATACATTATACTGCAAACAAACCCACTACACTTCTTTTCTTTGTTTCCTTTCCATTTCCCAGAAAATGGTTTACAAAGGCCTTAGTCTCTACAATTACATGTTCTGTCAATACTCATGTCCTAGGCAAAAGATGTCTTTTGATTTTGTCCCTTCAATTTGCCAATTAACTGAGAGTGAATGATACACTAACACCACAGTTTGCTGTACCTCTTACACCTGAAAATATCTGCCTATCCCGATGTCCTAAGTCCTGGGCAACAACTTTATCTTCCCATGTTAAGTATTAGTTGGTTTATAAAAAAACCCCAAAAACACAACAACAAAACCACACCACAATCCACAGGTACAGAAAAAAGACTGAAAATGAACTAATAAATTAAAAAGTGAACTTCAAATGTGGAGAAACTTGCTTCTGTACATCTTTTCTTTTCACTTGATGTGCTGGTTCTGGCTGAGTTAATTTTCTTCGTGGCAGCCGGGATGGGCTGTGATTTGGAATTGTGCTGAGAACAGCGCTGATAGCAGGGGGGCGTTTTCCTCAGGGCTGAGCAGAGCTCGCACAGGGCCAAGGGCTTTGCTGCTCCTCGCCCACCCCACAGCCAGCAGGCTGGGGGCACCAGGAGCTGGGAGGGGGCACGGCCGGGACAGCTGACCCCCACTGACCCCAGGGACACCCCAACCATGTGGCATCACACAGCGCATAAACTGGGGGGACACTCGGAGTGACGCTGTTGGTCCCCCAGGTCCCCGTTACACAGGATGGAGCCCGGCTGTCCCGGGGGTGGCTGAGCACCGCCCCGCGACGGGCAGTGCAGAATGAACGCCTTGCCGGGCTTGGCTTGCGTGCACAGCTTTTATTAAACTGTCTTTATCTCAGCCTATGAGTTTTGTCACTTTTACTCTTCTGATTCTGCCCCCATCCAACCGAGGGGGCAGTGAGCGAGCAGCTGGGTGGGCCTGGGTTGCTGGCTGGGGTTAAACCAGGACACTTGATCAGATCAAGTCTACAGACTGCGGCTGTAATTCTACAAACCACTGAACTAGAAGAGGAAATACATCACTTCTGAAAGAGGGTAAACCAACCTTAATTTATAGCCCAATCTTCCCTCTTACCACACCCCAATACTTACACCTGTGCTAGCCTGATCTCCCAATACCAAAGCAAGCAGGTATTCCAGCTACTCTTGGAACTGTATTTAATTCAGTATTTGGTTTTGGGAGGCAGGGGAGTGAAAGTGGACAATATGCATCATTTAGCTTCAATATTAACAGACAAAAATGAAACAGTGTGCTATTATATTAAAACTAGGCATCGCTTTGGAAATATCCAGATATCCTTGTCTCCTCATTTTTGAAACACATTTTCAGCCCAACACCCCTTACCAGCTACATTAGATAGAAACCTCTACAGCAGATTACCCACTGGGAAATGAATGTGTTAATGAAGATTCCAAATTACTTGCTGGATACAACCTCCTGACTACTTACCGCATCCCTTTCATCCCGTGTTCCCTTCTTTGTGCCATTTCCTCACTGTCTTCTGCGGTCACAACCATTCAGCCTCCCACCTGTCTGACCTCTCTCTCCCTGGGCTCCCATCGGCCAAGGCTCGGCCGCCCTGGCCGGTGGGTTAGCTGATCTGCATGTGCCCATCTCCCACCCACTGCTGCATGGCCCTGGGCAGCCACCCAATCCGAATCCCAAAGCACATCAGATATCACGTGCCAGCTCTCAGGTCACCTTCAGCACACAACATTATTTCCAATAAGGAAATAACACATTAGCTTAAGCTGCTGATACCTGTATCTTGAGTATAAAAGGCTAAACATACGATTTTACCTACTGACAACACCACGAGCTGCCTAGACAAGTGCAGATCCTATCCTCCACACGCCATGGAAAAGAGAATTCATAAAAAGAGACTGGATCTGAACATTGCAGCTTTCTTTTTAGAGGCTGCAACCTGAAGCAAAAGTCTGTATACTGTGACAATTACTACAAAATTTGTAATTCCACAGATACTTTGAAAGTGGTAAAACAGGCAGTTCTTGCATCCTACAGCTTTCTGATGCTAGTGTTAACTACTGCAGAATATGACACCACTAAAAAAGGTACTAATGACTTGCTTAAAAATAGTATATAGTGTTATTAGAGGAGTTCAGTACTGTTAATTACTAGATTCCAGGTATGGATCACACAAATCCTGCTAGAGTGAAAAAATTTTAACATAAATATTTCAAAAGTAGTCTAAATTTAGAAGACTCTGAGGACAATCCTTTATTTTGATTCTGTGATTAGTTCTACCAAACTCACAAGGTATCCTTTATGCTTTAAGAAGGCAGTTTAATAGCATCTAGACCAATACAGACATATACTGGATAGCCTACAAGAGTTTGCCATTTACAGAAGAGCTGCTATTTTCTACCTGGAGAAATAACACTGCACACAATACAAATGCAATTACTGAAGGTGGTAATTTTCCACTGTCATACAATAAGCATATACAGCATACAACACTCAGAAGCACATTAAAGCTAACCTTCATTTCTAAGTGTGCAAAATACATCCATTACTACAATTTTATGTTTATTTTCATTAAGAATATGCAGAAAAAAAAATCAAGCACCTTAATCACAATTGAAATTACTGTCCTGCACACATATGTGCGAGTGTGTATGTAGTGAGACATAGTTTTCACTAACTAGCTAAGTAAAATTTCTACTGCCTCCCAATACTTCTAAGAAAAAGAAACTACATTACACATTGTTTAGTTCTCTCAGCTGCCATAAAGTTTCTAAGTATTTTTAAATAATAAAACTGAAGAGTCTTACTTTATTGTACGCTTGCTAAAATCCAGAGGCTCTTCAATTAAAGCAAGCTCCATTGGTTAACCAGGAAAGAGGATGAAGAAGCAATCTACCTGTGCCCCACACTGCAATAGCTCTATTTCTCTCCTCATATTTTCAAATACCTCAACTCCAATGCCTCTTCTGCTCTCCTTAACTGCCAGCTGAAACACTCAGCAAGCAAAGTAGCTGGTTCCATGCCAGGCATCCAGCAAGGAATAATCACTGAAATCATGCTGCAGCTTTTCTCTCAGCTGGGTGCTAATTTAAGTCTCTTCCCTACCATGCATGTATATACTCCATCCAGGTTTTTCTTAACTCAGAAATTTAATCAACTTTGATATCTCTGTCTCCATCAATTTTTAGCTGGAATGTATTAGCAATTAAGAAAGTTTGTAGTGCAATACACAGCAAAAGAGGACAAAGAGTAGAGCAGGACTGGCAGCCGGAATTATATACACTTCATTTTCCTAGGAAAGAAGCCTAAAATACATTAATTAGTCAATAACAAACCATGATGATTAATGAATTACACTTTGAAGAAGTACAAAGATATTGCAGAAGATAATAACCCCATAAGTCTCACACATCCAGCCAATTTCTGTATTTAAAATTAATTTTTAGCATTTAACTCTTCTTTGTTTATATAAAATACACATACAAATTAAATTTTTTTGGTAAGAAGCTACTATATTCACAGCTATTCTTAATGGTAACACTGCATATGATTTCAACTCAAAGCCTGCCTAGGGCTACTTATAAACTTAATCACAAAATAGGACAACATACACTCTTCAATCATAAATAAAATATTTCCATTTAGTTTTATTACAATAGAAACAATATTTAAGATTCTGTGAAAAGCAAATGTCTTAAGCAGTTCTGTCAGTGACTAGATTTGACGAGACCATCATGTGTGAACACCAACAAGCATTTTAACTGTTCTAGACCCTTAGACCCCTTGTCAGTAGAACGGAATATAACGATTGCTTTCAAACTATGTTACAAATAATAATTTAATGAACAAAAATATAATTTGTTAAATCATTATAAACTAGATATGTCTGCTTTATAAATTCATTGTAATGTAACGAGTACTTCCACAAGTAGAAATTGTCATTCCAAACAACTGAGAATGCATACTCAAGGTTTTTTACTTGCAGTAGAAAATTACACACATCTTCATAAATACTTAGAGATTTGGTTTGTTTTCGTTTGGGGTTTTTTTGTTCTAGTTTTGTTTTAAATTATAGTAAGCTTATGTTGCAGTTTTTCCCCCTCAGATGCTGCTCCCCACTCCCAAGAAAGCTGTAAGAATCTGAAATTTAAGAACATTAGTTGAAAGGTTTGAAAGCTGTGACAGAGAGAGCAGAGCAGTGTAACAGACACTCAGAGCACAATCACCTAAGTATAATTTTCTTAGAAAATTATTTGGCATATAAAAAGATATAATATAGAATACTACAGAATTATTATCTTGTTGTAATTAAAAATAAACCATTCAAATGCTTGGCTGAATTTCTTTGGTAGCTGCATACCTATTCCCAGGTATCTTTGTTTGTTTTTATAACATGCTACCATAATGTATAGATTATTAGATACATTACGCTCAGCTTCATAATTGCACATGCCATTGTTTGTACTCCGGCAGGTTTGAACAAACACTGCTTCAAATAAGTCTGCCTCGCAGTAGGAAACAGTCCATGCATCCTTTTGGGATTTGGTTCTTTCCCCCTCTAACTGGAGTGCCTTCTCAGAATCTCCCCTACGGCACAACCTGATGCTGTTCGGCCAAATGTCATCATCTTCAGCAGCACTTTGATCCAAGACAGCAAGCTTCACCACCAGATATTTTTTTTTTTTTTTTGCCAGTGTGGTGGGGAAGAAAGAATAAATTCTAGAGGAGCGCAGCCCAGATGCTACAAACACCTTCAGAAAAAGGAATGCAGAAAGGAAGGAGTCTCACTTATTTTTCTTTTAAGAAATCATGAGAAAGAATAGGGAGAAAAGCAGCTTTGAGCGTTTCTTGGTTAAAGCAAAAGGCAGATGTGGGAAGGACCTTCTTACCCCACAAAATCAGGGAGTAAAAACAGAAGAAAAATGTTATCAAAGGCTTGAGAGACTTTCAGAGTGTCAGACCAATTGAACTTATGGTGTGACTTTATTCAGTGATGTTATTAATCTGTTAAAGAACTGACTTATCGAAAAAGATAATTTTGTTTCATAGTTATTTGAAAGAACAGAAGACATCTAGGTCAGAATGAAATCCTGTGACTGTATATTATACGGACATAGCTTTGAAAATATGTTGGCACATGCTCTTTATAATTTAAAAACCACTGAAATAATCGCACATTGTTGGCTGCTATAAGCCTTATGTTTACTAATTAATTTTAATAACAGGCTAAACTGCTCTTCACAGGTGTACCAATTCAGAGTGTATTTGCCATTTCAATAATCAAGTAAAAAAAAGAAATTGTATAGTGAAAAAATTTCTTTAACATACCTAGTAATTTTAACAATGGTTTTGAAAACCTCACTGTGTGTAACACAGGAATACAGACTTTTGGAAAAAGTGTACAAAACCCAAAGTTTTGTCTAAAAAACTGCCTGTGAGATGTTACATGTCCCCTTTACAACAGTTAATTATTTTTAATCAACAGGTATGCTAGTTAGACAATAAAGAGATTAGACTAGATATTTGCAAGTTCAAAGTCACCTGTCTACCTTAATACTGCACTTTCTTGTGTGTGAGAAATTAAATACAAATGCTTTCTCTCCCTCCCCCAAAGCACTGAAGCCTCTTTTTAATTGAAGGCATGCACATTAAAGTTATTTTCTCTTAAATGTTAAGATATAATTACCGAGTAAGCCTAGGCAGAGACAGCTAGTTTGGCAACTTACTTGTTTAGCAAATTTGCAGTTACTTTACCTGTTCAAGTTTCATCTTTAAAGTAAAAAGTGGTTTGACAAAGCTAGTTTTATTGTTTCATATTTTTGTCTTTTTCTCTAAAATAAGTTTTAAGGACATGGTCAGTTTTGCCCAAACAAGTAATAAGGCATACAGAAAGAAACAAACTGCTGAGTAATCAACCAGGAAGAAAAGAATAGATTAAAAGATTGTAAGAGTGTTGAGTCCACATTGGAAAGGGAAGCAATTATGAGGTTTGCACCAAGGGATATTTATATAAGGAATGGAAACAAAGAGGGTTTTAACAGCAGAATGCAGCTTAGCTCCCTTGGCCATTACTGCATGTGAGCAGCACTACACCTCTTTCCTGAAAATGCAGTAAAACCAAAGTAGTCTCTGCCATAATACATATGTTGAAATTTAAAATCCAGATGCCTAAACTGTTTTTGAACGAATGTGAAATACAGTGCATACCGGGTACAAACCCAGACTCTAGGCTGAATTACTGTGCTGTTGCTGTCACATCCCCACTGTCACCACCAGCTGTGCTCCCCCAGGCAGGAGCCAGCACCATAGGCACACCTCCCTTTTGCTACCCACGCTCAGTTTAACTATTTACAAAGCTAATGTACAGGCAGCTCTCCCCAGAAGAGTGAGATGCAAGCTCAAAGACAACATCTGTGCCAATTCAATATACTTGCTAAAAATATATTTGTGGGAAATACAATTTAATCAGTTTGGGAAACAATCCAAGTGGCATGACCTTCAGAGGCTGCAATGAGGGAAATGCAAGATATGTAACGCATGAAACAGAAGAGGTGCCCAACTTCTGTCCTTTCTCTACTATGGACTTACTAATGAGGCATTCTTGACATCGAAATCAAAACTTTATCCACTACGTTGTCTTAAGAACATGTATTTTAAGTTTTCCCATGTATTTTAAGCTTTCCCCTATCTAATTCCTGTATACAATATGCAAGATTCATTTTACTTTTGGCTCAGCACAGGAACCACTTTCCTGTTAATGTCTGCTTACAGACTATCATCTCCACACCCTTTCAAAACACAGTGGTATATCAGAGTCAGGAGTTAAATCTCCTTTAAATCAACATGTCTAAATATATTTTACAAGTGAGATTATCTGAATCTATTCTAGATAGCTACCATCCTGAATTTTTCTATCGGATGTTCTTCTGCTACAAGTAAGCATACCTTGTAGAGAATCATAATAGAGATGTTAAGATTGGTATGAACAAAGAGGGAATAGAAAAATGTGTGTATAAATCAGAAAAAAACAGCAAAACAAAGGTTAAAAGAATGGCTTTTATTGATAACAAAGGACACTTCTTGCAACAATAGAACTGAGGAGTGTTTGTGTCAAGACCAGGATGTCTTCACTCTGATAAGACTATGGCACAGACGGCCAGCGAAAGAGCCTGTGCTTTAAAGAGGAGTGCCAAGAGGGTTACATCACATCACATACGTCATTCCTTTTCCCGTTAGCCCAACAGGAAAATATACTGCAGCTATAAAGATACGGATATTCCAAATAAGGAAAAAGCAACCAGCATTAGCCTTCGCTTCAGAGTTATGGAGGCTGGAGTAAGCCACATTCTAAAGCAAAGGATAAATATAAAACAAGTCTTGACCCCCAAAGGATATAAAATAATCATCTATAAAGTAGTAGCTTCACTAAAAGGAACCTGTGGCATGATCAACAGCTGACAGATACCATTAGTTCCTTCCTCCATGTTGCACATGAAAGACACTGGCTATACCAGCTCACCATGCAAAAACATCCCAGTGCTTGTGAGTACACGAGTGTGAGAGAAACAGTAAGTAAAATGTATGAGAGCATGAGTGTGAGTGGGTAAAATTGAGACTTTAAATACTACATTCTCTTCCTATAAAGCCTCACACTGAGTTTTGTTATAATAATTTCCTACAACCTCAGACACAACATGAATGACAGTCAGTGACACCATATTGACAGCCTACAACAGGATCAAACCACGGCTCTATTCTGCGTCACAAACAGATTTAAAATTACAGTAGCAATGACTATGGAACTACAGGCTAACAGCCTTAAACACTCTGCTAAAAACACTCAGGTAATTATTTATGCAACAGTAATCCTCAGCACTGATTCCTTGTTTTTCCTAAACATCTATCACTTAAAAAAGAGAACATAAAATGAACATGGGAACTCTTCTGAATCCAAAGTATCTAAGCTGGAAAATCTGAAAAACATTTAATCTGACAATCAAGACAAAGAGATCGCCCAAGGAAAGAGTAACTCCAGAAACGTTGGGGGCAGACACCCAGTGATATTCACACTGTAGCTTTTACGTCAATACTAGGGATCACCAGTGTTCCTTATACAAACTGCACAGATTAGAAAAACTGGTCCATCAACTTCAACTGCAGAGAAAAATGCTTCCAACAACACTGTTTGCAATCCAAATTAAACTATGTCTTCAGGCCTGCCAAACTGAAGACTCACGTCAAAATTATAGAGAATTCATTCATTAGCATTTCTACGCACCAAGAAGCCTGCTTGTATAACCTGCACCTCAGCAGAAATATTTCATATTACTTTTTTCTACATATAGTATTTGATAATGAATAAAAGAATTGGAAAAAAGACATGTACAGAAACAGTACTGCAATATACAAAATTCAAAGGAAAAAAAGCATGTAATTTGACAGGGTTTTTTTCCCCTTTCAGTAGTACATCAGTAATTCCTCAACCACAAGCTGTTCTTAAGACTAACACCATGGCAGGCAGGACAAAAGGGACAAAACAGGCTTTGCCACCAACTCAGATAACTCGCCAATGAATTTTCTTCCCAACTAAAAGGATGTTAGCTTTTACTAACTTCTAAGAAATACTCAAAGAGGGGAAAAAAGACAGAAGTATACATGAACATCATATGCTTTTTGCTTGATTCCAAAAAGCCTGGCAAGAAAAGCTACTGCAGAGCTGCAAGAGATAATTAAAACCGTTTGTGAAAACAAAGAGATAGTTATTTTTATTTTAGCCATTTCCTTCTCATGGTACAATCCATTTCAAAGAGGACAATTCATATATGCAAACCACTAAGCTAAAACCGGTTCACTGCTGTAAACTTTGAAATAGAGTAATACTTTAAATGGCTGGTTCTTAAACAGCCCTGTTGGAAAACAGGATATATTGAAATTGGCATGCACACTAACCCACTGTAGAGAGAATTAAACTGGTACTAGAAAGACCAAGAAGACAGTAAAAACGGCATCGCTGTAACTACCACAAACTTAAACAGATTTTTAAATTGCTGGACTTACTGATATTAACTGGACATTAACTGGATTAACTCCTGCATTTTACAAACCACTGCTTTTAGAAATTAATTTTGGCTTTTAAAACTGTTTTTAAAAGATATTTTGTAATAGTATAGCTTCAACACAATCCTGCATTGACTCAGAACTGTTTCATCTTAATACTTCTGTGATGAGGTTTCAGGAAGTGTTTCGGTGGTAGTGCACAACTGGAACAACGTTACAACCTGTCACCTGGAAGGTAAGCAGTTACCTTGCTACTTGCAAAGCAAGACAAATCAAGAAACCAGATATTCAAGCCTATTTTTTATGGCTGAAAGTACCCAGGTGTTATCATGGGCTGACAATACACTCGCAAGGTAAGTTTGTTTGTAAGGGTTTGTGCTCTTCTATCCATTTCACGATGGGCAAAACTGTTTTCCTAGGCCCCCTCTTCTGGAAGCTTACCCTATAGGTCAAGATTTTAAAATCACTGTTGGTTGCCTTTTCTTGGTGGACTAACAAAACCCTAAGGTGTGAGTAAAGAATATTTTTACTTATCAAAGACAACTAATCAAATTTAGCCCCAAACCTGTCTCCATAGTAGGTGGTTGTATTGGATTTACATGGCAAGGCTTTAGTGGCGGGGCAGCCGCAGGGGTGGCCACTGTGAGAAGAGACCACAGGCTGCACCCATGTTGGCCAAAGCCGAGACCATCAGCGATGCTGGTAGCATCTCTCCAATAATGTATTTAACCCATCTCACTGAGCTACTGTGACCATCACATTTCAGTCGCATCACGTTTATTTTAGGATGGTTTAATGGAAGTTCAACTTCCAATGTACAAATTAAACTCACAATCTGAAAATTATGAGCTGACAGTATTATGATCAGAGAGTTTACGCCCTGAAGAGGTGAATGTACCAGAGCTGGGGATGACTGCCTATATAGTGATCCAGCTTCTCAGAAAGAGCAATATTCTTTCATAGGGAAATATCCTTTGAGCACCTGCAAATACCAAAGTTCCTCTGACCTTGCACAATTCCTGCTATTAGGACTGTTCGACTGTTATTATAGATCTCTGACAAAAAGGCATCAAGTTCTAGCAATTAGAACTCTCGTATCTTGTAGAAATTAATCACAGATTAGTTCTTCCATTTCCTCACACTGTGAACCATGTCCTATACAGACCTTTGTGGAAATACAGGTTAAACAAAACAGTAATTTGTGCTCCAACTTCAAGGACATTTTTCCTCTGAGAGGAAGAGAAGACAGTTACAAAGACCGAAGCAACGTAATCAACAGACATGTATTGACAAAGCCCTAATGGGCAGAAAACCCTTTTATATTTAACTTTCAAAAAACAACATTGTTTTATTCCCAGGTTTCTAAAAAGAACGTACCTAGAAAGCATAAGCAACATTTTCCAGTGGTAACCTTGGAAAAGAAATTTCTCAAGGGAAAAGCAGATAGTGCAGCCAGACAGTTACTAGCAGCCACTGAAACTGCACTAACAGGAAGCTGAGCAGGTATCTGGAAACATTCAGTGTTTACTTTGAATTGCAGCTGTTTCATAAACACAATATTCTCTAGCATGCAGCCTTGGTACCATTTACCTAAGTAAGACTGTATCCTAACTGCAGAAATACAGGCATTTGTTCTGTAATTTGGAGATTTTCTCGACACTACTCAGATTTTATCACAAAGGACAACTTTGAGCACAGAGAAACACTGAAGAGAATTCCAAGATAATTACAAAACAGAGTTACCAAAAGCAGCCATATTTTTTATTCTGTCTGCCCCAAAAAATCTCATTTAGCCCCACAGCTACATTTACGCTTCAGCTGGCTCTGAGACTAAGAGGTTCCTACAAAGCAAAAATCCCAGTCTTGAGTATCTCAGTCAAATATTACTGTTGGTGTTAGCCACAGGTTATTTTAGACCTTGCCATGAAAGCAGGAAAAGGAAATTTTTAAAGAACTTTACCCAAAGTCTCCTCCTGCCTGTTGCTATGGGAAGGGGAAGGAAAGAAATTATTTGGAGGCCTCCACTTAGCAATGCTTTATCTACATGACACAGTAGTAAGAAGAGATGGTCACACAAATCCACAAGTTACTTATTCATGTTATTCAATTTTTAATTAGGGGAATTAAATAATCTTAATGTGATCACCCAGAACAAAAATATGAAGTCAAAATAGCAAGTTACTTTTTCTCCCTTTAAGCAATTTTCTTACTTGTAATCTATTAAGTGATGATTGCCTGGATATTTTAAATCACCACCCATCTTTTTGCAGTTTTAACAGTTTCCCTGAAATGCAAGAGGTTAGTAGAGATAGTTAGGAAAAAAAAAGAAATTGACATTTCCATATTTAAAACAAAGATATTGAAGGATTAGACGTTATTTCACATAAAACACAGAAACAAAACTTGAAAAAATAAAAATACACTGTAAAAATATTAAATTTTGCCTGTTACGAACTGCCCAGAAAATTAAGGACAGGGAAACAAAACAAATAGAACAGTCACTGACTTTACAGTCATAGCACAAAGCCTTGTGAAACATTTCACACACTATGAGAAAAGTTTGCTTGGTTTTACTCTCAGACATATCCGAACACAGTCCAAACAACTGTCAAGCAGCATTTATATTCTGTCTCTCAGAACCTTCCTATGTATATTTTTGTTTTCCCCTACCTATGCTGTGCATTTAAAAAAAAACCCTCACTAGCTAAAACTGACCTGAAAATAACAAATGAAAATGTGTTGCTGGAAAGAGCATGTGAGGAAACAAGTGTATCTTGAAATGAGACCACACTTCTATGAATTACTTTCTAATTTCCTCCCAAGTGCTGTTTTGCAGGTTTGTTTGGTTTTGGTTTTGTTTGGTTTTTTTTTTTAATAGAACCACACAACAATGTTGGCTGGAAAGGACCTCTGGTGGTTGTCTTGTCCAACACCCTCCCAAAACAGGGCCAACTTCAAAGTCAGACCAAACTGCTCAGTGTCTCAGAAAAGTTCAGTACAGTAAACTAGTAGCAACATACAAGTTGTAATAAAGGTATCTCAATATATATATTCAAGTTTCCAGATACAATAACAACAAAGTAGAGTGGCTCTGTGGTTTTACATAAACACACATCCTGTTTTCCTAATGCATAAATGTGCAAATGCTTTACATTCTTAGCATTTCAAGCCTTTCACATATCCTTGCCATACTGCTACTAAAACGCATCAAGAGAAACAAAATTTATTTAACATGAAAGTTAAAATACAAAGTTACCTAAAGATGTGTTCCTTAGAAATTTTATTCCTCTTGATAACTGCAATAATATGGAGAAATACAGCAAATAAAATGAAACAGGTGAGCTCCAAAGACAACTGCCTCTTCTACCCTAAGCAGTCACCTTCCAACCAAGTTCAATTACAAGCCAGCTGTCATTTCATAAGAGATTTCTCACAATCAAGATAATTTACTTCTTTCAGGACTTCATGCAAACTGTAAATCAAACTGCTTTACTAAAACTGGAGGGCAAATCTAACAGTTCTAAAAAAACTGATTTTGATTAGTCAGCATTGATTATGAAGGGGAAATCATGCTTGACCAACCTGACAGCTTTCTTTGACAACTTGGTAGCTGAGAGGACAGCTGGTCATCTTTGACACTGTCCCCTACATCATCCTCATAGACAAGACTATGAGGTATGGGCCACATCGAGGACTGTGGCGTGGATGGAAAACCTGGCTGAGCTGCGGTTGTGATCAGCGGTATACGGTCCAGTTAGATGCCAGTCACAAGTGCTGTACCCCAGGGGTGCATACTTGGCCAGTACTGTTTAAATTCTTCAATTATGACCTGGACAATGGGCCCAAGCTCAGTCTCAGCAAATATGCTAATGAAACAAAAGTGCCACAAAGGGAAGTGCAAAGTTCTGCACCTGGGGAGGACTAAACCTACGCACCAGCAAAGGCTGGGGGGCAGCTGTACAGAAAGCAACTTTGCAGAAAACAAATACCTGTTGAACACAAACTAGTAATGCTTCCTTGGGGGGAGGGGGAGTGTCGCAAGCATCCTGGGCTCCATTAGAAAAGCATTACTAGCAGGATGAGGAAGGTGGTCCTTCCCTGCTACTCAACAGCAGTGAGACCACATATGATGTACTAGTGTGTCTAGTTTTGGGCTTCCCAAAACAAGCATGACACAGACATACTGGAGTGGCACCAGCAAAGGGCCATACCAACTATAAAGTGATTGGAACAAGACATATGGGGAGAGGCTGAGAGAACAAAAATTGTTAAGCCTGGAAAAGAGAACGCTTGGTAGGATCTTATCAGGGCGTATAAATACCTAAGGGAGGTATAAAGGGTTAAAAAAGATGAAGCCAGACTGTCTCCAGCAGTGCTCAGTGATAGGCAGTGGGCACAAATTAAAATTCAGGAAATTCCACTTAAAACCAGGAGATTTATCTATTTTACTGTGAGGTGGTTGAACAGTGGAGAAGCTTGCCAAGAAAGGCTAAGTTGCCATCCTCAGAGATATTCCAAACCCAAATGAACATGTTACTGACTGCTCTAACTGGCCTTGCTTTGAGCAGATGGATTTGGACCAATGTCCAGAAGCCCCTTCTAACCTCAATTATTCTGTGATTCTTTGACTTCCCTAAAACAAACTCAATAATTCCCATTGTACCTGGCCTGTTCTTCCTCTTATTCTCTTTAGGTCTTGGTCTTGATAGAGGTTTCTTTAGAGGAAGAATCTGCTACAAGTTGGTTATATGCTGCTTTTTTTTTTTTCCTGAACTGAGGTTTGCTTTCAGTGCCCAGTTATTGATTCTAGCTTAAGTTTTACTAGTTTGAATAGAGAGGCACAGACTGCACAGGTCAATATGCACCTTCTTCAGGTTCAATCATCTTTATCTTGAGTGTCATGTTTAATTTCTACAGCTTTTCCCAAGTCCTGTACTAAAATCCAACGCACAAGTCTATACATTTTTTCTCACTTTCGAAAACTTTTCCCTTATTGCTGCTCTCTACTATAAAGAGCAAAGCACTGCAGCTTGAGTCCTTCTTCAACAATATGTTCAAGACCATACATACCAAAGCGTTAGCTAGCTTCAATTAATGACCATCAGGTAACATGATATTGAGAAACATGCAAAAATCAAGGCAGAGTTCAACTGCCCAAACAGAAAGAATGCTACTGTACACTTCATATGCACACTGCTTTCCTAGCTTATTTTAATTTTCTTTTGCCTTGATAAGAAATCTCATAACACATTCACACATCACTGCCTTGGAACCTGTGTATCCATCCCTTCATTATTTATGTAAAATCAGAAATAGGGAAGTCATTGAATATCATGTTCATTCAAAATGACATTTTACTTCGCTATTGGCTGGTGTTTAGCTGTTCATACCTTTAATAATTTCCTTCCTTTTAACTCATTTGATAACTTTCCAGAGCAAATCTGGACAGTTACCCATATGTTGCTTCATATCTCTCCCATGCATGTATAAAGCCTCTGTCCCAATCTCTGAAATACTTTCAAACCAATTACTCTATTTTACATGAAAAATTTTCCATGTGTGACAAATTTGGGCTAGAGAGTCACTTAAAGGATGCTGATCCTCTTAACAGTTTCTAGAAGTTTCTCCTAGGTATCTAAACAAATTAATCCAAACCTCAGAGGGCAAGAACGGCAATGGAGTTTAACCTATGATACTAAAACCAAATAAAAATTATGCTGCCAAAAATCCCAATGACATATACAGCTAATGTGACCGTGGAGGCATCATCTAGCTGCATAGCAAACTGACAAATTCACATCAACGTCCTGTTCTACCACTTCAGCCTTATTCTTTTAACACATCCATGAACCTTCGCTCATTTCACAGTTCCCAATGCATACATTTAGCTCCCCTATCTCATTATTACAAAAATAACCACATAGCATCACAGTTCAGATTAGTGTTTTATGCTATTTTCCAATTAAAGAGGCAGAAATCATTAACCTTCATGAGCAAATTTCGGAAACTGCAGAACTTAATTTGATGCTCATGGGAAGAGAGATAAAACACTGATATTAGTAGATACGTTGGAGAACCACTTGATCTTTAATTTGACTGCTTGTTTTGTGATTTGGCATCAAAAGAAAATGACTGGTTTTGTATTACAGCTATATTTAAATGTATTTCAAAGGCATTACTTTTGAAATGTCAATAAGAAACAATCTCTGTATTATAAACTCTCACAGTAAAGCACAATACAAGGCCACCACCTCCTGTTTCACCATCCACCTTGCAGCTTTTAAATAAGTCACTTCAGAAGCAGTTACATATTCAGTTATTAACAGAGGACAGCATCTACAGAGGATGTCGTAATCTCCAGCCATTAGTTCTTGTTTACAGCTCAGTGCTTGCTCCCACGCATTTCCCCATGCCATTCTCAGCACTACATTTCATTACCAATGGTTCACACACACCCTTATTCAAACAAACCTACATGAAGTTTCTAAGTCTGGGAGGAATGGAAAAAAAACATAGAGCTTGACCATTAAATTACGCTATTACCTGTATTCATTACCAAGTATGACAACTTCAGCCACTATTACAGTTGTTTTGAAGAATGTTTTTAAAAGTAGCCCCTTGAAAGGCTGTTGCTTACTAGCAGTCCCAGAACCAAAACCAGATCCTGTCACCTGGAGGACTCAAATCTAGCAGATACCAGCTTTATTATGCTTCTGAAAAATATATCTACATTAACCTAAGCATGATTCTTTAGTATGTTCTGTACAGAACTGTACAGCACACAACACACCTTGTTTTAAGAGTGTTCAGTGGCACTGATGGAGTTTCACACGTGTACAGAGGTACCTCATTGTTACACCTTCTGGGGGTGTAACAATGAAGAGAGCTCCAGATACACCTCCACTTCTTTGCTCCCAAGAGCACTGATAAAATGGGCCATGGAGGTACGAGTAGAAAGTTTCCAGTAAATGATATCCCCTGACAAAAACTATCTTGCTAAACAGGTTGTCACTGTAGGTACCTGAGCAACAAACCAAATCAAAACAGACTGCACAAATCTGCAATCCAACCTGGCAAGGCTCATCAAAGAAACTGTGAGTCGTTCTCTACTACCCATGACAACTACAAATCTGAAATTGGCTGATTATTTGAAATCTCTTGAAATAGAAAGTTCTTTGTCACTTGCTGCCTGTATTTGCTTTAGCAGATTAGATGTTATAAAACACAGTTCCTCTTGATTAACTTTGACTTAGCTGTAAGAACAAGAACTACTGTTGTCAATGCACTGAAATTCTTACTTAACTTACATTAACTTAGAGTTAACTTACATTACCAAGATGTACATACATTGCCCCATAAGAAAAATAAGCTGCTCCTCTGAATACCTGTAAGCATTACAAGCAATCAAAGAAACTAGAACTAGAAATCTAGCATCTTCACCAAATGAAGTAATATTCCTGTGTGCTAAATTCAATGCCAGCCAGAAATAAAGGCTGCATCCTTCCAACCTAAATTATGCATTACTAAAGTAAAGCACACAAAACCGAAAGACGTAACGGAAATGAGAATTTCTGGTAAAAAAAAAAAAAAAGAGAGAGATTAAGTAAACACAGAGGTATCTAAAAGTCTACTATGGGTAATTTTTTTAAAAAACTGCAAACTGCTGCAAGCTAAATCTTGAGTTCCAGAAGAACCACCTTCATATTTTCTAATTGCAACAGAAGTCCATTACCTGATTCCTAGGAATCTTTTCTAAGTGACCAGATGGCAACATGAAAGCATAGCCAGGAATGGACAACATAACCATCCCAACCCTGCAAAATGCAACTGCTTGCTACATTCCAGCTCACGTCTCTCTGAAAAATAAAACAGAAACTACAGGAAAAAGATGGCTTAGAACTGCACCGCTATTCCTATATTCTCAGTGCTTTTCTTTAACTTGTTTTTTGTGGGGCTGCCCTAAAACCCTTTTTCCCTTTATCAGAAGGTAAAGTAGACTTCTCTTCTGAAATCCTGGGTTACCCAAGACTTCCAACAGTAGTAATAAATTAAAATCCTGAATTAAAGTTTCAGTCTTTACAGCCTAGATCTTCTATATGAAGAACTGACAATTGCACATTTAAAAAAACATCAGGATTATCTGCTAACAACAAACATTAATTGCATCCTTCAAGTTCAAGGGAACTGCCATACTGCAAGGATACAACTTAAAACCCACAGGTCTGTGATGAAGCTTAGAACTGTCTCAAACTAAAACTTGACGATAAGCCAGAGATAAGTGTGCAACAAGAGTGACGGTGGTACAGTTGTTGCAGCTATCAGTGGAGCACAGATGGTGAGTTCTGCTCTGGCAGCTTGATATTGCTGAAGGAGCAGCCCCATCTTCCCCTTACACTCCCCTCAGCCACACAGTCCTCCCCTGTCTTTGTGCCAATTCTAGTGCTAAATTGACATCCAATGACTTGGTTAAATGCAGTAAATCTTCAGGGGAAAAAAAGCCTAGGGCCCCTGATAACTGCAAAACAATATATATGTTTTTTGGTTTTTTTTAATAAAATAGGCATACATTGCATGCCCTGGCAAAGTATTCTGTGCAAGGAGTGTAACTCTGTGTGAGCAGTTTTTACACCATACATACACCCCTTCACGGCTTACCTGTCCCTGGATTGTGGCAAACCAAAAGGTACTCACATACTGGAGTAAAAGTATAGGTCCATAGGGTTGTAATACTATGTAATGACCTTAACCAGCAAAGCATTCTTCAAGATATAAACCCTGAGTCTAAGTCACATGAGGAGTTTCGACAACTGTTCTTCTAAATTTTGATCAGACCCTTTTTTATGTAGTTTGTAACGCATAATGAAGTCATGAAGGCAGAAACAGAAAATATAGTTTACTATTTTAAAAATCGGAAGTGAAATTCCAAAAAGCAGAGAAATCCCAGCTGTGGCACAGGCCTTCTCTCATAATAAATCCTATCGCTGTCATTACTGTCTACAAAGTCCCTCCCCTCTCAATTCCTGCATCATCCACCCTTAACAGGGAATTTCATTTCACTGGTATCTTCTACACTCAAACATATGGTTCATTGCAAATTTCACAGCTGAACTTTGTTTACGTTCATCTGAAAGCATTTTCACCTCTAACATCACCATTACAACAGTACTATTTTGTTCAAGCATACACATCCCAGAGGAAAACAAGACCTTCTTAAATGTTATCTTTTGCTTTAATAACTCCAATTGTCACTAATGCCATAAAGGTCTTGTAGTTCTGAGGGCCTGATGAGGGGTAGGAAGGAAGGGGAAAAAAAAAAAGTATTGATGTGCCACACCTCAAAGGACTACATTTGAAACATTTAAACCCCTGAGAATACCTAAATAACCACCAGCAATGTCAACAGGTTTCCACACAGAGCAAACCCACCTGCCCAAACAAGATTTCAGAACAGGGGTTAAATATACGGATTCAACGGGTGCACAATAAGAACAACGAGAACACGGTTGCCTTGTGATAGCTTATTCATTGACCTGAACTAGATCTGGTTCAGGCAAATGTTTAACAAACGTAGCATCGCGCTGGAAATTGGTCAATCTAATATACAGCACATGCTGCATTTACAAAAGACAAAAAAGACATTCTAAGGTCTTACCAGTAAATTCAATTTAACAAGCACAAAATAGAGTGTGCCAATTGTCTGCAGAAGTACTGCCCACTGAACGTAAGTTTTCCTCTGCATCTTTAGATGGTGAACAGTTCTAAATGAAATTAGAAATGGTACATGTGGCAAGTGTTATTACACAATGTAAAAAACTTCTGAAAACAGAGGTGATAGCTATTTAGTTTATTTAGAATTTTTTTTGAAGTAGAATAAGGTGGTCAGCGTGTTTTCCTAAACTCTCAGCATTTCCCTCCTCTTTCCTGTTATCATTATACACACTATTCCCCTTCAAACAGCTGGAATAAGAATCTGCTTTTAAGACCGCATCTTTGCTGACAACACATGCACTGGCTGAATCCCATACATCCAAGAATAGAAGCTGACTTGCCATCCTTATACAAAAAACAAGGCAGTGTTACACTGTTACATTTTATCTCCTAAGCTCCTGTATTTCCTTTTTTCTCGCTTCCTTTATTCAGAGGATTTCAGAGGTGCCGTTGACCAGGGGTCTTGACTTGAACAGTTAGGAAAGGGTGTTCAAGTAAAATCTAGTGAAAAGGCGCAGCTCATCACTTTCACAGAAGTTTGCAAGCCTTGTTAAAGATTAGACCAAACACATTATCAACTTTTAGACATTTTTGTATATTAATCATCACTTTTTTTTTTACCTAGCCTCTGAAACAATATATTCACAGCAGTAGGAAATGCACACATACACACACAAGGGCACACACGCACCTCTCAATGAGGAAAAATTAATCAGAGTGATCCACAGGTCAATTAATTCAGGCTCCAACAAGCAAAAGTAAAAAAAAAAAAAAAAATCTTTAAAAGTTGAAGGAATCCTCATAAAGAATGAACTCACTCCATCTAGCTGCTTCTGCTTTGCAAATAAATCATGAAAAGAACAGCTCATGGCATGGGTAGAGCAAAAATTAAGGCGTCAGAAAAGTACAAACGCAGTATTTGGAGCAACAGATCTTAATCTACTCAAATGTTTATGAAACCAGAAGTGAAGAAATAAAAATGTAGTTTTCCGACTACTCTAACTGTCAAGCAAGAATAATGATTATTAATATATTATTAAAAGACAGCTAGCAATGTGGATAGGAGCAGGCACTAGGGATAGATACCAAAAAGTGTGCTAAAAATTAGGACGATTCACTCTGTCTCAATACGTACTCTTCAACTTGCTCAGCATCTAGTCTTCCTTAGCTTTTTTTACTGTATTGGACAATGCAAAGCTAAAAAGGGCAGTAACCACTTAGGAATGACTTGCACAGGCAAAAGTTCCATCGCAATCATGTGAAACTGAAGGAATCAAAGAGCCCACTTTCTTTTTACATAAATGAACATGCTTCCAGTCACAAATGTTATATTCTTGATGGATATTTCACTACAAATGGCTATCCATTTGATGAATTAATGAATAAATCAGAATTGGATTACAGACCTGTCTTTACTATGTCTTTTTCTATTCCAGATTGATTTAAACTTTAACTGATCTTTCTTTTCCTTAGTATTAAACTTCAAAGATTACCAGGTATCTAGCTAATACTAAGAGACAAAAAGTATGTCTAAAGGCTACCAGTGACAAAAAACTAGACCTATAAAGAACAGAAAACATACACATTTTATTGAGGTTGATATTAACACCCTCTTCTTGAAAGCTCCATTTCTGTATCACAACCTACCAATACAAAAGCCGAGATTGGCACATTTCAGGTAAAACGTGTCACCTAGCTTTCCCCGTTTATTGCTTAAAAACAGGGTTCCACAAAATAAAACTTTAACAGTCCACCTGAAGAAAACAGGCCTTTTCTGCTCAACACCACCACCATTTGGGTTTAAGTTCTGAACTTCAAAATCAGTGCTCTAAATGCAAACATGTAAGTAGCTCCGTTCATCACTGAAACAACCGGCCTCTCCTAGCAGCACAGTTCAGAATAGCTCAGGCAGGTGGGTGGAAGGCAGGCATCATCAGTTTCTAAATGGGAGCACTGTAACAAAACTTTAAAAAAAAAAAAAAGCACAGCATATAAGCATACTGCCAAGTTTTAAAAAACTATTTGGATAACCAGCGTAACAAGATCCAGTATCGTGTTTCCTCAGAAGGGAAAAAAATAAATCTGCCTTTGATGTTTTACCAAGAAGTTTGTTCTATGGCCCAGTATAGTCGAAGTAGAAATTCCAGGCATAACTTAAGAGCTGGTCATATGAAACAGGGCCTTGGGTTCTTCAAAATGCTCTTTCACAGTTTATTATGATACTTTTTATTAAGTGTAACTTGTGGTTCTTCTGAAGAAGATCCTTAAACTCTGCACTACAGTAAAACCTGAGTGTCAGTCACAGAAAATGCTCAAGTCCTTACTGCTTTATTCTTCAGATGAAAGGAATGAAGAAGAAAAACTATCTGTCCCTCCCCAAAATGCAGACACAGAATTACCTCAGGTAACAGTCAAACCTAGCCCAAGAAGGATTGCCTAAAACCTTTAAAAATACTAAATTTATGAGACAGTAAAAAGTATCTAGAAAAACAGAATACTCCCAAGGTAGACTATAATCATGGCTCGTCTACTTCCTCTTCTGAGGTGAACACACACTTCAAAGTGCTTCTATAGCTGGGCAAAGTACGGTTACAGTAAGCAACCGAGGCAAATACTCTCCTCTAGATTATGCACATGTCTTCACTTTCTTTAGGTGTAAGGGCACAAAGTAGTTCCTTCAATTACATGCAGGTACAGCAGACTGTCAAAAAATTTGAGCATTACATGAACATAATTGGGTAGCCAAACAGAAAGGCTTAAAACTAAACAGCATCACTGACAGCATTCCCAGAAGCTTTACCACTACCATCTGCAAGGGTTTTTTTCTTCTCCTCTAACCCTATAGACTCTTTTCCTGGCTTTTGAGTAGAAAATCAAAATGGTTTTGCTGCAACATAAAAGCACTTCACTAGAGCTGAGTATGTTTACCATTTCCTTTAAACAGCTTAAACTTATAAAAGATATTTGTTTTGATGCTGTCATCAACTGATGCTGTTAAAAAGAGACTTATCCATTGCATATGCTGTAAAATAGAAAAGAAAAAGAAAAAGAGTAAATTTCTCATGAAACATTTTTCAAGCAGTCCAAAGTCAAGCTTTCTTAGAAACAATAATTCATTTAAACTCTACAAGAGAAACACCTACCACTTGTCTTCCTCTTAGTTTATTTATTTTGTAGTCAACTTCACCAAAATATTTTGAAACTTGGAAACAAAGAAACAAGACAACTTCCTATCTCAGCTCTGCTTCACCACAGAAGAAACAGGACTCTAAGAAGGGAGATAAAACTGAGGGAAGAAAACAAGGTGATGCTGCTTAACTAATAAATTCATATAAATAATCTTCTCTCAATCTCTCTTAGGCCCAAAAATAACTGTTTAATCTGTGAGAAGCTTTCAAAGTTAGCACTCGGAAGTCTCAGTTATTTTCCACTGCAACGTCACCTTTCACATGTACTGTATCAGTTCTTTGTTTTAAAGACAGGAAGATTCACTTTGGATCAGAATGCTGCCTTATTCCAATGATCACTTGGAGGTGAATGCATTCAGCATGGTGATCAAAACTGTCAGCCAAACCACAATTAAGGATGCACACTAGACCAAGTTCTGATTTAAACAGCTGTAGCAATGAGCAACGTAACTGTGATTAAATTAGAACTGCCTTGGACTTCCGCTATAAGAGGAGAAAAAAATAATTTAAATCTCCTTTTTCAAAGAAGATGTCTTTTTGAATATTATAAGTCCTCAGAACTGAAGACAGGCAGCAGTTCATGTGCCTTTTATTCAGGTAAATACAAGCAAGCAATAGCTAGATCTACTGTCATTCTCTTGACACGGACTGTCGTCTTACAAAAATCAGTCTGCATTTCTCCTTTTCTCTTTGAAAAGCACAAGTGGCAGGGCAGCAGGTAGACAAAACGAAACAATGAGAAACTCACCAAAATAAGTAATAATATATTGGGGGAAATGGTCTAAAATACCCTAGTTTCTGACTTCAACTCTAAGTTTTGCTGGGGATATTTTCCAAAGCTTCAAGGGTAAAGGATGCCACGCGAATGACAGCAGACATCCCAAGTGCTACACCTGCCTTCCCCTCTGCATCACAGATCTGAAGTCCTTGTCAATTTCACATCGTCAACTATAGCTACTAAAACAAGCTGAAATTTTGGATACCAGAGATAACGATATAAAGGCTCCCTCAAACACCCTCTTCTGCTGTTATCTGGATAATATCGCCACACAAGGTCAAAGCCACCCGGTTTGGGAGCGGGAGGGTTAACAGCTAGAACTTGTCCGTGTTTCCAAAATAAGCCGGTGGCACCAGCACTGCCATTCTGCCGTGTTTACGGGAGGAAAAGCTCGGCACAAACCTCCAGCTCCAGGCACGCGTTACCGCCGGGAAACGTTACTCCAAGGCACGGCCGTGCCCCGGCGGGGCGAAGGCAGCGACCGCTCGGGGAGCGGCTGCAGCAGCCACCGCGCCCGGGGGCGACCCCAGGCCGGGGCCCCACGCTCCGCGGGGGAGCGACGCCGGAGCTGGGCAGGGGGCTGCGCCGCGGCTGCGGGGAGCAAAGCCTCGGGCGGGGGCTCGGGGCGGGGAACCACCGGGAGGGGCGCGGGGTCCGGCCGGGGCGGGGCAGCCGGCGCTGCCGGGTAGCCCTAGGACAGGGAGCCGGAGCCGGGGGCGCGGGGCCCGGGCAGGCGCAGGGGCTCCGCAGCACCCGCCGGCAGCGCCGGAGAACGGGCGGCGCGGCCGAGCGGGGCCGAGCAGCCCCGGAGGGGCAGCGCCGGGGTCCCGGGACCGCCGCCCCGTCCCGCGGGGAAGGAACGATTCTGCCGTCCCAGCCCGGCCCCCGGCCCCGGAGCTGCCCCCGCCGGGGCCCGGGGAGGCAGCGCAGCGGGGAAGACCGCCCTCGGCGAAGCCCCCCCGGGGGCGAGGAGCCCCACCAGCCACCAGGCCTGCGCCCGCCGGGGTCCCCGCGCTTCGCTGCCCCCGCCGCCGCGCCACGGCCGCGCGGAGCCCCGGGCAGCGCCAGGGCCGCCGTGCGGCGCCCCACCGCCCCGCCGCGCCCCGGCCCCACCGTCCCGCCCGCCGCGCAGACCCCCGCTCCCCTCACCGGGTACGGCGGCGTAGCAGCTCCGCCGTCTCTCGGCCAAGATGGCAGCCGGTCCCAGCCCAACCTGAGGCAGCGACTTTACAAAGTCGGGCGGGATCTGCGCACGCGCCGAGTCGCCCCGCCGCCACCGCGGCGCACGGACTGCAACTCCCGGCGTGCCCCGCGCGGGGCGCCGCGCCTGCTGGGGCGGCGGGCGAGCGGCGGTGGGGGCGGCAGACGCGTCGTTCGCCTGCCGGGGCCCTGCGCCAGGCTCGCGGCAGCGCGTCGCCGTAGCACTCGGTTCCCGGGTCGCGGCTGGGGTCTGCTGGGCTGTGCGCCGGCGGGGCTGCCCGGGGCAGCGGGGAGCCGTTCGGGCCTGGCCGTCCCCTCACGTCCCGCAGCAGCCTCCCGGGCCGCGCCCTGAGGAGAGTTACCCGTGTGCGGGTCCCCGAGGAGGTAGGTATGTGTATACACACAGTGTATCCACGCGGGTGTGTTTATGGGTATGTATACACACGCCACAGTAAAAGTCACGGATACCAAAGCAGCCCTGCAGGCTAGGCCAACGCTCCTCTGAAATCACCTTAGTGAACCTACGGCCGTCCCTGGCGTTACCCCGGTGGCACTGGTGACTGGAAATTTCAGATAGTGCCAAGGGATGTTCTGGGTGATCCCAGTTTCTAACAGTCAAGCAGCTGCAGTGCCACAGGTAGCAGTGCAGGCTTTGTGACACGCAATTAGGGTTTTGTGGGTTTAATGTATCCACTGCAGATACTCAAGCTATTGATATTAACCTTTACATAAAACCTTCTTGTTTCAAGCATATTTCTTCTTAACTGGAATGTACTATTGCAGAAGTGAATATGTAGAAATGACAATACACCCCCTGGTTTGATTTCCAAAACTGTAGGAACAGTGCAGTTAAGTGTACTATGACCTTTCACAGCTGTCTTCTGAAGTAATTTTAACTTCAGTAGAAATTTAGTGTTTGCAGGAAGATGAATGCTACCCCAAGTACACATATACACTCTTAGGAAATCCAGCAAATGTGCATGCATCCCTAGGGCAGTGTGGACATTTGCAGTCTCTGTTTTTATCTTCCTGGGGTTTAGGTTTTTCAAGGTAAAGGTAGCTAAAGCAGCTGCAATTAGTAACATTCAGTGTCTGTTTTCGAGGGCACCGGCTAAGTTGTTGTCCTGGTTTCGGCTGGGATAGTTAATTTTCTTCTCAGTAGCTGGTACAGTGCTGTGTTTTGGATTTAGTATGAGGATAATGTTGATAACACACCCATGTTTTAGTTGTTGCTATGTCCTGCTTACTCTAAACGGAATTTTCAGTTTCCCACACTCTGCCCGCGAGCAGGGGCACGTGGAGCAGGAGGGAGCAGAGCCAGGACAGCTGCCCCGGCCTGGCCAGAGGCATGTCCCGTTGCACAGAGCATCGTGCTCAGGATGGAAACGGGGGGAGCTGGCTGGGACAGGCCGGTCACTGCTCGGGGACTGGCTGGGCATCGGCCAGCGGCGGGGAGCAGCTGCATGGTGCATCCCTTGGGTTTTTTTGGTTTGGGTCCCCCCCCCCCCTCCTTGGATTTTATTCCTCACTCTACCTGTACTCTTCATTATAACTGTTGTTGTTGTTACTGTTATTATTTTTACTTTATTTTAATAATTAAACTGTTGTTATCTCAACCTGTGGGTTTTACCTTTTTCCGATTCTCCCCATCTCAGGAGGCAAAGGTGGAGGGGAGTGAATGAGTGGCTGCCTGGTACTTAGTCGATGGCTGGGGTGAAACCATCACAGTTGTCCTCTGTAATATAATTTTTTCCCTCCTTTTGTAATTGGTGTTTCAGAAAAGTGATTGTTGTTCAACACTAGCAACCTTAATCTCTTTATTTTTCAGCTTCTGATGCCTCCAAGTTCCATTTGCACCATCTGCTCTGCAAAATTCATGAGAAAAAAATGAATTCCAGGTGCACAGACTACTGATTAGTTTATGCTTGCCAGGGCAAGATGAACGTAAAGCAACCCTCACATTCAAACTCTTTCAGAGATTATTTTCACTGTTAAAAATCATGGCCTATCAGTGAACTGGAACAACAAATAACGAATTAACACCAGAACAACCTGGCAAGCACAGATGAATATAATTGAGTGGCAGAAGAGCTATGTATCCAAGATTTTACTTTTGTTTGCTTATTTGGGGAAAGGAGGGGACTGCTTGATTATTTTCTTTTTCCCTATACTTTCTATAACTACAAGATACTCAGTCAGGATGGACTTTTCTTGCTATTCCCTGTCATAACTTTCTTTTGACTAGTAAGAACCCCAACAGGTTAGGAAACTTTGCTATAACTGTGCAGCATGATCTTGTACAAAGACTTTTTAGGAAAATTGTGTACACTTGATAGCTTTCCAGATTTGCTAGGTTTGATATGGTCAAGCAGTGTTTCTGGGAGTTAATTTCTGAGAGAATATTAAATCATATTAATATTTTTTTCCCATTCTTTCTCAGTCCAATCTAGATTTCAAGGTCACTGGGACAGAGATTTTTTCCTGTGGCAAGATATGTATAGCAGTTATTCTCAGCTGGGCTGTTGCGAGTAACAATATTCAAATCACTAATCCAGAATGCAATCTTAACTGTGTTGTTACAGTCAGATCTAAGTTAGTGCTGTTGGTGCTGGTAGTTGACTGGGAAACCAATGAGGATAAGGGTCTGTGTGGCAGAGTTGTGTAAATCTCTTCCATGTTTGAATCTTTCAAGTGGTAATAAAAAAATCCTGCAGGATCATTAAAATATTGCAATTCTATTAGATTTTTAAGCAGGAGTCTATAAATGGAGATTGCTCCCTGATACCTCAAAAGCCCTAAGCTCCCTCAGCTAGAGGGGTAGGACCAGACTGTGTTACAGAAGCATTGAACAGCCTTATTATTCTGCTGTCCCTAGAGTATGGGATCCCCTCTCCTGGAACAGACCCCACCTTCATTCACTCCCTTTTTCTACTCTCAGCCAACAGATCCCCATTGACCTCACATAAGACAAGCATCTTCCTTCCAAGATTACATAATTTACTAAAGGTTGAACAGCAAGTTGCTGTCAGAGTTGGAAACATAATTGGGTTTCTTAGCTTCTTGACAAGTGTTTAATGATATTTTTTTATTATTATTTTAGTGAAGCACATGAAAATTCAGACAGAATCACATAAATACAAAACAATTTAGGTAGGAAGGAGCCCCTGAAGGCCTCTAGATCACGCCCTGCTTGAACCAGGACCAACTTAGATAAGGTTGCAGAGGGCCTTGTCCAGTGGAGAGACAAATATCTTCAAGGACAGAGGTCCCATAGCTTCTTCATGCTCTGGTTGAGTGATGGGGTCATAACGATTTTTTTCCCCCTTATATCTAATTGGAATTTCACTTGCAGGAACTTTTGCTTCTTGTCCCTCACCCTGTCCCTGTGCATCTCTGCAAAAGGTATGGCACTTCTTTACACCCTCCTGTCAGGCAGCTGTAGACGGCCGTAAGATGCACTTTGCCTTCTCTTCTCCAGGCCAAACAGAACCAGTTATCTCGGCATCTCCTCATACGTCCAGTGCTCCTGATCATCTTGGTGGCCTCCCCTGAACTGTGGTACGGCAGTGCCTGCCTTATACCGGAGAGCTCAAACTGGACCCAGCACTGACAGATGGGTTCTTGCCACTGCAGAGTAAAGGGCAAGGTTCCTTTATGTCATCCTGCTGGCTCCACTCTTGGTGACACAGCCTGGGATGCAGTTGCCCTTTGTCACAGGGGCACTCCGTGCACTCTTACTCAACTTGTTTACCAGGACCCCCAAAACCTCTTCCACTAAACTGCTTTTTGTTGACCCCATGTCCTGCTGAATTGGGGTTACTCCCTCCACCTGCATTTGTCTTTGTTGAGTTTCATGAGTTTTTCTCCACCTTCATTTAGGACCTCAGTCTACTAACACCATGTAAGTTAACAACATAAAGCTGCTGCTGGTACTGAAGAGACCACAGTGACCATCTCTCCATGGAAGCCATTTTGTTAGTGTGAATGCTTAGCCACTTTGGGCTAGACACAGCCCCAAGCAAGTATCACACAATGACTGTTGAGTAGTCATCAGATGTCATCAGCATCCA
This sequence comes from Falco peregrinus, assembly GCF_023634155.1. Classification (NCBI taxonomy): domain Eukaryota; kingdom Metazoa; phylum Chordata; class Aves; order Falconiformes; family Falconidae; genus Falco; species Falco peregrinus. Next base: position 37,458,957 of record NC_073729.1, on the reverse strand, counting down.
TTAGCTACTAAGACATTTTAAAACTTTTAACAATGGCTTAACACTTCTGTCTCACTGAAGGCTTTTTGAAGCTGGTGATTTAGAAATGCAGGAATACTTTTTTTTCACATCATTTTTCATTACTGGATTTCAAGGCACTTTATAAAAAACTATAAAGTCAGTCTTCTTATAAATAAGTCTTCTGGAGCGTTTTATTAACTAGGTAATTATTGTAGCAAGTGGTTTATATTTTAAAATCAGACCTACTATTTTGAAATTGTCATCCCTAAAAAGAGAATTTTTGTTGTGCTGCCTTGTTATCAGAGTCTGAATTCATGATTTCACTCATGAAGATAACAGTGTGAAGTCGAGAGTGTGTCTATTTCTAATTGACTTTTAAATCAGAATTGATTAATTCGACTTGGGATTTAGAAAAATACCAGTACGAAAAGATAAATTAGTTCCTGTTATCTGCAGAAGGAATATACGAAACCCTCAGGTTGCTGAGAAACTATTATTATTTCCAAGTAATCTAATTAAAGGGTAAAACAAAGACATGTGGCTATTTAATTAAGTATTTTATTACTCAGTTGCTCTGCAGTGCATAATCAGAGAACTGGAAGGGAGTGATTAGGTGTCTTGAGAACGGAAATGACACAACCAAGATATGTATTTCAAAGGAAGGGCAAGATACTGGGAAAATTGTTCCTCTCTTCCCCACACAAAAGGCTGAACACTTTTTCACTGGACTGAAGGACTGGGGTGCTGGGGGTGGTGGTGTCAGAAAAAGACATGGAATGCTGGTGCTGGAATAGGTGAAACATACCGTGCATTTTAACTGACAGCTCTGTCCAGCTTTTGTCTACAGAGACCCTGCAAGCAGCTTTCATATCAGCTGGGCCTGTGGTGGGACAGCATGGCAGATATGCAGGGTACCCACAGGTAACACTTGGATCCCAGTTACTGCTTTGCTCTCTAGATGCTGCATCTAGGACATATGAAAAGATGGGAACACATGCATTTGCTCAGTGTCAGTGTAAGCTGGAAGCCTGCTTCTGCCAGGCTCTTTGAGAAGAGGTTTTGAAATGGAGATGCTACTAGAGAGGGAGCCTTTATCTTGTTTAGACCCAGGTTTGTTCCTGTCCCACCCTGATAACCTCCCTCATTTATACAGTTGTGAATTATCTACATCAGAAGGGCTGACTCATCCCCTGAGTGGTTTACCTCCTTGCAAATTGCTCTGGTATAAATCAGCTTGCATTTCAGAGCAGAACAGATGCTGGTAAAAAGCTATGTAATGTCAAAACTAATACAAAGGGAGAATGTATGATTTAAATACCCGGGGCTTGATCCAAAGCCAAATACAGCTAATGAACCGGCTTCCATTGTGAATTCTTTAAAAGCCTTTGTGTCAGCTCCAAGGAGTGTACTTTCTTTACCTTATGTAGTTCCTTGTACCAGGATACCCCAATGCCCTCCACTAAAAAGAATAAAACAACCCAAGCAATCAATCCTGTTCAGTAAGAGGTCAAGTTTCACCAAGTCTGCCTATCCCCTGGAGCTGCAGCACTATACTTCTGGCAAGAATACTGAATGAAACCTCTGGTCTTGGACTGCAAGGAAGCTAACAGGCCCAGGCTTTGAATATCCCTTGCTGAGTAGTAATCTTGCTCATTCATGCTATTTATTTTATCCGGCCTTTCTTATGCTCAGTGTGCCCTAAGTAACTGGGCAGCTGAATTGCAAACTTGAGGTGAGTCACAGCAAGGGGCAGGAAGGTTGCTGTACCAGTCCCATCGCATGCCATCAGCATACCAGGTGCAGTGCTCATAATTTCCCAGACTGGATTAAGGGAGAATTTACTTGGTTAAACTTGCTCTACAAGGCTCAGGGCTTGGTCCTAAATTCATATTACGCTCATGCTTGCTACAACTGCGAGAGGGAGGAGAAGATGATGTACTGACTTACCACCAACCCGGAGCCTCAGGCTCTCAGGGGCTGAACCAGCCTCTTGTGTAACAGGCTAGCCCCAGGGTTCCTCTAAGAAACAGAACCTGGTGGTTTTTCTCTTGTTGGGGGTATAAGGAAAATAAGAGGCAAGAGGTAAAATTAGTCCAGGCTTCTCTTCACACCAGTTCGTTTATTATCTTCTAGCTCTTGCTTCAGCTCGTGCTTGCACTGGGTATACAGACAGCATGTTCACAAGTAATAATTTCTAGCATTCTTGCAACAAAAACATAGCCTCCTTTTAACCCTTGGCACCAGCCTGATCATACCAGACTCTTACTTAAATGCTGCTAGTCCTTATTCACAGGGAAATCAAAACAGAGGGTCCCTCTGCCCTCTCTTGGGCAGTTACTGATGGAAAGTGGATAGTATCATAAACACAAAATCAGGACCTGGTGAAGTGCAGAAGCCTTTACTGAGGAGAGGGGAGGAGAAAGTTAGCTATGGTGAATCTGAAATGTGTTAGTTTAAAATCACTGTGGCAAATGGTGTTATCATAATGCTAATGCCTGCTACAGTAATATAAACATTACTGTGGATTGAGGTAGTGTTAACTGAATTAGATCCCCAGTGATGGTATTCTGTACTGCTGCACAAGATGATAGTGAGCGGGAAATCCTGTTTTGAAGGATTTTTTGCAAACGTGAGGCAATACGTGCCTCAGAGTTTACACTTGAGGCAGGTAGGGGAAGTTTACTTGTGGCATGAACTGTAACACATTTGCAAGTACTGTAAGTGTATGTCTATGCTACCTTTAATAGCACTATATTGAAAGCCAATTTAAGGCATGAATAAGGGCTCTAGTCCACATGGGACCCCTAAGCTAAATTAGCAGTGTGAGTCATCCAGTGTGCATGTAAGAAGGCTGCTGCAACCTTCAGCTGCTGCCTGGGGCCCACACAAGCGGTAGGGCTACAGAGCAAAGTACTTTACTTAGAAGATGCCAGTGATGACACCACAGTTACAACCTTCATTAGGCACCTTGTGACATTTGTTATGATACAATCTAACTGGATCATCAGACACCGTACCTGCCCCACTGCACAGAATGGCTTGTGCTAGCTGGAACTGTAGCTATGCAACACTTCTTCCATCTGCATCATTCACTGTGGGGATTCTTCACTCCTTATCAAACCTCTATGCAGGGTAAAACAACATTTCTTTCCTAATTCAGGGTGCTCCTGAATGCTGCCACCACAATATTGTAGTGCTTCACAGGCAGAAATGAATTTAGTTTTGCAATGGGTATGTAAGTCTGTGGGAAAATGAAATCATTGTCTGCAGTTTACGGGTAAGGATGAGATACAGAATGTAATGTCAAATGTTCTCATTGTTAGTGGGTACCACTTTGAGACACTCAGGTTTTGTTTTGTTAGAGTATTTGGCATTGTGCTGCATTTTCTAAGGTTGTTGATGTACTCTGAACTTCATGCAGCCTGGCAGAACATTGGTCAAATAGGAGAGAACAGAGGACGCTTGTCATGGGCACCTAGAAAATGAGTATGCATTTAATGATCACTTGTGCAAAACCTGTCCTAAGGGACTGAGCAAGGAGCACAGGGGGTGATGTGCTATGGTAGGCATAGAACCCCATTCTCCATGCTCCCACAGCACCGCATTAATTGTCAGACCATCCTTGCCACTCTTTGATATTCATCTTCTACCTGCTGTGGCAAATGGAAGTACTGTGAACAGCAGCCTCGTTTTCTGTGCATTTCTAATTCACACTCAGCACAGATCCTCCCAATGCACTGTCAAGTGAGAATCCTGTTGAACAAATCACAGGCATTCTTTTTGTAAAAAAAGTATCAGATTGCAAAAAATCCTTCTTATAAGGTATACAATATATAACTTGCCCCAGTCAAGCAGCTGACTGGCTTTGTATGGAGTGCCTGTGTGAAGCATACAGAATCTTAGACTGATGTTTTCTCCTAATTTTGAAATCTAGTATTTCCCAGTCATGCCAGTAAGGCCAATCTTTTTGTAAATATAGTTCTGAAGAAATGTCATATTCTTGGGGGTTTTAAGTGTTCCCACCCCTGCCCCCCCCCCGCCCCCGAGTTTCTCAGCTTTTTGGTGACTGAGATACTTAAATTTATAACCCAGAACTTCCCTACTTGAACTACTACAGTAAATGAAACAATCACAGGATGTATAACATGAACAACATCCTGTTACTGTTTCATCTGCTCTGTTAGGTAGTGAGTTTTTGTACACTTCTGTTCTTTCTCCTGTTCTTTTTGGTTACATTCATTTTGTGCCTATCTTGTGCCATCTGGTGTCCCAAATCCACCAACGACAGCAACAATGAAAGGCCAAGGGTGTATATGAGTAATCAAGGCACTGACTACTCTATACATTAAGATGTAGTGTAACACAGCGCTATGAGGTGTTAATCTCCTAAATCAGAGGGTCAGGGCAAACCATGCCACTAGCATGGCTTGTATTTAAGCACTCCTTATGCATTTATAAACAACAGAGAATATTTTGACAAGCGCTGGGGTGCCTTCACACTAGGTGGAGCTGATCTGTCCTTTAATAAATACTGTCAGCTCCCACCACTCACTCCTTGGCTTCGCTGTAGTCAGGTGCTGGTCCCTTTCAGCCTTCGCAGGGAAGTATGCCTTGAGCTGAAATTAGTGGGAGTTATATGAAATGATGTCTTTGTTCTGGCCTTGCTCATTAATTCAGGAAGGATGGTTTATGTGTAGGGGTTGCTGTGGGTTAGTGCGTAAAGACATTGACTATAACTGACAAACTAATGATCAGGTTTGCTGGGGAGGCTGTGGGCTGACACCTAACACAAGGTGGATACGGAGAGTTTTGTTGCCCTTAGGTCACACTGTGTAACAGAGCTGTCGGGAAGTCCCCTTTGCCTGTGGGCAGAGGCAGGTGTGCAGGAGCATACCAGAAACTGCACTCTGCCCGTGGTACAACCCTGGTGTCCTGGACGAGTGGGTGGGGAACTGCCAGAGCCCCAACCCCTCTCCTGATGCTGTGAGCCAGTGCATTTGAGCTGTGACAAAAAGGTTGTTGGTGATGCAAAGCAATTGAGTTAGACAAACCTGTCCCAGGGGAACAGACATGCTGCTCCTTTGGGCACCTTTTGATTTACAGAACTGCTTGGGATGGTATCAGGTGTGCCAGTGCACCTGCAGCACTGAATATAAACACAAACATTACCACTCGCATGCGTACTGGCTGTAGAGCTGCAGGCTTCCTCCTGGGACTTCTGTCTTTGCATGTTGGCTGTTCACTGTAGGATGCTCACTGAAGATCACCTGCTGCTCAGGTAGCAAATATTGAACCTCATTTAGGGGCAGCATTGTGAGCTGGGGTCTTGGGGTGAACTCAGCACCGAGAAAGTTTTCAAATTTTTCAAAATAATTCAGTGAGAATTTCTGGGTATGAGGGGAGCCTCATTTTTAAGTATTTCACAGATACAAGGCGTGTAACACCCTGGTTGCAAAGTTCACCCCAGTTTATGACTGAGGATTATGAAAAACGTGTTTCCAATGTCAGAACAGGAGTGAACACGCAGGTGACCCCCGGGCAAGGTTGAAGCAGGGCTCTGCCTCCTGCGTGTGCAGTGGGCATTGGCTGCGGGGGGGGGCAGAGGCCGCCAGGCCTGCCCGCACCGGTGCTGCCCCGCACCGGCAGGCCGGCGGGAGCCGGAAGAGGCGCGGGCCGCAGCCAAGTCCAAGGTCCAGGCAGGCAGGGCAGCTCTCATGCCGTGCCTCGGCTCCGTCTGCGCCTGACGGCCCGGGTTCCACTGCGTGTGGTCTGCCACACTGCCGAGTAATCGTGTCTGCTAAAGACCCCATGGGGCAGCAGGGGGAACCTGGCAGGAGAGCAGGCGCGGTGTGCCGCCCGGTCGGTGCCCGCAGTGGCTCCACGGCCAGATGTGGTCCCGGGGCTGCCCGGCACTGCCCCGACACCCTGCTCCTGCGCGGCTGCCCCGGCGCCGGCCGGCCGGGCCACCGCAGCCACCACCGGGCCGCACAGCCGGCCCCGCTGAGGCCTGGGCTCGCCCCGGTGCCAGGGCCCAGGCCCCTGGAGCCCACTGCGGCGCCGGGGGCCGCCGCTGGGGCCGGCTCGGGACCTCTCCGCCCGCTGGGGGCCGAGGGCGCGGGCTGGTAGAGTCCGCGCCGGCCGGGTGCCACCGCGCACATGCCGGCCCGGCCCCTCACGCAGGCGGCGGCCCCGCCTCTACTTAAAGCGCTCCCGCGGCCACTGCCGCCTCCTTCTCCTGTGCCGTGCCGCGGCCCGCCAGCATGTCGGACCGGCTGCCGTACAAAGTGGGTGAGTGCGAGCCGCGGCCCGGCGCGGTCCCCGGCGGCCGGGGCGAGTGCAGCGGGCGGTCCCGGCCTGCTGCGGCGGGGAGCCGGGCCGCGGCGCGGCAGCGGGAAGATGGCAGCTGCCGCTCGGCCGGGCCGCCGCGGGGGGCGAGCAGCGCGGGCGGGGAGCCCGGGGCCGGAGCCCCGCCGCGGCCCTCCCGCCGCCGATGGACCCGCGGGGAGGGAAGGGGGCGCCGGGGGCCGCAGCGGCTCTCTGACGCCGCGCTCCCTTCCCGCAGCGCGGCACCGGCGGGGCCCACCCGCGGCCCACGGCTGGGCGAGTGCGGCTGCCCTGGCCCCCCGGGACCACCCGGGCCGCCCCTGGGGACCGGCCCTCACCCCCAGTGCGAGGGTGGCTTCGCGGCTGGGACTCGTGTTACACACTTCCCAATGGGATCTGACGGGTGTTCTTGTAGGCTTGAAGCTCCATAAACCCCTTAAATTGTTACTAAGGGTTGTGTGTTCTTTGAAGGCTGAAATCAAAGAGAAGATACCCTGTAAGGCTCAGGCTCATAAATAATTTGCTATTATTTATCAGGAGGCTATGAACCTGAAATACTACAGGATATATTCTTAAGCAGCCCTTGTAAAACCACTGAGCCCTTAAAAGGGGTAAAGTTCAAGAAGCAGCCGCCCCCCCCCCCCCCCCCCCCCCCCCCCCGATACCGTTGTGTCCGTGGCCCTTCCATCACCTGGGGGTTTCTCTCTCCCTGCCAGGCTGAGGGCTGGCAGCTGCTGCCTCCTGGGCTTCATGCTGGAGCAAAATGCAATTAGCTTATCGATATTGCACGTGGCAGTCTGACTCAGGTCTTAGTGTTCTGAAGTGCTTTAAACAGCCTGTGTTTGCTAGGTAGGTGAAAGAAAAGTGTCTGGCTATGTTCCTAAGCGAAATGGTAAGTTTCTGAAGTCTCCGAGGGAGCTGACAGAGTGCGAGGGGACCTTGGTGGTGGCTGGTGCTGCTGGGTGGCACACCTGTGCGGCTGCTGCCTGACCTGTCCCTTTGCAGGGCTGGAGTCAGGCTCCCATGCCGAGCGTGGTGTTTCCTACTGCGAGCTAGCCTGTCAGAGGTGGTCTCTTTTGTTCAGTTTTAGCCAAACTTCTACTGTAGGTCCTGTGTACAAAGGCAGAAGGAGACTTGTAACTAAAGTAGTTATGGTGCCTTGAAAATAATTTTTGTGGATCCAAGGCGGGGGGGGGGGGCTGGGCCCAGCTCCTGGTGCACTTGGCAGGGGACATGCTACATGTGGCTCATGGGGAAGTTATCGCTGTGCAGGCAGCCCCCCCATACAAGTCTTAACACTGTGGAAGTAAATCTCTATAGGAAGTGTCAGACCCTTGGGCAGTGTCTGTAAGGGGGAGTGCTTAAGGCTGGTGCTTGCTGAATTAACAAGCATCAGGATGTCTGCATGCTAGATCAGTTGATTAATATGCTCATATAGAGCACACTTTTTTCAGAGGGGCTGTTAGGTTTGGCCTAAACCTGTTTGAAAGCCTGTGTACCATAGTAAAAAACCATAGTAAGTGGAATATGGTCTTTCTCCCAGTTGTTGCGGGTTGTTCAGTTCAGCTGTTGCAGCCAATACCTATCCACAAGTGTGTGAACAGATACCAAGGTCTCAGCTATTTAAACTATGACACCTGTCCTACTTCTCTTGCAGCTGACATCAGCCTTGCTGACTGGGGTCGAAAGGCCATTGAGATTGCGGAGAATGAGATGCCAGGGCTGATGAAGATGCGGGAGATGTATGCTGCATCAAAGCCGCTGAAAGGTGCACGTATTGCCGGTTGCCTTCATATGACTGTGCAGACAGCAGTTCTCATAGAGACCCTTATAGAGCTGGGAGCGGAGGTAAAGTGTCTCTGAGTTTCTCCTTCAGTGTGCTTTTAGGTAATGCTCTGCCTGGGGCACTGCTTCTGCTTATATAACTACCTTGGGGGATCCTGGCAAATATTTGTGCTTTTCGGAAGAGACTGTGCTGCAGTCTCCAGATGGATGGATTATGCCTTCTCTCCTTAAGCAAAAACCTTGTCACCAGTGCTGCATGCACCTCTGGGATGTGGTATGCATCTTTCCTTTGGACAAGTCGCATCTGCATGAGTAACCATTTTGGGCTGGCTCACTGGCTTCAGCCACTCTGTCAGCTGTGCGTACAGCACCCTGAGCAGAGGTGCCAAAAACTGCTCCCACACAGTTGTGTTGTGCTTGGGCATGCGGTGCTGTGTGCTGAAGCTGTAGTGCTTGCCTCCAGCACAGATTAGTTTGTATTAAGAACCACACCATGCCCTGGTAAAGTCAGCAAAAACTAATGAAGCTTTCTGAGGGCTTATGCTGGCCCTTGAGCAGGAAAACAGGGAGGCAGTGTGGTTCAGTGATCCAGGCCTGTGGGCTCCACTGACTTTGAATTTGTTGTGCAACTATGGGGACCAGTTACCTTGGTCCTTTATTAAAGACTGAGATACTAATAAGCCATTTACTGCATTGTGTTCTCTGCCTGTCTTGCTGAATGAAGTCCAAACATTGTCTGAGTGTTTACCCTGCAGGGCATGAGGAGAGCCAGGCATCTGAGCACAATCCACATAGCTTCTGTGCTGAGCAGGGGGCTGACTGGAACCTGATGATGGATTATGTTAAGTACCTATGTGAACTGAAATTCCTTCTTGCTGAAGTTTAGCTGCCTAAACTCAAGCTGCCCAGAGATGCCCTATCTAGGTTCCCTCAGTGGGAACAGTTAAGAGTTGAGCAGTGTCATGCTGATCAAAATGCACTGGGAGAAGGGGAGGTGCTCTCTTTGTAGCAGCTAAGACGTTTCCTGAAGAAGTGGAGGGGGTAGGTGTAGACAGCGTGCCAGGTCAGCCTGGTCATGCTGTTGTGCAGGTGTCCTTTAGCCTGTTTAGAGCTGTTCCATGGTTGCAAATGGTGGAGAGCTTTGCAGAATGTTGCACTTCAAAATGGAGAGGGTCATGCAGGCACACTAAAGAGAGTAGTGACTACCAAGGAATTCACTTCTATTTTACGTACTGCTAAATTTGTTCAATAACCAGGAGCTAGCCGTACAAAACTAAAATCTGCCTGATTAAGCTGTCACAGCTACATATACAGCAATGACTGTTCAGCTTCAGGCTGTGGCTATCAGGTGACACAGTCCTGGCTTTTATAGCTACTCTGTGTATGAAACTCTTGTCCCTCCACAGGATTTAAGAGAAAGCAGTAGCCACTGAAATTTAGGAAGCTTCTTGCTGCTTCTCTTGGTTGCTGTATCCCAGTATGGCTGGCCTAGGTGGCAGCTGTATGCTTGCTCAGACACTGCCAAGCTGCTTTAGTCTGAGCACAACCCCAAATCAGTGCTGTTGGGATTCATCCAAGTCATTCAGGGAGGTACCTGCAGAGATTTAGTTCTAAGCCTAAGTTGTGGTTGTGCCTTTATGATGTATGCTGTTGTGTTGGCTCCTTCCCTGTCCTGATCCCTGCGTGTTAGACTTTGACTTGAGTTTGGATCACCTTTTCTGCCCTGGGTCACCTTTTCTACCAGAACTTTGGTGCCTGAGGGGAAGGGTTGAAACTCTGATGAAACCATACCCTACATTAGGATGTAGCTGCAGCATAGTAATCTTGGTATCCTTGGTAACTTTTTTTGGCTAAGTTAACAATGATAGAAAAAATACTCTGGGCTTCAGAATACAAGTTTTTAAATTGTAATAAAAATGCATCCTCTTCATAACCAGTGATGTAAATATTAGGCTTTGAGCCCATTAGACGTGCCTTTTAATTAGGGCCTATGCCATTATCACAAACTGGTGTTACGGATCTGAGGATGCAGAGCTGAAGTGGCCTATGTCTTGCATCAAGTGCTTGAAGTGTAAACAATATATAGGTATTCTGTATACTTTGAATTTCACGGTGCCTCCTGATGTTAGCTGTACTGAGATGGAGAGAGCTTAGAAAAACTCAGGTGAGGAGGTACAGTGCTTAACATAATGAATTCAGTTTTCCTGTGCTCCTGCCAGGTATGTTTTCACTGGCAAGTGTTGGTTGTGTAGGCTCAGATGAGGTGGTTCCTGCTGGAGCCCTTACCCTGAAGTGTCAACTTTTGATGAAGTAGGATGAGTATCTGAAAACAGGCTGAAGGATTATGCCTTATTGCCCTCTTTCCTCAAGGTCTGCTTACAAATAAGCATGTAAATACCTGCCAGTCAGCCCTGTAGGGAGCAGAGAGAGAACACATGTGTGGCTCTGGGATGTGGTGGTTTCTCTGCACACTGGGGAGCTGCAGTAGGTACGCAGACACTTTTCAGTGCAACTCAGCAACATGCTGTTGCTTTTCTAGGTGCCTGAGCCTAGTTATGAAATGTGTGGAAAATGCTTAGCTCAGCTGGAAAAGCTTTCGTGACTGGAGCACAGAGTGGCAGCTTGGTGAGCATAATCTTGGAGAATGCCTGTTGATCGAGTGTAGTGTTTCAGCTGCATGCCAGCAGGTGTGTTGCTGCATGTCCATATCACACAGTGGACACTTGCTATGTGGCTGTTCTGAAAATCTTGAACTTTATTGACCAAAACTTTCTAAACCTGCCCTGCTGTGCACTTGCTGAAGAACTATAGCTGAATGTACGCGCTGGCTGTCTGGCAGAAGCTCTCGTGAGTGAGGAGATGGCTGAATATGTGGCACAACTAAAGCTCCATTACATTCTCTCCCAAAGTGACATTATTTTTCCCGGCCTAGTCAGACACTTTTGTTTTCACCTCAACTTTGCAGAGCTACTGAGAAAGGCAGAAATCTGCACTAAATATACCTTCCTGCTTTTGCTCCCTTTTGGACTCCTGTGTCTGGGAGAGAGTGGCTAATATCTCAGAACTTTGTTCAGCAAACAAAACTTGGGTTGTTTTCCAGGTACAATGGTCAAGCTGCAACATTTTCTCCACTCAGGACCATGCTGCAGCTGCTATTGCAAAAGCTGGTATCCCTGGTAAGTTTTCCATGTTCTGATTTGGCTCCGAGTTGGGGGGTACTGCCTGTTCTAGCTAAATCAAACTGTGTACAAATCAAGCTCTTCTGAACAAGCTTCAGGATAGAAATAGCCCATCAAAAGCAGTGATTGTTACAAAACAGGACATTGAATTCAAGCTGCATTGCATCAGGCTATGCACAGTACTCCTGACAATGGATGGTGTTAGGCTATGAAAGAGCCTGGCTGTATGTTACCAGCTTTAAGCCTGGTCATTAAGAGGATTGAATGGGCTAGTTAATTAAATGGATTGGTGTGTAGGTGTGTGTGGTGCTTTCTGACAAGCCTGCTGCTAAACAGCAGTCCGCAAAGGGATGTTAACTGCCTTGTTCACAGCTACAGTGACAGGGTCAATGCTCAAGATATTTTTAGGCTAGAGCTAGACCAGCTGTGTTGCTGCCTAATATCCCTGAAGTGGTTTATCTGGATGCTGCTGTTTTGTTAAATGTCACCTTCCAATAAAAAGCAATACCTTGCAGATCAGTATGAATACGTTAAGCTGTCTTACTCAGCCTGAAGGACATACAGTCCTCATGGCTTTGTGCTGGGAACTCTACGGCCTGAGCCTGGATGTTGGCAGAGGCTAAACTTGGTTTCTGGCAGCCTGGTTCTTTGCTTTGGGAGCTGTCTTTCATTTCTGTTCTAATTAGCTATTGCCACAAGTCTTTTCCTAGCAGTGGTCCGTTCTAAGTTAACAGAAGAAAGTAGTCCCTTTATCAGTTCCTTTGGCATTACTAGCTGCAAGCATTGCCTCCTCTGCCTGTCTGGCATGTGATGGCAAAGCACCAGATGGGACTCTCTAGATGTGATGTTAGGATATTGCCTTCCTCACTGCTTTTGACACCCAAAACTCAACTGAAGAGCAGTTTACAGGTGGAGGGCAGAGGTCTAAGTTTTTGACCTCTGCCCTTGGTATCCTTGTTTTGTGGAACTTGGTCTTTTTGTTAATATTGGACTTCACATACTGAGTTCATGAGACCATGGAGGAATGCTGATCCTTTGGATACGATATGAGATACTGATGCACATTTCTTCAGATGGGACAATTGCATGATTGTCTCTCTGTGTCTCAAGGTTAGTATTCTGTGTGAACAGTGAAAACATGACAATTTTGCCAAATGTTGGGGCTTGTAAATCATATGCCTGATATATGTTTGGATGACTGAGTACCACTGAGGCTCAAGTATAGCTTGAAGCCAGTACAAATGCCTGGAAAGGCAAAAATACTGCTAGATACAGCATGCTAGTGATTGCAGCATGTTGCTGGTGGTAGATGTACTGATACAGAAATATGCCCCAATAAGAGCAGACAATGCACAGCAGCTTAGATTTGGGTGCTGTGCTAGAGACTAGAATTTAAACTCAGAGTTTAGTCTGGTGCTTAATTCATGCTAAAGTCTAATCCCTCTTTTCTGCTGTGCTGGAAAATCCTGTAGTTGTGTTTTCATTTATCTGTATCAATATATCTAGTGGCTATTTCTAAATCCTGGTATTATAGGGTGTATTAGGGGAGCAAGTGCAGTGTTACGAGCATAACTCTTTTGGTTTGCTTTGCCTTCTCCATCTTAGCAGTGAGGTCTCAAAATTTTGACAGTTTGTGGCCTGGAACAGAAGGCAAAGTGATTTCACTTCTCATTCTGTGATTTTTTTTTTTTTTTTTTTTTTTTTTTTTTCTTCCTAATGCAAATGTATTTTCTGGCCTGCAGGCACAGATAATCATCTGTCTGTCTGCTCTGCTACTGAGAGTTGCTGATGAAATCTTCCTTTGGCTGCTTTACTACGTGCTGAGTAAGAAACTGGCTAATTGTGTGTGTTTGTTCCCATGTAGTGTTTGCCTGGAAAGGGGAGACTGATGAGGAATATTTGTGGTGCATTGAGCAGACCCTGTACTTCAAGGATGGGCAGCCCCTCAACATGATTTTGGATGATGGTGGAGACCTTACCAACCTAGTTCATACCAAATACCCACAGCTCTTGAAAGGTGATGTGTATTTTGTTTTGTCAGGCACAGTTCTGCTTGGGAGGCTGTTTAGACAGTCGGTTTCTATGGGAGTTCCCTGCTTGTGTAAAAGGGGTGAGGGAAGAGCAACTGGCATGTACAAAACAGGCTATGAATAAGTCTATGAGAATTGCTTACAGTCCAAGACCAGAATCTTCTTACCAACAGGAGCCGTTTCCATCTCTGTAGCGTGTAAGCTACAGTGACCTGTCTTTCTGGCTGTCCTTCACAGTGCCCGTTACCTGAGAATCTGGTGGTACTGCTGACTTGCCAAAAGCTTCCTGGAAAAGGGCTGTGTTTTAGGATTGCTTAATGTCTGCTTGCAATTAATATTTTTAACATTAATGCTTTTTTCTCCCCCATCCTCTTAGTGAACCTCTGGATGAAGTTATGACAACCTGTAGTCTTTTTTGGAAAGGGAACAGTTTTCTAACCTTATAAACTACAAGGTGTTACCCAGTTTGTCAGCACAGATGCTGGTGGAGTCAGGGTTGGGTCTCTTGCTTTGACTTATTTCCTTCAGTGTAAGTTAGCAAAACTGAAAACAGATCAGTGTGGGGTTGCTGGCATGTGTTTATGTAAAAAGATTTATCTGAAGGGAATCTCATGTGACCTGCAGTAGCAGGCTGGTCTATGCCTGGCAAGTATGGCAGATTCTCCTTAGCTCTGCCAGTGTCCATCATCTGTGCTGCTGCAGGTCGCAGGTGCCCAGTGTTGCTAAAGAGCATGTTTGATCTGGGATATGAAGAAAATTGGATGATGCTATGGGGTGGAAACTAAACAGATACAGTGGGGTGTGATGATGTGCACCTTGGTCTGTAGAGGTGAGGTTGCTGTAGGAGCCTGCTGGATCAGCTCTCCTCTGACTTGGACTGACTTTAGAGGAAGCTATGGAGGAAAAAAAAATCTGAAGGTGGCAGGCCATGGTTAGGGCTGTGTGAGGGGAGGAGTCTGGGGCTGCTCCCCATCCATGTGCTCATGCGGGTAGGGGCACCAGGAAGACAGCCAACATCTGTGTGACAGGCCTCACTTTCTTGTTCATCCTCAGCCTGATGTCATGAGTAATTCAACACCGAACATCTTTGTTACTTAAACTAATGAGAGGTTTTTGGTGGTGTCTGCTCAGCCATGCTGGGACCCCCTGTCTTCCATCGAAGGTCTCTTGCTTCCTAGATTGCCTCTGTCTGATGTTCATGACCTTTTGCTTTCCTGCTATTTGATGCCCAGGAATAACACAATTGGTCACTCCTCCCTGTCTTCCTGGCATTGTCAATTTTCCATGTTCATACCCTTTATTTTGCAGGGTTGTTTCCCTGCCATGCACATGCAACAATTCAGTTGGTGTCCCTGTTCCTGGGGGTCGTTGTGCTTAGCCCCTTTCATACTTCCAGCCCTCCTGCTGTCTGCTTCTTTCTCCCCTCTGGCCCTTTGCTCTCTGGTATAGTATGGTGCAGTAGAGCAATGGCTGTTGAACTGTCTCCTAGTTGGATTGTCTCCATCCATCTCTAGTCTCCCATGGATAAAAAACATCCCTTCTGCCTGGGGTTGCTTCCTAAATTCATAGGAATGGCTTTTCCACTGGGTATTTAGTCTAGGCAGGATGCCATACGTGTCAACTTTTCTCTTGCTAAAACCTGTGCGTGCACTACCTGCACTGACCATAGCTGAAAAGCTTCCTTGGAGCAGTTCAGTAAATTAAAGCTGCCACTGGAGGGTGACAGAATGTGATCTGTTTTACCTTCCAGTCCATTTTTCCTTGGAAACAGCAAAACTTCCAGAATGGGACCCACCAAGTGGTCTTGATCTCATTTAACTGAGCTCTGTGCTTAACCCTTTGCTGTAAAGACTGCTTAAATTAAGCTGAGTAGCATCCGTTTTTTGTATCTTGAAAATACAAGGCTAATATCCCAAGGGCTTGTGATGATATTGGACCTCTTTGGGTGAGAGGTAGGGCAATAGCAATATTAGCAGAGCGTGCAGAGTGTGTCAAAAGAGGGGTTCGTGAGTGCAGGAGACATTTTTGCATGCAGCATCTGAAAGTGCCATATGCCATTTAAAGGCTGGACAAGTTTTTTGGGCAAGGGAACTGTCTGTCTTAAATTAGAAGTAGCTGAAGCGTTGGAATAGAAGTTAGTTCAGTCCTAGTGGGAAGTAACAGTTGAAAGTAGGGCTCATTCAAGTCTGCTTCAACTAGGAGATGTGTTAAATAGCTGGGTGGAAATGCTCAGCAAGCTTTGCCTCTCCCTAGTTGTGACTGCTGTTGGAGGGCAGAGTGGCCTTATTCTGCTGAACTAAATGCCTTTAAACCCAAGACAAATAGAGGCAGTAGGGGGAAAGCTAGAACTGAACAAAGGAGAGAGAGAGGAGAAAGTCATCTTGTGCAAGGGAGGTCTCTGGCATCTGCAGAAGTCTGCTGTTGAGAAGGGAAGAAGACTGGAACATTTGTGGCCTGATGCAGACTGGCTCGCTGATCAGGTAAGAAGTACAGGGGATCAGAGCGGGTCTGAGTGTTTAGCAAGACTTCTCCAGTTGAATGCAGCCTTTTCCTTGCTGTAGGCCGCCTGCTGTTCTCCAGTCACTTAAGTCACTCTGGCATTGAAACAAAGTGGTGTAGGCAGCACTTCTAGCAGAGTTGCAAAGTAGCTTAGACCAGCTGTAAATGTCACCTGGGGGCAGCAGGCAGGTGGCCTTCAGGGACAGGAGGCTGCTGGTGTACATGGTAGGAGGTTCACTTGGTGCAATTTTAAAGGCAATCTGCTAGGCTTAGCAATGTTAGCCAGGAGAGCTTTTGAAGGATGAGCGTGTCTCCTAGTTGCCAGACAGACCAGAAGAGAGAGAGCAGGTTTGAACTGGAGGTTTCTGTCACAATCTCCCACAGATTTCCCTCACAAGGGGGTGGTTGTACTTGATCGAGGCAGTTGCACTGCAAGATTGATAATTTTGGGAGACTTGTTACTGTTGCTATATTTCATTGTGCACCCAGCAATGTTCTTTAAGTTGTCTTGTCCCCTCCAAGCAAGCCCTGAACGTGTTAAAACCTAAATTTGTTCTCTCTTTAGGTAACTGCCTGGGAGGGTGGTTCCTGAAGGCCCTTAGAGGTCTGCGGTGACAGACCTCTGTGGGGGTAAATCCTAACAAGGCTCCGTGTCCTCCTGGTGTCGTTGGTCTGGTTTCCCTTGGGTGACACAGTGCTGGTGCTTCTGCCTGGTGGTCTGGGAAGTGAAAGGAAGGTCTAATGGCTGTGTGTCTTGGGCTCCATTGGGATGTCTGAGCAAATTCTGGTTTGAAAACTGCTTTGAATCGCACTTGGGAACTGAAACTGAAGCTGCCCGTGTCGGTGGCTGGCAGCTCGCCTGGCTCAGATCAGCTGGCAGCTTTGTAGGCAGCAGGGATGCGTCTGGACCAGCACCCGCACCTGCCTGCTGCTGTCCCGCGTGGCGGGGGGGCCGTGCGTGGGGGGGGCCGTGCGGCGCTAGGGGGCGCTGTGGCGCCGCGGAGCGCGAGTGGGGCCCACGCGGGGGTGGGGCACGTGGGTCCCAGCTGCGCTGCCCCGGGCCCCGAACTTTGAAGCTGATTTTAACAAGCTTTATTCTTTTGCACTTATTAGAGCTCTGGTACAAATCTGGGGTTCCCCTTCGCTCCCCCCGTCGCTGGGGGTGACCTGAGCGGCTGGGCAGCTGGTGCTGTGGTGCATGCTCCAGCTGGGCTGGTGGAACTCACAGGGCTGGGGCAAAGCACCCGCCTGCCTTCTCCCAGGAGCCAGGCCGCTGCAGCCTGCTAGGGAGCCGTGCCCAGGAGGCACAGCACCCCTGGGTGCCTGGTGGGTGCAGGTACGTGTGGCTCTGAAATATGTGCTCTGGCCTTTCTGCCCTCCAGTGTCCTTTCGTCTGGTCTCAGGGAGCCTCCCTGGAGCCTGCAGCTCCCTTGGGTGGCTGACCTCCCTCTTTGTCCTCTGTAGGTAAAGCCAGCTGCTCAGCTGCAGGCATTGATCCCATTAGCTTTGTTCCTGTTCCTCCCTTGGGTTGTGCTACTGCCATTGCTCCCGCCAGGGATGACTGTTCTGCACGCTGTTTGCAGAGGTGATTCTCCAGTTATTCATCCTGTCCTATAAATTTCACATAGGCCTTGGTGGCTGGGGAGGTAGTGGCACTTGGACACTTCTCTTCGATACACAGAATTAACGTACTACATAAATAATGTTGGGGATTTTGCTGGGGGTTATTGTTGGTTCCCACTTGCCTGTCCCTGAAGTAATACTGGCTGCTGAGGAGCTGCGTGGGCAGCGGTTGAGAGCCCTCCTGTTGCCTGGGGATCTTGGGCAAGTCCTTTGGCCTTCCTCCTTTTGCTGTTTTTGAAATAGGAAGGCTATTACTCGCCTTTTTTAAATACTGGGAGGGCTGTGGATAGAATGTGGATAAAAAATATTTGTAGGAGTTGGGAGTGATTATATGTTATATAATGAGAGAGAAGAATTAAGAAAAAATATATGAAAAGAAGGAATGTCTCTGTTTACATGCACTCACATAGGATAACCTGGGCTGTTGTCAATAAAAGGGCCTGGAGAGATCGATTTATGAATGTTGTTTATTTCTCAGTTTTTCTGTCAAAGTGACTGTAAAATTATTTTGCTTATGAGCATCCTTTCAATTTTATTCTGAGGTCAATGTGAGAAGTTGCTTGCCTGGAGGGGCAGTATCTTTGCATCACTGGTGTATGTGGAACTTGGTATTTGTTGTTTTCATATTTTTTGTTGTCTTGTGAATCTGAATTAGCTCTAAATGCCACATGGATCTCTTTATAGAGATGTTGCTTGTGTTGGTGGTTTAAGCCTGATTTAGCACAATTCCTCTATATCCCCCAGTAGTTCATACTTCAACAAAGTAATTGTCTTGTGGTATGCCTCCAGTCCTTAAAGAACAAATATAATGACCATATCTTTTACATTGGAAATTCAGCCAGACTGGATAGTTTAGTTTCAGATTTAGTCTGATTGTCATACATGGAGTACCTTTTTGTGCAGATAGGCTTTCAAAGTAATCAAGGCGTTGCCCAGTGTAGCAATTAGACAGTTTATGTATAATGAGATATTATTGAGACATTGAAGAGGAGAGAGAGATCCAGAAGTCATGTGCAGTGATGCCATTTCTGAACAATTGGCTACTGTCAAAAGGTCCATGAAGAGTCAGGATCCTTAAAGCAGGGGGATGCCTTTACAGCTTGGGCTTTCAGTGTAATGTGGAGCCAGGTAATGCCATGAAAGTTCCTGTATTATCAGGATCTTAGTCCATTATATAATGTTGGTGTTTCTAGACAGTCCTTTTTCTCTGGTCTCTGCCACCTGGACTGTTTTCAAACAAGGATATATTTGAAATAATGTTTTTTTGATTGTGCTTGTAATACCCATGAAACTGAAGTTTCGCGTTAGCTGCTATCCAGGCTTAGTGGAGGCATTTCTGCTATTTAATCAGAGCTGAAGTTGATTACAACAGGAGGTGATGAGCTCATACACTCACAGGAGTGGTGAACTGCGTATTTGATTTTTTTTTAAGTTGTTTTTTTTTTTCCAATTGATCCAAGTGCTTTAAATTTAAGTGTGGTTATCTAGGTACCATCTCCTTTCAAGCTACCTCGCAAGAATGGACTATGATGTAGGAACATCACTGTGGTGAACATCTTTCCCTTTTTGCAAAAGAGTTTTTTGATTATTTTGTGAGCAATTAGTGGGGTTTTTCCTGACTCCCCTGGTTCCTTGCATTTTTTCAAATAATATTTTGTCCTGCTCTTAAATTGCTTTGTAGGGGAAGAAACTGGTTTGAAGTTTCAAACTACTGTTTGAGGATCCAGGTGAAGGTTTTTCTCTTTTCTGCTTCCTGCAAAGGGTTTGTTTAACCTGGGCCTCTAGAGCATGCTCCCAGCACCTGGATGTGTTGGTTTGCAGCAGTGTTAACTCAGCTAAGGTGAATCTTTTTACTCTCCTCACAGGAATTAGAGGTATTTCGGAAGAGACAACCACTGGAGTTCACAACCTGTACAAGATGAAGGCTAATGGGACCCTGAAAGTGCCAGCTATCAATGTTAACGACTCTGTCACCAAGGTAGTGCAGCCAGACCCCTTCTGCTGTGTTCTGCTGTCTGACTGGATTGGTTTCGGGTTGTTGTCAGTCCCATGCAAGTATTCCTCCTCTTGCTGAGCTATTCTTGACCTGGTGCTGAACAGATTTTCACCATATCCTTGAAGTGAGCCCGTGATATCTAATGGGAGATGCCATTGTAAATACCCTGTTTTCAGAACATAAAGGACTTTTTTGTGTGTAAGGACATGCATTCTTCTGCATTTTAATAATGTGAAAACACCCTTCCAAGTCATGGCTCCTGGAATACAGCCAATTCCTGTGGCAAGGAGCATGTCCTCACTCTGAGTAGCTTAAAGCTCACAGGTAGGTGGCAGGTACCAGCTGGAAAAGAGAGCATGACCTACACGAGCTTGTGGCTGTTAAAAGGGTGGTTGATCTGACAAGGTATCTCTGCAAGCAGCAGTTGCAAAGGATGGGGAAAGGAGCTATTTATTCCTTGTGCAGCTATATTACTGCTTGTGAGACAAATTCTGGTGAACTGAGGGATGAAGGGGAATGGTGTTTAACGGGTGCTGGCGATTTTTGGATGCAGGTGAATTATAGTGGGGATTTCAGGTGTACTTAAGGTTTATGCATCTAGATGTTTTTAAAATCTAGTTGCTAAATCTATTTCAAGTTACCATGCTAGCATTATCCTATTGGACATGGAAGTTCTCACTGACTCTTTGGTCTGCTTTCTCTGCAGTTTGCTATCTGAAGAGTATCTCCTTTCTGTTCACAAAAATTCATCTGGCATTTTTATTTCGTAGCTAGTGGGCTGCAATCCAGTTGGTCTTGGAAGAAGCTTGTTGTTTCTTTGCATCTTTTCACCTAGATTTGTGCCTCCTGCATAATAACTATTAGTTTAATAGATTTGGTAATTCAGATGTTTCTAAAAAAGCCTCTTGGGTTGACCTCACTTTATTCTAGTGCCAAACAAGTGCTTATTTTCAAGTACTGTTTGGTATTTATGTAGTAAAAGATTTGTACAATCCACAGTTACAGATCTCCAGGATGACATGCAACTGAGATGACACATTCTGCTCTCCCAGGCTGATATTTTCAGTTGGCGTTAGGTTCCTATCCTAGTACTTGGAGAGACAGGGAGGCAGCATCCAGTTCTGCACTTCCCTCCTGCCACCCAAATATGTTTTTGGATGGTACAGATATCTGCATCTGGCACTCTGCTACCTTGCATGGGAATACAATGGTGTCTGAAAGGCTCCAATTGCAACTGTGGGGTTTGGTGAATAGGAATCAAATCTGACCATGCTGTTTTCCTCCATTAGAAGGCATGTAACGCAAGGAAAATCTGCTGGAGGACTAGAAAAGAGGATTACCAACAGGCACTAACTTTGGAATTTGGAGGACTGGCAACACAAATATTCTGAAATATTAATGGCAGATAGGCCTGTGATAACTTAGAGGCACTGAGTCACGAACGTCTGGAGCTGAAGTATAACTTCTTACACATTAGTCCTTGGCCACCTTCTGAGGCTGGGAGCAATGTGCTGCTTACCTTGTAACTTGCTGAGATAATGCATTGGGAGTCATAGCTGCAACATTTTTATACATAGACTTCTGCATTTTTATATTATACAAATTTTACTGTTGTAAGCTATAGGCTGAAACCAAACTGTAACATCACCTTACACAAGCTAGATGGTACCAGTCATAGCTGCAAGGTAGGTCCCATTTGTGCCCCTACTCACATCTAGGTACACAGTCTTAAGATTGCTTATAGCAGACAGTGCTATCTGTGTTAAGTGAAAGCAAGAGTGATTGGTGACCTAAAGCTGTAGAAAGCACAGAGCAGGCTTTGAGACCAGAATTTTGCTGTAAATGGTGAGTTCTTTATACCCATGCCTTGGGGAAGCATAGCACAACTTGTGTAGTCAGACTTTTTTTCATTTTTTAAATTTTTTTAGATTCTTGGCTTCTGTAACTCTTCAGATAATCAAAACTGTTTATACAGCCCATCTTCCTGGTCAAAACAAAGGGCCCAAGGAGAAAAAGAAGGAGCATTCCAAAAATCAGTACAGCAATATGTGTTCGTGAGTTTAGGAAGATGTTCAAGTGGAATACTGTTTAACATCTGACTTGGCAGGGGAATTTTGCTTTGGAGATCGGGCTGTTAAGCTCATGTTAAATGTTACAGTAGAGGATGCTGTGTGATGGGGTGTTAAGAGCTGAAATCCAGGGGTTCTTGGCTGCAGTGACTAGTATTGTGAATGGCTTCTTGCTGGATTTTTCTAGATCTGAGCAGTGGTGAGGTCTGGCAGTGTTAGTGTAACTCAACCTGGAGGAAGATGCAATTTTCATCTTCCTGGGCTTCAGGAACCAATTTCTCATGGTTGATGTGGGCAACTTGCTGCTTCTGCAGGGTGCATGTGTCTTGCAAAAATAAGAATGCGTGCTAATCATTTGGCCAGCAGTTCTGGTGCTGTCTTGCCTGCCTGTGGCACTTGGCTCAGTTCATTGTCTGATAAACAGCAGCAGAGAACTGGTGATCATCTGGTTAAGGAACTTAAGACCTACCTACCTGTGTATGCAAGAATTGTTTGTGCTTTTATTTGATAAATTCAGATTACCTCTAACAAGCTTTTAACATGTACAAGCCCTAGTCAGTAGACACAACATATATACGAAATACTTCTCATGGGTATGTGCTGAAGCCCGTATCTAGTATAAATAACTATAGAGATAGAAACTGGATACGTAAAAATATCAAACCAGGTTATTTTTCCATCCCTCACTGTGGTTAAAGTATTTAGCTGGCTGTCAGTCTCCTGGTTTGTAGTACTGATATACAAGTCTGTTTTGTTTCTCTAAGGAATTTTTACTTGAGTGACTTTCATCTGTTTGAAACCGCTCCATTTTCTTCCTCAGAGCAAGTTTGATAACCTGTATGGGTGCAGAGAGTCCCTCATCGATGGCATCAAGCGTGCTACAGATGTCATGATTGCTGGAAAAGTAGCAGTCGTGGCAGGTTACGGTGATGTGGGCAAAGGCTGTGCTCAGGCTCTGCGAGGCTTTGGAGCTAGAGTCATCATCACTGAAATTGATCCCATCAATGCACTGCAGGCAGCCATGGAAGGTGAGAACTGAAGGAGATGCAGAAATTCATTCATCTGGCGGGGGTCTCTGTGTGTCAGTGTGGAGCAATACATGGTAGTTGGCTGAGAAAGTTTCAGTGGGCTTCAGCCCTGTCCCTGTTGAGGTGAAGGTGATTCCAGTTCAGCTGCAGGAATTCTTTTCCTGTTAGTGAAGGATTTTTAGTGTATAGACCTAGAAGATGTGTTTGGGGTCAAGGATATAGAGACCATAGAGGGGTAAGGCTCCAATTTCATAGTGCTGAAAGCCTGGTTTTGAACGGGTTCATTATCTTCAAGTTGTGCAGCTCTAACCTCCAGTGTGGGTTGTGACTTCACGAGAATATCTCTGCAGTGAAACATCAGGCTTGCCTTCAGTAGGTGTTCTTGGAGAGCAATGCCGTGTGCTCTGCCTTTCCAGCTGTGCTCATAATGTGCTTTGGCAGCTGTGCTCCTTCTCTCATCTGGGTGCCTCATGTAATTGTGCTCCTTAGTACCAGTTTATCCCATTTCTATTCATACCTGACTAGAACCTGGAGGTGTTGTGTGTGCACTTCCCTTTGAAAACTTGACCTCCTGAATCCAGTCTGAGTGCTGTGGGAGATACTACACCTATGGACAGAAGAGGTTGAATGTGTAAATCTATGGATTGGAAACAGCTGAGGGATAGATATTTTTGTGCTATGTTGGTATTCAGTAAGGCAGGTATGCCCACTACCTTGCATCCTCCATAGGTCAGGTGCTGGCACAGATTTCTCTCATGCATTCTTTCTCTGTACTTTTCTTCTTGTAATATTGTATCTGATTTCTAATAAAGTGCTGGTGGTTGGATGGAGGAATAACTTTTTTCTCTTTTTCAGGTTATGAAGTTACAACCATGGAGGAGGCCTGTAAAGAAGGCAATATCTTTGTTACCACCACTGGCTGCACTGACATTGTTCAGGGCAGGTATGGTCTAGCCACTTGCTTTAGTGAAAGCATCCCTGTACAGTTACCTTTTTTTTTTTTTTTTTTTTTAAAATACAGTCATAACTTGTCAGCAGTATGGTGAGGGTTAACACACAAATTCTGGACACCAGGATTTAACATCACTTTAGTGAGAAAATGGGGCTTTGGCCTTTCAGTTCTGTTGGGTGTTGGCACATTGCAATTGCTCCTGCCTTAGTGTCTGATGATGAAGAAACAAAAGGTGTAGAGAGATATATAAACTTTAGAGAATGAGAGCATCAGGGCTAAATTTGTGTTAGGGCAGATAAATGTGAACAGAAGAGGTAGGTGAAGGTTGAAAGTGATTCTGTCTGTGAGTACATGTAGCAGACTTGAAACTAGTCTGTTCTCAATAAACTGCCCTGCTGGTTTTTTGGTTGCCACTTCTTAGATCTCAATTTATAACCCCTCCACTCTTCACAAACTCATTCCTGTCTTTGCCATTATGACTCCCCATGTTGTAGTGGAAGATCAGATTAAGTGGGAGCAAGTAAGGCCATTAGTCTCCAGAGATGTAGAACTGCTGAAAACTTTAAAATCATGAAGAAAAATTTCTTTTGTTTAGGGCAGAGAATAACTGCAGATATTTCATTTTTAATCAATTAAACAAAATAGCTTTACTTTCCATACTGGGAAAATATTTCCTCTCCAATAACCTCTTTATGTTCCTTGGGAAGTGTCCTTCCCCTAGAAGCTTGAGAGGTTATTTTCCAGTAGACTTCACGTGCCTGGAAGATTACCAGACCCACACATCTTGTGAGAGTCAAATGCAGTCGGTGAGCTAGGCACTTTTCATTTCTCCTTGAGCAGGGCTATGGACCAGAGAATCTTCTGGTGCTGAAGAAAAAAATTTTTGTGCGTTAACTTCTGATATGCTTTTTTTTTTTCTTTTTGCAGGCACTTTGAGCAGATGAAGGATGATGCCATAGTGTGTAATATTGGTCATTTTGATGTGGAAGTTGATGCAAAGTGGCTGAATGAAAATGCAGTAGAGGCGGTGAATGTTAAACCTCAGGTGAGACAGCCCTTGCACAAGCTCTCCTGCTAGAAAGACGCAATAGCTAATCCGTGTCCCTTTCCAGAAAGGGAGTTATTTCTCTTCAGGTACTCTGTGTTTCTAGCTCTCTGGGAAGCCAGTGTTGCTCTGGGCTGATCAGAGTGGAGATTCTGCTCTGCTCTTCCCCAGTTAACCCGGAACAAGCTGCATGTTGTATTCTTGTGTTCGTATTAAAGCAACCGGTTCCAGCCAGTACCCAAGTATACAATGTGTTCTCTGAGAGGCACCTGGTATGGATGCATCTTTCTCCATGTGTTTCTTGTTCCTACTTCCTTGGCAAACAGGAGCCTACCCCTTACTGGTGGTTGTGTAGACAATTAATTACACCAAGTTCATTCCTTACAGGAAGCCAGATTTGATATTTGGGGTATGGTGAGGAGGTATGGCAATATGCTTTCTTTGTTAGCCCCCAGTTGAAAACAATGCCATAACTCAATTTCAAAAAGCAAGTTGGATGATGAATACAGAACAGACCATTAGAGTCTGCATAAAACTTAAGAACAGAGCCCATAGGCTGCCTGGCAGCTGATCTGAATTTCCTCTCAGCAAGATGCTTGCTCGTGTGCTGCTCTGCACCAGAACAGTCTTGGTCCTGGTGCAGGGGATCAGGATTAGAGTGAATCTCAAGGGAATGTCTTTTGGTATTTTGTCAAGGTTTGAAAAAATTCACACCTCATTATTTTCAAAATGTTTATTTTTACTTGGAGACTGAAGCCTCAGGAAAGCCTATCTGGAGCTCTGCCAAGCTGAGACTTCTTTCCCAGACTTAGTGGCTTCATTTTAGAAACCTGTATAGACCAGAAGTCTTTGTGTGGGCAGACAAGATGAGATGTGTTATCCTTGCTTAGCTTGCATTCCCACCATGTGTTTACGTCAAGCTGTGGCTGTAGGTACACAGGAAAGTAGGGATCTAAAAACTTCAGCTCTTCAGCAGAAAAAGCAGAGAAACAAAATGAAACTGAATTAAAGCTGGTTTGTAACACCAGCAATGGGGGAAGAACATCACATAAAGCAAATCAGGCTTTGTCTGACTTGGCATGGGGCTTCCAGTTACCTTTTCAAGAGGGAGCGTGCTTACCAGCAGCAGGATTCTGGGACAGGTTTTCTACTTTTTTAAAAACACCACACCCAAGCATACATCTTAGATCTCAGTCTGGTCTTCCAATTTTCATAACTCCCCTGTGGCTTATTGGCCACCCACATCAAACTCTTCCTAAGCAGTTGTGAGAGTATTTTCAATATTCTGTTTGCTGCTAGGACACTATGTGGGCTCAGCTAGTTATGAAGTTATACCCTCGAGTTCTCACTACATTCAAGTCTGCTCTTGCCCATGACCTTAGGGTGGAGCTGACTTTACTCAGCAGCTCTTGTCCTAGAGGAGCCTGTAGCTAGCTGCTTGCTTGCTGGTAGCTTGGATTTTAAAACTAAAACTGGACTGCTCGAAAAGTAAATGTTTTTGAAGGCTAAATTGGATGTTAATATGGTAACATGCAAACTACCTGCACGTGGCCATTCAATGTGGCTCTTAAAAGTCCATATGAAAAATTGTCACTGTGGCAGAGTAGTCCCTTTTTCTTCATTTACCTTCATATTGAATGTGCCTGTCTGTCACAGATGTAATGGGCACAACGAGATGTAGTCTAATCCAAGGTATGAAAACTCTTAACAAGTTTATGATTAAAACTAGTGTATTACCTTTCAAAAAGGGTGGAATTGCTGTCAAGGTTATCCATATGGTTTAATGCTGAAGACCTACCTACCTTCTGACCTGAACTCTCTGATCTATTATATAAACTGCTGGTGTCACAAGCAGGATGTTCAGAGTGATGCAAAGGAGATACCAGCTCACAGAGCAAAAGCTGTGAAAATAGCTGCTCAGCGTGATGTAGGTGCCGCGAGTGTGTTTGCCTGGAAGTCATTAGCTAAAGTTTGTAAAAGGTGTCTGACAGCCCAGAGTGGACTACCTCTGTCTCAGCCTGATGCACAGTTAGCTGAAGCTAAGAGGATTTGCTGGTGGAAATAGCACTTCACCCAGGGGCTGTTCTGGTACTTTTCCTTACCCACCTACTGGTTGCCACTGGAGCTGGGTTGTGCCTGGAGGTAAATCTGATCTTACATGGCCATGCAACATGTTCAAAGCTTTACTGAAGTGGGTATGGCTTATGGATGTGTACATTGCTAAGCCAAATAAAAGCTGGTCTGTGACTCAGGTTAGTTCTTGAGTTTTGTTGACTTCTAGCAGTGAATCTGAAGCAGCGTTTGAATCTCCAGTTGGATTCTTAGGGGTGTACTTGATGCTGTAGGTAGCTACACTGTGCTAGTGGTATACCCCTCTGCTCCATTTTGTGTCTGCTTCAATTTCTTGTCACTGAACACTTCAGACCTGCATGATGAGTTAAAGAAGTACCTGCTGAGCAGGTGTGATGTGAACAAGTTGTGTGTAAAAGCTTCATTATTTTCATTCTCTGTGCCTAATAGCTATGGATGCTGGGCAGTTGAGCAGGAGTGGACTAATACACATCATAAAAGCTCACTTGTTTCAGAAGGTGGAGAGGCAGGGACTGGGCAGCAAAATGTGACTTTAGAGCCCCAAATTCCATGCTTGAAACAAATTAAGAAGGATTGAGTAGATGTTTTCTGCAAATGCGTGTTCTGGAAGAGTTAGGCAATAACTAGGTTTAGAAGCAAGCTCCCAGGAGGTGTTCTGCAGCTTCCACCACCTGCATGGGCATTTCTCTGCATGTGCTAAGACCTTTCTCTGGGCAGTGGTGATGAGTCACTACAATAATTGATAGAGTTGTTCTTATACTGAAATCTGGGAAGGAAACAGCTGGTGTGCCACTTAGGCTGTTACTCCTTTCTCAGATTCATTGAAGGGACACTTAGGTTGTCATCTTGTCTTGTGGGGGCCTCCAGGGGAGGTCAGTGCTGTGTTTTAAAGGTGTGAAATCTTGCACTTACCTTTAGTGGAACACAGTTTTTTCACATCAGTGTTGTGGGTGTGGTATCCTATGTTTTGTAATATCAAGTACTAAAAATATTAAAATTTTTGCTAAGACCTGGCAGCTTTTTTTTCTATATCCTGTAGGAGGGGGCAGAATATAGTACAGGAACAAAAATCTCTAACCTCCTATGAAGACATCTGTCTCTTGCTCAGAGGATTAATACCAGAGCTGAGAAGTGCTAGGCTTCAGCTAGAGGTACAGAGTAACTGTGTAAGTGTCCAACATGGTAGTTTTCAGTACCATATGGTCTCCATTTACAAGTGGTGAGCTGGTGTAAGTAATGTTTAATACTTGGGAAAGGAAAACATCTTACTGTGCCATTCTCACTCATCTGTTGCTTTCCAAGTACAGTTAAGGAGGAAATAAGTTTTACTGAAATGCTGGCAGGTTGTTTTGAATATGGGTTTGCACTGCAGTCCTGCTTACCTGTGTTCTGGTGTTAGAGAGACTGATGTATAGCACAAGCTCAGCCCTAGAGGGGAAGAAAAGGTCAGGGTGGGATCAATGGGCTTTGGTTGTGAAAACAAATTATTTGTGTAGCAAGGTGTGGAGGGAAGTGTAAAACAGCCAGAAAGTGCAGAGCAAGCTAAATGCTGATGGGGAAAGGGATGAGGCATTTGTATAAGTGTGGAGATGAACTTAATACTTGGATAACTTGAATTCTACTTCTGTAGCAATTTCTTGATTTATGAATCAGCCCGTTTATGTACCTGTAGATGAAATGTGTTTCCATGGTGCTGACTTAAGCCTCTGCTGGTGCCTCTTCTACTTTTCTGTGCAAAGACATTAATCTGCATTTTCTACATTACCCTGTACATTGAATGACTCGTCAGCAGATTGCCAAACATATGCGGTTCTATGCACAAGCCAGCAGCTGTGCATGTGCAAATTGTGTGGATATTGTATGGATATAATATTTTGACACCTAAACCACCCAATTCAGACTTCAAAACTGAAATGCTACTTAACTGCTACCTTGTAGTAGTTTTAATCTGTAAATATAATATTCAATATAAGTAGTGTTCTGCTTTTTGGCTGCTTTCTTCTTTCTTTCTTTGCTTCCACAATCTTAAGATAGCCCATATGATATTTTTGCGGGACTGAGAGCACTGCCACTGGTGGTCCACAATGGAGAATCAGCGTCCATAAGAAATACTGCAGCTGCTCAGTGGAGAGCATTCTTATTAACCCTCCCTTGCTGTACTGCTCTTAGGAGATATTAAGAATGTTATTTAGGGCTTCTGTTTGAGGTGGTTACTGTCTGCATATGAAAACACAATCTGTTGTATGAACCCAAGAAGTAGAAAATAGTGCTGTGATTGAAGCATAGCTGGAGAAGGCAGGTGGAGGCACAGACCTTCTCTTAAGGCAAAATACCTGTTCTTAATGAAATGGTTTGTGTTGGTTTACTTGTTAAATCTCTGCTAAGGACTTGCACTAAGATGTTTTGTTAGGAGGTGCTGGTGTTAGAATTAAAGCTTCATCCCCTGTAGCTTTTAACTTACAGGCCAAAGCTTTAAGAATAAAACAGTAAATGAAGTGTGTTTTACTTCATATTAATATTGACTTCATATTAAAAAAACTTTTGAGACTAAAAGTATAAATACAGCTGTGGGGAGGGACCCTTGTAGGTCTTTCACAGTTGCTGTGCTATGACAGCATAAGGTAAATGGTTGAAAGCATTAACCTTTGTCAGAGTTGGTCGTTGATCATCTTAAGTCTTACCAAAGGTTTGCTTTGCTCCCCTGTGCTTGGTGTGACACGAGCCATAAATACCAGTGGACACTGAATATTCTTGTAACTCCTAGGGTGTATTGTCATTTCATTCTGGGTTTCAGTATTGTAACCTCCTGCATGGGTGAAAGCAGGGGAAAGAAGAGCTAGTGGGGACTGGAAAGGAGAAGCAGAGTTAACTTTAACACTGCAGGATCCCAATCTGGCCCAGACAGCTGAGGCACATGTTAAGTGACAATATCTCCTGAGCTGTGTGGGACTCTCACACAGAAGAAGGCCTGTCTCCTTAGCTCACCTGAGACTTGATCTTGTGTGCAGAGTCCTGTTGTCCCCAGCATAGCTTGGTAATCAGCCCGAGTGGAGGACCATGCCTTTGGTCCCCTGAGAGCAAAGAAGAATATGCCAGAAGCTGGGACAGCTGTTTATTATACTGTAAAGCGTTGGCCTTACGAAGTGGGAAGAGTTACAGGGGAGCAGTTTCAGCAGGCTGAGGACTCTGGCTCTTACCCATTAGATGCAAAGGCTCTGGGCGGTTGCATGCAGAGGTGTTTCTTCTCTCCTGTCTCTCCCCACCAGTTTCAATTAGGCATATATTGAACTGCATTTTACTGCTAGCAGCATGTGCCCCACCACAGCTATCTGAGACGACATGCATATGGGAAAGCCAGAAGAACTGGATAGCTGGTTAAATATGAAACAGATGCTAAGATTTATGTTGTGTGAAGCCCAGAATAGCTACAGGATTTGCAAACACTGGCTGGGAATTGAGGGAGGGGTGTCTCAGTTGTAATCAAAGTCTGTGTGGCAAGCCCTTTGCTGAATTGTTCATGTGGGAGGAAAGCCCACAAAGCTTTGCATGATTTAAAATGCTCTTTTCATCCTGGCATTGCACCGCTCTTGCTTTTTTTCCCACCCAGGTGGATCGCTATACCCTGCGCAACGGTCGTCACATTATATTGCTAGCAGAAGGCCGACTGGTCAACTTGGGCTGTGCCATGGGTCACCCTAGCTTCGTCATGAGCAACTCCTTCACCAACCAGGTGCTGGCGCAGATCGAGCTGTGGACCCATAGTGACAAATATGCTGTCGGAGTCCATTTCCTGCCGAAGAAGGTGAGCTAGAGCAGCAGGAAGATGCAAGCTTGTAAGGAATCCAGCTTCAGGTGTGATCGTGTAGATTTGTTTTATTGGTGCCTGAGTTAATTTTGCTACTGAATGTTGTTGCAGGGAGCTTCTGTCCCTCTGAATGCTTGGCTTTGGTGATGCTGAGTCAAAGTGGGCTGTTTCTTGGGGTTAATCTGTTGTGGAGAACTGGGACTTGTCTGTCCTGTGATAGGAGTGTCCAGTTACCTTATAGCTTGATCTGGGGCTCTTCCCTAAGGTGGTGGGAAACCCTGTACTGCCTCAAGGTATTCGGGGAGCTTCTCCCAACCAACTTGTTCCTTCTGCTGAATGTCAGCTTCACAGCAAGCTTCACATGCCTGTCCAGCAGCCTCAAGTTGAGGGGCAGAGTTGAGCGTGGAGTGAATCTAGGAACCGCTTTTACTGTGGTTGATCATCTGGGTCCCATTTGCACATAGGCAGAGCTTATCACAAACTGGTCCTAATAGATCCATTAAATACTAATGACAGTTCCCTCAGGTTTCCCTTTAAACTTGTCTCTGCATTCTTTGTTCTTGGAAAAATCTGGATCATGTCACAACTCGCAGCTGCCTTTTAAAAAACTAACCTGGTTTTAGTTTTCCAAAACAAGCCTGAGAATTTGAGATACGGTCATTGAAAAGGATGCTGGACTTAAATCCCCCTGCCTTTGGAGTGCAACCAGGTGTGAGACTAAATGTGGAAATATTTTCGTTTGGGAAGTAAAATGTGTATGTCTGGGCTCTTTTATGAAGTGTTTGCTGAAGGACTTAAGATTCCAAAACCATCTGTTAATGATCAAGCAAAGCACACCAGAAATACAACGTAGGAGTTGATCAGCAAGCTGACACACAGTCATCTTCAAAGGAAAAGTTTTGTTGACAATTATCTCCAAAATGATAGTCCAATGTTGCTAATAAAATGTAGCTTTATCCTCTTCCTAAATAACAACTTTTAGTAAGGACACTTGATCTGGAAATGAGAAGTAATACCCAGGTCAGTTAGTTACAAATGGAGTTGCATGTTAATGGAGCATATGGCAGTGGTCCCTTCAGGTTCATATACTGTGACAAAATGCTTTTTTTGCCATCTGTGCTCCATAGAAAATTTCAAAGAATAAAGCAGTTGCCTTGTCAGAACTAACAAAATATGGGCAGAGGAGCTTTCTCTGGTAATTTTCTGGCTAGTACCTTTCCGTTTTCTGTGCAGTAGCTTTGAGGTACAAATGAAGAATTGAAGAATTACCAAGTACCTTACATTGCACTTTCTTTGACTGCAAGGATATCACTTTGATGATCAGCTATTACAAACATGCACATGTTTCTGCAATGTGTGTTCCCAGAAATCTGGGCAAATTGTTGTGTCCATGTTTTGGACTAAATCTGTCCATCCTTATACTCGGCTATCTGATTTTAAGGTAAGAATGTCAGCTTACCTTCATCTAAATTTACGTACCTTTTTATCTAAATCTTGAAGTTCCCAAGGTGAAGCAGTTGTGAAACATCTGTGCTGCAGTTTGAGAACCTGATTTGGGAAGTGTCGGGACTCTGCTCCTTTTCAAGTGGGTGTGTTGGGAGAGGGGTCCGCTGGAGTCAAGAAATTACGCAATATGAGTTATGTATCTTGCTCATCCTTATTAGCTTCTAACACTTCTTATATAGACTCGATACACAAGCATGTTCCCAAAGCAAACATATAATTGGTTATTAGCCCCTAAGCACACGCTGCTCTCACACCGCTAATTATCATGATTAGAACAAGCATTCTGTCCATGCAGCTACTTGAGTTAGCTATGTTTTAGCCTTGCGGTTTGTTACTCCCTTTATTCCCATTCCGCTCCCTATCTCCCTTGGCCTTGCACCTGTCTTCCCTAAAAGCTGCAGCTTGTTACAGCCACAGCCTGTTAGCACAACAAAGTTACTTGGTCTCAGGATTCAAGAATAGATCAAGGCCACTTTCTTGTTAACTTCAGCACAACAACTTCAGCACAATTCTAATTCCAGGCCTGGGTTGTGCAGATCTTTAGGGATTCTGTGGCCACGCTTCTGCAGCCATTCTTCTACATGGGTGCAATCTGTCTTAAACTTGCTGGAAACACAGCTATCAGATCTTCACGTGTCAGTCTAGTCAACCAGATACATATTCAATTTTTAACCCTCCTGGGTTTTTTCTGTCAGAATCTACTAAGCTTAAATACTTGTTTCCCTTTGAAACACAGTCCTTCCAGTTAGCTTTTCTTTCATGATTTTTCTGACACTTACGTAGCATTTAGTAGCTTTCATGGTTCACTTCCACATTCTTCAACCACTTCATCTTATGTTTTTAATTTTGTCTTGTACATCTCTGGCTGTGTTGGCTCTCACAAGATGTTGGCAGTTCCATGTTACTTACTGTGAGCAGGCTGAGCTGTGGTGACTTATGCGCTGTGTAGATGTAGCTTTTACCTGGCTCGTTACAGTGGGATTACTTCAGAGTAGTTCTTACCACGCTCCCTTTGAGTAGGAAATCTAGCACTAATTATTGAATCATTTAGGATGCGCTGATTCACACAAGCTGAAGATCTGGCCCTTGAATATTTTGTTGATTTATTGCCCTTCAAACATGCAACCTTTCACATCTATTGATTTACTATGGGGGAAATACTGCCAGTCTTTCCCATGCTGCTGGAATTTAGATTTACCTTGTATCTGTTTCCTTAGCAAGGATTACTTGTATTTTGCAGTAATTACAAATGGTGGTCACGCTTGTTGTTCTGTTGTAACTTGGGAGCACCCAATCCCTTCTTGCTGGTGTCCTTTCTATCTTTGAATAGCCTGTATGGCTGCACGTTCCCCTCTGACATAGCAGCTGGTTTGCCATTTTACTGTTCGTGTTCTGACTTTTCTGTACCTATCTCTTGTAGCATTTAACTGTCTTGTAACTTCACAATTCTTTCAATCCCTTGAGTTTGCATGTCTGCCTGACATCTCTGGGATAAAGCGAGTATATCAACATTTCTGAGCTGGTGTCCTGCAGTGCACCTTGTCTTTATTCTTCATGACAGTGCGAATAGATACTAGTGTTCTTGCTGATTTACCGATTCTTCATACATGTACCCCTAAGATAGGATATCTGGAAAAGAGATGCATTTTTTCCCCCCAGTATTAGAACTTACCTGAAATTGTAAGATTATAGTCTAGTATGTCCAGGTGTCTTTTGTAGTGGAAAAATGACTAGGCTTTACCATTCTACTACACTGGATATTATCTCTGAATAGTTTGATCTCCATTCTTGTTGGATGGATGTGAATGTGTAAATGAGATTGAAATGAGCTTGATTATGTAAAGTTGTCTGTCTCATTAAGCTAGACTTGACTCCCTCAAAAGTATGGGGCTTTTCCATCTGAACATAATTCTGTGCTCAAAGCAGATGCTGATGTGCCCAAGCAAGTGAGGGATGCTGGCAGGAAAAGAGCGGTCGGTCTGTTCGTCTGTGTCAGCCTAAGCTTTCCTTAGGGCTGCTCTTGGTTTTCACATACTTATTTCTTGCTATTGACCATGACTTGCTGAACTAATAGGATTCTGTTCTGCTAATGTTCCTGTCTCAATATTTTGTTTTCTAGTTGGATGAAGCCGTGGCTGCTGCTCATCTGGATAAACTGTGTGTGAAGCTGACGAAGCTGAGTGACAAGCAGGCCAAATACCTAGGCTTATCAAGAGATGGGCCATTCAAGCCAGACCACTACAGATACTGAGCAGGTGGCACTACCCAAAGACCAAAGTGCAGGGATACAACCTTCCAAAGCTCTTGTGTGTGCTGGGCGTCCGAGAACAGGCCCTTTGCTGTACCCCTCTCAGTGCTGCAGAACCCCTCCCCTTACAGAGGGAGCTTCAGGGCCTTATTTGTTAGTGAAGGAGGATCACTGACTCTTGGGATTGGCTACTTAGCTAATGCCATGGTGGAAAGGATCCTACACACCTTGTACTGGCTCCGAATGTCCCAATCGGGGAGCAGGGCAGAAGACTGCTAAATGACAAGACTAAGCATTTTCAAATATGTGACTGACAGCCTTTTTGAACAGACTAACCAATAAAATGGGAAAAGGTTTCTACAGGGAGATGCTTAATGCCATGCCCTGCTCAAATTAGATGAATCCTATTAGGAGGCTAGCAGTGTCAGGCTTCTCTCCCCAGAGGTTCCCTAGCTGAAGTGCATGTTGCAAAACTGGAGGAAGTATGGAGGAGTATAGGTAGCTCGGTCTCCTTTCTGTAGAATCAACTTAATCTCCTTGGGGACTTGGAGCTGGAGTCTTTTTCTGGGTGAATTTACTCCATTGGTTTTGGTTAGAACAAAGAACATTCTGTGCTTCTTCCACACCAAGGAGGGGTGAGGCAAGAGTGACTCTTTTAGCAGCCTTCTAGTGTGTTGTGAACAGCTGGGAAGCCACTGAGGGGATGTTGGTTAGGTTTAGGGACCTTGTTTGATCCTCTGAAAACACCAGCAGCACACTTCTACCCCCAACTTGATTTTTCAGTCGTCATGTCTGCTGTATCTTGTTTGTCACTTAAAGTGCTTTTATTAAAGATCTGACTGTGGCCTGACTTGTTTTGTGTTGTGAGATGCTTTGGGTTTTGCCATGGATTTTGTGTGATCTTTAAGCTACTGAAAATATTTAATGTATCTGCATGGGGTTTTCTCAAGGTGAGAGCCAGTGCTGTGGCTAGCCTGCATCACATAGCTGAGCTGGGAAAATCTGCTCCTCAGGTTATTTCAATATTTGAAGGGCTGAAACTTACAGAAAAACACTCTTGCCCTCTGCCTACACAGATTTTTATCTCCCTTTGTCATGGAAGTCCTCTCTTGCCACTGTCCTTTTCAGTGGACCCCAGACCGGGTCTGAAACACCTTGTCTGCTTTGCAGGGCACTAAAGCATCACTGCAAGAAGGAAGAGAAGTCCCTAATGAGGTTCTAGCACAGCATTTTTGTTAATCACACTCATGAAAATCTGATTTGCTGCCGAAAATACAGAGCAAGCTGACAGTGTGGCAATTTGAATTGAAACATGGCTTGAGTTGATAAAATGTATTTGAGATATATTCTGCTAGATGTGTTTCATTGGTTGGAGAGGAGTAGATCAAACACAGACAATAATAAAAACACTGGCAGAATTTCTGTTCCTCCAGCTCCCTGCAGTGCAGTTGTGGTTTAGTGCTGCCTGGAGAAGAGAAGCAATGCCCAGTACCTGTCAACAGCGTGGCTGTGAACTGGCAGCACTAATGCAAGATGGCATTTGAGATTTTTGTTCAGCTGTTGTTGTGCACCATGTAGCTGTTGTTTAGGTACAGCTTAGCAGCCTTTTGCTGGATGGGGTCATCTTACCCCTTGCTATGGTATGCGCTGTGCTTTGGTGAAATTCATGTGTTGCTTCAGTTTGAACTCTTCCCCAAGGGCAGTTTTGAATACCCTTTACAGTAAAGTGTGCAGGTTTCACTTCTGTTTCTGAAGCCTTTCAGAATCGGTGGAAGACTTTGAAACATGACATCAGGTGTAGCAGCAGCAGAATTCCTTTAAAAAGATGTTAAATTGTTGTTTCATGTCCTGGCTCCCTGCTGATGTCTCAACAGGTGTCTGACCTGTATTGAAGGAAAAGTGTGCCAAGGTGGCCAGCAACATCCTGGCTTGTATCTGAAAGTGTGGCCAGCAGGGCCAGGGCAGTGACCGTCCCCCTGTGCTCGCACTGGTGCAGCCGCATCTGGAACCCTGTGTGCGGGATTGGGCCCCTCGCTGCAGGGGGGATGCTGAGGGGCTGGAGCATGTTCAGAGCTGGGCAGGGGGCTGGGGCACAAGGCTGATGGGGGGTGGCTGGGGGGGCTCAGCCTGGAGAGGAGGGGGCTCAGGGGGGACCTTGTTGCTCCCCACAGGTGCCTGGCAGGGGCTGTGGGCAGGGGGGTCGGTCTCTGCTCCCAGGTAACAGGCGACAGGACAAGAGGAAACGGCCTCAAGCTGCACCAGGGAGGTTCAGATCGGGCACAAGGAAAAAGTTCTTCTCTAAAAAGGTGGCCAAGCACTGGCACAGGCTGCCTGGGGAGACAGTTGAGTCCTGTCCCTGGGGGTGTTGAGAAGACCATAGATGTAGTGCTTGGGGACACAGTTTAGTGGTGGACTTGGCCGTTAAGTTTATGGTTGGACTTGATGATCTTAAGTGTCTTCCAACCTGAATGATTCTGTTAAAACACTTGGCCTTATTGCTTGCTTGCTTTTCATTGGCAAGAGATCACAACTGTTACTGAGAGTTTCACTAAATCATTTACTACTAATTCTTAAGCTGTTTTCTCTTGTCTTTTTATTTTTAATCTACACACAATTAATTCAGTATTCAGTCTAGCCTGAGGTCAATCATCTTGTTTCCCTGGATATGGGTGGTCAGTCCCGCTGTGATTACCTCACCGGGGTTTTAGCTGGAGCTGGTGAACGAAGAACAATCCCACCGAGGAGAGCCCAGCACCTGCCGGTATTGAGGCTTGCGAGTGCCCCCTCCCCAGCACCGACACCCCAAGCACCAGCTCACGGGTGGCACACATCTGGCGTGGTGAGTCATATGGCAGTGACAGAGTCCAGCTTTCCCCCCGTGGGGCTGCGCAGCAGATGTGCCAGGGAGGGGTGAGGCGGGAGCCGCGGGGTCCCGGGTGCCGTGCTGCGAGCGGAGACCTTCGCGGGGAGGGGGCGAGAGCGCCAGGCGGGCACGAAGGCAGATTTCATACTGGGCTTTGTGAAGCTCAGCAGGTCCTGTGTGGGTGAGCGGGTGGTGCACTTACCTTCGCTCTTGCACCCAGCCCTCCTGGCTGGCGTGGCGCGGGGGCTGTCCGGGCACGGCTCCGATGAAGCCCTTCGCTTCATCAGCCACTTTCTTAATCCTGTTGGCGGGCTCATTTTGAAAGGCAGAAATAAAAGTGAGATTTCCAGCTGTGCATAAATGAGATCCAGTCTGGGAGAGTGCACACGGTGTGTCAGAGGAGTGCGGAGAGGTAGCGTGTGCTCTCTTGCATAAGCTAGGAACTGACGCTGATTACAGCTTCCCCCTGCCCCACTGTCCCCCAAATACTGGCCGAGAACTGGGAAATGCCAGAGTCTGCTCTAGTTAGTATCTTTTCCTCACATGTAGCTATCTCTAACTATTAATTTAACAGGGGGTTTGAAGTAGATCAGGACACACCCCCCACCCCCCGTAATTAAGTAATGCTAAACCAGACCTGACTGATGCTTTTCCACACCGGGAGAAGTTCTCGTTTAATGCAATGTCCAATTTCACTTTAACGCCTTCAGTGGTTTCCTCCAGCCCCTGCCTTTGGTGCGGTTGGGCTGCCCCAGGCTGGGAACAGGCGCCATTGCCTCGGGCAGCCTGCCCCTGCAGGTGGTTGACCCTGGTGGTAAAATGAAATTAATGGTGAAGGATTGTACTCCTGGTCTTTAGACAGGTCTCTGACTTGGCCAAGAAAAGTAATCACATATTTCCTCAAATGTCTTTCAGATTACTTTTCTTTTAAAGTTTTTGGTACTGTCACCAGTGAGAGCCCGATTCTCTTTCAATCACGGCCGCTCCTGCTGCTGTTTTCCCTCCGCTGGCGAGTCAGCACCACTAAGAGAGTACAGGCTGTACCGATTTTGCCATTTATCTCAGCTAGATGCACAAGTCTCCGTGACGTTTAAACAGCAACTGATCTGCCACACAGTCTTGCTGGGTCCTGCTCGTTATTTTTTGCCTGGTGGGATGCTCTGTGTGATGGGGACTGGGAGGCGTACGGAGCCCCGGGGACCGTGGCACCAAGGGCGGGTGCATGAGTGTTCTGCTGTGACTGTGATTCATGACTGAGCTTGTTCCCATGACAGCGCTTCTTGATATGAAGCTTCTTAGAAGCTAATTGTGGTTTTTAGCCTCTGGGGCTTTTTCATTAAGATAAATCAAATGCAAATGTACACTGCAAAGCCTCAGTAGTTTTTGTAGTAACGTTGCTTGCCACTGTACAACTTCACACAACTGTAAGAAGTATCAATTACAATTAAGTATTTTTTTCCTTTTTTAAAATCACTAACCCTTCACGAGTGCTTGTAGTTTGCACGCCAGCTTAGCAAAAGCAAAAACAAACAAAAGACTGAGAGAAGAAAAAAACCAAACCTCCTGTGGACAAATACTTCTAGAATTTAATAGGATGGAAAAAGAAAGGGTGTAAGGTTTTGCAGCATCCTTTCGACTGGATGGGGACTGACATCCCTCCTGCTTGTCCAATTCCCTGAAATTCCATCGTAGAGGGATTAAACTCTTTAGAACATTTAGAAAGTCTATAGCAAAGCTTTTACTTTTTGTTCCATCTGTAGAGTCCGGGGACGCTTTTCAGCAGACATGTTACTCCTCTGCTTTTGGTTTCATCAGCTAAGAAATCATTTCCCAAAGGGAACATTAACTGAGCCACATCCATAGGCATGTGTTCCTTTTCCCTGATGGAACAGCAGCATTTTAGAAGTAAACTGCACAGCATCTCAGTTGACTATTGCAGATGTTGGAAGCACCTTAAATGCTCAGTAATCAGGCTGACGCCAGGGTTTTGTCTTGAGCTGGTGCTTATTGCAGGTATCTGCTTTGCATGATTCACTTGATTTCCACTCAGAACACACACCCGGTGGTCCTGTTTTTCCTCCCCTTTGAAACTTGCTTCCTATGTGTATTTTATGAATAATGGGATACAAACTCCTTTTGGCCCTTTTTGGCAGTCAATGCCTTTGCCTGTGGTGTTGTCTGACCTGCTGCTGAGATGCCCTTTTGTAGATACAGAATGACATCTCTGACCGAGCCTTTGCACTCAGAAGAAAGCAGTAGTGATGGAGGGATGCTGAGCAGTCTGGAGAGGATAAAGGGAAGCAGACTGTCTGGTATGCTGACATAGTGCTCTGAATATTTGGCTCCTAAATGGAGAAATTATTACAAACTGAATCACAGGACCCCAGGCTGCTGAATTACTTTAAATGCATCTGCTACAGTTTCCATTCTAGAAGACTTAAAGAATTGCTGTCTTTCACCAATAAGTTGAAACATCATTAGCCTTTAATGAATTGATTTTTTTTTCCTTCCAAAATGTCACAGTTGTTTGTTATGGAACACAAGGAAGAGTGAGAATGTATATTCTCATAGTTGATTGCTGGCTATTACTGTTATAAATTACCTAATAATGTTGTTTACCAATTTGAGGCAGCTATGTGGAGTGAAGGGGAGCCCATATGAGATCATGAAAGATATTTAGCTTAAGAACCTGCCAAAACCAGCAAGGATGCCACAAGAACACTGTTATTAGCTAAATCCACCTGATCGTAGACAGTGAGCGATGAAGGTGTTTATTAAAGTCTATTAAAGTCAATAGAAGATTTCCACTGATTTCCACAGGGGCCTGAACTGGATCACGAGGAAGGCTGTGTTTTTGTTTTTCCCTGCCTTTATGTGTATTAAAGGAATGCCACATGTGAATTGTGTTATGACACCACTGCAGCCATTTCAGGAGTCCCATATTTCAGATGATGATTTAGTCTCTAAGGATTTCCTGGATAGACGTTAAGTGTGTATATACCATGCAACAATTGTAATATTTTTTTTCATTTCACTGAAAAATCTTGCAGAAATGATTAAAGCTTCCTTTTTCTTCTGGGAGAGGGATTTAGCCATCTGCTGGCCATCTGCATATCATCTGAAAAGTTTCCCAGTGAAATCTTTGTTTAACCTCAGAAAGCAATCTGCGTGCATCACAAATCTCACAAGGGCACTCAGAGTGATGGATTGCTCCTTCAGGCTGCTGGGTGTGTCTCTGCTCTGGTGCTGCTGCTCCAGATGGGGACGGTCTCCTGTGGGTCCCATGTCACATGTGCCAGCCTTGCACGGGTGCTCCTGATGTCCCTCATGGCACTGGGCACTCACGCTGATGAATGGGGCCTTTTGGGAAGGTCAGTTCCCAGGGGGCAAACTTCCATATCCCTCTCCTTAGCTCCTTCAAATATAATTGTGCCAGAAGCAGAAAATACCCGCCTTGATTCTGGAGGACGAGAAAAACCTGAACTAACCCGGTGTGCCAGATTGACATTTGGGTGTCTTGGCCCCTGGATCAGGGTGATTTGCTGGGGAAGGGGAAGAAAACCCCACCAAATCCTCTCGAGGTATAAAACTTCCCTTGCTGTTGCTGTATGGAAATCGCCAAGCAGGGTCCTGCTGCCAGCAGGGTCCTCAAGCTGCTGCTGGGTCTGAAGGAACTGAGAGCATCGTTACAGCTTGTTGGGTCGGCCCCCAGCAGAGCATCTCAGCATCTCTTGTCTGGAGCTTGCTGGGGCGGGCGTTGTCTTTTTTTTGTTGTGTTCAGGAATGACATTAAACATGTTACGAGTGTTGGGATGTCACAACGGGTCCTGTAGCTGGCTGAGTGACTGACTTGGATGAGGAGCCACAGGATTTTGCTTCCTTTTTACAGCCTGAAGGAGCTACCAAGAGTGAGGCAGGTCTGCTGTGTGTGTTCCCGTGCTTTGCGCCATACTGGCACTGATGGACTGGAGCTGATGATGCCATTGAAAAATACTTAGTGGAGTCTGGATACTGGCAAAAGGAGAGGTGAAATGGCTCCAAGTGGAGTTTGTGCGACCAGAGATGGAAGCAGTGCTGGCGGAGGGCCAAGGCGGAGCGCTGCCTGTGTGTGGGCACACCTGTGATGCCCCCAGCTGCATTACTATGACTTGCTAACTGTAGCCTTCAGCAGCCTGGGGGATGGCACTCGTTGCCTTTGGTGGGCTGCCCATCAAAAGCAAGATGGGACTTTGTCTCATCCCCACAGTTAGAAAAGCATGCAGTGGTTTGCATCTGACATGGGAAGAAATTATTTCTTTTCAACTGTTAAATGTACTACAATAGATCTAAGGTTATGGTTCTGTTTGGAAATGAGCAGCTGTTTGCTGGGCATTTTCATTTCTGGAAGTGAGGTGTCTGGCCGAGCTGTTTCAGGTATTGCAGCAGCAGCTGGGATTTGCAGTGCAGTGAGCACAGTGGGCCATCCCACGTGTTTCCTTCTGCACGTCAGATTGCTGTGTGGGGCAGGCTGTCCAGAAGGGCAACAGTTCAGAGCTCAGAAGTAGACAGAAAAAAATGTGAAGTGCTCATTTTTTTCCCCAGCCCTTATTCTGCAACTCAGATTCATGTCTTTCTGAGTTAAATAGGATGCTGGATGTGAACAAATGCTGAATTGGTCTATTTATGTGTTTATAGAGTCACTTCTGGCTATAGAATGGTCTAATTCAACTTGAAATGCCTTGGAAAATGTTTTGATTTA
This sequence comes from Falco peregrinus, assembly GCF_023634155.1. Taxonomy (NCBI): domain Eukaryota; kingdom Metazoa; phylum Chordata; class Aves; order Falconiformes; family Falconidae; genus Falco; species Falco peregrinus. The sequence continues at coordinate 37,417,176 of NC_073729.1, read as the reverse complement.
ATGTTTTTTTGCATTGGTCTTGGATGTCATCTATATGTCTACACCTATACAGTGAGTGACCTCAAGACTGCAGTATCTCATGAACAGTTTCCCGCACAACACTCCGAGAAGCGTTTGCTGTAGACTAAGATGATGTGACTTTTGCAGTGTAAAATAGAGCTCCCACAGAGTCAGCTTTGGGCATAGCATGTACAAGCTTTTTCTTGGCTCCTCAGTTTGATTATACAACTCTCCATCTGGTTCTCCCATAATTCATTTCATCATGAAGTTAGCACTATCTCTGCATCTCAAAGGACTTCACTGGATCTTTCATCACCCTCAGCCAAAGCAGCATCACAGGTACTATTGGCTCATCTATAAAACTTGGAAAAAGTTGTTTTCTACCTTTCATCAGATCTTTCTTTCTGTGAGAATATCCTGAAGACTGATATGGGGAGTTGTTTTTTTTCCTTCTGGAGTCTCATAGAAAGTTGCAGTAATTAGCTCGGGAAACTGTGAGGTGTTTAGAGCTGGTTTGATATAGTCATCGAGATGTTAATTGGACCATTTGCTTTATCCATCAGATAAACTTGGATATTTTTTTTTTTTGTTATGGTCTAAGTGTGAAAGTAAGCAATCAAGCCAGGACTTTGGATGGGAAAATACAGTATCTGTTTTAAATTCACACAAGGTAAGCAGTATTTGGAGAAGCTAATAGTGATTTATTTGTGCTTAATCCTACTAAGAAGTAATTAGGGTAAAATTTCCCCTAGTCTCTAGGAGCAAAATGACTGTCGTGGAGCTTTACCGGGTCTGTCTTTAAGCTTGAATTCCAGTAAGTTTTCAGTGGAGACACTTAGGTATGTGACAACTAAAAATTAAGCACTCCGTCTTTGTCACGTGTATGTTTTATCGTCTGTGCACTGGTGACACTTCAGGTACGTCCCTTAGGGAACTCTTATGCTTACAAACAGCTCCTCGACAGCAATATCTGTTCAAACAAAATACAGGAAGCGAGTATTAGGTGTACATGTTTTACTGATTTCTGTATCTTAAAAAAACCTCAAGCAACATGATCATTACCCAGAAAAGTAAAGTTGTTAAGGCTAATAACCATTTCAGAGTATGTGATTATATATATTCTTTGGTGTGATAGATAAATGGCAAAGAAAGCATAACTCCTTTCTAATAAATTCCAGTTACGTAGAAGGCTTATTAATAAACCAAATTACTCAAAATGCACTACATATAAATGCTATACCAAAAAGTATGTGCATATGTGTTGAAAAGCAAATACCCTCATTGTCGTGTGAAAGGATCTTTCCCTTTCCCTCATTGCGGCCATGCAGCACCCGGTGCTCGGTGCTCGGTGGCTCTGCCTTCCCCGCCCCCCGCCCCCAGCTCCTCGCTGTGGGCTCGGCCCTTCCCCTCCCAGCCGGCAGCCCCGAGCTGTGGCCACGTCTTCATTAATGCCCTGGGTGACGAGGGGGAGCATGCCCTCAGCACCTGCAGGTGACACACAACCGCGAGGAGCGGCCGACGCGCCAGAGGGACGTGCCGCCGGCCGGGGCTGTGAGGGTCTGGAGAAAGTCCGGCAGGACCCTCCGGCAGCTCGAGGAGGAGAGGACGCAGCCCTGCACCTGGGCAGGAGTGACCCCCGTCCCCTGGCCGGGAGGCAGCTTGGCGGGGAGGGACCTGGGGCTCCTGGCGACACCAGCTGAACGCGACCGCAGGCGGTGTCTGGCTGCGACAGGAAGACTCTTGCCAGCGGGTCAGGGAGATGATCCTTCCCCGCTGCTCACCGCTGGTGAGGCTGCACCTGGAGTGCTGTGTCCAGTTTGGGGCTCCCCAGCAGAAGAGACGTGGACACGCTGGAGAGAGTCAAACATTGGGAAACTTTTTTTTAATAGTGAGGGTGACTGAGCACTGTCACAGGCTGCCTGGGGAGGCTGGGGGGCTCCTCCTCGGAGGTATTCCAAAGCTGTCTGGACGTGGCCCTGGGCAAGCAGCCCTGGGTGGCCCTGCTTGAGCAGGGGTTGGACCAGATGACTTTCAGAGTTCCTGCCAGCCTCAACAATTCTGGGATTCTGCAAAGCTGGAGTGGGAGCTGCTGTCTAGAGAACAGCTGTCTCTTTGATTTCTGGCTCTCCTTCCTTCCCTTTCTTCTCCTTCTGCTCCCCTCCACCCTGGTAAAATATAAATTTCTCATCAGTTGGTAAGAAAATGGTATTTTTTCCATATGAGTTGTTGTTGTGTGATTATTGATATGATTTTAGTATGAACCAACAACAACTTCTCATAGTTACAAGAGTTTGGAAACAACTTGATGGGAACCTAAGTCTTCACCTAGTAAAAGAAGCGGCCCAATTCTGTTTCCTAAGCCCATTGTAATGTATCATTTTCCCTTCTCATCCTCTTTTTATCATAATGGAATGGCTCACAGGTTCCTGAGCCAGGATATCTGATTAAAAGACATATACGTTTAAAAGAATGCAAGCTTGCATCATATCTGACAACTGATGTATTTTATAAAAGATGAGTAACACAATGACATCCTGTCCTTATTTGGGCCCTTTTGTAGATTAATCTGTCATCTGTATACATCTCTAAGATGAACAAACATTTCTGTCAAAGTTTGAGCTATGTTTTGAGCTCTGAGGTTTGGGCTGATTATTATTAGAAGAAAAAAACCTTCATCTGGCTTGAGCCTTTTTGGAGTGTCATCTGTGTCATCTTTGCCTGCCTGCCTAGAAGATTTTTATAGCCTTCAGCCATGTTTAGAAATAAATCAGTAAAGAATTTTCTTCTCAATTAGACATGCAGAGAGCATTAGAAAATTCAGGATTGGGATTAGAAAATTAATGGTTAGAAAATATCTGATTGTGAAAGCTGAAGATCTTTGGTGTGGACATGGGTGCAGCCATCTGGTTGGCAGGTGGAGTGAACATGGAGGATGCAGTTTTAGCCCTGGGGGTGCACGCGGCTCCTGTGGACACTGGCAATAGCAGTGGGATGAAGGGAAAATACTAAAACCAAGAAAGGCCCACAGAAGAAAAAAGTGTAGAAGATGGGGGCAAGGAACATTGTGGATACAGAGCAGAGGAGGTAAGAAGTAAAAGCTGGAGTTTGGCAGATGAAGAGTCTTCGATGTTGGGGACAGCTTCTGGGTCTGCTCCCCCCGGCTCCCCCGTGAGCACGCACCCCGCTGCTGGCAGTGTAACCACAGGTTCCTTCCTGTGCCATCTCGGGTATCTCAAGGGTAAGGCAAAGAGCTTCAAGAACAAGAGAAAGATGTCTTCTAGACACCTGTTTGCTTCACCTGTACCTCTAGAGCTGTTTATGAGCCTTGGAGGATTGGTATGGCGTTCGGTAAGTTTTTTGCTCCCTCTGGGCATGGGTTGCATGCAGCACATGGAGGCTGCCAGCTGGATTCATGCTTGGGGTAGGTGCTGGGAGTTGCCCGTAGTAAGAATGGGCGGGGAAAGACAGACTGATTGTAATGGCCTTCTTCAAGAGTACATGTGGGATACACATTCATTTTTTGCTGATCTTTCCTTTCTTCCTCAAAGTCCTGAATCCGTGTTCCTGTGGGAAGCCAGTTAACCTGAAGCCTGCGTTTTCAGTGTGATGTTTTGGCGGTGCTGGGAGCTGGTGCTGGGAGCTGGTGCTGTGTGGTCCCTGTGGCAAACCCAGGCTCGTGTCCTTCACTTCACTGCTCTAGTGAGGCTGTTTGCGTGCCATTGGCACAGGTTTTTTAGTGCTGGTTAGGCAATGCTGCAGTCTGTGGTTAATGCAATCCTTAAAAAACCCACAAAAACAAACACCCAAAATCCCAATCAAACAAGAAACCCCCAAACCAACAGGAACCAAGAATTCTTCTTAAAATGCAGGTCAGTTTTGCTGAAAATTCCTCTTCAATGTCCATCTCCTTGCTTGTCTGCTCCCTGAAAAAACTTCCTATCTATGGTAGCATTAACCCCATGAAAAAAATTTGCCATTGTTTGTTTGGTTTTAAGAGGGGCAAATCCAAGCCTCCAGCTTCAAAGCTCTCTACTTTCATTGCTATACACATGGGGCAGTTTGCAATATATGCTTGAGAAACTAAGAAAGACAGAAGCCTTATTGCGTTCCCAGTTTGGCTTAGCACTTTGGGTTTAACATTAGACATTGGCAGATGGTCTGAAAAATACGGCATTTGCACAAAGCACAGTAGTTACAACATGAATTCGAGTGCGGTTTGCAGGTTTTGAAGTTTGGCACACAGTTAGCAGCTGGTGTGGGCCTTGGTTTTGGAGATATCTTCAGCTCAGCATTTTTCTAGAAGAAAACACATGGAAATTCACATAAAGGTGACATGGGTGTGGGTCAGGATAAAGCATAGGTGCAATGAAAGCAAACTGTGAGAGGAGCTGGCTGGAGATGAGCAGGCGGTTGCCAGCAGTGAGACCTGTGTTAGCAGCGGTGCAGAGGTGTGGTGGGACTGGATCACGGGAAACACTGGCTGGGGACCAACCTCCTGAACAACATGGTAAACCTCCTGAGCCCCCCATTCTGAGCAGTTGGAAACGTGACTGGCTAGAGCATTGGGAAATGCTCTGTAGGGAAGCATGTGGCAGCAGTGAAGGAAGGGATGGAAGAATCTGCAAAGGTAATGACGCTACAAGTAACATAAAGTAAGGAATTACTCTTGGATCCCCAGACTTTTCAAAGGAAAGAGTGAAGCCTCCCTACCAATCTGTTGGAGCTACTGTTGGAGCTCGGTAACTCTGTGCCAGCAGATTTGTGCACGGGAATTAACTACAGACACGGGTAAGTGAGCTGAAGAAGATCTCTCAGCCTACCCAGGGAGTGCCACTCATCTGTCCGTGCTTTGGAAAGGTGGAAAACTTGGGGTTGGTCAGCGTGTGCCTGGGACCAGGGGAGATCGCTGCAGCCCTCCAGCCACAGGCACCCTACACTTCAGCTCGGGAGTTCCTCAGGAGTTTCAGTTTTAAGGTAAAGTGTTAAGTGGTCTCTAAGTGCTTTAGGAGCCTTTAAGCCAAAATACTTCGGCAAAGTTTGGTCACAAGAATATCCTGCTTTGAGCTGAAGGAACTAAATGGAACTAAATGACATCCTTTTGAGCCTGGGTCATCCCAGGAGTTCAGGAAGTGTTTCTAGGAGGGTTGTTGGCACAGGGAGTCAATTAGAAAGGAAAAGGACCTTGAAACGTTTCTGCTTGCAGCAGTGACTGGTTTGGCTATAAATGGCTATCACAACACATTAAAAATAAAGTAAAAATGCTATTTTCTACTCTTCTAGGCAATCTCTGAAGTACTGGACCCTGTAATACTTTACATTCGAGACCTATGGGTAACGTCACATTGAGGAAATCCATCAATCTGAATTTACTGATCTGGTAAAATCATTAGCTAACATTTTCAACCAAGTACCAGCTTCTTTGTATGCCTCTGCTTTAATGTTTCAGCACCTGCAGTTAAAACCCAGCAGACAGAAAGCCTGTGCCCCTGGGCTGCAGAGCCTGAGGGTGAACCCACACAGTGCGGCTGGGAATGGTCCCTCTTTATGGCAGATGCCTCGATAAATTTACAAATAATTAAATCAGCTCAAGGTTAAAGTAACTTTTGTGTAAAAGAGGTCTGTAAAAACCAAAAGCGAAATCATACCCAAGACGACCCTTCAAACCCAAACAACCACCTCTGAGTAATCTAAGATCACACAGTTTTCTTTCCACCATTAATGTTTTGCATCTGTTTTTACAGTATTTAGAGCTTCAAATTGTATGTCAATTATTTAAATTGGGGTATGGCAGTAAAAGCCTTGCAAATGAGCACACTGAGGAAAACTGCAGAAGTAAGAAACTGCTCTAATTCAGCAGAGTTCTCTGAACAGCCACCTACCTTGGAGGATTTCTTGTTCTCTGCCTCTTTCCTGCTGACTTTCTGGGATCTTTTAGTTAAGTCTTCAAAGAGAAGAGCACAACATAATATTAAATCAATTTTACATCATGTGTTATTTAATTGAGATGCTTAATAGTATTTTTGTGGGAGAGAAGGCAGACAACCTGCACAGCCACCTTGTCACCACGCACGTCGCCTCTAGGAGGTGACCCCCCTGCACCAGCGGGTCCAGACGCACGTGGGCAGGGGGCTCGGCGAGGCAGAGGGGTGCTGGTGGCGGGGCTCTGGAAGGGCTTTTTCACACATTGTTTGGTCAGGTGTGAGCAAGAAAAATAATTTCAGAGAAATAAAATTAAAGGTCTCTGTATAAAAGGTAGGGTTACTTATGCACATTAGTCACATGAATAAAAATGGGAAAAACCTTTAGAATCCTGTATTTTTTTTCCTCTTAATAGGTGGTGTTACCTGCATAGTTTTGCAGGCATTAACGAGCGTACGCTGGTTTTCGCAAGCAAAAACCTCTTTGCTGATTTGGCATAAACTCTTCATCTGTATGATCCCACCTTTCCTTCTTCATTTTGGTCCTTTTTCACCCACCGCCTTGTTTTACAGAACATGACTTGCAAAGGCGTTTCATTAGTGTGCCTGTAGCTTTGGAAGGTTTGTGAATATTTGTAGAGTTGAATCTTGGATCTGGTAAATTTAGCGTGTGTGTGTTCAGATTATGCCCGATGTAACTTCTTTTTTTCTTTAGATCAAATCGCTAATATTTGTGAACTTCCTCCTATTATCCCTTGAAGGCTAATAGCATTTACTGCAGTTGTTATTGTCATTATTATCATTCCAACTCTAACGCTGTTTATTACTACGTATAAACTCCGTGACTAAGACTTCTCTTGGGATCAACCCTGCAAGACTGTTCAAGTGTGAGACACTTCCCAGCTCCCTAATCTGGTATGGTATGTTTAATATCTTTATTCTGTGAGTGTGAGGTCTGTAATAAGTGCTACCTGTATGTAACAAAAGACTGGGATGAAAAATTTACATATGCCCACCAATGAATGATAGACCCTTGTCTATTCTAGTGTTTGCTCTCCATATCTTTTTGAATATTTAATGATTGCCAGGATTTACAGAATGAAGAATACATATTTTAGGCTATTTTGGGGAGTTTCATTTATTATCCTTTTGTCATTTTAGGTAGGGTTATACACTTCTAAGAAACAGTGGGAAGGAAAACTATACTTCAAGAACATAAAGTTATTGCCATTTAATAAGAGCACGTCTTTACGGGGGCCTTGCTCTAACTAGGATTAGTGGTTTGGATCCAGTTCCCCTGGCAGATTATGCCAGCTTTGTTATGCTGCCCTTTGAAACTTTCTGATTCTAACCAAGATGCTTGTAAGCCATTTAATTCTACATGAATTTAATTTTCTGCAGTACAATTGTACAGGATTGTCTGGATTGCTCCATCTAGAAAACTGTTTCAACAACATTCAGTGAAAGGTTATATGAAGTGACCAAGCAGAGATTTAAATATTGGCATGATGTAAACATGCTTTGATTGTTCTGGGGAATTTGGTGAAGAAAACGATGCTCAGTGGGCAGATGAGAGGGAGATGCAGAGATGCCTTTTTTGACAAGTGAATGCTGTAGTTGTCTCTTCTGGGTTGGGTAAAACCCTTGCTTTTCCCAGCTGGCCTCTAATCTCATATTCCTCTATCTACTGCATTTCCAACAGCTGCCCAGCGGGCCAGCTCCTTATACAGCTCGGCTGTGACGATACAGGACAACATAACAGGCTTGTGAAGATACTGATAGCACGCACTGCTGAGCCCTGTTGATACAACTGCAATTTGAAGAGCTATAAAAAGCGTGTATTAATTAATGATTGCGTATTTTACCAGCCGATGCTAACAAATTCTCTGCTTACCTTTTAATTCCATCTTGGTTTTTATTGAATTTGAGTTGGTACCATGAGCACTCTGATAGATTGATTGATTGATTGATTGATAGGTGTGTAAACAGCTGATTGCAAATGAATTTCATTACTCAAGCATGGCTATGGCAACATTTAAAACTGGAGCCGTAACATGACTGCCTGCATCTCTGCTGTGTGTGGGCAACCAGAAGGAACTGGACTTGGTATAAAGAAATGTCACTGGGATAGGAAGGTCTATCCAAAATGTTTAAACTGATCTGATGAGAAATCTTTCTGTTGGCTAATATAAAAATAGATTATGTATATCAGCATGACAGATTATAAGCAATAAATTATAAAGAAATTGATATTATCAGGAGGGGAGGGGTGGCTGTGGTTATCTAAACACTCACGATATTTGCTCTAAATCGTGGATATTTGCTGAGCATGCTGCTCAGATGAATGCTGTTGGCAAAGTGATATGGCATGGCACTGCCCACCTGCCATGTTTAAGGCACAGGCACATTTTTGTGAGAAGATAAGTGAAATCAGCTGAAGGGAATGCATTTTGTATCTCTGATTTTAAGTGGAATAATAAAGTTATTGGAAGTGTGAGACTGAAGGCATCTAGGATCACAAGGACTATGAGATGGAATAGCTTGGGAAGCTGCGGAACAGCATCAGCTTTACTAAGCTTGCAGTTAAGCAACCTTGAGTTAACTCGGGATTCGAAGGTTCAGCTTTCATTGGAAATGCATGTGTGGGGCAACTCCTTCTCCTTAAAGAATTATTGTCCTCAGCAAGCGTGCAGAGAAAATACAGGCAGCCAGGTAAGAACCCAACCTGCTTTAAGCAAAATTCCTAAAAGCCTGTGGAAAGAAGCTAACCATGAGAAGCTTTATTTTTTGATCTGTTATATTTTTGATACAGTTATGGATGATGTTCTGCAGCTAATTATCCTTTCTTGGAAGGAAAAAGTTGGCTTAAATTACATTGAAAGAGTTAGGGCAGACACTAGGACAAAAATTTGTGAATGGGTAAGCATTGCCCTGACAAGGGACTGCCCTAACAGGACAGCTGCTCACCGGCCCGTAACAGCAGCGACATCGCTGGTCCTGTCCTGGGTGAAGGGATGAGCCCTGGCTATCCTCTGCAGTGCTCTTTTCTTCCCCTGGTTAAAAATTGTTTGGCATGAAAGTAAATTGAGATTGAATTTATATTTAATTAATACCTTACACTAAATGAACACCTTAGACAACTGTTGAGTTCTCAGCCACAAGAGCAGATCCTAAAAACCCCAAAAAGTTAGGTTGACTTCTTCTCTTTGCACTAGACTTTCTGGAGTACTGGAAGGCTAATGCCCGTATTAACGGCAGAACACTTCTCTAACATAAAAACACTTACAGTATGAGAGGAGCTGAAGCAAAATCTGTAAGATGAAACAAATTTATGTATTTAGTTAGTTGTTTAGTTTTTTGCTCTAAACTGTGGTTTGCCTTGTTGCCGTTCTCAGCTGCTGTGGCCGTGTTGCCACTGCAGCTCCGCGTACTCTGAGGCACTGGGGTGCAATTACCACGCTGTGGTCAGCTGGCCAAGCAGCCCACAGCAACCCACGGCTGTGTTTGCTGCAAACCTTGCTGATTTGGCACCGAATGGCAGGTTTTACTAACCGACTATGGAGATGGGTGGGAGATCCGAGAGGTGCATTTTGTTGCTCTTCGAGAGGCTGCATTCCGTCTTCTCCTCAATCACCATGTGGGAAGCGGCAGCTCTCAGCAAACTGTAGCAGAGCAATAGGCTTAGGAAGAGGTTCTTGCTTTCCATCCTGTGGAGGAAAAATTCCATTGTTATGAAAACCAAATTGGTCAAAACCTGCACACAGGAGAGACGCAAGGATACGAATCTCAGCAATGGCTTTCTGTCATGCTGTGCAGCTTTAGCAACGTACCTCTGACAATTCCTTTGCTTCCAACCCTTTGTCTCTGATACCAGCACACCTAAGATTGCAGTTGTCCGAGTGGGAACAATGCTGCCTTAAATGTAACTCTCACAGATGGCCTTTTGTTTTCTAACACCCCCCCCCCCCCCCCAGTTCTTTTCTCAAAAGGTTCAGATTTCCCAAAAGCTGTGTGTTCTTGCCACTGAGGCTTAGTGCTGTGTATTGTGTGACCAAGGGGGGAAGAACTGCTGCAGTCACTTTTGCCTGGCTCAATCACATCATCAGATTTTTCCCAGAAAACCTCGTTTAAAAATTTGTGCTACAAAACCTGGAAAAATGACAATAATTTAAAACAAACCCACAAATTATGTTTCCTATTAGTTTTTGCCATTTTGAAACAAGTCATTGAAGAACTGTCTTGTTTTATTATACACTGATGTGGCTGCTCTGGTCCTATGGTAAATCATAGCCATAACTCATGCAAGTTATAGAACACCCAGTGCTGTAAATCATTTATGGGTCTTAGGGTTTAGTATGTACTTAATAACTTCTGAGATGTAATGAATTCTAGGGAATTTAAGCATGTTTATGGAGAAGCCTGAGCTCTGCAGGATGTGGCTGTGGGCCTTGGAGGAAAGCCAACGGCCCTGGCCGAGCCCCGCGTGAGCAGTGCAGCTCTGCAGGGTGCACAGTGCGTGTCCCCGTCCTGGTGCCTTTTTACGGGGTTGAGGTTGATTTTATTTCCATCTGCATTAGTTTTGTGCTGTGTCAGAGGTAGGGGAGCCTCCCCTGGGGCACTGCAGCCTCCAGATTTGTGCCTGGCTTTGGGGCAGTGAAAAGCCACTAGGAGCAGTAAGAAGAGGGAGTGAAACCAAATGTTTTGAGCTGTTAATCTGGTTGTAATTACTTAATTACCAGAGAGTTAAGATATGCAGAGTTGCTGCATCGGAAGAGCTTCAGTCTAACTGCTGCTGCTAAGCCGGGTCTGTGTGACACCTGCTTTTACAGCCTCCACTGACCCCACTCCCTGGAGAGGCTGCACGCTGCACCCCATTCCATGTGCTTCACTGGTTTCTCCAGCCTGTCCCACCGGCCATGCTGGTGGGAAGAGCGTCGACACCGCTCACCTCGCTGGCTGCAGCTGCACCGCCAGGACCCAGCCTCGGCGGGTTCCTGCCAGGGTCTGCGGGGCACCTGGGCTGGACCCCCGGTGATTCAGGGACATCTGCACAAGCTGCAGCCGAGGCGGATGCATCCGAGCTCAGAGCTTTCCAGTAGGGGAGATGAACATATAGGGAAGCAAGTGCTGCTCTTTCACCGCCCTCACTGTAAAAAATTCCTTCCTTCCCTGTATGCCCAGATCCTGTGAAAATCAGCATACTTAAATGCTAAACAAGCTAAGATTTCTTTAAGTAAGGTATTTTATTTGACCAGCTGCGCATTTGGAAACGTAGACCAGCTTTTGGGAACACAAGCCATTATTCAGTTCTTTTTGAATTTTAAGCATATGCCTAGAATATGAACATCAGCAGGGATAATCAGCTTGGTAAAATTAGTTACGTAAAAAGAAGTTCTAATTGGGACCTGAATTTTTATGGTTATGACCTAAACAGTTATCTACATATATAAGTGTGTGTTAGAACAGTCTTTAGAAAGCATCAAGAAATCTCAGTCAGGTTTGGGCATCTTCTGTGAAAAGAAGTGGGGAAAATGATAAAAGGGTATCTCTTCTGCATTAAAAAAAAATAATAAAATCAGGCTAGGTTCCTGACCTAGCAAATGTCAGGTGGTGGTGGATGCCCCGTTCCTGGAAATGTTCAAGGTCAGGTTGGAGGGGGCGCTGAGCAACCCAGTGTGGTTGAAGACGTCCCTGCTCCCTGCAGGTGGGTTGGACTTGGGTGGCCTTTCAGGTCCCCTCCCACCCAAACTGTTCTGTGGTACACGGCATGTCTAGGACAGGTAAATGTAGACATTTGGGCTTTAACTTTTCCCCTGCTCTCAGCTGGAGTGAAGAGAGCAACCTGTGAGCTGGAAGCTGTTTATATTTGCACATGTGGTGTTCATGCTGTGGGTTTTGCTTTCTTAAGCAACTTTTTAGCCTAGTCGCAGGATACGCTGTGGAACATACCTATGCCTTACAGGTCAGTGCATGCTGCCCATCTGGCGTACTGGCACAGCTGGCACATGACTGTCTGTTGGAGACCATGTCAACATGCCCCCAAAGTACTGTTTAGGTAAACTTCTTCTGTCCCGGAATGTTGTTTCCATTGTAGTTCCTTGGCTTTATCTCAGCAAAACTGCCAATGAATGCAATTGTGCCTGTGCAAATGCAACAAAATAGTAAAATTCTACAGCTTGCATGTGTTCGCTTCAGGGTGACATGCGAGTACACTCTAGTGTTAAAATGCAAACCTAGCTGCATGTGTTGATTTGAATTCTTGTGCACATGGGGGGCAGAGAGTGGGTTGCCAAAAGCACTTAGGTGGGAGGAATTTTACAGCCTTTGAGTGACTGAACCTGGAAAACGTATATATTGGTGAATATACATTTTATCTGAAAAAGGTAACACACCTTGGAGCAGCGTAGACTGCTAGATGTGTGCAACAGGGAACTCTGAACAGCGTTCAGAGAACACAGCAAGCAAATAACAGCATATGTGTAGTAAAACTGATGATTACGGATAAGAAACCTGGAATCTCCGAAAGCAGCAAGATTAGTAGCAGAAGGTTACAACAGCAAAGTAGACATTACTGCATAGAAGATTCTCATGGTGTAGAACCATTAAGAGCAGACACAGATGTTTGAACAGAATTTAGTCTTCAGAACCAAAGGAGAGAGGGGAGCAAACTAATCCAGCGGACTTTGAGAAAACAGATTTCTGTAAGTTCAGAAATTATGGGTAAAGCTCCACAAGAAACAAAGCTGAAATGAAAAACCCCCAGTATTCAGAAAACTAACTTGTGGTTAGAAAGCTACAATGAAACTGAATCAAATGATTAAGAGCAAATATCTGGTGATCTGTTAGAAAAAAATATGCTTAGAGCAATTGACACAAGTTTGGCCTTCTTGTTAGCTGTGAAAGGAGGGGATTACACATTTTTTCAGTTTGATTTTTTTAAAAATTTGAGATTTTTGAAGTTGTAACCATTTGGTGTGATTATTAACCCTCTAACTCTTGCAGCTGGAGGAAATAAAACTGAGTGGAACTTTTTGAACTGCTAAGTCCAATACATAGTTATCCTCCACAATCAGCGCGTGTCCATCTCTTTGTAGGTTCGTGACAAGTTGACCTATTATTGCAATTGTAGAGCCCTTCCACACCTCCCTGCTTAATTGCCATATAGAAATTAATTGTCCTTTTAATTTTCAGCCTGACCAGTCTGGGGAAGACATCAAGTACTTCATCTGTTTATATCTCCCTGCTCCATTGACTGCCTGAGTCACCCTGGCTATTCTCCGCGCCTCCTTGGCTGTGCGGCTGTGCAGCTGTGTGCCTGGGTGGCTGTGCAGCCGTGCGGCTGGGTGTCTGTGCGGCTGGGTGTCTGTGTGGCTGGGTGTCTGTCTGTGCGGCTGGGTGTCTGTCTGTGCAGCTGGGTGTCTGTCTGTGCGGCTGGGTGTCTGTGCGGCTGGGTGTCTGTGTGGCTGGGTGTCTGTCTGTGCGGCTGGGTGTCTGTGCGGCTGGGTGTCTGTGCGGCTGGGTGTCTGTCTGTGCGGCTGGGTGTCTGTGTGGCTGGGTGTCTGTGCAGCTGGGTGTCTGTCTGTGCAGCTGGGTGTCTGTGCGGCTGGGTGTCTGTCTGTGCGGCTGGGTGTCCGTCCGTGCGGCTGGGTGTCTGTCTGTGCGGCTGGGTGTCTGTCTGTGCGGCTGGGTGTCTGTGCAGCTGGGTGTCTGTCTGTGCAGCTGGGTGTCTGTGCGGCTGGGTGTCTGTCCGTGCGGCTGGGTGTCTGTCTGTGCGGCTGGGTGTCTGTGCGGCTGGGTGTCTGTCTGTGCGGCTGGGTGTCTGTGCGGCTGGGTGTCTGTCTGTGCGGCTGGGTGTCTGTCTGTGCGGCTGGGTGTCTGTGCGGCTGGGTGTCTGTGCGGCTGGGTGTCTGTCTGTGCGGCTGGGTGTCTGTCTGTGCGGCTGGGTGTCTGTGCGGCTGGGTGTCTGTCTGTGCGGCTGGGTGTCTGTCTGTGCGGCTGGGTGTCTGTCTGTGCGGCTGGGTGTCTGTCTGTGCGGCTGGGTGTCTGTGCGGCTGGGTGTCTGTCTGTGCGGCTGGGTGTCTGTCTGTGCGGCTGGGTGTCTGTCTGTGCGGCTGGGTGTCTGTCTGTGCGGCTGGGTGTCTGTCCGTGCAGCTGGGTGTCTGTGCAGCTGGGTGTCTGTCCGTGCGGCTGGGTGTCTGTCTGTGCGGCTGGGTGTCTGTGCGGCTGGGTGTCCGTCCGTGCGGCTGGGTGTCTGTCCGTGCGGCTGGGTGTCTGTCTGTGCGGCTGGGTGTCTGTGCGGCTGGGTGTCTGTCCGTGCGGCTGTGTGTCTGTCTGTGCGGCTGGGTGTCTGTCCGTGCGGCTGGGTGTCTGTCCGTGCGGCTGGGTGTCTGTCCGTGCGGCTGGGTGTCTGTCTGTGCGGCTGGGTGTCTGTCCGTGCGGCTGGGTGTCTGTCCGTGCGGCTGGGTGTCTGTCTGTGCGGCTGGGTGTCTGTGCGGCTGGGTGTCTGTCCGTGCGGCTGTGTGTCTGTCTGTGCGGCTGGGTGTCTGTCCGTGCGGCTGGGTGTCTGTCCGTGCGGCTGGGTGTCTGTCTGTGCAGCTGGGTGTCTGTGCGGCTGGGTGTCTGTCTGTGCGGCTGGGTGTCTGTCTGTGCGGCTGGGTGTCTGTCTGTGCAGCTGGGTGTCTGTGCAGCTGGGTGTCTGTCTGTGCGGCTGGGTGTCTGTGCAGCTGGGTGTCTGTGCAGCTGGGTGTCTGTGCAGCTGGGTGTCTGTCTGTGCAGCTGGGTGTCTGTGCGGCTGGGTGTCTGTCCGTGCGGCTGGGTGTCTGTCTGTGCGGCTGGGTGTCTGTCCGTGCGGCTGGGTGTCCGTCCGTGCGGCTGGGTGTCTGTGCGGCTGGGCAGCGCGCAGGCCCAGAGGAGCCCTGGCAGTCTCTCTGCAAGTTCCCAGATCTCAGCCCCCAGTGAGCTTTGGAGTTCGGCATGTAGGGGCTTCCACCTGCAGCAGGGGCTCTTTGTCGTTATCTCCCACAGCTATCTCTTGATGCCAACGCTGGGCTCAGCCCTGTCCTGGATCACACTGAGCCTGCTAACCCCCTCCCGCAGATCCCTCGCCGGCGATGTAGTGCCCCAACAGCGTGCGTTCCCAGGGGTGCGGGGCTCAGGGGGTGCCTGGGGCGCTCCCTGAGGGCAGGACCCAATGGCCGTACCCTTCTCCTGGGTGCTATGAGCGCTGTCACCACTGTCACTGCACCATCCACAGAGGTCTCATGCAGACTCAAGCATGGCTCCCGCGTACCTTTGCTCTGAGGGTTAAGCACTGCGATTCACTGCTCGGCTGCTGAACTCCAGCACGTCTTCCCTGTTGGCAGCCCCCTACGCACGATGCTGAATGTGCTTCTTTCACTTAAACATAACTGTAACCTAACCACCTAACTGTCAGCAGCCATCACAGCAAAAGTAGTTTTATGACCTCACAACACACGGCAAGGATGAAATGGAGTGCGCTGGGTCTCCTTGTCACACATCCATCGCATCCCTTTGACCTTAAGTGCAGGGTCTGTACAAAAGGCTTTTTCCTGTGGGAAATATCCTGTATATCCCCATCTGCTACTGATCATCATAGGAAATCCTCAAAATAGTCCAAGTTTTCCTTTTCTTCAGTACAGCTAGATGAGTATGATAAATACCGTTGCATTGCCTGGAGATAACTTTCCTGGCTACTGCCAGACCTGCTGTTTGTGTCTGCTTGCATGGGCATATCTCTGCAGGGTTTGCTTGTCACTAGTTCCAATCGCTTGCATTTATAATTACCACAGCATCAGAGTTCTGCCAGACTCAGCTGTTCTGGAAGCCACCAGGGCAATGTTAATTCCACTTAC
The DNA here is from genome assembly GCF_023634155.1 of Falco peregrinus. Classification (NCBI taxonomy): domain Eukaryota; kingdom Metazoa; phylum Chordata; class Aves; order Falconiformes; family Falconidae; genus Falco; species Falco peregrinus. The sequence continues at coordinate 37,401,386 of NC_073729.1, read as the reverse complement.
CAATGGGCTTTGATATGGAATCAGGAATGCAGATTTACGTTTATGTGGATCCCTTGCACATAACAACTAAAATCATTGAACAAATGCATTTTACAAAAACCATAACATTTTTGTTCTGAACACGATAATGTATTTATAAGTGACAATGATTCCTGATCCCCCCTTCCCCTGCCCCCCAATATCTATTTTGTGTTAGTCAAGGGGTGGGGGAAATGTCACTATCTGATTGTCCCATTTGTGTACTTTTTTCTGGGCGTCTCCCAGTCTAACTTTACTTTTCTTTTAAACAATTGCCCATGGTTGTAGAAAACAGGTTCCATATTTCGAGAATCTGTTCCAGTCTGATACTTTGTTCATTATTTCATGTTCTACCCTTGCATCTTGACTTGTTTAAAAAAACTGAAGTGCACGGTTGTGGTGCTTGGGTATAAACAGAACCTCAGTTTGGGTAAGAAATGCTCCGTGTGCTGTCTGTGAAGATAGACATGGCTGTAGCTGACAAGCAACCGTTTTCAGACTTGAGGCAAACTTAGGTCCAAGTCTTTTTTCTTTCAGGGGTAATAGTTGAGGCTAATTTTATAGTTCTCCTCTAATACCCCTACTTAGTGCTATTGGCTAAGTTTGTCCTCCAGCCTACATATTTTCCCTTAGGTATTCCAGAAATCGCCCTGGAGCCCGTACTGCAGGTGAAGCTGGGTGGTTACATGCCTTTTGCTCAGGGATTTCATCCATCAGCCTGCCCAAACTGCTGCCAGACAAGCCCGTGTTCCCACTGTCTGCGCCCACCACGTGCCGTGCTGCACCGGCTCCTCCCTGCCCTGGCTGGGTGGCTGTGAGGCTCGGCTTTCCCTTTGCATAAAACAGGTGTATATCCTTATTTACCTGCACAAAATGGTGTAATCTTAACTTGGCTTTAAACAAACAACTGGCACGAATTTCTAGGATTAAAATGTGTCACATCCAAATTTCGGCTTCTTTTCTGCTTCAACAGAGCTATAAAATACTATTGACCAAAGACGAACGGGCAGGTGGCATTGGAGGGCTTCTCTCAATTCATTCTCATTCCATTTCTGTCTTTCAGACTCTTTTCTCTGGTCTTTTGTGTATTACTTTTTTTCATTCCCCGGTATAGGAGCCTAGCACAAAGGGCACTGTCTTTTCTCGAGCTTCTGTATACCAAACCCACAATCAGTTTACTAAAATGAATTGTATATGTTGTACAGAGGTAAGTGCACCAGAGAGACTTCTGTTGTGTTTGATGTAGTATGTTAAGTTTCTGTGCAATTTTAACATTTTTTTAAGCTATTGAACTCAGTTTACCCTTCTTGCTCCTTTTATTTCTATTTTCTGTCTACCTTTTGTTTTCTTTCATTTTCAGTGATCCACTGTGCCCTTTGCTTTTGACACAGAATTTTCTTTGGACACATTTCTCCTACCTTTCATGCATTTAATTCTTTTTCCTTTTGCACTTTTCCATTGTTTCCCTACCTTGTCCTCATCATCTCCAGCTGGATGATCCTGAGGAATGAAGCAGTGAAACTGGATGAGATGCAACAGTGCAAAGGCCAAGTTCAAACACTGAAGCTTGAGGGCAAAAAAATTTCTGAAGTTAATGGCTTCTGGATTTCAAATGTTAGAAAGGGAAGAACTGGCTGTATTGATTACAGCGTGACCAAGAGTGATAATGTGATGCAGCTGTGAAAAAAGCAAATTCAGTCCCAGGGTTTATCAAGAGGAGTATTTGTAACAGAGCTATGAAAGCATTTATATTGTATGCAGATACTGGTGTTCATTTAGAGGATTGTGTCCAAATTTCATTGCCCATGTAGAACAAAAATGCATTTAAATTAAAATGGATGGCAGCAAAGAACCATAAAATCATTACAAAATGTCATTGCTTGAGATAACATACGATCTAGCAATGTCTCCCAGGATAGTGTCCTAGACACCCAATTTCTTTATACTCCACTTGACATGACTTCATGTGGAAGGTGGTGTGGGCCTCCATCCCCTCATACATGTTGATGACAAATATGAGAACATTTCATTTACATTTGTGATAAGCCTGAACATGATCAGGCAAAAGGATCTTGTTCTATGCCTAGAAACAATGCTTTAGGGGTCAAATATTCTTGAATTTTTTAAGGATGCCTGAATACTAATACACTGTTATCACATCTAACTGCATGGTTTTAAAAGCACCTTACGAACATATACCATTCCCTCATTTCCTTGGTTGCATCGAACTGGTTTACTGTATTTTTGGTAAAAGTAAAATGAGCTACAGTGAAAATTGCTTCAAGCTTCCCTCTTAACTTTGAAAAAGGAAGGCATTTCTGAGAGTATCTGAGGCATGTTCCATCTCTAGTAAACTCAGTCATACTGACTTTGAGCTTTACTCTTCTTGTGTCAGAATCCCAGCATCCCAGCACGGTCAGGTTGGAAGGCACCTCTGGAGACCATTTAGTTCAACCTCCTGCTGAAGCAGGTTCTCCTAGAGCAGGTTGCACAGGAGGAGATTCCAATTAGACCTCCTCCATTAGACTGGTGTCTAATGTTACCTGCTCCTTCGGTAAAGCAAGAATAACATAACAGTCATCCTTCAAGTCCTCAGGTCCCGGAGGACCTCGGTAACTGAATTCTGCAGGAGCACAGCTATCAAACACTGGGGGAACGGGGTGATCAAAGCCTGATGGAAGGCAGTCCTCAAATCCCAGAGCACTACAGTGCTCAGATGCTGCATGGGTGCTGTTCCCGAAGTTTTGGGCACATGCATTTCATTGACTGAAGCAGAAGGCTTTACAGTTTTCATGTTTTTGAGTACCTCATACACATATATAAAAAAAGCAGCAATATGAAACTGATGGCATCCTCTACAGTCTGTTCCTGTTAAGAATAGTCATAATTTGATCAATGGAAGAAAGCTGACGCTTTCCTTCATCTGTGTCTCATAACCATACACACAGATGCAGTTGCAAAAGTTGTATGGGCTGCATCGACCCTTGCTATGACCTGCAGCCGCTTGGGCCTGCTTGATGGCTAAAAACAATTAAAGGCAAACGAGGCACACAGCCAATCCAAAAAGATTTGCAATGTGCAGGACTATGCAATGACACGCATAATTTGGCTTGTATATGTCTAAAAGCCCTGATTTACAGATGCTGTATGTGTTATTTTTGTAGAAATATATAAATGCAGTCATTTTTAATTCTCTGCGTGTGTACGTAGGGAAGGGGATAGCTCAGCACACTCTTTCAAACCACCCTGTGTTTATTTTTCTCTCTGCAGCTACACTTATCTATTACCCCCCCTGTAATTAGGCTGTATATCACACTGTTTAGACCAAAACCACTTGAGCTGGGATGGGTTGTAAAGGAAGAAAATAAATTTCCATCCTGAGGATGTTCAGCTGAGTCCACTGGGCCGTCATAGCTCAGATTTCAGGATGGCAAAAAGGGTGAGAATCACTCTTTATGGCAGCTAGAACCAAGACTCACTGGGGCTCAGAGATCAACTGTGTTTGGACTAAAAAGGAAGAGTCTGATTAGAAGAAAAACTTGTCCGTCACAGTCACTATAACTATAAATTACGTTGCTTGCTCTTCCTTCTATCGCTCATTCGGAGCCACCCCTACCTGCTCAGGTGCTGCATTCTTTGCTCAGGATGGTCAGGACAACAAAAAGAGGTTTGAATTACAGGAGAAAAGGTTGAGATGAGACATAGGGAAAATCTTTGCAACATTGAGGATAGGGAAGCACTGGAATAGCTTGCCTGGAGATAATTACTCAGTCTCCAAAGTCAGAGACATTTAGGAATGAATTAGACATATGTCTGTCAGTCAGCCTGCTATGCCACTTTTCATACTCAAAACTAACACAGATTAAAACCCCCCACCAAAGCCAGACAAAACTACACCCTCTTTAAAACTACCCAGTGTGATGGTGCCTATAAAGCAAATATGGATCTGTGTCCCAGTTGTCAGACACACATTAGATGCCACAACTGAGGATGGAGTGAATTTAAAAATTAAAAATAGAGTGTAATAACTGAAATACTTAGACACAACTAATGTCAAAAGAAGCAACTCTGAGTGATGGGAGTTGTTGTGCTGCTCAAGTGGAAAAGGCACAGAGAATCAATGATTTCTCTGGCTATTTGTAGTGATCAGTATGAACGATGAGGTGCTGGTGACTCGTCTCATGGACGCTGCCTTGTAACAGAGCCTACGACGGATTTAGAAGTGACTAGTAAACTGATGGTTTATAAGAGCTCTTGAGAAAGTAGCTAAAGCCTCTAGCTTCTAAGAGTGGATAAACCGCGCTGCTAAATATCTAGGAGAGCGCAAAGCCGTAATGAAGCTACAGGCTCACAAAAGCAAACAAGGCTGCTGTGATCCATGGCCTGACTTCTTCCATGACAGGCTGCAGACCTTTCCTGGATTTCACTGCTTAATTCTTAATTAAACCAAGTGATAAAATGTCTGGTACTTTGTTACTCTAGATTTGTTTAATTTCAGTTTCTAGGACCTGCATCCTTCTAAACCTTCCTCTTCACTGTGGAAAATGCTTTTGTTTTCATTTTTTTGCCCCTCCTGAGAGGTAGTTTCCTCATATTCTCCCAGCTCAGATGAACAGGCTCAGCCCATAGAATTACTAAGTATAAATTACTCTCCTCCCAATTCTTCAGTTATCTACATGGCTTTTCTGTTCAATTTTCTAATTTTTCATTAGGAGCAGAGGTAGTATGTCTTTAGTGACCTTGCTGATGCCAAATAATTTCCTTACTCCACTCTTTTTTTTACTCCACTCCACTAGTTATTTTTTAATCAAGTTCTCTATTTTCTGCTTCAGTTTTTTTCTAGGAACCGAGTCAAGCCAAAGCACATATAATGTCCTTATAGTCCAATTAGTCGTTTAGGTTATTAGCAACTATCTAGCTATTCCATGTCTTATTGAGAATGAGCTTCCCACCCAGCTTCACCAGCTTAACAATTAGCACCTTCTTTAAACTGGTTGTCTAGCCTTCCCCAAAGGAGCAACTGATTCCACCAGTATGGGGTGAAACTGGGGTTGAGATTGGGTGGGCTGATCGATCCATTGATCAGTCAGTCAGCCTGATGATTATAGAAGGAATCCTGGATTCCTGCCTTAAGGACTACAGGGGGGAAGAGCACTCCTTTCCCAATGCTGAGTGTGCATCTCAGTTGTGAGAAGCTCCCTGTTCATCAGCCAGCATGTCACATGCTTGAAGGCAAGTTATTTAGACCAGTTGCTTTAAAAGAGCTCTGATGCTTCTTCTGATTGACTGATAGAAGGGAAAGTGTTTTTAATATCTGGATTTACTTCAGTAGTGAATATAATATTTTTTTCTTGAACCTTTCACTTTTTCTGTGTTGTTATTTCTGGTTTAAGTTCAAGTTGTGCTCTCATGTATGAGACGCATAGCATTGTTAGGGGGGTTTATTATTTCCAGTGCACTTTACAGGCTCTACTTGGAATTTGATCTGCCTGCCACAGATTATCATTTTGCTTCCTGTTTTTAAATGATTCTAATCTTCTTATTTATTTTTACTAACATCTTCAGGGACAGGACTCTGTTTGAAAATGTACTCCCACCTTTGTACTGGGATTTAGGGCATGTTATAAAGCATTCTTTAAGGGTTCTGGGCTGTCCCTCATCTTCTGCATGTTTAAGTCTTTCTCCTAGCTTGTTTGGGAGAAATATAATTCTTTCCAGCTTTATGGAACTGCCTCTAGGAGGATAAGTATGTTCTCAGAAGATGAGAAGCCAGTGAAGTGTCTGCCTTTGAAGACTGTAGGAAAGAGGAAGCCATGAAACTGTTGTTCCAAGTTCACTTTTCAGGGAAACAACTTGTCCTGGTTTCAAGCTGGGATAGCGTTAATTTTCTTCCTAGTAGCTGGCACAGTGCTGTGTTTTGCATTTAGGATGAGAATGATGCTGATAACACATTGATATTTTAGTTGTTGCTAATTGGTGTTTGTACTAAGTCAAGGACTCTTCTGCTCCTCGCCCACCCCACAGCCAGCAGGCTGGGGGCACCAGGAGCTGGGATGGGGCACAGCCGGGACAGCTGACCCCCACTGACCCCAGGGACACCCCAACCATGTGGCATCACACAGCGCATAAACTGGGGGAAACTGGCTGGGGGCTGCTGCTCGGGAACTGGCTGGGCATCGCTGGCAGGTGATGAGAAACTGCACTGTACATCACTTGTATGTTCTAATTATTTTGTTATTATTATTATTTCTCCTTTGTTTTCTGTTCTATTAAGCTGTCTTTATCTCAGCCCGCGAATTTACTATTTTTTCCCTCAATTCTCTGCCCGTCCCACTGGCAGGGGGGAGTGAGTGAGTGGCTGTGTGGCATTTAGCTGCCTGCTGTGATAAACCACAACATAACTATAAGAAATACTTATCCAGGACACAATTATACGAAGTACTATCCTGTAAGAGCTTACATGCTGTTTTATTAAGAGGCATTACTTTTCTGGCACATCCTTCTGCTCTCTTCCTATGCATGACTAGATACAGGCTTTACAGACAGGGGTGTGGGAGATCTCCCATTTGTATTCACTATCAAGCCTCTGTTGTCTTGGGTTGTATTCTGTTTATCCATTCAGGAAAAAAATGGCTTTTATGTCACAATCCAGACATCTAAGAGGTGAAGTTGTTGGTTTTTTTAGGAGGGTATGAGTTGTGAGATATTTGATCTGTGACTGGTGGAGGCTGATGGTGGATTAGCTTCAGAAATCCTTTGGGCAACAACAGTCCTTCTGGCAATGTGATAAATAAGATCAACAGCCGATTTATATCTGATGATAAAACCAAAATAACATCACGCTCTGGCTTTTGCTGCTGATTAATTTTAAGCAACTTGCTTGAAAGTCAGAGGACCGAGAGTTTCACAGAAGGTAATGGAACAGGGAGAGGTGCTGAGTGCCGTGCAATGCCTGCTTGTGGTGGATGGAAAACCAGGTGAGGAACAGGAGATGGAGCGTTGGCAAGGGTTCCTACTGTGCAGTACGTGCATGGAAGATGGGTACAGCTGTGGTTGTCAGACTTCCTGATCAGCCCAGGATGCTCTGAGGGACTGTTGGGGTCTCAAGCAATCAGCTGGGTCCGCAGCCTCGTCCCCGCTGCTGGTGCCTGAGGTTGGTGCTGGTGCTGCAGCTGTAACCTGGGCTCAGGCTGTGGGGGAGAGCTGGGAGGTGCCCCCTCAGGGACTCCCTGCTTCCCTCAGGTGCTGCAGAGGAGGCAGGAATTTCTCCTTAGCTGATGGCAGAAGGACCTGCAAAAGGGAGGCTTGAAGGGGCTATGGCTAAAGGGCTATATTTAAGAAAGAACGATAAATGCCTTTTATTTGTTTTCAGTGTGGAATGGAACTTCTAAATATCCTACTCTTCTATTTGACATCGTAGACTAGAGGGTTCTGGCTCGTGTTAATCTTTGACTGGTAAGAAGCACAATTTCTGCTTGAAGGTGCCCGTTGCACATTGGTGACGCACGCCAGCCTGGCACAGCTCAGAAGGTGCTGAATGAGGGGGAGGGCAGCCCCTTCTGGCGTGGCCACCGATGACTATGGGGAGAAATGGACGTTTCTGGACATTCCTTACACATGCAGGCAAGGTCGTGTTCTCCTGACTGCGGCATGGGCGAATAACGGTTGGAGCCATCAAAGCATGCAGCTACTTAATGCAAATTAATTTGTTGCACTTATATGCTCTTTTAGAAATTAGGAAATAGACAATAAGAAGATCGATTTGCATCGCCCTTGTCCATGTAGGAAAACCTATGACGTGGACATCGTGTACCATATGGAAGAAAGATGTCGGAGCAGTCTTGTGTATCTATGCAAGATCAGCAAGAGATCTGGGCTATCTCTACAAAGTGCTGCGAGGCACAGCTTTCTTCATGGAAGAAGGAAAAGCCATCTGTGGCCCATAAGTGGGAAATGAGGATGAAGACAAGTATCTGGGAGATGTTCATTGATAAACTACACATAGGAAAGCAACACACATTCTAAGAATGAAAAAGTTATGGACAAACATCTAAGAAGAAATGAATATTGTACATTCAGAGTGGGAAGTTTCTGCTGTTCTGGAAAACAGTGACTCAAAAGGGCTTGGGAGCTGTGGTGGAAATGAGCTCACGGTGTAACACGGTTGTCAAAAGTGCTAATGGAGTTCTTTAATGAGAAAATAGGACTAATGGAGGAAGAATGCTTATTTGGGATTGGTATGGCTATGTCTGGAGCATGCTCCAGGAACACCACTAACTGAGTGGAAAGAGTTGGGAGAAACCATTAAAATGACCGAAGGAATGGAAAAATATGTCTAAAAAGAGCTCTCAAAGATCAATCTCTTTAATACAAAAGAGAAGCTGTAGAGTCTCTCAGTTCCTGAATGTACTTGGCAGGGTTGGAGGCGGGATGTGATGACAGAAGGGTTTGCCAGCAAGATGACAAAAGCATAATGAGATGAAGTGACCAGAAGTAGAAGCCGGGTCTAAAAAATTTCCCAGATCTGAACTATTCTGGCTCTACTAACAGTTCTACTTTAGACCACCCAAAGGCTGATTCAGGTTTTCTACTACAGAAATTTTAAAAGAAAATAAATATTTCAGTAAGAAAAACAAATTCTAAGCAAAACTGCTGGAAATGACATGGTCTGTGTTACATGCTAACTAATGATTAGGTGTTCGGTTTTATTATGGTCTTCCAAATCCTGGAATCTGTGCCGGGAGGTGGCTGGTCACTTCAGCTAGGGCATGCTGGGGACATGCTTCTCACCCATCATCTGGGAGACAAATGCAGTAATTTCACAGTTTCCCTATCAACTTAACCTACCTCTCCATTTCCTTATTTTAAAGGGTATTGTTTCTTTTTTTTTTTTTTTTTTTTCCTAAATCCTGAGATCTCTGAAGCCTCTTTAGCTCTAGGAAAATAAGTAAAATTTCTCTCCAGTGTCAGGCTTTGAGTCAGACCTACTACAGCCCGTTCTAAACCCTTAGAAAGCACATGCTGGAACAATGAGCTTTGAGATTCAATCTGCAAACGATAAAAAGCTCAAGGTGAATCCCTATATAATATATACACAGATATTATTTAGGGGTATGCCTATATATTGAAAATATGTAGTGATGTACTAATTTTTTTCATGTGTTGTGTCCCCTGAAATGCAAAGCTTATTGCTTTCAGATGATCTGTGCGACATTGCTGCCATTTCATGTTTTTTAAAAACAAAACAAAAAAAGAAAGAAAGATAGATGGGAAATAAGTCTTTGTAGATTCTATATGGCTCGGGCTCAGAAAAATGTCAGTACAGATTCTTTCTAACTCATGTTTTTAGTTGATCACAGGAGTGAACTAGATCTGCTCAGCCCAGAGCTTTGTCATTTTATCGCATGTAACAACTGATGATTCTCTGTGGGCCATGATGGCCGGTTCCCCACAGTGGGATCAGTCACCTTTATGGTTTTTCCTTTAAGCAAACATATTACAGCCACCAAGAAACAGGGGTGCTGTTCCCAGGCGCAGCCTTCCCGGGGGTTCCCCTGGCAGAAGGTACCTGCTGCGGCCCCAGCAGCGCTCGCTGTCCTGGCTGGCCCCGCGATGCTGCAGGGATGCCTGGTTGGGGCACCTGGAGAAGGACCTGGCAAAGCCCAGTGCCACATGTGCTCCACAGGAAGGGCAGGCGCGCTTGTGTGTGTCCGCTCGGGCCAGGCTTTGTTTGTAACTGGGATACTGCTATTGACAGGCTGAACACATACTTCATACTTTGCTAAACAAAATTATCGCGTTGAATGGATTTGAAATGCTGAATTAAATGCTATTATGTCTTCCTAGTTATTTGTAGGTGGGAATGCATCACAGATATTTTTCATGGCATGAGCATTTCAAAATGCAGAGGGGAAAAAAGTCTAGTGAGTTGCTTCCCGAGTAGAGCACTGGTCAGTGCTGCCTTCTACTTCCTTGTAACTTTAATTAAATATACTTCTTTGAAGACTAAATAAAATTTGAATGACCCACGTGAAAAAAGATTGAAGAGAAATAGTGTGATTTGAAAAACAAATTTCACAAGCAAATGCTATGCAAGAAGTCAGTGGGCTTTTTTCATTAAATTTGCTGGTTTTAGAAATGTTGTTAAAAAGTAACAACGTTATGCAATATTTCTTCCGTGCAACTATGTATGCCACATGAGTATGGGCACTTAATTAATGAGGAGTTAACTATCTAGTCAGTGTTTTTAGTGGGTCTTTATTCTGCAAAATACTGGAGGCTAATTCCTGTGTGTAGCTCTGCTTGTGAGTCCACTTGTGCATCACAAGCTAAAGGGAATACTAAAGATGCAAACCTGTAATGAAGCTGGCAAAATTCTTCTGCAGTTTTCATTGAACTGTTTTTTTCCATGTACAAGAAAAATCAGATTTCCCCCCTCCCAAGTTATCTTCCCTATCTGTGATCACTTGTGTATTTTTTGCATTTGGGTTGGAATGTTTGTGAAAGCTTTCTGAGCCTGCTTCAGCAGAGGTAAAAAAAAATTATTCTGTGAAAAGTTCTGCAAAAAGATGCACAGGGAAGTGCAGGTTTGATATTTGGAAAGCTGAACCGGAGATGTGTTCTTAAAAAAAACAAACAAAAAAACCAAACTCCACAAAAACCCAAAAAATCAAGGCAAAAAAAGCCCAAAGCAACACAAACCATAAAAGTACATTTCCCACCCCCAGCCGCCCCCCCCCCCCCCCCCGCCCCCCCAGCTTCAAAAGACCTTATTTTAGAGAGACTGTGACTAAACCAGCCCAAAATGTAGGCTGGAGAGACTTCAAACTATTGAAATAAAATGTACATAACCTTGGGGGGGGGGGGCAGATCTACAGTCAAATAATACCTCTCGAGAGCCCTTCCTGCCTCCATCAGAAATGTTTCTGGTATTAAGAGGATAGCCCACAAACTGTGAAAATGCCAGAAAGCAGCAAAGGCACGTTTGAACACAACGAACTACACTTTTCTTTCATCATATAGCTGAAAGTCAAAAGAAAGAGAGCTGTATAATATACAAGGAGAAATAAAGTAGGGGAAAAAAATGTAGATGAGAATGTAGGGGGGAGAAAAAGTAGATGAGAATGTGGAAAGCAGTAAGAAATGCATCTGTTTAAGAAAATCACAAATGTAATAAAATGAACAATGTTACTGTTTGTTTTCTAGTGACTGCAGTCATGATGAAGTTGATAAAACACTGTAGGAATTCAGGGTGGAAGAAAAATGTTGGTATGGCAAATGGCAATTACAAATTATCTTTACATTTCGTATCTTGTTAACTCTGTAAAGCAACTGTTGCTTGCTAAACTTGCACAAAATTATACAATATTATGAATACTAATGGAGGATTAGACACTTGGGATATCTGTAGTGTAAAGTTACCTTTTTGTGACATGCTAGAGAGAGAACTTACAGGGCAAATTAGTAAAAGAATTACAGTCCAAAGTTTGAAGAGAAATATTACCACTCCCAAAACAAATCAATTCTAAACCGTTAAAATCTTTCAGGAGTTACAAAAGTTTCAGCAAGATAAAGTTTTTTTCTATTTCAATATTATATAGTAATTTTATTTACCTCACTTGGATGGGGAAACAAAATAATTTAGCCAGCCAAATGAAGCAGTGTAAAAATACAGCATAGGAAATATACTTTGTTAACATTAAAATCACACAATAGTGTATAGAGATAATACAACATTTAAAATAACATCAGAAAAAACTTAGATACAAGTAGACTAGACTAAAGAGCAAGATTTGCAACAAAAAATTGAAGAGCCAGATACATCAAACAGAATCAGAACAATCTAAATCACTGGCAGCACTGAAAAAAGTGTTTGAAGTTGAGCAGAAAACTGGAGCAAATAAATGCAGAAGAGCAAAAAGGTAAAATATCAAAGTTCAGAGAATTTTAAAACTTTACTGCGTCCCAGACAGTGAGATAGCTTTGCAGGACTGAGTAGAGTGTAAAGGAGGACAAATATCTCCAGTGCCATGGAGCAGTAAAACACAATATTTTAAGTCCAAGCAACACATTGGAAGTTAAATGCCCTGTAGAAGAGGTTAAATATTTAGGTCCTACCGAAACAGCAAGCTGTTGTCCTATTCATCAGGCCCTAATGAAAATCAGTGCAGCTGGTCTCCCTTGTTATGCTGATCTTCAGAGAACATAGGCAAAGCTTTTGGAGTTGTTTGTACTCCCATTTGACTGCAGTGCAGCCTGCTTTTAAATATCACCTCCTCCCGAAAGCAATGAAGAAGCATGTACTAAGTTTTAGCTGACAAAATTATGACTAGGATAGACAGTCTATTCTTTTCTACTTGAATTTCTGCTTTTTCTCACTCCTTTCTTTTTATTTTCTTTTTTTTTTTTTTTGCTTTCACTGTTTCACTCTGAAAAAAACTGGTGGAAAGTTGACCCTCAGCCCCTCCTTTTTCTCCCCGTTTGAAAGCCACAGGGAGAGTCCTGATCCAGCAGTCCTCAGGCAGGGATGTTTTCAGCTGATAGCAGTGAGATTCTTCTGCCACTCAGGTAGAAAAACATAGATCAGAGGGAAACAACTGAAAAGACCTGCTGATTAAAAAAAAATAATCTGTTGTGCTCTTTAATAGTTGTTTAAGGCTTGTTACTGCAAGTTCCCCTACCTGACTGGCTCACTCCCTGGAAAAATTATTCTAACTGCTGGAAATGTGCCCAAGCAGCTCCCCAGGCATGAGAATAGCGGAGTTTTTAATCTCTTAACTGTGCCCCAATGAGGTAATTTTGCAGCGTAACTAAACGTAAGGACTTAGGGGAGGAGAGGCTTTGTTCTTAAGCTTGATAACTGCAGGTATGAGGCCCAGATGAGTTAACCAGAAGGTGGACACAATTATTCAAAACACTTCAAATGTCCTCTTATAATTTCAAGGGTTTAATTATACATTTCAGTGGTATGTTAATATTTTTTGTTCACTATTTTACAACCATGTGCGTGTCATGTGTGCCATGAGGGGTTTTTTTATGCCTACGTAGTTAAGTTCTGTGCGGGGTGTTAGATAGAAATAAGTAATTGTGAAGCTATTGAGCCACTGACAAGACGGCTTGTGTTTGCAGCCTAGGGCACCGAGAGTTTCAGATTGGAATAAATGTCAAAGCATGAGTGGGTTTTTGGAAGCTGGATAATCAAACTTGATTTAACAGCCTCAGGAGTATTTGTATAAAATAGGTGATGGAGGGGGGAAAGGCCCCGGTATGAAATAAAACTGCAGCCCCTTTGCATTTCTCCATAATTAACAGGTCTGGTTTTATACAGTTTTTCAGTGTTCCCTTAGATTCTCATCAGGACTGTTCCTGTGTTGGAAAAAATACCTCTTTTGGGAGGTCTTTGTGTTACTTTTTTTTTTCTTTTTTTTTTTTTTTTTCCTCAGCAGGCCTCCCAAAATGGGGAGGTTAGGGTGAGGAAGATGATACTGGGGTAACACAAGCTGACTTTACAGAACTTGAAACATTTGCAAAAAAACCGTGGGGACATGAGAATTTCTGCTTTGGAGTTGGAACCGCTCCTCACAACCAACATAATGGAAATTTTTGTAAACATCAGAAGTTTAAAAATTATTTTTTTTCTACCACTTCTGCTTTAAGGCACTAACAGATTGTGAAGTTGCTTTTCTTTTTTTTTTCTCTTTTGAATGCTGGCTAGAACGCAGCATACTTTTTGCCCTCTCTGAAAAGTGTTTCAGTGTCCATCTATTTAATCACAGATTTCTTCTGAGAGGGAGCTAAGACACTGCAGACTGTTTCTTTTTAGTAAATTATCCCAGCCCTTCACTGATTGCAGACATTTATTTCCTTGGTTTAAAATACTGTGCTCTTGTGATTGTCCTGAATAGCTGTCATGACTGATCTCCCAGGAAACTCCTGTTGCGAGCAGTATTGTATGTATATTCTGTAAGGAGGGTGATTTGATTTTATTTTATTTCCTCTCTCCGTTAAAAACTATTCTCTCCACTTTTTTGTACCGGGGTTTTACTTTTCCAGTGTTACAGCTTCAGTTCCCTTCTTCCATAGTGAAACAGAACAATGAACAGACCATGGCCGTGCACTTTAAAAGAGGATTTGGTACAAATATGAACAGTAAAGACTCCAAGGAGGCGACAAGCACGTAACTATGGCCTTTAAGTAAGTAGGTAATCTATTAAAGTAAGGGAGATTATTCAAATGCTTAGAAATGACCATGGGCTTGTATGTTTTCCTGATTCAAGGTCAATTTTTTGTAGACATTAAGTCTAAAGTAGTTTTATTTAAGTCATAATGCAACAATTCCAGATATAAGTGGAGCTGATTAGAACTGGAGGATGAAATCAGACCAAAAATCAGCTTTTCACATCAGACTTGTATAACCGTATCATATGGCTATGGAAATGCAATGCCAAGGAGTGTTAGCACTGCAGTAAACTGATGGCACTAATGTGGACTTTGATCATTTAAATTAAAACCCACTAGGGTGAAAAAGGGCTGTTAACATCTTTTTGCTTCAAACTGAATAACTTTTTAAATCAAAGAAAACCTTCTGCACCCAAGATGTCTCTTTTTTGCTAGAAAATTTAAAGGAATGTGTTTGTCCTTTCTCTGCCCTGCTATTGTCAAATGAAAATTTCTAAGTGCTGTCAAAGATGTAGTAATTAAGAATGTAGTATTTACATCACCACACGAAAAAAAGCTAACTAAACTCCACATGTGTAATGCTCTTGGAATGTTCATTACTAAGATCTGTGGCAGTAACAGTGAAAAGATGAGATCAAGAGATGAGTTTTTAACGTAAAACTGGCTGTTTGCAGCCAAGCCTTAGTGCTTTGCAAGCCAGTGGGAATATGCAAGGGCTCAGCCAGGTGACACCCAGGTAATGAGCTATTTGTTGAGTGTGCATAATGATGTTAGGTAAGGCTGGAATACCTGGGGCAGTCTTACATGCACAGCCCGTTTTGCTTGTAATCCTCTGACCAGCTGGTTTCCCTCTTTGATTTGAAATGTGCGTAGAAGACCTTACCTAAATCTTGTGACAGCAATTTAAGGAACTAAATTAAGGAACAACTAAACAGGTTGCTCACCTGTTGTTATGGACACACGTGGCAGAGACTGAAAGGTTTTCAGAAACTCTCGTGTCTGGTGTTAATATATGAGCAAAATTATGTGACAATATCTGGGGATTTCTGTTCCTACTAAAGGAAACGCACAGTGCTTAGCATCTTTGTACACGCTTAGCATTTGATTTATATGAAATATAAATATTATACAATTAATATAGCCTGTGTAATTAATATATTAAGTATATATTACAGAATATATAAAATACATATTAATATGTAATAATAAATATATGTAAGTATATAAATTAAATGCTTAGCATTTGATTTATAAACCAAAAAGCATCCAAGGCATTAGCTTGGATCCTGGAGCACTCTGGGATTACCGCCAACAGAATTCCCACAGGATGGGAAGGTATGTCCAGCAACCAGAAATGTGGGGGGGAAAATGAATCTTCTGTGAGTTACCTGAACGAGCTTGAGAAGCAAAGCTTAAGGGATCAGATGGAGATGAACACAATGAGCAAAAACAGCTGCGTGATGTTCTGAGCAGCTTCTCAGAGCGGCTCTGAGAAGAAACCTAGATCGGTGGGAGGAGGGCAGGCTTGCCGGAGCATCACATGTTTCCAAGGCTTTTGAATGGACAGACGTTTTTCCCTCATTCTCTGCTCGAGTTTCTTCACTTTTGTTGGGTGATAAATATGGGGTGGCACACTTAGTAGTAGAACTGGTTGAATTTTAGAGGGCTGAAATGTTCTCCATTGTTAAAATTGACATTTACCACATGAAAATCTTTAACAGTAACCAAATTTTCCAACTGAAAGAATTTAAATTATAAAACTTTATGTGCTGATATCTGCAGGGGAATTTTCAGCATCAGCAATTTCCTTTCTTTTGAAAATGCTGTTCTTATTCAATTTCAGAAGCTTAAGTTCAAAATATTCTGATTTTATGTTTTTTTTCCATTTGAAATGAAAATTAGATTTTCTTTTGTGGGGAAATTTTCACTAAGCTTTTTTTCAGACACTGCTGTTATCTGAATTAGTGCCAAATTCTGCTCTTAGCTTCTATTCCATCCTTGGGGCACCAGATTTACATCGTGTTATATTGCAGGCATTTATGGGATGTAATTAATTTTTTCATTTAAAAAAGAAAGAAATCCAAGGGATTTGTTCTGTGCTGCTTTGAAATGAAACTCAGCTGTCACTCTGGAGCATGGTTTAGGTTGTCAGACAAGATGCAGGAAGCCTGGCTTGCATTCACGGTCCCAGCCATTGTAACCTCGTGAAAAATGTGGTGTGGGTGCGTATTGGTGTCTTTCTCTTCTCTGTTTCATCTCAGTCACTGTTTCATTTTCTCCCTGTTTGACTGGTTATATTTTCTATTTTTGTATGTTTACAAAAAAAAAAAAAAAAAAAGTATTGCCTTTCCTTCTTCCCCTTATTTCTTCCTTCTTTCCATAGTTGGCACATCTTGGCTTTTCTTCTTCTCCTGTGCTGTCTCAGACTCTTCTATGACATTTGTTTTTCCACACTTCATTTTCTGACTGTTTCCGTTTCCTCTCTCCGATATGTTTCCAGGCTCTCTTTTCTGTCTTTCCTTTACACCTTATAATTTATTTTTATTATCCATGCTTTTTGCTCTCTGTCACTTCCCCCCATTTTGTCATCCTCTCCCATCTCCTCGTAATTTCTCCTGGCTCCCTCACCATACCCTTCATCACTGTTTGTTATCCCACACGTACCACAGCGTGACACCCAGACTCTTCCATGCCTGCCTGCTACCCGCACCTGCGTCCCTCCTCATGTGCTTATCTCCCTGTAGACGCTGTTAGTTGTGTTAGGACTGGGATGAGACAAGGAGTTTTTCTCCTGTTCCTGTAGGGATCTGGATACGCATGTGGTTTGTTTGCCATTCAGGCAAGGATCTGTGTGCATACCTCATCTGCAAAGGCCATTGAATAGTCTGTGGATAGTTACAGATCATACTTTTTAACTGCCTCACACTACTTTGTAATAGCATTTGATGTCTTTCATGGGTAAATGAGACCAGACTCCTCTTGGCAATGGCTCTTTGATTTTGCAGTTATGTTTGCGTGACAGAAAGCAGCTTGATCCATCCTTGGTTTTCCACATTTATATGGGGCAAGAATGTAACAATTCCAATTTATTGGAATCTATTTTTTTCTCAGTTGCAAATGCTTTCATCAGGAAACCATTGCTATTCTGAACACCTTTGCACCTTGGCTTAAGGTGTATTTTCTAAGGATGAATAAGAAAGTTAGCCTAAATAAAAGTGCTGTTATTTACAAGACTGTCACCAGTTTGAGTAGGAAGAGGTTTCTCTGCTTCTGTGACATGTTAGTATGGACAGGTAATCTAAAGGTAGCTGCGGGAAGGACAGTCTGAAGGGACAGCAAAAGGATGCACATGACCGTGCTGCTCGCTCTTCAGAGGAGGAATAACGCACATCTTTGGGCAGCGGTGCAGTGTGCAGACAGGACACCCTGCCTGAGCAAAATCAGGTTTCTGTGTTGCCGTACTTTAAGACTCAGAAGCTGTAGAGGAATGAAGGCAGGTTAATGAACATTGATAATGTACAGCTGTGGGCTGGCTTCAGGGGCGGTGGGTTGGCTGATGTAGATAAGGTGCAGCTGTGGCTGTTTCTGTTAAGAAGTTGGGCAGCCGAGAGAGGGAGAGGAGGAAGAAACAGAGAGAAGAGAGAGAGTGAGTATATGTGCGCTTGCGCCCTGGATGAGGAGAAGGCAGCAGAGGGACTGGTCTGAAGAGTATGCTGGTGTAAGATAGTAAAATACCTTGTTGCAGCTGGCTAGTTTGGAGAGTGCTGCGACAAGAAGCTTTCTGAATCAATTTAAGACATGTCTAGTTAGATATTTTCTGATCAGAAGTTTTTATAGTTTTCAGCTACAGTGTGATCTGGGAATGCAACTGTGAAATAACTAGCAACTAACAAAAATGTTTTAATAGAAGGAACATCAAAGTGGAAATTCACAGCTTATATAATTAGTATTTTTAAAATGGAATAGATTATTATAGGCAAATATATCCTTATCTATACATGACAAAATGATAAAAGTAATTAAAAATAGAGTAATGAAGTGCCTGAAACATCATGATAGGATAAGGCTTGAACAAAACAATTGGCCATGAAAGAGTTTCTTTGCAGAAGAGCTATCATCTCTCAGTGAGGCTTCTCATTCCCTTACATACGAGGTCCTGATTCTTCCTGAGAACCGATCACTTGGTTGAACAGATTATATCTGATCTGGTTCTTGTCTTTTTATGGGAATAGATATAACAAAAATCTCAGAAATACCACGTTTTTGCACACCTGGCTTTGCAAAAATTAGTGGGAAGCAGTTTAAAATTATTACATCTCTTGCTGCTGGTTCTGTGGAGTTGGGCTGCTATAAAATTAGATTTTCTTTTTTTCTGTAATAATTAATGGAAGAGATGGGTATATTTGGAGAACATTTGGAAAAACCTTAGAATTTGGAGAAGTGACACGTGAATGATGCAAGTGAAATCAATCTGATTAATGCTTTTGAATAAAAGATTGTGAATAGTCGCATTGCATTTTGGTAAAACCATGCTACATCTTTCCAGAAGAATGTCTTTTTTTTTAGGCTTGAGATGTCTAATATTTAATGGTTTATCTTCAAATCTGAGAAATAAAGAATGTTACTTCACTGGAAGCAATCACAAGGTGTAAAATCCCCCCACGCTAGAGGTTAGTACTAGATTTACCATTGTGTTTACACAACGTGAACCCGCCATGCTGCCTTTTTCTGCTGCCACACTGATGTGCTGTGCTGCCGTTGCTATTACTGCGGCGTGGCGTGTTCCTTCTCGATGCTGGGAAATTCCTAATGGAGGTTGTCTTTCACACTAATGATCTAAACCCTTTCAGCAAGGTTTGACCTTATTTCTTTACTTGCCCTAATTTTCAGAACATTGTGGCCAATACGAGATATGACTTTGTTTTGCAATTTAAATACTTTATTTCTCAGAGAAGAGCAATATAGAGAGTATGTTGATCATAGAAATATTGAAAATGTCAAAGCTTTTGGACAGGAACAATACCAGGCAAAAGATTAATTAAAAAACTTAAAAAAATAATCCATACCATCTTTCATTATGTTTATTTAATAATGGCAACCACCCATGAACAGTTAATCCTAACGTTTTTGGTTTTCTTTCATACTTAATCAGGAAGGAGTTTAACTGAAGGCTAAATATTTCAAATTTGGGGTATAAACTTACCTGGTTTGCTCCTGCTTTCATAGAAACAAGCGGTAACACTTTAGATGATATGTCCTTAGTTATAAGTTTCTTTTCTTGCCTGAAAAATAAAGACAGCAAAGGCAAACCAGGTAGAGCATTAGGAATAATGCCCGGAAGAAGGGAGAAGTAGTGATGTAAATGTGAAGGTGGCAGCCCTGCGTTAATTACTGCCAGCAGTACGTTCTAGATATGCTATTTGTCGCATCTGTTTCAGCTTGGATCACGTGCGTCTGTGATAGGTTTTCAGGACTTTAAGTTGTAAATGTTTTTAGGGAAGGGATTTTCATTACTCTTTGAAGTACCTGCTGTATTTCTGATCACTGCAAAACTAATATATGGTGCATCACTGTGCCTCAATATGTCAAATCTATGCACTACATACATACACTCTCTGTACGTAAAATGAGGTTTGGGAGGTGCTTTGATATTTTACATTAAATTCTTACATTCTTTGCATTTTAAATTATAGGCTTTAATGACAGTCATGACCAACCTATGAAAGGAAAAATAATATTAAATAGCTAATTCGCGTTCTACATCCACAGCTTGCTTTGGCCATGTTACAGTCATAAAAATTTTCACACCTTAGTGATTTACTGTGCTTTGAGGGATGTATCTAAGCACTCAAACAACCTGTGCTGTTGATGTCCTAAATAAATTTTAATTGTTCTACAGCATCTACTTTCTCACTAAGCACAGAAAAGGCTTTACAGTACCCCATAATATTCAATTAACATTCCTACATTTCTGTCTGTTGGAACAATGTTTTGTATCAGTTCTCAGCTGTGCTGCTGACTGGTTTAGGATAAATTGGTATGTTTTTTGTTGCAAAGGAGTTTGAAAGGGAGGGAAAAAAATCCCTCACAAAACCAGCATTACAATATTTTTTTCTTCCCTTTTATTTTTTTTTCTCCCACTTAAAATTTAAATCTAGTGGAAATGAAGACTATTGATCTAACTGCCCTACAAAAAATTCTCTGAGCTTGTCATCCTTGTTCAACAAATGGAGTGAATGTTTTCAGAAACTTGCCAGAATTAATCTTAAATTGTAAAGCTTCTTTAGTGTTTGTGCAAAAGCCACAAAACTGTGTGCACGTGATGTCAAGCTTCACATTTAAAGACCTGTTCATTAAATTCTTCAAATATTCAGAACTCCCACCTTCTTATTTTCTATACAAGAAAGGCCACAGATATCTGATCCTTGTTAATACCATTAGTGTCTTTACAGGTTTCAGAATTATATGCACGTCATAAAACCATCTTGTATAGGTCTGAATGTGCACAACGTAGAATGTTTATAAGAGTTGCTGGTAAAGGTAGAGGTTAACAAAAAGTGTTGGAAGCAGCTTAGAAAAAGAGATCTAGCATTCAATGAATTCACTCCTGAAACAGCAAACAAGTTTTAACTTGCCACAATGAAGAAACTACTTATTTTCCCCCTATAATATCGAGAATTTGAGGCCAGTATGAGACAAAACTCTAAAAGCAGTAAAAGTATGTTTCACATCAAAAGATATTTTTAAGTCTTAACTGTCCAGTTTCTAAAGGCAAACTGGTAATATAAAATGCAGAAGGAAAACATTATCTTGCCCATAAAGGAAAGTTGCACAAAGCAATATTTTAACTACAATTTGTCTCCTTTTTTAATATAGTTATCTTTTATTTCGCAAAAACTGGTAAGTAGTTATTGCTCTTCATGTTTCAACTGATCGGTGCTGCTATTTTTATAGTAAATGGTATCTATTTATGCATGCATATAAGCAGAGTATCTAAAGCATAGATTTCTCCAATGCTTGTATTTTCGTTTTATCTTGCTAAACAAAACCGTATCACACCTACAGTTCTCGCTGGAACTATATCTTCCTAAAATATTTTGCTGCAACTTAGGAAAACGGTAAAAAAAGAAATATATTTCTGAATAAAAGCAAAAGATCCTGTTAAATAACAAATAACTTACTCACCCTTGTCATGTAGCTGAGGAGAATGTACTTTCAGCCAGATTTGAAAACCGTAGCTGAAGCGCTGTACATTGACTGGCAATCCTGGCTTTTCTCATTGCTAGAAATTTCACTGCAACTCAAGTGAAGTTAATCCTGCTGAGTCCTTTGATTTATCTAGAGCTTCCTAAGTAACTCAGGTTTTAAGGCTTTTCTATGGATTTATTTTTCTTAAAAATAACACTCTGAGGAAGAGGTGACTAAAAGCTGCTGTAGCATTAAGGCACCCTGGCATTGTAGGATCAGCCTGAGGGCAGCAAGAAACAGCAGAATATGCTCAATACGTTTTGTCCAGCCGCGTTAGAAACGAATCTCCAAGTGCATTCACCACGTACCTTTCTTACAGGCCTTCTGCTGTCTGTGTCTTTAATGTTCTGGTCCTGCTTCCTTCTCATACAGACCAGAAGTTAACCTTCAACCAGTGAATTAAAGATGTGAGGTCTTGCTTATATATAATATCCAAGACAGATCGGCAGGGGTGGTACTTTGAAAGGGTTATAATTTTTTTTTCCTCCCTCTCCAACGCAATGTCAAATGGGACTTACAGCTGTGGGCCCGCATGGGCCTTGTGCTTACGCAGTAAAAGCTGATGCGCCAGGTACGTGAGACACAGGAGACCCCGTGTGCGGTTCTAGAGGAGCAAAGCGCTGACAACAGTTTAGTTTTTCTGTGTACAGTCCTGTTTCTACAACTGTAACCTGCTCATTCCTCATTGTGCACCTTTGGTATTGGCAATTATTAAAAGGTAAAAGCAAAGGCCTGAAGGCTATACTCAGTACTGTCCTGACAGCAGGTTACTTCCACAGACCCATCGTAGGGGGAGGCCTATTGCTTTGGTACCCGCCTTTCTGGAGGCGTGAAAAGGCAGAATGTTTGGTCTAACGGGGCTTCCAGGTTTTCCAAAAACCCTCAAAACCTAGGTTTAGCTAACCAGCTGTCTCCCCTCCTCCTGAGGCATGAGGTCTCATGGCCTCCAGAGCCAGAGTCCCCTTTTCACCACACAACGGTGAGCAACGGCAATGGAACCTTTGAGCATCCAGGGCTATAGTCAAGCCATGGAGCACTGGGTTTCTGCCACATGAATGGGGGTTTAAAAAAGGTCAGTGAGTTTCAGGGGACTGTAAAGAAGGCAAATGCCTCTTGCTGCCCCTTTTGCTGGGTTCCCTGGCCAGGAGGTTCTGATTTAGCCCTGGTGCTCCTCCACCTCGGATGACATTGGCCAGTAGTACAGTGTGCAGCTGCTTCTCTTTTGCCCCCTTCTACAGTTGGAAACCTCTTTCTCCCCCAACAGAAGAGTGTTTCCCTCCCTCCTGCTCCCAGGGCACACACAGATACCATATGTGCTGCAGCTCCGCCAGCAAATTGCTCAGGAAACACAGGAACACTGGCTGTTAGGGAGGGAGGAGGGAGAGCGCAGCCTGGACCTAGCTGCTCCTCTTTTCCCACTCCTAGAGCAGGGGAGCCTGCTCTGGTAGCATGTCATGGCCTGCAGGCAGGTGTGTCAGGGTCAAGCACTGCAGACAAGGGTCTGACCTGGCCATGTGGAGTAGCCGGGTGAGGTGCGAGGTTATGGCAATGGACACCCAGCTGTGCGGGGCCTGGCTGCAATGTGTGGTGGGTGTCGTGCTGCTGCGGTGGTGGTGCGTCACCCGTCCTTCCATGGAAAGTGTTGTCAGCTGTGTGCTCTACAGCGACTGTGTCCTGAGCCGGGGCTGTGCCTGGGCACGGCTGACTGTGGGCTTCAGGGATGAGGCCAAAAGCCTCTTGAGTTGGGGAGCCTGTGGAAGAGCCCACGGCTGTTTGTACAGACTGATTCTTCAGGTGTTCAGATTGTACAAGCCATGCTCACGTAAAAGGGTGCAGATAATGCTACAGGAATTGTACTCCTTTCTCCCTTTGTCTTCTCCTCCTTGGTCATCGTCCTCAATGTGTGAGCCAAGGGCTGGGAGGAAATGCTGCTCTTCACAGCGGCCAAATGGATCTTGTATTGATGAAATCAAGGGGATGATGCCAGGACAAGGGGAGAGGAAGAAGTCTGGAGCTACAGCATCCAAACAGATTCCTGCTTCCCTGATGGCTGGGGATGGCATCTCAGTGAAGTGAGTCCTGCTTCTGCAAGACCTGCTTGGCTGATGGTCCATCTGCCTCTGCTGACGGGGCTTGGGGTAGGTTCTGCTCTTACACTGCCCTTTCTGCAGCTCTGCCTTTCTCAAGTGTACAGTTATTTAAATGAATGGAAATTTTTGTTAAGCAATTACTAAGCGTGAATAAGCATTGTACAGTCTTAAAAACCTTTTCCTCATTTTAACTGCACGTAAAACTTGTTGATTTTTGTTTTAGCTAGGGGCATGACAGCAGGACTGGGCTGAAAGCACTGCACATGGAGAGCTGGGCTTTTTCACAGTCCAGAACGTACCACACAGGCTGTGAGAGCATGTCAGTGGATGCTAAGTGTGGGGACTGGAA
Organism: Falco peregrinus; assembly: GCF_023634155.1. Classification (NCBI taxonomy): domain Eukaryota; kingdom Metazoa; phylum Chordata; class Aves; order Falconiformes; family Falconidae; genus Falco; species Falco peregrinus. Next base: position 37,377,503 of record NC_073729.1, on the reverse strand, counting down.
TTACACATGTAAGCAATCTATTCATTCAAGTTTTCCCAAGAAGAAAATAAGAAAACAGAACAACTTGAAGCAGATAAACACTTAAAGTTTGGAACCTTAATAAGATGGTGGAATAACGTTTTGGACATTATTTCAGTAAGGAGAAATTTCTGGGGTCTTTTTCTTAAGGTTTAGGGCAGTGCAGGCTCTTGGACATATGATCTTCAACAGCTGGAAGTAAGGCTCGCAGCAGAAGAAAATGTTCTCTGTTATCTAGTTACAAAATTTTTTTGGAACAACTTTTGTTAAAAGCTGTTCAGACGGAGAACCAAGAACAGATAACACTGAATTTACACTTTAACTGGAGTTTAATTTGGAAATGCAACAATGTAAAATCCTCATTTCATTTCTAAGGGAAACAGTGTAATTTTTCTTCCATTTCAGCATTATCCCTGCTTTTTGCTTTTGTTTTAGTTTATCTGGTTTGTGTCGGGCTGAACCTGGCCTAATGTATGGCCAGCATATAGCCTTGCCAGAGCCAGTTGGAGCCTCCTTACAGTTGCTTGAAACCTCATTTGTTTTAGCTTCCTGTGACAGTGATTACACAGGGAATCTCCCCTAGGGAATTTGGTTGTATATTTACAAAACGTGCATCTTAAGTTGTATACTAGAAGAAAATTAAGCTGAGAAGGGCACTGTCATGATTTTGTCACTGAGGCAATTTTAAGCAAAATCTCATTTTTATTTTTTTTTTCTAAAGTGTTTTAATTCTGACTGTATTAAGATGCAGTCTCACTTCCCTCCACAAGCTATATATTTTTTTACCACCCCCTTTCACACAACGTAATTATATTGTTTAATTTTTCTGTTTGCCTAGAAGTAATAATATTTAGTATTGAGTAAAAATATTTAATTTTGAGGGCCAGGTCTTCAGGTGATGGAAGTTAATAGGTCCAAATGCAGTTGACATTTTAAACCATCTGTAAATTTTTACCTCAAGGTTCTTTGTAGCTGGTGCAGAAACTCCTAATCCTCCCAGTTTGAAAAGTCTCACTGCAAATGGGCTCAGAGGACCAGCTTTGAAACAAGAAAAGACTAAGTCTGAAACAAAAATGTCTTTTTTTTTCTTCTTTTTTTTCAGGATGACCTAGTTAACTCCACAACCCTATCAAGATCTCCAAGAAAGTTTTTGCCTTTGTGCTTATGTGAAGACTAAATGGTAAAATCTTTATGGCCAGGACACCCTATGTTGCCTATCTTTTTTGAACAGTTCTTCTGGTATTTACCATCTTTGCCTAGCTTTCTTTTTAATTAGGGTGGGATCACTAAGATAAAAAATAATGTCTGAATAAAACATACCAGAAATCTTGCTGAGAATTATGCATATTGCATAGGAAAAAAGCAGCATATAGCAGAGGAAACTTCAGTGCCTTCTCCTTGAACACCTTTAGCAGTTTGTTTCAGGACCCATTGTAGCTCCTGTTGGGGGGTGTGTGTGTGTATATTTCCTCTCGACACTGTAGAAGAAAAATCCTTTTTGTCTGAGTAATTTCTGCCTTCACAAGCCTGTGATATGAAGGTGTGTGTATTAGTCCGGTTGCCTGACACTACAGCTGGATTCTGGGCACTCGAGGTGAGTTCTGCAAGGTGGAAGGGCACCGTCTGGGTGAAGACACAAATGCGCTCCTTGAAACCGAGATGTTTGATGGGTATAGGTGTGTTTGTCAAATACATACTCTGGAGTACTTGCTGAGTATCTAATGCAGGTGTTACCGGGGCATTGGGTGTGAAGGCAGGCTAACACTTTGTCCAGGGGGCCAGGTAGCTTCCGATATTCTCCCTGCAGCTGCGCTGCCCTAGCACTGCTCAGGGTTTCTGCCAGGTGAGTGCTGCTGGAAATTTCCTTGTCCAGATGGAACACTTCCCAGCTGCGTACCTATCCCTGGTGGAGACCAGGCCAGGAAGCTTCCAGGAGCCTCTTAGAGAGTGCTGGCAGTCCACTGTCAGGAGAGTTAACACAGGGGTGTAATGCACAGACTTGGTTTGGACAGCATTGGCTGTCCACGACATTGTGTATTTGGAAACACTAGGTACAAGTGTGCTTGCAGTACCATCGGAACTGAGGGCAAATTAAATAGCTGCTTTATTCTAAAATTTGCTATAAGACAAAGGAACATGGATTGTCTTCATCATCTTAAAGAAGATGTAGAAGTTAATGAGCTTGTGGGAAGTTAGATGAGAAGTAGATGTACTGAGGTTTTGATCTTTCCTCTGAACAGACGATGTCAAGCAACTGGCAGACACTGTTGCTGTTGGCTCCAGCAGAGATTTCTGTGGTTGATTGGCACCACAACACTACCAGGTGGACAAAATAGTTGCATCTTGGAAAGGGACAATTCATGAAGCCTTATAAAATAGTTGTGTAACTGTAAATGCCATGGGCAGAGCAGGCTGTGTAGCCCAGTGACACCTCCTGCACTTTGTAGCACATTCTCCTCCCACTGTGGCAATTAAGATTTAGTGCCTATAGCTCTAAATTAATTACCATATTCTCCTTTGCTTTATGCAGGAAGTAACAATTTTTTTACCTTTCCAATCATGTAATAGTTCTGCTTACATAGTTTTTCTCTCAATAATATAACATCCCATTCCTCTAGTCTGTGAGCTGCCCTTCCAGTATTACAGTGAAAGTGACTAAGAAACTTTTTTTTTTTTTTTGTTCTTTCGAACTTCCCATCACATCAGTTTTAAAATCCTGGGATAATTTCATTGTGCCAGGGTGCTCAGGTCAGTATTCCTGGGGCTCCCCCCATGTCCCCTGGGACCCCATGTCTGCTCTAGTCCTGGCACTGGTGCTGGGCTGGGGGTGCCTGTGACAGCTCTGTCCTGCCTGTTTGCCTGCCTTAGGTGCTGTGCAGGTGTGAGAATAGTGGAGACCTTGAAGACAGAAGTAGAAGCAGAAGGGATACAGCTCGGGGAGCCCTGTTGCAGTGTGGCTGTGGACTGGTGGGTCTGCACATGGCTGTGGTGGTGCTTGCAGAGTGTGGCACAAGGGTGGTGGCCCCAGCTGGGGTGTTGCTGTATCACCTGCGTGGCACAGTGCTGGTACGCTGAAGGCATCACCTCTTACCTCTGCAGGACACCAGGCAGCCGTGCCTCCCAAAAAGAGCAGGCAGGAAGTGCCTTTCTGAAGCATTTCCACATTTATATCTTCTATTCATCATCCAGTTCTTCTCAGAACCAGAGATCTTCTGTGAAGTGTGTTGTCTGGTTTTAGCTAAATGTGCTCCTCTTTGCCTCCCGACTAAAAGATAACCAGATGCATTCCCATAAGGGCTCTTTGAATGGGATGTGCTTCTCTGGATTTCCAGATGATTCCTAGGGTTGTAAGTCTTATTTATAACTACTGTCATCCATAAAGTTAAATTTCATTGAATGAGAAGTTTTACATAGCAGAAATGTGTGTTTGGTTTCTTCTGTGGCAATGGAAAAAATGTTAGCCATTTCCAGGAAATTATGATGACTATATGGCCAGTGGCAGGTCCTCCCTTAGTGCTTTGTTGGGAGCTGGGAAGAGCAAAAGGCTCACCTGAGGCTTGTACATGCCAGTTTGAGAGCTCAAGCCGGTCAGCTACAAAGCACATTGTTTCTCTTTCTGTAAATGATTAGAAACTATAAAAATAATATGATAGATTTCACTGAAGGGAGGTTTCTCAGTTTTACTGAGTGGATAAATTAAAGCTACTGTTCTCTTTGTTGTTTAGGACAGGGTGCCTGTATTTAATGGTTGGACTCGATGATCTTAAAGACCTTTTTCAACCTAATGATTCCTGTGCAGAAATCTGGGAGTAACGCACAGGGAGTAGCAAACTTTGAGTGGGAAGAGGTGTGTTTGGATGGGCGCAGCTCTCTCCCTGGTGTTGGGCAGTGTGAGAGGAGGTGCTGCTCCCACACCAGCTGGGCTGCCTGATGCCTGGGACTCACTGGTCCTGCAGTGCTCCACCACAAATGCATTCATGAACAACAGACATCTTCACCTTGCTGTACATAAACGCACAGCCATTTCCCTGGCTGCAGGCAGTCCAGCTGGAAATACCTCTGCTGCACTGGGTGCATCGCCAGCTCTAGGAAATCCACCGCAGTTACCTAATTTCACCAACCTCTCTTCCCTATCTTCCACCAGAACTCAAATTGCAGGGGAAAAACAGGGCATGCAGCCCCACAGATCTGGGAAAAATAGATTACTTAGCAGAAGCTTCACTGGACCTGGTGAAGGTGAAAAAAAGTGAAAAACCTTCACTTTTCACTATAAGCTCTGATTTTATTTAGGTGGAGCTTTACAGCAAAAACTTTAGTGAAGTGTTCTCAACTGAAACGCGATGTCTGTTAGTGCCTACAAAACGCTGCCTGCGTTTTTATGCTGCACTGTGACTATGAGACTGTAGGGTCTCATAGACTGAGTTAATTTTGGTCATCTCTCCCTGCTCAGAGAACACATATTTTACAGCTCTGTCAATTATAGCAATTATGTTTGGTGTTATACTGTATTCAAACTGTTTGCTGAACAGCAAAAAAGTAAAAAAAAAAAAGTAGCAAAAAAAGGTTAAGCATATGACTTCTTAGGAATATAACTTGTAGCATAGAGTTACTTTTCTTCTTTTTTAACCATGTGAAAATTGAAAAATTTCCTGTTTCTATTGAAAATCATCAGTAATTAAGAAGGCACATGATTACAGTGTTAAAAAGAAATATCTCTCTCTTATTAAAGCATGTTTCATCTCAAGGGTACTCATGTTTCTGAGGGCGAATATGAAAGTCCAAAAGATATTGATTTCACCTATAAAGCAGTTGCGTACTAATGTATGCAACCAAAGTATATAAATAAAGTGCTTCTTTTAAACAGGAGAATTTGATGAATTCTGTTTATTTTCTATCTGACTTTTGTGTTAGTTCACAAATATGACTCTCACGGGACTCGGTGCAGCTTTGTTAATGCCTGCTTAAATAAAGAGACCATAAGTATGGAAGACTACATGTAGGTCAGCTCATGCCCTTCACGAGTAAGGGATTTACTCAACACTTGAGTTCCTTTGTTCTCCTCTGTTATCTTCACATTTCACATGCAGCTGACTGTTGGGTGTCCTGCACAAGCCTGATGGGAACAGGATGTTTTACCTCCTGCCTCAGTTGCATGGTTTGATGCTACACGTTTTGCTTACCCTCCCCAAAGCCGTGCTTTAAACTCGTTGGTGAGAAGTTTGTCGTTCTGGAAACATGAGGTCAGCCTCAGAATTTCTAGAAAAAGTTCCCCTGCTTTGAACAGAATGTCTGCAGCTGGTGTGTAGGTAGTATCTACCCTTTTTACCTGCAGCTTTTAAAGCAACAGGTAAAAATGCTTCATACTCAGTCAGAAACTGCAGTCCTTATGGATAGAATTCATGTAACTAAATGTAGATGTCAACAACTAAGCTAATCAAACAACAATTCTTTTACTGTCAAAAGACAGAAAATGATGCATTTATAGTATCTTTTCCTAAAAGGAACATCTGATATAGTTTGGATGAGTCATACCCCGGAAATGTCTGGTTTTCTTCTCTGGATAAAAAGACGCATTTGCAGATGTCTAGACTGATTCAAGCAATGCAATTAATGTGGAAAGCTTGTGTCAATAGAAAACATTTTGGAAAGCCTAAGTGAATGTATGTTCGTTAATGAAGCAGCAAAGAATAAGTCTAACAGGAATTTTCTGTTAGGCAGATGTTGAGCAGCAAGAGGTAGTGTTACAATACCTAGTTCTTTAAGGCAATGCCTGGCAAATGATTCATTGTATTTGTAGGTATCAGTGGTTATAGTCTTTCTATGAAATTTATGAGACTTATAATAACTTGGAATTTGGCTGTCTGACAATGTAGATAGTGAGTGAAGTGCAGAAAAACTTCAAAGATTGAGTTTACAGATACAGAACTAATAGATTTATTGGAACATGTTTAGTAAGCACTTGGGAAATGGAATTACCGTGTTAATTTCTGGATTCTGTGGTCTTCCTAGAATCCAGAACAATGTTTATCCCATTTTTTTCTGTTCTTAAAATGAAAACATTATTAATGTCTTTGGATGAAGTTTTGAAAGGCTTGATTTATCAAGGTTTATTAAAGATCTGAGTGCTTGGAAAGGGCAACAGAAGGAAAATACTATCACCATTTTAGGCTGACTATCCATAGCAGCATCTGGCCTTGATATCCTCCTAGATCTAGGATGGATAGATTCTGGTGTTTGAAACCCTGCTGTGGGAAGGTCACATTCCCCTCCAGATGTTACATAAAGCTCTTCGTTCAGTTGACTTACAGACTGGAGGTGGCATCTCCTTATAACATGTCAGTTTGAAATGGTAGTCTTTGAGTCTGAGGGCAGGGTTTCATGGCAAAAATCTGGTAAATCCTTCAGAAATAATACTTAGGCTAAGAATGCTTTTTGTTTTCTTAGTTTGGTTCTTCGCGAAGAAGTCAATGCTTTATTGTTGTTCTCTTAATAAATGACACGTTTTTTTCTTGTTTCTCCTTCCTTAAAGGGCTCAATTTTGTTAAATGTTGCAGTGTTTTGTCTAGGTTGCCTCTCTTGCCCCGTGGGGGTGTAGGTTTTCTTCAGGATGGGCAAATTAACTAAGGCAAATACTAACTTCACCATAGAAGGCACATGGAGCCCAGTATCATTTCTGTGCTCAGAACAAAGATAATTTAATTTTTATCTTTTTATTTTTTAGGAGGAGCAGATCTAGAGGCTGATCAGAAAAACATGCAGATCGTGGGGATTGCTTTCCTTTTTAGAGCAATTCCACTGGCTGAACTGCATATAGAGCTTCTGGGTAGGTAAATTGTCACAGAGTGGAAACTCAGGACAATCAGAAATGCAATCTGAGCAAGCAAATAACTTTATTCCTTGTCTGACAGATAGACAGTTTGGCCCAGATTGCATGGCTGTAAGTGTGGAAGGCAAATTAGTCAGATTAGGTTCATTACATGTAGAGCAGATGGAGAATGGATACATCTAAATTTAGAGGTGTAGTGCAAGATCTGAGCAGGGGAAGGTGGACAGAAGCAGAATTTACTTTTTAGTAGCAGTGAGATTCCCTAAAGCCACCTTTTCTCCAGTCTCAACAAGCCCAGGTCCCTCAGCATCCCCTCACTCAAGACAAATTTGAGTGTTGGTCTGTGGGTTTTGCCCTTACCTGTTACGAAGGTGAGGGTGATGAAGGAGCTTTAGTGACATACAGACCTTGCTATAACTTGATAAGGTAACCTTTATGCAGGGAGAGAAAGAAGCTTGAACGTTCCTATTCTGGCTTAAAGTTATTGATATGGCAAGAACACAGATATTTTTCGGACACAAAAACTTTATTTTAAATGGAAAAAAAACCCCAAACAAGGAAGACAGAGGGCAGAAACGCCACTAGTGAGGTTGTCAGCATAGACCTGGGCAAGATGCCTGTGCAGTGCAGGTTGCACAATACTGCAACTCAAAGAAGCAGAACTTAAACCCAAGCAAAATTGGAGCAGCATCCCAACTAGCTAGCTACATGTTTTTATATTAGTGTGTTTATTCTACGGAGGTCCTCTCAGTCCTCCCTCTAGGTGGAGCTTGTTGTAAAATGCTCTAGGAAGCTAAAAAAACCAAGTGTTTTCTGGTCATAGTTTGTTCTGGTCATAGTTGTTATGATTATGAAATTTAATTCGCACTCCTATTGTCTCAGCCTTCATGCCTTTGAAGTTGCAGATGTTTATAACTTTGCTATCAAGGAGACCAAACTGCACCAAAGATCCTGAGAGGAAATAAGAGAAATAAACCCTCTCTCACCCAGCGCCGAACAAAATGAAGCCCGCGGACTCCATGGGGCCAGCAGCGTGTGCGCAGTGAGCAGTGCCCTGCAGCATGCATGGCTGGGAGCTGCCCTGTCCTGGCTGCCTCCGGGTGGCTCTCACATGTCCTCTGCCATCTCCGTTGTGCTTGAAGAAAATTATGCTGTTAGTACGTGTCCAAGCAGGACTACGTTTCCAAGAACTGTCCTGGCTTTGTACCTGCTTGCCTTGTGTGTTCGCTCTCATTTCAAGGCAACCTGAGCATATTCAGGCAGTGTAAGAAAGAAGCTGGGAATTAGGATGAATAATTGAAACCCGTCATGACGGGTGTCAGGTGGGGAGAGCAGAGAGGGGTCCCCTGCTCTGATCTCCTGAATGGACTTTGCTTAGACCTCTAGAGAATGAGCTGTCCTTGGGAACAGGAGGAAGATCGTCCTCTTACAAAGCCTGGAAAGAGCAGGGTAGGTGTTCACAGTGGGTAAACCCCAGGCGTATAAGCGTCCAGAGGAAAACAGGGTTCAAAGACCACCTGAGCTCTGGCATGGGATTCAAGTTTGTCTCTGTTAGTGTGGATTTAGGGGCAGAAGTAATGACTTGGTTTTAAACCTAAACTTTCAGAATTATCATTTTGCAAAAATGAAAGATAAGTTGCAATATTTTCCCCAAATACAGAACAACCATGTGAATATCTAAGAACAGTAGACATCATCACCTACAAATGCAGGAGAAGTCAGCCTATCACAGCCGTTCTTTAAAGTACTTGTTAGGTAGATATGTTTGAGAAGAGATAACAAAATACTATGCAAAAAGCAAAAAAATATAAATGTTTCCAACCATTTATACTTCTGGAGAAAAAAACCATATAGTTTTCTGTAGAAAATTCTTGCTGAATTCAAGGTGTTTGATTACTATTAACTTCAGAAATAATGGAAAGAGCAGGGCAGGGAAATAAATAGACTTTATACCTAAAGTAAAGGAAGATTTGTTTTTAATGAAGTTTTGAAAGAAATTATTTTTCATGGAGATGGGACTATATGGTCCACCTTATGAAGTGGTTTGTGGGATTGAGGTAGTAGCATATAAAGAATAAAATTGCTCCTGTATTACTTATCTGAGCTTGGGTTCATACAATAGTCCCTACTGCTTTGTGTGTTTATTCAATGAAAGAAAAGTTCAATGTTTTTTAAGCATGCATTTTAAACTTGATCATTGATTACAATTTTATAGAGCGAAAATTTAACCTCTCAGTCAGTTTTGTAGTAAAATTCCACACTGAACTGAGTGAATGCCACACCAAGCTGAGTGATAAATAGAGCATTATTTGTGAAGCATGAATTGAGGGAGAAAGAAATTATGGTTCTTTGCCTCTCCTCAAAGACAGAAATACACGAAACTGAGAGAGACATAAAGCAGTTCTTTGAACTTCAAAAATACTGCTTAAATAGATTTCTGCTGAAGACAAAAAGTTTACAGGCTACAGCAGGAAGAGAAACATCTGCTTGTGGATGGCAGCTGGGAACTGAACATGTACCACAGTAGGACAACATCTGGAAGTGACACAGTGCGGGGTCTCCCTGTGGAAAAAAGGAGATTTTATAGTATCTATGTAAGGAATATATCATTTGAAAACAGATTCAGCAGTGTGACTACTGGGAAACCAGTGTTGCTTTTGCTGTCCCTTCTTCGTGGCATGTGTATGTAAATAAGCAAACCTTGAAATCTTTCGATGTTTTACAGTAGCTTCTCCACTGTGAATTCTCAGTTGTTGAGGATGATTAAAGTTCATATAATTTATGGAGCCTTCTGCCTTTAAAAACAATAAACCGAAAGACTTTCTGATGTGTTTGTTTCTTTAGAAAGATCTCTGCCTTGGCTTTTGAGAAGCATACTTGGACGAGTCTCTTGGAAAACAGGTGGAAATGGAATACTGGCAGCTGAAACGTGTGGGACTTGCCCAGCACCGTCACTGGTGGTTCTGTGAGCTGTGCCACAGCTCTGCTTGAGCTCTGCAAACAGCTGCTGGTAACCTGCTGCTGGAAGCTCCGTTCCACTTCCTAAAGCCATGCTGTGCAGGTGCTGAGCTTTGGTTCAGGTTTGTGTCCCTTTGACAGTTTAAGGTCTCTCAGCATCACCCCTGAGACAAATTCTTAGTCTGAATTTTCATTTCACTTTTACTCCATTGGTGTCCAAGGAGTATATACCACGTACCTTCATTGCCTAGCGCAGCGAGAGGTGTGGGAGCAGCAAGGAGCATGGGCATGGGAGCTGAGAGCTGCCCTGTCTGGCCTTCTCGCCCCAGCCCCTGTTGGTTACTCTCCAAGTAATTCAAACACTGATCTCAAAAAGAGAATTTAGCATTTGCTGACCCTTAATCCCAGCTTCACAATTACTCCACTGCCACCAGCCCAGCTGTTGTTCGTCAAGATGAAGTGGTTTAAACCACAGTGCGGTTTGTTTGTTTTCTGTGGTTGCTTTTCCCCCCCCCCCTCTTAAGTTGAAGTATGAAATAAATTTTCCTGGAATAGGAATAGTCATTTTCAAAACTGTGCTTGCCAGGAGGAAAATTGCTCTCCATTCCACATGGATACCCCTCTGGTGCTGACTGGTGTGTGCTGAAATGCTCACAATCAAGAGAACTGAGCATTAGGTCAAATTCAAACTTCATAATGATGGCACAAGAGATGTGTCAGAAGGGAGCCCCCTAGGGCGTCCTGCTCCAGACACTTCAGCATCGCTTTCTGCAGTCACACTCCTCTTGAAACATCCTAGTTTATGTTTATTTGTGGTCACTTGAGACGTACTTGTTGAGGGGTCCTTGCTTGGTGGTGGTGGCAGGTAGTCTACTTATCTTGAGAGCAGTCCAAGACAAACTGTTGTGCAATACAGCATGGTGGGTGTTGCTCTCCCTTATTTTGCCAAGGCATGAGTGTGCTTGGTGCCTTTAGAAACAGAAAAACAACTGCATGTCTGCAAAAGACTTTTAACCAGAATGTTCGAAGTTTTGCTCCTGAGCAGCTCATGTGTCTTGTGTTTGGAGGTTACTAAATGAACAGCTGGTTTTATTTTTCAAAATGGGGAGGAGGGGGCACTTACACACTTTCAGGCCCCTTTCACCAATTTGGCATGTTTTCAGGTAATATATACCAGAATATCAAGTGATCCCTGTTGGCTGGATACAGTCAGTTCAGCTATCTGACATCAATAAAAGCACCATAGTTGGATACTCTGAGTTAGACACACAAGAGGGGTTATATTCCAGCTGCCTGAACTGAACACTCTGTTCTCCTGGAGCTGTCAGAGCCCTGGATAGGTCTAGCATGGCCTGAAGTACCTCTGGTAGGCTAGTTCTGCATGAACTGCACAGGACTTATCGTCAGACATACTTATAGTCAAAGAAAAGGTATCTGGAATCACCGTGTCTTTTGTGTCTTGTCTTGAAGCCATATTTGGTTCACCATGTGGCCATAGAAAATCTGGCATACAGTGCTGGGCAGAAAGGGCGAGCTTGGCAGGAGCACGGCTGTGGAATATGTGGGCAGTCATTCATCTTAATTTGTGCAGCTTTATATGGATACTAATTCCTTGGTCTGTACTCAGATGAGAATAATACTGCATTGTTCTATCTTATTGTAATTTCCCCCTTAGTAATATCAAATTCATTTCTAATCAAGACTGCTGGGTACAAGCCAAAGCAAGGTATGCCATGGCATGCATCGCTAAAAAAACCCTTCGGAGGCTGGGTGCCTCTCTCAGGTGAGCTAATGTACTTAGTGTGCATGCATGCTATAAATGCTGTGTCCTGATGTTTGATTTCTACGTAACTATAGAAACAATTACAGCAGTTTAATGCCCTGACCTCTTCCCTTTCATTGACTCATGGCGATTCAGCATTGGAATGAATCTTGGTTTTTTAGGAGCTCAGTCAACTGTTTATGTTTTCTTGTAACTCCAATTAAATGTCAGCTGCATTCGACAGCGTTTGAAGCTAACAAGCTGAAGAGCTCCTTTCGGAGGCAATCCTTCACAAGACACACAGAAGAACCAATGTTTTGTGGACTCTGCACTGAAACTCTTTGCAGGAATTGGGGAACTTCTGTTAACTTCATAGTCATGGTGTGATTTTAAAGAACCTGCATTTTCAGAGTTGAAGGGCTTGAGATGTTAATGGTTGTCTTAACGTGCTGAGATTAGGTCTGAAGTCTAAATGTTACTTGAACAACATTTTCCAGAAGTATGTAACTTCAGCAATTGGCTTCACCCTTGGTCTGAGATGACTTAAGAGTCGTACAGCTACTCTTTCTTTGTTTTGCAGCTCTGCCCTTACTGAAGTGTTTTATTCTTTTTCTCTTCTCCATGTGCATTTTGCTTTGAGAATCAGTAATTTTTGTCGAGATCCCTTTGCACCCCTCTCACCTTCTCTCCCACGTCCAGCCAGCTCTGTGCTGGCCGCTGCCAGGACAGCGGTCAGAGGGGGCAGCGGTGGCGGCGAGTGGGCAGTGGGCAGCCAAGCTGCTGGTGTGCAGCACAAATCCCAGCCTCTCCAAGGGACTTTGAAATTCATAAAGCAACATGAGTAACTTATTTTAAATATTTCCTCTTCCAGGTGGCCGTTGGACTCATTACTATGGCATCTATGAGTAGAAAATTGGGAATTTAAGAAGCAGAATTTTCAAAAGCTAGAAGCTTACGTCCTGGTGAGTTCAATGCATTCCTGGCTGGTTTTCATGTTCAAAGGGGCATTTTTTACTTGTATACTGGAGGGGGTCACCCCCCCACCCCCCCCAAGTCTCTAACCAGTAAGCACGAAACAGATAACAGAAGTATAAGGGCTATCATTAATGCGATACTTTCATTATTTTGACTGTCACTATTTTCCCTATATATTTTTTATAGGTGGTTACAAATTTTTTACCTGCTATGCTATCGATTAAATAATGTCTCACTATACTATCAATTAAATAAGGTATATGTTCACAAAATATGTAAACAGAAACATGGCCTGGAGACTATTGGTTTCTTATTTGGCTTTTTTTTTTTTTTTTTGACACAAAACTTTCTATGATTCTAGTAAGTCAAAAGAGTTTTTTGAAACCGGCTAGCGTATTCATGCATGATCATAAATAGTAATAAAACTGTTTGAGAAGTCTCTAGATTTTAAGTGCTGTTGCGCACCTCCATGTTCATGGGCACAAGGCAGAATGACTGACAGTCATTGCCTCTGAAAATCATGTCTTTGAGCAAGTATAAATCTACACATAGAGACGCTTAACCTTTTCCTACATAAGTTTTGATCCTGTGCAGAGATTTCACCTATGCAGTCCCTGGATGCAGTACTTCCTATAAAGGCAAGGTAGAATTTCGTATCTTTTCTTAGCCCAAGTTATCTTTTTTTCAGCAGCTTCTTTAAGGTAGGTAATGGCATCTCTTTATTCAGAAGTGGCAACATAAAAATATGTTGTTTGCTGTAAAGATGGGTTCCATAACTTGTTCTTGTGGTTTATAGTGAAGTTGGGTCTTAATTTTTGAAGCCTAGTTGATATTTTGAAGCCTAGGGATATTACTGAGCATTGGCTTCTGTATGGGGAGGCACATTTTGGCATGTTTCTGCAGGGTTAAGCTCATATGCCATCTGCGGGGGACGTAGTTATGAGGGCTGGGTTCATGGCCTCTGCCATGTGTTAACATCTTCAGTAGTTTCACAGAAACCTCTTTCACACTGAACAAATAATTAGGTAAAAGACCCAGTGGTGAGAATTCGACTATCTAACCAAAAGAGTAAAGGGACATCTTTAGGTCTGAAAACAGGATGTATAGAATTATTTTGTGTGCTTTTAACTGTAAAAGCTTGTGTGATGCGAGCTGTGGATAAGATTTAGTTGTGCGAGAACTCTGTTTTCAAATACACCCGTATTCATGAGGGCAGGGGGAGGAAGTTCTCCCTGCCGGAGCAGAGATTGCATCCAGCTGTATGGAAATCAGTCCCTGACTTCCACATTCTGGCTGTACTTCTGACCTCATAATTCCTTTTCTGTCTTCTCACTGTCATATCTGCACTAATATAAAGAGAAATGGAAATCTCCCCAGACATCTGACTTATGGCATTGAAATGCCCACAGTTTCGAGATTAAAACCAGACAGTGTGGAGCAAAGGAGAGGGAAAAGCTGTGGTTACTGCTGCGGAGACGAAGAGTTATCGGAGTAAGAACATACAATTGTAGCAATGGTCTTAATATATTATCCACCTGCAAAGGCTGATCCACTGAGGGAGAAACCAGCTCAAAAATCACAATGAAATCTTAGGCTTTTCTGGACATGGCTTCAGCAGTAAGTGGCAGGCAAGTGAGCAGCTTAACAGAAGTCGTTAACAGAGCTGAACCCTCTGCTCTGCCTGAGAGCGGTATAAAGTGCGGGCAGGGCAGGCGTGGGTTGCCCTGCAAGTGAGCTTCTGGGGGGGGGGAAAGATGGGACCTGGGTCTCCCCCAGGCCAGAGGTAGTGCTGAAGGTGGTGTGCTGTAAGGTGGTCATCTCTGACTGCCTGAAGTGCTGGGGTGGTGGAGTGCCACACTGAAGGTGCCACTAGAAATCCCAGGACCCCCCACAACTCACAGTGCCGGTAGTACTTCAGCAAGCAGATTTTCAGTCTGTAATGCCTGTAAGTGCAATATTTGGTTTGTCATGATGTGATGTGCCAGCCTTCTCAGGGTGTCTGTGTCAACATTAATCAGTTGCGATTGTGGCAGTCATTGGGTCTGCGAAGCAAAAGTTTGTGAGAAGCAAAAGCCCATAAAAGAAAGCAATGCCAAGTGAAAGTTTTATGTAACTGTGATGTAGCTCTTATTTATTTTACTTCTCTTCTGGCTTGGAAGGTGTATGATTTAAAGTTTTTATATTTTATTTATTTAACTGAAAAAATGTGTGTGTGTGTGTGTGTGTGAGAATTGTGCAAAGTTTAGCTATCTCTTGTGAAAATAGAAAGTGTGGAATATGTTCTGTCACTGGTAATAAAATGTTCCCTTTGACTTGGCCCTAATGTTTGTAAATGTTTCATTTCAAGTACTCTAGGAAAAGCAAAAGGAGTAAAAAAAAAAAGCTTCTTCACTAACTTGCTGGGCAGGAACAGGAGGAAGGGACGGTGACTTTGCTCACTCTTACACAAACAGGTAGCCTCAGCAGAATTTTGTCATTGCAAGGCAAATTTTTTTAAAAAGTATTATCCAGAGCAGGTTGTTTCATAATCATGGGTTTGCTAGATTCAAAGAGAAACAGACATTCTCTTTAATGCACATATTGCACAAGGATTCAGAGTGTTTCCCAAAAAGAAAACCTGCAGGAAAGCCAATATCGAGGCTGTTACTGTGGCTGTTACCACTACCTTGCCAAAAAACCCACTTTGCTGGCTTATTCCAGGAACTTAAATAGCTCTTTTTGGCTACTGCCTTATTGACATGATAGTATTACCTGAGGACCATTATTTCAAAGTATCCCAAAATGAAAAATGTCTTTTGATTCCTTATAAAACTTCAGCTGTTTCTTCTGTCAGCTGATGCAGTGTTCATGACTCCCTGGACTCGCAGAAAAAAATTGCTGTAATTGTCATCCATTTCTGTTCCCAATCTTAAGGCACTTTTCTTTTGTGTGTTTATCAGCACATCTTTTTGTTTTCTGATACAATTTTATATTCTGCTGTTCTTTTCAAATTCTGATTTCAAAACAGCAAGGATGGAATTATTATGTCACGCAGTAATACCTTGAACAGATTTACTTTATGCTTTTTGTAATGAAGAAGTTTGAAGCGTAGGGTTTCCAAGAACTTGGCTTTTCAGATGTACCGAAAATGAGGAAAAAGTTTGTGTTAATTATGCATAGATCAGAAAATGCTACCTTGATAAAATAAAAATATTTTGCAGAAATATATTAATTGCAATGAACTCTTTCCAAAACACTAACAGGTTTTGATGACTTCTTGCCTTGGTTTTGTGCCTTTTTTGGAACAGTGACACTAAACGGTTGGCTCTTTTGTTGTTGTTGTTGATTTTGTGGGTTTTTTCCCCTCTCTCTCTCCAAAATGAGGGTCTCGGGGAAAACGTCTTTTTGCTAGAATATATCCTTCTTTTTGTGTAGAAAATAGCTTCTCAGTGCGAACTGGTGCAATACTCTTACCATGTAACAGGTGTCAACAGCAGCTCAGAATTATTTCAGATTAATCACTACAACTAACATCTTTAAGCTAAAAAAGGCTGGTAAGGGAGAAGATGGTTTGGGCTTTGAACTTCAGGTTCAAATGACTAGTTCTTTTGATGCAGTGTTTCATGTCTCATGCCATGAGCTTGGTTTCTGAAAAGCCCTTATTGTTTAATTGTGGTGTTTTGACCTAAAGATCAGGCAATGCAGTGTGACCTCTGTGAAACAGCGATCTGTGGCAGCTACCCATGCTTAGAGAGCAAGCGGGAAAGATACAATCTCAAATACGTTCTAGTTTGGCTAACGGTCGGAAAAGGAAGTTGTCTATAAATACTGAGAAAAGAGGGGGGAAAAAATCCATCTTGAACAAAAGTAAAGAAAATAATCTCAGAGCTGGTGCATTCAGAGCTGAGACTGGTCTTCCTCCTTCTGCCAGCTCCTTGCATGCCTCTTTTAAGATTTTCCTCCAAGAAACAGATCTGCAATGGGAACTCCTGCTAGTGGTGTTTCTTTGTCAGTCTCTGCAGCTCTGATGCACCTTCAGACCGTAAGGGACATGGAGCACTGTTGTTCTCTTGATTCTTCAGGGTGCATTTAGTTTCTTTACTTTTCTTCCAACGCCACTTAATTTTTGTGATTAAGGACTAATCTACCCGTGTGATGTCTGTGTATAATTCCCCAGAGCAGGACTCAATAGTCTCAGACAAGGTCAGACACTTTACCCCCACGGTAAGCAGAGAGAAGCAGTCATGGCCTAACCAGCTCTTCTCAGTCATTTTCTTGCTTTTCCCTGGCTGCCTATGTTTTGTCAGGGTATCTCTCTACCTAATCCTTAGGAACGGTGTATATAAGTTAATAGCTCATCCATACATCACCCCACTTGCAATCTCCACAAACAGACTCTTTAAAGCATGTAATCATACACATAAACAAAAACACGATGACACCTTGCTCAAAAAAAGGTGGAGGTTTAACTTCAGCCCTTGGTACTGGAAGAGCTGAGTCCCAGAAAGCTGGCCCTTCCCCTGGAGCCCCCTCCTTGGTGCCACCCAAGACCTTGAGCTCTGCAAGGAGGATAAGAGCCCCAGAAGTGCTTACCCCGAGGGGCAGCTCTGGCCCCAGTGGGGGGGGTGGGAAGCCACCCAAGGAACGCGTGTGAGCTACCCAGAAGGGTGGGTTGCTGCCCTGGTGCTGCCTCTCCCTCTTCTCACGGTGCCGCGAGTGGGCTGCCTGCACGATGGTCCCACGCTTGTTCCAGTGGCTTGGATGATGCAAATAGCAGAGGACGTGCCCCCCGCTTTGGGGTGTCACAGGTGAGCCAGGAGCCCGGCTCTACAAACAGATGCCACATCTGCCGGGAAGTTTGCACCTGAAAACCATCTTAAAGGAGTGGTGCTTTCTCCTGGAAACACTTAGGTAGTTACATGTGTAAGTGCTACCAGATGGACATGCAATTATTTGACAGTTGTGTAACACTTTATTTCTGATCACAGAATCACATGTGTCATCTTAAAGTCATGCTGGGGTCCAATTGTTTTATTTTGCACTGATGGTAGTGGGTGAAAAAGTAAGAAGTCACTTAAGTGAAGAGGTGGATATCTGTTTGGGTTTTTTAAATTCTTTTTGGACCAAAAGGAGTTGATTTTGCTTCTTAAGGATTTTTTTCTCTTTTTTTAGGAAAAGTTCAATAAGAAACAGTGTTAGCTGGGATGCAGCATGCATATTCTCTCCTCAGGGTTACTGATGAGCAATCCAGGTAGACTACAGCTGATCATAGTTCTCCATAACAAATAATAGCAACGTGCAAGTAATTATTTACTGAGAGAAGCACGAAGAAACATAGTGTCTATTAAAACTGCATGTAAGAGCCTGGATCTAATGAAGACAAGGCAATTACACCGGAAAGTGCTTCTGCATGCTTTGTATAGGTTATGAAGTAAAGCATGCGCCTATGTTAATGTCTTAGCTCAGACCAAGAGTACACTTTTGAAGATCTCCTGACAGATCCAATTTCTCACTTCTGGGTTTTTGTTGCAGCCCACTGGGTTTCTTACAAGTAAAGCCGCACCCCAAGGTGCTCTCTGGGAGCCCACCTAATGCACTCACTACCTGCTTGGCATGGCACCAGGTTAGAGCAGGACTAAACTAAAACCTCTGCAAAGTGCATGTTGTCGATGTTAGCTTCTCAAGTCTGGACTGTGCTGCTCCATAGATCTGATGCTACTGAGCTGCATAACAATCCGTAGCTGTTGCAGCTTTACTAAGAGTTTCCACCTACGCTACTAGCATCTAGTCTTGCTGTATTTGAGTTCATCTTGAAGCAATATCGCAAACTGTTAAATCATCATCACTCTGAAACTGAATAGGCTATTGGTAGAGTTGTGTATGTGATTGTTATTCATGTGAATGTCTAATGTGAATTTCTTAAATCCAGGCAAGTTTCGCTGTTGCTTGTTCCCTGGAAACAATTGTAATGAAATAAAAAGGCCCTTTATATAAATTTTCCTTATTTCTGTCAACAGCGTTGTTAAAAGCTCTGCTAACTATTCCAATCTGTCCCTAAGTTCTCAGAAGGACCATATGTATTCTGCTTAGTTCTATGTTTTATTTATGCAATCTTTCCACATTGTTTTAATTTGTTTCAGAATCACAGAAGCATTTAGGTTGGAAAAGACATTTAAGATCATCAAGTTCAACTATGAACCCAGCACTGCCAAGCCCACCACTAAACCATGTCCCCAAGCACCACATCTATGCATCTTTTAAACACCCCCAGGGACAGGACTCAACTGTCTCCCCAGGCAGCCTGTGCCAGTGCTTGGCCACCCTTTTAGAGAAGAACTTTTTCCTTGTGCCCGATCTGAACCTCCCTGGTGCAGCTTGAGGCCGTTTCCTCTTGTCCTGTCGCCTGTTACCTGGGAGCAGAGACCGACCCCCCTGCCCACAGCCCCTGCCAGGCACCTGTGGGGAGCAACAAGGTCCCCCCTGAGCCCCCTCCTCTCCAGGCTGAGCCCCCCCAGCCACCCCCCATCAGCCTTGTGCCCCAGCCCCCTGCCCAGCTCTGAACATGCTCCAGCCCCTCAGCATCCCCCCTGCAGCGAGGGGCCCAATCCCGCACACAGGGTTCCAGATGCGGCTGCACCAGTGCCCAGTGCAGGTCACTGCCCTGGCCTTGCTGGCCACACTGTTTTGGACACAAGCCAGGATGCTGTTGGCCTCCCTGGCCACCTGGTCACACTGCTGGCTCACGTTCAGCCGGCTGCCAGCCATCACCCCAAGGTCCTTTTCTGCTGGGCAGCTTTCCAGCCACTCTTAGAAGAGAAAAGAGAATAGAAGTGAGAAGAATATTTTCAGTTGGAAGGCTCCTACAATGATTAACTAGTCCAGCTGCCTGACCACTTCAGGGATGATTAAAAGTTCAAGCATAGTAGTAAGGGCATTGTCCAAATGCCAGCCCGTACAGGCAGAGGATTGATAAATATATTGAACAGCACTGGCCCTAGGACTGAGCCCTAAGGAGCACTGCTAGTGACCAGTTGCCATCTAGATGTAACCCCATTCTCTACAAGTCTTTGGGCCCTGCCCTTCAGCCAGTTCTTCACCCAGTGGACTTGCTCATCTCACAGTTGGACACCTTGTCCAGAAGAATGCTGTGAAGGACTATATCAGAAGCCTTACTAAAATCCAGAAAAACAACATCCACTGCCTTGCCTTAAGCCACTAGGTGGGTAACCGTATTACAGAAGGATATCAGATCAGTTAAACAGGACTCTCTCTCTGTGAACCCTTGCTGACTGTTGTTGACAATTGCATTATTCTTTAAATGCCTTTCAACAGTACCCAATATAATCTTCTCCATATTTTTTCCAGAAACTGAGGTTAGACTAACAGGTCTGTAGTTTCCTGGGTCTTCCATGATGGCCCTTCTTGTAAATTGGGATAACACTGGCTAGCTTCCAGTCAGCGGGGACATCCCTACACTCACAAAAAGGAAGCCTGGGCTGCCATTCAGCGAGGCCTGGACAGGCTGGAGAGCTGGCTGGAGAGGAATCTCATGAAGTTCAACCAAGGCAAGTGCAGGGTCCTGTCCCTGGGGAGGGAAAGCCCCACGCACCGGCACAGGATGGACTGACCTGCTGGGCGGCAGCTCTACGGAGAAGGTACTGGGAGTGCTGGTGGGCAGCAAGTTGCCCATGGGCCAGCAGTGTGCCCTCGTGGCCAAGGGGCCAGTGGCACCCTGGGGTGCATGAGGAGGAGTGTGGCCAGCAGGTCGGGGGAGGTGATCCTCCCCTTCTCTGCCCTGGGGAGGCACATCTGGAGTGCTGTGTCTGGTGCTGGGCTCCCCAGTTCCAGAGGGAGCTACTGGAGAGGGGCCAGTGGAGGCTACAAAGATGATGAGGGGATGGAGCATCTCCCCTGTGAGGAAAGGCTGAGACAGCTGGGCCTGTCCAGCCTGGGGAGGACTGAAAGGAGACCTTATCAATGCCTACAGATCCCTTCAGGGCGAGTGCCAAGAGGACGGGGCCAGGCTCTTCTCAGCGGTGCCCAGCGACAGGACACGGGGCAACGGGCACAAGCTGCAGGACAGGAGGTTCCATCCGAATACGAGGAAAAACGTCTTGATGTGCGGGTGCCAGAGCGCTGGGACAGGCTGCCCGGAGGGGCTGCGGAGTCTCCTTCCCTGGGACATTCCAAACGCACCTGGACGCGCCTGTGCAGCCAGCCCGAGGTGACCCTGCTTCAGCAGGGCTTGGGCTGGGTGCTCTCCAGGGGTCCCTTCCCACCCCCACCCCTCTGGGGTTCTGTGAGATGGATAGTCATTGTTCCCTCAGTCGTGGTACTCCAACTCAGCAGATGAGGAAGCCCAAGGTCTATCAGTATTATTAAAAACTGAAGCAAAAAAAGCATTGAATAATATAAATCCACTCTTACCGTCAGTTAAGCTGTAGGGGATGAAGGGAGTAACAAAACTCCTTTCTTCTAGTGTGGGAAACTATTCTCTTGACATATCAGACTGATTGCTTTGGCGACTGTACATCCTGTGATAGAGGAGGAGTTTAAAATGGCAAGTAATTGGGGAGAAAATGGTAAGAGTGGATTTATTTGAGGAAATTATGCTATTGGCATGGCTTTTCACTCACTGTCTGAGCCAGGCTCAGGGAAGGGGTGGGGAAAAGTACTGTTTGCAAGCAGTTGCAATTGTTGCCCATGAGAATCAAAATGTCCTTGATTTGCCTGCTGAATTTTTCCATGAGTAAAATGGGATCAAGCAATGTTCTTTCTCCAGACTGCTTTCTATTTTACTGTACGTCCCCGCAGAGGAACACCACAACTACAGATGGAGTGCTGCTCCAGCGCTCCTGAAGGACGTTATCTCAAAAGCCTGGACTCAGATTTTAAGAAGGTAAAATGTTTTTGCATGGAAACTGGTATACAGCACTTTCCCCATCTTGAGAGCAAGTTGAGCTGCCATGTTGCCATAGGCAGAACTTTCTCTTCCTACTCACAGTCCTGCTGGCTGTACCTGCAACCTTCTTGACCACAGGAAGGTGTGGGGAGCTCATGGTAAGCTGGTTAGCTGCTGTGACTGCTGTCTCCTCTTCTCTCACTGCAGTCCTTTCTGGAGTTTCTTTCTCAGAACAGGACTCTGCATTTTGTAAAGATAACCCACCTCCTTTGCTCTTACCTGCACTCCTTCACGTTTTGCTGTACTGCTAATCATGCTATGCCTTTGTGCTCAGCTTTCTAAGACCATCTTGGGTGGAACTTGTATCAATTTTTTCTCCTCTGTCCCTCTCCACCTATCATGCTTTAGTTTCCCAGTTTACTCATTTTAAAACAAACCAAAACCAAACAACTCTCCCGCAACAAATATGGCCAGTCTTACAATTCACCATTTCTATCTGCATTTGATTCTACTTTCATTACTGGCCATTTTAAACTAATTTAGTGTCCCACCATTGGTTTTGTATGGTTCTAGTTTCTTAATCACTATCTTGGTACCTTGCTGCATTCCTTTTGGAACTCTGGCTGTATTAGATGGGCACTACTGCTTTGAGAATAATCTTACATATATAATCTTTTGTCACTAGGTTGCAAAATGCTTCACAAAGAGAAGTCAGCATCATTACAAATAGGGAAAAGGAGAGAGAGTGGTGAAGTGACCTTTATATGGAAATGCAGTGATGGAAACAGGCAAGATTTGCTGATTCCTAACCACTTTCCGTGCAGCTACAGATATGAACTCTGAGTCCCATGAACAGAAACTCCACAAACCCACATGTAACTAATTAGTATGAATCTCAAAGTTGCCTGCATGCTCTGGTTTTCCTCTACAAAACAAAGCAGTTTGTGTGTTAGGGTTAAGTCTGTTAACGACTCAGTCCCCTCCTGAATGCTTTGACGGAAGAGTATGATGGCTTAGGTCTGGTTACATGCAATAGAAAGGACTGAGGAGACAGCAAACAAGTAATCCTTACTCATTTGGTCTCCTCCAGTGGAGGTATGAGGTTTGGTTTTCAAGATGCATGGTTGCTGTGCTGGATGACAGTGTAACAGTGCTACCATTTGAACATACACAGTGGGAAAAAAATCCATCAACATATCTAAAGAGTGGCTACAATTTGCAGCTGTGCAGTTTTTCTGCTGGCAAATTGCAAATTAAATGAAATGAAAACTGCATGGCACAATTCCCTACATGCAAGTACAAACTGGAGCTAATCCATCAGTTTCTAGGAGTTCTTTGGCTCTGACAGAAGATAGCAGAGACCGGGGTATGCACCTATTGCTGGCCTTCAGCTGGAAGTACGCAGGATCAAAGAAATCATGTGGAATAAGGACGGGAATGTGGAATACTGCTGTAATTCTGGATATTTGTTCTTATTTCAACTATTTCAATTTTTTTTTTCATCTTTGTGCTTTGGTTTTTCTTTTAATAGCTCTGGGAAAGGTTCTGGTTTCTTTCTTTCCCTTGGGCAAGGAGAAAGGCAGAGGAATGTAATGACCTTTAATGCCTCCCTAGGATCTCTGCAGTGCCTCTGGGGCTGGCAGGCAGAAATGCGATGGTAAAAACTTCATTTGTTCAGACCCGTATAGGCATTTTCAGCAGCAGCCTCCCTGGCCGATTGCGCAGGCGGCTGACCAGAACTCTGTGCCAGTGCCAGACTGGGACAGGCCACTGCAACTACAAATCGGGGTCCTAGTGGGGACACAGCTTCTAGTGAAAAAAAAAAAAAAATAAAAAATTCCAGTCTCATTGGGTTTGGATGAAAATTATCTTTATTATAATTATTATATTTATAAAATAATGTATTAACATATAGTAATATATTATATATTTAACAACAACAATAATAATAATAATATAAAAACATTCATACCGTATGCAAATGGTGGTCATCAGAATACTTTAAGAACTTGAGAATTTACATGATGTGTAGAGGTAGAAGCTACTCACCTCAACTGAAACATAACTGTCTTTGTGATGAAACCACAAATCTCTTGCTCGATGAGCTGCCTAGTAGCCTGAAGGTGCTTGCAGGGGTAGTGGGCACCGCAGTTCCCTCCTCTTACGGGTTTAACAACGGGGATGGAGCAGCCCCTTGCAGCTGTATCTTCTGAGTCTCCACCATGTAGGTAAGTGGAACCAATTGGATCTTCCAAGTTGTAGCGTTTGATTAGTGGTAATCTAGACATTTCTTTACTAATGTGTAGAAGCATATGCTACTTTTAGATGTATTTTCTTTGTACCTTCAGAAAGAGAAAGAAATTCATTTAGGAAATGAGATCATGACCAACTGGCTACAAAAGAAAGAGGAGGCTTCCAGGATAAAGTTTCTAAGTAAGTAGAAGGGTATGGGTTGAATAGAATTAGTGTTATGTTTTGTAGAAAAAAAGCACACATTCAGGAAGAATTTATTTCCCAAATACGCAAAACAGGCTGTAGATCTACCTCGCTTAAATAACAGATCTTGGTTTAAGAAAAATCTGCTGAATGAAAATAGATCATCTTTACGGTGGGGAGGTGCAGAACAGAGCCCTGGTCCGAGCCGCGCCTTTCCCTGCCCTGTTTGCCTCTTTCTGATCACCTGCTGTTTATTCAAGAGACCTTACACCCAGTGTTACTGACTTCTACCTCTTTCGGTCTGATTTAATTTTGAAATATTGGTTGTGAAACTGATTCATTTATGCATTGATTCTACTTTTTGAGTACTTTGGAACTTTGTTAATGCAAATTTAAAAGTAAATGCTGCAACAAAAGCCATTCAGAGGGAGGTGAGGCAGGTGTTTGTGACTTGGACAGTTTTGTTGAGTCCTGGGCTATTTACTGTTCCTTTAGAGACAACCAACACTTCTGAAAGACTAAACGTGCAAGGTTAGGGACATTGTAGTTACTGAGAGAACCTGAAGTTATACCCCCCGAAAAGCCTCAAAATCAAGCAGCAGAGTAGACTAACTTTAGAGATTGCACTATTGAGTCATTGTTTTACTTTAAGTTGTATCTGATGTGCTTTGGACTCTGTGATACCTGATCACGGCTCTTCTGGCATTTCTTTTTCTGCTTGCACTTCATCATGTAACTTCACGTTCCTTTTAGACAAGCTTTCCTTCATCTTACTTGCCAAGTTCAAATTGACACACTTCCCATGTTTAAGTCCTGATGTTTACTAAATACATTCATATAAAGACTGGAGTTATCTGAACCAGTAATCTCAGCCAAGGTGAATTCCCAGACTCCCTGCACAAGGGCAGTGGGAGCTGGGCTGCTTGCAGGGAGACGCTTGCCCACCCGGGAGCACACTGTGCCCACAGCAATTGTCTCCCATAAAGATGTGCCACCATCAAGCAGAGAGTCTCCCGCTGGGGCACTGGCTGATGGGCAAAGCCCAGGCTGCTGCAGGCAGGGATCGCAGCGGGCAGGGCAGGCAGGCAGTGGGCAGGGTAGGGCAGGCAGGGCAGGGTGGGCAGGGCAGGCAGGGCAGGCAGGGCAGGGCAGGTAGTAGCTGTCCACTTCAGCACCACTGCTGCATGTCTCTCACCAGGGCACTTGCCCTAAGACAGCACCAAGCTAGTACAACCCCCAAAATTTTAAATAATAACATATTAATAAGTTGATGATTTAAAAAATAATTTCCTAAGAAAACCCTGTGTGTTTAATCCTAACAGTTTTGGAGATGCAAGAATGGGATTTAGTGCAGACCACAGATCCTGGCGTGCACCGACTCATTTGTTTGAGACTTGAATAGCTTATTTGAAGTGAATGAAATGGCTGCAGTGATAACGTATAGATAGGTCACAGTAATGGCAGTAAACAACACAGTGCCTTAGCCTTTAATCTATTTAATCTTTTTTAGGGGAAGAGGTAGGAAGGAGGGAGAAATGGACAAAGGAAATGTCCTTCCTGGCCCAGCAGGCAGTTTATCACATCCTAGAGTCTAAATCGCTAAGGAATAAGTTTTGGATGGTTGGGAGCATGCATCCCTCTGCAAAGCACTGCAACTTCTGCAGCTTTGAGTCTGCTACAGCAGAAGACATCTCATGTCATCTTAGAGAAAAACAGATGTACAAGTATCTGATGTAGTCACTTTCTTTATTAGATACAACTGGCAACAACTATTTCAAAATATTTGTCTTGTAATGTTCTGCTTATTCAATTAAAATATTTTGAAAGAAAGTGCTAATAATGACAGGATTTGAGCTTTGAGATAAATGTTTTTTCTCTTTAGTTATGTTGCATTTTAAGAATTAACAAAACTATTTTCCATCAAGAAGGGAGAGAAAATGAACAACTTTGTTATTCAAAGAAGTATGAGCTGGAAGGTGTTTCAAGTTAACTGGAACAAAGATGAACAATGTCCTGACTGCAGGTTGATGCCACCACCCGAGGAGGCACTCTTCTGTCGCAGAGGGGAATGAAGGGGCTGGCAGGTGAGAACTGGCCTGTGAAGGCTTGTAACTCTGTGAAAGAACTAATATCAGGGAAAAAGCAAAAGCTCTGTTGCAAATGACACTGTCTTGAAACAAACCAACAGTACTGGTAGCACTACTGAAGTAGACCCTAAATGCTAACTGACTTTGCTTCACCGGGTAAAGCAAACACCTCAAGAAATCTGTCCAGTGCTTCACAGCAGCACATCTAGGTGGTGGGAAGCACCTGAACTAGCGCTGTGCTGGGGTGGTGGCCACCCTCAGAGCTGCCCTGCACTGGACTGCTGAGGTACCCAAATGATCTTAAAAAAGGGGAAGGATTTGTGAATAAATTCGATGAACGGATTCAGCATTCCTGCTTGGCTACACCGTGAGCTGACAGTGAAGACCATTTTCCAAAACGTAAGCCTCCTTCTGTGTCTCTGCCAATAACTAGTGAGCCTGTGCATGCTTTTAATTGTTAGTTTAGAATGGTTTGAAACCTATGCATGAGCTGACAGTGGTCTGCAGACTATTAGCGTGCTTAGAGCAGAGAGTGCAAACCTGATGAATCCAAATACCCTGGGATTGTAGCCCCACTGCTAGAGATATTTAGTACGGTACTGTGATGGGGTTTTTTTGCTCCATAATCATACCTCATTCGTCTTGCTCTGCAGGGATCCCAAGGTAAGGTGCACGTACAGCTTGCTGCAACAGATTGGCTCTTCAGAATGGACAGCCTGACCAGCTGCTATGCGCAGCACAGGGCAAAATCCAGAGCTCCATCTTCTCTACTTTTGCTGCCTATTTGAGTCAACAAGCAGCTGATTATGATATCTAAAAATGGTGCGTCTGCACTATGTACTGGTGTGTCCCCCACTGCGCATGACGGGTAGGTGACATCTGTTCTTATGGTAAGTGGGAAGACAGAAATCTGGACTCCCATCCTTAGGAAATCAGTCACTGTGGCTTTTTTTAATTTGATGGTTTGTTTTAAAAAATGCTCAGAAGTGGTTTGTCACGAGCTATGGAACAGTTTGATGTCCTACTGACCCCTGTTTTGGATTTTTTTTTCCCCAGTAACAAAAAATTAGGGTCGATTTCTGTTGTGTTGCCCAAAATGTCCTCTCATTGTATTTGTCTTATCTATACTCTTAACATTCAGACTACACCCAATATGGACAGCCCTTCTCACTGCCTGTAGAAGGAAAACCAGCTTCTTAGCAGCTTACAGCCTGTTCAGACCAATCTCTTCTTTGCAGTGCCCAACTTTCTTTCAGTAGAAAAAATCAAGTTTACAGGCATCCTAGCCAAGCTTCCTGTGTTGAGAGCGTGTGTTTGTACCTCCACATGCCCTTCTGCTGGTGCGATACCTAAACATTTCGAGGAAAAAGAAACTCCAGCTGTAAACTGAACTGCACTACTTGTATGCTATTGCTTGGCACGTTTCTTTAAAAGGGGTTGCTAAAGCCAGCAGCATTGGTGCAGACCGAGCTATTGGTGTCAGCCACCAGCTACAATCTGTTAGTGGTTTTGAACCACAGAATTTCTTAGAACAGAAAAGGAACTCATGAACAATTCTGGTTAGCATGAACTAGGTCATCAGACCTTTTCCCTGGCTTGGATGCAGATAATAGAAGTGATTATGATTGGTCCTTGGTTTCATAACAGTGTCAGTCTGGACCAACTTATTAAGGTAAGAGATGTCAATCTGCATCAGGGCTAAGCTAAGGGCCACGACTCATTAATGTGAGTTTGCTAGTCCATGCAGGTAACTGTCAGCATTTACTGCCAGCAAGTTGAGGGAGGTGACGTTCCCCTTCTACTCCACTCTGATGAGACCCCCAGCTGCAGCGCTGCATCCAGCCTGGGGGCCCCAGCATAAGGACAAGGACTTGGAGTCACAGAGGAGGCCACAGAGATGATCAGAGAGGTGCTCCAGCCCTCTTCCCAAAAGGAGATGCAGGCAGACCCTGTAACTGCAGTTACCATGGGGAGCAAGTCTCTGTATAACCAGGTTTGCAACAAACACATTGCAAGAATGCATATTTAAAGTTATGGGAAAATTGCACCGCAGTAAATATTCAAGATAAATTTGTAATTCCTATTTAACATCAAAACAGAAAACTAAAATTTTTCAATGTGTGTGTGCCACAAACCCTTCCCTAGAATTATGTGAAACACAGACTTTACATTTCTCTGGCAAAAAAGGGTAAAAAAAATCAATATGTGATAAAGCAAATTACAACAGAAATTTTAGGTAAAGTAACACATATAGGCATTCCTTTCTGCTGCCTAAACCCTTCAGCACTTTTGTGTAAGGTATGCACCGTGTGAGAGTCAGTGCATTCCATTAAGGAAGTGTTGAAAGGCAGGATTTTTTATAACAGCATGGTATTTTGACGTTGCCATCTTCTTTCTTTTTGCCGAGCCTGCCAGTGAGTTTTGCCTCCACAGAATATAATTTTCAATGAATTGGAATTGTCTGTGAAAATTCTTGCCACAACATTTCCCTCTAGCTCCTTTCCAGAAGCTTTAGACTGTAAAGTTCTAATGTCATATTAAAACAGAAGCACAGTTATAAATGTCTACTGGGTTTGCAGATTGTTAAGATCTCACACCTATTTCCCTTAATACATTGCTTTTTTTTTTTCATCTTGCACTTTCACCGCAGGCATACTTTCCAAACTTGCTTTGCAGATACAACTTGCTTCAGTTTTCAATTAACATTGTGGTGCATTGTTGGATAAAATAGTGTCCCACATCAATTTGAATAGGATTTGCTCATTGGGCTGTGCTGGCAAAACTCTAAGTTCACTTCTTAAGCGCCGATCTGAAAGAACAGCAAAACCCCAACCCCGAGGCCAAACACCTGCCAGGGCTGATGCGATAGGGATGGGGCCAGGGAGAGTCAGGACGGGCTTCTGCCTACAAAAAGACTTGGAAAGGTGTTGGCTTTGGTTGTAAGGCAGACAAGCCTAGACCCTGAAAAAATGTTTTTATTTTTTTAAACAATGAAATAATTAAAATAATTTGAAACATCATAATATAAATTATATTATAGTAATTATTACTTTTAAAAACACTTGTTTAAATGTTGTACAATATATTACTGAAGCCAGTTATCCCATCTGGAGTGTGTAAAGTCAAGCACATGTGTCTGTTTTTGCAAGACATGGGCTGTAATTTACAACTTGGATTTCTAGAGCTGTGCTCCCACACAGAAAACACCGTCAAGAGGTCCCTCATGCCACAAACCCACGGGGAGGATTGTCTGCATTGCAGTGAGAGGTCCAGTGAGTTACAGGTTTCAGCCTCTGAAAATGAGACTTTAGAAAATGGGATTTAGAAGTTTTGAAATCTGATAACAAGCTGTTACGTTACATCGGCAATAGAAATACAAAACCATGACTGTAACAGTTGACTATGGTAAACACATAAGGATTGAATTTTCAGGTTATTAAAAAACAATGCTTATTTAAGATCCTTTCTGAATTAGGTACATTATATTTTGCATTTTTGACAGGGATGTGAGAATTCCATTTCTGTCAGGACTTAATTACATGTCAAAGATTGAGGAGGGCTGCAACACTGGTAAAATCTGGCCCTGGAAGTTTGTGAAGCTAGAGTTTTTTAAAAGTGTTTTCTCTTTTTGATTTAGGAGCTGAAACAGCTTTCTCTGTCAGCAAGGGTTTTGTTTCTTCAGCTTCATGGAAAATCTAGAAAAGCCAGAGTTGCTAATCAGGCAAGTATGATTTTACTTGCAGGTTCTTTTTTTGCAAGATGTATTATTCAAAACACACAGATATTTCTATTTCTTTAACAGACCAATTTGATGTTTCAAACTTCCATGAGATTTTCAAAAAAAGCATGACACCCAAGCAAAAAGCACAAGGTACTTTCAACAGTCATATAAGACTTCAATTGCTTTTATACACACAGAAAGTGGAAGGAGCAAAAGGCAACTTCAGGTGTCACCCCTAAAATCTGTAGGGCTTTCTGTCCTGCCTTACCTCAGGGAAAAGTCTTTGCAAATTCTTACCCGCCTGATACGGAGAGTTATAAGCCAAGGGAAGGAATACAGATAAATAATACCAGCACAATTATAGGCAATTTATTTTTCCTTGGTGTAAACAAAATAATGTGGAATAGGCTGGAATGCAAGCCAGGATTTGCTTCTGCTTGTGGATGTCACCAGCAGTTATATTAGGGTTGGTGTTACCATGGCCATCAGGCCTTAAGGACCGGAGAGGGCTTGGAGTGCCTCATACGTGGGCCTATAGGGAGACAAAAATTAAAAAAAACAGATGATGCTCTGAAAAAAGGAATTATACCTGATTTGTTTTCTTACGTAATTTTTGCAAAGTCTCTAGTAAATTAAAGGATTCCTTGCCACTTGCAGACCATTCTTGCCTTTTGGAACATGTTTTGTCACACCTTATAATACTTTTGATAAAAAGGGATAAAATCAGTCTTCCCAGGAGGAAGGATATAGGAAGCGTTTGCATGAAGAAGACAGCAGGACAGGGCATGCCTGCCATCATCTTGGCAGTGCTAAGGAAACCAGCAGGGAGCAAGAGGTCTTGCTCATAGAAGGCGAGCAAAGGCTGTCACTCTCAGGATTTTTCTCTCTCTCAAGGAAGATCCATCCCCATTTCTGGTCTGTTCTCAAGCTAGCACAGATCATTGCTGCTGCCTGCTGCCCTGAGGCTGCACACCTCCTGGGGCAGAGGCCTCTTGCCTTTGGAAAGCAATCTGAACAATAATGGAAATAAAGAGTTCTTCTCTCTGCTCAATCAATATTAAAATAATTTTATAAAATGGAAGAGGTTCAAACATTTTCAGTATGAAAGCACAGTGACAGAATACAAATACCACAGAGAAATACATGATAGGCTCCAGACTTCTTGTGAGTGTAATATCCTCCATGAGGCTGTAGCTGCTAGCAGCCGCTGAAATGTTACAGGCTCAGAAATCTGTAAAATATATTAGCTGGCAATATGTCCTTGATATCCTCAGAAGTACTTGCCAGAAGCTTATTTCAGATCTAAGTCTGTTTCAAGCATTTTAAAAGCTAATTCACCTTTTGAGCATAGGCTACATGTAAATTTCCACTACGAACCTGCAATGCCGAAGAGCCAATTTCGTATCGATTCAGATACATGTGGCAGTTCAAGCCTTCCAATTTAATTCTCATTTTATTGGTGTTTTATTCCTCATTCATTCCTGAGTTACCTTACCACAGAAGTTTTATTTGTGTTTGTTCAAGTAGGTTTTTTCCCGTGCCAGAAGTCTAAGATGGATAGGTATGCCACTTTGTTTTCTTTAGGAAAATATCTGGAGCTTCCGCACTTGTACTCGGCACGTTTAGCAGTCAGTGTTTGGATCAACGCTTGGATTGCATCCCTGACTCTTGTCTTGGACAACCAAGCAAGCTATTGATGTCCTTTGATTTTCACTACTAAGCAATTTTGTCCAGTGGGTGACATAACTTCTGTGGTATTTCTGGAAAGAAGCTTTCTTCAGAAATCACTCTTTTTAAAGGAATTACTTTGTCCTTTCCTAAATATTTCTTGTGTTATACTTCCATTAATCAGCTAACAATCTTCAAATTCAGAATACAAAGCAATCTCTATTTTCTCTCATCTGTTGTGAGGCCATATTATGGCATAAATAGCATCCAATTACATTAGTGCTGGGAAACACGTTATAGCTTAATTACAAAAATAACATGGGAATCATGTCATTGATAAGGCATATGGAAATGGAATTGTTAAATGTCATCTTGGGAGGTTTTCTAGGAACAGTGGAAATAGCTGGCTTTATTAACTGGCATACAGAAAAAGAAGAACTAGCCCGCTTAAAACCATAAGGATGCAGTTATCCATCCTCCCCTCCCTCCGTCACTGCTTCCTAGCAAAATGGATCCCATTTTATACAAAAGCACACAAAACACTGCCGACTGGGATTTATTTAGGAATTGCTGATTCATATTCACTTACTGAGGTGTGGGATCTAATACTTGAAAAAAGCCACCCATCCTCCAGTTTTGTTATGTGCAGTAAGGATTTTACTTTTCTCACGTAACTTGCTTTGCTAAGGGCGATGCACAACGCCTGTTTATGCAATGCAGTCTCAGATAATTTGTACATTTGTGAGGAGCTCATTTTGGCTTAAGACAAACAACCTCTTCCATGGATGTCAACAGCAAGAAGCAACAAGTGATGGGGAGCTCAGGGTAAGGAACTGTCATGGGAAGGCTGTAACTGGAGGACTTGTAGGTTATACTGGTGTCACCACCAGCATCCTCACCTAAGAAGTTACCTGCTCCTATGCTAGGCAAGCTATTAAAATGGAGAGCATATATTTCAGCTCTGAAATGTTAGAGTGAGCTAAACACAAGCCAAACAGAGCACTTGGAACCAAAGCAAGGAATGTGCATAGGACAGCAACTGTTTTCAGCAGGAGACCAGCAGGCACTGGCACCCTGTAAAGTAGGATTGCTGGAGCTCTGTGAGGTCGTGCTCAAACTTTGAATTTCACCCTAAGTAGCATTTAAATATTTCTTCCTGTGCCTCCCACCCCCTCCTCATTGCACGCCAATAGGTCTCAAAATTCTCTCCTGGAGTGCTATTGTCAGCACCTTTTTTTTTTTTCCTGTTTCTCTCCCTCTCTTGCTTTTCTTTATTTTTAAATAAAAATTCATCAATGTTTTCTGTGGACCCTGTGCCCTCTTCTTCCTTGCTTCCCCAAGAAAGCAAACAACCCCCCAAAATGCTAGTCTCAGCTATGCCTGCAGAGTCTACCTGGGAACTGGATTACAGCCAGTCTCATCACTGGTCCCCCCGCTGGAGGAGGGGGATCCTGGGCTGTCCTCTTACAGCAGCTGTATGTTCCTGTTGTGTACGCTATGAGCAAAGGGAGTAGGGGAGTCTGCAGGTCTAGCGCTAATCATGTGAATTTGACCATGGCCCAGCAATCCTCTCTCACTACTCTTTCGGTAGCTCTGGAGCCAGGTGGTCCCACAGCCCCAGCTAACCCAAGTTAGCCTGGAGGACCCCTGAGCACGTGCCTGGGCTGAGAGAATCTGCAGCAGTGAGCTGCCAGCAGTGGGCATGGCTCAGTGACATTAGTGCCCCCGAGCGCACTAATAGGGCTTAATGGCCCTGACCAGGCTCACCTGGGACTCCCACCCCCAGGTCCCATTTCAGCTTCAGCCTGGTGGTTCGGTCCTTCCTTGAGCTGTTCCGGAGCAGTACCCGTCTCCTGCATTGACCCTGGACATGTGCTACAGGCAGCTGGTCTCCTTGACACCTCCCCTTGAAGGTGGGTTCCCATCTCCTGGATGAGCTTTAGGTGCATGTTACAGTCCTTCCTTCTGCTCCCTGCTGGGCTCCCTGGGTGGAGCCTGGGCCTGGGTCATTGCTCTCCTTCTCCTGGGCTGTTGATGGATCCCGTCAGCAGCCCCTGGTTCTGGCTGCGCCGCTGAGACCCCGTGGGACCGTGCTTTGCTGCTGAAGGCATGGTGTGCACTGGGGTCACCGCTGGCTTCTAGCTTGTCCACCTCCTGCAGAAACCCCAGTTTTGCTGTTTCCTGATGCATCCTGTGGCAAAGTCCTGATTTTGGAGTTCCATTTAATCATGGCTGGCTTTGCATTCCCATGGTGTTACAAGCTGCCTTCTGGCTTGTGTTTGAATGGAGCATGAGCCTGGAACAGCTGTTTTGGGATGGGAAACAGAAAACCAAGGATAAAATAGATGTTTTCTAAACATTCACTCTAGCCTTGGCAGTGAGTTGTGACATGGAACTAAATTGCAGGATGGCAGCCATAGCAGAAGACATCTCAGATGTTTTGTATTTCAGTTGTTTTGAAGTTCATTCTCTCTAAAGCACGCTTGGTTTATCTCCAGTTCATGCTGCTACTGTAAATGGAGCAAGGGTTCAAACAACATGCCTCCTCAGCTACAACGGCAGAGCTCAGAAGCAGCAGCTGGTCAGACTGTTGCTGCAGCAGCAGCTGTAGCGAGGTCAGGTGCTGTGGGCTCTGAGCTCCCTGACCCTCTGCTAGATAGTACCCGTGGAGCTGAGCTTGCAGGATGTAGCGCTTGATTGCTAACAAGTTGGCTGAGTTAGTCCAAACCATCTCCCCCAGTGGTTTCAAGCAATGCGATTACCTGGTGTAGCTGAGGAGTGCTGGCAGGGTCACGCAGCCTGCCCCAGCTGCCGTGGGGAGGAAGGAGGGGATGCCTGAGGTAAAGAGGCATCGCACCTCAAGCTCTACATGTCTGTATGCAGTGTGTAGCTGCAGCACTTGACTAAAGTTGATGAAGTAAAACATATTAAAAATGTTTTTCCAAATGATGAAAGATCAGTCGATTATGTAAACTGGAAGAGGTGAAGGAAGGAAAGCAATGGTATTAAAGAAATACAGAAGGTAACTTGGATGTGCCCTGAGAACTGAACTGATACTTGCAGTTTTCAGTGTTGTTGATAAGCAAAGGCAGGTATGATAAAGGGATTGAAGTATGGAAAAGGCTTAAACCCCCCCCAACAATAATAATAATAATAATAATAATAATAATAATAATAATAAATAAACCCAACAAAACCAAATGAAGGAAGAAAGCAAAACTGAATGGCAAGAGGAGCAATGCTCAGACACAGAGTATAGAGTAGAATTGCAACCCAGGCAGATAGCGTCCTAAATAAGGAGGCATTAAGTTGTCTGGGCAGATAATGGTCAATTGGTCTAGCTTAAAATTTATGAAGGGAAATGGTTGTGATAATTAGAGACCAGTAGGGTAAAATGCAGTCTAAATCTGAAAAAGACAGTCTTTTCATAAAATAACTCTTTTGACTGTGAAATGATTAAGCTCAGCTCTACCCAGTTACATTTCTAGTCTTAAAACATTCTTCTGTTATGATATTTAGTTGTTTGCTATGTAATTAAGAATGCACATGTTTTTCTACTCAGCTTTTTAAAATGAGTATTTTATAGCACATTCTGTATGTTTTCAGCTAGAATATAATATAAATATCAGTGTGTTCTACAACTCGAACCAAGTTTGTAGGAAATCAATGTAATACTTATTCAAATTAAGACAGTATTCAATGTATTGCCTGTCTGCTAGCGATAGAAGCAGCAGATGCCCCAGTTTAATTCTTAGTGACTAGGAAAGAAATATTCATAGTGCAGAATAGCATGCTGTGGGAAAGTTAAAACAGAGACAGTCATTGCTTCCTGATGCTATGAATGTGACTTAGCAGCCTCAGCGTCTCTCTGACATTCACCCCTGCTGCAGTGCCCCTCGAAGGGCATGTGATGTTTGGAATTCACTAATATCTTCTACCCTGCGTGCCAGTAACTCAAACCCAGATGAAACCTTGTGTTCTTACAACAATGTAAGGGAGGGCAATATAAAGTCTCTTTGTTAGGCTTATTATTTTCCTCAGTTTGGTATATTTTAAAAGCAGTGGAGATTTTTCTGGGAGAAAACTAATGAGAATCTGTTTCCTCTTAACTCATTGCAAGTGTTATTTAAAATAACCTTGACTGTACACAAACCATTCCTTTGTGTGCAATGCAAATCCCAGAATCGCAGTTCTCATCTCTGGCTTTTCAGTGCCATAGTTAAAAAGAAGCAGCCAATTTAGAGGACTCATCTGAAAGACTCTAAGTCTCCTTTACTGGGAAGACTTGTGAAAATAAGACACTTTTCCAGAATGTTATTTTAACCTTCTGCATTTTGGAGAGCGTGAGCATGTCAAAACAGCAGCACTGCCTTTCTTTTCAAAGCTCATTTGGGCATACTAGTTCACCTGGTGCTATTTTGTTTTGCTTATACTGTGGGGTATGTAAGAGGAATTCAGAAATTTGGTTGAGGAAGAGGACTTGAATGACATGAAGTTGCTTTTGGATGCTTGTAACTGATGTAGGAATGAGGACTGAGGACTTAAGATATATCTGGGCAATCTGCAACAGTTTGTCTGGTGCCTGATACCCATCTGAGCTCGCCGTGGGTGCGCATCCCTGCTCTGCATGATGCACACGGCTCTGTGCTGCGTTCCACCAAGGATGGGGCTGCAGTGCCCTCCGCTCTGTGGAAGGCTGGTGTTGGAGCAGGGTCCAGCAAAGTCAAAATTCTTCCTTGGTGGCTGCTGCAAAAAAACTTGTCAAGGGACTTGCTGAGACTAGACCATAAAGAAAACAATATCTGCAGCTATACAAAAAGAGGGAGGGAAAGACAAATTTATTAACATAGGAATGTGATTCTGTCCAGAACACAAGTGTCAAGCTAATTTTAAGAAATTACAGACTTTCCAAGATTACATGCCCAAATCTTAGTCTAAAATTATTGAGAAGAGACTATGACTACTGGAAAACTTGTGTTTTGACTTCTAGCTGCTCTAGAATGAGCTAAACCTCTCAATACTGAGGAAGAATGGTGAAAGAAATATAAAAGCATTTAATAAAAGTTCAGTTTAATTCCTATTTAGTATCCATTCCTGCTGATTTGCTTTTGTGAATCAGAGCATTGATGAAGGAAAAAGTACACACCAGAAAGTGTTACCTACTGGTATTTTATAGAATTGGTAACGGCAAAAATTACAAGTACAATCTATATTCTCGATGGGAATCTGTTTTTACCTTTTCAAGTAAGATAAGGATAAACTATTATCCTTTCCTCTGGAGTAAAAGTTCTTAATATGTGGTTTGAAGGTCCAAACTTTTGATCAGTCCTACGTAATGGCAGGATCTCCACTGAGTAAAATTCAACCTTTTCCAGAGGGAAGGGATAAAGCTGCTTATCATGCCAAATGCTGCCAAATAAATTTATTCCATAAATATTCAGTATTCCATGGAGAAGTTTTGAGACTTTTCAGCTCTGTGTTGTTAATATTTTGCTACTAGCCCAGATGGTTTTCTGCTGTCCATTTCAAAGGAAAATGTGAGTATTGATGGTGGTAGGTAACTGTTCTGAGACATTTGTACCAGATAATGTAGTTAAAGGAGCATAAAGAAAGATGAAATAGAGTTATTTTGGGCCAGGGATAAAACCCCAAAACTTTTTAAAGTAACTTTTGATACATTTAGTTGGAAGGAGCCTATTTTTTTGGTAACGAGATTTGTCTGAAGTCCAAAGCTTTCAGGTCTGATTAGATGCAGCTTAGACACGTCTAAATAGAAAGTAGATGTCTTGAAATGTCCATTTTCCTGAACAATGTTTAAAAAACAAAATCTGTTTTTTACTTCAGCATGAGAAGAAACATTCTAAAGTTGTTTAAAAAATTATTATTTTTTATTTTATTTCCTGGCTGTTGCTCTTGGAGCATTCTAACCAATGCTCTTGGCAGCATGATGAGGGGCAATGCAATCAGTGTGCCTACAAGGAGGGAGGGGAGCAGCCCTAATTTAGTACTAACATCATTTTTCTTGGTTCTAATTTTAAATATAACTGGAGCAAAATGCCAGTTCTTATGACAAAGTATTAACTGCATGTGCAGTAGTGGATGCATTGGCAAGGTGCACAAGTTTCCAGAGTGCTTCATGACTGAAGCTGTGTCTGTATTAGGCAAACAGAAAATGGGATAAATTGTACAGAAAGCATCCTTTGGAAAAGATGGCAAGTCTCACTTTGGTAGGGCTAGGATTCTGTTCTGAGCCTGCCTTTGTATTTAATTGCCTTTTGCTGTAGCATGAAGGATGGCAACCTTAAAAAAAATATATTGCATAATTCAGGACTTGTGCTTTCACTCTGTTCTTCCAAGCAACGGAAGAGCAGCTCTCTGGGCTGCAGAGAAGCAGCGCATTCTCCAAGGGTTCAAGACTCCACAAGCAGTGCAAGGATATGGGAACCAGCTGGCCCCCAAGCACAGCCCTTCGCTGTGGCACTGCCTGCTCTAGCCATGATACTCGGTTACTCTCAGCTGCACAGCTGCCTGGGCTCCAGCTGGATAGCATTATAGCTTTTTATATATGTCTCTTTCCATATGTCATAATGCCATAAGTCTTTTGGTATTGTCTCGCAGCTTGATGAGCTACAGCCCCTTGTGCTCCTGAGGGACAGCTCTGAGCAATGTGCAAGCAGGAATGTATCCCTAATTTCTGCTCAGAGAAGGCAAGATTATGCCTTTTTTCTTCTGGCAGGAAAAGGCTTTAGATGTACCTCCTTTTTTACTAAAGCCAAACACAAAATAGCTTCAGGGCTCAATTCCATGTACTGTGTTCAAAAGATTTCTTCTTCACTGGCTAGATACAGTCCTTGATCACACAGCTTGACTTGACTAATTCAAAGAACAGGAACGGGGGGGTCAGCTTTTGGACCAAGACCATTAGCCATGTGAACCGAAGTTAACAGTTGAGAGAAACCATCTTGGCATCCTGACAAGGATGATTCTTTGGCTTGAGCGCTGGAATAGCGATCCTGCACTTAGGTCACAACTTTGCATCAAGGCTACAAAAAAGATGAGCCAGTCTCCCAGCACACAGGGGGAGTGAGACAGTAGAGGGGAAATGAAGTTGAGAGAAACCAATGTGTTTCACCCATCGTTGTATAGCTTTCTCCAGGGACTGTTAAATATTCGGGGAATGTGTTCCTACTGGGGATTGGCAGGAGTGCAAGAGGCAACTTGAATTGACGTGGTAAAGTAACGCTTAGATCTGACAGTAGAGTCCAGCATGGCAGCCTGGGGCTTCTTGGCAGGGTGTTGTATTTTCTGCTCAAACTGGGTGTTCTTCAGTAGTGAACGATCTGAAGTGTCCCTTGGGTTATGCTGACATTTCCCCGGGCACTGGGCTTTACTCTGCCCACAAGCTCCGTGCAGCTCACCAGGCCCTCCTGCAAAGGCAAACGCTGAAGGAAACAGAAGTGTGTCACAAATCAGGCTTGCCTGGTAATCTCTGCCCCTTCAGCTAATAAGTCTGACTTATAAAAAAACCAAACACAAACCTGCACATCTGAAAAGAAAGCATGCAGGCCATACCTAGAGCAGGCAACGGGGAAGCAGCAGCCGTACCTAGGGTCTAGCACCTGAGCAGGAGCGGGTGAGCAGTGCCCCAAGGTCTCCAGTTCAGGTAGCGCAGGTAACTTCATTTGATGTTTGTGAATGCTCTTTAGAATTGCATCAGAGACAAAAGTTGTATTAGGTTTGATAAAGAGAATGCTTTTCCTTGCACGGCTTTGATTTCTAGAGGCAGCAGAAGCCTGGGTTGCCCAGACCAGCAGAGCAGCAGCTACACACGGAGGTGGTGCTGCTGGAGGCTGGCCAGGGTGCCTAGAGCCACCCCTGCCCGCAGCAGTGCCGTGTCTGGGGGCCTCAGCACCTGCGTCCTCCACCAGCCCCTGCACTGGTGACTGTTTGCTCTTCCCACACACCTGCATTGAGCAACAAGTTTGACTCCTCAGGGGTCTGCAATTGCTCTGCATTACTACAGTTCCTGCAGTTTACCACGTCTAGATGTAGCTGTTCACCATGGCTTACTTGCTGGTCTCCAAAGTACTGAGGTATTTTCATCTTCTATCTGTAGGTGGGTTGTCTGCAGTCCTTAAAGTGGAAAACATCTCATCCTTGCTTTTAAGCACAGGGCTTTCCCCAGTGCTACTATTCAGGAGAATTTAAATGCTCTTGAGCCCACATTTCCTTCCAGGATCAAGGGTATATAGATTGGGCAAATATCCTTGCAGTCAGCAAGGCTGATATTTGGTTTTTACAATTAAAGCAATGAGAACCAGAAAACTAGGAGGTATGATTGGAAGGGAGGTAACAGGAGATGTGTTCAGTCCAGGCCTCTCTGTGAAGCAACCAGCGCCTGCATTTGTCATTAACAAGGCTCCTAATTGAGCTCTGAAACTCTCCCTGGAGAAGCTGCTCTCAGCTGACTGCACAGGGAGCCTGGTCTTGGAATAATGGAAGCATCTAAGGTGGAATGCTGGTGTTGGGTCTACGCTAGTGACTGTTAGATAGGCTGAATTACAGTGACTTGTTACCTTCTTTGACTCCTTTTGATGGCTTTAAAAAAATCCCCAACAAACTCACAGGGTGCAGCTGTTCTCTTAGGACAGCACAGCACAGCCCTGGTACATGTATGTGCAGACAACCAGTCCTACTGATCACCTTACAGATCCATACAGGTCAGTTAGTGCTGACACAGTCTGCCCTGCTTTGCTGTTCTTCTGAGAATGAAGCTGTTTCAAATAAAAGGTGCAAATGGCACTTCTGTAAGGCTGACTTTGAACTAGGGAGAAGCAAGAGCTCTAGCTGTAGGTGCAGATGCAGCTCTGTCCAGCTGTGCAGCAGATGTGGACAAGAGGATACCAGAGGTTGAACTGCCATCTTGAGGTTATTGGCACCAACTGTATTCACCACTTGTGGATTTAGGTGTCCCTGCTTGGGACTTGTTTCCACCACAGAAGAAAAAGGTGGCTTTCCAAGTCTGAGTGGATATAGCCCTCCCTGGGCTGGAACTGGTATGAAATCAAGCTCTGGTTTTGTTCGAATTCATGCCGTACTTGCTTGTTCTTGGTTGATCCAGACATTCGGCCCCAGTGTATTGTGGAAGAGCTTGGCTGTCCCTTCTCAGCTTCTGTGGGAACGTACCTGTAACCCCCATCTTGGCTAAAGCAGTTGCCAGCAGCGTGGCCTGCTGGCTGTTATGCAGACCACGTTATGGAGCAAGGGGACAGATCCAGGTCATCAGGCGGAGT
This sequence comes from Falco peregrinus, assembly GCF_023634155.1. NCBI lineage: Eukaryota > Metazoa > Chordata > Aves > Falconiformes > Falconidae > Falco > Falco peregrinus. The sequence continues at coordinate 37,336,878 of NC_073729.1, read as the reverse complement.
GGAAGCAGTGCCGACAGCAGGGAGCTTTGTCAGTGAGACAAGGCTGAATGCCTGCATGGCAGAGGACACCATTCGGAATGGAATAGTTGGGTGCTGGTGCTGGAGCAGTCCTGCAGCACCAGGTGCAGGGACTGCATTAGCATGTAACTGTGGCACAACCAGCACGTAGTCTGTCCTGGTTTCAGAATTCCTGTCAGAAAAGGCAACCTGCCCTCAGATCTGCATTAGATCTCCAACATCAGGGCTGTGGAGGTCAAGGTCAGCCAGTGGCTGAGCCTGGAACTGGCAGACCCCTTGCTGGGGCCAGGGTGGTGGTGCAGTTAGATGGTGATGCTCAAGCACACTGTGGTATTTAGGTGCGGAAGGTTGCTGCTATTCTGGGGACCTGTCAGTGGACCCCTGAAATGTGTGGGGGTTGTCAGTGGCTCATCTGGGCTGAGGACTGCCATCCCCTGCTGATGCACATGAGTGTGTACAACAGAGTTCGATATTAAAACGTGCCTGCATTTCTAAATGTTGTTGACTAGTCAAGAGTCCTTTCCAGCTGCTCATGTTTCGTGAGTTTTAATCGCTGTTTTGATACTGTTCCCCACTTCTCTGGTCCAGGAAGCCTTCCCTAGAGCTGGAAACGGGGCAGGGAAAGGTTTGTGTTGCGCTGGATGAGCACAGAGTGGCAGTGGAACAGGCATTTGGCTGTCATAAGGCCCTGTGTGCATGCCTTACTATATATATACACTATATATATATACGCTATGTGTAGGGCTACAGCTTGATACATCCTCACTACATAAAGAGGAGGGGGGAATTCATGATCCTTGGAATGGATAGTGGAAGAACAGGGAGAGGGGGAAAAACACATAATAAACCTCCAAGAACTCAAGGAACTGAGAGCCTCAGAAGGCAAAGGGAAGAACATGCAACATGGATTTACCATTTCTTAATGAAGCAATATTAAAGACAGCAATTAAAATTAGTTCAATGCTCAGGAAAGTATAGTAAGGGGTCAGCTTGTCAGATTTGTGGTCTCTTAGCTCAGATGGAGGGGATATTATGACAACTTACAAAACATAATATGAAAGAATAGCATGAATGTGCACAGAGAAAATTGGAAAGGCTAAAGTGGGATATAGCTAATAAGGGACAAAAAGAAAGGATCTCAAAGAACGTTATTATAAAGACCAAGTCCAAGGACAACGCTGATCTCCTACTTAAAACTGTTAAATTGAAGAATTTAGTGACTATTGCTTCAGTTCTCATGACAATACCTAGCTGTAATTAGGCCGCTTACAATATAATGATGGCTGATATCTTGGGCTAGGATATGAACAGGCCAGAGAAAAGTTAACCCAACTCAAGACTTCCACATCAGGTGGGCTTTTGATGTATTTCATCTCAATGTAAATTTGAGGAGATGGAGAAGGCTGAGTGTGACCAGCCAGTAACCAGCCCTAACCATCAAGGAGTGGAGGGAGAGATCAGCAGGGGAGTCACGTTTCTACCAGTGTTCCCCAAGATGTCACCAAACAAGCTGCTGGCAGATAAAAAGCCCTTGTGGCTCTGGATAAGCAGCACTGTCGCATGTCCTGGCTTTGTAAGACTTCAGATACGTGACACTTTTGTAAGCATGGAGAAACTTGTTCTGAATGAAACTTCTAAGACAGCTTAAAACTGCTGGAAAAACATGGAAGGTCTGTCAACAGCTCCCTGTCAAAGAGGAAAGATGCATGGAGTGTACTTAATGTGGAACAGGAATAATCTATTTCTCAAATATGGATCAGAGAACCAATGGACATGTAATAGTTCTGCAGGAAAAATCTGGCAGCAGAGTCGGCAGATGCTGTGGGTTCAGATCCAGCTTGCGAACCATTGCAGTGACTGTTCACAAGCTGTCTCTGAGCCCACTGCATCATGCTAGAGTGGAAAGGCAGGCGTTGCACCAGAAAGTGTGAGCAGCTGGATGGTGTAAACCAAATGTGGAATAGACCTTCCCCTCCATACAGTGCTCAGGCCTTTGCTGCAGTGACATACCCAGTGCTGGGCAGTGAAAGACGAAAAGCAGGGTGCATGAAAGAGTGCAGGAAAGTTTAGTAAGTGTTCTTTACAAACAAGGAACTGGGACCTAAAGAGCTGCATTCCTGTCTTTGGGGAGCCGAAAGCATTTGAATGAATGAATCCTGGAACACTGGTTATTATTGAGCTACTGCAAAAGCAGAAAGGGGATGAACAAGCAGAAATGTGAAACCTATAGTATTTTCCTATATGTTGAAATGTCAGATTGTCAGACTTTGAGAAAACAGACAAGCTGCTGCTGAGCTGATCCCAAAACAATGAAAAGCTTTGCCTCAGCAGTTAACTCCTTTAAGCAAAAACACATGCTTTTTTTCTATAACAAAAACTCCGTTAGGTGAGGAAGGCAGCCTAACTGTGAGTGACCCAGAGCGCCCTGCCAAGGTGATGTTACCGCTTCTGACCTAGCGGCTGTAAAAACCAAATTAAATGCAGTTCCTCCAGTAGCAAATGTTCAGTGTACTATGTGAGTTTCAAAAGGAAGGGAAGAAATAGAAGAAGAAAGAACAACAACAACAAAATCATCTAGAGTAGCACGAGTCCTGTGAGAGCACAAATATATTTGAGGTTGAAAACTTCTGCCTGTGGTCTTTTAAAAAAAGAGCTAGACAGGCTCAAATTATAACCAGGTGGCATTTAAAACAACTTTACTAGATGGCCTGACCCCAGGAATGTGTCCATGTGTCTAGCCTTAGGGTATGTAGATGTGGGAACAGCATGGGATGTGTTAGAAGCTTCAAGGCAGACAGGAATAGGCTGTGAAATAAATACAGCTGAAAAAAATGTAACTGTAGTGAAAAGGAATGGCCTTTGCTACTAGAACTCCCTGACACCTTTCCTTGGGGAAGGACAGGCAAGGAAGGTGACTGGGTAAGAAGGAGGGACAGAATAATGTAACTCTTTAGGGAGCTTTAGATAAATACTGCAGCAATGGATCTGCAACAGGAGCAAATGAGCTCATGTATGGAAATGGCCTCAGGGGTTTGGGGAGGATATTAGACAAGTTTTCAGGATGTGTCCTACTCGATCCTTTGACAGAAATCAGGATGAAAAAACAGGGAAGGTGAGCCCAGGGACTCCATCATACCAGTTCTGGAGTAGGGATGCCCATCACCTGCTTTACCAGTGCCTGTGGACTAGCGAGAGTGCCCTGCAGGTGCAGTGAATTCAGAAGGTGACGGGACAATAAAGAGCCCAGGATGCTGCTGGTGTGCCCATCAGCATCATTCTGGGCACCTGACTACCAACCTCCATTAAGTGGGGCTACAAGAAGAACTATTAAGCTTGAATCTGTTACCGAGTGCACAGCAAAATCCAAAGAAATCGAACCTATGGAAGTACATACTGGCTTTGGGCAAGGAACCAGAACATTTTGTGCACAGCCTAATGCTAACAGCCTGCCAGAAGAGTAAGAGCAAGACCTTCTGCCTCTAGCCTTTTTGTGGGAAGATGAATTAATAGTGGATTTAGCAACTCAACATCCTGATCCTCTGTCACAGAGAAAGTCAGAATGTCCTGGGCCCCAGTGGAAAGCTGGGAGCCCACCCACAGAGGCATATTAGAGCAAGGAGTGCAATGCCACATGCCTGCAGGGATCCCGTCTGGCATGTCCTGAATGCAGATGGCAAGGCTCACCAGCTAACATCTTTTTGTTTGTTTATCAATAACTCTAATTTAATTTCTAATGTAGAAATTTATATCAACAACAGTTTTATTAGTTATTTTTAGGATTATATGCTATTATGCACCAAACAACACGTGTTGTAGCAAAAAAAAAAAAAAAAAAGCTAGTAGCCCTAAACGTCATAGCAGCTGGGTCGAAGTTGTTCAGTGTAATAAAGTTAACAAATGCATGACTTGCTCTACTACTAAGCAGTGCTCATACAAGCTTTTTCGCAATCACAGGTTCACCAAGGAGTTCAAAGTACCCAGCTATGTTATCCTTGCATCATCTGAAGGAAAAATTATCATAAGCTGATAAAGCCCTTGTTTCATATGTAGATGTAATATTTCATGGTCACTCAAATAGAAGTTAAAAATGTGAATTAAACAAATGTTAGCTAGAGTTATGGAAACAGGATTCAAAGTAAGTAGGGAAAAGACCTGCCTGGTACAGAACAAAGTAAAATGCCTGGGAACAGATTTGGATGGGAAGGGTGTCTTTGTAGGGGCTCTTCTAGAAACATGCTTGCAACTTCAGCCCAGCAATGGTGCGTGAGCCCTACTGGAACCAGGATGGTCTGTCCTGCACAAACCCTTGAACCCCCAAACTTGGAATTCTTTGCAGAAACATCCCCACTGGTATTTCAGCAATGACTGGTGCTGACTCCCACCCAAGAGGCAGTGCTGGCCATGCCAGCGTGGACAGTGCCTATGCTAACGTGGTAAATGGGGGTAAAGGTCTTGTGTCGGCAAGAAGGCTGTGGGTGAGGTTGGTTACTGGGGTGCTATTGTCCAGCTCTCCAGCTGTACTCATGGGGAAGAGCAGCATTCAGGGGAAGGGCATAAGCAGAAAGAAATTATTGTGGATGTGCTTTGCTTAGATAACCCAAACCCCTCATGGAAGGATGAAATCCAAGACTGTTGCCCTGGCCCTTGCAACATGAATAAGAAGGATGGGGGTGTATGTATGTGTAGTTTGTGCCATACCTTAAGTTTATGATGTTTGTTTCTCCTTTAAAAAAAAACAACAACAACTCCAAACCGCCACAAAACTATAGTCCCAAGCTGGCAAATAGTAAAATCTGACCTGTTCCCAGGCATAGTCCAAGCTATTGTCATTAACTCCTGCCCCAGAAGGCTCCCCTGGGGAACTGATCCTTGTTTTGTTTCTGTTGGCTGCAAAACTAAGTAGAATTACATCGATGCAAAAGACATTGAGAATATGAAATTAAAGCCTTCAGTTTTAGAACTGCACAATAAGGTCCTTGAAAGAGCAAATAGTCCTGCCAGTCTCAGGAGTCACCTGAGAAAGAACTAAAGTTGTCATTTTAAACAGGGTAGCTAGACTGCCTTAGACCCTGCATAGATCTGAAATTAAATGGGTTAAAATCAGTTTAGCTTGATGAATTCTCACAGGCTGAACTATAAAGCTATGTACATAACTTTCCTCCCTCTTCTCAAATACATATAATTAAAGGCACATTTGCTAGATTTAAATTTTTTGTTGTAGTTCCTCTCCTGCACCTCAGGCAAGAAATCCTTCTTAGATAAAATCTCAGCAAAGGCGGGCAAAAATTTTACCCAGCTAGTATTTTGTTTTCAGTCTAATCAAAACTATTAAAGGTAGACCACACAAGCCATACCAGTCAGGACTGCAACCGACAGAGCCGCAATGCCTGAACAGCCTCAGCCCTGGCTGAGCCCTCGAGCAGCTGCGGGGGGTCCCCTCCTGCCGCCCACCAGCAGCACCCCAGTGCCATGCTGCGTGTCAAGGTGTGCTCTTGCCCTAGATCTACGTTGAAGCATGGTGAGGAAGTTGGTTATTTGTACTGCAGCCCTTTGCGGAGAGTGGGCAATTGTTTATGAGATTCGAATCTCCCCTGGCTCTGTCCTGGATGAAGCACGTGGGGAGCAGGACCAGCACCGCTGAACCATGGTGCCAAGATGCGTCTATTAAACTTTAATGAGCTAAGAGTGCACGGGTCCAATTTTAGATGTTGCTTTTCAGTTTTGTAACACGACCACAATTAGGTGGGAATTAATGTAAATTGGAAACAAATGTCATATTCATTCACCTCTCTCACATATGAAGGGGCTGAAGCAGAAAAGGGACCAGATGGCAGGCTTTGAAAATTAGTGTAGAGGTGGGTAAATCAGTAGGGGCTCAAGGGAGAAGAGAAATCTTTGCAGCTGGATTCCCTTTCCCCCTGTCTTTGTTTCTGAGGTTCCAGAAATTTTCTCTCTTCCCCTTCCTGGCTAACAATTCATTAGAATACCTAATCTGCTATGCTTTACATCCATTACAGAAAAATGTGTCGGGTCTTTCCTTGTTCTTTCTTTTTCTTTCTTTCTCTTTTTCACTCTCCATTTCTTTCTTCATTTCCGCTTCCATTCCTTCTCGCTAGTTTTCTTCTCTTTTTTTCTGTACAGATCTGGGTTTCAAAAACCTGTACTGCTGTAACATGGCAATATAGCTGTGCACAGATCATCTATCCATACAGCTTGTAGGCTCCTTGTCTTCCCCAGAGGGTCTCATGGTGGGGAGACAACAGTCTGAGTAACTGGAGTCGTTTGCACTAGATCACTTACCAAGATTAGTTATTTTTCGGATATGATTGTTGTGATTACTGAAACTTTTGCTGTAGACCCATTCCACGCTGCAGCCAGCAAATGAGAATGAACTGTATTGCAGATTTATTGCTGGTCAGTTAATATTGATGTTTTCATCGCCTCCTGTGTTTTCCCCCCATACATGGCAAGAATAAAAATGCAAGCATTTTTGGCTCAAACTTATTCAAGCTCTGTAAATTGCATTTAAAAAATCAAGAAGGAGGAGTATTGCATCATAAAATATTTTATAAACACAGATAAGGTTGCTACATTCTTTGTAAAAAACGTGTAAGGTATATAATATGCTTAATTTCCTTGCTTAAGCTAGAAAACCCACGCCCCCCCCCCCATCTGTTGAAATGCAAGATTTAAAGGTCACTGTGTGGAGAAACATGACATGTTTAAGAATGAGTGGGCAGTTAACAGCAAAGGACTCCCATGTAATGTTTGGGGTAACCTTCGGTGGTGCACGGGTCTTTTTTTATGTAGGTGTGTGGTATTTTTCTTACATGCTTCTGTTCTCAATTCTCTCATCTCTGCATCAGGAACAGAAAATTCACTCTTTTCTCTGCAATACCTAGAACAAATTTACAGGAGTCAGTTTTATATATCACCCATTTTGCTTTGAATAACTTGACTGGACCTGAGTGCACCCAATGAAGCACGCAACTACAGCATCTCTTGAAAATTCCAGACTGTACCTTAATACTTCTGCAACTGCAAAATCAGTCATGCAGGAGATACTACAGACAGTGAGGCAATGCTGTTCCCTTATCCAAAGAAACGGAAAAATACGTCTGGGTCAGCAGGCACATCATTTGTGCATACCTCAGCTAGGCTGCCCTGCCCGGCTGTGCCTGCCCCAGCTGAGGCGCTCGCTGGGGCAGAGAAGCTTCGTGCTGATGCCCTGGGAGGGCTCAGCTGGGGGGGCCAGAGCAGCTCAGCCTCGTCTGGAGTCCTGTCCTCTTTCTGGTGAATATAAATATTCTTGTTAGTCTTGTGAGTCTCTAGCCCTTCTCTGGATCCTGTTAAGCTCTTGGCTACAATTTTATTTCATGAATATGAATTTCAGATTTATTTCATCAAGGTAATGAAACGTTCTTTACTCGTTTCAAACCTGTTGCCTTTCACTTTCTTGCATCCTCCCTCACTCTTCCATCAAACAGACACTCTGCCTTTCTCAACAATAGGCCCAATCATCTGTAAGCCTGTCATATTTACACCTGTTCTCTTACTTAATTTCTTACTGGAATTCACTAATTGATTAGCATAGCTGTACCTTTACAATTTATGTAACAAATGTGAAAGGCATTTCAGTACTAAGAACTTCAGGAAATTGCTGTTTTCGTCTTTTTCATGATATGTTAGGCTCAACATTTACATTTTCTTTGAAAACAAAGAAAGTATTTCCAGTCAGAATTATTTTTTTTGCAGATGGCTCTATTTCCATGACATCTTAATAAATCAGGCTTTGTTTAGGATTACATTGAAGGAAACAGCATGGTTGAAATTGCAGAGAATAGAATGCAGTTAAAGGAGGAATGAAAATTGAAGCTGTTTAGCTTTGGCTCAACTTGAAAATTAAGTCTCGGATTTGGGACCATTCTGTCAATAAATCAGAATTCTTTCATTGTTATAGAAACCTCATGCAGACTTTTTCATATCCTTATAAAGTCTGTCCATTAGAAGAAAAGATTTCACTGTCTGAAGAACCATTTTGAAATCTTTCATTACAAGGAAATGAAATGTTTCTTCAAATCCAAAAGAACGATGTGAGCATACTTTTGATCACAAAAGAGAAACTGTCCAGAAACTCAACAGTTTCCTATGATTTTTACAGAGAAGAAACCCAACGTCTAGAGTTTCTAACACCATATGAAACGGTGGGATGTGCAGATGCTTTTTGTTAGAACCGTATCATTGGTCACAAATACTACATTTGCACACAAAAATATTGGGAGGAAATGTATATTGCCCAGTTGATTCATATTTGTTTCTTTCCTCCTTGATAGAAAATCAGAAACTTTTTGAGTTTCCTGAATGTAAAAGCCTCAAGGTTGTGAACTTGTTTTCAGCCTGGAGTGTCAGACAGTGTTTTCTCAGCCCTTTGCTTTGGAGAGCTGTTGAGAAGCATTTGAAAAACAGCACAAGGCAATTAACAGGACAAAACTTCACAAGAAATAACAAGGTAATCCCAAGAAAAGCATTTTGCACGAGTGCTTATTTTCAAAATGTTCCCATTTTCCCTAGTACCCAACCAACTGCAAGATTTCTACTCTGTTGGGGGATAAAGAAGAGATCTCTTAGAGCTAGGGCAAAATACGTGATTCTCACAGGCAGATGACCGTTGCTGAATATTCTTCTAATGAACTGTAGTGGTCCTGTTTATGAAGATACAGACTTTATTGGGCTATAATAGAATGATATAAATGAGTAATTTCTAAAAGTTGAGTTCAGTTTTGCTACCTTAAATGCTCGCGACAGCAGAGATCCTATGATAAGTAAGATGTTTGTTCTTGCAGGGGTCACATTCTTCCTGGGAGAGGTTCCACATCAACCTGAGAAATATTTGCCAAAGAGCTAAAGCTCACGAGGAAAAAGGGACTGTTTTGGCTCCCTCCTTTTGAGCTTTAGATTATCCCAGCCCCCCGAAAGCAGAGCAGTTCCATCTGTTTTCCTTTGGGAAGCACAAATGCTGCAGCCGCGCTCAGCCGTTGCAGCAGGCTGCTGGGGTGGGATGCTTTCTGGGTCTGCTGCTCTGCAGCCAGGCGAGGGACCAGCTCGGCAGCCTCTGTGGAGGAGATGGCTTAAGATGATTAACTCAGCTGTGAACTATTGTGACTAATGTGCAAGGCTCTGACTGCTCGTAGCTCACTTATAAAGCGGGTAAACCACAACATCCCTTTAAAACTCAAAAAGCTGCTCTGTGTGTGTGTGTCCCTCCATGTGTCCCTTTTCTGTCCCACAGTCCAGGGGCCTGCTGGGGAGGGAGAGATTGAGAAATCAGGCCCTCTTGAGTTTTAGTTTTGATTTGCTTTGAGGTTAAGGTTAAAGCTGACACCCTGTGACAGTCCCTTTGTTTAGTGGGTGTTGAAAGGTATTGTTCTGCACTCGGGTGAGTTTTTGGGAAAAATATTACTAGTGTTTGTTTTGCTGTCTTAACTGCCCCTTGGTAAAAGTTGAAGCAGATAAAATTGGTGTCAAGGATTGTATTGGGTTGGTGTGGGAAGGTTTTGGTAGTGGGGAGGGCTACTGGGGGTGGCTGCTGTGAGAAGCTGGTCCAAGATGGACCCGCCACTGCCCAAGGCTGAGCCCATCAGTGATGGTGGCAGCACCCCGGGATAGCACATTTAAGAAGGGGAAAAAACTGCTACGTGACAGCAGCCAGAGGAGATGAATGGGAATATGTGAGAGCAAGAGCCCTGCAGACCCCCAGGTCAGTGCAGAAGGAGGCAGCAGGTTCTCCAGGCGCCGGACAGAGATTCCCTGGCAGCCCGTGGTGAAGACCACGGTGAGGCAGGCTGTGCCCCTCGGCCCGTGGAGGCCCACGGTGGAGCAGATCTCCACCTGCAGCCCAGGGAGGACCCCACGCCAGAGCAGAGGGATGCACCTGAAGGATGCTGTGACCCCGTGGAAAGCTCCTGCTGGAGCAGTCCGTTCCTGAAGGACTGCACCCCATGGAAAGGATCCATGTTGGAGCAGTTAGTGAAGAACTGCAGCCCATGGGAAGGACTAACATCAGAGAAATTCATGGAGGACTGTCTCCTGTGGGAGGCATCACATGCCAGATCAGGGGAAGAGTGTGATGAGGAAGGAGTGGCAGAAACAATGTGTGATGAACTCTCTGCAACCCCCAGTCCCCATTCCCCTGTGCTACTTGGGGCTGGGGGAGGGACACACGTAGAGAAATTAGGAGTGAAGTTGAACCTGGGAAGAAGGTAGGCATGGGGAGAAGGTATTTTAAGATTTGGCTTTATTTTTCAATACCCTACACTCATTTGATCGGTAATAAATTAATTTCCATGAGTCAAATCTGTTTTGCCTGTGATGGTAATTGCTGAGTGACCTCCCTGTCCTTGTCTCAAGCCATAAGCCTTGTGTCATATGCTTTCTCCCCCTGTCCAGTTGAGGAGGGGAATAGTAAAGTGTCTTGGTGGGCACCGGTGTCCAGCCAGAGTCAATGCACCACAAAGATAGAAATATAAAATGAGAAAAGAGATTAAATGGCTATATGTGGCAATATGTATGGTTTCCAGCAAAGAGATTTGGCAATATATACTGAAGGTTGACTGTTGTTCCTGCACAACTTCCACAGAAGATACATCTCTGCAGTGGTCTGTATTTCTGTAACTGCCTGGGAAAAAAGTGTCATTTCCGTGCTTAACATCTTGATCTTTTCACAAGGATCTGGTGAAGTACAATATAAAAACACAGCAGAGCTTCTGAAAATGTTTAGTTGCTCCCGCAGCATCAGAGGAATACAACATGAGTTTCATCTCAAAACAAACTTGAAGAAAGTGAGTTTAAAGCAGCAGCTTCTTGCTGGTGTTCTCTTTTTTTTCTCAATTTGTGAAAGTGCCGTTTGGTTTTGAGTGGAATTCTTAGCGAAAAGCTGTTGGATAGTCTGTAAATCTGCCAGCTTGAAGGGGATCAGCTCCTGAGTAAACAGAAATATAGATGAAACCGTCAAAGAGAATGGTGTTTCCCAAACTATATTTCTTCCAAAATAACTTCCTGAAATGACAAGCTGCCTATTTAGATTTAAAATATTATGATTTGTGGTATTTAGAAGGGACCTGGATCTAATGCTGCAGGGAATGAAAGCACTTGCCATATCTAATAACTCAGTAACACGCTAATAAGTGAGAGAAAGTCTTAAAAACAACAAAAAAACCCCCAACACAGAAATTTAAATAGTTTGGAAAGACTCTCTTAACAACAGTAAGCATCCGTTTTTTATTTTTCCCCTCTCAGAACTTATTTTCCCTGAAGCATTAGTTTAAGCAATTAAGTCTGGCAAGCAGGCTACCTCAAACTGTGCATCACCAGGTCGCAGTGACTCATGTGCATGCTCTTTACACCTGACAGGTGATGATTTTCTTCATCCCTCATTGAAGAGTGTTCAGCTGAAGCGCATCACTTTTGCACCTGCTGTTGGCTAAACTTTTAAATACCGTTACTGCTGTTTAGTGGATGTCGTCTAGTGAACAGTAGCTTAGCAGATGTGGGAGCTTGCTACCATACCCTAAATTACTTGTGTGCCTTATTTCCCAGTTTAAGTGTATGTCTTTGTTATTCACAAAAGCACCCTCTGAAATGTCTATATATTGCAATACATAAATGATAAAGCAGGCAAAAAGATAAAATTTTGAGACAGAAGTAGGCAATGCTCCATTAGTGGCCAAGGACTGCACGGATGGTTATTGATCTTTGTGGATCCCTAGTGTAATAGTTGTTATGGATCTTCAAAAGAACGTGTTATTGCAGGTACCTTGTTTGAATTGACCTGTTTATAAGAAAACATACAACAGGGAATATTGTGCTGATGTGATCTTATTACTGACAGAAATACTGCTCTGGAAATAGGCCAAGCCTCTGCCCCTCAGAGTGTTAGCAGTTCCAGAATATGGAAAGTGTACCGGCTGAGATCAAAGTGTCTCCAATTTTCCTTGAACAGTTATGGCTTTCTTTTTTCTGTAAGGACTCAGAGCTGCACATAAATCTCATTAAAATTGCACAATATAAGTATTAAAGATATAGCAAGAAGTTATCTTGTGAGGCCAAAGATGATAACAAAAGGAGTGAAAAATATTCCTTTGAAAAAGCTTTGGGTATCAATTTCATTACCAGGTGATGAGTACCACTTGCTGGGAATTCTCAGATCTCCTGTAAAACTGCATTGAGCTGCAGTTTTTCATACTGAGGTTTAAAAATTAATATTGCTGGCAAGTGTGTGGGAAGGAGCGAAATTTTTAAGAAAACCTGCTATCCGTTTAAATTGTAGAAAGTCTTTGTTTCCTGCCTGCAAGTTAAAGTTCTCCAGGGAAGCATGTGATCACAATGTTATTTCTGCTTTCATTTCAGGTTCAAGTTTCTTGCAACAAGATGGCTTCAATTATACCCGTACAAGAGGATTCTTATTTTCTGATGTCAGAAGGCTTTGTTCTAGGTGCTCCGGGAAGAATCTCTCTGTTGTTGCCTGTTCAGAAAGTATATAACTCTCGATCTGCAGTTTCTTAACTTCACCATATAAAACACAGCCAGCATCTGAACTCTTTTCCTTTTCACGCCACTTCAGGCAGAGCAGACAGATTGCAGGACAGTACCTGGACTGAACAGAGACTGAATGAGCTGCGCTCAGAGCCTTGGGGACCGTGAGGGCTGCGTTAGCGGAACGACTGTCCTGGTTTCTGAGAAGCTGTGCTGATGTGAGCTCTGGCCAAAGCCCTGCGGTACACCCGTCGCCACAGGTTCAAAGCAACTGCCACGCTCCAGGATTTATGCCTGCGGATCAGACCTGAATGCAACACGTGTCTGAAAGCACAGAATGCATCCCCAAAGAGAAGATTGTTGGAATGACTCTACAGCTTTGTTCCTGCATCTCTCAGGGCAGGAATCACTTCCTACATGTTTGCAGCAGCCATGCTGTGAAAAAGCCATGAACATGAGGGAATCAAGCTAATGCATGACCCTATGGGTCGCTGCACATGGATACAGCCTTGGGGCACTTCCAAGCAGCTTGGTGGGCATCTGGTGTCCAAGCCACCACATGCTTGTTCATCTCTGCAGGTGGGGCAAAGGTCCAGATTGTGTTCAAAAGAGAGAGATGTGCAAGGGAAAGGCAAGAGTCAGAGACAAAAGAAATATACTTCTCAGAAGTTACCAGTGATCTGATGAGCTAAACATGACTTTTGTATGTGGGCTGTATTTATCTTTGTCATTGGTTACTAATCCTTACCGTTTGCTGTGGTTTGGTTTATTCACTGCTGCAGCAATAATAGAAGTCGTAAATTGGGTCATGAAGCAGAGTACTATTTCTTCTAGAAAGAGGGAGTAATAACAATAGACAGTAAACTGAATTTTCTCCGCTCCTGGCAACAAACTTAAGCAACTTTGGGATGCCAGACTGCTTACAGCAAGAGACTCAAGTCAATTTATGGTAAAATTTTTCAACAAATGAAGGATTCCCAGCTTCTCCTGTACAGAATGGACACCAGGAGCTTCTGTCCCTCTCAGATACCTCTTTCAAAATGGCTCCCTGCTGTGCACTTGCTCTGCTGTGTTGTCTGTTATCTTCTGCCCAGTGTTCTGTTAACCTCATCCACTTGGACTGCGGTAGCCACTGCTCCCAAGAGAAAATCATCCACGTTGTCTCTGGAAGCACGGCAGGATTCACTGCGTGTTGGAGGCTCAAAGGGACTGTGGGCAAGCAGCAGGGAAACACTGAACATCAGGATCCCTGGGCTCTCCAGCCTGTGGTTTGGGAGCAATGTGTAATCAAGAGCAGAACATAGCCACAAAAACAGTGTCAGTGGGGGCAAAGCTGTGGAACATATGTGCTGAAAGGTAATGGAATCAAAGGGAAATGGCCCAAGATGCTTTAGAGCATGGGGTTCCCAACTCTTGGTAAGCTTTTCAGGGGAAATAGGTATGTGGAAAGGGATTTTATTCCTTCTCCAGTGCTGCTGGCAAAGATGTGCTGCTGACAAAGAGGTGCTGCTTGCAGTTCAGGGAGAAAATGGCTAAAATGGTAATATGGACACACCTGCTGGAATTCCTGAAAGCCAGGCTGTCCACTAAGGGGTTTCTCTGTGGAGAAAAGGTTTCATCACAGACAGCTGCTCCACTAAGCCAAAAACTGTCCCTTCACCAGGGGATGATTCAAACCAGCCACCTGGACCAAATAATTTCAGAGTGGTTCAAATAAACACCCGCTTTCTGCAGAGCTTTGCTCCAGCCTTGGTTGTGACTGCTGCACCATAACCTGGGAACCCAGCAAACATGAAACATGCTCCCAAGGGTGTTTAAAGAGTCAGGTGGCTGCAAAGCACCCTGCCTTCTAGCAGTACAAACCTCATAGCCTCTTAGAGCAGATTTTATTAGCTAAAAAGCTTCATCATTTTGAAGATACAGATGGGGATGGATAAGTTTTCCTGATACTCAAATTTTTACACTAACATGCAACCGAAAGTCAACATCTATTGTGTGGAGTAGAAAATACAGCACTATGAGGCTGCTAGTGCAGCTGGGTGTGAGTCAGAGCTTTGTAAATCTCCAGGACCGTCTCAGCTGCTTTGTCTACATCTTCAGATGACTATGGATCAGGATCAGGGTGTTCAGAGGAAAAAATATGTTTTTCTCTCCTGAAACTTGGGCTCCTGATTTGTTTTCTTTTTCACTTGGCTCAATATAAACAAAAGTATTCAATACTAAGGCAGAAGCTTACTTGTTAAGAATTTAGTGGCTTTTTTTACCATGAAAGAAACACTTGTGGGAAACCTCAACCTATTTGTGGGGAGTCCACGGTTTTCCAGATGGGTTCACTGTGAAGATTGTGGTGCTGCTGGCAGATGCAGAAAAATTTCCACCTAATGTGTTTCTTTTCTGGACCGGCATCCCTATGTTCAAACCCAGAGAGAGCTGGGAACTAACTTGTATTTAGTTTTGTGCTTGTAGTTCAAACACAAAAATCATTAGATGGCTGGTCAGAAAGCCTGGGCTATCTAAAGGCTTAGCCTTTCCCTTTGCAGAGTACCCCATAGCCACTAATGAGACTATTTCCTCCTCTGGTCAAGTCCCCACAAGGATGTTGCTCATTTCTTTCTTTCTTTTGTTTTAGAGTGGTGTCATTTGTGCCTTTCTTAATTTTTTTCTTTGTGACTGGTAATCTGTTTTCTGTTTGGCTTATTGATGTAATACAGAGTATTTTGTCAGCAACTGTATTAGGCACATGTCCATCATCTGCAGAGACTGAAGAGAGAAGCAGTGACCAGAGCCACACTTACTTGTCGTGTCCCTTGCTGAAAGGGGAGGTCAGCTTCTGCAGTTAAATAGGGTGAGTTCTGGACTTACACACATACTACAGGTGAGGGAAAGGGAGCACTGATACTTCCTTTACATGGATTTGGGTTCCCTTTGAACACTGAGCGGGGCAATAGTTTCCCTTCTGTAAAACCACCAGGCACTGAGCTGGCTGCACAGAACCTGCTGCTGAGAGAGCATGTCAAGATGAGGGAGGAGACATGAGGTTGCCTTTGGTGTTCCCTCTTCCACCAAGCTGCAGCCGGTCACACCTACAGTCAGTGCTACCTGGATGCCATGATTACAGCTGTAGGAGCAGCCCACCACATGGTGGGTTGGAGGTCCCTTGCCCCCCCGGGTCAAGCCGAACGTACGTGTGCTTACACAGCTGGAACACTCCATGAGAGAAAGCTCAGCCAAGCTCACCTACTTCCCAGGTGTGTTAGGTGCTGAAATTTTGTTCTGCCAAATGTAGGCTTCGCAAAGTAAACACAGCCGTGATTGGCCTTACGGAGAGTGTTCTGGGAAATCATTCTTTGCTGTCATGCAAAAGTATAGGCTTGTGTATAAATCCCAAGATTTTTAGCTCCTGCAGACTTTTGTCTCTCTGGTGATAATAGGCAATGAAATCGCTGTCAGTTCCCAAAGATTAGTATGTTGTTAAAGCACTAGGTTTAGCAATTTGGCTGTGCCTGGATCAAATCAAGTGTTATTTCTCTTATGTCAGATTATAACCATAGCTATGCCCTGTGTACTCAGGCTGTAAACAGTCTTCTTTGTGCATTTCTTTTCATGCTGCTTCTAAGAAACAGAAGCCACATTCTGGGACCAACATATCTTTTTAATTTTTTGAGCATCTTGAAGACAGGTTGGCCTGAAATTAGGGTTCGTAAGGCAATTTTGTGCAGCTAACAATCTAAACATACTATTGTTTGTAAAGAAAGCCATGCCTGATCTTCATCTGAGACACATTTATCCTGTTTCACTGTATCTGGCTGTTCTACAAAGCTATTTTTCATATTTTCAGCACCTTCCACCCCTCAGATCCATCTGAATTCTTGGATAACTAAAAACATGATTACTTCCATTTTTTTTTAAACAACTGCCCATTTGTCAGAGTTTATTCTCAAGGAAGGCTGACCATTTTGGTGTATCTGCTGCAGGGGCTGTACACAATGTCAGGTCCTGCAGTGATAAGTGCAACCTACACATGTGCTTAGGAACAGGCTCTCTTCCAACACCTTCATAACTCCTACAGACAGAAAAGGTGATAAAGAAAAAGCACAGAAGCAAAGGTCTGAGTTACCAATGATATCTGAATATCTGAAATTAATGGGAATTGGGCACTTCATACCTTTTTATAGCTTGGGGCAAAATGAAATGTCAGCAGTCCTGAGATCCTTCAAACCTTGCTTAAGCCCTGCCCAAGTTTCCACTAGTGAACTTCCCCATACCACCTGTATTTCTGCAGCAGGTGCAAGCACAGCCACAGGGGGTCTGTGCACTTGCTGAGCCAGAGGGAATGAGAGAAATGGCCTCCGGTAAAAGCATTTTCCTTGGAGATCTGAGAACAACCACCTCTGCTTGGATGGTTTCAGTGTTTTATGCAACATAGAGCAGCTTTGAAGGAAGCCACTGAAGACCCTGCTGTCCACTTGCCCCGTTACTAGGGTGTGCACTGAGGAAATGGGTGTTGAGATCAGCCCAGTGCTCTGGAGGAAGAAAGGAATCAGAGACCATTTGCTTTCCCCCAGCCTGAGTGCCCTGGTTCTACGTCTGTGGGCAGCAGAGCTGCTGCCTTCTGGTCATATCATGTTGGCTGGGTTGCAAGGATCCTGCTCTTCTTGTGCACTGTGATGGGAGACTGGGAACCTAACTGGGGGCTGAGGATCCCACCAGGTCCAGCCCAAGGCCATTTCCATTGTACTGTACAGAAAGGCAAGGCCAAGTTGGGATACAAAACCCAGAAAGCAATGTGCTGCTTCCTCTTCTGCAAGGTTTCTGAAGGCTTTTCCTTCTGGCTCCATGTTTCTGCAGGCCAAAAAGCAAGGCAAGGAAGGATTTAGACCCAGGAACTGTCACAACAGTTGTGCAGCCCCATCCTCACACACTGATAGAATCTTTCCTTGACTTTCCATAGGCATCAGAGCCTCACAGTGGCAGCATTACTTGCTCCCAGGACCAGTTAAGTTATTGCGTGAAGCAACGGGTCTGTACCACTGTCTGTCTGCAGCAGCATGATGCTATGTGCAGTCACACAGGCAGTCTTGAACGGCTTTTTTTGATCACCCATGACAGTGACTGCCAAAGCACTGGAGTCTATCAAAACGTGTGACTAATGAACCCATTCCCACGTTACCCACATCAGCTCCTTTCTAATTTACTGAATGGCTCTGATCCTCACTGTGGATTTGCTGTCATCATTAAGGCATTTGATTTTAAAGGAATGCCTGTCCAGGTATACTGATCTTTATTGATTGAACAGTCTTTCTCACCTTGTGAAGGAAGGGTATTTGCAGCTTGCTTCTGTTATATCAGCATTTGAAAATAAGTTCAAGGAATGAAGTACTATTTTGCACTTTTTGATTCTTAAATAATTCACAGACTGATGAAAAATAACTTCAGGCCAGCAACGGGACTTCAGCCTGTTGGTGGCAACAGCAACTTTGTAACTTCTCTGTAACAAACACCATGATATGTTTAGAATAGCACTTCTGTTTGTTTTTTTTTCCCAGGGTGGTTGTTTTGGGTTTTTTTTGTTACTGTGTAGCAAATCAGAAAACTATGAAAAACAAAACCACTGGGCCTGCATTTTTCAACCATGCTGGTACAGAAACCCTATTTCAGAATGTGACGATGAGCTGCACAGTGTAACTTAACCCAGCTGACCGCTCCAGTGTTTGAAAACCTCTACTAGCTTGTACAATGTGCTAATTAAAAAACAGGCTGAACAGCACTTTTACTAATCCCTCTGATTTTTCTACTACAGCCTACTGCACGCTTCTGTTTGTAGAGCTTATGCTGATATTAGTTACCTTCTGTAACTGGTGCATTTGTCCCTGCAGAGCTGCTATTGCAGGTGCAGTTACGCTGGCAAGCCTGCACATCCAACGGAGGACCTTTGGGCTGTGTGAGATGGTGGATTGCTTGAAATGGGTTTTTAAAGCCCACTCAACATTTGTCTTTTCCTTTATGAGAGATTTATTTTGACTGGGCTCAAGTCAATCATTTATAAATGTAGGTAGTAGAGAGATGAGCTTCAGTGAAAGATACGCACACACAAGATCTACGCCTATGTGACCGTTTAGAAGTGGATCTAGTTGCTTTCTGTTTTTTCCTGGGACTTTCTTTGAATTCCAGAACTGAGATGCAATTCGGTTCTGTCAACACTTATAAAACTGTGTTGATTATTCTTGTCAATTATCACTGATAGGTATGTGTCAACTACCAGTTAAGAGGCTATGATGATAACCTAAAACATACGCTCATATCAATTTTCTTCCTGTATTTGCCTGATCAAAACTTGTGACAGAAGGTGGCATTTCCATCAAAGCTGGAAAAGGTTGTTTATGGACTTGTATCGTTTCTAGACATATCTTTGACATTTTTATCCACATACAACTTTTTGAAAATAGACATGAAACAGTGTTTTCTGGCAATTAAGTTAGGACTTATTCCTTGTTTAAATGGATGCAATTAAAATCTTGCATACACATGGTGGTGTTGTTGACCAAACCTACTGACGATTTTTCCTGAGTGAGATGCTACTCAAGAATAGCAATGGTGCTTTAAATGCCTTTAATCTCAATTAACCCTCAAGTGCAGGAAAGTCTTAAGTGAAAAATGTGACACCTCTGCAAATGTGACGGTCTTGTGGGTGGTTTCTGCACCTCTGTAAAAGAAAAAAAGGCTGATGGACACAGGTACTATTGATGCAATTTTGCTTATGTACAAACAAAGGCACAAGGTCTGCTGTTCCTATGTATTCAGGAGGAATTGAACTTGAGCAGTGGTCTTGGCTTTGAGGACCAAGCCTTGCTTCACCTGCTCTTTCTCAACCATTAAGAACTTGTCCAGGCTGTGCATTCAGTTTTCTGACTTTTTTAATGACAAAAGGTGTTTCTGCTCTTTCTCCTCCTGTTTTCCATCTGTATTGAAAACAGTACCTAGCAAAACCTCTGCCTGCATATTACTTCATTCCCAAATGGATTTGTCTGTAATTTTTGTCATGCAAAGCAATAGAAGGGACAGCAACAGCATGTGCTTTAGATTTCCAGGAGCTCCTAGACAGGCTCTGGGCTACGGCTACCAAAGCTACCAAATCAGGTAAGCAAAAATCTGACAACAAAAGCTACGTTATGGGGCTATGGCTCCCAACCTGGGAATTTCTCACATGCTGAACAAAATGTTTATTTTAAAGGAGACACCGTGCAGTTATCCAAGCAGAAAGTTTAGAAAACTGAGCTGTGACACAGGAGTTAGGCTCTCCACGGTTTTCGGTGGGTTTTGAGTATCTGAATTGTTTCGCACGCGTTGAAGATGCCTGCAAATGCCATGCTCAAAACAGCGGAGAGTCGGGGACAGGAGAGCAAGACGCTGCTTGGCCCCTTCCCGTAGCGGCGTTTGAACCTCCCCCTCGCAGGCAAGCAGCAAGCACACACCTGGCTGTTTCTGGCAGGTGAGCCCCGAGAGCTGGCTGACCTCCAGCGCCCGGAGAAGGGCTGCGAGCTCCCTGCGCGCTCCCCGCGGCGAGGGGCAGCCGTGCCCCGCCCGGCCCCCGCCCGGCCCCCGCCCGCCGCTCGCCACCCCACGGCGGCGGCCCCCGCCCGAGCAGCCCGGCCGCGGCCTCCACCCCGGGGCCGCTCCCGCCGCCCGGCCGCCTTCTGCCTTTCGGAGTGTTTCGGTAAACCCTGCCGGCACTGCCGCCGCCAGCCCTTCCACCCGCGCGGGGCCTGCTGCCCCGCTGCTCCGCGGGGCTCTGCGCAGGGCGCGGGCAGCGCCGCCGGGGCACCCTCAGGCCCAGGGCCCGCCCGCCGCGCGCCCGGACGCCTTTGCAACGGCGCCCCCTGGCGGCCGCCGCGGGGCTCCCCTCCTCCCGCGCGGCCCCGGGCTGAAGGGGAGGGAACGGGGAGCAGCGGCACGGCCGGGGCGTCTGGTGCGCTGGGCCCGCGGTGTGCCCCGGTCGTGCTGTGCTCAGGCCTCGCTCGGCACAGGTTGCGAAGGTGATGAGGGGACCAGAGCGTCTCCCCTGTGAGGAAAGGCTGAGACAGCTGGGCCTGTCCAGCCTGGAGAAGACATCACTGAAAGGAGACCTTATCAATGCCTACAGATCCCTTCAGGGCGAGTGCCAAGAGGACGGGGCCAGGCTCTTCTCAGCGGTGCCCAGCGACAGGACACGGGGCAACGGGCACAAGCTGCAGGACAGGAGGTTCCATCCGAATACGAGGAAAAACGTCTTGATGTGCGGGTGCCAGAGCGCTGGGACAGGCTGCCCGGAGGGGCTGCGGAGTCTCCTTCCCTGGGACATTCCAAACGCGCCTGGACGCGCCTGTGCAGCCAGCCCGAGGTGACCCTGCTTCAGCAGGGCTTGGGCTGGGTGCTCTCCAGGGGTCCCTTCCCACCCCGACCCCTCTGGGGTTTTGTCAGTGAGTTAAAGCCCAGCTGCTAACACCACTTATTCCACAGCAACCTTTAGACTAGATATGTAAAAATGAAATTAGTCACTGAGAGCAAAATTCAGTGCTATATAAAGACAGTAAAAACTGACTTACATAAAACTTCAAGCAAAATCCACTTTAAAACTCAGTGCTTGTGTAAGCTTTTAATTGTGCCTAGACTTACACCAACACCACGGAAGAGTGACCCTCACTCTGTATAGAAAGAGGTGTTTGGCCATCACCCAGCAGTGGCCAGGAAATCATACAAACACAGCTAAGACAGAAACAGTCATGCACAATTCTATAATCTCAGTTTATGTGCGTAATACCTGCTTAAAAGAGGTATCTGATGTCTTCAGTTTTTGGCACTGTGTGAAAATATGGCACCAGCATCACAGGCAGCTCTAGAATTCAGTAGGCAAATTCACAAACTCCCCCTCTTTTTCTGGAGGGCTGGGTAATGCCCAGACAGAAGACATACTCACAGCTCCACAAGCGTATTTCACATGATAGTAATTTTTCATTGTGTGATCCCTCCAATTCAGGATTGCATCTGAAGTTTATTCATCCCAGACTGTGATTGCTCATCGCTTTCAGACTGTAACTTGCGTAATTGCATAATATGTCCAGTGCACCCAATTTCTGAGCTTTGAGTATCTGAATTTTAGTTAAAATTCTACTTGCTGCATCAGATGCCTCTTTCTAAATATGTCATGACTGTTGTTCATCAACAAAATAAGGAAAAAGAAACAACAACAAATCCTTTTTATCTGTGTGTGTCTGCAAACTCTTTAACCCAGACTGCTTTCCTTACCAAAACTCATGTAGGATTTTTTCCCCCCCAAGTATCAGATCAAAGATACTAGTTCCAGCTGTTCTTCACCAACAGCTGTAATTGGTAACAACTAATTAACAACTAATGTAGAAGCACTCTGGTGCTGCTAGTTTCTGGAACTTATTTAATTCACAAGGAAAGCAAAGAAGAAAACAGAACAGCAAAATCCTGCATCCTGCATAGTCTGGCAGCAGAGGAGGGGAAAAAATCAATATAAGGTGGTCTCCCAGGCATGCCTTTGGTGTTGCAGTGCCTGCAGCCAAGAGCTTCAAAGAGTGTTTTGGTTTCTATCTGAAGATCTGGTCATAACTCCAGCATAGCACTTCCAGCAGCTCCTGCTAGCTTTTCCTCTGACGTTTTCCAAATATTGTGTATTACATATGTGCACAACATTATGTTATGTATTATTCATTAGGCAGACAACTGGAGGGAGCAAATCTCAGGATTTTTGATCACCAAGCATCTTGGGGTGTTTGTCACTAATAATACTTGGTCCCCAAGTATTACTGACAAAGATTAACAGATATGTTACAGGTGAGACACTGGGGGGAATTATGCTGCTCTATATGGTACTGCCAAGGCATCTGATGAAAGTACTATGCCCTTTATTGGGCACTGCACTTAAGAAATATGTACGTAAGTAAGTGAGGTGCAGAAGAGAGTAGTGGAAATAAGAACAAAAAGTTACGATGTTGTGAAAAAGGTTGGAGGGGCTGGATTTGCATCTTTTGAAAAAGAAGGTTATGGGGTCAAGACAAGGAAGGGCACAGTGATATTCCAAAGGCCCATGGGTTTTGTGGTGAACTTGTGTCCTCAAGGGGACACTACAACTGGCATTGGATTAAGTCACAGCAAGGAAGATGACAAAATTTTTTGTCAGGCACTTGAACCAGCTGCAGAGAGAATCTCTGTCCATGGTGATATTTAAGAACAGCTTAGACATGTAATTTGTGATATGGTGATATAAAAATACAGTTATCGCATCCCAGGACAGGAGGTTGGTCTAGGTGAGCTCTGGGAAGTGAGGTGGGGTGTTGCTCTGTGGGTAGGCCAGTGCAGGCATAGTCATTTGCAATCCGTGTGCCCTAGTTTCATGCCAGTGAAAAGTGATTCAGTGTGAACAGTCTCATATGAAAGTGATGTTGAAGCAAACGCTTGCAGCAAAAGAAAGAAGAGGAATTTTGGGGAGACCATCTCCAGTGTTACAGCAACACCGAATCTGTCTACTCAGTTTATCAATGGCATTAAATAACAGCTGCCTGCGGTAGCAGAAAATCCATGGTATCCCTGTGGCTTAATGGCAAGTGACAAAGACACAAATGCTGCAAATAACCAGGGAAATGTGGCGGTATTGAAGCAAGAAAGAAAAATCTTTTGAAGTTGGGTTTCAGAGATTTAAGAGAAAACATCGTGGTCCTACTGAGAAAAGCTAAAACTGATCCTGTCCTGGTGCCTACTATGCATCCAAACTGATGGCTTTGCAGACAGAGTGTGCTGGATGTCCTCGTCCGTGACTGAGGCAAGCAAGAAGGGTAGATGAAAGGAAGACCAAGGGTAATGAGATGGACAGTCTTTTCTTGTAGGTGATTAAAAAAACTTAAATGATGAAGTGTCCATAGTCTCCCATTAGTGTAAAAAGAATAGTACAGGTTTACACCATATAATGGGAAGTTATGGGACTCCAAGAAAGCAAATGGTCTGGAAATGAAATGTAAAACACCCTGTAACAATGTTTGGGCTGATGCCTCTGTTTGCTTTAACACTAAGTCTTGCATTTAATTTCAGAGTTGGTTGGGAAGCAGAATTTTAACACATACTTCATGGTAAGTAATTCTGTTGTGTATTGGTGCCATATTATTTTATTAGCTAGCATTAGGGAAATGGAATGAGGAAGAAGGACTAAGGGATTGGAGCATCTGACATATGAGGAGAAGCCAAGAGATTCCAAATTGTTGAGCTTGTAAAAGAGAAGGTTTGGGGGGACCTTGTCAGTGTCTGTAGAGGGGGTAAATGGGGCAGAGCCAGACCCTTCTGGGTGACAAGTGGCAGCAGGTGCAGTCTGGAATACAGGATATTCTACTTAAAAAATAGAAAAATCGTTTTTGCCGTGCGGGTGGTGAAGCAGGCTGCCCAGAGCGGTGCCGGTGTTCCCATCCTCGGGGATACCCCGAGCCCAGCAGGCTGCGCTAGGCCCGGCCCGGGCCTGCCCTGCCCATGGCGGACACAGCGCTGTGGCGCCCCGCGAGCGGCCAGCCCCCGCCGAGCACACCGCCCCGGGGCGCCCGGGTCCCGCCGCCGGCCCTCGCACCGGCAGTGGCGCCCCGCGGCCCCTCAGGGCACCGACCCAGGCAGGGCCCGCGGCACGGCCAGCCCCGCGCTCCGCTCCGCGCAGGCGCGGCCGGGGAACGACAACTCCCGGCAGGCGGCGGGGCGGCGCAGGCGCGGGCGGCGCGGCGGGGGAGGGGAACGCTGATGCAAGAGGCGAGCGCGGCGGTCGTGGGCATCGGCTGGCCGCGTCCCTGAGCGCCCGCCGCTCCGCCCGTCTCCCGCACCGCGTCCGGCCGCAGCCATGTCGGGCGATGAGGTGAGACCCGGCGGCCGCCACCCTCCGGGGGGCCGCGCCCGAGGCCTGTGCTGCGGCCGGGGCTGCCGCCATGTGAGCGGCTGGGCCTGAGGCCTGCGGCGGGCGGCGAGCGCGGCCTCCGCCCCGGGCCGCAGCCGGCGCCTCGCTGCTGGGGCGGGCGGCGCGGCGTGGCTCCCGCCGCCCCGGTCCCGCTCGCCGCCGTCCCGGAGCTGCCGGTGCGGCGGGCGGAGGCCGGTCTAAGGGCCGGGAGCTTCCCCGGTCTCCGCGCGCCGCCGGGGCCCACCGGGCCGGTGTGCGGCCTGGCTCCCGGTACCGTGGGCAGGCAGCGGCCGCCGGGCCGGTGTGCGGCCTGGCTCCCGGTACCGTGGGCAGGCAGCGTCCCCCGTGCTGCCACCGCCCGCTCCGCCGAGGGAGGGCCGGCCGAGGGGCAGGTCTCCCCGCCGCCGCCCCTCCATCGCCATTCGAGCCTCTCCGGCGGTGCGAAGGGTTCAGCCGCTGCCCGAGCCCGAGCCCGAGCGGCAGGCTTCCCGCAGCCGGCGGCGGCTGCTTAGGCACACTTTCCGGAAAGTACATACGTCTGTCTCTGAGACATTTTTGAAGTGTTATAGGTGTGTGGCGTCTTTACTAACCTCATTGCAGCTGTTCTCGCGGGGAGAAGGAAAGCTTTACACGTAGGAGGCTGTATGCACCCTGATGCATGACTGCATCGCCTGTGGGAAACTGCCCTGGCTGAGTCCGTGAGGTGGCTGCTTTTGGTCTTGTATCTTCTTTCTGCTGATGTTTAAAATACCAGTGTGGCTTGTTTCCTTCTGAGCAAAGTGATCAATCTGGCCTTGGAGACAGGCAAGTCATAATTTGGCCTATGTAATAAAGGAGAGCCAGTATAATTACTAACTATTTTAATGGAGGCTGAGACTGACTTATTTAGCTGCTTTAACATCTTAGAATGAATGTACTGCATTTTTATGCCTAATCGTGTCCTTGGAACTGCAGTTCTAATGTCTAGGTTTTACTCTGGTTCCAGAAATTTGGACATGGGAATCCTTGCATTAGATGCTTTCTGTCCCAGGTGATCGTAAGACCATGGAGTGTTCATCTGGATTTTCCTGGTTCAGGTTTAGCTGAAGTGTCAGTAAAATTGTTTTTTTTTTTGCCTAATGTGTTTTTGGTTTTTTTTCTGACATTGAGGCAGATACCAGGAATATCTAGTTCAGTAAAGTTACACCTCTGGATTGCTTTATGTAGCAGACTGACTGAGAATGAAAATGGTAGCAGATATCACAACTAAACTGTTAACTAAACTGTTGCTGTTAGATCTTCTGGCTAGTGTGTCTGTGAGAGTGGGTGAGTGTGCATGCCTGCCAGAATTTCTGTATATCTGGTTGTTAGGAGCCAAGTAGTTCGTTATTGACGTTAAGTTGGTGAAACTTTTTAAAGCCAGTGATCCTCTAAGGTTGAGGGGAGTGAAGACGCATGAAGACAAATGTGCACTTTAAACTGGTGTAGATGTTGGAAAACTGTTTTCTGGTATTGGACTGTAGCTTCAATTTTTTTAGGGCTGTATACAAAACAAAATGCCCCGGTAGAAACATCTATTGTCCAAGTGCTGCCCAGAAGTGTGGCACGGCAGAGGCAACACAGGCCCTATTTGCAAGAAGCAGCAGTCTGTTAACATCTATTCGGTTTATTTAAAATCCTACTATAGATATCAAATCCTACTAGATACCCAAGAGTTATTCCGGCCCTGTAGTTTTATGAAGCTCCAGGAAATAATAATAGAGGATGCTATATTTTGAGCTGCCTGAGGGTTTAGGTGCAGATTGGTCTTAATAATTTTGCACTCTATCAGAGGCTTCAGCTCAGTGTAGTATAAGGATATCTGAACTAACTTTTATCAGTGCAGAGTTGCTATCTGCTTTGTAGACATGCCTGCATTTATTCAAGCTAATGAAATGGGATTTATTTGCAACTTCTATTTGAATCCCCAGCATTTGTCACTGTCACAGCACTTTAATGCTGGCTTCTGTCTGGAGAATTGCGTTTGGACTACGAAGCATTGATGCTTTCTGTTTTTTTTCCCCTCTGTTCTTTCACTTGCTAATTTTCTGTAAGTTGGGATTTTGACTGGCTAGGCATTTGAAATAAGGAGTAGGTATATGGAACTGGATGTGAGAAGGAACTGTGTGGCCTACAGAAGAGGAAACCCCATAAGGGAATTTGGCTCTGAGAGCAGAAACAGAATGGAAATCTATAACTGTTTCTACACAGGGAAGGCATGGGATTTGGTATATTTGGGCTGGGGCCTCTAATCTCTTCCGTAGAGGGTCTGCAACTTTGTACGGTTTTTCAGTGCTTAAATGGTATGATAATGCTTTGACTAATCAAATGTGCTGAATACAGAAAAGGAACAAAAACTTCTGAAACATCTAGCTCAGAAAGTCAAAACACAGAATAGCCTAGTTATGAGGCTGGTCAGTTTACATCATGACTTGTTGAAGCATGTGTGACCTTGACTCCTTAGTTTTCATTGAAGCCCTTAATGAAAAAAAATATTTCAGGCATAGATCTTCTGAGGTTGTGGAACTCTTCCATTAGTTTCCTGAGAGCACTTAGCATGTTATGACTAGGTCTTAGGTTTGCAAAAGCTTGGTTTGACTGGACTGGATGGAGCCGACCTTCAGAGCAGTGCTGTGTTCCAGGCCAGCTACATAGTTTTAATGCTGAAAAAACAATCTCCTGGATCCAGAAGTTGTCCTTGTGTGTTAACTGCAGTTTAATGTGGTGCTACCTTCAGACACGTTCTGTCTCTGGTAGACACAAGATGTGCTTTATGGTGGTCCAGGATGAAAGATGTATTTTTCTTCACAAAGAGAAGAGTGCTTTGGAGTGGGTGGGCTGGTTCCTTCTTAGAAATTACTATGCCCCATCTAAGCATAACCTTATGTTTGCTTAATCGTGTGAGAAGATACAAGACTCTTTGGAGTCTTGTGAAGCTTGTTCATTGAAGTGAGTCATGATTTTGAAAAGGTGTTCATGTGCTTGTTCCCAAAGCTGTGAACTCCTGCTAGTGCAGGCAGCTTTCCTGCTGTTTCACCAGACTGTAGAAGTTACAAGAGGAAGCCAGCAGATAGCGTAACAGGTGCATATTCTTTGATTACTGTGCATTACAAAAGCATGAGTCATACATGTGTCTAAGCATTAGAGCAAAGCCCTCTAGGAGAACTTTTTTGAAAATATAGTGCATTGTGTACAACTAAAGACACGCTTCAGCAGTTTGGAAGCTGCAAGCTTAAGTGTCCCATATATGTGGACACTTTGGGATACTCTGCTGCGAACACCCATATGTGGAGTTCACTGCCTTCAATAGAGCCTTTATGAAGCATAAGTTTCAGAAAAATGGAAGAATATCACATGAATATTGTGTGTAGGAGAATGAGAAGTGTGAGGAAAAGGTTGCGTTGTGGAGAGAGGGAAACCGCCAAACTTGCAGGGTGTAACAAATCGAGAAGTTGGAGAAGTGCTGCTTTGATGAAGTGTTATTTTCATAAGTAAGGGAGTTTCAGATGGTGAATTTTAACTATCTGTGAGAACACTCTTCAATCACTGCATAAGAAAAACTGGAGAGTCTCATTGGCGTTTAAAATTTTGATGTATTAGAGATATACTACTGTGTGAAAATACGGCCAGATGGATGTAACAAAACTGACCAGAAGCTATGATGTCAAACTTGCATCTTAAGTGAAAAAAGTACAAAGCATTCCTGTGTTGGAAAACTGAAGAGCTTGTGTGTTAAATATCTCAGATCTGCAGATGATGAATAGGTTAAAAATTAGTCTTGGGGTAGTGCCTTCTTCAGTCAGATCAGGTGAATTAAGCTTCTTTGTTGGTTAAAAAAGTCATTAACAGCTTTTTACCACTTGGTCTCTGAGGTTCAGTTTCCCACCTGCTGGGGAAAAGGATGAGACCTGTGCTACTTCATAGTGTTGAGAGCTGATACAGATCTTGCTGTATCACCAGCCCCCTTCTAGGTTTTTCCCTAGTCCAGAGCATTCTTGTCAAGAGTGCTGGTAAATCTTGCCTTTTAATAAATTTGGAAATTAATGTGTCTTGGACATGGAAGTACAAAGTGTAGCTGATATGTGGTATAAGCTGTATGGTATAGGTGTGCTTAATTTTTTTTTCTGTTGCTGAGTGGTTCAGTGATAGTTTCACATGGTCTTACTGACATTATGGACTCAAGTTCTGAAGTAAAATGGAGAAGCAGCTGGTAGCTAGTCTGTCTAAGATTCACAGCTTTAATGTATTTTCAGCTAATAAATAGTTGGCAGGAAGCTTGGACTATTATAGGCCAAGTAGCAGAAGCTAAGTGTCAAGCAATATTCTCTTGTAATTGGTCACATGGGTTTTTCCTTGGGACAAGATCCCTGTTTAAAGAAGCCTGTGTTATCACTGTTTTGAGTCAGCTAATTTGTATTACATTGTTACAGATCTAGAAAAATCCCTAATTGAGATTGAAACAGAAGAACAGTTTGGGTAACTGAGGGAATGTTGAGAGAAGCTTGAAGGTGTTACAAATATTAAATGTTAGGTGATTATTATGCTGCTAAGGAACTCTTGGCTTTTACAGATGATTTTCGATCCCACTATGAGCAAGAAGAAGAAGAAGAAAAAGAAGCCCTTTATGTTGGATGAGGAAGGGGGAGATACACAAGCGGAAGAGACTCAACAATCTGAAACAAAAGAAGTTGAACCAGAGCCAACAGAAGACAAAGATGTTGAAGCAGATGAAGAAGACAGCAGGAAGAAAGGTAAAGTGAATCAGCAGATAGGCTCCTAAAAGTAGTCCTTCTGTATCTTGAAACTACAAGCCCCGTTTCAAGAATTTCGCATCGCAGTGTATAATGCTGTGGCCCTAGTCTGTTTAGAGGCTTGAGACTAATACTCTACTTACTTGAAGGGCATATTTGCCTCCTGCTTGAAATCACATTCACAAACATTCAGCAAGCTACCGGTGGCTTATGTAATTCCACTTTCCTGACTCAGAGTCTTTTGTGTGAGGCAGTGAAAAGAGAATCCCTAAAATAGTTAGCAAGAACTTTTAAATCTTCACATGCAGTTATTGCAGTAATTCCACAACTATAGCTGTTTTTCATTCGAACAATTAAACAATAGTGTGAATAACAGAAATATGTTTAAAAGGTTTTCTAGTTTTTGGAGAGCTGTGAATGTGAGAACTGGAGTGTTCTTCAGAATCTTTCAGGAAATAAGCTTGTGATTGTGTATATAACCTTGCTTTTTAAATTGAGGCCAGTGTCATTTCAAGATGACCTGATTTGGGAATGCTGTTAACTTAAATCAGTTTTTTTGACTGCTATAAATTGGCTGCTGCAGTAGACCAGAGAAACTACACCTTTGTCCTACAGTTTTAGTTTTTTTCAAGCATCTCTACTGTAATGACAAAAGTAGCTAGTTTCTCTTGCACAGCAGAAAGAAAGATTAAGCACTTAAAAAAATTATAAAATGCATTTAGAAGATGCAGAAACTGTAAAATGGTACTGCGGTATTTGGGGGTAGGAGGGGAATGACCTCTTTAAAACCTGAAGGATATCTGTAGGGGCTACAGATCGTTGATTATGTCTTACTGTAATGTTTTGAAGATTTGGATGTAAATTAGAAACCTTAATGTCTAAACTGTTTCTACAGTTATGCTTCTTTTGGCAATCCTTTGTTTTTTAGATGCAACAGATGACCTGGATGACTTAAACTTCTTCAATCAAAAAAAAAAGAAGAAAAAACCAAAAAAGATATTCGATATAGATGAAGCAGAAGAAGGTGTAAAGGTTTGTTTACGTAACTAGGCTATCTTGCTATGGCTGAAAATTTTTTTGCTTTCATTTTCTTGGGATTGGCAGCACAGGAGTTGTTTTGAGTCTGTCATTGTGTCTTTGTGCAGATAATAATGAAAGTTATGTTTCACTGTGTTTTTCATACATAGTAGGTTCTGCTGAACATTTGCTCCTGCAGGGCTTTTTGCCCAGAAGTGAAAAAATTGTAACAGATTTGCACAATGAGCAAGTAATTCTGCAGTCTGTAGTAAGGGTTGACTAGCATCAAGACTAATTGTCTTTTGCGGTGAAACAACTAAATGGATGTCAGAAGTCATGCACAGAGTAGTCCTCAAAAGGCCAGCCCTTCAAATAAAGAAATCTTGTTTTACTCTGGTATTTTCTTTAGAAATGATTGGCTACTGTTCTGTGTTCCAGAAGGTGTGTGAGGTATTTCTACTGTTCTCAAGTTTTATACCAAGTTGTGGTTTTGTATCACGTCAGCGTAGCTGGCAAGCTCAGAGACCTAGAGAACTGAGAAATAAATTATGTGTAAACCATCATCTTTCGATTTTGCCTTTTGGGGAAGAAAATGTCCTTCTGATCTGCTGCAGATAGGTGGAATACTTGATCTGTGTTCTCTGCATGTGCAGGGTTGTGATAGTTTGGACTAGCTGCAGGTAGCATGGCTTTTCCCTTACCTTATGGCCTGGCATGGGGAGTGTTTTGTTCCCTTATGCTGTAAAGTGGGTGAGGCCTTTAGGTCAATGTAGTGTGACCTTGTTCTTGACAAGCCAGAAGTTAGACCAGAAGATAAAAATCTAGCTCTGCTTCATGGTAGTAGTGCAGTGCTCTCTTCAGTGTGCTTTAGTTCCGTTCTTATCTGTTACGTTTCAAGACTGTGGTATATATCATCTAGTATTACTAGTACGAGTAATATATATACTATATATACTAGTATTCATCTAGTATAGTGTGCTACAAGTATTATTTCTCATGCTGTGCAATGGAGATTTGTGTTCAATACTGTAAACTATAGTCTTTTTTATTTCTTTTCAGGACTTGAAAATTGAAGGAGATGTGCCAGAGGCAGTAGAACCTGAAGATGACCTTGATATCATGCTGGGCAATAAAAAGAAGAAAAAGAAGAATGTGAAGTTTCCAGATGAAGATGAGATAATGGAGAAGGATGAAGGTAAAACTATAACCTAGCTCAGTGAGGTGTTGAAAGTGAAATGTTGTAGGTGAATAAGTTCTGTTCAGGTGCCTTTTTTGTTTCAAAATTGATGTTGTTACCTTTACTACTAATTATTTATCAGAAAAATGTTCTAAAAAAGCACTGTATAAATTTTCCGTAAGTGCTGATACCCTTGTAGGCAGGCAAGCAGAGACTTGTGTCCACATTGGAACCTTCTTCGATGTACTTTTAGAAATGGTGTAAGCATGAGGTTAAATAACGTTTCTTTTCTTCTTAATGAATCCAAAACAACTTTCTTTGCAGCTTTTGAGGATGAAGACAGCAAAAAAGACGATGGAATTTCTTTTAGCCTTCAGTCAGGACCTGCGTGGGCAGGCTCAGAAAGGGACTACACATATGATGAGGTACTGTTTAAAATACTTTAAAAATATTTTCCGTATTGACATGCATCAGTAGAGCAGGGCCTTATGCTCCTGTGTCCTGTTTCCAACTTAAAATTAAGACTTGTAGTCAGAAGCTCATGAACAGAAAAATAACAAAGCGCATCTTCTATCACAGTTAATTTTCATATAGGGCAATATTAGTGATAGTTAAAAGACCTCTGCAAATAGGCTGAGGTGCTTGTAGATGATGAAGTAAACCCTTGGGGAAACAGCTTTTATATTTTGCATTTATCAGAATGATTTTTTTTAAGGGTGTGTTCAAAAACATATGGGGAAATGCTAAAGGGCAAAGACAATCTACAATTCACTGTGAACGGTATTTGAAGGTGTTTTAGAATTGATGTACTTTATTTGAGAAATGCAAGATATGTTGATGTGAATTCTTGTTTTTTGTAGCTGCTCAATAGAGTATTTAACATCATGCGGGAAAAAAACCCAGATATGGTAGCTGGAGAAAAACGAAAATTTGTCATGAAGCCTCCGCAGGTTGTAAGAGTAGGGACCAAGAAAACATCTTTTGTCAACTTTACAGATATCTGCAAATTGTAAGTTTCCTCTTTAGATTTCCCAGGAATAGCAGATGAATGTGCTTACCTGTGCTGTTAGCTGTTGTGTTGAATGCATGTTTCTGGCAAAGGGCTATAGCAAACCAGAAGTAAACTGAAAGCTGTTTCAGTCATACCGCTCACTTCCTCTACATTTCTCTGAGAAGGTATTTATGAAGATGACTTATTGAGATAATTCCTTATTTTATACTTAAATTATGAAAATGATAGGCTTGCTATCTCGCCTTCATGGACTGAAACTAAACTATTGTTTTTGTGAGTTCACTGGCTTCTGTCAAGTCTGTAGCTTGGTCACCAGTGTGATTTATTTGCAGGTCTTGGGTAGGGAAAGTTCTTTCTAATTTGAACTGACTAGAAATACTATTCTCTTGGTAAACGATGTGGAGTTCAGTAATTTTTTTCCCACGGTTTTCTGCAGTGCTTTCTATGTCTTAATTATTTCTTGTCAGGGCAGTTCTTTGTGGGTGATTCTGGGAATGTATATCTGATTTGTTTCAAAAGTGTGCCAGAAAACAGTTATGATGAAATCATGCTGAGGATCTGGGTAGTATACTAAAGTGAATTTTTAATGGTCACTAGTAACACTTTTCAGGAAATGGCAGAGGGATGGGAGAGTATGAATGGAAAATCTCAATAAACAACTTATTTTTAATAGTTACTGTAATTGTGAGTTTGGGGGGGGCAGATGTGGTGCAGGGTTTTTTTGTGGACTGCTCAGCTTTCTGGTGTCCTCAGTCATTGTCTGTGCTCTTTGGTGCAGATACTATGGCACTGCCCCCTTTTAAATGTGGTAATTTAAGATCATTTTAGCTTGCCAGTCCTGTATAAATATACTGGGGGAAGGTTAAACATATCCTTACTTTATTTTTAGATTACATCGTCAGCCAAAACATCTTCTGGCATTTTTGTTGGCAGAATTGGGTACAAGGTAAGGCTATTGGGCTGTGTATATGCTTATGCATGTAAGACGCAACGCCAACGTAGTTGACGTTATCTGACAAAAAATAGAACTCTTGGGTTTAGATCTGTGTGTATGTGCGCGAACATCGGCCTTTTCTTCCCTGGACTTGGGTGCTGTGCTGGGTGGTTGGAGAGATACCATCTTAGGGAAGAGGTACAGAGGCAAACTATAACTCCCAGAGAACAGTCTGGATAAGGATTTCAGTTCCCTATTTGGGACCTTTCTCAAAGATGCTCTGATAGCAGAGCCATTTGTCGCAGTTGGTGAGGGTGGCTCTGTGGCTCATATCAGCCTAAGGCAGATGATAAATAGCTAGGGAAGAGAGAATGCCTCTGTGCCTAATGGCAGGTCTTGTGGGCCTGTAGCTAGTTATTCTGTCTAATGCTGCAGTTAAACCCACCTGTCAGCATAAAAAAGTGTTGATTTCATATGCCTTTTATTGAAGATCTCGTGCTGTGGTAGTGTACTACTTGTTGTCTGTTCATTTCTCTGTTCTAGACTGCAGTGTTGTTATATGTAGGCAGAGAATCAAGGAGCCTAATTGCAATGTTTGTGCAACAGATGCCCGTTTGATTGGGCTTTGGAGTCCCTTCAGCTCCAGACAACTTAAACAAGAACTTGGAAATCATAATGTGAAAAAACATTCAACATGCTACATTAGAATGGTTAGAAGAGGATCGTATCACTCATTGCATCTTACTAGGGAGTTGTTTGGTCACTTCTATGAGATAAGCAGGTGTCAATTCTCAATTCTGTAAAGTTCTTCTG
The DNA here is from genome assembly GCF_023634155.1 of Falco peregrinus. Classification (NCBI taxonomy): domain Eukaryota; kingdom Metazoa; phylum Chordata; class Aves; order Falconiformes; family Falconidae; genus Falco; species Falco peregrinus. The sequence continues at coordinate 37,302,681 of NC_073729.1, read as the reverse complement.
ACTGGGAAGCTTGACTGTGAGGCTGATCTCTGCTGGAGTTTGCTTTTACTGCAGTGAGGGCTATACTTGGGCAAATCTTCCTGTAGGTTTTTTAAGTGCCTTCAGAATTTTGTATTTTTATCCACAAAGTAATGCTGGCTTACTCCTGAAGCATGCATCGTTATCTTGCTTCATGTTCCTGAGTAGTTTTAATGCTTGACATCTTCTGCAAACCAAATAATTATTTTTTTCTTTTAAATTAGTGGCTCAATAGATGGTAACAACCAACTTGTAATCAAAGGAAGATTCCAGCAAAAACAGATAGAAAATGTCTTGAGAAGATATATCAGTAAGTATAACTGCCTTTGCGCTCCAGATTTCTCTCAGGCCCCTTTTGATGACCAGTGACCCATGTATGGCCCATATGTATGTGCATGCTGTGGAGAGTCTGCTAAGACGCTACAACTTTGCTGCAGCTTTATAATGAAATAATGCAAGTAACAGGTGGTTCTGCCACGTTTATAAGCACAGAGGTCGTACTCTGTCCTGCACTAAAACATACCAAGGAAAACAGTAAGAGCGTTTGAGAATTGCTTGTTTTCATCTGACTTTCATTTCTTGGCTTTGAGGGCTATAGAAAATAACAGTAATTGTTAATTTTAGTCTTTTGTACACATTAACACATATGGTGTGTGTGTCACTGCTGGTCAAAGCACTCTGAGATTATATGTAACAAAAAAGTCCTGCTTTAGTGCTGTGCTGTACAATGACATAGGGGAATGCTGTTTCAGCAGAGGAAGTTGCGGAACACCAGCGGGAAGTCTTAACTGGTGGTTGCTGTTTTTAAAATGGCAGTGTCGGTGCATAATGTACCATGTGAAACCTAGTCTTTATGAACCTGGGAACTAGGAGGAATTGTTAGGTTGCCTCAGCCTCTGTGTTTTTCTTAGTAAGCCACTTCTAAGTCAGTAGATGCATTTGAGCACCCTTTCAAGACAACTGTTAAATTAAGGCTGAAGAAGTGGTGACTTGTCCGCTGATCATGCGTTATCGTTTAACTGCAACTTAATTCCTTTTCTGCAGAGGAGTATGTCACCTGTCATACATGTCGGTCACCAGACACAATCCTACAGAAGGACACCAGATTATATTTCTTGCAGTGTGAGACCTGCCACTCTCGCTGCTCCGTCGCCAGCATCAAAACTGGTTTCCAGGCTGTCACAGGCAAGAGAGCACAGCTCCGTGCCAAAGCTAACTAGTTTGCTAATCAACACTGGATTTTGCAAAGTGTTCTGGGGAGATATGACTGGACAGGTTTACAGTTGGAGTGGATTTACCATTGTATTAAAACAAGATTGTAAAACTACAAGAAATTTGGCTTTTGATTGATTGGTCTGTGAAATCCTTGCAAGATGCAGATCCTCAAGCTGTTCACATACATTTGCTCATTGAATATATTTTACCAACTGTAAGGAACGTGATGGGAAAGGAGGTGCTTTTTAATCCATTCAGACTTCTGTAAAACACAAGATAAATTAAAGATATTGTAACAGTGAGTGTCTTCGATTTTGGATTTTTCCTTCAGTTTTCCTTTAGACAGCTCATGGGAATGGTTGATGTGGTGTTGTGCTGATTATGACACTGAACTATGTCCAAGACCCAGAATAAAGTTCAAGATAATGGTTGTTTTGCTTTTACATTACAAGCTTACTTTTGGTTAGGCTGTCATTAAACAGAGAAAGCAGTCACAGAAAGACGGGGGGGATGATATATCAACATGAGACCTGCTCATGCTTTTATAGCCACATTTGTATGGGAATGCACTTTGCACAGAAAGTGACATCAGGACATTTTGATACTGCTTAATTTGGCAGAATGTAGCTCTGAGATAGATCAGACAGCATATTGATGCTGAATCTTAACATAGAATTGATAAACTGTATTGTAAGTTTTCATAGTGTCATAGTACTAAATTTTGCAATTTCTAATAGAGAAATGTTTATATTTCTTAAGTCCTGCACTCTTCATCACTTTAAAAATAATCTAACTAAATGCAGAAAAAAATGGATATAGTAACATCATTATATGATGGCTGCAATACATGTCTTTACATAAATCTTGAATTTACAGAAGATACTGCCAAGTAGTTTTGAGTTCCAAATTAACACATTATGCTTCTTGATCATAGTGTGCACTTCTGTCCACTAGCAGTCAGTATCAGTAATCTCTGGGGGACATGCATAGTGCTGTCCTAACTAGTGTTTCTAGTGCTGTAGAAATTTTGTTACAGCTGCCAAGTACAAAGATGCAAACGGGGAGTGAAGTCCCTGTTGAGTACTGTAAGGGGGGACAATTTTCATTTGATGCCAAAATGGCATAGGGTCAGGATAAGATGCAGTAGCTCAGGACCCCGGGCACCCATCCCTGCAGGTAAGCAGAGTAGCCACCTCCTCAGGGAAAACGGTGGTCATTCTGAATGCAATTCATCAATATAAGAAACTGAAGGGTTTCTACCAAGTTTTAATCTTTGTATGTATGTTAATACAGAACACAGTCTTGCTGGGAAGTCACTTGCTATTTGAAAACCTGACAGCACTCACTGTAAGGCAAAAATCAAGGTTTTATGGTTGGTTTCTTAAAAGCATTTTGAATTTCAAGTGAGCTATAACAATGTTGGATGTGTCTTTAAGTGAATAAAGCCAGGATCAGTGCCTCTTGTAACATTGTTGTATTCTTGGTTTTTTCTCTAGCAAATAGGCATTCTGTTGGAGGTAAAACTTTCTGGAGAAGTGCTTGTTGTCTTTTTGTTTCAGACACTGAAGTAGCTAAACAATGATACTTTCTATTTTTAAATGCTTGCTTTGTCCTGGGTCACATACCTTTAACGTACTTAAAATACAGTATGGCCTTGAATTGGTGCTGTTGTTATAGTGTATTAAATACAAAGTTTTACTTCAGCATATTTGGGTCAAAAAGGCCAAACTAATAAAGGAATAAATGATTGTTTGAATCAATCACCTGTGAGCTCTCCTGGCTCACAGGTGAGCTTTATATTTCATAGATGTATTCTGGGTCTGTACGTGAAATCCTGAAGGCATTGGTTTTGATGACTAGTATTTGAGTGAAACATCTTGAGCTGTACTCTTGGCTGTGGAACAACCTCATTGATGCATGAAGTCTTCTGTGTCTACAAGCAGATACTGCTTGATTCTTATTTAAAAAAAAACCCAACGCCTTCCAGTGTACATTCAAAAAGGAGTATGGTTACTAGAAGTGTATGAACACAAATGCCTCTTGCTTCTGGTAAGATTGATGTAAGTTTGAAGTGCAGTTGTGTTCAGAGGCAAAAAAAGTTTTGTACTTAAGCTGAATCTAAGTAAGCAGCTTAAGGATGGAGTTTGTAACAGACTGCGGTGGTAGCTTGGCCTTGGGTCTGCGTGCAGGCATGTGTTTGGAGGCAGACAGAACTCTTTCTCCATGCTTTTTTCTCTGAGCTGAACGTTGGCTGCATAGTGCCGTGGAGATGTGGGAGCCAGATTTGTTTAGGTACTGGAAGACTGCAGAGCGGCTCGGGATCCCTGTTTGAGTGGGCTGGGGAGGAGCCTGGGAGGTGACAAAAAGCACAGTGATGCAGCTGCGTTGCTTCTCTCCGAGGCTCCTGCCATGCCTGGAGTTCTCATACACCTTATCTCAGTAATCTGAGCTGTTGCAGATCTGTTCCTTTCTGGCAGTAAAGATGCAATACATCTTTCAGCCCAGAGTGTGCAAATGAAAATCTCCTGAGACTTGTCACTGGAGGTCCTGGGGGAGCTTTACAGAAGAAGCCGTGTTGCGGTCAGTCCATTTGGAATTTACCGATACCCTTGTAAGAAGAATACTCTCTTTATAACCCACTTTTGCCAGGAAAGTGCTTTCGTTTCTGTTGCCTAGTGAGGGGTGGAACTCTAAGGGTTAGGTGACCTTGCATGGGTCACCAAAGTAACCAGCAACATGAAAACAGATCTAGTTCCCTGGTCAGTGCAGATGCAGCGGGATCAGCTGCCTTCGGGGTGGGGTGGTTGTGTTGTGCTGAAATAACCGGTTACTATTACGAAAATAAGTGAGACCAAACTTCACAGAAGCTTCTAGCCAAGGCAAGGATTGAATCAAAGCAGTGATATTTTTATAACCAGAAATGGTATAAAGGAGGAGAAGTGTGTATTACAAGTTCCCACTGAGAGTGGGGGATGTCTGGTTAGTGCTGTGCACGGTCGTAGTGCATTGTGTCCTCCAGACGGGTACACCACATCCTGAGGTCCCTGGCTTGTGTCAGCTGTGGGCCTGCAAACTTGGTCACCTAAGATTGTAAGCGAGGAGAAGAAAAAGCACATTTTCAAAGCTGCTGCTGAAAACAGGACAAGGTTTGTAACAATTTGCATGGGATGTTCTGCTGCAGTCAGGTGGAAGTGCGTATGATGGTATTTAGTGGAGGAGGTACAGAAATAGAAACAGCAGGAAAGCTCTGAAAGTCAAGCGAATGTGAAGTTGAGTGTGGTGCTGACAGCTAAGATTCATTAGAACTTCTCTGTTAATATTTTAAATAATGTTTCTCCAGCTATCTCTTCTGCCCCTCTGCTCAGTTTTTTCCTAGAGTTTTATTCCAGATTACCAGACTAACAGAAGAGTATCCAAGCAAGTGAGATGCCAAGCTTTGGAAAGAGTTGAAGGCAGATACTTAGCAGAAAACCAGAGCTGCACAAGAATTGCCAGTTCTGCTTCAGCCTGTATGGGCAACAAACTGCAAAGCCACACCGGCTTCCAGAATAATTGCTTGGGTTTCTGTTTTCAAGTTGGTTTTGCCATAGTAAAGGTTAGTCCTACATTGCCTGAGTAGCAGAATGTCATTTTCTGTAGCTTTCCATTTGACAAGTGGTTGCCCTCACAATACGTGGGTTTGAACCCTGGCTGCTCCAGTGCAAGCTCTTCCCTGAGCATCCTGTTCCTGGCCCCTGCCGGAGACAGGACATCAGGCTGGATGTGCTGGGCTGTGACCCCGGGTGGTAAGTCTGGGTTGACTTATCCTGCTTCTGAACTGTCTTGTTAACTGGTGTTTTTTTTCAGCCACTAACCTCACTCTTCCCCAGAAACATGAAGGACTCAAATGATGGGAAAACAGGCAGTTTGGTGTCCCTGGAGGGAAACAGCCAGAAACGCTGAGGTTAGTGGTGGTGGTCGGCGTACCAGGACAAGCCTGTCCTGATGAAAGCCTCTCCTGGTCTTTTTCAGCAGTGCAAAGGGGACCTGCAGCTCAGCTCTGCAGGTGTTGGATTCCCTCAGTGTTCGTGGGGATCGGCCAGGGGTAGGTTGGACCTACGTGGCTCTGCCTCGCGTTCTGCTTTCTGCGTGTATAGGGCATTTTGGCAGTTAGCCCAAGTCATGGATATGACTTCTTGCTATTACGGTTCTGAAGAATCTGACTTTTGGTGTTGGTTTGGCAGTGTCGGCACCGTTCATCTCAGCTGTGGTGGGGCCAGTGGTGCTGGTGTCCCCGCAAGGGCAGCACTGCCCCGATCCCCACGCTCCTGTGCCAGCCAGCGCTGAGCCCCGCAGCCTGCGGGACGCTCCCGGTGCTGCAGGGAAGGAAGAGAAACGTGTGGTGGCCTTGTTGGGAGAACTGTGTCACCCGTGCAGGTATGTGACAGGTAAGCGGCGAGGCTGGAGCAAGGGCGTGTTGCTCAATCAACCACTTGTTTTTGGGACAGGAGGGGAAACATCAGATGAAAGACCAGCCACTGTGTGCCCCAGGGATGGAGCTGCTGCCTGGCAGGAGATGCTGCCCAGCCTGGGCTTCCCACTGGCATGGCGGGCACGGCCCCGGGAGCTGCGTCCCCTCGCCAGGGCGCTGAGCTTTGCCCCCTGCCAGGGGCGCCCAGGCCACGGCGCTGGGTACCAGCTGCTGGGTACCAGCCGCTGGGCTGCCCCGGCGTCAGGTGAGCAGATCGCTGTGGTGGGGTTTAAGGCCAGGCTCGTTAGCAATAGATGGAGGGCAAATGACTACAAGTAAAAGCGATATGAATTACATTTTTACTTCACCATAACCCCTGGATACCTTTCAAGTTGCTGTGCTGCTTTTTTCCTAGGATGCCCTGCGTGTCCAAGCTGTGAGAACGGGAAGACTTCCTGATGACACCTGTCTGCCGGGTGGCACTTCGGGCTGTAGGTATCCTGGAGGGCCGAGTGCCTGTGCTGTTACTTCTCTTAATTTCTTCCTGCTTTTTTTTTTCCTTTCCTTTTAGTTTAAATCCACCTTCCCACATTGCTCTTAATGCATCTTTGTTTCTCCTTTTATCTCTAGTGTTTCTTGAACTTTAAGCTTTTGAATGCAAATGCACGTCCCAGGAGGCTGTATCAGCCAGAAGTGCTCTGGGTGCGTGAGAATGATTTCTGATTCCTCTTCATACCCAATATCCAGGTGTACGTAAATTACTTTAGAAGAGCTTTTAGGTATAGTTCATTATGGTATGTTTAAGATTACTCTTCTTTTGCCCCTGTTCCTCCTGCTGGCTGCCTGCTGCCTGCCGAGCCTCCCTTCCTTTCACATGAAGCTCTTTGACTGAAATTCACTTTTATTTTTGAATTTACTGAAATATTATATTAGATGCTGATATACAAACAAGTTACTAATTGCTTGTGTTTACAGCATGCGCACGCACTCTCTCCCTCAGTGACACAGGATGAATAGCCAGCTCTGGTGGCACTTGCCCATCGCCGCTTTGGCCTCTGGCGTTGTGGTGCTGCCGCACTCCGGCTGCTCCTGCAGCTCTGCGGACCCGTGGCTGGGGCTGGACCTGCCTGTGAGGGTGAGTCTGCTGTGCTGCCGGGCTCCCGCAGTGTGATGGGGCAGGATGCTGCATCCCTAGGCCCCGCAGCCAGGCTGGTCTTCGAGCAGTTTAAATGGATATATGTAAAGTGTCACCACCCTGTGGCACCCACAGCAGTTTTATTGAAGGAGATATGCAGATTAAATTTGCCAAAGCCTCCCAGGTCTCAGGTGTGGTCCGAATGCAGGTGGGTTTCACCTGGGCGTCAAGGGGCTGCTTACGCTGTGCTGGCTGTGGTCTGAAAGCATCCCCGGCCGGCTGCTCGTGCCCACCCACAGCCAAGCGGGGCCGTCGCTGGCTGCCCGGCGCAGTGAATGCAGCTGCGGGGGCTGAGGAGGAGCTGCAGGAGCTGCCCACCGGCGGGGCAGGAGGGGTGAAGAAGTGGTCGGTGAGCAGATGGGGCAGGCTGCAGCGTCAGTCCATGCTTCACCCCCGGTGATATCTGCTTGCAAATGGAGTAAAGGCAGCAGCAAGGAGGCTCATGTGCTGGGGGCCCTCATTCCCGCCCCTGCCTGTATCTCTCACCCTTATCCTTCCCTTTTCCCCCTCTTGCATCTTGTCTATCTCAGTCATGCTTTTTGTGGGTCGTCTTTGCAACTAGTTTGGGCTACTCCCTGGGGCTGTGAGTCCAGGGAAGGGGTGACAGCTGGGGCCTGTAGGAAATTGGGTTTGAGGAGCCCTCTCAAACCTGTCAGAGCAAATAATCCACCAGCTAGGAAGTCTGGGCAATGAGAGGGTGCTGAACTTGAGGATTTTCTTGCTAAATTGATACAGTGTGTCTGTTCTGAGGCTGTGTGGCCACACGCCGTTGCGATGGGTCTGTGAGCAGTGCTGGTGCGTGGGGCTCAGTGCAGGCAGGAACGGCTGCTCCAGCCACTGCCGGGCGCGCACAGCGGGTCTGGAGGTGGCCGGCTCCTTTGGCATCGCGCTGTCCCTGGCCAAGGCTTGAGAGGCTTTTCCTGGCAGAGGATGGAAAGACTCCACCAGGAGCCCTTGGGGTTCTCGACCACATCTCCAAATGTTTCCACAACTTTCTTGAGAAGAGTCAAAATATGGAATTAAATCTTCTGCGGATATTGGGAAGACAGTGCAGGAGGGATATGACAACTCTCACAGAGGCAGTCACTAGCTTTTACAAATTTGCCAAAGAACGGGCCCTATTACAGCTGCAATAACTGAAGTATTTCCAAAGTGCTGCGTGGATTTTAACTGTGATGCTCGTTAAAGTTAATAGGATTTATTAAAGCCTGGGGGGGCTTTTGTTGCATCTCCTGACTCAAACTGAATGCAAGATTACAGGTGTTTTGGGCCAACAGATTGTCTTTCCATGCCCAGAAGCACAATAAAAGGAGGATTTGGGACTGGGGTAACCCTGCTCTATTGCTCTAATGACTACCGAGGCACATGAAAAAGCAGAGCACCAAAAGTTCCTATACATCTGCTATTCCCACCCAGAGCAGCACACCAGTGTGTTGGCAACCTCATACATTTCATGTTTCCTTTGCAGGGGAGCAGGCAAGGCAGTGGGGATTGAGACCTTCGGTTTTGTTTCCAACAAAGACCATGCTGCTGTTGCCTCCAAGCGCAGATGGGATGGCAACAAGCAGAGCAGCAAATGTGACAAGCCAGGTGAGGTCCAGGACACTTGGTAATGAGAACTTGTCTTTGTGGGTGGTGGGGAAAGCCTTTAACAAAAGCATTTTTTTTTTTTCAATTCACAAGACGGAAACTGTTTATGTTCAGATGAGTTGCTCCGTTTATGTTGGTCCTTTTTCTTCAGAATGTGCAGATGTTGCCCTGGGGGAAATGCTGGGGAGAATGGACTGACCCAGCCCTTGTCTTCCCACATCCCAGCAGGGCAGGGACAATTACAGGAAATGACTCTGGAGGGACTCTGGACCATGGAAAAGGAGGTTGGGTGCACATAGGGTGGGACCCCTTTATATTCATTCAAGAGCTAATGAGGTCTGACAGATTTGTGTCACGGATGTTTAAAATGCCTTGGAGAGGACCACACATCTTTCTGTTAAGCTGGACAAGCTCAGTAATAGGGCTTCTGCTCTTCACTGTGGTCTGCTTCCCTGTGACAGCAGAGTGTGGTTTGGGCTGGGATTGAGGATGAGGATGGATGGGCTGTGGTTAAAGCACTCCGTTGTGCTCTGAGCATGCAGCACCCCACACAGTAGCTCACGTGTGTGTTAGTGTCTGGAAAGGTGGGATGGGGAAGCTGGGGAACAGGAGCTCAGGTGCACACTTAAATAGCGCTGGTGGCTTTGCCTGCACTCTGCACGTTCACTATGAAATGGTGAGCGGTTTATGCTCTGTGCCCCTGCAGTGGGCATCTGCCCTTCCCCCTGCCCTCCCTCTCTGTCCCTGGGAAAGCAGTGCTCGGAGGGAGGGGGTGACACCTCCTCTCCTGGTGGACCCAGCAAAGTCAGCAGGAAACTTGGCAGCTGCTTTGTGGCCTTAAGGGGTGAGAGGGGCGGTGTGCAGCCCCTTGCCCACCCCACTGCTGTGCCCTCGCCTCTTCATGCGCAGGTTTTCTGGATGGTCCCGTACAGAACTTGGTAAGCTCAAACCCCCAGAACTCACTTTGTTGAAGCCCCATCTACAGCCAAGAGCAAAGTTAATGACTGTACGGGGGCCTGTGTAAGAGCTCACAAAGTCCCTCACTCTCTCCCCCAAATAACCAAATCAAACCAGTTGTTTGCTAGGAGACCCGCAAATAACCAAATCAAACCATTGTTTGCTAGAGACCTTGACTGTGCTCTGGTGGCCTGAGGCTGATGAGCTGCATGGTCCAGCCCAGCCAGGCTGACGTGTGGCCGGTGAGGCAGGGGCTCGGGGTGGGACGGAGCCAGGGTGCGCTCTGCCCTCTCCGAGGCACCGAGCCATGGCTGGTCTTGCAGCCCAGGCACCTGGCTCAACAGACCTAAGGGTGGGCTGATTTTGATAGCTAATCTTTTTTACTTGCTTTTTTTCTTCCCTCCCTCCCCTCCATCTTTCCTTCTCTTTCCCAGCTGCAGACGCCCAGCCATCAGCCTGACGGTGCTGCTCTCCTCACCTTGGAGTGATCTGGTGACTGATGGCAGGATGGATGGACACAGCTCAGGTGCCACACGTGCCAGGGTTTGGATGATTACTCCAGTGAACACGTGCACAGCTGGCAACTTGGTATGAGCTTTGCTGGGGAAGGGGCTGGGGAGATGGCCAGAAGACATTGTGCCTAAGGAGCATCTGTGAGCACCAGTGGCTTCTGCAAACTGGCACAGCAGCCTCATTTTTCCAGTCCGTTATACAGAGCTGGACCAGTGCAAAGTCCAGAGATTAAAAGGCCTGGATTTGTCCCCTGCTCTCCTGCATCAGATGAGTTTCGAGGCCTCCAGAGGAGAAGTCTTAGAACCCCAGAGATTTTGCTCAGCCTGCTGGGATATACCTTGTGTAAGGGAAAGCAAATCCCCTGGGCAGAGCTGAAGCTTAGAAAGGAAAAGAAGACTTACTTGTCTGAAATGGAGGAAAAAATGTGTGTGTGTACGTATGACAGAGAGAGAAGAGAGCAAAAGCAAATTAATTAATTTCTTTCTTTTATTATACAGGATTGTATGTACAAGGTTACCTTTCTCCCAAACATCAGCAACACAGTCATAGCAAAAACTGCAGCTCATCTCTCAAAGCCTAGAAAACAGCTCTACAACGGCTCAGTACAACACAAAGGGTAAATTGTACAGGAACCGGAAAAAGGTAGGGGAAAGCACGGTTATCCCTTTAATCCCTCATGAATTATTTGAAAATAAGAGATGCAAACAAAACATTGTGCTTCAAGAGCCATGCTTGCTCCAGGACGGCCCTTGGGGAGGGAAGTGTTGCCCCCAGGACCTGTTTTCCCCTTCACCCTTCAAGGACAGATACCGTAGATGAGGTCTGGCTTTGAGTGCTCGAGCGCTCTGCTCGACCTGGGAGGCCGCGCATTTTGTGGGAGGGTTTGACCAAGGAGAAGGTGTGGACACTGTTCTGGAGTCAAAACACTGATGTGTGTGTGTGTGTGTGTGTTTTGGAAGGGAAGAGGGAAGACGGGCAGGATGCATCTGATCTGAATAAAGTGCTGCATGAGTATCAGTCCCATTTACCCCTGAACTCAGAAAAACTGGCTAAGCCCACAAAGGAGGAACAAACAGGAAGAGAAAGGCTGAGAGATCTCTTGGGTGTTGTGGCGTGAGGGAGTTCCCACAACGAGCCGCATGCTGGCTGCTGCAGCCCTCTGCTCGCAGGACGTGGCACGGGCCAAAAGCAGCCTGCGTCTGGGTGGGTGGGGAGGTGCCTGCACGCCCACATGCATCGTGCTCGGGGTGTTCGCCATTACCAGTCTCGCTGTGCTCAGGCCAGTCGTCACGCTGCGCAGGCCTGTCGGACTGGTGATGGAGCAGAGCCTAGCCTCGGCAGTCGGGAGCAGGAGCTGTGGCGCCACTCTCCTGGCATGCCAGGTCAGTGTGAAGAGCCAGCGAGGCTGGGGCAGGAGATGTGAGCACCCCTGGGGATGGGCTGATGCCTCTGGCACTGGGCTGGAGAAGTGGGTGGATCACATCCCTTCCAGGGAGTAGCTGGTCCAAGAAAAGGGTCTCATCCATACGTGCTTGCACCCCCTCCCTCTGCAGAGACTTGCTCAGCCTTTATGTAGTGATTTACCAGTGGAGAACAAGGAGACCAAGCCACTGAAGATGAAGTATGCTTTGTTTGTCCTGCTTGAGATCATTTGCTTTCCTGTGGGCAGCTTTCTTTCCCTTTCCCTCTCTTTAAGCAGCTGCACAGAGCACAGCACATGCACCAGCACCAACTCCTTTCCACCCGGAAGTGATGGTGTACCCACGGCAGCTCACGGGGCAAGAGAGACATGACAGGAGGTGACCATTCTGGGAGGACAACTCACCCCACACCCTCTTCCTCAACATGACCTTTAGCGTGAGAACACAAATTGTCCAAACTGAGACAGTACTTTTCCCCAGTTAGCAAATGCTCTGGCTCTCACCCAGCATGGGGAAAACAAAAATAAAAGTCTTTATTGGGTTAGGCTTAGTTCTCCCTCCTCCCCTACAAAAAGCTCTATAACATCTCTGACTCATTTGGTGACACAACTGCTCTCCCGTTATCCAGTCAGTGATAGTTATGGACTGAGCAGGGTCTGGTTCCTGCCTCTGCCGGCTGCAGAGCTCTGAATCCATTGCACAGGGCAGTGGGGGTTCACTGGGATGATGAGTTTTCTTTGTCTTTGCTTTACAGATGGATGGAAGATGTCAGGCCGTGTTTCTCCTTTTGAATGCCAGGTAGAGATGACAGCAGCACTTCGATTCAGCTTGCCTTGCTCAGCGTGCCAGGACAGGGTTTAGCCTCGTGCTTTCCTCACGCTGTTGCTCACTGCTGTTCTGAATGGGCTGCAAGGAGAGCGGAGAGAGGGGCGCACAGGGAAAAGGTAAATACTTTTCCTTGGACCTCAAAGATTTGTGATTTTGGGAAGGGAGTGAGGGGCTGATCAGTGACCCAGCTGAGCAGCCAGGTTCAGTGCTAGGAAAACACAGAGGATCAGCAGAAAAGACACCTTCTGAAGCAGCAGCTCCCCTGCCCCAGCATGCACGGAACCAAAGCTTTTGCTCAGAACCAGTCTCTAAAAAGCAGTGTGTGAGCTGTACCTGGTTACTGTAGTCTGGCATCCTCCACATCTGTGTAATGGCTGTTCTCCTGGAGGGAAAAGGGAACCAGAAACAGTAAATCACCACGTGTCCCTCCTGCCCTGCCTGGAACACTGTGACACCTCACATGTGGTGGCCAGCTGGTACCACGGCTGATGTGGACACCGGGAGCCGTTGCTGTGGTTTCTGGCAGACACAGTCCCAGGCAAACCCCAAAATTTCCTCTGGCTCCTTATTACGGAAGGGCTTTTCCAAACAGACCTGGGATGTGTGATTCCCTCTTGGATTTTGAAGTCTGGCTCCTGCTGAACCTCAAAGGGACTGGGATGAAATGAAATCCCACCTTCCCTTGTGTAAAGTCAGGTGTCTGATCTGGGCTACACCAGAGTCAGCACCTCCAGCAGGCATGTCCCCTGGAAGGTCTTGAGCCTGTGGCACGAGTTGCCATGTTACACTGGATGTGTAATTTCTGCATGGGCAGGTTAAGTCCATGCTCAGCACTTTCATCAAGTTTACCGTGTGTGCTTGCACAGCTCATGCCTTGTAGCACTGACAGAAGTTAATCTGGGACTTGGTCCACACCAGGGAACAGGCATTCCTGCATGACTGGAACTGCCCAAGGATGCTAAGGTGCAGTCAGTCTGCAGTGGCAAATCGTGCATGATGTAATGACTCTGCTGTTGAACATGGAAACTGGTCCCAGTTTGCAGCAGAACTCATCATCCAGAATGGTAAAAGCCATAATATTCATCACTCCAAAGGCCACAACGATAGTGCTGGTGTGCTGAACCACTCCCCAAGCAACAGTGGTTTTGAAAGCACAGCATGGGAAAGTCTCCCTCCTAGAGCCATCCTGCAATGCAGTATCATTAAAAGAATTAGGTGCTCAGGGTAGTATTTTATTTCCTGCACAGGCCAAATCTTGCAATGACTAGTTTAGAGATGGAAATGGATCCAGGAGATGTCTGCAGGGATGCTAGGTAATCTGAAAGGAAGGGCAAGGTCCCAACCTTGTTAGCAGCCGGCTGGTTTACAGGGAACTGGGGGAGGTAAATAGATTTTTACAATCGGAGATCAACAGGGTCTTTGCAGAGACCCCACAGGGGAAAAGGCTCAGGAGTGCAATGCATGATGAAGGGACACCTGGAGACTATGCTCGAAGGATGTCTGTGCTTGGAGACTCCCAAGAGCGCCAAGTCTGGAGGCTTGTGACTTCTGGCAACAGAACAAAGGCTCTGTCTCTGCAATTGCTGGGCAGGTAGCACCCTGGAAACAGGCTCTTCAGGAAAGCCAGGTGAGGTGGCATGTGCTCTGGGCAAAGGAATAGCCCAGATGCACAGGGATTTGCCTTGGAACAGGTGATGAGTCAGCTGAGAGCTTGTGGGTGAGAATCAGGGGACAGACCAAGGTGGGTGACATGGCAGGCATCTGCTACAGACTGCCTGATATGAAGTCTCTCCTGGATGGCTGGTGGAAGCCTCCTGCTCGCAGGCCCGTGTACTGCTGAGGGACTTGGACCACCCTGGCGTCTGGCGGGTGGGCAGCAGAGCTGGGTGCCAGCAACCCAGGAGATTTCTGGGGTGCATCACAAATAACTTCTTGACACAACTGACCAACCAGCTGACTAGGGGAGACTTTCTTCTGGACTGTTACTGACGACCAAGGAGGAACTGGTTAAAGATGTGAAGATGGGATGGAGAGAGGTCTTGGCTGCAGTGACCATGAGACTGACGCTGATTATCCTGGGAGAAGGGACCAAGATAAAAGAGCAGAATAAAATCCCTGAACTTAAAGCAGATTTTGGGTTATGCAGGGATCTGCTTGGCAAAATCCCATGGGAGACTACTCCGGAGCGTCTGGGTCATCTTCAAGGACACCTGCCTTGACGCACAAGAATGGCCCGTTCTGATGACAGGGCAGGTATGGCAGGAGGCCAGCATGGATGAACAACAAGCTCCCAGCTGAGCTTCTTCCTACACCAAAAGGCAGAAACTAGAAGATGGAAAGCACAGCTGAGCCACCCACGAACAACAGAGAGCCACCCCTCCAGTGGACAGTGATGGAGTTAGAATAGCATCTGTCAGCACAGCAGCAGCAAAAGGAGGGTGAAGGCAAGTGTAAGCTCACTGCCCCCTGGGGCAGGGGACCAAGGGACCTGGTGACAAAGCACATTGAGTACCTTGGCCTTCTCCATGCTGCTTTTTTAGCTACTTTATCCTTCTTCTGCAGAGCTCCTTTCCTGCCCGCCCTCTATGGAAAGGGCACAAACTCACGCTGGGAGGGGGGGGCTCCCTTCATCCTTCTCCCTGTGGGCTGCAGCATCTGTTTTGAACTTGATTCCCCCAGGTGATGTTGGAAACTTCACCAAGGCCAAGCAGAGATTTGTGCACAAAACCAGGGCGGTCAACTTTGCACTGGGAGTGGGGCTGAAAGGAAGTATTTGCCCAGCTCCCACTGACACTCAGAGGAAACTGTGTGCCTGGCTGCCGTGGGGTCTAAAATGCTGCCCCTCGCCCAGCTGGGGCTAACACCACTGTGAAGCACCACTGTGCCAAGCTGTAGTATTTTCACGTGAGCTCTGGCTCAGTGAAGCCCCCTACAAAGAGGGATGCTCAGGCCTGCTGGTCCCCAGGAGACATCCTCCCCTTGTCTATAGGCGGACACAGACCCGAGTCTGGCTGGACTTTTCCCACTTGTCACCGTGGGGAAGGGGTTCACGGCAGGGACCTGGGTACTGCCCAGTGTGGGCAGGTCTGGTTCCTGCCTTGCACAAACTGTGTCTTACTTGTGCCAGATGCACTTCTCCTGTTTGAACTAAGTGGACGCTGGTCCAGGCAGATGCTCAGCCAGAAAGTCTAAACAAAGTTAATCCTGTGGTTGAGGTGATCAGTGAGAAGCCAGCACCAAACCCCCTCAAAACCAGTTTGGGTTGGAGATTGGGCTGATAAGCAACCGAAACCGCATGAACACATCAGAAAAGCTGGCGGTGCAGCAGGGACCTCCCCGTGAGGAGGGACCTCTCGAGGCCAAGAGATCCCTTACTTGACACACCAGCATTGATGGGTTGGTAAGTGATATTTTTTGCATGCATGTGACCTTTAAGATATGTAAAGTAAGCTTACATGGTAATCTTTGTACCCCATACTAGCTTTATGTGTAGTAAATAGTAGAGTACTGACTGCCAGTCCAACTGTACTTATTAAATATTTTACATACCTAATTTATTGATTAGAACTCAATAAACTAACTACTAGATCAGCCCTGTCCGAGTGACCTCTGACCCTTCTCCTGTGATGCCACTGCCCCCCCAGAGCCAAGGGTAGGTGCTGGTTTTCGGGACTGGTGCGGGCACCATGCCCACGGACAGACAGCAGGCTACACTGACCTGTGTAAGCCAGAGATGTGGGATAAAGGAGTCACTCCCCAGGAACTGGAAAGACCTCAAAACTGTGTAGTTCTGTAAGGTCAGGAGCAAAATATAAAGGATGACTTTTGTGAGTTGCCTTGCAGCGTTTAAGAGAACAACCCTGCAGACAAACTGCATGTGTTAACCTGCCCCATCCTAAGCACGCGTGGTCCTGTCTGATGTTGGCAGTTAAATGTTTCTGATCTCAATGCCACTTTAGGACCAGTTACAGAAAACAGAGATGGAAGGGAGCTGAAATAGTAATGTTGTTCATCTACTCTTAATGAAGCCCAGCTTTTCTTAAATTATTGCCAGCAGATGTCTGTCCGCTCTGTTTTCTTATCCCACTGTTGGCAGAAAATTCCACGTTTTTTTGTTGACAGGCTGTGTGCTGCTTTATCATCATTAGCATCAGCAAGTTTCCCCCTAATGTCTACCATCTGTTTCCCTTGATGTAATTCAAACCTGGCCTTCCTTATCCTAATTGACACAGAGATGGAGGCCAGATTTTGCCTTTCTTCTTCATAGCGCCTGTTACGATGTGTCCCCTCAGTCGGCTCTTCTTAGATTTAGCAGGAGTCACAGACTTCAGCTAGGAGGCCCCAGAAAGCGGAACAGCTGAAAGACCCTGTTCAGATCCCTCATCCATCACGACTGAGGTAGGGCAGAGTAGAAGAGTACGAGCAAGCTGGGAAGTGTTTCCAGTTAGAGGAGGTTTTTGGCCATAGGAGAGTGCAATGAGGTATGGTCACCCCAGGGTGAGGGGGTGAGGAAGAAGAAAGGGATGCTGAGCTTCATCCTCACTCTTCTCCCAACAGTGCCGGGGTGGGGAAGCAGCAGAGCTGTTGCAGGGGATGCTCGGCACAGGCTCTGAGGCTGCCCTGACGTGCCCCAGGTCTCTGCGGGAGAGCTGTGCCAGCCAGCCCAGCTTCCCAGGGCTCCTGTCCTGCGGAAGAGGCGGCAAGCAGGGCTGTCCTTCCACCCCAGCACCCTGCTGCCCTCTGCCTGGGTCTGGAGCTGATCCTGTTCTCAGAGGAGTCTTAATTTGGGATAAATGACAGTGCTGTCAGCGGTAACACGGTGCCCTGTATCACCCTGGCCATCCCAGTAGCCAAGAACAGGGCTCCCATCCAGATGCTTTTTAGGCACAAGATTTGGTCACTGGGGGTGTCCTTATTCCAGGCAGGGAATAAGGCACTAACTCCGGCGGGGCCGATGTGTGCATGCTGTCAGCGTGCTGCCCTTGCTGGGGATGTACAGCTTCATGCACAGTGGTTGTGGCTTGCTCAGAACTTACAACTAGGTTTATGCTGTTTGCTGTCAGTCCAGACAAAAGGGCATTGCAAATGCATGTTGTTCAGGAAGTGCCGTTCATACAACATGGCCTGTCTTTGCCGTATGTTTCAATCCATCTTAGAGTTATTTGGCAGCAGAGCAACTTGTCTTAACCATTAATTAATAGTTGTGAAATCAAGGATAAATGTGTGGTCTGAATTTCCAGAGCCAGACGTGTTTCTTCAGCATCTCCACATGCATTTGCTAGGTCAATGCTTTTGCAAGCAGCAGAACAGGTTGAAAGAACAAGCTGTGAACAATCAATGGGATTTAACGGCAACAATTTCTTTTGAGGAAGAAAACTGTTTTGGGGGGGATTTAGTAAGTTCCAGTGAAACAACAGTCTATTACTGAACTCCTCTGGCTGGAGGGATGTGAAGTACAAATTCTCTTACCAGTTCATCTTCACACTCATCCCGTGCGAGACCCTCTTCCTCACCCTCGTCCCCGTTCAGCGGCTCCTCCGTGTTGGCCTCTGCCTCTGATGCTGTGTCTTCCTGCGAGATTTCGCTTTTGCTGCTGTCTGCCTTCTTCCGTACCTCTGTGAGAGCAAGAGCCAAGCCATCGGGATCAGGGGCTGGGGGAGGCAATGTCTGGAGACTGATGACACTAATCCAGTGGCCCCCAAATTCACTTGGGAGGTAAATAATACATCTAGGTTTTTTTTTTTTCTGCAATGGTAAGTTTTGCTGATTTTGAAGCAGCTGCCTAAAGCAACCCTGGAGAGGGCAGAGCAGGTCATTGTTCTGCATCCCTCCGGAGTGAGTGTGGGAGGCAGACAGGATAGAATAAATAGAATAATGGGGAAAAAAAAAGCAAACTACCCCCCCCCCCCCAACCATATGACAAAAGAAAAAAAATCCCATCCCTTAAAACCCCAGTTCTGTAATTTGGGGGAATTTTGGCATGTAATTTTGGCCTGTGATTCTACCCTGGAACCTGGGGGTGACACCACCGTCAGAGCCTGGGGATGCTCTAAGCCGCCGAGGTTTTGGGGGTGGCTCGGCAGGGCGTGGGTCCCCGCACTCCGTGCTGCTCTGGCACCGGCCCCGAGGCACCACGCGCTCCCGGCTGACCTGTGGACAACTTCTGTTCCTCGGAGATCTGCTCCAGTCGGCCCAGGAGAGCATCAATGTTGGATTTGATCTGTGTCAGCTCAGTTTTGATTGTCTGCAGCTCACTGCACTTCACTTGGAGGAAGGAAGGAAAAAAGGCATTTACTGAGCGCCCTGCAGAGCACCCGAGGCGCCTGCCTCACCCCTCAGCCTGGCCCACGTCACCTCGCTGAGCAGGTTCAAAAAAGAACTAGAAACACCGCGCCAGGAGCAACCCCCTGGCAGCCTGGGGTGGCTGTGCGGTGATGCGACCGGCGTGCCTCTGCCTGTGCTGGCCGCAGCCGCCCGAGGGGTGTGCAGGCCCCTGTGCAGCTAACAGGGGCGAGGGGGCACGCGAGGGGGGGTGGCTTTGCAGGGAGCAGCAGCACCCCCTCCTCCATCGCCAGCCCTCACTGCCCTGCTGCCTGGTACAGCACCAGCAAGCAAACCTGGTGGGGGCTGCACCCGAGAGCCCATGGGTCCGTTGTCCAGGCACTTTGCAGGGGATGACCCCAGGCTCTGGCACCCTCAGCTTGCACTTGCACCTGCCCCTGCTGCATATGCAGCTGCAAGGCCCTCGCTTGTGCTGTTGTTTCCAGATGTTTTGGGTTTTTTAAGGTTGTCCGGCCCACCTTGCCCTGGGGATGGCAGTCCCAGGTGCACACCGGTCTCCGTGCCAGCCCATGCACATACTCACACTTCAACTTGGCCGAGCTGTTGGCGATGGCAGCCGACCTGGCGAAGAGCTTGACGGGCAGAGTCGCCTTCACGCGCCGGACGAGGGGGATGGTGACCCGCGGCCGCTTCACAGGAACCACCCTGGGCACCGGAGAGACTCGGCCCCGGTACTCAAAGAGCCTGGAGGGTGGGGGGAAGGATGGGGGGCACTGGAGCAGCCCTGCAGCACCCCCATTTCTGCCATGGCTACCAGCGGCTGCCACAACCGGAGCCCAAGCAGCGCTGGTGGTGAGCCGGGCACAGCCTGGCCATTGGACCCCACCGCGCTGGGCTGGGCTGGGCCACCCTGCACCCCACCTTGCTCCCCACAGCAGATGCTGGGCTGCAGGGAAGATCCTGCCTCATAGAAACCCCTTTGGCTGATGCCTCCCCTGCTCACCTGTCATAGAAGTCGTCTCTGTAATAGTCATAGTCGAAGTCATAGCCGCTGCAGAGACAGAGGCAGGATAGCACGAGTTAATTAGTGCTGGTGCTTTATTATTTTGACTCCCTCACTGCCCGCTGAGCCCCCCCGGTCCTTTATTTATCCCCCCTCCATAGGGCAGCCCCTGTCCTCCCACCTGGGAGGACGTGCGCACGCACCCGCCCGGCTGCGGGGGTCTGCAGGGGTGGGCTGAGCCGGGGGGGAGCTCCATGGCTGGACGCGCTGGACAGGGTGATGCTCATTCCAGGATGGAGCAAGAAGGTGTGCGGGTGGGCTCAAACCTGCAAACTGGGGTGGGAGAAATGCCCGGGGGGCTGTGTGCTGTGTGCTGAAGGGCAGGGTGGGGCATGGGGAGCAGCCCCTCCATCCCTGGCTGGCCGTGCACGGGCTGTGCCTAGAAAGGGCTGGTGAATTGTCACAGCATTGCTGGTGTCCCTCCGTCCTGCCTCCTGCGCAGCGTGCCCCTGGCACGAGGGCTTGGCCCTGCTGCCATCCGCGTATGGGTTTTTGTCATAGCCTATGTAATTGTTGGGGTAGAAGTCAGAAATAAGAGGATATTTATTAATTCAGCATCTTTGCTATCGAAGTTGTTTAAACTCTCTTCTCCCAGTGAGACACTGCCCACGCCTGTATTCTGGAGCTTGAGCTGCATTTTAACCCGAAGTTGGAACAATGCATTTCTCACTCCCTGCAGACCCGTAACTCACTTTCTCTCTTGCTGCAGCTGGTTTTGCATAAGGCAATGCATGCCAGGTGGCTGCAGCGGGCAGTCACAGGCCTTCAGAGGCAAGGCCAGCACTGGCGCTGCCCGATGTCCCAACACACTCCCAGCAGCAGGGAAGAGCAGCGCTGCCAGACGTGCCAGCTGCTCCCAGCAAAACACAGTGTCTGATTCCCTCGTGTGCTGCTGGCTGAGTTAATGCTGGTGAAATAAAAAGTTATGCTGATGTTGCCTCCTCTCTGCTCTGAACAAAGAGAATGGTTATTGCAGCACCTGAAAGCAAGAGTCCGTCCTGCATCGTCAAACTGTTTGAAGCAGCTTATAAAAACCCCAGAAAATCTAATGGGAAGAAAGATTGATGGGGAGAGGGAAGGATTCTGAGCCAGGAGAAAGTGGGGCGTGGGGAGAGGGAAGGATGAGCGCTCAAGTAAGTAGCTGAGAGTAAATCTGGTGTCTTGCACCTTAGGCAAGAAGCAACAACAAGAACATGTGGCTGGCCAGGACAGCCGGTGGGAAGTGTGGTTGGGACCAGAAATTCCAGGCTTGACCCAGGACACCTGTCCTGCCGCTGCCGGCACTGGGCTTTCCACCCAATGTTCAGTTTCAGTACCTAGCTGGTTTCTTACACAGGTCTTCTCCACGCTCCTTGGATGCTCCTTGGGCTCCCCAGAAGACTGTGGCAACATGCAGAGACAGCCTGCGCCTTGGGGGGGACCTGAAGTACACCGTGTGGTTGGAGACACCAGGGCTCCTTTGGGGCCAAAGGCTGCAAGGGGCTAAGGACAACCAGACAGCATTTGCAGCTACTGCCTCTTTTGGGGTTTGCTGCCACGTCACGTGGTGGCTTCAGGCGAGGAGGTATTTCCTAAAGCTGGGCTCAGGGCACGCCGGCTGGCCGGGACACCGAACGCAGGGTCTCGCTGCCGAGCCAGCAGTGCCAGCGGGGAGGGGTGGGCAGAGATGTGACTGTGGAGGTGTTATCACTGTAAGCCTTCCGAATTCAACTGCATGATGAAAAACAACCGTTTTGCTGAGTCTCAGCACAGATTAATTTCAACATCTTTTCAGCCTTTGCATCCTCCCCTTCTGACCTGACTTGTAGACAATGTTTCTGCTGGGCTCACAGAGGAGAAATGAATATCCCGGCAGCCTTCTGTCCCAGGCACAGAGCGATCTTGATTTATTCCCTTGTGTGCTTTTCTAAATTGAAAGGGAAACGTAATACCTACCACATCAGCTCTTGCTGGAACATAACCAGCCTGTTTGTATGGCTGAGGAGATGGGCAGTATGGAATGAGGAAATGTATTTTCATGGAGATTTTTGTGACTGGTAACTTGATTTTCATTCTAAGCTGGGATGAAACCTGGAAATACAGAAAATCTCAAAGAAAATAGCTTCCCTCAGCCTGCCAATCTATTTTGATCACCAAGGATGTTTGACTCCAGTTTTGTTTGAATCCAATAAACAGAGAATGCAAACAAAACAGGAAGCAATTTGAAAGGAAAATTGAACTAGGATGCTTCAACACTGTCAGACTCCCCCATTCTTCTTTATTTGGTGGTGGTTTTTTTTTTTTTTTTCCCTTAGATGCAACTTAAATGAAATTGCTGCAGTTTTGTAATATTTATCAATCCTGACAGGCTCTGGTGAACTGCTTCTGGCTAGCTCCAGCAGTGCCCTGGAGCTAATGTTCTCTGTAGCCACAGGCAAGAGAAGATAGTGGCATCGCCCTGTGGCTCAAGGACTCCCAAGTGGGATGAAGCAGTGTCTTTATTCATGGCAAAAACTCCCTCGGTGTGCTGTTGCTCTTGCTGGGAAGCTCACTGTGGCTTGGACACGGTAAGGCAGCTTTAGACCATTTGCTCACAAACAACACAAAGCTTGGGGGCATTTGGCAAAGTTTTGAAATACCTGCACTCCTTTCTTCTCACCCTATTCATGCCCCAGGTCTCAGCCAGCTTTTCTTCCAAGCCTTCGCTCCCTGGTGGGAGCCCCACTGCCAGAGCTGCAGACACGGTGGGCTCAGCACACAGCCGGCTCCCTGCAGAGATGGGGATGCAGCGGAGCTGCAGCTCCAGCCCCATCGCATGGGCATTGCTCTGCTGCTGTCAGCACTGTCCCGGGCGAAGCCTCGCATCCAGGAACAAGGAATGAAGCCCCAACCGGGGTGGGTACCCTCCACCTCCGTCACTGACCCTCACTCCTGGGCTTGGCTCCAGCACCCAAAGGATGAAGCCCAGCCTCAAGTACCTGTAGATCCAACCTGGTGTGGACTGGAGGACGGGGAAGCCTAAAAGCTCACTAACCCTCTTTCAAGACTAGTCAAAACAGCAGTTTGGTACAGAAAGTAGCTAACAAACACTGTAAATGTTACTGTGCTATTTGCAGGAGGGAATGTGCGAGCAAAGCTGGGCAGCCTTGTGTTTTCTGGTGGCATCTGCTGCTGGCTCTGTTTTGCAGCTTGTTGACAGAGGCAGTGGAGCTGGCTTACACGTGTCTGATCCACAGGGCAGGCAGTCCAAGAGCATCTACTAATATTTGTAGGTGAAAACCAAGGGGGTGGAAGGGGTACCCCTGCCCTGGCCCTGAATGCTCAGGGAACTGGAGACACTTCCACCCGTTTCAAAAGGAATTACGGGCAAAATTATCCTGGGGACCTGGTCTTGGCTTCCCCAAAACAGTGGGATTCATCTCACTTGGCATCAGACACTGGGAATGTAGAGAGCTAAATCCAAGCCAGGGGGTAAAGATGCAGTGCCAGGTCATGGCACAGCACATCTGAAATACTGTCAGGTGAGGAACTGGGGGTTTTATCCAGTAAGCACAAAGGGAGTCCAGACAACCAGAGCACATGCCTTGACAGCATGGAGGGCTGAACTCACATGAGACGAATCCACCTTTAGACTTGGGACAGCAAACACTCAGCCTCTGGCAGTGCCATTTTCAATACCTGCTAACCATCAGACAGCCCTCAAGGAAGGCAGCGGGCTGAAATAAGGGGTTTTTGGAAGTCTGTGACTGTATGACCCTGCAATAACATGGCTTAATAGATGATGCCAGGGAGGCAGTGGCTGGATGCTTTTGCCAGCATCCTTGGAAGTCAGGCACTGAGCAAAAGGCAGGTCTTCCACCACGAATGCAGAAAAAAAGCCAGTAGAAGTGAGTGCCTTGGCGTGGGTGTTATATCTGGACATTGCGTGCCTTAAAATTTCACTGCACGTACGATAAACCTTCCTGAGACTGATGGATCGTTCTTCAGTGACCTGGCAGGCCTTCCTTTGTGTACAGGAATAATTTTTGCCATTTTTCAATCAGTTGGTGACATTGCGCCCTTTAAAAATAAAGCAGAGACAATCAGAGTGAGAGGCAGCAGATGGCTGTACGGCTCTGTCAAGCAGTGTGATGCTCCCACTCCCTGATGCATTTCTTCTGCTTTGTTTTTCTTTAGTAATTAAATAACATTTATTAATGACTCACAAAGGTTCAAAATTCAAATAGTCATAATTGAAGGGCAATTGTATCTGCTGCCTTTACATTATGCTTGTGATGCTATTGCTGTGCATGGACCTGAATAGCAAATACACATTTGGGCGGCTGTGCTTTTAATTACTGGCTGACAGTCCTGAACCGATAATCACAAGTGATACCTTGTGCTCAACTCACATCCTTCTACTAATGGTTGCACAACCTTAATTATTGCAGCAGCAGAAGTAATACCCACTGGAAAGCTACTTGGAAAATCCAGCATTGATCCAATAGTGAGCTTCTACAATATTGTGTGTCTGGTGTGAGATTCCTTCCTCCTGCGAATAGCCAAGGTAGGGAGAAGCTGGGAGAGAAATGTGGGAGAGGAGCCTGGTATTTCCAAGATGCTGGGGCTGTAGCTGCAGGCTGGGACAGCATGCACATCCTTACTGGCGATGTTGGGTCTGCTGGGTTTGGGTATCATTGCTCGCCTCCTCCCCTGCCCCGTGGCTATTCCTCAGCCCTGTCTGTGTGGATTTGGCACCAAGGCTTGCCAGGGTGGCACCTGTCCCAGCATTGCTGCCGAGATGTGGGAGGAGTGGATCTGTTTGGAGATGCACTGACACCAGCTTTCTGCAGGGACTGAATGGGAGATATATATATACACATATAATATATATATATATGCACACAACTATACAGTATGTATATTGTATAACAAGGGATGCGAATGCCAGCTGAGCTGGAAGGGCATCATCCACTTGCAGCTGTAGCTGTGAAGGTAAGTCAGCAGTGCTTTCCGTCTGTCAGTTTTGGAGACAGTTCCTTGGGCCACCGAGCTACCAGACACTCGGTTGCTCGTGCAGGTCTTGCTTAGCTTGTTTTCACTGTTCCTTTTGGCTACAGAGCAACGTTAGCACCAGCTTTACAGGGAAAGGCAGAGATTCGTGCCTCCAAAGGTCAAGTGCAGCGGTGGCAGACCCCGCTGCCCCAAGGCAGAGCCACCTTCCCTTCCCAGCCCACCACCTCTCAGCACAGCAGCACCACCAGCCTGAACCTGGTCCAAAATGCCCCGGGAAATCCTGTCCAGACACTTGCTGTGCAGGCAAAAAAAGGTGTTGCCAGAGGGCAAAAGATGTTGAGAGACAGTATGTGAATACCTGGGAGACGTGGTCAAAATACAAGTTCATTTTCCAGCCATCCTCACTAACTCATCTGCAGCATCTCCAGCCACGCCCACGTTCAGCAGTAGCACCCAGGGGCCCTTCCATGTACAAAGGGATGCTGTGGCAAATGCCAGAGGCAGAGGGAGGGAGGTCCTGAAGATCCCGAGAGAGCAGGGGAAAGCAGTGATGACAGCAAGGTTTTATATTAACTGCAGGTCCCTCTTGTGGAAAGACCTGAGAAAATTTATGATGGCGTGAACCTGTGTGTATGTTGTACCTACTGGAGGTAGATGGGAGGCTACATCCTGAAGGATTTCTATTAACCACCCAGCTCACCCCTGGGCTGGTGGATCAAGTGACTGTGATCACTGTTGCTTCCTCTATGTCCAGAATGAGATCTCCCTTCCCCCTGACCCTCCAATCCAGACTTGGGAGTTAGGCACAGTAAAACCCAACCTCTGCAAAAATGATCTTACGTGTTTAACACAGCCTTTCTATAAATTATAGTGCTGTGATTTTTGAAGGCTAACATTTAAAAAAATTTATGATGCTCACTGCAAACCCAGATTCCCTGCTTTCCATGAGATACCGTAAGTTCTGCTAGTCCAGATGGCAAAGTTTAACTCTGACAGCCAATCTGGGATGAAGTATTGCTGGAGCTTGGAGCAGTGTAGTTCTCTGGCCCATATTTTAGCATATCTGTATTTGTGGGAGGAAGCAAACATCTCTCGTTTGCTCTCTCTTCATCTGCATGGCAGCCTGGAAGTCTGAAATATCGGTCATTTCAACAGAAATGGATTAGCGGTCAAGGCACGGATGAAGAGTAAATGAAATGCTCTTTATTGCAAGATGTATGGAATGAATTGATTTGCATTACGGCTACCAGCACCACGTAAGCAGTATACATGCAGCTGCATAGAAAGATTGGTGACATCTCTATTTCCATACATCAGCACAGGTAATGCAGTCTACCTCCCCTCAGCTGGCATCCCCTGGGAATCCAGAGGGCCAAGTCCCGGTGAAGGGGCAAGACGGGAGGAAAAATCTGCCTGGTGAAAGCCACAAGGGAAGACCTCAGCCGAGAGACTCATGGAAGGTCCCACCACATGCCTTGTGGGTGCTGGCGGGAGGGCTGCTGAAGTGCTGGTGGGTTTGCCTTTGCCCGAAGACCACTGAGCTCTGCCCCAGGTGAGGCAAACAGCAGCTGGGAGACCTGGCCACACGGGGCGGCGCGGCAGAGACCTACCTGTACAACGCGGAGGCTGCTCTCTTCAGCCCTTTAGGTCTGTTGGGTTTTGGTTCCCCGGCCATGTTGATGTCTGCAACGAACGGACACGCAGCTGTGACAGGGCACGTCCAGCCGGACCCACGCGCGGAGCCAGGGAGGCACAGCCCTGCCAGCGGCAGGAATGGGCTCCTCCACCCTCCCACCACATTTCCACCTGCTTCCAGCGCGTCTGGGGCCCTGCTGGACCTCCACAAGAAGGCACATACATCCTCACACTCGGCAAGCCTCTCCTCCTTTACAAAGCTACTGACCATTTGTTTTTGAAGTCAGTGCCCTGCACATGGTCTAACCCGCACGTACAAATTCAGAACAGGCTTCTCAGGAGGATCCGGTGCGGTTATGATAAGGCACAGACAATATATAAGCCCGCTGCATGCTGCTAACTGCCAACCATTTATTCCTTGCTCCTTCTAGAATAAAAATGAATGCTAGGCATGAGCCAGCGGGCATCACCGTGGACTGGGCCGTGTCAGAAGCTGCACGGGCTGTAGGCACACGCCTGCAGCCACCCTGGCTGATCTTGGAGGAGCATATTCTACCAGGGGAGGTGAGAACGAGCTCTTCTAATCCACTGAGGAAATTTCTCTCCTTGGCCTTGGTGCCAAACATGCTTTTCACACGACAGTCAAGTGATGCATCCGATTTTGCGGAGGCTGCCGAGAGCCTGGCAATCTAACTGCGAGAGGTGAGCTACTGGGAGCACGCCGCCTCACCTCCTCTTCGCTTCCTGGCCCAGGAGTAAGCAAATTCCCTGCCGGCTTCTCCAGCACAGACAGGCTGGTCCACTCCCCATCAAAATAAAGAGCTTGCAAAATGATCCCAATTGAACAGTTGGATGACTTCATTAATAACCAAGAAAACCACCTTTGGGAGCACGAGCTGCAGCACTGCGGAAGCAACCCGAGCAGGAGGAGCACAGGCTGCACACGTGGGACATGGCTCTGGAGGAGCACAGACCTGCTCCCACTGCCCAGGTGTCTTGTGCAGTTCCCTGGACTGCCAAGAGACATCATCCCTACTGAAGCTGGAGCTTGGCCTATTTATAAACTTGCATAGCAAGTGTGGTGTTAGGGTGTCGCTCAGCTATTGCACTGAATGCTCCTCTGGAGGCACATTCAGATCAGCGTGTGTGTTTTCTTTGCTGCCTCTCACCCTCCACCCTGCCATCCTCAAGTGTTAAGGGGCATGCAGACGAGCTGAATGCCACCGAGGACGTGCACGGTCACAGGACAGGTCCACGGGCAGCTGCTGCCCGCGTGAGCACTACGCATGCGGCTGCCTTAGGCTGTCCAGCAATGCAGTGCTTCTGGCCATGCTGTTTGCTGTAAAGGAAGAGAGGAATAAATTCTTCCTTGGTGCACCCCAGAACACACCCCTGCTCAGATCCAGTTCCCTTGTCGTGAACCCTTTTTGCTGTCACAATGTGTCTTGCCAGCTGCCAGTCACTTTTCTTGCAAAACAGAGAGCTAATGACAGCACCATGCTGATTAACACCCTTCAAGGGAGACGCAATGAAAGCCCAATGGTGGATAATGACAACAAGGAGCTCAATTTGCTGGTATGCACTGCTAGAAATAGCCCTGCAGAGCCTTTGTCAGGGCGTGCGGACAGACCAGGAGGTTTATACTTTCAACCTATAGTGGTGATGGGGCAGTCAGACTCCTCAGGGTTCCCGTGACAGTGAACAAGGAGAGACAAGAGTTCAGCATACACATCAGCCTGGACAGATATTGCATCTCATCCCCATTTTGGCTCCCTCCTCTGCATCACTGAATCCATCTGCCCACCACCCCAAGGCACCATCCATCCCTCCTGCTCATATCCAGGCATAACCTCCTCTCCTGTATGGGGGACCTTCTACCTTCATTTGTGCAAAGACATTCTCTAATCACCTTGTTCAGCTCTCCTCTGCTGGACCCTCCTGAAAGGGGAGCGTCCCTCTGTTTACAGAGGTCCATGAGCAGCCAAGGAAAGGCTGCTGAGCTCTTCTGTGGTAGGACTGGCCCATGAAGGGACGGCAGATGAAAGGGAGCTGAGCTTGCACTTTGTCCAGCACAGGTATGATTCCCAGCTCTAATACAGTCCTTTTGTCCTGCTGGCTTGCCAGACCTCTGGGACCAGCACTGAGGAGAGTTAACAAGTTCCTATCACGGTAAACCTTTAATCTCTTTCTTCAGCTAAGTGGGCAGGCATTGCCTGTCTCTTAGCTGTATCTTCAGTATCTGTCTGGAGCATCAAAACGAGCTCCTTTGCTCCCCAAGGCCCTCTTTGTCACATCCACATGCACACATGGGTGATGCCTGGGCTGGCACACTGCGCTTTGCCTCGGTCTGCAGCTCCGCTTTCTGGACCATAGGAGAAGTGAAAAGAAGTTTCTGGTATATGAATAACCCACGGATGGAAATAGCCTCAAAGATCAGACCAGCATGCAACTTTTTATTTCAGACTGCTGGGACAGAAGCAGGGTGGGAATGGGCTGCAAATCGCTTTCCCGGGTGCCCAATGACCACTGCCTACAGCAGGCTGGGAAGTAACAATTTTTCATTAAAATACTGCTTCCAGTTTCAATTCTCAGCTTAGAGCTGGTGACAAAAGCTTCTCAGCATGTGACACTTCAGAGCAATCTGCAAAATAAGATGCAGCTGGGAGCCGCTGAGATCTTTTTGTTTGTTATTTCTTATCACACAGCAGTGCGGACCAGAGACTTTCATGTGTCTAGGGGGGGAAGTTATCTCATTTAGTATCAGCCGGCTAAAGTTAGTCTGAGCTAGTCCGAGTTAGACTGTCACCTCTCCTGAAAGGCAAAGGGTAAGACCTGGTGTGGCAAGGGAACCAAGAAATGTCTTCTCCCACCCTTGCTCTTCCCCACCAGACCAAGGACAAGGACGTGGGGTGATTCAGAACTGTGTTTTAGCTTCTATAATCACACTCCATAACATCAGCTTTTGGGCCACAGTGTCACAGCCCTGAGGGGAGAACATGCCTGAATGGCCACGACCGCTTCTGACCCCCACCCATGTGTGACCCCAGAGCCTCCAGCCCTACTGAAGCTGTGCAGTGGGAGTGCTGGTCCCCCGCTCTGGCACAGCGGTGGCTGTGCCTGGCCACAGACCCTGCTGATCCCGACCCACTGCCTGACTTCCCAGCCTGGCCCCAGACCTGCCTTGTCACTATGGTCCTGCTCAGTCATCACTGGGTCCATCATGAGATCCATGTCTCAGTTGGACTTTGGACTGGCCACCCCTTGACCTTACCCTATAGAGCAACCAACTCATGTTGCACCCAGACACTCAAAATGTCTGAAGAAATTACTTACCCAGCGTCTGGCCAGCAAGCACCCGCCCGTTCTCGCCCAGGACAGCAGCACGTGCGTGCCTCTCGTTGGAGTACTGTACGAAGGCGTAGCCCTTGTGAACGGAGCAGCCCACCACTCGGCCGTACTTGGAGAAAATGGTCTCCACATCTGACTTCTTGACCACTGCTGTGTTGAGATTGCCAATGAAGACTCTGGAGTTGATGGACTTGGGGTCATTCTTGTTCGTGATGTTGCTTGTCTGCACCTTCAATGACATCTTGAACACCTGAATGAAGAAATCGGGAGTCAGGAAGGTGTGCAAGGGAACTGCCTGTCTTACAAAACGGAGTGGGGATTAAATCTCCCAGCAAGCCTGGAGTGAGGGAACCAGCTTCTCAACTCCAACGAGTCAAAGCTGAGGGGATCCCATCTCTGAGAGCCCCTCTGTGTCGGGGAGCAACTGTCACTGCCAGCGCAGAGCTCCTGCTGGAAAGCTGTTCATCAGGCTGACCCTCTGGGTGGCAGCTGGCTGCTTTTAGGGGACAAAACAAGATTTAAACGTATTTTACATCTAAGTAAAAGCTTTAATGCTATTATACAAAAGCATTTACCTCTCTATATTTAGTTGTAATTCAAAGGACTGCTCTTTTTAAAGCAGTCTGCGTTCAGTGCCTTGGTCCAAGCCCACCTTTCTGGGCCCTCCCCTGCCCAGCACCCCCCAGCTCTCACCGCGCACAGGGACAGCCTCATCCCCTCCGATCCGCAGCTGCAGCTGGAAGAGGACTTGAGTTTTCCGGATGCAAATGAAAAGATTTAAGAAACGAAGCAGCTCACGTGCTCCTATTTGATATCTGCACCCTGCTGCCTGTGAGCGCATTTACACGCTGGGCTCTGAGCTGAAATCTGTGCAAACAGGCGGTGTCACTGTTAGCCTGGAAATCAGGCAGCCATCAGCAGGGAAGCCACAAGCTTCCCATAGCTGCAAAGCCTGATCCTCCAAGTTTCTCGCCTGGGGTACTTCATAGGCAGTCCCTGGGAATGGGCGCCACCTCTGAGGACTAAGAGGACCAAAGGACAGGGCTGGAAACGGTGTGAAATTAAAGCTAGTCTGGCTGCCCACCAGGCTGCCCGTTCACATTTCTGCAGCAAAAACTACAGCTGCCCGAAGACATCAGTTCAATTTTCATCTTCCAGAAGCAGAGTGGATGCTTTGGGATCACTATGGTGTCCTGCCCACATAGACTGTGGTTTTTACCTGGGAAAAGCCAGCTCAGAGCTGTGGAAGGTATTTTGCGATGCACGCTGAGGTGCTGGTCTTCCCCAGCCCCTTCCAGCAGCGCCCACAGGTACTCCCAGCCCCCTGGGCAATGCCACCAGGGTGTTCACAACTCCAGGCAGTCCCTATGCCTGGCACAGGGGACGACACTGCTACCGCAGGGCCATGCTGTCCCCTCCCTGGTGGTCCCCAGTGTCTGCCCTGGCACTGGGAAGAGCTAAGGCACTGCCTGGCTTCGGGGTTTTGAGTCTCTGGGCTCAAAGCCCAGGTTTGTCTGAGCAGCTTGGTCTGAGTTGGGGACAGTGGCAGCTGTTCCCGACTGCATGGGTACAGCTCCTGTGGACCCAGCCACCCTGGTCCCCAAGCCCTGGCAGGCTCTGCCTGCCTGCAGCCCGAGACACTGACACTGGCAGTGTGTGATGCTCTGGCTTTGCCAAGCCCTGAAACACACAGTTAAGTATTTACTACACTCCTCGCTAGGCAGGCAGAGCCTGGGAAATGGTCACATTTCCCAACACGCTTTTTGGGGTTGCACCCAAGATTTTCAAAAACCCCAGGTCCTCCTTCTTCCTTGTCTTCTGCAAAGACCTTCCCCACAGAACATGAAATCTCTGGTTGTTTCCATCTCCTCTTAAACCTGTTTTGGGGGATAACTTCATTCCATCCATCTCACCCCTTTTCCAGGTGAACCCCATTTTGGCTCCTCAGGTGATGGATGTCCTTCTGAGCTGGTGTACCAGCCCCTTGGGATACCAGCAGGGGCTGCTCCTGCCTGTAGTCCCACCCTGCCCGAGGGTACTTCCACCCATGCAGACAAGCACCAAATGCAGTGCCCACAGCCACTGCCTCTGCAGCTCGAGGGTTTAGACCTTCAGACCAGCATGAGGTGAGGAGACACAGGGGAGATGCACCCAGCGCCGCAGGCAGATGGTGCATGCAGCCCAGCCCGGGCAGACATGGAGCCTTTGAACACCGACTGCAATCAAGCAGCTCTCAACAGACAAAGCTGCAACGTGCAGACCTCCACTTTTTTAATTTTGAGAACACAAAGGACTGAACATTTAAAGCCAGACCACAGAGAGTGTTGGAGATACCTGGCAAGGCTGATTCTCCACGTGGAGCAGGGGGAAGATGTCATGGCACAATAAATCCCATCCAGCTCTAACCTCTGTGACTCTATTAACCTACCACTGAGGCTGGAAACGATCTCCCTGCTAAATCCAATAAAAAAAAAGTTAGACTTGTCTGAGTTTGGCTCATTATATTTTCCCTTTCAACCTTACGGCTTAAAAGACCTGGAGACTTTGTTTTATTACTTTAAAAACAATTCCTGGCAGACAGTGTTACTAAAAACACAGAAAAAAATAACCAAAGGAGAGGACTTCTAAAGGTATCTAAGTGATTTAAATTCTCACATCTTTGGCAAGTGGTGCCCAACATCTTCAGGTTCTTCCAAGTTCCAACCTATATAACAACACTTGTTTAATGCTATCTATTTGAACATATTTTTGCAGTGCAGTCAAGAAGAGGTTCACAAACAGAACTGTCCCCTTTCCTGGTGGAGAAACAGTGGGAAAGCCCAGGCTGTTTTCAGCTGCTTGGTCACTTTGGGTACCCAGCTTGAGTCTCAAGGACTTGTTTTGCAGAAATCATAGAATCTTAGCATCATTTATGTTGGAAAAGACACCTAAGATCATTGGGACCAAGTGTTAACCCAGCACTGCCAAGTCCATCACTAACCCATGTCCCCAAGCACCACATCTACACATCTTTTAGAAACCTCCAGGGATGGGGACTCAACCCCCTCCTTGGGCAGCCTGTCCTAGTGCTTGACCACCCTTTTGGAGAAGAAATATTTCCTTAGATCCAATCAAACCTCCCTGGGGCAACCTGAGGCTGGTTCCTCTTGTGCTATTGCTTGTTTCTTTGGAGAAGGGAGCTGTAGGGAGCAATCAGGTCCCCCCTGAGCCCCCTCCTTTCCAGGCTGAATGCCCCCAGCTCCCCCAGCCACCCCCCGTCAGCCTTGTGCCCCAACCCCGCTGCCCATCCCTGGACATGCTCCAGCCCCTCCATGTCCCTCCTGGAGCGAGGGGCCCAATCCTGCACACAGGGTTTCAGATGCGGCCGCACCAGTGCGAGCACGGGCGGCCGGGCACTGCCCTGGCCCTGCTGGGATGCTGTTGGCCTCCCTGGCCACCTGGGCACACTGCTGGCTCATGTTCAGCTGTCTGCCAGCCAGCACCCCAGATCCTTTCTCACCAGGCAGCCTTCCATCCCTGGGGCCATCTCAGGACACGCAGGTCTGCGCGGGATACGTGCCTGTGGCTGCCGAGCGATGGTACGGGGCCACCAGATGGCAAACTCAAGGTCAGGCAAGGTGATGGCCATGCAGCTGGGAAAGACTTGGGAGGAAGCCAACGGGGACCAACGCCTCTGCAGACAGGATGCTCTCCCAGCACCATCTGCCCTCCGGCCGCTGCCCTGCCCAGGCAGGGAGCAGGGGTTTGGCAGGTAGCGTTGTCCAAGGCTGGGGGGCTGGGACTCTGGACTTCTAGCATGGCATTGCTCTGAGGTTTTGCGCACCATCACTGATGGCCTCCATTTAACAACTGGCCTGCACGGCTCTCATTTTGCAGCTTCTAACACTCAGCACTGTGTGTTCAATAACCCTGTGCAAAGTGCTCTACTAATGGCCATGCAAGCCCAGCACCCCCTGGAGAAAACAGCCTCCCTTGCCTTCCCTGTCCCCTTCATTTAGCGTTTCTTCTTACACACAATATTCATTTCGCATCACTTATTGGCCCCCTTACTGCAAGAACTGGAAAAGGATATTTTAATCATTTTATATTAATATTTCATACTCCACCTAACTGCATTCCAACAGAGCACTTTGCATTGTGCCCAGACTAAATCAGCACAGCAACCATGCATATCGGCACAGTGTCCCTTCCACTGGAACAACACAGCTCACCAGTGCAGGGCTACGGAGTACAGGGTCTTCTCAAGCCACTATCTCTTTGATACGCCATGTAAAACCCCCTGGGTATGAGCCAGAGCACAGTATCTTGGTGATATCTCTGATTAGAAAAATATACACAGCAGAGACATATTACTGGTTAATAAACCGATTAATGTTTTAGTAACTATCACTGTCTTAGCAGATGCATTTTCACAGCTATTATTTTACCTTTCATTCCTCAACCCACAACTGCCACAAGACAAACTTAAACTGGAAAAGAGAACAAGACAAAAAGCAACCAGTAATAATGCCTGGAGATAGATAAATGAATGTATAAAGGGGTCCTTCGTCAGTAGGACCCTAGGGAACACCAAGGAAATATTAGTATGACTATCCCTATTTTCTGCAAGGGAAACTGAGGCGCAGACAGGAGAGGTCTGGGGTGGAGGGGATTGTGCCACCAGCCTCACCAACACTTACAGAAACATCCTAATGATATCTCCCACTCCCAAACGACCCCGAAGGCTTAGGGAGAATTAAGGATGAGACTGTCAGAAGATCCATCCTTCTGTCCTGTGTGTCCTGTATCCCTCTACATGGCGAGGGACCCTGCAAGCTCTACAGGGGACAGCAGCCAAGCCACACCATGGTGACTCCAGAAACACATCCATCTGCACCTAGGCTGCAACGCCCCAGGGCTCTCCAACCACCCTTCGACCATCATCCCTGCACCCTGACCCTACCACAGACCCCAGGACCACAGCTCTCCATGGATTTACCACCCCACTATGCATGGCACAAAGAAACCTGTTTGCTACTGCCAGGCTGAGAAGGAAACACAACACAGGATTAACTGAGCTTCAGACCGCCAAAAGTCAAGGATACCCTGTGCCATTTCTTAGGGATGGTGAGGACGGCTCTGAGGTCCCACGAAGCTCCTGTGCTCGAGGAGAGGCTGAGCCTGCCCGTACGTGCCCCCGTCCGGGTGCTGCAGCGCTCGGAGGTACGCAGGCTCCCACCAACAAAGTTGTCTCCCTGCCAGCCCTTCTCCTCTCTTCCTAGGACAGCATGGTTGGAAAAAAATGCCACAGTCCCTGCTGCCACTAACATTCAGGAATCCCTTAAAAATATTGATATTCAATCAGGTAACAGCCCAAGGCCAGAGCTGGTTCACTTGATAAGCTATTTTTCCTCCCTGCTTTAAGTGCCTTGCTTCACAGATTAGCTGTTTAATTGAGAGCCAGGTGTCTGAAAACCCCAGGGGCCTCCGTTTTAGTGACGAACTGTCAAAGGCGGCATCGGCAAAGAAAAACAACCGAGCCCCACCACTCTGTCCTGCAGAAAGGTCTCTTTATTTCAGCGTGACGGCAACATGCAGCCAGGCTGTTATTCTCCTCTTATCACGCTTGTTCACAAAAGGGGAGATGCGGTTTATTCATCCTGTCCCCATCTCCATCCAGTAACAAGTTTTCCCAAGTTGGTGGCTTACCACTGGGAGTCAGATGACAAATGCAGATGCCCTGCAGGGACCTCTGGCATGGGGCAAAGGGCCAGATCTGCTCCCTGCCAGGTTTGGGGACAATTTGGCATTTGGGGTGCTGAAAAAAGCACCAGCAAACCAAGCAGATGTGATGGATGTCAGAGCCTGTGGTGCATCCGCTATGCTTCAGTGAGAGCTGGGTGGTCCCCAGCTCCGCTGCCAGGGCTGGTGCAACACAGCTCGCAGGCTGGAGTGACAGCTGAAGCTTGGTTTGGGTCTTCTTTAACCCTCTAGTTACTCTTGCACAGGACAAAACCCAATTCTGCACCACCTCACTGCTTTGTGGAGGTTATCCGCTGCTTTCATCCCTAACCTTTAATGTCCATACATCTTCCTTGCCACTTTCTTGCCAGTAGCCAGAAAGACAATTTTTAGGGAGGAACAGGGCAGTCAACATGCCCCAGCAAAAACCAATTGGCATGGCTGTCACATGGCCAGCATTTCGCTGCGGGCAGCGATCAACCCAGAACCTTGGCTCTGAGGGATTTCTGACTAAAACAGTCCTTCTTGTAGCAAAAAAAAAAAAAAAAAAGCAGTTTCAAACAGAAACATGGCCAGCTACAAGACAGAGGGACCCCACTGATTGCACTGCCACAGCACCACTGATAGCACAGAAACGCAAGCGCATGCATTTAAAAGCAAAGTCCCTACTACCCCAGGTGCCAATCATTCCTCCCCCAAGAGCTGTGAGTAATTTGCTAGTGAGTCCCCAAACACCAGAGCCAAGCTCCAAAGCATTAGTTTAATAACCAACACAAACCCTGCAATCTTTTTAATAACTTCTAAGTCCCCAACAAGTCCTGCTCAGAAACCCAGAGGGGCTCAGCCCTCCTCCCAGAGAACGGAAAGTCCCTGTTCACTGTTGTGTGGTTCAATAAATTGGATAAACTGGAAGGAAACGTGTCCCTGGGTTTTATGGGGAAAACAACTTCGATTCTCCCAAATGTGACTGTTAAGGCACCAGCAAGTTATTAAAGAAGGCGACAGAAAAAGATGTCACAATTATAAGACTAGTTCTGCAGGACCAGGTCTGCCTTTTGGGGAAATCTCCATTATGCTGAGTGAGCTGGAAGGGCCAGAAAGCTGGAGATGAGCTCCGCAGGAGCCAGACCAGCTTGTTGCGAAGCTGTGGGTTCCCTTTGCGAACCTTTTTCTCCCTGTAAAGTGCAACTGAGCACAGCCCAGTAAGGGATGATGCTTTTCCTGCAAGACAGGGAAGGTCCTTGGGTCCCTTAAGTGCAATTTTGGGGTGTCCCACCTCCCATCAGATAAGGGGCTCCTTGTACAGGGTATGTGAATTTTCCCAAACGCTTCCCAGGGCTCCACTTTGCAGGGGAGTCAGCCCAGACCTGTCCAGACTCAGGCTGTGCCAGCGGCAATGACCGACCCGATCGCAGAGGTGGCCACCTCTCACACCCCCCAGCCTGGGACTCCCCGCTGTCACACACTCCCCCCCCTCCACTCTCCATACCCAGCCACCCCATCAGGGCTGTGTGAGTGTGGCTGTAGCAGAGATGGAGAAGGCACTGATGCCACCCTGTGGCCCCCCGTGCACCCCCACAGCCCCCCGGGCATTCTTGCTGTGGGGACCACTTTCTGCCTGAGGACAGCGTTTCCTCCTCCCGAGCACGAGGCTCTGTGGGCTTAGGCGGCGAGCCCAGTTCAAGCCCAGCTTCCACCCTGCACATCTTGTTTTCCTTGGTAGAATGAAATTGTGTTAACTCCTGACACGACGGGAAACAGCGCTGTTGTAACAGCTCTGGACGGGGACTGCCTGTAACGACACACACAGCGATGCACCTGCAGCACCTGCACCACCCCGGGCCACAGCAAAGCACCCAGCAATTACTGCCTTGCTGGCAGTGGGGGTCACAGCCGTGTTCATAACCCGACCTCGCCGCCTGCCCTGCACTGAGCACTCCGCACTCCGTTTATAATTTATGGGGCGAGTAGCTGCTGCCCACCCACCCCCTGCGCCCACCCTGCCCACCTGGGCTGTATGGAGGAAAAAGCAAAGCTACTGAGTGGGAGGGAGAGAAAACAGCAGCCAAGTCGGGTTCATTACAGCACATTTGCTGCAGGACGTAAGCAAATAATCCAGATTGACACCATCAGCTTGTGGCAGATGCCAAGTTCTGCATTTTTCAGGGCTTTGGCAGGAGGGGCTGACTGTCCCCTTGATCCATCCTGCTTTATGCCGTGTCTGATGCACTGTGAATTTGTACATCGGCGCATCCTCCCCCAGAGCCGCTCCGGCCTCATGCAGCTGCAGCACACCATCACCACGACACGCTGGCTTATGCCACCTACTGCTGAAGCACCAGGACCTGCAAACGCGGGCGTGCTGGTGCCTCTGTGCCCGACGGTGGGGAGCGAGGCATGACTAGTTTCCTTCACCTCTCTGGTTTTGAGTGCTATCTCCACAAATTTGGGATTCACTCCTGTCTGATGCAGGGTGATGCTGCCCAGACAAATTGATGTTGAGCACACAGAAGCGTGAACAGAATTAGCTCCCTCATAATCTTCCTTCAACTATCTGTCTTGCTATGCAAATAGCCTCCTTGTTTAATTTTTAATTAAAACAACAAGTCATTGTGAACTGGAGAAATCCTGCCAATCCTTTGCAAACCTGGCTCTGATTTAAATTTCAGTGCAACTGGTAAGCCCTTCATAAAGGAGCAATAAATAATCAATAGCTGCTTTAACAAGCATTTAATCAAATTGTTAAAGGTACAATGGTTACAAAGTCTATCAGGTCAGCATATAGTTTATAGCTGTGGCTCATAACCATCTGTCCTACATATTATTCATGCCTATAGAAAGCTTAAAAATGTATTCATTAGAGCCTTAAATCCTTCCTAATGAGTGTGATAAAGGGATCACCTATGGCTGGAAACTCCTGAGATCCATCCAAGCAGCCCCTGCAGCAGCACTGCTCCTCACCCTGCCTGTCTCCACAACTGTGGGGCTCGCTCCAAAGGCTGCACAGCTCACTGCACACACGCCTGCAGCCATGCTGGAACTCCGAGGGCTCACTGTGGGGCAGGACACGGCTCCCGTAAGGCAGACACCAGAGGTATGTACATATACGTGCCCCTCACCGTGGGGTCACGATGCTCTGCCTTTCCGAGAGTGCTGCTGACCTGGTGATGCCTTCCCCCGTCTGCCTGATAAGCCGAAGTCCCTCCTTGGGCCAGAGAGACAAAAGCTGTCCCACCAGCAGTGCCGTGTGACAGCGCGGAGCATCCACAGTGCCTGGCCCCCCACCCTGCCCTTCGGTTCAGAGCCCAATTCCTTTGCAAACACAGGTGTCTGTCATGCACTGACCAGGATTTTCAGGCAGCTATCAATCTTGGCAGGTTAAATTTGGGGTTCCCATGCTAACAACACTGCATTTAAAACATGAGAGTCCTGATGGTTTACAAGGCCAAAAAAGAAATCCCACCATCAGTACTGCGCTAGAAGCAAGAACTGGGGCTTCTTCTGAAGCCTACATGGATCAACTCCCGGGGCTTCAACCTGCCAGGAGAGCTCCTCAGCAGCTCTTTGGCTGTCTACTTGAACATGGATACCTCATTCGCATGGAACTTTTCTGGACTCTGCTTATTCATGAAAATATATTTCAAATGAAGGCATTTTTCTCCTAAAAAAACCCTGCTAGGATCATCCTTTGATTGCAGAATATGCAACAAGTAGACTTTTCAGGAGTCTCTGCTTCTAATCGTCTTGGAAATCTCTCGTGAACAGACTAACATTCTTTTTGACAGCAGCAAAATAAATTTTAAAGGTCAATTGAATCAGATAAGCCCAGTCTGGCAGCACTTTCACATGCAGAATTCCATGGATAACATTTAGGTTATGTTCGAGAACAGAAACAGAATTCTTTGGAGGAAAGAATCTTTAAAAGCAAAAACAAAAGGAAAGAAAATGAAAAGGAAACAGCAATTAAATAGAATGTCATCTGTAATCCCACTGGTGCAAAACCTGATGATTACCTACTGGGGCTATGGACAATGCTACATGTATTAATCTAATTAAAGTCCTTTTTTACAGGCATCTGAAGCTAGCTCATTAGTGTGTTACCGAGATGCTCATTAATGGCTGGCCATGACTAATTTCTTGAGAATTATTCTTTAATTCTTTATTATTCACAGTGTAATAGGAAAACACAATGTTACCATCCCCCTCTCCCCTACTTGTACACAGTGGAGACAGGTTCTCATCAGCCACCTATTGACTTGATGCTCCTTAATGAACAACCCTCCCCCCCCCCCCCATCAGCCCAAATGTTGTTTTAACAGCAAATGATTTATTTATGAGGAAAAACAAGTGAACTTTCTGGGAACTTTCTTAGCTGTTAACGAACCGGCATCTTTGCCGCTGCTTTCTGCATCTCCTGCGTGCGGCAGGGGACCCGGAGCGGTGGGAGCGTGGGGCTCCCTGTCCGGCTGCCGAAGCGCTTCCTGCCCCGGTCTGTGAGCCCAGTGCTCAGCTCCCGGCACAGCACCCTCTGGCCCACTGACCCAATTCTCATTTAGCTCCACCGGTGTCTTCTAAGCAGAAGCCCTGCATCTTGGTGCCACGGCTTTTTTAACACGCAAATGCTGCTCTGGTCCCAGCCAATCTGGTCCTGCTCACCCCCCAGTTTCTGCTGTGCTCCTGTGGCCGCCCCTGCCTCTTCCAAGCCATGAGGGCTACGGCTGGTTTGTCTGAATGGCCTAGCAGAAGTCAGGGATTTCCACATCACCACGCGCTTCCCGCTGCTGGGCATTTTAGCAAAGCCCAAATGCCAGGAGATGGGACAAACCCATGAGCTGAGGACACCGCCAGCACAGTCACCACCCGCAGATCGAAGGGGTCCCTCTGGGACTCAGACCAGACTGGTCCTCCAAAATGCTTGTCCATGTTTTTCTACAGAGAAAACCAGCTGACTGTCGTCATGTCCCCCTCCCCCCCCTCATAGGACTCGATGTCATGGGTATCACCGAGGGCAGGCACCCGCTCCCCAGAGACTGTGCTGGTGGGGGAGGGAGGACAGGAGATGGGGAGCCTTGGGGAGCACAGAGCAGGAGCAAGTTGCTGGTTTTTGGCACACTAACCCTCAATTCTTTAACAGCTGAGGTTTTTGACATGCTCCTTTCCTCTCTCAGAGTTAATTATCAGCTGACTGCCTTTCAAAATTATTGCAGACACTTTAAATATGCAGAATGACATAAATGATTAAGATACATATGTCTGTAAATTCGCTGGGATGTGGGCTCCTACTTCACTTCCAGTGGGATTTGGTGAGGTTTGGTTGCCCTAAATGCCACCTCCAAGGCTCCAGAGAGACCAGGGGAAGCACCTTCACCCCAGGGAAAGCATCTCAGATGGGAGGGATGCAGCCTGCAGTGATGGCAGAGGGAGACCTGAAAAGCAGCTGAGCTGCTCGAGGTGACCGCTAGAGCAAGACCTATGTTGGCAGCCATTCCCTTCCTCCTGAAAAATCATAAATCCTGCTCCCCATTCGCTAGTATTTCCCTCTCCAGCTGCGTGGGTGCAAAGGCTAAAGGAAAGCCTGGGTTCGGAGAGGATACACCTGCTCCCACGAGCTGTGCTGCCCCCAGCACCGGCTTGCCCACAGCCCAGAGGTGACTGGTGGGTCTGGTAATTTTCCCACTGACATCGGTGGGCTTTGAGTCAAAGCCCGGGCTGAAAGTACATCATCTACTGCTCTCCTTCCCCATGAATATTGTCATGCCAGTCTTGCATAGTGTGACTATGTGTGATGGTTCAGGACCGTGTGGTCTCTCAGGGCTCCCCTTTGATGCAGTTTTCATCCCTTCATACTCTGCCAGCCTTTCTCTGGGACAGCATCACCCTTTCCTTCTCAATGTGAAGCTGCCATAGAAGGGGTAAAGACACATGCCCCTTTTTTAATAATACAGAAAGATTAGTAACCCATCATTGTTTGTTGATTATGGTCATTCTTTTCTGTAAATGAAGTTTAAAAGTCATTAAAAGATTTGTCAGCTGTGACTTATGAGCCCTTCTTGCCCTAGGGGAGTGAAGCAATGACAAATTCCCTCCACCACCGTATCATCTGTTATGTGTTAGAAGTTGCCACGTTCCAATTACCAGGGACCCACTGAATCCGTAAACGAAAAGCAACTCAAATATCCTACACAGCTGCTGGGACCATTAGTCAGAGCTGGCGGGTTTCACTGCCACAGCACCAGGCTGAGAGGGAGTCAGGAATAAATAACACTTTGCATGCGTGCAGGGCATCACTGGCTACTGCACGCGGCTTTATCAACGTTAATTGCGCCTTGGGCCCTCCTCTGGGGAGGTGGAGCAGCTCCTGGCTTCCCAAGCAGAAGGCACACTGAAGGGCTGCCCTAAATTAAAAATTCAGCTTGCCTTTTTTTTTTTTTTTTTTTTCCCTTTGCTTGCAGCACAGTGGCAAAGGACACAGTTAGTGCCAAGGGCTGTGCTGCCCTGGCTGCCACTGCCGGCGAAGCCTTTCACACTGGGGCAGCCACAAAGCCCTGAGGACACGGAAGGGCTCAGTGACCTGCCCCAGTTCGGCCAGCCCAGCAGGTGGGAGAGCCCAGCTCACCCAGCTGTGCCTCACCCCCCCCGCCCTGGGAGGCTCCTGATGGCACAAGGAGCAGGAACACGAAGCACGGAGAGCCTGGGCTTGCCAGCAGAGCAGCCAGCAGTGTACAGAGTACAAGAGAGCTGTCTGAGGTGCAGGACCCAGGGCCACCTTTCCTATCTCAGTGGCAAAGCCAGCAGAGCCTGGCATGGCCCGTTGTCTCAGCTCTGGGATGGGGCATCACATATCATCCCCATGGAGGTATCCAGTTAAAGCCAAATTTCCATGCCAGGCACCGAGCACTCACTGGCTCTGTGGGCACTCTGCAGCTTCCCACCAGCATGGGCTGCTCAACCTTGCCCTTCCCGTGGGATGCTGAACAGCTTGCCTTCACCAAACGGGCACTCCTGCTGCCTCCCACCCACACAGGGCTCCCAAATACCCCAGGAAAGTCAGGACCAAGCTCCTGGCCCCTGAGTCATGGCAGGAAGGTAGAAACTCCCCAGGTCTCTGCAGCATCCCTTCCCTAACCCTTGCCCTGGGGACCAGCCCCAGGTGGGTTACAGCCAGAGCTGATGACCACCAGCAACTCCCAGTGCTCGCCCACCACTGGGGAAGGGCACGCACCACATGTTACCTTACCGCCTGGGTGATGTCGGGGGAACACCGCAGAGCTTCTTGTTAACACAACAGCTAATAAAATCAATTAGATCACATTAAATGGCAATTTGGCCCTCATCACACTTAACTTCCTCTGTGAGACAGGTAATGGCCCATGGAAGTTTACTGCCTGTTTGGCTTTAATTTGTTGGGCATGGTGGAGGGAGCATTCACAATGGCAAATCTTGCTTTCCCAGGCCACAGAAGCTATCACTAAAATCTTTGGGACAAGCTTCTCCCCAAGCTTTTCTCTGTCAGAGCCCACTGGAGGTGCCCTGAAGGAGCCACACCAGAGCAGGGCCATGGCACTGCGGCCGTGACTCAGTGGTGGGGCTGGCCCGACGGACCAGTCTGCTGTGTCAGGAGCTCTGCATCTGCCAGCACCTAACCACTGCCCGTCATGCCAGCACGGGGCTAATGTGCCTGCTCGGCAGAAAGAACTGCCTTTGGTCCCCCGAAAACGTGTGGCTGACACCCCCACGCGCACCTTTCACTCACCCTGCCCGACCACCCACAGAAGTAAGCAGGCGTCTATCCTGTTAACCCTATTTTATCCTATTTAACCCTACCAAATCTGATCTTTTATCAGCAAAACTGGCTGCCACCATCATGCCACCACCACAATGGTGTGTCCACCGTCACTGATCTCCAGATCTCTGAAGAATTGCCTGAGTCAGCATGATTTTCAGTGGGTGTTTGCTTTCCTTGCTGCGTAGGACATCTTTGACTATCACCAAGAACTGTGAGCAGAAACAGATCTGTCTCAACACAACTGCTCCACAATTACTCATTTTAACAGTAGCAGTCATTGGAAAAGCAAAAGAAGAATGATTTCATTTTCATAACCTTGAGTTCCCCCTGCCCTGCCTGGATGAGAGCCTGCCTGCATTATTTTCATCCCCCCGGAACGCAGCCGCCGCATTGCTCCTGCCACAGAGCGCACTGTGCACCTTCCACACACGCTGAAGCACGTGGGTGCCCAGGGCTTGTTCCAGTCTGATGGATGACGAATGACGAACCCTCGCAGGGAACATGCTGTTGACTAACTGATAAACCTTGGGCAACCAACCCACACTTGCATCTCTGGTTAGTGCTCATCTGCAAATGCTAAACAAGCTGGGT
Source organism: Falco peregrinus (assembly GCF_023634155.1). Taxonomy (NCBI): domain Eukaryota; kingdom Metazoa; phylum Chordata; class Aves; order Falconiformes; family Falconidae; genus Falco; species Falco peregrinus. Next base: position 37,259,094 of record NC_073729.1, on the reverse strand, counting down.
GCGAATTGTGCTGCTCTGTTCCACTGGGCACCACGTCATAAATAACGAGGGAGTTCGTGCCATTGCTGTGCCGACAGTCCAGAGCCGAGCACAGGCTCTTTGATGAACTGAAGCTAATGAAGTTAAATGGGGAATTCAAGCTGGTTTACGAAACCTTCATGGTTCGCTGTGGTGGCGTTTCAGCCGTTCCCTCACGTTCCACTTTGCAAGGGTGTTGGTTGTGCATGCAGACACACACACTGATGCACCCACAGCCACGGCACAAATAAACCCATGCGATACATCAAATGATCTTGTGAGAGTCTGATTCTGGGAAAGGCAAGGAGGATGTTTTATGATGTTATGCATTTATATTTTATACAGGAGTCTGAAACATGCCAACACTTCTCCACAACACACAGTTATTGCTTAGGAACTCACTACTGCAGAACCAGCATTACAGACAGAGAAATCAAGAAAATTCCATTTTTAAGTGTTTTCCTAACCTCTATCCATCCACAAGACTTTAATTCTGTTAGGTCAAAGTGATAGCTGTTTTGTTCTTTGCAGGTGGACTACTGTAATGCAAAGGGGCAGCATTTGGCATTCACGCTTCATGCCTATACTGGGACGCCACTGGCAACCAGCACCTTCTCGTGGCACCAGGTGATACTGTGAAACCTGGTTTGATTTTGCAAAACACAACTCTCTCCCCCACCTTTGCAGTGGACAACAGCATATGTTTCCTAAAAACTTTGGCAGAAATAAAGAGGAAAAAAATCCCATCTTTTTAAAACCCAACTAGGGAAGAAGGTGAGGGAGGGAAAGACCAGCTGCTGAGTCCATGGGGATGGCAAGGACTCTTCATCAGCTGGTGCGAGGCAGGTGAACTCCAGGAGCCTGGAGAAACCTTCTGTGGGTTTCTCAAAGAGGCTGTGTGGGTTCAGGAGGCTCTTCATCAAGGGTCACCTACTGAATGTGTTGGCCCTCAGGGGTCTGCCTTGATCTGCCCCGAGGGAACAGGTGTCCGTCCGTTCCGTCCCCCCCCCCCCCCCCCCCCCCCCCCCCGAGAACCACCGGCTGAGGATGTCCCACCCGTGGGAATGTGCTGCAGCTCCCTGAGAGCAGTGCCCCACAGGAGCGTTTGGGACAGACCAGAGATGTGATGGGCAAAAAAGATGGCTTGCTTTCTGATACCTGCAGCTCATGGGGCATCAAGTCAGCTTTTACCACATCAGGCTATTTAAAACTTTTTTTTTTTTTCCAAAGGCAGAATTCATAAACAGTCATGTTTATCTTTCTGGCTTTGCAGAGGCATTTTTCCACAGCCCTGCCTGGCCAGCTGACCTCTCGCTCCTGAGCGGAGAGGAGTAAATATCACTGCAGTCACTTTCTCCAAAGTTAATTTCTTAACTTGTCTATATGGCTCACATACACTTTGTCTCTGCAGCTGACTGCCAGTTTGGGAGGACAGCTGAAATTGGGAGGGCACTGCATTAAGGGTGCTGATCATCCTTCATGTAAGGAGGTGAAAACCTCATCCTTCAAAGCATCCATGAGAACACCTTACACAGGAAAGCTGGGAGAAATCCTTTCTTTCACAGGATCTTTAACCTCCCTGTGCCATAGTCCACATCAGCATAAAGGGGTTGCTTTTTGGGTTCAATATGAAGTCATGAACATTTGTTCATGGCTGCAAATCACCCTGATGAAAAGCAACTTGTAAATGCAAATGATGACAGTGATAGTTGCTATATATAATGTCTGTAAGATCATTAATGCCAATCGGAATATGCACCTTGTCAAGTAAAGCGAGATCATTTTACAATAAGAACCCAAGTTGGGTTTACAGAGGTAATAATAGTATCAATGAACTTAGACTTCAAGATGTTTGACTTGGCGCACATGTTTTTCCCTCTTTCGGCAAGCAAAAACTCTGGAAAGTGCTCGAGCTTATTGCAGAAAACTACCTGGACCCAGAATGGCTCAGTAAGTCCTGGGGTGATCAGACCAGACAACGGTTTGAGGAGGCATCAGTAATTCTGCTTTTGGCTCTGGCAGAACGATTCCTGCTCAGAATCCAAGGAAAACACAGACAGTTTGGAGACAGCTCAGTCATAGGAATTATTCAAGGATTGGAAAACATACTTCTTACAAAATCTTTGTTGCTTGACAAAGAAGAATTTACCTGGTGGCTTGGCCAGGGGCTGTAAGTGCCATTATGGAAAGCACAAATGGAAAAGAGAGTTTATCAATCGGCTGGACCAAGGCATGGCAGCATCCAGCAGCTGGAAGATGAAGCTAGAGAAACTCAGATTATAAGCAAGGTACAAATGCTTAACACGGTGGGTAATCAGCCTGAGAGACTGCTTGTTTTGATAGATTCTCTATTGTTTTTAAAGGAAGGCAGATTATTTTCCTGAAAAACCTGCTACTGTTTACATGTTAGTTCAATACGGAATTCAGGGCAGTCCCAGGGCCTGATTTATATAGGTGGTCAGATTAAGGGATAATTTGACTTGATAAATTTATTCAGCACTTTATCATACACATGACTGCTCATGCACATGCTGCATTTGTTTCCCTCCTGTTTCACTGCCAGAGGAGTTCTCCTCCCTCCACCGACAACAGGATGTGCTGAAAGAAGCAGGAGGTGATCCAGTTGCCTTGCTAAAGCTCATGTCAGTTGTACCACTTTTATCTAGCCCCCTAACACCTTTAAGAATGTGCTTTTGGCTGTTAAATTACTAGTTCCCCCATTTACAGGACATCCACTTTCAACTCTCTTTGAAATTAAATCCACATTTTCATTCGTTTTTTGACAGTCGCTATTACCAGATGGATCCTAATTTCAGTCCAATGCCAGTGATGCTGTTGGCATCATTAAAACTGAGCAGGGAAGAGACACTGCGCTGTTTTGTTCACGGTTCAATTCTCATTCCATGTGAACAAAACCCTGTTAGTTTATACTTCAGGTAGCCAGCTATGCGAGTAGAGATGGGTGCTCTGAACCGCTCCTTTCCTGGCTCATGAGCCACTGCCCTCCTGCATGCCCACACAGAGGCGGATCCTGATGCAACTATCACTGCTCTGTTGAGATCACTAGCAAAAATATAGTAAGAACATGTGAATTAACAGCATGACTTCTTTTTTTTTTTCCTTTTTGCTGCCTGAAACCGTGCCTGATGCCATTTCTTTCTCTGCTCTACAGTCCTGCATTGAGATCAATTCAGCTGCGGCTTCTCCTGGCTCTGCTGCAGAGCAGAAGATGAAGTGCTGAGTATGCAGTGGTACCAAATGCATGGGATCGCAGCCACATTTTCAGGAGGCAGCATGTGGCGTGCGTGTACTCTGCAGAGGAATTTCTCTGGGACAGGAATGGGCTGCAATGAACGGCACGTGTCTCTTGTGCTATGCACAAGCAGGAGCTGACAGTGCCTCTTCTGCCTGCACATGTGTGTTATAGATCGGGTGTAGTGCCCTGCGAGCAGGTAAGGAGAAGCAAGATCCAGAGGAGAAGTTTGGGAGCCACAGATGCTAGATCAAGCGCTAGCATCAGAAGGAAGCTGTGGGTGAAAGTTCCTGGAGACAACTCCCTAGAGACAGGGGTACCCACTGGCCAACGTGACTTGATGTCTCCGCAGGTTAGCTGCTTGCCTAGGGGCCTGAGCCAGGGATGTTGCACAGACATTCATCTGGCAGAAAACAGAGATGTTCTGTTGGACCGGTTATTCATGGACAAGGAAGAACGGCACAGAGACAAGAAGGCTGAGAGAAGTCTTGGTTGCCGCAACCACTCATAATGGAGCTTTTTCTTATACAAAAAGGCAGAACCTAGAAGGTGGAAGCAGGGCTGCACCACCCTGGAGGATTATGGAAATGCCTTGCTGCTACCATGTCCCTCCACCTTTATTTCCCTTTGGTGGATCTTTATATGAGCAGAGTTAATGATGCTGCTGAAGGGCATCAAGCCGTGTGGGAAAAGAGACACTGCAGCACAGGGGCTTCACTCAGAGAGCAGGGGGGTAAGATGGGAGGAGTGCCTCTTGAGCTAGCATGGCTAACCTCAGGAGCTGACATATGTGGAATGAGATGTACCTAAGTGAGATGGTGAAAATGTGGTGCACCTTCCCACCGCCAGCATCCCCACTGCCACAGAAAGCACAAAGCTCCCACAGCTCCGGGGCTGCAAAGCCACTCTCAGCTGCTCGAGCTGGCTAATCCTTGGTGTAAGAGCTCCCTGCCTGGCTGCCCAACAAAGCTCCTACAGGAAAACGGGACCTTACAACTGGCCCTCTTGCACAGCCAACATGGCATAAAGGATGCCCCCAGCTCAAGGAGATATGAAAGGTGGGTGGGAACCTGTAACCTGCCCAGCAGCTTACTAAGAGATGGCCATGTCCCCATCGTGGGAACCATTCCCCATCCCCTCACTGTCACTCTTGTGCTTCCTTGTCATACTTGCATTTCTTTGACATGTCAACCTGCCAGAGCACGGCCAGTTGGGACTGGCTTGATGTGGGGGATCTCCCCAGCCAGCCTGCTTGGCAAACTCTCAGCAGCGCTGTTGGGAATCAGGCTGCCAAATTAGTCATCCTCGCTCAGGCAAAATGCCCTAGAATTTGGGACTGAGTTTTGCTAAAACAAAGATCTACCGCTGCCAAACCGAAGAGTTTGGTTTATTTCTGCAGAAGTTATGTTGCTAAGCCATGAACTAGAGAATTCGTGCCTTCATCACATTTCAGGTGTACTCTTTCGAGTTAGTTGTCCATTTGGGCAATAAAACACCTCTGGAAATTCCAGTATTCACTATTTAATTCACTGATTCCTCTGGAAACACAATGTAGCTGAACAAGGAGGAGATGGGCAAATAGAGGCATTAAATAGCTACAGACATAAAAATTACAGCCAAGCTCAAATCTGGCCACCCTGATGCTCTGCACAGATTGTGCCTGGAGCTCTCACGTGGAATTTGCTATCTACTACGGGCAGCGCAGCAATGCTGTCCCTGGCCCCTGCTGGTGCTTACAGTGAAGGAGATGGATGGTCCACCTCGAACAGGCTGTGAGGGAGACAGATAAAAGTCCCAGAAGGTGGGAAAGGGACTCGCAGCGGGTTTAGAAAGAGATCCCTTTCTTCTTAACTAGCTTTCACCTCATGACATCTCTGGCACGTTTGGCATTGCCCTTCCTCAACCTGCCTCCAGCAGCCTGGTAATGGGCCACCGCAGGGCTACCCTGAGCACAGAGCAGGAGGGCATTACACAGGAATCTGGTGAGATTTCCACACCTTTACAAAGCTCCCTGCTGCCTGGGCGTCTCCTGACTAGAAAGATTAAAGGGATTAGAAGCTTACAAATGATGAGCCAGGGAAGTGAAGGGCTTTAGAAAATACCAAGTTCTTAATTTACAAGGGATGTTTAAAAAATGAATGGAGTGAGGATTTTCTCCCACAGGAAAGTGGGAAAATTTATTCTGAAGCAAGGTTATTTGACCAGTAAAAGGGCTGGCTCATCCCATGTGAAAGTACTAATGTATATTTTATACGGTGCAGAGACAAAGGCATCTCTCATTTGCTCCTGTACAAATTAGGTGAAGAGAGAGAATGGGGGCAATAGGATGGGTAGAGAATATGGTTTTATGAACACAGTGAATAAAGCACTGCTAGAGTAAAGCTGGGAAGCACATTTCCAGATGAGTAGTTCATTGACTAAAAATTATATTTTGGAGTAGGCTGAACACTACTCCCAAAGCACGCAGAAAGTCCCACTGGAGCACTTGCAGACAGAATAAAGTCCAGATATCTTATTTTCCACAGCCATATGGGCAATGTTTTAGCTCAGCATCGGCTACACCCTGCCGAGCTCTCCCCTTTCTTTCACCCCCCATCCCTGCCTCTGGGAGGGCTGTGTTATTTCTCACGCTAACTGGTAGCTTGGGCCAGTTTAGTATCCTGGTTAAAACAAAATTTAACTGAGCCCATAAAAAGCAGGGGATGGGAAGAGCCCTTGAAGGTTTTCCAAAGTGGGGCTTACAAGTCAAGAATACATTTTTCCCTTTCCATTTTCCCCAGGCACGGATCTGGCAGAGAAGGAAAAGGCAGGATGGGTGGTGCTGAGCAGCCTGCAAAGGCTGGAGGGTCCCTGCCCTGGGTACAGGCGCCCAGAAGATGTCTTCCCCAGGCTTGTTTCTGCAGCTTTGTCCTTGGCCCTGAACACAGCTCCTGCAGAACGGGAAGCGATTCCCATCGCAGGTGTCTTTCCATGCTGACTCTTTCAAACATGGTTTTCTCCATCCTCAGTTCCCGCTGACTTGTGCACCCCAGATAATTTCTCATGAGAAATGTAACAAGGAAGACTCATCCTCATGGGTTTGCAGAGACCTGTCTCCAAACACCCACCAAGACTGTGCAGAGCTGCAGCACTTCTAGAAACCCTCTCAACACTTCAGACCCCAGCACCAAAAGGGACTCGCAGCCAGACCCCTGTCTTCAACACTGATGAGCCAGGCTGCCAGGGCCCCCGCCTCTGCAGGAATCTGCTCTGCTTGCGTATCCCTTACGCCCAGGGTCCCAAGGGTGCTCCTGACAGTCCTGCACCTCTTGGGGCGGAAGAGATGCTTGGAATTTGCTGTGTCCGCCGTCACGCGTGAGAATAACACCAAAGAGCACCCAGCCTCCCCTGCATTTGACATGAAAAACAAAGACAGTCAGAGGAAGATTAACATGCGCAGGGCTAAAGGTACTGTAATACAGGCGGCTCACTGTCCCTGTCAAGTCAGCAAGGCAGAGCGGTTGCGTGATTCTGACATATATCAGAAAGCAGAATCCATCCCTGAGATGCAAGGTGGATGGAAACCAGGCTTGGCTGGCTGAAGGGCTCTTGCCCTAATGCAGGCACTTCCCTCAGCCACAGACTGAGGTGCAGCTGAATCTGGGCTGAGCTGGTCTCTCCGCGCCACAGGGGAGCGGGCAGATGGTCCCAGGGCACAGCACTGCAGCGGTGGCTTTTTTACATTACTTCTGCTAGTAAAACCCAAGTCCAGAGATTTCAGTGCAGAGTAGACACTGAATATGACATCAGAAGAGAATTAGCAAGTGAGAAGTATTTGGCTCTCTACAATTAACCTCGTGACCCTTCTGAATGGCTCACAGTCTGAGATGCACAGAATTTTATTTTAACTGATTTAGGATTTTTGTTCTAATGCAGACGCAGCCAGATTTTCATCAGACAACCTCTACATCCTCAGCCTGGTGGAGCCTGTCTTCCGCTACCCATGTGGCTACCACAGCATTCAGTCTTCCCGGCACAAATCCCACGACTGTTATGTGCAATCCCACCGAGGAACGCACCCAGCCACTGATGGTCACAGACGGCAGCAACGCTAAAAGCAGCAGCAGAACTAAACATCCCTCAGCACTTCACAGGCCACGCTGGTGCCCTTGGCTCACAGCTGTGTACCAACATAACCAACCCGCTGCAAACAGATAACATAGGTTTTGGTTTAAAGTAGCAACAGGGGTGAAGAGAGGTATAAATTGTGATATACGTTTTTATGTAGTTCAGCCTCCCCTGCAGTGTCATAAACCATAATGAAAATAGGTCCATGCCAGAGGGTATGAACTAGAGTATTAAACCTGTTAACCTACTTATACTTCAAAAACCCTATGCAAAGTTAAAAGAAATTAAAACAGATTAGGGCTGTTAATGGAATTCAATGGTTTCAGGTGTTTCAGTTAAGTTACAAAATCCCTGCCATAAAGCCTAGAAGATGGGCAGCAAGGATGCTCCACTGGGTTTTCCAGTTCCCAGTAGCGTGACCACCGTCCTAAGGTCTTTGGAGTCAGACTGCCCCTGGTTCACTTGCGCTGTTCCTGGCTGAAAGGGGCTGCATGTCCCGCTCTGATCTGTCGTTCACTCCTGCACAAAAATCAGTCATCACTGTGATGATACCCTAGCAGTGCTCCTGGTCTGTCTGTCTCTCGTTACCCTAATTTTGGAGGTGGTGTAGCTTTGCTGCTTTCTGTGACTCCCAATTTACTTCCAGGGTTGCCACCTATCACCTTCCCAGCAGCCGTGCTGGTGGCTGGTGGGAGTGTGGCAGTGGTCCTCCCTGCCAGCTTCAGGGGGCAGCACCCTGCGCCCCATCGCACATGAGACAAACACAGTGTCCCCGTTTCAAGTGCCAGGTGGCACTGCCCATCACTGGCTGAGCGCAGAGTCCCCTTCTCCCTCGGGTGCAAGCCCTTGGGGGTGGCTCCCACACCCCTCGACTCTCCGTGTGCCCTGGGTGTGCGCACGGATGCTGCTCGCCGCCAGCGGTGCTCAGCCCTGCCCCATGCTGAGAGCCAGCCCCAGCCTCCGCAGGGGAATGCCGCTGATTCAGTGAGGAGGCTGAAATACTCCTGCGTTGGGCACGATCTCTGCTGGCTCTAATAGCAGCAGCAGTATGACTTGACAGAGCACTTTTAAAACTTTCCAGGCTTTGGGTGAGATTTACAGAGCACTGGGCACAGGGAAGTATTTATTGTGGAGCAGAGGCGACAGGGAGCCCGGAGAGTGGGGGATAGGGGAAGGCAAGCAGCATGATTCATCAGCGGGGAAGAGCAAGACAACTTATCTGTTTTCTGCAATTCCACTTACAGCCAAGAAAAATGAGCCATCGTAACAGAAATTACGTGTGACAGGGAAGGACAAACCGCTCTAATCAAAACAACAGCGCTTCAGATAACTCCTGGAAGAAACCTGTCACCGGCACCCAACTCCATTTGGTGGGTGATCTTGGGCCAGGAGGATGCTCCTGGCAGGACGATGAGGCACAGACACTGAACACCCTCACCCCCTCCGGGATGGATAAATAAGCACTCAAAAAGCAAGCAATGCACCTCCAGAATACTGATTCCCCAGTGCTAATATTTTCTGGCTCCCTGCTACAAAGCCAAGGTGATTTGATTTAAGCCAAAGCCTAATAAATAAATGAGAACTTCCCAACTGCAGGGTGAGGTGAGGCAGAAGAGGAGGTTGGGGAGGAAATATGGAAGCAATGAAAACAAAAGCTAATAATGCAAGTTGCTGAGAATGACTGGCTCCCAGCAATGCTTGAAATGGCTCTGGAAGGCAAGGCTTTCATCTGGGTCCCCAATGCGCTGTTCATTTTCCTCAAGGGAAATGTGACCCTTGGGGTCAACAGCATCACCTTGAGGGCCCTCTCAAGTTAGCTGAGTGCTGAGCAGAATGAACTCCTTTGTGCCACTGTGCGGGCAGGGATCGAGCCCCAGGCCCAGAAAGGTTTTTATCTTCTTGTGGAAGGAGCAGGTACGTTACCAGCCTGAACTACATTTGCAGTTAGGCAATAATCCCTACCTGGGGACCTGCTGGTAGCCCCTGTTAAAAACCTGACTGGGGGAACAGCTGCAGAGAAGATCCAGGGTCTAAGAGATGAGTATTTAACTAGAGATCCGGATCTCCATTCAGATCATACAGCAAAGACCAGGCACCACCCGAGTCTAAATCAGACCATTTGGAAAAGTCACAGTGATCTGCATGCTGAAATCTATCCTTATGTTTCGAGTCTGTTTAACTTCAGCTATTCCAGAAACCAGCTGGGTCTTAAGTCTGATTTCTTCTGGAGAAAGTGCATAACCAAGCAGACCACGCTTTGTGGGCAGAGAGGATTTTCCTCCTGCAAAGGCTCTCTGATGTTCTGCCTTTGCCTACGACAAGGTACAAAACCTGGAGTCGAGCAGGATGTTCTTTTGCCACGTTCACCTTAAGTGACTTGGCCAAGTCCACATGGTCTGGCTGTGGACGAGGAGTCGACAGTGCATGTCATGCTAACAGCAGGCTGAGCACTGGGCCATCCTCTGCAGAGCAAATCCAGCTGTGACACCCTCCGAGTCAGCCAGGAGGTGGGCATCGCTCCTCCCTGCCCCATGCTCACAGGTGACCATGCCAGTGTATGATGATTTCCTAATTTTATTTTATTTTTTTTCATTTCTGGGTCTTTCACTGGGGGCAGTGCTGGTCTCCAGCAGCCAGAGGAGCTCAGCTTTTTGGTCCAGCTGTGAGGTCCAGCCCTCTCACACTGGCAGCCTTCAGCCTTCACAGAGGCTAGCGGGGATGGACTGAAATCCAGCTGAGAGCCGCTGTGAACAGCTCTGTCTTAAAACGCAGATCCTATACCTGGGTCTGCCATGCAGCGTGACACAGTGCTGAACACCCTCTCCCATCCAGTTTGTGCAATGTGGAGGGTTTACCATCCCTGCCACCCCATGTCACCTCCCGGTTCCCTCTACAAGATCAATTTGGACTCCTGACAATCTGAAAAATATATCTTTGAGTGTTTCCATTAGCCATCTGCTTTTTTTAAGACTTAATTCAGGCTGAATTTTCAAGCTTTTCACCATGACAGGCCAGAAATACACTACTACTTTTTTGAAAGTGAAGATGTTGACAGCTGATATCCCTACAAGAACTGAAGTTTTAAGAAAATAAAGACTTGAGGCCCGTGGTAGAACCACAAGTCTGGCAAACCCACAGGAGACTGAGGCTGCAGCATAACACGTCTCTTCCCTTTGGGTAATTTATTCTAGAACTGAAATAATTTATTCATAAAACAAACATTTGTTCTAGCAGAACTCTATTATTAAAAAGTCTTCCTACCAAACACACAATTCTCATGACTATAACTCTAACAAACATATGAAAATACTAATGAAAATGCAAGAAATAAAAATCTGGCAATCCAAGCAGCTAGACCTGTGGATCAGATGCTTTGCTGATGCAAACTGAAGGACTACTGGTGACTTTAATTATTGTCGTACCGGTTTACACTGGCAGAAAAATTGGCCATGGCTGGTAAGTTCTATAATGTTAGGACTGGACTGGCAAGCAGATTTCCAGTGGTGCAAGCTGAAGTCAGCAGTGACATGCTGACTTTTATCAGTCGAGAAGCATATCAGATGCTTTCCAAAAACTGGAGTCTTAATGGTGGAGCTTTATCTTGGAAAATCCATTTAGGAAAAGAAAAAAAAAAAGGCAGGGGATCTTAGAGTTCACTGCAAAGGTGAGGCAAGCTGTGGGTCCTGCAACTGCACATCACAGAAGCCTCTGCATGTGGGCAGCGTGTTCAATCTCCTGGGCTTGCTGTGTGTGAGCGCACAGCCCGCGGCACGCACCGCACCGCCGCGCCCATGCAGCAGCAGCATCGGCACCCGCTGAGCACTGGCTGTTGGCTGCAGCAGGACCCCCCGGCTCTGCACCAGTGGCCAAGAGCCCAGACGGCATCTTCCTGCCATAAAAAGATGTTAAGTAGACAAGACGCAGGGAGTAACCCTTTTGTTGGGCAACAGCAGGGAACTCCGTGTCCTGAAGTTTTAGGGAACTGCTGTGGTCCTGTGCTGGTGATGAGGGAAAGAGCAGACAGAAGAGTCGCGCTGGGAAGAAGAAAGAAACTGTAGAACAGTAGAAAATAAAGAGTTCAAAGAGAGTTCATGTATGTAGTTTCTGCTCAGGAGTACCCATGTGGCATTTTGGAGCATCATCTCTGGAGAGATGGCGGAGAAAAACTGAAGTGAGAGGAGCCAGGGTAAAGGAGGAGGAAGGCTTTCGCTGCTCTGCTTTGGACGTGCTGGAAGAAAGGGGGTCAAAATGCGGCACTGCCAAGGTGTGGTGGTGCTTGGGTGTCTCAGGGTCCAGAGAACAGAAAACTCATTGTCCAGCATTAAAACAGGCTGCGGTCTCACTCCTCTCCTGGGGTGAAAGCCACGCTGCCCAGCTGGGAGCCCCGATGCCAGCCTGGGATGAGGCACAGCAGAGGGGAAGATGCTGCTTCACTGGAAGCTGAGCTAAAGCACCGTGGCCACTGTTCTCACAGAGCCATGTTCATTGTGCCACGCACTGCACTGCACCATGGCTGGTGACCCGACTTGGTGCAGTGTTTCTTTGCCTCTAAACGCAGTGTGTCCTCTTTTATACACAGATCCAGCACTCAGGAGAGCAAAGTCATGGCTTTGAGCTTTTGACTCCTCCTGGGCCCCCAGAAGAGGGTTGGCATCACTGTTCATCTGGAGAAGGACCTCAAGGACTTCAAACCTCAGCTCAAAGTCAGTTATGGCCAAATAACCCCCCCTGAAGTGACCTGAATGCCACTGGGGCCACTCCGGTTTGAAAGCATGGTGAAACACAGGAGCTATCTCCACTGAGCTCAGTGAGCATCCTGGCCCTCCAGAAGACCAGCAACCAACCCAGTGCCCTGCAGCAAACCAGTGCAGAAGAGGAGAGCTTGTGCCTCCCACCCCAGCATCTCCAAATCCTTGTACCCAAGTCCAAGCAGAACTTGGCACCAGGCACTGTGGTTGCTGCAAGCCCAGAAGGTTGGTTGTCTGCTGCTACTGCTGTGAGACACTGGACTGCTCACCGAATCCTCTCCTCTCTCTTTCTCTTTCTAACAGTTGGGTTTTGCTGCTTTCTGTTGTTTCAAGCCTTGTTCAAGGCTCACCCTTTGCTTGAAGTGTAAGGGGACAGCCGGTGACAAGCTGGCACTGGCTCTCAGCTGGCAGGGAAGATCTCCCTAACACGTGCTGCCCATGCAAGGGGATGTCTGAGCACCTTCCGGACAGAGAGCTCAGAAGTGACATACAGAACCAGAACCACGCAGGCAAAGGATAAAGGGGGAAAAGGAACACGCAAAAATGCATTCCTGAGCTGATGTCACGGGCCAGCAGGATCTAAAGGCAGTGACAGCAATTAAAGGCAACCCTCCTGTCTCTGGTCTGCACCATGGATCTCCTGCCTTCACCTGGCATTTACGAAATGCATCCTGAGGTCCCTGCCAAATGCTTTATGAAAGTAAGAAGCCCCATGGGGTGACAGCACATGCCGGTGGGGCAGAGCACACGCTGCTCGTGTGCCCCCATAAGCTCCTGCCCCTTGCACAGTGCAAGCCTGGCTGGCGCCCAGCAAAGCGAACCCACACCTCCTCCCTTCACACCGCACAGGGCCACGGGGGCTCCAAAGGCCTGAGCAAGCCCCTCATCGTCAGACCTTCCTATGGATGGCAGGTCCTGCCGAAGGGAGTAACAAGCCTTGCTTTTCCCATGGCTCCCCCGGGGGTTTGCCAGACCATCCCGTTCCCGAGCCAGACAGCTCTGGCTCTCCCTGTTCCCGGTGATGTATGACATCTGGGAACTCTCATATATCCAGTGGGCAGGCTCATTTATACAGGGTTTGAAAAATAGATGGTGTATGAAGTGCAATTTGGTATTGTAGCAAAGTTCTGTCCCCCTTGGGGTGTCAGGGCATTTGATTAAAACCCTTTTGTGGGAAATCAATATTTTACTCATTAAAACTTTCATTCTTAGACTTAAAAACTACTAAGATGGACTTGTAAGACGGTGCACTACATGCATGCACACACAGGTCTATTCATTAGGGGAGTAATCCCTTAGCATTTATTTTTCTTTCATAAGCACACACGGAGGTAAATAAGCAGTAAGAAGCGTGTCTTTCTAACAGATTAGCGACCTGCAGCAGATGCACCATTCACTGCTAGGTTAGAGACACTCAGAAATGCTGTCCCACATCATCCCAAGATCCTAGCCAAGGTGAGAAAAGGCAAGCATCCCGGACAAAACTCCAGGGCCAACAGAGCCTAAAGCTTTGAATTGCACCCAAGGGTAGTGGCTGACGCAAGAGACTAGAGGGACGCTCGGTTGAATGAAATTAATAGAGCACTGACTTGAGATTAGTGAGAGCAAGAGCTGGCTGCCCAGGGACCCCGGTGAGTCCCCTCACAGCTCTGTGCTTTGGTTTTCCCATCTGTACAATGGGCACACTGTCCTGCAGCATAACACCAGCAAAGAGACCCACCTGAGGTGCTGGAGGACTAGGACTGTCGCTGGGATTTTGGCACAGAGACTGTTATCAGCCAGTCCCAGGCTCTTCCCAGGAGCGGTTACAGGGGCCGCGGGCAGCACTGGAGGCAGCACAGCACAGCCTGCCTGTACAGCACACTGGGCTGCCGTTAATTACCACCCCTACAAACACCCAGCAGCTACAGAGATGAAACAAGCAGCAATAATGATAACAAAATAATATTTAATAATCCCTTCCCAAAGCAGCACTGATTTATTTCTCTAAGGTGTTGCTTTGCCTCCTACAAACCGATCTGTTAGTGCTGAAACCATAGCAACAGCCGGATTGCACCACTATACATAAGGATGCACAGCCATTGTTGTCCGGACCAGCACCACCAACCTGCCTTGATTTTACAAAGACAAAAAGATGTTCCTGTGCCACCCTACAGCTTGCGCCACATCTCACAGAGGGAGGGACGGCGGGTGCCCTGCGGCACGGGGTCCCCGGGCTGCTGGTCCCCAGGCTGGGGTGCTGCCTGGACGGGTTTGCCAGGACCGTCGTTCTGACACTGAATCCAGCAGGAAAAAGCAAAGCTGACAGTGACAGTATTTTCCAGTACAAACTGGGGCCAGATGAGAATGAGACACTCTCTTATGAGAGAATAGGAGCAGGTGTGAACCTAATTATGATAAAACCAATTTCCTTTCCGCTCAACACGGAGAAGGTGGCAGATGGACATGACAGCACTGTTTGTTTTTTTTTTTTTTTTAATTAAAAGTACCACGTTCCCATTTATTGTTGGTTACTGTTTATGGTGCTTTTGCTTTTGGGAGACAGAACAAAAGATGTGAGGGCATAGCAAATGATGCACAAGGAGCGGACAGGTCCTGTCTCCCAGGGCTGAGTGGTCCCCAGTCCAACCCCGACCTGTGCTCCTTACGCCATACCACTCCTCCCTCCTGCATCTCCACTACAGACTGACTGTCCTGCAAAGGCCCCAGTAAACTTCATTACCTTCTGTTCTAAACAGTTCAGCTACTTATCCCACCCACAGAAACAGCAACATGTGACAAAAGGACAAACCTTTCAACAAGATGAAAGAAACAAAGTGACCGGAGATGGCAGAATGAAGGAACAGAGTCACAGCATCACCTGGGGGATATTTTTCTCTTTGTTATTTTTTGCCCTTTCAAAATACAAAATTTCATTAACATTTGAAAGCACTGAATACTTCTGCTTGCTCCCTGGAGGTTTAGGAAGTGGCAAGGAAAAGTTTGCGAACATTTCACAACTATCCTATTGTTTATTCTTGGAAAAATGTCAGATGTTCACAATATGACTGAGGGTTTTGTGCACAAGCCACACATGGATAATTATGCTGCTCTGCAGTGGACAGAGTGTGTACAAGCAACGCCTCCATTTAGAGAAAATCTAAGTGGGTTGGGGTTTCTACAGGATGAGTGGATCAGACAAAGGGATTTTTGAAGGGGACCTAGCTGGTTATCTGGGGACAATCTCCTTTTCAGTGAAAGCAGGCTGGCAGAGCCCAGATTGGTATCGGCTGCTGTAGACAGTCAGCACCAGCCTGAATCTGATCTGATGCTCATCTGTGCCGCGCTATCTTCCATGGCTTCTTTGCTGAATCAGTCACACTCTTGCAAAGCCAAAAAATGAATTAATTTGTCTGGGTAAAGACATCCAGGCAAGAAATCAAAACAAAATCAGGCTTCACCGTTCCAGGGGAGAGCAAATGGCTCCCCCAAAGACATTCCTCAGGTCAATCCTATCTCTGTGTCCATGTCCAGGAAGAAAAATCTTTCTAACATTGGGATGCCAACGGAGCAGCCTACGCCAGCTGCCTTCCCCACGTTTCAGTGGGAGCTCAGCAGTGTGATGAGCCGGTTTAACCCACAGCGCAGCACCCACCGCCCACCTTGGTGGCCGTGCGGGGGGAAGGAGCCTGGGGCTCATCGGAGCCCAGCTCAGCAGCCCCCCAGATTTCCGTGACTGGGAGCACAGCAGTGCAAGAAGCCACTGTTTGCCACTGGCAGTGCTAGTGCTCCTCTATGGGGTGGGGGCTAAGGGACATGTACTACACTGGCCCATTTTGGGTGATGGGCATTTTATGGCCCACATGGCTAATGCTGGCCAATGACTTGTCCTCTTTCAGCGATGCTCAAGGTGCAGGTAGGTCCGTGTAGCTAATGCCCCCCTTGCTAGGCACAATAAACCCCCGGCACCTCTTGACTCTGCGTATGACAATACGAATCTGATCAGCCCTTTCACGCTCCTCCTGCCCCAAAAACTTCGGAATTTGCCACTGAGGGATTTTTTGTCATTTTGAGAAGCTTAGAAACCGGAGGGGAGCCCTGCTGCTTCCCAGCACAGGCAGGATTTACAGACAGAGGTAGGGGAAGGAAACCTTATGAGATTTATACATTTTTTTCCTTTAATAAGTGTCATTTTCTATTTACTGACCTGGTTTCCAGCCTCACATCTGCACGTGCACTCGCAGGCACCCAGCTTGAGGATTAATGGCCAGCAAGCAGCACGCTTTTTTAAAATTATTTTAAAGGTATTTATTAAGAGTAAAACCAGACCTCTCTCCTGTGCACCCCAGTGAAACATGCCCATGGGGTCCCCATGGCCTTTGGTGCCAGACACACCATGGTGACTTCTGCATGTGCACCGTGGAGCTGAAGGCATCTGTCACGACAGGGCAGCTCTCGCCAGCGACAGCGGGAGATGAGAGCAGTCACATGTAGGAAATCCGACGTATGGCTCGAAGCAAACGCACATGGAACAGGCTGCCCGGGGAGGTGGTGAAGTCCCATCCCTGGAGGTGTTTAAAACACACGCAGGTGCGGTGCCTGGGGACATGGTTGGTGCTGGGCCTGGCAGTGCTGGGGTAACCATTGGACTTGATGATCTTAAAGGTCTTTTCCAATCTAAATGATCCTGTAATTCTATGATGCTCTGACTAAGTCTGACATCACTTGTTCAAGAGACAACCTACCACCTAGAAGGCATTTAAGAACAAGGTCTTGTAAATCATTCGAGTAGGAGGTTTTTCCCCAAAACTGTATCTCCTTGAGGACCTTCCTAAGCAAAACCATCTTCTCTCTCACTGAAGTGTCTTGAGCTAAATGCCAGGAAAAATAAATGGGGAGTATGCCTTGCTTAAGGAATGGACCTCCAACACCAGCTCAACCAGCTGTTCCTACATTACTCGTTACTGACTTTGTGATTTTTGCTGAGAGTGAAAAAGCATCGATCAAAACCTGCTGAGCAGCAGAAGAGTATACACGCAGCAGCAGAGGCGCAGCACTGATGCCAAAGGCAGCCAGAAGGCAGAGCCGCTCAGTGCCTCGCACATGGCTGGCCCTGCCGGTCCGCTGGGATCACCAAGGACGGGGAGAAACAAACCTGCCCCTCGCCTGCTGCAAGCAGCGCCCAAGTCTGAACATCAGCAAGGTTCACCATGAGGAGAGAGGCAAGGATGCACTGGGGAAATGCAGCCCCTGGCTCTGCACGCCCACCCTGCCCCGGCAGGATGCCACCAAGCCCCAGCACGTGCTGGTTTTGGGGACAGGACCGATGTGCCCAGGGAGCCCAGGACCCCCGTGCTGGCTCTGACTAGTGCCTATCTCCCACTGGGGCAGGACACTACTGTTGTGCTACTTCAAGTCAACAAAACTGCAGCAGTTCTGTAAGATGAATTAATCCCCCGCTTTAAGTTGGCTACCCAAGAAAATCGTTTCTTGAATAGAGATGCTTTCCTACACGAGGGCTGTATTAGAACATTTGCTGGCTGAAGCCAAATCCTGCTGTGCTCTGAGTGTCCTGTAATTTAATGTATGTGCACTCAAAGTCTGAGTTAAAACTGTCCCTCAAAGTTCGATTTAAAAAAATCTCTTCTAAATATTTCCTAACCTGGGGTTTACTGCTATATGATATTTTTCATTTGTACAAAAGAAGGTTTTAAAGCTACGGAATTCCACAAAAGATGGAATTCCACAAATTCACAAGAATCTGTGATTAAAAGAAGATGCCAAAATGATTGTGCCTAATGATGGAAACTTCTGAAATTCCTGAGAGGTGCTTAGTAGCTGTGACAAACAGCTAATAAACAGCTTCCACTCCTACAATCAGTGCCATGTACTCTGGAGTAGATACATTCCCAGCAACATTGAATTACGTTCATTAGAAAGATCATTAAATTTCTTTTGATTAAGTGTCAGGAATAAACTGTAGATGAATGATGGAGTTTTTTAATGAGTTCAAAGTCCATGAAATAATTTTCTTCCCTGGGTCAATTATAATTTCAAAGCAAAATTCCTATGGGACCAATTTATTGGGAGTGCAAGGAGGCTTTTGTTCTGCAGCTCCCAGCTGCTCCATACGCTGCCTGACCCTGCCTGTGTTTGCTTAGCTGCGATTTTGCTTACTCAGATAAGATGCTGAATGCCCCAGCAAAAAGCTCTGGGGAGCAGCTTTCTCTTTCTGGCTTATAATACATATTTTGGTGTTATTACTTACAAAAGAAAAAAAGATAAATGTCCTCCACAATGAACACTTCCCACTGATTTCTGAAACTATCCAGGGATTTTTGCAGGCACGTTATGCAGACAGAGATGTTCAATACATTCTGGGTAAAAAGAGCTCCTCCTCAGGGAGCGAAGGCATGGGAACATTGCTGGAATACCTACAGAAGGAGGTCCTACCGACACAGGTTGCAAAATGTGCCCTTCACAGTGCGATTTGGTATCGTACTGCATGAAGCAAGCGCTGGAGCCAAAGCATAGAGAACATGCCCATGTTTTAGTCCCAGGTGTACCTGTGCAAACCAAATATTCACAGCAAGGATGTTCACAGAAGGCGGCCGCAGTGACAGGATCCATGTGCACACCCATTCCATTGGGTTTCAACAGGAACCTGAAGCTGCTGTTGGGTGTCTGTTGTGTCAGCCCCCCAAAATCCCAGCAGAAAGTCAGCCAGCTTCAAAACCATGTAGAGAAACATGACATACACCAGAACACAGAGTGCTGGCCTGGGTCAGACCAAAGATCCACCCAAGCTGCCCGTACAGGCGGCTCGACAAAGGGCGCAGGGGACAGCGTGTGCAGGGCAGCACTGAGCAGATCCATTAATTTAACAGAAAACATGGCAGAGAAGGCAGAATGGGTGACCGCAGCCCTACAGAGGTGGCAGCAGCTCTCACAGAGAAGGGGTGAAGCCATGCAAAATACAAATGAACTAAACCCTACCCTCTAATTTCTGTGTGAGCTACACTGGCACGAGTGAGCATACACAGCCCACGGTGGCACGGTCCCTTACCAGCGTGACCTGGGTGAGCTCTGCTGCTGCTAACTGAAGTGCCACCAATTTGTCCTTCCAAATCCGGGCACAGCATCTAACTGGCACAACCCTGGCACTGCAGTAACACTCTTGTCCCGTGAGAAGGTCCTGGGAAAGCAGAGTTATTGCAGACAGTTCGCTCTCGGGAAGGACTCCAGCCTGCCTCCCTCCTGTCCTCCACAGCAGAGTTTCTTGACACTTTATGTACTGCCAGCTCTTCATTTTCTCCCCTCTTTACCCACACTGCTGTCTGACATAAGCCTTGACCTCCTCACTCTGCTGTTCCTCCTGAACACGACTTAGACATTCATCCACAGAGAGGCAAGGAAAGCCTGAGAACCCATGGCACTAAGCACTCTGAGGGACGCACCAGGCTGCACAGTCATTACACCATGGACCCGGTCTTTGACATAACCATCTACAGGTCCAGGTGCCACTCTGGCATGTAACACACCAGATGCAAAATAACATGGCATCACTTCTGCTAAAACCATTCCTTGCTTAGTAGGATGCACTAAAAAGTAGGATATCCGTTCTTCCAAAGCTTCCTAGCGTGTTTGCTTCTGCAACTTCTGTAACAAAATACAGCACCAGACTCAACAATAAAATAACATGGGCTCAGGTGCTGCTTGGTCCAAACCTCTCCTCAGTGGAGTGAATTCCCAGATTTCTGATTCTCCATCTAAGGCAGCTTTATCTCTTCCCTCCACCAGCATGGCTCTGCCCTCCGTCTGAAGGCTGAAACCTCCACAGTGGAGAACAAAAGTAGCCGACACCTCCACAGCTGCCGTTCGCGCGCAGCCCAGAGCATTCAGTTAAATTGCCATCGATTTCCAGAGCCACTAGCACGGCAGGCTGGGCGCTGCTGCCAGACCAGGCTGCGTCTTAATTCTGGTCTCCGAATATTCTGTGATTAAGCATCTTCCCAGCTTCAAACACTACAACCCCTCTCAGCTCTTTCAGTGGAAACAGTAAATAGGATGGGATCTTAACTCTAAGTCTTTGCTATAAGCTGACCCTCGCTATCCTCAGGATAACCCTGGTGGTACTTCTGAATCCTGATGGATGTCCTGCCTCATCCACCCCATCCAGTGGCACCTCCCAAAGTTCCCCTGTACCCCACACATGCTCACTTTGTGTATAATTTCCCAGACTAACAGGCTTTTTCCAAGGCTTTGCACCGAGAAAATACACCGTCCAATTGGCTCATTACCCAAAGCACAGGCATTTTTGAAAATATGTCCACAAAGCTTTCACTAAAATCAAGACAACCTTCATTTACTCCACTTTTCATACCTCCCAAAGGGTGAAAAACTCATGAAACCCAGAAAGTGAGTATATTAATTAACTCAATTTTATAAATACGAGTCAACACACGTTCACAATTTTACCACAATGATGCTATTCGCTTAACAGGGGTCACTGAACATCTACCACATGGAAATGATGAAATTCAAGCCCCTCCAATCTGGGCTAGATGCAAACTGTGCCTCCCACTAGCGTGCGGTGCTGGGGACTGGATGGAGCCAAGTGGAGATCACGTTCTGTAGTCTAATAGCAGGAGCTGAGGAAGGAGCTGGCTGAGCAAAGCAGCACATTTAAACATGCCCTCTGAGCACGACTATGAACTTTTCCATGAATTCTCCTTCTCTGGGAGGTAGGACATCTGCAGAAGGGATGCACTCCCCGGTGCTCTGGCAGGCCCCAGCAGCAGAGCTTCTCCATTGGAGTACCCTGGTGCCGATCCAGGAAATCAGTTAATTATTTGCTTAGATCCAAGCACGTGAGCAACCTAATTACATGCAACAGGACACCCCTCCAGCTTTAAGTGTTTTGCTGGACCGGCTCCTTGATATAAAGTATAAAGCTAGGGGCTCTGTACAGAATACAGAGAGATTTTGATTAAATTCTTCTGACGGGGAAGGAGGGAGGAAGAAATGTAGCCTTTATTTAAAGCCCGCCTCGGTTTACAATTTATATTCCAAAAGGCTGTGAGCTATGGTCTTAAGGAAGGAAGGAAGGAGATCTGCCTTGCCCACGGTATCCCCCCCTCAGCCCACTGTGATGCGCTCACACGAAACCTAAAGCGGAATCAACCCTGTCTCATCTTTTCAGTCAAAAAGAAAAAACCTGAAGGATTGTGCTTCCTCAAAGGAGGGACAACGCTGTGTGACGGAGGCCTCCCGACGGACTGCGGATGCCCTGGAGGAGCAGCTCATGCCTGCAGAGCTGCTCCTTGAGCTGCTGCCTCCCAGGAGTAACCGGCCGTGCACAGGCTGCGCCAGCTGAGCAGAGCCACCCCCAGGTCCCCTGCGAACCCCCCCCGGAGCCACGCAAAGCGCACGGGGAAGCCGCTGCCTGTGTAAAGACAGGCTTTCTGCACGGTTCGGAGGCGCTGACCTTGCCCAGCAGGCAGGATGGGAAAGGGGAACTACCTCAATCTACCAGCAACCACCCACCTCTCTCCCCCCAATCCTCCCCATATGAATCAACACCCCAAAATCTTCGACAGTCAGACCTGACCTGCCAGCTACACGCTTGCAATGACCAAACCAACTACCCATCTTTCCCTCAGCCTGCAGAGCAGCAAAGACTTCAGCCATGGTAGCGACCCAGTGATCATCAGACATCAGCAGGACTGCGGACACGGCGCAAACCCAGCAGGCACAGCCCCAGAAACGTGGGCTTTGCTGACAGCCCCAACAAACCTCGCGTCACAAATCCCCCCCACTTCCCAAAGATCAACCTATGGAGACCAGTACTTGAAAGCATCGCAAGCCAGCAGAGCACAAGGCATCCCGAAGCCAGCGAGGGCGGCGGGTGCCGACGGCCCCTCCTGCATGGCTGGGCAGGGATGTGCCGTGTCCAGCCCTCGCCACTGGTGTGGGCTCTCCGCTGGGACGGGCACTACCAGCGTTTCGGCTTCCACAAGACAACAACTTCCTCCTGTGTGTTTCCACCAGTACGTTCACAGGTTTTTTAACACGCAGCCTGTTTAGGGAGGTTTACGCTGCTGCCTGCTTTGAACGCACTGTGAGTGGTCAGCGCTAAACTGGAAACCGAGCTCTGAACATAAATACTACCATGTTTCACCAAATTTACTACTCTGAATGCATCTGCCTCCCAGTTTTTCATTCATCTCAAGCCACTTTCACCAGCCCATCCCTTCCTGAGCGCTGGACCGGTGTGAGTCCCCACAATGCTGCAGCACAGGGGCTCCTGCCCCGCTGCCCCGCAAGCCGGGACCAGCAGCCCAGTAGCAGAGCAGGCCCCTGGGGACATGCAGAGGAGAATGTGGGGATGTGCATTCAGGTCCTTATTCTGCCGCCGGCCTCATGTGCCACCCTAGGGCAGCTATTCAACCTTCGCTGGGCCTCCCTCCCATCTATAAATGGAGCTAATGCAGCCACGGCTCGCATGCCCACTGCTAATTCATCAACCGTTTATGACCACACGCCACCGCCACCCCTTTGCAGGGAGACCAGCTCCTACCCTGAAATTATTTTTGCAAAGGTCAACAAGTGAACAGCAAACCCACACCATGTGCTGCTCAGTTCTTCGTACTTTTTTTTCCACTTTGGACACAGTTCTGTGCAGACTTTCTAACACATTCACATCACTGCCCCTTCTAACGTGTTTTAAAATCTGGAGCCGGGTAGAGAAGAGCAGAAAAAGCCTACTACCTTCAGAGAAGAAAAATGCTACATTTGCACGGAGTAGTAACATTCCCCCCCCCCCCCCCAGGTCCATTTCTGAGTCCTTCTGCCTATGCACACACACGCCAGGGTCGCTCAGAGTGGGCTGTGCAGTCTTAGCAATCCTCTGCCTACAAACAGGTCAAAAATATTTATCAGGAGCAAAGACGGTAAATAATGAGAGATGCTGATTAGACCAAGAAACCAATAAAACCAGAATTTCACAAGTGACCAAGGCCAACAGGCGTGACTCAGAGGCAAGACGAAGCTCTAGGATTATCCCACTTAAAGTGTGAGAAGTAAATTAAATTTCATTACAGTCTACCTTGATTGCCACCTTTGCTGGGACAAAACGGGAATGCCGAGGGAGTCCCGCCTGGGCCAGCTAATGGAAACAAGCTGGTATGAGTGGGGGGGGGGACAAGAAGAATGGGAAGAAAAAGGCTATGTATCAAGGGATCAGAGCCAAGAGATGTATAACGTACAGCAGATACGGGAGTAGCTGGAACATACCAGCTGCAGAAGACAATTTAAAGAAAGGGATGAGATAGACAAGGAGAGCCTAGAACAACATAACCCAGAAAGTCATTCCTTTCAAAACTGAGAGACACGCTTAGCAGCAAGCGGTCCCCAGCAAGGTGAGCAGTACCGCCTGACCTGGCAATCTGCAGGGAGGTTACAGCTTGATTTGAGCAGCACTGGGAAGCAGCAAGCTGGAGAGTTAGTGGCTACAGCTGCCCCTGAAACACCACTTGCAATTCACACTTCACACATAAGGAGTTGGCCACCGATACCAAAGCTGGGTGATATCTTGGCCTGCTAACGGCATGTGGCTGATAGAAACGGGGGGAGCACACACATACCCAAATGAATGTCCCACCTGCAAACATCTCACTGAGATTCATCACCCTGGAGGTCTCCCGTTACACAGCCTTGCTCTCTCCTGGTGCTCTGCACCACCCACTTCCAACCCAGCACCTCTTTCTCTCCAGTCCAAGCCATGCAGCCAGGAAAGCTCATTTTGGGAGTATTCCTCTGCCTGCTCCTCACAGCCTGGAAGTGCAGGCTCAGCATAAAGCATGGACCTCTCAGACCTCCTGTCCTTTGCTCTCCTCCATCTGCTCTCCTGGCTTGGCTGGTGTCTCCCCATGGCTGATGCGAAAGCAATGCAGGGTGGAGGAGCAGCATATGCCTGCAAGCCAGTCGGTTTGCTTTCGGCTGCCCGGAGTCCTTGCTACGCACTCCATAACTGCTTGGACAAAGGGGCGCTGGTGGGTGATCCACAGGGTCAGGTCCACCATGTCATACACTACCTGACTCCCACCTAGAAACCTGCGTATCTGTGGGGAGAGCGGCTCTAAACACCTCCATGGCAGGCAGAGGGAAACACTAAATAAAAAGCATGTTGGCACCTGACAGTGGGTTCCTTGTTTATTATGCAAATACATGAAATATTCTACTCTTCTTAAAAAAAGAAAAATAAACAAAAACCCAACTGGCTACTTGAGCATTCAAGACAAAATTCTTGCTGGTCATTAACTGCTGTCTGCTAAAGGGTGAGGCAGTCATTATTAACAACAACTGCAGCAGCAAACTCAAGCGACAACGGAGTTCAAGAGCTAAAATAAATCTTAGAGACTCTCTCCAGCCAATGCAGTAGAAACACAAGGGTTTTCCAGCATTCTGTGATGCCTGTTTAATAGCAGGGTGAAGGATGTTAAAAAAAGAAATTGGCTGGGCAAGCTTTAACTACACTGAACAGATCACCTCAGGTTAACAAAGCTGTAGTCAATACCCAAGCCTTCAGATTTAGACTTTCAATCAAGTGCCTAATTAACAGAGCCTAGGAAAGCAGGGTTCTGAAATTTAATGAGACACTCAACACCGAGCTAAGCACTCCAGATAGCTAAGCTTTCAAAAATCAGGAGTGTGATAAAAAAAGTGAAGGCTATGCAAATATAACCCTTCTTTGGGTCCACTGTAAGGTTTGTGGAAAAGAAACGAGGATGCACCATTGCTGGAATGCTGCTGAGACAATGATGGGAGTATTTATTAAGGGGCTTGATCCTCAATGGCTGCAGAGTGCCACAGCTGCTTTGATTTCAAGAGGACACCCCAGATTTCCATCTGCTAAAATGACTGTGCTACCGGAGTGCCGCCTCTTGCAGCCCACCTTCCCTGGGTCTCTTCCCCAGCAGGAAAAGGGTCCTCTCAGGTGATCCAGGTTGGAAGAGCCGGGAAGTGACCAACAGCTGTTGTGGCAACTTTGAGAAAGTTTCAGAGAAGTTTGAGTCACTTCGGGTCTCTCCTTTTCTCCCCTGAATATTCTGATAAGAGGATCAGGAAGCAAAATGCCCAGATAGAGCTGGAGGTGTCCTCAGTAATGGTGGCCTTGGGTGCATCGCTCTGCACGGGGAGTTTGGTGGTTCCAGCCTGGTAGCTGCTCAGCGAGGGTCTGGGCAAGCCCCTCCTCAGCAGCACTGCCCGTCTGAACCCACCCTTGCGAGCACAGCACGTCCCCAGCACAGCCAAGGGGAAGAAGTAATGTCACAAAAGCACCAGGGAGCAAGGCTAGGAGAAATGAACGTCACATCCACACAAATGCCTGCATGCGCTTGCCTTTAGCCAGATCCTGAGCTGGCCTTTCCCAGAGGGGTTAGAGAGACATGCCTGGGAAGTTTAGTGGGGCACCAGATAAGAAAAGAGATGTCTCTGTCCTGGCTTTGTTATGTGAAAGAAGCTCTTATATCAACTGGTAACTCACACTGATTCAATTTAAGATCTCAGTTCAGAATAATAATGCCAAAACTGAGCCAGGTGTTGACCTACAATCTTCTCCAGGGGCTTATTTGCAAAGGCAATAATAACTGGGTTGACTTTAAACTGAAATTCATTCTACATCTTCAATGGGAGGAACACAGACTGGGATTTTACAGCTGGCATTAGTGGAGCAGAGTCAGCGCTGAGCTGTTAATCCAGACTCAGGCTGCCCGCTGTGAAGCTCTGCTCTGTGCAGTGCCTCACACTTCTCATCCGAAAGGGTGACAGGTGTGATTGTGTGATAAATGACCATGCTGATGGGTCAGCGCAGGCCAGGGGGGCCAGACACTGATCTCAGCAAGAGAGAGAGCAACACGGACCTCAGCGGCACTTGCTGTGGCTCTACAGATGGACAAGGATTGCCTTTGCTCACGGGCAGACTGGAGAGCAGCAAGGCTTTGAATGACCACCCGGCAAAGCCAAGACCAGACCTCTTCCAACATCCTGTGTTCCCACCACACGAGGTGGTGGTCAGCAAGAGACGGGTTTGGTGCTCGCAGCCTGCAGGGTGCAAGGGCACCTGTCAGTGCAAAAACCACAGCGGGAGGCTGCAGCCTGGAGGTGAGCTTCTAGCAAGGCTGGTTTGAAGACATGGACCCTGCTCAGACCTGTGCTGCATCCTCCTGCCAGCCCTTGGGATCCTAAATCCCTGGCATTTGGGGGCTTCCCGCTCAACAAGCATCACAGGAGGGTCTCAGAGGCCAGAGGTCTGCGTGGCAGAGACTCAGATCCAGGCCATGGGATGGGCAAGTCTCCATGCGCAGGACTCTTGCACTTCTGATTTGAAAACATAAATACTCAATTCAACATCCAAATTTTACGGACTAAAAAGAAAGGGAGGAAGTGCAGAATACAGCCATGAAAATGATTCAAGGGTTTAAGAACATGCTTGACAAAGCAAAAATTAAAGACTTCGTTCTGTTTAGCTTATCAAAAAGGAGATGGGAAGGTGACGTGATTACTTTGTGTAAGAACTTTCATCTGCAGACAATACCAGATACGAAAGGGCTCTTTAATCACAAGGGTAAAAACAGAACAGGAATAAATGGCTGCAAGCCCAAGCCTGACCAATTCAAATGAGATAAAGGGCACAAATTTTAACAAGGAGATGATTAACCACAGGCACATGTGACAAGGGGGGCAAGGGAGTCTTTGACTGTTAACATCTTAACCGCATTTCTTTTTGAAAGATACTTTAATCATGCACAGGTTCCCAGGCTCAGTCCTGACTTAGGCTGTGAGTGAACACCAGGAGGCAGGAGCAATGGTGGCGTGATGGTGATGGGCTGATGCCAACACCCTAGAGATCCCTCCAGGCTTCTTTTTAAGGAAATCCATCCCCAGGGATCCCTGCCCACTGCCCAGGGGCAAGCAGGTTAACACTGCACCCGTGGGAGATGCCAGCCTGCTGCAGGGTGCTGGCTGAGGACCCCAGATTCGGTAACGCCAGCTCAGATGCAGTCTGTCTCCTCTGCCACTGGGCTCTAACACGTGCTTCACAGAAGAAGCTGTAAGATTGTCCGTGTAAAACTGCAGCACCAGGTGAAATGTTTTATTTGCATCCTTAAATCACAGCCCTGCTTTTTTTACACTGCTCTAAACACGAATGTCTAGCCCTCGGCTCCATTATATCCAGCATTTCACACCCAGAGAATATATTCTGGCAATTTCTCCTGGTTCTGGTTTTTAAGTACAGCGAACAATTACATTCAACTGCATTCATAAGCCAACGTTAATGAGGCTCATCGACACACTTTACTGATAGCAGCTGCTGCACATCATATTATTGATCTGCGTGCTACAGAGATATTGCAAACCCTCTCACTAAAATCCAAGTTTCCTCCTCTAATGCAAGCCCTTCCCTGCTGCTGCTCCCTTCACCGCCACCGAACAAGCTGCCTGGTCCTCCCCAGCCAGAGGCCCAAGCAGGCACAGGCTTCCCACTGAGGTCAGTGATGGTCACCACCGCCTCTCTGCACCCACCACCCAGCATCCCACCCTGGCTATGCCACCGCATGTGGGTGCCACCCTCCGTCCCAGTGATGTACTGGGAAAACCACGGACCAACACAGCTGAGTGGCTGTGTACGCTGGGAGCCCCCGCTGAAATCAACGGGGTATCTGCTTCTGTGGGTTACCTCCTCTACAGACCATTTCCAAGGACAGCACAGACCCAGTGTGGTTATTTCTCCAGGGGCTGAAGAAACAAGGAAGATAGATTTTCTTTGTCCCCCAAGGACACACATCACCCACCAAGGGACTGCACGTGGCTCTGTGGGGGAGCTGGGGAGTCCGACCCTCAGCTGGTGTGGGCACAGGCTGCTTTGCTCAGCCCAGGACTCATTCACACCAGCGGAGGACGCGCCCGTACCTCTGGGACTGCATTAATAGAGTCACTGACACTCACTGCTCTAATAATATTTACCCTCAGGCCGCCAAGTGCTTCTTGACAGAGCAAATATTTGTGTGTTACACCCCGACTGTCCCACTAACAGCGAACAGCAGCATCAGGAGATGGATCAATAGGTAGTTGCATGTCTGAGGCTGCTCCTCAACAGCCAGAGCGCCAGCAGAGGCCAACAGGTCTTTTTCCACAGGGGTGACATGCCTGGGAACCTTCAGGGTACCCTCATGGGGGGATTCTGAGGCTGTTCCTTGCTGCCACAGGGCTGGTTTTGAATGAAAGGATGCTGCAGGGATTGCCCCAAATCCAGCCCTCAGCAGAGAGGACACAACTAATGTCTAATAACTCCCTTCTGGAAAAGCCCAGCTCAAAGCGAGAGGCTTAAAAAGTCTTTCTGTAGACATAATCCATGAGACCTCCCGGGCAAGGCTCCTCTTGGCTCTCTGAGCCAGAAGACGGTGGGCTTTGGAGCGGTCTCCGCTGAAGCCAGCTGTTCCCACCCCTGCGGAACGCCAGCGGTCAGTAATGGGATCTGTCCCCCGGCCCCACGGCCGGAGTGCTCCTGCCCACTCCTGCCAATCCGCCCGCACAGTGGGAGCTGCCAGAGATGCCGGATTCGGGCCCGCATCAGGCTCCTGCCTGCGCTGCGGGGGCATGAGAGCCCCTGTTTGCACCCAGAGAGGACTCCAGCCCAGCCACCCCAGAGACCAAGCAATTACTGTTAATTAGGGAGGCCAGATAGGAACCAGGTGAGAAGAAAGGCGGCAGGGGCACAGACTGGCACTAAGGATGGAAGGGACAGAGTGAACCACCTTGTTATGGAAACAAGGTGAATGTTTTCAGCATCTTAAGGGGGGCATTTAATAACCTGTGATCTGCGAACATGCTGTGCCCCGTCCGAGGAAAGGCTGGGCACGGCGGTGGTGTTCAAGGACCCGAGTTGATTCCCCATGTGCCAATTTGTCACTCTTATCTTCGGCAGCCCAAGCTGTTCTGGTGGGGCTTGAAAGCAAATTTTGCCCTTGAAGAATAAGCGTGTGCTGTGAAAAGAGATTCTCCCAAATGAGATGCACGCATGTTCGCTGGAATGAAAGCGGCCGTCCCCAGGGAGCGAGGCATGCCATCCTGCACCAGGACCAGCGGCCGCCCCAGGGAGCTGGGTCTTGCAAAGGAGCCCTCCCAAACCTGTTAGAAATCACCCCCTGACAGTGCGGGAGCGCAGCTGGCTGGGAAGTGGAAAGGGTTTCCCGTGAAGTATGCGAAATGAAATCACAAAGCCTGTAGAAAAACATTTCCACTATGACTTTTTTCTTAGATTAAAACTCCAAGTCACAATTTACTATTTCTCAGTAAATGCCACAGCTTTCATTCTTATTATTACAAACATGACAGCTTTGAAATAAAATACTTTCTATGACGATTCACACTCAAAAAGTCACTTTTAACCTAAAAAACCTGAATTAAAACTCACCCTTTTTATTTTTGTTCTGTAGAACAAGCCCCACAGTGTTACCACTATGGAGAGCTATGAAATCTATGAGAGGTGGACTTCCCACCAAATCCTATGAGCACTGCATCATCAATGTGTCACACACTCCAGGACTTCCCTGCACAGTGACTGAAAAGCACTGATTATCTGTAGCGCTGGTTAGCAAACTGCAAAGTGATAGACTGTTTGCTGTGCTGCTCCCATGATAAATAAACAAAACTGCCGCTTTGCCCTTTACAGCATTGATTAGATCTGGTTAAAACAAATAGGAAAAAAAAAATATCACAGGAGGAACTTACAGTTGCTCATCAACTAAATCTCAGCCTGGGGCAGGGGGTATTACTATTAATTATACTGTTTCAAAGGCAGTTGCAGTGGGATGGTAAATATTTAAGACTCTCCAGCTGCAGCTCGATACCACACACACACCGAAGTCAATGGCACAGCCCTCTGGCTTCAGGGCGCAGGACCAGAGGTTAAATGCTTCCGCGGAGCCTGGCGCTGGGTGCAGCGGTACACAGGCGATGCTGCCCCAGCACCCAAACAGATGCAGAGGTGGCCCGAAGGATCAGGGAAAGAGAGTCTAAAGAGGCAAACTATTCCGCAAGCTTGCAAAGCCAATGGGAGAGCAAAAGGACTGCAGGAACGCAGCGCCCTGGCGCCCACCACGGGAGTAACCCCTCCTTCCATCACAGGTGCCACCTCTCTGGGGAGTGCCTGGTGGCCTCTGCCAGCGCTGGCCACGGCGCAGTACCGTATGGAGGGCTGGAGCTTTGACCTTCCCTGCCTGGCTCCACCACCACCACTCGTTCTGCAATCACAAGCCCTTAAAACCGCCGCAGCCTCGGAGGGCAGGGGGCACCCCTCCAGACCCCCGCGGAGCCGCAGGGGTTTAGGCAGGGGGGGTCTGTCTTGCCTGCGCTGTGAGACCGACAGCACCTGACAGCAGCTGAAGGTGAGGGTCTCTTGCCTCAGCATCACCTTAATTTTCACCAAGACAGGAGATGGCTTGGTGATGAGAAGGCGGCCTCCCGACCTCCTGCCGCATTCAGCAGACCACAGGTATGGTTTGAGGAGAGAGCACCCGCACCGCGGTGAGCTGCAGCGTGGCAGCGCCCTGGCCGTACCCGCCCGGCACGTGCAGGCACAGCACAGAGACCCCAGGAGGACACACGCTGTCAGGGGGAAAGCAGTCGCAAGACCCAAGTTTCTATTCACATATGCCTTCTCCTCAGCTCCCCCTGCTCGCTTCCCCACATCCCCCCTGACTTACTGCCACGCTCTTACACCCGTCCCCTCAGCACCCCCCTCCTCCTCCTAACAGAAAACGATGACACCAGGCAGCCCTGATTTCCTTCTCCACAAATAAATCCTGTGCCAAATATTGTGATTCATCAAATGAGTAAGAGCAGGGCCCCTTCTTAGTCTGAACGTTGATCTTTAATCTCCAGAGGCTTCTGCCACCTGGAGTACAAGCTTCAACTCTAATTAACGGTGTTAACGAATCTTTCCGCACTAGCAAGCTTTCAGTGGTGTTTTTCCAAGGGCTTTGTCAGAAGACGCCCGCATCACGTTACACTCCTGGGGGAAGCTATTTCGGAGAGCAGAGCCCCCGCTCTGTGCTGGGACACACACCGCTTTGTCCCCGGGGCTGGGGACCTGGCCCAGGGCAGCTCTGCTCCGCAGCCCCCACCTGCCTCCGCCGTCAGCGCGGCACGGCTTTGCTCCCTGGGCTGGCTCTCGCTTCCCTCCGCAGGAACACGAGCTGCTTTAGGCAAAGACGGTTCAGATTTTCCTTTCCTTGGGAAATCCATGCAAGGTGGGAGGAATGACTGCTTCTGCCATCAGACCAAGGAGGCACGCTGGATAAGCCGGTCAGCCTCTGACATCCATTTTTTAGGAGAGATGAGCCCCAAATTCCTCTTTGCAGCCAGAAACAACTTCTGATCCCAGGGGGCTCACCCCACGTTCCAGAAGGTAATGTAAAGCAAGGTGAGGCCACCCTAGCTAGGGGATACTCTGCTTTTTCTTTTTGAGTTTGAAACCCCAAACGTTCCCTCTCCCTCTCTCTGCCCACCCGAGTCAGCACATCTCTCACTCTGCCAAGAGCAAGCTCTCGGACAGAGCTACTTGTTAGTTTGAAGTTTTATAGAATATAGATCTGTTTCCTTCCCGGCTCTGAACTTTGCTGACTCAAAGGAAAGTGATCTTTAATGATCCCCTAGATAGCTGTATTTTTCTTACCTAAGTGCACACAAATTGCAACCTACAACCAATTAAACAGACGGTTTCTCATTTTTTCACAACAAACAATTTTAATTCCAAAATGTCAATAAAGAGTCCTGCACTTTTATATTCCATAGCATTTGCAACTCAGCTCAGTAATTCTGGAGTCAATAATTAAAAGAAAAGGCAATTAGAGTATTAATTGAGAATCACCAAGTTACTTCACGTAACATATTGCATATTTACTCACTTGCACGCTTTGCCCTAACCGTTCATACCACACAATGCTGGAGTTCTTAGAGCAACGCATCTCTGCCTCCCCAGCCCTTCATCCCAGCCGTGCTCCTGTCTTTAAACACTGAGACAAGTGATGGATCTGGTACAGGGTGAGGGAATGATGAATCATGGAGGGATGAGCAGGATTTACGCTGAACTAAGCTGTGTTTGCTGATTGGAACAAGGTGAGGAAAAACCAGCCTGTTCGCTATGGAGAATTTTTATGAGAAAAAAAGACTTTTCTAAAAATGTTATCGTCCACAATAACCACAACAGTTTCATTGTATAAATTATACATTTTGTTTCCTGCCTACTGTTCTGGGTTATTTTTAGAACCGAAAAATGGAAATGGCCCAACAGAAAGCAGGTTTTTGGTACTAAAACAATGGCAGTCTAGCTACCAGCCCAAATCCCACTGCAGACATCCATGCATCCCTTCCACTGTCTGCCCTGGAAGAGGGTCTGGGTACAAGACCCCCGAGCCAGGAGGGTCCTCAGCCTCCGGGGAGGCTCAGGACCCCAGAGTGCCTATGGCCACATTTGCCCATGGTCTCATCTCGCACCAGAGAAGGGAGAAGGTGAGTATGGAAGAAGAATATGGAGGACAGTAGAGGAAAAACAAGTGAACATCATCTCAGGTGGGGCTGTCAGTTACTGAGAGCCCCCAGTTCTGCAGACAAAGCCCAACAGGGACAGCTGCGAATGGCCACCTTGGCCGCAGCCCCTCCTCGTGCCTCGGCAGCTGTCCTGCAGCCTGGCAGTTTCAGAAATGGGATGTTACTCTTTTTTTTATTTTTTTTTTTTCTTCACACTAATATCCAGATTCATAGGAGGCATCATTGATGTGATGGATTCTTTGCAAATTCAAACATGAAGCCAGAAAAGCAGCGTGCATACACATGCCCAGACATAAAGGTGATGTACTCTACTTTCCAAAGCTCTCCACTGGAGGGATATTTTTGATATCCAGGAGGGATATTTCTGATATCAGAGTGCTAATACAGTTCAGCTTTAGATGGATTGGCAGCACACCACCTGCAGCATTAAGACTTCCATCAGCTGTCTCATCACACAAAGAGCAGCGTCTCTAAAAAAAACTAATAGAGAAACAGTTTTGCAAGTTTGATATTAATACCAAGGCTTAAGAAGAAAATACAAGTCAGCTGAATACAGGCACACGTTCTTCCAGTTTGGCGATGCTGTGGCCCAAGAATGAGTTTCACAGCACCAGTAAAGCAGCTCTGGCACTGCTGCAGTGGACACAGATGCTACAAAAGGTGAAGGTAAAGAAGCCCAAAACATGCCCTAGGGACTGACACGCTATTGCAGGCACTACAGAAATACTTGTGTCAGTGCATTAGGTTAGGCAGACCGTAGGACTGAGGAACAGAGGAAGGCAGGCACACGCGAGGTCTCACCGACCAGATCAAAGCTGGTTTGTGGTGCAGTAGGAAGGATCCTACTTCTGCAGCGTGAGGCAGCACCAGGTCCCGGTGATGAACCTCATGCACTTCTTCAGCCCTGCTGCTGTCCATACTGCTGCAGCATCAGTCCCGCAGGGGCTTTCAACATGGCACAGTGTTGGGATTAGCCATCAGGGCGCTCCCTGCTCCCCTGCAGCTCCGCGGGGGCGGCCACGGGAAGGGCCAGAGGCAGGAGCTCCAGCTCTACTCCCTGTCCTGCCTTCATGAAAGATTTCCAGCACAGACGCCATGACACTGGCCGCCAGATCTTGCACTTGAGGTGTGGTGCCCGGTCTGCTGTGCTCCCAAGCAGGTTTTGGAGACGCTTTACCAGGCTGCACAGAGCTGACGTCAGCCAGGTCCCTGCCTGCAAAGCGTGTGACACCTCTCTGGATGCCACTATTAGGACTTTTAAAGGCAGGACTGAAAGGACAGAAAAAGGGCAAACAGGAGAGCAGCGAGCGGCTGGCAAAGCCCCTCCTGTGGCTTTGTTTTCTCTTGCAATTGAGTTAGATGCTGATAAGAGATGGTGAAGGATTTTTGTGCCACATGCGGCTCTGTGACGGAGTTTCTGATCTACGGATTACAGTTTACCAAGGAGACAGCTCTGTGGAAAAATGCTTATGAGGAAGAAATGCCACCACTGTAAAGAAAAGCTCAGGAAACCATTTTCTGGGGTCATTTCTCTTAGAAAAACAGCCCTATGAAGTCACAGACAGACTCTTAACCAAGCACCAGTGACTTTGCAGCTGGCTCCGAGCAGGACAATTCCGACATACTCATCTGGCCAGGTCCATGTCCTGACCCAACTCACAGCACCTTCACCAGAACTTGCTCTGAGGCAAACAGGGCTCAGCTTGCTTTCAATTACTTACGCAAAGAAACAAAGACAAAGCCGCATGGTTTTACTTCTGAGGTCCACTACAGCTTGGCAGATGGTCGCAATATTTGGGCTTGTGCCACAAATTAATCCAGGACGTTTTGAACAGCCAGGCATGGCTCTGACCTTCAGCTTTTGAACTAAGGCTCATCTGAATAAAACCCCACTTGCCAGACACAGAGCCTGACACAACACAAGCCTCCCTCTCTGATTAAAGCATTTACCAATGACTTATCCACAGCCACAAGCGTCTCGTATGCATCTGTGACTGTAGCGCAAAACGAGTAACACTCCCAAAAAGTCAAGCAGGTCATCGCAAAGTAGCCAGCAACATTGTCTGAGGCTGGTTTGCAAAACCCCAGTGGAACAGCTGTAGGTTAATTTTTAAATCAGAATATTTTTATGCAAAATTAGGCACTTTTCATAACCCATTGGTCAGGAAATCCTTCTAAAGGCAACAGGAACTGCCACACTAGTGTTTACAAGCCCTGCGTGCTGCCCCAGTGGCCCCAGTAAGGTGCATGGGCTGGGTGGTGAGCCACGAAACCACCCTCCCGTGCCAGGGGTGCCCACAAGCTGCACCTGCAGGGTGAGGATGCCTGCAGGAATTCCCTCATTCCAGAGTCCTAAAGCCAAACATCAGAGAAGAACCCAAATTTTACATTGCTCATCAGACTTTCCAGCAGTTCCAATTAATGCTGCTATGTTATGTGCAATCCTTAATTCCTCTCTGTATCATCACACACGGTACATAGGAGGCATTACCCAGGCTTTCACCTTAGCTCCCAGCACCAAAGCCCTACGACAACAAGCTTTTGCCCCCCATCTCCCCGCAGACAGGCGTCAGTGGGCTCTCCACAGCCAGTAAAGGCAAGTGCAGCTTCCCCTAGCCCCCCGGGCCAGCTACCAGCAGAGGCTTTCAGCTCCACTCGCTGCATCGCTTTCACCAGTCCATCAAGCCTCGAACCTCCAGGACCACAAATGCCATCATTTATACTCTGTTTTGGCTATGAGAAAGAAAAAGCTCACTGAAAGGCTCGGCTGTTCCCTATCATAAACTCTCCATGCACATATATGATTTTCTCAAACTACAAAACAGTATCACATGCTTTTATAATCCTATAGGTTTCATGTGCCACAAGCCGCGTCTGTGTGCATTCCTGATTTCTGCACAGCTACAGTATCCCTTAATCACCATTTTTGTTTATAATGTACAAAGGAAAAGCTCCAGTGCAACTTTTGACCCCCTGCAAATACAGATGATGTTGTTTATTTATAGCTCCTTATTTGCAGAAAGCCTATGGAGACGAGAAGAGATGTCATTCACAAGGGAAGACACGTACTGAATCCATCACCATGGGGAGGGGGCTGGGGTATTTCAGAAAAAAGCAACAATTCACAACAGAAGAAAATTTATCCAAACAGTTATGCATCCTTGTCTGTCAGTTACTGTCTTGATGGAAACTTCACAAAAAATAAAGCAAAAGCTCCTTTTTCTAGGTCTAACAGTAAATGGCGGTGCTCTTCCCCAGTTTGTAAGCTTGCCTACATTCTTGCACAAACTTCTCCCCTTGATCAGTGCTGAAACCCGGTGCAGCCCGACCCAGTAGTGAGTCCACCCCTGCCCCTGGGAGCGACTGCCTGTCCGCAGGCAACTCGGCAGAGAAGCTACACCAGGTCGCAGCCATCGAACCTCTTGGACGGGGAGGCGGGTCACTGGAAAGGGCTGTTCCGTCAGCACAGCAGCCTGGTGGGAATTACCAAGATTTAGTTTTGAGACACTTGTAGACTGGGGTGAAGGCAAGCACCAGCAAGGTGGGGACCCAACCAACAGCAGCCTCAGCCCTGTTGGGCCAGGAGTTACAAGGCAGCAAGGTGACTAACGGGGGGAGAAATTCACCCAAGCAATTTTGAGGGGGAAGGGAGGGGAGGAGACCATGCTGTGGCAAGCACAGGGTGAAATCAAACTGGAGAAATCAATAAAGAGAAAGGACAGAGGGGATGACGGGACGCAGGAAGAGATAAATTAAAGGCTTGCCCAGGTGTTATGATGGCTAGTGAGCAATAAATTAAATAAAAGAGGGCATCAGGGACAAGCAAGGTAGTGTGAAAAATTAATTAAAAGGAAGGGAGGCATAACCAAGGCATAAAACATGGTTGCTGGCAGAAAGATTAGAGGACCGAGGCAATGAAAAGGTTTTGGAAAGTGTAATAGGAGCCAAGGCAGAGGCTGTAAAGGCTGTGATTGTGTGTGAGGGTCAGATAAACAATGTAGATGCATTTTCAAGACTATGAGAAGCAGGAGACCACTGAAGAAGAACGGAAGCATCTCGCAGGAGGCAGTGTTGCTAGTGTGGAGGCACTGGTATACCACGCTCCATTCCTTGGCTTTTGCAGCCAAAATGCGGTGGGGGTATTGACGCCCCCCATCTGCCTGCAAAAGGTCTCCTTCCACTGACCCCTCTGCCCCTGACGGAGAGGGCACGGGTGCTGCCTGCAGGATGAGGCATTGCAAGGTGGCGTATCTTAGCTGGGTATCTAAAATGCATGTCTGCTGAGACACGAGGAAAGGGGTGAGCAGGTCAGGCTCGAGCTGGCTGCAACTGGGACTCCCCTCTGGCGCTCCAAAATGAAACCACGGGCTCCCTGCAGCCCCCGTGCAAAATTCACCAACATTTCGGACACTGCAGTTCAGTCTAGCCCATGACCTGACGTGGATGCACCCTGTGCCTTCTTCAGGCTCATGGGACTGGCAGCCTTTGGGTGATGGGCAGAGGACTCAGGGGAGTTCTGTGCCAAGCGCAGACTTACATCCAGGCCCCTGTGGGGTCTGTTTGCCATCAGGGACTTGAATTTGTCAGGTCTGAGACTGCACAGGGGAACACCCTCTTCCCTCAAGGGTTATCCTGGGAGAAGCCCCCTTCACCCGTGTAGGCTGAAGCTGTTCCACTTTGAACAAATTAATGACATGCACTGGGGGAACTGGAGATGGAGAAGGGGGTGGATGGAGAGAGTACGACTCAGCAGCCTGGCAGTCGCGCATCTCACCTGAGCACCGGGAACGCAGGCTCCCCTGAAGTCCTGTATCTGCCCACCTTTGTGAGTCAGGAGCGAGGCAGCTCCCCAGTGGCTCCCTGCTCAGCAGCCTGGCTGCGCTGAGCCCTGTCTTAAGGCACCAGATCTCTGTGCGGTCAGGGCCCAGGGCTGCTGTGCTGGGCACGGTGCTGCTGAGAGCTGTGTGGGGTCAGCCCAAAACCCTGCAGTCCATCGCCTGCTTCCCAGCCTCAGGTGTGTCACCGGGAAGGCAGCAGTTAGTCATGGGCTGGGGGCATGGCAATTTTCAAAAGATTTACTGTTGTGTGCCAGAGAGGGTAAGCAGCAGCTCATCAGCTCTGCGCAGAGCAGGATGGAGCGTCCCAACACCGCTGGTTTTGCACTGACAGATTTTCTGTTTGTAATTCAGGTCCTGCTGTCAGCTCTGCAGCGGTGGGATGGGACCCACTGTTCAGCCCAGACAGGCAGTCCCGCCTCTGGCCTCACGCGTCTGTCTCTTTAGCCCAGGACGCTGGTGCACTCACAGGCTGCCCAAGAGCACAGGAGCCTCCTCCAGTTATCACATCAGCATGAGCAATGAGCTTTGTGAGCTGCTGGTGCCCATCACTGCCAAGCTCCCTGTGTCAGTATTTCATTACAGGACCGTTAATTGCACTGTAGCGCATGTGGGACTTTGCCTTTGGAGGATGTCTCATGAGGAGTAGGGATGCAAGAAGAAGAGCCAAAGAGTATTTGGGGGCATGTGTGGGGGAAATGATTACATGAATATTTTCAAGCCCTTCAAATCACAGGGGAAAATAAAGAATTGGACAAGTCTGGATCACACCTGCCTTTAAAGCAGCATTCTTTGAAATGAACAGGCTGCCTCGGTGCTCAGAGACGGCTAAGAAGATTATAAGCAGAAGGGATCTATGCCAGAGGAGGGAAGAAGAAATAATAAAGGCATTCAAAGCTATGACAAGCAAATGAAAAAAAGAAAAAAAAAAAAAGCAAAGCAGACTTTTTAGATATTCCAGGAGGGGTACAAACAAGATCAGTACACTGACAATGCAGCCAAATTTGGACAAGGAACAGGTTCAGAGCATCACGATGGCACAAGCACTTTCACGGGTCTCAGTGGCCACCGACCAAGCACTCCAGTGAATGCTTGCAAGGCAGGTTGGAGAAGAAGTAATGGATAATTAACAACATCAGAGAAGGCAAAATGGGCTCCCTAACCTCTCTCCCTGCCTTAACAAACCTCTCTGGCTTCTCTTTGAACCGGACTACAGAGAGCAAAGTGATAGTTCATTGTACCCTACACATAATAGGAAGCAGGTAAGGTCTCAGGGAAGCTGTAGCATAAATAGAGGAGGAAAAGTGTGTATTTCCACTCCTTAACATACCAGAGCAAAGACACAGGGGGTATTAGGACTCTGTCCAACCAAACCTCAGTCTGGGTTCAGCGCAGTGCGGAGCTGGGCACCGCAGGGCTCCGGCCACAGGCTGCCTGCGCTGGAACCACAGCTGAGCGTGCTGCTCCCACCACCCCACTCCGCGTCTCACCGTCACGCTGCCGGTCCTTATTTTGTGAGCACGTCTTATGATTAATGAACTCTGTCTCCACAGATCCTGGAGTCATTTCCCACACCTCTGCTAGTTTTGCTAGTGAGATTCAGTGGGAATTTTGGCACACAGCAAAACCAAAAGCTGCCTTGTTCTTCCATACGAAGGCACAACAAGCAAGTGACCGAGAGCCTCTGGGTCACTGCGAGGTGACGGGGGTGTCACTTATAGCCCAGCAGTTGGCAACTAGCTTCCCAGTGGTTTAAATTAACAC
Organism: Falco peregrinus; assembly: GCF_023634155.1. Lineage (NCBI taxonomy): Eukaryota > Metazoa > Chordata > Aves > Falconiformes > Falconidae > Falco > Falco peregrinus. Next base: position 37,219,777 of record NC_073729.1, on the reverse strand, counting down.
CAGGGAGCGCACAGGTGGAGCAGGCTGAGTGTCAGAGCACGGTCAGGCTGTGCAGCTTACCTGGGCAGGCTGCTGGGGACAGACCCTTCCACCTGCGCGCGTGGACTCTGTCACCGACGTTTGCCCTGGACCTGTATTGCACTAAGCTGCGTGTCCCCAGAGTCACGGGGCAGGCAGAACTGCTGAGCAGGTTGACGTTCCTTTCCCAAGTTATTTTTCCAAATATAACCACATTTGAAGCTTTTGCTCTTTAAAACACTAATTCCTATAATTACTAACCCTCCTAACTACAAAGAGTCATTGTTCAAAGGCATGGTGTTAACAACACCCTCAGCTCACCCAGCTTCAGAGTGCCCTGAGACTGCCCTGCACACAGCACCTTCAAAGCAGAAATCTGTTATTCAAGAGGATTCAGTTCAGAAGCTTTGCTATTTCCTGGGTTTGTGCGTGTTGGAAGAAATTGAGGTATAATGCACACATCCACCCCGTGGCCAGGCACACTGAGGTGGGCACTGCAGACCCACCACCACCTCTCCAGGCTGAGCTTGCCGACACCGCTGCTCCAAGCCATGACGCTGCTGCTGGGGGAACCCCAGAGACACCCCAGGTTCTGTTTTGTGCTCGTTGCAACCCAGGCACATGTTCAATCTGTAACTGCAGCCAGCAGGCGAGATGGGGCACAACAACCCACGGGAGGCGAGCAGGGCGCAGGTGCCACATTCTCGTTCCCAGACAGCATGGCAAAACCAGGCTTTTAGGGAAAGATGCAGAGGAATGAAACTGGGTTTGATTATGGGGCTTTCCCCCCGCATACAGGAGAGAACAGGCAAGAGACCAAGCTGCCAGGGTCCCCGCTTGTCCCTCCTGTGAAGGGGGTAAGAAGAGCCCATGACCAAGAGCTTGCCTACCAGAGGAAAGCTGGGGACCCAGATCAGTCCTCCAAGGTTACCCAGCACATCCCAAGGTCACCCTTACTGATCCACAGACCCTGGGTTTTTCGGTTGAACCTCCACTCTCAGGAAGAAAACAAGAGAGGATTTTAGCACACAAAAAAAGCCCTGCACAAAACCTACCTCACATCATAAACACAGGGTGCATGGTACCATCCAGCATCCTCTGGATGTCACAGCACACAGGGAAAGGAATCCAGCCTAACGTCTCCAGGCAGCACAAGGTCCCTTACATTAGCACCATGTCTGTGTGTCACACCACTGCTTGCAAAGGTCAGTTCCTCACAGAAGAAGCACATACAATAATGAAATGCTACAGAAGGGGGAGAGTAAAATAAGCAATTTTTTGGCTCATTTCCTGAAACCTCCAATTTAAGCCAAGCTGGAAACAAATCTCAGGCCTGGATTTCTACTGATGAAGGAACGTGGCCATCTGCCTGTTTGTCTTTTCTGCATTTCTTGCTAACCCTTATTTCTCTCCTTAAAAAAACAGAAAAAAATCCATGCTCACGTGTCATATTTGATGCATCTGACAAGGTCAGAGCCATCATATCCCATCAAGCACGCGCCAACACAGCCTTGCAAAGGGAAGCTGAGAAAAGATGTGCAAAGAAAGATCTATTTTTGTATTTTCATTTTAAGGCACCCCCTGAACTTCTGCTTTCTGATTTACCTTCCAGCTCTGGTACTGAGAGATGCAGCCAGAAAGCTGCATCTGGTTAGGCGAGGAGAGTGAATGAGCAGCACTGGGGATCTCGTCTCCTGTCCCCAGTGTCTGAGCACCTCATGGAGCAACGTTTTCATGGTCAGAACACCAGTTCAAACTGGAGCAGAAAGACTGTTCCCCCTTTGGAGGCTGAGAATTGAGAAATTCAGGCCCAGCTCCTCAACGCTGACTCCGACAGCTGAAGCCCAGCCCACTGGCCAGGGAATCGGGGAAAATTACAGTGGAGAACTTGAACCCTGAGGCAGGCACTTAAACCTGTCTCCATCTAGTATTAAATCCTGTCCTCTGGCCTTTCTCTCCATAATGTGCAATACTGCTTGAGTGGACAGCACGTGGTTCTTGGCAGGAGAGGCAGAAAACACCTCGTAGGTGATGTGGAAAACAAGCCAAGCTGGTAGGACCTGGTGGTTCGGAAAGAGGTGAGACGAACCCATTCTCATCCTTCCGTCCACCAGCTAGTTTCTCTAAGAGGGATTTAAGGTGTCAGTAAATACAACCCACCTCACTCCAAGCCTGTAAGCACTCCCTTGAGCTCTTCACACATTCATTCCAGCTGGGGTCCCACTCAGCGAACACATACACACAGCCGGGGGATGCACCTGTGATGGACCACCAACACCCAGGGCAGCTCCAGCCTTCTCTCTGGAGCAATTTGGAAACTTCTAAGGTTTCATTCTGCAAACATTATCACCTGAGGCATTATCCTCAGCCATGCAGAAGAAATGACTTGTGTGATCATCTGTCAGCTGGTGCTTACACCAGCATTTATTTGGGAAAAGATTTTACACTTTCTGTTCATGCACTACCTTAATCTGAATTAACCTTCAAATCTTGATAAGCTCTGAGAAACAGATAGTTTCAAAAAGCAAATCCAGATAAGAAAAAAAAAAACCAAATCCCCAAATCAGATAATTTAATTTGACATGTTATTTTGATAAGATCAAGATTTGCAGAAAACTTAATTCTCAGATACAGTATTCATTATGAATCACTTGCTCAGCTCTTAAAAGAATCAAACATTTTGGTTGATCGCAGGAAACCAGCTCAGCTCTAGAAATTAATCGTTGATCCAGGAAGGTACTATTAACCAATGGCTTTCTTTGAGCAAAAGAGTTTTGGCCAAATTCATAGGTTTAAAATTAGACACATGCTTGAGGTTTTTTGGTTTACCAAGGTTTTAAATGCCAAACCAGGTACAGTACCATACTGGATCATGTGAAGACATTTCTGATTTTCTGTCCAGCCTTGGGGTCCTTTGATAACACCAAGTGCTCTGCTCTTCTCACATACCGAGAGATGACTGAGCTACAGAACTTCCCACTCGGACACCATCAGCTGGAAGGCCCAGAGCCGGAGGATGGCCCAGGTGGAGCTGCTGGCCATGGCCTCCGATGTGATCATCACTTGGCATGTGGAAACGCCACAGCTTTCCTGCTGTCTCAGCAGCATGATTGAGACCTTCATGCAACTGACTGCCTTATTTAAAAGCAACCACGGGGGCAGAGCAATGAGGCTGTTTATAAAGGGTTAATTACCATCTCATCTTCCACCGACTCAGCCCCAGCAGAGCTCTGCAAGCCTGGTACGGGCAGAAGTGAGGAAACAGCTTCTCAGGGAAGGTCAGCGCCTGGCATTCCCCTCTGAAGGCTCCAGCACGAAGAATGGCAGTTCAGCATGTCAGGGCTTGGCTCCTACTGTAAAACCTGATCCTTTATTGGAACTCCTTGGGTTCCCACTCAAAGCCAGCTAAGCCCAGCTCCGCATAGGCAGAATGCATGTGGAGGCAAAGGGAGGGGACCGCTCCATCACGGAGAACTTCAGAGCTGGCTCACACCAGGATCTGAGCCTGCAGACCACACTCCTGGTGCCTGCAACTGCTAAATGACTCCAAATCATCTTCAATCCAAACAAGCCTCGACACGCTCTGCTTTCACGACAAGCTTTAGTGCTGAGTTTAGTGCATGAACACGGTTTTTCCAGACCCAAACTCATCTACTTCCCTGCAGAGAGAGGTCACGGACTGGGATCTCTGTGTGAGGAGAGTGCTCCTCTCACCTTGGATTTGTTGGGCCCTGCAGCCTGCTCTCACCAGGTGAGCATGAACCTACTCAAGACAAAACCTGTCCCAGATGAACCAGCTGCCTGGGAACATCCTCCAGCCAGCCGCTTGCAAATATCGCACATGCCATTAGATTATTTCCAGCACAGACACGTGGGCAATCCTTCCCGACTTTGAAATTATTTTTAAGTGGGTCTCTGCATTTATTTACCGGAGATGAGGAGTGGTTAGTGTTAGCTTTGGAGGGAATTTCTGTTCTTGTCCTCCACAGCCCAGACCACCATTCTCCCCATCCATGTCTCGCAGCCCCCGTGTCAGCTCTGCCTTGAGACAAGAATTCTGGCCCTATCTCATAGGGGACCTCACCACGCTAAGTCCATAGCAAAGCAAAACCTCTTCAGACACACCAGGATTCCCAGAACTTTGGCAGAAATCATCAAGACAGATCTATCCTCTCTTGGGTCTCAATGCTCCCATTGCTGCAGCATGCTGGGTGTGTGCATGCTTGAACCTGCTTATCCCCACAGTTCCCATTCATTTTCTGGGACAGCCTGGGGACCCTACTGGGTCTACAGAGAGCCAGTATGGGTGTGACAGACTCTGGGCTCACCTTCCAGGCAGATTTTTAACCGGTTCTCCCTGCCTTACCTCTCAGTTTGTCCAGAAGGGACCTCCTTCTTGCTGCCTTTTACACAGCCCTATTCTGACCCAGCGGTTTGCATTGTACCCGTGGCCAAAGCAGGCTGCAGGTGACAGCACGCATGTCCAGCACTCCATCTGCAGAAGCAATGGTACGAATGGGCATTGTATCCCAATTTCTGCACCTCCACGTCAGCTGCCAGCAATGGCTCCCCCTGCTAGGAGCATGCTCTGGGCTCTGCGGCAGGCAGCAGTGACAGGTATGACGCCTCTTCTACCTTTTATCACTGAACAAACCACATACTTTGTTTTATCTGCTGGGAACTGTCTGAGGGTAGTTTCAATTATCTGGGCTTCTTCTCCCTTCCTTCGAGGTTTTCAAGAACACACAAGCCACTGAGGATGGCTGAATTTTACTGCATCCTTGCAAACATTTGCATTTCACGAAGCCTGTCCATGCTCAGAAACACACGGGGCTGGGGACAGGGCTCCAAAAGCCAAGCGCACTGCACCCTGCTCTGAGCTACCCAGTGCTTCAGCTTCACCTGCTCCTCCACCGTAACCCCTGCGCTGGGAAGGGGTGCTGCTGATGAAATTGCGTTCAATAACCTTCACAGCGCATGCTTGCAGAAGTATGCAAAAAATAAAAAACTTGCGCATGCACATATCGGAACCCACACCATCTAACTGCCCGCAGAGGAATTAACGATTAAAAAACCCAGAGAAAACACGCCACAACGGGCAAAGCCGCTCGCCGCCACTTGCCCACCCTGCTGAAACGTTAGAGCTGCAAAGTGAGCGCTGCAAAGAGCGGAGCCAGCAGCTGCCAGGCTGCCCCTCTCTCCTGGCTGTGCACACTGCTGCCGCTCCTGCAGGGCTGAGCTTGGGTGCCGAGGGTTCGGGACACCTGTGGAGCCTCTGGGAAGAATTACAACTCCATGGTCAGACACCCCAGTTACACCACTGCCCATCATTTCCTTGACAAAGGCACCCTGGACACAGAGGGGAGCTGGGTGCCACTGCCAGGCTGTGTCAGCCCTTAGCTGAGCCTGCGCCCACCAGCACCCGCACTGGGCACCGACACCTGCGACCTCCTCCTGACCCGCACTGCCCCTTCTAAATTAAGAAACCTGTTACATCGCTTCCTTCCTTGGCCCACGGGGTGCTAAGAAGGTCATTACCAGATCATAGCTTAAAGGGCTACCGAGTGCCATCCTAATCCTGGAAGGACAGGAACTGCCGGAGCTGTTAAATGACCTGAACAAGTGATTACAGTCTGGATTTATTTGTGATTAGACACTGTGATGGCCCGCTCCAACACTGCAATTTTTCGAAGGTAGACAGAAAATTTCAACTATCGAGTTTTTGCTGAGCTACCTAAGGATGCTTTGTGTCCTCTCACTATGGGACACTTCCAACCCCGTATAGGAGGGCTCAATAACAGGTATTTCTGTGACTTTCCCTGCATTGCCAAAATAATGGGCACTTTCATCAGCCCTCCTAGCTCTCCAGAGTTACTCTCGATGCTCTTCTCCAATTGCCTGAATAACAGATATTTTCACAGCTTTTTCTGCATCCCCCAAGAAACAGGTAGTTTCACAGCTCCCTCTGGAATCAACCTTTATTCTGTGCACTGCCAATAATTGGAGGGAGAAGTGAAAAATGAAAAAGCAAATAATCAACCAGCAGTGTTCAAGAATTCAGAAGTCCTGTGAAAGGGAAGAACCCACAGATTGAAGAAGGTGCTGCAATTCAAGCCCTGCAGGCTGTGCACACAGGATAAAAGACACTTCCCTCCACTTACAGTAAATACCTTGTACAAGAAGACTCCTCCACAGTTGAAAAGCACTGTTTAAAATGCCAACAGCCAAACCAAAACTTTGAAAAACTTTTGGCAGTGTTCCTTTTTAAAATGTCTTGAAAATTAAAAAAAATAAGGTATTTCTTCAATGCTGCCGAAGCCTGTAATTTCATTTGCTGAGTTAAATCCTGGTCTACGGAATTAGGGCACAGTAGTTCTCTTATTCATGCAGAAAAGGGTTTTTAGCCAGCTCATTTGTTTAACATATCTGTATGTCAGAATTTTTTGGTCCTACTTTGTGTCAAAATATTCTCAGTACTACTAAAGAAGGTATATTAAACTAGAAGCAGAAAATGGTTTTAGACAAATCATAAGCAAACTCGAATTGCCTTTCTGCTTCAACTGCCTGATTATGGTTTGAGAGAAAGTTAAGGTGAATCTTTACCTCTCTGCTACTTGGCATTTCCTGATTCCATTTCCAAATGAGGCAAGAAGCGTAAAACTCTGGGATTCTTATTTACCGCACATGGTACCTCATGGGGTCCACCAAGGAACAGCAGAGCTCCTACCTGCACAATAAGAAGTTTTACCTGATCGCATTTATTTTTGCTCCCTCCTATGCAAGTTCCCAAGGAAAAACCCAACCACAATACCATTTAAAAACAAATGTGTTACATCAGGATGGGAAAACCTGCAGAACTGGAAACGGAGGACCTGCTTTTATCCATCTGTCTGGGAACGGGAGGGGAAAGTCCACGTCCACTGCTGAAAACGTTACACTGCTCCACCTTCACGTCACGAATTGCGCATGGCACGATCACACCCTGAAATCCTCACTCACCCTCTGCTGAGGCAAACTCCAGGTTTCATTCACCTCGAGTCCCGTTACTCCAGTCTTACCAAAACAAAACTCACACAAAACCAGGAAGAGATCTCCCAGCTCAGGTCTTCATTGACTTCGTGTCTCGGGAAGGACAGTGAGCTTCTAACAGCCACAGTGATTCCTGGGCCAGCATTTCCCAATACTTAGGTCATTACATCACTGGACCTGATCCCGAAACCCTCTCCTATCCCTCCACAAAACCTCTTCCCAGAGGTGCTTTCAGCTCAGCCTACCTGGCCAAGCCAGGTCTGGGGGATGTCAAAGCTCATGTCCTGATAGTGCCATGTCTGCTGTCACTCTGGAGTTGATTATCTTCCTTAACTGCAGCCTGAGGACACTGCTGTACCTTTTGGGGATGGGGAAACTCCTCTGTCCCGATCAAAGCGCTAAGAAACACGGCCCTGATTTGCTGGCGTTCAAGGAAATACCAAGAGCGTGCTTTCTCCCAGCCCCTTTTCAAGGTGCCCCACTCTCCCCGTGCAGAGGCAGTACCACGGTTCAATCAGACTCTGGGCACCTCCACCACCACCACACCAGCTCTGCACGGCACGTGCCCGCCCCGAGCACAAGGTCCCACGGGTGCAGCACCCTGCCCAGCTGCACCCTCCTGCGCAGGGGGTGCACCAGAACAGTCAGGTGCAGAGCCCACCTCTGCGTTACCCAGAAGCCACGCTCGTATTCACTCACAACAAACTGCAAATATAACTTGTAGAAGAAATATAAGCAATAAATCAGAAATGAAAACATGCCAAAATGTGCCATGTCCAGAACAATCACAATCTGCCCGTCAGGGTATAATTAAAGCAATTTTGTTTCTATTGCCAATAGCACACAAGGGAGTGGCAGACTCTCCGCACATCCACGAACCTTTCGCTCCTGGAACACTTAGGCCAGACCAGGATAAGGCCACTTTCAACAGGCTCAAAGAGAGAAAACCTTCACCCTGAACCCAGCACAAAGCCCACGCACACAATTCAGCATCTCCAGTGAGGCTGCCCCAAATCCCACCTCGCGCAGACCAACAGCAGCAGCTGGGGATCGCAGGGATCTCTCCCACCACGCCTGAAGGTACCTCGAGACACGGTTACTTACCGGGACTGGTGTGGGCACTTGGGGTTTGTAAGTCCTTCCCGTCACCGGTTCGGGAGCAGGCGCAGCACCTCTCTACGGTCTCAGCTTCACCCTGCAAGAATCAGGACACAGAGGGGTTTTTGCCAGTCGTGGTAAGCAGATAATCCAGTACTTTCTAACCCTCGGCAGAGAAGGGTGTGCTGTATTGGAAAGAAAAGCTGATGGCTGGTTGTCTGCAAGGATCAGACTCAGGACTTTCTGAGCTAAGACTCTGAGCTGCTTAGCAAGGAGCTCAAACCAGGGCAGACAGAGTCAGTTGTGTCCGCAGGGCTCAGCACTCAGGAGAGCTGCTGGGGAGGTGGTTCAGACTGGCTCGGGCACGAGAAATCCCACAAGAACTGCTACATCATGTTAATGCTTGCAGAGAACAAGGTAACCAACAGAGAGAGGCAGGCAAGAATTTCTGGTCATGATGGCTGAGATTTGTTCAGGGAAAAGAGAGCTTCTTCAAACTGAAATATCCCACAGTAAAGCAGAAATTTTCTTTTTTGTTTGTTTTTCTTCTGTTTTGTTTCTGTTTTGGAAATGTGTTTTGAAACTGAACATTTTGCTTTGGGTCAGGCAAATTTGAACTGCAACATTATGTTGATGAAATGGAAATGTTCTGCTTTAGAGTCTGTTCCTCTGCATCCCCTGAGCTGCCAGGATTCCTCCTGAGACTTTAAAATAAGGTGCTTTCCCTTCCCTGCCAGGGGCTGAGATACCTGGCTGGACTGCACACAGTGCACCGATGTGTCACCTCGAGAGACCTGCCAGGCAGCAACACAACCAGGACATCACAGCTCAGAAGTGGGAGCTGCAGGACTTTTTATGGCATTTTTATGCTGGGCAACACACAAGCGCCCACTGAACAGGCTCCTGGTGCAGCAGTGCCGGCACAGCCAGACCGGCAGGTGATGCTCCTTGCAGGGAAGGCTGCAGGGCACGGCTGCTGGTGCAGTCGGAACTGGGCTAACTGCTTTGGACATGGGATCTAGGTCTCATCAGCTCCTCACTTCCCCACAACCAAACGCACACCGACTCCTCCCCTGGTCCCAGCACTCCAGGCAAGAAGCTGGGAGCTGTAGTTGAATAGGTGGGAGGTAGCAAAACCTCCTCCATGCTTTGTGCTCTCCGGCCCTGGGTTCTGCGGACAAGGACTGTCCCTTGGAGCTCACAGCCTGCACGGTCCAGAGCTGATGGGAACTGGAGCCAGGTCTCCATACTCCCACTCCAACGCCTAAGCATTAACAAGGTCCAGTGACTCAAACCCATTCCCTCAAATCAGCCTTCTTGGGCTAGTGATGACGTACAACACAGGCAATAAATCACTGTGAGATTCCTGCCCTGCTTTCTCCATCCTCATCACACTGGTGATGCTCTCCACCTCGTGCCTTCCAAACAATGTCTCCCGAGTAACCATGGCTTTTATTGAAAGAACAACACTTTTCCCACCCTGCTCTGTGAAACACCCAGATGCGCGGGCTGCCCGATCCCACCGGGAGGGCAGGAGGGGCAGCCAGGGCTCCTGCTACTCATCAGCAGCGTTAGGGCCAGTGGTTATAGCTCGTCTGCTCAGCCTGCCAGGAGAGACCCTCCATCCTTAGAAGCTCAATTCAGCCTCAGTTATGCCACAGCATTGCAAAAGGTCAAACAGGAATGAAGCTTTTAATTAAAACAGAGGAAGCACTAAAGAGACAGAGAAACGAAGCACTGGGCTTCAACCAACAACGAGGTCGCACATATCTAACGAGCTGATCAGGGGTGACATGCTGGCTTTCACAGCAGAAGCCTCTGCACACTCTGGCAGTGCACTGAAGGATAATCCCTCCTGCCCTGGGGTTCAAAGCTCTGCATGAAAAAGCCACCACACTGACAAAGGCTAAAAGTAGGGGATGCTGCCACGTGGCCACGTTTCCCATCATCCAAGAACCCAACAAAACAGTCATGATGAACTCGCCAGTGCTGTTTCCTCAGTTCCCCTCCATTTCAATGGACCCATCATTCAAGTTTATTGACTCTCTCCAGAGATCTGGTATCATCTCTCAGATGTTCAGCTGAACGCGTGAAGTGCTGGAAGCAACGATGCATGCAGCGATGCCAGGAGAACTGGCCTTCGTGCAGGAGAGGTGCAGGAGAGGGGACAGAGTAAGAGAAACTTGAGGCCAAACCAGGTCTGAGCAGGGCCCTGAACATCAAAACTCCCAGAGATGCTGGGGAAGCAGGGAAGCAAGCGGCTCACAGCCAGCTCTGATGACACCTGCAGAGCCCTGCAGGACCCTCCTTCGCCGCTGCTTGGACAGAATGGGGCAGATGGAGAATTACAGAAGCAAAACCCAGCAAGGAAGGAGGAACACAGATTTTACCTGAGATCCGGATGAAGTGCTGAATGCCTTCCCCATCCCCCTCCCAAACTCACCTAAATACCTCAAATGAGGTAAAAGTGCTTGTCTCACTCCTAAGCCTCCTCCTGCTGGCAATACCAACCCCAGAGGCGTGAAGGGGAAGGGAAGTATGGGGGGCAGAGGGACACGGTGCATCAAAGCACATCAGAAGCTCTGACTTCTGCTCTTGGCTCCACTGTACACCTCCTTGAGACCAAGGGCCAAATTACTGCATCTCTTTGTGTCCCTGAGGATGTTGTTAAGAGCCAGATGAGGCTTACAAAGTTGACCAATAACCTGAAGTGGAAGCTGCACAGGAGGTGGCACAAAAACACCTTGGCACTAACAAGGTCAAGGCAGCTAAGAAAAAGTCATTCGCCTCTGCTGCTGCATAATCCCCTCTTTTCCCAAACGTACAGCTACATGAAACACCAAACTGTCCTGCCCTTACACAGAGTTTCTCGTTAGTGCACGAGCCCAAATGAATTGGGGCAGCAGGAGCGGCAGACTGCAGCCCTTGGAAGGGCTGGAGTCATTCAGCCGAGGGCACCGCCCTGGGATTCTTCCAGAATCACTTCAACCCACTGTGCTGGTTTTGGCTGGGGTAGAGTTAATTTTCTTCGTGGCAGCCGGGATGGGCTGTGATTTGGAATTGTGCTGAGAACAGCGCTGATAGCAGGGGGGCGTTTTCCTCAGGGCTGAGCAGAGCTCGCACAGGGCCAAGGGCTTTGCTGCTCCTCGCCCACCCCACAGCCAGCAGGCTGGGGGCACCAGGAGCTGGGAGGGGGCACGGCCGGGACAGCTGACCCCCACTGACCCCAGGGACACCCCAACCATGTGGCATCACGCAGCGCATAAACTGGGGTGACACTCGGAGTGACGCTGTTGGTCCCCCAGGTCCCCGTTACACAGGATGGAGCCCGGCTGTCCCGGGGGTGGCTGAGCACCGCCCCGCGACGGGCAGTGCAGAATGAACGCCTTGCCGGTGGCTTTTGCTTTCCCTGTTAAACTGCCTTTAGCTCAGCCCACAAGCTGTCTCACTTCTACACACACCCCCCCCACCCCGACCCTCTCCCACCTACCGGGAGCAAGGAGCGGCCGCGGGGGGCTGAGCTACCGGCCAGGGTTAAACCACAAAACCCATGATGCAAAAGTAAAGGAGCTAAGTACCCTGCCGAAGTACAACAACATCTTTCAAACAAAGTAACTGCACTAAAATGTGCTGGTTTATTTTCACTCTGGGCTCCCAAAGCATTTCCCTTCTCTCCCTGAATGATAACGGGCATAAAAATTAAATATAAATTCTCCAACAAAAAGCAAAATGCACTGAAGGGTAATAAATCATGGGGGCTGGATGGCATTCAGAGGAAGTTGGAGGAAAGAATAAAGGATGAAATAGTGTAGATACTGACTAAGAAATATCATAGACCCTTAAAAACCCAAGACTTGTCCTCAGGGCAGGGGACTCAACACAACAGGCTGAATTTTGATGAGGCAGCAAAGGGAACTTGCCCAGCGAGGCGGTGGGGCTGGTACGAGGTGCTTGCAGCCCTGCAGGGCTCAGAGCACGGCACATGGCCCATCAGCACCACACCTCATGCAGGGATGGCAACCCCAACAAAAACACCTTCCAGTTTCCCCAAAGCCACAAGTCTGCACCAGTTGCTAACTGCTGAGATCCAGAAGTCCTGCAAACAAAGTCCGTGCTGAAGGTTTGAATGTATTTCATACAGAAGAGGAGACAAGCCCTCCTTGCTCGCCCAGGGGGCTCGCGGGGATGTACCCGCCGGGCTGGTGCTGCCCACCTGCTCCCAGGGCCACGTGCCAAACCTGCGCTGGCACCGGCAGTGGGATCGATCGAGAAATCCAGAAAAAGTAAACAGGAACCAGCCCAGTGCTGCAGCAGGGATATAACATTCCCAAACAGCAGATATCAGAGACTGGATGCTCCCTCCTCTGATGACCTGAGATTCTTACATCGGCATTTCCAGTAACCTGAAACGCTCCCCAGGGCATCACACAGAAGCACAATATTCTGGAAACACCATACACCAGCACCAACTTTCTTCTAATAAACAAGATCACCTTTAATTTTGCAGGTACCTCCTATTTCATTAAACTTAAATATCTTGCTCTCTAGGGGTTCCTCCTCAACGGGGGCAGGAAATGAAAAGACAGAAAATGCAATTTAATTGGGGATGAAGCTTCATCTTTACACTGCCTATCATCATTATGTATCATTTAAAAACAAGCATGGAGCAGGTGTGAAATGGTAACAGCTCTGGATGCACATAAAAAAGGCTGACACCAGCAGCACGCCTCAGCAAGAACCACACGGTGTAAGTGAAAACTCCTTTTCTCTTTGGTTTCTTTCTCCTTGTTTCCTCAAACTTTTCAGAAAAATTTCCTTTCCAAATGGGAGAGAAGAAACAGCATCTTTGCCAAGCGAAGTGGTTTGAAAGGAAGGGAAGGTAACTTCAGCATCACGTGCTGGGGCACATCAAGAGCCCCTGCAAAGCATGGGCAAGGGCGGGTGGTGCTGGAGAGGCTGGGCAAAGGGAGGGACATCAGCACATCACGTGCCTTCGTGTGACACTGGGACGGGAGTGCTAAATCTGCTCCTCCTGCTTCTCCCTCTCTGGGTATCACTTTGTCTCCCGTTGCCATCCTGGAGGTTTTGTGCCTGCAGGTGAGACTGGAGCGCACCACCATGGAAGCCACCTCAAGGTGCTGAGGTTTGCCCTGTGAGCCAAGTTGGGTGGGAGACAGTTTCTGGCTTCCCTCAGGTCACCCAGCCCCTTTCTCCATGCTCCAGCACCAGGAGGAACAAAGTGATCACACACTTTTGCCTAGTTACTACTGAGGGGTTCGGTCGACCTTCTGTAGAGAGCAGAACCAAGGAATAGCAAGGAGAGCCCTGCGGATGGGTTGTGCTGCTCATTACGAGGGAAAGGAGACCTGGAGGGCATCTTTTGAGCTGCTAGAGAGACTCCACAGGATTTAGGGCAGCTCAGTTGGCTCAAGCCTTCCCAAAACAGCTTCCACCAGTGAGGCTTTTTCATCTGAGGAAGCCCAAAATCAGACTCATCACACGTGCCCCTCCATGCTGAGATCTCCTCTGGCGTGGGCTCTCCATGCAGGCTGGGAGCTTGGACCCCCACGTGCCCCAGCCCCTCCGTGGCACAACAGCGGACCTGGTACTTGCCTGCCCTCCCGGGCCCTTCCAACAGCTGTGGGTGGGTGCCACCCAAGTGTGGGGACAGACTGGCAGGAATCATGGAGAAACCCAACCATCTGACCTCCAGACGCACACGGAGCGGTCAGCTCAGAGCACAAGCGTTCCTGACAGGACCTACCTTCCTCCTGGGAGAGACGCCTGCGAGCCAGAGCAGAGATCTCTGCTTTGTGCACCTTTTGTGCCTTTCTGGATGTTATCAGTAACATCCTGGATTTAAACAACGCCTATTTTTCTAACAAGTGCCTTTTCTATACTTCTGACTACGGGATATAAAATAGGGAGGAACTGACGCACTTTAATTAGTTGCCTGTTGTTGTCAAAGCCCTGCTCTCATATTCTGATGCAAATTCATGGCCTTTCATTTTAAGCAATACGTCAGTTTGGCTTTAGCCTTCCAGCGATCCTTTAATGTCATATTTTCTCCCCAGTGATCAATATTTAGATCCTCTAATTGGAACTTGTCTGCTCATCCAGCCCTGGGCTAGGTTTGTTTAGCAGCCGAGCGCATCAGACACTTCCAGTGACGGAGCCAGGGGAGCCAAACCTCACACAGCAGCTCCGGGCCAGAGGAGATGCTCATGGAGCAGCTCTACTCCCCGCTCCCATGCCGTCCTGCCCCAGCAGCCACCCAGTGCCCAGCAGCAGGTGGCTGGTGGCAAGACGTGCCTTGCCGGAGGCAAGCAGAGCAGAGCGTTTCTGGAATGGAGATAGGGAACCCTGAACCACATCCCAGCCCAGGATGGGATCAGGGACAGGTCAGTTTTCCTGTTCCACTTCAAGGGGCAAAGATACAGCTCCCCATCGTTTCTAATTTTAAATCACAACGTCTCCATCTTCTGCCTGTAAATTCTCTCCCACTGTCAACAGGGCACCAGGCCAGTTGGAAAGCTATTTTTCACAGCCTCGCTAATCTGGAGGCACCTCACTGCCTCCTCCCACCAGGAAAATGCTGACAACAAAACTGGTGAGCAGCCAGCAGTGCAGACAGGACTGGCCTTTAAGGCACCTGCCAGAAATTCAGGAGGTTCAGGAGCAGTTCCCGGCTCTCCCCCCGCTCCCCTCCTGACCTGGGGCTCCAGCCCTGTGTCTCAAGCTCACCTCTACTAACTGAGGCTAATGACACTTCCCACAGGTGGCCATGCAGATAGATTATTTCCTAAACATAAATTAATGTATCACAATGGGCACAAGGGCCCTTTTAGAATAAACCCAGGTATTTTCTCCTTTGGATCACCACTGGCTTTAGGGAATGAAGCCAAGAATAACATTAACCCACTCTACCTAGGGCTGGGCTTTTTACTAGATTTGTAAATTTGCTGAATAACCTCCCAAAGTCTGCTGAGCGAATTACACTGACGGTTCGTGCTGAAGTTTAAGAGGGAGTACGAGGCTCAGAGGGACACTTGGGTGTCTCTGGGCTGGCAGGTGGCAGCACAGCCTGCTTCAGTCAAGGAGGGCAGATCGCACCTTGATGAGTTCAGCATCCGTGGCCATCAATACAGAAAGCGCAGCAAGGTGATGAGCCCACGCTCAGCTCCAGGACTCCCTCCCATCACCTGCTGCCAGTTGTCGGCAATAAATATTTCTAAGGAACAGCAGCTGCCCAGCACCCTCTCTGACCCAACCAAGGCTTTGCCAGGTTGCCAGGCTTGGCCCACAGGGGTTCCACTTGCAGGAAAGGGGCTCACCAGGGACTGCTCAAGCATCACCCAGGATTCTACCAGGCTGCGAACCAAATTGCTTGATGAAAAGTCTTCAAGCCACCACACTGCTCCCACATGCCTGGACTGCTAACAGCATCAGGCACACACATTTCCCAAGCCCTGGCGTGGCTTGGGCAGGCAGTTACTCCAGGGCAGCAGGGTGCCAACTGCTCCAACAAACGTCCGCCCCATGCCTGAAAGCTGCAGGGCCAGGGGAAGCTCCACAGCAGGAGGCAGGTTAGGAGGGGGTTAACTCCTCCTCACTCAGCTTATTTTGTCATCTGGACTGATGAAATCCATCCTGGTGAACAGACACTGACAGACCATCATTCTTTTATAAATTAAATTAGGGATTGCAAGCTGCCCCCTGCGACATGAACACAGGCATCCCCTGGAGCCTGAGCTGCCTTGCTCTCCATCACTTGCCCAGCACTGACACTGCCTGTGGCAGCAGCTGGAGCAAGCAGAGAGCCATGCCAGCCTCCAGACAGCCCCAGAGCATCCCAGCTCAGCTGCCCTCCAAACAACCCCTGGGAAGCTTGGGCAACCCCATCTTGGAAACAGAGTGAAAAACACTTCAGCATCCCTGGCCAGCGCTGGTTCCTCCCATGTACAAAACAGAGAGAGGGCTCAGCTCCCAGGGAAAGAGGTGTCTGCTGAAGCAGAGAGCGCCGGGACCCCCCCTCCCTGAGACAGGAGGGGAGGGAAAGGGAAACCCCAAGCTGCCTGTCAAAACTTCAGCCCTGGCGATAATTGGTTTATACAATTTATCCCCACACCCAATTATCAGCTCAGTTTACTGTTTGATTTTACACAACTCTGGTCCAGCAGACCTGCTGCTGTTCTGCTTGATTCTGCCTCTTTCTCTCATTTATGTATACATCATCCAGTCACTAAATCATTTTTAATAGCTTCTTTACGTGCATGCCCTCCTGTCTAATTCCAGTACCACCAGCACAAGGCAGGTTGCAGATATGAAGAAGCTGACATTTCTCTTTTGAGTAATTTGCAGCGGATTTCTTGCCTGTTTGATGTAGTCATTTTGTTCTCTCTGCTGATGTGACATTAATTATTGTTAAATATTCTTATCTGTTACATACAGTTCTGTTTAGATAAAGGTCAGTGCATGAACCCCTGACAGTGCTTGCTGCTACCATGCTCTAAAGCCAATTTGTCACTCTCTCCCTTCAACACTCTCATCATAGTTTCAGTCCATTTTTTCCATTAATGCAGGCACGGAAGAGCACCATTAAAAATGCAAAATATCTCAGCTGTTCAGACTGGCATTCAGATAGGAAATTATTAGCTTGGGTAGCACCGGTTGCACAGGGAGGTCAGGTAATATTGCCCACACAAATGCAGTGGCCTCTCACTGAGGAGCTGCATCGCTGCCCCCCAGAATATGTGCATATTTCTGCTTTAATTGAAAATCAGCTAAGCCTTGCCTTCTCCCAGCCTGGTTTGCTGTGGGATAACAGCATAAACCCACACCACCCTCTCTTGGTAGAGGACAAGAAGGGCAAGCTCAAGCTGTCCCCAAATTTGCCAGACCAGAAGCAGGGGCAGCATGACCAGCCCTGGGACTTGGGGAGCAGCTGCACTCGCATGAGCCTGATCCTGCCAAGTAACACACCTGCATCTGCTCAGCCTTGCCTCTGATCTCTCTGTCCAGATAAATCCCCCCGCCACCCCTGCGTGTTGCTTCCCACTGGCACCTGTAACATGGGGATGGAGATGCAGGGGCACCCTGGCTGGGACTCCCCCCCAGCACCTCTGCATCCCGCCCGGCTCGGGACAGCATCCCTGTGGCACGTTCCGAGCGCGGGTCCTGCAGGCTCGCTAGCTGTCGGAAAGCACCGTGACCTTGAGTGGCTCTCCCAGGAGAGACGGCGGTCATACAATCTTACAGGGACACACGTCAGTGCGGCGCAAACAACAGACCTCAGGACGTTTGGTCTGCCACGGCAGAGGGCCGGGAGCCGTCGTAATTCCCGGGTCATCTTACAGGAGCAGCCACCGGGACAAGGAGCGGGGCTGGCAGCCCCCAGTGCCTTATAAAACCTATTTACTGCTCGGTTGAAGCTCCTGCGCTTTTATGCCTCCATCCAGCAAAGTGCTTCAGCACGTACTTAACTCCAAGCACACAAATAGCCTTAATTACATCAAGGGAGCCATTCAGACACTTAAATTGAAGTCCATGCCTAAGCGAGTGTCTGAGTGAGGACTTTGGTGCAGAAAGCTGAAGCAAAGAGGATGGAAAGGAGCTGAGCCTGCAGCCCCACCAAGCCGGTGGTGAGGACCAGGGTGGAGATGCTTGGATGGGGCAGGGTGCTCCAAAAGCAGGACTAGGCAAATGCAAAGGCTCGGCTGGCTGGATGGCGGATTCTGCTGCTTGAGTAGAGAAGGACGCAAACGTGGATTCGGCGTGACTGAAACTACCGCACAATAAAACACATGCTTGTTTCAGCACTTGCCAAATGGAAGAACATTTGATCATTTATTCAAAGTGACATTTAATTTTGCATTGTGCTAAATCATTTTGTACTTTTAAATAAAAGAGAATAAACTCCCAAACTCATCTGCTCTCAGTAAATGAAATACAAAGGAATACTACATTTTGCTGAACATAATGAAGTGTGGGTTTTTTTCCTCCACTTCTTTGTATATAAACGAGATAAAAGATAGAAGGGGAAAATCACATTGGGCCCCCTGAGTTCTAGCTCAAGGAGAAAAGCGAGGCTCATGCTGTGCTGAACCTGCCCCAGCCCAAGAGTATCAGACTTCTGGTGCAACCAGCACCTGCACGTGCAGCCCTGGACGAGCACACACCCCGCAGACCTACAGATATCCAGAGACGTATAACCACCAGCCACGCTGATGGAGGCACACAGAGGGAGGAAGCCCCTGCACTGAGCAGTTTCAGTCTATGCCTGACACTTTGGTCCCTGCCTTGAAACCACGGACCAGCCTCCACACAAGGGCTCGTCGCTGCATCTCAGAGATGCCTTCCTCATCCTTTCTTGAAGACTTATTCAGCACAACCATCAAACTCCCAGGCAAACAGCTGTTCACACCTCAGGCCCTCAGCTTAACTGCATCGGTACAAGTGAGAAGAAACTGCACTGCTGCCCTCCCCTTTTCTTGACTGGAACACAGAGAAGGGCGAGAGCTAGCCTCACACACTTAGAAAGGTATGAAAAAACTCAGGTCCTCTCCGAGTTTGGGGACACGGTGTCCTGCAGCTAAAAATACAGGCACAAACCAAACAGTCAAGGCTAGCAAGAGGCATTAGTAGGGTGACCAAACACAAAAACCAGAGCCTGTTTGTTTATCCAGCCAGCGACTATCCAGCAAGAGAGATGGAAACCTCCGCGCACATGCTGCCTGCGTGACAGACAGGCTCCTGCCAGCTGTAGGAGTCCAATTTCTCATGCAGACATAGGGGTTCCCTCTCCTCTTCCCTCATTGCAGGCTCACACCTTTCTTTCAATTTTTTTTAGCTGCCGCACAAAGCAGGATAACATGCAGGAACAGAGGGAAATGGCAAGGGATGGAAATCACTGCTCTGGTAAAGGCTCTCCCCCTTGCCACCACAAAGGGAGCTCAGTATCTGAGCCTCATCAGGGTCCATGCTTAAACCTGGCTGAAGTTTGTGGGATCCAAGATGCAAATCTCTCCCAGAGGCCCCACCAGCATGTGAGCTGGGTGGGAGTGTCCTACACCTGGTGCAGGAAGGATTGGGCTGTTCAGTGCTGCCCAAAGTACTCCCGCCACATCTCCCGCAGGGATCCTGCCCTGCACTAGCCCTGGGCATCTGCTGCATTTGGTTCTTCATCAGCCCGGAGGGCCAGAGCTCCTGGCTCCATCACCAAAAGCAGCAGGATACAACTTAAAGGTGGCATGGCTAGCAGGTGGCAGTCCTCAGGCACAGGGACAGTCCCGAGCCCACTCCAGAACAGCCACGTCCCAGGCAGCTCAACCAGCCTGCGGGTGGCCGGCCACGGTTGGTAGGACACAGGCATCGGCCGCGCAGGAACGCGGGGTGCCCCAAGACCTGGGCAAGGAGAACAGCCGGGCTGTTTGGGTAAGTAGCCTTGCCCTGGGCAGGTGCCTTCTCTGCCATGAGAATTTTGTCTTTGCCGAAGTCCTTCACTACAAAAGGGCAGGAAGATGCAAATATGCCCAAAGGAATCTCTTCCTGCATTTCAGGCAGCACCTCTCACTGACCAATTTCTCTGCAGAACCTGCTGCACGTGTAACACTGTATACCAGTGCATCCCAGTTCATACTGGGAGAACCAGGGCTGACCTTACTTGAAGTTTAACTGGGATGGAAGTTGTGGTCTGAAAAGCTTTCTTCTGTTCTTCCCAAAGGTCTCCAAGCTTGAGAAAAATGTTGCAAAACGCCACGGTAAGCTTAAGGTTTTCTTAGCCTGATCTTGCTCCTGTGTTGCTCTTAGAGGCGTCTGGGTAAGCACAAGGAAAGCCCAGGAACAGAAGCATGGATGAGACCCTGGGGAGAGCTGCTCGGCAGAGTCCTTTTCTCCAGTAACACCTGCGAAGTTTCGTTTATCAAGGTTAAACAGTGCCGTGCCTGAGCCCGGCGGGTGTCGGGAAGCAGCAGCTGGGGGGCTGCGGGGAAGACAGAGGCATCCTGCTCGCTGTCAGCATAATTTAGAACAGCGAATCTTGAGCTAAGTGGACTCCAGAAGCTTTCAGAAGTCTGGCCACGAGCAGCAAAAGGTCCTGCTGAATTAGCTGTACGGAGCAATGCATCAACAGCCAGGGAATGGAACGGGTATGATCTATTACCTGTGACAGACACAATTTGACAACAGCCAGGCATAAGTGGTGCAAAGGACAGGTGACCTTCTGCTGGTGACTGAACCCTCAGACCTGCTTCTGTGATGAGACACATGTCCTTCCCACAAGATTTGAGGCCAGCAGGAGAGAAAACTCTATGGTCTGAGGAGACATAACGTCAGCCCCTTCTCTTGGGCTGCCTCTGTTGGAAACCCAGGCACAATCAACATGTTGTACCTCCAGAGTGAAGCATCCTCTGCAGAAGGCTGCGGGCATTACAGTACGCAGCGAGGCCAGTCCGGCTGGGGCAATGCTTGGCCAGGATGCAAGGGGTGCAAGAGTGGGGGCCAAGAGAGCTCTGGCCCAGAGGTCACAGCTTGTGTTGGTGCCATCTCCAAGAGCTGGGACTCCTCCCTGCCTGGAGCAAGAGGCATGGCACGACACGATCCCAGCGCTGTGAGCTGGGGCATCAGCCCTTCTGGCAGGGAGAGCATCTCCTCTGCTGCCAAAGCTATGGCTGGATCCTCCAAGCAAACCCACCTTGTACCCGCCTGTGTATCACCTCCCACCCAAATCCCGATGGGCTTCTCAATCCAGAGCCTGCCAGGCATCCCTTCTCATCCCATCCCACCCAAGCTGCGTGGCTGCCATCAGCACGCATCCACAACCCACCTGCTCAGGCTGGAAAGTCCAACACCCCCACCAGGTCAGCTCAGGGGAGGGCTGGCAGGATACAACAATCCTCTAACAGAATTTAATCCGGGTTCCAGAGCTAACACTTGCCAAAATGCCACGCGTGCTTCTGTGACAAATATTTGACACCTCAGCCAAAAGATCCTACTGACCACGATGCCCTGGAAGGCTTCCCAGGGAACTGCACAAACCCAGCCCCAGTGCAGCAGGCTCAGGGCTGTGCCGCCTCCAGCCAGGAGGGGCTTTGCAACACCACCAGGGCAAGCGACCCAGAGGTCCATGTAACTGCAGGTCACCACAAACAAACCCCAGTGAACACACATATCCATGGTATTGAAGTAAAGAAAAAAGATAGGAAGTTTGCTTTCTTGGTTGCAAGCTAAGATGGTTGCAGCCATCAGAGTTCAGCTCCTCTCAGTTGGTGTAAAGGAGCAAAATGCTGACACCAAGATGCAGCATTAAAAACACCGAGAGGAGCCTCTGAAGCCAGCTATATACCAGGCTAAGCTTCCACACAGGGCACTTGCCTTACTCCGTTAACCTCAATGGTTTTACACCCAAGACCAGCACCGACAAAAAATATCAGTTATGTCTCTATCTGACCTCACTGCCCTGGTAATTATTCCCTCTGTCCTGTATTTGGCTCCCCTCCGGTATCTCAATTCTTGCAGGCTTACCCGACATTTGGGCGCAGTGTCCATGCTGCAGGATGAACTCCCCCTGCATTCACCAAGGCAAGGCAAGGATAACGCTACGGTTCCTATTGCGAGAGTGATCTCAGCTATAAGCTACTGCAAAAATACTAATAGAAAACTCCAGACCTGTAAGTGTGACCATTCCCTCTGCAACTTGCACTCGATTGCATGGATTAAGGTCTGTACCTTGCTGTAAGACACCATCTCCTCCTGATAGGAATGCTGCTGGAGCTGCTGCAAATGCAGGCCCTGCATTGGAGCTGAAAGGACGGATCGATAGACCAGCACACCAGTTTGCAGAGCCCTGACAAGCTGCATGGCACTCAGACACACAGCTGGTTTGGTTTTCTGCCCGCTGCAGTGGTTATGCACTTTTATCTCGCTGCTGACAGCAGATGCACCTCACAGCAAAAGCAAGTCTGAGACATTTCACAAAACAGGCTTCCCTCAGACTGGTGCCGCCTGTCCCAGGCTTTGGTGCAGCGCAGTGAAAACCACAGAAGGAAAGATCTCCAATGTGGGATAAACAATTTTTTGTGCAGCTCTGGTCTCTGCGAGCAGACCAAACGATAGAGTAGAGCTGACATGAGAATGAAGCAAAGGCATCTCTGCTGCTCTACCACCGTGGAGCTTCAGACACAGAATCCACTAAACCCGGACACTTGGTCACGGCGCACAGAACACAGTCCCTGCAAGCTCTGGCCAGCCAGGAGGGTCCTTTCTCACCCGCATCTTACACAGACCCCTCTTGAAAACCTACTTACAAAAGAGCAACGTTTCCAATGCAGCCGCCCAAGACCCAGCGTGGCCACACGGACCTCCCAGGGATGCCCACACAAGCCAGTGCCTGCACAGCTATAGCCGGAGAGGCTGATTATTAATTCTGTACTAAATTAGGTGGTTTGTTGTACACAAGCAATTTCTTTTTTTTAATGAAATGGGTGTATCATTATGATTAGGCATAGTCATTACATTCAGCCCTTAATTAGATCTGTGTAATTAGAAATTCACTGAGTTATTTCATGCAGTGGAAAAAATATTGCTTGGATGGGGTTATGTAAGGCATCGACAGATTTCTCTGGAGCTCCCAGAGCTGACTGATATTCCAAAAGAAATGACATCTTTGATTTTAAGACCTTCACCAGGTGCGCATAACACCTAACCTCTGGCAGATTTTGGGTGGCTAAGAGGTAGAAATTAGGCAAAAGCAAGTGGCAAATACCACAATCAGTTCCTACTGGTAATTTCTTCTCCTGCCAAGAAATTCACCCACCCAAACCAGGGTAACCAGGAGGTTGATGCTGCAGCCCCTCGTGCTGCACCAGAGGCTCCAGCCCCAAATACCTGGCTGGGTCCACTGTGATGGATGGGGCCAGGAGGAGGGAATGTCCCTAAGTAACCACTGCGACATTTATATAGAAATGCAGAGAAAGTAATTTTGAAAAAGCCTAGTGGATCAGAAGGCTTTTGAAAAGACCAGACAGGCAGATGGAGGTGCAGACCCATGCAACTCAGATCCAGCTCCACTGCTGCACCAGCTGGGAAGCATGAAACAAGTCGGTTCCCCATTTTTGGCTTGTTTATCCTAGCAAACGAAAGCTGAGAGGCAATACAGCTGCCTTCCACAGAGTCAAGCATCAGGCCAGATGGAAAATCACTTGAGCTAAAGGACAGACTGCCACATGGGGAGATGGCCACAAGCTGGCTGCGAACAGACTTGAGCAATAAAGCCCTAAGCTACAGCACAGAGGGGCCATGCCAGCTCCCCATCTCTTCTCCCAAGACAAAGCCACTTGTAAGAAAAAAGCCCAGTTTTTTTATGTTTGGGGTTATTCACGAGCAGTTATGAGTCAGAACAAAAAAAAGGCTCCCCAGGCTGGGTGCTCCCTTGCAGTCTTTAAGCCAGAGTCCAGTGTGCACCAGCGCAAGGGGCTGGCCCTGCCACGCTTGCTTTGGTTAGTGGCTTTAGTCTTCAGAGGTAGCTTTTACCTTCTCCTGACTGTCATGATGAACTTCCAGCTGGAAGACAAACATCTTGGAGTTTAAGTGTCACCACACTTGTCCTGACCACGGGATGCAACAGGCACGAGGCTGCCATATAAGAAGAAATACTTTTGACTCACTTCAGACCAACATTCAGGTGCCCTGAAATGGATCGAGCTTAAAACAAGCAGCTGCAGCCATTGGCATTGCTACTGCTACACAAGTAAGTTAGCCTGACCAGCCAGAGGTTTCAGACAGATGGAAAAAAAAAAAATTATGGGGGTTTTGGGTTTTTGTTTTTTACTGTCATGGCAATAGTAATCAAAACAAAAAAAATTCTCTGAGGTCATTTGCACCTTCTGTCCTTCCATCAAATCCTATCACCAAGATGGAAGAAAGAGGACTTTTTCCCCGATATTTTTTTCCAACAAATATGGTATTTGCTTAGGGTCCAGTTATATTTATATACATAAATATAGCTGTTCTCTCTGTATCTTGGAGCCTGGGTGTGTGTGCACACACAAGAGAGAGTTCCCCCATGACCTCCTGTCAGAAACATTTCACTACACTTCATCTCAGCACTGTCCTTTCAGAAACAACCACTTCTTCATAGCAATATCCTCCTCTGTCTCATATGGATCCCCAGATAACTGCAGGCTTTGTAGGAGATGAGTTTATTAATTCAAGATGCTGCCCCTCCCCACCTCACAAAGAAGCTGTTAACAGCTCACAGTAAACTGTAAAACTTTTTATGTTATGAAGTTTATCTGATCATTCTTCTTCGGACATACCTGAATATAGAGCATTTCCCTAAATCCACTCTTTCTTGAAGGTATATTTTTAAATTTGGAAAAGACTTCACCTAGCCTTGTACCAACAGCAAAGCTGTGTAACTCAAATATATCTTGCCCCCACATCTACTCACACACAGATGTGGGTGAGTGCCCCTGCAGAAGAGCTGGGTGATGCTACAAGTCACCCTCTGAATGACCGCCAAGAGCTTTGATCTCCTGCCACCACTGAAACGGTGTTTCACTGCAAACACCGCTGTGCTTGGCCAAAAACACGGAGGGAAGACCAAGGCAGTA
The DNA here is from genome assembly GCF_023634155.1 of Falco peregrinus. Taxonomy (NCBI): domain Eukaryota; kingdom Metazoa; phylum Chordata; class Aves; order Falconiformes; family Falconidae; genus Falco; species Falco peregrinus. The sequence goes on along the minus strand of NC_073729.1, from coordinate 37,195,022 downwards.
CCCCCTGCTTCTTTGCTCATCCCCTGTCAATCTGTTTGGTGAGCAAATGCAGGGACCTTTGGTGGCCATCCTTCACACCCACCCTCGAAAAATACCCCACTGACTCTCAAACAGGCTTAACTGGGTCACCAATGGTACACTGCACGAGCTAAGGAGAAAAGGGTGAAGTAGCAGGGGAAGCATCAGCTGAAGATGCAGGAAAGCGTAAATTCAACATTCCCCCCCCCCCTCTGTTTTAATGTGCATCATGTAACAGCACTATAGTGAGCAACACTAGCCTCAAACACACTTGAAAAGGACCTGACCCCATGTTTACTGGTGACTCAAAAACATTCACCAAGGCTTCAGCTGCCTTCAGTCTCATGCCCCCAACCCCTGAAACATGTGACATCTCTAAGCCAGGTGCTCACCCCCTCCTACTGAAACAGCCACAGGTCTTCTGCCCACCTGAGCATCAACTGCTCCTTCCCGGCAGGGGCAGGAGTACCCCAAATCCAAGTATGCGCATTGTCCATAATGAGGGGCAGCAGCCAGGACATACCAGCGGGACACCACGCGGCAGCCCTGCCCAGCAAACCTGGTAGCTCTATCAGGCACCTGGGTACCACCTCTCCAGTTCACTCCTGGAGAGGAGTGCCACATCACCAGTCCATTTTTCAGAGCCAGCACATGGTCTTCCTAGACCTTGCCCACAAGTTCTGTAACACAGATGCAGTTAGCGCTCCAGCCAGGTGGGGACACAAACCCGAAGTCATTGTAATTCACCCCACGGCAGAAAAGCATCTTGTGGCACAACCAGGAGCAGAATCCGGACACATCCCATCACTGCTTAGAAAAGCTCCCCGAGCTCCTTCCGCCACGATAGCTGTTGGCACACCTGCACCAGGCACCTGTAATGGGCTGAGTGCTCTCTGCACCCTAGAGGAAAACATCAAAAGCACAAAGCATTCGGGAAAGCAACAGGAAAACGCTCTCCTGTGAGACTTGAGCCTGAGGTTTTCCCATTAGACTATTTTTACAGCTGGGGAAATGAAGCAGAGACAAGAAATGGCTCCCAGCCATGGAGTTAGTTACTGGCAAGAGAACAGCCAGCTTTACTATCATATTTACACACGGCTGCCTTACTACTCAAGCAATATTTGCTCCTTAAGTAACTTCTCCCACTTCAGCAGGGATAGCATAGCATGGCCAGCATGGCAAGGCCAGCCCGAGGGGACAGCCCACCCCTTCTCCTGTTGGGCTGCGGATGGCCAAACAGCCCAGAGCCGCTGAGAAGAGAACATGTATACTCTGGCTTGGCTCCAGCTGCCACAAGTTATGGCAGAATTTGAAAAAAAGCTGGAAGAGATAGCAAAAGGCAGCTCTAACCAGCGGAGATGACAAAGCTCCTAAAATCGTAGCCTTCTCCTTCGGAGTTTTTCCATTAAACTGCTTCTCAAGCAGCAGTGCTGGCAGGTGGGAAAAGGGGGAACCAATTATGCAAACAACTCGCAATGAGAGTATTTGATTAAGGAACACTTTAAAGAAAGTCCTTCACAAACATTTGAAGGACCACTAATATATGTTTGCTGTCATGTCTGGAGCTAATTTAAACAAAATGTTTATTTGCACAACCAGGTGAGAGTCAAATTACGAAGCAAAACCTTGTTTTCCTCCTCTTTCACAGCTTTCCCTTAGACACACAGTCCCTGCTACTCAGATCTCTCCCGGTCCTATTTGTGGGAATGAAACTTTTCCCTCCCACTTGCAGGCTGCCAGGGTAGAAGTGCTTGTTTGCTTATTGCAATCACAGCCCTGAGTGACTCTCTCACTTCTCAGTCCAATCTCAAATAAGCGGCGCAGCTTGAATTTCAAACACTTTCTGGAGCTGAACAACTCTGAGAGCTCTTCATCAAAGCCACTTGAACAAGTTTGGGAGAAGCCTCACACCTGGAGCGGTGGAGGAAGCTGCATCCCCCAGGAGCGACGGCTTCGAAGTATGCACAGCAGCTGCTCTGCGCATCACATCTCCCTCCTGAGAACCGACCTTCAAGGCAGCACCAAAACCCTTGTCAGCCATCAACGAGTCGAGCTGTTTCAAGTCAGTCTTCTTCCAAATAACACCACCTACACCATCCTCAGGATGCTCCACAAAGTGAATCTCCCGAGAGGCGATGAGAAGCCAGGTGCCCTAGCTGAGCCTGGGACAGCAACTCCCCCCGGCACCCGCTGCTGGGAGAGGACCCCATTGCCTGGGGTGGGCAGGATGGGACCGCCGACCTTCAGAGCTACGAGGACAAGCAGCAGCAGCCGAGTTGGAGATGTGAAGGGGACAAGCTCCCACTCACGGCAGGGACAGCACCTGCCTCGCTGCGTTGAACCCCAGGCGAGGGGCACCCAACACATGCGGCGGGAGGAAGGAATTCGGCCAGCAAAGTACAGGGGCAAACTGGCTTAGCGTGGAAGGTCATCTTCACTTCACTTAAAAGCAGAACTGCTTTAGTAGTAGTCCAAAACTATGCATCAAACCAGTCTCTACAAAATGCGAGGTGACTAGTTTTGAAAGGAAGAAAATAGAAATTTGGAAAAAACCCCAAATCACTGCTGAGTAATCAATCCCAGCAGAAATCTGACCTGTGCAGCTGAGAGACCTTGAACTTAATGTATCTGTTACACCCAGGAATGCATATTGATTATTCAGATGCTCAAACTTCCCAAACTGTCTCTCTGGTGTTCAGCTTATCTTCTGCTTTTCCTCTGGTACAAAGTATGGGTTTTTTACTGACCAGGACTGAAATAAGGGTGACTTTCATACATTTCTTGGATTCACCATGATGTCCTAATAATAGGAAGAAACATTAAGAAAAGACTTCATCACAAGCTGAAGTTTGAGACAAAGGAGTTTCAAAGACTTTTGAATGGAACATTTCTCCTGGCACATCTATATTTTTCCAAACATTTTAAGTTTGATGAAAAAAAAATTTATGAAAAAGATCTCCTTGTTCAGGATTTCTTCTTGACTGATTGCGCAAAACGATCCTACAGTGATGAGTAAGTATTGATTTACCTAACAGTGCTAAGTGGGTGGTGATTAGAAGAGGACAGCTTTTGACACACTCTGGGAGAAATGCATGCTCCCCACAGCACATCCCACATGGCATATGATGACAGGGCCACAGGGCCACCAGAATAGGTCTCTCCCTGTCTGTTTCCCTGCCCAGTAAAGTGATCTTATTTATTGTTTCAATGCACTCAGATTTTTTTTTTTGTTTCTTCATTTTTTGATTTTTCCTTTTTCTTCTTTTTGTTGCTAACTGCTGGAAACATACCATCCCATCCCCAGCAATTCCCATGGCTGCTGGGAGAGCGCTCGCTGCTCTGAGGTGACACAGAACAGCTTCATCCCTCAGATTTGTGTCTTTTTTCCAGTTGCAAGACCCAGCTTGTGTGCAAGCCTTACCCTGCACTTGGCCAAAGGCAGCCCGTGGCACAGACAGGGTGTGCTGGCACAGCTCCAGAGCAATGGAGCTGCTGAACAATGGGACGAGCAAACCCAGTGCTGCTTTCCGAAGGTACATACAGCGCAGTGACAAAAAGCCTTGGAGCTCTGGACGTTCACTGCCCGCAGGGATGTGTGGTGGGGAGGTTACTACACTCTAAAGGATGAAAAGGGGAGAAGAGATCAGAGGGAGGGTAGATCCTTGGAAAGCGACCATCGAGACAGAGAGGCTTGATAAGGAGGAACCCCGCGGATCAAGCACGAGGCAGCCCTCTGCTAGCATGCTGTGAAACCCCAGTCCTTCCAAGCTGGGAAGCCTGACAGAGACCACCATTCCCAGATCTCGGCTGAGTCCAGACACATCTCCTTCAGCTTCTGCCGCAACTCAGACCTCCCAAAGGTCCCTTCCTACCTAAACTGCTCCATTGCAGAGATTTGGGGAACTGTATCAGGACGTCAGCACTTCCCTCTTGGCCACAGGAGATGCCTGAAGGACAGCAGTCCTGGGGCTGCAGGAGAACCAGCAAACCAGCGGGGAACTGTAACTGTTTGGCAATAAGTGTGAATGGCTTTTCTGAAGGACAACAAGGTGTCCCCTGCCACCTGAATATCCTGCTGGAAGCAGTGGGAATGCCAGAGCTCTGGAGGAAGCCTCAGCCCCTCTCTCAGCCCACCATGTGTGTTCCGTGTAACACAAGCCCTGCTGCAGGAACCGCTGCCCGCTGCCCCCCACCCCCCTCCCAGTTCTGCATGGTGCACTGCCCACAGAGCAACTCAGAACGTTCACAAAATCCAAAATACGAGCTGCTTACAAAGCCTGCTAACTACGTGGCAGATTGTGCAGATGGTTAACATTCAGGGAGCCGGCACGAACCCCCATCGCGCGGCAGCAGCGGCTCCGTGGCTCCAAACTGGGCTCCGCACCGGGACAGTGCTGCAGGTGAAGGTGCTCTGCTGCGCACCAGCCATGTGCGAGGGGGCTGGATGGTTCAGCTGGGGTCAGCAAAGCCATCAGGCAACTAACGCTGTCCCCTGCTTGCTCAGCAGCTCTCAGCTGGGTTCTTCTCCTGGCTCACTTTACTGACATACACACACGGCTTCTCCTTGCCAAGACAGATAGAGGCAGCTGGGTGGACAGAGGGCACAGTGTCAGTCACGCACCCAAATGTTCTGGAGAGGGTCCTGCTCAGGCAGCACCCAACACGAGCTTCTCTCCTCTGTGAAGTACCTACCTACCACCACTTTGAAAGACTTAACTCGGGTCCTGAGCTCTTCCCTTTGCCAAAGCAGCTCCTAACACCAGCCCAGCTAGCAGAACAGCCCCAGCACTTCCCTCCTCAGCGGGGCTGCAGCTGCCTGGTGAGACACACTGAGGATTTCCACTTGCCCAGAGCGATGCCAGGACAGAGGCAGGGGACACAGAGGGATGTGCTGGCCTCACACTAACACACAGTCTGTCCCAAGGGCTCATTAGCAGAAGCTCAGTTCTAGCAAAATTGTACTACCTTGTGCCTGGCTGTACCTAGAAAAACACAGCTGAGCCCACCCAGACGCTGCTAGAGACCCCTACCAAAGGGTCAATGCCTCCCTGCTGGCCTGCCCAGGCAGCGAGTATGCTCCAGGGACAGGAGCCGACAGGCACTGGCAGCACAGGCAGCGTGCTGTTCCTAAGCATCCTCTTGCAAAGTACCTCATGATGGTCCTGGCAATTTTACACAAGTCCTCAGCCACCTGGTTTAAATCAGCAATTCCCTGATTTCAAAGAGCATCATCCCTGGTTTGATTTAGCCCAATTTGTCCTAAATTGATTTCCCATTCCCACCGGCTTAAGAGAAGAGGACAACAGATTGGAAGAGTATTTCCAATTCATGCAGCTAAGCAGATCCATGCCATTTAAAAAACCTAATGGTCTTGTTGAGGCAGCAACCCGGGACTCCTACTTCTGTGCACGGGGAAGGAATTTTTCCTCTAGTGCCCCCCATGCTTTCAAGAGGAAGGCAGGACCACGGCCAGTTTTAACCGTGAGTTACCATGCCTGCTCCCAGCCAGGAGAGGACTGCACGACTCAGCAAAGGGCAGGTTCTTGCTATGTTTGCCTTTCTGCCTGCTTCCCAGAATCCAATTTAAAACAGACTTTCTTGGTACTAAAGCTACATCATATGAAACATACTGCAGAATACATTAGAGGAGAGAGAGAGCCACCTATCTTTATATGATAAATATCTCTATATAGGGCTCAGCACCTATATTTACTGCTGGCATTACACATTGCTTATGCTTCTGCGTTCCCTCCTGCTGTTAGGCTTGGCTTTTCAAAAACACCTAGGGAAGGCAGGTGATCAAATACCCTTGGAATTCATTAAGAGGCAAGTGAGATGCAAGCCAGCGAGATACTTGGGCTCCACTGCAATACCTACCATTAAACATAGCATATTAAACACAATCTTACCTTCCTATTGTGCCTCTCCTTTCAAGGGAGCCCAAAGCACTTTGCAAGCATGATGTACGTTGCCCATCTGTACCTGCAGAGGCATACCTGGACTAAGAATGGCTGTTATTCAGCACCTCCCCGCCACAGTTCAGCACTGACCTTCCCCAGAATCACACAAGAGGTGCCACCATGACAGCATCCCTGTCACCCACCTGGTGCCCTACTTCTCTGCTGCCCCCCTCTTGAAAAAAAAGCATTATCTTTCAACAAGAAAAAGTTTCTGAGACATCACACTCAACCAATTTTCTCGACTCATCCCTTCACTAGGCACAGAGTCTTTTTTCACATACAACCACCACAGCAGTTCAAGGCTGGCTTCCCTCCCGGGGTGTATGGACAGAAGGAATAACAACTATTGACACGCAGCTATTTCCTACTCTAATAAAACCCACATAAAATCCAAAACCTGCAGTATTTCTAGTGCATGTGGGTGTTAAGTTTCATTTAGTTTAAAGATGAAGCACTGGGACAATGGAAATATTTTAAATCACTAGAAGTGCTTCCCCCTTTTCTGGTTTAAATGCCATGTTACTGGCCATGCTCAAGTCACGTCATATAAAACATGATAGTTCTTCGGCATCAGTACCCACCCTTGCATGTGGACCTGCAAGATTTTTATCTTTCTGATACCACAAATCAACTTTTAGTCTTTATAAACCATGGTGCCAGTTCAAATTGGATGAACCCCCAAAGTGCATTAAACATTCATCTGTGCTGGGCTGCTACGTGGATTAGACAGTGTCAGACAGCGAAGACTATGAATGGATTGGTACTGCTGTGCACAGCCAAGCTCCCAAAGGCCAGGCATGGAGTCACAGGGCTCACAGAAGCAGAAAAAAAAAAATCAGATAAAATACTCGATGCATTCTCTGGCTGCTGTACCATGCCTCCTCTGCAACCCAGGGAGATCCACAGCAACCCTAACAGCTTGCTGACACCTGAAAATTTTCCCTATTTCTTCCCATTCATAGGAAAGATGCTTTCCACCTTACCTCTTTACAATAAGGAAGATGTAGCTAAATTCGCCCTGGATCCTAAAGATCATCCAACATGAAGCTTTCTTTTCACCCAAACTGTGGCTGTAACGTCTCCTTAATATCTGCAGCAGAGCAGCATGCTTCCTGAGGATTTTTGTGCCAGTCTAGTTCAAACCTTCCTGTGATCTTCTGCCTGTCTCATCAGTGATGCAGAAGTGCTGCAGAGATGCCAGACATATCTGTATCATTGTCACTCCAGTCTATTAGCTCAGCAGTCTCCAACGTGTATTTTTCCACCATGCCAGAAATAGAGTTGCGCAGATGAGCAATTCCCTTACACCAGGAGCCTGCAAGTCCTCTGTGACACCAGAAAAAGGCTTCTGAGGGGCTCAGACCGATCCCTGCCAGGTAATGGGGCAACAACTTGCTGAGCCATGGGTACATTCGTACCCACGTTTTAAGTCAGAGATCCCTGTGACTAGCAAAGCCACCTCCCTGGCTGCAAACATAAAAGTGCCCATCATAAAGCAAGAAGAGTGCTCAAGAAGCAGAAGGTTTCTGGGGGGCAGAAAAGCTGGCAGGCAGAGGCAACAGAGAAGAGCATGCAGAAAAGGCAGAGCAGACGCAAGTGCTCCCTCGCCGCAGCCATCTCCGCTCCCTGCCCTGCAGAGGCAGAGCACGTCCGGCACCCCAAGAGGCTGCTGCTTTTATAAGCAACCCTCTAAAGCAACCACTTCCCAAGGTCACAGTGAATTGTGACTGAGTTTTGTCCAAGTGATCCAGACTGGTCCAAGGGGAGAGATCTGCACGCAGAAGGGAGGCGATTGAGACTTTCCCTTCCCCTTATCAGAGGGCAGGCAGCAGCTGAGATCTACAGGCTCTACCTCCTCCTCTCCCAACCCAGTGCTTGTGACAAGCAGAGACCTGAGCATCCCTGTGAGGTCCTCAAGCTGCTGCTCTTAACCCACCCCAAGCTCTGTAAGCTCAGCTGCCTCACACCCAGCCAGAGGCGGATCCAGCCCCTAAACCTACAAACTTTCAATTCTCCTTGTCTTTAAACAATTTTCTTCAGATCACTTAACATAACCACGCTGTGCCTTACCAAGGGGTCAAAGCAAGGCAAGCATGTCAGTAAAGCCAGGAACTTCTGCTCCCCCGAGAAGCTGGGTGCAGGGCATTCACCTGGGGATCTCTCCATAAACACGCTGCCCTCTAATTTTACCAAATGGCGCAGGAATGAAATTCAAACCTTGCCCCCAGCAGCACGATATCTCATTTTGATTCAGCACCCCCCAGCACACACAGAGCAGGAAGCAAAGCTTGTGAACACAACAGCAAAGGGCATATTCCCACCAGCTTACCCGCTGGTCGGCGCAGTGGGGCGCACACAAGGGGTGCCGGGGGAAAGGGTCTGGGGGCACGTGGCTTGCAGGGCTTGAGGCGGCACTGGAAAGGATCTGCACACACACAGCTCGACTGGGATTCAGCTGCGGTATTCAAGGCACACGGTGGTGCCCCAAAGCAAGGGGCTGCACCCGCGCACCTGCGTTTCCAAGAGCGCTCTGGGGGCTCCCACTTAGGAACACTGGTTCTCGTAAACAAGAGCCCCTCCGCAGTCTCAGAACCATTCTGCTGCACAATGACTGTTTCTTTTCCCAGCAACTTTATAGGCTGAAAAATCTGGAATAGCTTAAGACAGTATTTGGGGCAGTTCTGTGCTTATCCCATTTCCAGTTTGGGGAGGGTCCAGTCTTGAGTTAACAGCTGATGAGAGTGCCAAGATCCAAGCCTCTGAGCAAACAGCCACCACTACTTTCCCTTCCATGCAACAGCATGTTTGATGTAGTTACTTTGCAGCCCCAGGCAGCTATATGTATAAAGGCCATCACTCATTTTGGTCCCAAAGTCCTTGCCAAACGTCTGGCTGCTTTTCCACAGTCAAATGCTGGGCTGTGCCCTACACCAGAGAACAGAAAAGCACAGTCCTCCCACAGGTTTCTTCAGAGCACGGCCTATTAATTGAGGTATTGAATTAGTGAGGTTAGATCTAATTAGCTCAATTTGACCCAGATGCTTTAAGCAACATTCTTCTAAAATGTTGGAGCATGTTATCATACAAGTTCATCGCGGCACTGGGTAAAAAAAATAATCTATCTTGGAGCAGCTTTTCCAGGTGTGCCTCCGTGACCCTTCAGGATGTATTTTCATCCTTTCTGTGGGTGACAACATGCACAGCTATAGACAGCTGAAGAGGAGAGACCAGCCTTGCGTTTACAGCTCAGGAGTCAGGAGATCCTCCAGCCAGGAACAGCCTCTGGCTCTCCACTGCTGGTTGATGGAAAAGCATACAGACCCTCACCACTCCTTTCTGTCCTGACCACTCCAGTATAATGGGTCAGGACACAACCTGAGTTTAATAATGTCCTTTACATGCTGAGAGCCCAACCCTAGCAAGGGCAGCCACGAAGCTGCCGCTGCCCAGACAGGTTAAAACCGACAGCATAATTGGGATTTGAGCAAAATTCCTTTTCTGGACACAAACTTCACCTGCAGAAAGAAATGGTCCTACTCTGCCCATTTTCACTGGAAGAACAGAAGGAAGAGAAACAGGGAAGGCTACGGCAAAAAGTGTGCAAAAATGCCAAAGCTGAAATAGTTTTTCATTATCAAGGGGCAACTGCTCAGCAGCAGTAACATCTACAGCGCGAGCAGACGACCTCACACCACGCATTCAGATCCCAACAACTCCAATATGAGTCACCAGGAACAATCAAAATATTTAGGCATGTAAGGTACAGATGTTAGCTGTATCATGTTAACCTCTTCTCTTTAAAAGCAGGAAGCTCTTAAAAGAGTAAGCTTATCCCAGAAGTGAGAAAAGATTAGTAGTTGAGGAAGAAACTGCGGGAACAGGAAAGCGGTTTCCCGGGAGAGAGCAGACAGAGCAAAGCCAGGGATGATGCAGGTTCTGCCAAACAAGTCACAAATGCAGCTGAACGACACAGGTCGGAGAGGGACCAAGAAACCCCACCCAGGTGTGCAGCAACCCCCAACAACTGGGGTTTTTACAAAAATGACAGACTCTTCAATAAAACCGTTTCCATTTTCCTGAAAGAAAAATGTACAAACACATTATTTTCCAGTGAGCTATGTGAAAGCAAAAAAGGTTTGCTTTTTCTGAACCATTATTTCAAGACATCAAAATAAGCCCATGTTTAGGTGTTATTTTATTGACATTCCCAGCAACATGTTCCAGAATGGTACTGCAACACCCAATACAGAAGCGGAAAACATCAAATTCTCCAAACTTGGTTTTATTCTGTGACTACAACATTCAGTATGACAGATGTTCTTGTCAAAGTGTCAGATACTGAAGTGTTACTTACTCTTACAGCTGAACTCGAACCTGCAGCCAGCCAGCAGTGGGGTGCTGCCCGTCAGACCCCACAGGGCAGCACGCTGCTCTGCACTACAGCCCGTGGCGTGCAGGGGAAGGAGACTCCTTCAAAGGGATCCAGAAGAGATGAAGAAAAAAGTCCACCTCTACACCAGAGGGCATTCAGCCTTCGAATCCCTTGCTGCAGCTCCAGCTGGTTTGGTTTCTTTGCGAGTGGGGCACTGCACTTCTGACTCATGGAGAGGCAGCCCCCAGCCCTGCTGCTGGACCCCAGCAAGGTCCCACACAAGGGGGGCCCACGGGCCGTCACGTCACCTCTCCACATTCACCTGCTACCTGGGAGCAGCAACATCCCCTAATCACAGGGCTTGGGTGCTTGAAATCCTCTCTCAGGGCTTCCCACACCACCCCAAGACTGGAAGCATCTTCTTCACTCCTGGGAATCGCACTGGGGGAGCACCCAGCAGAGCGGGGCACCCCCCAGCTCCCTACATCAACAGCACCCACCACGTGGGACCTAACCGGGATATCACCTCTGTGCTGCCCTGGCAGAGAGCTGGAAGGTACAGTGCCTGCAGGGCTGCGACTGCTTTTCCCCCTCACTAAATGCAGAGGTAAGATCAAAATAAATGCACTAATTGAATAAGTGCTCGCCATGGTGAAGAAGCGTTACTTAAACTGACCATGAACCCCTCCTGCCTACCTGTGATTGAAATCATGGATTTTTTTATTCATCTTCCCCTGACATTCCTTTTAGGATCACCACCAAGCCTAACAAATGCAATTAAAGCTAGAAGTCTCTTAATTTCTTTCCCTACTTCTGCACAGGTTCCTTTTTTTTTTTTAAAACAAAAACAAAGCACCCTTAAATGGAACAGTGACCGAAGTCACAACTTTAACAAATACAATATGATATACAGGAACAAAACCCCAGCCCGAATTACTGTTCCACCGGGATTCCCAAACACACAGCCTCAGAGATCAGGGAAATGGAGGGTGTTTGTGCACAAAGCTGCAAAAAAAATTAAATGTTGTGTTGGGCCAAGAAGAAAGCAAATTAACAAGGGGATTTTTCTTTCTGCCTGTACTAGTTTCAGCTGGCTGCGTTACTTCCCACAAGCCGCTAATGCAGTCTAATTGGGAGGGGAGGCATGTAGCACAGCAGTTGCTTAGCAAACTTTATCATTATTTTTCATGAGGTCCCAATTTTCCCTGCTACATTGGATTCACTGTGCCTCGGTGTATTTTGCTGTCCTCTGCTTTATTTTCTTTCCTCTCTTCCTCCTCATCTCTCTCTACTCATTTTATCACAACACTCAGGTCTGGCTACCATTAAAAAAAAAAAAAAAGCCTTTGCAAGCCCGTGACTACTGGGAGCAGCAAGCAGGTTGCTCTGCTTGGGGTGCAGCAGCAGGACAGCACGGCTGCTCCAGGGCACGCGGGACGGCAGACTGGGCAGCCCCCTCTGCCACAGCCTCCGCCAAGCCACGGGGCTGATGGCTTTGCACATCTGGAAAGAGGCACCCTACACATGCCTGTTTTACGGCAAGAGCAGATGATCTAAAGATGGTCAAGGTCCAAGTCCAGCAGAGGATTAAGGCATAAGATACACGCACTAGCTACCCGATCAGACTATATGTGCACCAGTGCATATGGCAGGCACACCCCACCGTGGGAGCATGCTGTGAGTGGCACAGCCACCAGTGCGTCACCACTTGGCACTCCAGCATGGTCTGTGTAACACTAATTCCCGGCATGGCTTCTCTTGTTCCGTCGTGCACATCTCTGGCACTGAGCTGCTTGGGACAGTCTGCCAGGGCTGCAGCAGACTGTCACCGACAGAACTCCCTCCTCTTGTGCCTGAAAATACCAGGCACTTCCACCTTAGCAGTCCTGTGACGAGCCACGTGGAAGCAGGAGACCAGCAGTCCCTCCAAGCACACCTAAAGGGGCTTTGGGCACTGAGCCTCCAGCAAGGAGGCAGGGCACGTAGTGGACCTCCCGGGAAGGGCAGCAGGGCATGCCTGTCCCACCCAGGCACCAGCTGGAGGCAGCCAGCAGGGAATTTCTGCTAAACACAGTGAAGAAGCACCTTGAAGGGCAAGGGGAAGCCAGGCTGAATCAGTGGTCCAGCTCTGGAGGAGCTGAAGATCCACCTTGTGCATGAGTAGAGCTAAGCCGGCATCACCGGGGCAAGCCATCCTGCTTTAGCACCCACAGACAAGGTGATGCCCAAAGCAGCCAGCAGGCTGGGAGACACCAAGTTTTGCTCAGCGATAGACCAGCCTGATGAACCACCTTCCAGCATCCCACCACGCGCTGTGGAGCAGACGGCCAGAGACTACCCCGATAACTCCCCAGCAAGGCCAAAGGGAGCTGACCCCAGCACAGCCGCCCCCCACCGCAACCCATCCGGACACGAGCCGACACCAGCCCCTCCCGAGCTCAGCACCAAGGGGCCCAGCTCCCCAGCCGGGCCCGCCGAGGAAGCCCACACTCTCCAGAGCAAGCCCTCACTGGCCGGGCGCCAGCCTGCGCACGTGCTGGCAGACAGCGCGAAGGATTTATACACTTCATCTTCTGTCATTTTCTACCCTGGAGGAGGCAAGCCTCTAAATTGAATTATCACAAAGAAATCAATTCCAGATCAAACCTCTGTGAAATTATAATTGTTTTAATGATCTGCAGGCTGGAATAGACAGGGCCCAGGGAAAGAGTCATATACATTTCCTCTTCAATTCATAAGGCTCCTACAGGAATCAGCCTTTGTTCACAGGGAGCATTAGTGTTTTCTAATTATGTATTAATTTAATCTACTATTAATTTTCAATTATTGTTATTACACAGGCACTTTCTTTTTCCCCAATGTAGCTGCTGTGTAAGATGCTGAATTCCAAACAGCTCTGTGGTGAGCTGACAGGCAGCAGCTTAGCCTTCAAAAAGGAAAAAAAAAAAAGCCTCAACAACCAATTTTGATGAAGACATTCCAACCAAACAAAAATATAACAGAAAACCCACACACACATCCTTCTGACTCATCTGAAAACACTATCAGCAGCCTGCTTAGCCTAAAGGCTTAAATCATTTAGGTACAGCATGTCTGTGGAGACTTTCATTAGAATTGACACTCTGACAACTGCAAAAAACTACAACTACCCAACTCGCCACATGATGGGCAGTTTAAAAATCATTATCAACCACAGGACAAAGACACCCAGGGAAATGACGTTTCACTAAACCTTCTCCTCCCTAAAGATGTGGGGGAATACTGGATTAAAAAATAATCAAGTATTCTTCCTTGATTAATTGTAGTTGCAAAAATAGCTCAGAATTTTCAGCATTACACATTAGCAAGAGCAGAAGCTTTGACCAGAGCTGGCCTGGATGGACAGCAGAAGCATCTGCGAAGTGGATGTAGAGGGATTTAATTCTTGAATTTCACATTCCAGAGATTCTGCTCATCAGAAAGCTGCTGGCGCTAAGGGTAGCCCATCCAAGATAAAGAGAAGAGGAAGCACCTGGAGAACACAGCACATTTCAGACCCCATTGGTACGGTTTGTCCTGCCTTTTTCATGGATGCTGCAGAGAGGCTTACAACATCTGGTTACAGACTTCAGGCCAACGTGCACTGGCTTGGCAGGCTATCCTCGAATTTTCCATATACAGCTAGAATCACATCCAAGAACAGCGAGACTTTCCAAAGGCTTCGATAGCTTTGGTTCGGAGAGGCTCACACACTTCCAGTGCATTCACAACAAGCAATTAAGTAATCCTGCAAACTAAAGGCTTGGGAAGTGCCATTGCCACTGCTGGTGCAACATCACGCAGGATGGGTCCCTCCGAGCAGAGACCAGGCAGCATTACAACAACAAACAACGCTCTCGCAGCGGCACGTGCGCGCACCCTGCCAAGCTGCGGGGTGCTGAGCCTGCAGAAGCGCCTGCCTGCAGGGCTCGGTGCATCGGCCCTGGGAGTCACCAACCTGTCACCCAGCTGGGATCAGCCTCTCCATTCAAATCCAGGTAACAAAGCTCATCTCCCCACAAACTTGGGACACAGAGGTCACCCCAGTCGCTTGCGGCTACATGGGCAGGAGACACCTTGTTCTGAACATTATCTCCAGGATGGCCAGGGCTACAAGTTGCCCACAGAGGAACTGGCTGGTTTTCGCAGGGTCATGTTTTATACATGAACCAGCGCTGCAGCTTCTGGAGCACACTGCTTTGAAGAGTTCTTGTTTATGAATATGTTATTTTAATAAACTGCAGCAAGCAGGGGATGCAGGATTCCCAGCTCTTGTGGCATTCCCATATGATTTAAGATCAAAATAATCTGTGTGTGCACAGAGGCAAATCAAAGTAAGCCCTTGTCACTTCTTTGTGCACCAGCAGAAGGGCTGGCAGCAGGACAATGCTGGCAGCCAGGACTCCCCCAGCCCAGCACAACACTGCAACCTTTACTTCCTTTTAATGCTACCCGCTAGTGGGGACAACCTCAGTGAAGTGTGGGAGCCACAAAACGCCTCCTGAACTCTGACCGTGATGGTTTGCTCCTGGATCAGCCACAGGGACACATGGAGCTCCAATGGAGAGGCTGCCCATGCAAAGGCTCTGTAGCTAGGCAGGGTGCGGAGCCCAGCCCCAAAGAGACCCCGAGGGCAGGGGCAGCCTCACCCCCATTCCTACACAGCCTTGCACTGCCTTGGCTACTTTGGACAGGGAGCAGCTGGACAGAAAATAGCTGCAAAAGGTTAATAGATTCCTCTCACAATGAAGGGCTGGAGATGCATAGCATGGCTGGTGGGATCAGGAACAGTGTGGTAGACTTCTGACAGTCCTAGGACCTCCACAGCCCTTGTTGCTCTACCTGAGATGCAATAATTTCCCTGAAAACCAAATATGACATCTCAAGTGCAGGACTTACTTCCTTCTAGTTATAAGGATGGAGAGAACGAATGGGCTGCTTGAAAAGCACCCTCGTTCTGGAGGCCACCCCACCCAGTAACTGCAAGTACACTGGATGCAGGGCCATTTGCCTCCACGTGTGCCACACAAACACAGCTTTCCTGTCACTGCAGGACCGGCTGCCTAGACCAGCCATGCCCAGTCTCTGAGCTGGGAGAGGCTCTCTGGTTACTGGGCTCCTCTAGGCACAACCGTGCCCACCACCCCAAGGGCACCCACAGCTTGCATGCATCACCACAGAACTGGTGACAGCACGGGGCTGAGCCTCACTCACTCTGCTGGATCCAGAGCGGTGCCAAAGCAGCAGCCACAACCACAGTAAGGGACAGATGTGTTGAAAGTGCCTGTAGACCAGAGGCTGTGTTCCCCACACCGGAGCTTTAGCACATTTGGCAAGTGGGACCTTCAAGGCAAATGACTTTGCTAAGAGAAAACAGCCCCAACATTTGAGAAGCGAGTCAATTCTTTACAAGCTAGGTAAAGCAACAGTCACTTATCCATGTCTAGAGGTCCTAATGAATGCATGAGCCTACCAAAATCCTTTTCTCCTCCAAACTGTGAGGCTCTCAGCAGCGTCTGAGCCCAGCCTTATCCCATCCTCTCCCATCTAACTCTACACAAAAGTAATAAAGGCTTTGCCAAGCTGCTGCAAGGCTCAGCTGGGCTCACTCCCCTCAAAGCACAAACTTCATCCAAACCTTTCTCAGAACAACTTACTGCCACAAAAATGCTCAACATCACTTTTTTTGACCAAAACAGTCATTTCACTTACGTGAGTGGAGGGCAAGAAACAGCATTCTTCCTCCCTCCCTCTTTTATCCTCTGAAAATAAGGAGTTCACACCCTGGTTTTAAAATCATGTCAGAACAAAACTGCCAAACACTTCAGCTTCTGTTTGTTTCATAACCGGAATAGCTGAGAGACACCTGACAGCTCCAGGGACTCCACTTCTGTGCTCATGCATAAACCAGCGACAACAGCACGGTAGATTCATACACAGCTCTAATCTCTGCATTTAAACCACCACAGTCACCGCCGCATCTGAGCTCACCTTCTGCCCAAAACAAGCTGAACAGATTTCCCAGTGGGTCTCCTGACTCACCAGCACATTCTCCTTTTAAAAGGTCAACAATGTATGTTGTGACAATGGGGATTTCATTAGTTTCCTCTTGGTTTCAGTTGGTCAGCAGGGATGTAAGAGATTGGTTGCACTCAGGAGCTTCCCGAACAATGTGCTGTTCATCTTCGTTAAGAAGAAGAGCAGTCATCAGAAACATCTCGTCCCTTGGTTTCCCGCTGAGCACAGCAACGGAGCTATTACCAAGGTGGTCTGTCCAGAGAGACGTCTGTTCCAAGATGTCCTCACACACTCACTTCATCTATTTACACACCCAGAACCAGGATTCCAGCTAGAAATCTTGCAGAATAGGACAGACAAAAGCTTTACTCCAACTTCCCTTCAAGTGCTCCAATACTGCTCTTTTCTGAGCAGCTCTGAGCAATTCCCATGAAAAGTAGAGTCCACTCCCCCACACGGGAGGCCTTCTACAACCCCCACCCAGTTTCCAAGATCAACGCTCCTAAATCCATGTATCCATCACAGACAATGCAGCTTTGGGTGGACCACCTACTGCTCTCTACTGTCCAGGTGACCCTGCCACAAGGTCACGAAGTACTAGCTACTCATCCAGCTGCCTGAGAGTACAGAACTTCACATCCCATTTTAAGTCTCCCAGGAGGCTGGCGGTGCTTGTAGATGATCATTCATTTGCCAAAAGGAAGAGCTACAGATAATCATTTGCTTGCAGATCCTAGTGGTTTGCTGGAGGAGGAGGTGACAGGTGCAGCCCTTCTTTTATTTCAAACATTTCTTGATAGACTTGCAGAGCAGGCAGATCAGCTTTAACACTAGAAATATCTTCCACGCTGCACTGGGTGGCATAAGGACATCCATATATCCATCTGCATCTACTCCAGTCCTCCTCTGCCACCATTTCAATCGTGGTCACTTGCAAGGTCATCTCAGCTGAGGAAAAATAATTTGGGTAGCAGACTAAGTTCCCTCTGCAGCTTTAAAATACACTTCTATCCATTTTTACTGGATGCTTAGGGGCCCATGGTGTCACATTTTCAAGTTTTTCTTCCACAAAGCTGGCAGCTTCCTTCTGTGAGAAGCAAAGTTCCTACATCATCACACAGCTTCAGGACTGAAAACAAACTCCAACCTGTAGAAACCAGCCAGATGGGTTTAGGTCCCCTACTCCATGGACTGGAGGAGGACATCAGAGGACTGTGCTCCAGTAGCTACATTAGTAGGGGCCATATCCTTGGTCCCTACCACTTTGACCCTTGCAGTGAATCTTCCACACAACCAAACACTTCTGGATCTGAGGCTGTGTTCATACAGCAAAGGGAGACTCTCAGCCGTTTGAAAGGGTGCTAGATCCGATTCCTAACATGCTTCCGGGCAAGACAGGCTGTCTGCTTCCAACTCACTTTATCCTTCACCACAGCCAGAGTCAGAACAGGGTTGGCCGGGGGGAAGGAGGAGAGCAAGTGAGCGGCATTTTAAGCAATACAGCAATGAAACACAGGCTTCAGAGATCAGGAGACAGGCTTTTTAGTCAGAGCAAAGCAAAAGGCATCTGCTGGAAGCACGGCATAGAAGCATTTAGTATTGTGAGCTGTAAGGCTAATCTGATATGACGCTCCATCAACGCTGGATACACAGCTTAGATAAGTCTTTCATCTATAAAGCTCATTGTCACAAACCTGAAGCACATGGTAACACTAACATACTTCACCTGCACACGCATCCCCTTTGGGATCTTCCCTTAAGGACATTCCTTACAGAGCTGGCATGCGAATTTTGTGATTCTCCCTCCCTGGCTGCCAAAAGGAAAGGCTGTCAAGTTTAGTCTTCATAAAGAAGTGAACACACATCTGACCTACATAGAGTGCACAGATGTGAGTAGCCTCACATAGCACTCCATAGATTATTTTTTTTTAATGCAAAAAAATTAAACACCACCTGCTTTGCCTGGAAGTGTGCAGGAACAAAAGCCAGCTGTACACCAGTGTGTTGCACCAGGCTTCAGACTGGAACTCTGTATCACCACGTCCGCTTTTTTTTACATACACTTTTCAACAGATCATTAGGTGTCTGTTGTCACAGGAGATCCCAGAGTTTACTCTTGAGACAAAAGAGTGGTAAAATAAGTAGATGCAGCAATATGAAACAAAATTGAGGCACTCCAGCCAGATCTGCCAGGCTCCCAGCAAGGAAGGAGCCTAGCAGCGGTTTACCTCCTTGCAAGCCAACATTAAGCCTTGCAAAAATGACTGCTATGCTCCTGCACCGAGCTAAACACCGCACGGCATGTATTTCCCAAAGCCCGGTCCCCTCTGCGAGGAAATCAGCTGTGACAGGGTAAAGCCCCTAGGAATGGGGATCACAGGGAGAGGCAGCAGGCTTGGCTCAGGCACGCAAGACCCTGTCGACTCCTTCAGCTGCGAGTGAGGATTTTGCAGGCAGGTTTTGGGGGAGGAGAGACAACAGAGCAGTGTAAGTAACTTTGAAGAGTGTGAACTGGGAGCAAAGAGACCTGGCTTCCTTCCCAGCTCTGCTACCACCCAAGGTCAGGCCAAGTCACATGCCCTCCTACCTTTTATATATTTAGAGCATAAACGCCAGAGCCACGACTGCTTCTCACTAGCTATATGCACAGAGCTTCAGATACTACCTTACTGTAAGGAAAGATGTCAAAGATTGCCTGGGGTTTTTTTTCCAGGCAAGGAACAAGAACCAGGATGGTGGCAATTCTAGAAGGTGGGAAGCCTTCTCAATACTTCCTACTCTCTTTTATTCTTACTAGAAAACTTCAAACAAACAGAATTCAAGGAATCAACAAGAATAAAGCAAATTAATTGGTTTACATCTATTTTATCAGCTAGTCTTCAGCCTACTTGCTAGAAACTCCCCTTGCTCATGACTTGAGGAGCTGAAAGTGAAATAAAAAGTTGACAAACTTCAGAGTAAGAAAATAATTCCAAACATACTGCCCAGTCTTAGCTGAAAATTTTAAAGCCAGTCACTAGGAGAAGTCCCCAGGTCTCTATAATCACGTGCACCTCGTCAGCATCAGCCTGTTTCTCAGAGACAAGGACAGCAGAGTCCAGTGTGGCAGAGGGCACCAGCTTCCAAAAGCACTTTCTTTTCTCAAAGCGTAACGCAGGGTTCTAAAGGCAGTTTTCCATTGTTGCACGAAGTCTTCTCACTCAAATCACTGTCACGTCATTGCAAGTTGAGGAGATGCTTGGTAACGCTCCCCTTCTGTTACAGCCAAGAGAAGAAAGAAAAAAGTTTCTATATAATATAGACATTGCTGGGCTGTATTGTCTAACTGTGCTCTGCCCCAAGACACGGCAACTTTTCAGCCTGAGCAGCCTGTTGAAGCACAGAGTTCATCCTCCTCTGTGGGACTTCCAGAGAAAAGGCTTTGTGTAAACACACACTATTTACTCCCCACACATGCTACAGCTTGGCAACCCAGCTGTGAAGACTTGGGGCTAGCCATAAATCACTCACACGGCTTAACGGGTAAAAGCCTATGACCTGCCAAGCTGGAATCCATGCACCAATACCTCCCAACCCACTATAAAATATAGATGTTTATGCTACATATAAGGCTAAAAATTTATTAATTCTGAGGTCACAAGCACTGTGTTTTTCCTCCTCTTGCAAATCAGTATTTGAACAGGCATACATCATCAGCTAGAAGCACACAAAATAGGATGGTGATACAGCATCTGCAAATTGAACTGCAGAAGGAAACGATAATAAAAGGAACGAACACAGCCCAAGTACGCGCATCGCCTCTTCCCCCGCGGCTCAGGCTGCTGGGCCACCTGTTTGCTCAGCACCCTGCTGCTGGGCAAACCCCTCCACAGCCTGAGCCCCTCCCCGCCCCCCCCCCCCCCCCCCCCGCAGCTCCTCTCACCATCGTTTTGGAACACGCACAGGAACAAGGTTATCATGCCTCTAAAGGCAGTGGTGCACTCCCTTGCAGGCTAACACCAGGAAAGAGGCGGGTATAAGCTGTTACCGTTCCAGTGCTAACAAAAAACCTCAAAGTATCTGCATACATAAAGTAGCCATCAGAAACATGCTACTAAATGGTTTAGCAAATCTTGCTTCCTGTTCAACTGTAGCTCCTGGGCTTTTCCACACTGAACTAGTGACCTCTACTCTCTCCTGCCCGTTTTATACGGAATAAATGTTTTGCTGTTGTGGGATATTTTTTCCCAGCCCTGACAGGTCTCAGTGCTCAAACGGGAAAGGAAGAGATCCAAAGTTTCTTCCCCATACTACCCTGCCAGCAGCTACCAGTGCCAGGCATCATCTCACTGCTGCATCCCACCAGCTGCACAGCATCACCCTGCAGGGCCTTCCCATCCCTTCTTCAGGGTGCAGCAAGAAAAGAAAAGATCCCACCGTTGTAATAAGAGCAAGTCATGTTTCAACAGGATCTTGCTCACCCAACAGAACACTGGTAGCTTTTGCCTCAAAATTAAGTAGCACTGGCATTTTTTCTCTCCTGGGATCCTTGCTGCTTTCCAGGCTAGGCTGGGCTGGGCAGCGAGTTCAGAAGAACTAGGAGCAAACATGGGAGCTGAGACATCAGCTGATTTATACTTGAGCTGAAAGAGCTTTATTCTCCTGGACCACATACACAGCCCATTCACTTGCAGAAGAGATAACTTAAAATACCTTTTGTAATATCTGCTGGCAGAACAAAGATGAAGGACTGTAAGAAATGATCAATGTTTAAGCCCATCTTCAAAGTGATTTGGGGAGCTGCTGAAGATAAACAAGCAATCAGGGCCCAGGAGCCAGGGTAAAAGCTGACAAAGAAATTACTTTTTTTCCTAGGCAAACCGAAGGCAGCTAATAGCTCAGTTCAGAGATGCTGAGCTCTCTCCCCTTGTAATACGAGCAGGGCAAGAGACCAAATTTAATTTCTTCCTCACAACAACTTTAATTAAAATCATCTAAGCCCTTCCTGCCTCTCTCCTGCCACGAGGTGTGGTTCTGCTCACAGGAGGTATTAGCAAACTCTGTCTTATTAACATGCCCTCCCTGAAAATGCTGTTTATACTGCGATCAAATGGCTGGGGAACCCATCTGCAGGAAAGCACTCCACTCCTAATTAAGAGGAAAAAACCCACAAAGCCCACCTTTGATGTGTATCAGTGGCAGCAGTCATTCCCCATGTGCTCGTGAAGCTGTTCAACACCATTAGCTTCACAGGGCATCCTTCCAGTGGAGTTTACCAAGACATGTTTCTCTCCACCATCACCTGTGCTCTGAGTGCCAGGATGCTAGTGGAGGTAAAGAACCAACACTGGCTGCCTGAGATTAGCTGTACCAAGGATTTTTCAACAGTTTTATAAACACTGAAATTTCAAAGCTAGTTCCATGGTCTAGGTCCCCATCCCCGGGACATGATCTACAGCAACCCATGCCTGTGTCTGCACGGATGCACTGCCTGCAGCGATGCGAGGAGGTCTGCCCCGGGCTTGGGTACCAGCCTGGGTGAGAATGTACGGGACCTCTCAAATCCATCACAGATGTGGGCAGTACACATGCAAGGCAAAGTTTTACTGGCCTGTTGAAACGCAGGAGCACAAAAAAAGAGCTGTACTCTAAACTTAAAAAAATTAAGCCCGAGTTACTAGAGGAGCTTAAGAGGATTTTTGCAGCGCTTACAGTTCTTACCAACTCCCAGAAGAGTTTTGGGGGCTAGTAGAGCTCTAAGCATTGCACATTGCTGCAGAATCAACAGTCACAGGCAATACCTGTTTTACAAGCAGATACAGCTCCAGGGACAGACACCAGGAGCTGTCAAACCACCAAATCATCACAACACTGCCCTCCCAGCAGGAACACGCTCAGTCAGGCCACACAGCACCATCAGCTCTGCAACATCATGTCCCACAGTGACCACAGAGCTTCTCAAATCTATCAAAAAAAAAACCCAACCAAAAACGTT
Organism: Falco peregrinus; assembly: GCF_023634155.1. NCBI lineage: Eukaryota > Metazoa > Chordata > Aves > Falconiformes > Falconidae > Falco > Falco peregrinus. Next base: position 37,172,662 of record NC_073729.1, on the reverse strand, counting down.
TGAGCACCATCTTCTACACAGGGGCCATATCTCAGACCAGGAGAGTCACCTTGAAGTCCTGGCAAATCCAAGATGCGACTGAGAGCAAAGGCCAGGCAAAAGGTGACATGAACGCCAGCAGCACTGCCTGCCAGTTGACTGTCACACGATATCCACAGCAGCAGTTGCTTCCATGCAGCCCCATGTTGTCAAGGTCCAAACCTCTTCATTGGAGCACCAGATTGTTCTTGTTTCTTCAAGACAGCAAGCTTCATCTACACATTCAGTTCAAACAAGCCTCCCACCTCCAAGCAGAGGTACCTTCTCCCTGTGCTACACAGAACCAGTGGTCCCCATGTCCTTCTTTTAGAAGGATTTTTCTCGCAAACTCTCCCAAGACTGTTTTCAAAAAAAAAAAACTGCTAAAGGCAGAAGAAAGGCATGAGATTTCAACTAATAAAGACATCAAGAGCCCACGTGGGAAAGGAAGCTCTGCAACCACCTCCTCCGTCCATCCTGTGTCCTTCGCCAGCCTAGTCCTGAACACAGGAATTCATACATTAAAATTAGTAATAGCATTGATCTACTCCCAGCTTCCAGAACAAGCGTCCATTGCCACCATTTCCACAATACTTTCTCTGGCAGAAACTGTCAGCCCTATTTCCATGTTTAGGTATTCTCACTAGCAGGCAGACACCCTACGTGGAAGGACATTCCCCCTCCAAGGATGGTGGGACCCAGCAGAAGCTACCTAATCCTGACACAGGAGGATCTGGAGCTGCACTGCCTCACTGACGGATCTTGCTCATACATTTAGCCAGTCCATTCTTATTCTGCTTGTAGTATCAATCAGAAGATGAGTTCACATTCATTTCCACTGTGGCTGTATTTGTCGAAATATAAGCTGCTTACAAAAGCATCAGATAAAGCTACAGCACTTTTCAGTGCCTATTGTTCAGTACCATCACACACCACATTCAGATGATGCTGCAGACTTCACCTGGGAATCACTGATTTCACACGGACATAGCCCAGAGGTGCTCATGCTATTTACCTCATTTTCTTAAAGGGGGAAAGAAAAAACTGGCATTATGTTCTCTATTCTAAAAACTCACTTATTTTGTTACCCCAAAAAATAATTGACAGCTATGCAACTTTACTGGCAGTGTACAAATGAGTGTTCAGTAAAGGAAATACTCTGCTGCAGGTGCAGAAATGCTACGGAAACAGAGCTCAGCATCCTGCCATTCAGCTCCAGTGTCAGGGTAGAAGCAAAATCTCAAAAGCCCTTATATCAGTTGGGGGACCTTCCCTGCACAGGCAAGGCCACCTCTTGCCTTGGGAACTGCTCCCCAGCACATCTTGCTCTATGTCGGTATTTGGTTTCATATTCTCAAGGCTTGCTCTTAAAAAAAAATATCATTATTAGGTGCCCAAGTGCCAGATGCAGGATCCACCCGCTGCAACAACAGCAGCGGCAGCTCAGCAGGTCCCCCCTGAAGGGGGGTACATCCACCTCTAGGTCCGCTCAGGTTGGACGCACAAGAGACCTCAGTAAGCAGAACAAACAGGATTGTTTGCGTTAAACAGCGTTAAAGAGCCAAAAAGATGACTCACGCTGCCCTTATAGCCTTTCCCTGGATATCCAGAACAGAGCCAGGCACAGCTACAGAAAGCAGTTGTCTCTCAGGGTGAGGCTAACTCCAGGGATACCTCCTCCTGCCCTGGCGGCACCGCTTCAGACACTGTTAGTAAGGCCAAAGCTGCTTGAAGATGGTTGTATTTTAAGACAGAAACTGTTCTCATTTTATTTAAGGAAAGGAACTCATTACAATACTCCCCGTTATTTCCCCTTTCTTAAAGAAGAAAGGGCCTCACTGGGAGCTTACAAACCCACAGATAGCAGGCGACGTACTTTTCCACGTATACACTTCAGCATCATTTCTTATGTCGTGCACACTATCCCCCATCTCAGGCACCACAGCAGCAGCTCCTCTTGTTTGCTTACAGCCTGGCAACAACAGGATACTATTTCTGATTGTTTTAAGCTGCAAGAAACAAGAGAAGTCATAAGAAAAACCTTTAGATTCACTATTTGCATGCATACTCGTCTCCACGCAAGCTGAGGATTTCCTATGACATGTAAAAGAAGAGTCTTTGGTCATTGTTACAAGCCTTCGCTTTGACATTTACAGCATCTTAAATGCAAAACTAGATATAAGCAGATGTTAATTCTGCAGAACATGGTTCAGAGTCAATCTCTGCCCTGGCATCACCTCAGTTCTGCCTTCTGTAAAGCACATACAATTAATTTTATATTGGAGATGGAGCCAGCAGACATCTGACCTTCTAATTAAATATACACTTTAAGGTGAGAACCACCATGTATTATTACTCACTTGAATTACACAGGTACACTAGGACTCATGGTAAAAATAAAAATAGACACTGTTCACATCACACCAAGGAAGGCAGCCGCATTCTTGTGCACAACAGCAAATTCAACTTAATCACAAATGACAACTTCTGAAAGCCTTTACTTTGGATTCATCCTTGGCATTTTTCTAGGCCAGCTTGAAAACAAAAGCTTTGTCTTCTTAAAATGCAGTTGCCTGAGGCACCTCTAAAAAAAGTGACATAACTCAGGTCTGAAAAATGCCTCCTGGGTTTCAGATTCTCTTAAGAGCCTCTTTACCATTCAGCTTGATTCAGATTACCCAGATCAGCACCAACTCTGCAGATTTAGCCTCGGCTACCAACACAGTTATAAAAAGCACACATTTAGAATTTATTTTTTTTAAACTATATAATGAAAGCTCTACAGTTACATAAAAAAAAAAGACCTTGTTATTGATCTGAATGGTTCCTCCCTCCCTTTTCTCAGTAGGTTTATGACCACCCCAATGACAGTCCGGGCAGTTCCACTCTGTTTCACTTATTTCAGATTATTTTTTTTCCTAGGATGTTTTTCTCTCTGGGTGTTTTCAACCTTTCCCTTACAAACCACAAGCTGTGAAAAGAACAAGCAACCCATTTTGGAATGAAAACTTGGGCCGAAAAATTTGATCCTTGGTTCTTCTCCCCTCCACAACCCCTCCCCACCTCGGTAATCCCGCAGGCGATGCCTTTGTGCTTCTACCAGCACAGGAGCACAGCACTGCGCCAGCAAGACAGCAACTTCGTGGGAGGGGGCAAGGAAGGAAAAGCTGCAGCTCTCTTCAAGACAGACACTGCTATTTCTAATACCTGTAATTAACATACTTGAGAACTCTACAGTACCTTTAGCATACCAAGGATTTAATATCCATAAACCATTTTCTTTGAATAGATGCAAGTTTACTTCTAGGTCTGAAAACTACTTACGCAGCCATCAATAAAGAACTCCAATCAAAGTAAGTTCTGTTGCTTTTATTGAATGATTTGGGACAAGGAACAGCTGAAAGCTCTCTTGGTGATATGAACGTGTTAAAGTCTTATTTTTCTGAATGATCAAGTCCCATCACTTATTCCACATAAACAGTTCTCTGTCAAGAGCTTTAATCCTCTCTTTACAATCCCTAAATAAAACATCCTTCCAAAACTCATCGCTTATTATCTGCCTTTTCTAAAGAAAGTGGTTCTTAAGAAACCCATGTTCTGCTTTGCCATTCCCCTGAAATCCATCTACAACATGAACTTGAGAGAAGTAAAATACCAGCAGTCCTTCACGGGCACGGCATGGTAAAACATCCACACCTCCTGAAGACAAGTATCACACACAGCCAAGGGGAATGCCGCTCACCAAAAACAGGAGTCAGGAAAAGGCTTCCAGGAATGTGAGCGATAAACCTCGTCACAAATCGTCACTGAGGGTAAGCAGCCCATGAAGGATGCTACAGAGCCACAGTGCTGGGCTTAATTGGTGACAGAGGCTCCCCACCTCCGCGGTCACCCGTGAGGGTGAGGAGAGAGCAGCCCTTCCCTGCACACCGAGTCAGCACAGGCTGCTCACCCAGGGGCTCTGCCGCTGGCCTTGCCTAGAAAACAAACTCCTTCCCTACTCTTAACGTCAGATGAAAATAATGCAAAGAGCCCGAATCAGAACAAAGGACAGGGCAAGTGGAAATGCCACCTGTCCCTCCTCGGCTGAGGAAGCGGAGCCGGAGTGGGAGCACCTGTAGAAGAGTGCAGGCACGCTCCCCCCAGCAGGGATAACCCCGCGGTCCTGCGACACTGCCTGCACACGCCACCGCTCACCTGAAGTGACAGCCAGCGATGCCCAGAGCCAGGTGACAGGCTCAGCCTGGACACCAGGGTCCACCGCAAGCACCGGCCCGAGAGCTCGCCCAGCTCAGGGAGCGGGACCCGCAGCCGCTGTCCACACCAGCTCCCGCGGCAGCCCTGCGGGCGCTGGCACCAGCTATCCATCACCTCACGGCTTTCATTTCCAGCAGAAAGCCAACAATCCCTTCTTCCTATGAAATAAGAGCGTTACTTCGTTGTTTGGTTTTTTTTTTCTCCTAGCCGCGAAAGTAGTAAGCTAAAGTCACCCGCGATGCTACTAACCTCAGTCCTTGCCAGAGCCCGAGCAGCAGAGGCAGCGGGGCGCAGAGCGGCGCTGGGATGCGGGGAAGCCCCGGTTGCCCGCAGCCCAGCCCCGGTTGCCCGCAGCCCAGCCCAGCTCGCTGCCCTCGCCCCCCGCCCGCCCAGGGCTGCCCCCTGCCACAAAGCGAACTGCAGAATCACGCGCTGAATCACAGGCGGGGAAACGAAGCTGCGCACCCGCACCGCTCTCCATGCAGGCGGCTATCCCAGCCCCCCCGGCTCTACAGCCCCCCCCCCCGGCCAGAGGCGCAGCCGAACGCGCCGCGGGGGGCAGGGGCAGCCGCGCGTCCCGGCCGGGGCGCAACCGGGAGCCCACGCATCGCCTCGACCCCGCAGGGGACCCGCCACCCCGCGGCTGCCGGCACCGACCGCGCTCAGAACGCCACCGAGCTGCCCTGCGGCGCTGGGGCGCCGCGCTGATGCGGGGGGTGCGGAACGGCTCCGCGGCTGGTGGGGGCGGGGGGCTCCCACCGCCCGCTCCTGCCAGGGGCCAAGGAACCGGGCACAGCCCCGGGCGGTCCGCGGGCACGGCCCCGCCCAGCCCCACGCCGGACCAGCGCCACGGGCGTCCCGGAGCCGCCGGTTCAAACGCCGGAGTTCCCCATCCCGCGGGTGCCGGCACCTGCGCGCTTCCCTCCCGTTAAACAGGAGAGACGGGGGGGGGGGGAAGCAAACCACGAAACCCCGCAAAACACAGGAGAAACAGTGAGGCGCAGGGAAAGGAGAAAAGTAAAGGGAAAAAAAATAAAGGCGGCAATAACTCGTTGGCAGCCAGCCGCCAGCGCAGCCCCCGGGACAGCACCTCCGGCCCGGGGGGCAGCCGGGGCGGATGGGGGGGGGGCACCCCGCCGCGGGGCAGCGGCCTGGAAGGAGCGGCGGCAGCACTCACCGAGCGGGACGGCGCCAAGGAGGACGGGGAGGGACGAGGCGCGGAGCAGCCCGCCCTCGCCCCGCGGGAGCCGCCGGCACAGTGCTGCGCGCCGCCCCGCCGCCCCGGCTCCTTCCCGCCGACCGTACCACGGCACCGCGCCGGGGGGGGGGGGCGGGGGGGGGTACCGGGAGTGCTGAGGGTCGCTGCCCACCCCGGCGGGGCCGCCGCCCGTCCCCGGTGCCGCCGCGGCGGGCCCTGCCCGGCGGGGCTGCGCTGCGCTGAGCCGCGCCACCGGGCCTGGCCCGCAGGGAGCGCCGCCGCCCCGCGCCGCCCCGCACCCCCCCGACAGCCGGCGCGGTGGAAGAGTCCGCGGGAGCCGGGGGACCGGGGCCGGTGCGGGCGGCGGGTCCCGGCCCCGCGGCTCGACCTCCGGCGCAGCCCGGGCCGCGCTCCCCCGGCGCCGCTCGCTCTTCGCCCCTGAGGCCGGGTGCCCGCAGCGGCGGCCGAGGCTGGGAGCCGCAGACCGCGTGTGTCCGCCCGCCCGCGCACCGGCCCCGGGCAGCCCGCGGGCACGCCGGGAGCTGGGCTGCGGCCCCGCCGCGCTTCCCCGGCGCCCGCCGTGCAGACCGACCCTCAGCCCGGCTTCTCCGCCCGGTGTTCGCTTGCTCCTCGCGCTCCCCAGCAAGACAAACCCGATTCCCGCGGGACCAGTTGTGCTTACCGGAACGGATGTCCCCGTGTCATCCCCGGGGCGCGCGGGAGCAGCGACGCGCCGGCGGCACCGTGGGGGCGCGTGGCCCCGGCCCGCGGGAAGCGGCTCCCGCTCGGTGGGACGCCCCGCGGGTCGCCCCCGGCACAGCCCCCCCCGGCGCTGCCGGAGGGCCAGGGCCCGCCTGCAGGCGCGACCCACCTCTCTGGCCCGGCGCCGCGGCACGGGTGTTAATTGGCAATCCAGGCGCAGACACGTCCCCCCTGAAGTATTTGCCACCGATGCCAGCGTAACTACGGCGGCACTTCCGTAACTCGCTCACACAAAACGACCCAGCACGATGCTTGCTGCTGCTGAGGCTGGTGGGAGTGATGAGGTGCCCAGGAGACACCTCCGAAGGCTGGGTTCTTCGGTGGTGGAAGACCCCTTCACAAGGTGAATGCTCTTGCCAGCACCAAGACCTGTCTGCCTGTGGGCTGGAGGTGAGTTCTCTGGGCACCTACCAACCCAAACGTGAAGATTTAACTGTCCTTTCAGCTTAATTTTTCTCGGGCAACTCACACATCTCTTCCAAGCTTCAGTTTTTCACCTGCAGAGTGGGCTTCCTATAGAAGGGTTGAAAGGCAAAAGTACGTCAGCTTCTCAGTGGAATTCATTGGATTTTCCACTGGAATCCAAATACCCTAGTCTGTCATGGGACATTGCGCTCCCTCTCTCCTCGGAAAACAGTCTCCTCACGTTTTGCTTCCCATGACGAGTCACCCCCTGAGAGCGAGGGGAGGCAGAGAATCAGGGCGGTCCTGCGTTCAGAGTGCGTGTCTGGGGCAAGGCAGTCTCCTGTTCCTTCCAGAAGGAGGATCAAGGGGTATGACATTATAATTCCTATGGAGCTATGCAATAGCATTTCAGAATAATTTAGTGATATTTTTCCAGTGTTGAGGCATTCGGCTTTTTGACCAAAATTCTCAACCCATAAAAGCCCCAGTGACATCTGTAAACTTCTGCAAAAGTAGGTGTGTCTCCTATTAGTCCAGAATTAAGGTTTCATCAAAACCTGATTTTCTTTAAGGTCCTATTTGTAACTGCTTAACAAGCACGTTAAGATCTATGGGTGAGAAGCAATAGAGTACAAAAGCGTTTTTCATTATTCATTAAGGACAAGTGATGCAGGGCTTGTGGAAGGGAATAGAAAGTACACATACTTTTCTGCACTTAAAACAATTATTTCTTATTAATAACCCTGCAGAAAGGTGCCCCATGGAGACCTACAGTTTGGGTGTTTTGAAGTTAAGTCTCTTGATCACAAAAAGAATTATTCTTTCCCTGTGAAATTCCTAAGCAGGGATCCTGGGAAATGTTTTGTCATTTTTATTTTTAAAAAATATTTACATAATTGGGTTTTGGGATGTCACTTTCGTCGGATGGAAAAGTAACATAGTGATAATCATGGAGACTGAGACCTGTCATGAGAATAAAAAGCTGCAGCTACAGAGCAGACCTGCAGCACGTTTGGGAAGAGGACTGAGGTGCTACAAAATTCCAGGAGAGCTCAGGTTGGAAGGGACCTTGGCGATCTCACCTGATCTCCTGGGATTCTGCAGGACTTACTCCAGTTTAGCACCACATTTCTTGTCCTGGAGGTGGCCCAACTGCATGTGCTGTTCCAGATGTGATTGGTGCGTGCGGAGGAGAGGGAGCAGGCATCACCCGCTGTAAACTGACCATTCCTCACTGCTGGGTGCGCTGCTCCTCAAGCTTCACTTGCTGCCCAGTGGCGCCCCAGGGCCTTTGCAGCAGAGCTGCTCTCCTGCCAGTCAGTTCCCAACCCAAGGCAAGGGGACAGTCCATCCTGCGTCCAGGGCTTCACACTTGTCCTCGCTGGGTTTTGTAAGATCCCCGTAGGCCCGTTCCACCAGCCCATGCAGCCCTTGCCCGGTGGCAGCCCTGCCCTCACACGTTGACTGCATATTTGGTGCCATCTGCAAACTTGAGGGTGCATTTTGTCCCTCTGCAGGCCATTGCTAGGGCTATTAGAATAGGTCCCAGGAAAGACCACTGAGGGGTCTTTCCCTTTGTAAGAGGTGGTCTTGCCCCTTGTAACTGATCTCCAGGCAGAGTACAACCCACCCCAAACCTCCCTGGAGCCTGGCTATTCAGCCAGCCTTTTGCTGCTTTACAAAGCCACCGTCTGGACTGTGATGTCCTGACTTGGGTACCAGGATGCTCTGGGAGACTCTGCCAAAATCCTTACCAGCACCAAGGTAAATGGCGTTTTGTGAGATCCCGTGTAAGGAATCACAACACTTCTTGTTCACCTCTGTCACTAGGACAATGCTCCTTGTCCACCTCGCCCCAGGAAAGGGTGGATGGGGGAACTCTGATCTTCAGAGCTGAGGATCTGCTGTTCCAAGCCTGTTGGTCAGTCTGCCCTGAACAGAGGCCATGTGCTGGTCCTAAGGCTGAAGGACTAACACAGAGCAATTTTGCTGTGGTCCCACTGGTGAGGAAGTTCTCCAGGGAATGGCACAGCTCTTCTGGCTGTGCCTAGCAATAGGTTCTGTACCGCTGATATCCCTTAAAATGTGTCCTGGAGAATGCAGACTCTGAAATTCAGTCAGGCCCTAGAAGTCAACACAGGGCTGTGGGCAGCTGGCTGCAGAGTCTCCCAGTTACCAGCGCTGTTGCTGGAAAATGAGGTGCTGGGAGCCCATCAACAGCATCTGTGTGGTGGGGGAGCTGGTCCTTGGGTCTCACTGCTGGCAGAACCTGTCCATGCCTGTTTCCCACACCTCCTCGGCTAGGGGCAGGCCAGAGAAAAAGTGATGTCCTTGGGAACTTGAGACCACGTGGGGACCGTGGGGACCAGCCCTGCTGGAAAGGAGAGCGCATGGGGACCTGCCAGGCTTGGAGAGAGGGGCCAAAAGCAGAGCACACTGCTTGGGGAGCTCCGTGTGGCCAAAGCACAGCTCCTGGAGCTCCTTCGAGGGGTTCCTGTCTGCTGAAACATCCTGAAGAAAGCAAGTCCTCCTGTGAGGTCCTTCTCTGGCTCCTAATGTGATAGCATACGCTGTAAAGGAAGTGACAGGTCCTTTTTATTACATGTTTGTCCAGGACACTGCTGTGTGGCTATGAATCCTTCAGACATTTAACCCTCTCACCCCTCTCTCCCCTATCACTCTGCTGGGAGATAGAGAAATGTTGCTGGTTTTCTCTCTTTCCCTTTTTTCCTCTGTTTTTAATGAATTTTTCATTTTGTTCCACCGATACAGAAAGAATAACAATGAAGCAACAGTGTCAACACAGAAAGAATTTTCTCCAAAGTCACACCGTGGCCAATCTGCAGCAACAACAATAGATTTTATGAATCCCACTCAAGAGAATCATTAGTGGAGGGGACACGGGTGTGCATCTCAAAGGCTGCTCACTCATTTGTGCGTTCCACACCACGCAGCCCCATTATAAGTAGCTGTTTAAAGAACAAGTGGGAAAAAAAGGTCATTCTGCAAAAGTAGATTTCTAATAGCAGAGTAACAAAAAATATATAGGTGCTTTATGATGTTTAAAGAAACCAAGCTGGCTAAAAAGGCAGCTTTTTCCTGCTTGCACTGGGAGATGGGCAGGATGCTGCCAGGGGCTGGGCACCATAGCTGGACTGAACAGCGCTGAACAGCCTTTGGATTTTGTCTGCACTTGCAGTCCTGTTGGACTCACGCTCCGCAGTGGCTGCCCCAGTAATGGGTATGCTTCCAAGTGTGAGCAAGGTTCTCTTTTTATATTTGTTGTTTTTTCCAGGAGGTATTAACACCAATTTATGAGCTCAGCGGGATGACAGAGACGGGTGAGCAGCTCTGACCTTGGATCTTACCTCTGTCAATTCTCTTTTTCCACCCCATGTCAAAGTCAGTCTAAAAACAATAAAAGGATGTTGGAGTGGGCGAGCTGGGGTTCTTCCAACTTCATGTGGAAGGAGAAAAACTCAGTGAACACGATCTCAAAACCCAGATGCCTCTAATGTGGCTGTGCTGTATCCATACAACTGCTGTCCCACAACTGGGGAAGGGTGGCACATTTCATGCCAGTCTCCTGCACGCTGCTGCTGCCACGAGTGCAGGAACTCCTGCACAATGCAAAATTAATACTGGCATTGTTTTTTGTTCCTGTGTGTATGCTGTGTGTATCCAAGTACCTTTTCTTCCAGGAACTGCACACTACATGCAGCTGAAGATGGTCTGAAAACAAAACCTGTGCTTATTTTCATGTTTTCTTACTGCTGTCAAAGTAAGAAAACCAAAGATATGTTCTTAAGCACTCACTCTACCTCACCCAGGATACGAAGCAGCTCATAAGCTGTGAATGTGAGAGAGCACAAACAGGATTCTCTCTAAAAAGAAATAGAAGTGATTAACATGATAGGGAGGGGGAAGCAAATAAAGAGTATTACTTCCAAGGATCATTCAAAATGAACCTCTTTGTCTGAATTTTGGAGGTTAAACCATCAAGCTGACAACATTTTCTTCCTGAAAACAATACATTGTCTGTCAAGATGCTTTTTGGCCCAGAAATGCTGCCCAGCTCCAATAGCGGTACTGTTTCTGAGCTATCAAGTCAAGGTGACTGCTTTAAATGATTGTCCCGAGGGAAGGGGGCAGAAATGCTAGTGACATGTGGCAGCACGTGCCCAGGTAGCACTCCTCCCCCCTTGGGTGGTGCCTGGGCACAAACACCAATAAATCTGCTACCATATGGGTATGAGCAGTGTTTCCCAGATTGACATTTCCTTTGTTTGGTTCAAGTGCCTGACAAATCGTGAAAGCACAAGAACAATAAAGGCTAAATCTTATTTTAATAGTCTTTCATTATTAACTGTCTCCAGATTTATTTGTCACTTAAGGAGGGAGATAGTGAGCCAGACACTACTGGTGTGAACCCAGGGGAAGTTCCTGACTTTAATAGAGCTGTCAGATTTCCATCAGTGAGATCTGATCCTACAGTTTGTTTCTCTTCCAAGGTGTACACTGACTATGGAGAAACACTGGCCACATGCTGCTCTCACTACCTGCTGGCTCTTGGCCTTCAGATCCTTCTCCTGCCCTTAGATCCACCTGGGACGGTGGCCACACGGCGAAGTAGAGGCAGGGACCAGCTTCTTCGCTCTGTGGTGCCCCAAGCTGCTTCTGGGGGAAAGGGAGAAGCAGGGGCAGTGGTGCTGTCCAGGCAGTAGCTGGAAAAGAAGAGCACTGAGGGGCTGGATAATCCACTTCCCCATCAGTGTGCTTCCCTCTGCCATTTCTGTGCTCTAGGAAAGGAATGTGAACGTGCTTGAATGATGCTTTATTCCCCAGTACTTTATGTACCGCCCTCCTGTAACCACCAGACACTTGTCCAGCAGCCCTTGCCCAAATCATCGGGCATCTCGAAGGACTTCTTTCCCGAGAAAGGTAACAAGGTCCTTTGCACTTGCAGTTGTGGGTGTGACTGGCACATGGATCCAGCATCGTGGGAGCTGGCCGGGGAGATGGGGGAAGGATGAAACTTTTACCTGAATAGAAATGAGAAATCTGGGGTCAGTGGGTGGGGGAGAGGAGGAATCTGGCAGTAGAGGCAGGGTGCTAAAGCCTGTGGCCAGCAATCCTGCTTAGCTGCTAGAGCCTACGCTGATGACTTACAAACCAGTACAGCAGCAAAAAGAGAAAAGTTCATAGAGGCTCAGGGAAAAGCAGATCATCACCTTTGCAAAACCTAACACCCCCAGCCAGCATCTCCCAAACCATGCAGTATTTCTGCCCACTGTAAGCATGAGATCATTTTTCTAGACAGATCTTAATTTGTGTTTCCTTTAACACTTTTCCCTAAAAAGCCAAAAAAGGACAGCTTCTGCTGAAGTTCCCACCCTGGAATTCCCCTTCTTAGTTGGACCACATCCACTTCTCAGAGATTTGCTGTCATTAGGTGCCCAGCTGAAATCCCATTGAAATGCTTTAATTAAAATGGACATTAAGAGCTCACTTGTTCAAGCCAAAGAACATTAGGAGGAATTTAAATGAAGAGGTTTTTAATTCTGTGACATTTGTTCTAATGAGAAAACACTTTCTAATCCTGAGTGTCTCCTAATTCAAAACAGATTGGAAAGACTGCAAGTGAAAACAATTTTTTTTTTTCTCCAAAAACCACATCCTGTAATTAGCAGACCAAACTGACAAATAACATTCATCTTTTCCCCACAGCTCCCACATCAGCTTGGAAGCAGGCAGTGAAAAATAGTGTGTGGATGTACGCACACATGTATGCATTTTGTGTTAGGACAGGTAACAGAACTCACAGAAATTGCCATCACATCAGTCCCAGCATCTGAGGAGGAACCATTATGGAGGATGCAGAGTGCTCCTGGTTCACCTGAATGCTGAGGAAGAGCAGAGAAACTATGTGTTTGCCACAGAGAGAAACCACGCTTCCAGTCATCTGTTGGAGTAGGACTATTTTCATCTGAAAACACTGGAGTAATGAAATGTAAAATAACAGCAGAAAGAAAAGTGTGAACCTCATGTTAGAGTGACTTGGGGACCAAGCAAACCATTTCAGGGGTGTTTCAGACAGATGCTAGAAAGAGGAAATACGTTCCCTCTCTTCCTGGCCTTTCTTTTTAACCATGGCCATTGGAAGAGAAGACAAGCAAGCAACCTACTTGCAAAAACTGTAGGCTCCTTAATTTTCTATGTATTTCACAGTGAAACTCTGTGCAATGGAAGATGACACGTGACCTGCCTCTCCCTTGGTTGTCTTTTATTTGGGAATATTAACCTGACCATAAACCAGTAAGGCAGAAAACTTACTGGGTGCTGCTACTACTTACTGGGAATCCTGGTCATCCATGGTCCTTAAGGACTTTACTCGTTTCCCTAGGAAAAAAGGACTTGACTGTATCAACAGAAATCCTTAAAATATCAGCAGTTCATCAGTTGTCCCTGTCCCTTCCATGATGGGACAGTGACCTGCTGCTATGACAGCTTATGCTGTGCTCTCTTCTCTAATAAACACAGCAATGGTGACCAGCCTCTGCTGGGCCATGAGCAGCACCCTGCTCTGTTCCTCTGGGCTCTCATTTTAATGTTTTATTGTCCTGTGACCAAAGGCAATGCAGGACTGTTTCACAAGCAGAGCATTTTCTTTCAGCTATAGTCTAGGGATTTCTGAATGAGGGCAGTGTTCTGGTGTGTTCAGCAAAGTAGACAGAATCCAGCTTCCCACCTCCTTCAGATTTTGCAGAAGTTGGCTCCAGAACTAAAATTCACTGGCAGTCATATTTCTCTAATGGAACAAACAAACAAACAAACAAACAAACAAACAAAAAATATTTGGATACGAAGACCCAGATTCTGAAGTCTGGATCAGGATGTTTGTGGCATCCATCTATCTTTAGGTCAATGTGCAACTTTACCTTTTTTAACAAAGAAAGTGGTTGCATATGACATTATCTTTTTTAAGCATCCAGATCTGCCTGGTTGCTATTATTGAATGGATGCTAGTACCAGTGGTTCCAGATGGACTGCATTTGCATTGCTTCTTGCTGGCTTGCTGTAAATACACTAGCGTAAATGACAGCAGTATTCCCAGAAACACCTACTTCTAAGCACGTATTGGTAACTTTGTGAAAGTGTCTTTGAATTCATCCTATTGAGTATTCACTTTGGAAACATGAAACACTTTACCTATGAGTCCAATTAAAACAACTTAGGCTTTAAAGCTTGGACTCATAGCTACCTTCTTGAAAGAATAATCCTGCGTTGGCATAAATGGATATAAATCAATGAAGATCAAGGGACTGACACCCGTTTATGCTCACTGACAACCCAACTTAGATCTTACTCAGTAAATCACCTCAAAATCTGTGGAAAAACTCAGAAATATTCTGAAACATCTGCAAATAGAGAGACAGAAAATGCATCCCTTATTTCAGTGGGAATTAATCAACTGGAAATATAGGGCTCCTTAGCTTCTGGATGCAGAATCTGTAAACATAAATCATCCACAGTCATTTACCAGTTTTGAAAATGGGTCTTTTAATCCTGACTGTCCCCTCTGAGACCCCATCTACATCTCCAGGCAGCTTTGCTGCAGTTCTAATTTTTCCTCCTCCTTTGACTCTTTGTCCCCCTGGATGACCCACCATGAACAGAAGAGAAGACGAGAATGTACTACATTCAAACACAGCCTTTGCTTCTGGAGTTGACACTTTAACTCCTGAGCTGTTGGACAGGAAGACTGCGGAACCTGAAGGGTTCAGCTCAGGTGTCCATCACATAGGTGCACCTCCAGTCACCTCCTGGTCCACGTTGAGAAGATAATGTTTCATCTATGAGACCTAATGGGGCCAAGGCAATGCTGTGAAGGCTGTCAATTTTAGGCCTGTTCACCAACAGATAACACGGTACGTCACCAGCAGACCCATAGGAGGATGGATTAGGTGAAGGCTTAAATGGTGGCCAGAGGAAAAAAGTAAGGACCTAAACTTTGGTTTTCTGCCCAGCATTTCTTGGCCCAGTCTGCTCCAGCCCTCACTTGAATGCAAGGAAGGGGCTGGTTTGTGCTGGAGTGGTGCTGGGCTGGGGGACACAGCCCTGACCTTGTCTCCTGAAGTTTGTCCAGCACTAGTTTGCAGCCATGGGGCATGAAGCAAGGTTGGACTTGAGCAGGGACCCAAGGCTGTGCTGGCGATGCGGTGAGGGCTGTGCGCAAGAAGTGAGCAGGGCCCCAGAGCAGATCAGAGAAGAGAGCTGGAGCGTTTGGTTTCTTCCTACCGTCGACTTGGTGGAGAACCTGCCCTCATAGAGTGACCTGACTTACTGAGACTGAAAGCCAGAAGCTTAGACATTTTGGAAGTAGAAGAGGCCATAGATTATCTCATTTGATGTCTGGTACATGAAATGAGCTTTTATTCTTTTATTCTTTTGTTTCTGTATTATGAATTTGTATAGGGCTAAAACTGATTAAACTCCAAGTGGGGCAGCAGCGGGGAAGGTGCTGATCTCCTCTCTGGTGACAGGACACAAGGAAATGGAATGAAGATGCATCAGGGGAAGTTCAGATTGGACATTAGGAACAGGTTCTTCACTGAGAGGGTGGCCAGTTCCTGGAACAGGCTCCCCAGGGAAGTGGTCACGACACAAGTCTGACAGAATTCAAGGCTCATCTGGATGACACTCTCGGTCATGGTTTAGTTCTGGGTAATCCTGCAAGGAGCAGGGAGTTGGACTTCATGATCCTTATCAGATGATCCTTATTGGATTATACTTATTGGTCCCTTCCAACATAAGGTATTCTGTGATTCTATGAAACTTACGTCCCTGAAAAGCACCCGACTTAGAAATTTGCCTTGAGGAACAGGTATCAAGACAAAGTCTTCAGGCTGCCATTTTGATCAACCCTCCTGATGGTTATGCTCACTTTTAACACACGTGTCTTGTTTCCTCCAGGGATTGCTCAGCTTACCTCTGCAAAGCTGAAGTGACCTTCAAGACCCACTGCTTTGTCCCCCTGAGAGCACTCACCACAATCAGATGCCTCCTGAGCCTTGGCACAACCCAAACTGATAGGCCATTACAGCCCCCACCTCACAGCACTCCTCCGATCTTCAAGTCATTTCAGCAGCTCTTCTCCACGCACTCTCTCACCTTCAAATGCCTTTTAAAACCCCAGGCTTGGTGCTGTGCTTAGGGTTCCTGAGAGCTGTACACAAACTTAAACCAGCCTGACTGTTCCCCCTTGACTCCCTGTTGGAACACCCAGTGATCACATTGTGAGTAAATAAGAACTGATTTTGAATAAACTGATTTCTTGTCACTTTGAGGTTCAATTCAACACCCATGCTGTTGGCTGATACTTTTCTGTGGAAGCAGCCTTACAGAAACTACCAGGACAGCTTACGGGCTGTGGTGGCACTCAAACCAAACAAGGATGGCAGAACTAGGTCTGCTGAAAGGAAGACGTAAATGAAATTCACCTTCCAGCATTCACTGCAAGTGAAGCTGATCTGCATTTCTTATACCAAGCAAAGGCTACAGCTCAGATGCTAATTTTATCTTGCTGGCTTTGTAGCGTCCTTGATCTTCAAGAGAATTCAAAATAACATGTAGCAAATGTATAACTAAGTAGTTTTAAAGAAATAACTGCAAAGCGCATAACACTGCTCAAGGGGAAACGGCTTCTCTGCTAAAGACAGAGTATGAGATCAGATCATACTGGCAGACTGAACAAATGGGCTCTTTACGCCTTGTCCTCACAACTGGGATGTTAGGGGAGACCAGGGCAGCTTGGTCTCCGTCTGCCCTACAAACCCATCCCTGATAGCGGCCTACAGGAAGGCCAAGCCCATCTTCAACTCCTAACAGCTTGAGAAAACATGATCCCTTTGCTGAGCAGACATGGGGTGATTGCCTGTCAGGGACATCGGGACCAGTTTGTGTGAAGTGTCCAACACAGCTATTGCAAGAGACCCTCTCCACCCTGAGTGTAAATACCCAGCGCCAAGTGCTGGGGCAGGGAAAGGCTGCTCTGCTCTGAAGATGGGCAGTCACCCCTGTGATGGTCCCAGCAAACCCAGGAGAAGATGAGTGGGGAAGCAGACAGTCCCACCACTGCTGTGTGCTTGCCTGGCTGGGGTCATTTGCACTAGAAGGGGAAGCACAAGCTCAAAAGAGATACATCTGGAGAGCTTTCAGCCCTGCCAACAGCTTGTCAGTGCAACTCCCATGATCAAGGTTTGGGCTTCTCCACCCCTGCAGAGCTCCAGCTGAGGCAGGAGTTTAGCATGAGCTTCAGGGTTTGATGCTCTGGTCCCAAGAGCAGGATCAAACCTGGGCTGAACTGACTATATAGATACATCTGCTCCAACAATCTTCAAGGCTTTTTGGAAACAGCATGGGCTAGTACAGCTGAACTCGGCCAGAAAGCAGGCAGAGGCTAACAAAGGACATGGGACTTCCTTGTCCCCCAGTGCACAAAGAAATGAGGGGTCAGACGACAGCCCCTCACTCAGATATTGCCTCCCAGCGCAATGCCTGCCACCAGTGGTTACTGAATTGTGCCCCATGGAAAGCAAATGCTTGCTTCGGGGCTGCTATCCAGGTATGGGGCCTGATTATCCTCACCCCAAATGTTAGGTTATAGATGGATTGGTGGGAAGTCCGGTTTGCCAACTGGCAGTTTCCAACCCTTTTCCAGTAGCATCCACAGCTCTCCCAGGAGTCACAGCTGAATTATCTCCTTAGTCTGTATCAGGCAGAGCTCACTGGCAGGGAGGAAAAAGGAGATTTCTCAATGTAACAGGGAAAAATACTTGTCTTCCATTGGTACTGAACTCAAGAGAAGCCCCCCTTTTCCAGATGACAGGAATAGGGGTGCTAAGAGCAGTGCTGCAGAGCTATCACACACCCCGACAGCAAGTGGCAGAGAGCACCTGGGCGGATGGCACGCTGGCTCCCACAGCAAGGATGGCATCATGCTACCAGGACAATTTCTAGATGTTTTTTCCAACTCCTACTAAGCAAAAGAGGAGAAAAATGAATAGCAGCTCTGTCTGGGAAGGAGAAAGATAGATGACTAGCATTAGCTCTGGCAAAGCACACCTTGGAGGTGATTAAACCAGCTCTACCACACTGAGTAATGCCTCTTGCAATTCCTCCTTGCTTTGGTAAGACAGACCTGCGCTGGGAAAACGCCTTCTTTGCATTTGTGCAGCCATGTGCGCCATGGTGCTGCTCAGCAGGGTCCAGGCCAAGCGAACTGGGGTCCATCTCAGCCTCAAAGAGACACCCATCATGACAGGAGTAGGCAGGCTCCAGAGATCTCTTCTGGAGGGAGGTCAGAGGAGACAGCCAGCCATTCCTTCTTGCTGCCCTCCACACTCACCTCCACAGTTATTTTTGAGGTTGTTTGACCATCTTCCTTCCTTCTTAGCCAGCATTGAGGTCTCACAACCTTATCAAATGTATCTGGCTCTGTAAAGAGGTGTCATGGGCATGGCCGAAGAGCTGGGTCCTCACGAAGATGAAGACAAGGAAGGATTTAATCTGACAGCACCACAACCTAATTCCCTACATCTGCAGACCTGAGGTGTGGCTGGGAACGTCTGCTCCACAAGTGGAACCAGGATATTCACCAGGAAGTTCAGACTTTGCTCCCTGCCTGCATTTTTTCTCTAGTTGTAGATAAGTAAAATGAAAAGAAGGAGCTGGAGAAGCTACTGAATGGAAAATGAGAAATGAGCTGAGGTGGGGGGTTTTGCTTGGGCTTCATAGTGTTTGGAATAAAGTCCTGAGAAACAGCTGCCCAGCACTGGGGCTGGCTTTCCCACGGGCCTCTGCTGTGGGGCAGCTACGCTGCAGAGAAATGCTGAAGGTGAGCAATGAAAGGTGCTGAACTTCTGTCTTTCTTGAGCACGCTTGTACTCCAATCACTTTCTCCAGTCTCTCAGTGCTTTAATTAAGTATTTTCCTTATTTTCAGAGCAGGTGCTTGTTCCCATTCTTAATGAATTGCTCTGCTCACTTGTAAACAAGACCTTTATTAGCTCCACAAGCATGCGTTTGTTTCTATTTATACCTTTTCCATATCAATATTTGAAAGCACGCTACCCTATGCTGAATTCTTTCTACATGTCCTTTTCCATCCCTGCTGCCTCTTTCCCACCTCTTCTTTCTCTTCCCTGTCTGTTCACAGTTTGCAGTCTCCCAGTTTTATCCATGCTGATAAAAATCCACCCTAGATTTTATATTTCCTTTGTTGGTCTGAATTAAATAGTTGGGAGTTTCCTTTCTGAATTATGTTCATTTAAGGGAGATCTTCATATAGTTCCTTACATGCTTTAGAAATTGGTGGGAACTGAACACGTAAATCCTCCAGGCAGACTTCTGAATGTCTACTGTCCACCTCACTTTGGAGAAAGCTAAACACCTACTTACTTACGGGATGCTTTTGCACCTTGTATTTTAAATTCTTGTCTTATTAGTATTGGGAATTAATGTTTTGGGGTTTAAACACGTGAAAACAGGGTGCTGCTTTCCCTCTCCCACCAGCTGTATCCAGGGACCAGACTTCAGTTTCCTTTACCACAAGTGCTAGGAATAGCTTTGTAATGTAAATAGGCATTTATGGTATTTTTAACAAGCACCTGCTTTATCACACTGCCTAATGAGAGCCCAGACAGAAATGCAGTGAAAGCAAAGGAAGGTAAGGCTACTGTTTAAGCTAATTAACAGCAAATTAAATTAAAATGACACACACATGTATTTTGGGCTTCTGCATCTAAGGGGAGAGAGTGCTGCAGAGATTTCATTATTCACATTTCCCATCATCTGTTTTTTCTCCAGCACATACCTGCCCAATTACCCGGGGAAGGAAGAGGGAGAAAGATACTAAAGCCAATAAGATAATTCTAATTTACATAATAATTTTTCTGCATTGTGTTTAATAGTCTGCAAGTAACTGTAGAAGAATATATAGTCCATTCTTTAAAAAGCTCCAATGCACTAATTGAAATTAAATTACATGGAACTCAGTGTCTGTCTTCTGCTCATTGGGAGATAATATGCAAGGCACAGTTTTATGTGTTATTATTAATATTGATAGATGAACCACTGTACTCACCACAGAACCACTTCCCAGATGTGGTTCCCCTTCCTTTAGCTGTAGGTGAACCTCAAATGATGTTTTTTTCCCCATTAAAATGCCTCATTTGCTGCACCCAGGACTGCAATCCGTTAGCATTCAAGACAGTCAGCACTGCAGGTAGCAGTGCCTATTTGCGGCATTAACACTGGGTAATGCAACTGCATTTTTTTTTTCCCCATTACTTTGCATACGTTATAGCTCAGTTAATCTGTCAGGGTGACACTTCCATCACAAACAAAACATAAGAGAATTTAATGCTATGTTGGCAGGCCTAGAAAGCGGAGTCTAATGTTATGTTCCTGGGAAGAGGCAAAACATCAGGACCTACTTCCCAGCCCATCACACAAAGTGCTGGGGTGGGAGCACAGGTCTTGCTGGTGCTTGCAGGAGATGCAGGCTACTTGGCAGTTTGCTCCTTGCCTTCTCTCCGAGGCTGCTAACAAGGGAGCCAATTAGTGCCAGTTGTGATGTGAGCACTTTTCCACCAGGAGCTGGATTGGAAACTTTGCTTCATTTTGCACAGGCAGAAGCACATGAAATGTTCAAGCATGGAGAAAATCCACAAATTCTGAGGGTTTAGCGTATCCCCATGGATTTTATTCTTTGTTTCAGAGTTATGCCTTTCATTTTAAAAAAAAAAAAAAAAGAGAAAAGAAAAAAAGAGGTTTCTTGCCCTTCTGATGGCAAACCTAATTTTCTTCATCTAAAGTAGTACCAAGCCTTCCCGAGCTACTTGTGCTGAAATGGGCTGTCTTTCCTTGGTGACTGGGACCTTGGAATAACAAGTTGTCAAGATTGGACATCAGTCCTTGCTGCTGTTCACACCAGAGACAGCCTGCCAACACTCCAGGTGCCTCATGACGTTTGCTAGCACAAAGCAGAATAACTTAGGAGCTCTGTGCTATTGTCTTTCAGCTTTTTATGATCTGGAGCGAACACAACAGGGATGAACAGCTCCTCCATCACTGCCTCTGTCCCAGGTGGCCCAATTGCACCCCGAACTCTCAGCAGGTTCAGCTGAGCAGTGCATGGTCCTCACTTCCATCACATTCCAATGTGTGAAGGATATTGATCTGCTTCTCTGCATCAATGCTGCCTTCTGCTTGGACTTCTGCAGGGTTAAAGATAAAATTAATGTCTCTTCTCCCATAGATCTCCTCCAGGACCTGCCTTCTCTCCTTCTGCAGACAGATTTTTGCTCTTAGAGGATGCAGAAGGAGGTCCTCTGAGACTGTGCAGAACTGTCCCAGAGGATGGTTTACACCAGGCAGCTGTCTCACCCATGACTGAGGAGTCCTGCCAGCGGTCCAGCAGCATGGAGCAGCTCAGCGGAGGGCGCAGTGTGCCAAGCACAAGGTGACAAGGGCTGGCATTTTACAAATACATGAGGTGCCATGCCCAGCTCCCATCAGCAGGGCTTGGGAACATCGCCACTGACTTGAAGAAGGCTAGACCTAGATTAGATCAGTAAGTCCTGCCCTAGAGACTTAAAATCTTCTAAAGGGATGAAATTTCTTTTCAAAGAAAGTGATCAAACACTGCTCACACACTAACAGGAGGGTATCATTCTCCACCAAGGTAAATGGAAATGCAGGCTCCCCTCTGTGCTTTAGATGAGTCATCAGGCAAACGTTCCTGAAAACCTCCTGTCAAATAGACTTTACATTAAAGGCGGCATCAGAAAGCAGAAAGTGTTTTTCTCATGACACATGTTAAGTCCTGTAGCTAATTAATCTATGCATTTACAAAAGAAATACTTGACAGTACACGCAGTTCAACTGAGTTCAAGATACGGAAGAAAATATCAGACAGGAAACATACACAACTCTTTTGGTCTGTAATATATCACCTTAGCAGCAAATCCCAGAAAGAAACTTCCTCACCCCCAAGTAAGATTCTCTGTGCCAAACCCTGTTTTTTTACTCATCCCACTGAACTTGTGAGTGTGAAAACCCTGTGTAAGGACTCTGGGTTCAGCACCACTGACTTTAACGGGAATGCACTTGGGAAAGACTGTCACCCCAGTGCAGTTCATGGTGGAGATGCAGAATATTTGAGTGCAGAGGAGGCAATGCAGAAATTCTTCCTCAAACACACAGCAGATGTGCTTGCCTACCTGGCTGACACAAGCACAAGGAGGATTCAGCTGGTGAACAGTAGAGATGTAGCGCTGAGGTCTGGCTCTGCTTGGGTGTTCACACCAGCATCTCATGTGTGGCAATAGTGCAAGATTTTGCGCAGGGCTGAGTCCCTTATGCTAGGGAGGAACTCCTGGAAAAATGGGTAAGTTGGAGAGACTTTGTAGTCACTGGGGATTATAGCTTTTCCAAGGGACAATAGATCATATGGAAGTGGCTCCGGTAACTACCCCAGTCTCCAAGAAAAAGCAGACCTACAACAAATGGAGAGGGTTGGAAGCTACGGTGTGAAATAAAACTTGCTACAGCAGGTGCTATAGCTGCAAGACATCTCTAACAGCATGACCACGAGAGCTGTGTCAGTTAAGGCAACGCTCACTGTAAATATTGATGATCTCTACATTCGGTAAAGACTTCCACTGTACAGGCGTCTCTAGCAAGAGGTGGAAAGGCTTGAGCTCTTGTGATATGAGACAGACTAAGTAAGGATAACAAAATAGCAGGAGTGCATTGACACTTGGCTTGGAGAAGAAAGAAGAAAGAGAGGCTGTAACAGGTTGGAGATTTAGGAAGCGGCAGCAGTCACAAGAGTAATCCCAGAGCTTGGACTCCATGGGATGAACAGTGCTGGCCCTGCTTTCTGTACCAAGCAGGATTGTGCCCTGCCTAATTCTTTTCTGGAGCGGAATTGGGAGTCAATTGATATTAACTGCTAGTTCACTGGTTTTATGGGGCTTCTGTAGGTTCAATAATTCATTTTATAGCTGTGTAGTGCAATTGTATTGCTCATTCCTTTTGCCAACAAATGAGGCCATTTACAGGGTTCTGGTTTGATGGTGTGGGGTTTAAAACCTGACCAGACAAAAGGACAGTGGGAAGGATTACACAGACCCCCTCCACCAGTGGCAGCGTGGCTCCCTTCTTCACCATCAGTAAATGAGTTCCCTGAGTTTCATCTCGAGCACTCACATCTGAGAGACGGAAAGCACAGCCCCAGGCTCAGTCCTGATGGGACACAGAGGGAAATGAAGTGCCTGGCATCAAGCAGCCTGTGAAAGGGCACCCACTGTCTCAGGGCTGGAAGCCGCCCCTGTGGCACATGTGCCAGAGCTGGCTGGGACCATGGGCTGGCTAAGGGGCATAACTCTGACCCTGCCTCATCCTCCTCCTTGCGAGCCAGGGTTTCATTGCGGGAAACACATCAGATAGCCACTGGGAGTAAAAAGATCCCATATGTTGCTGTGCAGACAGCTACGTTCATGCTTATAAATCCCAGCTCTCTGGGCAGCATTCCTATATGGGGGCACAGCTCTTGCATCGCTGCCTGCAGCCACTTGCACCTCACGGGCACGCAGCACCGATGGAGCTGCTCTGGACCAGCCTGTGCCTCTCCAGGGAGACATGACAGTGGGTCTCCATGGAGCACGCGGTAAGGGGGAAGGAAAAAGGAAAGACTTACTCTACATACCTCAAATTCAACACTGACACCGTTGTGGGTTTTCAAGCTACTAAATATTTCTTTCTTAGCTTCCCAGAAACACACAATCACACATAACATTTGCTTGAGAAAACACTGGCTTCTAGTTCTCAGCAGCAGAGTAAATGTGGAAAGGACGAATAGGAGAAGGCATCAATCAACTAGTGAATGGATTAATCCAGTCTTGTAATTTCTCTGTTCAGCAATCCTCAGTCTACACAAAGCCCCCTGGAGAACTTGCGTGCTCCCGATGTTGTGTGTGCAGTGTGACTAACTGGTGCAAGGGAAAGCAGCCCTGATGCATCCTGAGGTCATAGAGCACTGGCTTCTGACCTCAGGATATCAGGGCTTTGGCTATGCAGGCTTGTACCTTAGGATGATGCTATTAACACACAACGCTCATTTCACCTTTCCTGTCCAGTTTAGGCAGGCCAGTGTGTACTGCAGACAGTTGGTACAGGGCAGCAGGGAGCAAGGACCATACAAATGGTCTGAAGGCTGCGAAGACCTGGTACATTGCCTCTGCATAAATACCTCAACAGATGGAGGCGCAGGGGACAGAGTGGATCTCAAGTTATTCCATGTAGCTTAATTATTTCATAATAACATCTTTAATGCATCTTAGAAGCTTGGAAAGACTCCTTTCATGCTAATTGCAAGGCTTTCTGAGAAAGCAATCACTGCTCAGGGGCATTTTCCAAAGATTTTTCTGTCTTTTGCCTTTGTAGCATCAGTCAAGCAAACCACTATTCAGCAGTCTCTGTAGTCTGGCTCCGTTTTTAACCTCTCCTGTAAAACCTTTGGATATTATTATCCTTTCCCTATTTGTTCCTGTCTTATGAGTGCAGATGCTTATTTGGAGCTTGCATTAGCGTGCTTGGCAAACAAAGAGAAGACATGAAAGGAGCGAAGAGAGCAGTTAAGTTGAAAGTCTCTTGGATGCGCTTGAAAGTTATTTGTTGCCAAACGAGAAGCAATCTTTCATCTGCTTTTACCTGGCACCACTTCACTGTGATGGGGAGTGGAGGAGGAAGGCAGGCATCCAGCCACAGGTGAGGAGCCTCTGCAAATGACTTCAGCTTATGTCAGCTGGGAGAAGGCTCCCTTTGGGGTGTATGTTTGAACACTTTATCCCTGGGCTGCAGCACTACAAAGACTCATGCTGAGCAGAGGCATTTTCACCATGTCAGTCACTCCTCCTGGCTTACAGGAACAGTAAAGCCAAGTCTAATACCCCCGCTGTGCGCGGGTGCACACACACACACCCTGCCAGCAGCAGCTGCCTGCCTGGCTGCCCAGGATGGTTGGCGTGCTGAGCAGCTACAGCACCAACAGGAGCACTACCCACCATGGCCACTCACCACAGAACAGCCGAGCCATGGGAAGAACAGAGCTTCCCTTCATGCTCTGGTCACCCTGGCACAAGGCTGGAGGTGGATGAGGAAACACAGCAAGATGAGCCCCGTGCAGGCTGTGGGAGCCCATTCCCCCCAGTGAGCAAGGACGTGGTATTCTCCATCTCTCATACCAGAGTGGCTCCGCGGACCTCCTGGGAGTAAACACACAGCAACTGTGACCTTTTGAAGCTATCTTCCACTGAGTAATAGTTCTCTCTAATCATACAACCATTAATTGTTTCATAATGAACACATTCCCTCAGTAGTCAGTGGGAGTTGGACACAATGGCTCCACTGCTCATGAGGATTGCTTTGCTCCAGCTGTTCCTGTGGTACTGATCCTGGAGACACCCTTTGTGTGGGGTCCAGGCCCACTTTAAATAGAAAGACTAAAGGGGACAGGGCTATGAGATCTCGTGTTGCTGGTGTCCCAAGGGACATTAATTCCCCCCCAACCAGCCTAACCTGCCTGCATTTTGTCTGGAAGGCCAGCTGGTAGCTCCTCAAAGTATTTCACAATTACATCTCGAAGTATTTCAGAGTGTTTGACTCCTTAAAGTATTTCAAGAGCCACTGTTTCAGCTGAATCAGAAATACTCAAAGAGCTTCTTTCAGCACCTGACCTGTTTGCTCACACCTCTCATCTTTGCAGAGTAACCTGGAGACTATGTTCAGTTATGGTACCATCAGGTATGGCACTTCTTGCTATAAACTGCATGCCCCATCACACGAACTGTAGGTCCATACTGGGTTCTCAGCTAGAAGGAGGTGAACAGAGAGTCAGTGCATCCCAGCAAGTACCACATCCATGGAGCATGATGGCTTTTACTTTGGTCCATGCATGGGGACCTGGAGAAGCAGAGAGGCACTTGATGGTTGTGCCCAGGCCTGTGTTTTCCTGCTCTGGAGAAGTGGTGATGGTGGGGATTTCCTTCTGATGAGGTGGGGAAGAAGCATCTGGAATCATGGCCACGCTTTGATGCCCTGTGTTGTACATTTAAAATCCAACTTTACAGTAAAGAGTCAGGCATTTTTTTTCTAGCTACATTTTGTTCTGTGAGTTCTGGAAAGATAAGCAGCAAAGCAAAAGACAGGAATCATAAGAATGGAATGGTCCTTGCATAAAACCCAGGGAAGTTTGATCTCTTATCAGACAGCACCAGCCTACCATGCTGCTACAGGACACAGAGCTAGTCAGCCTGTTTAGATTTCCTTTTGATCTGGTAAATGGATACCCGATCTGCTGCACAAGGTGTCTGTGTACACGACTGTCACACAAAAACCACAGCTGGCACCTGCAATACCTCTGCTGAAACTGCACACAGAAGATACGTTGCTAGCAGTTAGGCTGTTATAAATAGGAGCTCAGGAAGCCAAGCCCTCTGAGAAGTATTCTTACAAGAATAAACCCAGGTCCATGAGTATTACTGCTTTAGATTTGGTGAGGATCTGTCAATGCTCTTTCCATTCCCCATCACCACCTAACTAGGTTTCCTGACCATAAGATCACAAACCATGTCCAGAAGGAACATCCCTGGAGACAGTCACTGCCATCAGACTGCTGCTTCTCCAAGCTGCTCGCTAACTGGGCTTGCTGAGTGCTGCTGGTCTGCCTGGCTGCTGCTTTAAAACCCAAAGGGAAGGTTTTTTTCTGCTCAAGATTTTTCATTTCTTGTTTACCTGTGTATTTTAGTTTAGGAGGGAGACAGATTCTTTTCATTTGTACTGTGAATAGAAAGAAACCCAAGGTTTCCCCAGGCCTGCATCTCATGAGGAATGGTGTCAGTGCCACCCTCCCAGCTCCATCAGCACTGTGGAAGGCAAGAGCACTCAAACATACCATGAATGCTAACTCTATACCTCCTGTGGGACACCAGCAGCACACCAGCCCACTGGCCATAATGCAGGAGGGAGGAGTTGTTTCCATACTTTGAGCTTTTAGCCAAGGCCAGACCTCAAGACCTCAGTTGTTCAGAAGCTTCCCACATTTGCAATGAAAACTCATCTGGTATGCTTTTGTTGGCTTTGTCAGTCACCCTGACACTCACACATTGTAGATCCTGTCCAGAAGTTGAAATAACACTAGGCAGCAAAATTAGACATAAGGGAAAGAACAGGGTACTATCAAGTGATAAATCAAAGCATCCAGTCATGAGACCAGAAACATTTGCATTAGAGGGAGCTGAGAATAGAAGTGGAGCATCAAAAAATTTGGCCACTGGACTACCACAAAGATCTAACAACCCTACTGTTTTCACAGCTGATTTTAATAGCCAGGTCTTAGTATCTTTGTTGTAACTCTGTAGTCAAAGCACATGTTGCAGACTCTTTTGCTACAAGCCCATCAACGGCTTCTCCTGGCCTAGCTCCAGAAGACAAGACCCACTAGACCTGGCATAGCTGGTTTTGGAGAATACATAGTTGAGCAAGATCTGCAGGAAGCTCTCCACTTATATTAGTGTCATCCTTCACCTTGATGATAACTAAAAATAAAGTGCTGCAATAATCAACTAGATTGACTAAGACAGATGCTGCTTTTAACATGTGTACTGTAATTAACTTACACAAGGCTAGAAAGCTCCATCTCAGCCTCTTCCCACAGTGGAGGAAGTTTGGCTTTCTAATAATAGGAGCTGGTAACACATGTTGAATTATAAAGTAATCAAAGTTGGTTTTGGCAGGAACAAGCCAGATTTTTCGTGCTTCCATTTAATCTCCAAATCTGACAGGCATTCATTTCCCAATGGACTGGCTGCTTTTCTCGTAGCTCCTTCTGAATTTCTTTCCTCTGGCATAAGGTAGGGTGCAAATTCTTCACAGTGGGAGGGGAGGATTGCTTTCTCTGACTGTC
Organism: Falco peregrinus; assembly: GCF_023634155.1. Lineage (NCBI taxonomy): Eukaryota > Metazoa > Chordata > Aves > Falconiformes > Falconidae > Falco > Falco peregrinus. Next base: position 37,144,992 of record NC_073729.1, on the reverse strand, counting down.
CTCTTGACAATGCATACACTGACTTGCTCGCATTTGCCATATGGTTTGCACACACTAGTTAGCAACCACACACATGTGCATCACAGCTAATCTGGATGCATGTTATGTGTGCACACCCACACAAAACCTGGCACAGCTATAAACTATATGCTTCATTCAGAGTGGCCTCACCCTAAACTGTCACATATGGGATTACACAGCACTGTTTGAGCAGCAGATAAAAGATGCTTCGCTGCCCTCTTCCATTTTCCATCCTGCATGCATGCAATATTGTGCAATGTCCTTTCACGGCCTTTTGTTGCTGTTGACGTAGACATCCATTATTCTGGGACACAGTCTTGACAGCAAATGTTAGTTAGCACTTTCTAGATTATTAACTTTCATCACAAAATCTCTTTTAGCCCCAGTTTTCAGATTCTGATTCCAATCAGTCTTAGCACCCTTCCTGGCACGCCAGCTGTCTTGAGATCATCACTGGCATCACCAGTTCCCTCCTGCACACTTGACCTTCTCCCTTCCTCTACAGCTCCTCAGCTGCACTCTCTTATTTGCTGAGCCCTTGCTTGGCCAAATGACATCTTTGGGTAACGATCTAGCAGGAATGCAGTTTCGGCAGTCAGTCCCTTGCTAGCTTTGATCTCATCAGCTCAGCTAACATCCACAGTAATGAGGTGACTTCTGTGTACTCTAAAAACTGAGAATCCATACTGAACTGTTAATTTGAGTTGCTAGACCATGTCCTGTGGCTTTTTGTAGTGTTTTTTGCCAGGTTAAAAAGCCCATAATGTCCTCACATCTCTAGCTTGCCTTGTCAAGATGCCCTCCTTCACACATCCCAGTGCATGCTGAGCATCCTGGTGGTAATACAGAAGCTATCTCTCTTCATCTCACCCACTTCAGATTAGCTTGACGAACAATAACTGACCCTCATTCGACTTTTACATTTGCTGCCTGCATTTCCCTGTGCTTTTAGATTTGCAGAACAATTTTTCCTAGTCTGACTCCTACTTCCACATATAAACACCCCTCACCCCCCAATAATACTTGTGCACTGTTTGTGTATGTGTGCAGACACATGCAACAAATCCTCATGCTTGAAGGGACATCTCCAAGGCAGAAAAGCATGGCTGTAATGGGCCAGGAATGCACTCATGCAAACAGTCCTTGGCTGCAAAGACTGCACCTCCCAAAGCCCACACTTGACGAACACTGCATGCAAAGACTTCAGCACACTCCGGGCATTATGCACAGAAATGAATGTCCCCCCAGCTGCTGCACCTCCACAGTTTTCTAGCTTTTCTAGCTTTTCTAGCTTTGCAGACCCGCTGGGGACAACCCGCATGTGAAACCCTCACCTTAGCATCCTCAAATATTAAGTGGAAGTGAGCAATGGGGAGTTTATTCAGATGCAGTTAAAGAGTGATTTTATTCCCCCCCCCCCAAGTTTTTATCTCATTAGGTTGCCAGAGAAAAAGATTTTGGCCATGTCCCCATTACATAGCATTGGCCTGGCTTCCACAAGCACCATCTGCCTCCTCTGACTTCAAGACTCACCAGTCATACAATGCCCTGGGTAGACAAAGATAGAAACAATATTTCCTGACTGCCTACTCCAATGCAGACTCAAAAAATTCAGCCTTGAATTTACTTTGGTGTAAGACCTAGCCTATCTCTTGCCACACACTTGTTATTTATTTGTTACGTTTGGCTATTATGCAAAGCAGTGGTCATTCACAGCACAGGTATGATGCTGAGAGGAGTCAGTCTAAGAGGATTAGACGTGGTAAACCAGTGTAGCTTTCCTTCTGATGTACTAAACAAGGAAAGGGCATAAAGCAGGAAAGCATTCTTGTAATGGGAGAGAAGGAAATGCACAAAGAAGATGGAGAGGCTGGCTATAACCATATTACCTGAACAAGCCCTGCAGCATTTACTGTCCCTTATGACTTTCATCCCTGTCTGTTGAGCTTCCTAATGAGAACATGTGACTTCACTTTGCTCTCACGTCACTTCAGCTGATGCAAATCAGGTTTGCTCCTGTCTGCTTGGTATGTTAACATCAGCAACAGGGAGGTCATGTCCCTCATGCCCTCATTAGAGACAGCGTTGGTAGCTCTGGGCTATCTGTGTGCCTGCTTCACTGCACTCGGGCACATCTGAGAAGAAGGGTTTAGTGACAGGTCCAGTGCAAGCCTAAACTGTGGAGTACGAGAGCACCATGAGCAGGTGCAAGTTTTTTCAGCTTGCCCTGAAACTTGATAGCTTCCTTTGGTGCAGAGCCTGCATGCTGGGGTAGCATCTCAGAGGTAGCCTGCTGTGTCAGAGGTGCTCTGCACCGTGTCCATGCCACAGCTGCCTCTTCTCTATAGGAGAAGGCATCATGTGGAGCACATCAAAGAGGCCCCTCTGTTTTGTGATCCAGTCTGCTGCCATGCTTCCCCAGGGCTTTATTTACACCTCTGCTCTCCAGCAAAGAAGAGTGCTGTGAGCTGTGCCATAATGCACTGCTGCTTTAACTGAGACAAGAAGCAACTGCCTGGTGGGATGGGCTGGTCAAACAATTGGAGAAAAATGTAGAGAAGGAAGCAGTGTCCTCACAGAACTATCAGTACCAGAGAGGTACCATTTCACATTTGAAAAAAATGCTGCTGTTCAAAGTACGATACTTTGATTCAAGCTAAGTACACTCATAATTAAAATAAAGCACTAGTACTTTGCTTGTGGAGGATAAGGAAATCTTGATGAAGGTCAAGTTTCATGACATAGAAGTTACATATTACAGAAAGTACAATGTACTGGACATTTCTGCATCCCTTGCAGCACTCCCAGCAGCACTTACCCCAGGCAGCAAGGTACCATCATTTGCTGTATTGCAGTTACACACATGATTTTCCAAGGCTTATATTTTGGTTGAATCAGAAGTTTGCATCTAAACAGGCAAAGGCCTCTCAAGTAGACATATGTAATGGAAATGTAACTCTCCCAGCTCTCTTCCAAACCAGAGGAGAATAGTAACATCTCAGTTTCCTCAGGTTTGTGCCTTTGGACCGAGGGTTAAGCAAAACCAAGCTCCAGCTTTTCCAAAGGGAACCGAGTTCCATTAAGTTAAAAAGGTGAAATAAAAACGTGTAGCAGAGGCTCTGGCTGCTCTGACTTCTGAAGGTCTGCAAATGGTTCTAGGTAGGAAACACTGTTCAGAATATTTCAGTGATTTACAGAAGAGAACACAGACTTGCAAATACATACACAGGGAATGCCGGTGCAAATGGCAAATTTAGCATTTATCCATCTGTTCTGCCCCTTTACTATAAGTCACTGCTTTTCCCCTTATGCTTCTCACTGCTAGTTAGCAAGGGTAGCAAGAGAGCAGAGTTTAAGCAGTAGTTTTAGCACCATTTAGGCAATGCTGTAGTTGGATCATTTTGTGCTCAGTTAGAGATCCCCTCCTCCCTGCCAGTGATAAAGGGGAACAGGGAAAACCCAGTCTGCCTGGAAAAGACTGTTTCTGGGATGAGCAGAGTCAAGGGCAGCCCTGGCTGCCAATCTGTGAAGGAACCTCACTGACAGAGAGAGAGCACAGTCCTGAACAAGCAGCAGCAGGTCACAGCTCACAGGCCAGAGGGTGCCTGCAGCAGGCAGGGAGAGGAGGCACAAAAATTAGTAATGAGGCAAGAGAGCAGGGAGTGGGTGATGCTTTGGGGGACCAAGCCGTTAGGGATGATAAAGATGCTGCTAGGGACTGAAAGTCAGGACAAGGATGCTTAGACTCCATGGAGTCCTGTGCTTCCAGAAGCTGGGACCTCACTAAGGGTTCTGATGGAAGGTTAGGGGCAGCCCCCCAGGTTGATCTAGGACAAGGTACTTATCAGCACTGAGAAATGCCAAGCCCAGCTGCTGCTGTGGGATATCTAACCCGGAGGGAACAAGAGCAGAGGACAGCCATACCACTATTCTCTGCCACCTTCTCATCCAGGTACAACCACAAACCCTGAATACTGGTTCTCAGCAGAATTACTCTTTACGGCAAGATTACAGCATGCAGCAGCTGTAAGCACAACAAAATTCAGCTGCCTGTTCTTTCTGTGACTCAAAATGCAGTCAAAGCCACTTTCAGCTAGTTTCACTAAAAAAAAAAAAAAAAAAAAGTCTAGCAAACCTGCGAGTTTCACACAAAATGCAAGCCATAAACCATCAAAGGTTCTGTTAAAGGGTTGGTGAACTTTAGCAATGCCTTTGATGAAAATGGTCTGAGTTTCAAGTGTGTAATGAAACCCCAAATCATTCAAGTTTCACATGGTTGCAAATATTCCTCACAGTTCTGATCAAAGGTGTATTCAGCAGGGAAGGAGCTTTGATTCTGCAGTACAGGGGACGTGCTGAAATTTTCAAAGCCAGGCCCTGGGATTTAGATGAGCAGTTCTTCTCAGGAGCGATGCAGCTAAACTTAGTAACGCTTAGGGGGAAGTAATGTGAAGACGGCATATTTGGATTACTCCTGTTACCCCAGCCCCCTTCCCAGGGGGCAGATGTAATCCCCCACTTTGACGTTCAGGAGGCTGTATGCCCCCCCAACACGTTTGGGTTCAACAGCTGCCCTCTCTACAGATCCATTTCCAATGTTGTTCCCTGACTTCATTCTGTGGGCTGCTGACATTGCTGCTTTATAACACAGCACTTCAGAGGAAAAGCTCAAGTGTGTTTTGAGGAGGAGGCGTTAATGCTGCAGGACTGGTCGCTGACCCACATTCCAGCAGACAGATGCAAGAGGCACACAGCACGACTGGGGAGGTCTGCCTGGCTGCCTGTGCAGGGTCCCTCCAACAGCCTGTCTCTCGCTGGCCAGCACCACCTTAGGTGGAACAGGAAAGCAGCTGCATCTTTCACTGCACTTCATGAGAGCCAAATCCCTCTGGAGCCAGAGGCATATGTAAATGTCTAGTTTTAATACCACCGCCTTGCTGTGAAGTCTTCATTTGTGACAAAGATTTCCATAGCAACAGACTGATCTCCCTAGCAGGACTGTGGTCCCCTTGGAAGAGCAGGTGGAAGGAGGGAGTAGCAAAAACACAACACCGCACAAAATGCTATGGAGAAGCAAACACGGGTATTTCTGTAATCAGAGCACCAGGCTTCAGCTGGTCAAAGGTCCCGAAGAAAGGGGATTCACCAGGAAGCCTGTGCAGAGGATGCTGTGAATGCAGTAGGCTGGGGCTAGGGAGACACAAACTCTGCAGAAATCACACCTCTGCATCTTGATTTGCCTGTGCACAGCGCAGGGATCCTGACTCTGCTCTCCTTTGCTGTGACACCTTGCCTATCTAAAGGGACATGTTACAGGTACCTCAGAGGCAGAGGAGCCCCTTCAGGGGCTGCAGCCCTCCAGCTAGAGGTGAGCAGAGCAGAGGACAGTTTACATACCACGCATCAGCAGGTGTAAGCTCTTATCACAGCCCTGCCAGATATTTGCTCTATCCCCATATCACCTCACTAGCCTATTTCTGTCCTCCAAAGGCAGCAGCTAGTAACACTGACCTACCAGACTGCTCCATAATTAGCCACAGACTAATCAATATTTAGACACTGCCTTTAAATCCTTAGTTACTAAGCACTACAGAAATGCAAAGCTTTGTCATGCTGATAGATACAACTCTCTTACTCTAAAGGTATGTTGCAGATGCTGTTTGTCCTAAGAACAACACATTTTACCGGTAGCCTGGCATGATACTATGATTCATTCCCACATCCAGTTTCCAATCAGTACAAATAATATACACGTGCATTACAGAGCCATCAACTACACAGCATTTGGTCAGAAAGTGCTGGGGCAGCCAAGGTCTTTTTTAGGCAGCAGCAAGTTTTTCTTTCTAATAAGTTTTGCTTCTTGATAATTTTGTTATTTTCACTGAGATGTTACAGTAAGTGGCTTCATAGAACCTTGTGTTTCTGACAGATAAATCACATCACGGCAATTTAACTGCGAAGGTAGCACCTTTGGCTGGTATATTTCACTTTAATGTGTCTAGAGGCATTTACGCAGAAAGCCCTGCAAAGGCAAAGCAGTTTTTTTTTTCCCCCCTCCAGTCTATGTAACTCCCTATGTAGTTGTTTTTATTGTTCAAATAAGAGGCTACAGTTACCACAGGTTCAAAGACTAGAAGCTTCAAGGTGGAGAGAACAAGATCCAGCATCACAGAAAACATTAGTAGCTTTAGCATTAACTGACTTAACACTTCACGCAACAACACCAAAACTCATCATTCCTGAAATTCAAGCCTAATAAAGGTCTTGGTGCTTTTTGAAATACTGACAAATACATTGGGGAGCTTTTCTTACACAGATTTCTCTGAAGCCCTGAACGCTTTTGTTGCCAAATGCACCACCACTGTGAGAATTATAACTAATTCATTTTCTAAAGCCAGCGACAGATGCCCCCAAAAGGCACATTTGAGTTCGTTGGTTTTAGGATGGTTATGCAGGTTCATATATTTGTTAGTAATACCTACATACATTGTTTTGTTCTTAATACCACTAGCTTCCACTTACCAGAACCATCGCCTTGCTGGCCATGTCTCCTACCCCATCATTCCCAAAGCAGAAAGTTGAGCTAAAGGGTGGCAGAAAAACAAACAAAAAAAGCTTTATGATCAACCCCTTGCAAATCTTAAATATAAAGGAGACTTACTAGCTAGTTTGAAACACACTAGATTCCCCATCTCAAACTGACACTTTGAGTGAAAAACCACCTCTTTTCTCACACCAGCAAACCCACAAGAATTTTAGGAGCCAACTCTTCATTTCTTATGAGGATAAACAATCAGCTTCCTGCCTGATTTGCTGAATTGGGTATTTTCTCCCCCTCCATGCAAACGAGCAGTTAATTATTTACAAGCCTGTCTGTAATGCTCTAGTTTACATGCTGGAATTTACATGATTTATTAAACAAAATAGCATTTAAAAAGAAATCCTGTCAGAGATGTGTCATCCTTATAGGAGACTGAACATCTTTTTCTTAAGAAGTAAATAAATTAAGGAATTGCTGAAGATGCCTTCTTTTGTTTGCAGCCATCTACCCACTTAAATAAATCATCTCCCTCCTCCCTGTCATTCACAGGTTTTGTGATGAAGTCTCATTAGTTGACTAACCTTTGTGAGTATGTTGGTGTTGCAGCAGGAACTGCTTCATGAACAGGATTATGCATTAATCATGAATTCCTAAAGGATTGTCTTAAAAATCTGGGAAGGTCAGCTGGTAACTGTGTTGATTAGTGGCCCAGAGGGCACAGCAGTGAGACATTAAAAGGGTATTTAACCCTTGCTGGGTGATTTTTTTTTTGTTTTAACCCAAGCCTGTTTTTTCTGTCGTGAAAAATCATATTTGATCTGACAAAACATTTGATAGTGATTGTGGTGGATTGCTCAGATAAAAAGTCTTACAAATGTAGAAAACAAGATTTCATTTTCCTATTTCAATTTTTCCTTGAAACAATATCCCATTTAGAAGGAAACTGCTGCTGCATGTTCCTGAACATTATTCATTACAGAAACAGACTGTGATGCTATAGAGCCTGACTAATTTCTTACTGGGAAGTACTCCATCCTTCTTGGAGCTGGAACTTCTCTAAATTCAGAGTCAGAACCTACAGCCTCCAAATGCAATTAGCTGAGCAGTGTCTCCCTTAAGTGGAAAAAAAGCCTAACGCATTTAAGGCTGAGTCAAAACGGTTGAAACTGAACTTCAAATAATAAACATATCAATCATTTTTCCTTCATTGGATTACACCTGTATCAATCATGATCTTCACAACAACCACAGAAGCACTGCTCCTACACTTTCCACTGCTTTAAGTACCAATGTCCTTGCACTTGGCATGGATGACCTGCATTCTCTAACTCATCTTTTGTCAGGTGAAATGCCTTCTAATTTCCTTTTTTGACAAGCAGGTATGATCCATAACTGCTAAAGCAGTAGGTTCATTTGTTATTGCAGGAAATTATCTAACTTAATAGAAGTTACTCTGTAAAATCTGTAAACAACAGGAATTTGGCTGTAGGTAAAAGCCAGATATATCCAAATAGAAATAAAAGTTTGCATTTGGGCAGTGGCAGTACTTAAATCACTGAGTCAGGTTACTGAAAGATGGATATGGAGCCTTTTGAACTGAGGTCCAGCGTCCTTTTCAAACAGCCAGTTCTGCTGCCAGTAACTGCCTTTGATGTAGAAATCCTGGTGTGAACTTTGCTTGCCTGGGTTATTAGGAAGATCAGGCTAGATAATCATGATGGTCCATTCTGGCCTTAAAATCGCTGGCAAGCTAAAGCAGTGAATCTGGGTATGAATTTTTCAACAGTGACACTAATATCTCTCTTCTTTTGCAGAGCTGAGCTATGGAAATACTTGACAGCAGCTGAGTCGGCACAGCAGCTCACACCAGAATGTCTGTGGAAAACACTCTGAGCAAGATTATTGCAAAATATTGCCTTGCATCATGTTAGAGATGTAATCAGTGAAGTGGATTATTTTCTTTCTTTCTTTCCCACTGTTGACAGCAGAGGTATGCTCCTAGCCCACTTGGTGCGTGGCTCCCCTCTGATTTTAGGCAGGCTGGAATTACTCTAGCTAATGGAGTGACTCTAGGCTTTTGTGAGTGTGAATGAAGTGAGACTCTAGCCTCAGGGGATGCAAAAAATGGGCCATGTTTTCCTCTAGTCTCACAGTACAGGAGAAATATGTGTGCATAATCACAGACAGGGACATCCATCTCATGTGAGATCTGAGCACTCCCCAGATTAATGAGATAAAGCTGTGACTAAACATACTCTTAGCTGTCTGTTGAACCCAGTTAGTGATGGGCCCAAGAGCCCCTACAGCATTAAAGGACGAAGGGACACAGTGCAACAGATATGACTTGGGAAAGACAAACCTTACCGAGCAAAGACATGAATCCCTTCTGGATTGCAGCATGTATCAAACTAGAGTACTGCCACCTGCTTCTGTTCCCTATTAATGAATATTCTCTGAACAAAAGAAAAGGATGAGCAAATCATTATTAGATGAGGCAGAAAAAATATCTCAAGACACAGTCACCTGCTTCCCCTGCCCATGAGGCTGGAGTTACACTTTTTGGTTAATAAGATAACAGCAGCAGCATTATGAGCCTCTCCTCTGACTGCTTCTGTGTGCCTGAGCTGTTACCTAAATGCACCATTTCCTCAACAAAATGGGAGTTTGGCATCTTGGGCCTAATTAGTTTTTAACCTGGACATCAGGGATGTCAGGCAGATCATGATACTCATTTGTCATGTAAGGAATACTAAGAGCACCGCTCTATGTTGGTGACTTCAGTGCATGCCTGTTGAGCAGCCAGCAAGTGATCTGGGCTTGTGGTCAGGGAACACTCTGCAGAGTCACTGGAAGCTTTTCCACTAACCCCAGTAGACACTGGATCAGATTTTGGGGGTCTTAACTCAGACAGATGCATTCTGTAACACTTCAGTATGACCTGTGGGCCCCGAGCAGTGCTCAGGGGGTACTCTGCAGGCTCAGACCCTTGCTGACCCAGGCGAGAACTGAGCAGAGGTGGAAAAGCTGAAAAGTTCCTTTCTCAGTCTTAGTTCTCTGAGCCCAGTAACTACTAATAGTTTAGTCATTTTCTGAACGTGTAATTTGTGTTATTAATACAGTAGCATCTCTCATTTGCAGCCATTTATCCTCTTCCTTGATTGGTTGATTGATTGATCTCAGACAGGTTTTATATGGGCTTTTCTTGTCAGACTCTGCTGGTAGCACCCTGGAAGGAAAATTTTCTGAGTGGTGAGGATGCAAGTGCTACCTCACACAAGGAGCTTTGAGAGACCAGCACAATCCCTGAGACATGCAGCGCCAGGTAGGCAGTTCTATGAGAAGCTTGTCTAGAGCATGTATTCTTCTAGTATGTTGTTCTGAGATATGCTCATAAAACAGGGCTGTCCTCCTGCGTTGTACATCTGACTGGAGCAGCTCTCACTTTAGAGAGCACTGAGCTGGCAAAGGAGGACATAAAATGTAGAAGTTGCTTTGGGCTCCAGCTTCTAAGACTGCTTTTGGAGCTGAATCCTCCTTGCCCATGCAGTCTTCGCTTGATTTTCCATAGGGTGTTCTGAATCTCCCTTTCATCTGCTTCAAACATGGGATTAGGCAAAGTATTCAGAATCGGGAACAACCACCAGCAAACTGCTTAGCCATTGAATAAACAAACACAGACCTTCACAGGGTGAAATCAATTCCTGTTAGTATTGTATGCAATGCAATGGAAGGATTTCTACTTAGCTCTGCCTTAAATGCCACTGTATGTCACATTTTGCAGAAACTGATAGTTCCATTTTCAGTACATTGATCTCCAGCTAAATCAATGGCTTTAAGCAAGTTCACCTGTACAATCCACAGAGCAGACTTGAGATAACCAATCTACAGTAGGTGTGTATAGAGAAGTCTGAAAATGTAATTGGAGTTGTAGGAGATTGTGTTATGCTGTGCATGCATGCAGCATCACCGAGCTCCAGGACAAAAGGGATGTTTCACTTTGTTCATTAAGAGCTCATTTCTGTAGGAGCACCCAAAGGTCCTGTTTAGCAGGAGCTTAGACATAAGCAAGGAAATCTGTTTGGTTACAAATGTATATGCAGGATGTGGCCAGCCACTGCCTGGCAGCATTTTGAACAATGGATGAAGGCCAAAGAAGTAAAAGAGCTATTGAAGTGCAAGGGAAAATATGGCAAACACAAAACAATTCAGGACTTCTTTCCAAGAAGATTTCACCATAACCACTGTAGTAGCAAATGGTACTTGGTGCATCAGGAGGGAACAGTGAGGAAATCATGCATGCTCTCTACATCTCTGCAAAGTTCATGCAGAAGGAACCAAAACCCTTTCTTTCACCTCTGGCATCACCATGACCAAGTGAATGTATATGGTATGAATGGCCTTATTTACATAGTCTGGAAGTACATACCAATTTTGGCATCGATGTACAAAATTATGAGAACAGTTCCTTCTTTACTCTGTCAGTAGTCAAAATACTAAATCCTAAAGGAAATAGAGATTTTCCAGTGTTTTAGATAAGATCTGAACATCTTACCACAAATTGAGGTAGGCAAACAACTCTTGGAAAGGTTGTCACAAATGGACTCTGAAAGTTTTACCCCATGACTGAAGCACGCTTTGTATCATGTATAAACATGGTCAGCTGCACAGCTTGGTTTCAGTGGGAAAAGAGGGTGTGATGGCAATAGCAGCGATAGGCTATTTCTGCAGTTTGGAAGAGTCTTGGGGGCTTACAGAGACTTTCAGGGGAGTGTGCTTAGATGTGCTGGTGTGGCACATGAGGTATGCTGGGAAGCCGGCAGCCCAGAGCAGGGAATGTCTCTTTTCCTAGTTGTGGAACAGGTATGTGCTCAGGGATTCAGGACTGGTCCAGCACTGTGCCAAGAACAAAGCAGGGAAGGAATGGTGGGCTTCCAACACCCATGCAAAGCTACGCAGACCAGACTGCAGCCCATAAGAACTTGTTGGAGTAGCTGCAGTGTAAAAGTGCCTGTGCTGTTGATGTGGTCTGAATCAATAATGTTGTGAAGGTGTAGCATGCCAACCTACCAAGCCCTTCCAGAACCCTGATGACTTTGCATTGTACCAGCTCTGTCAGTGCTGCTTCCTTGGCACAGTTTTGCTCCATAGACATCTTCTTATCTCTGCATCCTGCCCTCTGAGCCCTCCATATGCTAACATTGCTTGCATGACAGTAAAGAATGGGCTGAGAAGTGCAGGGATTTTTTGACCAAATATATATAGAAAATATTTCTGATACATTTGTCATGTTCCTACATACCTGCCTTCAGCAGAGTCCCACCTTGACAAACCCAGTTTCATTCTGTATTTTGAGAAACTGCAGTGCAATCAGCATATTTCCTAGCAAATAAAGAAGTCCAACTTGCTCAGTGGGGACTAGACCTAAGAACTTCAATTTTTCTACTCAGCTTCTTAGGCCCATGGCAGGTACAGGTCTGTCGTACTCAGTGGCTGCTTTCTTGTCTTTCTCACCATGCTGTTGGATACTCTAGGGAAGTTTTCTCTGAAGGCAGGTTTGAGCTCTCTGTCTTGGCACCGGTGCAGCTGACAAGCCCAAGCAGCCCTGAGCAGCTGAGAAGCTGAGTCAAAGGTTGAAAGCCCAGAGGGTATTCAGAGTGACAAAAATATTATGGAACAGGAGCTGGAAGTTATTTCCTCCTTTTCTGACCTATTGTTAGTGCAGTTGTAGGGGAAATGGCAAACTCTGCTGCCCTGATCTTTGCTTGTAACAAGCCCTCCAGCACCCCTGCAAGGAATTTTATTTTAGCTTGATGGGGTTTAGAATTTAATTTTCAGTGGTTCAGAGTTTGTGACCCTCCAGCACACCTGAGCTCACGGAGTACAAAAGCATTTGCTGCTTCTCCTCACCACGCAGAAAGATACTTGGCTGAATTCCACTTGTAAGTTTTAGACCCGGGTATCTGAGGTATAAAGAAACTACTCACAAATATTCTTTTGAACCAGCTCTGCATATTCCTAGAGCTGGGCTTCAGAGCTTGTCCAGCTCCTTTCAATCATTTGTGGAAGATTGGTTTTTTTGTCTGTAACAAAGGTTGGCCAACTCAAAAGTGTCCTGAATGAAGAGTCCAGCTGCACCCCTGTGGTCGCAGGCTCACGGTGCTGGATCCCACTGCAAGCCACAGCTGCTCTTGTCAACCCAGCCAGAAGCAAGTTGCTTCCATCTTCTTGTTGACAGTCTGCAGACAGAAATGACCGTGTAGGTTTTTTGCAGGGTACGGTGGGCTCCCAGCTTAAGCACAAAATGGCCTGGAGGTGAGGGTTGTTACCTCTGGTTTTACTGGTTTTAGAAGAGGCTGCTTTCCTGGCCCACAGTGCACTTGCCAGGGTGTGGGCCAGTCTGGGCAGCCTAAGCTTGCTCTCCAGTCTCCCAGAAATATCAAATACAGGTTATTGCAGTGGAGACACAGGGACGAGGGACCCTGTTTGCTGGGCCAGTGACACTGTGAACAGCACCTGGCCACTGCCCATTCCCCTTTGGAAAGGTACAGTGTGGGCGCCCCAGCCCCTGCGGCCCTGGGCAGCCTCCCCAGGGCTCCCCCCAGGCCTCCATGCTGGCTCTGGCCCCAGCACCGTGGTGGGCTCGGGCCTGTGCCGGGGGCACATGGGGTGGAGGAGCTGCACAGCCAGGGGAGCCGCCTGGCAGAGCCACCTGCCACCACCGCACCGTGTTTCCTTTCCATCTCCTGAGCCTCGCCCGCTCCATGGATCCCAGCTGCTTTGGAATGGAAGGTGGCTCCGATGCTGACAAAGCGCTCGGTGGGCTGGGGGAGCAGGCAGTGTGTGGAGTCCCCAGCCCCGGGGCTGTGTGGGCACAAGCACAGAGAAGCAGCTGCTTTAAATGACAGGATCCCCACCATGCCGTCCTCATTAACATGAAACTGGTTTTATAAATGGTGCTTGAAGCTTTTAGGTATTTGCTGGCCAAGTTTGAACCTTGCTTCTAATCCTCTGAAGTCATTGCCTGAGATCTGAAGGAGCTACCGGGTGCTGTTCCTAGAGCAGGACGTTACCCCTGTTCTCGTCCAGCCCAGGCGAGGCAAGAGGCAGCACTGAGAACAAAGGTCACCGGGCCTGCCGTTAAAGCTCTTCTGTTTGCCTCACAAATAAACAGGATGGACCTGAAAGCGGTGACAAAACCGCAACTGCATTGGCATTGAGGAGATGTGGTGGGATACGCCACAGGATGGGCCATTAGCGTTTGGCTGAAGCAATGCTAATCTGACCCTGAAAATATGCAGCCCAATTACTGCCACTACACCACCAAAGTAATGGGGAGCTTGGGAGTGGGACTGATGAGCAGCTTCATAACGGGCTAATGAGCAGTCTGGCTGCTCTCCATCAAAGGCCTAGTGGATGTTGGTACAAGACCCCTGGGGTGGTACAGGAGGAGAATGTGCAGACTGGGAAATGTCCAAATACAGCATTAAAATGCAGCATGAACTGTGTGGAAGCTTGTGCTTAGCACAAGGATAAAGCAACTTAAATGTGACAGGTGCGTGAGAACAAATACGTTCTCAAAAGGGGCTATATTTGCATTATAGAAAGCACAAGGAATAGATTAAATGTATATTTAGGAAAACCATTTTAGACTTAGAGCTTCTGGGTGGCTGGAAACACCTTTGTTCCAGATATTGGAGGAAGCTGCCAAAAAAAAATCTGTGTCTTGGGGTTTGATTGGTGAGGAAGAGTAGAGAAAAAGAGAGAATAGGTAAGAACTGTGGGTGAAAAAGCAGGTATTGGAGGTGGGAGGTAGCCTGGGAAGGAGCTGATAAGTGACAGAAGAGATGGGCAGGACCTGAAGAGGACTTTAGAGAGAGGCTGGAGATGGCAAAATGTATCAGATGCATGAGGAGCTGGAGCCATTAATCAGGCATTTATATCTGCTGTCTCATAAACAGCTGATAATCACCATCTCCATCCCTCTGTACTGGAGGTCCATGAGAGCTTTAACAGGTTTCTACTGCTCCTCATTATAGGTTAACTGAAGGACTTGCTGTGGATCTGAACATCTAAATCCTGCTTATTAAATAGATGAGAGATCAGTACTGCTGGACTATAGGATGTTTTTTCTTCTCAGCTTTTAATTTTTTTAAGAATCCATGAGCTGAGAGCATCAGTAAGTTGGCAAAATCAAGATCTCAAAAGTTAGGCACTGCCTATACATCCTAAATTCACCTCTCCGATGATGCATGATGCAATTAATTTTAATGAACTGTTCATGTGCATGCAAGAGCTGACCTGTACCTGCTTTTGCTGCCTCCTTGTGCTCCTGCCAGCATAGCCCCTGCAGGTGTTTGGTTACCTACTTTCTTCATAGCTGGGAAATAGGAGATTACACGGCTGATTAACTGGGATTCAAGATACCTGTCCTTGACTGGCAACTATCCCAGCATGTGCTGAAATGTTTTTGGAATCATGTCCCAGGTTAGGTCAGAATTGGATGTAAGTAACTTAACAATCTCCAGTGTGAGTAAAATAGTTGATATAAATCACATTTATTCAAGATATGATCGAAAAGCATCTGTCACAACAGCACATGTAATGTAAGCCTGCCCAGCACACAGGTTAGGTCTCTGCCCACAAGTGCTGATGACTTTCCTAATCAGCCTCTAATTTCTTCCTTCCAGTTTCTTGCGATGTAATGATACTGCTGCACAGGTTCTTTTATTCCTGCATGATCTCTCAGAGGCTTTTGATGGTGTGTTAGCAACCTGAGAGGAGTGACTTGCTTTGGCGTGGCTGGGTGATGATCTCAGAGGGATGTAAAACAGGTTAAGATATTTTGCAGTGTATCTGTATCATCAGTTGCTGCTAAAGTGCCAACACGAATCCCTTGCCAGTCAGGCTGCAAGCAGCAATCAGATCCTGCCTGTTATGCTTTTGATGAGGGAAGTTGCAGTGTCTTGGATGTAAAACTATCTGTGACTGACGTATTTTGCTTCAGCTGCCAGAGTAATAAGTTATTTCTGTGCAGAAACTGAGATGTAATTATTCCTGATGGTGTCATGTTGACTTGCTTCTTGTACTGCTAGGTAAAAAGGTAGTTTCTGTAAATACAGGAAACTAAACCCAATTAATAATAAAAAAGGATGACTTCTGCAAGTGTATGCCTGAATGAAGAAAGAGAAGAAATGTGTGTGAACACTCATTCCAATCAAAATAACAAATTTTCTGGCAAGTTATTTTTGATCCTTTCTGTCCATTCCTCATCAACATTCACAGAAGGAGATATTGTTTGTGAGAACTTCTCCGAGAAAAGGAGCATATGAATATTAATGGGAATTACAAGAAATGACATGCAACTGTGTGTGCAAAATCTGTATGGGTGCCCATTGTGTGATCTTGATTGATTTTGCACAGTTTTGCAACATCTCTAGTAACAAGTATGGGTGCAAATATAGCATCACATGTCTGATCAAACCCTACAGGCAGTGAATAGCTAAATATTCAAACTGAATGAACTCTGGAGAAATCTCGGCTTAGATCTCTTTTGCCTACCACATTTAGTTCAGAAATAAATATACATATATTTTACTAGGCTGTTAGGGCAGGCAGTGGGGAAAACACATACTGACTTCAACAATGTCAGGTTTTCACCTTAAACCGTTCAAGCACAACTCGTGAACAAACCAGCTGAATTTAGAAGTTAATCCTGTGACTGAACAACTGCGCAGAATTTCATACTTGGGCCTGGGACTGCTGCTTCTGCTGCTTTCAAGTAAAGAATTAACTGACAATGAATGGGGCAAAGCAATGAGTCTCCAAATGGGGAGAGAGAGATACTAATGTAGGTACAAAAATCAAATATTTAGAATTCAGAATTGTTTTCCTGTTTTGCATGAATACATGTAATCTCAGGTGGCCTGACCAAGATGTTGTGATTTCTGTTTCATCCCCCCTCCTTCTCCCCCATCATCAGTGGGGTGATCATCCTGATGCTGAGGTGCTGTTAGTGCATGTACTATTAAACTGTGTGGTATTTAATCCTTTTATCCTAAGTTTTGGTATTGCACATGGTTGCTCTTGAGTTTCCAACTAAATCTGAATTAGAGATGAATTTTTAGCAAGATTTCTGCTTAACCAGCTTGGGCTGCTCTAGTTTTGGTTTGGTGTATGTTCCATTGGAGTGTATTTTTCAAAATAAGGTGTGGTTGGTTGTTGTTTTTTTTTTTTAAATGATGTTTGCCCTTCACCTCTTTTTCATACTGAATGACAAAGTGCTTGAAACTGTTTCATTTAATTTCACTTTGAAAGAGTGCTAATAGTTTATCTGTATTACTGCTTCTGTTCCTTCATTGAATGGCCCACCCTTCTTGTATTCTCTGAACCTACAGGCTCCAAATTCGCTGTGGGTGTGATGTAACATCTGGTTGAACAAAGTTGCTTGTAAAGTGCTCCTAAATAATAACAACAACAACAATAAAACTCCCAACAAACCTATGAAAGGGGAGAAGTTAATTTAATGGGGTGTAAATTTATGGGAACATTTGGAAATATTTGCTTGACTCCAAAAGCTGTGTTCATAGGTCATTCCCTCTACAGTGCCCTGGGAAATAGAAACAGGAACAGAAACAATGAAATTAAAGGTGGTTAGAGTGCTGCCACCTTTTGGTACAAAATTAGGGAGAGCTGCCAATATTGACTTGGGGAGAAAAGTCTTGTCAACAAATAAATGGCAGTGAAAAGGCATTACTTGGATGTAACCTGCTTGACAAGAATGTTATGCCATGTAGCTGCTTTTCTTTCTTCCTCCTTTGTGCGATCCTTCCTTCTGTCAGTTCTTTATTTGCCCGTTGTTTTCACTAACAGTTTTCATACCGTTGTTTGTCATGTTTGTATCTATGATGAATGCAACATGAAACTGCTTACAGCATCCCACAGCCTTGAGAAAGGATGCTCTGATGCTTCTTTGAGGAGGAGCAGTGGCTTAAATCAAAGACGTGTTAGCAGCTGAGCAGGTTGTAGAAAATTGCTTGACATAGAAAAATGACTTGTGTCTAAGTGTTGCTTGTCTTCTGGCACTCTAGAGTGAGGATGTATATTGAGCTGGTTTATCAGTCTCGCTAAGAGTCAGTGGTAATACACAATTAGACTTGAAACGCTGCTTCTTCTTCCATGCAACATTCAGGTACAGAAAGAGATAAAGGGAACAGTGTGTCCCGTTTGCGTGCAGTTTTACCTCCTGCCACTATGTGTTTAAGTGCTTCTGATGAAAAATTTATGCATTAACCCACAGGAGAAGGGTGAGGCTATATAGACAGGTCATAGGAAATTGTTTTCAGTGCGGCTTCTTGCACAATTGAAAGCACATGGGACCGAGACAGAAATCTTAATGTCTTTCAGAAGTAGGTTTCTTGGGGGACATAAAAGATGCCACCTAGAGAGACTCCAGTGCCACTTCTGAGACTTTGGGATGGGAGGTTGGCATGCAAATATCTGTAGGACTCTCTAATCCCTAATCACTGGATCTTGTAGGAATGGAGACAGTACCTTAATCAGGAAGTGGCTGATGTCTCCACAAAGCATCTGTGCAGTGCCGGACACTGATTTGTGCTGGGATTAATCCTTCACGGAAGAGTGCACAGCAGGGTATCAGGGTGTGCTAGGTTACTGACTCTCCCTGTGTGTGGAGGTGCTGTGAGCAGCAGGCTGCAGGCAGCTAGCAGGTGCGTAAGGTTTTTAATAACAGTTTTCAGGGTTGGTAATGACAGTAATATTTTATTAGGTGAGAAAGCTACCCATTTCTTTACTCTGTAGGTTCCAGTTTATAAATGATAGTTAAATAGTACTATAATTTTACTTTACAACATATTCAAGTCCTGGAGTAGTACTTTCTCACAGGAGTAGGTTCCTTGACTTTAAAGACAGTCACATGAACAAAGATGCAGAATCATGTCTTGCATCTGTATTGCACATGCAGCATGTAAGTTATCGGATGGATGCTCTAGTTATTATTCCTGATCATGTTATGAAGTCAGTGTGATTGCTTCTATCCAGGGTGGGGACTGATAGTGAGTAACTGAGAGGAAGCTGCAAAGGGAACTTAGTTGATACACAAAATACAAGATGTCAAGATCTGACATTCTTCATCACTTATAAGAAGACATCTAATAACTCATAAGTGAATGTAAATGTCATATCACTCCTAAAACATTATGCATTCTCTATCAACCAGAATAATGAATGATTTACAAATGTTCCAGTGCACAAAATACCAACAAAACAAAAGTGAAGCATGAAATTAAATTGAAGAAATAAAGTGGAAAATAATGATAATGCTACCGTACCTTCTTCATTATTACTTATCTGGAAGGATCTCAAAGCTCAGTGGGCAGGATGGCTGCTTGCTGGCTCCAGACAAATCTGACCACATATATATAAATACTCATTCATCATTTATATATACCTGTTGGCACAGAACAGGTTTTTTTCTAATTCTTTGTGGACTTGCAATGAGGCAGACATAGTATTCTGGAAAAAAAATGAAATTATTTTTGAAGGTTTCTTTGCAGTTGCAAGTACTAGAAAATCAGTGTTGGCAGCAATAACATTTGTAATCACATGACTCCAGGAGCTGAATCCTGTAACACTTCCCTCAGAGTGACCAAATGGGGGATATTCCATTTTCCAAACATCCTACAGGTTTTCTGCAAGGGTCAATGAAAAAGGAACATCATAACTTCTTAGTTTTTCTTATTTCTGTGTTTGTATATTCTGTGGCCAATCTTCATTAAACATTTTGGTCTCTGCTGTGCCTGAAATATATCAGACATATTCTGTGCCTCAAATGTCCATGTTATCATTTTCACCCTTCCTTTTTCTGTCCATTTCTAGTTTCCTTTGGGGATTTTGGTAGAAGACACAGTTGTTGTTGTTTGTCATATTTGGGATTTTTTTACTCAATAAGTTGTTGGGTTTTGAGGTTTTTTCTCTAGTAATTTTGCAAAAGTTCATCTGCAAAATGTCTTCTGAAAATCTGAAATGTATGAAAAAAGGTGCCTTTAAAAATTGTTCTTCAGAAGCTTAAAGTACAGAAAATACTGGGACTATTTCCTTTCCTATATTCTTGGTGAGCTCTGCTCCTTTTAAAAAGTAACAAAGCCAAGTGGTAATTAGGAAAGAGTATATGTTTTTTAAATCACATAAAGGCAAATTCAGAGACTACACAGAGGCATCATAAGCGCATCTCCTACTGACATGTTGTGGGATTCTGGTACCTAACTGTAGGTTGCCTGTAAAAATCTTCTCCCTTGCTGTACATTTTAAAATTAATATTTCTTTCAGGGCAGGAACAACTGGGCTAAGCTGGCTTCTGGGACAGAGGAAGGCTATCATTATACACATGTTTCAGCAAAAAACACCTAACGCTTTACACTGACCATATGCTTCTGAAGCCTTGCTGCTAAGGGTGCTTTATTTAGAATAAGCACTCCTGGGCAGATATCCTCATAAAAAATGAACAAAGCGGTTATCTCACATCAGCACTTACTGCAGCGGCTGTTACTATGTTTTCACATGCGCTTGTATAATGCAGTTTCCATACAATGAGTCAGAGACTGGAAAGGGCAAAACTGTCCCCAGGTGGGTTCACAGCAGATCCCAGGCTGAGTGGCAGTTCAGCTGCACATGGTACGTTTACTGGTGGGGTGTGACTGGAGTGGGCTGTGCAAGCATGGCTCAGCTCATGCCTGTTCCCTGATGCTGTCATGCCATAGGAAATGGCAAGGAAACTACACAGGGCATAAATAAACCTGGTTCTTGTACTAGCTTCTAGAGTAACATTTGCTTCCAGGTCTGTAAGTTACTCTTTTTTTCATGACCAATATACCCCTTCCTCTAGCTGTCTTTGCTGCCAATATTCTTCCTCTCCAATGCTCTTCTACCATTTCTGTGATTGTCACTATCAGAAGACATTTCCTTCTGTCTTGCTCCTGCCTTGCGGTGGTCTCCTGGCTCACCTCTTCACTCCTGGCTCTTTCCTTGCTCCAGATACACCAAACCTGCTGTCCTACATCCCTTCCGCTTCAAGCGAGGAGGCTGCATTCTTCCTGGCACTTTCATAATGCCCATTGGCTATAATTTCTTGCTTGTCACAAAGACAAGGAGTATTCAGTAGGAGCTGGCTGTGCCAAGCTCTTTGCCCTCTTGTCCCAGAGCAGGAAGAGGAGAGACACAGCTGGTAGTGGAAGAGGGAATGTATTGCAAAATTCCTGGTGGCAAGCCAGAATCCAGAGGAGTAGAAGTAAAAGGAAAGGGCTGAAGACAAGAGCAGACATCAGAAGCCTAGGGCTTTGACTTGCAAGTGTTCTGTGATCATGAGAATTTGTATTTTAGGATCCTGACCTGAACTTTCTTAAAGAAACAATGACTAATTGTAATATGATGTTGTATAGACCTAAAAAAAAAAAGTGTAAAATCTATTTACAAGCATCAGCTGTTGTATTCTGTGCCCCTGTAAAGTCCATGCCCTGACCACCCAGGTTCTCTGAGCAGTGCTGGGAGCAAGGCATTATTTGTGATCTGTGGAAATCTGTGCCCAGAAAAGGGGTTTCTTTAGCAGCGGTGTCCTGGGAAAGGGCCAATTTCTAGGATCTCAGAAAACCCATATGGAAATACCCTTTCATCTACCAAGAAATCAACCCATAAACTTTCAGAATCTTTCCCCAGAATTATATTACTGTGTTTTGTTAAATTATGCTGGATTTTAACAGGATTTGTGTAGAACTTTACTAGTTTATCTGTTAATTTCTTGTATCTTTCTCTGCCATGAGATGAGGACCCCAGTGATTAAAGCCAGTGCATCTGAATGACTTGCATCCTCCCCCCCCCCCAGTTCATTAATTTTCCTATTGTAGTTTTTCTTTTCAGATGTTTACTCGATGGATTGATCGCAGGCAATAGGGACAATTTGTGTCATAGTTTCTTGCAGTGACCTGATGAGTCACATGATTCATGCTGTTCTCTTGCTTAGAGAACACATTATCAACAAAAATATTTGCAGGGCAAGATTTTCCACATCTGCTCCCAAAGTGGCTGGAACTGCTCTAATGCTGATGTGCACAAATGTTTGTGTGTGCAGTATTGAATTCATGGCAAGGGGCATTTTATTTTTACTCAAGAGCTGTGTGTCTGAAGAGCTGTGCTGATATAAGTTCACAGCATGGCTTATGACTTTAATAAACCAGCATAATTTTTCCAAAAGAAGCCCTACAACAGCATCTTGACCTTGTTCCCTCTCCTTGCCTCACACAGGGAGCATTTTCAGAATTCCCTGTTTATACCCACTGATGACATTATAACTAATGAGCAAACCCTTTGTGGAAACTCCTAGGCAGACAATAGTGTTTATAAACAGAAATTACAATATATACTAAATCACTAAAAATGAAATAGTTAGTACACCAAATAAAGTAAATGCATTTTAGTGTTGTCTCATTATAAATGCTTAATCGCTTCCAGCAAAGTACTGTATATGCAGATATAAATATTAGATGCCTATTTAAAAAGCCTTACGGGAAAATGGACAAACCTGCAAATTAAGTATATGCTGTAAATTCTATAGTAGTTCAGCAGAGGTTGCCAGAGCAGTCACTGTAGACTAATATTTATTGAAGATGATGCCTTTCTGTTATAGATAGTGAACTTAGTGATCTGACCTCAGTTTCTCATTGTGATGTTGGTCAAGTCTTTTTGAAAGGAACAGAAAATTGTATTGATTATGCAAAATGTTCATAAAGCACTTTTTTATGAGGGAGAACTGGGTGCACTAGCAGAGCAGGCTGCGGGCATTTAGTTGAAAACTGAAGTGTGAGGAAGGATGTGGGAATGATTTAGAACCATCCCAGATCCAAACAATGTGTCTCCTGGGAGCTGTAGTTCAGGTGTCCCGTGTCCTCCTTTTCTCCTGCAGGTCAATGTTCTCAGCTAGCTGGTGACCATCAGTGGCTGACCTAGGGCAGGGACCCTCCTGATGTGCTGTGATGGTAACATGGCAAATGGCTTGCACTGGGCTGTGGGAATGGCTGTCCTCTCCAGAGAAGCAGTGCAGCAAAATGCAGGAGGTGGCATTCAAAAAGTGAAAGTTTTATTTTCAAGAAACAGCTTCTGTTTTTTCCCCTCTGGAAAACAGATTGTGCATGAAAGCATATGTGTGCAAGTGCCCATGAACAAGCAGAAGTGCCAGTCCAAGTTCTCTTAGTCTGGAGGAAAAAGGAAGAGGTCTGTACTTTGGCTTTGCTCTCCCCATCGAAGGGGCTTCCATCAGGAGCTGGGGAGCACAGAAATACTTGCTGATGGTGTGTGTAAATGGGTGGGAACGGAAAGACCTGTCTCCTGGACTGACACACCTGCATCGTGCTGGTTTGGTGACTGTGGCAAGCCCCATCCTTGACCAGTTTATAGAAGTTTATGCCTGTAGTCTGTATGCTGCTTCCCTTCAGTCAGGACCAAATTTTTGTGGGGAACTGGAGCAGATTTCCTCCAGCTTTCCTCAAGGTAAACACTGACTTCTAGTTACCAGTAGGGAAACTGAGGCATGTAGAAGTGACATGAATTGCTCAGGGGTATTCAGTGACGTAAACATAGCTCCCACGTGTTGACTATCCTCCTAATCCATGCTCAATTTCTCCTGTAGAGTGTTTAGCAAATAACTGGGGCATGCTCACAAGCTATTAGCTGTTACAGTACACGAATGGGCAGTCCTTAAGGACTAAATAATAAAACAACCTGTTATCTAATGTGTATCTGTGTTTTGATTTTTGGAGGGGAATTTGATGGCTAGACTGCCAGTCTTTCAAGTCAAAGTCTACCTGACACTCCCCCCACCCCACCCCCTTATGTGCCTTGTGCCCTTTGATGAAGAGAGCACTTGTAAAGGTTAATTTCAGTGCTGTTAAACTGATAGCTCTTCCCCTGAAGCTGATGCAAGGCAGACCACTGCATTAAAAAAAACTTTTTTTAAAAGCCCAAAAGGAGGAGAACAAGTGCAGATAAGCAAATACATTAGGCCTAGGCAGTGCTTGTCATTTGTCTTGGTGAGCCCTGTGATACCTGATGTTTCACAGGTCCTGGAGGCAATGTGACTCTATAAAACTTTCAGTTTATTGAAGAGAGGCCATACCACAGGACAGTAGAAACACTGGAGCTTATCAAGCCTGTGTTTTCTTGAGTCTCCACACAATTCTGCTGGCACTGTGTCCCTTTACAGTCTTATCCTCCTGACACCTCCAGCACTGTCCTTCATCCTGCAGCTATTAGCAAAGCAAGAGGCTGCACACTGCTTTTGAGCAAGCCTTTCCTGGCCAACTGGTGTAATAAAAAGGGTAATGAGGAGTTCAATGGTTTTTCCAGTAAGTGCTAGATTAGGTCTCTTTCCTCAGTCCTGCTTGTGATTTTCAGGAGACTGAGGAC
This sequence comes from Falco peregrinus, assembly GCF_023634155.1. Taxonomy (NCBI): domain Eukaryota; kingdom Metazoa; phylum Chordata; class Aves; order Falconiformes; family Falconidae; genus Falco; species Falco peregrinus. The sequence goes on along the minus strand of NC_073729.1, from coordinate 37,120,961 downwards.
AAAATAACATACCTACAAAACACCTACTCCTTTGTCAAACTTCGTTAAGGCTTAGCCAGCTGTTTGGAAAACTCTTTGGAAAATTGGGCTGGGAGGACTCACGTAGGCAGTATAGCTATAAAGATCCAGTTTCCTTAGGAAACTAGGCTAAAAATGTCTCAGGAACGGCTCTAACAGTTCATCAGTGCAACATCTGCACTGATGGACAGTGATTAGCTATCTTTTATTAAAAAACATCTGAAGAGGATTTCACTGTGTACTTTGGCAAAAGCTGCGTTGACAAAGTCTCTCTTGAAGTGTCACAGATTTAGGGAATACTATTGACACTGGCGTGTTTTCTTTCTATTCCCACCTCCCAGTCTATAGTTCCTCTGATTCGCATGCTGCCAAGGCAGCTTTTCAAGCTTTAGCTGTCCAGTTGGACACATAAACCAAGTTTTTGAGCAGACAGGTTTTAAGTAAAATCTATACTGAGAGCTCCTCTTCGCTTGACTACTAGATGAAACGTTCAGAACAAAATCAAAAAGTAGCTTTAAAAATTAAAGAATTCTAAGTCCTTTTTTAAGGATAAAGTGGAAAGTATTTCATTGGTTACTTCAGGGAAAAATGAAAATCTACCATGAGATCATTCTCAGCCATGAAGGATGAAGAAATCTGTAAAATCCTGGTTGTGAATCTCAAGATGATGCTAAACCCACCTTTGAACTAAATGGGAAGAGTCCAGGCTTTGCCTGAAAGGCACCAGGACTCAGGTTTTTGGCTTTTTCCTTCTCCTTGATCCAGGAGAATTGTGACTCTCAGTGGAAAACTGTGTGAGTTGAGAAGTACAGCATAGTAAGAGCTGTGCTAAAGGTTAATACAGAAGTGTTAAGCTTTCTGTGCTTGGACTCCAGCCTGGAAATCGCCTCCTGGCTATATGGATCATTACCAAAGGGAGGTACATTATGGAGACCTTCATGATTCTGTGGGGTAAAGAGATAAGCAAGTTCTGATAAGATTTTTCTCTGCCTTATGCAGAGGTTTCCTTGCAAAGTTGCTCTCACATGGTGTAACAGCAGGCAAAACTAGATTAAAATTAAAACAGAAGACAATTTAATTTTAAAAATTAAAAAATAAAGCACATGGTTAGCTTTCTGACTAATTCTAGTAAGCAGAATGCCATACCATGCGATCATCCTGGATATAGTCTTTTTCAATAGCACTTATTGAGAATCTCATGGCAGATTTTGTGACTATAGCATACCCCACAAGCCAGCACTCGTGTAGGGTTGTTGAGCACACACCTAGGCTGTGCCCGAAAATGTGCAAACCTCTTGTGTTCCTGTCGGCTCTGCAGTTGCTGAAAGAACTCCAGGCCTTCCAAAATAAAAGGTTTCTATTTTTGGAAAAGTGAGTCTGCAACAGCTAATCTGAGATTGAAGGTTCGTGCAGTATGTTATGGAGAGGGGATCTCCATCACTTACTTTCCACAGAACTCTCCTGTTTTTTTCTGTGTGCTGGCCTGCACATGAGGCAGGTTCCGAGCCTTGGATAGGCACCGTACAGGAATCTGGTGTAGGGGATACTTATTCTGTTTCTCTCACCTGTTTGCAATTCTGAGAATGTAACTATAGTTGGGAGGATATATTTTTAATTGTGTTCTTGTGAAACCCTATTTTGCCTGGGTCAGCTGGAAGAAGTCCCCTTAAATAACTAGCATGAAGAAACGGATGATGGGGGCTAGTAATGCTTCCAACATCAAAGGGGTAGAAACACAATAAATCCTCAACACAAGCTTAGGGTAAAGACAGATTTCCGAATATTGAGGTGAGGGGGGACTGGCTTACTGGGTGAGACCAAACCTCAGTGCAAAAGCTGAAATGATAATAGCAAAATCAATTACTCTTGATAATTGTTTGTGTATACTGTTTTTTCTATGAGACAACACAAAGTAATTCTAAAATATCTTTATTGTGGACAGGTAGATTGTCCTTTCCTGACACTCTGTGTATGGCCATTAATGGTTGTATCCTCACCTACCTGGCCTGCCTGAGGACAGACAGGCTGCTTGTTTGTCTGTGTGATCAGGTCCTTCTCCTTGGTCATTTCAGTTCTCTTTCCTCTTTCTGGTATCAGTGCCCATAAATTGGCCCAGCAAAGTGCATGTGTTCATGTGTGTTAACTAACGCTCCTGGTTGCTAGAAGATGAATGGAACTGAGGCAAATGTCTTGGCTCATGGCAAATACACAGCTCAGTTTAAGGAGTACTGAGAGGATGCCTGTGTGTTTGCATAGCAGATGTCTAAATAAATTAATGGTACACATCAAGACATGAAGTAGGATATGGAAAAAGCAAGTTCTTTTTCTGAGCTACTTGAGATTGTACAATTTGGATTGGCAATCTTGCAAGAGCTGGAGATTTGTAAAGACTTTTAAAAGTATTTCAAGAAGTGGCCCCTTAAAAGGCTTTTCATTTTTTAGCATGCCTGGATGTAAGCAAAGCCTGTTCTCACTGGCATGCTACCATCATTATCTTTCCAAGCAGAATTAAATCAGATGAGATTTTCTTATGAAATGGAAATGTATACAAGGGAAACAGTCATCAGGCAGTGGTCATGGACAAATTTTTAAAGAGATCAGATGAAATTTAGGTCTTTAATAAATTTTCTTTAGCCTTGGTTTTACTTGACCAAGACTAAGAGCTTCTTTCTACACACCTCAGCATCAAAGAATAATTTTTTCAGGAAAATGCCTCTAATTAGCAAAGAAGGGTGTTTCATGGTGGGAGATGGTCTTATATGTAGACTGTATATTGGCTACACAGATAAAAATATTTTAAGGCTAAGAATATTTTGTTGTAGTTGAGAAATGCCTGCTTAGTGATTTCATGTAGGATGTTACTATATAGCAATTTCTGTAAAATAGCAGTGAAAGCATGTTTGTGAAAGACTTGGCTCCTATTCAGATCTCAAATGAGCCCAAGATCAGTGAAGCAGGAGACACTATTTGTGCCAGCTTGGTGCGCTCAGCCCTGTTAGCAGGTATGTGGTCCAGTTCATATCCATTTAATTAAGTTACTTAGGTTACACTAGGGGAAAAAAAAGTTGTTTGCAGGACAGAAATAACTGATTAAGAGTAAGAAAAGCAAGGTACCAAGTAAGATGGGCTAAATCAAAAGTTTTTTATTGAAGCCTCTGTACCTCACAATTGGGGATATTAATGAACACAGATTTTAACCATCTCCTGGCTTTGTATTTGCAGAAGCTAACGAGGTTTTACTATAATAGCTAGAAAGTGCAGGCACTTAGGATCACATTATAGGTGAACTGATTCCAACTGGGGACATGGATCTTACTTGAAAAAGTTGAATTCAGCATTACAGAAATTGAATACCCTGGGAGGAGTTGTCAGTTATCACATAGGTGTCTAGGTCGGTTGCTGTAGTGATTTGCTCAGCAAGGACAAAGGACATTACCATGGGCATGTGCCTAAAAACACCAGACAAGTAACTCAGTGTGCCATTCTTCTGGAGAACCACCTCAGCATTTAAGCTTTGCTTGTTGTAAACCTCGAACCAATTAAGCTAACATCAGGTTTTTAATTGCCTTGGTTAAGCTTGTGTGGACCTCAGTGTGTGTACTCATAAATCAATTTAAATGCAAGTTGTACCATGTTAGTGAAATCTGCATTAAAGCAGCACAATTCTTGCCCCTCCCAGCCAAAAAAACCCACAAACAAAAAAAAACCCCAACAACCACTTAACCAGACTTCCTTCTACACAAAAACAAAACCCAAGAGGAAAGAATTCTTAGTGACCCAGATTCCCTGGCATGTGGCACATTGCTCCAGCACTGGCCTCTTTGTTGTGCTGTAGCTGCTGATATGGTTACCCAATGTGGAATCATGAGCGGAGATGGGTCTTGCAAGGGAGGGGAGCTGTGTGCAGTGGGAGCTGGAAGGGCAAGCCCAGGCACTGGGCTATGCAAGGGCTGGCACTGCCACTGAAACCTAGAGGAGCAGAGGTGAGCCCTGGACGGCTGCGGAAACCTCATGGAGAGGAACTGTTTGCAGCAGGTAGTTAAGGGGTCCTGCCTTCCTCAGCAGAGAAACGGAGCTGCTGCTGCTGCAGGTCTCCTCTTGGTCAGTGCCCCAAAGCATCCCACTGTGTCCCACCTTGTTTTAACACACCACAAGCTGCAATAAGGTGTTAATCCCTTCTTGCCAGGTGTGACCATGTCAGCTTTGCCTTGAGCGGAGCCAGCTGCAGATTACCTTTCTTCCCCAAATCTTAGTGCTTTCACCTCAAGCCTCTTGTAAATCCAGCTTTGATTCAGCGATTTTATCCTCATGAGTTTTTCTGAATGGGAAGGGAGAAAACAAGCCTTTCTTCTCTCTGCCGCGCTTCATTAACTTAAACCTTCATGAGTGGAGTTTCCTTCTCAGTTGCCTCAGCCCACCTACTCTGCAGGCTGCATGACTTCTTATGGCTCCTTGGGGAGAGAAGCAAATGCTTCAAAACTCAGAAGAAATCTGTGATCAGTCATGGAAAGAAGGAAAAAAGGACACTTGTTTGCTCCTGCTCCCACCTGCAGAGACTCTACTTGGCCGACGAATGCAATGAGTATGCTGGGTGAAAGCCTACCCCAAACCCTTTGGTTCTCACTTTTACTTCAATTCTTGTTTTTCTTCGGGTTTTTTTTTTTTGTGTTCTTAATCAGACAAAGCAGTCTGGGTATAATAAACACAGCCACAGCAAATTATTAAACCTTTAAACTGTGATTTGCAGTGCCACATTGCTCTTGCTGCTTACTTCTCTGCCTGTGTCTGAGAGCCTGGCAGTCCCTGGGGTGCAGCACTGCTGAAAGTTTGCAGGTGCAGGGATAAAACAAAATCAAGAGGACCACGTGAAAGGTGGCATCACTGTGCATCCCTTGCTCAAATAGGAAAGAAGTATGGGAAGAGGAAATTTTCTTCTGAAAAGCTATGGAAATTTCTTAGGGCCAGATCCTGTATAAGTAAGTGCTCAGCAGTGAGGAATCCTAGTGTCTTAGAGCACTACGGTTTATTATTTTACAGGTATATTATTTGTCAAGAGCTTTTTGGTTTCTCTATTAATCCTAGTTACATGAATGATCAGTGTGGAAAAGGACATCATGTACACAGCAATCTTGCATTCACTGAGGCCTCTAGGTCTGGAATTCCTACAGCTGTGAAGCAGCTGCAGTGTCTCCTGAGCTCTTGTGATGCTCAGTCATGGGATAAGATAAGGATCATTTACTAATGTACATAAGCCCTTAATGCCTGGTTACGATGGTATGAAAAATTGTGTCCATCTGTGCTAAAGAGGACATCCTGGATTTGTGTAGCTCACATACAAAGCACAAATGACTTACCATTAATGAACTGAGCTGTTTTAAGAACCCATGTGTTAGCTAAGAGTACATGTGGATGGTTGTAGTAGCACAGTCTATGCACCATTACTTGTAACTTGCTGGTGTAAGTGATTCTGGAGCAAGCTTCCTTGAGACACCCATGCTAGAAAGGACAGACAAGATAACCAAAGTAAATATAGTTCTGTGTGTCAGATGTTTTGATTGAGAGAGACTGCCTTGAGGACTGATTTGGGTTTTGGAACATGCTGAGTATCCTGGAGGTGGTAGATGAGTTGTTAAAGGATTTATCGGATTTTCTCAATTGGATGTTGGATGGGAGCTGGTGAGTAAGGATGCGCTGGAGGAGGGTGCCAGCTTCATCAGCTGTGTTAGCCAACAGTATCAAGAATGGGCAGATAGACTTCTTATAGAAAATGCAGAGGACTAAGGATGCGTTTATTACTGCCTTCTGACTGAGTTTTAAACTTCTCTGAGATGTCACTTCACTCTTCACCTATAGTTCCCCTTCTGAATCTTCCACCAGCTGTTTTCAGACAGTTATTTTAGGCCTGGAGCTGGGGCTGTACCTGCACTTAGCGAAGGGGGAAATCTCCATTCATGTGAGGACAACAAATGTTTGCCAGAACTAGGCTGGAGTTTGGCTTGTGCTGGTCCAGAAGGAAGAAGAGTCATTTTCAAGAAAACCAAGTCCTTGAATTGCAGGAGGTCCTTCTTGTATACACAAAACCTGTGTGAAAATCCTGCAGATGAAAGTGGACACTGTTGTGCAGAATTGTAACATAGGGACTTTATCACAAAGCCATCAAGCATCTTTTATATTGATAACATATTTGTATATTTTTTTCTTTCCTTCTGCCTCCTTTTTCTTAACTGGATGTCAGCCACATGGCAAGGTTATTCTGTTAGACAAGCTGGGAAATGACAATGACAGGATTATAATTAAGTGCCAGGACATGCAGCCAACACAATTACCATGCTGTTATTACACTGGATGATGTGCTAAAGAAGCTCATAAAAATGCTGTAAAGAACATAAATCATAGGACATGTATACAGTTGGGGAAGAAAATGTTTCCCCCTTTGTTAATGCCCAACCAGTGCTAGATAACTCCAATGAAAGAGATGTTTTCTTGCATTGACAGCTTCCCTGCTTTCAAATGAGTCTAGTAGCAAACTGCTTTTTTTTTTTTTTTTTAAGCTTCACGCGTGGTGCTGCAAATCATCAATTTTAAGTTAGTGTTTTTCCCTCTGTTTTCAGCCATTCCTTTCCTTCGTACCAGGACCGTTGGCATGTCTGGCCACATCTTACCAGTTGTCAGGCTTCTTTGTCTTGGCTTTGTGCAGGCATCTGTCACTGCCAGCAATACTGTTCTGTTCTCCTGATTTTCTTGGATGTTGTCTTGTTAAAATAACTAAACTGAAGCAAGTCTGAATCTTCTCACTGAAGGTAGAAGACCCAGGGAATTTCTGTGAAAGATGTCAATTACACAAAACACTGATTAATAGCATTGGCCTCCAAGCCCTGTTTTTAGTCTTCATGCTTGTCAGCATCTACCTTGAGTCAGAAATTTTTGACGTTCAGTTCAAAAGGGAAGCTGCTCTGTTAGTCAGATCTTTGCCCTTGCAGACCTTGGGTCTGGAGTTGAACTCCTCTAAAAAAGCAAACTTCCCAAAGCAGCGCTGGCCAGGATGAGCTCTGATGCTTTCTGTAGCCAAAGGTAGTTCTGCTGAAATTGTAATGCTTCGCCACATTGCTGTTTTGATGATATTTTTGTTTCGGATCATCTTCCCCTTAAAAAGCTGCCATTCTGATATCTTCAGAAAAATGACAAAAATCTTTTTCATCTTTTAATTGGCATGGCTTTCTGCTGTACTGCATAAAGCTAAAATTTCAAATGGTCAAATTTTATCAGTTTGAAAACCCCAGCACTTTGAAATGAAGTGTAAAAGAAGTTAAATTTTCTCCACTGTCTGTTTTGATTTTTGATCTAAACCTTCTGGTAATTTAAATGATTTGAGGATATTTAGGGCTTTGAATTCTAGACTAATGTGCTAAATCTGCAGCCCTTGAAGTGCTCATGGTACCTCAGATCTGCTCCCAGCACCTTCAATGCCTTAATTCCTTTTTCAAGGTTAATTGAGGACAGCTTCAGTCTGAATGAATAGGTGTCCAAACCACAGACTGTTCCCTCACTCTACAAAACACCCCATGCTCCTGTTGAGCAACATCACAGGATCAGGCCCCCTCTGGCTGGACTTTCATCTCATTAAACTGAAATAAAAGCAAAGAAAAGGGGCTTCTGCCAAGCCTGTATTGGTACAAATTTTGAAATATGGAGCTGGTGAACTTGATTTACTGTCCCAATAGTTGGTAATTAGCATGGCTATTTGTAAATGTTGTGCTGCCTAATCTCTACTCCTGGGAGTTTCACCAGTCTAATCTTGCCCAGACATTAGCAGTTCCTCTTGCTCTGATGTTACCTGATGTGTTTTGGGAGCACGGTCTGGGCTTGCTGGCGGAGGCAGAGCGGTCTGTGGGACTTGAACAAAACCTCCAGGCCCCCATCTGAGCTGGCCCCAGGGGTGCAGCTGTGATTCTCTGCAAACTGCCCTTCTGCAAGGGGTAGCTGAAGGGTACTGGTAGGTCCCTCTGGGATGAAAGGTTTGCCAAAGGCCATTGGTAAGGCCGTGCTGTCTCTGGCTGGATTTTTCTTTCTGTAAATTCTTCTCACATCCAGTCATACATAATGGAGAGAACTGCAGAGATGACAGGGCTTTATTATTACTTATTATTATTTTAAACTTACTCTTTTATGAAAGGCAGGACAAGGGGCTGCTGCCTGACATTTCAGTCAGTTCCTTTTTTTCATATTTTAAAACATAATGAAGAGCCTGATGTACTGACAGGCAGCTGCAGACAAGCATCTTGCTCATCAAAAGACTTAAACGTAAGGGGAGTTGCTCATTCAGCACTGTTCTGCTGGGACACAGGAGTCTATAAGGGACACAATGCATCCGTACGTGCCCAGCAGGATCTGCAGGTCTCTTGTGGGTGCAGAGATTCAGGCATGAAGGGGGAGCGCAGGGGTCAGTCATGTAAAAGTTGCTTCCTCAGTACCATGGCTGGCTGGTGCGTGTGAGCGCAGTGGCAAGGGGTGTTCTCTTGTGTGTAAGTGCTCCTGTGGGTGACAGCGGCTGTGGTGCCGTTGTGGATCCAGTGCTAGCTATGTCTGTGCTGCTGCCCGACGGGCTGACTCAGGAGCTTGTGCCTACATGCCGAAATCAGAAAAGACTGTCCTCATGTAGTGGTCACGGGGTCCCTTCCCAGCCTGGAGGAGTTTGCTTCTGCCTCCGCCGCTCGGTATGACCCAAGTGCCCCCAGCAACGCCAATACAGCCGTGGGAGTTTTTTAAGTTTCTGTACTGCCCTCCATAAGTGGAAGGGAATGGATGGGACAGAGAAGCTGGGGATTTTCTGAGCACAGCACTGCTTGGCTGCAGTTGGAGATGTAGCAAGCAGGCAAACAGTGCCTGCAAACTGCTCTGCCCACGCAGCTGCCGCGGTGGCCCCTCTGCACGCCCCGCTCAGCAGCTGCTATCTTTGGATCTCGGTGGCTTTGCTACCCTGCGGCTGCTGCTTATTCCCAGCACTGCTCCTCTTGCAGGGGCCTGTTTCTGCTGATCCTGTTCTTTTTGTTCCTGGTGTATTTTTGTCATCGACTGAGCGAGTGGGCGAGCTACTCTGTTTGTTGCATTAGCGCTCTCTGTACCATGCTCACGCAGGAGGGGAGTGGGAAGCTGCCGGGCTGAGCCACGCAGTGGTACAGGTGCTCCTATGGGCTTGCCTTGACCGATGCTCCTGCTCTGTGGCTTTCTCGGCTCCTGAAACAAACAGGTTAGCATCCGGTCTTCCCTTCTGTGCTGAGGCAAGAATAGTGGAGTTGCATTTCTGGGGTGCTCGGTAATGCAGTTTACTGCAGGCCGTGCTGCAGGAGTACTGGAGACCAAAATGTACCGGGGTCCACACGACATATTCCAAAAGATACGTGAAATACAACCTTTGTAGGAGTGTCATTGTCCCTGTTCATCTCTTTACAGAACTTGTTCTTCTCTTTTCACATTGCATCTCTTGGAAGTGTGATTAAGTATGAATTCCAGTTTTTCCTCTTCATTTTCTCTTTCCTCCAAGTCACTTTCTAGTCCTCTTGGTTGCACTTTGGTTTGAGATTTGAACTTGCAAACTCTACATTACTCCCTGCACGCCCCCCCCCCCCCCACACCCCCCCCGGGTGACTTTTTAAAGATTTCTGGGCACTGAGGGTAGGTAGATGTCACGCAGGATAGATTGCTCACTCAGGTGATGCCTCTTGGTCTGTGAGCATCAAGGTGCTCAGCTCACCCTTCTGCCTGCTGTCTATGCCACGCAGCAAGGAACAAAGTGGGCAATGATAAAAGCAAGAAAGATCATTGTGTTTTATTCACACAGGCTGTTTGAAAGCTTGCCTTAAATATTTTCTGTTGGGGTAAGGGTGGGAAATGTCTGGAGGTGAGTGGCAGGGACTTGGCATACATGGCACCTGACCCTTCTTTTCAACATGTCGCTGACCCTGGAAAATTTTAGCATGAAAGACAAGTGAGACAAAGTAAAGGCTTGCGGTGTCCAAGGAGCAGACTCTGCCTCAGGAAGGTTCAGGGAGGTTTTCTCCCTTTCACATCTCCTGCCATCAGCCGAGTCTGAAAACATTTGTGTTCCCCTAATTGTTGTGTCAACTAATATAGAAATAATAGTGAGACAAGAGGCATCAGTGGCATTCAATGCTTGTGTTTGCCAACCAAAAGGGACTCAGGGTGTCAACATTCAGACCTGAGTCATTTTAGAGGGGAGGAAACAGCAGAGTAAGATGGAGAACTGATCCTCAGTATGGCTTGAGTTTTACATCCATGCCACTGTTCTGGTTTCAGTGTTGAATCAGAAAGCCATAGTTAGATCTGGGCCTCTTTCTTTCTTTCTTCCACAAAGATTCAGAAAGACAGCACCAAATGCACCTCATTACCTACACTAATAAGCTGCAAAACAGAATTCAGGAGACTGAGAGATCAGCAGAAATAACTCCCTTGACACACAGGGGGCTGCCCCAGCATGCGTCCTGGGGTTCCTGCTGCACAGGGGGCAGTGGGGGACCCCTCCGCATTCTGGCCCTGGCACAACTGCATAGGAGGAGGCAGGAACCCTGGGATGCAGGGGTGTCTTGCTGAGATGGGGGTACCTCTTAGACTGTCCATGAGAATTTCAGAGGGGATGGGAAGGGCTTGGAGAGGAGAAGATGTGTTTGAGAGAGGAAATGGTAAGGGGTGGATGGGAATTTTCTTTTGTGGACTGGAACCCAGGGAGATAGTGCATGGTGGTATATGGGGGTATTCAGACAAAAGAGACCACCACAGTGCTATCCTCAAAAGGGAGAGGCAGCTGGAGTGCTGTATAAATAACAGGCAGGATAGTTACTGGTGGCATTCAAATGGGAAACTGGGGCAAATCTGTTATGTATCGTCAAAGGGTGCTGGCAGGGGAGGTCTACTTTGCAGTTGCTTAAATAGCATGATTACAGACAAGGGTGTGCTGGCCATAGTGGTGCTCAAGTTGTGCCCAGCTTGGCTTTGTTCAGAGCTGCCCAGGGTACAGCTGCAGCATGGGGATTTGTCTCTGTGCCATACTCTGTGAGCCTTCAAAGGGTCCTGTGGTTGGTGTCCTCCATGGACCAGCACTGCAGATGCTGAGGTTTGGACTTTCTCGAGCAAGAAGCAGTTGTGACCAGCTGGTGTAACTTGCAGCATGTGCAGAGCTGCAGATGGTGTACGTGGTACATAGCTTAGCAACAGCAGCAGAGTCGGGAGGACTCCAGAGAGTGGGCACAGCCCTTTGTGCCCCTGGTTTTGTACACCATGTAAATTTGTCAAAACAGGAATGATTTACGTACAGAGCTAGGTTGGATCCTCCTCCAAGACACAGTGCAGAATATTTACAAGTCTGCCATTTTGCTCTAGTTGAAGAGTCATACTGGGGAAAAAACAACTCTAAGCTAAATCAGCAGTGGATTTTGGGTCAGGCATTGTAACTGATGTACTATCTTTCTGCTAATATGCAGACGGTCCCTGCTGCTTTCCTTATCTTTCCTCAACAGATGCAATGCCAGCATAGATGCAACATGTTGTCAGTGGCCATGCAAAACTCATGTGAAGGTGTGGAGGGTAGTGGATCAAAATGGCATGATCGCAGTGAGCTCTGTGGTATCAGTGAGACCTGGAAGGCTGATTCCCTTTGCCTTGCTCATGTTTCTCCATTCCCCTAAGAGCTTTTTGATCAGAAATTCAGTGAACAGCAAACAGCCCAATTTGCCCAGTTGACTAGGAAACAGATATTCCCAGAGCCTGCTCTCAAATAAATGACCTACTAAAAATAACTATGGTTAAAAGCAGGTGAACAATACTGTTGCAAAACCCGTCTAGCTGTTAAAGTTACTGTGGCTTGCTGATCTTGGAGGCCAGAGTATTTGGGTGTGCTACCTCTGTCGGGGACCAGTGAGAGGCAGGTATGGTGCAGACTTCCAGTCTTAGGGCCTGCTTCTCTCTAGCTTTTATTTGAATACATTTTATTTGAATAACCCTCTTTGCAACTTTGCTACCCTCTCTCACAACTGAGCAGGCCAAGCAGGGGTCTCTGTGATCTGATGGGAGCTCCTGAAGGACCTCAGAATTGTCTGTGCTGTATCCAGCAGCAGAGGAGATGTCAGACTGAGGGGAAGGGGGCAGCATTCTGAGGCGTTCCTGTCGCTTTATGTTCGTAATTCTGGGCTTTGTTGGCAACAGACAAGATAAAGCTGGTGTCTGATAGAAAATGGGGAGTCTTGGCTTGAAACCTCAGGCAACTGGATTTGTTTGGCTTTTCCTTATCAAGTTCTGCAACTGAAATGACTTCTGTTGTGTCACCAGAGAAAATGTTTCTCTAGACTGTAGTTCTTGTGCTTTTAGGAATGGAAACTTCTGTGGCAGTCTCTGACTGTTCAAAAGAAGCGACCCTGCAGAGAGATCTTTTTTCATGTCTCTGCTCAGCACTTTCTCCTTCATCTCTTGATAGCAGATGTGCTGAGGAAAGGCCAGGAAATGCTGCACTTGAATCCTTCCCCGGCCACCATCTCTCTCTCTCGTTCGCTCTCCACAGGTAATGTGCTCATGTATGTGATGGGACAGATGTCACTTTGTGACTAGCTCTTGCACTGCTCTCCTCTGGGGAAGTTATGCCTGATCTGACTGTGATGTATGCAACAGAAGAATAATATTGGATTTTTTTGCATTTAGGGAACCCATGGCATGTTCAGGACTTACCTTCTTTCAACAGTTTTCATTGTTGAGCTCTGCTGTAGGTGCTGAGATAATTCTGACTACTCCCTTGAATGTTTTCCCACTTTACATTGGCTCCTTTATGTGCTTTCCCCTACTTAGGATGTCTTTTGGCACCTCTGTTCCCCTCATTTGCAGTCATGAGAAGATGCTGTGAGGGTGTCTGTGAAGATGCCTGGATGTCAATAAGCTGCCACGGTGATGGAGTACAGAACTAGCTTGGGTGTGCGCAGCAAATCAACAGTGCTCGTGGAGGCTCTGCAGAGCAGATCAGTCACCTCTCTCCTCTGCCGTGCCTGACATCTGTCCTGGGTTTTCAAACCAGCCCTTTTCTAAATGACTTGCAGGTCACCACAGAAGGATAACTGCTTTCACATAAAAAAAAGGCAAGCAGGGTAGAAAGTCCTCTGTACATCCCATTTTAGACTTCCCTTTTCTTAAAAACAAACTAGATGGCAATACTGAAATCAAATGTTTATTAATGGAAGTGCACAGAGTGCAATGTAACTAAGCAACTCTGAAGACTGACTTCCTCACAGAGTGCTAGCCACAGATAATTCGCTTAATGGTTGTATCTAAAGGAGCTGTCCTGGGATAAGGATGCAACTTTAGAATGTGAATCACAGTGAAGGAACATAAGAATTGCCAGGCTGGGTCAGACCATTCTTGCTTATGTTTATATTGTCATTTAAAACTAAAAGTAGCTGCTTCAAAGCAAAGCATGAGAACTAGATGGAAGCAGGTATGAGAGAACTCGCCTACACAACGCATCTTCCCTATCTGTAATGATTAAGAATTCTTTTCAGGCCTGATGAACAAAGCTGAATAGCCCTGCCACAATAGTGATGTTGTAATTGATACCTCTGAGTCTTCTCCATTAATTTAAATGTCAAGACTGCTCTCAGATCTTAAGGTTTCTCCTGTCTTGGTGAGTGCTGATTGTGCTCAAACTCACTTGGGACAAGATATGGGGCCAGAGTCTTTGGGTTCCTTTTGCATCCTTCGGCATTCCTGCCTTTGACTTGCTGAACTGTTTTCTTTTGTGGATAATAATCAGCAGAACGCCTTAATTTTCCTAATATACTGGCACCCACTAGTTCCTTGCTTTAAATAAAAATACTTACAATTAAATAATTTCTGTCTTTTTAAGCAATGATCCTGTCCTTTTAAGCTTACCTTTATGAGTGTTTTCTAGCTCTTCTATTGTTCTCTGAATTCTTGCAGTCTCTGCTGTCCCTGTTTTGAGCCAGGATGACTACTACAGTGGTAGTATTAAATTAGACATCTGTGTGTCCAAAGATATGGTAGCTTCCTTGAGAGAGTCAGCTGATTTTGCTCTCTTGTCTGTTCTTCTCTGACTCCTGAAATTTTCAGCCTCCTTCCTCTGCTCTGGGGCATTCACATTATTTCATTTTCTCCTATATAGTCTGTCTTTATTCTAAATATTGAAAAGTCTTTGTTTTCCCCTACTTCAGAAACTGAATTAGAGAACCTTCAACACTGTTCTCTCATGGTGAAGCAGAGCTATAAGAGCACTGAAAGAGGGAAAAGCAAATGAGTGCTATTGAATGAAGAACTCCCCATTCCTCCATGTGAAGTGGACACGTGTATCTGCACAAGAGAAAACACATGTCCTCAGCCTGGAACAATCAGGAAAAGGTAGAGGGGAACAAAGGCAAAGAGCACAGCGTGATTCCTGACAAAGCCTGGTGAAAAGGCGGAGCTCATTGCTGCACGAATGCAAGAAGCATTTGTTTAATTCTGTATTTCACACTCAACCCCCTCCCAGCATGTAGACAGTGACCCTGGAGAGCCTGCCCTCCTGGGCTGTGCTTGGCACATGGGAGCTGGTGGCTGAAGGAGCATGGCAAGAATGTGGCGAGGCTCACAGGTGCATGCCCTGAGCGTGCCTGATATTGCTGCCCTGCTCCAGGAGTGAAGGTGGTCTCCGAGTCCGCAGGGTTACCTTCACTGCTCCTCTTGCTGTGAGATTCTGCTCTGGCTCCTTCCTGCTATGCTTCTGATTTATGTGCCTTATTAAACCAGTCCCTGTTTTCTCTTTACCCTGAGAAGGCACCTTGCTCTTCTCATCTCTGGGAATAAACTTTCTTTTCTGGATTTCATGTAGATTTCATGTAGATTGATTTCTTTCACCATCACATTCCCATTTCTGCATTGAGCTCTAATTTCTGTTCATTATCCAGCTGTGAACTAGCAGGAGAGGAGCGAAAGAGGACCAGCAGCAGGTTCATTTTGAAGTCCCAATCCAACCTGCAGAACTGGAAGATATGAATCATTTAAGTTGTGCTTCATCAGCTTTTTAAAAGTTTGCTACTTTGAAAGTAGCCTGTTTGAAAGTCAAGGGAAAGTTTCAGCCTTTTGCAGGAGCTGGTGAGTCATGATGTTTCCTGTCAAACTGTGCTCTGGAGAGCCTCAGGACTGAGCTGCAAAGGTGCGTTTCAGAGGCACAAGGATGGCTGGGCTTGTTCTGGTGTACAGAACAACTTTTGCCTCTGCCTTCTAATGTACCTTTCTATGACCTACAGCAAGACCCACACTCATGGTGGTTTGGCTTTCCTCTGCCCTGTTAAAACACATGCAATTCTGTCTGTCACGCAGGGAGAAAATGGGAGAGCCAGAAGGATTAAGCACCATTTTTCCGCCATGCTCAGTCATGTTGAGTAGTGTGAATTGGTATGGGAAGTTGGCTGGCGGTGCTTTTGGAGGAATGTGGTATTCTCTAGTTTCCAAATTCGTGTCTGAGACATAACCAAGGTTGTAGAGAAGTGTGAGGCAGACTCACAGAGGAATTCTGCTTTTTTACAGTGCTTCTGTTGCTCAGTTTTTGAATAAAAACTACACAGTCACGTGAAAGGCACAGCCTATTCCTCAAGGTCTTTTGAGTGCAAGGATAATTGAGGCATATGAACATCACTGAATAAGAACGTGTGTGCATGGAGGCTGGTTTTGCCATATCACTTTATGGATAATCTGGGTGACTCTCAGTGATACTGATGGTCAGCTCTCCAAGGGAATATTAGGAAAGGGTAATGCCAGTGTTAAACTCTTCTGAAAATTCTTCCTGACCATCTGTGAAGATGCTGGCATTTTAACCCTGTGGTCCAAAACCTGAGTGTTTTAAATGGAGGCAAACAGAATCTATTCCTCGCTTGCCTTACTGACAGCATACATTTCAAATTGGAGCAGGCACAGTACTTTTTTTCAGACACTGTCTGTCAAATGTAAGAACATTTTTTGAACCACTTTAGAAAAATCAAAATGTTTAATCTAGAAAAACTTGAAATGTAACATCAACCCATCCATCTCCCTTCTCTTTTTCTTACAGGGCTTGCTGCTGATGCAGTGGAAGCCCATGCGGGTTTGATTATTCTAAAACAGCAAGTTTGGGGAGAAAATTATTTCTTCCCAAACACTAACCCTTCTTCTTTGTTTGCATCTCTTGGTGACAAGCTCACACTGACTCATACATTACTGGCTATCACATTTTCTTCATTGAGATACTTTATTAGACTGATTTACTCCCCATGAAACAAAACACATTTAAAAGAGGTCATGTGCTGATGCCAAGCAGCCATGTAATCATGGTGCTGCACCAATCTTGATTCTGCTCAGCGGCTTCACATCTTATTTCCTTATCTGGCTCTTGCCTGGTTTTGCCAGAAATGGGTTTGGCCCTATCTGGTAACTCCTGAGGCATCTTCAGCTTCATCTTTTTCTTATGTAAAAGAGCAAAGTTGAAGGATCCCTCACAGAACGTGTGAGGGTCTAAACCAAGTCCTCAACCCTCCGTTTTAATAGCTGAGCCCAGCCATGCTTTTACCCAGCACAGAGCACACCCACCCCAGCCATGAGCAGCCTGTTTCTCCAGGGAATGCTGTGGGAGATGGTGTCAAAGGCTTCACCAAGGTCCACACCATCCACAGCCATTCCCTCATCCGCTGAGCAGGTCGCCTTGTCATAGAAGGAGCTCAGGTTCCTCAGGCAGGACGTGCCTTCCATGAGCCCATGCTGGCCGGCCGATCCCTGGGCTGTCCCGCACATGCTGCGGTGGCACTGAGGTGAGCTGCTCCATCATCCTCCCCGTACCCAGCTCAGGCTGAATCCATCATTTGGGGGGGACAGTTTCCTCCTGAGTTTGACACTTAGTATTTTGCTGATTTTTTGAATTGGTTCCTGTGTTGGGAAACAGAAAGGCAAGTTTTTTCTCTCCATTTCCTAGCTTTTCCAGGACTCAGATTAACCTGCTGCTTGTTCCCTTTCTAAGGTAAATTCATGGTTTTGTTCTGCCTCTGTAGGAGAAGAGAAAAAGTCACTCCCATTACTGCTCTGTGAATCTCTGCCAAGCCTGTGCTAGCTGTTCTGTGGGGCTTGGTGGTCAGCAGGCCGTTCCTGACGAGGTTAAGATGCTGGTTTTTGTAGGAGCATTGTACTGCTTAGTAATCTTTGCCATTCATTACATATGCTAAATTCCTGCTGGCCATAGAGCCAAAAATATGAAATTTTAAAATAAATCATGTAATATAGGATTGGACTCTGTAGAAAAAAACACATATATGGTACACACCATACAAATGACTGATTTTAAAGCCATGTCTTAAATATAACTCTCCATTGGGCTGCCACATTCAAACAAAAATATTGACAACCCTAGAGCTTGGCACGGCAGGGCTCTGAGCAGTGGTTGAAACCTATAAGGTGGCCCAGATATTTATAAAATCAGGATTTAAGACCCATAATGATGAAGCAGGGCTGGGATTCTGAAGCATTTACTGTTTCGGAATCTCAACATGCACTCCACAAATACATGCCCTTTCTCAAGTTCTCCCATTGATCCCTTGCATCCTCCATACGAGGCAGGGCTGGGGGGAGGTGGGGGGGAGATACCACCACATTCAGCAGATGCCTGAGCTTTCTGCTTTGTTAAAATCTGTTAAACTTGCATCCATTATTATAACATGCAAATTCCTTGGCTAAGAGGAGAAGGAAATGCACATTTCTTTTCTTTTTCATAATCATCTTTGCTAGTCATGGGGCAGTTGGAATAATGTGTTCCCTTTCAAATGAAAACAAAGGCATAAAAATAGATATTCAGAGCCTAGAAGAGTGGCAAGATCTTTAAATAAAACCCCTCACAATACCCTGTTTTCAAATTTGCTGTTTCAAATAGATTCAGCACCTTGCCTTCTCTCCAGAAGATGCTTTTATCAGATCCAAAACTAAAGGACATTTAGTAAGAAAACCTTTGGTGATGCTTTTCTAACAACTGACGGTTATACCTTAGGCAAAATCAAACCTCTGTATGCACATATGTATATACAGTTTTCTTTGCCGTTTTCACTGGGTGCAGTTGTCTTCATTCCTGGCCACTGCTGTTAAATTGCTGCTGCATTTCCCTGCAGAGAAGGCTGCACTTTGTTGATATATGAAGTGATTCCAAATAATCCATTGTCCACAGCAGTAACTATTTTTCTTTATGGGAAGCCCCTTAGCTAGAATGTGGAGCTTAACGAACAAACAAAACAGTGCCAAACTCACTTGTAGATGAAAGAGGAGGAAAATCTTGGGGCTTAGTTCGTTTGATGAATTTAATATATTTTCTGGGCGATGTCCATAAACTTATTCTCTCACGCTGTGGGTGGGGATGTGAGTGACCAGAGCGGGCAGAGTGGCCTCTGACCACTTAAGACTAGGTATCCCTGTGGCTGTCAAGCCCAAAAGCAAACATCCTCGGGATGCAGCCTTCAGGAAGGCAAAACCATCACAGAGCTCGCAGCCCAGGAAGCTGGATACCTGACCTGCATAAAGCTGCATCCTTGGTTCATCAGTAAGCACCCTGGTGACCCAAATGTATGCCTCGATTCCCGAAAATTAGTTTCTTTACTTTTTCCTCTGTGTCTAATGAATTACCATGGACATGTTAGTGCCTGTCCAGTGATGATGCCAGCCTTCTCTGTATTTCTTTTCTGCTCAAGTAAAATCCTGGATCTGAGCAATGGAATAGGTCAGAGAAATAAAAGCATTGCCAGGTTGGCAGCCAGAATTTCACACTTGAGCAGATTGTTGTTGCCATTCCAGCACCTCCAGCAGCAGGCTGGCTTGAGCACGAATGCTGGAGCTGGGCAAATCTAGCTTTTGGGTTCTGGCTTTTCTACAGACACTGTGTGAGTTTTGGCAACTCGCTTAATTTCCCTAAGCATGGTCCAAAATCTGGGGAAGTCAAGGAGAGTCTTTCCTGGAGCTTAAATATGCTTTAAATAGGCTCTTACGATCTCTGATTCCAGTCTATAAAACGGTAAATGCACTCTTTCTCACATACTAGTTGTAAACTCTGCATGATAAAATTTGTTTCTTACTATTGGCATGACAAAGCTCTGATTTTGGTTGGCGTTCTGTAATTTGAGGGTGCACATGACTCCTGACCACCCCACAGATACAGGAACTCAGCTGGGTGGCAAGCATCATCCTTCAAATTTTATGCTGCTCATGCATGTGACAAAGTAAAGCTGATTCCCACTGTCTGGAAAAACAATTCAAACAATTAAAACCAAGAAGAGAAAGTGGTCAGGCGCTTCTGTTCTTCATAGCTATGGTTTGGCTTCTGCTCACAGATGCTACCAACCTGCAGGAATGATCATGCTCACGCAAACATTTCCCTTTACCTGTTTTCTGTATATTTTGTGGAAACAAAAGTGCTATCAGGGCCCTCCTTGTGTTCCCCAGGCCTTGACCTGCGCTAGGGTGGCTGGCCCGTGCTCTCCTTGGGACCCCGGGAGCACAGCCCGGTGGTGTAAAATCGCTGCCTGCCAGGAGGTCAGGTGGCTGCAACAGCCCAAACCTCTGCTCTGCCAGGCAGTGTTTACTAATCACTGAGCAGATCACGCATCCTGAATAGAAGGGCTTGGATGGCTTATATTTACCCACTACAGAAAAAAACCCAAAACCAAAAAAACCTAAACACCCAAAGAGGGTTGTAGTTAGTCTGGTTGTAGGGGGTTGTACTGGCAGGGAAAAACCAAAGATATTAGTATGACTTAGAAAGAAGGATTCCTGCAGGCGTCCCCTGGTCTGTAAATGGCTTTTGCTTACATAGGCAGCATGACAGAGCTTAGCGCAGCATCCTTCATGTCAGGGCTGGATTCCTTTTCTGCTCCACAGTGCTTGTCATCAGGTAAAGCCAAAGCTGTGACCACATTTGCACCGCTGCCTAGGAACTGGGCAGGAACTCTTGTCTCTCCCTGCTTTCCTCCCTTCCCTTCCATATTCTGCAGGAATCCATAATCAGAAACATCTTCTCACACCTCCTGCCCAGCCTGATGAGTGTAGCTGAACCCAGAGGTCTGCCATGCATTCCTGCAGTGCTCAATAAATGTCATGGTAGGGGAAAGCCAAGTGATACTCATTCTCAGCAAGCCACAGGGCTGGAGACATTAGTTGCAAGCCAAGTACGCTAAAATTCAAGTCCCTTCTTATACAGGCTGTCCTTATGGCCTAACATAAAGGAGACCATGACCATTCTGCTCCTAAGAGGAGGATGTAGCTGTGATGCTGAGCCGGTGCTGGTGTCTCAGGCTGGGTGGCTGGAGCTTCATTTGCTTGGTCATGTGTGTATTTGGGTCTAGATGCTGGAAACAGTGGTGTTATCTGGGATAGAGTGGAAGGACAGGAGTAGCTCTGGGATGGATCTGTGGTGGTTTGGATAATTTGAGTGACAGATTCTGGAGTTTTTAGTGGCCAAGGAGAGGATTATGTGAGAGTGGAGGATGTGGGAGCTGAGGGCTCCACAGTCTTGAATCTCTGAGATGGAGGTTTCTGGAGGAACTGGGATGGAGAGGCATGGGGCTGTGGGGACAATTCTGTGTCTCAGTACCAAACCAGGATTCAGTATGCAGGTAAGGACTGCTTCTCCTGTGCTGTGTGCCTCTATTTTGCTTCTGCAAATTCCGTTGCTCTGAGCATTCTGGCACAGGGCTCCAGGTGTGCCTGGGTAGGTACATGCTTTGCAATGGCGAGAGAGACACAGAAAGGATATTAAGCCTTGTGATTTCATGCCTTTAACTACAAAAGTCTTCAGGTCACCACGTGGTCCAGCCAAGAACAAGCAGATTTCTCCAAACTTGTCAGCTGTTGCAGCAATTTATGGCTCCCATGAACCTGAGTCATTTAAAAAAGCATTGTTTATGAAAAACGTATGAAAGCATTTATTGAGAAAAGTCTTTCTGGCATATTTTAATGGTGAATGTATTTAACTTGCGCACTAGAAATCTGCTCCATGCTTGGTGGGCAATTGTTGCCCGCCACTGTGATGCAGAAGAAAGGAAATGCACTTTTCATTGGGAACTCTATTACACAGTAGAAGACAAAGCTGTGCCCAGGAACACCCACTGCACTCAGCATGATTTTGGGGCTCTCCAGAGAAGCTTATAGGCCAGATGGCTTTTGCAACTCTGTTCCTGAGGTCACATCTAGGGTTGTACAACTTTCACCAGCTTCTGAAAAATATAGATTTAGGATTCTTTCTGTCCACTGGCAATTTTCATTCTTTCAGTGCTACCATAAGTTCCATTAACCTAGAGTTAAGCTAAGGTTATGCTGTTAGAAGAGCATAATAAAATGCAGTACCTTGACTATGGAAAGTATTTCTTTCATGGTGCTTTAAGAGGTCTATAAAGCTGTGGTTAAATGGTATCTAAGTTTAGCTCTTCTGCAGTGTTTTGCTGAGAGCAGAATCAAAACCTTGTTGGGACATTTTCTTTAATGTGCCACTGTCGCAGCAAGATGCAGAACCATCAGACCTAGCAACTCTGCTTATTTTAAGCCAGCAACAGCTGAGGTGCCAGTAGTCCCATCGCAAATGCTTGTAACATGATGCTCACGTAAGTAACAGCCCAATTCTTCCTGCGGTTCTGGGGAATGTGTTGGTCTGTGTACAGGGAGCAGCTGGCAACGGAGGGAGGGCTGAGAAATGCCACCAAAGAGCAAGCTGGGCTGAGCTGGGTGCTTTGAAAGGCACAAGCTGTGCAGAGTTTTTTAAGTGAAACAGCTGCATGCACGAGAAACAAAAAGAAGAAAGAAAAAAATGAAGAAAAGAAAGCGAGGAGATCTTTTGTTCAACGCAGTGGATACTCGTGGCTGTTTTGTGTGGAGACTGCATTGTTTTTGTGGAAGAGCAGCGAGATGAATCTTGCTTCTTTCTTAGTGTGTTATTTTTTTTGTGAAGCATTTCAGCTTCCCTGTGGTTTACTGGGAGGAAAGCGTTCCCCTTGGACCGAGCCTGTGCCTGATGTGCTGCACGGCTAAGGCAGCACAATGCCCGTGGCAGCTCAGTGTGCTGCTCATGGCTGCCGCACTGGGACCACTCTGCAGCGGCACACTCATGTGAAGAAGTCGGCTCATGTCCCAGTCAGTGCAACATACTTTTTCAGGGAACTTGAGCACAGCAGTTGAGTGGTCATGAAAAATCACTGCTGCTTTACTGTGCAAACTGCCAGGCATAGCAAGGAGCTGGAATCCATGATTGGAGAGGGCTGGTGATTAAAACCAGGGACTCAGGCTCATGCAGCCAGAAAACTCAAGGAAGACTTTCTCCTGGAAGTGAACAGAGTGGTTATCTTTGAGACTGAAAAAGTAGAACCTTGTTGCTGTGTTATTTTAATACAGGTTGTGTGACGTCACCTTGGTTTGAACTCAAAAATCTTTCTGGCTGGCAACAGGAACGCTGCCATAGCACGAGTCTAGAAGCAAGGAGCCTTGGAAACCTCCCAGGAAGGCTGGTGAATCAAAGACGTGCAGCTTAATATAGAGACAAAGTTTAAATGGAGAGCAAAACAGTTAGGTCTCAGATGCGGAGTCCATATGAATTTACAGCATTACTTACTTTTGCGGTTTCCTCTCCCTCAAAAGAGGCAGCTGTATAAGGATCTGGCAAAGAGAGGGGCCGTCAAGTGATTCCCATTGGAATTATTTGCCTGTGTGCAGCCAAGGACTATACCTCATAAGTCTAAGTCCCCATGGCTGTGTATTTGAGCCAGTCCTTGCTCAGTGAGTGAACAGTCTATATGGCGCATACGATGGGAAAGGGGATCTGAAGGCACAGGAAAGGACAGTGGCCCTGGCATGGTCAACACAGGAGAGTGGCAGAACAAGGCAAGAAACTAGAGAAGACTCCACTCCCATCGGTCTGTCCCAAAAGCAATGAGCCAGCAGGCTGCTTCCAATTGCAAGGACAGGGAGGGGAAGGGTGAACAGGGGAAGTCCCTGTCTCCTGCCTCATCTATACCTATGTCCTTGCTACTTATATCTGTGCTACCTTATCTGTATAAGGTGAACAGTTCTGTCCACCTTAGTCCCATCACGGTGCCTGGAGCAAAGTCTTCTGGTCTCCCAGGCATTTCCAGTGGAGACATGTTTCATGGAACACATCCAGCCATGTGCTCTAAATCTTTCTCCTTTCAGCAGGGCTAAGAAATTATTTCCAAGTAACTTCTAGTCCCAGAAGTGATTCCCTCCAGTCTCTGTGACAGCCCTAAGTGTTTTAAACTGAGCAGTAGGTGTTATCTACATGAGGATCTTGAAATCACAGTTATTGGGCAGGATGTGAGAGGGACCTGCCAGCCACAGGTCATGGTCGTGCCCTGCCAGAACTGTTTGAACTCAGGACCTTGTTACCAAACACATGCTTGTTGGGGCAGGTCATTCTTTTCACTACATTTGCTGCTTTCATATGGCTTAAGATGGGAGGCTTGAAAGAAATGTTTCTTTCTTTCAAGCAAACCTCCTCCTGGAATACCTGGCTCAGCTTAAATAGATACAAAACTCACTTGATTGCAAAGGACTTTGTGTTGCCCACGTAAAGCTTTCATCTAATGCCCTCCAAGTGCACCAGGAGAAATATCAAGGTGCAAAAAATTAGGATCCCCAAGCATATTTCCTAATTTTCATCTTTTGAGGTAGGTTAAACTGTGGCTTAGGAGATCATATTTTGATCTTAGCATTAATGCACTTCAGAAAAGACAGTTCCTATTCAGCATGAGTGAATTATCCTATTGCCCCACTGTTGAATCTTGAGGACTACCACTGTCCAGCACATTTTTATTCAGTAATGTCACTTTGTGGCTAGAAAGTCTCAATTGCAAGTCACACATGTAAACATTTGACTAGTCATTTATCTAGTTTACAGTTTGTAAAGATGACATGTAATTTAAATAGTGTATGTAACATAAAAATCCTAGTACTGATTTAGTAGCCTTATTATTACCCTGTCAGCAAAATTAATGTTCTATTTGCACAAAGCATCAGTTCAGTCTTCCTATCTGCAGAAACAGAGAGGTTGGGGTATGGGCTGTGGTGTCTTGACAACTGAGAAGTATGTTGTACGCCAGCAGCCGTTGCTGCTGCAAGCAGAACAGGCGTTTTCCAAGACTGCCTTGCATTAGAAATAGCACGTCCCAATTACCAAGTTAGACGGACAACAACAGTGACAGACAGACTTAAGTGTGAATCTGCAGGCACGATTCACCCAGCAGTTGGCTCCTTGCCAATAAAATGGATGAAATTTTTGGATTAAATAGAAGAGCCTAAGGGAAAAGCACAGGAAGTAAAATATTAGCAGCAAGCCCTGCAAACCCAGAAAGAACTCTCCTCTGCTTTGTAATGAGAGGAGGGGACACCCTCTCCCACGTTTCTCCCCTGTTCTGCATCGTGCTTTCCAACCCGTACAGTCAGCTCTAGATTGCAGGAGCAGCAGCAGTGGGCTGCCCATGGTTGGGGGGGCAGGCCAGGAAGGAAGCGTGACAAGAAGGCAGGCGTGGGGCAGCGTCCCCCAGGACCTGGCCAAGAAGAGTGGGTCTGGCAGCAGCCACGAGGGGACGGCCAGTCATTTCCAGAGAGGTTCTCAGTGACAGACCCTTGGCCCAGACAGGAAGCCCGGTCAGGATCAGCAAGATGGGAGGCCAGGTGCAGGCTCGCCTGTAGCTTAGCCCAAGCAGGGACCGAAGGCGAGGGCTTGAGCAAAGTGGGTGGCTCCACCAAGGGCCCTCACAGCTCGTTCCTGCCAGCCTGATGCCAGCACAGCTGGCTGTTGACTAAAGCAGCCAGACACCTTGTGGGGTGCTTTTCTAAATAACAGCTTTTGAACTCTGTTAATGTGGGATCTCTCTTTTCAATACACTTGGAGAGGTTGGGACCAAATTAAGGGAACCATAAGGAGACTGCACCCTGGTAGTCTCATCCTCAATTCAAATTACATTTCTCTGCCTCACCTTTCAGTGAGAGCGCATATCCCCTGAGCCAGCTGCCTGGCAGAATGCATGGGCACAGCGTATAGACGGCTGTAAATATTCTCTTGTGCAACGGCAGGAACCTGTAGGAGGGAAAATGAACTGTCAGCTTGAGAAGTGAAAGAACAAAGTCATTAATAAGAGCATCAAAAAAGACTTTGGAGTTGGAGCGTGGCATTGCAGTATGGAATGGCTGCCAGCAAGATGATATCTAGTGCAGCTTTCTCAGAGATCTCTCAGGCCAGTAGAGCCTTTCAGCAGATACCTTTTGTCTTTGGATGGGACTGCCCTGTGGTGATGGATAGACACATAAAGACCTCTCAGAATAAAGCTGCACCCTCGTACCGTTCTCTGTGCTTCTTCAAATGTGAGGGTATGTTTGAGGGTATTCAAAAGGCATTCATGGCAAGGTGTCCACTTAAACATGTAGTGATGAGATGGGCTGAAAAGAAAATGAAACACTGTAGAAAGCCAATCATTAAAGCACATTAATTGGTGAGGTAACCAGGTATTTATCTTTTTGGAGCCATTTGTGGCAGGCTATAAATAGAGGAAAACTGAACCAGTTTGAACTGGCTCGCCATCTCTCTTTACACTTGATGAAGGCTCCCTTAATCGTAGGGTTGTTGTAAAGCAATTTATTCTGCAATTTCTGTTTGGTTACCTGCAGGTTTCTGAACCTGTTATATAGTCGTGGATGAAGCTGTTCAACCCCTAGCGCTGTGGAGCTCCAGAACAGGTTGACCATGGGGGTTGTGTGTACATTCTTAGAGGTCTTCAGAACACAGCTGGACAAGGTGCTGAATGGCCTGATCTAACCTTGAAGTTGACTGCTTTGAATTTTTCTCTGCTTCCAAATTCTCTGTGCTACCATAAGACTAGAAAAGAAATGTTTTATGAAAAGTAGAAATGTTTATTCAGTCTTTCAAACCTGCACACCTGAGAAAGGAGAAATGATTTCTTTTTATTTATAATACAATTCTGAGATTTCAGGACTAATCTGATGAAGACTTTGATGTCTTCTCTGCCTTCCACTTTTTCAGTCCCCAAATGTTACGATAAGGGCTTCGCAAATGAAAAAGCCAGATATTATTTGTAAAAAAAGCAAGGAAAGTCCGCTCCTAGTGACCTTTCCTTTTGGTCCTCAGAGGCATGTGTTGAAATTCCAAGCTGTCCTGGAAGCTGACTAGAAAGAGACATCCCAGGAGCTCAGTTCTCCTGGAAATGCTCTTTGTGTGGGAGAGGAGAGAGGAAGGCATTTAAGGACAAGAAAAGTGAGTCGGGCTTCCTCATCAGTCAAATCGTGTTTAGGGCACCGTTCATTTCTGTCAGCTTTGTATCTACCACTGGGGTTTACCTGCGCCAGTTACATTAAAGGGAAAACCGGAGTGGCTTCTCTGCACCGCCTCTCTGGAGCCGGCTCTGTTTGCATCAGCTCCCCTTTCCCAGGGGATGCCAGATGTAGGCGACAAAGTGCTTTTAGGCAAGACTGAGACCCACTAAAATGATCGAGTGGTGCAGCTGTGCAGGTTGTGGTATCTATTTAGCTCTCCCCGACCTGATAGTGATCTCTCTCCTTGAGAGGTGAGAGGTGTGTATGCCCTCTGAAAAAGGAGCTGAGATGTGTAAATAACTGCTGGAGACGGAGGAGCGTTGGATGGGGGAGAAAGGCACGTGCAGTGTAAACTGTTGGAAAGAGGAGGTTTATGGTCTGATGCATCAGACGGGCATTTGCACAGTGAAGATGGACCAGGATATGTCTGAGTATGGTGTCTGGAATGATACAGTCTACGTGCGATGGTGATATGATTAATTGCACAGTTAGTATAACATATGAATGGGGTTTCCTCTTACACTTAGCATGAAAATAGAGCAAATAAACAGTTAAAAAGAAGTGTGATGCATAAAATAATAAAAAACCCCAAACAACCAGCTAAAAAGAAGTGTGATGCATAAAATAATAAAAAACCCCAAACAACTGGAGAATCCATAGCTTAGCACATAATTGATACATTGAAATGTTACACAACGGAAGAGAGGAATGTGATTTCTGGACTCCCTGTTTCCAGATAGTCTAACCCAAGGGTCCTCAAACTACAGCCCGCAGGCTGGATACAGCCCCCCAGGGTCCTCAGTTCGGCCCCTGGTATTTACTGAACCCCCCCGCTCCCCTCCACCACCACCCCCCACCCCCCGCCAGGGGTTGGGGGGGGGAAACCAAGCAGCCGCAGATGGCTGCCTGCCACTTCATCTGTGCACCGGCCCCCTGTTTAAAAAGTTTGAGGACCCCTGGTCTAACCTCTCTGCCTGGAGGGTTCTTTGCAGCTGTACTTGTTGCCGTGATTTCAAGGAACCTGACAGATGAAGTCCCATCTTGTATCAGCTCTGTGGCACTGGTGGGAGTGTGGAAAGTTGGCAGTTGGAAGAGGGCACCCTGGAATAAACTGTTATTCTGCTTAATTAACAAATGCAGATTACAGAAAAGCTGAAATGATCAAGATCCTTGACTGTGAGCCAGATGACAATGGAAGGAATACAGGAAAAATTTATAGGAAGAGCCTGGATGATCTTTTAGTGAAATGGTGGGAACGGGTCAAGAAGGCTTGAGACAGGAAGATTCAAAATAAAACCTGCCATGTGGAAGTAACTTAAAAGGTCAATCTTGCAACTCTTTTTCTGAAAATGCAGTGTTTTAGCAGGGCTTTTAGTTTCTTCATATGAGTTTCTTTTATTTTAAACTATATCCAAGTTTAAGCTTCTGCCACTGTTTCTTTGATTCAGCCCCCGAAGTGTGTAGAGCTTAATGTCCGTGTGGACACTTTCTCTAAGAATTCCCATTACAGCCAGCACAAGCTCCTGCCAGGTAGAACCTTTTATTCTTTTGTGCAATATTTGTACCTATTGAAGAAGTTTTAATACAACAGACCAAGAAGCTACCAGAGAGCCTGGCACTCTGGGTCCTTGAAGGACAGAGACAGGTTTATAAATTATACATGTTAAATATAACAGCTATACAGGGATAAGTGAGGAGAAATTATCTAACTCCACATAAGGCATCTTGGCTTTCCAAACACTGCAACTCACTTGCTGTGTTGTTTGGTTACTGTGCTGCACAACAAGGACTCCTGAAATACATGGCAACACAGAAGAGAACATTTCAAAAGGTTCTCACTCTGCACAGCACTTGTCTCCATCCCTCTTTAGGCCATGATGCCAGTAATAGTAAATGTACCTGTTTTCATCCTCTGTCTTGTCAAATTCATGCTTATCTCTGCTGCTGCATATAGATACTGACTTAGCACTGGAGCTCCTCGTAAAGCTGGAGAGCTGGACACGGAGGAAAGCAAAGAGGTTAAGAGGTTGGTGGGGAGGCATTCAGCAACTGAGGCAGAAAAAATGTAGCTTTATAAATCCTTCACCCACTACATCTTCCCAGAAATGTTTCTCAGCAACTTTCTTATGGAAAGTTAAACTCTACCTTGGCAAGAAAAAAGCTCATGTAACTTCTGTGCCTCAAGACAGTCTAGTTCTGTCATTTATGGGGAACAGGAGAGCTTACCTTGGCTTCTTTTCTTGGTTTGCCTTGTCTCGGGGCAAACTTAAACTATGTAAAGCATATTTTATCTTATCTGAAGATGTAGCCTGCAGGGTACAAGCGTGGAGCAGCATCAGAAAATTCGTTAGGAGCTTCTGGGACCATCATCTCGCATTAGGAAGAGTGCTGCTGACTGCTGCTCTGCCTTGTGAGGCTGGCTAAGATTACCATTCGTGGGCTGTCATCTGGGTTTCTGCCAGGTTCACTGCATCCACCATCCTTGTCCATGTGTTTCCTGGTGGGGACCTGATCATCTCCATGTTTGAAATGCTCAGAGGAGACCACAGATGACTACTCCTCATGTTTCATCCAGCTGAAGCCCTTCTGGAGTTTCTGCCAGTACCAACAGCGCATGTTTGTCTGCCTGAGAGCCCTAGCTACCTGCCCTTGCACCCCCTGCCCTCCCCCAGGTAGCTGGGGCTATAGCCGTCTGGCAGCAGTGATGCATTAGTCATTCAGGTAGAAAGGCCAGAGCTGGTACAAGCACTTTGTAACCCTGTATCAAAAGCTCTCACGGGATTTACCAGGTATACAGAGTCTTCTGGCAGGGACCGTTGAGCTGGAAGGTTTGATCATGGGTCACTGGTGCACTGGTATAAAATGATGTTCAGTGGACATCAGAATTACAATCCTTCTTAACGAGGAAGTGGTTCTGGAGAGCCACTTTGAGGCCATATACATAGCAGCCTTTTTCTGGACAGCTAACTAAGAGCATCACTGATGGCATGCGTTCATTAAAGCATCCACAATTCAAGTATATGAGCATGGCTGCAAGTGATATGATGCATAAAGAAAAATGAACTGAGGAACATTTGTTCAGGGCAGTTGCATGATAATGTCACTGAATAGGCCTCCATCCAGCTCAAATGAAGAGCTAGGACTCAGAGTCACAGAAAGAAGATAATAGGACACAAAGAGAACAGAAATGCAAGGTTTGGGCAGACTTGGCCTTTGACAGAGCCTGGGGTTAAGCAGAGCTGTGCTGTGCATCTGTGGAGAAAAGCATCCATGGAGAAAATCACAATCTCAACTCTGCGATGAGCAAATATTGTCAGCTTCCTGCTTGGTTTTAATCACAAGAGCTCAAGCGTAAAAAGGGCAATCAGCCACAGCATATTTCAGGATCATTTTATAGCCCACACTTTGGGCTGTACAAGGAATCCTTACTGGAATTATTTTATATCCAACAAATGCTGTAGACCCTCACCTTTCTGGGCTTGAGATGAGCAATAACTTGGTACAGAGCTGGAGCGCAACACCTGAAAACCCAGTGTGGCTCCACATCCATTCTCACCCTCGATGGGCTGATCACCTTGATTTGCTGTGACTTGCCACTGACTCTTCATATATTTTGGAGAAAAGTGAGTGACATGGGATATGGGAGAGCATCATTTCCCTTCTTACTTTACAGAATAGGCTTTATTCTTTCAATCAGCTTTGTTTAAGGAGCTCAAGGTGAAGGGAAAGCCGTTTCCATAGGCTGCATTTTCGTTTCCAAGTGACAGCACCCTCAGCTGATTTCCTGCCATTGGGTGGTGTAGCGCAATTTAGAAAATATCTGCTCTTATTCCCACTTATGGGAGCTTTGCTCATGCACCTAACTGCAGACGCAGCGTTTAGAGTGAAATTCTCTCTGGTTCTACCGTGTTGCTGTCTGCATATTTCAGGGAATGGAGCTGCAGCAAACTTGACCTATAAGTTAAATGTTTTCACTTGCTCTTACCAAGTGCTGAACATTGGAGGGCAAGTCTTTCACTGCTGGGGAGCGTCCAGCTTCCCTTGGCCTAAGTGAAACCATGAGAATTTATAGAAATGTGTGGTCCCCTTCCAGGGTTCTGAGAGCCCAGGCAGGAGGGTGATCTAGGCCCCTTCTGTCTTATAAAGTGACATTGTCACAGTATTTATCTGTTACTAAGGTTGTTTTGCTGATGACATTGCTACTGAAAAGAGCTCTTGTCACTTGAAAAATTTTCAGTGTGTTTGCAGTGACTAGAGGAATAAGCTTCCACGTATACTCACGGGAATTGACTGGAGTACCACGGAGCTGATAAAATACAACCCCTGCTTGGCCAGGCACCCGCAGCCTCTACATTTGTTGACTGTGAGAAGAATTGATGGGTGTAACTGCTTCACCAGCTTCCCTAAACAGGCAGGGAAGCTGCAATGGTATTGTCTGTGCAATGGACGTTGTCTCTTGGTTCATCCTTCTGCCCCCTGCCCCATCACTGCTCCTGCTGAGCCTCGTTCCTTATGGACTATGTGGCTGCACACAAAAATCAGACATTGCCAGGTTCAGCCTTCATTTTTCCTATTGCATCTTCTCTGAAATAATATAACATCATTACACGCCCCCGCCCCAAATTCATCCACCTCTCAGTCTTTCAATCATCATGGTACAGTGTGGTTGCTTTTCATTGATTATCTAACAATTAAAATGTGCGCCTACCTCTAAAAGTTCCTTAATTATAACACCATATAAGTCTTTTTAAAAAAGGAAATTAATTGAGCATATGCACTTCTTGGTAACAGAATTCTGCAACAAGCCATATCCTCCTTGTTCTTTTTTTTTGAAAAAATGAATATTTTACAGTCTTCCTCATGTAGGGCAGTTCATGTTCTACAAGTTCCTGTTTTTCTAAATGCTCTTTTTGGTTATATTTTCCTCCAGAAAAAAAATGAAAGGACATTTACACCCCTATACAAATTAATTCAAAGGATAACAAAAGAACATTCCTCCGATGCAATTTGTTTAACACTCTACAAGTAAGGTGAACAGGAAAGGGAGGCAATCTAGTACATGAGAACTATCTGTAGGTTTGGGTGATTATTTTAGAGGGGGAAAAAAAAGGAAAGAAAAGATGTGTTTCTCAGTTTTGTAATTCAGAGGCTGGGAGAAACAGCAGCAATCCTCTGCTTGCTCCTGCCTGAATCCCCCAGCTCCCACATCCCTGCTGGGCTCTGGCCGGTGGCTGTGGGGAAGGGGATGGTGGCTGCACTCTGCAGCACGTCTTCCCTCTGCTCCCAGGTTGTCATTCCCCCTCAATGAAACCTTTCACGGAGCGCAGGACGCAAAAATACTTGGAGGAGAAAAAAGTCCTCCAGGTGGCGGTGAAGTAGGAGTAGATAGAACAGGAGTTGCTTTCTTTTCTGTTTCCTTTTAGTTGTTCTATTCACTTGTTTTTCTTTCCCCCCAGCTCCACCCCCCCCCCCCCCCCCAGTGGATAATGGGAAAAGAAAATGGAATTTTTTAATTTAAAGATTTATTTCAGTGGTAAGTCATTTAGCATGACCAAGAAAATGGCTCTGCGATTCAGAATGTTATCTTTAGATGGAGAGAGATGTATTTCCCACAAGAATATTTTTCACATATAGCCCTACACAGAAAATATATTTGTATGGAGAATATGCATTGCAGAGCATCTGCTTATGCATCAGTGTGACTGTGTTATTATCACTGAAGGAGAAATTCAAAGATCCTGTACAGCCTGAAATGTCCTGATTCCGAGCGCATCGGGGAGCTGAACACATTCTCTGCTTTTTTTCTCTGGTGTTTCCAGCTTAGCCTTGCTGTTCAGATATTAATGGTAAAACACGTTCTGCTGTGGAAAAGTGTTGTCCCTCAAATGACCCTTTGGATGAGCTAGTGAAATATCGACACCTGATTAAGTTTGCCCTGTAAGCAGACGAGCTATGGTGGTGGGAATGGAGGGGGAACGGAGGAGCAGGGGAAGGAAAGCTCCACTGGGGTTGGGGTTGAAGGGACTCAAGGGTTTGCACAGCTGTGGATGTCTGCAGTGGTGTCGTGCTGGTGTGACCGTCTCTACCAGCCTCCAGCCTGATTCTCCTGCACTTAGCCAGGTCTGGTCAAGTATCCCCCTGTCTGCTCCCAGCGCATTCCCGGACCAGCCACAACTGAGCCAGTGTGTTCACCTGGGCTTAAAAACCTGCGAGATGGCTGACTGATGGGGCTCGATAAAAACTGAGATCTTTGCAATGAGTCATGAATCATTCCTCTTCACCTGTCCCTACAAGCCACGTGGGTTCTTTAAAAAACAGCACAAATTGAGCAATAACAACTAATAAAGAATGGATTCTTTAAGAAAAATAGTTTCTAAAAATGAATTCACAGGACACATCTGTTGAATCTAAATGAGAAGTAAATATAGACCCTGCTGTCTGCGTTCTGTCCTCAGATAAAATGAAGCAAAAGGAGTTTTCTTTTATTGCCATTCTTTGCAGTTTTAGTCTAAAATGCAAGCAAACACGCACACCAAATTGTGCTTCTGTTCCTTTCATCCTTGTGCACTTCAAGGAAGAGCTCTTAGATATTTTCATTTCAGCAGATCAAATAGCAGAGATTTCCCCTTTATCTTTTCCCTTCCTTCTTCCTCCTCCTGTTCCGATATTACAAACCTGATCCAAACCCTTTTCGCCTGAAACACGGGCAAGCTGGAAGCAGTTGAGCTGTGTGAGGCAGGGTGGGCTTAGAGCCTCTGCAGCGGTGGAGGCTCAGCCAGCACAGTGGGACGGCAAAGGCTCCGCGTGTGGAGGGCATGGGTCTGCTGTCTTACAACAATCGTACAAGATGTTGTAACAACATTTACCTGCAAACACACTGTTATGGAAATTAGATCTCCTGGAAGCAGAGCTTTGCAGATCTGGGAGTCACTTTTACCTGCTTTTCAGACAGCTTTGTCCTGGGAAGGGTTCCCAGGGACAGTGTAAATTAGCTGAGTTTTGGAGTGAGTTTGCTCAGGATCTGTAAAAACAATACAGTGTCTTAAAAAGAACTTCATTCTCAGGCTTACAATGACTTGGCAATGCCTATGAGTAAATTGGTGAGTTGGGAGCATGATCTGAAGCAGAAATTACACAAAATATTATTTCCAAACACTGAGACCTACACAAGCAAGAAATTTTGCAATGGTCATCAGTCCAGTGCTAAAACACAGGGAGATCTGGGTTAAGGTCACTGCCTTTACTATAACCCCCTTTTTCCTGAAACATCCATTCAGTTTCTCTCACAACTAGAATATACTTCAGATATTCTTGTCGGATGCCCAGAGGCGTAGGGCAGCCTTAACCCAGGGTTTGGCAGCAGTAACTCAGGTGGCACTGGAAGGAATAAAGAAACCTCAGCTGGAATAAGAAAGAATAATTAGCCAGAATGGGAGTTAAATCTGTGTTTTATATGTCTACTAGGGCCAGTCTTGCTCCAGTTTTGATCAGAAATTTCATCCTGGGTTTCAGAAGCTGTTCAGCATGGGCGTCCCATGGAAGCTAACCTATTCTGTGCAAAGTCTGGGGTTAAGCAGCTCAGGACCTGCTGATGACACAATGTCTGCTGTAGAATTAGCAGCCAGATGTACATATAGAGGTACATCAGGTGTCCTATGGTGGATCTGTCCTCAGAGGATATGAGTCCCGGTTTGCATCTGCCAGGGGATTTCAGCCAACAGAATGTCATGTGTTGGGAACTGTCAAAACTGGGTTCTTGTCCATGCATTTTGCATGTGGGGGATTGGGGTTTATGGAGTTATTCGGTTGCTTGCGGCAGCAGTTTCTCTCCAGGGGCAGTTTACTCTCAGCTTGGAGCCCTTTTTCTCCCCAAGGTGTGGGAGAAAGCCCGGGATACTGCGCATGCCAGGTAGAGGAACAGTATCTCTCTAACAGCGTCCAGTGGGGACGAGTGAAAGCCCTGCTGCAGGGTTGTCACAAGTCAAGGCTCTATTCAGCTTTGCTGGGAGTCTGCAGAGTGCTTTTGTTTGCTGTTGTTATCAAACTATCAACAATCACTGTTGTTATTTGATGGAGTCAGTTCAATATTCTTTTATTTGGGAATTTCACCAGCACTTGCATTAAAATTACTCCAAGTGCAGACCATGATGGGCTCTATTTTTCTTCCACATCTCTTGATGCTTAGGGCCCACAGGAGAGTTGTTGGCTGAATTCAAGGACTTGGTACACAAGGCACAATACTGACATGACCAAGGGCTACAGAACCACAGCATACACAGTATCAGGAGTCCAAGAGACATGCGCACAGTCACCTTAAAAGCAGGATTGGTCTCACCAAGCTTTAATCACCCTCACATCTAAAGGAGACTGCTCAGCTCCTTTTAGCAAATAATTCATCTCACCTGAGACATCTCTGCCATAGTCCCTGGACGGGAAAGCTTCTCCAGTGAGTCACAGAAAGTCCACCCAAAATCTGCAGTGCCTGCTGAAGGCACTTCCTCTTCCTCATGGATTGAGCAAAGTCCCTGAGAGCCATCCCTGACATATCTAGCGTACCTTCTGTGAGAGCAGGACATGATGCCTAGCAATGGACCTTGTGCTTTTGAGCATAGGAAACAATTCTAATTATGTATCTATTGTTGCAAGGAAAAATAAATTACTTGGATAGAAGAAAAACCTTTAAGAAGTTTTGAATACAATCTCAGCCTTTCCGATATTTTGTTTGGTATTATCACCACAAACACAGCTTTTGTGCCATCTAATTTTAAAGTTCCAGTATTTGTCAAGCCTTGCTTAAGTACTAATTCTAGATTGCACCCCAACCCCAAGTTGAGCAAAAGTCAGAGAAGTTTAGGGATAGACTGAATCGTTGTAAGGTTTATATAGGAAAATTTATATATAAAGTACAGTTATAGTGAAGGGATATATTAACTATGTATTTACCACAGTGTCAAACAGCCGTGCAAATAGGTGGTGTTTCAAATTCCAGACAAAGAGGTGGCAGCTTATGTAGGTCCCTGCTGGAACTCATGTGGCTTTATGTGCTCCATGGATGTTGCTCCTATTACCGTGACTATTTTATGCAGCAACAGGCTCTGCAGGACCTTTTAGCTTGTTGTTGGACTCATTTTGCTAAATCTCACAGCGAAACTCCTGACGCTCTGTGTCCCACACAGAAGCCTCCACCAGAGCCTGGATGGGCAATTGGGGTTTTGATGGTATCCGAGATCAAAACAAGCCTGGAGTATTTATACGTGATGGGAAAAAACCCTGTCTTGAGTCGGAGCTGGACTGGATGCACTCTCATGGCTTTGCTGCCACATCTGTGTTTCTGCCGGGTAGGAGTCCATTTCTTAAAGGTGTGAATCACAGTTGCTATCTTCTCAGGAGGCTATTGAGTGCTTAGAAAGCTGTTCATGAAGTTCATGGGGACTTTCTCTCTGGGAATATAACCACTTCTGCACTGTAAAGCGAAGTGCTATAAAGCAGAGCGCTCCAGATAAGGAAATATGACTGTCCTTTCTTATCTCCACTCGTCCTAACAGGTGTTCTTGGGGTTGTAAATTTATGTGAGGGGAAGGCAAGAACAGTCTGAGGTATCTTTAACCTTATCGCAAATCCTTCCCAGGGCAGGAGGACTGACATTACCATCAATAAAGGCTGAATTGTGGTCCCGGTCCCTTTTCCCACTGTGTCGATTGCTCTTGACAACGTGGCTGCTCTCACTTGGTTTGTGTGTGCTGCCTGGCAAGCGGCTGGCTGACCTGTACCGCACGCAGTGCCCCGAAACCCAGCCCCGGCAGAGATATGCAGGGAAGTGCCTAATTCCTCAGAGGTTTGTAATTCCACGAAAGATAATTTGTGTGCCCATGCTATTACAATTGTTACAGTTTTATTGCAGCCAGGCCAAAAAGTCATCTCAGAAATGAGGTGGAATTATCCTTATTTGTCACTTTTGTGGGAGGAATGAATTGTTCCATGCACTTGCCATAGCACCCTCATTCATTCCAGTGCTTTCCACTGGTGGATATATGGTCTAATTATGTTTCTGCAAAGGAGGTGCTCAGGCTCAGGATGTGAATGGCTGTGTGGTGGTGGGGAAGCAATTGCTGAGTTTCCCAATCTCTGCTCCTTCTGAAAGAGGTATTTCTGTTTCAATAGGGGCTTTCTTATCATAATATCTTAATGGTTTTTTTCCCCACCATTCTCCATGAAAATAAGGATTTCCTCTCTTATCATATCATGTTGTCATGGAAATTGCTTTGCCTTTTTTTTAAAATTATTTTATTTTATTATTAGGAATCCTGTGGCAAAACGTGCTCTGCCTTGCTTCTTGCAGCTTGTAGCCAAAACTTTTCTGTGGAGCTGATGAAAGCTGGGACATGTCCCACCTCTGCTTCTGGCATTACATTTAATATCTGCAGCTTCTTCAGGAGAAAGGACCTTTCCTGCTCACTGCCTTCCCAGAGGGAAAGCCCAAACACTTTTCCCACATGTGAGAACCCTGGTTCTGTTGGTTACTGCCCAGCCACACTCCAGAGCCATTCAGAGGGACATTGCCATTTTCTAGGGCTGGGGTCTGCCCTTGCTGCCACCTGTGAGTAGCACTCCTTCACCTGGGGGACATGTCAGATGTGGGCCAGGTGGACTTCACCGATGGGACAAAGACTATAGGGAGCCCTGGTGGGATGATCAAGATAATACCTACCTGTGAGATGGAAGAAATGCTGCTGCCAGAGAGGAGCGGCCATAAAACTACTCATGCTGTGAGCAGGGCTCTGTCTAGTCTCTGGAGGTACCTTTCACAGCCCTTCTGCAGCAGGATTCAGGCGCTCTTTCTCAAAGAGGAACCAGATAAAAACATCAGTGGTTTTTCTGGAGGTAGCCCTGTGACTGGTGCTAGGAGCCCATGCCACCTCCCGATTCCTCTGGAGAGCAGTCTTCCTCCTCAGACGGTGAAGGCCTTGAATAACATGAGCATGAAGGTGCAAACCCCTGTTCGGGAAGGCTTTGGTGCCCTCCATGGGCTGTAGCATCCATGTGACCTGGCAGATGGGCTGGCAGAAGTGATAGACTCATACTCGCTTTAGCTTTAAGTGGTCCTTGAGGCTGTAGTTTACACAGCTGAAGGGAAGAGGTCTTCTGCCACACAAGAAGGATGCTCCATTGCTATGGGATGCCATATCCTATCACCTGAGTTGGTTGCTCCCAGCTTTTTTTTCCCCAGGGGCTGTGTCACCATCATCTCCCTCCAAGCAGTAGCTGGAATAAGAGCAATGAGTGGTCAGGGACTTCCTTCTGTTATCACAGGGCTTTAAGGATGTCCAGCTGACCTTGTTTTGGGGTTACACAACCAGCAGGGTACCAAAATTCCCCAGTGTGAGAGCAAAAGATTATCCAAAGCTTTGATTACTTGGTACGTGCAAGGGGACAAGGTTATCTTTCAGACTGAAGCAAACAGCTTCTCACATGCTGGGTATCAGCAACCTCAAAATGCTTAAGCAAAGGCTGATATTGTCCGTCACCCACTTTGGACTGCAGCTGTGGAGCATGCATTTGGCCACAGGAGTCCACAACCATCCAAGGGAGGCCTCTCTGAAAATGCCAAATAAGTTCCCATTTTACCACTTTGGACAATTCTTCCATTTGCAGGTGAATAGGGGGGGGGAAAAAGTACAATTCTGAAGTCTGTCCTTACCTTTGGATATTGTGTGTAGTCCAAGTCTCCT
Source organism: Falco peregrinus (assembly GCF_023634155.1). Lineage (NCBI taxonomy): Eukaryota > Metazoa > Chordata > Aves > Falconiformes > Falconidae > Falco > Falco peregrinus. Next base: position 37,082,838 of record NC_073729.1, on the reverse strand, counting down.
TCTCCAGGGCTGTGGGAGCAATTCTTCTGATTCCAGGGAAAGAAATTTATGTACTTCTCCTCACGCAGTATTTCAGGTGTGAGAAAACAATGAGATGAAACACGGGCTGAGTAGGGAAGTCAATGACAAGCCTGGGCTGCAGATGCTCCTTGTGAGATTTTTTCTTTCGGACATGATTGCTGTTAATGAGGACTAAGTTCCCATGCACCCACCCTGAAACCTGGCAAAAGTGTGCCTAATTTTCCTGTGGTCACTGAATGTGTTTTCCTCTTTTGCCAAAAAAGAACCAAATGACTAAACAAACATATTTCTATTAAAGGGAGAAAAGTCCAGAAGGAAGGTATAAAGGATAACAATCCCCAGCATCTGAATTTGAGCAAAGCAGTCTATAGTCTTCTCTCCCAGAGAGCTGGTTGCTGAGCTGGACTGTGCTTTTGCCCTCCTGCAGTGACCTTCACTTCCAGCTTAAGAGAATTAAGTCCTGCAGGACAGCAAGGTCCCGTTGGGCTGAACAACACAGCAGTGATGTGTTTCTTAGCTGTTCCTCACTCATGAGGTGTTTCCACCTACGAGCAGCTCCTGCAAGCCGCCCCTCACTCCCCGCTTCACTCCCTTCACCAATTCTGGCAGCCTTGCTAATAGTTTCTTATTTTAGCTGTTGGAAGAATATGTGTGACATTGAGAATTAAACATACTCTCAGCTCACATGGTTCTTTTCAGCACTTTTTTCTGCATGCATAAGACACATATTCCACGTCCTTTGTCTTCCCCTGCTTTTCAGGCTCTGACCTTCACACCCTAATACTGGAAACTCTTGTGCTGCTTGTGAAGAGGGTCCGTGTCCTCATGTGGACCCTCCGCACCCCAGAAACTGCTGCTGGGGTGGTGGGGAGGTGTAGGGTTTAATCTAATTTTGATGCTGTCTCTTTTCTCTGTTATGTGTATAAACCCTCCTTAGAATGAGTCAGTAGGTGTTGAATTAGGAAACATTATCCATGGTTACAAGGAAGTTTCCATTTTTTCAGCCATAAGGACCCTAACAGGATAAGTTCTTGTGGTTTTCTTTGCAGTAATTCTGGCACAGTGTCTCAGTGTAATAAGATGGGTTCACATTTCTGTGGTTCCAAAAGCCATGATGCTGAGAAGGACCATAATGGTGCAGGACATTCTCACCATTTTACCAAAATTGCGTTACTCCCCATCATCTCGTCAGCACAGGTACCTGCCATAAAAAAAATTGCATGCAGCACTTCTAGAGGGAAAGGAAATTTCAGGCAAGAAGTCAATTTTTCTGAACTGAATACTGTAACTCCTCTGCAGGAGGCTTTAGTTCTCCCTAAACCTACATCACATACCAATCAAGGCTTTCCTGGGAAATGACCACAGATAGAGACTGAAGGAGACAGGCAGAGGGGCCCCATCCCAGGGGGGTTACATGTGCAGATGTCCTTTAATTCAGTGCATGCAATTATTGTAATTGTGCAGGAAAGTGCCCCGACTGCTCTGCACAAACCCCTACTTGGGTGTGTAACTTGTTATTTGTGTTTGCAGTTACTAGGCGAGTTCACACAGCTTCCTCCTGCACTTCACCAGGTAAGAGAAACCCCAGCGAATCTAGGAAAGGGCACAGATTTATAGGGACAGTCAAGGAAAACAGGAGTTGTAGGTTGAGGATAAAACTCTCTCTTTAGGAACTGCTTTTCTGCAGCTTTGCTGTTGAATAAACTGAAATAAAGTAATTAAATCAAAGGGACTGGAAATAAGTAAAGAGTATCCTGGAGCTTGAACTTGTGTAATAAAGATCTGCCTTTTGTTTGCAGCAGTCAGATCAGCGCAGTCTATTAGCAAATGAGTGCATGAAAATCCATATTTCCAAGCATTTTATTTCTCTTGCAGTCATTTAAATAATGCCAAATTGAGCATGAAGCTGACTGGATGCAATTGCTGCCATCAGAAAATAAGAGTGAGTGGTCTGGAGAAGGCTATTTTCCCTCCCAGCAGTTGCCCCACTACGAAAACTGCTCAAAGGCAGAGTGAGGACACGAAGATGCTATTGCTCGTGTGGTGCTAACACTCACCTTCAGTCGCTACCCATCAATGTCTGTCTGCACATTGTTTAACTTCTGTAAGTCGAGCAGAATGTGTTAGCCAGGAAGGGGAGCTCCTGTTGCAAATGGGCATAGATAGCTCCTCCTTGCCCCACACCCATTCCTCATTTCCTAACACCACGGATACTAATGGTATCATATTTAATAAGTAGCCAAGAGAAGCAGGGTCAAGCCTGTGTTTTGCAGGAAACAGTCAGATGAAGAGAACAGAGGAGAGAAGGAGGATGTTCTTTCTCCTTTTGAAATTTTGAAATTATCTGAACATCAGCTCCTCAACTCGTGTGAAACACTGTGAATCACCACCAGCATGTGTGCTCCCCTTGGGCTCCACCAGCAGAGCAGCTCACCTGGGCTGTCACAGCTGAAAGAAGTTTAACAAGATCAGGAAAAACAGAAAGATGTGAAGGGAACTCCACACTGATCAATATTTCTCATTTATCACCACATAAATAGTCCTGTTGAGCTGGCTAATTCCTGTTCCACCTGACAAATACCTCTTGCAGTAAATTAAATCTGTTTGTTAATAGCATATGCAGGTGGCTGACAGATCAGCTAAATCTGTCTGTGGAAAGTGGATGTTTCCATCTACACCTGGTTTTTGTGAAGAAAGGTCACCTTTGCTACCGGGTAACAATAAAAGGCAGGTTAAATGCCAAGGTACTGATTCAACTTGTGCTGAGAACAGTGTGAAGAATAGTGGGGCAGTGCACAGTTGAGGTAATTTCTTATTTAAGCGTATAAATGGAATTCAAGGGGCTGGTTGGGGTAAATCTCAGTCTTTGTGAACGACCTGCTTGCACCACAGGATTTGTCAGAACAAGAGCTTTAAAAAAAAAAACCCAGTGTTTTGGGGTTTTTTTGTACATGATGCAATAGCAAAAAAAATGGCTGAATTCTGAACAAATAGAACTGTTTTCTTGATGGTCTTTTGGCATGGAGCTGTGCAAAAGCAGTTCAGGGTTTTTCTTACTTTGTTGTTTCCTGGGGTGAAGTTAAGTTTATCTGCAAGTCCAGAATCCTGACTGTTAATTTACCCTTTAATTATATTTACTCAGAATTTTATCTTGGAAATTTTACTTATTGGTTTGTTTGTTGTTCTGTCTTTCAAAAATAATGGCCTCTTGATCCTAATACTTGGTTACTAGTATATTTTTAATCAGAAATGTACTAACTAAAGGAATACAGACAGACAGACAGCACTGGAAATCAGAAAAGATCTTGGCCTGAGTGAGCCTCAGACTTTTTTATATGAAATAATAGCATAGTCAGTAGTTTCTTGTATTTAAAAAAAATTAGGAAAATGTTTTCTCCATTTTGAAAATGTACACATTGTTCAAAGCAGTGTGCTGCTCATAACAATGAAGGATGGAGTTCTGCTTTGCCTTATCTTGATTCTGTTGCCTGGCTATTCCAATTGCATTTAAAACATAGTGTGAAACAGCAACACTAGTGAAACAAACATGAAAGCAGCTTTTGTCTGCTGAATTTAATGGGCCAGAATTTAATGGTGTTCTGACAAAAAGGGGCTCTTCCCTACCCTACCTCATCGAGGGGCTCAGTGCAGGTTCAGGGATGCTTTCACTTCCCAGCCACTACAAGCGCCTTCAAGGGGAAGGACAGGATGGATGGAGGATTACAGATCTCTGTAACCTTTGTCGCTTCACTGTTCTTGCTCAGATGAAGTCTGTCTGCACAGTAGACGTTGATTTCAATGTATGAAGTTGTCTGAAGATTTAATTAACATTGTGATCAAGCTACTTTATTTATTGCTGCCATTGGCTTGAAATCGCTCCTGGCTCCCTACACTTGTGTTTGAGGGGTCAGTGTAAGAATATCGTATCTGTTCAGTCTGCAATACTGCAGCCATCGTGCTCCTCAGCCCTGCGTCTCCTCCAGCATGTTTTCTGAAGTTATTTTAGCAGTAAGCACTGAGTTTTGTACGGAGTTTGTTCCAGGAACTCCATTTTCAAGTCTCCTTCTATGTGTTGTATGTCGTGTAGAGGGAAATAGATACATTTTCTATATGAACTTTCTATCTGTATTTGCGTTGCTTTATTTATTTATCATGCCCTTAAAATTATTTTTTTTCTTTTCCACTCTGCCCATATATTTTGGATCTGAATCATTCAACACCATAAAGGAGATTTATGGTGAATTGGGTGTGTAGTGGTAATTTTCCATCTTTCCTGTTAGGACTTGGGGGGAAAAAGCAGAATTCAAAGTAGATTCTAATTTTGGCGGCAAAACCTTTCCTGGCAAAAAGAATCAACTTCCATTACTTAGGATGTTTTGCTAATTTGAGTTAGCAAACAGCAAAAATGGAGGACAAAAATACGGATTTGATTTGACATTTCAAAATAAGACACCAATGATTTCAGTTTGACGCTCTTTTTTTTTTTTTTTCTAGAAATAGCTTTCAGTTTCTTCTAGAAATACTTTAAAAAGCCAGCCCCAAACGCATCTTGCAGGTCTAAAAGGAAGCTTGTGGCTCCCTGATCCTGGCACCCTAGCACAGCTTTGCCATTATCTGAGCCTGTTCACATTCCCAGATGCCACGTGTTCCTTACTGCGTGCCTTTCTTAAGAGAAGGAGAATGATAGTACCTTTGTTTGGTGCAAAACGTCCCTAAAGGGAGAGCATGAAGATTTCTGTACACTTTCTGCAGGCTGACCTTGTGAAATGGTGCAGTTTCATGACTGAAAGAATAACTGAACGCTGTGCTGTTCAGCCCACGCTTTTGAGTGTTGAAACTATTGAAAAACAGTCGAAAAGATTTTTGGAAGAGAAAAGGGAGGGTATTTTGGGTAGGTTATTTCCCCCAACAACAAAATCCCACCTAACAAACCCAGCCTGGAAATGCTGCTCCAGAAATAACCAGTTGTGCTATGCCCCCAGGTAGGCTCAGCTCACAAAAGCCTGGCCCCGAAATGCTTTATGTAAAATCGGTGCTGGTCCCCAGGTGGTACCATTTGCAGATGGTCTCGTGCTCGACTTGCTTCCAAATGGCTAGTACACTATTCACTTGTGCTTTTGCCTGCCCCCAAACCTTGTGCGGCTTTTACCTGTAGGGGAAAAAAAGAATAAGTGGCAGTGGAAGTGGTGGGTTCAGAAGGGAAGAGCTGCCTGCCCAGGTACCCACGAGCCAGCTGCTCTGCTGACGTGGGAGGTAGGAGAGGAAAAGATCCAGGTTGCTCCACTGTCGCTTTTGGCATCTGGGGAAGATGTTTGCACTGGTGCTCCTGGCTGGGGCAATAGCCTCCCCTGCAGTGCTCTGGAAGGGCCTCCATGAGGGGGTGGGCACGCTCCATCACAGGCCTCCATCCCTGGGGTAAGGCTGGGGGCAAACCAGAGTGGAGGAAACTGCTTGAAAGAGTTCAGAAAAAATGTGTGAGAACCAGAAAAACAGCATGGCGCTTCACTGGGAACAGGATGGGATCTCGGTTTGGGTGCTGGCATCAGAGTCAGGCTGGCGTGCTGTGGCAGCACCAGCGCGCTGCGCCGCAATGCAAGGAGCAGCAGACGTGGGGTGTGCAGGGCTGAAGCACAGTCCAAACCCTCTCCCTTGACCCCACCAGTTTTTCTACATCCTTCTGGCTGCTTTTCTACTGTCTTGAAGTTTGATACACTGCCAGCTACCTAAATATAATGAATGTGTTTTGCAGGGGCGATGGGGAGAGTAGCACAGCCTCATAGGAAATGGGGTTTTATCACACATCTGTCAACAGGGAGAGCTGGGACCACCCAGCACTAAAATCTCCATGCTTTTTTGTTTCCCCTTCAGCAGTTAGATCCTATAAGCAAATGATACTTCCAAAAGGCTTATTGAAGGAAAATATTAAATGCCCTGAAATGGATTTTAGGTTAGTATCAAGAGAGCACTGTAAACCGGCTGTTTAGTAGAGGTGACTCTGTACCTAAAAGCCTTCCACAACTCTAAGAGCAACAACCTTCAGCACCTGATTCTTGAGGCTGGGACGTTTTTCCCCTGTCTCAAGGACCCTCCCGCTTCTGTCCCACCTGCAGAGAGCACTGCGGGACCTGTTCAGATCCCCATATCAGCCTGTAACGGCATCCCAGAGGGGGGAAAAAAAAAAGAAATTAAAAAAACACACAACCCACAGAGCCAAGCAGCTTCATGGAAGGATGAAACTTATGCAAACAGAGATCTACAAAAAAACAGAATTAATAAAAGATATCCTGCCCATGCATTATGAAACACATCTGCCTGCAGAGTGACATGCCAACTTTAATTTTTACTTTGGCTTGGGAGAACTGGTTGGGATGAAAATGAGTGCATGCATTGGTGAGCAGCCACCTGCAAATGTTTGCGCATACCTTCTTTTCCCCCTCTTTCTCTTTTTTTGGGTGCTTGACTCCAGCAGAGAGATTGTGGAAAGGGCTGGGAGTGCGCAGTTAATTTATTATTTTTTTTTTAATGCTTTGGAGATTTGGATTAAACAGTCTGTAATCCAGAAAGAGACGCCGAGGAATAAATGCAGCAGCTGAGGCTGGTGCTCCATCTAGTCGGGACATACTTGTTGGGTAGGGTTGTAGGAGCGATGCTCTCTTCTCCCTCTCTCCTTCCCATTAATGGTGCAGTATGTCTTGCCAATGCTGTGTGTTTGAAAAGCAGCTGTGAGACTTCACAGCCCACCTCTGCAACCCAAGAAGCTATTTCCAGGCCAGTGCTTTGCCTCAAGTGTTTCCAGAGGAAAACTGCACATGGGTCAGAAATGGGATAACTGCTCCATACAGGAAGGTTCTTCTTGGTCCCTGACAGCGTCTGCCTTGCAGACAGAGGTGGGATCCTTTCTAGCCCTGCCAGTTTCTGGTGGTCTTAATATACCTCCACATCATCTATATCTGCATCTGTTACTGACGCCTCTCCTTTAACAATTTGATGTGGCTGTGGGTTCTACAGATCAGCTCCTTGCTGTATAGAGACATACATCATTTCCTTGGTTTGTGTTTGCTGGTTTTTCTTTCCACTGAGTCTGCAAAACCTAAGAGAGAAAAGTCTATTGCCAAGGTTAGAAAGCTTCTCTGGATATATTGCATATCAAACTTTTAAATCAGACCAGGCAAGTGCAGTGAAGTGCATGTGGTACCCACCAGCTGCAGAATTACAGCTCTCCAGTGAATCATCTCCCTGTGCCTCCTGCCCCGGCTCTCCATCTATAATGGAGAAGAGGTTAAATATTCAGGACACCAAACAGCAGGAGGAAAATCGGGAAGATTAGAAATGAATGCTCCCACAGTCCCCCCCTGCAGGTAGGTGTTGCTGCCGCTGGGGCTGCTTCTGTTGCAGCAAACGCAGGGCAGCTCCTTACCAGAGAACCTTCTGCTCCATGTTACGCTGGATTTTGTACTTTCAAAGTCAGTCTTCAAAACTGCATCAATGAACAAGGAACAGAACTTTCCTGCTATAAATATTTGAACAGCAGTTTGTTAATTTTTGTTACTCTCAACGTGGATTAATTGCTATTTTATTATCAACTTCATCTTCTATTAGTTTAGGATTTACATCTTAAATGATAATATCAGACTTTGTCTTGAATAAAACATTTTGTAACGTAGACGAGTTCATTAAATTCTTCAAGGTGAACTGACAGATTAAAGGCAGCACAAAGATCCTGATGTGTTTTACAATTGCAAGAACACTCATCTGGAGTCTTATAAAACAACATTGCACATTTCAGATAGTTCAGCTTCAAATAGATTGTGATAAATACTGCTGCCTTCCGAAATGCTGTTGCTCCTTGTTATCTCCCATTAATAGTTAGACATCTGCACCTATTCTTTCCCTCCTCAAAAGCTAATGAGCTATCATTTTACATTATTAACTACGTAAACAACTAAAGATGTAATGAGGCAACCCTCTGCATGTTGCTCTTTCACCTAATTAACCCTGACTGGTGTGGGGTTTTCCCCGCGGCCCCAGTGTGGCACACCAGCACTCCGAGCTGCAAGGGCAGAGTGGGGGGTAAGGCACGGCGGTGCTGCCAGCTCAGTGCCAGTAAGAAATACAGGAGATCTATCCAAAGGTGAGTAGAAGCTTGTGGAGAACCTGCTTGTTTCTTGCATTGGGAAGACTAGGATTATGTCTGGAGTAGCGTTGTGAATGGCAGTATAGCTGCTATGATGTAGGGGAGGCATAGCCAGACCTTGAGAGTATGCATGCTTATCTGCCAGGAGACATGCAATTAGTTATTCTTAATTATTCATACCTGGTGTGATTATCATGCACACACAGACTGATGAGTGTACAGCTGAGCTCGGGTCTAAAGCCTTGCTCCCTTCTGCCTGTGCTGCGCCGGCCCCGGTACCAAGCAGCCGCCCTGGGTGACGGGCGCTAGCAGGAGGCGGTGGGGAGGTAACGTGGGGAATGCAGGTTTTGGGGTTCCCAGTGCTCCATGTGGAAGAAGAGAAATTCTGGCATCGGAACAGACCACTGGGAGCTGTTTCTTGGCTTTATCAGGAAATATGGCACCCTGGGCGCAGGAGCTGTTTTTTGTTAAACACTTGCTTTTACCGCAGCAGTCAGCTGTAGGTGGGGGATGGAGCCTAGGGAGAGCTTCTGGCTCTGTTCCTCTGCAGGACGTTGTCATCGTGGCCGTGTCCCAGGGATGGGGACAGAGCGGATGGGCCAAGGCAGAGTCTGTGTTCTGAATTTAGAGGACTAAATGAATCAACACATGTGAGAAAATAGCACAGAGCTTAATCCAGAGGCAGGGCACTCCGAAGTATTACCAGAGAGGCTCATTAATCCCGAAGAGATTCAAAGGGATAGTGGCACAGGAGTGGCTCTCCAGACCTCCTTGCCCTTCCCTGCTGGAGGTTACGTGGGTTTTTTGGTGATTGATTCATTTGCAGAGCTGGGGGGAATTGGATGATCCAGATGACTAACAATGAGACTTAAGGTTGAATTTATTTCACTGGAGGTAGTTAAAGCTGATGCTTTTGTCTCCTGGGTTTTCTGTCTGAACTTAATCCAAGTCAGTGACGAGCCCAGTTTTTTCCTGTGAGGGAATGTTTAGCGACCTCACATGAAGTGGTCTTGGCAAGCAGGCGGTCTGAATCAAAACAATGCCTGATATAACGGGGAGCGCTGGGGTCAGCTGTTCCCGCACAGGGGGATGTGCTGTTGGAAAAGCTTTTACTGCTGCTGTTAGTGTTACACTGGCTCAACGGCTGTACAGCAAAATGTCCCTCAAGGGTACAGTCAAATCAGCATTTTGCATTTGTTTTTACTCCTTGCTTTTGCCTTCAAAAAGGAGGGTCTGAGTAATGCTACCTGCTCTGAGGTTAAATGTGTGCTATCGTTGCAGGAGCAGGCAGCCTAACTCTGGGGTTTCTCCCAGCACACAGGGGTTGGCATGCTTCTCCCATCTCAACTCTGCATTCTCTGACCTGGAGAATCTCTCCTTCTTTAAAGAAATGCAGAGTATTTTTTTGCCCAAGATTTCTCGGAAAAATCTTGAACCTTCCCTTCACATATGCTACAGATGCAGAAATTGGAGGCATCTGTAAGTCATCCCCATTTAAAAAGAGATCACTTGAGCTCTAAGCCAGTGATCTGGTGATTATTTTTTTCCCCCAGGATTTTGGTGCTTCAAAGCCCTGGGGAGCAGCCCCGAATTCTTACCAAGGAGGCCAGGAACAGGCAATCACCAGCTCCTGGTTCAGGAGGAGGCAACATGGGGGCAAGGAGTGGGGAACTGGAAGGGCAGCAGCCAGCGGGAGTGGGAGCAGCAGATGCACCCCTGCCTGAGCCCTGCCTGCTTGTTTCCCTGGCAGAGCAGAAGAGCCACCAGTGTGGTAATCCCCCACCGGCAGCCCGGGGCTGCTGCCACCACTGAGCCATCCCTCAAAAACTGTCACAGGAGGATTGAACTGTGCTTATACCGGGGGGGCTTTGGGCCCGGGGGGGCTGCGGTGTGCCACTGTGTACACTCTGGAATTGATATTTAATTACATTAATTAGGTGGGCATGCTTTACGTTGCAGTTGTTTTCATGGCTATTTAAAGTCTGTTTAAATGTTTGCAGAGCTTTTATGACTGTTAATTAACAACTGGATGCAAATATGTAGAAGGGGGGAACGCACATGCTGTGGGTGCACACTCATACCCTCCTCCCCGTGCCATCCTACAGGACCCGGTGATGTCCCTCTGACAAAGGGTGATGGCTGTGCCTGCCCCAAGGGGCTCGTTCCCATGGGCTGCTGGTGGCAGCGGGGTCCTGCTGCTGGGGAACGTGCTGTCATCCACAGAGATACCCAGGGAAATCTGGACCCAAGCAAACTTCTGGCCAGGATCCCTGAAATGGGCTGGACATCGAGGCACAGCAGTGGAGTTTGTGGGAAGCTGAGGGGTTGATTAATCAGGAGAGCATTTTTATTTGATAAAGCAAGGGCCAAACCCTATTCCTGGCACAGGAACCAAGCTAAGCCAAATTCAGAGTGGTTCACACTGAGGTTTGGTCCCAATTCAGAAATACCCTTTAGAGAGGGATTGTAAAGTCAGCATTGCCTTGGATGGCACCATTTCTGCCTCCCTGGCATGGTTTGGGGATCCTTCAGTGTATTGTTTTGAGACTTTACAAGAAAAAAATATACAACTGTGGAAATAAAATGTCTGTGACACCCTTGGGATGTTTCATCAAAACAGAAAATGCTGCTGGGTTTTACAGAGGGGACCACGGATGCTCTCTGAGTCGGGTGAACCCAGCAGCCCTCCTAGAAGGGGTGGGTGCCAGCTGCCAGCACCGCTTGGTGCTTCTTTCACTTTTAAAGTTAACCTGTATGGGAAAACTAACACAAAACATATTCTGGCTATAGCAATTAATTTTAGGGTTTACCACCCAATTAAATCAATGACCAATGTAGTCTTCCACTTACTTGTTTCAGCTGGACTCACCAGAATTCAATAACGTGTTTCCATAAAACTAGCCCCTTTTCCACTTACTTGGATCACTTGTGGCTGCTTTGACCTCACATTTGGATGTTCTGTCAGATGGTTGCAGAAAGTTGCCTTTTTTTTTTTTTTTTTTTTTTTTTTTATAATGCATCAGGATACTGAAATAGGCAGTGGTAGATGTAGCTCTGCACTGATGCTGTGAGGTTACGAACAGGACAGGGAAATCAATGCAGAGGTTTTTCATGACAGAACATTTCCCGGTTGTTGTTAACTTGTAACTCAGTGGTGCAGGGCATGTTGTGTGGGCAGGGAGCAGGGCCATGTGGGGGCACGTGGTATGTGCTCTTTGCTCCCTAAGAATATTATTCTGCGAGCAACTTTGGGCAAAGGGCACCTCGAGGTTGGCGGTGAATTCCCAGGTGTGCCAAAAGCTAGATAAATACTGCTTGTTTTTTCTCCTTCATCCAAACTGAAACATTAGAGAAAAAAAAAATTCAGGACAAAAAAACCAAAAAATGATCCTGTTTATTTCAGTAATTAAAAACTAAGCAGCTGCCACTGAATTCTGAAAAGCTGTTGGTTTGGGGTGGGTTTTTTTGTCACCCTTAAGTGTTCTGTGTCTCCTTGATAAGAACTTTTGTCTTATTTTGTAGTGTTCCTCTTTTTAATTTGAAAATATCAACCCAAAACAACCAGGAAGAAGTTTCCACTAGAAAAAATTGGCCTGAAAAGTTTTACTTTCAAACATTTTGTCTTGTTTTGCCAATACAATGCAAATCCAAATGGCACTGAGCCTTTTGAAAACCTGACTTTCATTGAATTGACTGTAACTGGGCAAAAAACCCACATTGCTGACTCCTGACTATAATATCACAGCAGGATGGGTGGCTGAATTGGTCCTCTCTGATGCGGTGCTTTGGCCAAGGATCTGAGCCCTTCTCTGTGCACTCAACCAGGCTCACGCGGCAAGGACAGATGGGGAATACGTGATTCCATGTGCTCCAGTATCACCTGCTTGCAGCTGCTCAGGACTGTTTGCAATGAAAAACACAGAAGCAGATGCACAAACCCAAAGCTGTGTCAGGACACTCAGGATACATCCCACCCCTCCCAGCTTGCAGGGTATCTACTACTTGAGCAAATTTTTGAGTGTCCCTTGCTTTCTCCAGACTCCTTCCTTCCTCCTTCTTTCCCAGTTTTCTCAGGCTCCTTCTAGCCAGTGCACCATGGGTTTGTGCTCTCTTGTTGGGCTGGCAGCAGCAGCTGATGAATCTCAAATATATTTGCCACTGCTTTCAGGGAAGTCACTGTCCCACCGTCTTGCTTCCCTTTGCTGCGGCTCTGTGCAAGCTTATACAAAAATCTAGTGGGGATTTGTGCTTAAGAAATCACTCCTCTCCTGCATTATTGAGACATAGTTGGAAGACATCTGAATTTTGCCTAAGGCAGAGCCTTTTAGACTCCATTAAAATTTTCTTAAACCAACATTATGATTGTGGAAGAGCATTTTTGTTCATCTGATTCCTACAAGCAGGAACAGGAAAGGACGTGCACAACGATGCAGGTTGTGCACACAGTCATCTTCCCAGGAGCTGTTGTATCTCTGCTCCTTCCCGGGCAGGCTTCTTCAGATGGTTTTGTCTCGTTGCTTGTGACAGCAGGTGTGAAAAGAACTGTGTCCAAATAAGAAAGTCAAGTCTTCTTAAGAGGATGTATAGCTCAACTCACGTAATGCCTCACTGTACCTTGCATCCACGCCAGCTCCCTGTACCCTGGAGCACAGACGGGGTCCCGGTCCCTGCCTCGGTGCGGGGCACAGACCACCCCGGGCAGCGCCACAGCCTCCCCCGTCCTTCCTGCCGCCCGCACTGGAGAGTGTGCTGACACCCAAACAGCCTGCTTATAAAATAACAAAGTTTAATCTTCCTTTTTTTCATCTTCTTTTGACTTTCAGTATAAATTACCTCATCTGAGGTGTCACTAGAAATTGATTTGTTATGCTAAATACTTGCCAAATAAATAATGAGCTCCCAAATTAGTCTATATGCAATAAGACAAGGAGTGAATTATTTCTAGCAATTCCTTTTATCATGCACGGATTAAATTATTTCAGTGTTCTGATTCCCAGGGCCAGGCTGTCTCCAAAAAGTGTGCTAGTGACACTTAAAAACAGCAGACCCCCCTCTATGCTCTTTTATGATATTAAATGTCACTACTTCCCTCATTTTGTCATGTTATTACAGCCTTTTCTTGCCTGGAAGGAATCAAATTAATGAAAACTGAAGGAATCCAAGGTGTCTGCCTGTACATCTCTCATAAAATCATCCTCCACATTACAGAACAAGTTCCAAGGTGATGCCACAAGGCAAAAGACCAAACCAATTTAAATACAGCTGATTACAGCCTTTGCAAAAAAAAAAACCCCAAAACCCCCACAAATGACCAAAACCCCAAACCTGAACAACACTGATGCTTATTTTAAGGTAGTGATAAAGAGATCAGAAAATTTATTTGGCAGAAATGTTTTATTGTGTTTGCTCTGCTAAGGTAGAGCAAACCTGTTGCTGAGATGCCTCCTTGTTGGCTTGACGATTCTGTGTTTTCTCATCTCATTCTGTGGACAGCTTCTAAAGGTTGTTCGTGGGTAGCTGTCCTCAGGCTGGTAACATAGTCCTACCAAGGCACTTGGAAGCATGGAGCAGAGGGCATTGGCAATGGAGTATGGAACTGCTCCCTGGCCAGTGGTGGCTGCAGTCCCCACCGTGCCGTGCAGAGCCTGGCTGAAATGAGCTGGGGACAGGGAAAGCAGTGTCACACCTGGCACTCCTGGCAGAAGACCCAACAAGTGAATGAGCTGTGAAGACTGGGCAGCCCTGTGGTTCTTAAAAGTGATGGGTGGAAATGCAGCTGCCTTCCAGCCAGCACTTTGCCTTGCCACTCCCGTACTCAGCAGACTCAGACGTGCTTGGCCTTGGGGACTATAGGAAGGGCTACGGCTCTCGCTCTCATGGGTGTCTTTTGAAAGAGATGGGGTGAGGACAGATTGCCAGCAGTTACCAGCACTCAGCACGGTGCCTTCAGGGAGATGAATTCAGGTCTTCAGAGCTTCCTCTTGATGTCCCTTGCTGCTGGACCACAGCTCCTGTCTCGCTGTGCCACCAAGCCAGGCTGTCACTCTTCTGCAAGCAAAGAGGTCTTCTCCAGAGCCACCACCGCTCGGTTCCTCAGCCCAGCACCTGGGAGATGTGGTCCCAGCAGCTGATGCCCACCTCGGGGCTCACTAAGCTCAGGTTGCTCTGGAGGATGGGTCAGAGGACCCAGTTACGGTTGCTGCACTAAATGACCGGTTTCTTTTAATTTACTGTAAAAGTCCTGGTGGGACCCTCTTCCTGAACTGATGCTAGCTTCTGCAGATGTCCAACAAAGAGAGACCAAAAAAATAAATAAATGAGGAAGTTGGAAAACTTGGAAGGGGCCCTTATTCTGAAACAAGGAGAAAAATCATCACTAGGGGCCAAGTATGACTAGCTGCTTTTGAGGCAGATTTTCCTGCTGTGAAATGAGACATTATTAGGATTGCATTAGGCAGCTAATATCACTTTTCAATAAAGTGGACTTGTCCACTAATGCTTGAAGATGCTTATTATTATTTATTGATACATAAAGCTGCTATATGAGCCTTACTTAAAGGGATGCTGGGCAAGATTACTGTAATTTGTTAATGTAACAAAAGAATTTCCTATTATACTAATGTGACCTTGCTAAAGATAAAGCTCTTGTGATGCTTCTGCTGTACTGTCTTGCAACAGAGGGTAATTCAGCACAGCGGTGCAGTTCAGCATGGTCTTTGTGCCACTCCCTGAGTTTACTTGATTTGCAAGGGACTTGGATTATGAATTACAATTCAAACCACCTAAATCAAGTTACTGCCGCACAAAGCGTGCCTGAGCGTTTGTTTATGAGGCGTTTGAGTTCTTTACCTGGCCCCTGGCACCCAGGTCAGACCTTCTGTGCTTGGAGCGTGTCAGTGGCCGCTGCGGTGCATCTCTGCTGCCAAACTGCTGCTCCCAGGGAAGGTCTTGCCTCTGAGAAGCATTTCCCTATTGCTCCACAGAACTGAGTGTCTAGAAAACTACGAAATTCAAGTAACTTTAAATAAGCATCCTCCAGAAGCACAGAGCCTTCTTGGGAGCGCTCTGCCAGCTAGAGAGCTCTGTGGCTGGGACTGGCAGAAGCATTGCAAGGAGATATCTGCAGCATAAAGCTTAAATTTCTCAACCTGCAGTCCTCGTATGCAGCCAGGAATACCTTTGATATAAGATTGGGCAGTAGGCTGGATGGAAATTTGCTTCTCAGTTCTTTCCTCCTGCTATAAACCAATGACCAGGTGCTTTCCAGCCCTGTATATAGATAGCATCACTGTAAAGTAATTGTTGCTTAAAATCTTTCTGTGGAATTGACAGTCAAAGTGCTGTGGTCACACCCCTTATAATATAAGATTTCCTCTTGAAAGGAGCTCCACTGCTAATTCTGCAGTTATTAGCTATTAGTTATATGAACTGCAGAGGAAACTTTACCCTGCAAGTGTCCCCAGATTAGGTCACCACCAAGGGGCATTGCAGGTTGCTGCCGCCACCGCGCTGCACAGCCTGGTGCAGAACTGGTCCTGAGGGAGCCTTAAGGAGAGACTGTAATTTTAAGTGCCAGGTCTGCACTTGCAGGTCCTTCCCAGAAGATGTGTGATAGGAATGGTTGTGTGATAACTGGTAGGTGGCTTGAAGGTCCAGGCAGCTAATGCATCACCCACTGTGCGTGTGGGACAGGACCTGTGGCACTGCAGAGCTGGGGGACATGTCCTGTGTGTTCTGGACACCAAACACAAGCTCGTAGCATCTTACGTAGTGGCCTGGCCTGGATGTGTGCTGAGGCTGAGTGGTGCCAGCAGGGACAGCAGCATGGGCAGGGGTGGCGGGGCCTTGTGGTCCCCTCGCCCAGGCAGGGAAATGGTGCGTCTGCGCCTCGCTGCCCCGTAACCCGTTCTGCCGGTGATTGTCCAGCCAGCCTGTGGGTCCTGAAATGATGGGCCTGAATGTTTAAAAAACATGAAAATTACTGTGGCCACTTGGCAAGTCCATGCGATAATGCATTCTGCGTGCTTTTTAACTGCTTGCTTTATTATTTTTTTTTGTCACAATTCATTTTTTTCTTTGCAGCTGAAAGCATTTGCTTTATACATTTATTTATTTCAGTTTCTGCAAGGGAAGAGCTTTCTTAGGGATGCATTTCAGTAGTCCTGGTCAAGGTTGATGTTCTCTTGCAGAAAGCAGGTGCCTCCCTCCAGCCACCTCAATGCAGCCCAGCAAACTGATCTCTCTGCAGACTCCTGGGCTTGTCTGTACGGGTCTGCCTGGGATGCTTCCCCTGGCAATGCCCACCACTGCTGTCATTTCTGTGGTAGCCTGGAGGGCAGAGCCCTGCAGAAAGTTGAAGGTATTTTAGAGGCTGAGTATGGTAGTTGACACCACACGTTAATCAGCTTCTCATTCTTAACTGGTTGTCACGTTAGGGTACGGCTGGGTTAGAAGGGGGATGGCTGCGACGGAGGGCAGGGGCAAAGGCAGGGTGAGTGGCAGCAGGGATGGAGGCAGGCGGGAGGCAGCCTCTGCTGTTGTGTGGCGATGCTCCCCTGTGTGGAGATGTCCCCGAGCCCCAGGGTGGCCCTGGGCTGCAGGCACCTGCCTGGGGCCACCCCGGGGCAGGAGCTTGTCCCACTTGTTACACAGCTGCTGGCTGCCCCGTGTTGGAAGCTTCTGGCACTGCTCTCTCCCTGCTAAGGCCAGTGCTAGTAATGCTGGTGAACTGCTCTGTTGCCATGGTGATGAGAGCCCTGGGAAAAGCTATCCATCAGCAAACACATCTCTCCTTTGCCAGTGGGATTTTGTGAAAAGCAAGTGGCCCGAGCAACGGGACGGGGCTAGGCTGTAGCCCGCTGTGCTGGCCTCCATCGGGCGATGTGCGGGGCTGGCCTGGGAAGCTCCAGGCAGGCGCTGGTGGCCAGAGAGGGAGCAGAGCAGGTGGTGCTGGAACACACGCCTCAGGGACCTTCTGGGATGCCGAGGTCCTTGCTTGCTCTCTGATCTGGCCCTTCGGCATAAACAGCAATGACTCCCTAGTGCTTTGTGACTTGCTTTGAATATCCCAGACGGCTTCTGAAGCTAATACTTCAGAATCGATTCCATCCAGCTTCTGTTTTGAAATGAGACGGGATTGAGATGGAGCAACTGGGAAGAAAGGAGTAATTGTAGCAAGGAGGAAGGCAGAGGCTTCCCACTGTGCTCAGGCTACACAGGGCCATCTCAAATACAGCAAGGAAAAAAGAGATTTCCCAAACGGAATCTATTAAATCACCCGCACCCCCCTGCCACCTCCAGTCCTCACGGGAAGGAGGTGACCTGCCAAGACCTGCTTGCTGGGCTTTTGGGAGGATTTGCTAGTGCTCTCAGGAAGGTGCACACTGCCAGAGAGGGTGCAGAAATTATGTGTAGGAGTTACGTGGAGTTAATTTCTTGCAAAATTGTTTTAAAAACCATCACTATGAGCTGTTTCTGTGGAAGGGCTAACAGTGCGCTGGGTACTGCACAGCATCAGCTTAAGGTGTGACCAAAGTCCTCCCTGCTGGATGCACAGAGGAACGTAGGAAATCAAGATGCTTTTGAACTGTGGCTGTCGTTGTCTTCGCGTCATCCTCCCAGGCTGCTGGGAATTCTGCAAGTGGAAATAACTGACTTTGAAAGGTGTGGAGAAATGGCTTCTGCACCCGTGGGGAGGCAGCGAGGCAGCAAGCACTGCTGGCATGACTTCTGCTTCTGACCATGATAGCCTGTCTTCTTGAAAAGAAAATTTGAGGGACCAATTGTGTCAGTAGCAGTTGGAAAAAGGAAAAGTGTTGGTGGGAACTCCAGGCAGAGAAAATGTGGGAGAAGGACACAGGTGGTTATTTCAGGGAAAATAAAGCAGTCTCTACTCACCACCCTTATCTTTGCAGTGGCGCTTGTGTTTTTACGTTCCCAGATTTTTAACAAAGATGCAGCATCCACTGAAAAGCCTTTAAAACAAGCCCTGAATATAAAATTCATTCAAATTAGTCGTGTTACAATTTATTTTCATAAAGTAAAAACCCCTTGATTTGTCACTGAAGTTTAAACTCTGAACTTGCCTTGTGAGTTTGGTGGGGTTTTTTCCCCCCATCACTTTCTCCTCCAAAAATTATTGATCATTTTGGGGTTATTTTTGAGTATCTGGGTTCAAGCTGGCATGTTATGTTGAAATATCCCAAAGAAGCAAACAAGGAAGAAAACAAATAGCAAGTTTGGAAATAGAACCAGGCAGGCATATGAGAACTGCAAGCAGGAACATTTTGAATAACGATGCATCTGTATTTGTGCCCTGTGCACATTTATATTCTTGCTGAGCTTTTATGAAAATGATAAGTTTGCTGCAAATTATGGATAATAATGAAAATGTACCTGCTGTCACAAAGGAAACATTCTGTGTGGAAAGGGAACACATTCTACTTTGAGAGTATTTTTATTGTAGGCTGAAAACATGTACAAAAGTTGTACCAATTCATAGTGACCACGGATATTAAGAGAAAGGGCAAGACTCCGAGCACCACAAAATGCATTTACTAAGTGTTCAGCCCGGGACAGAAATTTCTATATGTAACCTTATAACACACCACTTAAACCATGTTTCTGACTAATTAGTACTGCCAGAATGATGTAATGGGGCTAGAGCCTGCAGGGAGATAAATGGAGGTGTGTTTCTTTTTTGGTAGTGTAGGTTTAAAATCTCAAGATCTTGATGGTAAATTATAGTGGTCAATACCCATAGGTCGGAGCTGAGGCATGTGGAGCTAATGTGCAGAGCTCATTGGAAAACTCAGCCCAAAGTCTGATGGCAAATAATCAAGTCCTTTCTAAAGGATTAATGGACTGTTACTATGCAGGCCACAGCGCAGCCCTTGTATGAAGGGGTTTCAAAATCACCTGTTACTACCTTTTTTTCTAGGCTTCTTAGCTATTTCCCGTGTTTCTTTTTGCTGTCCTCATTTCTTTGGGATGAGCTGTGGTGGGCTGCTCCTGTTCTCTTGTGCAGAGAGGATGCTGAGCAGACCTTGGAAAAATTCCTGAGGCGCCACGGTAAAAAATGCATAGCCTTGGTGTTGGCTGACATCATACTTGTCATACTGAGAAATGTTCTGTATAGCCTATCATCTGGCCTAGAAACCTATTTTTATTTGTTTGTTCATTTGTTTTTAAAAGGAAAGTTGTCTTGCATATGTACCTTTGCAGTGGGAGAAATAGTGAACGCCGGTTTGCATTAACTGGCTTTTCTACCACGGAGTGCAGAGAACCAGGATCTCACCTCAGCCATCACCCACCCGCAGAGCCGCAGCATGGTCTGTAGGTGATGACATCTGAGGGGTGGGAGGGGGTGAGTTTTTCTGTGTGTTTCCATTGCTGATGGCAAAGCGGGTGCGTTCAGCAGCGGGAGCAAGGGAGCTGTTTTGCCAAGAAACATTGCAAGAGACCAGGACGTGTCTCACCTGGAGAACCCTTCCTTCATCATTAGAAATGTTTTCCCAACAAATAATGCAAATTTGGCAATACTGAAATATTCTGTGATGTAATTTCAGGCTTTATAAAATGTATGTTCCCAGGAAAACAAAGAGGGGCAAGGGAAATCTCCCAAGATGGAAATGTCATTTATGTGTTTTCAGGTTCAAAGATTTTATATTTTTCCCTTTGAAAATAATTTTCATTTTAAAAGTTTCTCCTCTTTCATCACCCTGCATCTTCAAAGATCAAAATGAAATGTTTCACTCCAGATTGAATGAAACATGTCATTCAAATAAATCTAGCTGGCTCTTTTGGGGAAAAAAAAAAAAAAAAAAAAAAAGAATTCTCCCTAAACCAGTCTGGATGCTGATTCCTCAGACCTGCCAGTGATGTGAAAAGGCAGCTCAAGCATACACCTCTGCTCCTGTGCCCGTGGCAGCCCTCTGCCTGCGCAGGCAGCCTGGCACGTCCTCTGCACAGAGACCTGACCACAGCAGGGGCATGTTATGAACTGGTTTCCACCTGGAAAAGCTGGTTTTGACAACTTGGGTCGTTGAAATCTGCTTTCAGGACAAGATAGAGGTTTGATGTTCACTGTGTGCCCATGAGCAGCTCTACACATCCACCCTATCCTTACAAACAGCTGATCACAGGCTGCCCGGGAAACCCATCTTCCCTGGTGGCACCCAGCAGTTTGAGGAAGGACCTCAGAAGATCTTGCCCACCTTTGGCTGGCTGGAGGCAGGAGGAGCATACCGAGGTGACCAGGGCAAGCGTGGTGTACTGGAGCTGTCAACACTCCAAGTGCCACCTTTATTCCCGGTTTTCTTTCTGTGCGCACTCGGGCACCCTTGAGCCAGCCTCCAGTGTGCTGGTGTGAGAAATCATGTCAGCAGGCTTTTCTAAAGTGCAGCTTAGATGGTAAAAAGGAGCAAATGACTGGTCCAAAACTCTACTGCTTGTTATTCAGGGAGAGAAAACATTTTCTTTATCCATTTTCCCTTCACACACCAAGCCAAGCTCTCCTGTCCTCCCTTCTTCTGCCTCTGCCTTTGCTTCCCATCCACCTATATTTATCTGTTTCCTTCCACCTTTCAGCATCAGGGATGCACCATGAAACATGACTTTGTCTCAGTGGTCTATTGTCAAGCCTGCCTGATGAAACATATTACAGATAGGAGCAAATAATGCTAAGAGCGGGACTAAGGTGGATCTGTCTGGATTTATTTCTCTCTTCTGCGTCTCGCTTTCTATTTTTTCTGTACCACAGCTGCCTGAATCCAGCCAGTTTTTAATGGGTAGACATCAGTGAGCCAGGGTTGCTTCATGAATCAGAGGGAGCTGAAATTCTGCAGCCACTGAAGACCATTTTCAAAAGCAATCTTGTGGACCATTTTTTTTGTTGTTTGTTTGTTAATTAAAAGTAGAGTCTAGCTGCACTCCTGCAAGCAGCACATCTAAGAAATACTGCCAAGTCTGGGATGTGAGGCCAAGCCAGTGCAACCCACCGTTCTTGGCTGTCATGCATCCCTGCAAGCTGGAAGAAAATACAAAGTGTCACTGGTTTTTGATGCCTTCTTCCTTTCCAGGGAGATTCTGCTGTCCCCTGTACTGAAGGGCTCTGAAGAGCCCATATTCTTGAAAATTACAGCTCTTAACTCTATTTTGTCTTCCTACACAGTGGTTTGGGACAGGAACTACAAATATTTCGTGCTGGCAAAATGAGAGGAAGGATCCAAAGGTTATCAGCTACATTCAGAAACTGCCCAGGCTGTTCCTATATGCCTTGGAGAAGGATGCTTGGAGAGCATAATTTTCTAATTTTATATCCCACATGAAGAAAAAAGGACTCTTCTGAAGAGAAATAGGACCTCAAATTTTGAGTGCCATTATCTGTATTTGCCGCAGCATCTTTGTATCTCAACATTGGCGGCGAGCAGGGAGCTCGGGCAGGTACAGATTGTCGGGAGCTGAAAACACCAGCAAAGCTGGTGGTTGGAGTCACCGGTAGGAAGCTGCGAAGAGGCCACATATGGACAAAAACCTGTGTGTCACCAGTGACTGGAGTACACACAACTGTATTCTTCGGCACAGGTTCGAGCTATTTCCATGTGGCACCATAATTGGGGGCATTTACTGCATGAAGCACAATAACTGGCTCCCATTACCCGGTTTATAGGGTGAACTTCTGCACACTCGGTCAAATTCATCTGCTTGGCAAATTGAGAGCGTTCGCTGGTTCATGAATCTCCAGATCTGTGAACGTGACCAGCTGGGGATGTCTGTTGGTGCGGGTTCTTTTCTGTTTTAGCTGCAGACATCAGTTTAGTAAGGCATGAACAGAGCCATGGTACCAGTCACTAGCGTGGAGTCATAAATTGTTTCTCAGAATGCCTCTGGAAACAGGGCATGCCAAATTGCTTTACAGTGCATTTGTGATAACAGCGCTGAAGAAAACGCCATTTAAATACAATTTCCCACTAACACAGGGAAGGGCTAAGGGAATACATAAATAATTAGCACCTCCTGGATGACTCCAGTTCTGTACGTGGAAGGACAAGAGGGAAGTAAATAGTGGGATGGAAAGAGATGGCTTTTCCTGGTAATTGTAAAACTTAATTTCCTCTTTAAGGAAAGATCAAAAGTGTATTAAACTGAATGCCATTTGATTTCAGTGGGGTTTGAGCTGATTTCTGGAAACTAGTGCTGGTAAGAATTGCCAGGGAAAGCCCATTGAGACTAACACCTTTACAACCACTATGGCTAACTGGAGATGGGAATTACTTTTCTGAAATAACTTAAAAGATATGTGTTATAATGTGGAAAGGAACCTGCAGTCATCTGAGAAGGCAGAAACCTTTTTTTGGATGGTTTTACAAATATAAATCAGACATTTCATTTTTTACTTTTTAAAGCATTTCTTGAGGCTCCCCAACTTTCCTGGAGCCCAGGATCTTGTGAGGGGAGCAGAGGAGGCAACCTGGGAGGCAAAGCTGGGGTTTCTGGCATCCTGCTTGGTCTAGAAGCTCTGGTAGATCCAGCTCCAGGACAGTCTCCTGGAGAGAGAGCCCAGTGCTGAACAGACTGAGAGCAGACCCAGAAATCAGTGTCTGAAGCCAGGTCTCCCAGGGCCCACAGATTCTAGCCACCAGCATAATCTGCCGAGGGGATACAAACCTGTCAGCCCTGGAAAATACAGCTGTTGAGCTGGTTTGTTACAGGGAAGTCTGCGCTCCCTGCCAGCTTACCACAAGTGAAAATAGCACAGTTTTCCATTAGAATTTTATCAACATCTGCATGTTCATGCAGTGTGTTTCAGTGCTGAATAACTGACCTTTTCCACTGAAGACGTGGTCTGTTGGAAAACTCCCAGCTGGCTTTAAAATTTGCAAGTTCTGTTCACCATGAGCAGCAGTTTGGAGCTTCATCGATCAAGTCCTTCCCCACGGCTTCCCACAACCGCTGGAGTTTGTCATGAGCTGCACTGTGTGGGCACCTGTCTGACAGGTCCTGGATTGGCACTTTCTGTCCTGTTGCACATAGACCATGAAACATCACAAACCAGTGAATTTTGAACTGTGGTGGAGCATGAACTGTTGTGTAAAGAAGAGATATTGAAATACCTGTTCCTCAACAAGGTCCTTCCTTCCAAACAGTCACAGAACGGTTAAGGAAATGTTTTAGTCCCTCTACAGCAAAAGCAACAAGGCACACATTTAATTCTCTTTTTTTATTAGTATCATATCTTGTAACAGGCAAATTCTGAGAGCTTATTATCAAACTCACAACCCCTTCGACTTAGTAGAAAGAAGATAAGTAAGAGAGGCCAGAGATGTCTTCCCAGGAGAACATCTCACCATTTAGGAAAACCCTTTCTTAAATTCCTGAACCATTTACATCTCGCATGTATTTGCAAATTACTGATTTGCTATGTACCTTACTTCATATTTAATAACTCTTCTTCCCTTGATTAACATAGCGCCCATAGCCCTCCCTGTCATGCAGTATCACCAGATACGTGGCACTGCCAAGCATTAGCATTGCAAATACCTTGGAAAACCCGGTCTCACTTCACTGGAGTCTTATAAGGCGATTTGCCTTACAAATCCATATTACATTGCACATCCAACACGTTAATACTCTCTAAGACTAATTGTTCTTCTTTCTCTATTAGTGGGAACAAGATGCGCAGTCTTATGTTAAGGATGAAGTCGCTGTCTGTGTCGCTGGTCCCCCTGCCCCCATCCCCGCTGGACACCCTGGAGAAGGAATAGATTTCCATGTCTGAACAATATTTCTAGTAAAAGGAAAATAACATTCAGGTTAATCCATGGATCTTAGATGCTCTTTAGACTGTGAAGTGGTTGTGCTGCAGGAGAGCGAGTTTGAAGTATTGTGCACAGGGAGGGAAGATTCAAGGGGGGACGGGAAGATTGATGTAACTGCCAATGGACATGTGCAGCACGCATCATGTGCCAGGGAAAATACAGTTTATACAGCTCATACACTATATTTGAGTATTTCCTGGGCTACTGTGTCTGGCACCTTATTGCAACAGTTGTTGATACCTTGTACTTCGGAGGCTGCTGAGGAATACTGATCCAAGAGGGACCAGTCCAGCTGTGGGGCCAGCTGCAGATGTGGAGGGAGTAGTGTGGCACCCCGTAATACCGAGCTCTCCCTTAGAGGGGTCATGAAATCAAATGAACTGCTTCTTGCCAAGTGCGCTGGGACTCGCAGAAGGTGCACTGCCGACGTAAGTGCATGTTGCAGAGATAGATCAGCTTCCTGGTGAGCAATGCTGTCAGTGAGTCACTCAGTGAGAAAAAACCCGCTCTGCAGAGGGCTCCAGTGACCTAGACAAGTTGAATATACCAGTTGGCATGCCCTGGGCTTCAAGGCGACTGTAAAGCATGACAAAAATAACCTGCTGCTTTTATGTTGCCTTAGGCCAGTTTTGGGCTGAACGCCTGATCCAAGGCCCCTTTCTGTTCCTTCAAATAGAGCTGTGCTGGGAGCAGCACCGCGTTGGGTCGTCCTTGCCAGCCACTTGCATTTGCTGTTAATTCTCTGGAAGAAATGCTGCCTCCTGCCTCACCCAGGCTAGGATCCCTGCATGGAAAAATGGCTTTCTCCTGCGCGTTTGTTATATGCAGCTGTGTGAAACTCTCAGCCTGTTCAATTAAAGAGCCCGTTTCCCCATTAACTGTCTCCTTAGACAAATGTGAAGTGTATTTAATGTTCGCTCAGGATGAAGCCAACATGTTTCTCCTGCTGTTTTACACTTTCTTCTTAGTAGGGATTTGTCGTCTCTGACTGTTCAAATACCTTCAAGTTCCTCAGCATTTACCATCAGGAAAAGGTAACAAGTATGGTGACAAAGAGTGAGTGCCAGATGAGCCTGGAAAATGGATTGCTTTAATAGATGTTACTGAGGCCCTTTTGCACCCTGCCTGATGCTGAGCAACCACCCCATCCATCACACTCACTCTGGCTGAGTAGCAGCACACCATCCAAGCTTTCACAGACCTTTTCTCCCCTTTTCCCATTAGGTAGAGTGGTGGGCTGGATCCCTCACCTTTCCTGACGCTCTGAGGAGAGGCAGTTTAGAAAGGGGAAAATAAGGAACAGACCCTCTGCATCGTCCTGATCCTTTTTATTAACACACCCTGAGAATCAGCTTCTTCCTGCCACGGGTACTTTGCCGCACATTAATATAACAACTGGTAAAATACCCTCTGAGCCTTTATTTTCCATTTTCCCCCTTGTTTCTCCAGCATGGATTTTCTGTGAATCAAGTAGCTGGGAAAACTGATGTAGATTCTTGCCTGTATGAAAATACTTTGCCCGAAATAAGAGTCTCACATTGGGCTGACGTATGAATCCCTCTCTTCTGGACAGCACTAATCACTCCCTGTTGTTTTTCAAACTGCAATTCAGCACTTCTGCATTTGCCATTTGCTGCCTTTCAGCACGTTTGTATCGGCCCCAAGATGGGGCAAAAGGAGGGAGCGAAGAGGAGGACAGAGCCCCGCTGGCCTGATCCTGGGCTTACCTAGTGTTAAGATGTACAACTCGGCGTCAGTGCTCTCAAGCAAAAGCAGCCTCAGACTCCACAGCAGCTCTGGCCCCTGGTTCCTCACCTTGCCCCTAAACCTTGTCTAAAGAGCAGAGGTGGGGGTGGTGGTGGTGGTGGGGATGGACACCAGTCTGCCTCAGTGGGACTGACAGGCTTGATGGGACCAGCTTGCTTCCTCCTCCTCTTGCTCAGGTTGGAGGCTTCTGAGTGCTTTACATTAGCGATAACTAAAGAGCAAGTGATGGGCAGGCAGCTGTTGTAGTGCGAAGTGTTCTGGTCTTTGCCCCATTCTGGCGCGAGGGCAGCGCTCCTGCCCCCAGAGCCTGGCAAGCACGTGGCCCCTGCCGTCGCGTTGCTGCCCTGCAGACCCCCTTTGCTGGGGGCTGAGGGGGGTTTTAGCTGACATGAGAGGAACCCTGGGGACAAACACTTGGTGGCTTTGTGCTCTGAGATCAGGCCCCAGCTCTTCAGTAAAATCAGTCCTGATTTATCCCTGTGGATAAATACCTTCAGCTCAGAAGGATTCCATCACTGTCAAGAGTGAGGCACGTCCCCAACAAGTGGCAATAAAAACCTTTATAGCACTTGCTCAGCATGACAAACCCTCTTCAACCTCCTTCGGTGTTGACTTTATTGCCTCTTCCCCTTGGGAGCTGTACTGGGCAGCCCAGCCATACTGTTGGGGTGGTTGTGGACGAAGTGCTGATGTCCCCATGCTGGGCTATGGCCACAAGGCATGTCTTGGGTATGTTATGCAGTTCCAGCATAAGCACTATTCTTTCCCAGTCCCTGCTAGTCCATGGATCCTGATACTGTGAAGATTTGGCTCTAAGCAGTTCTGTTTTGAACTGAAATGGAAATGAATCTTATGATAACAATCAAGAGAGTGCCTTAAGCACTCTTTTTTTTTTTTTTTTTTTTTTTTCCCTGTTCCTGCTCTGTCCTCCATGGATGTCATAGCTGGAATTACATCCTACTGATCCTAGCAGAAAATGGAGTTAGAGCTACAGCTCTTGCCAGGATGAGGTGTTAACTGTTTTTGTACCCCCAGGATGCAAAGAATCTGTCAGTACTTGGTCCCACAAGAGGAAATTTCTGGCTAGTGCTACCGGTGTCATAAACTTGTGGAAACACCAGCAAGGTCCCCAACCCTGTCAGCAGCTGAAAACCTGAAGGGATTACCCTGGGGTTCTCCTGTCTCCTACGGTACCGTGTCTCCCAGGTGTTTGACCTTGAAAGCAAGCACAGCTGGTGGGTCTGATGACCCAGAGAGAGGAGGAAGATGTAAAAGACTTCTTGAAGACTGGTCATTAATTGGTTCATCTCTCTGTTTCAGGCACATTGTGCATGGGAACAGCATCTGCACTTGGAGCTTGTTGCAATGGCTTGGAGTCATTACTGATGGGATAAGCAACAAAGAAGATAAGTAAAAAGAAGCATCTGAGGGACAGCAAAGCTGAGTGACATCCCGGTGAAGAGATTTTGATTGCCTGGGGCTGCCAGTACTGTGAACACAAGGGATAAAGGTTACCTAGGAGAGGTGCTACTTGGAGGGGGCTATGTCTGGCAGACCTGCATCCTCTGGAACCCCACTGTTTCCAGGCTATCCAGCATCACTGCTGTTGAATTCCTTAAGTAAGCTTGAGTTCTTAATGTGGGGGGAGGCTCTGGGTCTTTAATTTGCTAGAGCTGCCTTCTTCAGACCCCCAGGTGAGGTCTCGGGACAGCAGCTTTTGCAGAGTCCCTGCTCTTCATCCCTGTACCCCCAGCAAAGGCTTTGCATTGGAGCTGATGTGGAGGGGTGTCTTTCCTTGATGAGATGTGATTGACGGCAGCAGTGCCTGCACTTTCAGCACATGGGAACTGGAGCATCCTTCACTCTCACAGCAGCAGCGAGGTGGAGAAAGGGAGGGAAGAATCACACACCTGAACACCAGCCCACCACCATCCTGTTTTCATCCCTGGCTCTTTCATCACTTCTGTTTCATGACACCTAAGCAAGCTTTACCAGCCCCATCCTTTTTTTTTTTTTTTGTTTCTCCTCCTTTCCCCTGCATCCCAATGTGAAAAACTGCGATTTCTCTCGTACTGGGGGCTCACTGGGACAGGAAACCTTCAGCGACAGCAGAGGCTCCATGATTCCCAGCCCCCCACTATCCTGCCGGTGCCAGGACCCCAGCAACAGGTGGTACTGGCAGAGGGGGGGACTATTTCACCTGCTGCAGCCTTGCTGCTCTTTTACAGCAGTCCTAGCTCTCTCTCTCCAGAAACAAGCTCCAGGTCTTCCCTGACCTCACCTTAGTTTCCTACTGGCTTTCTGGCTTCTGCCTTCCTTTGCCTGCTGCCTTAGTGTATGAAGTAGTTGTTTAAGATATGCCAGTGCTCGACCTTTACTAAGATTACTAAAAGCATCTCTTGAGGTCTTGAAAGACTTCTTCACTATAAAGGAAGCTAAATCCTTCTACCTGCAAAGATCTATTTAGATTATGAAATAACTCCCTGTGGTTAGGTACCAGATTACACTGCACAAGCCTGCAGCATCTTCCAGCAGATGACCTCAGTGCTTTTTACCTTCGAAGCAAAAGGCTTTCCTGAGCAACTTGCCCAATGTTTTACCAGACAGCTAGGAACCCCAGACTGAAATCACTGACCGTGGTGTGGGGTCCTCCAGCCCCCAGGACCAGGGCATTCCCACTTGAACCAACATTTATTAGCGTGACCAAACCTACCAGGCAGCATGTTGCAAAATTTACCATTAGCAATGGTAGCAGACACAGAACCATCAACATTGGGTTAGTCCAGTAGTAGAGGGGGCCTAATTAATTTTATTTTATATTATAAATATATATATAAATATATATATATAAAAATATAAAATTTATAAAAAATTACTTTTGTTTAGATTGCCATCTTAAAAATTATTATGGAAAATTGCAGATGTTCCCGAGCAGGAGTCAAGAGGCAGAACTAACATAACTTCTATTACTGGCCTCAGTGCAGCACTTTTCCATCAAAGCATCAGCCTGTTTCCTTGCTGGTTCATTTGCTTTTAAGTGGTCTGGAGTTACAGGGCCACCAGAGAAAGCTCGGAGAATGCCCACCTTCCACTGAAGTTTTATGTTCACCTACTGAATGCATTAATTACTCAAGCATTTCTTCACGTATATTTTGTAAATGGATCAAGTTTCCTAATATTATTTGCTAATCAAACCTTCTTGCCATGCCATGCAGAGCAGGCAGCTTTTTCTCCTTCTTTGAATCTGAAGTGACGTTTGATGTAGCCAAGGTCTGCTTTTTTCCACACCTGGTAGTTCTGCTGTCGAGAAATGTTCTCCTAGGAAAAGCTAGGAGAGAAATCAGAAACTCCCTCCCTGAAGCACACACCAAAATCCTGTTGCTGCTCTGCGACCTGCCAAGGAAAAGAGGAGAAAACTGCAGCCCAGGCATTGAGAAATCACTGTCAGCTGCCTGTCGCTCCACAATTATCTGCTGCAAGCCAGACTCACTAGTCACTGTCAAGTCAGGGAAGATGTTCCCTGAAGGCTTGATTTAATAGAAACGCAATTTGTCTTATGGGTCAGCAAAACAGGTTGAGGATGACCTGTAGTTTTCTGTCCAGAGGGAGCTTCGAGACCTGACCAGGATGCCCAATTACACATGTAATGCGGGATATAAACAAGTGGCAGATGTCACTGGCCACAGACGCTGCTTGTCCCTTCATATGTGGGGTGGGAGAAGGCAGGGGCTGGGTCCCCCGGTGGGGCTCTTGGTGCCGCTGCGCACCGGCTGTGCCCACACACCCGAGCCTCTGTTCACAGTCAGCATCCAAAGACAATTTTTGGGGTAGCATTTGGCCAAATGCAATGTGTAGAATGAGCCTGATACCTATCTCAGATAATTTCCTGGTAGGTCAAGTGCCACGTCAGTAGTGTTTGTTCAGAGTCAGGGAGTAGTTGTTATCGGTCCTGTCTGTACAGTGGTTGGTTTTACTTGTTGGAGTGAGAGGAAGAACATGAGATGATGTCTGCAAGATCTAGAATTCCTTCCCAGTAACTGCCAGAGCTGTCTGGGACATGTTATCTCATGGGATTTTCTGCAGTTTCAAAAAGGCCAAATTTCCATCTCTGAATCACGAGTAACATCCAAAATCTTCAGCTTTCCTGCAAGCTGGTGCTTGAGAAGACCTCTTCACTCAGGTCTGTTGAAATGTTTTAAAATAGTTGATTAATTAGATGATTAAATGGTTACATAGATGGTTAAATTAATGGTTAATAAATGCTTAGATGGATGGGTTTTAATAGTTCTTTGTAACTGCAGCCTTTGAAAAATCATCATGTTCAGAAAGTAAAAGCAGATAGTTTTGCTTAGAAAATACTGAAATGCAATATTTCAGTAATTTCACACTTTATTATGGTAAACGTGATTGAAAAAACTAATTCTAAATGTCCCTCTCCCTTGAACAGTTTTGGTTTCAGTCGCTGGTATTTATTCAGTGGAAAAGATTTAATGCAAAACCCTCAGACAGGTCCAGTTAGATCTCCGGTAGGAAATGGTAAACAAAACTTTTTTTTTTATAACAATAAATTCTCTGTGATTTGAGTTTTGAATATAGACTGTATACAGATTCAGAAGTGTAAGTGTGCATAGATGTACACATCTCAGATAATGGAATATTACATCAGAAGGCTGCTCGTCTGGTCAGGAATATTTCACAGCCAAAATTAAACTGGCAAACAACAAAAAAAGTTTTGCTGACATAGTTCTGTGTCAGACATGAGCATGCAGGGAGGAGCAGCCTGAAATTGCAAAGTATTTTGTCTTAAGAGCTTTAATGTGGGATTTAGGAATCTCATACTCAGGTTTCCGGGCTGAATCGAGCAAAAACGTTCTGACCTTTTAAGTTTCAGGTGTTTCATGCTGTTTGGTCACATGTGGAATGCTGACTGTTGCAGGGCCACGTTTTGTTCTGGTTTTGTCCGGGCTTGAAAGCAGTTAGATAAGCCCAGAAAACAAAACTTCAGAAAAAAAAGCACTTACTTTTTGGAAAAGCCCTGCAACTTCTACTGGAGGTGGAGAGTGCAAGTTTTGAGATTTTAGTAGCAAAATTATTTATTGTCTGCTATGGTTGAGCATGGCTATTATTATTAACTAATTTTCTTCTTTCAACTCATTTATTTGCAAAACCCTTCCACTCTTTTAGAGTGCTCAAACATAACCATTAATTTTTTATTCTGCAATTTTTTAAAAAATGTATCAGATTAGTCCAAATAACTTTATTTCATTATTTTGAATTTTCTGAGCTGCCAGACCTAACTCTTAGGAAATCAATTATTTACATGGCCAGCATGATGTCTAATAAGCACAAGAACAACATGTGAAAAAAAGCCCATGAAGTGAAATCCAAGGAGGGAGAGCGAAATACAGTACAAAAATTACATTCCTTTTCCTCTTTCAATTCCGTCAGTCACCTGAGAGCAACAGGCCACCCTGCAGGGAAGAGAAAATGCAGTTACCACTCTGATGTGGCACAGCAAAGGCTAAAAAAAAAAATAAATTAGCTTAACACAGGAATGCAGAATATGTGGTCAGTGTTGTAGGGACACTCCAGCATGTACAACAGTAGATGTAGAGTTAAGAAAAAAAGACTTCCCTTTGAAACTTTATAGGCCTTATTGTAAACAGCCAGTGACAAATTTATTTTAAAAATTATTAAAAAAAAATCTTGTCGGGAAGCTCTTAAGTCAGCCAGAATATTTTCCCCCAGATAGTGATGAGTTGTCCATTTTGCTGTGCTTCTGCCTAACTGTGATCCTGTAAGGAGTATCCCCAGTTGTTCAATAAATAATAATGTTACAGAATTTAAAATAAGAAACTAGATTATTAAAGTTACAAATCTTTGTGGTCTTTATATTTTTAATAAAACATTTATCTATTAATAATGGATACTATTTCTGCCCAACTCATGCTTTAAAAGGAGGAAAAAAAATAATAATAAATGACCATTGGAAAATTGCCAATATTTCTGTATCCTCCCCGGCCAGGACTGACAAAAATGCAGTTACATTGATAAACTGTTCATAATTTACAAAGATTTAAAAATTTTAACAGCTCTACGTAAATCGAGGACTAGATGTTTAGCCTTGGAGGCATGCAACAGGAAAAAGTAATCTGGTGCATCCGTAGAGATAAAAGTTATAACTTCATAGCCCTGTGCGCATAGGTAATGGTGCAGCTCGGCTCATAGGGAGCACAATGCACACATCGATAGAGCGTTAAACTTTAATGCACACCACACTGGGAGACCTCGGGGCGGTTCTACCTTGAATGTTTGTTAGCTGAAGTGATCCTAATGGAATAATAATGTATTACGAAGAAGTTGACGATAATTCCTAAACGGCAGGGAGAAGAAAAATACATGTATATGAGATGTGCAGGTGCATGTAGGTGTGTGTAAGCGTGTGTTTATACATTTGTATATGTAGCTATGTGGGCGCGTACAACTGTGAATCTCGGGAAAGTAATGAGGATGACATACCCAGAGAAGTTCACGGCAGGAAAGGAGGCAGAAATTCCCATCTCCCTGAGTTTATCCACCTGGGATGCATTTTCAAGGGGCCTCTCTGAAGGCACTTGCAGAGTTTGCAAGATACGGACAAAGCACCATCAATTCTGTATTTATGAGCATGAAGGCACTTCTGCGTGCTCCCAAGGCACCCATCCTGCTCAGTCCCGCCTTGGCGCTGCCCATCCATTACGCTGGCAGTGTCCCTTTGACCGCAGCGGGGTATTTGCCCAAGGAAGGACCTCAGTGTATGGCTCGTGATGACCCAGGCAGCAGGGCAGGCTGAGGGGACGCAGTCCTTTTGCTTTCTGTGGGCGTACAGGTGACTGCAAATGCCAGGTCCAGTGAACAGGCAGGTAAACTTGAGCAAACTGCAGCTCTCCATCGAGACAGCCCAAAAGCCAGTAAGAGGATTGGGGGCTGCTCCAAGTTGCCCCCCACCCTCTCCTCCAGCAGCCCCTTGCGTGGGCATGGCGTTCAGACCACAGCCGTGCCTCCCCAAACCCTCGGGAGTATTCGGCTGAACTCTGAGCTCACTGCTGCTCTAATGAAGTCAGCAAGGAGCAGCAGAGACAAAGCACTGCAATGCTTTTAGGTGAAGATGTATTGCAGCTTCTGGTTCTTCATCCATCATCCCGGAATCCTATTATTTATGAGATGAAGATGGAATTGTTAATTATACCTCCTCTAGGGCTTTTCTTTGACAGAAGTCACTACCTGCACAGCCCCAGTGCAGGGGGAAGGTTCAGCGTGCCACTCCTGCTGAGGGTACCAGTGACATATCGTCATGTTATTCTTTACTTTTAATGAGTAGGATATGCTGTGAGTGACCTGCCCTTTCAGGCTGCAGGGGAACATTCATCCAATTGTCTGTGGATGATAATTGCAGATGGTTATCAGTCCTGTGCTCAAAATAGCAGTCTGACCCAAATGAGAACGTTTTCCATGTGGCTGCAAGCGTCTTGTTTTCTCCTTCAGAAAAACATGAATAGGGGAATTTATTATTTTTTTTTTAGGCAAAATGTTCAAGTATTGGGTTTGAAATGCTGTAAATATTTACTGTATGGAATTCTTTTTACCCACAAAATAAAGATTTCAAACCTGGGAGTGGAAGGAGGAGAAGACAGGGTTTCAATTTTTCAGCTTGTGGGGGTAAAAAGATAACATGAAAAGTTGGATTTTTAAAAAGAAAACTAAAACAATTCCATGAAAATGAAGTAACATGAGCCCAGCCTTTAACAATAAAGGAAAAACACACCCAGAGGAAAGGAAAGTGAACACAAGGAGTGTTCAAAGCCAACACAAGTTTGCTTTGGCTGCTACGAGAAGCTTGTGACCTTGCTGCAGCTGCAGCATGCCAGCAGCTGTGCCTGAGCCGGCGCGCAGGGTTTGCCAGGCTGGCACCGTACTTTGCAGCCCTGCAGCCCAGAGCCTTTGCTCCGTTCTGCTCCTGCAGCTCCTGCCCATCCTGACCCCTCGGTCAGGTTGTCCCTCAGCTGTTGGCACCTGCAATTCTGTAGCCCCCCGCACCAGCACTGCGGGTGGTGCTTGCGGCTGCAGTGCTCGTGGCTGTGGTGCTCGTGGCTGCGGTGCTCGCTGCTGAGCTCCTGGCCGACCCTTGCTCTGTGACAGCCCAGCTGCCCGCCTGCACCCGTCCCACCGCAGCGTGCCGTGCCCCATCTTTGCAGCCCCAAATAGGTCTGTGGTGGGTGTGTGAAGCGTAGGGTGCCAAGGGTCACTTGGGAAGTTGCGTGTCAGCTGAGACAGAGCAAGGTGGATGGTTAAATGGAGATATGGGAGGTTAAAGCTGGCCTAAGCGTATGCCTGGGAACTGACAAGGTTGCCTCCACGCAAAGGGAGGATGAGAAAGGGAGATGAAAATGCAAAGGCAATTGTTATTTACTGGCCTTTATTTCTTGAAGAGTACTTAAATGCTCAGCAATCTTTTGCTGACACTGCTTGACAAAGGCAAACACCCAAGAGCTGAGGGTTCAAGCGTGAAAAAAGAGAATTATTTTGAGCCGCTCCTGCAAGGTGTCTGCGTAGGAGCATGTGTTGCTTGGTGCTTCCTTCTGCATATCCCTGATCTAAAGCTTTCAAAGGCTGGTGTGGCTTCGTGAGCACCTGGGACTTGGCTGCATCCAGCAATGTGATGCCCATGGCACACAGCCTGCCTGCCGGAGGGCCATGTCACATTACCGTGGTATCTGTGTCTGGTTTCACTGGAGTGAAATCAGTAACTGAATCAGTAACTTCAGTTACTGATTGATTAAAAGTCATAGAAATGCAAATACCCTGAGGAGCACACCTGGAGGAGAGCTAGCTCAGAGGTAATCTCTTATTTTGGTTCACACCCAACCAGTCAGCTGGCAACTCTGCACAGAGTTCCCTTTACAGACTTCTTCACAGGGCTTTTATCCAGAGAAGCATGTATTTCCTACCCATATCTCTGATGGTAGTTGCTTCATTGCAGTCGTAGGTGGCAGAGGATGACCATGAAGGATGAACTGTAAGCTCTGGAGGTGGGTCTGATGGAAAGATTCAGGTTTGCAATATAGCAGGAAAGTTCTGGTGACATCTAATGTTGCAGCGCCTGGCAGCTACTGGCTTTTTCCTCTTGCTGTTTGCCTGCACAGTGGAAATGGCCACTGCTGCAGCCGAGTGCCTGGCATGGTCCAGCCACAACACAGACCGCGCGGTCTCTGAGGAGTAATAATGAAACAGTATTAGTATCAAGCATGCTTTTTACTGCTGTTGCAGAAGGATCTGGTCTGGGGACACTCCAGATTATCCACAATCACATTAAGAATGTAGCCTGTGAA
This sequence comes from Falco peregrinus, assembly GCF_023634155.1. Taxonomy (NCBI): domain Eukaryota; kingdom Metazoa; phylum Chordata; class Aves; order Falconiformes; family Falconidae; genus Falco; species Falco peregrinus. The sequence goes on along the minus strand of NC_073729.1, from coordinate 37,047,730 downwards.
ATCAGACTTAGGCAGGGGACATGTATGGTGACAGCAGCATTTTCAGATATGAAGGTGACGCAGCTCTGTATGTGGGGCAACCGTACACGTGCTTTAAATATCTTCATCCAGATGTTCAACATCATAAACCAAAGCTGCTGAAACTGTGCTGGAGCCATATTCAATCCCAGCTGATATCATTAAGCTGCTGGGCCTCCCCTGTGACAGCATCACAGGGACAGCTGGAAATGGTTAATGACAAATTACTGGGTTTAACACACTGGGGCTGAAATTGCCTCTGCATCAGAGGGCGCGGGAGGGCTAGGCTCCTGGGCCGTCCCTGGGGACAGGTCACCGCAGAGGAAAGCTGGTGTGACTCCATTCGGAGCAGGAAAGGGGGCAAGTTGTTTTTTTCCTAAGATACTATCCCCTTGGAAGATGTAACCCACAGCTGGAAAGCATTTGGCCGTGACTGCTGTGCACACGCCGCATGACAGAGGGTGCCACTGCGGAGCAGAAACGGAGAGCATCTGTGGAAACCGGACTGGCAGACAGGACAGCGCTGGGACCAAAGTGATGTTTATTTCTGCAAAAACACCATGGAGAAGTTAAGGATGATAGCACATATCTGTAACTAAAGTTAAAGCAACGTCATGGAGTGCTGCAATTACTGCACAAATAAGCATTAGAAACTCAGGAGTTAAGTTTAAACGTAAGGAAAATAGAAAAATATGTCTCATCCAGATTATTAGGACTGTAAGCCCTAGTAAGTTCCCCCGTGTTGGGGCACTCAGTTTTGATTAAGGCATGGTGATGTTTATTCCTACAGACTGAACTAAGAGTTTTAAAGAAGCCATAGTTAGTTTTGTTTCTGTTTTCACATTTTACTAATTTACTCTCAGGTGGTAGGTGGACAGAGATATGGCCACTGTGAGTGCAGTGAAGAAGAAACACACATGTTCGGTTTTCATTCCTGGTCTTGTGTTTCTTGGCTTTTCACTACTAACCTGGGAGATGTTTACAACAGCTCAGAAATCATTTTTACCTTGAAATGATTCAGTTCAACATTAACACAGTTGTAACTAACTTTGAAAGGATTAAAATATAAGTACTGTGCCACAAATGTAAAGCCAGTGCATGCCTATAATAATATGACGGGCTATTTTATGTTCTTAAATTAATTTCTTTTTTTTTTAAATTTAACTTGTTTTATTGCTATGGCCCTGCACGTTGCAAACATCCCATGCCTCCATGGATCACAGCAGTGGAGCACACCAAAGGGCAGCGGTTCTCCCAAGGCCGGCGGGCAGGGTGGCAATTCCTCCACACACAGAATGCCACAGGCACCTTCCACAAACCCTCCATCTTCTATGGCTCTGGTTTCATTCTCTGTTCCCCCCTCCTGCTTCTCCTGACCCTCCCTGGGGGGGTCGGAGCTGCTGCCCAGGCAGCCGTTCGGCATTGCAGTCTTGGCCTGACTCTAACTCTAAATTCTAGGAAGCAAATTTTGCCCAATAAAGGGAATCAATACGCTTCCCTGTGCATGTTCTCACCGCTGTTAACAAAACCATCACATAAGCAGTTCTTCAAATCTCTTCTCAGATATTGCTCCTAAAATATCAACTGCAGAGCGTTCGATGAGATTAGCACAACGAGGCCTTTTGTGGTGTGACTGGCCGGCCCCTGCCAGCTCTCCAGGCTGCTGGGGATCCTGCACGGAACCTGGCTTTGCCCAAAGCTCTGGGGAGGTTTGGGGAGGGAGGCAGCAACAAGCAAGCAGTGCACATGGCTTGGAAACTCATAGGAGAGCAGGCTGCACTGGCTCCATTCGGAATTCCCAAGCAGAGAAAGAACAAGGAATTTGGTGAAACGAGAGGATCAGCTTGCAGTGGGGTGACTTGGCAGCCGGTAGCAGATCAAGAAGGGTCTGGGTAGGACCCTGCAGAGCCTGCATGGGGCAGGCTGGGAGCAGGCTGCCTCGGACCTGTGCTGCAAGCTGGAATAAGCAGAATTAAATGACCGTGCTCTATGTGACTGCCGCCAGAAAATGCAGACCTCATCTTCCCAAAAGCACATTTCCTGTAGATGAACTGTTTTGATAGTTTTTTGATTGAAAAAGTATCTTAATATAGGAATAATTCCAGAAAAGAAACCAAAGGCTAGTTTACATTGCACCCTGCAGTAAAAAAGACCGATAGAGGATGTCACAAAAAAAATCAAAAAAGGGGAAACACTTCTAAAAAGCCAATAGTTTTTCATAAAATCTTTCATGTTCTACTAAAGGCCATTTTTCAACCAAATGATTCTTTGCCTTGTCCTAGGCTTGAAAAATGTTAAGCAGCATCTCCCAAGGCCATGTTAGAGAGGCTGGGAGGGAAGGGAAGCGATTGCATTTTGCTGAAGGGGCTCCCAGATACAGTGGCTGTGCCTGGAATGACTTTCCAGATATTTCATGCTTTCAGTACTTGTCTTTAAGTTCAGTTTTGCCTCAGGTTTTTTGGTGCTACTCCTACTTTTATATCTGCGGTGTTCTCACGAAGTGGGCAGTTACACTGGAAGGCTCCTGGACTCAGCGGTGCCTGCATCATTCCAGACGAGCATCCCGTCTGCATCTCTCCAGACAAGCATCCCACAATGGCTTCACCCATGCAGGTTAGGCCAGGGTGACCACCAGGCAGGCACAGGCTGCAGCCCCTACACTGAGGGGCGTCACACAGCTCAAGGTCTGGGTTTGGCCACCAGGGCTGGGGAGGGGGCAATCCCGTAGATGCTGTGACTGAAGAGAAGGGAGGGTGGGCACTGCTCATCCATGAATCTCACAGCAAGCCTGCTCCTGGGAGCGGAGGGTGTGTGTTTGCTGGTGCAACCCCAAGGCAGGATGCATTTGTGCTACCACAGGGCGTGAATTGAGCATTGGTTTACCGGTGGAGCGGTGTCCCTGCTAGGGTGTTGTAACATGCTCCATGCAGTCAGGAAGCCCTTCTGCAGCTTCTGGGCACTAGTTCCTCCAGCACATCATCTTGGTGAGTACTAAGGCTGGGGGACTGGCTGGGCCTTGGGAGCAGAGTGAGCAACCTGGAGCTGAGCACCTCTGGCTGTAGCTGCCCTCGCATGCAGGCGTGCTCTGTGCTGTGTCCTGCTGTCCCCATCCCCGAGGGCTTGGCCAGTCTGTTTCCACAGAAACCTGGATCCACGCTTCAGTAGGTCAGGTCTGGATGCTGGTGCTGCATTTGCTGTCTCCACTTACTGGCCCTCGTAGCTGCTGCTGCCCTTTGGAGGAGTCCGAGCTGTCTTGCCAGGCTTCTGAGATGTGGAGTTTTGTGCGATGCCAGCTTGTTTACTCCTCCAACCTGAGCCAAGCATCGTGCGCTATTTAGCCTAGAGAGATTTGCAGTGAAGTAGGGAATTGTTCCATTATAGAAACTGTGGTTGAAAATGAAGTTATCTTTCTAATGGGCCAAATATATACATCAAAATGTTACAGAAAAGACCCAACAACTGCAGTTTAAAATTACTTGGCAGGATCTATTGACACATTTGCTTGCCACCTGATTAATTGCCAATGTGGGTTTTATTGCTGGAATGAAAGACGTGTAGCCAAAGGTCTGCTATTTATCCCTGCAGACTCCTGTCCTGCCTTCTGCCAGGCGCCCCAGCTGGACCCGGGGGTGGGAGGAAGCAAGCGCCACCAGCCTTCAGGGAAATGCTGGGTTTGCAGCCTCCCTGCTCATTTTGTCTTGGCCTCTTTGAGGCGCCTGTTGGACAGGGCGACCGTGGGTTGCTTCCCTGGGGCTGCGTTCTGTATGGTAGACAATGGGCATGGGGCAAAGAAGGATGATGTCACCAATGGACTCTTCATACACTCACACACATGTACTTTATATATATATGTCATATTTTGTGGAGGACTTTGTTCACAAACTGCATGCTTGAGTTTGCAGAGTATTTTGACCTGAGAATTTCAATATGGTCACAGGGATTTCTATTCCTTCTGGGCACACTAAATCTATGTGACTTGGCTTTGGGGGCCAGGCGGTCCCTCCACCACCAGCAGCCCATCCCACGGTTCTGCTTATGTTCTCCCGCACTCTCTTTGTCTTCCCAGCCTGTTCCTGCTAAAAAACCTGTGTCCACCCCCAGCAGCACTTCGGTCGTGTGAGCTATCCCACCACCTCTCTCTGATCTCAGTGACATGACAGCTCTGTGGCTGCAGGCAGACCTCAAGTTCCTCCTGGCTGGCGTAGACTGGGAAGGAAGAAGCAAGATTCCTTTTGCAAAATACGAGGTCTAATAAGCATGCTTACTATTAATATAAAACTGTAATTTAGTTCAGATCCAGCTGTCACAGCGTGTTCATTCAGGCCATTTCAGAGCTGGCATTTCTGTGGAAAAGCCCTTCTCCCTGGCCACAGATCCAGCCTCTCCCTTGGTCCTTCCTCAGCACTGGTGGCTCCTGGTCCCCTGGGAGCCTTTGTTCCCCTGTGGTGCTCAGTGACTTTTTCATACCCCAGCTTTGCACTAGCAGAAATGAAGTCAGGACATTTTTTCAGGTCTCTCAAGCAGGAACTACTTGCTACTGATATTTGCCATTTCTAACTGCTTTTCCCTTTGGACAGTCATGTTTCTCCCAACACCTGTGCTGTCATAGAAATATGGTCCAAGAAAACCAAGGCAAATGTTCATTACTTCTGTTATCTATCCAACAGCCCCTTTCTTACTGGCAGAGTTTTCCTCTTCTCAGCTAGCTAATGTCTCGTAAGCCATCAGAAATAATGATTAGGCAAATGCATCCTGACCACTACCTATTTATTCCTGGAATTTTGCAATAACTGTGTGACATGTTGATACAAGAAGCAGAGGAAGCGAGAAGTTCTCCCTGTGTCTTTCAGCAGGGTAAGACATGCCCAGCACTCTTGCCTTCAGGGGGTTCTGCCGCTGACCTTTTTAGTGGGAGTCTTGAGTTTCCTGAAGGACATTCTGTAGAGTGGTGGGAAGGTATGGAGAGGAAGGGCTCTGGATCTGGTAGCAGTAGTGGTCAACACCATGATTGCTTGGGATTGCTGTACCGAGGTGATGCTGGCAGCTCTTTCCAAACATGTCAATCTCTGTATCCATTGGCTTAGTCTTTATGTTTGTGGCGCTCCACTTAATTTACTTTATGCAGAGCTACAAGCAGTGACAAGCAGGGTCTCGTCACAGAAAAGCTTAAGTCATTTTAGCTAAGATTGGCAGTGATCACTCTCGAACAAACATGAGGGAGAGAACATTGCCTGTCTTCTAGACATTACCAACTTGGACTAAGCCAAAGATACCTACGAACCATTTATATTTTCAAACAAGAGCTTCCTTTACATTCATCAGTCAATTAGCTTTACAAATTGCTGTAATGATGCTGACATGTTTGGTGGGCTGAGCAAAATTAGATGGTTTGATCTGTCATTTTATCAAAGACCTCAAACTCTGACAGGCATGTGAAAAAAGAGAAACAATTTTTTTCCCCCACCAAACCTGTTCAAGCTGAGCTTTGGCATAAAGACTCAGTTCATGCTTGAGCGTGGGGTGATGGCTTCAGCTGCCATCAGGTACTCTCTGGCAGTGTCTATTTGTTTTCCTACCAAGTAAATCTGAGGAACTTTCTAGAGAATAAAGGATAAGAGCAAGTGTGAATTAAGGGCATAAGTACCCAGGCACTTCTTTAGAAAAGCAAAGCTGGAAAACTACATCAATCCCCAAGCAAGCTCAACCTCAGGTCTGAACCTCTAAGAGAAACAGCAGGAAGCCCATCAAATTGCAGGGCTGTGTTACTGTGCTACAGTGGTGGCACTGCTTGATTCCATTTTAATAGAGCTGAACAAAATGGGAAGTGCTTCTCTTAAGAAAGTCTCAATAGCTGTATTTTGGGGAGACTGGGTGATTCAAATCCATTTTGTTTGATCAGAACTTTCTCTTGCCACTTCCCTTCTCTAATGTGCTTAGAATCAATTTCTTACAGAGCAAGGAGTGTGTGGATACAGAAGTCAGCCCAAATGTTGTCTACAGTGTTTGACCTAGATTTTTCAAGGGACTTTGCTATACACATGCATGCACAAAATCTAAATTCAGCCAAGTGTCTAGCTTGCATGAATGGTTGTGCTGGTAAATCAAAAAACCACTAATGCAAATGGACAAAGACTTTTTTCTGCACAATTCCTGATCAGCACGTGGCAGTGCAAAGAGTGTACTTGCAAACTGAATGTGCAGTTAAACATACATTTTTCACAGCTAAACCCCCTTGGAAAATACTAGTCCTTCACACTAATTAGTTAGAGATCAGAATCTAACTTGATCCCAGAAAATGTGCTCACTCAGCCAAAAACAGGAAAATGGTTGTAGATATACATATGCATGTATTTCTATTTTGCATGTACAGTTAACTACTAAATGCACATACTTCAGAACAGCATCTAGACTCTACCTTCTTAATGAGGCTGGTGGCCTTACGGAACATTTTCTGTTGCAATAAGGTGCTAAGTAGGGAAAAAGAAGGAAATCATATCTAGAGAACAAAATTAACTTCTTTTTCCCCCTCCCCAGCCTGGCAGGAGTCTGCAGGCAAAAGTCTACGTGCCCTTAGGAGTCATCTGTGTAAAGCAAGCTCCCGGTGTGTGGACTTTACAAGAGCTGACATGAATGTGTATCTGAGTTAGAGAGATGTCAGTCTGGCTTTCAAGCACTGTCACAGCTGCTAAGCTATGGGCTGGACACGCTGTGGCTTTGTTCCAGATGAGCAAACTGGATCGCAGACCCTGGTGCGTTAACCATTAGGGGCTCTGCCTGGAGAACCCAAAGATGTTAGCAAGAAGTGGGGTGGTGTCAGTGTCAGGCTAGTCTGACAGATGACAAGGAGCACATCTTCATGGAGGCACTGAATCAAACGGCTCCAGTTCAAACTGTTGAGATGTTTTTGCTGGCAAAACCTCTGTCACAGCTGTCGTGTTAGCCCCGGCTCTTATGACCGCAGGGAAAGCTCCATGGGTACGAATGTTGCATCCCACACCGTTGTCAACCTGAATTGTTGGCTTTACCATACTCTGGACTTTGCAAGGCTTTGGAAAGCATTTATCTTACTGTCAGAGGAGTTTTGCCTCCAGTGGTTGAGCCAACCTTGATTATTCCAGAATAATTGGGGCAGTGAAATTTTGTGTTGTGGTGGGAGCTTTCCTCGGCACTGTTACGCTCAAGCTCAGGTTGCTGAGCCCACTTGAGCTCCTTGGCTGCTTGTGGTGCTTCTCAGCCATAGTGGATGCTGCCCCTGCTCACCCCCACTGCCTCCTGGTCGTCGTGGACAAAGTGCATACAGACCCTGGGATAATATGTGCCCCCAGGCCAGCTTCTAAGGAGTGGGTGGGAACTGGGAATGGGACCCCACTCCTGGCTTGTCCTCTTCCCCTCGTGACAGGGAGGCAAATGTAGGCTGAGCTGGCGTGCAGAGCGCAGAGCTGTGACCCTTGGCTCCTGAGAGCATGGTGCTTAGAGGACCCACTTCACCTGGGTTCCTGCCACCCTCTGCTTCCTTCCACAGCTGAATGCTGTCACGGGCACCTGCGTTCTCTGCTCAGACCTAAAACATTCATTAGGGATATAATGAACTTTTTTTTTTTTCCCAGTAGGAATAAGGAACATTTAATCCATTAGAAATACAAATTGGGGCGATTAGCACTTCTCTCGACCTGAGGGGCCTCAGGCATGGGTCTGGTGTACTTATTATGTCACACCTGATAGAACTAAGGGATAAAATAGCAGTTCCTGCCCCAGTGAGCATGAAGACGTTAGGGAGACATGAGTAGAAACACGAGTTAGAACTTCTGACAGCAAAGTGCCGCAGTAGAAGGTTATTTTAGAACTTCCTGCCTCAAGGGAGTTTGGACTTTCTTGCCTTGCAGTCAGCTAAAGATGTTGATGCCATTTTAGTAAGAATTAAACATAGTCTCTCAACTTCAGGCATTTCTCTTAAGTTGCCCTAAGTAAGATCTATTTTTTTTCCCTTCCAACTTTCCCTCGGTGCATGGCTTTGGCTATAGCATTAAAAGCAGAAGGTTCAAATCAAACTTACAAACATAGCTGTCATTCAGCTCTCTCCTTGGCAAAAGCTGCATTAATATATACTGAAGTGTCTCAGCTAGTGATCAAAATTTTTCTTGCATTGCCATGGCAATGCAAAGGAAACTGAATTCCAATATGACAAAATAGCTCATCTCTTTACCCAGTCATTACCATTGATGCTGTACAAACATAGAACACTGAAAACAATTAGGTGCCTAGCTGCACTGGGATGGGGCAGGTCAGGGTACCTGGCTCTCCTGAAAAGTGCTGGAGATTAGTTCTCTTCCATATCCTATGATGGATTTGCTTGGGGTTTTTTTGTAGTTGGTGACTTTTAGAATCCTCAAGTCTTGGACAAGCTTTTTTTTTTTTGGTTTTTTTTTGCCTTCCCCCCCCCACCTCCTTGCATCTCAGATTTTACTGAGCAATGATGTGCTTCTGGCTGGGCTGGGGTGGTTGTAGAGGAAATGCTGAGAGAGAGTGCCCACCCCTTGTTTTGTGTTCCCGCTGCTCCCACTCAACAATGTGCACCCTCTTTCCTTTACATTATCCCAAGGAACCCTTTCATGTCTCTTCACTTGCCCCAGTCAATAACCTTTGCTTTTCCAGAGTACCTAATTCCCATAGGCTTCTTGTTTACCTGTGGGCAGGGCAGGAGGCAGTGTGTACTGCTTGCTTGGTGGCCAAAAACCCTGTTTTGTCTGGCCAGCTTCAAGGCTAGTGAACAGTTTTTCAGGCTGTGCTCTTTGCAGGTTTCATTTTAAAATTCATAATAAAAAGATTCAAATAGAAAAACACTTTAAGAATAAGACAAATACTGTGTTTTTTCAGCAGCCCTAAAAAAATAGAGTTAGTTTTTTTTTCAGTGTTTGATTTTGGCAAGTCGACAACTGCTAAGCTCTAATCCTTTTGCAGGTACTGACAGCCACTTGCAAAGCTTGAACCCGCCATTTATATGCACCCTTGCAGAGGTGGATGGCCTCCAAATACATGCACTGTCCAATCCTTTAACGCTTCAAAACAGGAGCCAAGATGCTGGGACCAAAACAAAGAATCAAGCCCTCTTCTGTCATCCTCTTGTGGATAGTTCTCAGCTACACTGGACTCAGTGATCCGCTATTTTCCACCGATGTTTAAGATTATTTTTTCTTCTTCTTCTTTGTGTCTTAAACCACTTATAAAACCACATTCTGATGCCCACACTTGTTCACAAACACAAGACAATGTCCCAGGCCAAGAGAAGTTCTTATGAGAGAATTGACCAGAGATGCATAAAAGTGAGGATCTTTTCCATTCTAGGGTTCCCTATCAATTTGATATTTCTATATGCAATCAAGGAGTTTGCATCAGCTTTCCTTTCAGAGTTTGTGTGTGCCTGACTTTTCTACAATACTTTCAAAAAGGAAATTGAATATTTGTATTATCTCATCTTACTTGGAAGAAAAACAAGCGTGAAATATAGACAAACAGAAAGATCCTGTCCAATCTACCTTGTAACTAAGTTTACTTTCAGAGTAAATGACAGCAATGAGAAGAAACAGCATGTAAAAAAGTGGAAGTGCACAGACAAAGTCTGAATTCTAGGGCTATGTGTTCCCAGTAATGGAGACTTGCGGTGCTTTCAACCCTGTCTCTACTGAAATCCATTAAGACTACTGCACAACCTCTTGTCCCCCTTTATAACTTGCATGTTGTCACTGCTTTTCAAACCCATCACTCCTGAGAATGCCTCTCTGGGAAGCGCACACAGCACTAATAACAGGAGCCACACGTGAAGGAAATTCACTGTCAGGGAGATGCTCTGGAATATGTAACAGAGGATAGTATTGCAAAAATGTCACAATGCATCCTCCTGATAATACATTCCCTGTGAGCTACACAAAGAGCAGAGAAAGAGAAGCTTTTGTATGGCAGCAGACACCCCAGAGCCATGACATGAATTTGCGAGTGGCTTTGTATGTCGTTGTGAAAAAGTTGCTTTCCCCCAACTATTTTTACCCTCCCAGCCCCTCTCAGTGCAGGGAACAGAGGCTTGAATGGGCACAGCAGAAGCCACCCATGGCAGAAGGTTCATCCTTGAGTCACAGCCAGCAACGATGCCGAAACATCCCTGTGCCTCAGGGCTACACCGCAGAGCTGCACCCCCGTGCCTGGACATCTGACCCCTGAAACAGGACATCAGCAACTAGTCCCTGCTCTCAGGTTGCTCGAAGGTGGATTGTCTCTCCCTCCTGCACAGCTGACCAGGGACTTCCCACAGCTCCAGCTCCGGCAGACCCTGAAACGAAACTGGCTGGCAGTACGGTGTGTGCCACCCTTCTTCCCATAGCCTCTGGTCACGGCCAGAGCCAGGACACCGGTACAGCTGTTTTTATCTCCTTGCAAAGCCTACCCAGTGCTTGGCTGTGGCTACCTTCCCACATGGGCTGAGTGGGATTCTGAAGGCAAAGCATCACACCGGCTCAGCCTGCCACGAACCTGGATTAACTGCCAGCACCTGTGTCACTCAGTGAAACTCGATCCTCCACCACCTGGGTGACATTAGTTAATTGCTCATTAGTTAATTGCTTCTTAAGGCTCCCACCCCACTCTTGGCTCGACTGTTTTACCTTCTCGCAATACACTGGAGAAACAGGACCAGAAGAGCTAAATGAACCGTCTGGGGGTCCCACAGCAGGTCTGGTGCCTGCCTCCTGCCGCCTTGCCTCCCTGCTGCTCTGCTACCACATCTGGTAAGCACCTCTACACACTCTTTTCTGGTAAGTACATCCAGATAATAAAAGGTTTTAATCAGATCATCTTTATCATAGAGTGAAGCTTGTAAATGATGCTGATCTGTAATGGAGGAGGGTGGAATTCCTCTGAGGGAATTGAAAAATAAATGAGGTGTCCCGGTCCATAAACCTTACTTGTGGCAGCAGGTCCCACTTACAGCAAAAAGGACTGTATATATACATGAGGATATATATATGTACATAAGGACAGGCAGCTCTGGAGGCGATAGCTACAGACTAATTATTCTACTGTAGAGAAATCTTGAGTTTAAAGGCTTTCTTGTGAGTTCCTGCAAAGACATTGGATGTCCCGCTACAGAAGAGGTTGAGTTAATGTCTGAGATCCTAGTGTGTCTTAACTGCAATTAAAAACACAAATAAGCAGATAAAGTACAAGGATGCATTTTGTAACCAAAAAGAATCAGATTTATTGGCTAAATATTTATTTGCCTTGAGATCTAAGCAGCTTGTGCCAATGCAAGCCATGATGCCTTCTTATTTTACACTCAGCAAAACCACACAAAAGCTATTAATTGATTAGACTTCCATTGTGCTTTGCTTAGATACTAGTTGTGGGCAAACAAAGCTCTTTGGTATTCCTACAGTCCACCTACCTAATTAATGAAAGGACAGCTTATCCAAGGTATGTGAAGCTCAACCACATCATCCCTCATCTCCTGCTCTGGTTTCTCAGCCTCTCCCCAAATCATGGAGGGTGACACCTTCTACCCACCCCATCCCTGCAGGCTGAGTGCCGTGCAAGCCCTCCAGCCCCCGGCCCCACACATCTCTGACCCCTCTGCTCTGAGCAACACCTGCGGCACCGGGTGGCTTTTCCTCAGCACATGCTAGACCTCAAAGCCCTTCTTCCTCCTCTGTAACCGCTGTACACTGCTTGTGATACCTGGGTTGGCAAAGCTGTTAACTAAGCATCAGAGCGATACTTTGGTGAGTAGTTGCAGTTTTTAAATGGAAATATGTTCTATAGTGTGGAATTCCCAAGACTTCTCTGACCAAAGGAAACAATATGAATACAACCTCATTAAAGACTAATGCGTGTTTCCAGGCATCGACAAACATCCAGGCAGCTCCTAGTGGGCCACAGGGGAGAAGCGTATGGAGCACTATAAAAGCTTTATGAATGACAAACTTGCCAAATTGCTGTTTAAACAAGGAAGCAAATGGGAAGACCATCTGCATCAGATTGAAACTGCTCATAATCCTGTCACTGGTGCCAGTATGGCATGTTTAAGCTCTTGTGTTGGCACATCCCCAAAAGACACAAAAAATTGTAGCTTTTACAGCTATGTTCTCCCCTCCTGGTCATGGGATCTGAGGCCTCCTTTGCCGTTTCTCCCGGATTTCTGGTGGAGCAGGTAACCTTCTCCCTTCCCCCTGTGCCTTGGACCAGGCGTACTGGGGAGCCACACTGGAAACCCCCAGACTCCCCATCACTGCTTGATCTCTCCTATCTACTCATGGTGTTTCCCTGCCTCATCCCCAGCATCAAACATCTCACAGCCTCACACCTTCATCCTCAGCAAACCTCCACCAGCCAGCGGTGCTGCTGCCCTTGCTTCGCGGAGGAGAAAGCGAGGCATTGAAATTACTTGGGTGAAGTGACAAGGTGAGCCTGTATCAGCAAAGGGCTGCCCCGGCTTTGCCTCTTGCTGGGCTACAGTGACCCTGTGTCCCTCCCCCCTCAGTCCGGGGCTGCACACCAGCCACAGGCTCCTTTTCACTCATGGAAATTAGTACAAACTTGAAAGAGAGCTGAGGGAAAGGCAAACCACCAGCCCACCGCTCCTCATGTAGATCTTTATCTTGTCTCTTCACAAGGAGCTTTGAAATAGAAATAAAACAAGTTACTGATAATTAGCTCTAAAGACACACAAGCAATTGTGCTTTATCGTGTACAACCTCTTTGATAATAGACCAGGCCTTATGCCATGAATTGCTAATTAATTCTTTCTTAGCAAAATGTTTTGCTTAATTAAAGGGTGTACTGATTTATAAAGCTGTCCCTAAATATTATTCACTTTGTATCTGCTGAAAAGAATGCAGACTGTTCCTGCACTTTAGCATTTCTTTTCAAATTATTCTATTATACTCGGCTACACTCTTTTCAATGTTGATTGTGACAGATTCAGAAATTATTAAATCATAAATACGAAGAGAAAAAGCTAGTGATACGCACATAATGGGAAATGTTCTCACAACCCCCAAAATATTTCAAATAATGACAAAACCAGAAAGAGACAGGGAGGCAGAAATGAAGCTCCTGGCCCAGCTCTGTTCTTAATCACACTGGAGTAAATCATGACCCAGCACTCAGCCTGGTGTAGAAGTGGAGGAAGGATCTGTCTTGCTTTTCCTGCAAGCCCACTGCTACTTAAATCAGGTCACACTTGACTGTCTGCTGCCTTTCCTGGTGTTTGCATGGGGTGGGCTCATCAGCAGGTTCAGTCTCTGGCCTTTTTACAGATCAGGACTTGCTTTTAAACCAGTTTCTCCTCAGCAGCTGCTGTTCAGGCTTTTTATCCTGCAGTTGCACCCTCCCACTTGATGCTGCCTGTGCCTTGCTGCAGAGGGATGGCAAAGCAGGGGGAACGCATGGGTGCTGTCCCTTAGGATCCAGCACAGACCTGTCCCCAGGGTTCTGGTGGCTTTAACCTGGTGCTGATGGCAGCAGCAGCCTGGTCGAGAGGCTGTAACCCTGCTTACGGTGTTTGGTGTGCTTGAGAGCCCAGACGTGGAGGAGGGACAGGCACTTGGCTCAGAGGAGGTGTGGGGGGTTTGGTTGGGACACGGGAAGGTTTGGCATGAGAGGGGAACTGCAGTAGGCAGGTTTGATCCAGAGGATCTTTGGAGACAGTAGGGTTTCAGGGAGCTTGACTGTGCAGGGCAGCTCAGGCCAACATAGCAAAGCAAGGGGGAAAGCCCCCCCGGGCTGGGATCACCGGTGGGGGTAGCTCCAGGGTGTGTGGCTTCTCAGTGCCTCTAGGGATGCTCAGGGGAACACAATGGTGATGGGAGCGCTTTGATTTTCCTGGAACACATGAGTGAGTAACTCCCCAGGAGGACTTCATTCTGCTGCAGAATGAGCTGCCACATTGCCATGTGTTTTGGCGTAGCATCACTACATGCTTGCCCTGGCCTGGAGGGCTTCCCTGGGCAGGGGCCACCGGTGGAGACAGGACAGTGGGCTCGGTGCACTCCCAGTGTGATGTGGCCTAGCTATAGAAGACAGCACCTTTCACCTTTGGCCACTTCCCCACAATCCTTAAGAGGGGCTGAAAACCCTCAGGGAGCTGAGCTTTGGGATGTGCAGCAATGCCAGAGGTCTCTGCAGTGACTCCTGATGCCATCCCTCCCTCCCACTCCACAGGGTCACCCAGCTCTGCTCCAGACACAGCCCCTCAGCTCCAGGGGCGAGCCACCACTGTGCGCACCTCTGCCCTCTCCATTTGCATGTGTCAGCCATAACATCACACGAAGAGTTTCTATTTACTCAGGGAAAGTTAGTGATTTACTTTCCAGCCTGTTTACCTTACATTTTGTGCTGTATTACTGCCTGCTGCATAAATCTACTCCAGAGTACCTAAGGAGCATTTGATGAAATACTGCCCTCTGAAATGCATAGGTTATAGTTGTCAGCAGCTGTAAGTCTGTCAGTGTTCAAATGTAAATTCATTTTCACCTAGCATTCATTAATCAGCCCAGATACCTCCTCCTTTGTCCCTTCCCTCCTCATTACTTATGTGTCATGTGGCAAGGTGCTCATCACAAGTCCTTGCTGTCAGAGTGGTGTGAAAGAGTCAAAACCCACATGTATGTTGATGGGGAAGTCATTTGGGCTAAGGTTTTGTTGCAAGCTGGGGACTCTAATGAAGTGAACGGGGAGAGTTGTGAACATTCCCAAGCCATTTGATGAGCTTAAACAGAAAGCAGATGAAACCGGCTGGTTGTAATAGTACTTGTGTGACACTAGGTGAAATGCAGCTTTTCTCTGTGAGCCTTCCTATTGAGACTTTGAGTTTCATCAGACCTGAAATGAGATGAGACACATGTGATCAGTGAGCACAAGCAGTTGCAGAGGAAAGGAAAAACCTGCTTGCACCCTGAGAAGCCGGGCTGCTGGGCTCGTGTGCAGCAGTGTCTGCAGCCAGCACACCAGGATCCAGCCTAAACTTTACCCAGAACCGGCTTTCTCCTCCTGATCACTGCACTTAGCACACCAGGATCCAGCCTAAACTTTACCCAGAACCGGCTTTCCCCTCCTGATCGCTGCACTTAGCACCTGGTTTGTTTGCTTTAGAGCATCTCTTTTCAATGGTTTTCCATCCCTGCATGGGATATTCTCCCATACCATGGAGAATCTCTTGCCTTCCCAGCTTAAGTTGCTCTAACAGTTAATTACCCTCACTGTTAGAAATGTGTGCCCTATTTCTAGTCTGGATGTTGGTTGCCTACAGAGACATTATGTATGCTGAGCACTGGATAACACACGCTTCTCTGAATATATTTGCAACTTGATAATATTGCTCTGGTTACTTCTCATACTTAGCCTCTGATCCCTGGCTGGGGTAGATCAGAATTGCTCTGCTCAAGTCAGGGCAGCCGTGCCAGGTGACATGTCTGGATTTGGCCTGTTATTAACTGCAAGACACAGTTGCTTATGACTAAAATTCCCAGTGTTTTTTTTTTAATAAGGAGAAGAAAAGGTTAAGCTGCTGCAGATACTCGTATTTAATCTGTTCCAATTACAATATGCATATCACTTTTCAAAAAGGATTTGAGACTTTTCCTACACAGACTTAAATGTGTCCGCATGAAATATCAATGTTTTAGGCTAGGATTTTCAAAAGCACCTTAAGGAAATGAGGCTCCCACTTCTTATTGACTCTCATTGACTTCCCTGACTGCTTTTGAAAAATCCCATCCTTAATCATTGTTATTATGCCATAAGAAATGGTTTCTCTTATTACCACTGACATATCCTAGATACTGCCAGCACTGACAACTGCCACGTCTAACCCACACAATGTAATAAAATAAACAAAAAAACGACTGAGGTTACTCAATGGGCAAGTGCTCAGCATGTTGCTGGTTGTGACAGTCAAGCAATATTAAGGTTGTCACAAGGTCCTTATGCTTACGCCATACCTTGAACGCTGCATCTGCACTTGGAAAGCGCAGCCCAGGAGCTGTCAGCCAGACCCTGCCCTCCTCCAGGCAGCCCCCGGGGGCTTTGCCCCGCCAGTGGAGAGGGCTACCCCTCTGAAGGATGATTTGGGAGCCAACACACAGCCCGGGGACTTGTTTGCCATACAAACCAGCAGCCAAAGGGTCCTAGGTGAAGTTTAGGTTCCCTCTGGTGTTTTGCAAGAATCAGAGCCAGCCCGGTTGTTAATCTTTGCTCCCTAGCTGCCTGCGCTGCCTGGCTCTGTTCACATGCCAGCAGCAAGACAGAGGGAAGCAGCACTCCCAGAAGTGCCCATGCCTGCAGGCATGGGCTAGCAAGATGCCAGGGTGGTCTTCAGAAGCATTCAAGGGTCATGAGGTGGCTAGTGTAGGGAGGCATTCATGAGGCTGCTTGTTGCTGGCTGATAAAAAGTTGCTGCGGTCCCTTTCGCACTCTCTGAACTCTTTCCCTAGCGCACCCAAGCTGCAGCTTTCCCACCTCCAGCTTGGCCCCCTTCAGGCTCTCCAGGACACCCCCCTACCCTGATGCCAGGTCTTTTAGACAAGATCCCAAACGTGCTGCTATCTCCACATGCCCCTGGGAAGCCACGTAGACACAGCTGTGCTCAGAGGGTCTCCTGCATTGGGTGGGGATTCCAATGCAAGGAACGTGCCCTGGCAGACACCCATTGGGAAATCCCCAAAACACAGACCTTAGCCTTCTCCACCCCAAAATCATTACAGAACCAGCCTTTCCATTTGCACTCATGTCTAACAGCAGAGCATGTTGCTTAAAGCTACAGGCAGAGTAAGAAAATTTGGGCTGAACTGGGAGTGGTTCTTGCTCTGCAAAGGCTCTGTTTGGTTTCTGTAGTACCAAGCATGTGAGAAAAAGCTTCAGAGCCTGTTGGGGCCAGAAAAATATATATCAGTTTCTCAGAATCCTTGCTCCTTCACAGCAGGGTTTCAGGTGGCAACCAGGCTGTAAATACAAGCCTGCTTATTTTTGCTTTCAGATAGTGCCAAACCTTTAGCTATTGATGATAAGCAAAGGTTCATTAGGAAAAGGAAGGAATAGGTGGGGTTAGTGCAAAATACAGAAATCCCAGTTCAACTGCTTAGGGGCCTCTATGGATTAATAGAATTAATTTATCTTGCGGGGCATTAATTGAAGAATGTGCTGAGGTTAAGGACAAGGTCAGCTCTGAACAGTGTAATATCTCCTACATAATTCACTTACCAAACCATCAAGACAATCCATGCAGATTAATAATGAAGGATGGACGTTCTGCTCCCAGGATCTCGGGGAACATAACCTTGTATTACAGATAACTTTAAGTGAAAGTTGTAGGAAGGTACGTGGCAGATGTTTTATTAGATGAGACATGCAGCACTTTAAGATCTGCAGTTCCAGATCAGATCTGGACATACAGAGGGACGCTTCTGACCCAGCACAGTGGTTGGTCCCTCTGCTACACTGCGTAAATAGTCCTTAGCTTGAGCTCACGGTCCCCTGCTAGGCAGCTGGCAGTCTCACCCCTCAGCCCTATGAGGAGGCAATCAATAAAAAACAGCTCCGGAATTGTTAGCGTGCTTTGTTATTCCACCAGACTGACTCAGAAAGGGTGGCTGGCTGGCTGCAGCAAGCACCTGCGAACCACGCTGGGGAGAAGTACTGGGCTGGGGTTTCTTTGCTGGTGGGGTAGGATGGAGAAAACAGGCTGTGACTGCAGGTGCTGTGGGATTGCCAGCAGGACAGCCTTTTGGGTCTCCCCCAGGCAGAGTGAGCAGGGGTAGAGACACCCCCAGCCCTCCCCGGATTTACCCCGCAACCTCTCCAGCCGCTCCCAGGTTTGCCTTGCCAGGGCCAGGCAAGGGCAGGTGCCTGCCCACGTAGCAGGACAGAAGCCAGCTCAAGGGGAGGGAAAGCTCAAAAGGCACGAGCAGCTGGGCCAGGCTTTTTTCTTCCTATGGATGCTAGGGACAAGCGCCATGGGGTATGGCTGTGACACTTGCTGCGAAGCAGCCACCCCTGGTGTCTCTGGTGGAGGAAGTAACTCCAGGTCCCGCCGCCCGTCCCCTGCTCCCACCAAGCTGGCCAGCTCTAGCCTGGAGGAGCTGGTCTGCTGGGGGTTGTTCGTTTGTCAGGCTGGGGGAATCTGCCTCCCTGCTGCTGGTGGTGGCTCTCGCCACACCTGCACTGGTGATTGCAGTGAACAGGACGGGAGATTAATAGTGACTATTAGAGCTGCACCAGACCCCTCTATATACCAGTGCAACACACCAGGCAGAACCTGTATCTGATTTCATACATCAGTTATAACTTGTTGCTTTTCAGTAATATCTAAACCACAGGCACAATTTTTTAAACACAAGAAGTATTTTCCTGTGAGATTAATCAAATATTAGAGCAGGGGCTCAGTATTGGATATCCATCCTTGGAGAGACGTAAAAATAAGACCTTCAAAAAAACTGGTTTACCTGGTCCCCTTGTGGCTCAGTTTTGGGCCAGAGAGCTCCAAAGGTTCTTTTTAACCGATTTTTTTTCTGCAAGCTGCAAAAGCCAGATCCGCAGAGAGGCAGACTAGGTCAGAGAGGCTGAATCAGACAGCCATGCCTGATGACTTCCTCATCTCCAGAGCTGCCACACGGAGAGGGCTTAAAAACCCAGTATGGCCATCGGTTATTGCCTTCTTCAGAGCTCCTGTGGCCGATATCCAGGCAATGAACCCAACCAGCCCTGCTCCATTAATGAGCCCTAAGAAGATCAAAGATGATGGCATAAGATTAAGTGTCTGGTTTGCAGGCCTTAAAAGCTTAAGAAAAATGAAAACACATACAAGGAACCTATATGAGGCCAATTTTACTGAAGATTGAAAACCAGACTCACAGGAGAGATTGTGTGCCAGACTTAAACTCTTCTTTGTGACCACATCTCATCTTCCTTCTTTGCCTGCATTATGATATAACGATAGCATTGCACAGCTTCCCCCAGACAGCGCTCTTCTGAAGCAGTAAAACCAATATTTGTTTTAATTCACATGAGTTTCTTTTATTTACTTGTTTATTTGCTGTTTCAGGTCTTATTACCTACATAATGTTTACATTAGTGCTGACCTGTTGTCTGAGTTTCTGAAAGTGACATAATTAAGTCTTTGGATTGTCAGAGGATCCATCCCACCTTCCAAAGTGGGGCAGGAGATGGTCTTGGAATGGTCAAGGGTAGGGTCTGACCGCTCTCCAGAAGTACAGCTGGTCTTCTGTGAGGTGGGATGGGTGCACAGCTGGGCTTCAGGGCACCCCACAAGCATCACCTCAGCTACTTTTACGGCAGTAGGCATTGAAGTTACTGAAAAACACCTGCATTAGCAAAGCCTGGCTGCTAGGCATGTGGGACAGCTGTAGGGAACAAGAAGCTGTACCTGGCTTGCTTGGGAAGTGCGGAGTGCTGAGGTTGTGCTAGCAGTGCCTTTCATGCTTTTCACTTGTCCTGGAAAAACCTCATAAAACAGTCTTCCAGGTGTTCTGCTCAGCCAAAAGTTGATTGAGCTTGCAAAATTGTTGTAGCAAGTCTGTCAGTCTGCTGTGCTCCTCATCTCTGGCAGCTGTTTGAGATCTTTTAGAGAGCTTTCTTGTGTCTGTGTTGGCCTCGATGCACTTACAGATGATAGAAAAGTCACAGTAGCACTCCTGGCAGTCACCTGTGACATCTGTATTTAATGTCTTGTCCCTGAGCACATCAAAGATTTGTTCTCGGCCACTACTTTAGATTGGGCAGCACAGAGAATATTTGCGGACAATTTGTGCAGCATTCTTTTTGTATGCTACAACTCCATGAACTTAGTCAACTGTATCCAGTGCCATGGCAAGAATAATCCATGGCATTTCCCCTAACTCCGTCATGAAACAGGTCCCTGCATCGGCTCCTGCACCGCAGCACTTTGAACCCCTGCGATGTGGACAGAGCCTGGCACTGCCCAGCCCTGGGTCCTGCACTCCCGGGTCCATCTCATCCCTGCTGGGAGGTGGGATTTGCACTTCTCTGGCAGCAATGTGCTCATCTAGTGAAAGCTGACCCCTTCTTAACACATCGGCTATGTACCCACTGCCCACTTCTGGGCTGCCTGCCAGCACACACAGGCAACACACACCGGCAGACTTGCCCTGCCAGTTAGCAGCTTATGAAGCACCTGGTTCATGTGAAATAAAAAGGGTAGCGTGGTTTTCTTATTTTGTTTGGGGGTTTTGAGATATTTCTTTTTTAAGTACTATGGAGTGTTTGTTGTGCTGACACCAGGTTCGTCAGGGTAGCCCAGGATCTGCTTCTGCCCTTCACAGTTTGCCTCGTGGCTCAGCTTGCCTTTCCCACCCTGGGGTGGCCCCACGGCTGAAAGTTTAACTCTGCTCCGAAATTGCTCTTCTCTTTTTTTCTTGCCTAAAGCTTCGCTGCAGGTTGATGAGTCCATTCATACAATGCCCCATAAAACCTTGGCTGTGGTCAGTGGTGCTCCTGCCCGTGCATACTGCTAGGAGATGGGTCTTGGGTAGCCGGCAATGAACCACATGATGAATTGATGCTTGGAAGCTGGTCATCCTGGGGCTTGGAAGAGCCTCTCTCTCTCCTGCCCACCAGGAGAGGACAGACCCCAGCAGACCCCTCCACTAGTTTTTAAGATGCGTGTTTTTCTTGGTGGTGTTTTGCTTTCCCATGGAAACTACCATTGCTCAACTCTTTTCTTCCTCTCCCAGACTATTTTTTTCAAGTCTCCACTTGTTGCAAACAAAGTTCCCTTTTAAAGATTTTTCTTCTTTCAATGGGGAGTCAAAACTGTGCAAGGCAGAAAAAAAAATCCCCTCTAATCCACTCTGCTCAGAGAGAATACTGCAGGCCAGTACTGTTTCTGTCCTTGCTGCTTTTCCCTCCTTGCTGCATTGCTTTTCTGTTGTTTTCCTTTCTCTTTGCCAACTGACATCCTACACCAAAACAATGTGTGCCTTGTGACCTTCCCAGAGGCTTCACTACAGTCCTTCCCTCGCTCTGCATGGCTGAAATGATCCACAAGGGAATAGTTAAGGCTGCTGGTGTTGGAAGTGGTGCCTCAGCTGAAGGGGAGGCAGCAATTGCTCTTGTGAGTCAGGTTTTCTGCAGGTTCCAGCTGTTGGCGCAGCATTACTCTCTTCCTGTTTGAGAGACTGTCTCTGGGGCCAGGAGATTTCCCAGCCACGTGTGGGGCTTGCACTTGGGTGGGCTTGGGTTTGGAACACGGGCTAGATACACCAGCCGGTACCTTGACGCCTGTCTCATGTACCGTCTTGCTCTGGAAGTGTGGAATTCAGGGATGTGATGGCAGCTCTTCCACTATTCAGTCAGCCTTGGAAGAGTGAAGGGACCATCCCTGTGACCTGCTGCCCTTCTGGAGAGACACAGGAGTTACCAGCTGCACAAAACCTGGCATCCTGTGTTGATGTGGGGTAGCCTGGCCAGATCACTTCAATAAAAGCTGACACTGTAACACAGGTTGGACCTTCTTCAGAGCTCCAGCAAAGCGGGTATATAGAGTAGCAATCTAAGATCAGCATCCAATCAGGCATATATATCATTGATCCTTACCTGACCCAGAGGACTACCTTCCATCCTTCTGTGGCTTGCCCAAAGAGAATTGGAGTGAATCAGGACTCTGGTGTACATCCCTGAGGCCTTTTTTGAGCACAACTAAACATTTATCAGAACTGCTGAATCCCCCAGGCAGCAAGGTATCAGAAGGCCAGCGCTAGGTGTCCATGTCCTCATTATTCTGGAAGCCAAGTCTCCCTCACAGCTTCCTGTGGCTTGAACTTATATGCAGGATGCTAGGAGCAACAGTCCTGCAAGACCGGGTGATTGTCCTGGCCCTGTAAGCTGCACACCGAGAGCTTTATCAAGATACATGTCACCTTTCTCAGAGGCCCAAAGGGAAGGGGATGTCTGCAACTGGTTCACACCCACAGGTGACAATATCTCACAGGGATGTCGGCATCCCCCATGGAGCAGGACTGAACAGATACTGAGCAGGGAGCAGTGTGGGTCTCTCTGGAGACACACCTGGGTCATACGAGGCACCTCTGCTGTTTCACTCTGGGTTTTGCAGCAACTGCAGCGCTGGTGCGGACCTGCTGATGCTCGGGCAACCATACAGAAGTGTGACCCACACTGCTCATGAGCCATACCCAAGTAAGAAGCTGGGCCACGTCTCTCACAAATGCTAATTCTGTAATCAGAATTTTCACGGTCTTGCACAACCCCTGTCAGGATGTATGAATTTCTCAAAAAAGCAAACTGCTAGCCAACAAGGTTGTAGTGATTAAAAAAAAGAGGTCGGCACTTAGTGCAAATAAGTGCACATTAGTCACCTTAATCCTGCTGGGCCTCAAACAGCAAATTCATCCTATTTTTAGAAGTACCATGATTTTCAAGCCGCCTTCCTCGTGCTTTTTAGTCCTGAACCATCATTTTCAAGTGCTTGGAGTTGTCTGTACTGCTACTAGACAGGCAGGGGAGGGGTACATGGGAAAGAGGGGGGTGCATGGGAGAGAGGAGGGGACATGGAAGTGGGGTGTGCATGGGCGAGAAGGGATGCAAAAGGAGCAAAATTCATCACGGACATTTCTGTTGCAAAAGACCCACTGCAAATAGATCAAAGTTTCAGTATGTCTCATGAAACTAGAATGTGTTTCATAATGTGTCAGGAACGTTTCAGACAGCCTTTTGCCAATGGCAGGTCTTGTAATTAGGGGTTAGGAAGTGTCTCTCGCTGCTCTGTTCTGGCTGGCATCACGCCCACGAGGCAAGCTCCATCAACACTTTACTTCAAAGGGACAAGACTTACCTGTTATTTCATTATCAATGAGACATTAACTGATGTCAAAGAAAGGTCAGTTCCAGCCTATAAGTAAAACTCTGTTATTAATATTTTTATTAGCTTTGGTTGTTTTATTTTTTGACTAAAATTGTTTAGGAGATAATTAAGTCCTATTGGTGCCTGGAGTGCTTAGAAATGGAGGAGAGTTCAAATGCTACCAAATCTTTCTTCCTTTCTGCCTTAAATTCAGAGAAAGAATTGTAATGAAAGTGCATCATCCTGTATTCTCCAGTACTGTGCAGTAAATTCATGCCTTTTTACCCTCCTCCTTGCAAAAGAACAACTGGAGGTTTTTTTCAGAAATCTCCATACCTGTTTCACAGCTGGGGACTGAACTCTCAGATTTTGGCTGCAGATGGCAGGATCAATGCCCAGGTGCTGTGCACCAGCTGCTTGTCCCTAAAAAGTCGGTAAGGTCTCCCAGAAACCCAGCTTGCATTTTGGGCTCGTGACTCTTGGAGGTGTGAGCTTACCTTTTAGAGCAGAGGAGGAACAAGTGCTGTGCAAGCCCTTGAACAGAATCATCTGGTACTACAGAGGCAAGACAAAAGTATCTCTAACCACTAATATTTAAATTCTACAAGACATTTTTCAGAGTTTTCCAGTACAGCTCATTAGAGCGTTAACAAATATATGCAATGCGTATAAGACGATTCATCTCAGCAGTGTGATGGCTATTTCCCACATTCTGCTTTCTCTCTTATTAACTTGTTACCCTATATTTGTAATAAATAGAGAATTGTTCACTTCAATATGTGCCTTCCCCGATATCGCTCACTGGCTAATCTGTTATTTTTCACTCCCTCTTTCCTCCCAGATTGTTAGATCTGATAATTCATCTGATAAAATACTGTCCATTCCATTAATTCAGTAAGACGCAGGAAAGTGAAGTGGTGAATTACAAAAGAGAGGATAGGTTTCACTGATCCAGTAGGTGTGTGATAACAAATTCATGAACCCGATCAGAAGTTTAGGTGAGAAGAATATTAATGATGTCAGGGAGCAGATGGTATTTTGGTAGTTTCAAACTGATGGTTTGAGATCACAAACTTTAACTCCCTGAGGATGCCTTTGCAACCTCTTTATAAGCCAGAAAAGGCTTAAAAGTGCGAAACTGAAGGAGTATGAGCAATGATTTGCTTTCAAAAAATAACAAACTCCCTCCAGTCTTAAAATAAATATGCAGGGGGTCTCCCTGACCACCTGTGGAACCCACATGATGCAGGACAATATTGATACTTTGCTGCTTAAAGAACTTCAAAGGCTAGACATTTACTTCATAACAATAACAACTTTAATCCAAATATGTTTGTTGCCATTGCCTCTCTTCCCAGACAAAACAGGAACTATGGAAGGGTCCAAGAAAAACATGCCTTGTTTGCAGTAGGTTGTCATTACAGGGAGGTTTTGCTTTGTTTGGATACGTGTATTAATTCTTTCACAGGAAGTAACATGGTGAACTAGGCAGGAGCAGGGTGGATGGGAGTGTTGGGGTAGTCTAGGAGCTCCTTTGAGGTACTCACAAGATAACCAGCTAAAGTGATGCTACATAGCTGTAGGCTTTATTTGCATTCTCTCTGTGTGTGTATATATATATATGTATATATACATATAGTTGTTTATAATCAGATGTGTGTGATGGGTGTCAGATGATGACGAAGGAAAAGACCCTTGCTAGCAAGCCATGATTCCTCTTCTAATAGAGACCAAACAAGCAGGAACTTGTACGGAAGCTGCTGGGACCGGGGGAGCTTCCACTTGGAGACAAGCCCCTGAAAATGGGTGGTTTTCCTAAGGATTGCTGGTCTCCCTAGCTGCTGCCTCCTCCTGCCCCACACAGCATCTCTCCTATTTGGCTGAAAATAGCTGAGGAGTTCAAAAGCCACTGGCAGGGGCAGGAACTGACAGGCAGGCATACAGCACAACCCCATACAGAGCCTTTTTTCTTCTTTTACAAAATTGGGTGAGCCTGGGGGAAATATGGTCTGTTTAATAACATGCTAATAACCTGGCCACTAGCGCAGAGAAACTGGAACAATGTGTTCAGATGTGGGCTTGACAAGGAAAGAATATGGTGGTTTTCTTCATTATAATGAAGAGTAGAGCATATAATCCACTGTGCAGTTTAATAGCACTATCAAACCCACAAGACTAAATGTTTGCATGGAATCTGAATATGTTGCAGAATGACCAGTGCCTGAAGCCTGAGTGGCTGCAGAGTTTCTGATTAATCAACGGAATAAAAAAAGGAAAAACTATTTCCGCATATGTGGCTGAATTAGTGGAGCACTGCCAATTTAAAGAGAAATTAGACGCACAAGGGGGCTGTGCTCTGTAGGTACATACTCTGTAGAATGAAGCAATCTAAAAATAGCTATTTACCGAGGCTGACTTGACCTTAAAGCATGCACTAGAAATTGCCACATCAAAGATGTCTGCTAAACATGCTGGGATGTTGCAGCATTCTAAGATCTGTGCAACAAATAAAGTAAAGGGTTGGACATAAATACAGCTCAGGCAACACCCACTGTGTACTTTTGCTGTGAGAAAGAGTTTCTCAATGCAAATGATTATCGATTTTCTGACAATTCTGTAGAAACTGCAATGAATTAGGGCACATGCAGTAAATGTGGAGGTCAGTGCATAATCACAGTTTTCAAAAGACACTTCCCGAGGATTTCAGAGTCCTTGTTTGCTGATGATAGGCTAAAGATCACTGATTATGTTGTACAGTTTCCAGCTCTCAAGTTGAAAGAACAAAAGTGCGATGTGGCTGACAAATAGGAAGAATAAAGCTCCCGTGAATCTGGTCCAGGGTTCACTCTCTGGGTAACATCTCAACAGGATAATTCAGCCACCTCAAAGGAGTGCGAGAACTTCTGCACTTCTAAAAACTTACAAAAGAAAATGTTTCTGCCAGATTTTAAGCATGAGCTCCCATGACATCTCATGAGAAAACCTGGCCAATGCTAAATCAGTTATGACTTTATTTAGCTAAAACTCGCAGCCCTCCAAGGATGGAGATTTCTTCTTTGCTGACCTATTCTGAAAGCACACCACCCTCCCAGGGAAAATGTTTTCCCTAACATCAGCTCTGCACTCCCAAGCTGAAATTTAATGTTGTTATAATAATCAATGCATATAATAAATCATAAAATGATTTAATTATGGTATTCCTTCTTGCTCCCTAATAAAACCCTTGCTTTCATTGTTTATAACCTTGGCCAGTGTAACCTGGTTAGGGTCTTGTTCCTCTGTGTCAGGGGGCCATGGTGAATACTCAGCAAAGCTACAGAGCATGTGAGAGTTGATAACTTCAAAAGGCTTGCAAAATGTCACCACTATATTTCTTTTACAATGTCCCCATTTTGTTGAAATCAGCCTTAAAAACATCTGCCTTGAACTGGAAGCCTGCACTCAAACGTTTCAGACCAGATCAAAGCTGTTGAGCAAATTGTAAGCAGTTCACACAGAATGTGGGGAGTCAGGCAGCTTAGAAAATATATCTATTGCTTTTGTATGCCTGGTCCTCCCCAGAGGTGGTACTGAGCACCTGGTTCAAGGGTAGCACAGATGGGGCTATGCAAGAAGTACTGGGGTAGCAGAGACCCTGTTATTCAAAGGGTGAGGGGTAGTTACTCTGGATGGGTTATCAAAGTGCTTGTTTGCTCTCATGAGACATGACTCTACCCATCTGAAATGTCGCAGGTGAGAGGGGAATTTAACCATCCAGCTCCCATTGAGGCCAGTGTGTGGCATCTGGCAGATGCCCCCCTGCCATCATTTGAGAAGCTGAAGCATTATCACAGCCTCCCATAGGAAAGGAGGCTGAACAAGCTGAGGCAAAAATGCATGTCTGAACTTTCTGCAGTCATGTAGGTGAGGACAGTGTTTCCAGAAGTCTGGCAGTTCCATGATCTGATATGCTGGTGGATGTCAGGGACTCAGGGGGGATCCTGAAGCATCCCTCTGAAAATCCGAGTCCTGGGTATCTGTGGTGCATTGGCAAGCTAAGATTGAACACAACATAGCAGACACTTTGGCTGTCAGGAGCCTCCTGGAAGAGAAAATCATGATGCATTGATGTAGTCTGCTGTACACTTCAGCAGGATAGAAAGCAGGGGAGAGGAAAGACCTTTTTCTTTTTTTTTTTAGATCTATCCATAAAATCTGTGTGGAAAACCCCTAAACTTGAGGTTCCCTAAAAGCTTCTCTTTGAATCATTTTCTCTTTTTAGCTGCTTGATTCATGTCCATATTTACTGGTTCCCACAGTCCATAAACAGAAACAGGGAAATACTGAGATACCAGCCATTTCCATGAAATGCTGAACATAAGAAATAACCAATAAAAATGAGCCCTTATATTTCAGGCTCTGTCTGAGGCTTATTTTGTGAACATTTGTGGAGATGGAGAAAGGTCCAGAAGTTATTTCAGCCCCTTCCTGTTCTCATTAGCCATGCAAATCCACCACATGACCTAAATGCATCCAGCTGATGTTCTCTGCTGATCTGGCAACCTCTGCCCCTGTAATAAACACCAGCTCCCTGCGTTTCCAAAGGCACAGGTTTATGGGGCTGCAGGGAAAGGTCGGTAGGGCTACAGCCCTGTGTGTGCCTGCTGGGATCCCACCACGGTGCTGAGCACCGATGCTGACCTGGTGCTGGTATTGCTGCCAAGCCTGTGATGGCAGCAGAAGGCAGCTCCTGGTTTCAGAAAGCACTCTCGTTGGCTCTAGCGCCCAGCACAGGCAGGTGTTGTCACCACCCTGGCCTGAGCCTCAACACAGGACTGTGAAGATGTGTCTGGAGCAGCTGCACCCCCACTGGCACGGTGCTGGATGCATGTGAGTGTCCCAGTTGTCTGGACGGACTGTTCTGGTGCCTGAGCTGCCCTGAGTCCCTCTGCCTGGCACTGTGTTGTGCTGGGAACACACATCCAGGGTGACCTGTGCAAACTGTGCTAAACAAAGCTCTTCTCTGGTCTTCGTTGCCCAGGCAAGCTCAGCTGCAGCTGCAGAGCCAGTATAGCCACCAGTGCATACCAGTGCCTGCCTCCCATCCGGGAACTGGCAAGGGCATGTGCTGCTGCCAAAATCCTGTTGCCTACATGCATGTGAGTGGGAGGGCCAGCTCTCCAGTGGGGATCCATAGGGATCTCCCATGGACATGTCCAGCTCCAAACCACAGCTTGGGACTGTGGGGACAGACCTTTAACAGTACACATCACCAGATGTTAGTTAGCATCACCCAGCGCGGACCCCAGGAAGGGGGTGATATCCTGTGATGTGATGGCACTAAAGAGCCACTGCGTTTCCAGGGGCTCAAATGATGCCCCCCCTGCCCCTGCCCTGCTGCGTGGGCCAGGCGGATAGCACGGCTCTCACCCTCCCAGCACCAGCTGTAATTGCTGGGTCCTCTCCCTGCCCTCTGTTTGCAGATGGCATTTCTCACTCTCAGCTAAACCATTTAGCATGCAATCTTCTTGTTTCAGAGCAGATAAAAACACCAGTTAACACCAAGCAATTGTGGTGTTTGCTTTATACTTATTAAAAACCACTTTATTATGATGTTAACCTTCAGACCCTTGAGGCTGCCTGACACCAGCTGTCTCAGGAAGCAAAGAACCTGCGTAAACAAAAACTCACCCCCCAGTGCAAGAGCAATGCTGCACTTTATTAATAAAAGCTTGAAGAGCGATATAATTCTCCCGCCCACCCTGCCAGAAATTCAACACCGCAACGCTTCAGTCAGCACAAAAGACCGACACGATATTTTCTAATTGATAGAATATCTATTGAAAACCTGTTTAGACACTTTAATGGGATCACGGGAACACTGTGCCAATCTGTGGAGGTGGAGAGCTCATCAGAAACTTTAATACTTTCCATATGCACAAGAAAATACCATTCATAGAGATTTCTTCCTAGTTTCATCCATCTGCCTCACCATGCTATTCCTTTTTGTCTCTTATTTATGGCTGTAATTTTGATGCCACAGTTACTGTACACTATCTGCTGCTTATTTCTCATATTCCCTTTGAAATTGCCCTTTTCAGCTCATATCTGAAATCATTTATTTGCCCACAAAATAACCAGGCCCTGAACTATTTCCTGGCAACCAGTTTTGCAGTGCCGAAGAAATTTTTTTCTGTAATGGTGTATATACATCCTTTATTATTGCACTTAAATGCTTATTAACAATTCATGGAATCTTAAGTGGCTGAAAAAACAAGATTCTGGAGTTAAATATTTCTAGTGAAAGTCTTACCCGGAGACCTGCTCTGCAAGTGTAGTCCTCACAGTGGAGGAGAGCATGGCTAGAAGTCGGTACTTCTAGGGTAATTACATGTTTTAATTAACAGTATATTTAATCTGTGTACAAAAGAAAGTGACACAGCTGCTCAGGGGCTGCTGTAACAGGCTAAAAATAATTTTGCACAGGATATACTTTGATTTTACTTCATATTACAGCCACTGGAAACTTTGATGGTGAGCATCCTGACCTGAAAACATGAGTTCCTTTGCCTGCCACCTTTGTCACGTGCATGGGCCATTCTGGACAAATTACAGTCACTTCAAGGCTGTGTTTAGACTTAGGCACGTGAGCACCCCCGGGACATGCTTCGTCTGTGCACAATCATCTCCATGGCACAGACAAGGATGGCCGGGGCAGGGGAAGGCAGTGACAACCTCTGCAACCCCCGCTCAGGGTGCTGGTGCCCCAGGGCTCCCTGTTAGCAGAGGGTGCCTGGAGAAAAGGGTTTGGGCTGACCTCCCCATTGCAGGGCACTGAGAAATGTTCCTTTTCTGCTCAATTTCACAGAGCTCAAGTGTCTGAGTAAATAGCGGAAAGGCAACTGTTTGCAGGTTAAAATGTTCCTTTTCTGCACAGGACTGAGAAAGTCACCGGTGCACGTTTATGCACCAGCTGAGGGAACAAATATTTAGAAATTTCTAAACATTTAGAACCTGGGATATATCTGAACCCAAGCAGCTACCTGCAGTGGTCTCTGTCAGCACACACACACACACACACACACACACACACCCGCCCTTCCTCCGTGCTGGCAGAGTGCTGCCACCTCGGCTCTGCGCAAGCCCTTGGCCGGCGGCGACGCAGAAGGGGCGAGGAGCTTTGCTTTTTCATTAATTTTTTCTCCAGCTAATTTGATTGTCAGAAGCAAAAAGAGGAATTTGAAGGTGTGTGTACATTCATTGACCTTTAAGTGTGCAGCCCTTACAATTTAAGTACTTAACCTTTCGAAGCTGCAGCAGCCTCTCTGCGAGCTCCTTTCTCCGGCGGATGCGGATGGCAGAGGCCTCTGGGGCCCTGGCACTTAATTGTCCTCCCGTTGAAAAACTGATCAATTTGGAGACTCTCCCTGGGGGGTCCTCCCTTTATCTTGATCTCTTATTTCTTTCCTTGTAGCACACAATTTCACGCACATCCCTCCCAGCCTGGTAAGTTCAGGAAATGCATTTGTCTCTGGCTCCATCAGACCGTTTTGTACGGCTGATGTGTGAGCAGGCACCGGTGGTTCAATAACAGAGGACGAGCCTGTGAGCAGGGGAGATCCACAGTCACGTCCACGGACTGCATGTGATGAACTGCACGCTGCTTTACATCCCCACTGCATCCGTAACACCCGCTGTCAGATGCTCTGCAGAGGTGCAGTCAAAGGAAGGTTTTCGGTGTCCTGTCCTGGGAGGCCAGAAGGGACTGTTTAACGTCAGCTGGTGTCAGTTGCTTTGATGACAGGAAATAGCATAAGGAGAAACACTTAACAGTATTTCTGCATACAGCAACAGGGGACAGAGCAATGGGGTGCTGATCATGCCAGAACTCATTTAGGAATCAGAGGTAATTTTGCCAACACAGTTTAATTTGGATTTGATCTTAGCTTGAAGCAATTTGTTTTGAAAGAGATATTGGATATCTTAAATGGCAAATATTCTTACATTGATTAGAGGAGAAAGTCGTTCAGGTCTAACAGCCAGAAATAGAGGAGATGCCAAGCTTCCCACTTGCAGAGACCTAATTTCCCTCTCCTTGTAAACCTTGTGACGAGGCAGGGTGGTACCCAGTCACCTGCTGCCCAGCAGGCGGATCCCAGGTTGCAGCTGCAGCATCGGAGCCAGCCTCGGGCACGGGCAGCCAAGCCCCCAGCAGTGGGGAAGAGGCTGCAGCCCCGGCGGGTGTGTGTGGGGACCGGAGGGCGGTCAGGGTCCCAGGCGCAAAGCGAGCCTTTCCTCCAGACATCCCACGGTAGCTAATGCCAGACAAAATCGTGGCTGGGAGGGGAAAACAGAAGCTCGCAAGAGATATCACAGCAACTTTTCAAAGCCAAAATAATTTTATTTGTGAGCTAGAACAGTTCAGACTCTTTAGCATTTAGCAAAAAGCTTTTTTAATGCAATTTTTTTGTAACAGTAGTCATGTTAGTGGCAGAGTAGAGGATGTATAATAAAAAAGTGAAACCAGGTTATTGCTTGGCTTCAGTATATATGATAGAGTTGTCACAGCACAGGGCAAAGCAATTGTCATACTAGAAACTGAATCTCTGAGGTGGCCTTTCTCTTTCCATTTGCCAAGAGCTTGACCCCAGGGATTCATGGATGTGCTGGAACCGGTACCACCTGGGCTGGTATGGACAGACCATCTCCATGTTGATCCCTTGGTCTGAGAGTGTGCATCCCTTCTCCCTCCCAACCTGACCGTCCGGGTGTTGCGCCCAGGGCCACGTTTGTTTGTTTGCACAGCAGCCAGCGCAAGGAAGTCCTGACCTGCGGTGGGGACTTCTCGGATGAGGAACCGTATACATAATATACAATAGGGAAGTGTGGTGCTTTGCAGTTAGCACGGACTCTCTCTTTAGGCTGTTAGGGAGAACCCCAAAACCTCACTTCTTGCTTCTGTCTTCTGTAGATACCACTTGTCTTGTAACGGGTCTTTCATCTCAATAGGGCTTTTATCTTCAAACATGTCAGATCTTTAAAGAACGGGAAAACATTAACAGGCAGGGAGAAACTTCATTCTAATTTGCGAGATGTAAGAGAAAGAGGAGGATGCAGCCACTGTAATGAGCAGAGGCTGCCTTCGGATGAGGGCTCCTGTTCCTGAAAGCTCACTGGGTTCCTCTCGGTGCCATGGTCCGCTATTAAATCCGGATTGGCCATGGCAATTCATGCTAAGGAGGAGTAGCCAGGCTGTGCTGCATTACTATCACTGTGTGTGTTGGCGCCTTTGGTAGATTTGATGTTGATATTCTGCACTAAACTGTAATCAAGGAGCCTGTAATGAAGGAGGCTGAGCAACTGCGACCTCCCAATGGACCACGCTGCTGTTCCATACTAATGAGCTGCAGCAAAATGGATCATTTAGAGTCATTAACAGTTCCGGGGAGGTAATGGTCATGCTGCAAAGGAGTCTGTGTGAAGTAGGAAACTCTTTTTTATGCCTGCTCCAAAGCCCAGCTTCTAGAAGAGCCTTTGTGACTGTTGTTTGTTTACCCAAAAAGTGGCAGAAAAGCCTCTTTGATGTAGCCATGTGCCATGCCGCATTAAGGATCCTTAATCAAAAGTAGAAGGAAATTATAATTTCCTGCTTTGTTCTGAATTTGAAATGAAGAGGCATCTTAGTCCCGAGCTGAAGAGCCAACTTCAGCTGTGGTGTTCCTTCAGCTTTACCCAAATTGGCCCAGCGTGGTGCCTGTCTGCTCATGGTGGGAATCACAGGCATGTTGGCATGTTTATCTGAGGGACACTCTCCTTCTGGAGACACAAAGTAAGCTCCGAGCACTGGGAGAGATTTTGCTGTCCTGCGTTAGACCCCGATGATACGAGTTATAGCTACACCTAAGCCAGGGGATAAAAGAACGAGAGGAAAAAAAGATATTTTCTGAATTTTCTCCACTGTGAGAGATCTGGGCATTGAATAAGAAGGCACTGTACTAGCATTGTGACTGGAGATATTGGTTTAACTCCTAGCTCTTTTCATAATCGTAGGCAAGTTATTTATTACGCTGCTGAGTCTTTTTATATTTCTCACTCTGTTTGAAAGTCCCATCATCTGGAGTCAGGGGAATGTCCCAGCTTTCATTTTTTTGTAATATTTTAGTTTCTGTCATTGCACAAAATGCTCGAAATGTAATTGCAAATAAATGTTAGGAGGACAGTAGGCAAATAAAAAAATAACTGCACATGTGTGCTAAGAAGAACAGAAAGCATATTGTGATTTTTTAAATCGCTTATAATTTGAAGGGGAGAATGAACTGATTCATGATTTTAGGATGCTTAGGATTGGCAAAAGCATAATTAATCTCTTGTATCCTTTATGCCTCTGCAGAACGGTATTAATAAGGCAGCATTTATCCATTGTAGACTGTAAGTGCTTCAGGGCACTGTCTAGCTCTAACAGGCCATCATGTAGTGCCTAATGGAGAAGGGTCCTCATAGTCTAATTAGGCCTTAATACAACATAAATGACAGGCCCCATTTTTATTGCCAGTTTCAGTCTGTCCTTCACTTGCAGTTTCAGTGATAGAAACGTGACTGAACATTTACATTTTAAGGCAGCAAGCGACCACGTTTAAAATGCTACGAGGTAGTCATTTTAATAAGTCAACTTTCTCAAAGCAAAATTATCATAATAACTGAGGAACAAGGTATGTGTAATTGGATTGATGTGAAATGCAGCAAACTAATTAATTTTCTTCTGCAAGGTCTGGGAAAGGTCACAGAGAGGCAACACACATCTTCATAGAGGATGCTAAATGCTGTAAATATTTAAATGGCTCACAGAAATCACCAATGTATTCCAGAACATGGAAGTACTTTGGTTTTGAAGACAGCGACGTGTCTCCCCAGTTTCTTTGGATTGAACACAAAGTGCATCCCAGATTACGGAGTGGAGGATGGGAGCTGTTTGCGACTTTATGGTGAACCACATGCAATAAAGAGAGGGAGGTAAAGGGGATTGGCCCTGGGCTGTGGAGCATTTCATTGCCAGGCTCCAATCTTGTCCAGGTCAGTAGAGATGGGAAGTCATTACTGGTTGATGGTTGTTCAATGACCTGTGTGAAATGAGGAGGTGGTTTCAGTCCGGTTCCCTGGTGGCCAAGTGTCCTTAACATCAAACCACCTCCTGCGCCAGCCTGTCAGCCTGCGCCCCGTGAACAGGGGACGGGCACCAGCTGTGCAGGGGCTGCAGGGGACCCCCCCAGCACGGGGAGCTGGTGGTTTGCAGAGGGTCGGATACCAGCAGCTTTGTTCATTCCTGCAGGGGTGGCTGGTGCTGCAGCTGAGCTGCTTCAGGAACCGGGTGAAAACTAGCCGAGGTTTCACAGCACCTGCCTGAACACAGCGCTCTCACTGATTTCCCAGGAGCCACGTTTTCTGATCAGCCCAAATTTCAGCTGTAGCAGATGGGTCCCCTATTCCTGCCAGGATGACCTGGTGATCACCACATGCTGAGCACTGGCATCCCGTGACACCTGCCAGAGCCACCTGGAGCACTGGATGTGGACCAGTGATGGGTTGTTTGGTACCAGCACCATCGGGATGGTGTCTGTCCTGGAGAAGTCTGGCTTTCTCCTAACTGGCTGCACCCCACTCAGTTGCTGGTACATGTTGCCTACAGATGTCTGACGGCTTGTGCTTGACACAGAGTCTGCAAGCCATGTTGGACAGGAGCGGGGGGGGGGGAGAACGGCTGGCCACGAGGGCACACGGAGACCGTGTTCAGGGCTTATGGGTAAGGGTGGTGGGCAGAAGGAGATGTCAATCATGGTTTGGTCAGTCAGGAGCAGCAGATGAGAGTCAAAATGTCTCTCTTTCCCCTGCGCCATCTCTATCAGCTGTTCACTCCAGCTTCATTTAGCATCTCTGTGGAAATATTTGCCCTAAGTCCTTCAGTGCCTGATGGGTCCATGGACTGTCTGGGGCTGGAAGCAGCATGGTGTACCCAGCACGTGGGCTGAGCAGGCTGCCAAAATGGTTGGGATTTTGGCTACTCATCCTGATGCCAAAAGCCCTGTAGGAATGCAGCCCTCAGGACTGGCTGACCAGATCTCTGCCTCCATGCTGATGCATTTGCTGACCTTCCAGATCTGAACCTAGCTTTGGTGCCTGAGGTACAGAGGGGTCAGCCAGAAAACATCTCTGGACTTCTCTGCACACACTGAGATCTGCACTGTAGGAGATTTTGGAAACCCTTAGCATGTCAGGGTGAAAGAAACTGTACAAGTATTTTGTTGCCAGTCAAGAGGAATTCTAGAGACATACTGACAAGCAGAGCTCCTTGTCCCCTTTGTCACATATGTGTCATCTTGGTGCCATCACTTGGATATATATGTCCTAGTGCTTGTGAGCATGTAAGTGTGAGTGTGTGAGTGCATAAAATCAATTTGCTGAGAGATTTTGTAACCAAATCTTTCTGTAAGATCACACATTGAGTTTTCTTACAGTAGATCTCCCTAGAAGGAAGCTCACCACTAGGAAAAATTTCTTGTTCACAGTGTTACATTCATGTGGCTTCAGTGAGAGAATAATCAGGCACTTGACACCTTCCAGTTTCAGAATAACTTTGGAGCATCTGTTTTCACTCATCTAATTTCTCTGTCCCAAAGGGGATTCAGTAAAATGGCCAGCTTGCGTGCATTCGGAGCTGACATGAGCTGATCTGAAGAAGAGTTGTGTTTGAGTTCTGTGATGCTGCTGAAGTTGGATTCATTAGCCAGTTTCCCCCCAGATTTTTCAGAAAGTTTCTACTGTGTTTGAAGGATAATTGCCATCCCTTGGTCTCAGGGGAGGAAGAAACAAAGGACTATATGTTCCCCTTTTGTTTCAAACTCAAAGAGTGACAAAGGCATGAAAAAAAGAGTCAGTCCAGGAAATTCTTCAGTAGCATGTTAATAGCTCTGCATCAGAAATAGTGTGTAGTGTGCCACAGGGAGCCCGGCTGCGCTGGGGGAAGAGGAGAGTTAGGGCTGTCAGATCCTCTCCTGGAAAAAATGTCCCTGTACTTGCACCTTTCTGGGAAATGGGAGCATATATGTGATTGTCAGCTAAGTTTTCCAGGGCAATAGTTTTGAAGGTGTTTCTCTGCTTACTGCCAGAGATTTATATGCCTGAATCCCTTCAGCATCTTCCTCCTATTGTGTCCCTTTCCTTCCACGCCTACGCAACGCCTGTTGGTCACCTCAGTCCACACCTACCAATGCTAAGTAACTTGTACAAGGTTAGAAAATAACCCCTAGAAAGCCCATTTTAATTTTACGGTGTCTGCAGTTTCTCATACTCTTCTGCAGGCCAGCCCCTGCATTTCACCCATGGGGTCAGTGCCGTGGCACCCCGGTCCAGCGATGCGTGCCCTTCCCACCACGCACCTGGAGCAGTACAGCCCTCCCACCAGGGCCACTTACGCAGGGGGACCCGTAGCCTCACAGAAGCCGATTCCAATACTGGGGCTCCCTCTGCCCCAAAAGCTCCTGCTCTTCTGATATCCCCTTTCCTCTTCCTTAGCTTGTGCAGGGGATTATCTAGGCACAGGTTACCCGATGACTTACTGCCCAAGTGTGAGTACTTCTGCAAAGGCACAGGTTGTCTGAGGTGCTGCGTATACATATGAACGTGCCAGTCCTCATTCTATGCCAGAATGCTCTGCTGACTTTCAAATTAAGCTAGTCTGAAGTTCTGTTTTCTCTGGCTTTAGTCCCTCTACAAAGAAATGCTCACAGGTGGGTTCTCAAACACATGCAGTGAGCAATTGAGTGTATTTTCAGCTCTGGATCATGACAAACCCAAAATGAAAAGAATAAAATAATCTTAACACCCTCCAGTAATTAAAAAGATGATTAAAATTTCCTAGAGAAGGATGATTTAGGTGCCTAAAGAGTTGCTTTTCCCTTCTTACCATTATCATAAATATTTTCTATTTCATTACAGTTAAGATTTTCATCATGATTATTTAATGATGATACTCTAACGGGATTCAATAACTAGCTTTAAAAGAAAATAAAGCTAAGAGTTTTGCCAAAATCCTTTCATGATTAACACAGAAAGTGTCTCCAGCACAACTTCGCCTATGTCAATACAGATGTGTTTTAGTGCTATATTGTATCTTGCATAATAGGTTTCTTAAGCAATGCAAGTGACATTGTATCACATAAGAATGTCTTTAATGGCAAATATTATGTATTTTTGTAAAATATTTAAAGGCACTGTAAAATATTTAAAGGCACTAAAAATTCTGTGTTTTAAATCCTGGATCCAGTAAGCAGCTGTCCTGAATTAAATCATTGTGGTTTAACCCCCACCAGCAACTCAGCACCACGCAGCCACTCACTCACGCTCACACTGCTGTGCACCCATGGGCAGTGCGTGACACCCCGACTCACCAGCGTGTGCCCCGAGCATCCCACCTTCCCCTGCTCTGCAGAGCTTCCACCTGTCTGCTCCACCTCCCCAAAGGCATCATCCAGTGGGCAAAAGCGACTGCAAGGGAGAGGGTCGCCCATCCCTAAAAATTATAAGGAAAGGCCAGCCTGGGGAGAGAGCGGGAGGTTAATGTGTGAGCGTCTTGTCTCAGTTTCTCACTTGAGAAATTAAGCTTTTCACCACATAAGAAGATGGTGGTGGTCAGTGAGATTTTTGATGCTCTGGTAAAAGTTGTAGATGATGAAAGCTTGTCATTA
The DNA here is from genome assembly GCF_023634155.1 of Falco peregrinus. NCBI lineage: Eukaryota > Metazoa > Chordata > Aves > Falconiformes > Falconidae > Falco > Falco peregrinus. Next base: position 37,010,119 of record NC_073729.1, on the reverse strand, counting down.
AAGTGGGGAACCTCACCATTCCAGGGTTTCTTCTTGGAGCTGAAAAGCTCCTCCACACACATTTTTCCTAAAAAAAAAAAATGGCTTGAAACCTACATTTTTTCTTTTAGTTCCCTTGGTCCCTTAAAAGGGCCTGTGAGAGAAGCTGCTTTCCTCCCCAGCTGAACAGCCCCATCTCTCACCTGTCCGAACCAGGAGACCTAAGAAGCTCTGGGCTGGAAGAGGTTGCTCAATAATTCCATTGGAGAGACTGACTTGGGTCCTCTTGAACTGCCCAGAGCCCTCAGGGAAACCGCAGGATGCAGGTGAAAACAAAGTTCAAAGTCTTCAGCTGCCCACTGCTGTCTGTTCCTCAAAGCAAATGCAGGGCTGCAGGCACGGTAACCAGCCTGAACAGCGAAACCCTTCACCTAAGTGCTGCAGAGAAGCATGCTTGTGAGCAGTGGAGAAGGTCTCCAGCCTGTCTTCCCTGCAGGCAGTACAGGGGAACAGATGTGAGCCTGGGGACCCTGTGGTATTCGGGAGTGAAACTCATATCTGAGCCCACAAAAAAAAAAAAAAAAAAAAAAAAAAAATTATACGTGAAGCCTTTCTAAAACCCAGGACAAGCCACAACTCAGTTTACCTCCTCTGGGAGTCCAGGACCCAGTGTAAGGACCTCCACAGTGCAGACCGGGCAGAGCCATGTTTGCACGCGCTGCACAGCTCTACAGCCCCCGCGCTTTTTCCAGAGCTTTTTGCAATTGCCTTAATTCAGGGGAACAGATTCCAACGGCAGTAGTGTCAAAATGTCTCATTTCAACGCGAAATGCATGCATTTTGCGGCTTAAAATAGATATTCAAGGAAGGCACTCTTCAGATTTTAAAAGCCAACAGCTAATCTTCCGTTTCCTTCCCCAGAAGGTGTGCCCATAGGGTGAAGGTTTCTCCCTGACCAGCAACTTACAGTGCTTGCTGGGTGGAAGCAATCCTATAGGAATGTCACACCGGGGATGCACGCCTGTTCCCTGAACCAGGCAAGCCTCCTGGTTTTTGCAAGAGTCCTCAGTGCTGCACCCTCCGGGCTCACCCCAGCTCCCCCTGCCCCCCGGCCCTGGCCCTTGCACCCTTCTCCCAGCAAGGTGCCCCTGGCCCGGCATGCAGCAGGACACGGCACACGGGCCACCTCGCACCCTTCCTAGTGAAAGAGCACAGTGCCCACAGAGCAAAATGTGAACAAACAAGGATGTGCCCTTGTCACAGCAGATAATTTCAAAGACTTCTTGTTCAGCTCTGATTCGGAATGAAGCCAAGTTTGAGGATGTTGAAATCCCCTGTGAATTTGGTCTCCCATCCTCTACACAGCCCCGAGGCTGGCACAACACGCAAAGAAAGCGAAGGAATTTTAAAATGCAGTCAGTCATCCCTCGCATTAAGCTGCTTTTCCTTCCTGCTTCTTTCCCTTGCATCTGCAAGGATTTCCTGCAGGTTTCACAGGACAAATAAGAAATTAATTTCTGATGGCTAAAATCAAGCAGAACTTGCTTTCCCTACTTTTCAGATCTGTATAAAACCTCTTTTTTTCTCCAGCTCTTGCCCTTTCTGTGTCCTTTCTTACTGGCTACCAAAATTCCCCAGGGAAGCCAGATGCATGGAGCCAAATGAACCAAAGGAGAAACCACCCTTGTCTTTGGCAGAGTTACAGCAGCTGTGAATTTGGCTACCTCTGGTACTGCAGCCGAGGCCCTGACTTAAAACACAGCCAGATTTGTACATGGTATTAGAATGCGTATTTATAATTATTATGCATTTCAATTAATGATGTTATTCTTATCAATCTTGACCTATATCAGACTCTACAGTGCTTGCACCTGCAAGTGCCCATAGTAAGACACAGTCGTGGCTCTGAAGGGACACACTGGCACTGGGAGAGGGGAAGGATAACATGAAAAATGGGTGGAAAAACAAAAGGAAGAGCAGAAGGTAGGATGGGCAAGTGGAAGCTGTGTGAGGGTTGCTGCTCGGTGGTTGGTAGCAGACAGAAGACCAAGGTGTAACGACAGCCTAGGCAAAGACTGTCCTTACTTAGGCTCGTGAGAAGCCTTCAGCATCCTGAGGGGTTGGGTGTTTCTGTTTCTGTTCTGCCTCATTTGGTGTCTCTCTGGAAAAGTTCACCTGCTTGCTGGGAAGATTTTGAAGGAACAACCTTAACCATGGGAGCAAGGAATAAACATCAGAGAAGCAGCCTGGACCCATCTGGATGGGGGTATAGCTTTAGCAGCAGAGGGTTTTTTATGAGTGCACCTTGTGAGGGACTACAACGAAGGAGGGGATGACCATGCAAGCAGCTGAGAGGGTGCTGCTATGCCATGGTGGAGTGATGAGAGGCTCAGCCTCATTGGGGACAGCAGTTTCGGGCAGGGCAGTGTCACTGGCCATGCCCTGCGGGTTCATTCCCAGCGGTGCAGGAGCCCTACCTGGGAAGCAGAGACTGGTCTTTTCCAGCAGGTTGCTGTTGACTGGAGCCCCTTTTCCATCCCTGCATCTCTTAGCCAGGCCACCTACTTACACTCAGTGCAGGAGGAACAGAAGGGCTCAGTCAGGAGGAAAATGAGAGAGAAGCAAATATTAAGAGCAAAAAGATAGCTGCCAGGCAGGGGTGTGAGGCTGGGATCCGGGGTAGTTCACCACGCTGGGGTGGAGATGGTGAGGAGGAGCAGGGTGTACTCACAATGTGGCTGGAGAGTAACCTTCAACTAGCTTAATTAGCCAAAACACAAAGAAATTAGCAAATGGAAAAAAATTCTGTATCAGTCAGGTAGATGCCAGCAGTGGCCTCTGTGCAATTTGCCTGACACTATTTTACATTTATGAATCAGGGCAATGAAAGTAACAACTCTTTGGGTGCTAACAAATAACGGAGAAGAGAACATACAGAACCTAAATTAAAGCAAATGCATCCTTGGAGGCTCATGATGGACTCCAGCTTATCACACAGGCTGGTGATGCATTTCCAGGAACAGGAGCTGCTCTTTGCTCTTGGACAAGGCGCTGGAGCAGCAGCATCTCAATCCAGAGGTGGAGCAGAAACCACAAAACGCTGGTGAGCTCCGGCTGTGACATCTCTGCTTGGGCTGAGCCCAGGCGTGACGGGAATGTCCCCATGCAAGCGTGGTGGGACACCTTATGTGTCACCACAAGCAAACGGAGGAGCATGCCTGGCATGGGAGCATCTCCTTACGCCTCCTGTCACCCTTGAGAAAGCATTTGCTCGCTGCTCTGGCTGATGGCTTTGCAGCAGGCAGGAGAACCCGGGCTGTCCCATGCCTTTGCTGTTGGCCCCGTGTGACCCCAGCAAAAGTCACCCACCCCAGTGGGACTAGTTAGCTGGCTGACTGGAAGCAGGCTGTTGCCATGAATGAAGCAGTCCTTGGAGTCACAGTCACCCCCTCCTGCATCCAAGGAAGGGGTCCCTGGGATGGCAGAGGACCCCAAGAAGGGCAGCAGGATTGCCTTTGGAGGCAAGTGATCAGGGTTAGTGGAGTTAGCACTGACAGCTTGTTCATAATTTAGCACATTTATGAAAAAGCCTTAAAAGATGAAAAATATTTATTTTGCTATATATTTGTCAGTTCTTAAACCACAGACTCCGTGACATTATAGAGCCATTCTGGGTTCACCTTTCTGGAAGTTATCAAAAAGTAAAATTCAAGGTTGAAGGTCATAGTCACTGTAATGTGTATACAAGAAATCTGAGTTTCAATATGTTCCAGAGCTGCTCAACACCTATGGTAAGTGCAACAATGATATCAAGGGAGGGCTTATTCAAAGGTGCTTACCTTGCTTCTTCAGTGTTACGTGCTGCAATTTTTTACAGTATCTGAATTTTCCCTTGTCATTTTTTAGCTCATAAAATTGGGTTAAATTCTGCCTTTCCTTTGCATGCCTCCGTGGAAAACATCTGTCCACTTGCTACTCAACAGTGAAAAACTTTACAGCTTCAAGCCTGTATATGTTGTCTCTCACATGCGTACAAGTTCTCACACACAGTCTTTAAAAAATGGTGGAAGAGAATTCAACCCGATAAACAAAGTGTGATTCACATGGCAGCCCAAGATGTGATTGTGCTCTCTTTCAGCCCCCAGCTTGGGCACCGACACCAGGGGGTCTGGGCAGGGAGCGCAGGTGCCTGCAGATGGTCCCATGGACCCTCAGAGCCCCCAGAGCAGCCCGGGCTGAGGCACGACATGACTGCTGGCATCTCGCTCTGTGCCTGTGAGCGGCCGCGTGCGTGCAGTCAGGTCTCCGGGTGGCTGCAGCACACGCTGTAGCATGATGCATGCGTACGAGGGGGTGAATCGAGGCTGCACAGCATCTGTGAGTGCGTACGCATCCGTGTGTGCGTGGCAGTGCAATCTATCGCCCATGCGAGCGGGAGGTCAGAGAGCTGAGCTTTTAGAAGAGTCATGATGGGTTTTGAGCGCTGGAACGAATTACTGGGGGGTGGATTAGGAAGCGGGGAAGAGGTGATCCAACATGCGTTGTAACGACAATATGTAAACTGTAGCCACATGTGATTTCCTTACTAATCTATTTCTTTTGACTGCACTACGCAGGCAGGGAAAAGAGGCACCACAGTCACACACGATCAGTGCAGCCACACTGGGCCAGTGTCAGCAGCAAGACACCACTGTGCCCACTCAGCGGTGTGCCCCCTGCTCTGCCAAGCCCCCCACCTTCCCCCTGCACACCCTGCTCCACATAGCCATGCTTCGCAGGCTTGCCAGGTTTTCCCACAGGGCGGTACAAGTCCAGAATTGCTGGTTTGAAACTTTTCTCATGAAATCAGCTTTGCGTGGGTGCATTTGTGATCACTCTAGCTCGTGAGGCAAACCGGTATGTATTACAGAGTTGAGTGTTGCTGGTGCCTTACAGCTGTTCTGTTGGTATGCTGGCAATGCATCACCCCTGTTTTTTCTATTTATAATTTAACCAATGCCAAAGGGTTATTTTCATCAAATGTAAAAAATGGACACTTATAAAAATGCATAGGTTTTAAATTGCTCAGCAGTTGGAGTAGTTATAAGAACTAGCCCAGGGAATAAATGGCTGCTTCTCACATTAAGCACGTAGGCCATTTCCATACAGGCTGAAAACCAAATGGGATTCATTTCTGTTCCCACCACACACAACTGTTTCTCTGCTGTTACTTCAAGCTCCAATGTCTCTCTTAATGCTTTATTATCACTGTTAAAACTCCATAGTTTAGAATGTGCTCAGAGTAAATCTGTCATGTTACATTTAAGCACCAATTGGTTATGTTTTAATGGCATTAATCTTTACCTTCTTGCTATGTCTAAGCCAGGATAATGAAAGGAGATAATTCCCTTCTTTCTCAGCCACTGAATCCTGTAAAACGAAAATGTGACTCCAGTGCTGCAGGTAAAATCACTTTGCCTGCTGCTTCCCAATGCCCCTTTGCCCACCAGCAGGGCTGACCCTGCCCAGCGCTCCCAGGGCCACAGAAAACACAAGGTGCCATGTGCCCTGGTAGGTGACAGCCCCTAGGCGCTGCCTGGCTGTGTCCTGCTCTGGCTCAGATCCTTTCTACCACAGTGCTCAGCACCAGCCCCGTGCTCGCACATCTGCACAGCCAACCTGGCGCACGGGCATGCAGCGAGACAGGAGTGTTGCTGTACTGAAGCCGATGGAAAGGCAGAGACCCACGGCCAAGGGCTGTCCCTGCCAGTATTGCTGTTGGTGGGGGAGGCTGGGACTTGGACCAGGACACCTGGGCGCTGACATTGGGCAAGCATGGGAGAAGACAGGGCGCTCGGTAGCTTTCATCCCATCTGCAGAGCAACAAGCAGGGCTGATCCTCACTGCAGCTCATCAGCGTACCTTCAATGTCCATCCGTCGTAACAATCACTGCTGAGTTTTCTTTGGGAATTTTACTTTGGAAATCACCCCACAGTCCATGTGCTCTCAAGACAGAACCTCTTAAAATATGGTCCAAGGCAGCTCACATGATAGAAAGGGTGATATAATACTGCAACAGAAAATGCTAACAAGCTCCAAATTGTGTCAGGAAAATCAATGTTCATCCTCTAGACAGTACTGTTTTTATTGGATAACTTTCTTCTTGGCTTAGCTATTGTTCCAGCATCTTACAAAAGGAGAAAGAGAAGGGAAATAAGTAAGGAAGTGCAATGCATGATAAACAAGCTGATTCTGAAGTCCAACATAAAACTTGCAGTTTTAGAACAGGCATTAAATATAGGAGATTATAAAATGGGAAGATGAAATCTAGGCACTGCAAGATAGGAGGGAGAACACAGGAAATCTCTGCTTTTAACCTGTTTTGTTGCACAAGCATATTTTGTTGAACAACAGCCAATTCTTCATCCTTCCAGGTTTCTGGTGAAAGTGGCCACTTTCCATAAGCCTGTTGCTGACGTAGGTCATCAGGAGCCAAGACCTGACAGCCTGTTCATCAGCAGCATTGGCTCAGGGGGCATGGTGCTCCAGGGCTCAGACACAGGTCTCCACCTTCTCTGCATGCAGGGATGGCACTTGCGCTGCAATGTGCTGCAATTGTGCTGCAATGCTCCCCGCTTACAGGGACGGGACCCTGCAGGGCCCTGGGCTCTCAGGGGGTTCGCTGGCCATGCAGCCTGCAGCCTGGTTCCATGCCCCAGGCTGGGTTTCTGCAGAAGCACGTGGGGTAGAATTAACCCTTTAGTACTTCAAGCCCTGTCTGCCCTTCCATGTTTGTGGTGGGCAGGACCAAGGAGCAGGGGTCTCTTCCATCCTTTGACTAGCTCTGAAGAATACCAGCCAGGGCTCTCCTTGGGAGATTCTCCTTCAGTCCATATGGGAAGACCTTTATTTTTCTTGAATTCCACTGCAGGGGATTTTTCTTCCTGGTCCCATGAGGGCCCACAGCTGCTCTAAGCATGTTGATGCCATAAGCACGGTGCACACCTCAGCCTCTTCCAAACTGAGCTCCCAAACTTACACCACAACCTTATATATCAACGTAGCCTGTGCTGGAAGGAAAGCCTCCTCCTTCACCCTCCCCATAGTGAGGAGTAAGCGTCATCTATTTTTTCATTTTTGTAATCTTTCATCCACCAGAAATTTCACATTTTGAGAAGTCTTAAACCTTTATTTCTTTCCAATAAGATTTTTTTCTGAGGCACTTTGCTTGGTTTCTTCTTGAGTGGGTGGGTAAACACATAATAGATTACAAGTATCCCCAGTCACCCCCATGACAAAACAGCCAAGTCTTCTCCCTCCAACCGTCACAAGCAATAAGCAACCTTAATCAGCAGCTCCGATGGCATCTGAGTGAATTATTATAAAACACATTAGATCTACTAACAGTGCACATGAGATCTGTTCCCAATGTTATCAATATTTATCAGAACTGAGGATTGCACAGAAATGAAAAAAGGAAAAAGCCCAGCATGGAGTATCTGATGGCTGCCGTACTCTGCTCGCTCAATGTTCTTGTTTAAAAAGTCCTTCAGATCTCATCTCACAGCAGGCATTTACATTGACAAGTTTAACATAGGAATGACCTCTACAATAACTCTCCTTTCAGCTGCTGCTTAAAACTTAAGCTTAAATTAATAAGGTTCAATGAATAACAGGAGCTGTGTAAAACTGTTGCTGTCAAATTGTAAGAAACAGTGCAAGCCTTTATTCTGTGGTCCAATCCAAATCCTTCAGTTCAAATGCCATCCTCAAATTTGGAGGCTGCTGAAGCTTTGGCTTTCTTAGCCTCGAAGTTCACTTTGCCTTAACGAATGACACCACTTCTGACACTGAGATAAGGAGGGAGTCAAATCCAAACGGTACACAAAGCTGGCCCACTTGCTTCCAGTAAAACAGCTGTGACTTTCAGACATGGTGATGGATTACCTTGGGAATGGAACAAATTCCTTGGAAGTCACAGATTCACAGAATCCTTCAGGTTGGAAAAGACCTTTAAGATCATCAAGTCCAACCATTAACCAAGCCCTTGCCGAGCCCACCACTATCCCATGTCCCTAAGCACCACATCTGCATATCTTTTAAACACCTCCAGCTCCAGCCAGACACCAGAGTTCCAGCGAAACCTCTCCGTTCCAGCTGGCTGGTCTTCCCTGCTGGCATTCCAGCATGGTCTTCCAGCCCATGGGGACGGTCTGCTCCTGCGCCTTTAGATTTCCTTCTTGAAATTCTTGAAAATTCATTCTTGAAATGGGGGCTTCTGCTATTACCAGTCTCAGAGCTGATGTGGGACAACCAGTTGTTCAACATGTACTTGCTCATTTGCTGCACGTTCACTGATACACATGTGAAAGACCTGAATTTCCCTTTTCCATCTGAAGTTGTTTACCTTGCTTATGTGATACCAATGACATCTATAAATTCAGTGCTACTATTAATGGTTTAAAACAAGATTGCATCTATACAGGCCAATAAAGGATCGCTTCTCTGGGGTGCTGGGCAGGACCATGAATCAGGGATATGTTCCCAACTGCTTGGTGATAGGTTGTTTACTGGAAACTTTCTCTTTTATTCTGGATTCTCTTAATTCACTTTTGTAACAGTGAAAAAACAAACCCACCCTTCTGATACGCACTTTTTCCAAGAACTGAAAACTCAAAAATTATATTCTCTAGAAAGTCGTGAAAATTGGAAGGAATATTTGATGAGGGAGTAAGGATGGATTTAGTTTCACAGCACTATTATGGGAGACTGTGACACTGAGGTTGCAACATCTCGGTGTAAGCCATGTGTAACTGATACAGGAGTATAGTGAATAGGGCTGCTCCTACTTCCCCTGGGTTGCCAGCTGAGTTTTGCAGGAGGATGAAGAGGGTTCTGGTTTGACGTAAGCACCATGCATAATTTCACAGCTGAACTTTGCAGAGAGACACAATTCTAAACCTGTATGTGGACTGCATATTGGAAAAGCAGCTTTGTCAATAAGCTGACTCAAATTCCCATCTCTAAACATGTGGAGGCCTTGAAATACCACACTGCATGCGGATCTGTCTTCTAAATTTTGCTAATCTTTTAAGTGCGTTGATTTAACTCATTTCTAGAAGGACAAAATGTTGCTCAGCTTCACCTCTCAAAAATTAGGTTTTGGGCCTCATTCAGTCACCTGACTTCTCTCTAGCATCAGTGGAGAGAGACTGGACCACCAAAGCGCGGTCCATGGGTTCCTGCGCTTGAGAGATGAGTTGCCCTCCAGAGGTACATGCTTTTCGTCTCTCTCGTTGTTCGCTGACTAGGAAAGCTGGGGAACTTCATTACTACGGTCTGCCAACGACCCATGAACAACTCCTAAAGAGACAGGGAAAAGGAGTTGGGCAATGCCAGCCCATTCTCAATAGACTGATTCAAATAGCCATGTGGGGTCTGAACTTGCCCTTGCAAGGTTTGGGGGTCTGCAGATCAGAAGAGATTGAAAGGCAGAGCTCTAAGCAGTTGGTATTCTGGAAAAGGAGGGCAAAGTAGACCGGAGTTAGTACCCTTGGGACTGCAGTCATTCAGCCCTCCCTGTTTTGCAAGTGACATATTAACAGCTTCTTCCTACAATTTACCGATGCATCCTTTTTTCTCACAGAGAATAAAAAAATGGTGAAATAACTTTGAAAGTCAGGTTATTCCTGTACTTTAACACCTTCCAACAGATGTTGTTCTTAGCGAAAGCAGAGTTCCTTGAATTATTAATGGTTTCCAACAGCTCAGCTTGAAATAATTTAGCATTTGAAAGAGAAAAGTCACTCTCATTATTCCAAGTGCAGAAACATTTTGGTTATTAAAAGTATTCTCCTTTAAAAAAAAAAAAAATCTGTACCATTTGTATCTTTCTCTCCAGATGCCAGCAGGAGCACCAGATCTAGGGAAACCTTTGTGATTGCTGAAGGTTAATTGATAAAAATACAATGGAAGAGAGAGGACTACATATTCCATTTAAAATTGAGAAGCTCTTATCTGATCTTCTGGTAGCTTTAACTTTACCAGATTTATAGTATTTGCAGTTGGAGACCATTAAATTAATTCTGAGGCTTAAAGTGGCCAAATTATTCATAGCAATCAAACTTCACAAGGGATATTGAATACCAACAGCCTGTTCAGCGTTGCCCCGTGGACAGAGGCTGGGAGGCTGCTGACACCAGTGACAGCCACTGCTCTTGCAAGCGAGGGCTGCGAACTGGTGTGGGAGTTTCTGTGCTCAGATTTGATGACGAGTCTGCAATGAGGACTGAAACACGTTCTTAGGGCTGCTGGGCTCTCAAAACCAACTTTTTGGTTTTGAGATTTCTGGAATCTCAATTTTGGTTTGGAATTTTGGTTGAGTGATTTCTGGGAAGACACTCCAGGCTGGGCCAAGCTGTGGCACCTTGGGAGCTCACCCTTACGGCGGAGCACCCCAGAGGAGAGCCTGGGCGAGCTGGCACCGGGGCTGGAGAAGCACGGCCCATTTTTCACTGGAACCCCTCTGTCCCCTGGGAAACCAGCCCGCTGAGGGCATGGGCTGGGGTTTGCTTAGCATGTAAGAAAAGCTGGCTAAAATGCAGTTGACGGAGCTACTGCTGAGAGCGACAGGGTTACATCTGCTCAGCTTTGATAATATTGGGATGGCTTTCCCTTCCCAGCACGGATTTCTTATGTGGGATCTGGGGGGACTCCAGGGGCACATGCCAAGGGGTCATTTCTGGATGTAGCTGCTGGTGTGTGGAAGGCAAAGCATGAGCTGATAATGCTCGTCAGCAGGGTTTGGTCCTGGGTTCTCCACGGTCTCTTTAGCTCATGAGTCACATTTTTATCCAATTCTGTTACCACATCAGAAGTGAGGGGAATAAAATATTTATTATTGTGATTACCTGCCACTGTAAACAGCATTGTGCTCCTGCCCTTGGTTTGCTTATCAACACTCCTCCATCAAGCGCAGCCTCTCCGGGTGGGCACAGCGTGCACACACACGAGGGCCCAGGGGAGCAGGGAGCAAGGGACAGAACAAAACAAATCCTAAATCTACAGAGCTTCTCTTGCACCTCCTGCCTGGACAAACAGCGTCTGGTGGGATCAGGGAAGGCCAGATGTATGGCTGTGCAAAGGAGATAGTCTGAGTGAGGGAGTGAGGAGGAGATAGTCTGAGTGAGGGAGTGAGGGAGAGTGTGTGTGTATGTGTGTGTGTGAGCCCTCCACATACACCAATATACACACACTTACATATTGATCTTCTCCTGAAGATCTCGTAAGCACTATTTCAAATGAATAACTTTGCATTGCACATGGTTTTCTGATGACTCTTCAGAATTATGACCTAATTTATGTTTTCTGTAATGATCAGCGCAATAAGGCAGTAAAGCTGTCGTTGCTGAGTATACCGAATTTATATTTTATCACTGCAATATAATCAATACAATAAGAAACCAATACATGCACATAGGCATTGCATAGGCTGAAGAACTTTATGAGGTAGTATTGTCCTCTCCTAGTCTTTGCAGGGACACAGTCCCTTTTCTCAAGTTTACTTTGGGTCTAAAGGAGGTTTATATATGTAGTAGCTATTCCTACTGCTGATACATGATAAATATATCTTCTGCTGCTGCTGCTGAGATCTCAGCCAACATGCTCTACAATAATAAGGAAACACTTTATTTGCTAGTCTTTTTTTATATTCAAAGCAAAGCCATCAAGTAAATAAAGTTTTCTCACTTCCAAAGAAATGTAAAATACAATGTGTTACTCTATTCCACCCAGTTTATTTAACAGTTCCTTGCATCCACTGCAAAAGGAGCTCTGAAATGGCTAATAACACTTTGCATTGCTTCAGCTGCTGCCAACAAAAGATCTGAAAATATTTTAAAAGTGTTCATTGACTCACAATACTCTGTAAAATATACTTATAAACATGATGTACATACCAACATGCACGCACACGCACACTTACATTTGTGTGTATATACACAAGCACACATGTATTTCTGTTTTCAGATGAGAAAAAAGTCCTTAGAAGGTTAAATACAATTTTCCAGTGCAAAAGAATGAGCTGAGGGGAGAGCCAGACGCAGGACTTCTGCTTCCCATTTGCTTTGCTTTGATCACAGGAAAACTCTCCCCTGCTGAATTAGCAGCCAGAAGAGTCATTAACTCTTTGCAGATAAACATTTTGTGTGCAGTCTCTGCGCCCTGACCAGGGAGGTTTAGGTGAGGCTTCTCCCGCCCCAGCAGGCTGGCAGCAGAGCTGCGCGGCACCTTTGGTCCCTGCTGCGGAGCCACATCGGCGGGCAGCGGCGCACTCGGCCAGGACCATAGCGGTGCCCAGCCCCGTTATGGGATGCCTTTGCCCCAGGCAGGATGGAGCCAGTGCTTGTACCGGTGCTGTATGGCACGGTTTTGAGGTCTACCAAAACCTGCTTCCAGCACCGCCCGTGTCACTGCCTGCCCTGTGCCAGCACGCGTGTCCCCAGCAGATCCCCGTCCTGCCTGCCGTAACGCATACCCGGAAAAGTAAAAGTTTTTAAATTCCCACAATAAAAGGGTCTTTAATTCCAGCAAAGCTTTTATAGTCACTAGATTCCTGGCTTTCTTCTCTCTGTAAAATACCAATTTTTCTTCTTAGATTTGTTGCTCTTTCTCCCCTGCTAAATTGTGTGTGCTCCCCCTTTCCAGTTAATATAATAATTTAGATGAGTGGTGGTTAGCATAATTCTAGACACTGAAATACGTGCTGCTTAAAGCTGTGTTGTAGGAGAATTCTATTTCTGAGAGCAATGTAGCATGCAAAGCTCTCCGACTATCTGAAATTGCATAAAGTGAGACCCAGATAGTGGTCTAGAGGGACATTCCTTGGGAAGAGCTTATTTTATGGGATATTCAAGAGTGCACATACAAGTATTGCCAGGGCTTCTCAGAGGCTGGGAAAAGCAGACCCAGCCTAAGAATAAGAAACAACAGGGTGTACTGGGCAGTCAGAAACACCGCTTTTACACCTGTGTGGGTCTGTGGACTTCAGCAGACTTATCCCAGCACAGCTGTGGAGTGACACAGCGGTGAATTGGAGCACCGGTCCTTCGCGTTCACTGTATTGGCGTACACAGGCATTGAGGACATGGCTTTGAAAAAAAAACCATGAAGTTTAAAATAAAAATAATCTATTTATTTGCCTCCGGCTTTCTGGGCCTTTTCAATACATACAACTTCCATTTTTCAACCTGCTGCAATAAGAAGGCCAACTAGTTACTCTTCATTAAATATTAAGGCCACTATAATTGACTAATCCCAGGAATTCAGTGTCTGGGGCTTTACGCTAACCTCTCATACTGCGACAGAGCTGCGCTCTTCTGTGTTTTTCATGCCAGGGTTGGAAAGTATGCCTCAGGGGTGGGCGAACGCAGTTCCCCCCTCTGATGCTAAAAGCCACAGTGTTTCAGGGGTGAAAGGAAGACTCCCTGACTGAAGGGGCTGGAGACGGAGCTCTCCACACGCCCACCCTGGAGAGAGGCTTTTGTATCAATAATATATATATATATATATATATATATATATACACACACTTTGTGTTAATTTTGGGGATAGTTTTATTGCAGCGGAACAAAGTGTGCCTCCCACCAGTGTATGCATGTTACCAGCAGGCCAGAGCAGGTTCCAAATAGCAGGGGAGTGTTTCCAGTTTAGACGGAGCCTAAACTGGCAGGTCTCGCAGCAAACGGGAGCATCATCTGGCTTTCTTGTGCTTCCCTGAGACACCAGCTATCTCCATACATCCGCACAGCCGTCAGTGCATCCCTCCTTGTGCTGTGGGAAAGTATTTTGGAGGATGCTGGGCATTGGGAGATGGTAGTTTAAAACCTGCTGAAGGAACTCCCAGCCCTCCTTCTGAACATCAGCAGAGTTTTCCTTGTGTTCCTGTGCTGATCCCAGCCCTTCCTTGCAGAAATACCTGTGCTGTGTTTGTGCAAAGCTGTTTATGGGCTCAGGCATGAGCCCCTCAGCCATCCTCAGGCGAAGGTGCAGGACGGTGGGCTCAGGTAGTGTCCAAAACCCCTGCCTGTGATACCTGGGTTTGCCACAGCCCTCTTGTGTGTGAGAAGCTCTTTCCAGGTCTTAATTCCCTAGCTGTAAAGTGGAAAATTGAAAAAAATTATAGCCCATCTCTCCATCTGAGTGGCGTTAATAGATTCTCGGGTGGTACTCCCATGAAATACCTGGACATATAATGAAAGGCACACAGCATGTGCATCATTAGCTGTAGATAGGTCTAAATGATCTAGATGGACATATTAATTTTAACTGTACTTGTTTTTCTCTTTATTAAAACATCCCAGTCATTAGATCAAGAAATAAGGCAGTGGTAATATGCAGCCTGGAAGGTCAGCCTGCCGTTATAAAAAAAGAGCAGTGAATCAACAGTCCAGAGGAGAAAATGCGTTCATTCAGCCTGTTCACTCAATAGTTAACAGTGAGGGATGAAATCTCAGAAATCAGGAACGATTCATGAACAGAAAAAAGAATTAAGTTTGCTGAAATGGTAGGAGAAGGGGGGAAACTAGTGATTTAAGTCACCAAATATGACTCACTGGATAAACTAATCCAAACATATAATTTCATTTTTCTATAACAGTGGAGAAAAGCTGTACAAATTGGAGGAATCATTCATTGAAAATAATTTATCGTACGATTTTTGGTTTGTTTGGTGTGGGTTTTTTCAAACCTCTTTCCCTCTCTCTAGTCATCAATAGGTCAAATAGGATCCTGCACCTGAATTTGGTAATTCTGTTTCCCATTGCTCATTCACTGCCATTTTTTTGTAGACCAACATTTTAATTATCTCAGTACTTGTTGCAAGCAGCCGCAAACACAGGAGTTTGCCATTTCCATGCTCCAGTACCATCTGCTTCACATGAAAAAAGAATCCTTGGGTGGGCAATCACAGACTAACCAACCGGCGCTGCAAGTTTAGGGGAGGGTCCTGCCGTACAGGCAATCGAGGCATCTGAGTGCCGCTCCCATAGCTCTGCGCTACCTGGCTTTCCCCAATCCTCCTTAAATCCTGAGAGCAGTCAAGTTGTGACCATGCAGATCTCATTGTAGGCTCGATGTATCATCCCAGGAGCTGGTAACTGGTGGCTGAAGCCCACGGCACCACAGCAGCCCTCCTACCTGGGCTCAAATCAGCCAGGTGAGACCCAGCTCAGGAGAGAGCGCTGGACGCGGCGATGTCTCTGTGGGGCACCACGTAGGCTCAGCTTTGTTTCCCATTCCCAAGCGTTAATATTATTCTGGTCATGAAGATGTGAAAAGAAGGCTGTCAGGGAGAGGCAGTATTTTTTATTATGCCAACAGATATGCTGGCTTAAAAGGACACACTTCCAGACACATATACCTTTTTTAAGGTCAGAAGCAGAAGCTGCAAGTTTCAAGTTAAATCTAAGTGTCCCTGAATATGGGAAATTTATAACTCGGTTATTCTCCTGTCCTGAACCTTTCAGTATCCTTTTAAAAATTCTTCCAAGCTTGTGCATCTACTGATATCTGATGTATGCGCCTTCTGCAGATGAAATACGAGCTACAGAAAAGTGTACATGCAACAAAAAAATTCCCCTTTCTTCTACTGCATATCCTTCACTCTCACATTGCTAAGAATAGACCTAGAAGTGGCTCATGGCCTCCCTAGCCTAAACCTTCACAGTGTGTTGCTCACGTGGTACAACTGACACCAGCCCTTCCATCCTTCAACAGACACCTCTCACCGGGCCAGCTCACAACCACAGCTGAGTTATTTCAGTCTGTAAGAATAGTCTGATCCTTCTGCAATCATCTGGCAAACACAGCGCTGCTCGGATAAGAGGAGAGGGGGACACGCTGGGGAACATGACCGTGCTCGGGAGCCCCTTGCTGATGCTGACATCAACAAAGTCTCACTTCCTCAAACCTAGCATTTGAAAGGTAGAATTTGCGTTTGGTTTTTTTCCTCTAAAAGATCCCAAAACATAGGCAGTGGATTTTCTACTGTTAATCTTGTATCCAAATTTTTTCCTCTATGCTAACAGAATGACCTGAAAGAGCAGGATCCTAATTGCTCAGAGATAAAGTAATTGAGTGGTCTCTGGGGCCCTATTCGGTACAACAAACTTCAATAGAGTTGACAAATGTCGATCCATAACACAGGATTAATAGGGCTGTGCTTGGCTTCCGTTTCAGTTTTCCATTTGCTCCTTTGGTCTAACTAACACCCTGATTGCTTTGGGAAAACTGACAAATCTTTGCAGTTAATGAGGCCCTCTAGTAATTTATCAAGCAGGTTTTCTAAAATAAAAAGGGCACAAAGAACAAAATGTTGTTTCTGTGCTAAAGGAAGGAGAAATCCTTCTTCCCAGATCCTGGACAGCCTTGAAGACTTTGCTCCTCCACACTGTGTGAGCTGGGAGCTGGAATAACTCTTGCAGCATGGATTTTTCCAAAAGCATTTCGTATTCTCCTGACTGTTTTCTGTGATGTCATGAGACAAGCAGTACTTCTCACTGTTTAGCACTGAAAAATTGCACGCACAAAGTTTCAGAACTTGCTTTTAGACACCTGTCATTTAGTCTATCTGTAGCAGAATCATAGAATCATTTGGTTGGAAAAGGCAATATCATCAAGGCCAACCATTAACCCAGCACTGCCAAGTCCATCACCAAACTGTGTCCCTAAGCACCACAGCTACATGTTTTGTAAACACCTCCAGGGACGGTGACTCCACCACCTCTCTGGGCAGCCTGTGCCAATGCTTGGCCACCCTGCCACATCTCTCGGCTCTGGACATGCTCCAGCCGCTCAGTGTCTGCCTTGTCGTGAGGGGCCCAATCCTGCACACAGGGTTCCAGATGTGGCCACACCAGTGTGAGCACAGGGGGATAGGCACTGCCCTGGCCCTGCTGGCCACGCTGTTTCGAATACAAGCCAGGATGTTGTTGGCCTCTGGCCACCTGTGCACACTTCTGGCTCATGTTCCACCAGCTGTCAACCACCATGACGAACCAGGTATGAAGAAGAGATCTGAAGAATGGGCCTTTTGCAGGGGATGGGGAGGATGTGCGCAGTGGCTGCAACAACACCAGTACTGGTGCAGATGCCCTCGGTCCCAAGAGTGCCCTGCTCAGTCCAGCTGCAGAGCTGCACCACGTGCTACTGGTGAGGCTCAGCCAGGTGGTTTCCCTGGAGTATTTCTGGGAAGATCTGAGGAGCAGCTGTCATCAGCATGCAAAATAAAGCACTCAAAATGCTTGATTTTGTAATCAAGTGTTTAATCTGGGCCTGGGCTCAATGGCAGCAAAGTCTGAACTTGTTGCCACTGGAAGCTGGACCTCCTAGCCTGGTGCAACCAGCCCCACTGTGCTATCTCCATCAGCACACTGAAATGTAATTCTGACCTGGCAGCTTTCAAACTCTCTATTTCCTGGAAAATGTCAACACTTCTACAAAAATTCCATTTTTTTCCTCAGCTTGATTTAAAATAAAGTTCCTAAGTGGGAACATGGGACAGCCGAATTGCCATTGCCAGTAATGGCTCTGTTCTGAGTGACATGGAGGGGCCACAACTGCTCAGCGGGTTTCTCCTTCTGTTGTGACAGCTGCACATCTGTCCATTGTCCTCTTTATTTTCAGTACAGCATTTTGTTTTCTCTCTTAACACAGCAGCTTTCACGTTAATGCAGAATGAGATCAATTTTACCTATAGTCTTGATAGGAAACCACTGCCATTAAGCTATAGAAACAGCTAATCCTTATATCTTAGCAGCAACTTAAGCACATTGACCAATCTCTGAACCTGGATCTTAACGCAAGCTGGGGGAGACTTGGCAGGAAAAATCTGCTGCAGCTGGCAGGACTTTGTTCTCCAGGGCCATGTTTGCACTCTGTGAAATGGGACAGCAGAAAGGCTCCGCAGCCGAATGTCCAGAATGTCTGGGGACCTCCCCAGAGCTGGTGTCGGTGGCCAGGTCTGTGCTGCTGCCCCCAGCACTGTGGAACAGGAGGAGCAAGTGGACCTGGTGTCTGATGGAAACTGGACTTTGCCCTTCACAGCCTTTTTTTTACCCTGGTTTTATAATTCTTAGGGATGGTTACCAGCAGACATCTGTCTGGATGGTGCTGCTCAGGGCTGGGCAGCTTCAGGGGAAGAGCTGCGTTGCCTCCAAGGTGTGGTTAAGAGCACAGGCTCGCCAGCCTGGTGGGGTGTTTGCTGCAGGTGAACTCATGGGTCACAGCTTGATTGCTCTCCTCCCCCTGAATGTAAACGTGACTCTGGAGCTGATGCTTTGTCCTGCATTCCCCCGTTTCAGGACTCACCTATTCAGAAGCCGGTACCACATCACCCTGGGTGATGATATCATAATTCAGTTATCATAATGCATCTTTGAAAACCAATCTTAGCTGGAGCTATCCCACTCCCCCAAGTCTGGACAGCAGTTTCCCCTCTTGCCAGCAGCCAGCTCATGCATCTAGCCCCTCTGAACCGACAGCCAGCAAATGCGAGGGTACCCCTGTGGCTGCATGGATGCCCAGGGCTGCCTGGGGTCCCTGCTCTCTGCTCCTGGCTGTCTGGGGCTGGGGCTGGTCCCAGCTCCTATCCCAGATGCCCAAACCCTTATCACACACCGTGCATGGCTGAAACCAGGCAAAATGGTAGATCCACAACTAAATAGAAACATTCCCTTTGTTTTAAGATTTTATGAAGGCTGAACTGAAACAGTATGCTGGGTGCCTTGCATCACACTGAGCTGAGTGGATGCACAACATAGCAGAAATTCCCAATTTCAACATAATTAGCATGGAGATGCCTTTCACAAGTGTACTTCGTGCTCTTCTGGGGACTTTCCTCCCCCTCTCTGTGCTTCCTTCTCAATGTGTGCACCTTTCTTTCTCATATATCTCTCTTCAAAGCCAATCTTAGTTTTTTTCCTTTCCCCACAAAATTCCACATTACAGCCTACAGACCTGTGAAGCAACATTTACACCTAATCTCTGGCACACATTACTTCCAGCTGTGTAAAAACATAGATGCCCTTGTCCTGGAATAGCAGTCACTGAAAACAGCTCCGTGCTTATTCTTTGAAGGGACCCATCTTGGGCAGAGCTTTGCCACAATTATGGACTGCTGTTCAGGAAAGCAGGCAGTGTAAGATATCTCCAGGGGGATGTAAAAGGGGAGGACTCCTAAAATCACTACTTGTGATTAAAATCAGGAGGATTATATTTTACCCTTAAGCTGTCTGCACGCACACACACACCCCCCACCAAAAAAAAAAAGTTTCATGAACACAAGGAACAAGGAAGAATCTTGTTCCTTGTGTTCATGCCACCTTCTCCTTTGGCTGCCCAGTGACCTGATCAGAGAGGGGCAAGTCCAGCTGGGGCTTTGGTTTGCCCAGGGACTGCAGCCAGCTAGAGGGAAGGAGGAGAAGAGATACGACCCCCAGGTCGCATCAGCATTACTCAATCTCTTCATTTTGGAAGTTCTTGGGATCCCCTCCCATGCCCCAGCCCCATTCTCCCTGGAGCTGTGCATGTGCAGGACCAGACCCATGCTGCAGCTGGTGGATGCTGCTGGGAGGAGCCCACGCTGCTGCACCGCATCCCTCAGCACTGGATCAGCACTGGGGCAAAGCTCCCCTCAGCAGCACCGCTTCCCAATGCTCCAGCCAAGCCCTGCCGCAAAACTCGGCTCTGGGTGCATTCCTACTGTTGAAATAAGGAACATGCTGTAAATAGTGCAAAGGCTTGACCCGCTGGGGACCGGCGTGTTAATGTGATTGCTTTGGAAGGCTGCAAATTAACGACCCAGCACAGCTGTCTCCCTCCCAGTGCAGTGCCAAACTAGGAGACTGGAGAGGCCACATGAGGCTGTGCCTGGGCATTGACAGCAGGGATGGGGCAGATGTGGCTCTTGCTCTTTGCTGTAGCAGCTCTTTAATAAGCAGGCTGAAAATGCAGAGTTGCAGTATCATTTGTAGGAGGAAAAAAAAAAAAAACCAAGAAAAGATTATTTAGTCAATCATCTTGTCTGTTGTGGTTAGGCTGTGGTTTAGATGCAGAAAACCACATGGCTGGAGGTCTTATTCTGCATCTCACATCTGACTTGTAAAATCTGCTGGTAAATCTTTACATCAGAATCTGGGCTGAGAAGCTGCTCGTTTTAATCATGGGATTTCATCAGAACATCTGACTCCTTTGTAAGTCCAGAAGTGTATTTACATATTTGTCCCCTGCAATGGATTTGCAAATCCTATAAAACAGCACAAAATCCTCCGGCAGATTTACAAACCTAGAGGAACCTGAAGCAAAAACCAGACTTGGAAAAGCACTGTTTGTCAGGAGGCAAAGTGGTGGCTGCAGGCGAGGACAGGGATGCTTTCCCTCCATCAAAGCCCCCAGCAGGCATGGGACGCTGCTGGATTCAGAGGGCAGGACAGCAAAGCTGACCAGAAAAGCTCTGTTCAGAGCTAAACTAGAGAGGCCAATGGGAGCGGAGCACGGGCAGAGCGACAGGCTCCTGCAGCACCATCCCCATCTCTCAGTAAAATCCCAGGCAAGGTTTTTTAAGATACCTGATGGGGTAGAGGGTCCCATTTTGAGATGTTAACTCAAGACATCTTAAAGGGCCTGATTTTAAGAGCTTTAACCTGGTGATATTAAAAGCTTTCAAGCAGATAGTTACTCCAAAATTGAGACCCTTTCCCTATTTGTTCTTGGTTACACTGAAAACATCAACTCTGCATTCTACAAGTGAAATAATCAACATAGACTGAATTGTTAAAACCAAGGAACACATGTATAAAAAAGGCTACTATATTCTCCTTGTCCATCTACCAAATCAAGTATTTCAAACACGATCTTCTTTGATTTTGCTGTGACTCCTTCAACATTTACTGGTTTTTTCTTACAGTTACCTTGAGGTTGCCTGTTGCTGGGAAAAGCTTGGGACAGGCTCACCAAAACCAGAGTTGAGAGTGATAGAGAAAAAATAAGTTTTCCAATATATTTTGAGCTCATATAAGTTTTTAAGCCTTAATTTCCAAAATACTGACTTTTTTCAGTTTCCTGCCTTAGTGATGATGTCAATAAAGACTCGCACTTTCTGTAACATCTTTCCCAGTTGCAGGGTAACAGCACCATGTGTACTAGAGCAATGGCACCTTACTAGGTCTAACAGCTCAAAAGCAATTTAAAACAATCATCTGGATCTCATGTGCACACAGGGCACGGTGGCTGTTTGTACACAGAGTGGTCAGAGGTGAACTGCTGGAAGTCTGAAGGCAGTTAATGCTAAAGAGTGCTGGATCCCAGGGGTGCTAAAGCCTTGGCAAGTGCTAAAGCTGCCTTTCTGCAAAATCCTTCCCATGACTGCAGAGAGACCATTTATTGTCAGTCTTGTGCATAATTGCTGTTGTCAAGTCCTTATCCTGGTAAAAATACTGAAGAGGATGTGGTATTTTTATGTGTGTGTGTGTATATATATATATTTATATATATATATATACACACACATTTATCACAAACAATTCCTAGGGCTGAGATGGAGCCTGCAAGCATGGCTGGGAGCAAGGAGAGGGGTAAATGCAAGTTCAGGCAAAATGCTGGGAATCAGGGAAATCCGTGGCTCCTAATGCCTCCATGGCTTACTTTTTCCTTCATCGTTATCAGCAAAACACTACTTTGGGGGCAAATGGTGGTAAGGAATAGTGGACCCTCACCCCTCCTCACTAGTGCCTTGTCCCAGCACATGGTCCAATACCCCGGGGTGTCACGTGCAAGCTGGTGGTTGCTGCGAGGTCTGTGTTTCAAAAAGTGGGATTTATCTTGCAGAACATTGCTAGCAAGTGTCAGGAAAGTTTTGCTGAACTATTAATTAGTCTCTGAAAATATCCTAAATGCAACCAACAAGCAAACAGATAGCTTCCCTTGCTGGGAGTGTGGAAATGGGACACTCCCGTCCAGCCGCCTCCGCTGCTGGGAAAGGTTATAACTGGGTGAGCCAGTGAGTTCATTTCCATTTTCATTAAGTTGAATAAAATGCAGATAAAAATGCCATTAGAAGAAAATAGAATACACTGTTTCAAATGTATAAATTTTAGCTCTTTACCATAATCGGACTGCACTGCATGCAACCTGGAGAGCATTAGGGAAAAAAAATTATCTTTATCCCTATTTTCATAAGAAATGAGACTCATAGGGCATTCTTGACCATGATTGCTCCTGGGCAGGGATTGTCAGGGCAGGGGGACAAGGTGAAAGCTGCAGGTTCGGTTCTTCTTCTGAATTCAGAACTTCTTATTTTCTCCCTCTGTCGTTGGTATAAGGACTGGGGTAGAGGTCTTTATTGCCTGAGTCTCTTCAAATATCTTTCAAACGCCTTTCAGAGCTTTACGGTCTGAGGCACAGGAGGACTTGGTGTATTGCAGGCACCATGGCACAGATCTGGGCATAAGAAATTTTGAGGAGAGGTGTCCAGGTCCAGTTAACCTGACTGGACAACGCACTGTACAGAAGAAAAGTTTGCTGCAGGGTTTGGTTAAGCCATGGAAGAATCATATGGGCAGGGGTCTTGGGATTTCCAAAAGATGCCTGAGTCTGCAGAGATGCTAAAACCAGATGTATAGGGATGTGGCTATGCAGGTGGAGATGCTGGCAGGTTCTAGGAGGCTGGTTCATCCTAACATTGGTTCCCTTCTTCAGTTGAGTGGAGCCAAAAATACAGCTCATCATTACCGCTCCTGTTACAGAGTTTTGCATTTGATAACACACTAACGTGGGTCTCCCAGGTTCTGTGTTGTGTTGTCTGCGATAGAAGCAGATGAGTATTTCTGTGTCAACAGCAATGGAGTTTATGCTGGTTTTTGTGTGTGTGAGGGGGTTAAATTCTTTTTTCATTAAAGATAAAGCTTCTGAGAAGATAAATGCCAGAATATAGATCTTGTGGGTGAAAGTGGCTTCAGCCACCACCATCCTTAATAAATATGCATTTCAAAATCATCTTAGCTTCCTCTGATTCACATCAGGGAGTTTAAATTTGCCATTACTGGGAACCTGACTTGTCAAAATCCCATCTGTAATTAATAAACCTGCAAGGGGAGACGGGAAAATGGTGGGAGAAGGAATGAACCCATTAGTATTTGGCTGCAAAATGTGTCCTGTTTTCAGAATAATTTAAAAGGTTGAAACACACAGTAGGTAAGAGCACAAAGTGTCATTTCATAGTTACCGATAAATTCATGCCATGATAGTCACCAACCACCCTACTGAAGCCTGATTTTACACTCTATCCTAGCACAGCCAGGAGCTGCAGCTCCAAAGTGAATTTAATTACCTGGGCAATAGCCCTGAACTTTTTCAAGTCTAACTTCTGCTTTTCCCAGACCAACACAGCGAAGCACTGCAGGAGGAGGGAGGGAGGGAAGGGTGAGGAGCTGGTGCCTTGTGCAGCAGGTTACCAACACGCTGTAAAACCCAGCATCGGCTCGAAGACACGAAGCTGCATTTCTTTTTTGAAAGCCTTCCCAGGACCAGAGGCTTGCTCCAAGATGCTTTGCCAAGGAAGGATTTCCTCAATATTTGCATCACATCTGGTGAGATTTCAGAGGGAGTCAGATAGTGAGATTAAAACAAATTGAGTTAAAAGGAAAGGAGACAGATGGTAGGAAAAGGGAGATCTCTGATACGATGGCTGGGTGCTACGGGAGGAGGGAGAATGGGCTCAGATATCTGCTCCCAGGTACACAGTGACATTTTGCTAGAACAAGGTTCATGGTAAAGAGAGCAGAGCTTCAGACAGGTTACAGGTGCATGTTTTCTGTCTGTTTAGCTGCAAGCACTCATCGCTGCATTTAGGCAGCTGCAGACATTTCTTCACGTTGTGCCTCCTTGGGGTCTGCTCAGAAGTGAGACGTCATGGGGGCGTAAAACACCAGTCACTGCAGTATCGAAGGGCAGGACCTCTGCCTCTCAGACTGGCACTGCAGGCACTTTCCCCTCTCTCTTTTTCATCCTCTGAACTACAGTAATGTCTCAGGTATTGAGTTTACTGTAGAAAATCAATAAGGAGCACTATAAGCTCAATGGAGCGGCAGGAGACAATTGTAGAGCTCAGGACACATGATGTCCAGATGTGCCTTCTCTCCACTTAAAATGATGATGCCCTTGATGGCCTCTGCTTGCACCACCTTCCATGTGGTGGGTTTTTTAAACACTAGTGTCTAGCTGCCGTCACTGCTTCTATGCAGAAGAAAAGAGCATGCTGGACAGGTATGCCCAGCTCGGTTATACTTTGCCTTCCAGCCGTTGCCAAAGAGGGTTAACCCCGGGAATGCACAGACAGGTTAGGAAACAACCCCTGGGAGTCCCCCTACCAGTCACCCCACGAGGCTGGGGATGCGCTGAAACACTCAGCATCACCCTTGCTTAGAATTGTTCATAGGTTGGGTTATTTTCATTTGAAAGAGCAAAAGCCGTGACTTGAAATTGCAGCTGCTCTCCTCTGCTCTCCACAGCATGTGCAGTAATGGGATAATGTGTTTGGGTGGGTTTTTTTTGCAAGGAGGGCCTTTCGAGAGTGCTCCTTGTTAGCAAGGTAACAGCACATCCTTGGCAGGTGTCCCTTCTGCGCTGTCAGAGCTCCCCTGCTGCTGCCCAGGCAGTGAGGAGGAGCGAGAGGAGCCTCCTTACAGCAGAGACATGCATGTGCCCAGAAGAGATGGGGAGCATTTCCCCAGCAAAGGCTGGGAGAAGGGCAGGAGCCCTGGGCAGGGCTGGTTTGGGAGGAGCAGCACGTTTGGGAGGGATAGTGGTGGGCACGTAACTGGTCGCTTTTTCAAACTGCCCTCCAGACTGTGGGAGGGAACTGCAAAGTCCTGAGCAGCTTCATGTCTCTGCTGCAAAATCCTCGGCTATGTCTGTCACGCCCCGCCTGGTGTTGACTTTGCTGTTAGCTGAACTGCTGGGCTGTGGTGATGGGACCGAGGGACCCAGCTCTGCTGGGGACAGGTTGCACAGCAAAACTCCTGTTGTCTCCAGAGCTGGTCAGCACAGGCAGAAAGCAGAAATACAAAAAGATGATGTCTAAGTAAGGGGAGAAAATGAAATTAAACAGATCAAACAGAACTCCTGCCTGCTCTGCACAGCAGCCTTAATGTTTAAAATAGCCGAGAAATACTCAGTCAGGCTGTAACTTCCTGAAGGTGATCCGGAACATCACTCCACACTGCCTTGGTGAAGCCAGTGTGAACCATGAAGCCTGGCACTTTGCTGGTAACATTTTATTCCCAGTGATTAACCCTGACATGAGGCATCATCATATTCCCAAAACACAGGGCAGCCCGGGCTGGTCCTGTAGGCTTATTGTTGGGATGCTCATGTCAGGAGTATCCAGCACAGAGAGGATGGCAAACACCTCAGCTGGCAGCCCCTGGGAGCCCAGCGCGGGTGCAGTGTCCTCTGCATCAGCCTTGAGCATGTACAAGGCTTGGCCTCATGCCTCCAACTGCAGCAAGATTCCGTTCTGTCTTTGCCATGGAGCCCCAGGACATGATGGAGTGCCTAGATACATGCAAGAGGCTTCTTACACAGGCAGAGCGGGCTGACAGATGGGTGACAGGCCCTGCAGGACACCTGCGGCAACCTGAAGCAGCAGTTGGATGTAGAGGGCTTAACTAGAGCATCTCACGTGGCAGGAGGTGCCTGTGCATGGACAACTGCATCAGCCTGGAGCTTCAGTCGGGTCCCCTAATGTCTGTGGAGAGAGGAATGCTGGAGGCGAGACCAGACAGGCAGGTCCTTGCATGTCTGTTGTCAGATGGCAGTTGGTCACAGCTGGTGGCACCTGAGGTTCTGCTGGATCCCAGGTGACTGTGATGGCCAGGAACAGAGCTCCTCAGCTGAGTTCCTCTTGCATGGTTACCTCCCTCCTGGCAAGCAGCCAGGCTGACAGCTCAGCGCATCACCATGTTTATCTGCTTTTGAATGCAGAAAGCCTGTCTGCTCCTGTAATGAGCCTTTGCACTACTTGTACAATTAAAGGTGTATAATAAGCATAAAAAAGAGTGAAAAGAGACCTACAAGTGCATCAACCACCTCGAGTGAACGACAGCTCAGGTTTTGGTTGCCCAAATACTTAGCGATGATGGAGCTGTAGGAGAGGGACCTCAGGTCCTTCTGGAACAGCAGAGGCAAGGGGACAATGCTGGCAAGCACAGGCTGCTCCCCAGAGGGCAGCTGGGGTCACCAGCCCAATCTTTAATGAAGCTGCATCCAGCGGGTGGCTGCACTCCTGCATCCTGGTCAGTGGGCAGGCAGGTCGGGTAGGCACCGTGCACCGGTACCGACCTGGTCTGAGCAAACCCCAGCCCAGCAGTGCACGTGAGTGGCATATGTCCCTCCCCTTCAGGGCAGTGACATTTCAGCAGCAGCCAGTGCCTCCATGGCTCCCGTGCCTTGGGTGTGATGGATGCCCACCTGCCTCCAAGCAAGCACAGTGCCCAGAAGCATCGCCTGGAGCATCATTCAACCCTGTAGCGTGTAAAACCCTTAGGCTCCAGGTAGGTTTTGCCCACACAGTGTATCTGGATGAGGAACTCCAGCACTGTCAGAACGATGCAGGGCTGTGGATCACACAGCTGAAAAACCCTGCTGGCTTTGAGATGCACCAGCTCTCTCTGGGGAAGCAGTCAGTGTCCCTAGAGAGGCCAGTGCCTCCAGCAATGCAGCACTGCTGTTTTCTGATGTAGCTTTTGCTACACAGTTCAGTCCCTCTGACCTCACAGAGCCTGACAGCCACCACCATCAGTCCATCCTCTGGGAGTCCCAACCCATCCTCTGCCAGATCACTGATGCTTGGATGCATGGAGAAAGCTTTGAGAACTGGATCTGAATCCTGTGGCCTGGACCACCTCTCCTGTCACTGGTAGTGTGATCTGGACCTCCCTGACTTGTTCAGCTGTATCCAGGTGCCCCACAGCCAACCAGCACCCTCGTAGTGCATGTGTCTGTCCTCTCTCCTTTCCTTGAGACTCCCCACATGTTACTGCATCTGCTCCAATCCTTCCTCCACTGCCTGGTGATGGACCTGACCTGTGAGTCCCTCCTGGGGCTGAGCAGTGAGTGGTCCAGGAGCAGTCCCATGTGCAGACTCTGCCTGACACTTTTGTCAAGGAGTCAGGCCACCCTCATCCTCAATCGCAGACCACAGCCCCCTGAGCCCTCTGGCACATGGGACAACCTCCCAGGTATGGCCTGGCTTAGTGAAAGCTGGGTTTCCCACCAGCGGTATGGTAGTAGTGCAAAGGAGTTGGTGGGTCAGTGCATGCCTTTGAACAGTACAAGGACACTAGATGATATAAAATGAGTCCCTCTGAGGGTCCGGGCTGAGCACAGAGGGCAGGACCAAGCCTGATTCCCCTGTTTCCCAGTCTGGAAACCCTTAGCTTAGAGAACAGTCCTCTAAAGTGGCATCTGCCCCTGAGCTTTCCCTGAGAGCACTCAATGACTCTGCTGCAGCTCTCAGGCACGGTATCCCCAGCAGGAGTCAAGTTGTTGCTACAAGATGTATGCTTCAGGTCATGCAAAGGTTTATGAGCACAATGGCATTCACAAATGCAAAATGAAATTCATGAGCTGAGAAAGATAAACCTCCAAGGCTGTCAGAAGGCACTGCCCCAGGGAGAGGGGACACAGTACACTGACCCCACCAATCGGAAATGTGCGAAGAAGGGCAGCCTGGCCCCCAGGAGATTGTTGCAGAGCCTGGTGCCTCCTGCTTCAATAGCTTTCCCTGAAGCGAAGCCTTCTGCACGTTGTTCCATCTTGCAGGGACAGAAACATGTATCCTTCTCCTGGGGTGCTCCTGGGGATGCTGATGCAGCCAGTGGGAAAGTGATTTCAGTGATGGGATGCATCCATCTACCTCCAGTCACTGCGGTTCACAGGCAGGTAAAATGTATTCCCTTCAAACTGAGTATTTTTGCAGAACTGTTCTGTCACTTTAATAATCTTTCAGCCCTATTCATTAAAGCTATTTGTTGCCATCGCTGCTCAGCCTCTGGGCTTGTCTTTCTGCCCAGGACAGGGCTGGGAGGAAACCAGGACCCAGGTCTCATCCCACTTTGCAAGGCTGGGAAATAAGTACCCAAAGAGACTCTCAGAAGCCTTTTCCCCTGCCCTTCATCACCGGCCTTCCTTAAGCACACTGATTTTGGAAGCCAGTACTGAATTCTGGCCATGGTCTCCAAGGCAGCCCAAAATGCACAGCCAGGAGTGGGACAATACAAACCCAGTGCTTCCAAACTGTTCCCGAGCTGGAAGGCGGCAGCGGCTGAATGCATCACGTACAGGCACTGCCCGTGATGGAGAGGGGCACTGCAGACATCAGTTTGTGGTCTGGGAGACCTGGACGGTGGCATAAAAAAAATGTGTCACTATGGGCATGAAGCTTCTCTGCTCATGTCCTTACACTGGCTTAAGTTGTCTGATATCTCTCTCCCATTTATGTCTGTCCAAATTCTAGCTTCTTCCCCATGAAAGCACTGAACCTGAGAGGTGCTGCCTGATCCTTGAATGGCATGAAGAGAGAGAAAAAAGTAAAGAAAGAGATCGTTGGGAGAGGCACCTGTGCGGCATCCCACTGCTGAGGTGGTGGTGCAGGGGCTGCCAGGGGGCTGCTGGCCATCCATGGGAACAAGCACCAGGGCAGCAGGGGAGATGGCACAGGCAGGAGAGGGAGGAAGGGGTGGGCTGGTGGGGTCAGACAAGAGGAGCTATTTTGGACTTGCTGGGCAGCAAGAAGCCTGTGTTCAGAGGCAGCGTGGGCAGCCGGGGGAGGACAGCAGCATGAGCTCAACGGATCGACCCATGCGGGCTGCATGGACAGAGAGTGGTTCAGCCACCTCTTGAACAGCTTTCAGCATCTCTGCATCCTTTGCTTGTTGCTTTGGGGAAATCAGCACTGACTGACAGTTAATAGGACCTGGAAGTGTTTTATCATATCCTGAAAGGACATAAAAGAGGAAATTGAAAGATTATACAAGCCCCAAGGCAGGAAGGCAAGACACGCTAGCTGTGAGTGCCCAACCAAAGCCACAACAAGTCTCAAGGTACTTTAAGTCATTAATGACACAACCCAGGATGAACGTTTGTACACAACAGTGCTCTTTTCTTAAACACAGACCTCTAGGGCTTTTTGGGCTGCATCTGCAGACGGAGCACAAATTGGCAACAGCAATTAGAAAGGCTCCTGGGAGATAAGCAGAGTGCTCATGAAATGCAGGAAGCACTGGAGCACATCTTCCAGTGTTTCCAATTTGATTCTGAGTCCTGAGGGCTCAGACCACAAGAACACAACCGAGTCCTTCTTGGGCAGCTCATGGGAGTGTTGGGAAGCTGGAGCAGGAGCCTGCGTTTATCTGTGCATCAGGCTCCACAGGAACCCACTGCTGTAACAAAGGAGGGATGCTTGTTAATGTATAATGAGTTACAGAAACAGCCTAATAAATGTGCATCACATGCGAACCACTTCTAGGTGCTGGGGCTGAGGATCCTTCTCCAGAAGAGAAATATTTATTTACACACATGAACAGGAGCTTAAATGTAATGCAGACTATAAGCGTACAGATGAAAGGCAGGCAGAAAGCCACTAGACCCACATTCACAACTTGGGATGAGAGGCATATTGCAGAAAATACTAATGTATTTCACTTGTAGTACGTTGAATATTATCTGTGACAACACTAGGTTCACCCAGACACCTCTAGAGAGGTATATAGGTCTTGCCAGGACCCGCGTGAAGGGTGGGACCGCTGGCTGATGTGCAGGTTCCCTGCAGCCTTGCCTAGTGAGGGAGATGTAACAGAAGGTGATAGCTGCATCCATCCCGTATCCCGAGAACACATTTGCATAGTGTTTGCAATGCTAAAATAAACCAGCTAGCTGAAGAAAGCAACTTTCAGAGGTGCTTAATGTGACCTATTTTTGCTCTTGGTAAAGTTAATGGCAAAACTCTAGTTTGTTAGGTAGGAAGACTAACAGGGGTCATTGTCAGCGCTTTCACCCCCACCCTTCTCTTTAACTATTAAATTACTTTAAAAAGGATGCTGTTGCACCTATATACAGCCTGTGAGGCCCGCCCTCCGAGACAACCTTCCTCCAAGAAATTAGATGAGAAAGATACTGAAAACCCTTATTATAAATTGGGTTCGACTTCATTAAATAAAATCTCTAATGCTTGTTTGACAATCAGACAGTTTCTTGTGCCTGAAAGTCAAACTTGCCCTACAAATAATCTGGGCCCAACTTTCTGAGCTGTCAAGCATCTGAAAACCCAAGGAAAAACTCAGTTGTTCAGCACTATGGAAAATCAAACTCATTAATGCACTTTTCTCCCTCTTCCAAAAGTGAAAAAAAAAAATAATTCAAGAAACAATGTCATTCTTCAACATAAACTGTGGATTACAGTTCAGAAAGAAAAGAGGAAGGAGGGGAGCAAAACATTATTTAAATTTGTGTCATGTGTCATTTTTCTCTTGCTATTAAATTCAGCAGAAAACAAAGTCCACTATAATCAGGAGCAATTGTTATGGTAGAAACATTTATAAGGCACAATGAATATAAATGGCCCACTTTTCCTTGAGCAGAGTGGAAGGAAAATACTGTTAAATATAGTTTCTTAGAGGCTTTGGCAATAAACCCAGTACAGAGGACCTATGGAACCCAAACAAGCAGAGCTCCTGGTATGCACGGAAGGGCCACCAATGTTGCATTCAAGAGCTGAAGAGGATCTTTAGGCAATGTTGTTACTAGAAACACTTACCAAAGCCCCAACAGCACTGTTGATGATTTTGGAAGGACCAACAGAGTTAAAGTTAACGGGCTGCTCTCTGCAGCCTGACCTGAGCTGTGGAGTTCAGCCCTTGGTGCAGGTTATTCCACATGCTGGGGAGAAGTTTGGGTTGTTTGGTTTTTTGGCATCTTGGATGTCAGGGCCAGCCTTTTATTCTGGAAGATACCCTCAGGAAAAAGTGACTCAGAATCAGACTAACATTGGGACTGAATGACCAAACTCTTGTCCAAACCCCTTTTTCTCCAGGAACAACAGCTCTTCCTTCAGTCTTCAGATGGAGCAGCTGATGGCAGCATGGGCTGGAGCCTTCCTGGGCAGTCCTACACGGTGAAACAGGTCTGGATGAGCCTCCTGACCCAGCCTCTCAAAGTTCAGCACCTCCTGTGTGAATGAGAACTGACATATCTGGATGAAAGAAATACAATTGTTCAATGCTTCATTGCTCCATGTTACCACCAGACGTTAATTTGGGCTGGACCCAGGGTGCGCAGCATCACTGTGCTCACCAGCGGCTGCAGGTGTCCTGCTGTCCTGGGTACAGCATGCTCTGCTGCCTTCCCCTTGGATCCTGATCCAGCTATTTCCAGCTCTTCCTGCTCACAGAAAGATTTTTAATCCAGAATCTGTAACGAGTTCCTAGGAAGAGCACAGATGCAAACCCTGCCAGCTGAGCCAAAGGAACACCTGACAGGGAGGCTTGGAGGGCGACCTTGGGGAGTCTCAAAACACAGGGGCCTGGCCATCTGTGAGACGGGACAGGGAGGTACAGCCTGAGCAGCCTGCCTGTGCCTCAGTTTCCCTGAGCTGTCACCACTCAAGAGTGTCACCAGCCTTATGGTTTGAGGTGGACTGAGAAAACAAAAGCGCCTTAACAGGGGGCAATCTTATCTCGATTTCCCAAACCACTGGCTATCACCACGTTGACTTAATTAATTGTTAACATCTATGTAATTGGGCAGCAACATAAATGACTCCCACTTGGTGCTGATGAAGATAATGAATAACAATCATGGCTGCTTTGTCTCACAGCACTAATCTGTTTTGAAATATACATTGATTTTATTTTGATTAGGACTAAACCTAGCTTCAGTTCTGCAAATAAACCTCTCTGATTTGAGTAAATTGCTGTTGGCATTTACATTATGATAATCAGCTCAGAATCCGTGTGATCAGCTGCTTTCTTGCTGTGTGTCATTTGCTTACTTCTTAGTCCACTATAATTATGATGTTGTACTTTGGAATATTTAATTATGGCTTCCTTTCTTCTTTGCTGTATGATTCACATTTTCCTCATCACCATCATTATCCATGAAGTACTCTGAACTCCACAAGCCTCATGCAGGCTCATTCTCAGGAGCTGATCTCACACTGGTGCCTCCGACAGTGCCTCAGGTGACCTGGTGGGCTGCCTTCCCCAGGCAAAACTCACTTTCAAGGCTCTGGCAGGAATGGAAATTTCTGAAGACTCCAAAGAAAAACAAAAATCACATGTCCATCTTGAACCGAAACTCCTTTTCCTTTTATTTTCCTGACACCTTTGGAAAATCCCAGCAGTTGGAGCCCGGTACCAAACTGCCTCAAAAATACCTTTGAATTATTTCACTTGTGCCCATGGAGCTGCTGCCTCTGCCCCAGCCTCCCTGCGCCTCCATGCTCAGCCCCACACCACAGAGGGGCAGGTGGCCGCGGGCACAGCGGGGGTGGCTGCCAGGGTTGGATCCCAGACCAGACACCGGTACTGTAGCTACAATCACTACTCAAGTGTTTCATCAGAAACAGCTACATTTTTCATGCTGTTTTTAGGGCAGAGTGCACCTGGCAACACTGAGATACTTTTTCATCTGGCTATTATTCACAACATTCAGTTCTGGCACTTTTTGTAAATGACACTTTTTCCTGTTTGAATTCTTTTTTTTTATTCAAGGTTTACTTTGATTATTTCCTTAAGAGGAGAAACCCATCCTTTTCAAACAAGTCTATTTTCAGATTTTCCAATTCATATGATCACAAAAGGGATGGTTTCCTTTGAACTGGAAGACAACTCATGTCCAGAGCAGCCCAGTAATCAGATACATGTTTTTGTCCCAGTAAGTTTAACCAATATTTTTATGATGTTCCTGTGGCAAAATGTTTCAATGATTCTTTGTCACAGTACTTCTCCCATCACCTTCAGTCAAACTACCCAAAAAGAAGTTTATTTCTGATGTTCAAAAATATTTTCAGCTCTCCAGTATCCTGGACTAGGAACACTGCTGGCCTCAACCTGGGAGGAGGTGCTGGGGAGGGGATGCATTACCTCTTGCTGCCTTATTTTGAGAAGTAAGTGCAGCAGCTCTCCTTAAAACCTTGTTCCCTTCCTTTGCTGATCTCTCCTCCTTTCCCAGACTGTGCTCCAGCCTTCCCCATGATTGTCAGCACTGCAGGGAAGCAAGGATGTGGCAGGGAGGGCAGCCCAAAGGGGTCCTGAGTCCAACCCCTGGCTGCCTCATCCTTCCCTGCTGCATTTCATTACAGGCATGTGCCTGGAGAGAGGCACACAGCCAGAACAGGGTGCTGCCTGTCGGGACCAAACAGCTCCGCTGACTCCTGTTAAGCTCAGCATCACATCTGAGGCCTGATGCTGCGTTAACATGGTGCTGATGTGCTGAGGATGTCCTCTGCGTACTGTGGTGATATGCAGCAACACAGGGTGCAGAACTTAGTAGCTGTGGAAAACCAGTCCTGAGGTCATGCAAAAGAGTTGTCTGGTGTCATGCCAGGCAGAGGGGCAGCCCCAACAAACCACAGAGCTCCCCAGGCAGGCAGGTCACAGGAACCATTGTCACCTCACAGGCATTCAAAGCTGCCCCCGCCTGAACACCTGCCTGCAGGAGAGAGCATCTTCATCAGCAACGAGCGAACTGGAGCCTGCCACAGCTATTTCACATTTCTAGAGCCTGGGCTGTGGTGTCATACAAGCAGACAAAGTCCACCAGCATTGTTAGAGCAGCCCTTTCCACCAGAGGAGAACAGGGCCGGGGAGTTATGTACATGGTGTTTCACACCCAAAACCAGGACACCTAAAAATTACCTTAGAAATTGGTTGTAAAAATTATTTGATCAATCAGCTAGTCCATACTATCAACTTAGAGTTGTTCCTGCAGGGGACAAGATCAGACTCCTTTCAGAAATGGGCTTCTGGAAAATTTCAGTATCTGGGGATGAAGCATATATCCTGATGTGCAGCTAGATCATGTCAGCTGCTTATTTACATGGACATGGATGAGAAAAGAGGGGTGCCTTTTCTCAACAACAGCAACCATTCCATCATCGTGCAGCCCCAGCAGCATATCCAAGAGAGATTTAGAACCAAATGGCACCGTAATTCTCATCATTCAGATCTGGAAACAGAGACACAGCACAGCACAACCATTCATCCAGCATGGGGACTGACATCCTGTTTCTTTTCCAAAAGAGCAGCACATAGTCATAGAAAGAATGGTTTCCACCCACTTGAATGTGCCTACCATATCGCTAGGAAGAGTGGGCTGGACACTGTGATCAAAGTGAGCAGCACGGAGATGGGATGGTCATTCAAGCACAAACGGAGTTCTATAATTTGAAGCATTTATGGCCTGGGGCATGCAGAAGCAAGCTTAATGCATAGAGAGGGGCATCACAGAGAAAAAGAGGCTTTGAAAAATGCAAAGCCAACCTACAAACATTCAGGGAAATCTGAACCCTTCACTTCAAAGCATTTAAAGTTGGTGTTAAAGGGCTATTTCTAGGAAGATTTCCATTCTTTTGCCTGTTGTGCACAAACTTTGTTTAACTCAAACTCCCTCTCGGACACAATTTTTTTATTTCATGCTTGAGCTCTGCTGCTAGTTCTGGGAGAAGATGGGTTGTGTCTGCAAACAGATGATACAGTTGTCCTGCATGTGCCGCGTGCTAGCGTCAGGATGACCTGCTCCATAACCTTCCCCGCACCAAGGTCAGGCTGACAGCCGGTAGTTCCCCGGATCCTCCTTCCTGCCTTTCGTGTAGACAAGTGTCACACTGGCTCGCCCCCAGTCACCTGGGACACTCCCAGTTAGCCAGGAGTGGTGATAAATGATGGAGAGCAGCTCGGTGAGCTCCTCTGCCAGCTCCCTCCATGCCCTGGGGTGGATCCCGTCTGGCCCTGTGGATTTACATGTGTCTAAGCGGTGCAGCAGGTTGCTGACCATTCCCCCTTGGATTACAGGAGCTTCTATCTGCTCCCTGTCCCTGTCTTCCAGCTCAGGGGGCTGGGTACCCCAAAAACAACTGGTCTTACTCTTAAAGACTGAGGCAGAGGCGACATTAGGTACCTCGGCCTTTTCCTCAGCCTTTGTCACTGTTTCCCACCACACCTGATAAAGGACAGAGATTCTCCTTAGCCCTCCTTTTGTTGCTGATGTATTTATAGAAACATTTTTGTTGTCTTTTACAGCGGTAGCCAGGTTGGGCCCTTCTAATTTTCTCCCTGCATAACCTCACAGCATCCTTGCAGCCCCCCCAAGTTGTCAGCCCCTTCTTCCAAAGGGCATAAACTCTCCTTTTTCCCGTGTTCCAGCCAAAGCTCTCTGTTCCACCAGGCTGGTCTCCCCTGCTGGCTCGTCTTCTGGCACATGGGGATAGCCGGCTCCTGCGCCTGCAGAATTCCAAGGTGGTGGTTCTGCTGACCCCTCTCCTAACTTCTCTGAGAGTCAAAAACTCTATCGACTCGTGGTCGTTGTGCCCAAGATGGCCTCCAGCCGTCACAGCACTCACCAGTCCTTCCCTGCTCCAAACGAGGTCCCATGGGCACCTTCCCTCGCTGGCTCCCTCCCCAGCTGTGTCAGACGTTCCCTTCCACACACACCAGGGACCTCCCGGACTGGTCCCTCTCTGCCTGCTGTGTTTCCAGTGGACATCCGCTAAGCTGAAGTCCCCCACAAGAAGGAGGGGTAGTGAATACGATGGACACGAAAGCCCTGCTGGCGCATCCCCAGGCTGCTGTCCTCCATCCTGATGCAAAAAACGGCATCACTTTCCTGAGCGGTTGCCTGCCAAATCCAGAGGCTGCTCTAGCTGGGAAGCAGCAGTGTGGGGGGCAAGAGGTATAAAATTTAGCTTTGTTTTCCCACCTGCACATTACACCAGCATGGATATGAGGATGAGGGCAGGCCAGCAGCAATGACAGCCAGAAGCTAGGCAGGGTCTGGGTAGGGCAGGCTGCAGTCTGCCCGCATCTGCCTCTGTAGATGTGCAACAAAAGGGGGAAAGGGAAAGAGCAGGAAATAAAGGGAGTTAATATTTCAGAAGCATGTAATTTCTCATTGCTTTCAGCAGTATTTCGTATCTTCAGCTTCGCTTTGGAGTCTGGTTTGAGAGATCTCAAGGATCCAAAGCAGTGTAGCTTTACTAGCAAGCTCAGGAAAGCAATATTTTATGATTTGTTTGTAATATGTCCCAAGAAAATGAATTTCTGCTCTTCTGGATTCCAGGCTTGGGCTCATTGCAGGAGTCACAGAGGGAGATGTTCTTCAGTCAGCCTGTATGGTCTTTAACCTCTAGGACTGTGGGTCTAGCTTTTGTTTCTTGCCATCAAACCAAACCTCAAAGCCTGAACCCTCTGAATTAACAGCTCCTCGAAATCTGGGCTGGTGCTCTGTGGGGTTCCCTGGCTTGTCTATGAAAATTTTAGGTGAAAAAAACAGAGCAACCAGAATCACAGTTACAAGGGTACTTTTCAAGTGTTTGGTGAAACAGTATTTTGCATTCACCCAGCTTTTCACTATGAGCTACAAAAGGTAACCCCGCGAAGCCCTCATGTGCCAGCGCTCCTGAGGCAGCCCTCTGCTCCGAGAAAACCCACGGTACTGAAATCCCATCCCGCTTTCTCAACAGATGGCAACGGCATGGGGTCTCTGTGCAGTGGACTCTGCTTGGCCAGAGAAAGGGATGGCTTTACATCCTTTGGTTGTCAGTATTAATCAAGCATTAAAGCAAAGGACAAGCAGATTTTGCTGATTTACTGGATAATTCCAGCTCGTTTGGTCCATCTAATTCAAACTATTAGAGCTGAATCTGAAGTGACTACTGACTGTCCCTGCTTATCTTTGTCAATAGCTTTAGATGCAGGCCAGTGCAGGTAATCAGTTTTCAAGGGACTTTTAAAAATAGCAAGAGTTTCTATTTACATGTACTTTTTCCATTTGTAAATACTCTTTTCCTTATTATCACTATTAAGTTGGGGGATTTGGGTTTTTTTCTCCCCTGAAGAATTATTTTTTTTCTTCCTTTCTCATTACAGAAATAATTTCTTCCATCTCCTAATTAAACCTCTGATGACACACATAAGAACTATGCCTTGTTAAGGCACTCTTCTTACTGAAATAGTTTGTAAAGCAGGGAATGAGGCTTTGTGAATATTGACCAGGCTTAAGAGAACCCTATGAGTGATCCTGATTAATGTGGTCATTGCTTGATCAGGAGAAAATGATGGGCAAAGGGTCTCAACATGATCCAAGGAGTACTCTTTTACACCAGAAATGCTGCACACTCCTTTATTCCTGTGCACACAAACATAAAAGTGCAAGTGCAAGCTACAGAGAATTTATACAGAGAGTTAAAGAGCTCCTTGGTTTATCAAATGAAAGGTATTTAAACTTCATCAATCTTCCACAAAGCAGAAGGGACAGATGATTGCCTCTGACAAATTAATGACCTTTGACAATTCTGCACATAGGTGAAATGGATCTCAGGGTTGCAGCATGGGCATCAAAGGTACTAGTGGAAGTTCAGGCTTTATAGTGGGCTCTTTATTTGATGACATCCATCCAGTAAAAACCTCACAACATCCCATGGCTCAGTGTGTAACAAATTTAGCTCAGAGACATCACAGCTTTCACTGAGCTGCCCCTGTAGAAAACCCAAAGCAGGAATTTCTGCTCCCATTTATCTCACTCCCACCACCTGAGCAGGAAGAGAAGTCAAGCAAAGGGCCAGCAAGTCCTTTCATCTCTCCTGGGAGACGTTATCCTTTCTGTTCTCTCCTGGGAACACAGGCCTGGTTTATGGACAGCAGGACATATTCTGTTCCCTCAGGGATGTCATGAGGTAATGACATGCAAGGTCTGGACAGAAGACCAAGTCTCTTGGGAATGATTTTATACTTGCAGGTGTAGATTATGTGTAAAGTGGGATGGGTACATAGGTACAACTGCTGCAGCAGTGAAGGAGCTGGTGTGTTCGGACTTAGAAGAAATCAGCTGGGTTGCATATGGTCCTTAACTTCTCCGAAACTCAGGAGCTACGTTTATTCTGAAAGACAAATCATGTGTATATTCCATGCACTGTAAATATAAGGATGATTTAAGAGCTCTGTAGACTTAAAATACATCTTACCTAGGCTGGTAAGTTAGGGCTTGTCTGTCCTTATCAGTATAATTGATCTTAAGGTCACCTCAAAGCCTAGTCCTGCAAAATTCCTGACCTGACTCCAGGCTGCTGCTTCCAGATAACTGCAGGCTTCCCGGTAATGAGATCTGCTCTTCCCCATTCGCGTGACATCTCCATGCCCCCCTGCCATGGGACTGGGGCACATCTGGGCATGCAGTTCTCAGGCACAGTTCTCCCACAGCGATCCTGCAGCTCCCTCCACCTCGCCGCTAGTCCTGCTGCATCCCCCTCGTGCTGTGAGCGGACACAAGCCTGTAGCAAAGACAGCCCACAGATGCATTCAGACAAAGGCTCCCCAGAGGGATCCGGGATACATTTTACCGTGTAATTTAGAAATAAGGAGCTTAGTGGGAATATACTTTGTGCAAGGAACAATACCAATAAATGTAGATGACGTACTCAGGATAAAGGGGGATGACGCTATCTGAGGTGAACTTGGGCTGGGGTTGCTATGGCTGTGTGTGGGAAATGATAATGTTTAGTGGTTTTGGAAGGGTAGGAAGAACCCAGAGTCCTGTGTCCTGACTGCACGTGAATTTGCAGTGGGGTCCTCACAACGGTCTGTTGGCTTTCCTAAGCTTCAATACCTAAACAGAAAATGCTGAGAGAAACACAGTTGAAAAGGTACCAAAAAAAAAAATACAGATGTTCTCGTTTGGCCATGTCTTAGTGAACTCCACTGTATGGCACCTATGGCACGAGCTGCTGAAATCTTGGAAGCATTGTTTTAAGGATTCACTGAGGGTCTGTAAGGTGCTGGAAAACTTACAAGACAGTAGCCATCTTGAAATGCAGATCTTTGAAATGTTAAGCAAGAAGACAGAGAGTTAGGAGCTTCCCTTAGAAACCTATATAACTTCAATTCTCAGAAAACAGTGAGCTGGATAATCAAATAGACTATCTGTAAGCTCACAGAAGAATACAAAGAGATGAGTAACAGTCTGTATGGATTTCTCAAGAACAAATATGTCAAACCAATCTAATTTTCATTTATGACAGTGCAGAAAGCCTTGTGGACAGAGAAGAAATAGACAATGTCATAGATCTTGATTTTAGGAAGGCTTTCGACGCTATCTCCCATGACACTTTCAGGAGCTAGAAAAATATCTTCTAGGTTAATATATTATTGGGCAGTTGCAAAACTTTTTAGAAAATTATAGATGGAGCAATCATTGACAGAGTACTGTCAAAATAGGAAGCTTACCACATGGACGAAGCTTTCAGCACCTTCATTAATGGTCTCGATGATGGAACAGAGAAAACACTTTTCAAGCTGGCTGACACCACCACTTGGAAAGGACTGCCAGTAGTTTGGATAACTAGTCATACAAATGAACCTCATAAATTCATGGCTGAATTGGAGATGATCTGAAAAAACGAGATGTTACCTGGTGGGCATAAGTGCATCCAGAAAGGAATAACCAGCTGTATGAACTGATGGGGAACTACTGCCTGATGAGCAGATCTGAATGCAAGTTTCTGAGATTATTGTGGATTACATGCTCAGCAGGTGTCAACAGCATCACTGTTGGGAGGAGGCAAGCCCCCTTCACACACTTAGCTGGGGTCTGTGAGCCATGCCAAGAAATTCTTCGATGTAGCTTATCTTTTAGGCTTTGGACACATAAGGTTAATCCTCAGCCAGTCATCTTGTCCCTGCATAAAACACAGTATTCCTTGAAATTATTTAACCTCACCTTGGCAGGGGCAAATTTAGCTTTGAACATCCTGGGCTTGGGAAGGAAAAGGAAGGTAAGGCAAGGCAAGGCTGAAATTCCAGTGTGACTGTGGATCAAACTATCCAACCGTCTCATTAGTTTTCTTTTGCTATCCACATGTCTTTGGAAGCATATCACTTCTGAGAGCGCAAGCGCAGAATCAACCTGGGGGACCAAGCAGGGTCCCATTAAGATCTCATCAGCTAAAAGCTTTACGTTGCTGGTTGTTGCTTAAACAAACAAAACCAGTCATATGAGGACGAAGCCCACTTTAACAAAAGCTTTCTTTTATCCCCACCCCTTCAGTGGGATGGCAGCCCTCGCTGCTTGCTCCTGGCAAGTCCTGCCTTTCAAGAGACAGAGGCAGCCACACAGAACCTTTCCATGAGAAAAGTCAAGACAAACCCCTCTCAGCTCCCCGGGCCTCTCCACGTGAGCACAGAAAGGCCACGGATGCCCGAGTGCTCACAGCCCTCCCCATTCCTCTCGCTTACTCTTTTTGTCAAGAAAATCTGATTAAAGCTGTGCAGGAGAGAAGCAGATGGCAGTTTTGACGTTAGGTGAAGATGGCTTAATCTCCATCTGTGCTGACATTTTCACATGTCTCCCTGCAAACACTGGCCCCCTGATAATCACTAAAGCAGAGCTGGGGGGTCGAGGGCTGCCCTTTTGGGGGAGGATTTGCTAGGCGGGATGCTGGCCCGTCACGCCGGGAGCTGGCAGTAACTGGCAACGTGCTGTGGCCCTTGCCGAAGAAACTGATTATTATCCAGTGTCTTTGTGATAGGGCTATCAACCTAATTAGCACCCCGAACACCTAGGCATTGCTGAGCTCAGGCTTTTGGAAAGCATCTGCTTCAGCTCTGCTCCGCTGGCACTGTGTGCACTGCACAGCACTCTGAAGAGGCAATTAGGGGAGCGCCAGAGCCATGTTAGGGGAAAACAGAGTCGCTAAGGTAGTGCACAGTCTGAACGCAAGCTAATTACAAAGGGGTACAATCCAGTGCCTGTAACACCGAATACTGCCGTAAGTGTTCCTGTAAGTCGGAAGTATCTTGCAAACAAGTCAGTGATGTCTTTTCTATTTAGCATCCAAGTAAATGCACGGCATTTCGGTGCTGAAGGTTTCTGTGCATCTGCCAGGGCACTGCCACAGCGGGGCTCGCCACACAGGGATGTATTTGCCACCTTCATCGAGATGCAGGCTGAGCGCTGAGGCAGCCTTCAGGGTGGCTGCTGAGGGCAAGCCAGGGGAGCGTGGTAGCCTGGTTCCCACTGGGAGCACATGGCACATGGGACTGGGAGCTCTGTGGCATCACGAAACACTTGTTCACTTGCTGGAATGGAAACGGCTTCATATAACCCCTTCACCTCGGACAGGCAGGCACTACTAAAACGTAGAGCCCAGCAACTGCTCTATAAAAACGGCAGTGCCCTTAAATTCACAGGGAGGTCTAATAGTGCAAACCCAGATGCCCCTGCTGCAGGGCACCAGCCAGAGCACTTTTGCTGGGTCTACATGCCAGAAGCTGAGGCACAGCCCCATGTTCCCATGTGCCAGCCTCACATGGGGCCCACAAGACCCAGCAAAGGAGGTGAGATGGCCAGCTGGGGAGGAGGAGAACCTCACAGAGAGGTTTGGTGGGGCTTGTTGGTAGGGTATAAGAAAGATGATAAAGAGGCATAGCAGTAGGGATGGGGATTCGGTCCGGTGCCCCAACGTAAGCAATTGGAAAACTCTTCTTATTTAATTTAGCAACCAAAACCACAAAGCAATGGGAAATGTACAGTTTAATT
This sequence comes from Falco peregrinus, assembly GCF_023634155.1. Taxonomy (NCBI): domain Eukaryota; kingdom Metazoa; phylum Chordata; class Aves; order Falconiformes; family Falconidae; genus Falco; species Falco peregrinus. Next base: position 36,968,301 of record NC_073729.1, on the reverse strand, counting down.
GAAGGAAACCTCTGATATAAAGAAAGACAAGCAGGATAATCTTTTGGCCCAGCTGAAGTGTCAAAGCTCTCAACAGCAGCAGCATGTCTTTTGCAATTAAGAAATCAAAACATCGGGTCCATGGGAAACTAGAAGAAGGGTAGGAGAGAGTGAAGAAGGGTGGAGAGATGAGAACTGATGTGTCAGCATGACTCAGGAAGGCTATTCTTGATGACTGCTCTCCTAGGATCCATCCCAAGGCTGCAAGATGTATAAAAAGAAGTCAGAGCTACAAGTTCCTCCGTGAGACCTGGAGCACCTGAGAGCCTCAGGGGGTTAGACCCAGGGTCTGACTGGGTCTCTGTGGCTGCACATTCAGGACAGATTTGTGAGGAAGCTCTAGGCCAGCGGCCCAGGGGCACAGCAGGCAGCAAGGCAGGCTCCTGTGGGAGCACAGCCAGGCACAGCATCGGATAACTCAGCGCTGCAGCCACAGCTTTTGGGTTAAACAAAGCTTTTGATTCTGAGCAACACCAAGTCTTCTCAGCTTCTGCTGACTTTGGGAGGGATCCAGCATGCTCAGCATTTGGCAGAAGGTGACTTAATACAATGAGGTGATATCTACTGCAGTCCCAGCTTTGTTGTATCCTTTCTACACCCTCCACAAGCATTTACCTCCCTATCCCACCTTGTGGAAATTTTGCAAAGAAATAGGCAGCAGGCACCATCCAGCACACGTTGTGGTTCCTGGTACAAGTCCTGCATCCTTGTGTTTAGAAGATTCTCTGCTGATCGTAACATGTGAGTGCAGATCCCCAGAGAACTGCAAAGCAGACCCGGGTCAGAAGGCCACTCATGGCAGCGTCTTTTGACATCAAATACCTTATCTGAGGCTTCTGGAGATCCGTAAAATAACACAATCTGTACAGACCGGTTTAGGATGCTTCCTATGGCTGACTGACACCCAGATGAGCTACAGCACAAGGACTTTTCTTGGGCAAACACAGCGATTTATAGTGTAATTGTGCTGTTTAGTATTCTCCAGTTAGGGGGCTGTGGCTTTAAGGCAGTGCATGAATTACTCGTTTCTCAACTTCACAGAGCATCCTTGAAATGCTACTTGTGCCATCTTGTGTTTTTCCTGCTCTAAATCAGTTTAAGTGTTTTGTTCTCTCTGCCACCTATTTTTATATATCTACCCTACTTGAACGTACACACAACTCCGTATACACTGCATTTCTAGGCAGGTAAACAATCCTTCATGCTTTAGGAAGACCAGCTCAGCCTAACATAGACATCAGGGCTTCTGACCCTTTGTGACTTGTTTAAATCAGCCAAGCAAAGATGAAGTTTTGATGTCCACATCTCATGTGTTTTGCTAGTTACAATCAGACCACATCTGACAAGCGTGAGGTTATTGTGCAGAACTCAGTCACAGAAGTGCTGACTACCCTGAGAAAAGGTATCTTCACCTGGGAGGTTTGAAGACAGTTGAAAGGTTACAGGGAGGTCCTGCCTCTGTAAACCGTGAACATCACACTCCTCTGCAAGAGGGATGCTGGCAACATTTGACCTCAATTCTGGGAACAATTCATTGCTCAGGAAACCTGGGACTGTCTTCTTTGCTTGAAATCCTTATTCAGGGTGAAATTTAGCAAACCCAAGGCTAGAAATAAGTTGGCTAGAAATAAACCAATAATGCATTCACAGCTTTGGTTCGAAGTTTATCCATAGATAATTTTTTTCTAGCAACTCCTTTTAGATTTAACCAAGTTGATCATAGTATCAGTGAGAATGTTCTGTTTTCCTTTAACCACATTATTCATTGTTGCCAAGGAGCCAGGATGATCCACGTCCATCCTATGGGGTGGCAGAGAGCTTCTCGTGGTATGCCTCTGCTCTTCAGAGCCTGGCTGGTGCTGAGCATCATGTGAAATCCTCCTGGCTCCCCACTTGGTGAGTGACACTTCATAATCTAGAGAACAATGTGTGGCAGCTAAAAATAGCCATTTGCTGCATGAGCCCTCAGGTGCCAATCCCCTTCTGATAAGCATCCCGGGATTTGTGAAAGCTTTGACAGATAACTGATGGCTGGCCGAACACTTGCAAACAGTGGCTAAGCTGATCATAAGAAATCAGAGTGCTTTATTTAAGGAGATTCTGCAGAGCTGTTCCTCAGTGTTTACTCAGCTTTATCTCCATCTTTGTTTATGTCAATAGTAATGAGATGTTTCATACAACCACCTGTGACTCTCCCCAGCCTGATCTGGCCAGCCCTGACAGCAGCACTGTGCTTGTCCAGGGAAGGTCTCGGTGCCAGGGCACAGCCACTGGAAGCGGCTGTCTCGGTGCTCCTCATGGACTCCCACACATGGTCTTCACAGTTAACGACAGCCAGTTTTATCAGCTGCTGGAGTTAACCAAGCTCACAGGGCACTGCAATGGTGGAGGAGCACTCTTATTTCCACAGCTGGCTCCACAGCTGGAAGTGTAACCTCCAGCAGAGCAGCTATAACAAACAGCCGAGCACTCTGTGGGGGAAGGCTTCTGCAAAGTGACTGACAAGCTCAGAATCACCCTGGTACCAGTGGAGCCTGCTGGTACTCATAGCAACATGGGAGAGGTGCACAGCGCTGAAAAGTCAGACTGAGGAATAGGAGAAAAGGAAATTACTTTTTATTCAACAGCAACATTTTTTTTCAAGATTCATAGCTGATTTTTTTTCTCCGTGTTAGACCCTTTGTCCCATCTTTGCAAAGAGACTGATATGAGCAAGGAAAGAAAGACATACAGGCCACTCTATACAAATCTTTTTTCCCCAAAATCTTCTAAACTTCACCTTGCAAACGTAAAGGCAGCAGCCTGGCCCCATGGAACAGACAGTGTCTCCCTTTGTACCCGAATAAACAAGACTTTGCTCTTACTGCTGAAGGCCACAGTCTTTGTATTGACCTGGCAATGCAAGGTCTCAGGAACCGTCTGAGCTTCTCATGCTATGACCTGATATTAGTTTGTATTAGCTGTGATAGTAATTGCTCAGATAATTGCCTAAAGGTGTTTTAGGTTTGCTGTAGTTTATGGCAAGAACAAGTAGCTACTCTATGTGGACTGAGCAGTCTATGATAACTAGGTAAGTCTAAAATAAAATCTGGGTGGCAGAGTGCAGAAACATCACGGGATCAGCTGTCCCAGACTAAACACACACCATGATGTTTGGTCAGTGGTTACTTCAGGAGAGCAACTTTGTATTGTTCAGGTAAAAACAGCTTTAGGAAAAAAAATTAACCAAAAAACTGAGTAACTGGAAATCAATGGAAAGGAGAAAACGTACAAAAAAGTTGTCTAGAAAATGTATAAAACCAGATGGAAGTGGATCAAGACAGAAAAGACAGAAGCCAAGAAGTTCTGGCAAAGAGGAGGAAGAGAGCCCATCACCAGCATCATACTCCTCCCTGCGAAGGATGCTGAGAGCTCCGAGACTTCTGACCCTTAGCCCCACACAGCCAGGGAGGATGAACAATCTCCTGAGAAGATGGAGGACGTACTAGCAAATACTAACATTTAACTGAAATTTTTTACTGAAATCTAGTTTGTATTAAAAAGACAATCTAGACTGTGAGCCTGAGCAGCACTGTAACTGGCCGACCAGTAACAGCATTCTTGTATTTCAACTGCGTTCATTCAAACTGCAAACTGGACCAAAATTAAACGAGAAGGGCAGCCCCTTTCTATTGCACTCATGGTTTCATGGTTTCCAAAAGGGCTGTGACACCAGTTCGCTCTTAGTATATGCCTTTCTCATTTCAGTATGGCACATTCCCTGTTATCTTGCTTGAAATAAATAAGGTAAGATCAAAAAAAGAAAATGAAGATGCAGCAATCAGATACGGATGTTTACACCTCAGGCTCAGTGGCCTGAATTTAGCATAGGTTTGTAACAAGTTGCCAACTTCCTCACTAGTCCTCTGATTCCTGATTATATTTCTTTTTTCCATAATATTCAGGCACCCCTAGCTTCCAGGCATCCCTTTGAACTCCAGCTACTGCTTTGTAAATGAGACTGAGACTCCAGACTGGAAAGAAAAGCTTGAAAACAATGACCTGAGGCACCCCAAAGCTGCAGAAAGCAGAAAACAGGGAGAAGAAACCAAGCACTGAGGGACAGGATTGCTGGTGCTGCTATTTTAACTCTCACCATTTTTCCACTCCATCACCTTGTCTGGGGCACCCAGTTCACGCTGACCAAGCACCCAAGACCATCTCTGACGAAGGAGTCACCACCACAGGTGGGGACGTTCTGCCCTCTGGGCAATGCAGCTGGTTTCAGTCACTAAGAAGTGCTAAAAGGGAGAGCTCTGCATCTCCCAGCACCCCTACTTCCCTGGCAATCCTGCCCCGGGAAGTAACCTCCTTCTTTTCCCACCCAGAAAGCTGCAGCAGACCCCTGGATGCTGCTGCTCACATCTAAAGAGAAGAGATGGAGGAAGTAACACATGGGAAAAATATATATATCGAAGTAACTGTTTGCCACCTCTTTGACAGGTTCTTTGAAGGCAGCGTGCAGAAGGTTAATGAGTTTTGGCACGCGTACATCCCTGCTCCGAGGGATCCTGCTTCATGCCGTGATAATGAGAAGTGCCTGGGGTCATCCGGAAAGGCAAACCTGTCCCTGTGATCCTGCACCTGGATGCCAGCAGGGATTGCTCTGCGGGCAGCACCGAGCATCATTGCAGTGCAGAGCAGAGAGCAGTCTGGGAACATGCTATCTGATGCTTCACAAGCCTTAAACCTCTTTTTGTTCAATAAATTAGGCTTTCACTTAGGAAACTGAAATAGATGGTTTATAATTCTTAAGTCTAGATCACCCAGAAGTTATTGCCAGGAAACCACAGTGACTTTGAGAGAGGTGTACAACAACGTGGGGGCTGAGCAGGGAGACCTCAGCCGGGAGAGGGGGCAGCTGAAACAGGTGACAGAGGTGTCTCTTTGTCACCGAGACCCTGATGGTCCCCTGCTCATGGAGGTGGTGGCACTGAGATGATGGGGGAGCCTAGGAGGCTAGTGCAAGCTGCGGGTTCTGTCACGGGTGCCCAAGCCCTTCTGTAGCTGTTCTGTGATCGGGGAAGCTGGAGGGTTTGGCTGTGGTGGGGTCCTGGCCAGGCGCTGGCTGGCAGCTGAGCTCTCACCCCGGCAACGTGGCCCGGTGGTGAGGCGAGTCAGGATGCCGTGGATGATGCAAATAATGGCTATAGGAAGGCAGATGTGCCCCCCTTCTTTCTAATCATGTAGCTCAATGAATATAATTTATTTAAAATTTTCAGGTGTATTTACAAAGGAAATACTTGGTGAAGGTTCTGCTAACTGCATCTCAATCAGATGCAAATAGTGGTGTTGCTCATAGAGAATATCCAAGGACTGTTTCACAAGGGGAAAACGAGAGGGAACGCCAGGCTAGGCATGCACTTGAAACAGGCTGGGGCAATTTCAGCCTGTGTCCAGGACACAACAAAGTGCTTTCTCACCATAGCCTCGTGCTTATGCATGAGGGACGCTCTCATCTGCTGGCTCTTTCCAAACACGAATGCACTGACAGAAAGGCAAGCTGGGCTAGCTTGGGGAGCGCTCTACCCACATCAGCACTTCTCGTCTGTCAGAAACCATTTACCTGTGTGGACTGCACAGCCCCAAGTATTTTGGCAGCTGAGACCAGATCAGTGCCGTGGGCTGGGAGCACCAGCAGCTACATAGGTGACAGCTGTGTCATTTTACAGGCAACCGAGAGGACAGGAGAGCACAAACCCACCTCCCCACTGCTGGGTGTTTGTATAGCTGCAGGCCCGAAGGCGGGCTGGCCCCTTGCCCTCCATGCCCATAAATACCTGTGCAGAGCCCATCTCTTCCTGCAATGGAAGGGGATGCTTCAAGCCACGACCAGGTACTGCTCTGTTTGGGTCTATTGGGGTCCCCTGTGCTGGTGCAGAGATTCAGCTGAAGTGAGCGTATGTAGTTCTCATGCTTTTTTCCCTCACTCCACACTTTTCTTGATCCCCAGTTCAGCACACAGGCAAGAGCAGCCCTGCTTCCCCATCCATGCAACCCCAGTGCTACTGGGCAGTTATGCAGGGATGGGTCCTAGTTAACAGGGTCATAGATGTTCCTCTTTAAAGGACTAATGGCCCTGCTTTCCAAAGGGCTGGCAGGCGAATATTTATTGACTGGATTTGCTGATGGACACAGCTGATTGCAATAAGTAGTATCACAGAAAGCAAAGGTAGGAGCCCAATGCATGTTCAGGGGGGCTGGGTTATCTTAGCCAGATTCAAAATGCACTTTGCAAGCACAGGGAAGTGGTGAGACATGTCTTTGGAGCAAGACAGCTCCACTCACTGACTCTGGATTGTATTTCTTCACCACCAGCCACACTCCTCAGCTAGGTCATGTCATGCATCTCTCTTTATATAAATGTGATGCAAAGGAACATATGCATGGCTGTACCAGACCAGATCAAAGCTCTGTTTGGCCTGGATAGTTTCAGACAGAGGTCAGTGGTGGATGCTGGCTCAAAGTATGGGTACAAGTGATTTTCACCTCAAGGACCTCCTCAGCCAGAAGAATGGTTTTCTTTTTCATGAATTCATTTCACAGGTTTTGACAGTGAAGCTTTTACGTCTGCTTCAAGAGCCCCCAAAATGCACTTCATGAGGTATTGTGCCAGTGTGGCAATGAAAGCTCCTTCCTTCCAACTGCACGGTGAGCCCAGAAGGCTGGTCTATGGTCTTACCTGTCCACTGGGATGCTGCCCAAGAATTAAGTTAATGCAAGTACTAGAAGAAATAAAGATTCCTTCTTCATTACCTTTATTGAAATACATTTATGCTAAAGTTGCATTGTGTGAACCTGTTTTGAACATTGCAAGTGAGAAACAAATCTAAGCATTAAGCCTCACCCCTGCAAAGGATAATTGAAATCAATGTAGTTGTTGTCTCACTCTGACATTGGCACAGGTGCAAACTGATGCTCCTGAGTATTCTGTTAATAAGTTGAAGCATTCTGGTAAAAGGTATAGCTCACAGATGTTCTTCCTGCCCCAATGGCTTTCAGTCAAGGCATCAGGATCTGGAGCATCCAGACAAGGTCAGTGGGGCTTTTTAAAAAAAAATTAAAAATCACCCTGATGTTCATAAGATTCAATACCTTGTTGATACACTATTCTGAAATCTACTGTCTCATTGCATCGTCACAAGGGAGTAGGTTATCTACCAGCTGCAATTCTGTATCCTTTTTTTGTTATGCTTTCACTCATTTTCCTCCAATTTCCTGTGACTTGCGGACCCTGTTGATCGTTCAAGATGCCTCCCTGTTATTCCAGCATCTCTAATCTGCTGTCATTCAGACTTCAAATCCAGTGCCTACAGCTCCCTAGTTCTGTGCTTCCTCTATGCAGAGAAAGCTGAAAAGCAGCAGCCTGCTTTTTAAAGTCTGACATTCATTTTGCTGATTCTTTCCCTTAGAAAACTCCTTCTTTAGAAAACTTTGCAGGGATGTTTTTCTCCCACGTCACCCAGAGCCTCCCTTCTGCAGAAGGGGTGGCAGATCATGTTGCTGACTCCAGGTCACACCACATTAGATGCTCTTATTCCTTCAGCGTGAGTCAGGCAGAGCGGGATATTCCAGGAAGACATTTGAGAAGAAAATATTTTCAGCAGTTTCTGGGAAAGAAACCAGAAACTGAGAAGGTAAGAAGGTACAGGCTTGCCAAGGTAGACTGGCCCTGCTGGGCAACACTGGCTGCCTCCTGGGATACTTTCAGAATAGAAAACTATTTTATTAGCCTCCAGTAATGATATCAAATCAGATGAATGGACCCTAGCTTGAGTGGACGGATGTGGTGACGCAAGTCGAGGCAGACTTAAAAGAAACACCATGTCTGTGTGGCTGGGTTCGGACAAAACGGCCTTTATTGTTTATACAAACTATTTATATATCTTAGACAGTGCAGGTGTTAGACCCTGATAGGTTCCTGTGTCCTTCTTGCTCACTATTTGCTGTTGCTGTAGGTGCCCGTATGCTGCGGTTCTAAGTTCCGGTTCTTCACACCCTGTTTACAGACCTGACAATTTGTGGCCGTCTTAAAGGTACACGGCTAAGTCTTTGAAGTCAACTAACTTGTCTGCAGACCTGCTGCAGACCCCAACAGACGGAGGCCTCAGTCAACAAGTAGCTTTGATAATTATTCCTTGAAGGGCTTTGAAATGGCAAGGTGCATTTCTGCTATTATCAAAAATTTTCCTCTGGTTGCTTCAGTGTCTATTAATTACAAGTTTATTGCTTTCGGTAATTGTGTGTATGTGCTCTGCAAAGGCGTTGAGTGTTGCTTGTCTGTCACTGCAAGCACCGTGATGACAGTGAGAATAATATTTTCCTTGATATAAGATTAGTTGCAGTTAAGGCATTACGGTGTTATGGGTTCAACATGGCACGTGTTAAATAGTTGGAAAACTTTCCAGACAACGAATCTCCACATATCGCTTGTGTGCTGGAAGCCCATGTTTGTGTTCGGAAGGATGTTGTAACAAGGTTCTACAAGGACTGGTATATGTGGTCTGTGCTATTTCATGTTTGTACTGATGACCCAGGAGAAAACATAAAATGGCCACAGATAAAGCTTCAAGTGGTAGGAAGACCTGGGCAGATGACGGAGAGGTCTTATTGCTGTTATAAAACAGCCTGGTTTATTTGGGAAACTGGACATAAGCGACCGATATGCATTTTAATAGGGATGGATGTGAAGTCCTTCCTGCTGGAGTAAAGGCTGTAGCCATAGTGGAGACACAGCCGTGCTGGGAAGCGACAAGACCTGAAGGTATGAGGGCCGTCAGCACTCTGTGTGAAGGTCCACGACAATGTGCCAGCCAGAAGTACAGTGTTCAAGTAATAACTGCAGTTTAAGAAAGATCCTCCTAAATTGGAGGAGACATTTAGAGATGCACCAGAGCAAAGATTAGGTAAGGAGATGAAGTCAGGGTGGTGAATAACTCCAGAAGTTCAATCAGATAAACATGGTCAAGAGAAGGCTGAGGACGAGTGATCCCAAAGTGACCAGCTAAGGTAGAGAAATTTAGTACTGGAGATACAGTAAGATCTAAAACTAAAAGCACAGGAGAAATGTATTCAAACTGCAAGTAAGTTATATGGGTTTTTTAAACAAAGGGCAACCTTTTTAAAACAATGAATGAAGGATTCTTGGTCACATAAATTGAAAAATAATAGCTGGATGTTTTTATTATGAGTACAGCCTAGTTCAGCTGTGAACACAGGGAGGTCTCTGGTGGGGAGGTCAGACTAGATGACCCTTTGGGACATCAAACTGCATCGGGGCAGCGCTGTGACGCACCAGGCTTGTATGCTGTTTGTTTCATCTGTACGCAGGCTACACTAACAGGGACCAGCTGTCTCCTAGTGGCAGCATTGCCATCTGACATGGGTAAAATCACACAGGTTCTGCTAATTAAAAAAAAAAAAAAACAACACAAAAACCAAGTGATAAACCTGTGGCTGCACCTTGTTCAGTTCTGCAGTGAAGGCAGCTTCTCCTGTAGCCACTTGTGCAGCCCAAATGCTGAATTCCTGCTACAAGCTGTCAAAGGCAGCGTTTTGTGAAGGTCTGTAGGGGCTGAATGCGTTCGTCAGAACCATTAGAAGACATAGCAGGAATGAAAGCATGTGGTAAAGCCCTTGATGAGGGGGGATGTGCAGATGAGTAGATTGTTCTTAACAGTAAGCAGAGCCCGCTCTGGTTTTCATATGCTGTTATGAAAGCAGCAGAGAGCCATTTGGATGGGCACTAGGAAAGAAGGATGAGGTCTTGTATTTTTACCAGTGACTTCTTTCCTTTTGTGCTTTTGTTCCCACTTGCCTTTTGGGGAGGGTGTCCGTGCCTAGTGTCCCTGGGATCACCAGAACCTGCCCAGCTCCTGCATTCACCTTTCCTCCACAGTGGAAGCAGATAACCAGGCATTTAAAAAAAAAGAAAAAGAAAAAAACCTTCTTATTCCACACTGTTTCAGTGCCTTTTAGTTCTGCAGTACCAGGTGACCTGCTGAACTCTGGTACCCAGTGTCTCAGCTCAGGGACGACTGTTCACCAGCAGCACTGCCAGGCTGCTCACGCAGCCGTTCCCTTCCTGCCTCCCCCCAGGACCGGGCTCTGCGCTCGCAAACCCTTCACCTTTCAAATGCTCAGCCTGATGTTGCTGTCAGTCTACACGAGGTTTTACATACAGCAGAGGTACCGATTCATACGGTCGTTATTCCCAGTTAAGGAACTAATCTATGCAATAGTTAACCTAGTTTGCTCTCGGGATGCATAAGAGGGATTGGGTTCACCAACAAAGCGGCCTGTGCCACTCTCTTTTAAAAGCCAGTGACAATGCCTTATGTCCTGTCAGTGCCTAATTATATCCTCCTCAGGTTCATGTAGACACAGATATGTTCTCTTGGTGACAGTCTTTTTATTTCTTATCTTTCTCTGTGAACAGTCATTTAATTTTATGAGTTTCAGAAGCGATTATATGGATGAAGTTTGGGGTCTTTGATTAGACCCCATGAGATATCTTGTAAATGCATCTCACAACAGTCTAAAGTGTGGAGTCCAATGCTTTGGAAGTACTTTTCCTTGTGGTGCCTAATTAAACTCCTTGTCACAGGCATAAACAAGTCGTGGGAGTGATGAGAAGTGGGGAAGCCTTCGGTGCTTCTCAAACCTGGTGGTCCAGGTGCAGCCTCCCACCGCTCTGCTTCGCTGACTGCCAAAAGCAAGTCAGGGTCTTGAGAGGAAAGATCACTTTATGCTTCCCTGGCTTCTTCTAGTCTCTCCCTAACTATCTACAAGCCATCATTAGGCAGACACATATGGTCATTCTTACACTGCAGCAGAGTACTGCTGACGTGAGCCGTCTGCTGTTAACTACTGTGTGTGTAATACCTTAACCAAATGTCCTTTATCCTCTCTAGTGACTGGAACAAAAATAAATGTTTGCTGGAGCAAGGAAAGATGTTTGCAAGCCTGCCGCTGTTGCTACATTGCCAGATCTGCCGAGTAACCTTACAGTTCCTCGCCGTAGCTCTCTCGCAGGTGGATGGATGCTGCAGGTGCACATGAGCTTTCTGGGTGCTGTTTGTTGACCTTCCCCTGCGAACAAGCTGTAGAGGGCTGGTCCCTGTCTGCGCCACCCCAGCGCTGGCTACTGCGCCGGCTGTGGGGCTCCAGGGTCCCTGCCAGCGGTGCCACACCGCTGCGCGCTGGAAGCGCTGCCGAGTCCCACAGCTCCTTGCACCCTGGCCTGCAGGGGGGCCGGCTGCAGGCGGTGCCACAGCCCCGCTGCACTCAGCGGTACAAGAGAACAGCCAAAAGGCTTTGGAGCCTGGTGAGCTGAGCTGCCCTCCGTGCCCACGCAATGCTGGCGTGGTTGCAGTTAGCAGAGGCTCTGAACACAGGTCCCTCTGCCCTCACACAAGGTGTGTGCCTCTGTCCGGCAGCCAGGCAGGGAAGCATTAACCTTAGCAACATGATGTGACTCACGTGCCCTCCTGCAGACAGCTGAGAAGTGCCATCAGGGGTCTGAGCTGGCAGATTTCAATCTTTTCAAATTCTTTTTGCACTTTGCTTTCAGGGGTTGTCTTGCACTTTCCTTCCAGGAATTAAGTGCAGCATTGAAAAAGCCAAGACATGTTCGAACATCAAACACAATGTGCAAAATGCTTCTGACACTGCAAGCTGTTCAGGAGATGAAATCTCCCTCCTGCCATGCCCAAGGCATGAGCTGGCACTTGGGCCAGACCTGTGCCAATCCTGACACACCAAAGCTTGATGCCGTGTGGTTGCGCTGCTGTTGGGGCAGCCTGAACTGTTGGATGCATAAGAGGAAAAGCAGACAGGTAAAGTGGTAGGGGAAGGAGGTGTGTATTTCAGGGTGTGCTTCCATGCTAGCAATCCTTGCGCTATCTCCAGGTGAGCTGGCTCATTTGGGAGGTTCATTTCAGTACAGAATGACTGAAGGAACCGCCTGGGACCAGGCAGCAGTTTCACCCCTTAGCAAGGAATTGACTCAATTCTAAAGTTCAGAAACTGCCACAACGGCTAAGCTGCCAGAGTTAAGAGTTAAATTAAGCTGCAGTATTAAATGAGCTCATCACACATCCTGGGTCACTGGTCTTCTGGGTTTATACAGCACCTAGCACTGGGGCTGAGGACTCCCTCGCACCTTGGCAACCCACCCCATCAAACTTATCATCTGGACACTAGTTCTGATGAGCCCAGGGAAAGGCAGGGGCTCTCCCTAGTGCTGAGTTTCCTCCTGGGTGAAATGTGGGAATTGCCTCCCTCGCATGTGCTGTCGGGAGGTCTGCGTTTCACAGGGTTCTCTGCTGTGCCTGAAAACCAAAACGTTCTCTGGATTCTAAGCACTGGTATCTGTTACTCCTGTTCAGCCCCGTAGGACCCAGTTGCTTTCTGCTGGGCGTAGGTTTGTGGGTGCTCCATACTCCCACCCAAAGCCAACCAGAAGGATGTTGCTCTGCTGCTTGCTGCAGGGACGGATAGTCTGAATAATTTGTGTCTGCTGCTGTGGCACTAATTTCATATTCATCTGCTAATAAGCCTAGCCACGCACATTTAGGACTTTAAATGTGATACATGTTATTAATCCTGGTGTTGAATTATAAACTTGCTCTGCTTGATTAAAGTGCTGTGATGTCTGCCTCTCCCTGCCCTGTGCACAGAGCTGCTCTGCTGCTCCTGCTGTGTCCTGCAGCCCACCGGTATAACCCTAGGGAAAATTTTAAGTGGGGGCTTCTCTGAGCATCAGTCTGGTTAAGGACCTCAGTGTTGGGGTATTTACTTAGTTGAAACATTTAAAATCTCTGCCCAAGACAATTTATATTAGAAGCTGCTCTTTTTTGAGATTTATTGTGCTTAACAGCTCAGGGGATGCTGCAGAGACACCACCTCAGGTGGCTTCCAGAGCCTCTGTCACCATGGAAAGCCTGAATAATGGTACCTAAGGACACAGGAAAGCCAAAGGTTTCCAGGTGTTTTGTATCTCTGCGGCAGCTGATGTTTGCTCTGAGTTCTGGGCAAAGATTCATGGTGGTGGTGGCCTGTCTGGGGTAAGGTCCCACTATCCCCATTGCCTGCTGCACTTTACATGTCACCAGCTCGCAGTGGCCAGAGGGCTGCACCGAGGAAAGTGGATGAGAGATTAGTCCCTCAGCAGCCTGCCTCCATGGTTTACATAGCAACACACTCTTCAGAAATCAGCATGCAGCTTGTCCCCTATTACCAACGCCCAGGGAGGAAGGAGGGCAGTGACAAATACATTATACAGACCTGTGTGAATGCTATCAGGCTTTTATTATTATCTCCTGGCTAGGTTATTATTCCGCTCCCTTGACAATTTCTTCTATTCCATTTCTGTCAGCAGCTGTGTTTGTCAGCCTGCTACATTAATACATGTGCTTTTTTGCCTCCTTGCCCCTTGTTAGCTCCAGAAGCTTGGTAAGAGAAGCTAGGTTTGGTGGTTTCACATCACATTAGAGAAGCGTGCAGCTCATCCGCTCCTCAGTGCCCTGAGGTAGACAGAGGTTTGCTGGCTGACCTGGGTCTGGGGGATGTATGTGGCTATAGCAGAGGTAACCTGCTGAGCCCTTTGTTGTCTCCGTACAAATGCCATAGGCTGTTTTCTGTGTTCTTGAACATATATAAGCAAGAAACAAAAGCAACCTGGAAAGATGAGGCATGGAGAACTGGGGAGGTCTGCTCTGCAGGAAGCACCAGGGAAAGGCATTTCAAGGGAAGGCTCACACTGTCAGTAATTACTGCTCCTGTTAGATGTCCCCCTCTCTTTTGAGGATCTCAAACTACTTAATTGCTGAGATTGCACTGAATCAGTTCACAATCCATTTACTCTGTTATCTGGCTTCTGCACAGGGAGATCAGATACTTCCAGGGAAGTTGATGTGGACACTAAAAATCACTTCTCACTGCACCTCTGCTTCTCTGCGGAAGTAAAGTTAAGGATACTCGTGATTTTTTCACCCAGTGAGGGTATTTAAGAAAATCCTCAGCAACAACCCTTCTTTGACATGTTTGTTTATGTCCTTAGACCAGCATGCAGTCTTATTACATTATATATGTGATATAAGTATATTATTATATACTTACATCAGACACTATGAATATACATATAAGCACCATCAGACTGGTGAGAACAGTGCTGCTACCACTGTGGGATACGTGACTCCGGTGCTCTTCGTAGGGGATTACTTAATTGCTTCCCAACATTATATTGTTAGAAGTTTGCTTCTGCTCTGAAACCAGAAGGTTTAAGCTCTAGATGTCCAGGAAGACAGCCCAAGCCCTACAGCCTTTCCCCAGCCTTCTGCCTAATGTGGTGGCTGCACCCTGTGCCTTTTACAGGCCACCAACCTGTGGCTTCTGTATTGTCTTAACACAAGCAGCGACAACCAGAGCAAAATTCCTAAGGTCTTCAGGGATTTGGGAATCTGGCCAAGCAAATTTGGCAATCTGGTTACGCAGCCCTGCTCAGCACTGCCTGTGAGGAGGCAGTAGTTGGTATCTGTGGGATCCTGTATCCCACCGGCCGCCTGCTTGCCAGCAGCACCAGCCTGTCCGCCCAGCAGAGCTGTCTCACCCCCCTGCCTGCTGGGCAAGCTCCTTTTTCCAGGGGCTGGGCTGTGCCACGGAGAGATTTGTATTCAAGCGCAGCCATCACTGTGCGATGTGATGCAGTGACAGCCATAAAGTTCCTAGATAGAGTTGTTACATGATTAATAACAACAGGAGCAACTTAATAGATAAAGCCATTTCCTTTACCTGGGATCTGCTCTGGGACTTACTGCTGCAGAGCTTGAATGAACTGAACAAGGATGTTATTGCTAATTAGTGTGCGTGGCCGCAGCCCGGTACTGGAGGCGACTGCTAAGCGGGCTGTCTCACACAGCACCTCTCCCAGCCTCTTGCTGGAGTTTCGTCCTCCCAGGGAGCCAGAGTCAAGCCGAGCCAGGCCAGTTGCCACTGGGGAAGGTGGCATCAGTCACAGCAATTATCATTCCTCATTGTAAAGGGTTCAAATCTATAAGACTGTGCGAGGTGCTCCAGTGTAATTGGCCCTATTGAAAAAGGGTAAACTGATCTTTCATGAGCATGGTGCATCTAAACAGCATCTCTCTTTTTAAATACCTGTGCCCATATTTTCATATTAACTTTTACCTGCTTTCAAAGAAAGAGCAGCAAAGCACATCAGTGATAGATCTCCAGTAAATCCTGACGCTGTTAAGCAGTCCTCAGGTTGGTACATGCTGCTGCTGAGCTGACAAAAGTTATTCTGCCTCTATAAGTGGACAAATCAAAACAACCCAATAATGACCTGAAGCTCTTCCTGAGAAGTCTGCTCAGGGAACAGGGACCCATGACACCCCTCTTATTTTGTGGGTCATGCTTCAAATCAGCTTGAAAAGGTAGAAGTCTCACTCAATTCAAACCTGAGAGACAGGAAAGCAGCGAACATCGGTGCTGGGAGCTGATAAAGCAGCATGAGGTCCCAGCATCTCTCATAGATGAAAGTAGTAAATGCACTTCCCCAGCTTAAAATTCTACACCTTTGCTAGCTGAAAGACCATCTCCTATTGCTGACACCTTCCCACAAGTGCCAAAATTCAAATCATTGGTTCTGGGCTCTACAAAGTAAGCAGAGCCTTGCTGCCAGGGAAACGCACAGCCCAAAGAGGGGATGCAGCATTTTTCTATGTGACTTTTTTTCCTGTCTCATAAAGGGTTGTCCATGACTGTGCACATCCCTGGTTCCCCAGCTGTGGCCTGCAGATCACTGGTAGCCCAGGAGGCACTGGAAAGTGGCCTGCAGCTGGTGCACAGGCTCATCGCATCCGCATGGTGCCCTGTGACAAGCCAGGTGACATGAGGACATTGTGGCCCAGGGAAATGCTGGCATCACCCTGAGGTCCAAATAACCTGAGGTGTGTGAATTCTGAAGGGTTAGAGGCAGCCTCTGCTGTACAGGACTTGTCTCGCCCTAATTTAAAAAGTGATACATGTGTTAGGACAAGAGGAGCAAAGTTGGTTGGGGGTCCCAGTCACTATAAGCAGAGGCCAGGCAGCTGCCCAAGGTGAAGCTCAACTAGATCTGGGTTGGAGCATGGCACCAGCAGCTGGGTCAAACCAAGGGTTGGCAGACGCTGTCACTATGGCCCCATTTTGCAGAGGAATCTGGACTAAGGGAGGTTGAAGGTCTTGGCCTAGGACACGAGCATGTAGCATCACCACCGTGCAGGCTTGTGGCTGAGCCACCTTTACAGATCTGCTTGGGCCACAGAGCAGGTGTCCTGTCCCCTTTGGCAGCCAACCCTCCCTTCTCCCTGCTTGCCTTGCCATGTGGAAGGACAGGACAGTCATCTCCCCTGCAGCTCTGCTCTGGTGGACAGTGTTTCTGAAGCTCTCCCCTCACTTCCAAGCGATGCTGAGATGCATTAACTTCCTCTCCCCTTCTGCTGTAACTGCTTATTTGGCTCTTGTTATTGGATTATTTATAGTAATTCTGCAAAGTGTTTTGGAATCAGCAGAAGGGCACGGTGCTAAATACAATAGCATCACCTCATGAGATCTGACATTTAAAAACAGGGGATCTAATTACTGAAACCAAGGGAGACAGCAAATGTCAGGAAAAGCCAGTGGCAGTTGGCTTGGTACTGTGACTCCTGAACCGCTGCCGGAGGTCTGCAGCAGGCAGAGTCGTCACCTGCAGCCCACGCCTCTTCCCGAGCACACAGCCCAGCAGGACAGCTCCAGCACCTCTTCAGAGGATGCAACATGTGCTTCTTTTTCCAGTGCTGTCTGAAAACAGAGATGTAAGGCTGTGCATGTTCTTGGCTGACGCATAAACCTGCTCCCACCATCATTCCCACACCCAGACCCTTCTACTCAAGTTAGGAGGGTCAAATATATTTCTAGACCTGACCCCAAGGTTTCCAGCCAGACCTAGAGTAAAGCAAAGAGCAGCTTCACAGCCTGCCGCCTTCTCGCAGAGGAATTCCAGTGCAGAGCATGTCCAAGCTGTCTGAAATAGTGCAGCTGCCTAAAAGCCCAAGTTAATATTCATGCATCGTGCAGAATTTCAAATACATCCACCTCTCATCAGCAACGTCAAAGTGTCTTGACAGTTAATGAGCTAGGCACAGACTCTAAACCAGCAAGTTGTAACTGAATAAATATGATAAACAACCTGTTTCCAGATGGCTTTTTATGTAAAACTATTTATGCAGTATTGATAGATGGCAAATTTTATGCCAATAAATCCTCGTATTTTAAAACATTTGCCTTCTTAATTGCCCAGTTTACATGTAAAATATGTTTATGTGCATTGCTAATCGAAAAGTGACATGGGAACATCTCTGGACTGAGTAAGCACTATTCCTGCAGTGGCCCATCTGTCTGGGCTCATGAGAAGAACAGTGTCACAGGAATGTCACCTGTGAAATCTTGTACATAACAGGAGTCAGGCTCTGATCAAGGCTGGCATGAGAATATGTGTTGCTGTTAAGCTCCTGTCACTTGTTAGATGCTGTTTGAAGGGAACTTGAAGCCCGACCCCACAGGCTGGTGGGACCTTGAAGGCTGCAGGGGACGTGCTGCCAGGGATGAAGCCGATGCTGGGAGCAGGTCTGCGTTTTGGCAGTGGGTGCTGGTGTTGCTGCAGTCCCCAGTCACAGAGCCTCTGCTTTACATCTCTACCATGGGACAGCTGGTACCCTGTCTTCTGGGGGTGGCTTTGGGGTAAGCCCATGGATGGCTCTAAGGTACCCGACCCTGCAGGCACTGACATCTGGGGGAGAAGCCAGTTGTATCCCAGCGTGAGAGCATGTGTTGCAGTCTCCCAGGAAGTCTTTCCCACTGAGGGGGTCCCATATATCATAGAGGGCACCATGCTAAAGCAATGACAGCCCAAACCATGCTGGTTTATGTAGGAGAAGAGGAGTGAGTCTGTGTCTTTGGCAGCTCACCTAGGCTCCCTGGTGCCTTTTGCATCTGAGTCCTCCTGAACCACCAGTTTTGCTCCTGCCTGTCTCTGCTACCTGCATACAGCAAGGGCAGCATCAGGACCACACACAGGTTGGCTTGTCCCTCTGGCCAGTTGTGCAGTCAGTCCTCACTGCTGCATTTTGGCCAGAGGTTGTCATCTGAGCACTTTGTGCTAACCCCTGGAGCAGAAGCCATCCTGCCTTTCCAAACTTTGCCAACCTTTCTCCAGAACCAGCCAGAAACCACCATCACCACCCCTTCCCCACCACCCACTGGAAACAGAAATTGCACAGAGATATGCAAAATGCAGCAGGAGACACTGAGCATCCTCCAGCTCTGGTGCTGAGCCTTGACCCCTAAAACCACTAAAGCACCTGGTGACTACAAGGGGATCTTCCGTGGGGTGCTGGCTTCACGCCAAGGAGCTCAGCGGTGGCAAATGGAGGAGAGACAGAGCCCTATCAGGCACATAGCCTTCTAATGCAATTAGTTCATGGTTTATCTGCATTCTTATTACTGGCTATTTGCTCTAATAGATTCAATCATGTAAAAGATTAACACAAATTGACACCAAGCAGATTTATCCCTTTGAAAATGTTTAGTCATTTATGATTCCTGATAGTTGTTGGGCTTAACTCTACAGTATATGGGGTGTTTTATTTAGCCTTTAACTCATTTATTGGGTATTTATAGAAGAGGGCTTCCCTGAGCAATAAAACCAGAGGGCTTTGCACAAAACAACTATGTCCTTCTGACAGGTTTATTTTGTTTTATTTCTCTATGGGTTAGCTTTGCCTCAGTCTGTTTTCACCTTGGCATCACAACTAAAGTCATTAAAACAAAGTCTGCCCTGTTACACCTTTGGTGATGTTCAGGCACCGTGGTGCTGGTGAGGCCAGGACTGCAGAGGAGCCCAGGGCAGAGCCCGGGCTCACCCACATCACCATCAGCCGGGTACCCAACTTACTGACCTGGCACTGTGCGGGTCAGCACGCAGGGACAGAGCTGCTGAATGCCCTGCCCAGGAGCTTTAGTCTCAAAACATGATTAATCTTGGACTAACCACCAGGCAAAGAAAGAAGAAAAGTCAAATAAATTCATCTAGAGTTTGTGAATATGGGACATGTGACAACCCATGACTGTACTTTGCTGTACAGAAATGCATGCCAAAAAGGAAGGGAAAAAAAAAAAAAGGCAGAAAGAACTCTTGACTTTTCATCCTAATTTGACAAGTGGATACTTTTTTTTTTTTTCCTTTTTTGAAATACAAAGAATTTTTACCAGGTGAGAAAACCATTTCCCATTTATGCTTCAGTTATCACTGTGATGGGCATTTTTTGATACGATTTTGATGGGAGAAAGGAGTGGAGAGGAGTTCAGGATCTTCTGTGTGAACTTGTACATACCATGCAGCTATGTGACCCACCACATTAAAAATCTGGAGGCATCAGGATTACTGGGACAGCCACACCTGCCTGAGCCAGCGCAGTACACAAAGCTGATGAAGCCGCCCATGGAACAGGGGGCAAGATGCTTGCAAAGCACCGGTGTCCATCAGGAGCTGCCGCGGAGACTGGATTAAAGTGGGATTGATACAGCAGAGGAAATGCAGCCTCACTTCATCTCATTTCCCTAGAAAGGGAACTACTCCTTTAGCACCAAAGCACCTCATCTCCCACCTCCATCGCCATTTTCGAATGGTCCCACAAAGCCCGACCAAAAGAGAAGGGGTGCAGCCGGCACCGCAGGCATAAGCCCATAAGGCAACAGCTCAGCTATAGGCTCTCCCATCTCCTTTTTTCATACCACATTTCAGTGACATTTGAGAGTCCTCTCGGATTTTAAAACACATAGATTTTGACATTTTATTACTTGCCTGTCTCTGTTTTATGGTTATTAAGATGGGTGAAAAATTAAGGTTCCTGGAGGCTGCTGTGAAAACCTCTATTTATTCAAAGGGCATGTAAAAAATGGCTGCATCCCTTGTAGGCGACATAATGAGATTTAGGATCATTTCAGGCTCTCAACTGCTTTGCATAATGAGCATGGTACTTCCAGCATAAGCAGCTCAATGCCACGTCCTTTCTGCCCACCCAGTAACCCTCATTTCACACCCCACCCTGTGCCTTCAGAGCCCAGGCCACCCACCTGGCAGGGGCTGTGGGCACAAGGTGATGTGTGAATTCCTTCACGTTTGTCACAGGTGCCCATGGTGTCGTGCTCGCAAGGCAGGGTCACTGCTGTATGCTGCCCAGCACAGCGCAAGCCATGTGTGAATGGGCCAGCAGCTGAGGTCTGCGTGGAGCTCAGCAGACCAGCTTCCAGCTTCGATTTGCTGAAGGCAAAGAAGATAAAGCCTGCAAGAGATCATATTTTCATTCTATCTTATTTCATGGTCCTGACGCAGATCGACATCAATTGCTCTCATCAAATTATTTTATTATAGGGATCATATTTTGGGTTCCCGCAGTTTCACACCAGCTCTGGCTGAAGAAGCCACTCCAAGCTGGGAAGGGGAATGTCCTTTAGTCTTGCCCTGGTTTGAGCTGTTGAGAAAACCAGCTCCCTAGGTGGTGGAAATCCAGGATGAGAAGTACTTCTGTGCTGTGAACTGCAGAGCCAACGTCAAGCTGCTAAATCAGTCTCCCAAGAGCTCAGAAAAAACCAGAGGGCTACAAGGGATCATACCTTCAGTCCATCCTTGCCTACCTGAGGAGAAAGTCACTGCTTGCCTAGGAAGGTCTTGGAGAAGCCAGGGACTGAGGCAGGTCGATCCCTGGAAGAGCAAAGGCCTCCAAGCCCGACAGAGGCGAGGTCTCACATTCCCCATCTAGGAACCGACTCTGAAAGGAAAAGGGTGGATGAATATTGGGTTCCACAATCCTGTGGGAGACTGGATGGGGGGAGTTTATGCCTTTATTTTTTTAAGGCTCTTCTCCTTCCTAGAAGTGATGAATTACCGGGTCATGTGCTAATGGTTTCAATTTATCCTAGTAAAGAAAAGGCTCTCATGTGGTGACATATACCCTACACGGGCCCAAAAGGAACCTGTGCAAGATCAAAGGCTTGAGATGGCTGGGCAGCTTCTGCCTGTGCCCTGCCCTCAGGGCCACCGCTGCCTGAGCTGAGCCACCCCACCGATGTGATGTTCTCCTGGCTGCCCTGGCTGTGACTCGGCATCCTTGGCTGCTGGCAGCGTTCCTCCTCCCGGGACAGATTGGCCAGCTCAGGGCAGCATCCCCCCCATGACGGATGGTTTATCACACTGAACTCAGAGCCCCTGGGTTCCTGGCTCTGCAGAGGGCTCCTTGGAGGGCTGTGGCAAGTCCCAGCCATCGGGTGAGAAAATAAACTCATGGCCAGGGGAAAACCTAAAATGTGCTTCATTCACCCTGTACCTGCCCAAATCTGAGTTTCCCTGGAAATGACCTGAGATATCCTGTGGCCTGGAGCAGATCATCTCCTAACTGCTGGGTGATGCCTCCACTGGAAAGTCACTTCTGCTTAGGAGGCAGCCTGTCCACGCAGGACGGCTCCAGGTCAGCGTGACAGCACATGCAACAAGAAGTTGTCCTGTTCCTCCAGCCCTGGGGATGCCCAGGCAATGTGTCAAGGCAAAGGACAACAGGAGGTTCCCGCTGGCTTTCCCAGTGTGATCTGCACCCTGGCACAGATGGGCATGAAGCGTCCCCTGCATCCGACGGGATTCACACACCACATAGGGAGCACTGAAATCATCAGACACAGCTGCAGGCCGGCAGGCAGCAGCCCTGGAGGCAGCAGGGGGAATCTGATGCCAGAGCACACCTGCCCCCCAGTTTGTCGGGGTCCGTGGTCTGCCTACCTGCACCCCAGGCGCCTCCCCCCACCCCATTCTGAGCCAGGCACCCCCCCAGAGACAAGCACCCTGAGAGCCTCTGCTGGTGGCTTTCAAACTTTTGCTGTGAATTTCTTATGAAGTCACGTTTTTGTTAGAAATAGCCATTAAGAACAAAAGCAAACAAAAGGGAAAATTCAAAGCAAACAAACCTCTACACTGTAACAAAAAGTTTCATTTTGGCTTAAACATACTTTTGTTGTGTCTTTCGTGTGAAAGTGAAAAAAGCAACAACCAAGCAACAACAAAAGCAAAGTGAGGCTCTCCAGCAAGAGCCTGCTGCCATACTGCATGCATCAATTTTCTTCTTTGGTGTTTTCCATTCCAAACACAAAGAAACACAATGAAAAACAGTTTTCCAGGTGTTCTCTGCCTTGCTCAGACTCACGTGTGGGGCCGAAGAGCAGGACCCCCGTGGCCAGGGGGATGAGGGCAGGCTCGTGGGCTGGCACTGGCGGCAGGGCATGGCGAGGCCGAAGGCACGTCCTTGGTGGCTGGAGATGAGCAAAACTCATCCCCACTTCTCCCTCCTCCCCACATTCCCGGGTGTTGTGTGACTACAGGCACTCTGCCTTGCGCTCCCCCAGCTCCCAGCTGCTGTCAGGTTTCCTAGCCAGCTTCACGGCTGCATGTGTTTACTTCTTGCCTGAATTTTAACTCCCGAGTCTTCCTAAACAGGAATTGCCTAGAGAAAAACGTCACTATTCAAGCACCTTCTCCTCCCCTTCAAAACATGTTGCTCTTAGCTCAGCCGCAGTCACTTGTGCTGGTTTGAAGGATACGGAGCGCAACTGCTGCTTCTCCTCAGAGCCCTTTGCTGAGTTCACGTATTGAACATCCAAGCCTCTTCCCTTTCAATCCAGCCAGAATCCTATTAGCTACAACATTTTTACAATTCATGAGCCACACCAAGGGGTTTGCTTAACACTCATTTGCTGGTCTTTCTAGCTCACTGGCAAGGTGTCCAATTAGTCTAAACAGCTCTTAGCTTTAGTAGAGTTAATTGTTTCACATTGCACAGTGGCGGCTGGGGACTGCCCTAAATTTCCCAAGAGGATTTTTAATTATTGCTGCCATGCTGCTGGTACTCATTCTCCCTCCCCTCCCTGAAGTCTCCCATCACCTTTCGTACGTGTTTTCTTCCATCGCAGCATGAGTGTACCACCAGCGTCGCTCATCCACCGTTGTAACCAGTCATGGGGGATGAATTGCATAAAATGTTTCCCCCCTGTTCTTTCGTTTGTCTCTTCTGAAGAACCACTTGTGGATTCTGGCAGAAATGCGACTGGCTCGTATTCCCAGCCTCTGCAATTATGGGAACCATCGTTAGCAAGCAGAGAAATGGGCACAGAAAATCAGAAGAGCTTGGAATTTGGCTTGTAATGTTTTACTAAGAGCCTGAAACCAGGTTGTTCAAGGCAAGTAAAAATGACTGTATGCAGAGGCACAACGGCAAAGCACATTTCCCTACTGGTCGTGGTTCAGGTACAGACCTATATCTCAACCCCAGGGTGTGAAGGCTCCGTTTCCCTATCACAGGCAGGGGCTCTAATTACACAACTGTCATATAAAGGGTGCATCTACATCCCTCACAGAAAGTTGTTGGGGGCTGGTTCCACATGTCTGCAGGGGCTGGGAGGCTGCCTGGCCTTTCAGGGGGGCATGGCATTGTGCTCATGCCAGGTCCTGCAGCATTGTCAAGTTTCCCATTTTCTCAATTCCTGATATTCTTCCACCAAATCAGAGGGTCTTACCCCACCCTTCCCGCATGCACTTTGGACTGTGGGAAAATACAGACTTCTTCTTTGATGAATGCAGTGGGAAACTGGATGTCTCTCCAGCGCCACTGTCCCACCAAACTAGCCTCTCTCTCAGGGTTACATAAAAACCATCTTTCCATTTAATCCATTCTGTTTCTTGGGGTCCATTTAGTCCTTTAACACCTTTTTCTCCAATTAAGCGGATTCTAAAATTTCAAAACTCTCTAGAAATTAAAAGAATACCCCAACTCTTTAGACACAAAAGGCTTTGCTATGAAAACCTGCTAATGAAACATGCTTCTGTTTCCAAAGCACTTTGTCTGGGAAATTCCCAAGTTACATTGTTCAGTTCTTTTTATATCCTTCCTACCTTTTTCTGGCTGAAATTGCCAATGCTATTTCAAGGCATTCTTGAGTACTTGCTGTTATTTACTCCTTTTCCCCTGAAGTTAATTTTAAGCCTGTGTGTGGTATACAACAGCACAATAAAACCATATGGCAGCAGCCCCTTGTCATGAGGGATTTGGACGAGATAGGGAGCTGGAAGGGGCAGGGAGAGGTGCGAGGGGCACCTTGGCACTGCAGAGGTGTCCATGAAGAAACTGTCTTCGTCACACTGAAAAACGACATGAAAAGTGGCCAGATTCTGTGCAGTGATCCAGGAATAGGAAAGCCCCGATGAGCTCCAGACCTCAGCTGGAAAATTGTTACAGACTTAGAAGTGGGGCCAGGCTGGCAGCTAGCGGCCGAGCAGCCCTGCAGCGGGTCAGGCTGCCCACAGGGGAGGATTTCATCCTCAAGAAGGAAACAGGGGCTGGCTGGAGGAGGGGGCACTGCCTGAGCCATGCAAAAACACCTTTCTGAGGCAAGCTGGGATTTGGACATGACCAATTTTCTCCAGACTCCCAAAACAGCCCTGCATCCCCCTGCCCCTCACTCCTGCAGCTTAGTGCCATACGAGGCAATGCTCCCGCAGCACAGCTCCATCTCACACTTCTTCCCCACCTCTTTCTACAGCTGCTTCTCTCTCTCCTTTAATTCTTACACCCTTTTTCTTCTCCTTTTTCTTTTCATTTTCTTCCTTCCTGCTGCTTGGGTTTTATCTTTGACTTTTAAAAATGGAACCTGGCTGTAAAATTCACCATATAGATTATCCATTTTTCAAAAGAGTGCTCTTGACATTATGTGGGGAGAGAATTCAGGAGGAATATATATAACTGCAATCGAGCAAACAGCAAAAACGCTTCCTCCGGAGAGTTCCTCACAGTTCACTAAGAAAAAACAAAGCCTAGACTCTGAATCATAAACCTCCAGCTTAATTATAGACACACAGCGGCGTGGTATCACAGTGCTGATGTTAGTGCTGCACAGCTACTGCCTGTGTGTCTGCCCAGCATAGACAAGGATCTGATGGAGCGCTAAGTAATTCTTCAAAAATACTCCATTTAGGAAAAGAAGCAGCAAGAACTATTAACAATTTCAGTGTGTCAAGGAACTGGGCATTTCATCTGGGGGGAGAGAGGTGGGGAATCAGTCAAAGCGTTTTCATCAATGAGGGAAGAAAAATGGGATGAAGAGAAGAAAAATAGTAGGAACTTGGAGGCAGAGAGAATCCAGGAGAAAAAAGATCAGATTGAAATCTTCCTTCCCATGAGAGGGGCAGGGCAGAGGTGGGGGGTAATGGGTGGCAGCAATTAGGTGGAAATTGTGTGAACTGATTCATTTTTAGAATAACCAGTCATTAAATTTTAAAATAAATTTTAGAAATTAAATACATCTTATAAACTTGAAAGAAGGAAAGGTTTTGTTCAGCCTTTGACAATCATTTGTCACTTAGGAACAACTGGTGCCCATGGTGCCCTCCGGCCTGGCTGGCTCTGCCATGGTCCTGGGCAAACCCCTTGGGGGGAAGGGGGAGTCTGAACTCCCACATCCCCCCTCTCGCTTCTGGCTGGGGGGTTGCCAGTGCTCCTGGCAGCTGTGAGAGCTGTACACTCGTGCCCCAACCTTCGGCAGTTGTATTTTGGCATCTTAGCAAAAGCCCACCTCCCCTGGAAGTTTAGGATGCAAGAGAAGATCCAGGGGAGATGGGGGTGTTACGGACACAGGCTGCCCCCTGGCATCCGCAGGGAGGGGCTGGGGGTCCCTCGGGAGGGCTTGGTCAGTCAGGAACATGGGGGTGGGATGCAGCAGCCAGGACACCCACCCAGTCCTTCATTTCCCCCTGAGCAATCTCGGACAAAGCCCAGAAGGTTTTGCCAGACGACACATACCTGTGCTGATAAACAAGTATCAGCCTGCTTCCCAGGGCAAGAGTGTACATTTCGTACCAGAAGATAAATGCAGTATGTTTCACCTCCTTCACCCTGATTTTAAGAGCTGAAGAGCAGTGTTGTTCTTCCCACAGACCTCTCCAGCATCTGAGTGGGAAGCTGTCACATTGCAGTGTACTTTTTTATTATTATTTCATTGTATAACTGATACAAAAGGCGCAGCCCCTGAACAAATTTAAGGCCTAACCAGGTACTGCGCAGACAAACAATGAAGCCTGTCCCTGCTCCAAACCTTTTTTATTTGTAGGACAGGTTAGACACAATACAAATGAAGAGGGAAAGGAAAGAGACACCAAGGGACTTGCATCAGCACAGTGACACCTCCATAGGGCAATGTGTTTAATACCATGACATTAGCATCCCAGTGAGCCTCTTGCCCCCCAGTGGGGAGAGGGTAGCTTGTGAGCATCCCAGCACTCTTCTGGCACAGCTGCACAGAGAACTGGTGCAAGCTTTCAAGGCCAAAAAACAGGCACTTGCAACATTTCTTTTGGGAATGACCCAGCTGCAGGTCCGTCCTGCTCAATCCCTTGCAGCCGTGTTATCGTAAGGAGAGGGTCCCCAGAGGGGTCAGGGTACTGGGTTTGGTTCTGGGGAAAACATTCAAGCAAGTAACATGAATTGAGGCCAGTCACCTTGGAGGTGCCCTGAGGACCTTTTTTTCTCATCTCTGAACTCAGCTGGGGCCATGGCCTGTGCCCAGGCAGAGCAGCTGGTGCCTATCAGAGCATCTGCAAGACCCAGAGCTGCTGTCGGCAGGAGGCTGGGAAAGCACAAGGAAGGGGGTTAGGAAATCCTTACAAACCAGGCAGATCGTCTGGGTCCTGGAGCGGCTGAGCCTTCCGCTGGTAGTTCATCCACTGGACTCCAGCCCCTTCTCTGCAGCTTGGCACTAGTTTTCACACAGCAGAAATTTGATGTGTTTCCTCTGGCCTCTCCCACCCCTCAATTTGAAAGACATTTCATCTTAAATCCCAAACTTGTCATCTCTCTCTCCATTACCCTTTTGATCATGCTGGCCCTCTTTTCCTGATATAGAAGCAAATTTAGCAGCTCAAGAGGAGCTAATGGGCAGGTTCCTCCATCATCCTCAGAATCATTAGTGCTCACATCTTCCCTCTCAGTACGGTACATTTGTATGTTTAATTTAAGAAGGTTATCTGTCAAAAGTGATATCTCAAGGTAGCACTGAGCTGGATAAATATGTCAGAAACAATAGCTCCTGCTGTGAGAAGCAAATGTTCAGAAAATTCATAGTTTGGAGGATCTCAAGGCTGAGAAAATCAGGCCAGACTTACATCTCTGTTTCAGAGCTGCTCACTGTGCTCCCTCCATCCCCACCAGGTACGATGGCCCTAAGAGCAGCGAGGGCAGAGACCAGCCTGTTGCTCCTTCAGCTCAAAGAGGGAATAGTCCCTTGGGGAGGGGCAGCAACGGGGTGAACCCATTCAGCATATTAATTCAGCTCTTAGCATAGATAGGAATTGACCACAGAAAATGGAATTTATACCCAGAAAGGAGTCGGCATTGGCTTTAGAACCCGGGGGCTCGAGTCCTTGCAGCAGTGGTTTCCTACTGAAGGAACCAGGGGTGTTTACCCTTGTCGATACAGTTGCAGGTAGAGGCACCACCCCGGTTCTCAAGTGCAATAAAGATGGAGGTGCCTTGGTGCAGATCTGTGCCTAGCCAAGTCTGTTGTCTACTTGCCCAAAATCTTCTGAAGCATAAAAAGCCAAACAGTAAATCAGATGGTCTCCCTGCAAAGAGAGGAACCAGAAATTATGGCTGCCCCATGCATATACAGGCTGGAGTCACACAAGGGAAAGGGGGCTCTAGGGGGGCCACAACAAGTGGCCGGTGGGGAGAAGGGCACAAGCCACCTGCCACGCCGGTGAGGAGCAGAAGCTCCCATTCACACTCAGCCCCCCAGTAACTGACCATGGCAGGACTGGTTTGCAGCAGTGCAAGCCTGTGCTTTCTAGTAACCATCCCACCAGCTGGCTCATTCAGGGGCCATCGGATCCATCCGTCTGCTCTGCTCTGTCTCAGACCCTCAAGCTGTTTGAGTCCAACTTGCCAGCTGCAGAGCACCCAGAAAAATGTGGGTGCAGGCTCCCCGAACTCCTCTCGATTTCCCGGTGTTGTTACTGTCACGAGAAAAGCACACCCTGGGTTACAGGGAGCACAACTGCCCTGCAAACCCCAGCTCTTCTGAAATAGGAAACAGCAAGGATTGCACACAAGTCCCTGGTAAATATGTCAAAAAATAGTCATCTCTAAAGCTGGCAAGAGAAGGGGACACATCCTCCTCTCTAATCCAACACTAAGACTAGTGGAATTAAATATCTCCACAGCAAATAAAGTGAGGGACGATGAGGGGAGATGTAGCCTCTCGCAGCACCCCCCTGGTTTCCAGGGCAGAGCGTGACCCCTGTTGACCAGTGCTGAGACATTAATCCCATGCTGAGAAAAGCAAAAGCAGCCTCAGCCTCAGCATAAACAAAGCCATTTTGGCTTTTGAAGATGAATACCTTAATCCTGGAGGTTGTTAGGCTAATGACAAGAAATATCAAAGTTAAAGGAGGCAATCGCTTCAATCAGGTAAGTGATTAAAATCAGTCTTTGAAGAGCCCAAAGGTCCCCGCTGCTGCTTTCAAAAAAGAAGAGAAAAAAAGCCAGCCTTGGGTAAAGCTCAGCTCTTCAAAGAGTTCCCAGCTTCTGGGGAGCTCAGCAGCTCTACCCCGGAGCAGGGTGCACTACTGCTTAGTGGGTGCCAAAACAGCCCGGGTCCCCATCTGCCTCTAACACCACATGGGGGACTGGTTACCCACCTGAGGGCTGCTCCTGGTGGAGCAAACGCGGGGAGGGGGCAGACCGTCTGTTTCCCCCGGTGTTCCCTTCCCTGAGACCACAGAGTTCAAAGCCCACATTCAGCTGGTGGTAAAAGCTGAATTTGGAGGATCTAGTGCCAGATGAAAGATGCTGTAGCTGCATGATGCCAGGCACTGCAGGCTTTCCCCGCTGGATCAGATTTGCTCAGAGAGCCACGCGGGTTAGCTTTGTGCTGGCTTTATCCCAGATCAGGCACTTGTCTGCATCACCCTCACATCAGCATGGTCACTGCCTGCCCTCCTGGTGTCAGCAGAAAGCCATCACGAGGACTGATTTAATCTTCTAACTCTGCAGAAAGGTGGTCAGATGTTGGTAACATCTGTATCAAGCTGGTGCTGCAGGATGATGCTCAGGTTTGACTTTAATGGATGTGGAAGAGGCTCATCTCACTGCATCGGTTGTGGGGCTCAGGAAGGGAACAGCCTAGTCCAAGCAGAACCAGCAATGGAGAAATGAAAATATCTTCTAGTGATGCCAGAATCTCTCTTTAGTTCCAACAGGAGCTGTGATTACTAGCTAGGACTAGTTACCCAGCTCTGAGATGGTAGCAACAGCTGAAACAGTCAGGTCCAAGCAGCCAGCAGTGCTGGGTCTTTCTCACTTCCACACACAAATCACAGTGGCTGCCACCCAGGAGCACACCTGGCATGTTGCTACCACCTTGAGTAACTACTTCAGGTTGTTCCTCCCCAGGCAGAGGCATTTCATAGTCCTTGGAGGACAGGAGCCCCTTTTGCAGCACAGGACTGCTTAGCTAAGGTTTTGATCTGCTGGATTCTTCCCCCAGACCCCAGCCACTTGACCTGCCTGATCTTTCAAATGCTCCAGCTCCATCATTTTATTCTGCAAGTGCTGTGAGCAAACCATGTACATTAGCAGGTGGCAGACAGCCTGAGTGGAGAGAAATGATCTCAGGCAGCACTTCAGAGGGACCGCTAGTTGTCCCATAAAGTACACGGGAAGAAATTCTTTGTGGGCTTTTGGGGAAGGGCTGATCAAAACTACGACTTGCATGAGGCAAAGCTCGTGTCTTTATTCTGCAAGGGCAAGATAGCACTGAAGTGGAAAAATGTAGCAGCACTATTAAAACTAGCCAGCTGCAACAAGGCTTTTACCATCCCATACCAGGTTAGCTTCAGTAAGTAGTTCCCACACCTTGCCCCAGCACAGCCACTGATCCCCCACAAGGTTTCACAAGTTCATCTACTGTCCATGCTGTTGCTTCAGCCTCTTCAGTCCAGTCCACCCCGCTTCTTGCCTCTACTGCATCCTTCTCCTTAGCTCTCCTCCCTCTGCTTCTCCCAGGTGCCTCCTCACCCAGTGCTCCTCTCCCATGCCCCTTAGAGCCATTTAACTACTCAGCAGGAACCAGCCACAGCTGCACCTTATCCAGTCAGCCAACCCACCGCCCCTGAAGCCAGCCCACAGCTGTATATTATCAATGTTCATTAACCTGCCTTCATTCCTCTACAATTCCTCTACAACTGAAAAACTTTGTTACTCTGCCTATCCATGCCCCTGTTCTCTGGCAGAGCCATTGCTCAGTCTTATTTGTGGGCTGACACAGAACTGTTTGGTTGGTTCCAGTGCGATGCAGCTGTGAAAACGGTAGTTCATTTACTGCTGCTGCTGCTCACAGCATGGCTGCCGATTGCTAACAGAAAATTCACAGAATATTACTTCTGGAGAGATTTCTTGTAACTTTATGTGTTTTATTATAAAATTCACATCTCTCAGAAATGCGCATCACAGGAAAGCAGTGGCAACATACCAACAGAATTAAAGTTATGGAACAATCAGGGTTTCTAACAATGGTCTTCGAAGCAGAAGATGGACTGGGATCTGTCAAAGCCTGTCAGGCACAACTTGGTTTAGATAATTATAAACTGCATTTAAAGTCATGAGGCTGACCCAGTTTGAGGCATTGCAATAGAAATGTCAATGATAACCTGTGGGGAAGGAAGCTCTTGGTCAGCCCGAACCTTCCTCTGTATTCTCAGCGTCTTGCAGCATGCCCCAGGGGGAAATTCTAGTAGGATCCCACATCTGGTGACTGCTGCACACAGAAATAAAGGCCATCAGCACTTCACTGACGGGGCCACACAGAGTGATCCTGAGCGGGGCTGGTTTGGGTTTGTGCCTATGGATTTACCACTGCACGCTCTTGTACATCCAGCTGCATACGTGCCTCCGGGTACTTCTGCTGCATTGGCTGCATTTGCCAGTTACCCCAAGTTACTGAGAGCAAGGAAGAAAGGAGCTGGCTGCAAAGAATTGCAGAAAGGCCTGAGAGAGGGTGAGCACACAACCAAATGATGGATTATGTCTAATATGGATAAATGTAAAGTGATGCACATGGGCTAATAAGCAATTCTGTATTTCTAATATTAGACTCTGACCATGCAGGTTGAGGATCTCAAGGCTATAACAGATTGCCCCGTGAAAACTCACAAACGGTCAAAAAAGCAAATGAAACAGCAGGAATTATTACAGAAAAAAATGAGAACATCTATTTTGTTGCTTTATGCCACTGCATAAATTCATGGCTTGCCTGCATCTTGAAAGCTGGGCACAGTCTGATCTTTCTGTTTTGGAAAGAATAAAGCGGAAATGAAAAAATTCCAGGGGAAAGCAGCAAAAGTCATCAAAGGTATGAAACAGCTTCCAAATGAGAAACCACTAAACAGATTAGGACCTTTCAGGATGGGAAACAGAAAATCAGAATAGAGAGGGACAGAAGATGGAATGCAGCACAAAGACAGTAGGTAGAAAATTACTCTTTGCGGTCTGTTCTAATGTAAGAATTTGGGATTGTTAAGTGAAACCGGTAATTGAAAGGTTCAAAACAGGCAAAAGGAGGCACTTTTCACACATCACATGGCTCAGCTGTGGAACTTCTCACTGCAGGAGCCTGCAGATAGGAAATTTTAGACGGGTTCAAAAAGCAGCTGGCAAGTTCATAGAAGAATAATCCATTGAAGGCCTTTAAATTCAACAAAAAAATGAGCCTCTGGCTCAGGGAGTGCATGAGCTGCATGTTCCTGGCTCTTGGGACAGTGATCAAAGGAGCTATCATTATATTTGCTCCCTCTTGCTTGCTGTCAAAGGCAGATATTGAGCTTGGTGGATTTTTGCTCCAGTCTAATATAGTTGACCTTAACTGAGTGCAATCAAGGAACACACTCTCTGATGTCTAAAAGCACTTTAATACAAATTCATCTCTTTTTGCTCAGGTTTTATGCTTGCAGGCATCCTGCCTTGTGCTCTGGCAGCACCTTTGGGCATAACCCCAGGTGGGTGCTAGGGGCGAAGGTGGGCAGGGCGAGGTGGGGGCAGTGCCCTGGGCTTGGGGCAGCATCTCCCCCGCTGCTACTCGACTCACAGCTACCCAAACACATCTCCAGCCACCAAAGGAACCGTCTTGCACATCCTTCGACCCTCCGAGTGCTAACTAAAGCTCGTGGCTGGTGACGATGTGGTATACAGTCAACACCAAAGTGTGGCAGGGTTTTATTGTGCAGGGTAATAGACTCATCATTTCTGTTTGAAGAAATCCAGCCTCAATGTGATGTTTTACATCCTTGGGGGGGCGAGGGGTGAGGAGGATAAGGGGAGAGATGGGAAATGATAGTTCATTTAAATATATGTTTTAATCAAACCCTGTAAATTACTCTAAGTGATGTTTTAACAAGATACAATTGCAACAGCTGAGCAATGTTTCTATCATCATGCTGTTGTGGTTTTGGGGTTTTTTTGTTTGGTTGTTGTTTTTGTTTTTTTTATTTAACAACCAAAATACAGAATTCAATTTACAGGGCTTTAGCCATGGTAGATGAATTTTTATGGGATAAATTCACACTCCAGTTTTGCTATCAGGTTGCACTATGAGGAGCTGGGCCTTTTTATTATTATTAGACCAGGCTGTCAAAGCCAGTTATATTGCTCTCCTAAAACTAGATGCAAAATCACTTGCCTCTGTGCAGCATCAATAAAAATGAGGCTTTTCTTACTGCAAAATTCCTTTTTTTAATTCATGCAGAGAGAGTGGGAACAAAATCTTAGCTCCTTCTTTCACCCGAACAAAGTCCCTCCTACAGAAGCTTTTCCAGGCAGACGAGACTGGTGCTGGCTTCGAGCGGAACCAGAGCCACCACAGAAATGGCACCTGCCGGGCTCTCTGGAGGTCTCTGGCCCAAGGCCCTTCTCAAAGCAGGTCCAGCACCAGCGCTAGACCAGATCAGCCATGGCTTTACCCAGCTGAGGGTCGAGAACCTCCGAGGATGCGATCCTGTGGCCTCTCCGGGATTTGTTCTAGCACTGCACTATCCTCCCAGCAAAGAAATACGGGTGAAAGTGTGGCACTGCTCCCTGCGGGAAAGAGATGGGCATAAAAATGTCAGCATCTTCTAACAAATACTTCTACTCTTCCTAACAACTCCCCCGGCACAAATGCCAGCTTGCAGCCGATCAGGACCCGGTTGCTGGCTCGAGCTGCACACAGAAGCAATGGACAACCCCCTCCACTTCGCTGCGGCAGTCAGCAAGCAGAGTCGGGTGTTTCAAGCATCTGGCTCTTTCAAGAGGTCTGAATCACCATTCAAACTTGAATTACTGGGTGGGACACTAACACCTGCCCCAGACAACTCCCATCAGAAGAAACCTTGCCTTTCACACTGGCCCAGGTAGGATGGTACAGATGGATGCGTGCAGAAAACAAACGTCACGTCCAGTGCAAAGGCTTCCACCTCCCAGGCTCCATGGACACCAGCGTTTGCCTTCTGCCTCAATCCCAAGAGCAAGGGAACTATCTTCAAATCGATTCTAAAGACCAGTTTCCAGTGTTTGCGCTCTCTCTCTAGGGAGAATAGCACCAACACTGATACATCTTGTTCCCTTACACAACATTTGTTATGACCCTGTCAAAGCCATCATCATTAATCAAATTAGGTGTAAGAATCTAAATAAAAAATGTGCATAGTAATTTATGCAGATTGCTGTGTAAGCTTTTAAAATGCTGGGCTGAGGAAAAAATAACCAACAACCACATACCCAAAATAAAACCTGCAGCTTGCTTTGCTCTAATTAAATCCATCCTGCTCTGCCTGCAGGTGCAGAGACCCTTTTGCTCATTTCTTTCTGTGATCATATTCTGTGCAAAATGACAAATTAATAACTTGAGTAACAACAGTTCAACAGAAACAGCCTTATTACAAATCTCGATAGAAAAAGGTATTGTTGCAGGAGTGGTTCCCATTTAAAATGCAGTAAATCAGCTGTCTCTGAAGGAAGAAAAGTGCAGTTTAAAAACTTATTTAAATGAGGAAATCATAAATAGGAGAGGCAGTGCCCATTTCTCTTATTATATGAGTATGATCCAGCTACAGAAAAACCTCAGCAGAGGAGCTGGTTCAATTTACTGTTATCAGAGGGGATTAGAGCTGAAGATCCCTGATAGCCACAAGAGCTTTCCTGTGTTATTAACTAGGCTTGGCAGTATTTTTCCTCCTTTAGAACACAAATGAAAAACCCTTTCATTTGCCATGCATGCTGGACATTTCCTGCTTTAATGCAGAATTTCTCCACTGCAGTATTGCCATGAATCACTGCTTTGGTAATACTGCTCAGAGGCATACATTGGCAAGCCACGTCCCACGGTGCCCGGGTTACACCACATTTGGCCCAAAGCCCCAGAAGCTTCTGTAAGACGCAGGCAGTGGAGGGAGTGACGAGCTCTTCCCTTTGCTCAGTGGCTGAGCAGCAGGACGTGGCCCTGGTGCTCCCAAATTCATACCAGGGGCTTCTCAGCATGGGGCAAGGGGAAGGGGTTTCTCTGCTCCCTGCTCTGATCTCCATGACGGGGTTAACAGTATGAAATTACCTTCCGCTTCACCTGGCCAGCTATGCCTTAACTATAGGTTGGCTGTTTCATAGCCAACAGGAGAGGTTTTAATGGACATCGGTCCGGCAGCAGCAAGGAGCTCCCCACGTCAGGAGCTGTCTCAGTCCTCCAGATCCACTAGTGCAAAACCCTCCCAGCCTGGATTGTCAGCAGGGTGAGCTGGTGCGGTGAACCAGCAATGCTTCTGTCCGGCTGCCCGGGGGTCTGCCCCTGCCCCCAGCCCCCCAGCCCTGCTTTCACCAGCCCCCGGCTCCTTTCTGCTGCTGCAGCCCCTTCCCTGAGCCCACAGGTCACCTCCAGGAATGCTGTGGGTCTATCTCGACCTTGTATTTAGTGACAACTCCTGGAAGACTGTAGATCCACATCCCAGCTTTCCCAAGGAGAAATGCAAACCTGCAACAGGAGAGTCGCTCCCTCAGGAGCCATCCATTGCACTGGTTCGTGCTTATTGCTTTTATTTCTCCCATTCCTTCCATTCAAGGCGATTATAAGGACATCTGAAAGCTACATGAAGGGCTGAAGCATTCATCTACCAGCTTTCCAAATTCCAAAGGTAGTAAGACACATAGAGTATAGCTAAAATATTTCTTTTTCTCCACCTTACACAGCCGGGATTGCCTTTTAGCAAAAACCTTTCCCATGAAAGGAACAGCACAAGACCTTGCTCGCCCTTTACTGAAGCCTTACACGCATCCTAGGCAGGCTTCTCATTCCCCCACTAGCAAAGAAAAAGCAGTGGAAATCTTGAGTATGTCATGAACTCTGCAGATCAGAGCAGAATTCATTTTATGTAAGAAAACAAGCAGGCTCCACGCCAGCCTTCCCAGCACTTCGCAGAAGAATGATGGTTTTCCACAGATCTGGAATTCTTTGTCAGATGGGCTTATACAGAGTGGAATGAAATTACTCCCTTGAAAACATTGAGCAGCGCCTTTTCCATCTGATCAGACAGCTCTCTTTTTCCCCGTTCCTTTTCAGAGGAATTGGTCTGCAAAGCGGGGCCAAGCAGGGGCTGCTGTTGGGCGGCTGAGCTGGCGCTGGGGATGGTGGCAGCCACGGCATATTCGGCAGCGCCGGCAGTGGCCCCGTTTGCCCAGGCACTGTGGCTGCCCCGTGGGGGGTTCTCAACGCATCTGCCAAATCCCTTCACACAGAAATTCTCATCTCCTGACTTTGGCGTGGGCATACGTCGGCTCTCGCAGTGACGCAGATCTCTTCACACAGGGTTGTGCGTTTGTGCCGCCGCTGCTGTGCAGCACTTGCTGATGGGGGGGTCAGTTCTCCTCCACCACCCCTGGCAAACCCCCACCTGTGCTAGCAAGCAGTGAGCACGTGACTGTCTGCCCCAAAATCCCGAGCTGCTGGCAGACCAACTGCTTTCAGCATTACACAAGCTGTGAGAAGACACCTTCTGGTCTTTGGCAAAGTCGTGACTTTTTTTTTTTTTTTTTTAATGTACTTTTCTGGTCTGTTAACATAAAGAAGAAAGCACTTTCCTTAATCATGTCTTTTTGCCATTCAGGTATAAAATGGAACCATCCAAAGGCAGTTCCTTGGCTGCAAGGAGAACAAGGAAGGGACTGACAAAAGAGGCAGAAGTTCATGTTTGCAAAGAGGAAAACAGAGGAGGGGAAGATCAGGGACT
Organism: Falco peregrinus; assembly: GCF_023634155.1. Taxonomy (NCBI): domain Eukaryota; kingdom Metazoa; phylum Chordata; class Aves; order Falconiformes; family Falconidae; genus Falco; species Falco peregrinus. The sequence continues at coordinate 36,931,805 of NC_073729.1, read as the reverse complement.
GTTTTGCACAGCAGAGGTGCTATTAACAAGTAATCAGCCCCTCAAAGGGTCAGGGCACAACTGCTGCTCATGCATCCACAGTCTGGAAGAGGGCACACACACAGAACCACCAGCCAGAGAGAGCTCCAAGGCCAGCCCGGACAGACAGGGGTGGACAAGGGGCTGGAGGGACCCCTCCTGGTGTAGCCCAGCCCAGCAGTAGCCCTGGCTGGTTGTAGCCACCACATCCAGGCGAAGCAACCAGCCTCAGGTCCATCTTGGGAAGGCCAACACTGGGCACAAAGAAGGTGGAAGATGTGGCAGGTATGGGTGGACAAGGCACCCGCTCCATCCATCACACCAGGAACCACCCTAGGCACTACAAATTACCAGAAACAGGTCCCCCTTTGAGAGACCAGTCCCACCTCCATCTCATTCGAGGCTTTTAAATAGCTTCTTCCCAAGAGGCTTCCCCATTGAACTTCCTCCGTGTCCTCAGAACAAACACAATTTTTATAATTAAGTGCTAATCAATAGTACCTGCACACAGGGAACAGGAGACATGTGTGTGCCCAACCAGGCACCGAGACACAGCCACTCAGGGAGGCCACACAGGGCTGCAGTAGGAGGGTTTGTCTTAGAGCCAACTTAATTTAGGAGCTGCGTAACAAAACAGTAACATGAACACGAGCACACATTGGACACAATTAGCAGTCTTTCGTTACAGCAAAATGCAGCACACGGATTTTATTTTGTTCCTTTTATGTCTCCATCTCTGGTCTCACAGCAGCTCCATTAAAAAGGTGATGATTTACTGCATAAATGTGGTGTAAAACAATTGCAGTTTGCTGCAAGGCTTTCACTCTGCTCCTCACCCCTGCGGCTGGTGCCTGGGATCTCGGGATGCGCCGGGCTCGGCCCCACACTGCTGTACACGCAATGACCGCGGTTTGTGAGACCTGTCTCTACCCACCCACGCTGAGCAGCCACCCTCAGGTCACACGGGCACTGGGGCAAGATGGTACCCTGCCATTTCCACTTATTTTCAGATGATTTTTCTTACTGTGGCAAAGGAATTTGTCCATAGGAATGAATGGAGGTGCTGATGAGACAGCGGTGCGTCCCACCATCCTCCTCGTTGATTTTCTCACCCAGACAGTGACAGTCCTGGCAATGTATTCATAAAAGCCACAGGTCCTGGAGTCGTGGGGTGGCAAATTGTATGAGCTTCATTTTTCTCACGTAACAGAGATTGTCATATCGGGGTTTATCAGGGGAAGCCAACATCGCTGTCCACATTTCACAGGGAATCCGATGCCCGAGGAGGCAGACAGTGGTGGAAGGGGACCCAGCAGCCAGGCACCAGGTCTCTCAGAGCCCATCCCGGGCACAGCCATCCACAGATGTGGAGACATGAACTGCAAGATGCTTCTCTGGCTTCCGTCACTGCAACGTTATTCTCACAATGCTTCTGCCGGGTACAGGAACAAGCCCAGAGAGGCGAGGAAGTAAATCGTGCAGACAACTGGAGGTTTTAAGCTGTAGCATAAAAGATTTACGTCTCTCAGATTAATGTTCACCTGCTGTCCACTTCTGGAGATGCCCAGCCCCTTGGGTATCTCAGTTCTCTATTTTAAAGGTCAGTTTTACTCACAAACAAGTCTGGAAGCAGGGTATGTTCAGAGAGCCTAATTAGAGACTGCTGTAGCTACAGAACCTGTGACAAAGAAACCTCATGATACCACTGTCCTCTTCTTCCTGGGGCTCCCAACCAGCCCAAGCATCTTCCAGCTGGTCTCTCTCATCCGAGTGATGAGCACATGAGCTGCCTGGTGTTTGGGGAGGGAACCTGTGGTTCCCCTCTGCTCCAGGGACTCCTGCTCCACCAGCCTCTTGGGAGGAACTTCTCAGAGCTCCTAAGGGACCACATGTCTCTTTTTAAGTCAACAGCAGACCCATGTCGAAGCTACATGGGTGAAAGTGTTTAGAAAGTGTTGCCTACACATCCCTAGCAAGGCACTGAAGCCTGTTCCCCTCAGGAGAGGCCAGAGCAGCCTGATCCCACCTGCCTGATCCCTGCCACAGCTGAGCAGGGGTACAGCTTTGCACTCCACACAATAAATTAAGACCTTCTTAGGATGCATTTTTAAATCTCCATTCAGAAAAGGAACACGGCCCAAACCTCCTCACAGACCTCCTGCCAAAAGCCTGGGTGGACGATGGAAAATGTTACTGTTGCTGTGTCATGATTTCCGATGAAAAATTATTCACTTGGAAAGCAACCCGCCGCATCTACCTGCTCACAGCTGCGAGCCGCCCAGTGCTGCCCTGCATAAGCCAGCAACGTCAGCAGAGCAGCAGCATGTTCTAGCTGATTTTTCATCTGAAAAACGGATAGCAATAAAGAGAAGCATGCAAACAAGCAGCAAACCCTGCCAAGAAACCACAAAACCCAGCCTGGGAGCATTCCCCAACTCCTTCACCTGTGGCTATCCATTCTCTCTCCCCAAGGCACTCGGCCAAGCCCTGGCCAGCACTCATTTCTCCCATGCCCCTGTGCCCCTGGCTTAGCCTGGCGCTCAGCAGAGCAGGCAGGCACTGCAGTGCAGCGCAGCAGGGGCCAGTGGCCAGGAGAGAGCCGGCAGCCAGCGAAGCCTGGGCAGGCACACCGGTGGGCACGGCCAGCCGCCTGCTGCCTGCGTCTTGTGTCAGCACCGTGCCCAGGGGCCCAGGGCTTCGGCAAGCTCTGCGTCAACACTTTCACTTAACTCTTCACCTTTATTATGCCCTTGCTCTTGAATTTAATAATGTATTTTTGCAGCCGTCAGATGCTATAAAACTAGTGTTCTTTTGTTGGTTTGTTTGTTTTAGAAATCCACCTGAAATCTAATACAAGAGGAAAAATAGTATTATAGACCCACAATATCATAAATTGAGCAAGGACAGAAATTCTTTCATTCTAACCCTTCCGAGCACAAACTCTTTCATTTACCCCAGACTTACAGCGTGTCAGTTGGAACAAACTCATAGGAGGTAAATCACATCAGGTATTGCAGCAAGCCTCGGAGAAAGAGGACAGTGAGCTATTATGTTGATGTTTTGTCTTTGCAAGTGTGCTGCCATCCTGCCAGTTTGCATTCCCAGGGACACAGCCCACTTGATCTTGTCCCCACAGCCAGTCCCAAGGAAGTCAGCAGCTACTGGAAGATGCTGGTCATATACACGGCCCCACCAACCTTCTTTATGCTACATGCTGCCCCTGTGTCCTCCAGGTTCCTGTTTTCCCCTGCGTTTTTTTTAGATAGTGGTGTAAGTTACACTATGGTGAGCAAGTCCTCAAGGGTTGGGAGGAGGAAAAGCAGCACCAAAACCCAGCTCAGGCTCCCTGAGCCAAGACCCCCCAAACTCCCCCAAAGGCAGCGGTGGTCCAGGGGCCACCATTTCTGGAGAAAGGCATCACACATTCATGCTCAGTGTGGGAGACAAAATTGCTGCAGAAACGGGAATATTATTTTATGGCTGTGAATATGTAGATGTTTGTTTACTGAGAGACAATCAGATTTATGTATTTAGGGTCCAGGACTGAGCCTTGTGTTTGTAATCGCTCACAAGTGCAGGGAAAATGGCAGCTTTTGAAGCAATATTGGAGACCTTGAAACCAGCTGATCCATTTTGGACAGCCAGTTCTGGCGTCACCAGTGCCATCCAGACATGGACATACTGGAGACCAGGAAAGGGCCACAGCAGTGATTAAAGGCCTGGAGAATCAGGCTGCGAGGAGAGGCTGAGGCATGTTCAGCCTGGGCAAGGCTCAGGGGGATCTTGCCCATGTGCATAAATACCTGACGGGGGGAGTACAGACAGCAGGAGCCAGGCCCTTCTCAGCTGTCCTGGGACAGGACAAGCTGTGTCAAACACAAGAAAATTTTTTTTTCATCTGATGTCAGACAAATACATTGCACAGAGAGCCTGTGAGTCTCCATCCTTGGAGATACTCAACACCCAGCTAGACACAGCCAGGGGGTCTTTGACTCTCGTGGCTAATCAAAGCCAACATCTCAGCTCAGACTTTCCTCCCAAGCGCTTGGAACAAACTGCTCACAATTCACAGAGCAGGAAGGAACATTAAGAATCATCCCAGAAGTACTTGTTGAATAACAAATAAACATGAGACATTCATAAACTTCTGGCAAAAAAAATTGTAAGCAGGAGAAGTAACCAAATTCATTAAATAAATTACACATTACATTTTATTCCCCCCATCAGCTCTATTAAAGATTATAAACCAACATATATGCAGACACAGATAAGACTGAATTATAAATATCTGTCAAAACCAAATGAAAGAATGTAGACATCCCATGAGCAGTCAACCAATGGAAGCAATCTGTAAATATGGTATTGTATTGTATAACTACAATGATAAACTTAATACAACAGTCTAATAACAAACACTCACAATTAGCTTCTTAAAAATAAGCCAAGGTTCAATGATCATTCATTGAGCTCAATTGACAACATATTCCAGTTATTATTACTGCACTTATTTCTTATTTATTCCATAAACTATGTTAAACATCTCATTCATCTCTTCCCTTAATGAATGTGTTTGAGACGAGCCAGTTTGTCCTCAAACAGTTTGCTGGAAGAAAAGTGATGGAGAGCAAGCAAGTTAACCCTCATCAATCTTTTGTCCTCACCCCCCACCATTTCCTTCCCACCAAGATGTTAAGATCTATATTTTGCTCTCACACATGCTGATATGAATTCAGTGTAACAGCATCAGAGTTGCACTGATGCTACCGAGGATTTTTCCCGTCCCTGGGGGAGAAGGCTAACACCTCACTTTAAGTGTACAGCACTCTGCCGGCTCTCAGGGCTGCACAAATGGTTGCTGAACACGTGTGTCCCAGAGCCAAGGGATGCCAGGACAGGATTGTTCTGATCACATCCAGTCTTGCCCCGTAAGGAATCAGGTCAGACACGAGTGCAGGGCAAGGACAGTATAAGGACGTGCCTTCTTGGGCTTCCAGGCCATGCATGGGCTGCTCAGTGTGGCTGAAGGACCTGCCGTGGGTGGATGGGGCTGCGCCATCCTTAGCCTGGGCTTGCTGACCTTTTCCTCTTCCTCCCAACACCATTCCAAATACCCGCCTCAGGCTAAGGGAGAGCAAGCCCAGGCAGCTGGCTCCTCAGGGGACCAGATGGACACTGGCACAGCAGGCAGTGCTCTGAATTTGTGTAAGAACAGTCCAGAGGGTTTAGACCTAAGGTTCATGTAGCCCACCCACCTTGCTCTGACAGCACGCAGTGTCAGGCATCTAAGAGGCAGTACAAGACCAGCAAATTTAGGTGTTTCCTCAATGTATTTTTCAACCCTACAGAGATGTGCAGCTTTGAGTTCTCTCCATTAATTTGCATAATTTTTGAACCAAGGTAAATCTTCTGCATCTGCTTCTTCTGCAGGCAAGGGTTTCCACAGCTTAACTGCACACTGAGGCACAATGAGCTGCCTCCGCTTGGTCTTGAGCCTGTCACCTACAGGTTTCATCAGGTGGTGGGAGATACTATCCTGGAGGAGACATGTGTTTCTTATTCACCCCCTATACGTTAATCAGGTTTTTACAGCCCTTTGTAGATCTTTGAGGCACGAATTTTCTCAAAAATAGTCATTCCTAGCAGACCATGTGTCTACTCGTTACAGCCTTGGGAATAGCTTCCACCAAGTTGCCTGCTGCAGATGGCAGACTATCACATGTAGCTCCACGGACCCTTCCAATCCTTGTTAAAATACAGCATCATATCTGTCACTTTTCAGTCTGGTATCGGGGCAGTCCAGAGCAAAAGATTACACCCTGCGGCGAACAGGTCCGTTACTTCATTCTTGATCTTGAGAGCACGTGGATGACACCATCTGGCCCTGGCAATCTGCTGCTGTTTATCTTGTCATTTTTTCCTGTAACCTCCTCTAGCAATGCTTCAAATCACGACAAGTCTCCTGTAAAGAAAGGCTCCGAAGGGGAGACCTCCCTGAGCTTGGTGGGCACAGATGCAGAACGAGCCCTGTGTTTTCCTGCTATGGCTTTCCCTTCTCTGAGCGCTCCTTTTACACCTGGCTTGTCAAAGGCCATATGGGTCGTCAAGCAATTTTCCATCTCCTGAGGGTTGAAAAAAACCTTTTTTAGGGTGTTAAGGGTTTTGTAAACTGCTCCTGGAACTTCCTCACCTTTTTTGGGATGGGCTGTATTTTGTGGTTTTCCAGGTAATTGCTCAATGTTTGCATTCTCTTCTCAATTCCTTATCAGGATATTACTTTTATTTTTCTGATGATGCTTTCATACTGTCATAGTCTCTTGACTTCATGTTTATCCATGCTTTTTCTTTTTTGTTCTTCCTGAAGAGCTTTATGAAGGTGAAGGCTGAGTATCCCAGTGTGAGTGAAGGGGCTGCTGGAGGGGAGCCCTTGCCTTTCCTCCACCTCGTTCAATCCCACTCACCATCTGCATGGCCTGATCATGTTTGGGGCATCTTGCATGTGTACCCCGAGCACACCGCTGCCCAGCTCATTGACCATGCAGCTGACACACTGCAGCAATCACACCCTTGCACAAGCAGGACAGGCAAGACACTGCACATACATTTCAGTTCCTAGAGAGAGCAACTGGCCTCATCTTTCCAGGACTTTAGCAATTCACAGTCACTGTAGAAAATGATTTTATTCTCCAAAGATTAGCCACGGAAGAAAAAAATACATACTCTGCTCATTGTGCAGATAAAATATCTGATTACTATTTTTTTGAAATGCATACCCCGTTATGACTTCTTCCTCTTTTCCTAAACTCATGAAGGTGAATGTCATAACGGGGATCAGCCATCATATATTTTAATGTACTTGAAGGCTAACCTCTCTGCTGAAGAGCATACATGGCAGGAATGTCTCATTTCTGAGGGTGCTTTATGTCAAGTGCTATTCCAGATGATCCCTGTGCAGCTAGGTTGGGTGCTGTCGTTTCTTGGCAAGTACAGACTCTCTGGGTCTTACAGTCCCAACGCTGGCAGGCAGCAGGATGCATTTGCAGAGAATCTGAAGTGGCAACTCAAGCTCTCACCCATCTTAAAAAGCTGAAGAAGAGCCCTTTTCTCTCCTGAGATGCCACAATAAGCAATCACTGTTCTCCCATTCGGTGTGCACAAGTTTCCTCTCGCCACAGCACCGAGGGGACAGTAACACCCAGAGCCCCACACCAGCCTCACCCCAGGGTGCCTGGGGGCAGGGGAGGCACGGCAGGGGAGGGGTGTATGGGTCCCATGGGGCTGGTGTTTTATTGAGGGTGCATCACAAGAGAAACATGTCTTTTTAGAAGCTTTAAGATGTCCTGGTTTGGGGGAAGAGTCAGGCAGGTTAAAGCATCGTGAATTACCACATCGCGCTGTGTTTCCTCTGAACACAGGAGTCCTGTGCTTCCACCACCCATGTTTTCCCATTGAGCCTGCTTAGCTCCTGGCTGACCTAAACTGGCTGACAAACCTTTACAGTGGATTGAGAACCTGAGACACAGAGGCAGCCCCAGCTGCGGGGAAGGAGTGATGCTCTCCTGATGTCCCACCAGCTGCCCCCTCTGCAGAGTTAGAAAAACCCAAAGGGAAAAAATCCCCAATGCTCTCACTGATGGAGCAGGGATCACACTGGCTTAACTTACAGCACCAAGGGTGGCTTCGTCACTTACTCAGTCTCCACCTTCTTCAGCATGAAACCAACTAATTTTACCAAAAAGAAACAGGTAATTTATAAAAAAAACAGTGTTCTGGGAAATCACACAAACATGCTTCTAAACAGTGGTACTGGGCTGGGTTATTAAACCCGGGAGACTGGTAGTAAAGCACAGTTACCCCCCTGACAGAATGAGGTTGCGGTGGTGTAATCAGTGTGCCCTACTCCAAAACTGAGACAATCTTTCTGTACCAGTCCCTGCTGTCCTTACTAATTGCCCTGCCCCAGTAGTCCTCTGCTGAGGCAGCTGAGATCTGCTGAGATCCCCTCTGACCCTGGCCCTGAGTGGCCACTTGCATTTGCAATGAAGATTTCTGACTGGCATCGCTATTTCTGGTTGTTCTGGCTCCTTTGCTGGGAAACAATGCCGTTTACGGCATGGGGCAGATGAAATCATCATCAGAAGTTGACACCTTTTTACATCCCGCTATAAAACAGGCTGCAGGAGAAGAGCAATAAATCATCATGGTGGTCACCTCCTTCAGACGGGACCTGCAGGGTTGGAAAGACAAGTCCTTGCCCCAGGATTGCTGCAGAGAAATAGCTGCTGGCTGAGAGCGAGTGTGAAGGGGACAGTGCCTCACCCAGAGCAATTGCTCTTCACTGCCCAAAACCCCCTGACATCCTCCCCACGGGGTCTGCCGGGAAATTACCCACGACCTGGGCCATGTCCTCACTCCACCGTGCAGGGCAGAGCATCCTGAGGCTTCCAAACACACCGGTGGCACTGTTTGGTCTGTGGGCAGCAACCCCCTCCCTGCCTGCTGCCCCTCTTCTCCCCACAGCTGCCGTCCTGCTCCCGTGCGTGCCCATCCCAACATGGACCAGGTGGCAAAAGGAATGGGGGCAAAAACGGGACAGGGAAGGTCTTATTGCATCCTCCCTTGGCTTCACGTGGCTTTTTCCTTCTGAAAAGGCTGGACATGGACCTGGCTCGGGGCAGGGACGGGGCCGGGGGGGGGGGGGGGAAGCTGGGGTCTGGCTCTGCCCTTCCCAGCTCCCCAGAGGGATGGAAGGAGGCAGCGGGGCTGGCACTGTACCCGCTCCTGCATTACCAAGATGTCTTGGGAGAAATTCACGGGCTGGTAAGGGACCCAAGCAGGGAACATGTGTCATTTGGGATGTAATGAAAGTGCTTTAGTTAAAAAAAATAAGCCCGGCTTTAAAAAGAAGCATGAGATGGATTCATTCCAGGATTACTCAAATACCTTGCTTTGGGGGAATATACTTCACTTCTCTTTTAACTTTAATATCACATTAGAGACTGTTTTCTGGGATGGCGGATACTGTATTCTGAATACTTTATCGCCAGACTCTGACAGCTAGTGAAGTGTTTTGGATAATAGAAATGAATAATGTATCATGTGTTCATTGCCTACCAGACTGATTTGTTTACTAATAATTTAGTTTAAAGTACATTATTGTTTTACTACTCACACACTGATTTACTTCCAAACACTGACTGAACAGATATCATTAAATTAGAATAATTTTTAACTCTAAAAATATATTGTTTACAATTTGCTCCTTAGCAAGGCATTTGGTCTGGGCTGCATATATTTGTCTCTAGGATTATGGGTCCAAAGCGATCTTCAAGCTGATTATTTCTAGGATATTTCAAGGTTTTCTTTTCTATCTGGGGTCCATTCCAGCCCTCTTGTTACTCAGCTCTTCACCAAAGGACCTCACTAAAAACAAGCGTCCCTTATTAGCAGATCCACTGCTTTAACAGAAAGAAAGCCTGGGGCTCCATGGTGAGCTTTTCCCCTGGACCGACTCTCTTAACCCTGTGAAGTACAGCAGGTGCCTCGTTCGATATTTCTGCCCATAGCTTTGCAGTGCAAAACTGGTTACAGGTGGATTCTTTAGTGTATTTTGCAACACACAACATTTTTGTGCTAATGAAATTCAGAAGCAGCATAACTCAGTCTTTGAAACCTTTCTCTCTAGTTGTGCTGTGGTGGAATAGAGCTCGTACGCTATCGCTGAAGAAAGGTAGTTAGGTTTGGGCCATGCTGCTAATTGATGCATGCACCTATTTGCAGCAATTTTCACTGAAGCTTCAGCTAATTTTGTAGCGATGCCGTGAAGGCAAATATCTGCTATACGCAAGTTTCATTTTCTGCTGGACCAAGGCTGCTAAATGCATTTCTAACCCTCGCATGCCATTCAGCAGTTTAGATAATAGGACCTATGAAGAAAGATGAACAAACTAGGGCTTTTCAGCATAAAACAGAGGAGGCGGACAAAGGGAAGGATGCAGAAACATTCTTTAAAGATGGAAAAGGCTGCTACAAAGAGGGAGGGAGACATTGTTTTCCATGCCTGTGGGAGGTAGGAAATCACACATTTAAAATAAGTATGAAATATTGACTTTACTCATTAGGAATTTTTTGTAAAATTTTGTAGGTAGGAGAGGACTGGAGTAGATTGTCTGGTGCAAATGCAGTGTCTCCATTGTGGGGGGCTGTAAGAAGTGGTTGGATCAGCATCCATGGGGTGAGATGGGGCCAATGGTGCTGTGCTGGTGAACACCTAGCTCAGTTCTAGACTCTTCCAGATCCTTTTTCCAAGCTTCTGCATCTATGGTTGGGGAGTCCCGTGCTGGGGCTGTGGGGTGCACTGTGTGTACATGTCAACACCTTCAGAAACCTGGCTTTATAAAGAAACAAACACATCTGAATTCCTTATATTTTCGGTACTTGCATTTGAGATAATCAAAATGATGATGGAAAGGTGTTCTGGATGGATTTACTGCTAGGCATGCTCAGCCTCCATCTGCTCTTAACTGAGGTCTAAGGGTGGTTTGGAGAAGAGGAAGGGTCACCTCTGCGCAGTTGGGACCACCTTCTTTCAAGATAAATGGGGTTGAAGGATGTTTGTTCTGGAGGTAGGAAATTACCTGCACTAGTGTTACATCTGTTAATTTGCTACATAGAAGAAGCTGAGCATTCACAACACCTCAGTATTGGCTCCCCAGCCAGACTGCTGGCAAAACCTCCAAAAAGAAAATCACACAAGCTGTTGGGCTACAAAGACCCCAAAGTAGGCAACCTTTCTTTTTTTTTTCCTCCTCCTTCAGACTTAGAGAAGTTAATAATGTCAGAGAAGAGGAAAGCATCCTGACATTGCTCTCAGGGATAAGAACTGGGAAAGATTGTACTGCTTACAGGATGAGAAAGAAATTAAACTGCAGCATACAAAAACCCAATATCCCAGCTGCAGGCTCATCCACTAGGTGAAACCAATCTAATTTGTTGGACTCTTTATTCCCAAAGCCTCCTGAGACCTTGGATTAAAAGAAAGAAGCTACCCGGAGAGAAAAGAAAGTTTCCAACCCGGAGGAGCAAAAGGGATGTCACGTTTATTTAAAAAAAAGAGAGGGGACAGTGAAAGAGAAGGCAATCTTGAGTGCCTTCAAGCACTGCCAGGCAGATTCTGGAAGATAAGTGTAGTGTTGTCAGAACCTGAATATTTCTGAAACAGTCCTGATAACATTGATGAAGGAGCCGTGCTCGATGGCAGTGGTTTGAAAGCCTCGGAGCTATTGTTGATACAAACATAAAGCAAGAGCTAGCGCGGCTCCCAGCCTGTCGCTTATGGCCAAGATGGGTTGTGTCTGGAGAGACCCCGCTGCTTTGCTCCAGGCAGTGCGGAGCAGCAGCTTCAGCCCAGGGAACGCGGTGTGCCAAGGGCTGTGGTGCTTACAGAGCCGGGGGGCACCAAGGAGAGCAAATCCGCTGGGCAGAGGGGACGTGGTGGGCAGGGAGGAGCGGCGTGAAGGAGGCAGTGGCAAATCACCCGGTCACCAGGTACCCAAAAGGTTGCCTGTAGGCCAGCTTGTGTGGAAAAGCACTGAGATAAAAATGCTCTAGGCTATGAAAATTATTTCCTTAGCACATTGAGAAAACAGACTTTCAATATATCACAGAGGTTAGTCATCTGCATTTGGCAAGTTTTCATAAATACTTATGCTCCTGGGAGCTGTCATGAATATTCCCTCAGTGCGGAGGAAGGGATTCGTTGTCTGCCCTGCAGGTATCTGTGATTTTATGTGACAAAATGCTGCAGCTTTCATAGAATGGTCAAAGTCTCAACAAGATTATTCAAGAACTTAGTCACTGCCCCTTGACTCAAAACTGTACATCTTGATGGACTGATGATTGTGCCTGAATCACAGCACGGTGTGTGCTGGGGGTCCACAGTCTGACCTCCTGCTTGAGCCAGGGCCAGTCACAGCAACGTGTTCCAAGCTTTGCCCAGCTGACTTTTGAATGTCTCACAGCCTCTCTGCACCCCTGCTTCGGTGTTTGATTACCCCCAAGGTGATCTTGGTTTTTTCCCACCTTCTATCCAAGGAGGATTTTGCTTCTTCCAACTTGTTGGCTCTCGCTTTTCCACCATGTACCTCTGGGAAGAGCCTTCTCAGCATCCTCCCATCAGGCTGTTGCAGACGGCGATGAGGTCGCAGCTTCGCCTGTTCTTCCTCAGGCTGACGACACCCAGCTCACTCAGTCTCTCATTGCATGTCCTGTTCTCCATCCCTGATCATTTTGGCAGCCTCTGCTAGCCTCACTGGACTTGCACTGGGAGCCAAAATGGCCAGGTACTGCGGATGGGATCCCACCAGTGTGGAAAGAGGGCAAGGATGCCCTCCCTCGCTGTGCTGGCTGCACTCCTGCTAATGCAGCTTTCCCAGGGGCACGGTGTTCATTCATGCTTGACTTGCTCACCAGCAGCCCCCGGACCTCTTTTTTGAAAAGCTGCCAGTATATCCAGTGGTGTTGGGTTATTCCCTCCCATGACAGGATTTTGCCTTTGATTGACTTTATAAGATTCCCAGCAGCCCATTCCTGCAGCCTGTCAAGGTCCCTGCAGATAGCAGCTCTGTCCCCCAGTGCACCCACTCTTCCCCCCCAAATTGTGGAGAAGGCACTCCAAAGTCTGTGCTGCCAAGAAGAACAGTTTTATTCTGCAATAGCTACAAGAACCTTGGTATGTTTCCATGCAATTTAAAATATAAATTAATAAGATTATTTGTAATTGAAATGGAGCAGAGTCTACATACTGTGCTCCAAACTCTGCACAAACTAAAATTTCTGATGCCTGACCTGCTCGTATATCTAAATCTCTCTTTCCTCATTCATATTAGAGCTGGTAGAATTAATACATTATTCAGTGATTTAGTCCTTCCGTCCATGATCCAAACCCATTTTCTGCAAATGTATTCATTGCTTCCTTCTGTTTGTTGACTTGTTATGTGAAGGACATTCAGCCTATATAGACTATTTTGGAACATTTTGCTTTGTTTGCAAAACGTTACCTATGGTGGGGAGGTCATTTGAGTCTCAAAGTATTGTTCCCACAACACAGCTCTTTATAAATGAAGGATTAGTGAGTTACAAATGCAGATATGTAATAGCTATGGAATATTGAATAAGATGTAGCCAGGTCTACTTACAGTTCAAGAAATCCTAGTTACCACACAAATACCCTTATTTACTTTTATTCTGGGGTGAGAAGGAGCTTGTTTCCCAAAGGCTGGTGAGGGTGGGTATCTTGAATTCCGATTAATGTCCATGGCTAAGGGCTAAGAAGACGGCTCTGTAGGACTGCGCAAACCCCCACATCAATTAGAAATATACCTTCATGAGCACGTTTGTCATTCAGATGGAGTTTGAATTGCATCTAGTTGGAAAAGCTCTGAAATTATGTTTGTAGGTATTCTAGCAATACCTTAGAGGGTGTCTGAGGGATACCTCGGAGAAGGGAGGTGGGGGGTTGTGCAGAATTGCAGCTGCTTTACTTGGGGCATGGCTGAGACATGCTGAGCTCAGTCCCACCCTGATGAACCTGTCCCATGCCTCTCCCGGGTAGGGTTGGGCACTCAGGAGCTCCTGAGCTTGGCCTGAGCCCTTGCTGCCCGCATGCCTGCGTGCAAGGAGCATTGGCAGGACTGGACTGGACTGGAAGCCTTGCTGGGTCCTATGGGACCTCCACAGATCGACCCCCCTGGTGCCCCCAGGGGCAGCACAGCAGCCCCCTGTCCTGAAGCCTGTCTGGAGCTGCTCTCCCAAAGAACAGCTGGATCCCACCTCTGGCAACAAGGAGCACCCAGATGCCAGAGATCTGCACACCTACAGCCCAGTCCACCTCACTAAAGAAATCCCAATCAATATTCCCCATTAGAGAGCTACTGAAGTGGAAGTAATTTGGCCATGAGTTGTTGCTGGAGGTCGGATCTTCTTCCTGCTTCTGGCTGCAAAGGCTCTTAGGGTGAAAGATTTACAGCATTTTGGAGAGACAGGATTATCCTTCATGAGACAGGAACATTGACAAGCTGGCCCTTTTCGTCTTCATTCCGCTCCTAAAATCCCTCTTGATTCATTACACTTTGTCCTTCTCGTTGGTGTAATGAAATAAAAATGTTTATGTTGATATATAAAGATAGCAACATTGATTTTCTTTTCTGCAGTAGATTTGATTACTATCAAGCTTCCAAAACCTTCCTGAGGTCTTTTTTTATTTTATTGCGACACCTTTTCAAACTCACAGCTTTTTCTTAATTGTATTTTCTGCTGAGAGAAGCATGTGGAAGAATTTGAAAAGGTGAGGTCTCAGAGGGGCCATTTCAATGCATTAAAACGTTGAGATGCTCTGGTTTTACAAAGACAGTACTTTGCAAATTACATATTTGCAAAAACTTGAGATGAAATTATAAATATAAAACTGCAAGAAAAATACTTCACATTTATTATTACTTCCTCTAGATTTGCACCTCATATCAGATCCCTGGGGTTTTGAAGGTTTGCCGATATTTTGACACTATTTGTACTCCTGTTTCAGTGTGTGATACCTTCAATATGCTTATAGCAATGGATGAGCAGATGCGGGCAAAACACACAGGTGCCTTAAATATGCTCAAAAATGGAGCCAGCCTTGATGTTCAGACAACATATTTGTCTCAGTTAAACCTGCATTGGTCTTGAACCTGAAGAAAAAATCTCCAGATTGGAAACCTTTGAGAGAACCGAAGCATTTGATATTTACAGCTAAAACTTACACCTCAGTCTCACTGAGGTACCTTTTACATGCCCTGTTCTGCATTGTAGAATGAGAAAAAAGCAGAAGATGAGACTGTTATTGCAATATTTCAAATCCTCAAGATGCAAAAAGCACTAGAACCCTTTGTCGTGCCTGTGCTGTCCCAGACCAAGACAGGAGAACCACCCAGAGGCTGTTGGGACCATCCCTGGCACTGCTGGCCCGTTCCAGGTGCTAAGCTGGTCCTAGAGCAAACACTTCCTTGTTAAGCTGCTTAGAGTTGTTGATTTACTGAGACAGAATGTTAATTCTTATGGAATCCATGAAACAGCATGTTTTCTTTTTTCTTAATGAACAGTATTCTCCAATTAATCTTGGCTTTGTTATGAATGAGGGAAAGATGCTTCGCACCTACCAAAGAAATTGATTTTTTTGGATTTTGATGGGTTTAGTTCAGCACAACTTCACAATTTCCTTGCTTGCTAAAAAAAGGGTTATAGATGATGCTGGAGCAGGCTTTTCCCTAGAGGTGCTCACTTAGTGGTTTAAACAGCCGCTTCCCAACAGTGCCTGAAACTACATATTTGAATAATGCTCAAGTCAAAATGTTTAAGGAAAGTGAATTCAAGTCAGCTGCTTGCTCAGTAGGCTTTCTGGAAAGATCCTGGATGAGCCTTCCCAATCCAACAGGACAGGAATAGTAGACATGCATAAACATGGGACTGAAGGCCAGGCATCTCTCTTGGGTATCCTATAGTTCTATATGGCCCTACAGTAGGAAATCAAGGTTTCTGCAATCAAGTTTCTCCTCTGATCCTCTTCTTTTCTGGAAGTGAAGCACTGGAAATGCAATCTCAGCAAGCAGGCAGAAGTTTCAGAACATTTCCATTCAAAGGAAACTTTTTTTTTTTTTTTTTTTTTTTGCGCACATCATTGCTTATCTTTCTGTGAAAGAGCTAAGCTTTGGGCATTTCCTGACACAAAATTTTAAGTGTAAAATTTACAAATTGTCTAAAATTTTACTAAGAGATTTTCAGATCAGGTAAAAATGCTTCAATGGCTAATTGAAGGAATCTGATGCTAATATACTGGAAACACAATTCAAGCTTTTCTTCAGCTAGTGGCTCAGTCTGCTTTTCAGATCTTTCATGGTCTTTAAAATATTTTTTCCTACTTCTAATGGAAAAGAAAGTCTATTCCATTCATTCAGTCTTTTTTTTTTTTTTCCTTTGGTATTTCCCTGTACCAGTCAGCTCCCCAAGCTGGGGTCACAGCTGGGGAGGGGGCAGCAGGCAAACACCCTTTTCCTCCGCAGCAGCCGCCTTCTGGCTGGGATCAGCACTATAGGGGCCACCTCGGGGGGTTATGGGCTGAAGGCACCCACCCCTGCCATAAATAACCCTGCAGTAAATGAAGAGAGATGGGTGGCCCCTTAATCTGCTGGCCCCGCTGGCCCTGGGGCTAGCGCACCTTTTCGGGATGCAGCAAGCCCACAGTACGCACCTTTGGGGTGTTCCTCAGCCCCGTGACCCTGACAGAGCTGGTCTGCTCAGAACAAGGGAGTTCGGGAGCCAGGACTTGAACTTCTCAGAGCCACATGTAATCACCATGTTGTGCAATGCTAGCTCCTTGCTCCTTCTTTCCGTTAACAAGCGTATTGAGTATGGTTCTTCAACCCACACACGGCCAGAATCCCAGTTGTTTGGCCATAAGAGGCCCAAGGACGTAATGTGACCCTGAGCCTCCCCACACAGCTGCTGAGTGCCTGGGCCATGGAGCCCAAGCAGCACGCCAGGCACCAGGTCCCCAAGCTGCAGATCTTGGGGTGCAAGCCTGAGAGGACTCCAACAGTTCACGGTCAGTTATGCACATGCCTGCAGGCAGAAATTTTAGTACTTTGGGATTTTAGCAGGATGAATGGTGACGTTCCTTGGATATTCACACCCCCAAGATCCGCTGGGGGAGGTGACAGCCCAGTATTTCAACTCTAGAATGACCCCTTCACCGATCTAACCCCAAGGGAACGTGTACATCTTCATCTCATATTTCTTCTCAGTCTCCTCCAGGCTGCATCTGAATGTGGATGAAAACTCATTCAGCATTAAAGACTTTGTTAGTTGGATTAGCCTGAGGGGTGCTTGTAATTGCAGCATTGTTAGGGCTGCTTTTCATTTAAAACTATTCTGCTAGAGATGCTTTCACACAGAGTCCTGTAATTTTCCTAGTAGTGGGCTGGGTGTAACCTCCTTGCTAAGCTGATAGATGTCTTTTTCTATAAAGTCAGTCAATTACTGTAGAAAATCCACTAATACAAAGGGCGTAACGCAATTATTTGGAATTGATTTCTTATAAGCTTATAAATAGACCTTTGGGCAAGTTCAAGTTTGCTGAGAGAGTCTATAATAATAGCTGTCACATTTTACATTAGCTTTCATCCCAGGAGATCTCAAAGCACTTTACAAATCCAGAACTCACATCTCTAAAGAGGAAGGATGGCCCGATGCCCATTTGCCTTTTGCTCGGGAAATCTGCATTTAATTCCCCTTTCACTGCAACCTTTCAGCACAATCCTTCACACCGCTGGTACAAAACAAGCAAAACCACATGCTCCTTCTGCAGGGTAGGGGAGGAGAGGCACTGTCATGACTGGCAGGGGTGAGAGGGTGCAAAACAACGTGGAAGAAATCCACTTAGACCAAGATCAGCTCTTAGGATGAGTCAATTGTTCTGACTTTTCTTAAAATCAGATGCTGATTCAGCGGCTCACCTTGGCTGAAGCTCTTTGATAAAACAACTGGGATGCCAGAGGAGAGGATCAATCCTGTCTGCTTGCTAAATTGGGAGAAATGTCCCACTGCCAGCAGGGGACCTGCTTCTCTTCATGGACTTTAAAGGGGCCCAAAAGAGAAGAATGTGGACTGACTTGCAGCTTCTCACAACCTAAAGGACCCCCACGGTATGCAATGGAAGCCCCAGCAGTTGGCTCAGAGCTACTGGCCCTTTGGTTTGTAGTAGTAAAAGGCAAGTGGTGATGATAATAGTGGCAACAGCAATGACAATGAGCTTTGAATGTTCTCAGGAGGACATAGACACCTGCCAGAGAGCCAACAGAGGAAGAAAACAAAAGAATGAGAGCCAAGTTCAAATCACAATTCAGTGGCACTGATGGTTAAAAATATGGGTCACTTACTGCTTCATTAATGGGTCTTGGTGCATTTATGAGAAACTTTGCATGACCACTTTGCAAAGCTTCCAAGCTATCCAAAGGCAGAACCTCCACGAGAAAATAGGAATGACATACTGCAAGAGGCTTTAATGATGTTGTCAGTGTTATTACTGGCCTTTCCTGACCAGTGCAACCTACAGCCAGGAGAGATTTCATTAAAAATCTAAATAAATTGGAGGCTCTGAAGTGAAATTGAATCACGTATTCCCCATACAGTAAATATATTCTGCATGTCTGTAAGGAACAAGAACTCATGTTTTTATTTATTTTTCCCTCTGACTAAGGTAAGCTTCATGCAGACCAGGAAGAACAGCATCAGCACAGACAGCACTGTGCTGAAAAAATTCATTTTTCATCTAGCTCCCACTGCATCTGGCATCCTGGTCTAGTCTTACTTTTGTCTTTTTTTTTATTCCTTCAAAGATGCAGTGGACATAAAATAAACCTGATCCTCCTTAATTTGTATTTGCATCAGTTCATACCATTTGAAATATAGTTTTCACATTCTAAATAGGCCAGATAATGATTAATAGACTGTATAATTGCACCATCGAGCCTGCTGCTTTGTAAGAATGAGAATGTACTTCTTTAATATTTTAAAACATTCAAAATTATTTCAGACATATGGGAATTTTATAGTATTTACTGTGCAGCACCTCAGAAGCCGGCCTGTTGAAAAGCCAGACTTAACTAAAGTTGTTGTAAACCTGCCACTGTTTTTAAAAGGACCTGAAAAAATAGGCATTATGAAGAAATATTGACAGATTAAATAGATTCTATGATGGGAACTGGGATTTCGCTCAATTAAAGCATGTGTGTATTACAACATTAGGCAATTATTAAATTAACAGATGGCAGAGACTTCTCAGAGCTCTGAAAATGGATCCTAGCAGCACAAGTGATGAAGGGAAAGTCATATGGTAAATGCAGGCGTGAATCTGAATACGCCTCTCAATCACTGGCACGTGGGAATTCAGGAGATGAAACTGATGCCTTGATCTCACAGCAGCAGTAACAGAGGAACTCACAAGGTGATGAAAAATCTGAGTATTTCCCCCAGTCCCCTGGTTAATAGTAAATTGGTCCCAAAAGGTGATTTTCCTTGTTCCCCAACTAGCAGCAAATCTACTAGAGGAAAAATAATGGGGGAAGACGGAAGCAAAGAAGGCTAACTCAAGAAATAGGGTAACATGCCATCTCCTTGCTCACAAGCTCAGAGGCTGGGGATGCTCACCTGAGAGACAGCAGAGACCAGGTCCACCTCCCTCCCATCCTGGGGGGACCCTGGACACATTCTGCACCTCCTGTTTGGGTTGCGGTCTGGACCTCCACAAGCTGTTCCAAAGCACGGTGTGCAAGTGAACACTTCACATCTTCCTTCCTCGTACTGCTCCCCTGGGTGAAGTGATTAAATTTCACTGGAGACCGTAATGCTGGTGAACCATCACGTCCTCTGCACGGCTCTTGAAGTCTGCTAGGCAGCACAATATCCCAGATGAGCACAGGTGGGTTAAAACCTCCTGGGAAGGGGTGGTTGGAAGGGCCCTGTGACAAGTGAAACTATGCCTGTCCCTGCTCTGGACATGGAAGAGACTGAGTACAATTTTGACCCTTGGCTGAGCCCTGTCCCTTCCAGGAAAGGGGCTTGTCAATCCTTGCTGCTGGCATTTTTCTCAGCTGTAAGGATTATTTTTTTAGGTTGTTATTTAATCCAAGAGCAAAAGCTTGAGAAAGGCTTATTAGCCTGGAGGTAAGAACAGCTGCTTGGGAAGTAGGTTTGCTTCAGGGAACAGCTGATTGTTTATACAAAGCTTCACAGTGGTGAAAAAGTGAGATCTGGCATACAGGCATCCAGGCTGTCTCTTTGGACCGCCAGTGGTCAGAGCTCTTTCCTGGGCTGATGACTGATCCCTTAAACCCCCTCAAGCAGAAATAAAATTCAGATGACACCAACTTCTGAGTAGCTTCTAACCCCAGGCCTCCGTTTTCAGCATGAAAAACTTTGCATGAAATGGAAAACTGTATCGAACCACATGAAGTGTTTAAGATCTGGATTTTGTGGAAGATGGAGAGCATAGTCTTGTTTCAGCTCTCCGAAGCTCAACAGTTTTTTGAAAAGGTTTTATTTTAGCTTTCACATGGAAAAATAAATGAATCATTCATACTATTTTAGCAATTACCCCCTTTTCAGATTTAATTTTTCAAAATTGGAACCCTGGAGTTAAAGCAAATCCAAGATATCTATTTCATTATTCTGGACCTCTTAGTATCTAATAATTTCCAACATTATAAAATACAAGTGAAATTTCCCACTTTTGCAACTTTTTTTCTTCCCACTGCTGGCATCTGAGCTGCACAGAGAGCTCCCCCAGATGACAGGAGGGAACGTGCCACTTACCTACAACAATAATTTATTTTTAAGAATTAAATAGGCAATGAATGGTTGGTGAGGTTTGTACGCAATTCGATGGCCATCAAACACCTCAAATGTAGCCTAGAAAGAAAGGTTAACTTTCAGAACTATTTCACAGAGACAGCAATAAAAACTCAGATACATCTGAAGCGCACAAGGGAACACATCTTTGTAGGCACAGGAACCTGCTGCTCGACAGCGAGAACAGCCGAGCTGGAGCATGTCACAAACCACCAAATAAAAGCCTTTAACACCATTGCTGAGAACAGAGAACACCTGAGGAAGTAAATAAATGTCAGACATTTTCTGGTGTAAAGACAAACCACAGCCTGGCTTAAAAATCCAGAGCTGTTTCACTCTCCCAGACAGGGACCGGGGATACATCAACTATGGAGAACTACACAGCAGAGACATGCTGGAAATTGAGGAGCCTAGGTGCTGCTTTCAGCAGTGAGGTAGGAGCTCAGGCACGCCAAGGGCCAGGTTCTCAAAGGCATTTTGGGGTTCAGAGGTGCAGACAGACTCAGGTTAGTCACATGCATCGTAGCCAGGGAAAAGGATCTTTTTGTAATCCAGATGCAATAGGTCTGAAAGAGTGTAGGTACGAGTCAGAGTTTTCAGCCATTGATGCAAGGGGGGGGGGGGCGTGTGCACAGGAGGGGGCTGTGAGCCAGTCCAAAGCAGTCCACAAGTGACTTAGAAAAGGGACTTTGACCCACACCCTAGCACAACCCACAGCACTGACTTCCACAGCATTTGCATCTCTGTCCAGAACAGCAGAATCCACAGGTTGAAGATGTTTGAAAACTTCTGATCCTGCCCATTTGGCAGACTAATATTACGGCAAGAAGGGAAAAACAACCATAATGATCCTACTCTCCAAAGAAATGATTTATGCTTGCAGACAAAGTAAAAACTGAATTGGGCATTGTGAAAAATTCTCTGTGAGGCTGCAACTATAACCTAGATAATTCATTTAGACTAAATATATGGTTGTAATTGAAAATCCAAATAAGGTATGCATATGCATTGATCCATATGATTTAAATCAAGCTATAAAACATCAACATTATCCAGAAAAAGCTGCTGGAGAAATGGCAGCCAAGCAGAATATGAAATTCCAGGGAGACCATTGCACTGGCTGGAAGGAAGACTTAATTGATTTTGACAAAGAAACCTATTTGCTGTTTAATTGATTCCTACTCTAAATTCACAGCGCTTTCAGACCTAGCAGAGAGAAGCAGCAGAATAGTGATTACCCATAGCAAATTACAGCTGGCCAGGTCCAGAATACTTCAGGTCCTAGTTATTCTCTGTTTATCAAATTACTACTGTGGATTTTCAGAGAAACAATAAATCTACTCATATGAGACACAAATCTCTGAAAGAGTTACAGGATGATTGAAAGGGCTATTCAAACCACCAGAAAGACCTCAGGAGAAGTAGTAAGGACCCTCACTTTATTCCAAAAGTATTCTGGCTCTTCTGCCCCTCCTTTAGGGGTGCATGTCTCTAACGTACTCCAAGGGACTTCACAGGCACCACTGAGCCTTTACCTTCAGGTCAGGGAGTGGGTGAGAATTGTTTTCTTCCAATCTTAAAACATAAAGCAACCTCTACAAGTCAGGTACCCCCTCATGCCCTTCTACACTGCGGTGCTGCAGTTGCACAAAAAAAAAAAAAAAAAAAAGTCAGTGGAAATGGGAAGAGGACCTCAGAAGCAGTTTGAGCGGGGAAGGTCACTGAGCCACCCATGTGCTTCTATGAGCATTTATGTAGCAACACTCTGGTGTAACCTGGAAGCTGCTAAGCACAGGACCATGCTTTGCCCTCGCTGCTCCACAACCTGCTCTACCAATATCAGGAGGAAGAGGCAGATGGGCACCGACGGCTGCCGACCTGCGGCACAGCCTGCACAGCCCCTTCCAGGAGGGCTCCTTCACTGGGGCTGTGCAAACCCCAGGAACAACAAGGATGGTCGATTCCTCCTGAACTGGAAGCACAAACGAGCACCCACAAGGCATCGTCTCACTGTTGTTTAAGCCACTGTTTCCCCAATGCCTCCCTAACAATGACCGATAGACTTATAGCAAAGATTTTTCAATTTGAAAAATCCATTCTCATTTCAGAAATCATCTTCCACCGAGCTCATCCATTTGTCATGTGTGGCAAGGCAGAGCTGGGCTGCAGTCAGCCCTGCTGGCACACTGCTCTTCAACGGGGAAGCAAAGCTCGGTGGAAAGCCAGGATAGAAAGTGTGGCAACTGCAGCCTGGACAAAGAATAAGTCATTGACTTTGTTTCAAAATAGTTAAAGGAAGAATCCTTGAAAGCATTAAGAGGCAGGTTGGACCTAGGCAAATATTACCATGATTATCAGTACTTTAAGGGTAGATCTTACTCTTCCAGGGTTGAAGCGCTTCTTCCACTGCTCATGCTGAAAGGCACCTTGCGTGGGGGTCACCCGGCAGCGGGGGCACCCGGCTGGGTGTGGGACAGGCAGCACGTGAAGGTGCCCGGCTGCACGGCTCCACGCAGAGGCCAACCTTGCAGATGCTGCAGAGGCAGAAATGGCACAGAGTCCAACAAACTTGAAGACCTGACCTCAAACCTCTTCCCGGAGGCAGGGCTTTTCCTGAAGTCAGAAAATTTTTCTGTAACCTCTGGGAAACACTGAAACCTCCTCCAGCTCTACTAGTTCTGGAAACATGAATGACAAATGACAGCTATCCAGACTGACCTTTTGCAAGCTCTCCCCTAATTAAAAGCAGGATGCTGAGAAATCACTTATCCTCATCACAGCTGTGGCCTCAGGGACCATAATAGGTGGCTGAACTGTTTGGTACATTCATTCAGGAAGGCACTGACAGCCCTGGAGGATCCCCTTGAAATTTCCCGCACATCCACCCCCACCTCCACCCCCCAGATGAGACCGCTGTGGGCACTTAACTAGACAGGGAGCCTCTGATCTGATTCAAGAAGCAAAGCAGCCTGAGAATTTCCTTCCTGCTTCCAACAGAGCAACTTCCCGTATCAAACGGTCTGTAATGAAATGAGAAAGAGCAAAGAGAAGCACAGCTTTTCTGTAAGCATCACCTGGATGCACTTCCAGCAGCATTCTTCACAAATTTCAGAGCGCGCAGGATGGAAAAAAAATGAAATTTTTAGAACTGTTTTCTTACACAAATACTGAACTCCAGGTGTCACGATAAGAGTTTCCCAAGGAAAGGAGCTCAGACAGGAGGGATAGCCGGAGGTGGCATGGGAAGGGCTGAGCCCCTCCACCTCTCTGCAGTGCTGGGGGCAGGGTGGGATGTTACAGTGCTGTGCTGCTTTCGGCTGAGATGGAGGTAACTTTCTTCATAGTAGGTAGGATGGGGCTATGTTTTGGATTTGTGCTGCAAACTCTGTTGATAACAAAAACATCCCTGTTACCACCAAGCGGTGCTCACACAGAGCCAAGGGCTTTGCTGCTCCTCGCCCACCCCACAGCCAGCAGGCTGGGGGCACCAGGAGCTGGGAGGGGGCACGGCCGGGACAGCTGACCCCCACTGACCCCAGGGACACCCCAACCATGTGGCATCACACAGCGCATAAACTGGGGGGACACTCAGAGTGACGCTGTTGGTCCCCCAGGTCCCCGTTACACAGGATGGAGCCCGGCTGTCCTGGGGGTGGCTGAGCACCACCCCGCGACGGGCAGTGCAGAATGAACGCCTTGCCGGGCTTGGCTTGCACGTGGCTTTTGCTTTCCCTGTTAAACTGCCTTTAGCTCAGCCCACGAGCTGTCTCACTTCTACCCACCCCACCCCCCCGACCCTCTCCCACCCACCAGCTGGCTGAGCTACCGGCCAGGGTTAAACTGTGACAAGTGCCTGCCCATATCCATCGAAAAGAGGAGCTGTGTGCGGGACCAGGTAACACCAGTTAGGTCACCTAACACCAAGCAGCAGCTTGTGAGTAGTGCGCTGTACTTAAAATGAGAGGTACAGGGAAAAAGGCAAACAACACCATGTACAGCACCCTGCTCCCATCACATTTGACTGGTGCATGTGATTCTCAGCCCCCTCCAGCAGCCCTGCAGGCCCCAGTGTGGATGAGCTTCCCAGCACCTTGGGTGCCATCCTTTATGGGGGTCCTGCACCCCTATTCCCCCAAAACAAGAGGAGCACCACAAGGAAGCGCCCAGGGGCAAGGTCCCCTTATCCAGGGACTCCAGCACCCCCCAGGGAGGAGGGTCTCCCCAGCTCTCAGTAAGTGTCCATGGCTTCTCTGCCCTTCGCCTTTCCCCCCCCATCTACAAAGGCCTCTATTTTCTGAGCTCCTTAATGCATCAGCTCCTCCTAGTCATTATCTGCCAGCAGGCTCCTGGAGCTTAACCCCTAATTAGAGTGAAGGAACAAATGAGAATATTTCCCATAACAGCTACATAGCACCTCCTGAAATCACTGAGAAATTGCAGCAATCCGTCCCCCTGCAAAGCCAGCAGTTGTTACCAAAATCAGTGGTTTCATCTTCCTGCTCAGGTATCTCCTTGCCTCCCTCCCCCAAGCATCCAAACAGAGGGGGGTCAAAATGAAAAAGGAAAAAAAGCACCTTTGTGGTTTCTCTCCAAACTGAGGCATGTTCCAGTGGGGTGACACCAAAAGTTTCTGTACTGCATGTGTGTCTTTGATAAAGCAGGCAGCAAGGCTCCCCTGGGATCTGCCACGCATGTTTTCCCATATTAGATCCACAGGCCATGATAAAATAAGTTTATAGACTTTCAGGTTTTTCCTGAGTAGGTGGATTGTCTGGGAGAATGAAGAAATGCATAGGCAGGCTGTTAGCAAATCCAGCTCATCCTAATGTGTGTGTCTCCCTCTGCCCATCACAACAATCATCTTCTCTTCCAGGACCCTCACCACCACTTTCCACCCCAGAAAACCAAGCATCAAGTCCCCTCCTTGAAGAAAAAGACCAGCTCTGTGCATAGACAGATGCAAGGATCAAAGAGGGGAAGCCAGCCCCTGGTCCTGTGAGGCTCCCTCTGCCACTACTGCCCCCAGCACAAGGGATGCCCCTTCTCCATGTGATAACAGCAACAGGGACCTGGGTAAACCCAGACACCCAAGATGTGAGGGGTAGAGGTCATCTGGTGGGTCCTGCCCTCTCCCTCCAAACTCATATTTACTTGATTCTAGTCAGGGCTTCAACTCTTCATCTTAACCACCCCAGCCTGGAGACCCTCTGGTAAGCTTAATGTTGCTATATACTGCTCATCCTTCAAAGCCTTGCCATCCCACAGGAGAATATCATTTCAGGTGTTGATCCTGCTGTGTTCAAACACTATGTTATAGATTACCCATCAGCAGGTTCTCAGGGCCTATTCATGTATGAGCGAGCAAGAAAAAAAGTTTACAAAAAAAAAAAATCAAACTCTTCTCTTCAGGGTCCCTGAAGCTGCATCTGCAAGAGACGTGTTTGCACCAGGTGGAAGAGCTGTGGGCTCTGCCAAAGGCAGCAGCCAGGCTCCATCCTGGGAGCTGTTTCCACCTTCCTCCCAGCACAGCAGCAGGGGCTGCATGCTCTGCGGGGTCTGGCACACGGAGCAGAGGCTGCTCAGCTCCACCACTTACGGAAAGCACTTTAAGATGTAAATCTAGGAGTTTGGCTCAAAGGACGAAACAATTACTGATGGTAACTTGCAGAAACACAAAAGCAGTCCCCCACGGGGCTGCAGTAGTTTCTCACTTACTAATAGGTTTCATGGATAACTTTTTCCCAAGAAAACTGGTGTTTTAACATTCAGGAGCTGGCCAAGCAGAGGGCATTTCCTAGTAGCAATACCTCATGGACAGTCACAAGGCATGATGATTTTGCAGTCTGGCAATCAACCAAAAGACCCACATAAATCTTACCATGGAATTTCCTTTCCCTGCCCAGGTTTTTTTCTTTTTTTCTTAATAGATGCTCTGGTGAGCAGGATTCTTGGTAGAAAACAGGAACAGCCAGTTCAATCACACATACATGGGGATGTCCACATGGGGAATGAGACTCTGCAGCCTCCCAACTCCTACACGTCTTCCCATTTCCACAGAGAAGCTAATGAACTTCCAATTCATCTGCTGCACACAAACCTGTTTGCCACTTGTACTGCCACTGCTTCTCATCCAGGAACTGCTCCACCAAGTGCCGGTTGGACCTGTGCTCATCAGGTGGTACTACTGGAACCACTCTACCACAGATAAAGCTTAGGAGGTTCCTCTACTTCTTAATCCAGCTCTGCCCAGCACCCCTCTGAGCCACCCCAGAGGATGACCAGGGAGCAGGCCACCTGAGATCTGATCCTTCCCTGCTTTACAGCCACTCCTCCAGCAGCTGAACCATCAAGGAAGCATAAAAGCCTTCGTGTTTTCTGCCCTGGCTCAGCCCTGCTAGCCAGAAGGCATGCAGAGAGGGGCACAGCAGTGGGGAGCAGGCAGCCACAGCATCGCACAGACCACATGTCATGGCCTGATCTGCTGGGGATTGGTGGGAGAAGACAGAGCAAGACACATGCAACAGGAGACATCACAAGCAAGGTTATTTCAAAACCCTAACATTGCTTTTCTCTGTTCCACAAAATGGCAGGTGTTTCCAATCAGTTTTACAGGTTAAACAGTGCATTTGGTTTGTAATTCGTTTGGTAAACCTTACATTTTCAGCTATAATTACCCCATCAATGCAACTAAGTGAAGATGACATTTAAAGTGACCTTCAGCTTGCAGCTGCAATAACCATCCCACAGGGGATGCAAAGCAGGGAGAGGTGGCAGCACCCACTCCCCAGGCGAGAGGTACCCGTGCACAGCCAGATGTTCCTGCAGAACCAGCCAGTTCAGGCAGACCAGTGTTTGAGTGAGGACAGCATGCACAAAACCAAACTCTCCAATTCCTCTGCAAAATGCAGGCAGTTGGAGGGCTCAGGGTGTCTCATCCTAGGGAATAAACAGCTCCTGCAAAACCAAGGTACGTGATGATCCCACACCACAGGATGGTCTGTGCAGGAGTGGTTACCTGCAGTGTACATCTCCCAGTGTCCCTGTTGCAAAGGAATAAGCTTTGCCCGACATTTACTTGCCAAAGGGTAGGTGCATTACTTTGCCTTGCAGAGAGACACCCAGTAAGACAACTTGATAAGGTATATCACAGAGTACCCTTACAAAAAAAGGCTCTAGCTCCCTGCCATCTGGTTCCTCTCCTGTCTTTCAGTCTTCTCCTCCTTGCCAGAGTCAAATCCTCTCAGCACAACGCTCCCCTGCTTTCCTCCTCCAGTCTTCCAGATAATCAGTTTACCAGTCCTCCCCAATACCCATTGGGTTCTCACTTTTAATCCAAATCCACTGTTTTTCTATCAGCTTCTCACCTGCTCTCCAGTTGTTGCCAGCCCTCCTGGCATCTCCTCCTCCACATCTCCCACACTTCCCCATCCCACCCCTCCCCAGCTGTAGCCTCAGTCTCCTCCATACCCTTCCTCTTCTCCCTGTTCCTTGCCCTCACTTAGCTTTCCCAGGTAACAGCCTGTAACAGCTCCCGTGCCACCAAAACTCCCAGGGCATAGGGTGGGGGGCAATGTGGGGAGAAATGGGCAGGAATCCATCCATCTGGCCTCCTGCACTAAGCACCCATCAGAGTTTGAAGCAAGCTTAGCACAAACAGACAAAAAAAAAAAAAAAAAAAAAAGAAGCATCAGTACTGAGGATGGCACAATAATCCAACCATGTCAGCATTTGGCTTGTTAATTACCCTCCAGATCTCTTCCCCTCCAAATTCACTGCTGGGGAATCTCAAGCCATCGCTGAATCTAACTAAATATGAGCATCAGAGGGAGACCAGGATGTCGATACTGCAAACTAACTGCTTTTGCAAATGGATTTTCATTACTATAGGGGCAGACACCAGTGTCCAGAAAGCACCCAACAAGGGTAATTATTTTCTGGCAGTGCTCTGTATTCACAGAAGGTACTTTGCATTGTTTGCAGCAGTAAAGGGCAGCTGAGCTATCGATCAGGTCAGATGCCTGTCACTCCTGGAGGCATCAGGGGTCTTAACAAGCCATGCAAAGACCATATAGGAATTGTCACAAGTTCACGCTTGGTTTGTAAGGCAATTTGAATCAGATTTATTGACCCCCTTCCCTGCCATCCACTGGGTACCCAGGGAAGGAAAGCTGTCCAGCTCAAAGTCTTGCCAGGACCTGCCAGAAGAGGCCCCTGGCAGGAGCCTCTGAAAAAAAAAAAAAAAAAAAAAAAAAAAGAGTTGAATTCTGACACCAGCCAAGATTTTAGCTGGAAAAGCGATAGTGTGCTTCAATTGGGAGTACAGGTCTCTGCAAAAATGCTGCTGCTAAAAGCACCCATGTCCTTTTCCAGCAAAAAGGTATATATACTCAGGGGTTCCTAAACCCACACCAGTCTCACCTGATCATTTCAGGTTGGCACAACCCATCTCAGAGCACAGGGAAGGCCCTCCAGGTTTCTCTCCCATGCTCTGAAACACATGGTGTCCTCCTCTAATGCAAGGAAAGGGAGGTGCAATAGGAAAGGGTGGGTGGGGGGTGAGTACAGAGCCAAGCACTAACCACCAGAACAGAAGACCTGTCTACCCACATTAGAGAGCAGCAGAAGGAACATTTAGGTAGGTACCACAATCTGATTTTGCTCCCACATTGGCCAGTCACAGCCTCTCCATCTTCTAGCAACTTCATCCCATTTCCATTGCAAATTAATTCCAATACATTTTTAAGGTCTTGAAGCTGCCAACCACAGGGACTTAAGACAATGCAAGAATTGGAACCCAGGCAGCTCATACCTGAGCAGGGCCCCAGCCACCCAACCAGCCCTTCAGGGAGGTCACAGACTTTGAAACAGTGTGCTTACAGCTGGCAGCAGCGCAGCTTTTGCTGAAGAGATGACAATATTCAAGCATCAAGAAACATGGAAGTGAAAAGGGGAAATTAAGCTCCTTTCAAGCAGCTGGAGAGCTTTTGCCTTCCAGAACTCGCTGAGAACTTCAGTTTGCCAATCTATTGCCTCTATGACAAAGCTGCTGGGGAAATCCTCCTTAAGCAGTTACCCCTGCCAGTTAGGGGTCACGGTAACACGTTGGCTAATGCCTCTAACCTGACTTGTGAAAAAAATGACAGCCTTTTGGAGTGATGCCCAAGGTAGCCTTCACCCATTTCCAGCACGTTCTCTGACCTAGAAGTCAGGCCTTTGAACAATGAACAGCAGGGACTGAATAAAGAAAGGCAGAAGTACATGAACATGAGAATTAAATAATTAAAATATTAAGCAAACTGGCAGAGGGAGACAGTGGCACTACCAAAAGGGAAACAAGGAGCAAGTGCCTCTGTGATTGCATTTAAAATTCAAATCAACCTATAACTGAACTATCATATGTGACCACAGCATTAGCAGGGAGGAATTGCAGTAGGACAAGGCAAGATATAATCATTTGGGCTATAATTATCAGATTCAAGAAACACTACATCATTCCCAAGGGCTGAGAGCCAGAAGAGACACCTCAAAGCACATCTTCCCTGCCAAGGTGTTGTTTGTCTAGGGTTGTCACATTACCAATGCATTTCTTATTTCCATCCAAAAATGAGTCAAAAATAAGCATGGATAGTCAAACAAGCTTGGATAAATTGGAGAGCAATCTGGATTGGATACTTTCCCAGAGCCAGGATGAGTTTCCATCCTAAATATTGCAGAAAGCTAGTCCATTTGTCATTCCCACTTATCCCCTGCTGTTGCTGCACCACGGATGAGGCCAGAAAAGCAAACAAGAAGAGAGCCAAGCTATTCTTGTCTGGGGCTAGTCTTGGTGAGATTTTCACCCTTCTTGCTTGGTATAACACATCTCCATGGTCCCCTGAATCTTTGGAGGTTAAACAAGAGGTAAGACACATGCAGAGGCTTCCACTCAGCCTCCTCTTCTCAAGCAGAGCCTTAGGAGCTGCCCGAGAAGGTCATTCTAGCCTGTTGCAGGCCATGAGGGCTGTAGCAACAGAAGACCCCCAGAAGCCATATGTGTACTGGGCTGGGCTGCACAGCTCCAGCACAGGGAGCCAGGCAGGCCCCAGCCACATGCAACACCAAAGTTCCAACTACAGAGGGGTCCACAAGCTGTGCACCAGCCTCCCAAGGTAAGAGCACCAGTAGTGTTTGCAGGAAACTGATTTCATGAACAAGCGAGAGTATGCCCCAGTCATCCATAAGCAGAAGCAGCATTATTTGCTAGGCTAAGCACTACATTAATATAGATCAAAATGTGATATTGATTTTTTAATATAGCAAGTAGAGGAATGTCTAGCTATTTCTTAAAAAGCACTCTTAACCAAGCAAATTTAAGAATAGGATCTAAGCATTCCTACCTAGGAAGGTGCAGCTTTGCTCTTGAGAAGACAACGTAATTGTATTTCCCACCAAGCAGCAGGACTGGCTCCAGTGCTGTTGGCCCTTAGTGCCCTGCTTCCCACCCTACAAGTTCACTAGTTACGTTAGGCAGGCTGGACCTGCCTCTGAGCTCTTCTCCAGAGAGAAATTGCTCAGCAGTAAATCAGAAAGCACACCATGGGAGATGATCCCTGCAATTTCTCTCTCCAATTTCAATGAGATCTTGGCCTGGCAACTTAGATTGCCTTATTATTTTGCCTCTAAGAGAAGCTAGTTGGTACATGAAGAAGACCAGCTGGACAGCTGTCCAATAGCCCCCATGAGCTAGGCGAAGTCTGATCCAAGTCCTTACTGCATCAGAGGTAGTCTTGCATCAATGCCAAAACCCAAGGACCATGTGATCCTGCCACAGCACAAGACCATTACAATTATGTAGGATGAGTGTTGTTGGAACAGAAGTCACTTTATTTTGAGGAGGTGGAACTTCTTGCAGTCTATATTTGCTTTCCCCAGTCCCCATTCCTGACCTCCGTGAAAGGGAATTTTAACCATCTTTTAAAACTGTTTAGGAGTAGTACTCTCATCGCAAGCAGATTCCACTTCTTTCTTTGAAGAAAGAATTATGAGAAGCAAGGAGCAGAGCTTTCCATTTAAGAAATCAGCAGCCTCAGCTACATCACTGTCAGGCAAGTCTGAAAGCACTGGGCTGTTCAGCCTCTTCAGGAGTCAAATACAACAATGAGGTCTTAGCTCAACTGAAATATCTGGCCAGGAGACATCAGTATGTCACCTACACTCTAATGATTCTCCATCAATGAAGCCACATCTCTCCCATGCAGACACTCCTGCAGCCCACTACCCCACCAGCTGTGAAGTCTTTACCAGGTAGCAGCAGACAGCTACAGGACAGGGATTAGACCTAGGAGGATGAAGGACAAGGAGTGCCAGGATCCTGACAGCTCCCCACAGATTCTCCAAGCATGGGAGAGTGCCAGGAGGGTACATATGTGCCTCCAGGACGAGAAGTGAGAAGTCATTACAATTTCATGCTTCCCAGGAGAGTAGCAGGGCTTACCAGCTGTAAGCCCTACTGCACCACTGGCTACTTGCTGTTCCTGCATTCCACACTGCACTGTCCCAGCATCAAGGACTGGATGACTACGGTTCACATCTGTTGAGCAGTGCCCACTCTTGCCATCTTTCTCCAAGAGACACTAGAGACAGTAAGTATTTTTGCCTGCAGTAGTTTTATTTTAAGTAGTTATGACCCATCACAAGCAGCTTTTAGGAAGCCAATTCCTTACATTGTATACTAGCTGAGGGTTTAAGACCAACAGCAATCATCAGTGTTGGTTTTTTGGGGTTTTTTGTTTTGTTTTTTTTACATGAGGGTGGTAGAGGCCTCATGATGCCCTGCTCCTGCTGCCTCTATCTCCTTCTCCTGCAAAGGTTCATCCTCCTGCAATGTTTCCTCCTCCTCCCTGGGGCAGAAGGGTCCTACCAGCCAGGACAGAGGTATGTTGCTCTTCAGGTAGTCTAGCAGCTCCTCCATGTACTCCTGGATCACAGCCAGCTTCCTCTGGCTCTGGGTCAAGACACTGCTGGACAAGTCCTGGAGAGAGTTTGCTGCCAAGAAAGCAGTGTGAAGCTCCTCTATGGCTCTAAAAGATTGTTTCACCTTATCCTGAAGGTTTGAGGGAAGGCCTTGGATCACAGACACTGTTCTACAACAGGTGATTTGCAGGTGCTGTGTGATAGTGCATGCCATGAGCAGGGCCAGAGACTCCAGCTCCTGGAGGAGGCAGGAAGGGCAAGATCAGGGAGTTAGAGAAAGCCAACACCACAAAGATTGAAAAAGTCAGGGGGATGCCCAGAGCCCTTTGCTTCTCTCCCCAGGGAGATACCTCTGGCTCTGCAGAACTTTCATGTCCACTCTCTTGGGAAGACTTCATACCCCAGTCCAGCCACATCTGGTGTAGTTTCTTCTGCCCCTCCTGAAGCTTTTGATTAAATCCCTGCTTCAACACCTCAATCTGTGGCAGGGGAAGATCAGAGCATCAAGACAGACAAAACAGCACGGCTCCATCATAGTACTGAAGTTGAAGCCAAGCCAACAATTCTGTTCCCTCCTTCCAGGAAACCAGGCTCTACCTACCAGTTCAATGACACAGTGAAGCTGTGTGAGGGCCTCCCGCATGCCCTGCCAGACCTGCTTCAGTTTGGCTGTTGACTGCAAGTAGGCAAACGGGCGAAGTTCGTCAGGGAGAGACCCCAGCCGCACAAAGTACCTCCTCTTCTCCTGCTGCTGCTCCACAGACATCATGTCTGCACCGTCCTCAGATGCTGCCAGTTTGGCTGAGGAAAGAGACAGTATCTGTAAGTGGCTGACCAGAGTAAACAAGTATCAGGAGACCTCAGACTAGGAGCCTCCAGCATGGCATTTCCCATTAGCCCTTTTCCAGAGTAGTGGGGTGAGGAACGGGGCCGACTGTCCCCAGTTTGATGGCTCCCGTTACAAATAGTCACCTATACCATTTCCTTACCTAGTTCCTCATTTCCAATAGGAAGGGAGTTGTCTTCTGCTCTCCCCAGCACAGCTTCTGCTCCACTTACAGCCCTCTGGCCCACTCTGGAGTCCATAGCCATCCCCACACTGCTGGCCACTGCAGATCTGGCCGCCTCCATGCCACTCTCCAGAGTCTCCTTTGTTACACCCATCACCTCTGCCACTTTGCTGCTCACAGCACCCTTTGCATCAGCCACTCTGGATGATACCAGCTCTTTTGTGTCAGAGATAATCTGTGGAAGAGAAAGTTTATGTCAGATAAGGGATTGGGTTATGCGGTACACTACAATTCTGAATTGCACCAGGAGGATGATTAGCACAGTGTCTACAAAGTATTTACTCCTGTAGGGGTTTGTACCATGTGCCTGGCAGTAGTTTGTTCCTCACACAAGAGCCTACTTCACTTCCACAGTTAGAAACCCTGCCCCTCTGCCAGCCAGGGACAGCATGGCCTTTGATTCTTACCTGTTCCACTGGCTTTTGAAGGAGTTGGAGTTTTCCACCTAGTTCATCCAAACACTTGGAGGCATGCTCACCTGCTGCAGCAACTGAAAAAGAAGTGTCAAAACTTGTTTTTCCTGCAGTTCCATCTCAATTTCTACCTTCCCAAACATGCTGCTCTGCAGGGAGCCTAGATCAAAGCTGCGATTCAGATCGCCACACCAGGTGTGTTGAAAACAGAATTTGTAGACAGCTCATCTTTGTTCCCTCAGATCTGTTCACTTTGGCAGCAGCCACTTCCCACTTCCATAGACATGCCACCTACATGGGGTCCCTCCTGCAGCTTCTTGAGCCCTCAACTAACTAGATGCACAGTCCCCATCTCTGCCCAAGCCCCCACATTCCAAGGATCACCCAGCTGACAGGAGGGGGGATGCTCACTCTGGGCTTAGAGCAAACTCAGGCCTGACACACCAACTGTTCCATCAGACACTTGTTGTCAGGTATAGCCCTTATCTCTCCAGGAGTTTAGAGCTTCTTCTCAGATGCCCCAGTCATATCCTTTAAGGGCCATGGCAAACAGGACCTTTAGATGTAACAGTCCAAAAGGCAGCTTTTTCCTGTAACCACCATCAGCTTGTAGGAATCCAACTATAAGCACCTGCTACCTAATACTTTGGACCTTGTAAGATCACTTTTAGGGAAGTCAACATCAGAGACAGGTCCTGGTCCTCCAGGGAATAACTCTCCGTCACACTACTTGGACTAGGACTGAGCTTTTTTTTTTTTTTTTGCCTTACTTTTAAGCCAGGAGTTGTCCTTTTAGTATGGTGATGGAGAGGTGCATTTCTACATCCTAGGACTCCTTCCAGAGCTGGAAGGAGCCAGAGAACCCCTCACAGGCAGGTGCAAACCTGCCCTTCCACAGGCAATTACCATGAGGTTCCAGTGTAGTCAGAACTGGTTGCACGCAGCTGGCTGTGGCTTCAGTCACACTCTTCACTCCTTTCTCTGCTGCATCACACAGAGATCCGATGTAGGGGTGGTTCACCTTTGTTGAGGCATAAACCGCAGAAGCCATGTCACAGGCAGAGCTGACCAAGGTCATGTTAGCCACCTGGTTTACTGCATCCTAGAAGATGAAAAAAAGCCATGAAGCTTGCAAACATGACCCTGAGCTTCCTACACAGTTTTGCTCCAAACCTTCCTGTTCAAGTCACCTAACCTGGTTAGGAAGCAAGGCTTGCTTTGCTTGGCCACTTGCTTTAAATATCTACAGCTCAGTTGTGAAACAAGCTGCGGAGCACCGACACTTATGGCTGGCCCATTCTAGAATGGTCTTCCTCTAGCACAGTGCTGCCCAAGGGACAGCTGAGTCCATGGGCAACCTCAGTACCCATATCCAGCTCCAGTGCCTTTGGTATGGCTATTGAGCAAGCTAATACCCTGGGAAAAGCTTCCAACAGGGTCAAACAAGTTTTAAGTTGACAGACTTTACACTAGTCTGCAAGAAGCATGCTGCTGGTCATGGGAGCACAGCAAGTGTGGCAGGTTTCAGGGCTGCTGAAACATGGAAGCCTTTCCATAGAAGCACCACCTGCAGCAAGCCAGGATCTTCACTACAGAGGTAAAGAAAGATATCTCCTAGCCAAGAACCAGGCTGTTTTGCTTAGCCTAGGAGGCTACCTGCAGGGTCTTCAGGCCTACTCTTTTGGCTGTGCTGTCTCCCAAGTTTCCAGAGAAGCTGTAAGGCACAGCTTGAGCCGAGGACACACACCTCCCTTTGTAGAAGCTGAGCTTCCCCAACCACAGCAGGGCCACCCCCACACACTGGCACCCAGGAGCTGCCACCCCTTACACCTCACATGGAGCACCTACCTGCTGCTCCTCTTCCTGCACCTCCAGGGAGGTCTTGGCAGCTTCCTCTTTGTCAGGTATAGCTGAGGCCATTGCAGCTGAAATGCAAGTAGCACCATGGGGTTAGGAAAAGAAGAGCAGCCAGTGAGCCTCCACAGGAATTCCCCTTCCAGGGGACACCCCTCTCTAAACTCATTAGAGGGAGAAGTTTCTTTACTACCCATGGAAGTAAGACCCCTAAAAACAAGCCTCTTCCCATGACAGAAGAAATCTCTGTTACTTGCAAAGCCACCTGGTACTTATGTTTCACATAGTTTATGAAAGTCAGATAAATGAGAACAGAGTCTTTGCTTGCCCAGACAAGTTCTCAGAGACATCATAGGACTTATTACCAGTAAGCTTAGAAAAGGCACTGGGTACCTCCTTCTTCCCCACTAAGGCTTTGAGGAAGTCTTGCACTAGAAAGATAGTGACAACAGAACCAGTGAGGAAAAAAAAATAATCAGCTCAAGAAGCTTCCCTACTGCTGTTAGTATGCCCCAGCCAGAACCAGCTTTTCACTCCAAACCAGCACAGGCTGCATCTAACCTTTGCAGACAGGACCACAAGCAACCTTATGCTAAAACTAATTCCATTCTATAATTAAGCCAAGTAAGAAACATCTAAATGTGAACCAGGAATTCATAGAACAATTGCAACCTTAACACCTGAAAACTCTTCCAAAAAAAAAAAAAAACTTGACAACAGTACCTTTTTGCCCTGTTGAAGAGAAGCAAAAAAGCACCAAACACCACACTCCATCAGCCCCACTCTGACTCTTTATACTGGCTGGGGCAGTGGGGCGAGGCAGGACCCCCAGTGACTGACAGCTCTGGGAAGCAGCAGAAAGGAGCCTGTTTCTGTCCTGGCCAATTAGAGGTGGAATGAGCCAGAGATGGGCCCTGCTGTGGCTCATTAATTACTCTGTGATCAGTCACACCTGATCACACCCTGTTTCTCAGGGGCACATTTAATGGTAAACCCAGTGTTAGAAAAAGGGAAAAAAAACCCCACTTTTGAATGACCTTGGCTGCACAAAGATCACAGTGTCATGCATTTTTCTGGATAATGAGTTTGGATGCTTGTGAGGCTGCAAAATAAGCCTGTTGTAATGGACATGAAACTGCTGGCAAACATGATGCTGGAGGCTAATCCAGTAAATCTATAGGTTTTGACATATCATCTCTCATCAGAGCTTGCTATCACCGTAATAAAGAACACGAGAGCAATCAGAGTCTAAATCCCTCTGTATGTTCCCTTGTGTTGTTTCTGCAAAAGAGGAAAAATATCCTCCAAGTACGAACTGTCCTCCAGACAAGCCCTGAAGCAGAGGTAAACACCACGTCAGAGAATCCATCATCTCAGAACACCTTGAGGAAGAAGCAGTGTTTGTGCTGTTTGCCTTGAGGTCTATCTTTCACTTTCTGTTTTGGACTGTGACAGCAGCATCCCTGAAATACATCATCCTCCTGCACAAGGAGCCGTGCAGTGGCTCCCACTGCTCCTCACATCCCCAGCCAGGAATGCCACATGTGCCGCAGAGGCAGTCTATCAGGGGGAGAGCCTAGGCTGAGTCGTAGGATGTTGAATGGAGGAGTTAAGGTGAGTAGGTCCTCCACTTAGAGCTCTTGGTAAGGCTTTGGGTGATCAGACCCATAATGGTTCATTGCCTCATACAGGGCCCTTGGTGTCCTGAGCTGTTCATGCAGTCTTCTCTGCCTGAAGTGAGTCTCCTGAGGATGTTTACATGAGAAATTGGATTTTGAACCTGTGGAAATGGGAGCTACCACTGCTTCCAACCATCTTTCAGAAGATGAGCTTCCTTGGGCTCATTAGTAGAGCACAAGCCTTCAGAGGACCCTAGCCTCGCTCAGGACGGGGGCTACTTCTGCTGTTCCACAGCCACCAGTACACAGGAGCAGTGAAGGACTGATCCCAAAGCCCTGCAGGTTTCCCAGAAAATAAAGAGGCATCAATGTTTCTGCCCCTGGCCTGTGCTTGAGCTGCTGTGCAGTTGAAGATCTCCCTCATAGCTCCCCTTAGCTGCCATCAGAGGCAAGAAGTTACAGTCACAAAGAGACGGGTGCATTGGCTTGGCAGCACCTGGGCTCCTGCAGAAAACCTCTCAAAACCACGCTGACTTCCAAGGAACTGCTGCTACCCTCTCTTGCACCCTCCCATTGCCATATGTTTTTCACAGCTCTTTTTGAAAGCGGAATGTTTTGCTAAGCCCCCTTGGCAGGAGAAATCTCACAGAGAGGTAGGGAAGAGCAAGCAATTTTGTGTTACGGGTCTGCTGCTGTTAGTCACCAAGAGGCACGTCCTAGTGTTTTGTGTCACGGGGGGAACAGAGCCTGGAAATTGCTGTTCAGATCCTTTGTAGGACTGACTGGGCCTTTCTGTCTCGGGAAGATGTAATGAGTGTGATAGCTGTCAGCCTGCTAAGGAGCTTAGTGTAATTGCTGTACAGCTGGGTTTCAACAGCTGAGTAGTTACGGTGATAACCACCCCTGCTGCCGACGCTGCATGGCACCTGTGTTTTAAGGAAGGTGAAGACCAACAGTCCAAAACAAAGGGAGACACTGCAAAAATCAGAGGAGGGAGTTTCTGATGCCAGGGATTACCCACAGCAAACTTATTGTGGTTTAACGGGTAATGTTTTTTCCTCTCTTTTAGCAGGGCTGAAGAAAGGGGAAGTAAAGATGTGAAGTGGTAGCCAGTGTGGGCGTTAACTGCCATTTCTCCTGTAGTCCACACAGTTAATGCAGAGACTAGAAAAGCTGATGGTGTGAGCTGAGGTGGAGAACCTTTTCCTGCCTGATCACTGATGGTCAATGGGAAAACCTATGCCAATCCCTGGGGCTGGAGCCGGCGCTACAGAGACTGCACCCAGCTCCGTGGCAGGCTGCTGCAACGGTCAGCAGGCTCGAGAGTGGTTCTCCCACAGGTGGACTATCTCTGAAGGACTGGTCAACACCAAACATGTTGCTCTCGGGGGGAGATTAGCACTTTTAAAATGAAAACGTGGGTGGTGTTGGTGAAATGCAGTAATTGATTGAGCAATACTTGGTCTCCAAAACTGAGTATCATCCATTAATAGGTACTATGAATTGTCCCAGCCTGGGGTGGGAAAGGTCAACGCAGCAACAGTAATACAACAGAAATCCAAAAAGTAGAGACCTTCTTCCCATCTGCTTTACCCTGGGCCTGCTGAGAGTGTGTTGCAAGTGCTGGTAAATCCCTATAACTACAATTTCCAAGAGACTAGTGGGAGGACAGAGAGCTGAGCCTTGGTAAGCTGCCTGGCCATTTCAGCTTTTCCAAGGTATGAAAGGTGGTGGCTGTTTTTTCTTTTCCTGGTGAAACTCATCTTAACCACACTGGACAAGGAAGAAAACGGCACTGCATTACAACAGCTAAGCTAGAGATGACCATCTTCCTAATGCTGCTGGATCAGCCTGGCCCTGTTCTTCACACCTGGCCAAACTCTGCATCAGCGGGCCTGTTCCTGGTAATGGATCTGCTCTTGGC
This sequence comes from Falco peregrinus, assembly GCF_023634155.1. Taxonomy (NCBI): domain Eukaryota; kingdom Metazoa; phylum Chordata; class Aves; order Falconiformes; family Falconidae; genus Falco; species Falco peregrinus. The sequence continues at coordinate 36,892,519 of NC_073729.1, read as the reverse complement.
TCAGAGGGCACGGCGGATAAGGATGTCTCTGTGAAGTACTGCGTAAAAGTCCCTTCCTGCACAAGGTAAGCAAAACATGCTCATCTTTGCGTGTGCTGTCAGGGTTATTCTGGCTCTTGCCTCTGAAAGTGTGGCAGAGCCTCTCGCGGGCAAGAGACGTGGGCTGGGAGTGATCGGAGAGCTGTATTGAGATCAGCTGGGAAAGCCAGCGCCTCTGAGAAGGACACGGAGAGGTGCTCCGGTGATCTGGGTGTCCCTGCACGGGCAGGGATGCCGGCTCAGGTGTGTCTGTGGGTTGGCAGCCGGGTTCTCAGCTCTCTGTGCCTCTGCAGCCAAAACCTTCTTGGGGATGCATGTCTGTGTGCGTGGCTGGGGGGGTCTCCCTATTTGCTGCTGAGACCACCTATTGTAAAGAAAAGACATTACCCAAGGTGGGGACAGGGAGAACACAGGTGCTGCTGTGCTGTGGAGGGCACAGGCTGAGTGTAAATCCTGTACAGCAGTTATGGGAGGCAACTGATCCAACAGGTTCTGACAGCTGCTCCAGTTGGTGCTAGAGAAATCAGCGAGTCAACCAGCTCCATCAGTCTAAGAGGGTCACAGGCAACAGTTTATTCTGTCTTTGTATTACATGGCAAGCATTTGCACCGGCTGCAAATGAATTGCTGTTTCTGTGCTCGTTACTGCACTGATGTTTGAGGACCACAGAGCTATTGTGGAAGAGCAGGGCTCCAGCCAAGGCAGAGGAGAGCCTGGGATGCTGTATCCATGACAACAGCTCCTTCCACTTTCAGTCATACGACACTAATTAGAGGTCCTCTTCCCAGTGCTAATGATGGGAATAGGGAGGCCAGAGCACTGGACTGGACTTTGGGACTGTAGGACTCTGTCCTCAGTTCTGCCAGCTGCCTGTGGGGTGACTTTCTCTGAGACTGTTGAGCTCTGTGTCTTGGTTTCTCCATCTTTAAAATGGCGATCATGATCTTGACCTTTTTCCACAACATGCTTTGTGATCTGCTGATGAAAAGTGCCAGGTGACAGCAAGGGATTACTAACACTAAACTTCACACTTACCATTAGAAAGGCAGCTCCTGCTCAAGTCAAGCCACCATCCCCTTAACCAGAGACACAGAGTTTGTCTGTGCAGACCTGGCCAGCACCAGTTTCCAAGTCCTTGGGTCTGATCCCCTCCAGGAGGAGGAGGCGGCACATTCAGTCTCTGCTGTGGTGATGTGCCTGTGCAGGAGCTCAACTTGAGCCTGTAAGCAGAGCGTCAGGAGGGCAACATGGGTTCCGCTGCCCATCAAGTCTTGTTCCTTCTCCTGAGACCTGGGCGGATTACATAAAGCACCTGTACAAAATAGGTGCCCACCCCCTGTGAAGTGCCACCAGCTGCCTTCCAGCAGCACCCCTTGGGCCAGGACTTCCAGGCAGGAGCCACTGGGCAACTCCTATCTGACGTAGGCGATAGCAGGTTACCATGGGAGACCATCCAGGCCCCTCCAGCAGCATCCTTAGAGGCTGATGCCTGGCTAACTGTGCTGGGCTTCAGTGTGGGAAATGGATCTGGAGGACTCGCACGATGTGTGTGCTCGGAGGGGTTATTGCTTTTCAGTGAAACAAAACAGGAGGTCTGGGTGCACCTCTGCTTTACAGTGCACTTGCTTAGATTTCAATCATCTTTCTATCTCTTTCAATCACCTGTGTATTGTGTGATCAGCAGGTATCCTAGGCCCAATGTTTGAAGATGGTGCCCACCAAGCTTCCAGAAACACCCCTCAGAAGTATCATTTGCAGTCCCGTCCACAGAAAGAAACTGGAGCTTGAAATACATACATAGCAGGGAAGAATAGGCTCTAGCAGCACATTTTGAAAGTCAGTGCTTTAGGCAATCTCCTTAGCAGCTTGTTAGATGTTTTGTAAGTGTCCTTCCCAGCTCCAGAAGAAATAATACTACTAATGATCGTGTCAGATACAAAATAATTTCACAGCCTTTTTTGTCTGCAAGTTTTCTGGTTTCAATAAATCACGTACCCTTCTATGCAACTGAAGGAATCCAAACCCCATAGTACAGACAGCTTGGCTAGCAAAAACAAAAAAAGGACACCAGGGCCATCTTTTCCTGCATTAGTTCCAGCCTATACTCTGTTTGCCTTGGTGAGTCAGGCACTTGCTGAGCCGTGACACTTTCTCATTAGCACGGCCGAGTGCTCTCTGGGATCCCGGGGGAGATGTTAGTTTGAAGCATGGAAAAGCATCATAAGGGGATTGGCGCACACCTGCATGTCTCACTGGTCTGCAATGTGGACCAGTGTCCCCGAGAGAGCTGGTGAACACCCAGGCTCTCCCAGGGCCATGGAAGCCGTGGCAGGACAGATACCCCTTCAAGCAGGGAAGCGATTTGCATGTCTGATGTATTTGGGGAGTGTTTTAACCAGTGAACTGTGGGAACCGTTAAGCTCCTGGCAAATACTCCAGTGCTCAGGATGATTTTCCTTGTGAACATAACCACACCTGAATGATTGCATCAATCCGCCAGGAAAAGCTCTCCTGCTAGCGCATCCTTGGGGACGGCAGAGATGAAGCTGGGCAGAAAGGACACAAGTGCTTTTGTGTCTTCTACCCAACAACACACCAGTGAGAGTTTTACTTCTTTAATTTTAAAGACAGAATATCATATAGGTGAAGTGGCAAACCCATTTCACACTTCTCCCTTGGAATGGTTAGTTTATTTCTAACAAAATAATTGCAACTCAGGCTAGATTTATTTGAAATACTTAGAAAAAGGTACTAAAAACTCACATTGCCAGGAGTCCTTTGAAACTCCCTGTTGAGTTTTCACTGTGGGTGATGAAGGAAAGGTCCCCAAAATGTCTGTTTAAAAAAAAAAAAATGCAATGAAAAGAGCAGAGGATAATGAATCTTCAGTGTTCAATGCGGTTGCAGACCACGAATAAATAACTTGCACTGCTAGATCAATCTTCATATGTTGGCTGCATTCATCTACTCTCTTTGTTCTGAATAATACAAAACACCACTCCAGACTCTTGCAGAAAGCAGGCCAAGGCCAACAGCTCTCCAGCATAGAGTTTTGGGCCTCCAGTGGTCTGTAAAGCACTTGAGTAGGGTGAGAGCCTCCTCTTCTCCTTCTCCTGCTCCTCCCTTGCAGATGCTCCCTCCTGCTCAGTCCAGCTCGTTACATGTGCTGTTTCGGGCTGGGTAGAGCTGCTCTGTCTGCGCTGATGGATGAGAGAGGACCAAAGCCTGCAGAAGGAGGAGCACGAGCCTGTGTGTCCCCTGACCACTCACAGTCCCCAGACACCGGGGCTGATGAAGCAGACTTATGTCTCGTGATTAATTGCAGATCCTGGCTGAGCTTCATCTGGAATTTGTACACTCTCCAGACAATTCTCAGGTGTCTGCTAGACTCTGAGCTCACACGATGATCTTTCCATCAGTTAGGATACTTACACTACCTACTTCTTATTCAGTTGCCTATTTTTCCCCATTTTGTAAGAATTTAATTACCTCTGAAACCTCTTCCCCGCTCTGTAAGATTTGATTGAAATTTAGCCAATGGATTCGGAAACTACAGTGTAGGGACAATTTAAAAACCCAAAGGGAGATTGTTAAGCTGCAATGTGAAATAATGCATAATCCATGCGAGTTTAACTTATCCACAGCACTTACAATTTCCCCCTGTATGCTAACTGATGTAATTTTGAGCAATTTATTCCAATCCTGTACATCCCCTCTTTTTTCATGGAACTGTCTGAAGTACCAGACACCACCCTGTAGATGTTCCCCCCTCGAGACCTGCCAGGGGACCCCACACCAGGCAGAGCAGCAGCCTCAGCTCACAGTCTTTTCAATGTGTCTGCAGAGTAAAAAATGCAATTCAAACACAAAACAAAAGGTCAGAAACAAGAAAGCATGTGATTAACTAAATTTACATTTTTCTGTATGGATATTTAATCTCTTAATTGTTAAAGCTGTACCTGAACCCCTGGGCTTTGCCATAGAGGGAAGTGGGCAACTCAAGTGTAATGATCTTCTTTGGGACATCTTCATCTTCCGCCTGCGTGGTTTCCCCCGCACTGCTCAGTGCCTAAGCTTTGGGTCTTATCTTTCTTATTCCCATGGTACAAGTCGTGATGAACCCCCCATAAGGTCCCAGTTCCCTTCAGCCATGGCCACTGTCTCAGTCAGCCTGTCCCCCACATCGCTCCACCATAGACCGTGGATAATGTGAGCTTATTCTTTATGGTAGGAAAGATTCCCAGCAACCGCAGGCTGAGATTGGTAAGAATGACTGGTTGGGGCAATTTGGTGTTTGGAATCACCTCATATATTGTCTTTTTTGGAAAGCACCTGACCTTTAGTGTCCTTCAAATTGTCTTCCTACTGTACCATTGGCTGATCCCAAATGGATGTCTGTCTTCCACATAGCATGGCTTGAGGCTTTCATGAGATAGTGATGATGCAATATACACTCCTCGAGGACTGCAAGGGTTATTTTATAGAGGAGAATCTGTGTCATACTTCTTGGGCAGTGAGACCATGTAAATGGGTCTGAACGAAGCTTGTCCAGAGCCAGCTGAATTCTAGCTGCAAACGTACACGCTGAGGCTTCAGACTTCCATAGAGTACTTGCAAAGTGTTGCCACCATTTAAGTGCTGTTAGTAGATTAATTTCACTGTGGTTCAATTTGCACTTTAATGACATCAGGGTTAGAATGGATTATAGCCATTTCATCTGGCCTCCAGCTTGAACTACTGGCACCCGGTGTTATTCACCGAATTCCACAAACATTCTAGGAATATCACTGGTATGCAAACAGCAGCCTGTGGACTGTCCCAGTTATTCTGCATTTGAATTTCAGAACTGGTGACCTGAGGGGCAAAATAGTTTAAATGCTTGGTTTTGCAAATAAGCATCCAATCTCATGTGGCTGTGTGATGCCAGGCAATCAAGATTGTTTATAAATGTAGAAATATTATGGAAGAACACTGGTGAAATCAAAGGCAACTTGACTGTAACAGTTGCATGTTGTTTTCCCCATCTGCCAACAGCTTTTTTAATTGGTTGGCTTGTTTGTTTTATTGTGGAAGTTAATTTTAAAGATGTTGCAGGGGAAATGTATGTGTCTACACTGCGGGGTCACCTACATTTAAACTGATCCCTCCGCTACTAACAGTGCATTTAGCAGCAGCCCCATTCCAGAGCCAGTGCCCATGCTGCTGTGGCTTTGTGACCATCCCTGCACCCACATCCTCGAGGATATCTGGCTCAGCTCTGCCTCTGGGAGAAGGTGCATTTCCCTCCTCCTGCTGTAAATCTCCTTTCTGAGCCATCTGTGGAGGCTCACAGCTCCAGTGATGGCCGTGGGGAGCCGTGGCCAAGAACTCCTCTCCCAGCTTCCACAGAATTGCTGTTTCCTGTGGCAGACTTTTCTAGAAATCTCTACATTTCAGGGACACATGCTGCAGCTCTGTTTGTAACTCATGACTTGCTGGTGTTTTATTCAACTGCATGCTCTCAAGTAGCCTTTGTTTGCATTATTATCTGGAGCAGTGTGATATGACTCTTATAAAAATAGCACAGAAATAAGGTTTGATCTCTCTCCAACTACAGAGATAATTGTGAGCTGTTTGCTTGCACGATTTTCCTAGTCAGTTGTTATAGCTATTTTAAAATTATTCTTTCAGAACTATTTTTTTTTCTGATGGGGTCACCAAGATTGGTGGTAAATCTTGATACACCTATCAAAACACTTTTTTTTTTCACTGACAGAACATTTTGTATTAGATGTTGTAGCATTAGTGTATTTTAATATGTATCCCTTTCTTTTTCCATTCTTTAAAGTAGTTTGGAGGATACAATTTTCAAATCTTTTATTGTACATCCTTTATAAAAGTGTCTCCATAGCTGCTTCTTTATTTCTTTTTTTTTTTTTTTTTTTTAAATCAGATTTCTTTCTGATAGGATCAGATCTGAAATCATTTGTTATGTTCCTTGCATTTTTCGTTTCTGGTCAGGCATTGCTTTTTAGTTTCTGTGGGGGTTTTGAGGCTTTTGTGCTTCTTTTCTCCCCTTTTAATATAGATTCTGATGTTTGTCAGACCATTTTATTTCTGGCATCTTTGTTCTCTGCTTTATTTGATCTTTTCTGTTGGTGCTTTCCTGCAAGTTTTCTAACGAAATTTCTTTAATTTCCAGTTGATGTACTTTCTCTAAGTACTCTTGACATGGAAGAATAGCAGAAGAAACATTGTAGACTTTATGCTGGTTTGACAGTCTAATAGGAGATAGAAATAAACTGCACACCAAAAGGGGGAAAGCAATTCCTTGTAAATATTACAGGTGCGTTGTAACGGAAAGATAACACACCTGACAAATACGAGTGAGTGACTTGCAAAGGAGAAGGGCACCAGGCTGTGGGTACAGCCAAGCCAGCATGGGAACATAAATTAGTTGCTTGGTAGAGTGAGTCTCCAGGAAGAAGAAACGGAGACACCTCCACCAGTTTCTGGCTGTGAGAGGTGATGTATGGTGTACCCGGGTCCAGGTAAAGATGGGTCTCTTTACTGTATAGCCGCGAGAATTCAGAAAGAGGGTCTTGCCATACACCAGAGTGAAAATCCAAGTGTAAATTGTCCAGCCTCTGAACAGTGATGTGAAAAATCAACCAGCCGTTTAGAAAAACTTACCTCGCTGCTGAGGAAGGCTGGAATGGATAGCACTCAGCTGCTGCCGTTTACATTTCTCACATTCTGCTTGCTTCATCAATTTCTTACAACCCTCATTGCTTAGGCTGGATCTTTTCTTGATGCCACTGTACACCACCCCAGCTGGGGACTCACAGAGGGGCTCTCATGAGCCAATTCTGCTCTAATTTAATCATTGAAATCTGTAGTTATGGTGCCGAAGCCTAGCTGGGAGTTGAGGCCGTGGTGTGCTGTGCTCACACACACAGTCCAAAGCAAGAAGTGACACTGATGCAAAAACCTTCCAGCTGGGGAGAGGGGGGGCAGCAAATGGGAGAAATGTCAGAAAACCACGAGATAGTGCTGATAAAACTAGTCAGAATTTCTGCTGCATGGCAGGGGGCTTTGCAACATCCCAGCCAAGTTGAGGTATCAAGCTGGGGACAGCATCACATCCCATCAGCGAGCTGTGAGAGGCGCAGGGTGAGGTGACAGTCTGGGAAGTGCCCTGGAAGGACAGGAGTTCAGGGCAGTTTGCATGTGCTGACTCTGGAGTAGCAAAGCAAAAAACCACCTAGCCAGGAAAAGTGTGCAACTTCTTGCTTTTTTTCCAAAATACTGAACTTTCCCTTGGGAAGTATTGGCAAAGCCATCCCTGGCCACCACCTCTCCGGAGGCCCCTGGCTCAGAGACGCTTGTTTTCAATGATTCCAACCTCTGTCTCTAGAAAGGGGAAAGCCCCATAGGCCCAAAAGGAAAAACTGAGTAGCAATACAACCTTTTAAAAGGAATATGCTTTCTGTGTAAGGAAATGAAGCTAGCCTCGGAGAAATTGTTCCCCAAAGAACAGGAATGTGACGAAACCTTTCCTCCAAGTTCCCAAGAATCACTGCCACCAGGTAACACGTGCTAGGAAGTGGGCACAGCCCCATTCCAACCGCTTTCTCATTTATGAGCCCGTTTGAAGAACCTTCTAACTTGGGGAAGGAACAAAGGAGGGGAGGACAGGAATGTGTAACACTTGGGAATGCTACTGAAAGATGTCACTTGCAAATGGTCTCTTATCTCACAGGTGACCCTCTTCATCACCCAGGAGTCCAAGATTTCAATTGAACTAATTTTAATGTTGAGAGGCTTCTGAGATTAACAGCCTAAATTGTCCGTGGTCTCCTTCTCCCAGCTCTTTGCCACATCACACTGAGAGCAAGGATTTACGGAAGCACAGCTGGCATGAGGCCCCAGCCATCCTCTGAGCTTCGGCAATGCCCAGAAAAACAAACGCTGGCAGAAAATATATTTCCTGGAGGATAAAGAAGCTGGCCCATAAGTCTCAAAGCGGGAACTGCTCTGCAAATATGGAGCCACAGAGATATTCGGCTTGCGGAAATATTGCAGGAGGGAGTGCAGTTGTTCAGAGGGTTTTGGGGGTGGGGGTGCACGGGTTTTTTCTACAAAACCTCAGTGCTTAGCATATGTTTTCAAAGCCCCTGCACTGGTAGAGTTGCTTGTGGCTCACAGTCACCTGCGGAGAGCTGGATAGCAGCTGTCCTTCTTGCATGAGAGGGAGCACAGGGGAAAGAGATGTCTGCATGGCAGACCTTGACGTGTCCTGCACAGCAACAGATTGCCTAGGCTGTATTATTAAAATGATAACAATAATACCATGCATTGGCTGTGAGCTAGCCCAGCCACACGTGGATGCACATCACTTCATTTGCAAGAGGGCTCTCCTGGTTATGCATTTATGCTTCCAGCCTCTGCACTGCCATGTGGCCAGCAATGACTGGGTGAAAAATACCTTTGCAGAGCTGCAGACTGAGAGTTTCATGGGGAAGGTGCCCCTGGGAAGGGGTCTGGCACCACAGTTGCTCATGGTGGCAACAGGCTGGCTAAAGTTGAGCAGCTACAGAGTCTTTCCTCACCTCCTGCAGCACAAGGGGTGGGAACTTTGCTGCCCTTTTCTCCAAGCAAGGACCCCAGCCAGCCCAGACCTGCTCTGCTCATGATAACTCAAGGATCCTTGGATCTCCCAAGGCTGAGGCAATCTCCCCTCTCCCCCAGCCTCCTTCCTCAGATGTCACTTACCTGTGTTATACCTCCCCAACCATCCCCCAAGACTAAACACACAGTTAGACCAGCATGAAGCAGCTGCTTGCAGACCCCGGGACATGGTTCCAGCATGTGGTCACGGCCCCGCCTCGCAGAACAAGCCAGCCAGACCCTTCAAGTCTGATGCCCCTCCAACAAGTCCCCAGATTTGATGGGCTGCTCAGGAGCACCTGTGTGGGGAGAGGCACCATCATAACCAGTATACCAAGAGCAGTCAGCACCACCGTGAGCTTTTTGACTCTGATGAGATGTTTAGTAATTTCTGTATGGTCTGCTTACAGCTGAGAGAGGTGGCTTTGTCTGAACTGCTTCGCTTTATTGGTTACTTAGAGAAAAAGGGAAGAAAAAAGAAAACTGCCTGAGGTTAGAAATTAAATGTTCTTTTCTGTCTCTTCCCCCTTAAGAAAAAGTGTTTTGGCAGCTGGGCGATCTCTCTGCTGTACAGCTCGGGGGGCAGGTGGGACACCCACAGCAGAACCCAGAGGGGCCACCGGGAAACCCTGAGCCCCTGGCTAAGGCTGCTAGAGCCCATGTCAGTGCTGTTGAGGGACAGCCCCTCTACAGACAGCTCATTTTCTCCTTTCACAGGGAAAAGGGGAGTAAAGAAAACCACCTGCAAATGGGGATGGATGAACCCCACAAAGCACACTGGAGCACAAATCTCAGCTCACCCATGGTCGCTGGGTCTTGCCAGTGTCCCAGCAACCCTGGGATTCATTAAAAGGAAGTAAATGAGGTTTCTAGTCCTTAGGACTGCAAAAAGCACCACGTCACTTGGCACTTTAGGTCCCTTTGTAACCCCCCCCCCCCTTTTTTTTTTTTTTGAGTTGGACCTGATTTTAAAGCCAAAAATGTCTTTGAGATAGCAAGACAGGAAAACTGCCTTTGAAAAGCTCAAAGGGAAAAACCTCACTTAAAAATGCTCAAAGTATTTTATGGCTTTTTTTTTTTAATTCTTTTTTCTTGTTCAAAACCCATTTGCTGAACCTCACCCTGAGATGTTCACACCCCCAGAAACTGATTCTGGGGCAAACACCCTGTTCATGCAGGAGCCACAAATGTGCTTTACCCTGGTTCCAGGAGCTTGGGGCAAAGCCCTGGGCACTGTGGTCACTGCTGAGAGCACTCTGCAATTAGTGCAATTAGTCCAAATTTTCAAGAAAAGGTTGGCAGGCAACACCCCCACAAATGAGAGTGGGGATACTCTGCAAATCTGGCCACAGCCACGCATGATGCCTTTTTCCAAAACTCCAACCCTGAAACTCACCATCCCCAGAGGTTTTGTTATCCTCATCTCTGGCTTTCTGGCACTGAAGATCTCAAGGAGAAAAGGGCTCTGCCGCTGCTGATACTGGACACCAGCACCATCTGGCCCTGGTCCTTATTCACTCTAGATTAAAGACTGGAAAGCTTTTATGAAGTCAGAAGAAAGAAAAAAAGAAAAAAAAAGTGGTATGTCATCTGGATTTCCTACTGTTTGCCAGTAATTAAGTTTGTCACAATCTTGACAAGAGCTGGGAACAATGGAAGGAATCAGAAAGGAAAGGCAGAGGGAGGAAAAATATAATAAGAGTCTCTGGAGCTTTTTCCTTCTGATTCTGTTACCAAAGAAAATTATTAAAAGAAATAATGATATTTCCGTGGTGTTTGCTCCCCAGTTCCACTACAGATATAAATTAAGCCTAACAATTTGTCAAAATTTTTTTTAAGCTCAGGTAATGTCATTCCAATATTTACTGGGCTGCACGCCAGTCCCTGGGGTTTATATCAATTCAGATCTAGTCTCTGCCTCTTTGTCACTCCCTCTTTGTTGTTTCATCTTAGTTTATATCCTTTCTTTTACTTGGAGAGAGAAAACAAAAATCATCCCAACTCAGCGGCAGTGTCTCAGGTGCCAGGCTGAAGGGCATCTCAACAGAAGGACCTGCCCATCTGTATCCTCCTGCAGGAAAAAGTGATCATTAGAGTTCATTGTCATCTTTTGCTCTGTTTGCTACAGACCAGGATGCAGGGTAAAACCAAAACCGCTTGGGGCTGATTGCTGCTATGGGAACCAACGTCCCTGCTTAGCTTTCCACCAAAAGCCCCAGCGCATCACCCAGGGCTTTATTACATCCCCTATGCCAAGCTGGCAGAGGTGAAGCTGTCTGCAGGTTGTCCTTGTCAGGAGCAGGGTTTCAGGCTCCTCTGGGACCACAGAATCATTTAGGTTGGACAAGACCCTTAAGAACATCAGATACAGCATGCAAGGATGCAGGCAGAGCAGGGGTATTGGCAGGGCTCCTCTTGGACGGTGACCAAGCTGCAGAAACCCAAACCAAGGGGCCACAGGCTTCATCTGTGCAGCATCCATGATGTGCAAGAAGATCCCTATTGATGGCAAAGGGATGGTCTGCACGAAGGAACTGCCTTCAGCGGAGAAGCAGTTTCAGGACTGGAAAGGCACATTTCCAGACAAAAGAAGAGTCTTTGTTCTGGAAGCATTTTTAAAAGGAAAACAGGAATGTGGAGAAGTCATTGCAAACAATTACCCCGAGCAGTTCTGGATTTGGCTTCATCTCTGCTCTGTCAGTGCCCAGCTATGGAGCTCTTGCTGGTCTCTGCATGTCCATGGAGCCCCCAATGTGCTTTAGCGGTGGGCTTGGCAGTGCTGGGTTAACAGTGGGACTTGATGATTTTAAAGGTCTTTTCCAACCTAAATGATTCTGTGATTCTATGACTTCTCCCTATTTTCCTTTAGCTTCCTGGGCTAATAATTATTTGCCCCTTACGGGAAAACATGGTCCCTGCCAAAACTACTGCAGCAATAAGGCACACAATGGGACAGCTGCTCTGATGTAAATCTCGTGCTCTCCCACCTCTTTCCAAATTTTTCAGTCTGCAGAGGGTTCTCAAAGTGGACTTTGCAGAGGGCCGTGAAAATAGATTTATTTTGGAATATTTCCACTTGTCATTACAATTAATCACCAGAACCCAAGGAAAAGGAGCGCAGTTTATGAAAACATCAAGCAGGCAATGTGACTGCAGGAACCTGACAAATGGGACAGCAGGACAGAGAGATGGTTTAGAATAATCCATTTTCATGCCAGCTCCAGTAAAAAGAAAACAGAAAGACTGAGCAGCATCCTTCCCCGCGACAACCTACAGAGCATAATCGTGGCCCTCGTCTGAAACCATGCAGTAGCTCCCCAGAACATTTTCGAAAGACAAGGCACCATATTTTTCAAACTCTGTCTCAAACACGATACTCAAGAGAGTACCTCTGCCGTGAAAAATAAATGCTCCTCTATAAAAGAACTAAATCCACATTTTTCAAAAGCAGCCTCAACTCTGGACATGAACTTCAGAGTACATAGAATAATGTTATCTCAAGTTTTGCTTGCTCTGAGGACGCTGGCAAGACGGACTCTGTTTCTCCCCCTCTTTCCTTGAAAGTACTTCCACTCCCCTCCACCATCTGCCATGAAGCAAGACGCTCCTCTGGGATACATCCCTCTGCAAGGTCAACATGATTAGCATGGAAGAGAAGCGGGAGCGGCCTGTTTCCTAACTCGGCAGTTGAGACATAGACTTCAAAGTGAGACACATGGAGGCTCCAATAACTGCACCCACGAAGCATTTATAAATGATAGCCTGCCACAGGAGGGCAATGCCAGCCCCAGCATCTGGCTATGAGAACAGGCAGAAGCATCCCGGGTCCCGCTCCCTAGGGAAGTGCCCAACCGTCCGAGTTACCTGGGAGGAGAATGATGCAGAGGACAAGGAGGAAGAGGAGAGCCCCTTCCTGGCAGCCTTGCAATTCTCACCTTTGGTTCCATTCAGTATCACGTACTTGCAGAGGAACAGATGGACGAGTCAAATGGGAATTTGTTCAGAGCTCCACTGCAGCAAGAAGAAATGTGTTTTGTGTCAGTCCAAACCAGTTTATTTTTTGCATCTTGGCAGCTGAGCTGTTAAGAAAAAACAAACAAACTCCCATCCTGCAGCCCTGCCTTGGTCTTTGTTGGGAGATGAGCTCCTCAGACCCCTGAATACAGGTGTCTGGGGAAGGCTATAAGGGTTCTGGCATTTGCCTCCCCGTAGAACAGAGCCATGGAGTTCCCAACGCCAGGCAGTCCAGGGAAGGGTGCTCCAGAGCCCCGTGGCTCTCAGCCAGCCTCCATGAGAGGCAGGACGAGATCAGAACATCTTGTGAACAAGAACATGAAGATGTTCTTCATCTACCTGCTGGTGACCAACCTAGGATGAGTATTCTCCACACAGCAACACCACCATTTCCCATTACAAGTCCAGTCAGCTGGAGCTCCTGCCAAGGGAAGAAGAATCACCACACCATGAAGTGGAGCATTTCTTTAATTCCAGCCCACAACCAGCTACTCATTGACCAGGAACTCCACAGGCTTCTTGACCTGGCAGTCAACCATGAGAAAGTTAATAGCCAGCTTTCACCATGAGTTTTGTTGGCAATTCATAACCAGAAAAGCATACACCTAGGATTTCCAAGATCCAAGCCCCACAAATAGCTCATTATCTCTGAGACACAGTGTTCTCTGAACACCTGCCCGGGAGACTGCCATGGGACACACGGCTCTGTGGCTGTTATTTTAAGCGGACACACCAAAATCCTCTTCGGCATTCCCCAGCAAGGAAGCCCTCAGCTGGAATCTGTAGAGGGAAGGAGCTCTTTGCTCCAAAAGCTGAAATTCAATTTGTGCTTAATAATTAAAACTTGAAATAACAGCTTTCATGTGCGAGCTGAACCATTAAATTACAGAGGTGGATCTAAGCCTTTTTACACTGGGTGGAGTTTACTCATGTGGAAATTTCTGGGCGCATCCTCCAGTGGACTCATTAACGATGTAAAAAAGGTGAGTGGGCATCAGTTTTATGGCATCGTTTAAAAATGTTTCTCTTCCCTTCCACACTACAGAAGAATTTGGGGGTTGTTTGGCTGGGGTTTTTCAAGCCACTTGGCGTAAACAAATTCCTCATCACTTGAGCTGTACATCAGTGTGATGCACACGACTTTTTTCAGAGACACACTGTTGGAACCGGAGTGACTTTACAGCAGCCCCAAATGAGGTCTGTGGGGCTGGTAAAAGGAGTCAGTGATGCCCCCAGGACTCCTCTGACAGTCTTATCCAGGGCCTTGTCCCAAGCCTCAGCCACCAGCGTGGCCAGCAGGTGAAGGGAGGTGATCCCTTCTGCTCTGCCCTGGTGAGACACATCTGGAGTGCTGTGTCTGGTGCTGGGCTCCCCAGTTCCAGAGGGACAGGGAACTACTGGAGAGGGGCCAGTGGAGGCTACAAAGATGATGAGGGGATGGAGCATCTCCCCTGTGAGGAAAGGCTGAGACAGCTGGAGCTGTTCAGCCTGGGGAGGACTGAAAGGAGACCTTATCAATGCCTACAGATCCCTTCAGGGCGAGTGCCAAGAGGACGGGGCCAGGCTCTTCTCAGCGGTGCCCAGCGACAGGACACGGGGCAACGGGCACAAGCTGCAGGACAGGAGGTTCCATCCGAATACGAGGAAAAACGTCTTGATGTGCGGGTGCCAGAGCGCTGGGACAGGCTGCCCGGAGGGGCTGCGGAGTCTCCTTCCCTGGGACATTCCAAACGCGCCTGGACGCGCCTGTGCAGCCAGCCCGAGGTGACCCTGCTTCAGCAGGGCTTGGGCTGGGTGCTCTCCAGGGGTCCCTTCCCACCCCGACCCCTCTGGGGTCCTGTGAATCACAGAGATCTTTGTTAAACTTAAATCGTTTAAGAGACACAAGACAGACCTTTCTAGCTGTTCACACACCCAAATCTAAGTATGTTTGTTGAAAAGGTGTAGTAGGACTAAGGAAATCATAATGTACATGTTAATTAATGTACATATTTTCTCAGTAAATTTTGCACAGGTATAAATTGTCAAATAAATGATGAATGCTATGGAATAATTTATGTGAGCTCTGTTTCTTACTTTACATGTTCTAATTACTGATATGAACACATCGCAATGAATTATTGAAAGTCACAGAACAAATAATAAAATTAATTTGTCACCTGTAAGTACATGAGAAGCCAAATTCAAATAGATATTTAATTCTGCTAACATGTTACACTGTGACACTTGCCCAATAATTGGCAGCAGGAGAGGAAGTGCTCCTCCTGGCCAGCTTGATTAGCAGCTTCATTTCTTCTGTGTTTTGCTTGTGGCTTCCAGGGTTGAAATTCAGCAGCTACGGAGATGCTGTTCATTGTTGGACCTTCAGAGGGAACTACAAGAGACCAGAGTCCTTTACGAAGCACCATGCACAAAACCAACACCCGTCTCAAAGCATTATAAACAGCACTTCACACTCGCACAGCGCATTGCAGCTGAGAATTTCGCAGTCACTTGTAGATTAATTAGTTAAGCTTTACAATTTCCCCGTGGAGTTACATATTACCATCCCATTTTTACACAGTAAAAGAAAAGATGGGGATATTCTGGGCCTCTAAATGAAACTGTTGCACAGTGTGAACTGGTTTTGCAGCTGTGGCCAGAGGTTAGAAGCAACTGGAGGAAAATAGCCAGTAATTAACGTTGCTGGTTGTTAGCATGCTCGATTGCTTGTTTCTCATACACACAGAGAGTAATTGTGTGTCTGGTTAAAAACAGTGCCCTGCGGGGTGGATTTCTGAAGGTGCCGCTGTGTTCTTTTGAAAAACTGCCCTGGATGATTTGCCCAGCAAGCTATGTGCAAACATTTAGCAGAAGCACCTGCCTAAAGGTCCCCACGGTGAGATGCTGAGCATGTGTCCTGAATGGATGGATGCAGCCACTCCCCTCACCCCAGCAGGCACACTCCAGCCAAAACCACGCTGCTTACCGATTAGTTATCCACTTACCCTGCGGACCATGATGTGCAACTCATCACTCAAACCCACTCCTTTCCCTCTCTCAGCAAACCCACGGTTAACATGATTGATGAACTGTGGTACCCTGAATGCTAGATTAATCAGCTAGAAGATTCGTCCTGGGTGAGGATGTTCATGGTGACATTGCCTTCACCACGGCTCAGCCAGGAGA
Organism: Falco peregrinus; assembly: GCF_023634155.1. Lineage (NCBI taxonomy): Eukaryota > Metazoa > Chordata > Aves > Falconiformes > Falconidae > Falco > Falco peregrinus. The sequence continues at coordinate 36,876,649 of NC_073729.1, read as the reverse complement.
CGTCCCATCAGACTGCACAGCCAAGGGACCTTTCACCACAAGGAACACCAGCTTCACAGCCCGCAACCCCCCTGCTGCCAGGTGGCCACTGGCAAAAGCACAGGTTTTCCTATCAGGGCTGAAAAGTGACTAAATCATTTATTAAATTAATAGTACACATGGGAAAATGGCTCAATGGGCCAGACCCTAGGCTTGGAAACCCCAGGCTCAAGTCCTTGCTCTGCACTTGGGTGTGCATCACCATGGGGGTCAGGAACTGCTTGCCCAGAGCGAGCCAGGACATCCAGACCAGCCTCTGATGAGGGGTGACTGAGCCCCTCCTGCTGCCTGTTGGCAGAGTGGTCCTGCCCAGGACCACGACAGGGACCCAGAAGGCAAATACCAGGTGAATGAGACAGACTGGAAGTGGCATGCTTAAACAATGCCTCTTCAAATTACTCTCTGTGCCTGCAAAATGAGAATAACTATTTTTAAGTTGTGTTGGAGATTTGTTTTCAAGTTTTTCCAAGATATCAAGCATTTTCATTTGAGAGATGTCATAGCTCATGCCTTTAATTCTTGTTATGACTTTCCTTTGTATTTCTCAACTTCTTCTTTTTCCTGTCATATTCCAAACATTAACCAATTTTCCCTACAAAATCAGTATCCACTTGTCTTTTTAAAAAAAAAAAAAAAAAAAATCCATAGAAATTCTCAGTGAACAATTCTTGCACCAGATCTACAAATGGAAAATACAAAATACTGGATAGAAGAGTAGCAATAAGCAGACAACGCCAACACAGACACACTAGATACCATCCTTAAGACAGCAGTTTGCAAACAAGGCTGTAAAAATAAGCTGCAATTTGCAAATACACTGAAGGTTAAATTCACCCACTACTCCACTCATTTAAAAAAAAATTTAAAAAATATATTAAAAAAAAAAAAAAAAGAAGAAGTAGTAGGAAACATGCAAGAAGAACTCCAATAAGAAAAACCTTTCCTGTCCCCAGCCATGCCAAAAAGCAAAGTCTTTAAGCCTGGCTCGTGAGACAGAGGCCAGGTCCTGTGGAGCACATACATAGCCAAAGCGTGAGCATCCCCCAGCCAAACACAACATCTCCATCCTGTTCTACACAGGGCACAACACATGGAGCTGCTCAAGCTCGGCTCATAGGTGAGATCACAGGAGAGCTCAATGTCCTCCCAGCAGCCTTGGCCAGGACAACTCCAGATATTGCAACTCAGATAGCAAATTTTCAGGATGGCAAGGCTGAGTGTGACCCCTGCAAAGCCTGTGTCACTAAAATCTTCATTTTGTTACGGGGCAGGTTCTCCACTGCTGACGTCCTCTTTGCCCCGTGCCCACAGGCAGGGCTGGGCAAAAGGCATCACTCCTGGCTGCATGCTGAGGTTTGCTCTTGCTTCCCCACATGTGAGCGAGAGCAGAGGGGAAGAAAAGTGAAGTTCAAAGCCCTGGAGAAGGTGAAACGGGATGGTATCCCACCTCCATCTGGAAGCAACACAAGGTTATGCTGTTCCCAGCAACATCAAGGGCTTTCTCTGCTAACGAGGGAGGTGAGCTTCAGGAGAGCCACTTTGTACAGACTCAGACCAAAAATGAAGTCAAACAAGAAAAGGCACCATTCTCACCCTGCTTTCCTCCTGCACCCTGGCTATTACCTGAATATTTAACTAGTGCATCTAATATGAACTTTGCTTTATAAATGATAAATCAAGCAACTTTTTTTAAAAACTATACCTTATCATAGTCTCTCCTCCAGCACTTTCATAGGCAGGAATAATTACTTAGTGCACACTGCATGTATAATGAATTTTCAGGCATACTTGTTTGATCTATAGCCTTGGAAATAAAAATCCCATTAGTCTAACAAGCTCACCAATTATTTCCTGAGATCATTGAGCCTATTGCAGTGAAGAAAGTTCCATAAAATTGAAAGTGAATGGGGAGCAGTGCAATATGCTGTTTTACAGAGTAAAACGTTTTAAAATACTGTTTCACATTATGCTGGGGAGGGTTGGGAGGGAAAAGGGGTAGAAAGAGCACAGAACTTGAGTCTGCTTTAGCTAGGTGAATGTACCTCATCCACTGCTGGAGTGTGGATGTTGAGTTAAAGTTAAAGAAGAAACACATTTTTCCAGCTTTAGGTATTAACCTCTCAGACTCCTTTTGAAGGTTTCATGTTAAAAGGACAAAAAAAGTGCATTTCTCCAGGATATGGATTCTCCCCTGTTTCAGATATCTAAATCCAGGGGGTGAATGGCACTCCAGAAAAACTTATTCCTCTCTCTCAGCTCCAAGGGCAGCCTGTATAACTCACTCAGACACAGCTGTTTGCACTTGGGATGCGCAGCTGGATGATGCAGGTCTCCCCTCTGTGTCCAGCCTCACCTGGTCACCATGAGCTTCTCGGGGCGGTGGAGACGGTGTCCCCCAAGAACCACCCAGCCTAGATATCTTTAGATACCAACCCTCAAGTTAGATCCAACCTCCAAATTATTCCCTCTAGGGTGACCACCATGCTCCACTGCCTTGGCCAAAAAAAAATTGTTCTAATGAGATGCTTCAGGTTCACATGGCTGATAGCGGTAAGCTAAATCCAGCACACATCAGAGGGATTTGTTAGCCAAGGGCAATGAGGGGCCAAGTCCATGGCAAAGATTCCCAGTTAAGTCTGCAGCTTGGAACAAGCTGGTAGTGGGCACACACAGGATACAACCTCAGTTTGACGGTATATGTCGGATGCTAGCATCACTAAAACCTTCAACAAGAAGTAATTTACTGTTAGCCTTACTGGGGTTTTAAATAAGGATTACATCCAAATCTTGCTGCTACCTACACCTCGTAGCTCACGGATCAATACATTGAGGAAGGCATTAGAAAAGAGACAATACGGCTGCTCCTCCGGTGGCAGAGAGAGCTCCAGCGCTTTCGTCAGACCTTTCTCTGCCACTCACAGGGGTTGAAAGGAGGAAGGAGCACCAGGCACTGTCTGCAAATGAGGAAAGTCAAAGCACAAGTTAATTCTTGTTTGCTCTTCACGGCTGTTGGGAGATGCTTTTTATGTGATTCTAGAAGGGCACAGGCATCTGCAGCAGCAAAGGAAGGTAGCAATTAAAGAAAATGCCTCAATATAAACACATAAATCACTGGCATTTCTGACTTTTGAGCAGTCCACTCTGCACCCAAAAAGGTAGTCTTTAACTGCTGAAACATTCATGAAAAATACAGATTAAACAGACCCTGAAAACAGAAATATTTTGTCCTATGGGATGGGGTCAGCAGCAAAAATGGATAGAAAGGATGATGTGAATGGCTTTCACAGGATTACTGTAGCCCTGATGAGTTATGGTCTTGTGCATGGAGTAGAGATGCATTTTGAGGGTTACTGCCAGGGCTGGCACTACAACAGCCCCAGCCCCTGTCTCCCAGATGCCAGTCCAGCCTTGAGGAGGAGCAGGGCTAGAGGGTGCAGGTCCCTGCCCCAGCTTGCCCAGCCTGCTTCCTTCTGCTTTTACCCCCAGCAGGTCCCCTTACCCTGTGCTTTGCTGCCATGGAGCATTCACCCTTGTTCTTGCTTCTCACCTTGTGCCTCTGAGCAGGTCACAGCTGGTTTTCAGTTCTTCTTTGCTACCCTGCCCTCTTTGCAAGCCTGAGTGAGACCATCTGCCTTCTTGCAGCCCTGAGCCATGGCACCCAGCAGGGGCACGGTGGGGCTGAAGGCTAGGTGTCCCCTGAGACCTTCGGTGGAACACGTTGAGTTGCTCCAGCTGGACAGACCACACTCACGTTCAGCCCATGCCCAGGAAGCAGGTGGGTGCAAAGCAAAATCAGCCCAGATGGGCTCTTTGGAGGCTGATGCTCTCATCTTCCCAGTTAACTGCCCCTTCTGTTCGATTGATGCAAGTGACCATGGCACCATGGCTATTTTGATTAAAAAAAAAAAAAAAAAACAAAAAACACACACCACATTTTTTCCACCCCTTATCTCTGGAAAAAGATCCATAATTGAAAGTAGAACACAGGAGTATTAAAAACAACTGGGAATGATGAGAGAAAGGGCATGAGTGGGGTAATTGAGCCATGAAAATAGAATCTTAGCCTGTCACATTCGGTACTGCCTAGAGGACAGTGGAAATACTTTGCTCACTGAATCCCTTAATATATACCTATCGGTGTCTAAGCTTTAAAGACCCATCCAAACAGGGCCATGAGCCACTTCTGGTTAACTTCTAAGGGTGTCAAGTAGTCATCAGACACACCGCAGGGTATTAATTAAGGGTTTGAACAGATGGGCATCTACAGATCACATCTGATCAGGTTCAGAAATGAGTGCCCCCCACTCTTCCCAGGAGCTGCTAATTACCACCCATCAGCAGGAGATCAGAGCTCCAGCGCTGACACGTGCACCACAGTGCTGGAAGGCTCCCGGTGCAGTTTAACACAGGCAAGGTGCCCCAGCCACCCAAAACCATGCTCACCAGGCTGGGAATTCCCTCCCCAGGGAGCACTGGGGAATGGGTAGGAGCTGGTGAAACAGAGGGGACGGAACGGATGGAGCAACCTGGGTTTCCAACCTGCTGATTCAGGGACCTACACACACACAGGGCCATGCAAAGGCAATTCACGAAGCATGGCCCAGCAGCTGTAGCTGGGGATCTGGGTGCCCTCCTTCAGCAGTCTGCAAGGTCACCCCTACAAAGCCATATAAACCATCTAGACGCTAGTTGTCCTCTCAGCTCTGGAGACTATACGAATAATCCCTTTATTCTGACATTGGGGACGTGACACTTCTACAAAGCCCTAGCAGATAAAACGGTTCTGAAAGCAACAAGCTTCTACTTCTCGCCACCACTGCTTTTCCATACACACTGTCCTATTGACCATCAGCCCCAACGTAAATGTGAGCACACCTCTCAGACACTGTTCTGCAACCCTCACAGCTCTCTGGTAGAGAGAGGTCTTCAAATCTCCATCAGCAGGGACACACGTACCAGCTGCCCTACCAGTTTTCATCATCCTGAGCCACCCACCTTCCCGCCTGCATTTGTGATACTTATTTCCAACATTTGCAGGAGACGCAGCCGCTAATAGTAGAGCAGTGCAACTGTCTGCTGGTTAATCTGAGGTGACTAAAAGGATTTTCATCAAAATATATCCCATCAAATTCCAGTAATAGACTGAGACTGCAGGGAACCTTGAGAAGGATGAGCAGATGGTGAATTTCCTAGCCCAAAACTTTTCAATATCACCTCTACGTCCCCAGAGGCCAAAGCAACCCAACGAACGTGCTCAGTGCATGGAACATCTTGAAGATGCAGCTCCCAACGTTGGCCACAGACACAACCTCATGCTATAACCGGGACAGCTGCAAACCATATTGTACAAGTCAGAGGAGTGCTGCCCTCTCCCAGCTTCATGGGACGTTGCAATTTTGCATGTTTTCTGACTGACAAACAGCTGTTAGCAAAGAACAGAAACCCTGAGAATTCAGTATCTCCCCTCCTTCCAAAAAACAACAACCCAGCTCTGCAGAACAAACTGGCAGCTATTCCCACATGTTCCCATGCACAGGCAGGTCCCCACCATCATAACCTTATCTTCTGAGATGCTGGTAGCCTGACCTGAAGGAAAAGACTCCTTGGTTACATAGGTCTGGGACATGTCTCATCATCTTGTCTTCATCCCATTGATTTAACAGGATTCAGGCTCGGAGCTGCCTTCGCAGCTCCTGCTCTGTGTGCCCACCCCATTCCCCCCCGCCATCAGCTACAGCTCACAGGAGCCAACCGAGATGCGATGAAACCCAACGCTCAGGGAGTGCAAAGCCATGAGGCAACACCACCTCTGCAGCTCGGCACTGACAGCCCTGCTCCCCTGCACGTATTTGCATCCTTTGCCTGATGCAAGTGTTCAGAGGAAACTAATCAGGGCAGATTAAGCCAACACACGTAGGTATTTACTTATATCTGCCCAGGTTTGTCAGGGACAGTGTGCAGGGGGAACCGGGAAGGGGTGTACCACAGTCCTGCCCAGCAGCTCCCCTGGCAGAGATGCTCCCAGGGAGGCTACAGCCCTTCACCAGGCTGCAGTCAGTGTCCTCCTACATGGGGTACCTCAAACCCAACCCAGCTCTGGTTTCACCTGTGTTCTCCACCCCTCCCAACGTACCTCTGCTCTCTGCAGGCCTCAGAAGATCAGGGATGTGTCTAAGCTTCAGAACTGACAGGTGCTAAATTGATCTTGGGCACCACAGAGGCAGCCTAAACAGACCCCAAAGTCCAGCCACTTGCACCCAGGACTGCCTTGGCTCCAGGTGGTGAGACAGTCACTCCTGGACACACACCAGCCTGCCCGATACCCTTCACCCCCTCAATCCTACACATAACATCAATCTCTTGGTGTCAGAGATCTTTCCTTGCCATTGCTGGAGAGAAAGGGGCCGGGGGGAGGTGGAGGGGGGCACCAATGTGGAAAGAAAAAAAAACAAACAAAAAAAAAAAAAAAACCCAAACACTAAAAGTTTCCCCATCCATCAGAAAAGTCAGCCCGAGGAGGTCCAAGCAAGAGGCGAGCTCCCTGGCTGAGGCTCAGGACACCCTTGTCCCCCATGATTGTTCCCAAGACCTGTTGAGTTTTGAAAAGGAGCCTGAAATGGGCTTAACTTTATGCAAAAGGCTCTCACAGCACCAGCTCGTAATGTATCAGCTACTGGGCTGGGTGAGGGCTCCTGCACACCCAGGAGAGCAGCAGGTACCCTGGGTGCCAAGGCCACAGGCAAGCAGAAAACAAGCAGAAGACACCTCCCTCCAGCACTGCTCTGCAGAGCAAACCCCTGCTCCTGTCCATTCCCACAGCCACCCAGCCCACACAGCAGGGCAAGACAAATGATTCCTGCTGAAATACATTCCTGAGTTTGGAAGGGCTCAAAGATTGATGTGTCCCCTGGACCAGACAGCTGCAAAGAGGGGAAAAAAAATAATTATTAATCACTCCACAAATTATACTCCAATACATCCTTCAGGCATGAAGGTCCTCTGCTTGCTGCCACATGCGCTTTCTTTAGGGTACGCACGAATACAGCGGCTGGGTGTGTTTTAAGGGATCCTGCCCATGCACGACAGCCACCAAGCCCGTGCAGGGCGTTGCAGGGGTGCCCTGGCAGGGGCAGCAGCCTGGGCTCACCCACCCGGCACCGCAGAGCAGGTCTCTGCAGCCCCACCGGCGGGGTCTGGCTGAGCAGCGCTGCTCGGGAGCAAACCAGCACCGGTCCAAGGTGGGCTGGGAAGTGCTGAATGGATCCCTGCCCATGCCACCTTCCCTCCGCCTGCAGAGGATGCTTTTCCTTTCATCCACACAGTCACGGGGTTTTTTCCCTTCGGTTGTCATTCCTTCTCTCCAGCTGAATCTTGACGCTTATGTCTGTATTTGATCACTCAGCTGAGAGTGTTGTGTTAGCTGCCGTGAAGGAAAAAGCAAAGCTCCTCTGGTGTTCCGCGGCTGTCTGCAGCCACCTCACGCAGATCAGCCTGTTTGTGCAGGCAGGCGCCTGGCACAGCACACGCAAGCTGAGGTTACAAACACGCTCCGTTATTACCTCCACTTTTTGCATACTTGTACGTTTCCCACCTGGTCACTACTTAAAGGTGAAACTTTCTGTATTTTCTGTCTGCCCAAACTTTTTGAGAGGAAAAAAGGTCTGGAGAACATTTTGTCTGCTTTTGAGCCAAAGGAGAGCATCTGAAATTGCTTTTCCCTGTGGTTTAAAGAAGAAAATAACCATAGATACACTTTTCAGAAATGCAATAAAGTAAAAAAGCAAAAGTTTGAACTGGTTTCAAGTCTAAGTCACCAGGCTGGGAACAACAAAACACTTGTAAGTCAGATGAACTAATCAGGTCACTTCTGAGCAGGAGCAGCAGATATCTCCTACATCTGTCCCTTCGGTCTGCTTGTGTGTGATGGTTTTCTTTGCTTCTTTTTGTAGAGGAGCCAAATGAAGTCCTTTCTCCCTTCCTTCCCCCTCTGGCACGGCTGGGAAGTCCTCCCAAACCCCTGCTGCTGGAGGGTTTTGAAGAGGGGGCTGGCCAGCCTGCTGGTGTGGCTTTGGCAGCGGCAAGAGCAGCCCGAGGGAGCTGCAAAGTAGGAACCTGGGAAAGGAAGGACTGCAGCCTCAGACCCCTATGTTCGGTAAAATACTGCAAAACCTGCTATAAAGACTGATATTCCCCCTCCTCTTCATTGTCCCCGGACTCCAATGCACCAGATGTCTTTGAGGAATCGCACCCTCCAAGAGCACACGTGCCTATTTGCTGTAGCCATGACCTGGCCAAAAGACAACTCATGAACCATGCAGGGTGGCACCCCTAACCCACAGCTTCTGGCAAGACGCAGCCTGCAGCAAACCCAAAGTCCCAGAGGAATTTAAAACGTTGGGGATCAGGTATCAGAGCAGCTCTGCCCTCAGCACATCACCTGGGGACTCTCACCATCTGCGGAGCCTCTCTGAGCATCGCTGCTCAGAGGGCACTTGAACTACATGGGATGAGATTTGTGTTGGTACAGCCTCCAATATCAATGAGAACTTAGCTGCTGGTGTCAATAAAGCAGATTTAGCTCTTAACCCATCTCTAATATGTCTGTTTCTTGTAGCCAGATGAATAATGAACAAATATAAATCACAAAGAATTTATCTGATGATGGCAAGGAGAGAAAAAGATGAATAATTTATTTGATAGATATTATTCATCCACCCATAGAGCCAGCCAAGTAATGAAAACATTTATTCACAAATCACTCTGTTGACAGTTGAAAACTTTGTACAATAAGTTATTCATATATATGATTTGACTCCCTGAAAAACCCAAAATAGAGAGCTGACCTTGGAGAGGGGGAAGAAGTGTCAGCGCTGTGCCTGCCTTAGGCCTGCCTTGTGCCTGCCATCCCTGGGGTAGCTCTGGAAAATGGAAAACGGGACCTTCACTCACAAGACAACCCCCGAACTGGACAGTCCCATAGCACATGGCCATGCCTGGGGGCCCAGCCGGAGCCTGTAGTCCCCAAATGTCCTTGCTGAGACCATGCACCAGGCACTTTGTCAGTTAGTAGCACAGCTGAGGTTCTTCAGATCTGCACTGCAGCTTAAAGCACCACAGCTACTCTCCTGCCTGTGGAGACCACTGCTCCCTGATACTTCAGAGGGGCTCCCAGCTCATCACAGCAAAAATCATTAAAACGTGGCACGTCACTTTCCGATGAAGGTAAAAAGGTGCTCTTCCCACCCACCCTGCTCTGTTCCAAAGAGTACAGGAGCACCCACCGCTCCATAAATAAACCCCTAGAAAGGCCTAAAAATAACATTTTTTTCCTGTCAGAGGACATTCAGCTGCCTTTCCAAATCTTGTGCAGTTTACTGTGTTATCAGAACTATTTTCTCCATCCCATCTTGCAACTTTCAGATTGATTAAATAAGCCAAATGGGTCCATATTCCCTCTAAATAACATGAACAACAGGCAAGCAATGTTACAACTGCCACAGATGAAAATATGATATTTATGTCCCCCTGAATTCCAGTTACTATTTTATAACCTCAGCTCCTCTAAAGAGGGTCACAAATCTACCTGAAGTCCCCAAGTGCAGGGCTGTGCATTTGGATTCTCCAAGTTTTTTAAAGTTACATGAAGATGGACTGCTCCCTATTGGCCATCCATACACAGAGGCACAGAAACACACATTATCCCAACATGCCTACAGAATAAATTCCCAACTGCTTTCAAGTAGGAGAAAAGGAAGAATTTCTACGGCCAGAGCTTTGGAGCCGGTGAACCAAAAAGCTTGTCACAGTTCAATTAATCTCACAAAAAGTATCAAAATCGCGGCTGCTTCTCTGAAATAGATGTAAACTATTCATTCTCCTTTGGTGAATGAAACGGGGCTGGTAATCATGTTAAACCAGGTTGCTTACGAGATTTTAATGCTTCTGGGAGACTACAATGGAACAACTCTGGGCATATGGCATTTGCAAGGTGCTCTCTCTCTTCCCAGCTGAGATCGTTATTGCAGAAGGCCTGGAAATGAGAATTAACGTAAAAGTTCACGCAGGCTGAACAGATGGCTGCCGTTTCTTTGCAGCAAAGACCCTGAAGAAGACCTACATCTGGGAGGGGAGAAAGGCGGAAGGGAGTAGAGCATCCTAGGATGACTTAGGACATAGGGCTGGACTTGACCTCACAAACTTTGTGTCCACAGGTGAGTAACTGCTCTTCATCCTTACCTTCACCTGCAGCAGGACCAAACTCCTGACCCAGTCACAGGCAACCAGCTGTTTGCCCAAACTAAAAAACCCTGCTGGCTTCTACTCAGCAGCACCCAAAGGGAGATCACGCAGTGGGACTGTCCCCAGCCCTGCCCACAGCTGGGCACTAGACAGTGATCAGCCTCCACCGCACCCTCCCCATCCTTGGCCAGGGCAAATGCCCCATTAAAGGTTTCCCCAGCTGATGCATTTCCATGAAAGTTTTCAACCACTCACAACAACAGCCACAAGATTATCAATGTTTCATAAAACAAAACAAAAAAAACCAAAACAAAATAAAATAAAAAAACCAGTTTGAAAGTTCTGACACTGAGCCTTACCTGGAAGCAGAGCCTGGGTTGAGACACAAGCAAAGGCTACACAAGTAAGCTTACGCATCAGCACAAGCTCAGCCACACAAGCACCAGAGGCTAGCCAGAGCATCACCAGCAAAGTCATTTTCCCCACTCGAGAAACAGCAGGCTGTTTTCTGGAGACTTTCCAGAGGTTCTAGTACCATTAATCAAATAGATCTTTAAGTAAAACCTTTCCTGTGAACACACCTGCCTGGAAAGGAGGATCTCACTTGCACCCAAGAACTTCAGAAAAGCCAAAAAGCTCCACCGTGATCACTCCTCTGATGTATTTTAACTCCTTTCCCTCAATTACCCAGCCCAGGGCTTCCTATTACTTAATTAACTACCATTAAACCTTCACAGCTGTCTACCAAGGCAAGGATTTAAGGAGGATGTGAACTATCTGAACCCGCTAGTAAGCTTTAGTTAAAGAAACAGCAGAATCCCTACCCTCAAGTAAATTCCTCCCGATTCATTTTTTACTGTTTTTTCCCCACTGTTTTTACCTATTTCCATATTTTTATGTCGGAAGTGAGATCCCCTTCATTCAATTTTAACCTATGATCTGCAAAACCCCTTTAGCCGCTGTGACTGCCTCCATGCCCATTTTGCTGGGGCAGACCACTGTCCCGGTGCAAAGATGCAAGGGATGCAGCGGGGGAGCTGAGGACAAGGTCTACCAGCACGTCACCATCCCAGGGCCAAGGAGGATGGCATGCTCCTGCCTCTGACACTGGGCTGACCGAAGAAACGGTTGTTGGTGGAAGAGGAAAGAAGGAGCTGGTGTTTTAGATAGCGTTTCTGGCACAGAAAATGATCCTTGACTCATCCAGCAGTGTTTCACCAAGGTGGTGGGAAAAGATAAGAGCAGTTAACGGAGCAGGTGGGCAGCGAGCACTGTGCAGTGAAGGCACTGGACAGCCTCACCCATCACGAGTGCGCAGAGCCAACCCCGACCTTGCTGCAGCCCGGCTGCCACGTGGGAACGGTCACACCTCGCCAGGAAAGAAGGCACAGAGGGCAGGTAAATCCAGATGAGCGCAACGTCTTCCCATCCTCTGCTAATTCTTGCCTGTCCTGGCTTTGGCTGGGATAGTTAATTTTCTTCTTTGTGCTGGTACAGTGCTGCGTTCTGGATTTAGGATGAGAACAAAGTCGATAACACACTGATGTTTTGGTAGTTGCTATGTCCTGCGTACTCTAAACAGAATTTTCAGTTTCCCACACTCTGCCCGCGAGCAGGGGCACGTGGAGCAGGAGGGAGCAGAGCCAGGACAGCTGCCCCGGCCTGGCCAGAGGCATGTCCCGTTGCACAGAGCATCGTGCTCAGGATGGAAACGGGGGGAGCTGGCTGGGACGGGCCGGTCACTGCTCGGGGACTGGCTGGGCATCGGCCAGCGGCGGGGAGCAGCTGCACGGTGCATCACTTGGGGTTATTCCCTTGGGTTTTATGCCTCTCTCTCCCTCTCCTCTTCATTACAGTTATTATTGTTGGTTTTTTTGTTGTTGTTACTATCATTATTACCTGATTTCCATTATTAAACTATTCTTATCTGAACCCCCAGGTTTTACCTTTTTTCCCAACTCTCCTCCCCATCACACTGGGGGGGGGGTGGGGGGGTGGTGGTGAGTGAGCAGCCGACGGGTGCTTAGTTGCTGGCTGGGATTAAACCACAGCTTCGCTAAAGCAAAAAAAAAAAGGTATTTGCCTTAGAGTACCTGCAAAATTATTCCCACATTTTTAAGATTTGTCTTTGCAGGGAGCAAAACCAGCAAGCAGGTAACAAATGAGATCAGCCTAAGGCATCCTGGGGGCTTTGCTGGGGCGGACAGGGTGGCCACCAGTGTCCCCAGGCAGGTCACCTACATCAGCTCCCCATGTCTGGGCACCTGCCGCTGCTGGGTTACAAGAGGGCAGGCGGGCAGCTGAGGGCAGCCAGCTATCCTGTAGCGCTGTGTAATGCTCTGCACTCATGGCAGGGCCAGCACCCAGGTTTTATTCCTGTCTCCTCATTTTGGGAAGCCCTGGCTTTTGGAGTCCCAGCATTCCTAGAGACTTGTGCTTTACAATTTTCAAAATCCATATGTTTTCAGCTGTTGCCACTGCAGATGACACCATAAAACCACAGTTTGGGTGCATTTACCACCAGAGAGAAAGTAAAAGGACAGCGAGCCTCTATTTTTTTAAATCCTGTCATTGGTTTTCCACTTGAAAGCACGTGGGGCTGCCCACATGGCAAAGGCTTGTACTGCTCACCGGCACTGCAGGCTCCATCTCCGTAAGCACAGAGCAGAGCCAGGTGCCAGGGCACGGCTGCCTGACACGCAGCTCGGATTTTTCAAAAGGCTTCAGATTTTCAAGGTCTCAGCACCTGCCCAATTGTCTTCAAAAGCATCCACCACGCCTGAGGTGCTGAGGACACTAGAAAAAATGGTTTCCCCTTAAACAACCGCTTGGTGTGAGCTGTCAGCAAACAGGGAGCCTGTGCCGTGAGCATGGCAGAGCTGTGAGCTCCTGGTTTTGCTTTAGCCATCAGCATCAAAAGGGGAAAAAACAGAAAAGATAAAAAAGAGCCCTTTTTGGAAAAAAAGCAGCATTAATTTCTGAAGGAATTCAGGAAAAGGTGGGATGAGATCCTTTTTGCTGCTTTTTCCCAAGATGTACTCCACTTGGTGTAGAGACCATGCATCTCTCTCCCCAGTGCTCCAAGCAAACCCATTTTTCAAGCCCCTCTGCTGTCCGTGCCCACCAAGCCAGCCACGGACCCCAGCGCCTCCCCTTCTGCACAGCTGCTCCTGGCAGCAGCTAGGTCAGACTTTGTGCACGGCATTACATTTTTAACCATACCCAATATTCAAGGAGTTTCGACAGCAAATACGTCTTTGCTCAGCCATTACCCCCGGCCACAGAAGTATGAGGCTAATTGCTAATTGCCTCGCTGGGCTGACGAACGACCTTTTATTTGTCCCCTGCCTTAGTACCGGTCCACAGCCTGGTGAGCAGCCCAGGTGGGCTCAGCCTCCCCCTGCGCCGAGAGGGAGGGGAACTTTTGATGAAGGGAGATGTATAAATACTTAAATAAAGATGAATAATTAACAGAAGTAATTGTTTTTCTTTCTTACACGACAATTGCTGAGATGCATTATAGAAGGCTACAGATGATTTCCAGCTATTAACAGATGAGGTGCTGGCATTTAATGAAGGTCACAGAGCGATTTATACGATGTGCTACAACACATTTGGTCAATCTTTTGTTAAATATCTCTGCAGTACTTCTGGCTGCTAACTCCTTGTCAAACACACGCTTTGTGCAGCTCGCAGCGGCGGGGCTTTTCCGAGCTGTCTGCTTCAGTGTCTCAGCCCGAGCCGCTGAGAGAGGAGGAGGGGAAATGGCTGTGAGCACTCTGTTACAAACCCAAGACCAGTGCTCCAGAGCATGAGCAGCCCCAAGGCTGCACTCCCCAGCAGGATGCGGCCCAGCAGCTCCCCGATGCCGCTGCACCCCAGCAGCCACCTTCTCCCACCCGCAGGCACTGCCACCTGCCCACCCCAGCGGACCAGAGGCAGGGGCAAACCCCACGCCTTCACCAAGGAGGCAGCATGGGGGGGTTGCCATGGCGTACAGCAAGGCTGGGACCTGCCACCAGATACGGCTGCTGCAGGAGAAATACCAGGGAAACGCCGCGCTGCCAGGCTTGAGAGTTCAAAAACTCACAAAAACAAATCAAAGAGCAAATGCGCTGCTTCCTTGGAATAAAACACTTGTGATTTTCCACGCTGGCTCCAGGGCTGGGTGCTGCCCTGCAGGGATGTGCTCCAGCAGCCACAACCCCCATCCCAGGGCGAAGGACCTGTGCGTCTTTACAGGGGCCCATAAGCTGCTGGTTTAATTTGGCCTTGAGTCTCGTACATCTTACAAAAACCCTCTTAAAACAGCTTCCATAAATGCTTTTATTCTGAGGGTGTTCTGACTCGAACGCATCTGATTCATGTCCCCGCTGTAAATGACCCTTTTACAACACAGACCGAGCAGTTGAAGGAAAGCAGAGTTGTTTTCTCCCTGCTATCACAATCAAGTTGTTTGGTATAAAATGTGGCTTAAAAGTGAATCCATAATGTTCCTGGCAATGCAAGGAAACCACTATTACCAGGAGTAAAATGTAGGTAGTAACTCTGTGGGATTTTCTCCACTGAAACTGTAATTAATGTGGATCCTGTGTACTAAGTGCAGGGAGAAATACAGTCTTCACAGCAGTTAAAATGCATCTCATTAGCACTGAAACTACTGTATCGTCAAAATGCATTATGTTCAGTGAGGAAAAATTGTGTAATTGAATTCCCACCAAAGCACGGCTCATCTGCATCAAATGGCATTGTGCTCATCGTGCAGCTCATTTTGGCTGCTGCTGGAAATGAGGATTAATTAGGATACCTGCTCGTTATTTGAAGGAGCACGTAGATGCGCTGTGGTGAGGCTGGGGGCTGCAGCGAGGGGCTGCGTGCCCAAACCTCGGCGGGGCAGAAAGGGGCTGCAAAGGTCTGGCTGCTCCTGCAGTCAGCTCCTCCTGGTAGCAGGACACATCAGACATTCAAAAATTTTTTGTCAGTGCAGCAAATGCTGGTGAAAAAAAGGCTGACAATTCAAAAGAAGGCACCCATTTGCTGCATAAATACTTCAGTAATAATTAATAAATGATTTATGCAATTGCTGTTGAATCATTCTAGGCTGGATTGGTACAAGTGGCGGTGATCTGTATAAATCATTTCATGTACAGCACCTAACGAGCATGCTGCACAAGGTGCAAATATGCAAGCTAATAAATTCTCTGAAGCTGTTACACGCGGGGCTCTTCACCTCGTTCAAGAATAACTTATGGATATCTGCATCATTTTAACAGATAAATTATTACTAATTTGAAAAAATACATTAGAAGCTTCTAAAGACAGTACAATGCTAGGGAGACACTGGGAGCAGATAGGGGACACACAGACAGAGCAGCAGGGACATTTCAGAGATTGAGTCTGAACATCTGTGCTTTCACTCAATAGGCTTCCCATCAGACCAGCGTGGATCTAACCTGTCTCTTTACTACGGCACCTCCCACCCATGAGTCCAGGCACCCAGGGGTGTCTGGGCAGCAAGAGCTGATTAAACGCATTTTATATCATCAATTTTCCCTTTTTTTTTTTAACCAGAGTCACGTGCACACCAGAGCCCTGATACACGGGGTCTCCTGCATCTCACCAACCCAACGGCCAAGCTGAGGACACCAGCCTGCAAACCAGAAAACCAGAGGCATGGGGGGCAGAGGCATTTCGGAGCAAAGCAGCACACAGGGGGGAGGTCCCCCCATCTGCCGCCGGCTGCATCGTTCAGCCCAGGGAGCATCTTACCCCACATTCACCCACGGCTCCGCACCCCAGCCCCTGGCTCCCGTGTTCCCCGCACAGTGCAAGTGGGAACAGATGAGCCCCTTAGCATCTCCAACCCCCCAGCAGCCCCCCGGGACCTTCCTCTGGGCTGTAGGGGAGGCTGTGGGAGCGATCCATCCTCTTCAGCCTCCGCAAATCCAGGGGCTGCTGCAATATCATTTTAAGCTGCCAGCGGGGTGAATTTTACTTACTGGAGGTGTGAGGGATGCTGAGCTCTGGCTCACTCTGGCTCCCCGAGCATGTGGGGCATGGTCCCACCGCTCCCAGGCTCCTGCGCTGCTCGCCAGTGCCTCAGTCACCTCCAGCACAGCCAGACACATCCCGTTACTTCTATTCTTCAAATCCCATTATTCAGATCTAACAAGGAAATAATTTTAATTAAGGAAATTAAAAATTTATTTGCATTTGAATTTTAAGTAGGTGTTAATTTGAAGGCACTGAAAGGAGCCTTCCAGCAGCATCAGGATCCATTTGTGTCAGGAGGAGCAGGGGCTGGGGGATGGAGGAGGGGAAGAGCCCACTCCATCACCCAGCGCAGCAATGCTTGTGGAGGGGAGGGACCCGGTCCCTGGGGAGCAGGGCCAGGGCTGGCAGAGGCGGTACGGTGGCAACCAGCTCCAGGCAGCAGTGACCAGGCAGCAGTGACCCTCTCCAGCCCAAACACAGCCCCTGAGCTGTCTGTCCAACATCCCTGACCACCATCATGGGGTTTATGTGCCCTTCAGCCCCCAGCAGACCTCTGTCAAACTACCATAACACAGCAATTGCCAAGAAGCTGCCCAATGATGCTGAGTGAGACACGACTGTTGACGTGACCGTGGAACGGACCAGGTGAGTCCCATCCTGCTACAGCAGCCAACGGCCTCAGCCCCACCTGGCCTTTGCTCCAGTTTGAAATGGGATGTCCTGAATAACTGCTAAGGCTGCCCACAGCTCCCAGGTCTACCTGACAACAGGAGATGGTTTTCCCAAGGTGAGAAAAGGGCCTCCAAGATCCTGTTGACCTGCACAGCATCGGTGTTTTGAGCACTTTTGACCCACCTTTCTCCTTCCAGCTCCTGTTCAAACCCTATTTGTCCATTAAGCAGGTGCCACTCCCTTGGGAAGCTCGATGCCCAGCCAGTTACCAGGCTTTCCCAGTATGGAAATGCCAACCAGCAATGGGCAAAGCAAACCCCCAGCTAAGGAGGTCTCCTGCTAATTGCATTTCTGCAGCAGGTGGGAAAAGCAGTAAAAAAAAAAAAAAAAAAAAAAAAGGGGGTTGGAAAATCCTTTAGAGGAACGCTGAAGCCATGAGGCTGCAAGGAGGGATGAACACATCCCCAAGCTGGACCATGTCCCCATGGGCTGTGGTGGCCTCTTGGGTCCCCTGGAGGGCTGAGGACCACCTGGAGATGTCAGGTCCTGATTCCACTTCTTCCTTTGATTGCTTGATGGTCTTCAACACCACAAAACTCTCCACCACCAGCTTCCTGGGGCTTCCACAGGGGCCACCAGCCAGCGGGCAGCCCAGCTGAATGACGGTGCCACAAGGAGATGGCTTTTGGCCAAAAAGGAGATGCTTCTCATTTCAACACCTTGCAGTGAAGACAGCCCAGAGAACAATGCAATGTAAGGCTTGGTTTAACGCATCTGGAAAAGTCCTATTGAAAACAGCAGCTAATTAGTTAAGTAATACCCAGTGTTATTAATTCTGCAGCTCTGACATCATTGATGTATTTGTAATAATGGTGTTTCCTCTGTAATAGCATTAATCATAATGGATTTACTAAGAAATTAAGGAGGAAGGGATATTATCTCCCTTGGGAACACCATTTGACAGCGGCTCTACCTGCTGTGCAGATTTTTTTTGGTTTAATTCTTCGTGTCTTGCTCATTCACCTGCTTCCCAACACCCCCTTGTGAACACCCCTCTGTGAGTGGAAACCACAAGACGGCGAACACAGCCCCTCTCCTACCCAGCGCAGCCGGGCACGGGGGGCTCCAGGCAGCCCCACCAGCCCCGCCGAGCCCTCGCAGAGGACCAGCACAGCCACCAGCATCTGCTCACAGCGCGTGAGGGCAGGAGCCTCGATGGGCAACATCCACTTCTGGGGCAACATCCATCTCTCTGGCCAGTTTGCTCATTCTCAGCTCCGTGCTCCAAAGCCCCCTGTGGCATTTCCAGGCGGGCGAGAAATACTCAGCGTCTCTTCCCAGCATGTATACAATGCACAGCAATTTCATTGACAATTGTTTCCAGAACCCTTTCTCCTCCCAGCAGGCTTCTGCTTCAGGCCGCTTGCAGCAGACCAGGCTGCAGACCAACAGCACCTTGCCCAAGCCAGGGAATCAAGTGAGCCAGCCAGCAGGGACCAGGCTCAGCGCAGGGGTGCCCAGGCAGGGCACCAGGCTCAGCTATGCTGGCGCAGGAGCACCCACACATCCCCAGGGCCATGTCCCACAGGAAAGCTCAGCAGCTCAGTCTCACAGTCCTCCCTAGCACCCACCTGCGATCAGAGCATTAAGCTTTCACCAGCAGCTCCTATTTGATAAAAATTAAGGCCTGATTTATCTGCTAAAAATCAGATGATCTGATAAACATTAAAGCCTGATTAAAATTAAAGTCTGAACTCTGAAACGATCCAGCTCAGGATTTTTACAAAGAGCTCAGCATTCCTTGATTAGTTTATGACCATGCATAAAGACAATGAGATTTTTAATGCAGCCTGCATTAAACTCCTTAGATGACTTGCCCAGGAAAGCAGCGATGCTGTGGCAGGCACCCACCCACCGACAAGAAAATGAGCAGGAGGCATGAAGCAAACCAGCACGGCCACCCTGGGAGCACTCGCTGCTGTTGTCCCCAGCGCAGGGAGCTGGCTGTCCCCAGGGATGGCCTCCGAGGAGACACAGGGGTGTCACAGCTAATAAGAACATGTGTTTCTCATCCCTGTCTTTCACTTCTTGCAAGGGACCAGGGTCACCTGGTCCGTTTTTTCACCCCAGGTTCTTGACACCCAAATAAACACATTTCTTTTTTTGTTGTTGTTGTTGCCCCTTCAATATTTTGTAATTTCTTTTTTTGCCCCTTTAACTTGCAGCAGTGCCTTTCTGACAGCAGAGGAAGCTGGAAAGCCATCCCCTGCACCCTGGGTGAACTCTGGATGAGAGTTACTGACTTGAGATGATGCCCGGGCTCTGCGCTTTTCAAAGCCCTGAGCATGTTTTTCCTCTCTCGTCATGTTTGCCATGTTTTGGTTCTAATTTGTTAAGCATGAGTTGCAGCATGGGTAATTACATTTGTCTTAATTAGTATGTATTACCACACACTGCTGTGCTGAAGAGACTTTTCTTCTGTGGCCAGCTTCTCGCCACGGCTGTAACCCCACGTTTCCAGCACCGTGAGCCCAAGCTGCTCAAACAACACAGCCCATTGCCGCCGGGCTGCTGGCAGCGAGTTGATTAAATACAGAAATGCTTTTTGCACATGTGCCCATAAATAAGTTATAAAGTTAGTGCAAAGCAGGATGCCCTTATTACTATTTTATCCTGGTTTTTTGGACCTCACCAGGAGTGAGACTCACCTGCAGGAGAAGCTGTGATGCTTTGTGGGGTGCAGGAGCAGGGGGTGTCACAAGGAGGGATGCCCAGAAAGGTGGGGAGAGGTTCACAGGCAGGTTGGAGGGAGCCTTTAAAGGTATTTAAGGTGAAGGTTTCGAATGAGAGCTGGAGATGAAACCCCAGCTGCAGGGTCAGCCTTTCTGCACATGCTGCAAGCCACCACGGATTGTGGATCTGGGGCTGGAGAGCGGGGCTGGGAGAGGGTGGGGGTGAGGCGTGGAGTCAGACAATTGAATGAGCAGAGATCAGTAAGATTAGTGGTAATACCCAGCATTTCACCACACAACGCCGTGGGACTTGAAAAAGATTAAATTATATTACAAGTGTTTCAAGACGTGTGCTGTAGATAAGCAATGAGAGACATCATCCATCTTAATTGGAGGACCGGGCACAAGGCTGGGGAGGGAATAACCTGGGGGCGGGGGGAAACGACGACAGCACCTGCCGCTGTCTCCTGCTGAGGGGCCTGATCCAGCCCATGCTGCGGGTAAGCAGGGTGGAAAAGCGCATGAATCCAGAAAGAAAATTAATGCCATGTCCAAGTCAAACCACAGACTCCATTTGTCCCCAGTTCCTTGGTTAACCTGGGTCCCAGGTTATGATTAATAGGGCATGGAAGAGCATGATTCCCCCATCAGGCTGGGGGATGGCAAGGGTGCAGCAGGCAGAGCGCGGGCAGGGTGCAGGGAAGAGCACAGCTGGATCCAAACCGAGCTTATTTCCAGCCCCAGAGCTGCTTACTGGGAGTTTTGGATTTCCGAGGCAGCTGGCTCTGGGGCTGAGCACTGGAGTTCTGCTGTTAAAAATGAACTGCCAGGTGCTGCCAGCAAGTCACTGACTTTATGAAATCATTAACCAGTCGATTGAAATCAGCTTTCTCTTCCACTGCCATCCTCCTGCCAGGCACCCATCCATCCATCACTCCCAGCTCTGCACATCCACCTCAGTGCCCCAGCACTGGTCCCCTGGGTCCACGCTGCAGCAGGATTTGGGTAGGGTGAAGGCACTGTGGATGATGTAGGCGAGAAATGCAGTTGCCTGGCTGCATAAAAAGCACATTTCTTGGTGGAGATGGGCCATTTTAGCATTCGCAATGCTGACAAATGAAAAGCACTGGCTGTGGTCTGGTGCGTTTCAGCCTGGGGCACTGCTGTCCCCCAAATCTTGCTGCCCCTCCCCATGGCTCATCCTGCTCTGGCACTGCTTCACTCCTGTGATGGCATCAGCAGCACCCTCCCTCCATGTGCTAGCCCAGCACTAAAGCCCAGCCCCATCCAGCCCAGGGACTGAGGAGGCTCCTGCACTGGGCAGGGTATGACGAGCTGATCAGAGAATTAACAGCCCAGGGGACAAAACCACAGCCAAGACCCCAAAGTGGGGACAGGGGCAGGTCCTGCCCCATTGCAGCCCCTGCAGAGCCACACGGCTGCAAAGGCAGCTCCACCTGCAGAACAGCCTTCAGCTGTGGTGGGACACGCTGGCCCACAGCTTTGCTGTGGTACCCTGGGGAGCAGCTTTGACATGGGAACCAGGGGAGCCCAGCTTTGCTGCAGCACCCCAAGGACCCCCACTATGCCACAGCACCCAGCGGACAACAGATCTATGAGCAGAGCTGGGGCAGGGCTTTCCCTTTCCCGTGCTGGGATTTTGCCTCCAAGATCCGAGCGCTGCTCCAGCTCTGCCCATTGGGTGCAGCCTGTCGGGGTGCAGAGCAATCCCCAAAATGGACTCAGGCATTCACAGCATCCCCTGTGCTGCCCCAGCACATTCTGAACGCTGCTTTGCTATAGGCTTTGCTGAACCAGACACCAGCTCAGCATGAACACTGAGCCACTTCCACAAGGATAAGCAGAAGAAAGGGACCTTCCTCCTGCCTCAGCTGGAGTTCAAGGCAACAGACTTGAGCTAGTTGACACCCACAACATTGCTCTGCTCACCAAGCCCCAGCAAGGACCATCCCCAGCTCCTCGCCAGCCACCGCAGGAGCGACGGGGACCCTGACAGCATGTGTCCAGGAAAAACTGCAGTGCTCACTGGGTCTTCATCCCAACGCACCCATTACTCTCCCTGTTCCAGAATTGGTTTTTGATGTATTGTTAAAACAAAAGCACCCCAAACCTTCCAAGCAATAACATGAGCCGTGGTGCTGAGAAGGAGCTGATTTAGCACCCCCCAGCCTCACTGAGAGATGGTTTGGTGGGGAAGAATAAACTGCAGGTGAGTGATGAAAGCAGCGGGTGTGGGAAGATTTGTCACTCTCTCCGATAGTGAACACTAGAAACTGTCCCAGCAGGAATATCAAAGCAAAACTCTCCCACTTGCCTACCTGAGCGATGCTTCCTCTGCTCACGCTTCACCGCAGCATGGCTCAGCCCCAGGCAGGCTCCAGACGTGGGACACGGGCTGTCCCTTCTGGCCTGGGGCTCATCCCCACGTGGCAGGTCTCCACCTGGTCCCCTGCAGACACACCACACCTGTGTCCCTGGAATGTTACAGAGAAGTTTTCCTCTTGGACATGCCACGAAGGATTTTGCAGTTGGACTCGATGACCTTAAAGGTCTTTTCCAACCAAAAAGATTCTACAATTCTAGTACCAAGGGACCAGAGCCCCTGGGCACAGGGGGATGCCCAGGAGGGGATGTACCCGCAACCACCCAGCCCCGCCAGCCCCAGGGCTGGGCAAACACGTGAGAAGGAGCAGCCCCAGTCCCCAAAAAACACTCCCAGCAAGCCACACGCGCACACAGCCTCTTTGCTCTCCCATCCTTTTGCTCTTCTGATTTAACTTTGTGCCTGTGTCCTTGGCTCCTGTCCAGGGTATATAGACGGTACCAAGCGTGCTGCAAACAGAATAAAGTTCTCTAGTACTGTACTGGCAGGATTATATGAGATTTGTCAATATTTGCTCAGGATTGAGGTGAAACTGAACTGAGTGAGGCTAAGAAATAATGTCAGATATCGGATGTGAAGTGCGTTGATAGTCCACAGTAGTGGCTAATGAGGCATCACCAGCTGTTAAACTGAAAAGCCTCTTTTTTCTTTTTCTCTCCCTCCTTTGTATTTTAACTTTAGGTAAATTGATTGTGAATTATACATTGTACAGCCACAGAGCCGACCGGTGCAGAAAACCAGCAACCTCTAATATGCTCAGCAGTGTAAGCTAATCCGCACGCCTGCCTCATACTAAGGAAGCGAAAAGCAACAGCCAGACCTGAGAGCGCCGCAGGCTGCAGCCACCCCAACCACCGCCACAGGTTTGACTTTCCGAGGGGGTGAGTCTCTGGAGCTCCCACTGACATGGTCAGAGCTGTGAAATTCCGGTGGGAGCAGCCCCTTGTGCTCGTTAATGAATGTGCAAAATTGGGTCACTCATTAGACCCCAGCAGCATTACCCCCCCACCTCGCCTGCAGCCCCTGCACTGCCTGAGGCAGCCCCAGGATGCACCCCCGGACCCCTCCCACCCCCTTGACAGAGGTTTGGGTGCCCCATGGGGGGCACCCATGGGTCCTCCTTCCCCGAGCCCCGCACATGCCAGCACATGGCACCAGGATGCCTGGGGTGACGGAGAGCTGCTGCCAACCCCAACCCCAACCCCCATCCCAGCACTGCAGGGCGGCAGGATGTGGAGCTTCCCAAAAAGCCCCTGCTGATGCAGTAGCCCTGGGACCACCTGCTCCCTGGCAGCTTCAGCGCCATGGCCAAGCACTCTGATGAGCCCATCATCACACTCAGACTCACTGCTCACCAGCTGGCCACGGGATATCACTTTTGCACAACACAATGACAGTTATCCAAAACATTTTTGTAAATAATTATCAAAAAATTAATGCAAAAGTCAGCTTCAATTATCATATCAAACCCAGCGTTAATTAGAAAGCAGTGACAGATGGCTCTGCCCCCCCTTCCCTCACCACACATCCTCTCACAAGCACCTCCTTGGTCTGCGGGACACGTGTTGGCATTTTCTGCTGGGAACATGTGTCCTATCGCGGAGCTTTAGCACTTGCTCCCCAGCTCGTGCCTGCGGGCAGCAGGCTGCTAATGCAGAGGCTGGAAAAACACATCCTGGATGCTCCTACTGTCCTTGCACGCAGGGATATGAGCACAAAACTCTACCTCCATGCATGTCTGACTGGGTGGGGAGCTTTTTGTTTCCTCCCTGTGCCCAAAAATGCCAGCAGGCCCCTGTGGAAGTCTTACAAGTGTTTCTGTTCTGCACCTCTGCAGTCAGTGAGGAGCAGACGCAGGCAAGGACCAGGATGGACACACGCTGCTGCCACTCACAGGACTCTCAGACCCAGCAGAAGAGCTGTTTGGGGCAACAGCTGGAAAAAATGGTTACATGTCTCATGGGGCTGCAGACTGCCCCAGCACAGCCACAACCATCAGCCCAACGATCCCTCCTTGTCCCTGGCTGCACACAGGATCCCAAAGGCTGGGACACCTTGAAGATACCCAGAGGGAACAGCTTCATCACTGCAACAGATCCTCAGGGACATGCAGCAGAGATGCTCCCCTCCCAGGAGCTGGGCCCCCACTTCTGGGGATGCTCAGCACAGCATGTACTATCTCCAGTGCTCCACATGAGCCAGCACACAGTGATTTACCTCTCCCCAGGCAAAGAAACATCTTCCTAATCCAGTGATGCCTCCAGGCCCAGCACCCCAACACCTCCAAGAGCTCAGTCCCAACGTGCCAGACCCACCACCTGGCACGTGGCTGCATGAGCCTCTGCCAAAGTGGAAGTGTCACAGAGGCAAAGAGCATCCTGTTGCCACTGGGTTTCACATTTGCAGCTTAAAATTGTTCATTTCCATCTGTAATAGCTCCACTTACACCAACATGCCATCGAGAAACCATGTGGCAAATTTCCACTTTCTCATCTTCCAGCAGAGGTGAAGGAGAGAAAGGTCTGGGGTGTCAACTGAGCAATGGCAATGTCATGGACACGAGAGGGACACGCTGCTGGTCAGGATGCTGACACGGCACAAGACAGCCCTGGCCAAAAGCAGTGGCCATGCTTCCCAAGAACCTGTCCCCCGGGGTAGCACTGCCACTCTGCACCTCAGTTTCCCCACCTATTCCCAGTTTATCCACTTGTGCCAACAAGCCAGCTCCTCTCCTTTGCCATCAAACATCAGCTGATGGTTTTCTTACTAGAAACACGAGAGCCACAACCCAGCCCCGAGCCCATCCGAGGTGAAGGCCAGGCAGTTATGTAAAGTAAGGCACGCCGGGGCACAGCACAGCAGGCTTTGTTAAGCTCCCTACTCAGAAGGGCAAGGAGGGACAGGAGAAGCTCCCTGCATCCCCAAATCGCAGCTGGATCCACCCAGCTCATAAAGTACCTGCACAGGATTTATTCCACAGACCAGAGTTTGCACCATGGGACTGCTTGCACCACAGCCTCTTCATAGCCCTCCTGCCTTCTGGGGGGCATAAATTGTACTGCCATTGCCAGCATGGGAGAGAAAAGCTTTGGACTGTGACTTCCCTGCAATAAATAACCACGTTTAAAATTTTATCTCCATGTCATTGCTGGTCAGGTAGAGCTGAGACCTGACCCTCCCTGGCACAGGTGACCGCAGGAGCTGGGAAAGGTTGCACCAAACCCCAGAGCATGGCCCTGGCGTGGTACCCTGACAGGCTGGGGAGGCAAAGAGCAGCTGCTCAGGCTGGAGGATGGCTCTGCAAAGGAGGGATTGCACGGCTCAGCCTCACAAATGGCTCTTGCACCTTGGAGGTGATAAAGCTGATGGGGGAAGGGCAGGAGGAACGTGGACACCCTTGGCCAAATGCCCCAAAAGCTGCCGGCCCTGGCCAGGAGAGGCCCCAGGTGAGACTGCAGAGACTTCAGGGCAGCAGCCACGCAGCCATCAGCCAAGTTCCTGCCAACAACCCCCTTCGAAACAGGAGCCGTTAATAAATGGTGACATGTCTCACCAGCAGCTGATCTCACGCGTTCATTCAGCCCCACAGGGGGCTGAGCGCGGCAGTGGGGACCTGCCCAGGGCTTTGTTCCCTGACGGCCAAGGGAAAAGACTGAGGACAGTTCACCCCAGCTGTTTTCATACCGGTGAGCAGTCTTCTGATTCCAGCCCCAAACGCCAGAGCCAGTAACACTTTCTCCATAATTGATGCCAGAGGAGGTGTCCACTTTATAATGAAGACAGGGTGTATTTTATTTAGGATTAAACTGGTCTCCTTGATCTGACTTTTTTTTTTTTTTGAAGAACAAGGCAAAGTTCTTCCCTGGAAGCCAAAGAAGTGCAATCTTGGAAAATGCAAAGCAGGAGCCCAGCTGGGGTCTCCTGGTTTGGGGACAAAGCTGTGCTTACAGCAGCCTTAGGAGCAGCAGCTTTCCTGGCAGGGTGAAATAAAAGATGTGAGTGTAGAGAGCTGATCCGCTGAGCTGATCCCTCCTTCTGCAGGGAACGGCTGCAGGATGATGAACGCCTCTGCGGTGTCCAGAGCAGCATCGCTCTCTAGCTGCAGGCTCGGATCGCCTCCTCCTTCAGCTGGCTGCAAATTTTCTCCGGCTCTTGTTCTGTTAATAGAGACTAAAGAGACCACTGCGTGCTGCTGCTTCATGAAGCAACAGCGCAAGGCAAAGCAAGGATGCCAAAGCATCAGTGGCCCCTGGGAAGGTGCCGCTCCTGTGGCTGGGTGCCCATGTCGGTGCCCGGGAGCTGCAGCCGGCCCTGCACAGGGATGGAGGTGGTTGTGCTGCCAAAACCTTACCGGTCCAGAAGAAGAAAACATCCACGCTCCCTGAACCCAATTCTGCTGTCACTGGATGTGACTCTGTCACCTCCAGAGGTGACCAGAGCAGGAAAACGCAAGTTGCTTTTCCAGCATACCTTGGTGGGAGAGAGCGGGATCGCTGGAGCCGCAGAGGACGCTGCGATCCAGGCTGAGCAAGGGACACTCGGCGAGCTGCAGGTGCAGTTACTTGAAAAAGAGCATTTAACTTTTTCGCAGGATCTGATACATCCCTGCACAGCCAAGCCGCCACGTTACTGCCCATCAGATGAGCCACAAGAATGTCGTGTAACCATCCAGGCATCCTGGGGCTTCCCTGGTTATGGTAACAATATTCTAGTCTTCAAGTTCCTACTTCCACCCTATTACATCCAGCTGCTGCTTTTTAGGGTTTTTTGTGCAAAAGTGCTCCATGCCACGTGTGTTTGGTGTAACCCCACTGCATTTTGCCTTGTAATCAGATTGTAATCAGATTTTCCCCTTCCCCTACCATGCTCACAAGCAACTCAGCTCCCACCAGCCCCACACGCATCCCACCTGCGTGAGCACAAGCACTCCTCGCCTCCCCAGTTGGCATCGGCATCGAGGGTAGCAGCAGCATTTGTCACTGCCTGCTGGAAGGATGCCATTGTCTGGTGCACACCCCCTGTTCGGATGCTTGCAGCCACGCAAAGCCAAAGCCCATGTTTCTCCCTGTTCTGCGGAGGGTTTGAAGAGCGCCGTGAGCACTTCTGTTGCCTCCCGACTGCTCTGCCTTGCCCTCAGGGGAACGGGCCAGCAGCAAGGCCCAAGCTTCGAAAGCATTCGGAACGTTCAGCATCACCCAGGGGTTGGCCCACCCTGATCCAGTGGCCATGGCCCACGATAGCCCTGCGTGGGCAGGGGGCAGGTGGGACGGGCAGGTGCTGGGCAGTCCTGAGCCGCCTGTCCCAGCAAGAAGGTGCCCACCTGCCTGCTCAGGGACCTTGAACGGGCCAGGGGGGCTGCGGTCCCAGCATCCAGATCCTCCCCGCCTTGCTGGACCAGCTGCGGTTTAACACCTACCGAAATCCACGGCGGCATTGCCCTCTGCTGGCAGTCCCGCCCGGACGGGCCTTCCCGCACCGCGTCTCCCCCGAATACCTCGGGGAGCAGCTCGGCTGCCTCTGGCTGCTCCTCTGGGCACCCACAGCATCCCCAGGGCCGAATCCCGGTGGCACCACTGGCCTCAGCCGGAGGGACTGGGCGAGGAAGACCTTCCTCCAAGGCTGAGCTGCGGGCTCCGGCAGGCTGCTGTGCGCCCAGGAAAGCAGCCGAGGGACTGGAAAAGGGGACTGGTGCCTTCCAGAGGCTGTGCTTCCCCCTTGGGGAAACAAGGAGCTGAAAATTAAGGTGGGGGGAAAAACCAGTTTTCATTAACAGTTGGCAGCTAGTGACCCTGTCGCAGCATTAAAATGACGATCTCTAGAAGTTTAACACAGATCAGGAGAGAGACACAGAAATTATTTTATGGTGGGAAACCTCGTTGGGAGATGCTTTCCAGAGGAGAGGGACACCTGGCTGACGGGCCACTGCTGCTTTTGGTGCTGGGGTGCCGCTGGCAGGGTGCAGGTGATGCTGCTGAGGGCACCCTGCCGCCTCCTGCCCCAAATCTCAAGTGAAGAGCCAGGAAGGGTCGGCAGGAGCCCCCCGCCCTGCCCCCCGGCTGTGCCAGCAGCCCGGCCCCGGGGCCGCACAGCCCAGCGCCCTGTCAGCGCCCGTCCAGAAATGCAGTTTTGCCTCCAAGTGTCCAAGCAGGATATTGCACAGAGCCCTCGCCCCCTGCACAGCCTGCAAGCTGCGTTTGCATCGTCTCTGCATGAGGCTGAACCGATGTGGAGAAGGGGGGTGCGTGTGCACACACGTGTGTGCATGCGCATGTGCAGGCACAGCAGAGCGGCGGGACAATCCAGGGCAGCAGGACAAGATTTTTGGTTGTGGCTCTGTGCTTGATAGCCCAGACCAAACCCCACCAGTGCCTGGGACACGTGAGATCCTCAAGCTGGGGTGCTGCCTACCCAGGACCCCAAAAAGCTCTACAAGTCTCAATTCCACCTAACCCCAAAGCCACCTTCTCCCTCCCCTGGGACCAGCTGCCCCCAGCTGGGGACAGAAACTGGGAAGTTAGCTGAATTTAGAGAACTCCTCGTGGCAGATCTGTCCGAGGCATTTGGCCCTGCACATCGTGCCCCTCCTCCCTGTGACCGCCCTCCAGCTCCCTCTGCAAAACCTCCCCCCACCACGTGCACGGGCTGGGGGAGGACGGAGCTTCCACACGTCAGCTGAGCAGGCAACAAGAACAGGGGCAGGGGTGCAGGCAAACAGCCGAGCAAATAGCCAAGGGCCGGAGAAACCCCAAGAACAGCAGGAGGTGATGTGAGCAGGCCAGAAGGGCAGCACGAGCTCCCCCAGACCCAGCTGGCCCCAGCCAACCATCCCCCCTTCACACCCATGGGATGGTGGCACCGGATGGTCCCAGCCACAGCTTTTGAGATGACATGAAAGGGAACATCACCTAGTTCCCATAGTGCAGGCAAGACAAGGGGAAACCTGCAATAATGCCCCAAAACGTGACCTAAAATCCTGCCAGCTGACCAGCCCAGGAGATGTCCCACAGGGAGCCAGGGGACGGAGGGATAGGCTGCCAAGAGCCACAAGATCTAGAGAGCATCACTTTGATTTAATGGATCTTGATGTTTGGAAATTAAGTCAAGAGAGCTCTTTTATTTGCCACAGCGCTGAGGATAAGCTGAATGCAAGCAGGATTTAGAGGGGGGAGAGCTTTCCAGATGAGCAAAGTGCAATTTTGTCAAAGGTGCCAAAATAATGACAAAAATAACTAGCAGGGGAGAAAGAGAGTGTTAAGCGTGGCATACAAATGTCAAACTCCGGATGCTCTCAGCAGAGCCATAATAAGAGGGTTTAAGCTATTATATCGATTAGCAGTATTACACCTCTTGAGTGAGAAGAAACTCATTCTTACAGGCAGGCCCGTTTCATAAATATGCTGCATTCGGAGGCTTCAACAGGCTGATTGGTTTCAATGGAAGAGCGGGGATTTAAATATGTCTGCAAAAGGGATCAGAGTTGCAACTGGTGATGGCATCTCCAGGGATGAAGCCACACTGCCATAGTAACCCAAAGGCTGTCACAGCCGGGGGTACCTGCAGAGGCGCGGAGAAGCCCACGTGCTTCCCAGGGCACCAGCATCCCAGGGGAGCCACGTAGGGCCGGGCTGCCCACGGAGAGACCCCGCGGCCACGCAGCCCCGGTGCAGCCCTCCAGCCCGCTCCGCTTTTCAACTGCCCCGTGCTGTTAAACACTCACCTGGCACCAGCGATGCACAGGATGATGGAGGTGGCCTCGGACCCCGGGAGGTGATGTCCCACAGGGATTGCGCCTGGGGATGCAGCAGCTGCAGCATCACTGGAGCATCCGATGGGTTTCCATGGTGGGGTTTAACAGAGGATGTAGGCAGGGTAGGTCCAAGGTAGAGAAGAGGAGGAAGAATGGAGAAGCACAAGTGGCTCAGCCCAGGCTGCGACCTCCAGGCCAGAGGACAGCAACTCTTCAGTGCCAAAGGAGATCTGCAGCCCCAGCCTCCCCCCAGAGCAAGGCCGGGGCTCCCAGCTGTAGCCCAGCGCACACCTCATAGCACCCACATCGGCTGCTCCCAAGGGGCCCAGCCTGGTGGCACCCATCCGCCCCACGAGAAAGCCCAGCAGTGAGACATGCACAGGAGCCCAGGGCTTGAGGGTCAAGTTTAGGGCTGGGAAAACTGGGTGCAGAAGCAATGAGACAATTGACAACATGGGGCAAAGACAGAGCCAGGGAATTGCGACGTGTCGCTGTGAGAACTGGAAACAGGGTTTATTTGGCAGTGAAGTACAGTCAGCGGTCCCCAGATCAGGACCAGGTCCCCACAGGGGATCCAGCTCTACAGGCAAAGTACGATGCTGTGGGAAGGGGGAGTGCGACAGAGGTTGGGGGGCAGCCAGCAGCAGACAGGGAAAAGGAAGTCCCCAGGCAAGCGTGGCAGCTGATTTATGCCACTAAGTGACAGCCATGAGCTCTCACTCCTAAATGAAATGCCATGCCCTGTGCACGCACAGGGTGCACCAGCTCCTGAAGAGCTAGAGAAGCATCCCTGCTCCCTCCCATCGCAGCACCCACAAACATGGCCAAGGTGGCACCTCCGCCCCTTTGTAAAAGGTCTCCTGCCTCCCACCGCTTCCATGTTCACCTTCTTAAGCTGAGGACACAGGTTCTCCATGTCTGCAATCTCCATCCATCGCTGAAGCAACCACACTAACAGAGCGCCCTTGGGGTGCCAGTTTGAGTTCAGCCTTGCCCACGCTGTGAAAGTGAACCACAGCCACACGCAGGCACTTGACTGCTGACCTCCACTGGTGCTGAGCACGGGCAGAGCCAGGCTCTGGCGCAACTGCAGGAACCAGCGCCCAGACTTTCTCTCCCCAGAACCGTATGCCCCTTTTCCACCCCTGTGGCTGGCGTTGAAGGCGCACCTGACCCACCACTACAGACAGTGGCCATGCACAGCAGGAACTTCCCCAGACACAGCTTTGCCAGTCGATGCGCAGCGCTTCATGCGTGCTGGAGGTGAAACACTCCAACCGCAGCAGGTGGAGAAAACAAACAGAACTTCCTTCTCTCAGCACTGGAGCCATTTTCCTCGCTGACACAAAGTAGGCCATTTAGCCACGAGCAGTAAAAGAAGACCTATGAATGCAAGAACCGTTGCAGCATAGCCAGCACCAAAGCCTTGGTCCACAGGAGGTCCATTAGGGACAGCCAGCCAGGGTACAGCACTCACTCCTGGGGAGCAGACATCCCTCCGATGACCTTTTCTGGAGAAGTCACACTTTCGCTCGAGTGTTTCAGGCACCAAGAAACAGTGAGCACAGTGCCCCCCACCACAACCCAAGACGGCTCCTGCTGTGCTGGGCACCCAACTGCTCCCGCACGACGCGCTGCTCTGCTCCTGCTGCACCTGGACCTGTGTGCGAGGCTGAAGGCTCCCAGCGAGCTCCTCTCACTCACGCCAGGGAAGTCCCATGAAGTGCCTGCCAAGAGCCTGTTACTAATGCGCGTTAACTAACAAGCAAAGTTGCTTATGACTCATCAGTTAAAGCAACTGGAGAGTGCTTTGCCACACCAGTGGCTAATGGAGCCCCTCGTATTTCCTGCCCATGTAACAACACACTAAAAGTTCTCACGGTTAAACGTCCATGTCTTAGAACGGTCCCAGAAAGAGCATCTCTTGGCAAAAAGGCCAGGAAAGGCACACAGAAAAGCCCTTTATACACCTGGAAAGGTAAAGATCCAACAACACTGAAGATCTATTTCATAGAAAGCAGTACTGGGCAGAGTTACGGATTTCCATCATTCCTGGTAGGGAACAACCCCCCCACCTGCTGAAACATACAAACCTGCTCTCCAGCCCCAGGGCAGGACATCTGCTGAAGTTTACAATCAGCAGCACTGGAAGCAAGACCACCTCAGTCACTCTCTAGTACAGACTTCGCAAGTGCTCTTTGTGCAATCACCCCGTTCTAAAGATACAAAAGCAGACACTTGCTGTGAGTGAAATCCTGAGCCTCTGAGCAGCCACCATGCAGCGACCTGTCCCCTGACTCCCCCAACCCAAATGTGCAGCATAAATACAAAACGCTTCCCTGCCACTCCTGGCAAAAGCATTGTGCTCCCCTAGGGTCAAACTACAAATGCAACGTCCTGGTTTCTCCACCTGCACAGCAGAGTAAAAGACTGAAAGCGTTCTAAGGCAAAAGCAGTAATGAGGTCCATCAGCCCAGACTATATTTTTGTCCTGCTTTAAATGTGTCTGTCTATACATGCATGCAACATCGACAATCATTTTCACTCTCCCTGTAGGAAAACCACAAACTGGAAATACCTGGATCCCAGTTTTCTGCTTGCCTCCTTCAACATATAACAGCAGCTCTACAAGAAAATGCTGACACAGCTGCAAATTAGGTTGCCCAATGACAGCAAGTTAATCGAGAAGATTCTCCTAGCAGGAACTAGACTGCCTTTCCTACAAAGGGGAAATCCTGGGCGTTGAGTGCACAGCTACACAAAGCCTGCTGGCAGGTGATAGCTGCTGCCTTTCACACTGCATCTTGGTGCTCTTTACAGGTAACTTCTGCCCACAGAATGAGTCTGAGCAAGACAGAAAAGCGTTTTACTCTAAGCACTTTAGCTATTCACCAATATTATGCAATATATAGAGGAATTCAGTGCTATTAGAAGCCGAAAGGTGATCAGTTCTCAGACATACTACTGAATTGTAGGATTAAAAAACCATCCCATCATTTATTAAAATAATCAAGAAGAAATAGGTGGTAAGAAACAAGGTTGTCCTAGCCGTCTGGCTAAAAGTAAACAGGAATCATGACACACACACTCATTATTGCATTTTCTTCTTGCTGTGCAGACTAGGTTCTTCCTTTAGTTAAAGCAATTGGCTAAATGAACAGGAAAGAAAACATAACCCAGGAAACAGCTGGGTTGCCAGGTGGTGCCTCTGTCACTTACAGTTTCTGAGTTTCTACACCAGTAACCTTAAAAGCATTAACAGCACTTATGTGATTTCTTTTTTCTCTCCCAGCTACACCTGAACACTTCTATTAAGACACTCCACTGCACTTGAGATACTCACCCGTAACCCCTATAATACTACTGCTGTAAAAGACATTATTTGTTAGCACAGTGTACAACAGATATCACTTCTATGACAAAAAAATATAAAGCCAAGGCTCCCAAGTCTGTCCCTAAACTTGCTGCTGCTACTGTTAATTCAACTTTGATTTCCCCTTTAGTGTGGCGATTTCAACATGGTGGACCAGAGTATCATTGCAATAAGAAAACAGCTACAGCAGCCCTCCAGCAATTTTGCTTAGCCAAGACTGTAGTTTTATACAACTAAGCTGCAGTCATACAATCAAAGTTCAGCTAACTTTAAGCTGTATGTCACCCATGCAGAAAGAGGCCAAACTGCATGTAAGTCATAGCCAGATTACTTAAACATCACAAAAAACTGACAACAGTAGCCACAGATGAAAATTAATCAAGATATTTAATACAGTGCAATCCATAGTAGTTTCCTAATTAAAATAATTGTGTGCATGTACCTGAATGGGTTATCAATTATCACAAAAAAGCAATAACCATTGTAGTGCTATGTAGAAAAACATACAACTGAAATTTAAATCTTCCCTACTTCCAAGATGGCAGCTGTCAATTGCAAATCATTATCACCAATTAAAATGGGAACAGTGACTATGTTGTCGCGGTGACAAACACGAGGCTGGCCACACAGCAGTCAAGGGATATAAATATAACTTGCGAAGAACTAAAAACCTAAAGCATTCTTGCACCTAAACACAATAAGAAGCCGATGGTGGCTTACGACTTTTCCTGGTTTTTAAATGCTTTACAAGACTTCTAGACACACTTAAACTGACTTATTAAAATTACAGAGTGTTTTTCAGCCTGTTTCAATTCAATATGGCCCAAACTTTGAAAATGAAGATCCAGCAGCGGCAGTCACACAGTCCAAAAGCTGAATGTTTGATTTTGCAAATACCTTTTTACAGAAATTCAACCGTATGAACTGCAGGCAATTCCCCCTGCTCCCCTCTCTTTCCTTGTGCAGACCATGCTATGCAGAAAAGAGCAATGCAGTTCCCACTGCCTTGGGTTAAAATTAAAGATAAAGACATTTTGCTTATGCTTTCTCCTCAACACAACACATTTGCACCCATAATAGGTAATCAGAGTCTTTTTCCAGCCAGTTACTGCTGTGGTTACATGGTTCCTGCCCAAGCTTCCAGCTCTTTCATGTCATCATCCTCTTCTTCCTCTTTCTTCTTGGCTGCAAAATATCAAAGAAAACAAATGAGGGGGAATCTTGACAGGACCCCGCCTCAATTCTTTGCAAGAGAAAAGCCTCCGTGTCGCTGACTAAACCAACAGATGAAGCACCAAATATCACTAAAGGAAAAAAACCAAACCTTTTAGAACTGAAGTAAAAGGTGCCTTCTGAAAAAGCCAGCAGGGCTAAACTTCCTGGTATTACCACTTCAAGTGGAAAAGACAGTTACTCACATGGGAAGAATGCAAAGGTGCACGAAGGTTAAGATGTGTGCACCAGTGGTGTTTTGTCATTTTCCATCATCACCAAGCCTCCAAGCAGAAGACCCCAAGCCTTTGGCTTCTGAGCCTCTCTGAGAGACATATTCTTACAGAAATTCATCAGGCATCTCCAGTACTACAGCCTCTCTCCCATAAAAAAATAAATTCCTTATTCCATCATTAAGTCCTCAAAGTGCAATAAATGAGGCTGTTGTGTTTTGGCCTAGCCAGGTACGGAATTTGGAGACCCCCAACTCTTGTGCCTGTCTGAGCTCTTCCAGAGGCTGAAGAGCTAACTAGCACTGGGTACATGCTGCTCCCCTCCTCTTGCCACGCTCACTAGTAATTGGTTGGATGTGGACGTTAAGCAGCAGGCTACACACTGCCTTGTTATTATTTTTGGTCCTTCCAGAGGAGTAAATGGTGCTATTTGTCATAATGTGACAAGTCCAGTTTCTGGAGTTGAAAACCATTAACTCAGCAAAAGGTTTTAACACAAAAATAGCTGCAATAATTTTGGAAAACATCAGAAAAAGATGTCATTTCCTCAGACAGTGTTTTGCTTCAAAGGAAGAAGGAAAAAAAAAAAAGTAGTCAAATAATTCATACTCAAAATGGTTTGTGTCAATGAAATGTTTCCAAATGAAACATTTACGTAACAGAGAATTGAGTCAGCTTTAAGTCAAAACTCAAGACCTATTATTTGTACAAGTCTGGAATTTGTTTTTCTATATTAAGCTCTTCCAGTCTCCATCAAAAAAGAACAGCTTTTGCCTGAATTTCTCGTGACAGCAACTTAGCTGACAGGCAACAGCAAAAAATTCTTACTCAGACTGATTAAGTCAAAATCCAGACAGCTCCTAAGAACTGGAAAAGCAGGAAAGCTCACAGTCATTTTCCGTTCAATGAATAAAGAGGAAGTAATAAAGCAGCTCTACCACAGAAGACACATTAGTTATTTCCAAAGACACATTAAGCATGTACCTGCATTGTTAGGTAAAGCAGTCCCTTTGAAAGTCTGACCCATGATGACCAGAAGGAAACTTTTAATCCCAGCGTGTATTAAATCAATTTTAAGTAAAAAACAATTTAGGGTTAAAAAAAAAAAAAAAAAAACCCAAAAAACAAAGAACACCACAAAAACCCCACACACCACCACCCCAGAAACCCAAGGTTTCCCAAATGCTGGTCTTGGAGGCAGTTTTATTTAAATAAAAGGTAGCACGCCATTTAAATACATCAATGGAATTCTAATTTCTATCCAAAAGCAGCTTAATATAAATCCTATAAAACAGTGAGTTTTATACTCACGGTTTTTACTACAAAAACATTCATGATTTTTATTATTTGGGAAGTGCTACGTCTATAGAAGTCTTATGCTGTGCTGTATAGTTACTTAAATATGTGCACAATTACAATGCCTTTTACTAGTGCATTATATATACCTAATATAATGCAAAAAGTATATTTGGGTCCAAGCCAGTATGTTTTAACATCCATACCCAAAGAGTATTTAGAGAACAAACCTTCTTAAATCAGCTAGAAAATAAAAAGATAATGTACACGCTTATTTAATGTATTTCTCCTGCTGTTGGACCTGAATCTAGATAAAGTCTCAAATTTAAGACACTTTCATAGAACTCACTCCCTTCTCATCAACACCTGTCAGCAATTCTGCCTAGCAAAACAGCACTAGAAAAACACAAAATCAGTTACGTCAAAATAGAAGAACTGTAACGCACAAGGAGCAAACTTCATAGCGTGCCACCTAAAACAGACTTGTTGTTTGGCAGTATCTGCTACTTCCCCAGTCATTTTAAGCCTGGAAAGGCAGTAACATAATTATAGACAGACCGACCAACTGGGACTATTTTCATCCACTAGCATTTTTTCTTAAGTAAGCACATGAAATAGAGCCTCAAAGTCTAGAAATTACTCATAACAGATTAAGGCAGATACAGCAAAATTGGCTAGTAAAGCTTCACACCCCATTAATGCATGCCAGAGGTATTCCAACTCAACTATATTTCATGAGGTATCACTTCTATCTATCACAGAAGACTGATCAGTTCAGATTTAACAGCAGCTCTGAATTGTCTGTGTAAATAAGACTATTTCTTGCCTGTCCTCCACATAAAATCACCACACTAACTAAAATTTCCTAGATGTATGTGCTCTAAACCTGGGATGACCATAAGTTTGGTACTGTCTGGCTTGAGTACGTGCAGACCTCAGAGGAGGCAACAGCTGTCCCCAAAGAGGGGACTCTGAGGTTAGTTCCTCCCAAAAGCCGGAAAAGCAGGGATCAAGTTAGAAAACACAGCAGCAGGGAGCATGGTCCAGTGCGGGACTCTGAACCAGCCTGGACTAATTCCAAGAGCAAATTTACTCTCCACTCCCTTTTACAGCCTTGGTATGTTTGCCAAGATAACTTCCCTGTTAGGCCAGCAGCACCTAGTAGAAGGCTTCCTTTGTCCACATCTCCACTCTACCCTGAGCGTCATCCACACTGTAGATAAACTGGTAGCACTAGAATAGATAATAACTGTTCCTGTGATCGCTATTAATTTTTGTGTTTCTTACGAAAGGCAGGTTACCCCCATGGAGAAACGGCACCTAGATTTAATTTGTGATTCATGAAACAATTTCAAGCAAAATGTCCGTGTTGCCTGCAGCTAGATCTCTCAACAACGAGGAGCTGGCCATTAAATAAGCACACTTTTTAACAATCCAAGATGCTTCTGGTAAAGGTCCACACATACCTGGCTTTGATGGTATTGATATTGAGGGCACATTTGGTAGTGGTACTGTCTCGGGACCACTTATTTCCAGCAAGTTTTTGTCTAGTTCTTCTTGTTCTAGTTCCTCTAGTTCTGCCATGAGTTCATCCTAGGTTTTAAAGGAGAAAAATAAAAAGTAAGGAACTTTTAAGTCATATTTATTATGAAGTAGCTGATCATCTTATGAAAGAGAAAACAAGTCTCAGAGCAAACTGAGGAGATGAAGAATCAGATTCCTCATCTGAATTCCTGTACATGATATCTCTTGGAGGGTGAGGAAAGCAGTGAAGAGAAGAAACTAAGTGAAAACATTCTCGGATCAGGCCATCCAGACCATTCCTAGCATTGTCAGGGTCACAGCTGCTGCATGCATTGGTAGCAACAGCTAGTAACAAGTTTTAGGAGAGACTTTATACCCTAGTAGTGCACCTAGCCACATGACATACGCAGATCTTAAAAAGAAAGATCTTTTATGAGTCAGCATGCCTGGAGGTGTTTAAAAGACAGGTAGACGTGGTTTAGTGGTGAACTTGGTAGTGTTCGGTAACAGGTAGGCTCAATGATCTTAAGGCTCATTTCCAACATAAATGATTCTATGATTTTATGACATAAACAGAGGCAAATTTAAAGCATACCTCATCAAATTCCTCCCCAAATCCTACTGGCTTTGAGATGGCTGTTGAAATCTCATCTGCCAGCTCCTGCTGTTCTGCAATGTCCTGCATTAATTCATCTACTTTATCAATATCCCTGTAAAAGAAAGGAAGGAGTTCAATATAATCAGGCACTTTCCCAACGAACACTTAAGACTGTATTTCATGTTTTTGTAGAAATGCCACACCAGTGACATTTACAAGGTCCTTTCCCAAAATATACTTTGCATGCAAATCTGAATTTTATCCCCCTGGTCTCAACAAAATTATGCACGTGTTTTTTTACTTTTCCCTAAGAGTTAGCTCACAGCAGTTATACACTGGGACTTCATATGAAGAGGTTTTGTTCTGCACTGCTGATAATAATAATTTGCTCTGCTCCCTGATCCAGCATTATTACATCTACAGTATTTGCTTTTAGAGCAAGTACAACATTCCCATAATGCAGTTTACCTTTAATTATTGCTACATACACAAACTCCACTGCACAGAAAAGAAGTTTAAGTCTTCCCCTGAGGCTTAAAATTCTTGCTGCTACTAGGTGGATCTGTAACTGGTACACCTCCCATTTGCTTTAGACTACACTGGTGCCAGCCTCTTCCTTTTGGACAAAGGCAGCGGCTTTGTACCATATAAAACGCCAAACTAAGAAAGCATTCATACTTGCATATTTGTTCAATATGAAAGTATATCTAGTATTTTAGTTTAAGTTAGAGCCTTTTAAAAGAAGATTTTGCTACTCTAGCTCTACCTTTGGTTATGAAACACCAGGTATTTAGCAGATCAAACAAACGACAAACTAAAATTCCTATGGAAAGATGCAGAAGGGAGTAACTTACATGTTGTCATGAGCAGCTTTCATCGCTTTGGCGGCAAAACCCATATTCTTAAGCACTTCAGTGTTAGTGTTGGCATTCTCAAGGGCTTCCCTCTGAAATTCAATCGTTGATAACGTGCCATCTATCTGTGCAAGCTGCTTCTCATACCTCTTCTTACGCTTCAGTGCCTGAAGAGCAGCTGAACAACAGAGAGGAGGGTAGAATTTGTGAGATTTATGCTCAAAACAGCCATTTGCTTTTTGTACCAAATACCACTCGGTACAGAGAAATATTTAGCATATTCTATTGTTTGCTGTCCACTTTTCTTCCTAGATAAACTAAGTTGCCTAACCCTTGTGTTCACCTCCTTCAACAAAATTGTTTACAGGTGGCCAGATGCCAACCATCCATCACCTGTCACACAAAGGACACAAGCTGAGAAGCAACTCAAGGATCTGTAGTCTGGTCACTCTTAACACACCATAGATCAGAGACTACGCTACAACAAACAGCACGCCTCAATATGCAAGCTGACTCACTTAAAAACATCTTTGCTCACCACCACCCCGGTACATCAAGGCCCAGCTGTTGGTGTAGCTCCTGTCAGATGAGGTTATGATGCTGCTGCAGGTCCCCACCGGCCAGCTGAACTCCTGTCCAGCTGCTGGGAGAAGCAGCTCATCCAACTACAAAGCAAGCCAAATGCTTTTTCAGCTTTGTTACTCAAGGCTGTGAAATACATATATTTGCACATATATAGAAATATTTATATATAAACAAACTTTGTGCACGTTTCATATTACTCCTACTACAAGGTACTATCCACACAACAGTCTCTACTGAGAGACGTGAGGAGATGCCACCACTTAAATCTGGTTTGAGCGATCTGCTGCTGGGAAGCACTTGTACAGTGCCTGCTCGTGCAAGCGGAGCCCACCCATGACCACACCATCACAGAGCTCCACACCCACAGGGATCAACAGATGCAGCATAAGGACTGGTCCAACTTGCTGCACAGCTCGGCTTCTCCAGCTCCTTGTGCAATGCCCAGCTCCACCCCAGCCAGCAGGTATGCACCCAGCAGGTGACAACAGTCAGCTCGCTCTTCCTGAGACACCCGCACAGACAACAGGTGCATGTCCAAACCCCAAAGACTGACAGTGAACACAAGCTAGTTACATATAGTAACCATGCCTGTATGTGGCTAAAACTTTTGATAGGACCTGCAGCGTGGGCAAGACCCACTAAGCACTGTCAGATGACGAACAACCACCAAGTATCACGCGGAGTAAGACAGGAGTACAGCTTCCCTTCATGGCATTCCTGCTTCCCCTTCTGATATGAACAGACTTATCTGACACATGACAGACTTGGTCATATAATACACCCATGTACTTTAAAAACTCAGCTTGGACACAAGCTGCTGCCCTAACAGCCTTACTCCCAGTTTCTGAACTAAGCTACACACACCCCACAATTCTCCAGTGCTCTAATCTCCGTGAGACTCACAGCAGAAAACAGTCAACACGACACACAATCTGCTCTGCTAAAAATCAACATCCTGGACCTCACAGTAGCTCAGTCACATGCAGCAGGAATGGTGGCAAACAAAGGCTTTAAATCTTTAAATCTCTAAAAGACGTTATTTTAAACCTTTGCAGGTTTTTTGGAGGGTAGTAGAAAACAAGCAGTAGGAAATCCTGAGAGCAGACAGCTTCCCGTATCTCCCCTAGGGAAGGGATGGTAACTTTGTGACATGGTGAGTATGTTCCTGCAACAGACACAAAAAGTAGCTCCTCTCCTGTAAGGTGATTAAGCCTGCAGGCACCCACATTGTCAGATGTCATCTTGAGAAGCTTGACAGTCCTTAAAGATAACATCCTGGTACCCAGCAGCCCTACATATACCTTCAGTTCTACAAGAGGTTATGATAACGCTGTATTTGATTGCTTTCAAATTGCACTAATGCATTAAAGAATAAAAAAAGCACTTTGTGAAGGTACAGCTAAGGTTGCCAAGCATGCAAAGTAGCACGGGTTGATTTTGTAGAAGCAATCAAAACCACAAGGGCACACGTCAGGTTGGCTGTTCCAACAAAAGCCAGACCCCAAACAAGCACCTTCACTGACTTTTTCATGCCAATGACCAGTTAATCTCCCCACTGGTCTGGGGCCAGTCCAACATCCATTCCCGTTTGTCAGGAGCAGACACAGGACTGGGTTTTCATGTAACACAAAGGACAATGTTTGCTCTGCAGAACCAAGCACAACACAAATATCATCTGAAACATTCCAGTTTTATGCCAGATCATAAAGTGATGAACACCACATTACTGGTATATTTAGTCTAGTTCATTTTGTGCTAATGGTTTAATTAAGGATATAGAAAGTTTTCTTACTCAGAAAGATAAAACTGTTAATAGGCTGTGTTTATATAGCGACAGATGCTGGGGAAGTGTCAGATAGTGACAGGACATTCTTTATTGAGGATTTTGTGCATCATGGCGAATTATTGGCAAAACCAGAGACTTTATAACCATTACACAAACCCAAGTAAAGTACTACAGTTTACATACAGTTCCCCACTATAACTTTCTCTGAGAATAGCTACAGTTTATCTGCATTTCATGCTTATGTACTTTTAAAATAAGCTGTTCAGTCACCAAACATTGCAAGCATCATTGTAAAAGAGCTGGTGATGAGGAGTTTTTATCAGGACTGTTGGGTAACCCTATCCCTCCCGTTCCCAAGCATGCCAGTTCAGTGTACCAGAACTGCACTCCCCAGCCTTCACCCCGTTTTATAAATCCTTTCCTTAACTAATTTCTCACTTGTATGTACAGATCAAGGCTCCCGCTTTTACAAAAGCATGATACATAACCTTTTAGCCTGCAGAACTGAGTTGGGATCCCCCCACAAGAACTGGAAGATGGCACATATCTCCCACTTGGGTGCAGGTCCCAGTCCCGCAACTTGCTGGGTTACTGCTGAACCTCTCCCAGTTCCTGCTGGTGTCTCAGCCAAGCACCAACCACGCTCAGATCCACTGTGGTCAAAAGCCTGGCACACAGACCCCTGCCTAGGAAAGGGAATATAAACATGCATGTTTTTTAAAAACTTCCCTTGTTTCAAGTGAAAACTTAAAATGGATTTGTGGTATTTTCTAGAAACATTTACAATTCCTTCAGACCAGGAGTGACCAAGGAAGATATTTGTATTTTCCCCTCTCTTCCAGACAACCTGTGCAAGGATGAAGCTTCCTATGGCCACAGTGCCCACCTGTACCTTCTCAAAGACTGACTGGTACAAATGCCTGTTTCGGCAGCCTAAAAGGAATGAGGACTGATACACAGCCGCGGCAATAAACACAGGGCCATGCATAAAGCTTCCATGTCTGGACAATTCAGCACAAATATTTAGCACAGGTCAATTAACATCAAAGTGATAAATGAGTTT
The DNA here is from genome assembly GCF_023634155.1 of Falco peregrinus. Taxonomy (NCBI): domain Eukaryota; kingdom Metazoa; phylum Chordata; class Aves; order Falconiformes; family Falconidae; genus Falco; species Falco peregrinus. Next base: position 36,834,298 of record NC_073729.1, on the reverse strand, counting down.
CTGCAATGAAGAAAATCTTACTCAAGAGATTGCAAATTTTTTGCCACTAGAAGCAGTAAGGAATGCAGAACAAGGTATTTAGCAACTCAAATTAGATGATCGCAACTTCCTGCAACTTATTTTCTTCTGTGTTTCCTTGCTTAACTATCTTTTAATGTAAAGTCCTTGTCTATAACTAGAAGATTTTATTAGGCTGAGAAGTTAAGAAAATACCAAGTTAATTTGTCACTCACATTCATTTCATCCTGCAAGTTTTAGCAATTAATTTTCCATATTCCTCCCCCCACAGAAGAGGATTTACATTTTACATTCAGGATTCTCCTTGCTGCAATTAGCAGCACAGTCCTTTCACAGTGCCCCTTCCACAAATGTCCCCAGGCACCAGCACCTGGGCGCAAACGCAACTCAGAACACAACTTGGAAGGAATCTCTATGCCATGTTCCTGTGTGCCTGCCCTCTGCACAAGGTGGCAGAGGCTGCTGGGATCTGGTGTAGACCTTTCTAATCGCTATTGGTCTCAACTAGAAAACAGATCACTAAATGATCATTTCTCTGCATCTAATTTTATCAAAAAGCTAATAAAAATGCCTTTTCTACTGGAAAAATACTTACAATCATGTTTATTTGTTAAGACCATTACAGTTAAATTGGTTTTCCATCTCTCAGGACTGATTTCCCAATTTTCAGGTATTTCTGGACAAGCACACCACATCCATACACACAGCTCAGAGCTCACAAGGAATTTCTAGAGTAAGAGTTCGTCTGGAGGCAAAAATGGGAGCCAAGGGGTTTACCCAACCAGGCACAGGCAAGGAGGAAGAGCCACAAACTCCTGCTTGAAATGCAGGACCAGCAGTAGTCTTTACTAGCATGAATAACCAGGCTGCAAACTTTCCATATGTTGTTATCATACGTTACAGAGTGGTGGTACCTGACAGAGGTATAGGTCCAAGGAGGTGATTCTGTTTTGATCTACAGCTGCTTTATCTTTACACTCCTATTTAAGCATCAGCTACTGAAAACTGATGAGCAGTTGTGCTGCTTTCTTCCTGCAGAAGTCTTTACCATCTGCATAAATACCTACCAAAATCTTAAGTACTGCCAGAGTAACACATTTTTATTGTCTTCATTTAAGTCAAAGCTATAAAAATCTGAAGGGAGTGACATCGGCTCTTTTTCCTCACAAAAAAAAAAGTTTCCAGAATTTGAAATAAATATGAAACAGAAACAGTAGGCTACAAATATGTCCTCTAGCATTATACACATGAAAAAAAAATGGATGTGTGTTTGAAGTCGAAGTGTAACGTTGGGCAGCCGTGGAAGAAGCAGCCCACAGGACCCACACCCCTAATTATGCCTTTACTGCTTCCAAGATAGTAATCACATCGGCAGGCAAAGTAATTTAATACCCAGCTTTAACTGCTGTGGAACTGCTTCAGCAGGACCTGCAACCATATATTAAGTTTAAAGCATTTATTCCCTAGCCTAGCCAGACAAGAGTTTGCCTGTGACCAGAACCTGTTGCTAGAAAGATCACCAGCACATTTTTCTAGAAATGGCTGATCTAAGGTTTCCAGCAGTGCAACCATTTCCTTATCTTGGAGTAAAAAGCTGGAAGATTACAGATCGCTGCACCAGACTCACAGCAGCATCTGCAAAGTGCCTGATATTCAGAGGCTCAAAACAAGTTAAGGGCTGACGCTTAGCCTCACCATGTTGTGCCTGTGTATTTCTTAGCCTTTATATAGAATAAAGCACAGAAAGATCCCAACTACGATCTCTACATGTTACTAATTACTTAAGCACAGCTGGTAAATCCAGTCTGTTGCAGGCAATGAGTACCGGGCAAGGCACAGTTCTTGCAGGATCGCTTGGCATAGCACTACTCTTGCTCAAAGCTGAAGGAAACAGTTCTGTATGAAAATTTTCCCCAGCTCCTCGGCATGGGACTTGCAACAAAGGATGCCAGGAACAGCCACAGAAGAATGACAGGCGGTGTCCCTGACCAGCTCCCACTGTCCCACGGGCAGCCTTCCCTCGGTAAGAAGTGACACTCCAGCGAAGTCACTCAGTAACACAAGTCCCACAACATCCTGCCTTTGGGTGTGGGTTAACTTACTCTTGAAATTTCCCTATTTCATATAAAAAGAGGGGTACCAGTTCACATCACCAGCTGGTTTAGGAGGGGATTTTTTTTCTTGCCCCACGCCCACACACCCCTTTTTTTTATACATTTTTAGCTGAAATCTCCCACAGGTTGCACGTCAGGAAAAGACAGTAGTTGCTGAACCATTTTACAACAGACAGATTACCCTCCTGACCTACAAAACAGCCATGGGTTAGCTAAACTGATGCGAGAAAACTGTTGGTAGTCTTAGAATTTACAATTACAAAAAAATACAATATTTAAGATAACTTTCACTTAATGAATCAACACAGACCCAATGACAGCAAAAATATTTGATCATTACATGGGAAGTTAAGTTTCCACCAGACCACAGCAAGAATTGCCAATAAACACTCAGTAAGACAACCTTTACAATCCATATCTTACCCTTAACAGGCACAGTGTGCGTTTTAGCTTGGAAGTCCAATGCGCATTATGAACTGCATGCACTTAAAAATATCCTCTAAAAAAAAACCCAGCAGATAACAAAACTTAGTTGCACTTTATTTGAATTTTAGTGACGTTTTCAACAGAATACATAAAGAAGTATGCACTGAGGAAAAAGCAGTTATATCTATATTATTACAATTAAATTAAAGTTTTAAATGTATTACCTAACTGGGTGACTCCTGTCATCCATCAGGAGACGGTCAGCAGGCTCAAAATTATCTTCTTCATATGATATTTTGATATATTCATTGCCTTTAATATCAGCTACAACTGGGCCATTGAAGCCAATTTTTATTCATAAAAATATCACCACAGAGCTCTGACCAGTTAAAATTGATATAAATAGTTTATGACCTCTTTTTCATTGGCAAAGTAATATAGTATGTCTCAGTGTTAATGAGCGTCAGACTATAATCTCTCCAGCTCCTTTCTACACAGAAATTCTCACTAAGAGATTGGCTTGCAGAGAGGGGGGCAAGTCCAGTAAAACAGCAGCTGAGTCAAAAGCTGTTTGATCTGGACTGACTGCTTCAATTACTTGAACATAAAAACACGTACAAAAGTACATTTGAAGAACATCTCTCAGCCTTTTCAAGAACTCAAACTTTTTCATACAGAAAAAGCTATTCCCTCACCTGGGGTTGTTTGTTTGGGTTGGTTTGTTTGTTTTTTTGGTGGGGTATGCTTTTGTTGTTGGGGTTTTATTTATTTACAGTCTCCAACTGATTAGCTGCAAAATACTATTTTTTATTTCCTATTTATTTGCATTTCTGTGATAGCCACCCCCTAGAAATTCCAGCAGAAGTTTCTCACTTACTGTTTGACCACAGCGAATAACAAGAAGCCGAGGCTTTCATTATTATGCCTACCATGGCAGCACCCAGCTCCCCAGCACAGCTGATAAGCAGGAACTCATGTTTCGGTTTTCAGTCACAACTCCCGACTAACAAACACTCAAAAATGAAGGGTTGAGTCATTTAGCCAGATTATCCTCCTCTGTCAGCACTCACAGTCTGAAAAGCATAACTGCTCACCCAAATAATTTTACTTTGTTCTCAAGAAATGCCATCTCTAAGAATTTAATTTTGTGTATTTTAAAAGTATTTCAACCTGTATATAAGCAAATTATTATTAACAGTAAGTCTTAAGACTTTCCTTGCAGTATTTACAGCAGTTTGTTAGTGAAATAAGAAAAATGTTCACTGTGGTAAGAAGTTAGCTGGATAATAAAAATACAATGGTACTACATGGTACCACATTCAGAGAGGAAAAATTGACTATGAACACATCAGTGATTTCATTAAAAATCAACAGCCCTCCTGCAAGTACATATTGCTTATACACTTGTAAGACAAGTAATGTTAATGGAATATTTATGCATACAGCAATTCTACTGAATTAATGCTTTTAAGTATCATTAGCAGAAAAGTATAGATTAGTAGATTAAAAACAAAGACTCAAGAATTTTTTTCTACATACTTGCAACTCCGTATTTTGCTAGCAAAAACACATCTCAACTTGAAAGGAACAGGAGGACCAGGTACTTCAAAGAGTACTGAGAACAACTGAAAATGCAATTCAAGAGTTCCATCAAATTCAAAGCCACACTTGTACCAAGGTCCAAGCATTTGTGAACCCAGAGAATGTGTCCCGACTGGTGGCTCACAACATGCGTTTCCTGCTATCCGACTCCTGCCTCTGCAAAAATCTGCTAAAAATCACGCCAATACCTAGAATAGAAAAGGCTTCTCATCCAGACGAAGACACATGGGTTAATAGCTCTGATTGCTCCAACTAAGGGGAAAAAAAATAAGTTAATCTCACACCAAATTCTTACAGTCTGTCTAGCAAGCAGCAGACACACCACTGCAGGACACCAGCTGTATTAATATAGGATGCAAGAGTTCCGCAGCAGCCTCAAAAATAATGTACACCAAATTTCAACCATGCCAAAATAAATTGTGCAAGATAGCTGCAGAGGAGCTTCCCAAATGGGGGTCTCTTGGCCCCTCTAGCAGAAAGCTCAGACACTAGAGATGATTGAGATAATCAACTTAATATTGGGTGACTGTCTTGCACATTATACTGTGTATCCATCTATAATTTGCTCAACAAAAGAAGTGTCATTATTTTTGCTGCTTCTGAAAATACCATTCCATCTTCCTGGCACTTGCCTCGGCAAATTTAATCACAAAGAACATCCTTGCTGTCCTTGAAATGGGACAAACAAGAGGCACCGATAGGTGTAAGTAATTGGCTGTCTTGCCTACAGTAGCATAGCTTAATCTTAGGCAGCAACTGGTCATCTCTCATTCCATTGAGAGTCAGCAAACTGCCTACAATACCTCAAAAAAAAATCCTAAGAAGCAAAAAGGTAATTTAAAGCAATTCGCAAAACATCCTCCAATGCTACAAGCAGATAAAAATCTGTAGATATAAATCCCACTACAGTCTTACTACACTTCTTTCACACCATTGAGTCCAGCCTTGAAAAAATACCTTTCTACAGGGATTTTCTGGGTCAAGGAACAGTTAACTAGCAGAAGAATGTTTGTGTTGGTTCAAACCAAACCTGGCATAAAAGCATCCAGGCTGTATCTTGCCACAACAGTCTGCAGTACCTACCAAGAAATGCTTGGCCCAGACCAGGCAAGTCTAACAAGATGCAGAAGCAGGTGACACTTAATTCTCTATTCAGGGTCCTAGAGATCAGATCTTTTCAGGGTGTTTCAAAAAATTTTCAGAGTATTTCCAAAACCATGTAACTCCTCTAGATATAACAGCTAGAAACCACCCTTGTCCTGCAAGCTTCTGCCTGAGTATTTTTGTTTTGGTGCTGTTTCCAGTTCTGGAAATATTTCCTACCCATCCTGTGCTCCAGCAGAGATTTGCCTACATCCCACATGTTAGCGAGCTTTCTCTACATGAAAAGAAACGTAAAGCCTTTAGAGCCAGTAGCATAAAGGCTTCATACAAGGGACTAAAGAAGAAGAAAGAAAGGATGGCTGTGAAACTGATAGATAACCATATTCCTAACTGGTTTTCCATTAAATACCCAGGTACACTAAGTCAAGCAGATGGCACAGCACAAAATGTCAAGAGGTCCAAGAAGTCAGATTTCATTTTAAGCATCATGGTGTGAAAACGAATGGGAGACAGAAGTACCAAAGCATGGTTAAAAATAAATGCACATCAACTCCAAGGCTAATACAGTGCAAAGCAGCATGACTTCCTCTCCCGTGAGGATCACCTACTGAGATCTGATGTCCAGAGGGTATCTACAGGCCTAGAAGTCGCTTCATGCTGAATGCCTGGCCCCCAATGCAGGGCCTAATGTCTCCAGCATGGTTTCCAGAAAGCAGCTCACAAGTGCTTGTGGCAGCCTCCTGTGCCTTTCTTTTGGGGGATGCTGCACTTTTAGCAGGGAATCATGAGCAGAGTTCAGTCTTGGTCCTCCACTTATCCTTCTGTGTCTGTCTACTAAACATCTAATAAAGTTCCCAAACCATATCCTCAAATGAAGGCAACTATTCCCAGCTCACAGATGAAGTGACCGATTATAACTATCCAAATAAAGCATACAAACCCAGGCAGAGAATACAAGAAGGTTTCTGTCCTATCTGTATTTAAAAAACAAGATTACAACTTCCCCTTGAGCAAAGCACTGCCAGAACATTTAGTCTCTCATGCAAGAGGTTAAACAATAAGCACTCCTGGTCTAAGAAACAAACACACAAAGGCAAAAAAAAAAGATAATGAAGTATTGCGTACAACATCAAAGAGAGCATTAATACACACAATACCCAAACAGAACAGCAACCACCACCTTCAAGGCATCGCCAACCACAGCACTGCTCAGTGCTCCAGCCAGCATCGACTCTGTCTTTGTGCCAGTAGTTGCTGATGTTGTTCCACATCCCATAGCTGAGCCGTAAGGCAGCTATACTTGAAGCGTTAACACACTTCCTCGTCACGCTCCCTTACGAGTGATTAGTCACAAGCAGCCATTTTCACAAGGAGTGCAGAAAGTGTGTTTCCAAAGGTCAGAATCCATGATTACAGTGCTCTTTATTCCTGAAACCACGAGTAATTCACACCAGCTGAAAGTTACAGATGGAAACATATTGCAGTGCTGGATGCAGAACCAGCATGCCGAGTAACCCCCACCAGGCCTGGCCACAACAGAGGTGGATAGTCCAGAAAGCAAGCACCATGGGCAACCCAACATGCATCTGCCAGCTCTGGGCAATTATTGTTAGAGTATTGCCAAGTCTAAGAATTTCGTTGAGGCTGTCATAATATTGACAATTTCTCTTAACATCTCATCTGGTGAAGTTACGCTATTTTGAGATGTGAAAAATTACTTTTTTCATGAATACTCAGATTCCAACAGTAACGACTAAGGGGGAAAAAGCTGAAAACATAAACCTTTAGAAACACAAAACTTAGCAAGCAAATAAGACAAAATACATTTATTTAAGAAAAGATTTCTTGAATCAACCACCAAACACTTAGCTGGTAACACTGCAGCACGCCTCTTGAGGCCAGAACCAAATTGCATTTCTTAATGGCAAGCCCACACTCTTAGGCAGTGACCAGCTCCAGGAGCCAGGTTTAGCAATAAGTAATTACTGCAGCCCTCACATCACAAGTTGATGGCGCTGCCAGGAAAACACTTACCAGAAGAGGCTTTCTACCACTCTGTTTCCCGCCAGGACATCACACGTGCTGAGCATGGGGATGCTGGCAAGACATCTTATTACGGTACTACCTTCGGGGGAGATGCAATGACTGTGCACAGTTCCTATCTGGCCTGTTATGAAGTTTTAGATAAACTTATTTTCTTTCAAAACTCACAAAAATCACCTATAAGTTTCTGAATATCATCAGCTGATGTTCCTGTCACCCAGGCATCTATGTTTCTTTTTAGTTCCACTACATCCAAGCAACCTCTGTGCAGTCACCTGGAAGTAAACATGACATCCTTAAACCTGAACAAGCTCCTGCCAGGCCATGAACAGCGCACACAATATGGATGTTTGGTAACACGTAACACACCACCACATCAGTGAAACAGCCAGCATAGCTGATCACAGCCTTATCAGAAAGGGAGACTCCAAAAGACAAGTTTCACAGTGAAAGACGTTACAAGTCTTTGCATGCATGGAGTAACCTGGCAGCAGGTATTCAAATGAGCTTAAGATGCAGCTACATGGGCAAATGCAGTCACTATCACAGAACCCCAGAGGGGTCGGGGTGGGAAGGGACCCCTGGAGAGCACCCAGCCCAAGCCCTGCTGAAGCAGGGTCACCTCGGGCTGGCTGCACAGGCGCGTCCAGGCGCGTTTGGAATGTCCCAGGGAAGGAGACTCCGCAGCCCCTCCGGGCAGCCTGTCCCAGCGCTCTGGCACCCGCACATCAAGACGTTTTTCCTCGTATTCGGATGGAACCTCCTGTCCTGCAGCTTGTGCCCGTTGCCCCGTGTCCTGTCGCTGGGCACCGCTGAGAAGAGCCTGGCCCCGTCCTCTTGGCACTCGCCCTGAAGGGATCTGTAGGCATTGATAAGGTCTCCTTTCAGTGATGTCTTCTCCAGGCTGGACAGGCCCAGCTGTCTCAGCCTTTCCTCACAGGGGAGATGCTCCATCCCCTCATCATCTTTGTAGCCTCCACTGGCCCCTCTCCAGTAGCTCCCTCTGGAACTGGGGAGCCCAGCACCAGACACAGCACTCCAGATGTGCCTCCCCAGGGCAGAGAAGGGGAGGATCACCTCCCCCGACCTGCTGGCCACACTCCTCCTCATGCACCCCAGGGTGCCACTGGCCCCTTGGCCACGAGGGCACACTGCTGGCCCATGGGCAACTTGCTGCCCACCAGCACTCCCAGTACCTTCTCTGTAGAGCTGCCGCCCAGCAGGTCAGTCCATCCTGTGCCGGTGCGTGGGGCTTTCCCTCCCCAGGGACAGGACCCTGCACTTGCCTCTGTTGAACTCTGTGAGATTCCTCTCCAGCCTGTCCAGGCCTCGCTGAACGGCAGGTTTCCCTTCTGGCAGGGCTTGACAGAGAACAGGAACAGAGGAAGGACGTATTGCATCAAATACAGTTACCCAACACATCTGGCAGAACCCCAGGTTTTTGCTTTTATTTATGCCACTTTATAAAGCTGTTTTAAAAGGTGTTTGTGAAGCCCCTCCATCCCTCCCAAACTTCTATACTACAGCAATCTTGTCTCCAAGAGCCTCTGTTAAACACAGGGAGGGTAGAATTACAAACAGGAAGTTTCCTCTTGTTTTTAAACATTATTTTAAAAGAGCAATTATCACACTTTTCCCAAGCCAAATGATTAATTTGGCTCAACTCATTAATCTCAGGTGAGATGAAGGACTCAGGCCAGTACTCCTATCAGTACTCTTGCACTGAAGTCATGGTTTACAGTTAAGCACCTGGAACTTAAAAATGCATTTTATATTAGACTATGACTTAAAACATTGAAAAGGGAGACAAGTACCACAAGAAGGGCTGGATAGTGTTTGCTGTAGGACTCGTGCTTCCCCTACATCAGCATCTTACAACCCACGGAAACAAAACCAGCCTCCTGTTATTTGGTTCTGTGAGCAGAGATCACTTTTCTTGTCAAATGTCAAGCAGGACCTTAAAAACACATTCACAAGCAACACATTAAAGTCTAAGACCTGACACACAGAGTCACAGGTCATTTGAGTCTTTGCCCACACCCAGGCCTGAGGTTGCAGCTTTTCCTGCCTTGAATTCCAGATCATCACAACATTTTGAACAACTCAAACTTCTAAACAAAATTGTCTACGCCATCATGCAGGCATGCTTCCACTTTTTAATTAATGATCAACTGACTTCTTTGCTGGGAGACTGCACGTCACCCTCAGATTTTATCACAATTGGTACCTGTAAGCTGACCAAGCAGAGAGCTGTTGCCAGGAGAGACAGAATTGCCCTCCTCCTCCCAGTCACACTCCTAACTCTCTCTCCTGCCAGCTCTAGCATTTCTGTGGTTAAGTGGGAAAAACAACCTTTTGTTTGTTTGTTTGTTTGGTAGTTTTTTGGGGGTTTGATGGGGGTTTTTTTATAACAGTTAGGTTTTGGCTGGATCAGCAAACTAATCCAATTCATGCACTCACACAAATGCTAACGCCAGCACAAGAGGTACAGGCCGAACAAGGCACTACCACTTCTGGCAGCCACATCACTCGAGATCAACTGGCACCAGTTCCACAGCCACATCACCCCACACCAGTTGTATGTTTCAGCCAGGTTAACTAACCTGGTACTGAAAGAAGCAATTCTGTCTCTGTTCTGGTGCCAGACACAGCAACCCTCCAGCAACAGGCAAATCAGATCAGCAGACTGATGTGACATTAAGAAAAGGTGACAGTAAACAGTTAATTTTCCACCAGATCAGCCAGCTGAACTGACTTACCTGTGGCAGCACTGTGATCTATTGCAAGCTGGAGGTGGGCACAAAATCATGACTTCTGGCTTCAGCCTGCACCCAGCTTCCTTGTTCATTTGATTTTGGTGTGAGGTGGAGAATAGGAGTGTGCTCTCCCCAGGAAAAGCCTGAATTACACAGCAGGAATATAGTTGTGGTTTTGCATCTATTTTGTGCACTTGGTCACCAGTGCTGAAAAAAACCCGCGTTATATTTATTTACAGTGAAAGCGAAATTTTGACATCAGAGGAGAAAAAACACCAGCTAACCAAAATCAGAGTTGATAGAAAATCCATGAAACATCAGTCTCCTGCTAAAGTCTGAATGAATTTACTGTATATTGGCACAGTATTAGCTTTTCACCCACTATGGTGTCTGTGGACCTAGTGTTCATTCACAAGAAGGTAAAATCCACTAGCAGGCAGGAACATAACTGCATTGATTCATCCTAGATCTAAACTCTGGAGTGGACTACTTATAGAAGTGGCACCCTAGGACAGCATCAGGTTTCTCTCCCTACTATAATCTTCACATTGAGACACAGCTTGAGCTTTGGGTTTCCACGAGAAACAGATTCTGGAATCATTATAGCCATAGTAGTCAGAGATCAAGGAATTAACCCATTGCTTCTCTGTGTGTGCGTGCTATTTCTCTGGCAGCTTGGCTTTGCGTGACCAGACAACAGCCACAAAGAAAGGAATAAAACAGTAAAAATGGAGCAGCAGTAGGTGATTAAGATCAGCTTGAGCTATCCTGAAACTGAATAAAGTCCCAGAACTTCATAACCTTTGGCAAGATCTAGCAGTTTGGTTTCTTTCATCAAGTTTGAGTGCCTGATAAAACATCCCAGATTTGATGAAACAACTCTATATTGACAAACTGGAGTGGAATAAAAGGATGCAGCAGCAGCACAGTACTTACAAACTTTCAAGCTCACAGCTTCACACTTCTTTTGTTACAGCAAAATTTATTTTCAGGACAGACTTAAAATCCAGTAAGATACTGGCTGACTGGTGTTCAAACTACGCCATATTACTGCTGCCTCCATTAACTTCAGGGAGAGCAGTAAGTCTACTACTGATGAGCTAAAAGCAAAAGTTTTGAAGAGCCTCTACAGGGGAGGAGGGGAAAAAAACCCACCAGAACACACGCTATTTTCAAAACAGTAGGCTGAATGTTTCCATAAGAACACAAAACAAAACACAAGTATAACCCAAGTGCTTCCCAGAAGAAGGAATATTAGCTTGCACCTTTTCAAGAAACCCTTCTAAAGATGATCAGTCTTCTAAGCAGTTCTTCACCCCATGGACAAAAAAAATGACACGCACATTAAAGCTGTAACTGCTGGTCTCCGTAACACGCTCCAGAAGCGGCACAGGTGCCTTCGCACCAACATAACACTTGAGACTGTTGCCTGCCCCCAGCAACTATTTTGATACTGTGGACTAATGAGAAGGAATTGGTAGAGTGAAAGCAAAAAAAAAAAAAAAGTTACTACACTTGAGTTACTTCAGGAAGCACAGCGATGATAAATCTGCCACGTCTGTGCAGCCAGAAAGGAACAAAAAGGCCCTGAAAAAAGGAACTTTTAACAAAAGTTGAAAGCCTCCCATGCCAATAAACAACAGATTAAAGAAATGTGTACCAGGTAGTTACTCATTTTAACTTCAAAATTTCATGAGGAGTTGTCTGATTATATAGCCTGGATATCCTAAATGTGTATTATGAAAAATATAGACTTACAGTAAGTTCCTAAATTAAAAAAAACTGCATGTGCTTGGGGCAGGCACAGGAACCAGAAGGCCTGTAAGTTTCTGGGCTTTTCTTAGACTCCAGAAGCGCCGTAGGAATTAGTCAATGAGCCTTTAGAAACCCCGCTCGCTTGGCACTGGAACAATCGCATAGTGTGCTGGAGAGCAGAGAACGTATCCTTTTGTTACCCCAAGTGTGCCAGACACCCATCTTTCCTCTGAGAAAACAAAAGCATCATTCCAGGTTTTCCAAGGTGGCTTTAAGCTTTCAGGTAAGCTCCCTGCCCCTGCTGCAGACACGTCTATTCTTCTGCCAGCTTTACCCCAACAGCTTCCATTAATGTCAGCACAACCGTCCAGCTGAGCATTACGCATATGCACCAGCCACAGTATGCTTCTCTATGAATAGCAGGGATATACAGACATCTCCAGAGTAAAATGCTTAGGTCTTGGAGGACTAAGAAAGCTTAAGGATTTATCAAGTTATATTTTTTAAAGTCAATCTAACACTTCAAAAGAAAAAATCTCTAGTTGTGTAGCTTTCATCCGTTTTATGTAAAACATCTCAACTATATCAATGTATTTCCATTAAAAAGACAGGCTTTCATATATAAAACTAACATATTTTTCTTTTCACTTAAATTATGGATTTAAGTGACTTTGCATCAAGATTATCTAACTTCTGGATTATAAAACCACCTGAGGTCAGAGAAGGAAAAATCCAAACAACCGCACATAATAAAAATGCAATTTGTTGGAGCTCAGCTGATGACTGGCATCTTGAACCCTGAACAAATGAGCAGTGCCTTAGCGTGTCCTGCGGGGAACTCACATCCCAGCAAGCTAATAGGTAATCAGCTGTCTTTATTAGCAGCCCAATAATAAAAGTTGGCCTCTAAGTTTCAAAAGTCCTCTGGAAAAAAAAGTTTGTTGTCCACCAGAAAACCATCCCCAGCCCTTCTCCTTTTCACAGCTCCTTAATTACTCATCAGGATCCTGTCCTTCTTCAAGACCTCATTAGTCTGACCCAGAATCCTGCTAGTGAATGGGCAGGTTTTTCTCCTTCCTCCACCTCCAAAGAAATTTAATCCCTTCACTACCCAAAGCGCTCCAGAGCACACTGAAGGGCAGCAACAGAAAGGCACGGAGAGATGTGGCATTACAGTAGAGCAAGACAAAGACCTGAACTGTCAGCGGCAGAAAGAGAAGTTTAGAAGTTAAACAGGAGTGCTGCGACCTGCAGAAGAGGAAGGCTAGAAAGAGATTTATTTTAGCTCTCCTTTTAAGCTTATTGCTAAAGTTGCCCAAAAACTGCACCAGAAACTCAACTTATTAAAACCGTTGCAATTAATTTGATTTAGAAACTTCATTAAGCCTGAAGTCATGCTCTGTTGCGGCCCTTCAGAAGACACCTGGGGCTGCAGAAGTGAGGCCTCTGCCACGCTGTCGCTGCCTACAAACCCTGTGAGCACTCGTGAGCTTGCTCCATTGGCACTATCACTCAAACACAGTGCCAAGTGAGAAGTTCTAATGTAGCACACTATTCTGAAGTTTGAAAGTAGGCTTAAAATGCTGACTAAAGCAGCGATAGGGAGCAGAAACTGTTATTGGTAATTACTGTAAATTAACCCCTTGCTACCTGGCCAACAGTCATGTGTTAGCAACTCTGGGTGCCAGAGAGGGCAGCGCCTCCTGCTTCAAACCCTGCAGTGCTGCTGTAACCCCACACAAAACGAGCAGTGTCAACACAAAAATCGAAATATGCTTTCCTGAAAACACTGCTTTTAATGACCACTGTAAAACAAGCAAGCTCATCAGAGTACCAAAATACATAAGCTGACAAGCCACTTCTCATCTTCAGGCTGACAGACCATTAACGCATATCAAGCGCTGCCTGCAAATACGTAGCTACACCTCCCCAGGGGGGGCAAGTTCCACCTGGTAAATAAACATGGATTGCTAATATCCATTTATAAGCCACCTATAGCTTTAGGATACCCTGACAACAATAACAATATATTTAACCAAATCCTCAGATTAACCAGTGTGAAGAGTTTTGCTGGTTAGAAGAAAACCCACCAGCACAGCAAAGCAAGGCCTCACTCCAGGCTGATGAAGGAGCTTTTCCAGCTACTTCAAAGCTACCCCTGTACGCAACCAGCTTCTGCTTTGCAACGTTTTACCAACCTCCGCCTAAAGCGTCACGCCAACAGAACAGAGAGCAAGCCTCGCAGCGCCGTGACACCATCACGCGGGAGTGACGCGGCCCCCACGTCAGGCAGCGCCACAGACCACGGGCTGCCCTCCCGAGCGGGAGAAGCCTGCTCCAGCACCAGCCCCCGGGGGAAGGGCGGCAGGCTCCGCAGGGAGGGCTGCGCGGCTCCCGCTACACCGGGCGGCGATAAGCTGCCCCAGGCAGCTCCACCGGGACGGCCGCGGTGCCCCCCGAGCACAGCCCGCGGCCTCACGGGCCGCCCCGGCGGCCCACGGCAGCCGGGCCTGGCCGACCTGTTGCCCGGGGCAGGGGCGGCCCGGTCCGGCCTCCCCCGGCCCGGCGGCTCACCGCGCTTGTTCTTGGTGCCGTGCTTGCGGGCGGCCGCCAGCTCCTGCTCGATCTTCTTCTCCAGGAACTCCTGCTTCTTGCTGAGCATCTCCTCCGTGTCACGGAGCCGCTGGATCGCCTCCTGCGGGGACGGGCCCTTCCCGGCGCCCTTTCCTCCGGGGCCCGTCCCGAAAAGCTTCCCCAGGAGCCCCGACATGGCTGCGCCAGGCCGCCGAGGCCGCGGTGTGAGGCGGGGGGGGGCGACGACAGCCGTGGAGCACCGGTACCGCTCCCCTCACTCTGCGCCCCCCGCACGGACTGTCCGTCGGGCCGCCGGAGCCGCTCAGGCCGCCACTAGCTCGCTCCCTGCGCTCCCGCACCCCGCCCGGCCCGGCCCCGCCTCGGCCCGCCGCCCCCGCGCCGCGCACGGCTCCCGGCGTGCCCCGCGCTCCCGCGGGCTGCTGGGACACGTAGGCGCGGCCGGGCCGGGGCGCGGGGCATGCCGGGAGTGCGCGGCCGCCAGGCGGGGCGCGGGAGCGCAGCGGCTGGCCTGGCCTGTGCCGCGGCCTGGCGGGCTCTGGGGAGGGAGAGCCGCCGCCTCGGCCTCCCCCGCGGGTCTGCCCGGACCCCAGGGGCACTCGGGCCGCGTGTGCTGCTCTGGCGGGGGAACGCGGGAGGAGTGTGACGAGATGGGGAAGGTGGCGCTGAAGGCGCGGCCTAGCGCTCTGCAGAAACCGGGCACACGGGGCCGCGGTTGAAGAAATTGCCGTGGGAGCCTGCCCTGCACGCTGCGGGGCGGCAACGGAGCCCCCTGGGCCTGGCCGCGGCCCGGCGTGCCGCCGGCTCCTCGCACTAGTGCCCACGTCATGGCGTGGCATGGCACGGGTACAGCACCGCATGGTGTGGCATGGCACGGCACGGCGTGCTGCAGAGCAGTACAGCCCTTAACGAGTCGCTTGAACCCTGCCACTTGCCCGCAGCCCACTGAGGTGTTGAGATAATGTGGTGCAATTTCTTGTTTTAAACTTTCTCAACTTGCCAACTTTACAAAATCAAGTCTTTAAAGCCAGAGCCACGGTTGCCCAGTCGGTGGTGAGTAGTTGCCACTCACCTGAGGCACACGTTCTGGTTCATGGAGGCAGTATGGGCCTAATTCCATGCTGTGTGATCACGGTACCTACATACAGCGTCCAAAGTCCAATAAAGAAATGACGCTTTAAGTGCCTCAGCCTGATACCAACCTTTATGGGTACTTTCGACTTTTGTTTCTTTGTGCTTGGCCTCTAACATGTGTAAAAGTAATAAACACCCCCCTCTCCAGTCACAGTGGTGTTGTAAAAACAAGTTAATTAATAACAGACTCAGACAATAATAGTGTTTACCACTGGAAATCACCCAAAAAAATTAATCATTGCTTTTGAGCAGGGCTGGGCTAGTTTGTGCTCTTTAAAGCAGCCTGGGATATACCCACTAAATGGGCAAGAGGAAAAATGAGCCAAACAACTGCTTATTGAGCAAGAGAGCTTTTTCATGCCCTCAGCAAGTGGGAAAGCACACTGCACTGGTAATACAAAGACAGCCTCCTTAGGTACCAGGTGGGAGTTAGGCAACGAAGCTGTGTAATGGATCCTGCCGCATTGTACCTTGCTAATGTCGTAGCAGCAGATAACGTAACAAAGGCAAAATACAGAAGAAAAATCCACTGAGGCTTACAGAAACTACTCGCTCCCAGGGCAGGAAAGCTTCCCAGCTGACAACACTGGGAATCTGTACTGAGATCTGCATGTAACTCACACTGTCTCAGTGACAGCATTTAGCTTTCTAACTGAATTCTCTTTTCCACAGTATTTATCTCTATGACAAGCTTTAATCTGCAGGCAGTATGGCTACAGTGGAGAGGGTGTTTGTTTTAAATAACCGTATTATTTTTCCTTTCCACACAAAGGGCAGCGAGGCACCAGGAGCACCCACCCGGCTCTGCAGGGATGCCAGGACCTGCTGTTGCTCCTGTGCAGCCAGCCCAGCTGGGAAGCAGGGGTCAGGGGCCACCACGCTTGCAGGCAGTCACCCATCCCTTTACTCTGCCAGTGCCCCTGGGGCTGCAATATCTGTCAGACATGCATAGGACTCACATCCACAGAGTCTCCAAAGGCAAGAGCCACACAACCACCCAGCCCAGCTTTGCTTCTGATCAGGGACCTCTGTTACACTATCTTACACACAGTTGCTCTGAGGTTTACTTTGAAACAACAATCATTATGCTCATGATGAAACTTGTTCCAGCTCAACACTACCATGCACGCAAACGGCTATCAAGCAAACAGGGTGGCATCTTTCATCCCTCGCACCCCACAGTCACATACAAGGCTGTTTTGCGGCTCTGCTTCCACTCCTTGAATTACACTCAGCATTAGCCAGCGGAAACCAGCTTCCAACATCTCGCTTAGACTGACCGGCCTGTGCATAGAGCTGGTGGAAACTGGGGACAGGAAGGAAAGGCCAGGCCTGCAGACAGTGCCTCTGAGCTGCAGAGCTGCACCCACACATCGTTGTCTCAAAACAGACCTGACTGCAGCACCGCAGCAGGCACCAGAGACCACATAATGACGCTGTACAGTGGGGTATGGAGGGGAGGAAAACAGGAAAAGTATGTTTAGCAAACTACTTCCCGATACCGTTCCCCTCCTGTGAGAGCTAAGTATTTAAAATAAACATTGTGGGCAAATAAACTCTGCCCTTCAAACCAGACAAGACGTTTCACAGAAGCACATAGGTAGGAAGGGCCATCTGGACGTCTCCAGCCCAGCCACCTCCTCTCAAGCTCATCCACTCAGAGCAGGGTGCTCTGTCAAATTCAGTACTGATTTAGGGCCTCTCTGCAGCTCATTACTTTGATTACCCTCTTGGCAGAATTTTCTTTGTATGGAGTCAGAAGTTGCCACGTTCCAGCACGTTCCTGTTGCCTGTCATCCCATCCCTGTGCACCTCTGAAGAGCCTGGCTTCACCTTCTCCACTCCTCCTGTTAGGCAGCTGTAGGCAGCAGCAAGACCTCTCCTTAACCTTTTCTAAAGCCCAAACAACACCCCTTCTCCCAGCCTCCCCTTGTAAGCCCTGTACTCCATTTCCTAACACCTGCCAACAGCAGGAGGTACAGAAGCATCACAAAAAAAGGAAAAGGGCAAAAAGTGGGTTAGGGAAGTGAGTAAGCAAAGCGAACTGGTGGTGGCACCCATCCTGACAGGAACCATATGAGAGTCCTCCAGGGGTGACAGGGTAATCCATTGTTAAATCAGGTGCCGTCTAGGAGCACATGCCACTAGGAGGAGACACCACAACGCATATGGCACAAGCACGCTGTCTCTGCAAGCTACTATTTTTAAGGTTTTAAGATTTTTAAGATTTGAGCAAGGAGCCAGGAAGAACACCACAAAGTCAAGCAATGGGCTGGAGTTCAGGCAGGCTGCAGGCAGGCATCAGCCTCAGGCCGGTCAGATCAGTAACGCTGCGCTGACTGCTCCAGTGGCCAGAACACCCACCACTTCCCAGACAGCAAGGCAGGGGACTCCGCAGCCAGAATTTTGGTACCCAGGACTGACTGAACCCACCTCTGCTCTGGACCACCTCCAGAGAAAACAGGCATTTTGCATCTACACACAACTTAGCAGCTCATCACACCAATTTACCAGGGAAAGCTCAGCTCGGCTCACCTACACATGGAACAGGAAGAAAGTACGGGAGAGTAGCACAAGGGGACAGCATGTCTCAGGAGGAGCTGGAGGCAGCAGTGACGTTGTTTAGGTCTGAGTCAAGTTCCCTTTCCCAATGGCCAGGGCACCCTGTGGCAGCATAAAACCAGAGGCTGGGCACAGTACAGGAAGGAAGACGAAGCCTGGCAGGGCAGTGGGGAAGGGAACAGCGCGCTTGCCTGCTCTTCTACCTGCGCTGGGCTCCAGACCTGCTCGAGCAGCTCCTTTACCAACACTGCACAATGGGAATTTTCAGTTCCTGGGTTTGGTGTTCCCATGCTGGCTTTGGGACTCTACTTAGGAAATCAGAGAGGAGAAGCCAAGTGGACAACAGAAATTGTCCCAGTCACCTAACCCCACCAACTCCCCACCTGCCAGTGACCCACTGAAACTACTAACAACTGGCCCACAGAACTGAGCTAAAGGAATGCACAGGCTGGGAAGCAGCTGACAGAGAAGTACACAGAAGTACCCTGCAGCTCCTACTCCAAAGCTGATACTAGAAAACTGGCTTGCAGATGCATCACAAGTTTCCTGTGTGACCTGGGGGACATATCACTTCAGCCAGGCCTTAGTCTCCCCTGCTGTACACAAAAGGTGTCACATTTAACTGTCACAAGGATTGACTCGTTGATGTCTAAGGCACTTGGAGATCCTTGGATATGGAGAAAAACCATGAAAAGAACAAACACTGTGGAGAGAATACCAACCAGAGAACAGCCAACACACACACATGCTCCCACCCACTGACTCCTCACAGCAAATGAGGTCCATGGTGTTTATAACACATGTAGTACAGACAAGGTGATCTTTCTACTGATAGAGACAGAGAAGAGAAAGATACCAGAGATAAGTCTATCAGGGTATTTCTGAACAGTGTTCCCAAAGGATCTCAGGATGAACTTGCTTCCACTAGGAAGGATCAATTGTTTGCTCTCGGAAAGGCCACCCAAATACTGGGCAATACAGCTTTTAGGCCAGAAAAACCACAGATGGGACAGGCTGTGATTTGCAAAGCCACCTGATTTCAGCAGCTGTTTGTTGCAAGTTTGCATGCTCCTTCTTCTTACCCTGATTCAGGGATCTTAGTCTTTCTTGCCCTAGGCTGACCAGTGATGCAGAGGGACAAGAAATAACGGAGCCATTCTCTTCAGTGCCTTGTAGCCATCAGTGGCTTCCAAGCAGGCCTCTGCCCAAGGATGGGAAGAACAAGTGGAGATGGAAGGCATTCTCTCCCATATCCATCTACCTCCCCGCAAGACCTTTGGTCTTTTCCAATGGGATACATTTCAGCACTGAGTCTGACAGCCCCAGCAGCAGCCCTCAGCCACACAGTGGCTCTAACGTTATCACTCTGTCGTTTGGATGTAAACAGGGACAGCCAGCATGGTGCAGGGGCCATCTGAGGCAGTCTGCAGTTCTGCCAGGGCCAAATTGGATGTGAGGCTGTTGGGCTGGCCAGGAACGACGAGGTCTGAGTCAGCAGCTCCTGACCCACCAACCACAATGGACAGGACTGCATCCGACTCCTGGAACGGTTCTTTGTTAGGGCCACCTTCAGGGGGGCTTTCCCCAGCAGCACTGTCCTTCAGCTCTGCCAGACCCAGCTGGTTGGGGAGGGAAAGGCCAGCCTTGCGCCCCCGTGCCACCCGCTTCTTCTGGGGCTTCCTGAGCTGCAGGTCTTTGTCCTTGGGTGAGCCCAGCCGGCACTTGTGGTCCTTCATGTACTTGTGGCGCGTGAAACCTTTGCTACAGGTGGGGCAGCGGTATTTGTAGTTACCGGTGTGCGAGCGCTGATGCTCTATCATGTGGGCTCGTCGGCTGAAGGACTTGTTACAGTACTGGCACTTGTGGATCTTCATCCCTGCAGAGAGCATAGGAGGAGAGAGAGCTCCGTTAAGAGACCCTGCATCCCAATGCAGATCTTCAAGAAAATCTGCACCGCACCAAGGGAGCACATGACCACTTCACCTCCTCTTCCAAGGAGATGTTCCCTGATACAAGGGAGGAGACATTGTGCCAGGCAAATCTGCAGTCAGAAAAGCGTGAGTGCCTACAACTTGAATGTCTGTGTTTATAAAGGGCTAAAACAATAACTCTTGCCTCAAATAACACAATTAGAATATCACCAGAAAAAAATGTCAGGTTCTTGTGATGAAAATGCAAAATGTTGGGGTTTTTTTTCAAGTGTATTTGGTAAAGTAAAGACATTTTCACTTTTTATTTTTTTCTCCCAAGTATGGGAATGTGCAGTCTGAAACAAACCATCCACAGCACTGTCAGCCCAGGCCCATCTGATCACACTCTGCAGGGCTTTGGACATGACAGGCACAAGACTTGCAGTTTCACCCCAAAAGACAAAAGTCTGAACATTCCCTAGGCCATAGGAATAAATTATCTTTATTAGGAGTGGGAGCATTATTTTTGGAACACAGAGAGAAGGGAATCAAATCCCAAGAGATCTCCTTTCGAATGTGAAATGATATTGGGGAGCAGCGGACAGAGCAGTCTGGATATTCATTTGATAGTAAACATTCTGAGTAACCCAGCTCTGCTTCTAAGTCTTGCCAGCAGGCCCTGCCTTCAGATTTATACTGCCTTAGAAAACAGCCCAAAGCTTAGACACAGCTCTAAATGCAAGCTCAGTTAAACAGGCCTGCAGCAACAAAGAAAAAAATCTAAACCTAATAAATTATATTAAGAATTTAGGCCTATATCTGGGAAACACTGTACCACACACAGTGGAAAATTCTCCCACAAGAAACCACACTGTAGCTGTGTTAGCTGAGCGATGGGTGGAGGGATACCATAGAGAACCTCCTATGCTTCTGAGGGTATAAAGCAGAAGCACTTTCACAATTTGTTCTCTCTTATTTCTCAGGTTTACCCCTTCTGTAATGTGCTCCCACAGCACTGCAGTGAATCCCAGCCACTTCATTCCCAACCACTGGCAGCATGGGCAGAGCTGCACTTACCCGAATGGGACAGTATGTGAGCCTTCAGCTTGTCAGGCCTGTTGAACTCTTTATTGCAGCCCGTGTGGCTTCTGTAACAATAACAAATGCTGGTGAGCAGCATGAATCAACTGAGGATCAAAGTATAAACAGAACCTGGACCATAAGGAGATCCGCAACCCTTCACCTTAGCAGCACCCGGATGAGTCCCTCGGTGCAGTCTCAGTAGGAGCTCCACTATTTCAGCCCTTTTGGAGAGGGGCAAGGAATAAACAGGCTGCTACAGGGACATGTGGCTTCTGCTAGATGACACATGGTCTGTGTCTCACTATGAATGCTCCTAAAAGCCACAGGTTCAAGATCCCAGCTGGAGACAGAAGTATTTTGGAAGGAGCTACAAGGTGGTTGGAGCAGAGAGAAGCCAGTCAGTCTTGGCTATCTCAGAAGGCCCAAGGCTGTGCCATGGATTTGGGGATGCACCTTCTAAAGCTGCATTTCTCTGGCTCATACATTAGCTTCTACATTGCCACGTGCTTTTTGAGACATGGCAGTCAGGGAGAGCCCATCATTCAGGCAACCTTACGCTTTGTGGTCAAATAATATTCCTTCTCTTCCCCGGTGCTTCCCAGATGCAACCCTCCAAGCCTCCCATGAAGGCAGGCATTATTTTACAGGGCTTGATGAACTGACATGAAATTACGTGGCCACACAGGAAGTCAATAACAAAGGACTGGGACTTCTGGGTTCCCAGTTCAACAGCACACAGCATTCCTACCTCCCCAAGAAGCAGTAGATTGGTAGATGCCACACATGTACCCTAGGGTACCCGCAGGAGATGTTCCTTCCATCCTAAACCCCATCCCAATCCCATTAAGACATGCTGCCATGCCAGAGACGCACTACGTACGAGAAGGGACATTTATATTTCTTAAAAGGCTCATGGATCAGCATATGTCGCTTGAGTTTGTCTTTCCGATTGAAAGCTGCATCACACACTGAGCACTTAAAGGGCTTTTCACCTGGAAAAAAAGAAGAAACCGAGAGTCAGGGAAAGTCCAGTCACGTACAGGATTCACTACAGCAGCTGTACCGCTTTGCCTCTCTATAAACTTCCCCAAGCTTCCCTACCCTGCCTGATGAGTAAATGGATGGATACAATCCACACTGTGCCCTGCTCCTGCTCTCCAGGGCCGGCTTCCTTAGCTTCTGCAACCACAGGCAGTAGGGTAGCCACCTCTGTGCCCCACTTCTAACTGGTGCAGTACTGGGCATGAGGCTGAACCAGTACCGTACCCCAAACCCATGTTACTACAAATGACTTGTACAGTCAGCTGTGTTACTCTGGTTGTCAGGAAAATAGCCAGGGTATGAGAGGGGGCAGCACAGACTACGGTACAGAGATATAATGAGCACTGCAGTGCCGTGGGAGCCCATACCCGAGTGGATGTGGGCGTGCAGCTTGAGGTAGTGCTCCCGGCGAAAGAACTTCTTGCAGATCTGGCACTTGAACTTGCTACCCCCACCGTGCGTGGGGATGTGGCGGCGCAGGTACCTCTCACAGGGGAACACCTGTTAATACACAAAAACAAGGCTAAGAGCTGGCAGCACACAAGGGACATCATTGAGCCTGCATGGGCATGGGAGGTGTAGCCTGTGCAGAAAGCCTAAGCAGCTCATGGTGACTGCTTTCTCAGACAGGACACACTGAGAAAACCTTCAGGTTTGTATAAGGAAAATACAGATAGAGCTTTAAAAAAATACAACAAACCCACAACGTAAGCTTCTTATCCTTAAGAAATGCGTAAGCTGAAACCTGGCTGCTAAATTTTGTAACACCATACCGCTGCGGACCAGCACCCCAGATGGATGCCCCATCTCCCATCAAAGCCAGCAGCAGGATAGGATGGACTGGGCAAGGACCCCGCGTAGTTATACCTTCCCACAGTGTTAACTTCAGTTTCTACTTCCCAGTAATGTGTGAGTGGTTCCTTTGGCTAATGGGGATTCTGGAAATACCCAGGCTAAGTGAATTTCTAATGAGCATGCTGCAAGCACACATCTGAGGGGGGCACAGGAGAGCCAAGAGTTCTGGTACCCAGGGCTGTGCTCTCGTTTCTCCAGAAAACAGCAGTATTAGTAAGAATACAAACAAAAGTAAAAAATATCGGTGTGGATAATGGGCTTTCAAATTGCTATGCTGCAGGCTGAAAGTCCCACACAGGCTCAGAAGGGCATCTGTCAGCTGGTGGGGGAAGTGGAGAGAAGACAGGTAAGAAAGATGGGTTACTAACCATGGCAAGAGCGCATTTCCCCTTCCTGAGCTACCTCAGTATAGAGTGGTCACTCCTTTGAGACTGTCCCTGCCCTCATTGCAGGATTTTCATTTCCTTTGCTATAAACAGAGGAGCAAGGGTCCAAATTTTAGTCTGGATTTTAAAAAATAATTTATTAGAATTAAAACCCCACAAAATTCTGCCCCTCAAACCCCCTCAGGGGCTGTGCTGAAGAGAGTATTTCCAGCCAAAACCTACCCAGGCATTGTTCCAGTCCTAGTCACATCACTCAAGACAGGTTTCTCTTTGCCAAGGACACAAAGCACTCATCCAAAAGAGAGGAATGAGGGGGAACCTAGAGACTTCTGTTGCAACAGGAGATAAGGACAGCAATGGAGGTGTACAAGCTTCTGTAGGGCCCAGGGCTTTCCATGCCCAACCCTTCCAGCCAGAGGTAGCAGTCAAAGGCACTCTTAAGACTTCCCAAAACCAGCCTCACTCCTCCTGGTATACTTGCTTTAAGAAATAAGGACAGCAGCCTGGTGTGCAGTCCTGCGCTGTCATGGGAATAAGGGACCTCCCCTGACAAATTCTGCTCAGCAAATAGGTCCAGGAGAAAAGCCAGCACTGCAGGGAGGAACATACTCTGCATGAGAGGCCAGAGAGCTGGAGGCCAGGGATGCAATCTCTGAAAAGTATCTCATGAGCCTGCCAGTCTGTACTGAGGTAGGAAGGGAGAGGAAAGGGAGCTGAAGGGTTCCTGTCCCCCTCAGAGCCCTAGCTATGAGTCCAGGACCGGCTCAGGCAGTGGTCACCCACCCACCTTCTGGCAGTGAGGGCAGGGAAAGTTGTGCGTTGCTGTCTGCAGATGGTGCTCCAGGGCTTCCGGGGTGGAGTACTTATTTACACACTTCACACATCTGAATGTAGAGAGAAAGGACAGAGCCTGTGATCAAGGCTACCACCAGCAAACCCCATGCTGCAAGCAGACCCCAGCCAGGACTGCCCAGCCCATTCACCAGCCACCTTCCAGGGTGATTTCTGACAGGGTCAGCTTGATACAGACAATAACAAAACCACCCAGGTGCCCTGAAACCTCGGCAACCCACATAGCCAAATCACACTCACGTTCAGCATCCTTCTTCACAAGGGGAAGATGCTAGAAAATTGGGTGAAGAAGCCTTTAAACTGCTAGTGCTCTTCCACGCAGACTCCCATGGGAGCACTCAGACCTGAGCACATACTTCCACACTGCTTCCTCATGGAGGAAAGCCCTAAGTAATGATTTCACATTATTTAAAACACTTTCCATCCTCAATACACAAATACAGCAGCTCCCAATGAAGGAGCTGAGAGTGGGGTCACAGCATGACAGCACTGTTACCCATGGCCAGGACAGCCACAAAGCAACACGCTTCCATGTGGGGTCTCTGGCATCTAACAACACTGGCTTACAGCGCCACCTCTCCGAAACCACCTGAGCCCTCTCCACCTATCTCAACTGTTCTCACATATCCATATTTCTGCCAGAGACCTCTGCCAAAGCTGACTGCTGACAATGGGCAATGGGGGCATGCATCACCGACAATAAATACAGAGGCACTCACGCTGTATCTGCTGTGAAACTATTTCTCCTTAGATCAGACTAAAACCTCCTCAAACATAAGCAGGGCCCTGATCTCAAAGATCGCCGCTAGCAAGCTGCAGGATGAAGCTCCACAGTGCAAAAATAACTAGAAATCATGGTCTGTGTAAGAAGCAGCAATTTATTCCATGAAGCTCCTAGGTGACTTCAGTATCTTCTGGGCTTCCTGCTCTTCATGTATATCTCTACAGGCATTTCAAAAGCTCCAGAGAGCTCTTCGTGGAACTCCTCACCCCTTCTCTCTGCACTAGTAGAAAAGCTTTCCCAGGTAATAGACCCTTTTGCAGCAAAAGGATATGAGATTTTTTCTGGGTACAGCTTCACAGCCCACACTCCCTTTGCTGCAGTTGTTTAATCACAGAAAACAGGCTGGGAAGGGGCTTCCCTGGGTCTCTGACTGAGCTCTGTGCATGTTCAGCTGTGCCCACCTCACTCTTTACTGGTGATAAGAGGACTTGCAGTGAGATCTTCCCATGTAACTGATCTCAGCCTTTCACTGTCCTTCCAAAAGGTTCCTTGCATTCAAAGTGCTTGGCCCTAGCAGCCTGGTGGAGGGGCCCCACATTTGCCACCTGGGTGCCCAAAAGAACCACAGGCACCAAACATGCAGCCCCCTCTTCCCTCTAATGTCTGCACCGCTCTCAGCCAAACACTCTGCACCCACTCACTCCTACAAGCCTTGTGAGCACTGATTGCTACTGTACTTGTACACGGCCACATCCTTCTTGGGGCTGTGCTGGGGCAGCAGGCTGTGGGAGTACTGGTGGACGCCCAGCTCGTACAGGGAGGGGAAGTCCTTGCTGCAGAGGTGGCAGCGATAACTCAGCTCCTCCT
This sequence comes from Falco peregrinus, assembly GCF_023634155.1. Taxonomy (NCBI): domain Eukaryota; kingdom Metazoa; phylum Chordata; class Aves; order Falconiformes; family Falconidae; genus Falco; species Falco peregrinus. The sequence continues at coordinate 36,808,474 of NC_073729.1, read as the reverse complement.
GGTGGTTCTTGATGTGCTCAAGGAAGGACTCCAGCTTCTGGAAGGTCTGAGCACAGGTTTTCACCACACATTTGTACACCTGGGAGAAGGGAGAGCAACTGGAGTGGCACACCATGGAAACAAACGGGGAAAATCCTCTGCCAAGAGAGTGGCCTTCCTTTTTGGAAATCATAACCACTGAGTCATTTACAGAAAGGGACCACCGCCCCTTGACCCACTGTGCTGGAAAGCAGCTGAGCTGATGTTATGAGCAAAGCAGCACCGTGGTTTCCAGAGTATCCCACCACACCCACACTCAGTCAGCACACAGCAATGAAACCCTGCCCTGCACTGCAGCAGGACACAATGTGGTGGTAAAACATCCCCTTCCTCTGCTGTCTTCCTCAGAGGAAGGGTCTTTAAAGAAAAGTGCAGAGCAGCTCAGCATCAAAATGTGGCTGACGGTTCCAGGTGAATGGCAGAACCTGCTGGGAGCTGAATGTTCTGCAAACACAGACCATCAGGGCACTCCCCTATGAAAGCAAGGTGGGAGAACGGTGTGTTGGTGTGAGCGCCTGAAACCACTTGTGTGGTTGAGACCACAACACCCCAGCAGTGACTGTCCCACAACCTGAGAGCTGCCACCTACATCAAATACTTCGGACCGTGCTTCTTTGCTGCTTCTTTAGCCATCCAAACCTGCTTGGCTGACTTCTCAATCAGCAGGGTGGAGGCAGTGGAGCTTTTCAAAGCCACCAAGACCACACACCTGCAACCCAAATGTGCAGAGAGCTAAGCTGCATGGGAAGCACTGGCAGCTTTACAGAGCAAGAGGCTCAGGACAGACCCTGGAAGCTGGCGCACTATATGAAGCCCACCCCAATCTCACCACCAACACAGGGCACCCTCTGTCCCTACCTGCTCATTCTTGTGCTGTGTCATGTGTGATTTCAGCTGGAAATAGGTGTTGAATTTGCTGGGGCAGAACTGGCACTGGTAAGAGCTATCGATCAAGACAACCTGCTTGGCTTCCAGTTTGTTTGCCTCGCTCTCGTCCAAGGGGCTCATGTCTTGGGGCGGTGGTACAGGGTTCCCTGAGGCCTGAGTCAAACCTGGACAATGGGAGAGAGAAAGTCACAGCCTGCCATGAGACAGCTCTGAAAGCTGCTCTGCCAGCACCACGGTGCCGAGACATACCAGGCCTGGCTATGGGTCCAGGCTCTTGCTTCCTTTCAAAGACAGATTCTTTTGATCAGACAAATCTTACTCCCTAACAGCATAGTTTTAATTTTTTCTAGAGATTATTAAGGGATCTGACTACTCCATCTTCCTCTCCTTAACCCATTTTCTTTTTCCAGGGGTGTAACTGTGCTCTGTGGAGCAGTCAGCAGAACAGGCCGTCTGTGAACCAGAGCCATATTTACTCCCACCTCTGGCAGGAGACAAGAGGCAAGATCCAGCCAGTAGCTCACAGTCCATGAAGTCTGCAGAGAGCAGCTCCAGCAGGCCCTTGTCCTAGACATGACATTGTCACTGCATTCTCTCCCCTCCTACTAGGACTGAGGTCACCAGCAGAAAAACTGGTGACCAGTCACCATCTGCCAGCAAGGAGCTCTTCTCTGCCTCAAGTATTTTCAGTTGGTTGCTGGGACCAGACCCAGCCCAGGCATGACTTGCGCATTGCAAACAAGTGAGAGCACTGCGCTGTGCTAAACCACTGGCTTGTCTGGCCACTAGACCAGAGCTGTCAAGTGTGGCTCATGTACTGCCAAAGCTGCACCTGCCAGGGAGTGAGAAGGGGGAAGACACCTCACCCTGTCTGCACGTGCATACTTGCAGACTCTGGAGTCGCTGTCTCCAGCAGCACCTGAATCCCACCGTAGCTGGAGGTACGAAAGGATGCAGCTGCCAGCTGGAGTCCAGCAAATGCGACTCGTTTCTCTGGTGTGTGCTGCAGGAATGCAAACAGTGCACACAGCTCCTGTCTCCCCTCCCTCCCTGTGTGGAGATGCAGGGATGTGCAGACTCCCCACATCACTGCTCTGCCCCATGCACAGGCTATCCCCAGGCAGCAAACCTGTGTTCTCTTCGTCCTCTGGCTGGTTGGGATTCAAGGCCATGACCTGCACTGTGATGGAGTTGCGGGAGATAGTGCACCCCAGCCCTGGAGGCCACACTTTATGGGTTTGCATGTGCTTCTTCACATTGGACTTCTGGGCAAAGGCTCGGCCACACACGATGCACTGGAAGGGCTTCTCGCCTGTGTGACTGAAGGCAGAGAGCACCATATCAGCAGCCAGCAGAGAGGAGACAGCCCCCAGGCATGGACCACGGTGGGGTGGCTGCTGCAGGGCTGTGCTAGGCACTCTGCTTGACAGATCAGCACCTGGACCAGCCAAACACGGGCTCTGAGACCTCATTAACCTGAGTAAGTTGATTGCGAGAGGCCTGGAGAAACAAGCCTGGCACACAGACAAAACACTCGTGGTCTCGGGATGACAAGGGATCAAAGGAAGCAGTGGGACAGAAAAAGAGCTCTGCAGCAACATCAGGGCATTCGTTGTCAGGGTCTCTGCAGGGACATTGGGGACCCCATCACTTTCTCAGGGGTAAAACCCTTTTATTCCCTATCACCCCACCCTACCCTGCACACATGCCTATTCTAGCTTGCAGCCCCTGGATCTCCCTGAATTTGCTCTCTCCTGTCCACAGCAGAAAGGTCTTTCTACTCTGCCCTTCTGCTTCCAAAGAGCAGACTCTCTAACACATGAAGTACATCACATGAACAGTCCAGACTGTGAAGGGGGGCAAACACCACTTGTTCCTACTCATCTGAGTCCAGAAGATTCTGTTGGGGGGAACACTGAAGATTTCAACTGCCTCCTGACGGAGAAAAGCTCTCTTATATGAGCTCCCTACATAGACACTGAGCTTGGCTGACAGTTTGCTAGCACCAGAAAACACGAAGGCTCCAGCTTAGTAGGGAGGGAGAGTAGAGGAAAGGACAGAGGCAAGCAGTGGAGATGCTGCTGCTCCAGCGATAAGGTGACAACAGGTTTGGCTTTCAAAGTCTCATCAGCAAGGAAAACAAGTCTATAGTCCCAAGCCATAATCAGCAAGAAGATTACATCCATGATGCAGCCTTCACCCCAGCCCCTGGGGAGAAGGTGTCCTGCAGTGAGTGGGATGAAAGATCACCTCCCAGTGCAGCACAGATTCTGGGATGTGACAAACGCAAGGTCTGCTGGGCTGCGCAGACTCCCTCAGCGGAGCTGTGCCCACCTCCACCCTACCCACTCTGCTGTGTCTGGGTTAGCAGCACCATTACCTTCTGATGTGCTGCTGCAGGTCAAAGTTCTTGGTAAAGGCCTTGTCACAGTAAGTACATTTCAGCTTGGGGGACTTGGGTTTGCCTGAAAGAGCAAAAGCACACACAGGAATGAGATCACACAGCACAGCTCTGTCCCCCCTGCACCACAGGGCCCTCAGCCCAAGGCATGTCTATTCAGGACCAAAAATAAAGGGCTTATGAAAGGATAAGATCTGCCTGGCCAGAGTGGGGAGAGTTTATGGGCACAAGCGTATATTTAATGTAGCCTGAGCCAACTCTACAAGTGCGAGGAGGGTAGTAGTGGAGGAAGCAGGGCATCCCCTTGAGGCATTAACCACTCCAGAATCCCTTGCAGCTGTGCTACAAAGCACCTACTTTAAAGGCATGTTGGGCATTGGGAAAAGACACAGGATTAGTGAAAGGAAGGGCCCCAGTTCTGGCTCTCTCCTATGAACTCACCAAGGTCAGACATCAGCCACAGCACATGCATATTTCTCCCATCCAGAAGATCAGTCAGTCACATCTTCTGTCTACTATGATGGGGTATAAACCAATGGAGAACAGCAGAACTGTGGGCTGCTCTAGGAAATTCTGAACTGAGAGCTGCAGCCTGCATGATCATTCACACCTCTGCAAATATGGTTAAACCCTAGCATCCGTATGGTCGTAATTCCAGAGGCCCAACCTTCCTGGGGAGGAAGGCCACGTGGCTTTCCTCCACACCACGTCTGGGACCTTCCCTCTCACTCAGGTAGGTGTGCTTGCACCACACCAGCAATGGGCAGGCTTGGCCAGCGGAGGATCTGATGCTCCTCCATCCTGTAATGGGGCATGCCCCTGTCCTGCCTGACCTGGGGACAGGCGTGCTTTCTTCACAGACATTGAAACACACAGCAGGGACAGGTCTGCTGAACCCCTGGGAAGAGTCTTCAGGGCGAGGCCGTAACTAGCACACCGGCCTGGCGACTGGGCAGTCTTCCTTGGGTTAAAATGGACCAAGCTCTAACACCTTACTCTGCAAAATGTCCCCATTTCAGGTGTGATCCAATAAGCATGTAGCTGCAGAGACTTAGCACAAGCTGGCCCACACAGCAGCACAGTGACAAGCCTTTCATGTGCACTCAGAGGTGACAGACAAGAAGTATGTCCACACTTTCACCTGCTCTTGATAGCTTCATGTAGGACACTGTGCTCCTCCTCTAGAGCTGCATGCGCAGCCAGTGCCACCCCACAGGGCCTGGAGAGCCTGTGGCTCAACAGTCCACCACACAATAAGCGTGCTGGCCTACAGGTAGTACAGGGCAAATGCTATAAGGGCATTTACCTTCCTGCAGCCCGCTCTCATTTTTGCAGCGCCGGCTTTTGGGAGCAGAGGTGGAATCAAAACCAACCACACTGCCGCCTCCTGTGCTGGTCAAAGGTGTGGGAGCGCTGGAGCTCTCAGACTTGAATCCCTGCTTCCCAGGGCTGTACACAGGAGAAGGGTACACGGGACTTTCCACACACTGACTTGGTACCTGCAAGAGTGCAATTTATCAGTGGAAACAGGTTTGCTGCACACAGTTATACTCTGCCCTAACCTCCATCCCCAGCAACACTCGCCACACTGGGCTATGGTCTGGCTGAGTTTTCTGCCTCCTGCCAAACTGGGTCACATTTCTGGTTCACCAGTCCAACAATGTGTCTCTACAACCTGCACAGTGTCTCTACAACCTGCTGAACATCACAAAGCATCCAGCAGTTATTACAGCAGGAACAGGACAGCAAAGAAACACTGAAGGAGCCATCTAATCCCTCATCTATGTCTTATGCCTAGAAGAGTTTCTTATCCCTCCAGAGCAGGTTACCAAAATGATCACCACCGACCCTGTGAGTTCACACCAGCCCTGAAGGGTGGGATCTCCAGGCCCTGCTGCCTGCCCTGGCAGGACTGCAGAAGGGAAGCACAAGAAAACTCCAGGTGGCAAAGCACAGCTGTTTGCCTCAGCACCAACATTAGAAAAGGATGCTTAGAGAAAAAGACAGAGGCATCAGTCTGGGGTGATATGGTTTGAGGGAGTTTCTATAGCCCACCGTGGTAAATTAACACAGACCACTATGTATCCAACATCCCCAACCATTTCTGACCACTGGCAGTTCCAGATCAGATGCCAGCTACAAAGATAAGGCTGACAAACCTGTTACACCCAGTAGTTTCTGTTGTGAATGGCAATGCTAACATAGAGGCTGTGAACAGCTGACCCACTGGTAAATCCACCCCTGCCTGTGCCTCTTTAGGAAAAGCTGCCCTGTCAAACTCTGATATTTAGAGTGAATTCTTCTCTCCGGTGGAGCCTCTAGTGCGCAGCATGAGGCTCTGTACCTCTCTGGGAAGTAAGCCCCTCTCCTCACCTCCCTCTCGCTCCCAACACCTGCAGGTATCCCTCGACCACAGCAGACATTCAGATCTCCTAAGCCTGTGCCAGCCAAGTCCTCCATCCCTCTTAACTGTTTCTCTTGTTCTGAGAATCCCCATCATCTTGCCAACATACTTCTGTTCAGTACATTCTCCCAGAGGAAATAATCATTGTTAAATAACCTAACGCACCTTCCCAGACTCCAATTCCACATTTCCAGTCCAGGCAGCTCTCAAGCAGCCTTGTTAGAGAAGAGGCCCAGGAGGACAGAGCCCCTGCAGACAGCCCCTGGCCTTACCTCCATGGGCGGATAGGGCTGCATCCCCAGCGTCTGGATCTCCACTGCGCTGTTTGCTGCCATAGGAGCAGGCGCACTGTACACTTCGACCACTCCGCTGCCGCCGGCGCTGGGCTGCCCTGGAGCCCCCATGTTCGGGGGGGGAGGCGGTGGAGGCTGAGGAGGGGGTGGTGGTGGGGGAGGTGGAGGTGGCGGGGGCTGGGAGAGGTAGCCAGCCCCAGCGTGCATACTCAAGCTGCTCTAAAACCAGAACAGGGAGAGACAGACAAGACCTTGAAAATGCTGCAGCAATGAGTTAGAGGGGCTGCGCCCTCACACACGTTCTCAGTCCCAATTCAAAACAACACCCACAGGAACAGCAGCGATGTCTTGACACAACGCAGCACTGTCCAACTGCCCAGTTGGACCAGACTGCTGGCTTGCAGAGGCTTGGCATGACATTCCAGTAGATATTGCCTCCTTCAAAACCCAAGTGCTCAAGCCCCACTGCTTTTGTTACTTTGTTTTTAAAGCTTTTAATCCTTCTGGTTACAAAGAACATTTTCAGAGCATGGAGAATGTATACAGGCTGGCTAGCTCTGGGAAGAGCCCAAAACAACCATCCCAGGTGGAAGAGGGATCCATGGAGCAAACAGACAAGAGCTCTGGAAGCCAGCCATTACACAGGGGCTCAACAAAAAGCTGGAGAGACCACATTACAATGATTTGACCATCCAGCAACAAGGATGCAAGGAGAGAGCAAATGCTGGAGCTATCCTGTAATCTATCCATTGCTCCTTCCCGAGCCTGGCTGTCACGTTGGGAAGGTGCCCAGGATTCAGCACCAAAGCAGATCTCTGGAGTCCGATTGACTGACAGGGCTCCTGCTGTGCAAGCATAACCCCATGCAGCGGGACTCCCCAGGCCCACACATGCCCCTTACCTGCACTGGGGGCTGCACAGTTGGCATGGGCTGGTCCAAGGATGTAAAAGCAGACATGGCTGACATCAGCACCTCATCGCTGACTAAGATGTTGCCCTGCACCAGGGTCTGAATCAAAGGTGATGGGGGAACTGTGATGTACGTAGAAATTTGCTGAAAGAAAAAAAGGATGCATTGTTGACCAGCAACAGGACAAAACAGTAAACAAAAAATGGTGACGCTGCTTTTCAGTGAAACTTGGAGTCTCTGCTTTCACAGCCTCTGGTCAGCAGATGAGCCACAGTATCTACAGCTTCCTGCTGAGTCCATGGTAATTTCTAGCCCTTAACAATAAGGCAGCTCCAGAAAAACTGTTCTGAAAAGGAGGTAAAAAGGTTCAGGAAAGTGGCCACTAGCCACAATTCAAATCAAGGGTTATTAAAGATCTGCAGGACAAACTGGTTGCACACAAATTCAAGCCTTTCCTGAGTGCTTCCCTCCCCCTAGCTAGGAAAGGTAGAGAACTGAGAAGCTACTCTGGCTGCAGAGGGTGAACATCAGGCCCATCTCTTCAGACTAGAGTCGGATTATAGGAGGGGAGGGAGGCTGTCCCATTTCCTGGGTGGAAACAACCTGTGTTTGCAGCCCTGGGCAGCACCATCCACTAGCACTATGTTAACTTGAAAAAAACAGCTGGTTTGAAAGCACTTTGAAAACCACCACGACTGCAGGCACAGTGCATGTCATACACAAAGGACTTGCTCCCAAGAAGTCTGTTGGGAGGGAGAGTTACTCCAGAGAGGATAACCCCTTAATGCTCATCACACCACATAATGTGGGCTTATTTGCAGGAAACTGAGAGCAGGGATGCTGGGATGAAGCTGCCAGACATTGCCCTCCTCTTCTGCCCATGAGCCAGACTATGGCCCAGCAGACAGAAAATGCCACTCCACCTTGAGCACTGTGCAGTGTGTACCCATGCAAATGCCCAGCCTGCCAGGCTGTGACACTGGGGCTCTTCAGTAGAACCAAAGTCTGGCTGTAGCACAGACACAATATGAAACCTCTTCTGTCCTCATAAAAGGGCTACCGGACCCGGACACTTTTGCTGGAGGACACCCCACTGCAAAGGACCAGGCAGCTTTAACCATGAGGTCAAAAGTCAACAGAACCACAGCTGAGCCTCTCAGAAAAGAGGTCAGTCATGAGGCACCACTGGATCTAAAAGCATCACCCAGAGGCCCCCCCAGCTCCCAGAACCACAGCAACAGAGCAGTAAAACCTCTGCCTGCAGCACAGTACCTGCCGGCCGGCGCTCGGAGCCTGCTGCACCGATGTGATGGAGGGGGTATACACACTGTTGGTGGCCAGCGAGACTGTGGAGAGGGAAGGAGCATTTCCCTGGCACTGCTCTCTCTTGTGGGTCATGAAGGCAGGCAGTGAGTTGAACTGCTTCTTACACTTCCCACAGAGGAAAACATCTTCATCATCTGCAATTAAGAGGACCAGATCACTGTTCCAGGCTTTCTTCTGCATTCCCCAGTGCTACACCTAACAACCAAAGCTGTAGGAAAATAGATGCCTTTTGGATCTTAGCACCTCAAAGCTATCACATTCAGGAGGGATCAAATTGTCCCTCTCCCCAGTCCCAGGCTCTCCCTAAAGCTAACTGATGTGATTGAGCCCACCTCAACTCCGCTCCCATATACAAAACCCACCACCTCCCCGTGACAAACTGAATCCCATTGTCTGTCTTCTCATCCCAAAGATGTGAACAACCAACCCAGCCTTGCTCCTGTAGCACCTTCTGCTTTTAGTCAAAACAGCTTCTTCCAAAGCACCTACTTTATGCTGGCTGAGGCAGATTTTATTATTCAGGTTGCACAAAGGAAGAGAAGTAACTTGGATCAGGGCACAGAGTCATTGGAAGCCTGTGTCTGAAAGCCACCCCCCTGCAAGACTGCTGGTCTTTCACACCTCTGCTTCACATTAAAAGCAGAAACAAGACAACCCCGTTACATTGTCCTAGGTGAAATTTGCAATGTTAGCAAACCACACAAGCACACACCATTTGCACTTGATCCAGTTGGACTCACAAGGCTGTACCTCCTGCCTGACTCACAGCCTGAAGCAGAACATTTCTGGGGACACAGACTGTAACTCCTCCAGGAGGTAACTCAGTATCCACCCAGAGAGTCCTAGTCAAGCACTTGAATGTTCATGTGCACATAAATGACCAGTTCCTGTATTCATTCACACAGATGAGATACTCAATGACTGGAGTAGTTGTACAACCCCAGAAGATAAGGAATAGCTCATTAAAAAAAAATGTGAACAGTAACAAGCACTAGGGGCAGGGAGAGCAGATTCTCCCTCCCTTCACGTCTTTATTGGGAATGCACAGTCAAGTCTATTGTCATGACCATCTCCAAAAGCATCTCTGCTTGCTTGGGCACTTGCTTCCTTCCTCCTGCTCTGCCCAGTCCCACTGAAGGCTCACAATGTTCATGGCAGCACCCAGCATGTACAGCTGTTGTGCCAGCTGTTCCAACAGTCATGAGTGCACACTGCAGGAAGAGGTCTGCAGCCCTCCTGCCTCTTGTCTCGCTCTCCTGGTGCTACCAGGACTCACCCATCGACTGGATGGCAGTGGAGGCGTTGACATTTTGAGCAGATGGATCCGTCACACCTCCTTGACCATCCAATAAGGACTGCACAGCCAGCACCGTCTGATTATCCATTCCTGAAAGGAGACACAAGCATGGATAGTAAATCAAGCTCGGCCTGAACATGGAGCCCTCAGGCACTGGGATCTTGCTCACGAGTCATGGAGGGAAGCTGCTTGCCAGCTACTGCTGTCTTCTCCCACAGAGCCACTCCCACCTCCTCATTCCCCTCTACTCCACAGCATTAACTATCACGCTAAAGCGAGGCTCCCACTTGTCTCCATACATTCCTTTGATACAAGAAGAAAAGGGAAGAAGGGCAAGGAAAGCCGAAAGAGGGCTTGGTTTCAGGCATTTTCTGGAGAGAGGAAGGATGCTTACAAACAGTGGGTATTACAAACAGAGCTAAGAAGTAGCTGTAGCTATCTGGGGTGTCATGGGCCAGGTGGGGTAGCAGCCCGGGTAGATCTGCCTGGGGACATGGCATGATGCAGCACAGACAAGCACTGAGCTTGGTGAAGACAAAACCCTGGGTGTGCACAACTCTGCCTCAGCAGCACTGTTAGAAATGCCTCCCTGTTTTCAAGACCAGCATTCCCAGATCTGATCAGACACAGGGCTATGAACTACAGGAGGATTTAGATACAGCTTTAAGAAGGAAATATTAAGTATGGGTTCCTGGGAGAGATGCTCTGGGGGGACCAACTTTGTCACCACCTGCCACCCCAGTTCTGGGACATGCAGGAGAGCAGGACCCCGTGGTCCCCCAACTCCCAGGACTGTGCCCCTCTACAGGCTCCTCTCAAGCAAGAGCTGCGAGTTGCTCTCTCCGATTTTTAGTTCTCTCAGGACTCCATGAAAACACACATACCCAGCCAGATTTGTTGTCAGAATCGGCTCACTTGCTTTGGCACAAATATTTTTTGCTACAGCTAAAATGTTCTAAAATATTCCAGATAAATGCAGGAGAAGGGGACTGCTCATGTAGGGAGACAAATTGGCCAGTGGCATGCGACCAGCAGATTAAGCCCATCACACTTTCCTTTTAGAAATCAGATGTAAAGACACATAGAACAATCTGATTATGGGAGAAAAATAGAAGAGGTGATTTTTATGCAGCACTCTTCCTACCATTCCTTTATGAGAAGGAAGTCACAACAAAACAGATAGCATACCAAAGTCATATGTTAAACCTTGTGAATTAAGGGAGAAAAGAAAGGTGGGGGGATCTTACTTTGCTTTTCACTTTCCTTCAAGATCTTTGCAAAACAAAATTGTAAAGCTCTGAACTCAGAATTATGTGCCAAAATAAAAAGAAAATCTATCAGTCTGATCATTTCCAAGTAGTTCAGGTAAGGTCAGTTCCTGATGAGAGGTCGCTCAGCAAACAGCACCAGCAAGGACAGCAAAATGCAGTAACATCACAGCATAAAGGAAAAGGGCAGCAGAAGCAACCGCCACTGCACATTCCTCTTGTAATTTTAAATTTTCTCCTGGACAATCAGGATGTTACCGTCCTGATGGTGAGTACCCATATAATCCACAGCATTTTAAAGACACCCTAAATACTCATTTCTCCTGTATCTCCAGTGGGAAGCAAGTAACGTTAAGACTCTGTGAACACCTTTTTCATCATTTCACTAAGAAGAGGTCACAAACACTGCACGTGTCAATGGGAAAGAGGAGAGCATCCCTCTCCAGCTGCTGGGGAGCAGAGGGCACAAGCAGCTACTGGAAAGCAGCAGATCACGATACTCCACATGCTACCATAAAATTACCACTGCACCTATGGGAACCCTTTCACATAAATCACACGGAGGCACAGCAAAGCTGCAGGTCCAGTTCTGCAAGCCTTCACCTGCACAGAGAGCTGCACCCAGCCCTGCAGGACAGCCACACTGGCAGAAGGCTCCTGCAGCACTCCTGCGTGGATCTTCTCACACCAGTCAAAGCCCTGCTTTAAAATATACCTCCTCCTGTACAAATAACTTCCTGGTCAACTGCAAAGGCAGCACAGGCTCTTGTTGGCACATCCAAACCAGACAGTGAAATGGAACAGCCCTTCTTCAGCAGAAGTAAGCTACCAGAAGACAAAAGAAAGAGGGGGATCAAAAATTCAGATTAAGTATATTATGGGGACAATTAACAACAGTTTGCATCAAGAACGCCACTCTTTATGTGCCTGGCAATGGACAACTGGGTTTCCTTCTGGCACATAGCCAGATCTTCCAAGTAAAAAAGCCAGATGATTGCCTCTGTCCCACCAGCAGGAAGAAGCCTGAGGAGAGGCCAAGATCTGAGGACAGGCGACAACAATGCAGCAACACTGTCGGTGTTGCATTCAGCCTTCTGCCAGAGAAAAGTTACCCAAGACAACAGAAATATGTTGCTCTTCATTCGTTCGGCAATTTGCACAAATGCCCACAGAGTCCCTAGAGTTTCACAGGGTAAATGCACAATGCCACACTTAAGGCAGAGGGAAATCACCAAATTCAAGGTTTAGTAACTCATGAAGACAAGCAGGCAGTTACTTGGTTACACGGATGCTGTTCACTGCCATCTGTGCACCCCAGGGAAAGCTTTGGATTGATCCTGCACTGATTACAGCCAGCACGCATGTACGGTGATGAAAACCTAAAAAAAATAGCCAACTCTTCTCTCCTGGCAGCAGCGGGCTTTCCTCAGAGCCTGACAAAAACAAAGTGATTTGGGGAAGCCAGGATAAAAGTACAAGAGTACTGATTTGTGCTTTTTTTCCTTCCACATTTCTCTCAGAGATGAAACAAGAATGTCCATTTCACCCAGGTGCTACTGAATTTCACGTATTGAGTCTTTTTTCTGCCAATAAGATCACCAGGTGCTTTAGCAACAGGCAAAAATGCACCTCTGCCCCACAGCACCCGCTGAGAACACGGGTGCTCTCAGCATTGCACATGAATGCCAAGTCACCATCGACTTGTAATCGAATCAACAAGGCAACACAAACAAGCTCAACTACTAAAAGCTGCCAATTGTGGTGGGCTTAGAAAAAACCACAAAACACCACATTCTTTTCATAATTTGCTAAAATGTTTTGCTCTCCTGAATTCTGCAAGGAAACCCATACAATGAGGAGCTGATTGCAAAGAGGAAATAGAGAACCTGATTATACAGAGTGCTGTCAAATGCACCAAGTAACCTAACAGAATAGAAATATTTATTCTTTGCTCCTCTTTCTGCTGCTGCAATCACAGGTGCTATTTGCAAAGCATAGGGCGACAATCCTGATGCAAGGCCTTCCAGTCAGTGGCATCCCCCCCCCATAAAGGAAAATACATGCGTAATTCAATTTAGGAAATAAATGCCTTATGAAGTAGCTTTTTCTCCAAACGGGCGGACCCTGAGCTCAGTGTCAGACTGCCACAGCTTGGCATGTCCAATAGTTCCCCTCAGATGGCATCTGCCTGTAAAACAGTGTCCCAACACAAAATTCACATGAGTGCGAGCGTGACCCACACACCCACAGAGTGGAGAGAAGCTGGGCACTGCCCTGGCTGTGCCAGAGAACGTGGACCCCCACACGCTAACACACACATGCAGGGGCCAGCACCCACCTCAGGGACCATCCCCAGGGCAGGCAGGGAGCGTGAGCCCTGGGGGGTGGAAGGGGTGCACCCCAGCATGCAGGGCAGGAGGGTGCCCAGCTGCACGGTGGCGTCCGAGCGTGCCGGGCACAGGGGTGAGGAGTGATGGGAGGGCAAGGGGCACATGAGTGACGCGGGGGTCCTGGGGTTGGTGATCTTGTTTGCTGGGCACAGAAATGAGGGTGACGGGAGTGCCCCAATGAGCACAAGGCAACGAGCAGGGAGGCAATGGGGGTACTGGGCACAATGAGGGAGGCGATGGGGGGCACCGGGCACAGGGGCAGGGAGGCGATCGGTTGCCCCCGGGCACAGGGCTAACCGGGGCTGCCCGGGGCTCAGGGCACTGGGATGGGCGGTGCGGGGACGCCCGGACTCACGCGGGGGGGATGGCACAGGGCCGAGAGGTGACAGGGGGACCCCAAGGAACCGGGGCCGGCGCGGCCAGCCCCGGGCAGCCGGCGGGGGATGCCCGCTGCGGTCCCGCCCCGCCCCCGCCGCCGCGCGGGGCCGCTCGCGCCACCCGCATGCCCCGGGGCCGCGCCGGTGCGCGCCGCCGCCGGGGAAGGGGGAGCAGAGGGGGGACGCCCCCGAGCTGCCGGGAGCCCCCCGCGCCGCGCCGGGCCAGGCCTCACAGGGCGGCCCCTGCTGCGGCCCGTCGTCCCGCACGGCGGCGGGGGCGGGGGGCGGCGGAGCTGGGGCGGGGGAAGCGAGGAGAGGCGCGGCCCGCTGTGAGCCCGGCGCGGCCCGGCTGGGCCCGGCGCGGCGGCCCCGTTACCTTCCAGCGCTTCGAAGATCGCCTGCGCCATCTTGGAGCCGGGGCGGCCGCGACCCGCCAGCCGGAGCGGGCACCGGGAGCAGCGCCGCCGCCCGCCGCCAGGGGGCGCTCTCCGCCCGCGCCGGGGCCGGGGCCTGGCCCCCTGCTCTGGGCAGCGACAGCCTGGGGCGTGCGGCCGGGCCTGGCGGGGGAGGGAGAGGGCTCGCGTTTAACTTGAACCGCGGCGGAGCGGCGCCTCTAGCAGCGCCTCAGGGATCCGCGGAGGCCGGGCCCCACCGAGAGGGGCGGGAACCGCCCGGCGGCCGCACCTGCCCCGCTCAGGCTGCCGGCGCGGCACCTGCGAGGGCCCGCGGAGCCCCCACGCCGCGCCTCTACCGCCGGGGGACCGCGCCATGACCCGCCCAGGGCCAGGCCGCCCCGCGGGGCCGACAGCGGCGAGCGCTGCCGCGGCGTCGCCCTCAGTGGGAGAGGATGGGCGGGACCCCCGCGCGTCTCCCATTGGCCACACAGCAAATCCTCCCCACCAATGAGCAGTTAAGATGGCATCGCTTATTAGTCAAGAGTGCTGATGGACAGCCGAAAGAGCCTATGCGCGCGGTGGGCGGGCCCAGCTCCCGGAAGTGTGCGCGCCGTGGGCAGCCTGGGCTAGCGGGGGACGCGCCATGGCCGGTGGAGGGGACCCGCTCCGCGCCCTGCTCCGCGCCGCTAATGCCCTCCTGCAGCAGCGCCGCTACCGTGCCGCGCTTGCCGTCCTCAAGGGCTTCCGCAATGGGGCCGTGTGAGTGCGGCAGGGGCGGCTGGGGGCGGGGGCGCCGGGCCCAGTGTGTTGCGAGGCGAGGGGGGTGTCTCGGTTCCCTCAGGGTCCGGCCGCCCCGAGGCGGCGGGAAGACGGTTCTGTGCCCTTCTGGCCTGCCCGGAGACCGGGGCTGTTGCGGTGGGGGTTCGGGAGGGGCATTTCCATCTCCCTCAGCGGTAGGCGGGGCTTTTACTGGTGTTGGGGTCGCCTTCGGGCCTGGTTTGTCGGGGTGCGTGTTCTCTAGAGCCTGAGGTCTGGGCTCCTGCTTGGTGTGCTGCTGCTGCTCCTGGGCCGACTTAAAAGTGCGATGTAGTTGCTCTAGGTAGCATCTTTGGCTGTTAGTAGAATAGAAATAACAGTCGTTTCATAGTGCAATACAGAAACTCTGAAATATTTATTCACTTTTGCAGTTATGGAGCAAAAATTCGTGCCCCGCATGCCCTCGTGATGACTTTCCTATTCAAGAGTGGAAGGTACAAACCCTCGTTCTGTATTTCTGTGTTACTACTTAGAATGTTTTCATTCAAGCATTCAGTTTTTCATGTTTCTGGAGGGCTTAAAAAAAAAAAAAGCACAGAGAAATTAGCAGATGCAAACACCAGTGCTCTGCTCTCCTTCAAATAACAGAAGCCAAAGTATGGGAGTGCACGTTGTGGCTTTCCCCGCTTATGCCAGAGGTTCGCGCTTAGGGCTTAGGCAAAAATTTTTTTAAAAGGCTGCTTGACTTGTCATAGAATGAGACAGAAGCACAGTCTGCTGTCTGAGATGGGCTGTTAAATGAGCCAGAGGTGTAAAGGTTTCTTCTCCCTCACAAGATGTTCTGTGGGGTGCCCAAGCTGTTGGTCTAGATGGGCAGGTCAGAGGGGCGTAGTGTCCAGGCTGAGTGACTGCAGTAGTCCTGCCTTTTTGCTCTCCTAATTGTCTGTTTCTTTTCTTCAGTTTAAGAGAGAAACTGAAATCGATTGCTCAGGCTACGTACACACATTCCCGGAACTTGGCATATTTTGTGTTCACCTACAAGGGACTGATGGCGTTGCAGTCCCGACTACAGGGGAAAAAAATTCCATTTCATTCTTTCTTTGCAGCCTGCATTGGGGGTTGGCTGGTGTTTGGTGAGAACAATCCCATCAACAGCCAGGTAAATGCGTTTTTTGAAAGCTTCTTTGACAAAAAACCCCAGCATGTCCCAGAAAGTGGTTGGTATAGCCTGGTGTGTTTCTGGTGGTTCTTACCATGTAGCGTTACTCTTTCACCATATTCGTCTTCACACAAGTTCTTGTTTTGGCTGCTCCGCACTCAAATCCTAAGGTGGTTGGGTGCCTCCGTGAATGTTGTGTGCAGTTCCAGTGCTAAAAGCCCAGGTTTACCCCCAGAGCTGCACTTGTATACTTAGGAAGGCAGGCAGTTAGGCAATTCAAAGCCATTAGGTTACCCCAGATGTCTTCTGAGCTGTGGTCACTGACTGTGTGCACTGCTAGTCTGCCTGCTCACAGGGTTAAACCCTTTAGCTTGAATGTTGCGAGTGTAGAGCACCATCAGTTACTGTGCTACACTTAACTGGTTAAACTGACAAAAGCTGCTCAGGGGACGTTTGATTTATGGCTGGTTGTTAACGCACAGTCACAGATTAATCAGTCCCTAAAATACACAGATGCTGATTAATCAAAAGCGTTCTTATGCAATGACCTGCAAGAGCATACAGTCAGTCTGGTTTTAGGATGTGTCCAGCCTACAGAGTTTGTGTCTGCTTCGCAGGTTAGCAGGGCTGCTCCATTAATGTTCTGTTAGCAGCAACATCTGAGGCAGCATTAACTAAGCAAAGACAAAAGTTCTGCAGCTGCAAAACTGTGATGTATTAAGTATGACTTGTTGATTACTAAATTGGAGCACCAGCAGAGAAGCAGGATTTTGAGGACATAGGGAAGACACAAACATGTCCAGTTGTAAGACTGCTTACTACAAGAACCTACAACCTGTTTGCTTTTAAGTTGGGTAAATTGTTTCCACCCCTCTTGCCTGGCTTACCGCTTCTAAATCACTTAACCTGGCTAGTATGTCTGGTCAGGTTATTTACTTAACGTTCTTTGGGTTTTCTCTTCACGCAGATCATTATGTACCTGCTGTCTCGTATCCTGTTCGGCTTGTCTCGGCTGGCAGTGGAAAAGGGCTATGTCCCACAGCCAAAGCAGGATCCTTTTCCACTTGTCGCTGCTTTGATATGGGGGACAGTTCTCTGGCTCTTTGAATACCACCGGCAAACTCTGCAGCCTTCTCTGCAGTCCTCCATGACCTACCTGTACGATGATAGTAATGTATGGCATGACATTTCTGACTTCCTCATTTATAACAAAAGGACAGACAGCAAGTAGATGGTTCGTTGTAAAACACCTTTGAATGGGATGGTATCTTCCAGCAGCTAAGGGAAAAGGTTATTCTGTTGCTCTTGACTGGTGATGGTTTTTTTTTAAATTAACATCTGTCAAGCAGAGTTGCCTCTTGTGTCCCAGCCAAAACATTCTGATTAGTCTTCTCTTGGCTCTGTTTAGAGCAAGCAAATGCCCCACAGAAACCTGTTGCAGTCTTTTTTTAAAAAGAGGCCTTATTTTCTCTGCAAGTATGGCTTTGGGGTTTTTGGGATTTTGTTTTTCAAGAAACTAAATATGCTTACAAAATGACAGCCTGACAGTAAGTGGAGAGCATGTCTAATCATGAAAAAATATTCTAGGGATTGTCTGAATGCTCTCAAGACAGAACCATTTTTCTGTGCTGCTGTGCTCGCTGTAGTATGACAGAAGTGGGGAACCTGCTCAGGTCTAAAAACAGGGACATCACTTCTTGATTTCTGCGGACAACAGAAAATCTGGTTTAAACTGTTACAAAGACAGTCATGTGCTCCTTAAGAGAGTTTTTCTGCAGTTTTCCCTCAGAGGCATTAAGGTGTTTGAGAATAAAACTGTTAAGATTGTCTGGTACAAGCCTGGTAAATCAGGCTTGGAAGGACTATTTTTACGTGGCTTCTTTCATGCACTTGGGCTGAATCCGTCCCTCTGCAGAGTGCACTAATTAATACCCTGTAATTATTTTAAACTTACTTGTAAAGTTTTTTAAAGCTGCTTGAATTAAATACGAAAACCAGTTATGCAACCTAGACTCCTTTGAAAACAGGCTGAGGCGCATTGCACGCCCTCAGATATCACACTGGGTACTTTATGTGTAGAAGCGAGCAACACTTTCAACAAGCGCTTTTATTTTGGTGGGAGATAACCACATGGGTTTCTCTTAGGTCCAGAATCTACCCTCCACAGTGGTGGCATGTGCTAGCTGTAATCAGGCTTGGATGTACCTGTGGTTTCTGCAGGCTTCTGGCTGAGCCAGGTTGAGGCCACAGATGAAGTGGCTACTTCTGTAAGCGAATATTCCTCTTAAGAATACACTGCTGAGCACCGGTAACAGGGCAGCACGCACTGGGCTTTAACAGAAGATGGTCTAGATAGCTGAGAAAGAACAAAAACTGTTTTAAATTTAATAAATTCAAACTGTTAATAGTGGCAAAGCACTTACGCTGCCATATAACACTATACCATTCACTTAATGATGTACATTAAAATAATTCCTGATGCACTGGTTTTATGTGGTGATATTTACAAGAAAGTCATTAAGTTCCCTGCACTATTCCCTTTTAGCTCAGTCGGGACTATTTTGTTTGCTCTCCCTGTGCCCATCCACTTTTCTTTCCTGACTTGACCATGTCATTTCATACTCCCATTGATGCTGCTGTTCATCATGTTTTGTAGTCTCTTTACACCCCAGGCTCTAGCAATTTGTCATAGTCAGTGGTATGACTGAAACAGTGTATTTAAGTTCAGGTAGCTTCTGAGTAGTAAAAAATTCTCAGTTTCTTCTTAAGTCATTTTTCCTTGTCCTCCTAAGCTCTTTTATTGCCATTACACATTCTGAGTGCTGCTTCGCTCTTTTATTTTTCCACTCTCTGCATCAGCAAGAGGGAGAGTGAAATGTTCCCCTCCCCGTAGTCTGTCTGGTGCTGCAGTGTTTGGCATTACGTTGCATCCTGAGTGGCTCAGGTGGAGCAGGAGGAATAGTCTGCTGGCTCTTGAACTGAATCTAGTGCCGAGTCCAACTATATTCACTGTGAGATCTTACAGTGCAGAGACAGGAGCTTCTCTGTGCTCATGCCATGCAAGTCCATGACGGACTCATGTCTGGTTCCCAGAAGACAACATACTGCTTTGCTAAAGTTAACAGTCCATGGGATCTTTTAACTTCAGCTGCTGTTATAGTCTGTATTGAGTACTTGAATTTGAACACCGAACAGCGTTTTGTCAGACCCTGGGAAAGCTATAGAAGTTAGGAATTGGGTTTGTTTCTTTGTAGTCAAATATTTTGCTTTGTGTAGATAAGCGTAAATACTCAAGTACAGAAAAAATACTAAATCTACCGGTGAGGTCTGATTTCTTTATAAACATTGTGTCTTTATTTGCACCGCTGCTGGCTATTTGAAGAAGTGTAAGTGCAGCACTCTTACGTCAGAAGCCTCAATCATTCCAAATAAGAATGTTAGTATCCTGCTAATGTTGCTGAATTCCTACAAAGTTTGATGGGATTTCAGAAAATGCTTCCACAATCTGACAGCTATGACTTGGTAACTTCTCCCTAAAACTATTAGATTCATAAATCCTTGACCGTGTATAATTATTGTAGCAAAATGGTGCAGGCTGGTTATGTGAGCCATGTGTCTAGAAGTTTTTAACCTTTTTAATTTATAGCTGGCATTCCTTTTCTCTGAGAAAAGCTGGTGATTCCCTTAGGGATGAAATAATTTTCTTCTGCTGGTAGTTCTACCGCTGCAACTATGTGGCTGCTTGTGCAGCAATTCTCTGGCCTCGTGAAGGGCAAGTGACCTGTTCTGTCCTTTTTACACTACCATAGTATCTCTGTCCTCTCTAGATAGTAAACCCAAGCTGTTAAGTTTCTAGTATCAACCCGGCAGCAGTGGCCATCAGTCGTCCTTGGTTCAAAATGCCCTTTTTTCTCTTGGGAATCTGTATTGCCAACCTCACTTTCAAAGCAAATTGTGTCTGAGCCTCCAGCCATCTGTACTTCTGACCCAGGAACCAGCTGCTGTCCCTGGAAGACAAAACTGCAGCTCATCCCCAGAGCGGGTCCCTTACAGCAGCAGCCATTAGCCGCACGTTTGCGGACGGTTGGTTTTCCTGCTGTGTTGGGGCAGGATGTTAAGCTGCAAGTCACTTCTTTCCCCAGGGAAGTAATTGGAACAGTTCTTTAATGGTATTAGTCTACATTGCTGTTTCTGTGACCAGATAGCTGGGGATGAACCCCTTATGCTACCAAGGTGTTGGAACAATGCGGGCGTGTAGTAAGGAACTCAACTAGAAGTAATTTGTCTGAGTCAGACTTTTCGGATACGTAAGTTACACTCCCTGCCTTCCCCCAGTGCATTGTGTAGGGAATTGAGTCCCCTGTTAGTGTTCTTTTTTATTAGCATTAAAACCAAAAGAAATAAATAGACAGTTGGGAAGCCACCTGCGAATCAGCCAAATACTTAAGAATCACAAAGAAGTGCCATTTCCCGCCCCCCTGCCCCCAGCTCTGATCGGTTTTGAATTTTAAGATGAATGTGGGTTGGTTTGTCTACATCAGCTGTATTTTCTCTTGTTATTTCTTCCTCGACACTTGACTGTGAGATGCTGAGTGGTTCTGAAGAGGAGCAGAATATCTCAATGCTTAACTCAGTTTGTCAAAAAATAGGATTACTGGATAACATTGAAGTGTTCATTTTAAAATGATGCTTCTCCTTCAGATTTGAAGCCTCTTTTAGAGACAGTTTTAAAGGTTAATCAATCAAACTGATCAAAAGTTTTCAGCAAGCCTTGAACAGCAGACTGACTATACTGAGCTATTAATCATTTATTTTATGAAGGAACAAAGCAAGCTCAGGGTTATTTACTGCCGCTGCATGCTGCCCTAGCATACCGACTGTGCTTCACTTCTCTTTGGAGGACAGCTTGTATGCTAGTGCTGGCTGTCAGGATTGCTGAAGAACTGTTTCCGGGACAATTGCATTATTTAACAAAGGTGAAAATTAAGTGGGTGCATGACATTTGGTTTAGCTAAGGTTTTCTGTACTGCATTTGATCCTTCCAGTTAAGGGGAGGATATTTCTGAAAGAAAAACCTGTGTTTGTCCAATTAGTGCTGCAGAAGAGTGCTTCTGCAGAAGAGTGTGTTCACAGTGTGTCGGTGTGCTTTGCCCCAGCCGTCATCCCTGTGTCTGGGCAATAACCACCCCAGCTCGGGACAGTTGGGTCAGGGTGGAGAGGCTGCGCAAGAGCTTTGGTATCGGTGCCGTGAGACTTTCTCCCCCTGGTAGAGTAGTTCAAGCTGTGCTTTAAACCAAGCTGGATGGGGAGTAAGGGTGCAGGGATGATCTCTGGCTGCTGAAGTAGACCAAAAGCAGGTGTCTGTGGGGACACCTGTGACTGCAGTGTCCCCTGTGCACGCTGAGCTCTACAGCCAGCTGGGAGCCATCGGGGCTGGCTGGTGCTCGTGGAGTGACCAGAACCCCATGCAGATACCCTCACACAGGAGAAACTGCTGTGACTTAAACTCATTTTCACTGCATCAGCACAAATAGAACCTTTGGATTATACCCTGAGCCGTACAGTGTTTCCTGTTTGTCAGGTTGTATTTGTCTTCCTGGAGCATGCCAACCTGAGCAGAATGTTTTCAGTTTCAGATGCTGGTTTTGAAATCCAGCAGATAAGGGAGAAGAGAAAATAAGACATAATGCTATCCAGCGTAATGTCTGTCTGCCACTGTTAATATTTTAGGGGTGCTAATCTTGAATTTTCAACCTGTGTGTTCACACCAGATTGGTGGAGGAGGTAACTTTTTTTTTTTTTTACTTAGAATAATTTTCATCTCTCTCATTTACTTATGAAACTGGTGATGATGATGAGGAAAAACAAATTAAATGCTCTATAATACAAGTATTATTACCTCTGCTTTTGATATATATTTTGTATTCATAATTGCCATGTAATCCAGGCCCTGATTTTCTGACAGCGTAGAATAAGGTTAGGAACATAAACTCAGGTAGCTTGTAATTACGCTGATCAGAATGCTTGTTGGAATATCTCAGGTTTTGGTTTTAAAATGTGTGAAAGAGTGGGCAGCGGGTTCTTGGAGTAGCTGTGTCCACTATGAAACTGATTTCTTGTGCAGTTGTAGTACATCAGCCCCAGACTTTCTGCCAAACTCATTTGCAGATTATTTCTGTATAATCACTCTATTATAACACTGTGCTTTCTATAATAATAATAAAAACTTAAATTTTTTGTCTTCTTTTACTGTCATTATTAAGCTAAAATATATGAAGTAATGCTTAATTATTGCACAATACTAGTCCTATATGTAGAAGAGTCATGCATGGAGTACATCTTTGGCATTGGTTGTGCCCTCGTGTTACCAGCCTGGAAGCAGCAGCCAGTGCTACTTTGACCACCCCATTGCTGCGGCACTGGCTAGCTCGGGTAAGGATCCTAGCTGCAAAGACAGATTGGGGTGGCTGTTGTCTTTTTTTTTTTTTTTTTTAATGAAGCATGAACTTTCCTCTACTATAGCTGTTCAGATCACTTAGCGTGGCTGTATCTTCAGACCAAGTGAGTCAAATTGGGGCTAGGTGAGGAGGTTCGTAGCATGTACAAAGTGGACACACTCAAAATGCGGTGTTGGTGGGAGAGTGTGACCAGCTCTTGCGTTGCAGCTAGCAGAGTCCATCTGTCCTGTTAGGGTTTCCTGAGGTGACATGGTTACAGGGCAGGCTACCCCTTGGTGCCTTGTGGTCAGCCAGGAATGGACTTGAGTGATAGCAGAGAGTGTGCAAAGTGTTCAGAGAGAAGTCAGCTGGAGGAAGCTCTGCTGGTGATTGCCTGGCTCACACATGGAGTCCTGACTGTAGTCTACGTGCCTGGTCTTTGCGCAAATACTCCTCTTCAGGGCAGACAGCTTGTGGCAGGACCATCTGCCAGAGCAGGGCACAGGTACAAGGCTCTGGACACAAGGCTGAAACTGCTTTGCACATTAGCTAAACAAAATAAGTATGCATATAGATGGTTTTGCTGCCTCTTCCAAGCTAAGTGCTACAAAAAGCATATGCTGTAGAGGTAACAGCTGTGGCAGTGGAGATAAAGCAGTCCCTGTGTGAGGATCTCCCTACAGCACAGGTGGGCAAGAGAGGTCCTGATCCCAAGCAGAAGAAGGTCTCTCTGCAAGGAGAGCGCTGAGCACCTGTAAGGCAAAACCTGCTTTGTAGCTGCTGTAATGCTGGAGTGTCCAGCCTGGGCCCATGAGAAGCCAAATGAACACCTCCAAACTGATGTCAGTCCTATCTTAAAGTGTTTTTTTTTCCCGTCAAAGCATCATACTGTACCTGAGCCTTTCTTCCATTCCAAGCAAAGCTCTGAGTGAGCTATAGGTTTTGCTCTGGCACTTTACCTGCCTTTTGTGTTGACAGTACCAAAGACCATGATCTGAACCTGCTGGGAAATGAACTTTGGACCAGCTGGAGTTGCTAAGTCCAGCTAAAAGCTAAAGCACAGAAGGCAACATCAAAGGGCTTATTCCCAAATGCACTCGTTGACTCCCAGGGTATTTGCACAACATACTGCTGTGCAAGGAAACACTTCAGGCTCCCCATTCCTCTGCAGGCCTTGAGTGAAGGAGGTTGAACCTCGTCGGAGTGGCTTATAGCAACCAGCGTGGGAAGCTGGTGTTTGTACTGTTCTGTCTTAGAGAGGCTGGAACAAGATTGCCCTGTTTGGCTGTCAAGAGCAGAGCAGGGGTTGAGCAGGCTCTGTGCCCCTGTCACTTCTGCTGAAAGGCTGCGGATTGATGTGAGCTTGAATAATGGATGCCATCATTATGAGCAAAGGAAATAACACTGATGAATCTGTTGTGTCCAGCATCGAAGAGAGCAGCTGACCTGCTGTCCTGGGAGCAGTGCTGGTGTAGTCTTCTGTAACCAGATGCAAGGGAACAGGCAGTTCCTAGCTTTTGGGACCGGGATCTGAGAGCAGACACCTAAACCAGCGGTGCTCTCCTCCTGCCACAAGCAAGCTTTAGTTAATCTATTGGTGCTGTTGGAAAATCGTTTTGGTTCTCGTAGGAAAAAGGCGATAGCTATGGTGACAGAGGTGGAGGGGGTAGTAAGGTCAGGATAGCAGGACTGTGGGGCTCTGGGCTTTCCCCAGCTGCCTGTCCCTTCCACAGGTCCTCTTGCAGCCCATGCTGTCAGCTCGCCATCATCTGAACCAAAGTGCTGGGAACAGGAACATTGGCAAGAGAGCCCGGGGGGAAGTCATGTTTCCCTTTGCGCGATGCAGTCATTCCAAGCGACAGCTCAGCGTAGCCTGTATGGGAACTGCTGAAAGCAGGACCGCGCTACGGATGACAAGAACAGTAAATGTGCTTCTGACACCTATGTGCTAAGGAAGGCTAACTGAGCACAGGGATGCAAGTTTGCATCCTGCCAGCTCTCCTCCTGCCTGCTCCCACTGCTGGGAGATGGTTTTGCAGCATTGATACCAGTTCCTGCTCCATCTACAGCCCCAGTCTGTGCTTTTCCTTTGGAGCAGGGACCAGCAGACACCTCCTGACCTGAGTCTGTTCCGATGTGCAAGGCAGCCAAAACCCACCCGAACTCGGTGACTGCTGTGGGGTAAATCCGGCTGGGATACAAAACATATGAATAGCCTTCCTGACCCTCTCTGTGACCAAGTGGGGATGTGGAGACAGGACTTTATCTTTGTGCAGCACCTGCCAGACAGCTAATCTTGGGAGCTGGTCTCCACTCCTTAGCAGGGCTGGCGTGGCTGGGAAGAGGCTACAGCTGTGCAGGAGACAGGATTCATCTGCTTTCCCTCATATGCATGCAAGAAAAGCCCCTGCCCTTCCTTCTCCCACCAGCATTTGCCTTTCATTTGTCCTCACAACCGCTCTTTTTCAGTGCCACCCACACTAAAAGCCTCAGAGAAGTTGCAGCACAGCGGCTCAGGGGAGAGGGGGGCGCAGCACAGCCTGCTCCCCTGGAATAAGCTCCCGCATGAATTAAGGGAGGGAGGAACCAGCCTTTGTGAGAGGAGCAGGAGCAGCTGGTGCAGCAACTGTGTCCCAAACCGTGCATTGCGCCAGGAAGCACCCGGCCAAGGCTCCCTTGGGACAGGGAGAGCACCACCAGCCATTTGCTCCAGCCCAGCTGTTGGGGTTGCCTTTTCCCCCACTCCCCAGATGGAAGAAGCATTAACTGTGTGCAAACATCTGGTCTAACTGTTGCGTGTGCTTCACAGTAATGATGATATTGCAGTGCAAGGGCTCTGGAGAGTGGGCCCTTGAATATTAGAAGGGCCAAGCGTTAATTAACTGTATTAATTTCCTTTAAGCAAGGCAGCATTTCCATTTGCTCTTTGCTGATGAAGAAATGAGGCATGGAGAGGTGATACAATTGGTCATGGACATGCAATATGTTACTGGCATATGTAAGGATGTAGGGATCTGGGGAAATCACGGCACTGCTTCGTGCTGGCTGTCCTGCAGGGGAATTGCAGCCACTGCCAAAATATCCAGCATAAAATCCTTTAAAGCCTAAAACCTGTTAGGCCAGAGCAGGGGCACTGCGTGTCAGGATCTGCTTCACAGCAGAGTTAACTCATCGCTGTGAATGCCTCCTGCATCCCACGCACTGGTGGAAAAAACACCCTGTCTCCTGCGTCCCAGGCAGGTCGGGGCCAGGGCAGGAGCCAGTGCTGGCCCACAGCCCTGCCTGGCAGCAGCAAGGGACTGGGGGCTACCGTCCTCAACCGTGAGGCCCTCGGGGCCATGATGTTGGGGGCACAGAGGGATTAAAGCCTGGGCTTGGCTCAGAGCAGTTTGGGGGCCTGGGAGAGACCCATGCTCCTGTGAGCTTCAGCATCTCTGGGCCCTGGGAAAGGCCTAGTTTTTAAATGCAGGGGGAGGGTCATTAGAAGGATGTTTGGGGTTTTTTTCCTTTTTAATTTTGCCTTCTCATGCAGCGGAAGTGTTATCGGTATCCTGCACGCAGGAGATGCTGATGGTGGGAGCCGCCTGTGCCATGTCTCATGAGTAGACTATCATCTCTCTTGGTGTGGTGGGGCCACTCCCAGCTCCAGCTGCCATCTCCTCTGCCCCTGTCTGTGCAGTCCCACTGCCAGAGAGAGCTGCCGGCATGGTCAAGTGCAGATTTTGCTTCCAGCAGAGCTTTTTCTCTGTGCTGCCCTGCAAGGAGTTATCAACTAGTGCTGAAGAAGCTGCAGAGATCCACAGCTGTTCCGTGTTTGGAAACACAAAATGCCATGAATCATCCAGGAAACAGACAGAGCACATTGCAGCATCCCAGTCTTTGTGTGAGCTGGACCCCTCAAGCAGTATCAGAGCCCAAACCCTCAAAACTTGCCCAACAGCCTCGTCCACTGTCTCAGGGCTGTTTTGCAACAAGACGGGACAACCCTGGCCTCATCCCTTCATCCCTCCATCAGTTATACAGACGCAGACTGTTGCCCCACAGCACAGCAGACCTCCCACTTGAAGGCTGCACCCCAGCACAGCTGAGCACCCCTTGATGCTCACCAGTTCTTGACAAGCAGGGCATTGCTGCAGGGCTGCGGCAAGGGGATGCTACAAACCTGGGCAAGGCTGGGGTTACCATGGCCCCCCTGGGCAAGGGGCTGATCCAGGGGTGCAAAGCTGGGGTTACCATGGCCCCCCTGGGCAAGGGGCAAGGCTGGGGGTGTGAGGCTGGGGTTACCATCTCCCCCTGGGGAAGGGGCATGGCCAGGGGCACAAGAATGGGGCTACCATTGCCCCCAGGGGAAGGGGCTCAGCCGAGACATCCCGCAGCCCCCATAACCACCCTTTTCTCTACCAGTGCCTCATCCGGGCCTCACGGGCGGGCGGAGTGGGCGGGATATGAACTTTGCTCGTGGGTTTGTGTCCTCCTCCGCCGCCCAGATAGCAGCTCCGCCCGGAGCTGGAAGCCCGTCACCCCGCCGGGACAAGACCCGGAGCCGTCCGTGCACGCCGCTGTGGCGTGGGCAGCTTTTCCCCAGGCTTATAATAAAACACGGGTGGGCAAGGCATAACCCGGGGAGGGAATGCCGGGGGCGGCGGCGGGGAGGGGGGGGGGGGGAAGGACGGCAGCGACCGCCGCCTCTCCGCCAGCCACACCGCCCCGTTCTCCGCCGCGCTCCGCACCCACGCCGCGTCCCCGAGCCGCCCCGCGATTGGCCGCCTGTCAGAGCGTCATACGCCGCCACCCGCGGGCCAATAAACTAGCGGCACCGCCCGCCGTTTCGGCGGCGGTAACCAATAGGAAGATGCTTCCATTGCCCCGCCTCGGCGCCCGGCGGAGGGCGCAGCCAATGGGCGGGTGGCGGGGAGGCTCGCGCCGCTTTCGCGGCAAAAAGGATTTGGCGCGCAAAGGCGCGGCGGGGCTGGCGCGCCGAACAATACGGCGGCGGGCGCGGAACCCAGCGGAGCGGAGCGGCCCCCGCACCCGGCATGGGCCGCGCTCCTGCCCGCGCCCTGCCCGGCGCACCGCCCGCCGCCCCGGCGGCCATGTGAGCCATGGCGGCGGCGGCGGGCGGTGCGGCGGGGCTGGCGGCGCTGCTGGGCAGCGCCTCTCCGCACCTCCTTATCGTCTCCGCCGCTGAAGAGCCCGCGGGGGGAGGCAACAACGACGCTGACCTCCTGCTCTTCGCCACGCCGCAGCCCGCCCGGCCCGGTGCCGCGCCGAGACGGCCTACGCTGGGCCGCCCGCCGGTAAAGCCCCGGGAGCGGGACGGGGAGGGGGCGGCGCGGGGGCGGGGGCTGCGGAGCCGAGGACCCTGCGGGGGCCGGTGGGGCCGGGCTATATATATCGAGCCGTGCAATACAGGGCCGCGCTATACACCGGCCTGGGCTGTGTGTATCGAGCCGTGCAATACAGGGCCGGGCTATATATGTATCGAGCCGTGCCATGCTGAGCTGCGCTGTACACTGGGCCAGGCTATATACTGTGCCACGCCGTGCTGTGCTGCTCCCTGCTCTGCACCGTGCTGTGCCGTGACCTGCTGTACCCTGCTAGGCTGTGCCGTGCTGTGCCGTGCCACGCAGCACACCTGCCGCGCACAGCCCCGCTCCGGAAGCCGCACGCCCGGGCGCTGGGCCATGCTTCGCCGCCCCTTCCTGCGGCCCACGCCTGCTTTAGGGCGCTCCCCGCAGCGTGGCAGGGCCCCCCCGTGGCTGGGCCAGTCCCCTGTCCCCGCTGGCCTGGGTGGCAGCTGGGGAGCTGCTCCCATCGACCCGTTCCTGCCAGGAGCAGGGGCTTCCGTACCCCATGGTGCTGTGCCCCCTGGGGGGATCCCTCGTGGGCAGTGCTGGGGAGGCAGTGGGGCCATGGCAGGGGCTGTCCTTCTGATGAGCCCCATCCCTTGCAGGTGAAGAGGAAGCTGAATTTGGAGACGGATCACCAGTACATAGCAGAGAGCCTGCCAGTGGGCCGGGGCAAGGCCAGGAACCCTGCTAAAGGTACCAGCGCTGCTCCCCCTGGCCCCCCATAGCCAGCCCAGCCCAGAGCAGGGGGTCTGGCAGCCCCACTCTGCTGCCCACAGGCTGGGCTGCACCTTCGGGCTCGTCCCTGGCAGCTTCTCCTTGTCCCTTAGTGTTGGTTTGGGGAGGCTGTTTCTGGGGCTGGACTTCTGGCTGCTCTCTCCAGCCCGTGCTGCTGTCCCCTGGGCTGTTGGCACAGTTGGCCTGTCTGTCTGCTGGGCACCACACTGGCTCCATCCCTTCCCACGGGATGGAGCTGCAGCAGCTGGCATGGTGTCAGTATAGCATCCCAGGTTGGACCTCCATCACCTCCCCGCTGAGCCCTGTATGGAACCTGGGTGTCACAATCGAGCTTGCAGTCACAACTGAGCATGGGTGTTGGAGCCTGCCAGGTCCTGCGGCATCCTTCCTGTGGAGGATGTGGGGAGCTCACCTTGTTGCCCTGAGAGAGCAGATGGGTTTTGGGGTGCCAGTCCATGAGCCATCTGCAAGTGTGGCAGGGTGTTTTGGGACCTCTCAGCTCCAGCACTGGGTTCCTCTTGTGGGTAAATTGCACTTGTCTTTGGTGGCTGGCAGGGGTAAAGTCTCCTGGGGAGAAGTCTCGCTACGAAACCTCACTGAACCTTACCACCAAGCGCTTCCTGGAGCTGTTGAGCCAGTCGCCTGATGGTGTGGTGGACCTCAACTGGGCAGCCGAGGTCCTGAAAGTGCAGAAGAGGCGCATCTACGACATCACCAACGTCTTGGAGGGCATCCAGCTCATCACCAAGAAGTCCAAGAACAACATCCAGTGGCTGTACGTCCATGGGCTGGGCTTGTGGGGCTGTGCCTGCCTGTCCCCTGGGATGGGAGAGGGCCAGGCTCAGGGTGAAGCAGGGTCTTGCTGGGATGGAGAAGCTCAGAGTGGTGTCACTGGAGCATCTACTCAGGGGTTGAGTGATGGCTCCCCCTTCATGTGGTCCACAACCCTGGACAAGGGTTGTGCTCAATTGCAGGTGGCTCCTGAGTAGTGTTGGTATTTCTGTTGGCTGCAAGTCCCCCTTGGGCTCTCCAAGCCAGTCTGGACAATGGAGGGCTACATCCAGGCTCAGGGAGGGACCGCAGGGCTGTGCCCTACTTGGGAAATCCATACAAGGGTGATTCCCTGGGTATGGGGTGGGATTTAGCCTGGCACAGGCAGGGACAGTGCATGGGGACAGTCATGGTGTGGGGCAGAAGGAGCGATGGAGTTTGGCTCCTGATGGCCACGGTGCTCCCTAGGGGTAGCCAGGCCACTGTGGGGGCCCCTGGCCGGCACCGGCTGCTGGAGAAGGAGCTGCGGGAGCTGCAGGCGGCCGAGCGGCAGCTGGATGACCTCATCCAGACGTGCACAGTGCAGCTGCGCCTGCTTACTGAGGACCCTGCCAACCAGCAATATCCTTTGGTGTGGGGCTGGGGTGGGGCTGGCTGGGGGGGGACCACACGGTCGAGCCCCAGGGTGAGCCTGACCACATTGCAGGCAGGGTGTTTCACAGCCCACCCTGCTGCTGCATGAAACCATCCCCTTGTCTGTTCCTTGACCCACCACACCGCAGCCTATGTGACCTGCCAGGATCTCCGCAGCATTGTGGACCCCTCGGAGCAGATGGTGATGGTTATCAAAGCCCCCCCGGAGACTCAGCTGCAGGTCTCCGACCCGACGGAGGTGAGCTGGGGCCACCCTCTGCTCCCCATGTCTGCACAGCCTGCAGCAAAGCCCAGCTCAGGCTCCCTGGGCATCCTTCTGCCTCCTCATCTCACTCCTCTCCTTTCCCTAGGCTTTCCAGGTGTCTGTGCGAAGCACTCAGGGCCCCATCGATGTCTTCCTCTGCCCTGAGGACAGCTCGGGGGTCTGTAGCCCTGTCAAGAGCCCCTTCAAAGCCCCTGCAGAGGAGTCGTCTCCCAGCCATTCACAGCCCAGAGCCTCCCCGCTCCTGCATTCCGCCCAGGACGTGAACATGCCGCTGCTGCCTGGAGAGCAAGGTGGGCAGCTGGGGCTGGGGGCAGCAAGGAGCTGGGGACTGGGGATGGAGGTGATGGTACAGTGGCTCTGCCGTGGGGGGCTCTTGCTGTGTTTGCAGCCGTGAGCTCCTCTGCTGTTGGCATGAGCAAGGTGCTAGGGTGTTGCTTGGGCACCTCAGCAAGACGGAGGTGGGAAGGCAGGTTCTGCGTAGCCAAAGCCTGCTTTTTTGGTTTTTTTGGCAAGTATTGGATTTATAGCTGCTTCCCATCCCCACAGAAACACTGCTGCCGGGGACGAGCACACTGCCCAGCAAGTGCCCAGCAGAGGAGGTGAGCCTTTCACCGCTGGCCTCCATGGACGCCCTCCTGGAGCAGAGCAGGGAGGATTTTTCAGGTTTTCTGGCGGACGAGTTCATCAACCTGTCACCGCCACAGGCACAGGACTACCACTTTGGCCTGGAGGAGGGTGAGGGCATCAGTGAGCTTTTTGACTGCGACTTTGGGGACTTCACGCCCTTGGACTTCTGAGGCTCTGCCTGGGTGCTCGCAGGGGAGCTGCCAGGCGGGAGTGGGGGCACCCCTGGGCTCCTGCCCTCGCGGGCAGGGCAGGCAGCCCCTCCTGCTGCACCACCCGCAGCTCTTCTCCCCATCCCTTTTTGCAATATTTTCTTCTTACCCCTCCAGCCCCCCCAGCCCGGGTGGGGGACGGCAGCATCCCCAGCTCCAGCCTCACAAAGGGGATGCTAAGGTGGTGGTCCTATCTCAAGGGACCCCCCGCAGGGCCTTGATCGGGGAGGGGGCTGCCCAGGTTAGAGCCGCTCCCCCCCAGGTGCCCGTTACAGAGCTTTAAGCAGTCCTGTGTATAGATGTGGTTAATTTATTATTGTCCCCTGGGGACAGCGTTTAATTTCCATGGGTGTTTTTTTGGGGGGGGTGGGCCATGCAGCAGAGTGGGAGTGCCAAGAGGTTTTGTTGTGTTGGGAAGGGGGTGGTGGAGTTGCAGGGGGGGTGCTGGGTAAGGGCTGTCAACCTCTGTGTGGGGGGCTGCCCGCAGCCCAGCTGAGCGTTGGGTATTTATTTATTATTTATGGCATGTGGGAGCTCTCCTGGGACACAGGGGGGGCAGGATGGAGTTGGGGGACGATGCTGGTGGGGCGGGACATAAAGGGTCCCACCAGGGGCTCACCAGCACGTCCTGGCTTTGCTGGTGGCCACAATGGGGCTGCCAGGGAGGCCACTGTGGTGGCAGGTAGCTGCGGGAGCGGGGCTGGGGCTGCTGGCCCCGGTACCGTGTGTGTGCGTGCCCCCGCCGGGGGGTGCAGAGGTGGCCGGGGTGGGGGGGATGCATTTCTGCAGGCAAGGTCCCAGTGCTGTCTCCAGGCTTTTATTCCCCTCCCCATGCAGCCATTCAGCCTTTCAGCTTTGTCTCCCCCTCTCTGGCCCACTGAGGCTGGGGGGGGGGGGGGGGGGGGGGGCTCCCAGGGCTCCCTGGGGCCAGGCTGGAGACGCACTTTCACTTTTACTGCCTTTTAACAAGCTTGTGTTCCTCTGAGCTTCGTGTTTAATAAAGGTTTCTACTGACTCTGGCCATCAGTGCAGGGCTGCGTACTGGGGACACTGGGGTGGTGGGGACCTCAACCTGTGAAACCAAGGGGGTTTGGGTTATTTGGACGGGGGGGGGGGGTCCATTTTGAGCTTGAAATGCACAGCAGGTGTGTCATTGCCTGGGGGTGCGGGAAGGGCTTTGGTCCCTGGGTTGGTTTTTTTTCTCCCCTGCAGCTCCACACTCTCCAAGGTGTGGGATGGGAGCTGGGCCTGGTCCTGCCACCCTCTGCTCCTCTGAAAAGTCTGTGCCCCTGTGGACAGGGCCATGGGTCTGGATGGAGATCGCTTCTCCTTTTGGTAACCACGTTCTCCAGCAGCCCCTGCCCCCACTCAGCAACTCTCCTGCCTGGCCCCCTTCCCTGCCTTCCCCCCTGTTTTGGGGCAGCGTTTGCACGGGGGCACCCACAGCTGCAGCTGCTGTGCAGGGAGGAGGAAGGCAGAATGGGGCCGATGTGAAACCAGCCCGTGCAGCCACAGCACCAGCAGGCTCCCAGGGACTTCCCAGCTTCCTTGTTTGTCCCAGCACATTGGTCCTGCCTGAAGGCAGCTGCTGGCACCAGCTTGTGGCCCAGAGTTGGAGGTCCCTGTGTCTAGGTGAGCTGGGGACGAGCTGGCTGACCCTGAAAGCCTCAACCTGCTCTGTGGCACACTGTCCCCTTCCTGGGGAGTGAGGAACATCGGGAACGCTCCAGGAGGGCTGCTTGAAGACTGTGGGGGTCCCCTGGCCACCTGGAGTGGGGCCATGCCCCCACCCCAGTGGCAGGTGGGGACATGCCACTTCCCGTGTCTGTGTGCTTCCCTCCCCTCCTCTGCCCAGCTGCCTGCCTGATTCTTCTTTAAACAGCCTGATAAATATTTCACCCTCCATCATGTTGCTCCTGTGCCAGCTTTTTTAGGGAACAGGAGCTGGGGTTCTGGCTGCTGGCATCTGCTGGGGTGGACAGTGAGCCCATCACTGCTGCCTAGCCTCCTGCCTCCATCCTCATGCCTCCATCTCCACAGCTGAGCACGGTTCCCCAGCTCGTTGTGCTGTCACAGGCTTGTTCTTACTGCAGGACACGCGTGGATAGCGGTGTGCCAGTGTAGGGTGGCAAACCCCACGGCTCAGCCCTGTCTGTGGTGCCAAGTCCCCGCTCCCCTCCCTGCAGCCCCCTGGGACTGACCGTCCCAAAACCCAGTGGCACACGCAGCCTGTCTGTCCCCTGTGTTTGAGTGGGATGAGCCAGTGGCTTGCTGTCACACTGTCACCCCATTTAATTTTTCAGACAAACTGAAAAAGCTCCCTGCTGCTCTGGTCCTTGGGGCTCCTGCCCCACAGAGCCAGGGAGAAGAGGATGGGAGACCAGGGTGGGTGGGCATGGCCCCCGGTCCCCTGCCTGCTGCCTCCTTTAAAAGATCAATGTTTGTCACCTGAGGTGACAGAGGTGTTGAAGCTTTTATAATTTACAGCAGGGTGCCCAGCCCAGCCGTATGCCAGTACATCCTCTCCCCCTTTTAGTTTCGTTTTGGTGGAGGGTGATGGTGTGCAATGCTGCCCAAGGCGGTGAGACCCTGGAGAGGGGGAGGTGGCCACTGGCTTTCATGGGAGCCAGCAGGCGCAGGGAGCAGGGAGAGGGCTCGTGCCAACGTCCTGAGCTCTGCAGGGCTGTCCCCCCAAGCGAGCTAACCCCCAGTAGCAGCACAGATTTTCCCTTTTCCCCCGAGCACAGGCAAACCTCTCTGATGGCATTCGCCATCACATTCCCCTAATAGGGAGCCCCATAGGATGATGGGCCCTTGGGAATCCCCATCCCCATGAAAGCAGCCCCCTGGGCAGGGGCAGCACCTTGTCCCCTGCTGCGGCAGTGCAGCCCATCTCTGGGGGAACGTGTTGGCAGCTCCACGCAAGGCAGAGCACCGTAAAAATAACCACTCTGCCTCCCAGGGATGATTCACGATGCAGCTGAAGGGCTTCCCTCCTGCTATTTCGAGTCGCTGGAGCAAGAGCTGATGATAGCTTGTGCAGGGGCTCTCGATTCTGTAGAGCACATGGCGGCTTTGAGAAGCGGCCCCCAGCGCTGCCTGGTTCTCTGAGCGATCTGCATCACCAATGCTTTTCTTCTTTGGGTGAAGAGATGGGCACCCTGCATGCATCCTGCAAGCCCCATGGGTCCCTGACTCCTGCTAGCTCCCACCTCCCACTCCCCAGCAGCCACCTGCAGGGACCGTGCCCTTCCAGCGCTGGGGTGCAGGGTGCAATCAGGCTGCGGTGACAGCTGCACTGGCACTGGCAAAGGCTGCAATGAGCGGGCGGATGTGGACATGGTGCTGAGCCGAGGCAGCCATGGGGTCTCCTGTCCCCACGCTGCAAGGTTTGGACTCGAAGGAGTCAAGGGAGCCCAGCAGTGGGGTGAGCTCTGGGACAGGCTGTGGCTGGCAGAGGGGATCAGCGTTAGATGCTGACACAGCATGAAGTTTGCCAGAATTTATACCTTTAATCTAATCCCCTTGGAAAGTCCAGGCAGGTTTTGGGGTCTCTATAGGCTCCTGTGGTACGTCTGGCCTGGGATGCTGTGCCCCTGCCAGTGCTGCCTGCCTTGCTTTTGCATCCCACCCCATGCTTCAATATTTCCACTTCCAAAACCTGCTCAAGTTTCTTCCACA
Organism: Falco peregrinus; assembly: GCF_023634155.1. NCBI lineage: Eukaryota > Metazoa > Chordata > Aves > Falconiformes > Falconidae > Falco > Falco peregrinus. Next base: position 36,773,841 of record NC_073729.1, on the reverse strand, counting down.
AGGGAGAAACCCATGGAGGTGAAGCGCAGCATCCTGTTTCATGAAACCCCAGTAAGTGAGTGCTTCGGTTTCATTCATGCCCAGTTGTAGTCCTGTGCCCCCCCCCAACCAGGGGAGCAGGGCAGAGCCCTGGTGTCCCACCCACGGCTGTGCCCCCCTACCCTGCCAGTGGCTCTTGGGGTGCACTTTGGAAGCACCCATGGAAGGAGATGGGGGCACCCACTGCCTCCTGCTGCCAGCAGTTTTGCCCTGGACTTCACCCTCACTTTCCTGCTGCTCCTTCCCATGCTGAAACGCATGCTGACCCCAGGCACCCCAGTACTGACCCAGTGTGGATTTTAGCAGCACAGGAGTGTGGAAAGCCCCCCCCCCCAGGCTTTGCTTTGATCCGGCACAGAGCCCTGCCACCACCCAAGCCCCTTCCCATGCTCCCTGGCAAGGTGATCCTCAGTCCCCACTGCCACAGGCCCTCCTCTGAACGTTTCTCTAGGACCTGCCTCCATTTTAGTCTGATTTGATGATGGCTGTGCTCAACAGCTCCAGCTCTTGGACCTCCTTCTGCCTCCCCTGGGGGCAGGGGACAGCCCCGTGCCACGTGGGCCGGGCACACGTGTACCCCAGAGCCCTCGGATACCCCTGCCAGGTCCCAGGTGCACTTTTTCCACCTCTTTTCCAATGCACACACCCGAAACACCCGGGAGTTGGTAAAAATAACTGTGATGCATCCTTGCAACTGCTCCGGGCTGAGCTGGCAGCCGGCTGTCCCCGGGGGAGGAGGACGGTGAAAGCTACACGTGCCGTGGCTGGGCCATGGCTGGGGCGCGCTGGGCTGGGGATGCCCCCTGGGTGCGAGAGCTGGGCTGAGGGAAGCCGAGCTCAGCAGAACGGGCGGCCACGGGAGGGCTGTGAAGGGAGAGGTGGTACAGGGGGAGGCAAGCCTGGCCGGGATTTTGCATCCCAGCAAAACTGGTGCGTGTGCCCCTTTCTGTAAGTAAAATCTCCGGGTGCTCCAAGAGGGGTGGGAAGAATCCCACCACCCCAAGAAGTCACCATACCGCATGTACCCCAGGAGCAGTGAGCAGCTTTGCCCAGGCACGGCTTTATCTAGCTTATTTATCTAATTATCTGTTTCTTCTCTGTGAAAACCTTTGAGGACAGGCTGGGGTACAGGCCTGGGTGTCCCTCCTATTCCTCCCCATGGAGACAGGCCTCTGGGTGCCTGTGTGGGGCAGGGATGGAGGCAGCTCCTGCCTCCCCCCCCAGCCAGCCCACCCCCACTCCGCAGCCCCCCATGCGGGGTGGGAAGGGGGTTTTACAGCTGCTGGATGCACTGGGGGCCCAGCGCTGGCAGTACAGCCCCCTCGTGCTCGGCATGCAGCACTGGGGGGCAGCAGCACTGAGCGAAGGCTGCCCGGCACCATGGGCATAGAGCTGGCACCGCTGGGAAGTCATTTGAAACCAGCCTGGGTGGCAGGGGACCACCCATGGCCAAACTGGGGTTGCTTCAGGGCCAACTGGGGCAACCAGGGCTACCCCAGGGCCAACTACAACCATGCTGAGACCACTCATGGCCACGCTGGGACATACTGGGCCAACCAGAAGGTCAACAGCGACCATACTAAGGCCACTCATGGCCACACTGGGATCAACTGAGCCAACAAAGGCTACCATGGGGCCAACTGCAATCACACGGAGACCACCCATGGCCAAGGTGGGACAACCAGGGCCACCCTGGGGCCAACAGTGACCACACTGGGACCATCTGTAGCCAAACTGGGATCAACTGGCCGCACCGGGACCGCCGTGGGCTGCCTCGGAGGCAACTAGGACTGGCCCGGGAGACCCCCAGGCCCTGAGGGGCCCAGACACCAGCGACAGCCCCCGCCACCGAGCGCCATCGCCCCGCCCTTTTTCCCTCCGCCAATAACGAGCACGGCGTTGAGATGCCAATCACCGGCCGCGACCAACCGAAGCGCCGCGGGGGCGGGCCCTTAGCGGAGGCAAAGTTGCCTGGCGGCTGCGGAGCCGCTCGGTTGAGTCCGGTTCCGCGCCGCGCTCCTTACGGCGCCGCACCGCACCGCGCCGCGCCGCGCTCCTTACGGCACCGCGCCCTACGGCACCGCGCCCGGCCGGGCCATGATGGCATGTGCCGAGCTGCTGGCCGTCTGCCTGCTGTCCGCCGACCGCGGCCCTGCGCCCCGCCGCCAGCCGCTCCCTATCTTCCACGACGTGAGTACCGCGGGGCGGGCCCCCGGCGAGGTCCCGGCCCCAGCCCGGGAGCCGTGGTGGGGCTGTGTGTGTGGGCGGCGGGGTGAGCGCCCTGCCCGCCTGCCCCGGCTGAGGAGCCGAGCCCCAGGGATGCGGGAGTGGGCCCTGCTGGTGCTCCAGGCCTGAGCTGTGAATCAAGGCGTGGGTCGTGATGTCTTAAATAATACTCAGTGTCTGAATTATGAGCCTCTGAGCGGCCAGAAATAGCCCACTCCTTATCGAGAGCTGGTTGTCGTGACTGCCGGAGCGGGAGCTCCGTGTGTGGCAGGCAGGCTGCAGAAGGTACCGTGTTAGCTGCTAAAAGCCGTGGGATCCCACAGGCAGAGCGTGTCCATTGCCCACCGCAGCCCCCATCCCTGCCCACTCCTAACGTGCTCTGAGCTGTGGAAGGAGGATGCTTTTTGCACAGGTTGGAGGTCGGCTAGGCATCTCACCGGCTGTGGGTGGCCTGGGGGAGTTGAAGATGTGGGTAGTGGCCATCTTCGTTTTCACAAGATGGGCCCTGGCACAGTGCCTCCCATCACACTGCGTCCCCTCGAGCCCCATGGCGAGGGTGCCCCTGTCGAGAGACAGCTGTACGCGCTGGGGCTGGGGCTCAGGGGGAGGCAGGGCCTCTGTGGCACCCAGCAGGGTGGGCGGGTGGCTGCATGGCTGGCCATCTCCTAGGTAAGTGGCACAGCCTGGGTCAAAGCCCACCTCCCCTGCTGGAGCATGTCAGAGGGGCTCAGTTCTGCTCCTGGCTGTCTTTTATGAGCTGCAGGGTGCCTGAGTCAGGTGGGCAGCACCTGAATCTCCCTGGTAGGCTGCCAGCCCTTGCATTCCCTTGTGTCTGGCACCGCTGGGCTCTGAGGCACCCTGTGGAGCCAAGGCAAAGTGTGAGCAGAGCTGCTGCCCCTGCCCTGCTGCAGGGATAGGGGAGAGGAAAGCAAAGCAGGGGTTAAGAGCAAGGGTTGGTTTGGTACCCAGCACCTGGGCAGCCCAGGGTGGTGCCAGCTGTCATCTCTGTCCTGTGCTAGTCCAGGTGGTGCCACCCCCCATTGTCCCCTTTCATCCTGGGAGAGGGGAGCAGGAGATCTTGGGCAGCACTTTGGGAAGGTGAATGCCATGCCTGGTCCAGTCCTCCATCTAGGAGACCTCCTGTCATTACTAGGGAGCAGCTGGAAAGTGTGGCTCCCTCGGCTGCACTGGTGCTTACTGCTTCCAGCTGGGGGTCAGGGTCTCTCTCCTGCCGTGGGGGCATTTCAGACTGCAGGGCTCTCCAGCCAGCATCATTAACTGCACTAATTACTTGGCTGATGGAAGATGGGCTGGAGGGGGTTGGTGGTGGCAGCTGTATTCCAGCTCAGCTCCTTCAGGCACTTGCTGAGTCCCACATCGACCCCTCAGGGCGTCGTTAAAGCAATTAAAATAGGAAGTGTTAACAGCACTAGTGGCTGCTTTCTGGTTCCTGGTGGCTTCCCTTCCTCTTCCCTGTGGTTCCCTTTGCTCCTGTCTCAGCTCTGGAGCTTGGCAGGGTGAGTTTAATATCTCTGGGTTTGGGGCTGGGTAGTTGGCTGGTCTCCAGCTGCCCTCCCAGGCTTGTCAAGGCAAGCTGCCACCCTGCCGCAGCAGGACAGGATCCTAGCCTGCCCCTCGGGCAGTGGGAAGGCAGGGCTGCCCGCCACAGACCCCGGGTGGCAGCTGCTGCTTCTTCTGGGACTGGAACTGCCATCTCCCTGCCTGCAGATGGCCTGCCTTCAGGAGAGGTGAGGAGGAGGAGGGCTTTGCCTGAGACGCTTCGCTGCAGGCACGGTATGAACTGCAGTGCTGCCATCGCAGTTGTTTCTCTGTGCAGACATCTCAAGCCTCTGGGAGATTCATCCCCCAGGCTGGTGCTCAGGGCTTGCTTACTCCCCTCTCCATGTATGAAAGGTTCAGAAAAGCCTCTTGGACATCCCACCTTTTATCACTGGCTGCTCGCTGCAGCCTGCATTAAGTCTGCAGTGGGTCAATGAGCACAGTGTCCCCAGGGCAGCTGTCCCCTCCCCAGCAGCCAGCGTGTCCCTAGCTGTGTGTCCAGCAGCTGTGGCTGCTTCCAGCCCTGCAGGCAGGGAGAAGCCCTATAACGTCCCCATGCTCCTGCCTTCCTGAGATGTGTGTGGAGGTTCAGCCTTCAAATAAATGCCAGTTCAGTGCTTCTTCCATCAGTCCCAGTGTGTCCACTGCTGCAGGCACTGAGCAGGGCTGCAGCTGCTTGGACACAAGCCCAGGAGCTGGAGGCTGAGGTAAGTGTCTCAGGTTTGAGGCAGTGTCCCTGTGTTTCTGAGACTGCCAGCCCCCTGAGTGTAAGCTGGGGATTGCCTGTAGGGCCTCTCCAGCAGCCAGTGCAGACCTGATCCCATTCCCAGCCCGCCTTTGCATTGCTTTTCCTTGTCTTTGTCCTAGGGCTGCTGTCCTCATCACACAGGGCTCTGCCTGGAGAGCAGCCCTTACCTGCCATTGCCATGCATGTGCCTGTGCCCTGCACGGGGGTGGGGGCAGGGATCACCCCTAGGAGTGTGGAAGTGGCTCTGTGCTGTTTTTGTGTGGCTGGAGTCGGATCCTACCTCATGCATAGGTAGGATCATCAGTGTTTTCTGGTGCATGCAGTGCTCACCAAGGCACCCCTCTGCAGCCGGGGTTGGCTGAGGATGGGCTCGCTGGAAGGGGCAAGGAGCCCCGCCATCCTTGGGGGATGTGGAGCAGATGTGGCATTGCCTTGCAGGGCTCTTGCAGCTCCACTACTTGTGCCACGTTTGTTTATTTTGAGCTTCAGGCAGCTGTCGTGCGCTGGCAGTGCTTTTCTAACGCACTGCTGGAGCAGAGGATCCCATGTGCAAGGGAGAAACATCAGCTGTTTGCTGAGCTTCATGCTGAATCCAGGATGGGCTCACCTTGGGTTAAAGACCTTCTCAGCCCCGTGAGATCCCCCCCAGAACTGTGCTTTCCCTCTTAGCCCACAGATGGACCCTGCTGAGCAAGGCCAGCCTGTGAGTGGGAAATGTTTGGATTCACTTGAACCTGCGTTTAAGTGCCTGGGTGACACTTGGCTGTCTTTGGGATGAGCTAGCTGGCCTTGGTGACATTTGGACTCATAGAGATGTTGTTGTGTGAGCCATGTGTCCCTAGGATGATGGAGCTCTGTAGGATTAAGCTTTTGCCTGGACAGAAGGTGGCATGCCCGAGGTTGGGAGGTGGCAGAGTGGCACAGGCATGTGGGACGCACTGGTGCTGCCCCTGCCTGCAGGCAGAGCTGCCCCTGCAGCCGGGGAGCCCTGGCATGTGTAACCCCGCAGCTGTGAGACCCCTGACGGGCAAGTGAACCCTTTAGCCTGGAGAAAGTTTTTTGCTTTAAAACCCAGAGAAATCCTCAGTGTGTGGGAACTGCAGGTTCCTGTCTCAGCTGGTCAAGGTAAAGCTCCAGAGCTCGTGCAGCGAGTCCCGTGGGGCGTCAGAGAGTGCCTGCCCTGCTTTCCTGCAAGGGAAGCAGCCTGAGCGGCTGGAAGCCCACATCCTGGAGGGGCAGTTACCTAACACTGGTCGGCTCAGGGCAGCCTCCATTCCCTGCAGCAGCTCCCAGTCAGGAGGAGCTTGCCTTTCTTAGAAGAGAATCCTCTGAGGAGATGTCCCTGCTCCTGGTTTCAGTTGTGAGGAAGCGCCTGGGAGCTCCCTGCTGGGACCAGCATCAGAAAAGCCTCTGCCCAGTGGTAAGCCAGTGGCTTCCTCAGGAGCAAGCAGCAGAGGTTTCTCTGGGTAACTGTTTCTGTACCTCAAAGTTATTTTTTCAGGGACGTTTCAGTGGCTAGGTATGGGCTTGTGCCCTCAAAGCGTGCAGCAAAGCTGTCGGTGAGCAGTGCAGAGGTGAGCTGCCGGTGGAGGGGGCAACTGGCAGCAACGCATTTTCCTGCAGCAGGGCGCAGAGCTGGTCTGGGGGTGGTTTTATCAGCCATCTCTGCTTTGCAGGTGTGTGGAAAAGAATATAACAAAGTCTGCCTTCTCCTTTTTCTTGCCCTTTTTCATGCCTGATCTTTCTTCAGATCTTTAGATTTCTTTATCAACCAGGGTGGCTAAGAAGGACGATTAAAAAGAAGAAAGTGGCCACACACAGAGGTTGCTGTCATTGGCTCTATTAGGATGTGCTGGCTAAAACCTTGTACTGTTCAATCTGGCAAGATGTTCCTAGACTTTGGAAATTATGCTGTTCCTCACCAGAGTCAGCCCCAGACCTTCTGATGATTATTGTTGAAAGAAGAGCCAGGCAGGTACAAGAAGCCCCAGCTTTCTTCTGGGTTGTGGGCAGAAGCCTCGTGGTTGGGAGCCAGGGTTGAGATCCTGAACTGGAGCAGCTCTCCAGCTGTGCTCTGTGGCAGAATTAGTTACAGATTAATTAATAATAATGAATTAATTAATTACAGTGTGTGTGTGTGAAGGTGTTGCAGGAAGGATTGTTGTGAAGGGTGATTACAAAGCACAGGACAAACTGCTCCTTGGTGCAGACAGTTGAAGTGTCAGCAGTGATGCACAAAGTGCTTCTGTTACGGAATGGTTTTATGCTTAATGTTCTTTCATTTAAAAGGTCTGAAAAATTAAACATGTTCCATCACAAGGGTGTAGCAAAGCCCTTTCTACTTCATCTCCCTTTGTGTTCTTTAGAAGAAGCTCAGTGTGAGTGCTGGGCTTGCTCGGGTGGCGGTGGCTGTGCACAGAGCTTTGTGCATTGGAGACAAGAAATAGTTTTAATCATTTGCAAAGCGGAATTTCCCTGGAACAGCCTGTGCAGACCAGACAGCAGGGGTTTCTCTGTGGCTCCCTGAGCTCCAGGAGGTGGTTTTCCCATGGTGGTGGGTACTGCCTGGCTCACCATTCAGCTGCACTGCTGTCCCTGCTGCCTCACCAGATAAACCCTGTTGTATTTTCTCTTGCAGATTTTCCGGCGAGCTGACAAGAACGGTGAGTGCTTTGTTCTTGCTTCCCCCTCCATGCCCGGGTCTGGGTGAAGCAGCACAGCCTGTCCCTGATACAAGGTTTGGCTGAAAGAGTGAAGGAGAATAAGGGCAAGCAGTGCTCTGGCTGCAAGAAAAATGCTTTTCTGCTTTGCTCAGAGCAAGAGGCAGTGGAGCAAAGGGCCTGGCGGGGGGCTGGGGAAGTGGGCTCCCTTGGTTCACCATTTCTGTGCCACACAGGACAGAGCCCTTTCCAAGCCCTTCTCCTGCCTGCATGCACATGATCTCTCCTCTGTGCTGCCAGCAGTGAGAAGGGAAGGCAAAGCAAGCTGTGCAGCAGGCAGCCCAGGGGCCGTCAGGCTTTTGCTCCATCCCTTGCAGGATTGATTCAGTCTCTGTGCTCAGTTCAGGGTTTTACAGTTGCCCGTGGTTGGGTGGCCCCGTTTCTGGATGCCCACTGGGGAGCCCTTGGCATTTGAAAATTGGGCTCTGCTACCTGATTTTTAATCTGGCACCCATAAACCAAGAGGTCCGAAATCACAAGTCATTGTGATTTTGCCTCTGAGCCTTCCCACCCTCTCTTGGCCTCTTCCACACGGTAGCTTGCAGGCTTCAGGAGCTCCTTCTGTTGCAGATCAAAACACAGCCCAGGAGCTGCAGTCCTCCATAGAAAGGAGAGGAAAAAGCTCTTGAGTCAATGGAGAGATTTTTCTTTCTATAAAGACCTGACGCTGTCCTCAACGTGCTGTTTGAAATGGACTCTGTACTTAGACGGTCATCTAAGTAGAGTGTGTCTGCATGCATTTCTGAAAATGTTACAATGGGGTCTTCTGGAAGGGGCTGAAATTCCCACCTGAAATTCCAGCAGCAGTGGCCGTGCTTGCCAGTGCTCCTGGATTTTTGATGGAGACTGGCAGGAGATGCTTTCAATGAGATATCTACTCTAATTATTATGCACAACACGCCCAACCGTCCCACGCTCCTGGTAGAGAGGCTGCTGGGAGGATCGCTGGGGCCCGTATGCTTCTTTCTGCAGGTATATAATTATTCTTCCCTTTTATTTAAATGCAGATGATGGGAAGCTGTCATTTGAGGAGTTCAAGAACTATTTTGCTGATGGGATCCTGAGCTCAGAGGAGCTGTGGGAGTTGTTTAGTGGCATTGACAGGCGTCATTCAGAGTAAGTACCATGGTGGCACATAGGAGAGGAGATGAAGGAGAATATAAAACTGTTTGACTGTAGATGGAGGACATTTGGAGGCGGGTGCGATAAGTAGTCAGGGTGAGATAAACCTCTCTGTTGTAACACGCAGATGTGAAACCCCATTGAACACCAGCTACAAGAATTGGTGATGAGAGAAGCCAGACGTTTTGAAAACAGTCGTTATCAGATGTACTGCGGTTCCATAAAAGCAAGCATTCATTTAAAATTACGTTACGTTAGTTTGAAAAATGTATTCCAGAAATACACAGCTCTAGAGCAGGTTGTGTGTCTGTAAGAGGAGCATGTGGTGGTGTGAGGACGATGCACAGACTGTGCAAAGTTGCAGACTTTGCCACTGCTGACACAGGGAATTGCTTTTCACTTACGTAAGAGCTGTTTTCCACCAGAAGTGGGCCTTATGAGTGTAACTGTGAATTTAGGCCAGCTACTTTTAAAAAAAGAAACCCCCAAAGAACAGAAGTAATTGCACTTAGCCCTGGTCTCCTCTTGACTGGTGCTATCTGGAGGAGTCTGTTGGTCTCAGCGGGGTTTCTCATCCCAGCCTTTCGGATACCAGAGTGGCCTTGCTGGGGTCCTGCTGCCCTGCCAGCTGCTGTGAGCGAGCGTGTTTTGGCACTGGGAGAAACTGGCCGTTGATAAATTGCATGCCTGAGGGCTGCCTGTTCAGACGGAGGGGTGCTGCTGCGGGGGAAGGTGGCTGCAGCTTCCTCCCAGTCTTGGGCAGCAAGCTCAGCTCTGGCTTCTGCCACTTCCTTGGCCCCCCAGGAAGCATCTCCTGCACCTCTCTGATGCCCTTGGCCAGGGCAGTGTCTGAGAAGGTCGCTGTTAGGGAGAGGTAACTCAGAGCTGCGTTAGCTGCCCACGCTGGTTCCAGGGCTTTGCAAGGAGCCGGGGCAGCTCCGTGGAGGGCCCGTGCCATGCCAAGATGCCAACAGCCACTGAATGCCATGGAGTCACTGATGGAGGGTACCCAGCAGTCCCTTGCTCCAAGCCCCCATATCATCCACCCAGGACTGGGGGGGGGGGGGGGAGGGGGTGATTGTCTCCTGCCAAGTGGTGGTGGGTTTAGCTGATGCTCCCACTTCACTGACGGGGCAGAGAGGTGGGCTGGTGTTCGCAGCCCCTGGTGCTGCTTTCTTTTAAGCCTGACTGCCCACTGCTGCCTGTCCTGCCAGTTGGGTTTGCTGGATGTGGGCAGCAGGAGATGTCTCATGAAAATGCCTCTGTCTCTTTGGGCTGTGATCCCAGGGAGTTGGCAGTGAGCTGTTCCCTTTCCTCCCCACCACTTTGGGGTGACCTTGGAGTCACTCCCATATGATACCACTGGAAAACACAGGTTGCAGCAAAGCAGGGAGTTTTAACTGTGCCCTTAACTGAATGGTGAAGATCTCCTGGTTTGCCATAGCTTTCAGGTTGGGCTTCCTCTGTGTCCAGAGCAGATAAACAGGACTGGCTGAAGGGGCCCATGTGAGCAGGCTGTCTGAGAGCCACGCACGGCCCTCCCTGCGGCGGTGCTCTCTATAACTCATTACCCGTAATGACGGTGCGGTAGCTATGACAACATGGCAGTTGCAGCGTTGAGCTGGTGACATCTGTTAGCAGGGCATGACCGTTGGGTCTTTGATCCCTTTCTGCCATGAAGCGCAGAAGGGCCCCTGCGGACAGAGCTGATTTCCAAATTCCTGCATTCGGTGACTTCAAGCAAATGTAGGAGATTCCGTCCCTCCAGCCCTGCGAGGGTGCCCTCACTTCTGCAGGAGCAGACGGGGAAGTCCAGCCCTGAGGCCATTGCAGGTGTAGGTCTTGTTTCTGTCCCTGGTTGGGATGTGGCCCACGAGCGTGTGCGCAGGGTCAGTGTGTGCGATGCCTTCGGTATGAGCAGGTGGGAGTGGGATGAAACACGGGAGGTGGCAGCAGGGAGCTGTACGTGATTCCTTCAGCTTCATCCCCAGCTGGAGGAGGAGGAGGAGGAGGTGGGACCTCCCAGAGAGGGAACCTGGTGCTTCAGCTTATTGTCTGATAAGAGGCATCCTGCCCCCTGCGAACACCATGGGCTAGCGCTGCCTCTGCCAGAGTGCTCTGATCCTGACCCAGTGCTGCGTGCCTGCTGCGGTGAGGGACTTGGAGAGACAGGCTTGTCCCCAGGGAGGCATGACCCTGTCTGTCCTCAGGGGCTGCCCGGGGACTGCTTGCCCACTGTGCAGCAGCAGGTAGTGGAAATCAAGCAGTGTTTAGTGTGCCGGGCTTGGCAGACGTCTCTGTGACTCTGTGTGTAGAGCTGGACTTTCTGGCATTTGTTTTTGGGGTGTGCGGGGGCACTTGCTCCTTTGTACAACTTCTGGTGCCTTGTAAGGGCTGTACCGGTGCCCTGCTGTCCCCTTGATGGTGGAGCTGGACAGCCCCTCTCCTCCAGGCTGCCTGCTTGGCTCGCACTTGCAAGAACTTAATATTTTTGAGAGCTGGCTGAAATTTGCTGCCAGATTCAAGAGTTATTACCTGAGGTAATACTCAAAGTATTACAAAGCTGGAAAGTAACTACAAGCTCTACAAACGTATCTAGCGTGCTTCTTTCATGTCCTGTAGCTTTTCTGATGATGGGAAAGTTTCAGCCTTCATCCCATGGGTGGATTTGGCCACGAGGATGCTGTGTTCATCAGCTCTAGGCTAGAACTTGTGTTTCTTTGTCAGTGCCAGCCTGACCGAAGGAGAGGCGTAGCTGAGACCTTCGTACCCGGGCACACTCTGTCTCTGGGTAATGGAGCGCTGCCCAGACATGTCCTAACCCTCACCCATCACTGCAAACCTGGAGCTGCTCCCCTGGGTCCCAAAGCTGACATCTGGAAAGATGAGTATTTCAGAGGTCTCGCACATTGCTTGTTCTCCCACAGCACACACTTTCCTTTTCTCCTCATCCTTCCTATCCAATCTTCGCTCCACCTCCCATCCACCTGGTGCTCAAGTGGGATGCTGCGGCCTGCAGGCACTTCTGTTAGGTTCAGTTCAGATTTTATGTTTCCCTGTGAGGCTTTTTTTGTTCTGCATTCCTGAAAAATGTTCCATTTTGGCTTTAAATTATCTCCTTATTCTAATTATTTGACGCTTTAAAAGTTATGTTGAAACTGAATTCAACTCTCTTTGCAAATTGGTTACAACACTAGGTCCACCATTTCATTTAGCATGTCAGAAAGCTCCACATCAGCTCTGGCACTGGTGCAGAGCGGGAAGATTCATATTCCTGGAAAAGTGCATTTTCATCCACTGAAACGTCTGGGTGAGAAGAGACAAATATGTTTGAAGGGGTGAAAAATCTCCATTGCTGCAGAAGCATCTTGGGAGACGCACAGTGCGGCTTGCGCTCTGAGCAGCCACGAGTCCACCTGCAGCCCAGGCAGGTGGGATGGGAGCAGATCCCAGGGTTTTGTGGGGACAGCTTAACAGAGAGTCGGTTACAAAGGGCCTTGGACTGAAGGTTGTAGTGTTGCATAGGTTGCATACCTACTGCTCTTTGCAGGGGGCTATGAAACTAGGGAAGAGTCATGTGGACCTCACCTGTCCTTCTGTTGGGAAATTTTAGAAAAATAGGGTCTGGCAAATCCTCTGTTGTATGAGAGCATCAGATAGTGGTGGCAGGAATTGGGCACAGACTGCCCAGAGCCTGTGTCTCTGACCTTGAGCCACAAGTGAAAGGGATAGGAGCACTGAACTGGTGGTTTCTAAAAACTCTTAGTGGATATAACCTCAGGCCTCTGGTTCTGTGGAAGAAGGGACTTGTGTGAACTTTCCTCCCCTCTCTTTAGTCAGACACTTGGAGCTGCAGTGCCTGCCAGTCTCTGAAAGATGGAGAGTGACCAAAACACTCTGGGTCACACTGGAAAGGTTTGGAAACCAGATCTGTGATGGCAGCAGAGGTTCCCAAAATGATAAATGGTAAAAAAAATACCCATCTGCTTTGTTATAGCTGATTGCTGTTTTCCTGCATAAATTCCAGGCACATCCTGACAAAATCCCAACAGCGTAATACTGACAAGATCCTTCATCGTCAGTTCAAGCTTAATTACAGTTAATCAGTGGTTTGAGCACAGTCAAAATACAGCTATGTGGAAATGTGGAGAGTCTCAGGATGAGTGCTTTGGAGGCAGAGGATGGCTCTTCACTTGGAGTGGGAGAGGGGATGGCAGAGAGAGGAGTGGAGCAAAGCCTGCTGCCTTGTCGCAGCCCTGCAAAATGGGTCGGGATTTGACGTGCAGGTTCTTCACATGAGCTGCTGTTTTCTGGGATGAAGTAGTTTCTGATAGCATGAAAATGGCATCATTGGTCCTGTGATTTGCTTGCCGTGCTCTGTTCTGCCCCTGACTGTGCCCTGGGGGCTGCCGCAGGTGGCCGTGCAGGGTTGCTGACTGAGCTGGCTGCGTTGGGAAGGGAGCAGGCCTTACAACAGACAACTCCCAGAGGGCTGATTTTTTGCCATGAGACCTTGGTGATTGGCTCTATGTTTAGCTGTTTAGGGTTTTAGTGATTGAGTAGCTGTTTGACTTTAAGCAGCAAGCAGAAAGACGGAGAGTTATTAATAATCTCTGGCCTCTCCTTGGAAGCCACAGGGTTGGTGCTGATCGTGGGTCTTTGTCACACGGGCGCTTGCTCGCTGCAGTCAAGGTGGGGAACTGGGCAGTGGGTTGAGCGGCTGGCTCCTTCTTCCTGGTGAAACCAGTCTCAGGCCCTCACTGGGGACAGACTCAAATGCCTGGGTAACATATACATTAGGTGTTTAAATGTGTATTCTGTTATCTCATCTCCATGTCCCCTCTTTCGTGATTTTTACCCATCTCTTGGGTGGGAACTAGAGGCTGAAGTTGTTACTCTGGGGCACAGGTCTAACAGCCAGTGCCGTGGATGCTGCGGTGCCAAGTCTCCTGTGGCAGTGCAGCAGTGGTGGCTCTGCAGGCTCCAGGCAGCTTTCAGAAGTAAGTGGAAAAATTAAGAAGGAGCAAGACATTTTTCCAATTTAAATCTGTGCTTCAAACTCCAGTCACTCTATCTAGCAGAGCTGTGGTTGGGTGCATGGAGCTACTCGGAGAAGGATGGATCAGCAAAGTTTGATGGAGTGGAGTCGGCAGAAGAAGGGGCTGTGGTTTTGCCGATTGTCTGTATTGCGTCTCAAGGGAAACACTTTTTTTTTTTTTAATCCATTTTAAAAACTGTCTGCAGTGCCAGGACAGTGCGCCAGAGCCCTGCCTTAATCAGCTTCTGCGGTAGGTGTTTAAAATAGATGAACCAGATCACATCCTAAAACTGCCCGTCTCCCTTGCCTAAGAAGGCGCCTGATTTTAGCTAAATGAATTAGCTAAACAGGGGGGTCTGCAGTCCTGATGCCGCAAGTCTGCGGTAACATCTCACACCAAAATATTTTCATGGTTTGCAGCACTGCCTGATATTGAAGTGGAATATTCTAAGTGGAAGCCTAGCAGAAAGAGACACAGAAACCAGTTTTTTATGCTTGGGGAAAAGTTGTAGGAAGACTTTTCTTAAATTATTGCACCCATTCTTAGTGTGGCATTTTGGTCACTTCACATACTCTCTTCTAATTTTGTCTCTGGGGTGTTTTTGCCCGGTGAGCAGTGTTGGAGTGGGGACAGGGTGATGCAGCTATGGTTTGACTTCCCCCCGCCCCGGGCAGGCAGCGCTGCAGCCATACTTGCACTTGGAGCCCAGCAAACTCAGGGTATCACTAGTTCCTCCATGCGTGACAGCACTTAAAACACTTAAACTCTTTCGTGCTCTCTTCCACTTTCCCAATCAGGATTTAAAATGGTTGTAATCATTTAGGGGATTTTGAGACAGCAGAATTTCTTGAGTGGAGGATGATTTGAATAAATGATATCCTGGGGCATTTCCCTACAGACTGCAGGTGATGCCAGGCATCCCGAGCAGCTCTGCCTCAGGCTTTGGCCATCTGAGCTGATCAGACAGCTTCATGTGAACCCATGGTTCTGCTTGACATCCTGTCCTGAAAACATGCAGCTGTTTCTGGATATTTCCTCCTCCCTCTACACCCCAGCAGCATCTTTATCAGCAATGGGAGGGACCTGTCCAAGCCCTGCAGGGATGCCAGCACTTAATCTCTGGTGCAGTGCTCTCAGTTACTGAAAAGGAGTGGGAGGCAGGCCCGCACCTCCAGGTTTTTGGACCCACGTCCCCTGCTTTAATGGCCTTCACGTCAGGAGCGACCCCTCTCGTGGGCTGTGAAGCCATCCAGCTCCCTGCCCTGGGAGCCTGAAGGCAGCCCCACACTGCCTGGGCTCTGAAGGCGGGGGAGAGAAGGGGCACCCGTGGGGCAGAGGGGAGAGGAGAGGGGCTGGTGCCATGGAGGCAACCACGAAGGAGGACCTGGGCTGAAGTCAAGGGGCACATGAGGAGGGAGTCCTGGCTGAGTGCTTCGCACCTTTAGGGGAAGAGGTTGGGCTGAAGAAGCAGTTTCTGGGGCTTGTCAGCATTGGCGCTCAGAAATGGGGCTGCCAGCCCAGCTGGCCAGCCCGGAGGTGTGGGATGCTGCCTGCTCCCCAGACCTCTGTCCCAGCCCATCCTGCTGTCACAGGTGCTTTCCCAGTACGCTTCAGTTCCAGGAGATGTTGGTGGAGCAGCTTTGCTTGCTCCTTCAGGCCCCCGCAGCAGAAGTGATGCTCTGTAGCCCTGCCTGGGTGCTGCAGGTGCTGGGCATGGTTCCTGAGTTGCTGGCTCTAAACTTGTGCAGATTTTTATTTTTCTAACACAGCTTTTGAAAAATCTGTGGGAGGAGCAGTAAATCCACTGGGGGCTCAAGGCAGGCCCTCAAGACCCTGCCCACTCTAACTGTTTCTCCCAAACCAGCCCCACCATCTAACAAGAGCTTGTTCTTCTGTTTCTTGCAGTAACGTGGACACAGAGAAATTGTGTGGTAAGTGGGGTTGTATTCCTGCCTTGGAGGGGGATTTCTGTTGAAGGTTTGTGGTGGGGCTTTGAGCACATCTGACTTGGGCAGGAATGGGGGAGTCAAGTGGCAGTAACAGTCCCTGTGCCTGAATCCCAGCACAGAAGGCATCCCTGCTTTGCTCAAGGGGACGGGACGTTTTGTCTGTGTGGATCGGAGAGGACTTTTCAGTCTGTGGGAGCATGACTTTGGAGAGGGACTCGAATGCCCCCCTGCAGTGCCGGGCTGTGTGTGGGAAGCAGCGGGTGCAGGGCAGGCAGAGATGGGAAGCTCACCATGGCCTTCTCTCCTGCTTCAGATTATTTCTCGGCGTATCTCGGAGAATACAGGAACGTGCTTTCGGCCCTGGAAGCCCTCAACTCTGCAGTCCTGGCAGCCATGGACAAAACCAAGCTGGTAAGGATGGGACTGTGGGAGGGCAGCAGGGCAGGCAGGTGTGTAGCAGAAGCCGTGGTGATGTTGGCTGCTTGCTTAGCATTAAACTTCGGTGTCAGGGGCAGCAAATGGACCTCCCAGATCAACGGGGCTGTCTTTGTGCAGTGAGCACCGCAGCCGCACAGCCTGCAGCGTGCCTGGAGGAGGGGGAGCTGTGCCAGAGCAGAAGGGTAGAGCTAGTGCTTTTATGCTCTGGAGATGTCTTCTTCCTTACAGGGTTCTGGCAGCAGTTGTTTCAACAGCTCCTTGCGTACCACTTGCAGTGTCCTGCCTGGGGATACTGTTTCTGGGAGTATCGCTGATAGTCTGTGTGTTGCGTCTCTGAGCCAAAGTGAGGTCTTTTCCAGAAGCAAGGTGGCATGAAATGGGGACTCCAGGGTTGAGCCTGCTCTGGACTGGCCCCAGCAGCTTGTGCTCAGCACAGTCTGTGCTCACAGCAACAAAAATTTGCTGCCTGAGAGGGGACAGAAGCCACTGCAGCAGGAGGGCTGCTTTGGGAAACAGCCAGGCACTAGGGAGAAGGTAGGAAATGGTGAAATTCGTTGACTCCCACTTTTTGCCAAGCTCATCCCCGCGGTGAATGCTCTCCCTCTCCCTGGAGCTTGTACTGATGGGAGGCAGATTGGAGGCTGCTAATTAGGGCAAGCAGCCTTCTGCTTTGTGAGTCCCCCTGCCTCTGCGTCAGAGAGCAGAGGTCTGCAGTGCGCAGCATTGTGGGCTGAGTACAGCTGTGAGAAAGCCGTGGCCAGTACTTGGAAGGGACCAGCAGCCCCCTTTGCATTTGAAATGTATTAAATGGTTTAGCCGTGTGCTTGGGACTGATGCTGTTTTACAGCTGCGGGAAGGGCCAGCCCTTCATTCCTCTTCGACGTGGTGGTTTGATGCTTGGTAGGAAGCAGATGAAGGGCATCACCCACGTGCACACTGTCCACTGACATCCTGATCGGGCAGAGAAGTGAAGGGGGACCGGTCCCCACTGTCAGCCCTGCGGAGTCATCGAAGTGGTGTTTGTGCCTCCAGAGTGTCAGTCATGATCTCTTTGAGTTTTCCTCTGGCGAGGTGCCCCCTCATTGTTTCCCTGTGTGTTGGGAAATTTCACACCAGGAGAGGGGTTCACTTGAAAATGCTTTTTCTCTTTGGTTCAGCTGCTCGGCCCCCTTCACAGTTATTAAATGTGAGTCCAGAGGGAGTGAATGAATCCTCTTCAGAGAGCTATGCTTTATTTCTGTTCTTTTCTGGTTTGTGTTTTTAAAATTATTTCTGTAATGAATTTTGTATATTCATGTACTTCTCCAAAGGACAGCTCAATTAGTGTCTGCTTCGCAGTATTGGCATGATGCATTCATTCACTTAATAGTTTCTGCTGCCACAGGGTTTCCCTGGAAAAAGAGAAGCAGGTTTTCCCTGTTGAAACAGATTTTTGTGGACTTGCTTTTCCACCCTTGTTTGGATCCAGCCAGAGCCAGGAGGCCAGGGCAGCCCACCGTTCAGAGCACTGCTCTCCCCTGGGTGAGAGCTGTGCTGATGGGGTGCTCTGATCCCAGCCCTGAGCTCCTGGGTGCCCTGATGAAGATACCGATCCTCCTGGGAAGCATCTCCCTGTGCTTCCCTGGTCCGCTGGGCTCCGAGCCGGGGAGAAGGCAATGCTCCAACCCTGTGGTTAGGGCTTTTGCAGAGCTGTGGGGAATCTGCCACTGCTAGAGGCTGGCAGAGATGATAAATGCTGCATTCGTACCTGCTGTGACCTGAATATATTCCCATGTTTGTATTTCCAGAACGGGACTCAATCTTGGGTTATTACAGGATTAGTGGGTTTATTAGGTTGGATTTTAGCCAAAGCTCACACCTTTCTCGGCCAGGGGAGGGGGAGAGAACAGAGATTTCCCATATTACACATCTGCCCCACATTTCTGTTGGTTCAATCACCTCTAATGCCACTGTGGCTACGGACCGAGAGCCCATTTGACAGAGAGACCACCCTCCTGGAAGAGCTGAAAGAAACTTCATCCCAGGGAGTCACTTTTGCTGGAGATGCAGCCATGCTGTGTGCTGGGCAAACTGGAAGAGACCTGCCTGCTCCAGCAGCCCTCACCATAAAGCTCCGCTTCCACAGGCGGGCTGCGGAGTCAACAGATGCTGAAGGATCTGCAGTCCCTGCCTGTCTTTCCCAGGCTGTATTTAAGGGAGCTTCGCATGGTTCTGAGGAGGCAGTGATACCCAGGCTAGCTAGAAGAAGGAGGGGATCTCTGACTTGAGCTGGGTTTCACAGGTTTGAACCACAGCACCTTTTGGTTAGGGCATGCTCCTTCCCCTGTAGTTCCTTACTTCTGCTGCCACAGGATTGCTCACCCCTGCATTGTCCAGGTACTTGCCCCACAGCTGTAAATAGGCTCACCGTATGTAAATACCAGCCCACTTGACAAGCAGGAAAATCAAGAGCATTGGGCTGCTGCTTTAGCACAACAGAAGGCAGAGCCTGGGAGATGGTGCTGGGCTTGCTCAGACCGTGCCAGGGTGATGAGCTATGGGGAGGGGAGAGAAGGAAATAAGGAAACCAAAGCTCAGAAGGAATAGGCCACAGCTCTGTGTCTGGCAGGTATGGTTTGAAGCAGTGCTGCCAAAAGCCTTTTTGGTGTTGAGGATTCCCCCCTCTGTGCGGGTTGCTGCAGGCCAGAGTACCTGGCGTGGATCAGTGGTGTGCCTCGGCGGCTGTCTGCTGGGCGCAGGCTCCTCGATCTGCTGCCTGCTGGCACGTTGTCGACTGCAGGATAAACGCTGTGATAAAGCATGGGAAATGCGGGCTGGGGTTGTCCTCCTCGCTGTGTAAGTGACTGCAGTTACTGTAGGAAATAGCGTGTGTGGGCAGCAAACCTGCTTGTGGTCTTTTTTATGGATCCACAGGTTGGCCGGAGGAAACCAGATCATGAGGGGTTCCTATGCTCCCATCCTTCCTTGCTGGGTTGGTAGAAACATGGTAAAGAAAAGATGCCTTTTCCAGAAAAGAGGGTTTTTCTCCAATTCTGTCATTCCCACTTAACATTTTTAAAATATAACTTGATAGCTGTGCTGCAGTTTACTAATTAAAGCTTATCTTGTGGCTAAGCTTTGCATTTGCAATATAATAGTGTCACAGTAAGAAGTGAACTGTGGCGATACCTTGGGTAACAGTCTGGTATTTCTCACAGGGGACCTGTATGCTAAGAATTTTCCATTTTCCAGTTTGCAGATGCTGCAAACTAGCCTATAAATACCTCTCCAAGTCAGGTGCTTTTATTTTTCCTTTGGCAGGAATTATGCGATCACCTATTCCATTCTGTCCCAAGCTTAACTGTCATCATAAGAAACTAATAAAACCTCTCAAAAGCAGAATTATAGCAGCTCTTGGCAACTTTGGGATTTTCATCTGGGTCAATGGAGCTGAAATACTAGTCCGTGACCAAAAAGCTTTGCCTCATACTTGCTGAATTATTTCCTCCATGACTCCTTTCCATGAATCTTTGCTACGAGCAGAAAATGCTGTGCTCGGTGAGACAGAGCACGTTTTTGTTGAGCCTCTATTTACAGAGGGGTTTCAACTGTGTGGTGCAACACCTGACAAGAGGGTTTTGCTTGTTTGCCCCAAAGTGAGGAGTGCAAAGGAGGCCAGGCAGCTGAACTAAAGGGAAGGTGCATTTTTCAATTGATTCACTCACTGGCATGAATTTTCCAAGTTGATGCAGAAGGGTGAAACAGCATCTGGGGCTCTCTTGAGAGATGGTTATTTCCATCCTCCTCTCTGGCACATTCCCCTGGGCATGCTGTGTTCGATGAGGTGAGAGACTGGAAGCAGCTGGCTCATCGCGTGCAGTGCTCACCCATAATACTGATGTGTCTGCGTGGGATCCTGTTTTGCCCTTGCAAGGTTGGATGGGGTGTGCTGGGACCAGGATGATGAGGAGCCTTCTGCACGGTGAGCTTCAGAGCTGAGTGCTTTCCAAGCACGATGTGTCCCAGGCTGGTAGTTGGGTTTTAGTGGTTGGCACCCCAGGCTACTGCCGGTGCCTGTGTATCTGGGGTGTAAGAACTGCACTGGGGCGAGCTGCAGGGCTCCAGGCAGGCTGAACATACACACTGTGCAGAAAGAGGGGTGACCGTGTTTGGATTTGAACCAGCTCCTGAAATGAAATGTGTCCAGCCCTGCAGTGGATGAATGATGTGTCCTTTCTGCTGTGTCCCAGTGGCGACTCAGTCGGTGTTCTGCACCTTTCTTAGGCTTGTCCGGGGCAGGTTTGAGGGTCGGTTGTTCCCCTGTGAGCAGGGGATGCGTGTCCGGGCTGGCAGAGGAGCAGCGCTGGCGGGGATTTTGGTCCTGCACCCCTTGGAAGTGAGGAGGTGAAGGAGTGGGCAGGAGGAGTAGCAGGGTCCCTGCCTGGGGTCCCCAGTCCCATGCTCTCCATCTTCTGGCACCATGGGGAAGAAAGTCTTGTGGGGCTCCCCTCAGCCTTGCCAGCCTTGCCCCAGGAGCCCTGATGCAAGCAGAGCCGTGTGTGTGAACCGCTGGGTGCAGCAAGGGGTGCCCTGCCTGCCCCAAAGCCCTCCCTGTTGCTGGGAGCTATTTTTGCAAGTGGTGTTTTACCTTCCGGCTTGGGAGGTCCATCTGTGGTCCTTCACGGCTCCTGGGGGCTGTGGGTGCTGGGGCTGGGCTGGGAGGGTCACGCTGTGCATCACAGGCATGCACCCAGAGGATGCTTTTGTCCTACAGTGTCATTGTTTCCAAAAGCAACTAAAAATTTGATTGGAATCCATCCCATTGGATATATTTAAGGGCCAACTGCTTCCAGATGCTGCTCTGCTTCCCCCGTGCAGAGCTGGAGGCATCTGACACATCGTCTCCCCTTCCCTGCAGAGGTATGAGACCTCCTCGAAGATGGAGCAGTTCCTGACCCGTTTCCTGCTACGGGAAACCATGCACCAGCTGCAGTCCCTGCAGGCCTCGCTTGAGTGTGCCGTGGACACCGTGGAGGAGCAGGCGGGACGGGAGAGGTAATGACGTGGGAGATGCTGGTCCTCCCCTTCTCCACACCACTGCTCATGGGGGGGTGCGGTATGGGGCAGGGCTCATGAGCCTCCCTGGGAGGGACATCTGGGAGCAGGATCTGCCCTTTTGAAGCCTGTTGTGAAGCTGACCCGTATAGTGAATGACTTTGACCCCTCCTTTTGCGTTTTACTCTTTCAGAAAGGACATAAAGAAACCTGAGGCCTCAGTTGGCCTGAGGTCAGGGAGACGATGTGGGCGCAGAGGACAGAAGAACGTCTGTCTGTCTCCGACAGACCCCTATTCTGGGATGCTAACGACAGGTATCTGCAGCCTGGCCGTCCCTCGGGTTGGTGTCTCTGCCCCGCTGGAGGCTGGAGTGGGTGTGGGAGCAGCAGCATGGGACAGCGGGGGCTGGACCGTGTCACCCAGATGCCAGCTGGAGCTTCTGTGGGATGTTGTATCTCTTGAGCAGTGGAAGAAATTTAAGGACTAAAACAATTTTTTTTTGTTTTAAATCAGAAATTTAGACATTTTTGCAGTTTTCTGGGTCTTGAGCAAGCTTTCGCAATGACAAAAGCAAGCTTTTTTGGTGACATCTCTCTGCCCTTCCCTGTGCAGGTGTTTGTGTTGAAGACAACAGCCAGTGGATGGCACAGATCAACAGGCTCCAGCAGCTCATCGAGAAGCTAGAGTGCAAGGTGTGTGGCAGAGGGGAGATGGGCTGGGGGCTGCCCCGCACCTCGGTGCTGACCAGGTTGGTGCTGGGACCTTTCCCCACGCCAGTGACCCTGGTATTTGGTCCTGGCATTGTTATGGAGCTGCACCCATTCACTACACCTGGCTTGCAAAGCTGCTCATCTCCTGCTGTCTCCAAAGCCCCTGCTTCTCCCCTCGACGCTGCTGACCCTCCCTTGCCTTCTCCATCATCCACGCTGATCTGACAAGTCAGTCTGAACCCACCAAGCCCCACAGATGTGTAGGTCACATCCCTGTTCTCCCCAGGTACTCAAAGGAACGTCCCCAGAGCCTGTCACACTGAGCTGGGCTGGGCTGTGGGTTACTGCCACGTTTTATCTTGTTGCGCCGTTCTCCCAGTAACAGTGGTTTTTCCTATGGACTTAAATGCAGAGCCCACGCCTGGAGCCGCTGAAGGAGGAAGCGATGTGCAAAGGGAGAGATGCAGTAAGTCCTCGTCCTGCCACTTGTGGTTTGCAGGTATCCCCGTAGTGAGCACGGATCCCCTTTCTTACACACACACGTGTTCTCGCAGCCCCTGTGCCCTGTCACCTGGGTGAGCTGCTGGCTGTGGTCTGGCAGAGGGGCAGC
Source organism: Falco peregrinus (assembly GCF_023634155.1). Classification (NCBI taxonomy): domain Eukaryota; kingdom Metazoa; phylum Chordata; class Aves; order Falconiformes; family Falconidae; genus Falco; species Falco peregrinus. The sequence continues at coordinate 36,751,645 of NC_073729.1, read as the reverse complement.
AATGTGGCAGGCTGTGAGCTGGGCATGGGACCATCCACAGGACAAATGCAGCTCCATCAGGTCCATGAAAGCCCCAGGTAGTGCCCGCAGCCAGCCCAGAGGAAGGCAGCGTTTTGTGAGTGCCCAAATCCCTCAGGTTTGCTCCAAGCGCCCACGGCCCATGTAGAGCCCCAGTGGAGGGGTCTCGAGGCCCCTTTCTGCTGGGGGAAGGGCACAGGGAGCTGCAGCAGCCCCAGAGCAGGACCTTGCCATCTGGGGGATGGAGCATCTGTTGGTGCAGTCCTCATTGTCAAGGCAACCTGCCCAGGTGGAAGGAAGCCGTTTCATGTTGGCGTTGGCCCTAGCATTGTGGTGCCAGCCCCTTGTGGCTTCCTCTGCGGTGCTGTGCTTGCTGGGCACTGCCTTGTCCTGCAGCAGGGAGGGCAGGAGGAGACAGATTAGTCCCTGATGCCACTCCTCTGCTGTCCCTTCACAGCACATCCTGGTGGCAAAGAGGCAGATCTCGGTGGCAACGAGCGGCATTGAGGAGTTCCGCCAGGCATTCCGGTCCTACACGGAGGTCACTGCCGGGCAGAGCAGTTGCCTGCAGTAAGTGTGGCAGGCGGCGGGGTTGTTCGTGGCGTGGCTCGCCGAGAAGTAGGGCCTTTTAACATTGCACCCTTGAGGGACAAAAGGGGGGTTTTTTGGTGGATTTTATGTGCTGGGCAGTGCAAGGATGGGCTTGGTGTGCAGAGGGTTGACCTTGCGGAGAGGACGGTGTCACAGCTGCAGCAGTGTCTGCCGGCAGTATCGTCCCATCTCCTCCCAGCAAGAACCACTTGTCAGCATCTGGCGAGGAGGGGATGGGTTTTATGCCAGCAGGAATGGCTGTGGCACGCACATGTGAGTGAATGCATGCGTTCCTCCAGCACTGAGGGACTTGAAAATAATGGGGGAAAAATCAAGGGAAGAGTTCGTGTCGGGGTATTGCTTTATATAAAGCGTGTGTAGGGCTGGCAGGAAGCGGCCGTGAACACCTGAAGCTAAACCCCCATGGGAGCCCGAGGCTCTGCCCCCCAGCAGCGCTCTGGAGCTCCAGACAGAGCTGAGGACAGAGCCCAGGGCTGACTTGAGTGACACACCACTGCCAGCGTGTCCCTGGAGATGGCACAGCTGCTCTTTGAGAGGCACTTTCCTTCTCCCACGGGAGATTTCAAGCCGCTTTCAGTGGGAAATGTTCGTGCTGTTCCCATTTAAAGTGTCATTTTTCAGCTCTTCAGTTCCAACAGCATAAAATTGCGTTTTCAGTCCAAACAAAAGGAAGACACTTGTTTTGACACATGTGGCAGAGAGAATGGTATCTTTTTTTCTTTGGAATTGATGGGCTTTTTTGTCATGAGAACTATTAGTGCAGACAACTGGGTAGTGTTGCATGGGCAGCCTCTCCATGTGAGTGGAAAGCTGGAGCAAAGCCCAGGGAGACTCCACTGTCCTGGTTCATGCCAGAGAATTGCAAAGCTCATTGTGGCCCCTGCACAGGGGGACAGAGCCTCTGAGCTGCTGAGTGACTTGCTTTGCTCTCCCTCCCCAGGGCTTGGTCCCTTCCTGCAGCCTTTAGTGGCAGCTGGAGGAAACGTTCATCCTCAGCTGGAATGAATGATGCTGCAGCTGAGCACAGCTGGTTCCCCAGGCCCTGCACCCTGTGCCTTGCTCTCTCACCTCCCTGCTGCTTCCCCCTCCCATCTTCCCATGGACTGCAGAAAGCCCCAGCCTGTTCCTCCGGCAGGAGGGAGCAGGGGGAGCATCGCCTGGTGAAACAGCATCGCTTCAGGGGGCAGCGAGCTGTGGTTTTATGCTGTGATCTCAGCTCCTTGCACTTGTGCCTCAGTTTCTGTCCATGTGAAGGGTGAGGGATGACATACACCTCCTCCAAAGGGCTGGAAGGATGATCTCCTTCATCAGGCCCTGTGCTGCAGTGCTAGGGCCGTGCTAATACTTATAAAATATTGGCAGGCGTGTTTCTGGGCAGCGGCAAGGACCGGTTTAATGGCTGTAAAGCTCCTCTGCTGCTTGGCGGCAGGAAATGCAGAGCATGAAGGATTTGGGTTTGGGATCCCCTGGAGCCACATGCTGGCCCCAGCAGCCACAAATCGTGGATGAATCCAAACTGCTTTCTGAAAGCCTGGGGGTGAGGCGCACGTGTGCCCCTCGCTCCCGGCCTGGCAGGACCGATGCGGCCACACTGTGCCAGCTTGCCAGGCCCCGTCTCAGGGTCACTCCTGTCCCCACAGCGTGTCCGCCTGCAAGCTGACGGACGAGGCCTGCTTCATCCTTTACGAGTTCTGGCAGGATGTGACTTCATGGAGAAGGTTGGAGGCTTTCCTTGTGGGGGGCTGGCTCGGTATGCTTGGGGGGCTGAAAGGGGTTTCCTCTCAGGACCCCACCAGGACCCCACTGCTCCCCCTCCTCGCGCAGCCTGTCCTGCTGCTGCTCGGCCCGGTGCACACCCAGGGCCCCTTGCGGGGGAGGGGGGTGAAGACCCTGATGAAGGGTTCGAGGGGCAGGGCCGGAGTGGATGTCGGGCTCTGGGTGGTGCAGAAGCAGCCCCGTCCCCCGTGCGTGGGCAGGGGTCCCGGCGCAGAGCTGCTCCCCTGCAGCCACGAGACATGCACGTCCCTGCACCCTCCTGACCCCGCGCGCTGTTTCACAGCCACTTGCAGTCCAGCTGCAGCAAGACTTTCCAGCGGTCCATCATCAGCCTGCTGGAGTCCCCGGAGCTGCTGACCACCATGCTCTTCCCAGGTGAGGCTGTGTCCCACGCTGCTGCTCTGCGCGTTCAGCACAGGCCTCCCTCCAGAGCAGACTGACTCCAGGGTGACCTAAATTGTGGCTTTTTTCTCTGCCGCCCCTAGTCCCCCTCCCCTGTTTAACAGTGCACACCCCTGACCCCTTCCCCTCTCTCTCCCCAGCATCCTGGTGGATCATGAACAACAACTGACCCTGGGCAGCCTTTTCCAGGATGCCGTCAGCATGCAGAAGGGCGCGGAGCCCTCGGCGCAGCCCTCGCCTTCCCTTGCTTTCGTCACCTCCCTGTCCCTCCTTCCCTCCTGCGGGCTGGTGGGGGCTGCCTGCCCATCGTCCCTGGCAGTGTTTTACCCTTTTGGTCTTTTCATGTCGATTTATTTATTCCCCCATCCCAAGAGAGTCTCTGTGCTGCCTGGGGGAGCAGGGCCCTCCCAGCAGCACTACGGGAGCCCCATTTGGGGTGGCAGCCTTGCCCTTGGGGGGAGCACTGGTCTGGTTTCTGCAGCCCTCAGCCCCTCTCACACCGCAGCTCCTCTTCCTCCTGGCTCTGAGGACAGGCCAAGGCTCCACAGGGGGCTGGGACAGGCTGGGGTACATGGCTCTGGCCAGCTGTGGCTCTGTGGGCTGCCTTGTATGGATTGTGAATAGTGTTTCATAGAAAAAAAAAAAAATATTTCTAGCCAGGTGTGCTGGATCTGGCTGTGGCCACCCTGGCAGCCTGTGCAATGGCTTTGAGGCTGGATGTGTGCTCCCCTCGCTTGTGCACGTCCCCCCAGTAAACCACTGCACCTCCCAGGCAGGGCGAGCATTGCTAATAGCTGTCGCTTCATCCTGCGGCTCATTTAACACAAACCAGAGTTAGCGCTGGTTCCAGTGCTGCCGGAAAGGCTGAAGCTGAATTAATGGTGAGAGGGGCAGTGGTGGGTGGCAGGGGGTGAGTGAAGAAGGCGCTGTGGCCCAGGGGTTGCACGCTCAGGGTTTCTGTGTTGGCACTGCAGACTGTTGCAAACAGTGTGGAGTGAGCAGTACCGCGGGCCAGCAGGGCTGGGCATGGTGGGCAGGGGCCAGCAGGGCAGCAAATGCCTGCAAGGAAGTGCCTCCTGGCGTGGAGAATAGCGCTGTCCTTGCACCCTGTCCCTGACACCTGGTGTGCTTCACCACGGGTACCCTGGACCCCCAACCCTCACTTATCTGGGTGCCTGCCCCCCACCCCCCCCCTCCCCATGGGCACCATTCCCCAACAGCACCCCCAGAAACACTAATATGACTGTTCTTCCCCAGGTGCAGTAATTAAAATGCAGTTAGTCTGTGGTTGAAAGGGTGGTGGCAACAGCTCCAGCCTGCAGACACCGTACAGGCTGTACTGGGTGTCTCTGGCACAGTGTCACCCCCCTGCCCTGGTACTGTGGGGCCACAGTGTGGGGGGACACTGGGTTTGGGGTGCAGGGAGGGTGACCCAGCTGCTGCCAGAAGTGATCTGCAGAGATGGGCTCAGGGAAGCTCCTCAGAGTAGGGGGAATAGCAGCTGCTGATGCCAGCTCAGACCCAGTCCCCATCTAGGACCTACCCTCCCAGCACCCAGTTATTTATCTAATTATTGATAACTGCTCAGTTCCCTGGCCAAAGCCACAATTTGCCGTGATGCAGCCCCCTGCCACAGGAGCCAGGCCCAGCCGGGGTGGTTGGAGATGGGCACCCACAAAGGGCAGGGCTGCAGCGGGCTCTGCCTCTCCTGAGCTGCCAGCTCGGCTGGCTGCAGGGCGCTCCACCAGCCTCCCCGGACTAGCATGGCGTTTGGCCCCATTTTGGATTTCTTAATTACTGTTTGCAGCAGCCTGGAGACTGAAATCCTCAGATTAGGCAAAGGTGTGGGCAATGGCATCCTCACGGGGCTGGGACACACACAGGGCTGGCACCGCACCTTGCAGGCTGTTCTGTGCTCAAATTAAAAAAAAAAAGCTTAGAAAAAACATATTTAGACATGAACCCAAAGAAATCCAAAATTACCCAATATGGGGCTGAATGGCAGCTCTGCCTGCGTTTGCTCCCCAGCAGCTTCACCACCACAGGGGAGGCAGTTTTTGTCCCTGCAGCTCCCCTGGCTGAGGCCACGGCACGACAGCATCCTGCAGGAGCCCCAACAGCAGCCTGAGCACTGCAGAACCTTGGAGGAGGAGGGGAAGCTGTATGATGAATATAGTCTTTTTATTGACTACTTTTGAGTAGAACAAACTAAATACATCTGTATCAGTTTGGGTTCCTTTATACAGTACATTAAATAAGTTATGCACAGGAATGAAGTAACAAATTTCTATTACAGAATTAAATGTCAAAAAAAATAGAAACCTCAACCTAATGTCTTCCCATGTCCAAATTTCATATTTATCATTCCATGTGAGAAAAAAAAAAAGCAATCATTCTAATCATGACTGTTAGTATTTAATTCATTTACACAGGGGTTAATTTTAATACACTGCCATCAAAGTTGCATGAGAATTATGGAAGACAATCTATTTACAAGCAATTTCTTCCAGCCCTGCCTTGCTCTTCACTCTGCACCAGCCCTCGTGGCCGCCGGCCGCCGCTGACCCACAGTGTTAGGTCAGATGCAGCATCACAACCAGCCGTTATTTACCTGAGGCTGCTCCGGATTCGTGCTGTCCCCGTGCGGCAGGACAGGAGTGGGGTGTCCTCCTCCATGCTGCCAGCGTGGGCACCACAAACCTTGTTAAGCTTTGCCGAAGCGGCAGGGACAGAGCCGGAGCTTCCCAGGAGCTCGGCGACGGGCGCAGCAGGCAGGGCAGCCCGGGGCTGCCGCAGATCGGGACTCGGCCTCCCCCCGTCTCTCCTGGGGTAAACACCTCCAGGCTGGGGGACACCATCCTGTGGCTGCTGCGGGTCAGGGTGGCTCGAGTGCCACCCCCATTCAGGGCTGCCCTAATCCCAGCGGCACAGCACCCAGGAGCCGCGTCCGTGGCAAAGGGCTCTGCTGCAGCCGGCAGCCCCGGCTCCTGGGGGACACAGGGGAGATGCTCCCAACTGCCACTCGAGAGCCATCTTGAACACCAGCCAACTTCGTGGCTTTTTTGCATAATAAAACCTTGCAGACTCGGGAATCGCCGGCCCTAGCCCGCGACAGCCGCTTCCAGCTTTCCCTCGGGGACGGCGGTGCTTCAGGGGGTTGCCGGTTTATCCCCAGGCAGCCAGCAGCACCACTGCAAACTCAATGATGATTCATTATATCTTCATTATTCACCTCCAATTGAAAAAGTGATCAAAAATAATTTGGGAATTACTCGCCTCATTGGGCTCCAGCCCAGCAATCACACAAAAACAGTCATGGAAACACGGCTTTGCTGAATGGATGTTTTTCTAGAGCCCATTTGCGTGCAGCGTGGGAAATCGGGGCAGCTCTCGGATGGCACATGCCCATCGCTCCCATGGGCTGCGCCTCTGATGACCTCCGTGAAGCATCCGAGATGAGCCTGCTGTGCCCTGACACAGGGTTTGCACTGCCCTGGATCCCTCCTTCCACGCCCCAGCAGGGACTCCCCAAGCGATGGCTCTTCCCAGGCTGACCACGGCATCCCTGTGGGACCTCACTCTCCAAGCCTGCATTCTCGGGACAGTCTCTGAAGGCTGGATGAGGCAGCGGTGGCTGCGCATCCCTGTGCATCCCTGCAGGGAGGAGCACAGCTGGCCTTGGAGCAGCACCGCAGGAGCTCCCTGGGGCTGGGGGTAAGAACCGATGTAGGACTGCAAGTCCTCCATTCATTTTAATAGTTTGGCCAACGCATGTTGAGAGAACAGACCATAAATAACCCATCGCAATCGTGAGGATCTCTGTGGTTAAAAACAATGGCAGTAACTCTCAAACCAACAATTTCCATGCAGTGAAAAAAACCCAAACTCAACACTTCCTGCATAGAAAAACAACACTACCCGGGTGGAAAGGGCAGTAACTGCCCACAACCCATCCAGACTTGCTCTGAACACTTCCCCTCAGCAAAGGTCCCACCCAAGGTAACACGCAACTGTCTGTCCCATCACAAAACAGGATTAAAACCAGGCCATCCAGAAGCGACTGTCTGTACCTCCCTGGTTCTGACATTTGGTTTAGAGCAGACAAATCCTCTCTGTCCCTGCAATCATCAGCTGCCAACCTGCAGGCAGGAGGAGAGCAGTGGGCTCAGCTTCTGCCGTTGCAGTAGAGGACACGATGCTCCTGCTGGGAGATCAGCTCTGGTCTGTTCACAGCAACAGCCGGCCAGCACGGCCATCTGGGACACCGCTGTCTGGGAGCAAGGGAAAAAAAACTGATGCATGTTATAGAAGAAAGGTGGCTGAAGGAGGCGGCGGCTCAGACACCTCAAGAAATGAGCTTGAGCACGTTTGACGCCTGCAGACAGGGCTCCCTGGTCGGGCACCACACGCTGAGCATCTCCTGCGTGTGCTGGCAGCCCTCTCCGCCGAGTGCAGGTCCCCCTGAGCAAGTGGCCCAGTGTCCTCCAGGTCCTGAATGATGCTCTGGTACCCCCCTGCAGCAGAGACAGGCACGGAGGGCAGGGCTCACCTGAGTTCTCCACGAGCCACGAGAGAAAAAGGCAGAATGAGATGGCAAAGCCTGAGTGTCGGCACTCCGAGGAGGTGACGCAATGTGTCAAATGTGTCAAGTAATACAAGTTGCTGCAGGGTTTTTTCTTTTCAGCTTAAAAAAAAACCAGAGAAACTGATCAAATGGAGTGAACCAAAACTTCCCCTTTAGAGTCCGTTCGTATCTATTGCTGTCACGGATGCTGGGGTGGAGGACCGGGAGGTGGTCGCCGAAGTCTTCTCGAGGGCTGGGCTGGGCACGCCGTCGAGGCTCTTGACGGTAGCAGCTGCCGACCGGCCCGTGGGCAGAGCCAGCGGCTTGCTCTGGCCGTGCAGGCCCTGCCCGCAGATTCGGTGGTGCCTCTCCCAGTCCTTGTGCTGGCAGAAGGAGCCGCAGTACCGGGCAATGTTGCAGCCGCTGCATGTCTCGCTGGCTTTGCGACCACAGTTCCAGCAACTCTGCAAGACCAAAGACACTGCATTTTAAAACGGGTTTAGTTTCCAAGAGCTGCAGGACGGTGCTGACTCAAGAGCTCTGAAGGGGACGGTTCATCCCCCTCTGGCCCAGATTTAGTAATATTAAAATGAGTGATCTGTTAATTCCTGCTATTTTCACAGCTCTTTGCCAAGGGTACAAACTCCTACTCCTTTGCTCTGCCCAAAACTGCCTGCCAGACTGCACGGTCACATCCTCTCCCCTAGATCCACCCAAACGCATAGAGGAAACAGCAGGCGAGGACTAAAAATCACACTGCAGATGCTGCTATTCGGTCTTTTTATTTCCTGTTTTAAGCAGCTCTATTTTAGTATTGCTCCCAGCCAAGTGCTCTCCACAGGGATTACAGCGTGCTGCACAGGCACCATTTGCTTTGCACCCTGCCTAGCTGCACAAGAGGTTGGAGCAGGCTAATTTGGAAAAGAAAAAGCTCATTTGAAAGCTTCCCAGCCAGGTGGAAGCACTGCCAGAGCCTGAGCTTCAATCTGGAAGTGGAGCAAAGCCCCTCTGGCCGCCGGGAGAGGCATCAGCTGGTGGGCTTACAGCGTGCCACCGCTTCCTCACCAGCACGGGGGCAAGGGGCCAGCGCCGGGAGCTGCGGCTGCAGCTGCTCCGAGGAGGGGAGCGGGCGGATTAGCTTTCCTGCAGCTGGACTTGCATGTTAGCAACCCCATACTGGGGAGGGCAGGTTCAGCTGTGGAAAAGCAGCCTCCGCCGGAGCCTGCCTGCCTCTAGTCCTGCCCGCAGGGGCACCTGGGGCTGGCCACCGCTCCTGCCACCACAAGCAAAAAGCTGTCGAAATAGCAAGGCGGGGTGGCGGGAGATGCTGGGCTGTATCAGGACAGCTCTGTTGCAGGGATGGGCAGGAGAATCCCCCCTCCCAGGCTCTGCACCAGAGCCACCAGCTCCTGGTGATGATTTACAGGCTGGCAGCAAAGTGCCAAAGCGAGCTGGCCAGGAGCGGAGCCACTCCAGAACCAGTGCATCATCCCCCCAAGGCTCCTCAGCCTTCCAGAAGCAGGGCTCGTGACCAAAAAAACCTCCTAGCGAAGCCTGTGGTAACTCTTGGAAAACCGGGTGACTGTTTTACAGCTGTTTACACTTTGAGCGGTGTTTTAAAACTGTATTTCAAAGGTTACACAGCATGCCAGAACACATGACAGCTTTTCAACATGGCATTTAGAGAAAGGCTCTGGGGCTTGAATGGGAACGTGCTGGTGGGGGGATGCTCAGCTGCTCTCGAGGTCCTGCACTGCTCCCCGGGATGGCTGGAGGAGAAGGACACTCCTCTGGTATTCCCCTACGGAAAAATCATTGCTTGTCTCATCTCTTCCATGGCTTCCTGAGCAGTTCCACCCACTCCCATCACATGTTTACCAACTGCTGCATTCAACCTTCAGTGATTTAATTGGGAAAGATCAGAGTATCGACACACCTTTCTGTAAGAGTGCCTAGTATTTACACAGCTCCTGCTGTGCACGGGGACCCTGGCACCAGAGATTCCCGAGCCCCCGTCAGCAGGGTGGACTGAAACCCCGCAGCAGAGGGAAATGGACTGGCTGCCCACGCGGTCCCAGCAGACATGAACTCCACATTCCCATCAGATTTTTGCTCGGCAGAAACAAAGCCTCTGCTCTTGCATTTGTGCAAAGAAATTGAAACAAGCAAACCGCACATGGACGGGACATGGCAGCGCAGGGATCAGACATGAAATTCTCCTTGCCCTGTACAGCTGAGATCTCCAAAGCTTAACAAAAGAGCTTCCAGTTAAGCAACAGTGCAGGTAATTAATAACTGAGGAGTAGAAATAAATTCTCTAAAAGACACCCATCCAGCAGCTAAGACAAACTAAGAGTCATCCCTTCTTTTCCAAAGTGAAAGAAGTCTTGTTAGGCTTTACGAGATTTTCTGTAACACAGGGACAGCCACCCCGCACCGACGCTTCCCACCTATCCCTGCAGGAATGGGAGCAGTGCAGCAGGGGACGCGGGGAGCCTGTTTCTGGAGATGAGGTGGCCACACACTGCCCCAGCCCGTGTTTCAGGAGCCAGTGAAACAACATCATCCCAGACAACGTATGTGCACCAGGCTGGTCTGCACTGACACAGGGTGCAGCACAGACCGTCAGGTATACGTAGCTTTACCTGCAGCCTGGCTTCTACCCTGCGCTATTTTAAAGCCCACAAACAGCGCCTCCTGTTTTGCACAGATCAAGTACCCGACAACAGCAGATTTCTGAGCTAAACGGAGAGCTCAGCCTACTGGTATTCTCTTTCCCTTTGCTTCCACACCTCCCTCAATCCCAAGAAATCCCTGTTCATTACACTGGGTCCAGCTCACGGTGCCCAGCAGTGCCTTCATGTGGCTGCTGTGCACACGCAGGTGCCGCAGATGCCATTTAGGCCAATTCCCCTGCCAGCAAAATTAAAATCAAAAGGGTTCTTTTTATGGAATCAGTGCATCCCTTTAGTTATTGATTGGAAAGAGACTTCCAAAAGGAAAAGGGATGGGGGACCTGCAGGCTCCGGGTCACAGCTGGGCAGGGCCTGGAGACTTTGTGAGTCTCTGAAAGACCCCATGTAGGGTGTCCCTGACACCTTACCTCTGTAGACTCCTCCTGTTCGTTTATCACCAAGAAAGCATCCTCAGTGGCCTGGCGCTTGGCGTCCGCTATAGTCTGCTCCATCCGAGCCCTCTCAGAGGCAATCATCTCAAACGCCTTCTGCTCGGCCTCTGCCACTGCTTTCTGCACCTCCGACATCGCCTGGCGCTTCACCTCGTTCACGGCTTCTTCTGGAAGAAAAAGGCAGCTTCACCCACCCACCCGGGGAGCGGGGCCAGCCCCCTCGAGGCGCCCAGGCGCAGCCCCGCGTCCCCTGCGGCTGGCACGCCTGTAGGTCACCGCATCAGCGAATGCTCCTGGGAGCGGCCAGGCCAGGCAGCCCCACGGGATCCCCACTGGCATGGTGCAGGAGGGGCAGAGCCCTTTGGGAGACCCAGGCTGGGGGGTTCGCAGCCAGATGTGCACATCCTGGGGTGTTCCTGCAGCTGGGCTTCTGTTTCTGCAGAGCCAAATCTGCAGCATCTGTGTTTACCTCAACCAAACCAGCAGAATCCCTCGCCGAGGTTACTAGCAAACACTTACCAGCTTTTTTCCATATCTCTTCGGTGACGTAGCCCGTTCCCGACCTGCTGCTGAACTCCCGCAATGAATCTGTCGGAATAAAGGACACAGGGAAAAGTTGGCAAACCCTTGTCTCACCCAGCTGCTGCTTAAGCACCCGGCGGTACCTCAGTACATCATGGGACAGGGTAGAATTAACCAGCTAAAAACTCAGAGCAGAGGATTCCTACAGTTAAAACCACTCATCAAACACTCCGATGATAAATTACAACGTTTAATTAGTGCCCTGCATAATTTATGACACCGTATAACCAATTTCCATCTCCTGGTACTCTGTAGCAACCAGCAATGCTTATAAACACATGCCATCAAACATCTGCAGTGTCCAGAGACTCTGAGCACCAATCTATACAACCAGCAGTTTACATTAAATGCAGCACTTTGCACTCCCAGGGGCAATTCAAAGGCTTGAATTGATGGACAAACTGCCTGCAAGACCTCTTACGGCAGAGACGCATACATTCCCCAGCCCTCACCAGCCCGCAAAGAGCCTACGTGACAGATGGGACAGTCATGCCAGGACTGAAGCACAGACTGCAGTCACACAGCGAAGCTTTTCAGAAGCCTCATCCTGTGTTCTGTCTTCATCCCGTTTTTTTTAAGGTCTCAGTGTAACTTTCTGAAGGGTCAAAATAAAAAGTGATTTGGGTCAGAGGCTGGTGGGAGACCAAAAGCACCCTACGAAGGCAGTGAAGTTGTTTAACCCTGTGGTACACCCGGGGTTGCTTCTCGACACTTAACTGCACCTCCTCGCAACAGCGATGGAGCCTGAAAATTAGCCCTAGGTCCCACGAGGGGAGAAAACATCAACAACATTTCCCATTTCTAAGAAAACCCCAACTTTAAATTGTGTCACCTTTAACAACACGAGGTTGTAAGGGTATTAGTCATGCTATATTTAAATACAGAAGGGCTAAAGGCTGGCTGGGCTCCTCAGGTCATCACACACCCAGCTGCCGCGCGGGATCGTGGCACGCTGCTCTGCGGGGACGGCTGCAGCCACGGGCACTTGGCTCCCTTGCAGGAGGGTTCACATTTTAGTTTGTGTACAAGAAAGTGGAATATATACCAAACTGAGATTTTTAGTTTGGCACTTATTGTTAGAAAACATAATTTTTATTATCACGTGATTAGGATTTTATTTCAGCCTATCTGGATGGAAATTAGAATTATATCCGAATGAATAAAATCAGCATTCTAGATTTGGGTTGTTTTGTATAGGGTCAAACCCTTACATACTGGAGGGGAAAACTACTCAGCTTTAATAAAGTAAAGTTGACTCATGACACAAAAACAGAATTAATAACTCAGGAGGTAGTAGGTCTCACACTTACAGCAGCCTTTGGTATTTTTAGAATTAGTAGACCTTGACATTTAAAATCCTCCTGTAGGCAAGACAGACTGGAAGGGGAAGAGGGGTGGAACCAACCACATCTCCTGCCTTTTCACCCCGGGGTTTCTCAGCTTTGGGTGAGCTCAGCTCGGTGTGGTCAGCAAGCCTGGCTCAGTGACAAGGAAGATGCTCTTTTCCCGGCACCAGCAGAAGCTGCCTTCGGAGGTCAGCAAACGCTGCTTCTCGGAGCTCACCCAGGAGCTTCCACCCTCCCATGACTTGAATCTCTTCAAAGCTTTGAGAACATTATGCATTGCTTAAGTATTTAATTTATATTATAATTTAAATACATTATCATCACTTTACGCCTAATATAGCTTTGCCATAATTAGACACCTACTTAAAAAGGTCCTGGCACAGCACACCCACCCCTCGCTTACCGCTGCCGATGGAGTCGGAGCTGCTGGGGCTGTGCTGCCGGGAGATGAGCTCGCTGCCCGCCTTGCGCGGCTCGGCCGTCTCGCTGCATCGCCTCTTCCAGTAGTTGAGCTCTTCCCGATCGGCCTCCTGACAGCGCCGCAGCACGGCCATCGAGCGCCGCGTCTTCTCCACCATCTCCATGATGCAGTTCAGTGCCTGCAGGGAGCAACAAGGTTTCAGTCTTGCTCATGAGGTCATCTCCTGAATTTCTCGTTGGAGGCACCGTCCCAGGAAGGTGAACCATGAGGTTGTTTCACAGGAACTGGCTCAGAGCGGTATTTTGGACGATGCAGGAGTCCAACAGGTGGGTAAGACTGGTCCCGTCCCTGCACACACAGCAGCGATACTGGGCAGGGACGCAGCACTAGGAGGGAAGGAGGTGGTCACACCTGCACCGTAAAGCCTTGGTCACCACAGCAGGTGGCTAAACACCTTCAGGCCACGCTCCTAAAGGTGGAGGGGAAAACCCCACCACTTCCCTTTGGAAACAGGGTGTCCACGCAAGGGCTGGCTGTGGTCCTGGTGCCAGCTCTCTGCAGCCACATCCCAACTCACAAATGTTCACCTACGGGGCCTCTACTCTGCCACTCCTCCTCCAAAAAAACCCCTCCATCAGCTTTAGAGCATAAGCAGGCATGAGGTCTCTCTGCATTTATGATCAAAGCTGAACTTCAATCCCATCTCTTTGGGGGAAATGCTCCAGTGAAGTGCTTGGATGAGCAGCCTTGCTCAGAGGAGAAAGGCTGACTGCAGAAAGCCTGCCAGAAGTACCAAGTCTGGCTGCTGGTGCCTAGCTGAGGCCCATAAAAGGCTAGCACCTCAGGAAAAACTCAAAAAAAAAAAAAAAAAAAAAAAAAAGGATGGGTTTACTTATTTTGTAAGCTCTGTATCCTTACTGCACAGAGCCTGCCTGCACACTTGTCAGTGCTTGCCAGGGCTGCGGCAGAAAAGACCTGGGTGGGGACAAGGCTGGCTTTGGCTGCTCAGCCAGCCAGGGCAGCACACGGCCGCGCTCCGCAGGGGAAGCCCCCCAGCCCCAGCCTCTTTGTCCAGAGTGATTTTGGCTTCCACTGACCATGGTCAGAGAAAACCTGCCAGGAAAGTGCCACTACTGCTATCTGCCCTCCCCGCCATCCACCTTCTTATGGTGGGTTGCTCCTCTACAGGCCACTATGAAAGCCTGGAGAGGGTAACACCACCACAAGAATCACAAATTGGGCCAGGTGGAACACTGGGTTGCTGCGTCCCAGAGCTTCCCACACCTTCTGCCGTTCCTTACATGATCAAGATGCTTCCACTCGTCAGCCCACTCCCTCTCCGTTAAGCGGTGGTCCACCAGCTCGTCCTGGTATCCCCCATTCAAACCTGCAACAAACCACAGCCAGAAGTGTGATTCGACGGAGCGAGTGCTGTCAGTGCCGGGGAGGGAAGGTGGCCCCAAAGTGGTAACAAAAAGCGTCAATCCAGTCACATATAGCTGGGATTTTAAAACACATCTCGAGGAGGTGACTGTACAGGAGCAATTCCAAGCCAGTGTTTTTATCCTTGGCTGTGTCACTGTCTTGGAAGTGCTACAACCCACCCACAGGTCTGGATCTGACCTGCCTGGGGAGCTGGCTCCCTTATAAGCCCACAGGAGCTCAGAGCCTGTGATTCAGGCTGCCCTGCTGGAAACCGAGCATGCACCTCCTACACACCCCTGGGGAGAAACAGGGCAGAGGGTCAGGCTTTGCTCCCCTGCTTTAGTGATCTCAGAGAAGTCACACTCTATTCCCCCGCTCTCTGTCCTTGCCTGCTGGGCTGGCTACGCTCAAGGTCCTTCCTCCTCATCCTCAGTGGCTCCAGCCTTTACACATACACAGGGAAATACGAACTCTCAATCTTCCCATTTTTGTTTCCTCTGAATTCCCTGCAAAAACGCCGCTGAAGATGTGCCCAGCATTACACAGCTTTGGGCGCGAGTGGCCACGCAGGTACCGATGCCAAAGCTCAACCACTGGACCCCACAGCTCCTACAACTAAGAGCCCTCCAGGCTTTCTCACCAAGACCACTATGTCTGTCCCGAATCTCTCTGTGCTCCAACATCTTGCTGGGGTCCCTGTAGAGGTGGGACGTGGCAATATCTTCCAAGGTGTAGTGCTGGAGGGGTGGCGGCGTGGGGTGGAACTGCCCCCCGGGGTTCATCAGGGGGATGGTCAGGGCAGGGCTGTGCCGGGGCGCAGGGCTGATGGTGCACACCCTCTTGGCTGGAGGCTCTGTTGGCAGCGGCTCCCTCTCAAAGCTGCTGTCTTCCCTTCTGCAACTGCATCGGCAGAGAGAGGTAATCGTTAGCACTGCAAAAACGTACTTGGAAAGGGAAAGATGCAGATTCCAAATCAGCAGAGTTTGGGCAGTGATGATTTTACTGGGGGATAAAGGCAGGGAGCTAAACTAAACATGCTCGACTTGTGAACAAATCCACAAAATGACCCCGTCAAAGAAAAAGTTCAAGATGCTCAAGTGTTGTGATTCATCTTTCTGAGCATGACCAAATAAAATTTCACAGTTTTTATAAAACTTGAGGCATGCTCCACATAATTACGTAACAACAAATAACTTTGAATAAAAACTAGTGAAAATGAACCGCATCCTTCCCAGCCCTGGCGGTGCCTCCGCTTGCCACCCGGGGAGGCGGGGAACCATTCAGCTCTCCAGCCCAGGCTTTTCAGTGCAACCCAACAAGTCCCTCCAGGACAGAACCTGCCTGAAGGAGGGACCCAGCCTGAGCTGGCAGCGCAGGACGAGCAACCATCGGTGTCTTATTAACAGCCAGAATAGTTGTTGGGAGCGACAAGACCCTACAGTTTAGCCCCAGATGCTGAAACACAAGTCACGACTTCAAGAACTTGGCAGGGTGACGAAAGCTGGTTTTACCTGTCTGGACTGTGCCTCTTCCCATTCCCGTTCACCTCAATCAGCAGCTCGGAGGAGTCAGCGGGGGATGTGGTGTTGGTGTTCAGCAGGATGTGCTCGTGCTGCGCCAGGTACTGGGAGGGCGTCTGCTTGGCAGCCCGGGCGCAGTGCAGCAGCTCCCTCTGCAGCAGCGGGAGGTTGGCCTGGAAAACAAGCGTGGGGCTGGTTTCCAGCCAGTTGTAGAAGGTTTGCTCTGCATGCATAATACCTCGGAGCAGTAACACCTAGAGCCTGGCCCCCTGCTCAGGATCCTCCAGCTCCTGGTGTCCGCACTGTCAGATTTACCTTATTTTCTCAAGAGCTGAGGGTGGCCTGATGTCAACGCACCCAGAACCTAAGTACCATGGGAAGCACCCTGCGCCTCCAGCATCCAACCACTCCAGACATGCTCCAGATGCCAACACTTCAAATAGTCTAGATCTGAACATTTGCAAATAAGATTACAGGATCAGAAGCTGCCGAATGGAGCTTGGTTTGGGTCCTTTATCCCTTACACCCAAGAAGACATATGTGGCACTTATTAGAACGTTAAGTTTTCTGCAAGCCAATCCCACAAGGCCACTGCTACGGTCTGTGCGGTCTGTCTTGGACTTCAACAAATTTGCTGTGGTGATTGAAACAAGAGCTTTCCCAGCAATGACACGCTGCCAAGCGGCACAGACCGGCACACGGAGTGTCAGCAAACCCCACCAGCTCCCTGTCACCTTCAGAAAGGGGATCACAAATGGCCGAAGGGGGAAGTTTGTTGCCTCTTGCAGCTTGCAGTGAAATTCCTCGATTGTCACCGTTGAGTTCTGAGAAAAGAAATTAAGAAATGTAATGACAATTTGTTCTTATTTTTAGACACACGGGAAACGGCTCCAAATGAACAGAACTGGAAGAGCGACTGCATCTGCCACTACAGGACTGACAATGTTTTCATCAGATCCTGCCTAACGCAGCCAAAAAGACTTGAGGCCAGCGGAGTAGAAATGCTGCACTAAGCAAGGGGCAAACGCTGTGCACAGCCGGGCGCTGCCTGGCCCAGCATCCTCCCAGCTCTGGGGCCAGAAGGCAGAGACTGGCTCTGGGAGGCAGTGGGACCCAGCTGGCATCTCCTGCACGCTGGCCAGGTGGCCTGGGGCAGGCTGTGGGGAGCTAGGCAGCGATTTCAGCTGCTCAGAGTTGTACACCTTCCTCTCCTCCTTCCTCCCTTTCAGCTCATCTTGTTTATCCTATCTGCTATCCACGAAGCCTCCACCAGCCTGCTGCTCACCCCACCAGCGCAGTCCTCCCTGGCCCAAGCCTGCATCCCCTGTGGCTGTCCAGGCTGGGTGCTCCTGGGACAAGCAGCATTTGATAACCTGCACACAAAGCTCGTCCCTGCAGCAATTAGCACAATCAGCTAAAAAAAACTAAACAAAAAAAAAAGAGAGAGAATGACAGTCAGAGGAACCCGGACAGCTTATCATTTCCGTTCCAAAAGGGTAAGTTAAGGCACTTCCCTACACCCATGGAAATATATATGCGCCTGCCTTCCTCAGCAGCAGCAGCATTTTGCATCCAGTGCTCCAGCGCTGTGAAAGCCCCGGAGGCCACAGAGAGATTTGGGTTTGCTCTGCTGCCCACGCCAACCTTGGAAGCAGAAATACTCTGGGCTGCTGCAGTCTCACTGCCTTCACTGCATGCTGAGCCTCACAAGAAACACGCCAAAGAGCAGAGATCAGCTGGGGAGCAACGTTGGGCAGCACACGGGACTGCAGCTGGCCAGGCAGCATGCTGCTGTGCTCCAGGATCGCAGTCCAAGGTCTGGCCTTTCACAGCATTTCTACCAGTTTGTATACCTGCAAATATGAGATACAATTCCACAGCGAGACCTATTCATTTGTTTTTTGAAGAGTGTTTTCAGCTGCCCATAGCTGCCAAAGAGCATGAGGGCATGCGTGCACTGCCAACAACCCCAGCTCTTGCAAATCCGAGTGTGGGAATGCAGAAGATGCCTAACAGTTATTTACCAAGCCCTTTCCCATGGCCACACCTTCAGACTGTCACAGGCATGAATACGACTGAAGAATCATTGCTTTTGGTAACGCAAAGATGCAATCACGCAAAGCAGCAGCGGCACACCAGAAGCCCAGGCCTCTTATTTTGCAACAGCAGCCTTCCCATCCTCCACAGACCCTGGCAATAGTTAACTTTGCTGTGCCAGTGGGCTTATTTTAAGATATACAGGAGCAGCCCATAAAGAGGAAAAAATCCCATTAAATACATCACTGCATATCAATAAATTAAATCTTTGGAGTGTCATGATAGCCTATACACACTCAAGAGCAGAGAAGGACTACCAGCTTTCCAGAGCGAGTCCCTGCTAGCAACAGGACCCTGCTTTTTTCCATTCCATCTGGCTGCCTTGCTGAGCAAAGCAGCATTGAGTTTGAGCACACTGAAGTCAGGACAGTGCTAACGAAGCGGTGGCTGGAACTGCCATTTTTTTGTATGGAAGCAGATCAGAGTTAAACCAATCTGTGGCTGGGGTCAGGCAATTGTGAATCTGCACAAGCAAGAAAACACTTGCCTAGTGCAAAACTACAGGCTCCTCTGAAACCCACCAAAGATAAAAAAAAAAAAACAAACACCCAAGAAGTCAGCAAGTTTACCAGAAAGCACAGACATTACAGGGTCTTGCTCAGTCAACAGCTCTGCTAGCAGAGACACAAACACACAGTATTGTGTAACGTGGAGCCGTGCTGGCTGCCAGGATCCCAGCGCCAAAGCCGTCTGGGAAAAGCAAGGTGGCCCGAGCTGGCACGTGGGACTTACCACTAATGCCAGGACAAGGGTCCGGACCTTCTCCCCGATCTCCGGCGAAATGTCGTTTCCAAACTGCTGCAGGGTGGTGAGGAACCGCTTCAGCTTGCTGAGCTGCCGGGCACCACACGTGGCAGGGAGCTGCTGGTTTGTCAGCGAGGAGGAGGAGGAGGAGGAAGGACCGTTGCTAAACCTCTGGGGGGGGGATGGTGCCCCGTTCAGCGTCGGAGGGGAATGGTTTATTCCATTGGGCACTGCAAATGGGAGATAGAAGCGATACTGAGCATCAGATGGGCACCTCCCTGTGGTCTAATATTTAATAGGATCCATCTCCTACCCAAGAGCCTGCTGCTGATGCGTAACTGCTGTTACCAAACAGGGCACGAACCAGAACAGGGGCTATGGCAGAGCAGAACCCCATGCCATGATGGAGGGCACCTAGTGACGGAGCCAGTCACCGGCAAGGTGTGCGCCTTCTCCTCAACCTTCCCCCGAGCTAGGGTGCCCTGCAGCCCCCGGCCCGTGAGAGCCACGTGCCTAGCCAAGGCATCCACAGGAGCTCTCCTCGGGTGTGATTTACACCACGGACAGTGCCCTCCCTAGCATTTCTGCCCTCTGCTCAGCAAGCTGCGTGTCCAGGGCCATCAAACACCAACGGAATCAGGGCTCAGCAGAGCAGGCACACCTCCACTTGTGTCTGAGGCACCCTGGGGGGACATGGGGACAGGCTGCACAAAGCCACCACTTGCAGCAGACTGAGCTGTGCCATACGCTCGGCCCAAGGAATTAAATGTGCTTTAGTTCAAAGTTTACAACCCTCGGCAAGAATTACCGATCCCAGCCTCCTGCGCCAGGCAGAAAATGACACCAGACCATCCAATGATCCCTCCCCAGCCCCATCATTTACAAATGTCACCAGTGCTCATTACAGCCGGGGTCCCACCAGCAGGTACTGCAGCTCAGGTGCCTCCACCTCACCCCGAGGAGCACCCACAGCACCCTGCCCCGCAGCACCTGCAGGGAGTCACGGGGAGTTTTGCAAACACAGCTGCTTTTCCAACGTGGTCCCATCTGCAACTCTGCCTCCTGTGAGCAGCGAGCGTGTCGAAATGGACTGAAGGACTGGAAGTCCGGGAACTCAGCAAGGGATTAGAATAAATTGTTGACAACCCTGTACTGCCATTGTGCAACCCAGAGCCCTGTCTGAAGAGCAGCTGGGGCCCCAACTCAGTATAAACGCAGAATTTTAGAGGTGAAAAGTACATCATCATAAATATAGTTTTAGCTGATCCACTGGGTTTTCCTTAAAAGCCCAGACCTGAATCCCTTACAGACACATGTGATGAAGAGAAGGCCACAAGCTATAAAAAAACATTTCAAATAACAGCATCCAGAGGAGAAGCACTGAAGCCACCCTGCAGAACTGTCCCTTGCGAACCAGGCAGGGGGAGGTGCGTGCTGTGATGGAGCAGCAACTGGCAAAAAAAAAAAGATGCCCAAATTTCTGCTGCAGCTTTGCGAGGATCATACCAATCCCCACAACCTCGGTGAGGGTTTTTCAGAGAAGGCAACAGGACGTACTTGAACAGTTAAACCACTCTGGGGCATGCCAGGGTTGGAGGCTGGAAAGGCTCCATGCACCTGGACCTGCGCGGTGAGCACGGGAGGGAACCTGAGAAGATTAACTAGAGTCAGTTGAGATGCAAGGGAAAGATAAGGCTGAAGGGACCACCAAAGGTGGTTCCTGCTAACCAAGGGGTGACAAGCTCTTTGGGGGCAGGACAAAGATGTGTCCTTTTGTAGACAGACAGATGATGAAGTGAAGGTGAAGGCCAGGACCGAGAGGATGGAGGTGTAAAGGCAAAGTGAGCTCATGCCTTCTGTAACGGAGCAATGCAACCTGAAAAACTCCTGTCTGCACTGGCTTCCCCAAAGCAGCAAAGGAACAGAGATGTCCTGCAGAGATGGCATGTGCTCGCAGGGTTAGCTACCATGAGTACCAGCAGATGCAGAGCTATGTGAAGGGCAAGGCTTCTAGCAATTACTCATAAAGAGCATTTATTTCACAAAAACAGTGTTATAAGTAGGGGGAAAAGCCACCCAGAGAAGCTCCTCTCAAAGAGCACCTCTGTGCTCTCCGGCAGCCACGACCAGGGCACCTTTACTCCCTTTCCTATTTTGCTTCCTCTTCTTCTTTTAAATGAAAGACTCAGGAGAGCAATGGGCTCTATTTATACCCCAGGAGAAGTAGGGGCTGCGTGACCCATCCTGGGGCAGGGGGCTGCAGGGTCCCTCGGGAGAGGCTGCCACAGATGGGAGCAGCGGACACTGATGGACTTGGGCGATGCCACGGAAGCAGAGTGAGCTGGGTCGGGGTGGCCGTTAGACGCAGCCCCCGTAACCACTCTGCGTTTTCAGGCTCACCTTGCCTGACCCTCCTGCAAACGGCACTACCGCAGGGCAGCTGGCGGTTATCTGATCCTGTGCATCGCCAGGATCTGCTCCACCACAGACCACAGAGCCGGGCTGGGACCTCTGTTTCCAGGTGAGAAGACAGAAGCAAGGTGGCACACTGAGATCGGTGGGATTACTGGTCTGTGGAGAAGAGGATGCTAAATTCCTGGGAACACAGAAGTCGTCATCTGGGGCTACTCTGTTAAATTCTGCCTTCGGTCCTCAATAGTCGATGGCTTTCACTGCATCCCCAACTTTGTCAGTGATCCGCAGGTGGGCACGGCCTTCCTCCGACATGCTCCTCCTCACCTGCCCATGCCACAGGCTTCGCAGGGCAGGACACACACCTGCTGACTCTGACCAAGACCTCTGGTGCCACTGAGCAGTAAAAAAGCAAGGATGAACTTCACCATAGGTTCTCATCTATCTT
This sequence comes from Falco peregrinus, assembly GCF_023634155.1. Classification (NCBI taxonomy): domain Eukaryota; kingdom Metazoa; phylum Chordata; class Aves; order Falconiformes; family Falconidae; genus Falco; species Falco peregrinus. The sequence continues at coordinate 36,730,151 of NC_073729.1, read as the reverse complement.
GGGAAGAGGCAATTAAGCCATCTGCAATCAGCAGATTCAGGCTCCTTGGCCCTTAACAATGTGCCAAGCAACCTCATCGGAAAATTAATTTCTGTCACTTTGCTAATGGTCTTTTTCTGCCTGAGCAAAAGGAGAGCCATTAAAAACCCCTCAGCGCATAAAGATGGGGACAGCATGTCTGGCGGGATAACCCAGTGATTAGTGCTATTGCCAGCATCACACAATACATTAATGTGTGTCCTGAAAGAGGCTGGGTTGCAAGTCTCTGAAATCCACTGCCAGTGTGAAACTGTGAGATATCCCAGACACCGTCATGGACAGCAAAGCAATGCAGAACCAGCGAGGGAGACGCTCAGTGCAGGAGGAAAGGGGTGAGGAGTGCCTGGAAAATACATATGTGCCATGTGCTGGGGTCAGATAACTCCATGCCCGACAAAGTAAAGTAGCTTTGCTACGGAATGTTTCTTAAAGGACATTAAATGGCTTAAACGTTGGCTAAGGGAGAAAAAAGAAAAAGAAAAAAAAAAAAAAGACTCTTTCTAGGCTGTAAGAAAAGGCTGTATGCCCATGTCACTTCTGAGCAACACCCTGCTAGAAGAAGTGGGTGTGAGGCTGCGCTACAGCTCGGCAGGACCAGGATCGACCGTGGCTTAATAGGAAAGATTATAAAGGGAAGATGGAGGAAAGAGAATCTGGATGGACAGCGAGGAATTTCCAAGGCTGGGAAATTAAAAAAAGGAAAACTTTCTAATCTCAGCTGCAGAAAGGCTGTCTGCAAAGTGAGATACAGCAGAGAGGGAATTAACTCCTCCAAAAGATACAGTGAAAAGCCCAGCTCTTGGCTTGTTTGAAGCCAACCTGATAAAAGACTTCAATTTCTTAAGGAGTTTATGGTGGAAATCAAGGCTGCACCTGCAAAGAGAAGGACTCAAGGCAGCGCCGGGAGCAAGGTAGGAGCAGGCGGGGGGGTAGGGGGATTACAGACCCTGTTATACATTCTGCATACAGGGCAGGACAGCAGGAAAGCCCCAGTCCCCCCTTCCTCAAGCCGTGCAGCGTGGCTAACGCTCGCCATGCTGGTGAGCAGCCCTGGCCAACGGCTGAGACATCCCCGGTGACTTCTAGAAGCAGAGCCTTTCCTCCTGGCTAAAGCTGGTCCCCGGGAAAAGCAGTTACTGGGGCCTTACGTGCAGTCGGGGTGAAGGACACTGGCCGGGGGCCACCAGGGTTCACGGGGGGCAGCGGCGGCATGTTGGGAGGAGAGGACCTGGACTGTATCTTCACTTCCACGGGCGATCCGGGCATCACTGGCACCCTCTTCTCACCAGCAACTGTACGAAGAGAAGGTGGTAATGCTTAGTGACAGTCACGGACAAGTGTTTCCCCACCCAGCACACAAAGTACAGTTGCAAGGGTGAAGATGAAAGGCTGGAGGGGGGGAAGTCACACCAGACTCCCACGCTGCTCTGCGCAGCCCCGAGGTGCCGCGGGGAAGAGGCTCCTGGGGTGCAGCAGGTGTCCCCAGACGCTGCCCAGCAGGCTCGATACACCCGTGTTCACCATCCCAGTCTCTCGACCACATCTTCTCACCCCTCGTGCTTGAAGATACTTCCTCAAAGTATTTCCGCCTGTTTGCTTTGCTTTTCCCCCATTTAAGATCCCCTCGATGGTCCCCAGCCGTGCCCACAAACACCCTGCCATCATGGGGTGCCGAGGTTTCCCAACAAAAACATGTTCCGAAGCAGCTGCTTTGGCAAACGGCTCTCTGACCAGCTTTGCATGTTTGCCTTTTTGAAAACCAACTCAAATGTAAACCACCCCGCACCTCCTCTCCCCCACAGGGGTGGTCCTCACTGCCCAGCGCAGCCCCCCCATGCCAGCATACATGCAGCCTTGCACGCACCCCGTGTCCACGCTGCCTGGCCCTGAGATGGCCTCTCCAGAGGAACTGCAACCTCTTTTTGCAACAGGCAACCCAGTTTTTGGGTGGGTGCCGGCCCGGCGTGCAGGGAGCAGTGGTGCAGCTGTGCCAGCAAGCAAGCAAAACCAGCACAGGGCTGGAAAGATGAGCTGACATTAGCTATTCACATCCCCTCTCCTGCATGCAGTTTCTAGCACCCAGTACACCACCAGCTCACTCTGAGGCTTCTTTTCCAGCCCCTGGGGGTCCCTCCTGTGGGCCCAGGCTCTGGTGGGACATTCCAGCTCAGCTGAACAGTGTGGCCACACTCCTGGCTCCAGTGGCTGCAATCAGCCTCAAAAGGCATCCTTGGGGGGAACCGAGAGAAAAGGAGGAACTACATGCTTACGCAAGCCTTGGGGTTTGGCGGGATTTTTTTCAGGGAGTTATTTTTGTTTTTTAAATCCAGACAGCTCAGCAGACAAAGCCTAATCACCTCCAAAGCGCAGCTCCCATGGGAGCTGACGCTACTCCAGGGGTGCTCCGCATCGCGACCCTGGACAATGGGATGCAATGCGAATCACCCCTCCGAGAACATGATTACTGCTCCTTGCTCCTCAAGCCGCCACTCACCTCGTTTAATTAGCTCGCTAATGAGTTGTGACCATGCTCTAGCAAGTCCCCGCATGGGAACACTGACGGGTTCCCAGCACACCCACCTGCACCCCAGCTCAGATGGCGAGGGAGGCGCAGACATCTTTCACCTCTCCGGTGCGTGCAGGCTGGGATTCGGACCAGTGAATTTTCTCAGGCAGTATTTGGCTGTTGGTGGGCAGAACTTTCAACCAGAGCTGCAGGGCAGCAGCCAAGCGCGCCGCTTCGGATGCGGCAGCTCCCACACAAGCATCGCTGCTTGGCACGGCGGCCAAAGGGGGCTCCGACTGCACCCTCTCAAGGTGGGCACGGCTGAAAACAACACATGCCCGGGGGCTCTGTGCCGCCTGGGATTGGTCCTGATGCCTCTCTAAGCCACAAAAGAAAGGTATTAAAGCACATGCTGTAATCTAATTAAATTAGATTACAATCTGATTTCAATCCTCAGCTTTTACAAATAGCTGTCAGCTGTAAGAAATGCAGTTTTCAAGTTCTGGCAAAGCATTTAAATGCTGAATTCCCATAAAGCAGGGAAGCACTGAATAGATGGCAAAGTTCTGCACTGCCATACAGCCACCAAGCCTGCTACTTCACAAGTCCTGACAACAAAAATGCTGCTTTCGAGGGCAGAGATGACGTGAACTGGCACCCGAGCCCTTTGTGCCACTGGCCTGGAACCTGCTCTGTGAACCACCAGCACCTGCTCTGCCACACACACTAGGAACGAGCTGGCTCATTTATTTTCCTTATGGCAAGTCATCATTAATGTCAGCAAGGTAACAAATGAAGTTCGTTACTCCTAGGTTTTTTTGGTTTTTTTTCCTGTTTGCAGAACCATCTGTGGAAGGGGGAGCAGAGGTAAATATATGCTGAAATCCATGTCTTCCTGGCCTTTCAGGAATTGCTATAAAACTTGCATCCAACATACTTCCATGGCAGAAAGTTTGTGTCTTCATTTATTTAAGCCTGCTTTCACAAAGAAAAAAACCCAAAAAAACATCACCCAAAAAACCTCAAACCCAACAAAACTTCTAGGCTTTGCTTTCATGAACAGAGTGGGGAGATACCGAAGCCATAGGAAACTACTATTAATTTTAACATATAATAGCCGTATTAATACAATATTGCAAACTACTAGTCACATACATTTGATCCAACTTTCATACAATTTAGCACTGATGTGCAGCCTCTCCCTGTCGTATCCATGCATGAATATGACATTCAGATGAATAACAATGTATTTGATGTAGGAACATGCATCATTCATGCACGTAGGTGCCTGTTCCAGCAGGTGAGTCTACTGGAAAAAGCAGGAGGAGGCAAACCCCTGCCTTCCCAAATAAATGCAGCAAAACAGTCAGAGAGCAGGTTTGGCACATGAAGTGAGGGGCACCTCTACCACAATAAGTCTGAGTTCACTTACCCAGGCAGGGAAGGGAAATGCTGCTAAATGACCCAAATTTTTCAATCAAAACAGCACTAATTGTGCCTATCCACCACTCAGTGCCAGCTGCCTGATGACCATCAGGGGACAGAAACATGTTTGCTCAGAATACGGGAATAATTGCAAAACAGTGAGCTAATAACGCAGGAACATAACCTGTTTGCACATTGTCCACGGACAGAGACATGAGATACGGTTCACGCTCTTCTCTGCAAGCTCTCTGCCCACCTCTGTGCCTGCGCAGCTGCAGGTGTGCCAAGGAGAGCGTCACATCGCTCCCCGCCTGCTGCTAGCCCTTTCCCACCACACACCCCAAATACCAACACACTGCTGCCCACCTGCCTCGTTTCATCTTCTTCACCCCCTTCCCCAGGTGCACGTGGCCAACCTGATACTGCCATGCTGTAGAGAGAAACAGAGCGTGAAACCAGTCCTTAGGGTTTCTCCTCTTTCCTCCTAACATGCTCCTAAGGCACATTAAGGAAAGCAGAACTAATTCAGATAATTTGCAGGCGAGTGGCGAAGTCACATGGACTCTATAGCCCCAAAATAAAACCAGCTACTGCTGGGCTACTCCACGAGACACCAAAACCAAAGCCCACGAGAAGCCAACACCTTCTTTTCTGAGCCTACTCTGACAGACAAGAAGCAAACAGGATTGTTAAATTTAAAAGCTTCCTGTCAATGACCTGGGGCATCTATAAATGCAGATAAAAACCATCTTTCAAAAACTCATTTTTAGCCTAAACACATCCATTTGCTGATAATCAGATGTGCGAACAAGACTGCCAGTGAGGACCTGAGTCAGCCTCAAGTTGACCTGGTCCTAAAACCAAGCCAGTGAGATGGTCTCTGGGGAAGCACCACCTACCCCATCTCTTTCTTCCACATTTCACTGTTCAGAAATATTTACTGGCTCACCAAGAGCAACATTTCGGCACTGCTTCCAGATGCACAGAGAGGATGCTGAGATGCTCCTTAAAATGCCTTTAAGTCACTCCACCGCATCAGTCATCTGAAATCATGCTGAAGAGTCAAATGCCGTAACAGGTTTTCAGATGATGCTCTAAGAATTCTTGTCAATGACTGAATACTCTGAGTGTCAGAGCAGGACATGTGCCTAAACTGGAAACGCTGGGTTGTTTTCCTTCAAAAACTCCTCCTTCCAAACCCTACCTGGACTGAGAAACATTTACTGTTATTACTTTCCAAGTGGTGTCTGCAGGACACAGATTGAACATGTTTATGACAACACTTTTGCTGCCAAACATCAAAACTTCGCAGTGACACGAGCTCCAATTTCCCAGCCCCTGCAAAGCTGAACCAGGGAAAGAGGCGGCAGTGACGCGGCCACCCAGCCGGGGGGAGAGCTGCATCCCGGCCCCCAGTGCGCCGGGTTCCACACGGGAAGGCGATTCGCTCAGAGTAAATCAAAACCCAGTCACGGAGATGCTGTTTTAGTCTTGGCTTGACGCAAGAATTTCATCTTCTCCACAAGCTGATGGAGCCTGAAGACCAGATTTCACAGCGACCGGAGTTACAGATCTCAGATGCTGCAAAGCCGCTGTCTGGGCCAGCAGAGCTGTAGGTGTGTATCAGTTTATGCTGCGTGCCCTATATATTCGCGTGCCCCAGTTAAGGAGCCCAGGTGTGCAAGAGACTAGAAAGCCCCAGAGCTTTGAACACACCCGAAACCCTTCAGCCCTCTGCTCTCCAGCGACACGAAAGGCCCCGGCTGTATGCGACTCCCTGCACTGTATTTCCTTTGCTGCTCCAGTTCTCATCCTAGCGTAACAAATTAAACAGGAGCATATGTCAAGATTAAGTGCAGCTGATGATCTTCCTTGCTGGACAGGAGAAAGAGCTAAGTGAGACAAGAGGACAGCATGCCAGGAGAAAACCTGGGGTCTTGACTGGTCCTTGGAGAAGTCCCACTCCTGTGCTCCCAGGGCACTGGGGCTCTGGCTCTCTGGCACAGAGGGGGCAGTTTCAACACCCGCTCAAGACAGATTTAATCATATTTATTTTCTTCAAAGAAGACTTCCACCTATCGTGTTTAGTACAAAGAGAGTGTTGCTGTGACAGGTAACCTTTGAAGAATGGCTAGCATTTACTTGCATTGTGAGCTGTATAAAGAAGCCGCTTTATTAATCTCTTCATGTCTGTGAGTTTGAAAAAAGGGAAAAGGCACAAGAAAAAAGAAATTGTGACAAGTTAAGGAGTATTTCAAGTACACTGGAATTTTAATTAATCCTTAAATGCCTTTAGCAATTAGAGAATAAAACAAGACATAAAAAGAAATAAAACGCTGCATGAGGAAAACTGGATGTTATCTTCCTCCAAAAAGCAAGATAAGGAACTGGAGAAGAGAGCCAGGAATAACCCCAGGGGCCGACAGACACAAGCGGTCTCCTCCCCATCCGCTTCCCAAAGCTCAAAATATAGTTCTGACAGACAGCAGAATACCGTCAGGATGGGAGATTTATATTTACTAACAAAAAGTGGATCCTCAACCCATCTCACATCCTTCCTGGGGGCACGGCTCCTGGGTTGTGTCTCCCATACACAGAGTCACGCTCTAAAAAGGTGCTGGGCAGTTATGAAGTGCCTGAGGCTGGTGGTGCTCTGCACCGCGGGACGATGCTCAGGACAAAGCGCTGATCTAGCTGTGATGGTGGAGCCATGAGCTTGCTGAGAGCAAGGGAAGAGAGAAAGAGCCGCCGCTACAGTGCAGAAAATGTGGATGCTTTATAAGAATTTACACCATAGCATCTGCACGGGCACTATTTAACACCATCCAGCAACCTCAATGAGTGAGCACACAGAGTATGCGCAGGCTCTTAAAGGCTGCTGTCAGCTCAAGACACCAAAGCCTTTCCTCCTCCCTTACAGAAAATGAATTTAAAGTCTGTGGCTGGGTGTTTGGAGGGCATGCACAGCATGAGCATCGATATCTTCAAGCTATTCTTCATGCAGGTGTGGGATTCCCCTTGACTCACTGTCACGAGAGTTGAAAAGGAAGGCAGAACCTGCCTCCCCTGGGAGCGATTTTGTAGATCCCATCGATAAATAAGCTGCACAGAGTCAGAACTGCTTCTCACAAGCCCGTCTGCCAGACTCAAGCACTCCAGCTTTCTGTAGAAGTCAAAACATGAAACGTATTGGAAGAAATAAAGAGAAAAAAACACATGAGACAGCACTGCATAACTGGCCGGTATGCACAGGTAAGGGTCTGCTTTCCCCTTTTGCAGGACAGTGAGAACAGACTCAAAATCAGACCTTGTCAACAAGGCTTTGACCACTAAGCAGTTAGATTGAAAGTCTATAAATTAGCAAAGTTTTGGTTTTAGTTGATGTCTTCTGGAAAAAAAAAAAAAAAAAAAAAGACTGTGTGCAAGGGTTTGCCCAGTGGTTCAGAGTCTCAGGAGTGAAAGCACGTAACGGTTTCATACAGAAATAAGAGGTTTAATCACAGTAGATGTTTTTGACTTTCATCTAGAACATGCAGAATATGCTCGTAACCTAAAAAGCCACTCCTCACCTCAAAAAGTTAAGAGCCCAAAATTTGTACCTGCCTCTTGAGAGCAAAGGACTGGTGAATTGTCCCGGTAGCAGCAGCCAAGGTTAAGTCTGGCAGGAGAAATTCTTTGGTCACTCACCCAGGAGCTGGGTCTGAGCTTGTTCTGGAGCCAACGGACAGACAGACACCCCCAAAGATGATTCAGCCCATCCCAAATCATTCCCCAAAGCAAGGGATACAAGTCACACTCCAGACATACCTCTCTCTCCACTGGCCCTACCACCCCAGATGACCACTTGGACTACAGGCATGAACTGTACATCTCCTCCAAGTCAGCGAGACGAACCCTCCCTAGAAACAGCCCTCTGAACCGGGGGCTTGTTTCCCCACCACTTGCACAGGTAAGAGCCTCTGGTTTGAGGCAAAGCAAGGCAAAGCTTGCCTGAACGGATCAAGAGACCATCTGAACGAAGGAAGCGAAGGAAGGACGCCCCTCGGTGACCTCCCCGGTGGCAGTGGCAGGCAGGACCCTGCCTACAGCCTAGCAGAGCTGTTCTAAGAAAACTGGCTCGATACATCGTCCTGGAGAAAAAGCCAGGGAAACGGCCCGGAGCCGTCTGTTCCAGCCCAAACGTTTGTGCTGAAAAGGACCCGCTGCAGTTGGCTCGCCTCGCAGGGTTCCCTGTTGATAGTCTGAATGCAAACGAGAGGCAGCATCAGTGTAACCTGACCTGATAATGTAAATAGGGTGAAATGAAATATGGTTCGCCACCTCCCCAGCTTTGGCGAATGTTTATTTTGAATAACATGCTTATCTGCTCCAACTGCTCACCATCTGTTTTCAGTCTCCACCAAGCTAATATTTTTCACATTTAGGAACTGAGAGATGGGAAGAATTACATTTAAATTTTATTAACATCTTTCCTGTGCTCTAAGGTTGCCTTTCCCTCCCCTTGATGGCTCTAAGCCATCTGTAGAGCACCTTTGCAGTTCTCCAGGGCATGCAGACGAGGGGTTATCTACATGGAAAGCAAGAGCATCGTTACTCAGACTTCTAGAAAACACCATTTACGGCTACTCCGCTGCAATCCCTCCATCACCTGCCTCCAGACAACTTCCCCCAAGCTCAAACTGGAATCACATCATCGAGGAAATAGCCAATATTTTATCCTTTTGCAGCATCACTGCATCAAAAAGCAATGGAGGGGGAAGACTGAAGATAAGCATTGGCAACAAGGCAGCCAATACAGCAGCCTTCGGAAAAAAAGGATCATTGGGCTAGTCCCAGTTTGGTGGGGAAGGAGACGTTAAGAGGCTTGCAGTCAGGATTACATTTCTATAAAAATATTGACATTTATTTGCATGCAGGGTGGTTTCCAGAGGTCTTCCTTCGCTTGAGTCAATAAATAATAATTTACAACCAGATACCGGGAGACACGAGCGTGTCACAAACAGGTCAGCAGCAAAAGTTGGTCAGCTGAGGTCTTTCTCCATCCTCCTCCCTCCACACCAAAGCACAGGGCTGGCTAAGATGATACTACAGCATCTGTTGCAGTGGGTAACTTATGTTACTGTACGGATACTTCCTTCACTAAATGCGATCAGCCTATTTTTACCCTGTTTAGCTTGGGTTTATAGCACATCTAGGCTCCTGAGCTGTAAGATGCTGTGGGAGGGGAGAGGACTCGGCACCTCGCAGGAGAGCCTCGCATCACACAGGAGGGAGCTGCTGAGCCTGGGATAGGCATTTTATAAATCAAAAATAAATGCGTGTATCTCCATTGCCATCTATTCCTCTCCCACACACAGCTGTTTCACTTTAAATCTCAATTCAATGTGAATCTCAGATAGAAGAACTTGAAAGAGCAAAGTATGTTATCATTTGCAACCAGTCCAGAAAGCAGTTAATAAGGGAAATAAGATTAATAATTTATTCCTGAAGGCAGACTGCAGATCTCTATCTGCCTTGCCCTTCAGTGATTTTTATAAAAAACTATTAATGTGCCTGGCTCTACAAACTCATCAGTAGCACAGGCTGGACCTTACAGCCATTCTCTTCTGCTGTGTTCCCACCCAGTCAAGATGGTTGCAGCTCCAGCTCTGCCTTCACCTTGGCCATGTCAGACTCATCCACACAAACCCACCTGCACGGCATCCCTGCCTCCTCAGCTCTCGTTTCCTCTTGGTCCGTGGGCTCATACCAGGGCCAGCGGTGCAAACCCATGGATGCAGGATCCATCCCACAACCTATCACATCCTACAGCCCCTAGAGTGGGGTATACACCAGGCACCTCAAATTCAGGTCGTCTTACTTCTACAAGAACACAAACCACTTTAGCATGGTACCCATCACCCTCCTGCTCTCTCTGCCACAAAGGAGCAAGGGAATAGTTACTCAGACCGCAAAAGCTGCCCTGAAAACCATTTACACACAGCGCAGCAGCCACCTGGTAGCTGCTGCTGCTCTTACCAGCACATCACAGCAATTCCCTTCCCACACCACCAGTGCCCATGCAAATAGGTTTTGGGGACCCAAGTTCATCTCTTGATGTCCCTGCCAGCAGCTTTTGCGCATCGGCTGTCTCCAAGGGACACTGGGGAGCCCGAGGTGTCCCAGTGTGGGGAGCCCTCCCCATCCCTGCCAGCTGCTTGCTCTGCCCCCATCGGAGACAGCCACCCTGAAGAGAGGAATATAATCCTGGAATATATCCCAGCAGAATATATTCCTGGAAACCAAAGACAACAGAGCAGCCAGCATTTCAGTTTTACGATGGGAAGCACTTTGGGGATTGAGGGGAGTGCTCCTCCCTCCCCAAAACCACCCCCCTGTTCCTCAGACCTCTTTGGCCAGGGTTATGACATGGGACACAGGCAGGGGCTGGGCAGGGCAGCTGTGTTCAGGCAAAGCTGGAGATGCTCGCTAATTCATTTGATTAGTTACTGCTGAAGTGTTTTAGCAATTTTTCATTAGTTCACTGTTCCATTTGAAGTTACAGAATCAAGGCACTTTTTTTTTGTTGTTTTTTAAGTCATCCACTCCTATTACAATGTTAAGAAATATTTACTCCTCCACACTGTTTACTTATTAGGCTAAAGCACTCAATGAAAAATGAAAGCAGTTACAGATATCAAACAGGCAATTATCACAATCATGGAAAAATTAGTTCTTAAAAGTCTCAGCCTGCTGCACTGCTCTCCAAATCCTCTGACTGCGAGTGAAACGATAGTGGCGGGAACAAACTTTCCAGATGGGAACATCTGTCTCTCATTTGCCGCAGGGAAGAAAACACCAGGAAGATTAACGGCTCCAGAGTCCAGTGGAGCCCAGACACAACACGTACAAAAGGGATACCATTTAAAAAGAGACTTGGAGCAACAGCTCGGTACCAAAGATTTTTTTTTTCTTTATGATTATTTTGTGGGGCTTCTACATACAGAGAAATGATATGTTGGGGGAAAAAAAAGAGCTTGTGTTTCACTTACAGGGAATGTATGTACAGCAAGAGCAAGAATTGAGTTAACCATGCTTATACGAATGATAGATGTCACTTTTACCACCTCAGCTACTTTTTAGATATGAAAAGTCATTTTAAAAGTTGGTTTTAAGGGGTTACCCCCAAAAGGTCTGAAATTGCACCCAGAGCAGCAAGCACAGCAATGGAGAGGGCAACTTGTCCCTCTGGGGTCCAGGGAGTATACACCAAGTTTACTCCAGAGAGTAAAAGGTGACCTAGCAGGTGGGAAACTCGCAGCTGAAGGATGCGCTGACCCAGCCTCCCCCAGCAATGCTAGCACCGAAAGTCCACTCTAATTAGTGTTCTTTAAGCTCTGCCACTGTTCAGGGATCACATTTGGGAAGGTGTGCGAGCACTTCGCCCAGGCTGCAGCCTCGCAGCCACCCCTGCGCACACCCTACACACAGCCCACGCCAAAGTGTCGGGCACTGACACTCACTTCTGCCCCAGCCAACGTGCGAGCCGTGCCAGCCATCCTCTGCACTTCAACGCCAAAGCCACCAGCTCTGCCACTGCTCCACACCAGCATCGGGTACCACAGCTTTCCTCCCACTCTTCAGCGTTCCTCAGCAGCACTTTCCGATTGCAGAGGTACCCACTACAGCAACCCAAACCCTCTTCTTATTTCTAATTAGCAGCCTAGTTCCTGATGTCTGTTCAATGCCCACCAGTTTTGGCTGGTGTAAGCCCTCTCTGGAAAAGCATCAGCCCAGTGTATAGGGTTATATAATATAAAATGCAGTTAATTCTGAAACAGGACCCACATGTTGAAAACAAGAAAGCTTCAGAACAGATCCAACTGCCTTTAAAACTTTTGCAAGCACTGGTTTTAAACCAAAGTTGGGCTAAACTCTGCTGAGGTATAAAGAAAATAATTTGTTACCAAAAATCCCATAGACTCTATAGAAGAACAACTGAGCACTGTAATTTTTGGAGTGGAAATCTTTTTTTCTTCCTGCTTCAGCTAAATGCTGTAAATAAAGCTGCAACTTTTGTACCTGTAAAATTTCAGGCGACCCAAAAGGGGGAAAACACAGTGAAACAAGCTCCAACTTCTGAAAGCGTTTTCCACCTTAAGAGAGGGTTTGAGACAGACTTTAGGATATGATTTTATCTAGCGCTCATAAATCCTTTTAAAACTTGGATAGCTGGCCATTTAACAAGCTGCTCCACCCGTCTCCTGCTCTCCAGATGAAGCACATACGCAGTAGGCACCATTTTGTTACCTTTCTCTCCTACCCAGCAGTATAAAAAAAGTGGCAGTAGCATCTTCTTATTGCTAGTTAGCTCTGAGGGGCTCTCCACAATTTGTAACGGTCCACAGAAATGCATTCACTGATTGCAACGGGCTTCGGAGCAGCACAGATGCTCGAGCAGGCTTCTAGGGATGGCCCCGTTGCAGCTGGGGGGACCCAGGCCACCACTGCGGCTCTCCATGGAAGAGTCTCTACGGGGCTGCTGCTGCCCTCGCTGGGCTTCTCTGGCCGCAGGCAGGGGACTAGAGGAGCCTGGGGAGGCTACAGGGTTGCCTCAGCTAGGTGAGGTGTTCCCAGAGGGTTCTGGCTGCTCTGCAGCTCTTCTGCAGTGCATCCTGCACAAGAGCCTCCCGCACAGACGCTGCGATCAGAGGTGTCCGAGCAGACACAACATCAGCAGTGCTGCTCACTTAAAATCCATCAGCAAGACCGTGACAGTAGAGATCTACATCTCACCACCACTCAACAAACTCCATTTGAGAGTCTGGGACCCCACGCCTCCTCAGCTGCCCTACTTTCTTCTTTAACAAAAGGGTTCAGAAAAGTGGAATCTGCAAAAAGCATTGCAGCAGCACCGCAATTGTGCGGCCCCTTCTGCTGGCAGCTGGCTGAGCCAAGGAGCCGCCGGTGCTGCACACAGCAAGGCCACAGCTCCAACCACAGCAGTGCCCACCGGGGATGCAGCCCACTTCTCCCTGCTGGGCTGCTGCAAAAAGCCCAGGCGAGCGCTGTGGGTCTGGCATTCCCATGGCTTCCCCAGGGGAGCCACATTTCCAACCCAAGCCCCTTTTCCTGGAGATTTTTGCTGGGTCCTGCGGCTTCCATACTGTGAGTCTGGTTCATTCCTGGAAGCTGGGGAGGAAAAGTGATGGTCTATTCTGAGATACCAGGCTAGCGACCCTTCTTTTTCACCACCTGGTGGTTTATATCCTAGTTCTCAGTTTCAACAGGAAAAATAAAGTTGTGGATGAGGAGGTCATTTTTTAGCCAGTTCTGTAAGGAACCTAGCAGATGTCGAGAAGGATGCTGCTTCTGGGTCAGTGCAGCGAGCCCCTTTGCTTAAAGGCTTCCCACCAGCAGTCCCCCTCTGCTCACTGCAGGATCAGTCCCTGCCTGCTCAGGAGCAATCATTTAGGGAGTTTCCTTTGAGAAAAGCACCACATCAAGCAGAGGCCATTTCACCTCCTGGTGCATTTTTAACCCCTGACTCCACGCAGCTAAGCAATGGTGCAAACCTCTGTGCCACAGAGCTCAGATGCCAATGCCACAGCCCCTGGGGCTTCCAGTCCTGCCCACCGCTGTGCCTCTGCTCCCTCTTAGCTGCTGGGAGCTCGATCAGTCACATGCAGCACCAGTTCCAATGGGGATGTGTACGAGTTGTTTTGTTTGTACAGAAGGTCCCACAGATCATTAAGAGTATCTTTTGGACCAACAGGTCCAAAAAAAAATCCCTGTGCCCCAGACCTGAGGCTCCTGGCTGCATACTGTCAGTTCAGCACCCACCTGCTCTCCAGCACACCTCGGGGGGATCTCCCAAGGAGCTTATAACCACGATGCTCTGGAGATCAAAACCGCAGGTCTTCTGCTGCCCTTCAGAGCCCACAGGAACCAGGAGGAGCATCAAGAAACACCACGAGCACCTCCCACAGCAGACAACTTCCCAGGGCAGTGGGAAGAGCACCCATCAGTGATGAGTGATGGCATGGCACAGACTGGCAGAAAGCTGCTGACAGCAGGGTTTGCTTGAGTTTTGTGTCATCAGAGAACCCAGAAATGCATCAATCACAGCAGCAATAGGAAAACACAAGCCTCCTTTGGGAGAGACAGCCCTTGTCTAGATAAGCTTGTATTTTCACCTGAGCATCCCTGAGATGAGAAGGCACCTTTGCAGCGATCCTGCCTCACCAGACAGAACAAACACAGGCACTGTCTGTGACGTGGACAAGCTCTCAGCCCTGCACTGCTCAGCCTGACCAGCGAGGCAAGCACAGGCACACCTCACAGAAACAGACCGCATAGGGCAGAGGCGTCCCTGGGCACCCTGGAAGTTCAGGCACCATAAGGTAAGAGGGGAACAACCTGAAAATCATTAGAGGAGGAAATAGTCTCATTAAAAAATAAGAAGATGGATTCAAAACCACCACAAACTCCCCATAATATCACCCAGTAATTGATGATTTAAGAACTTCAAACCTGGGTACTGCAGATGTACAGGAGGAGGCTTAAAGTCAGAAGCTTTAAAACAACAATTTCAGAATACATCCCTCTCAGTCCTCCATCTTCCAAGCCCTGCTGCTTGATGATTTCGTTCCCACCACTACAGATCAACCTAAAAACCCACACTGACCTCAAAAAATAGCCAAGACTGAGCAAATACGGATTTCTTACAGCATCACAAACGCCTGAGCATGCGGGGGTCTGAAGCTAACGAGAACCAGTACAGCAGATCTGGCGTCTAAGGGGTGAGGGTATCCAGCAAGTGGAAAATACTCAAACTGAGTAATACAGGAATTGAAGTTAAAAAGTCTATGCACATAAGGCAGACTCAAAGCACCAGCAGCCCAAGCACCGCTATCAATAACCAGTAAAGAATGACAGTTAAAAAAAACAAGGGCATTTCTTAAAGAAGTGAGAAGATCTCAAGGTAGAACACCACATTTAATCCATAACAATAAATTTGACCACAGAGAGGCACAAATAATACCAAGGACACCCAAAGCTATTACCAAAAGCCTAAATTAAACTAGAAAAAACCCAAAAGTGTTAAGCACAGAACAGGTACAAGTCCTGACCATCTGGAGAAGGAAGCAGTCCAGAAGCTCGTGGTCAGAAGGGCTAGTTTTGATGAAAATAATGCTCATTTTTGAAAAAAAACAAAACAAAACAGTCCAACCCCGAACAAACCACTATCCAAGTTCTACCACAAATGCAAAATGAAGCAATCAAGGAAGGACGCACACAAACAATCCCCTTTGGGTTCCTGAACCCATACCGTTTGCTTTCTTTTCCAAACATAAAGCAGAGTCGACAGGGAGTCTCCCTTCTCTGGCTGGAGGCTGAAGAGCAGGCGCTCACCCACTGCCAGCCAGCTCCAGGGCTTAAGTTCCACCAAACTATCCCAAAATTTGGCCACACAGTTCAAGAAATCAAGGAGGAACTTGGAAAAGACTTAGGAAGTCTCTTTCATCCCCATTATTTACAACTTCCTAAAGTGCCAAAGTCCAAACCGAGGATCACAAGCGTCCCTCTGCCCACAGCGGCTTTACTACTGCAGCCCTCGCACTGAGGCTGGCAGTGCTGCACGCGCCAACACCCACCTTGCTACTCTGTTGATGTACATAAGGTAGCCAAGACTCGCTAATCACGCCATAAGTCACGCTGGCTCTCTTTAGAGAGCATGCTTCGTTCACTTGGGCGCTAAGTACATTAACTGCTGCCCAGCTAATACTCAATCCCGATCGATGACACACATAGGAGCCCTGCCAAGATGACAATTCTGCCTCTTAAAAACACTCCCCACGTCACTATACAAATTGCTCTTTGCCTTCACCCCAAACCCAATTAGCCTGTGGAAAGCTTTCCACCATCCCACGGAGCTGGAAGCATAGGAGCAACGCATTTAAGGATGGGGTTTAGAGGCGTTTTGGAGCCTAATGACGTAGACGGGCACCTACACACCTTTAGGAGCGAGGCCACCGGCACGGTGCTAGCACCGGCAGCCAGCATCTCCTGCTGAGCCCAGGCATGGAGAGATGGGGGTGGACAGGATTGCTGTTAAAGCTCACTACTTCTTGCTCCCTTTGGGAACAATCCCAGCAGAGATGGATGCACAGCAGTAACTCTGTGGTGCCTCCTTCCCCTCTCTCTCACGGGCAGCAGAGGTGGAGATTTTCCATGGATAACCTCTGGAGATTCAGTGATGCACAGGGACCACAGAGGGAAGGTGCTGGCTCAGCTGCTGATGCACTTGCTTTCAAAGCATCACACTGCAACACAGCACAGAAAAGACTTTCCAACTTGTCATTCTTAAGGTTGTCCTAAACCAGCTACTGGTAACCTGCGTTAGCTTGCTCACTGCCAACTGGAGCACAAGGGAAAGACAAAGACTATGCTAACCAAGAAGCACAACCACCAAAACTGCAAGACCAGGAAATAGAGAGACTACACTGCAAAATCCCCCCCAAAACCCCCACCAAACCCAAAGTTTGTTCGAAACTGCAGTCTTCCTCTCCTGGTCACAGCAAAGCCTGTGACACGGTGCCTATAAATTCCCCCTAATGATGCAGCAGTGAGGCAGAGACCCATCTGTGCCTGGGCACAGGTGAGACTTTTCACTATCATGTAAGTGCAGCCTGCCTTTCAATTACATTCACCAGCCCATTAGGCAAATTAGATTTGCATATGAGAGGATAACTAGAAAGTAAAGAAACAGACCCTGAAGTAAAATACATTTTATAACCTACATATCCCTGGGAAGATACAGACAGTAAGTTTTCTACTCAGTCCAGGGCTGTGTTAGATGTTCATGGTCTCCAGGTTTCTGTTCTTAGCACTTGGCGTGGTTTTGAGGACAGTATCTCCACCACGCAGAACTGAAGCCAGACAATGACATCTGCATATCCTGCATATCCCCACCTCCCTAAAAACATGCCCATTTCTGCAGGACTTTGCATCATTTGCAGGTTCTGCCTTGCAGTATGCGCTTGATAGTAGATTAAAATATTACTGGCCCCTGAGAATTTAAATTGATTCCACCTGGTTTTCAATAAATATACCACTAAATGACAGCACCTTTATTTCCATCACCTTAAGAAGGTGAACCAGCACATGCAGCCTAGTGGTATGGGATTACACTGGTGTCCCATGTCACCAAGGACATTCGTGTGGACTAAACTGTTCCGCTCAGGTGATCCCAAAGAATTAATCTGCCTGCACATATCTTTCCGCCCCCCCCCCCCCCCCGGTGAGTGTATGCAAAACAGAGACAACCTAGCTCATCTTCCAGAATCCAGATGGCACTTGCAAACCTTGTCTGTGTATCAAATGTTGTTTTTTAGATCAAGTGTCCCTGGTTGACAACACAGAACTTCACGATGCTATCTTTAGAGAGGCTTCTCTGCAAAGAAACACCCTTTGAGCATACGTTACAGGGAATATGCTAATGTGGCAGGGTGTTTTCAGCGGACACAAATATATCTGTTTCTGGAAGCTCAGATACCCCAGAACAAGCTGAGCCTGGCTGAAGATGAAGGGTCATCCAGCTCCTCTTTTAACAGCAAGTCCTTACAGAAAAGATGCATCAACATGTTAGGATTGCAGAGAAAGGTTAACGTACACCACTGGGGAGCTGCAGGGTGAGCTCACAGCAAAGTCCGCTCACACACAAGAATTACGCTTACCAAAAAACCCTGCTAAATGAGTTAAAATAGCTGAAAACAGCAAAATCCAAGACTTTTCATTCCTTTGTTTCTCCTCCAGGTTTAAAAGATTCTTACCCTACTTTCCTGTTCATCTAAATGCAAGGGTCTGATAACAAACCAATGGATTTCTTTCTCAAGGTCTTTATTTCCTCCTCCAGATTTCAAGTAAAGATAAAAGTAGCACATGCAAAGTAACTTCTTTTTTAAAACCAGCCCGTTAATAAAGAACAAAACTCTACAAAACTTTCAGCTTCACACATTCCTGAGATGGTAATGTGACCCTCCACAAAAAAAATTATTAGTAGTTGATAAAAATAATACCCTCACCCCAAAAACCCCACCACCCTGAGTTGTTTCCAATGCTCCTCAGCTCCACCACCAAAAAGCATTTACCTGCATTGAAAAAGCATGAAACCCCCCGGGACCTGTACACACTCCCACTAAGCAGCAAAATGGCATTACAAAAGCTGGGAGAAGACAAAGGCGGCTGCGGAAACAGAAAAGGTTATGATACAGCTCATCCCCAGGATCAGAAGGTGACACCAACAGCAGCGAGGTGGCTGAAATAACCCTCCTGCCCGCTGCTGAAAAGAACATTTCAGAACAGTGACATCAGGTAAAGCAGCTTCTTCTGAAAAAAGAAAGTGATCCAGGAGGTAGCTCCTTCCATATTGCAGGCGCTCACAGTAAACACCATATGGCCTGTTAATTTAATTAGGGAGAAGAAACCCCCTAAGTTTGAGATTTGACTTTGAAGGGTTTAAAAAAAGTATGAGGAAAATCGCTCAGGGTACTCTGTTAGGTTGTCTTGCTAGCTTCACCCATCCCTCCAACCCGGCCTGGCTGGTGGCTCTCCCCACGCCACACAGCATCCCTAAGGGGCTGATTTTTGTTTGTTTGGTTTGGGTTTTTTTTGTGTGTTTTAGAAGTCCACTACCAGATGTGCACCACCTACACTGTTGCACCTGCCTAGCTGCTTCCCAGGACAGGTCTGTATCAGGAAGGAGGTACGTGCAGTAAATGATCAGAGTCTTTCAGCTAAGCCCATCTTCTCAGATACCAGCCAGAATTTTTATCTTAAATCTTTCTCGCAAAGTGTGTTGGCAGCTACCACCCATCGGGGCAGGATGGGCCTTAAGGTGGAGGTCGACCTGACAAACGCCAAAGAACCAATGCTGAGACGCAAAGTCTCGGGACAAGTCCAGTCCCTGTCTGTAAGTCTGCATTTGTAGTCCTGAGGTCACCCACCCAAACCCTCAACCAAGACTTCTGTATCAGAGCGAACGCTCGCTGCAGCATCTACTTCCAGACTAGCAAGTTGCCTAAAGGGGATGTGTTATCTGAATAAAAAGTTGTTCTCCATTTTGAACACGTCCTCCATGTATTGCTCTGAGGAGAGAGGGGCGCATCTAGGATCCTTTCCAGCTAGAAGTTTGATACAGCTATCTGTACCGCACCAGGCGATGGCAGCGCCAGTGTTACACCAGAGCACCCTGCCAGGTCTGCAGCTGCCCGGGCTGCCCAGCACATCACTGCCAGGGAACAAGAGAGATCCCATGGAAGTGGCTGCTGAGGCACCACCAAGAATGGAAAGACACAAACCCTACCAATGATCTAGGAAACAGGCTCACAAGCCGTAACGGCTGAGGCTTGCAGGGCTTCGATGGACTCTCCACTTCAAGCAGCCTGCTCAGCCCCAGGCGGTTGCACGCAGCACCTCGGTCACGGTGCTTTGAGGACCATCACCCCCAGCAAGCTGCTCCATCAGGAGCCACCAGCGCAAGCCTCACCAGCTGCAGCACACCCAAACTCCCTTTGGGAGGCCCAGCGTGTCGCAGGGGAAATCCACCGTTTCTCCACAGACCGATGAGCAGGGCTTTGTCACCCACGCTGTTTGGATAAAGCACAGAGGAAAGCTACGCCTGATGCCTCCAGCATGGACACGAGCTGCCACTCCAGTCCTGCCGGCACAAAGTAGGTCAGGGCTGTGTGGGCTGGTCCCTTCGTCATGGGACAGGACCCACCTGTACTTGTCGCTGGAGATGCTCTGTGCCTCCGCAGAGCAGGTTCACTTTCAAGCCCTAGGTAGGGCAGCAAGAGGCGTCCCCCCTCCCTCTGCCTTGTTATCAACTGCAGCACATCTCGCCTCCAGGCAAACCAAGGCTGCTCCATGCCACTCTGCCAGCAGTAAACCCAGAAAAGATTTTGGGGGCTTTGGGGTTTCATGCAACCTGCTGCCCTGCAGATGAATCGTACCAGGAGAAACACACATTGTTCCTAGAATTTTATGACCTCAATTGGTGTGTAGTTTCTTTTTGGCTCCTCTCAACCGTTGACTACACTCACAAATTAACAACCCACTTGTTCAATTATTTTTTCCTTTTCTATCCAAACCCGGGTTGGGATCTGTGTGTCCCTTTAATAGGTGTGCTGCAGCAATATGCCAGAGACCAGAGTTTCCCATTTTCTAGTAAAAAACCCCTCCAAATAACCAGACATCTAAAGTCCAGCAGACTTCTTCCTGCTAGCAAGAAAACCTCCTCTCAGGACACTGCAAAGATTTAATTCACTACCAACTGCCCTCTGGTTATTTTACATTTATGGGGTGGGGGCTGAAGAAAGGAAGAAAGCAGGGAGAGGGTGTAATTAGCTTTGCTTGTAAAACGTTCATCCCAGTTACAATAGCAACTGGAGCCTATCAGGGGCTTAATAGATTTCAGGGTTTTGTTTCTTGCTAGTGCTGAAGTGTCTGTGTGGGGTGGGGGAATAAAAAAGGGGAAAAAATATATTAAAAAAAAATCAATAAGTGGATCTTACTTCTTGCCACAGCCCCATATGGAAGTAATCAAGCACAAGGGTGGCAGCTGGGGCCAATAACAGTCACCTGCAGTTGAGGGACGTGGGGGTTTCGGATGGGTTTTTAATGCTAATTTCCTGGAGAAACAATGAGGGAGCGGGCGCGGAGCGGCAGCCGAGGGCGGATGAATAGGGACCAGCCGGAACAATGGCTGCACCTGGTGCTGGGAGCAGCGGCACCGAGCCGGCACGCGGCAACAGCGCACCGCACATCTGTTCCCCGCACAATAACCCACTCCCCCGGACGCCCCGCCAGCATCCTAAGTAATACCGGGTCTTTAAACATTCACAGCTTGCCGCGGAGCAACAGGTTTGAGCTGTTTCGGGGCTGCACGTGCTCCTCTTTGCCTGGTTTGGGGTGAGCTCAGTGATGGTTGTCAATACTTTTGGGGCTTTCTTGGGTTTTTTTGGTGTAAGAGATGCCTTTGAAAGGGATGGCTATGCAGCATCCCACCATCAGGTTGTGGCATCCTGTTGCTGGAAGGAAAACTGACTCTTGGCTCTGTAGTTTCTATAGGACCAGAGAATAACTCAGCTGCAGATCTGCAAAAATCCCGGTTCTTCTACATGGTCTTCTGGCCACCTGCAACTGCCTGCCTTCAATAGCACAAGTCCTGCTGTGGACACGAAAGACAGGAGTCCTGCAGCCAGGATCACGCCACGGAAATTCAATACATATTCTTCTAAAACCTTAAGCTTGGCTTATAAAAATGCCACTGCCCAGCCCAATAAAAGGCATGATAGTTACACTTTAAAATGCTTTGAAACCTCTGAAATCGCTATTGTCCTTTCGGACATAAGCTGCTGACACACAAAGCTGCACTAAGGTCAAGGTCTTGCCTCAGAAAATTGCTTACAGACCCAGGAACTGAACCCAAGCCTCTCCGTGTTGCACTTCAGCTGCAGGATCATCACTCACCAGTTCTTCCTGGCTTCTGCTTTTGCTCTAAACAAAGGTTTTTCCAGCCGTTCCCTGAACGCTGCATGTATTAAGACAGTCTCCACCATAAAAATAAAAGTTGAACAGGCTCCCAGAGACCTGCAGTGATGCTGCCCCCAGGGACTGCTCTGGAGTGTCTGTCGAAACGCATTTCATACCTAGCTTCTAACATGCAATCAGACACGGAAATAGTCACTAGATGCTAGGATAAAGGCGAGTTTACAATCTAGCCCAGAACAAGTATAGATAAGCCAGCTTTTGTTATGGGAAAAACCCCATCAGGCAAGAGATTATGACCATCTCCTGTCCAGATTTAAGAACTAGCCAGCATTGCCTTATATCTGCTACATATGCCCAAGTCCTCAAATGACTTTATTCAGCTATCCAGCTATACTATAAACATACATGTCAAACAAATCTTGTTCTTTGTCCAAACCTTAAAAAAAGCAGAGCTGGAAAAAACAAGAGGCCACCTGGCTCACTGATCCCAGTGCATAGCTGTGGGAGAGCCCTGCCTCCTGCAAAAATACTGCCGATGGTTACTGCATTTATGGGTCAATTTGGGGACTGAAAATCTGGTTGCCTTGAAAACTCAGCCTCTGAAGTCAAAACATGCTCTTTCCCTCTTTGCCTACTGACCCCCAGCGATAACCCCTACAAGCCAAAATCCACCACTAGCAATGTGCGACAAAGCCCTGGAAAGAGCAACAAAATAATTTGGGACTCACACGCCATCTGACAGACAAGGCAGCACTAAGAAGTGAAAGCCCACTCTCCCAGGGACACCAGTCCTGTAAGACGAAGAGAAACAGAAGAAAAAAAAAACACCCAAGAGCCTGACCCACGGTTCACGTGAGAAAAGCTCCCTCCGCTTTTGGCTTCAGCAGGTTTAAACAAGCCTCTGCAAAAACCAGCAGATGCAACTTGCAAAAATAGCAGCATCTTGGAAGCAAGCAGGGGCCGTGGCTCCAGTCCCCAGGCAGAGCAGAACCCGACTTGGCAGCGCTGTTTTTGGCCTTTTCACTATTAAATGGAGTTTCTGCTTTTTTCCTCAGGGCATACCCTGTATAATAGACTTCTCAGATTAGGGTTTTATTCTCCTTGCCTTGAGTAATTCTGCTCCTTCTTCAGACCCTTCATATCCTTCACTTGGCTTACTGCACCTTCCTGTTGGCAGTATTTGCTCAAACTACCTTTGCTTTACCCCTTTTACCTTGTTTCTTACACTGGGGTCTCCTAGTTTTGCGCTATTTGCAGGTTTCTCTAACTGGTGGATGTGCTGGGGTAGGGGTACTTGGCTGGGGTGACCCACAGTCATTTAGGTGAATTCTAGATAGTCCCAAAAATGAGACTAAACATCTTTTCCATATTGACAGTAAAAATCAAGCCATCCAGCAGACAATTTGGGGTGGGGACGGGGGAAGCCTTCACTTGGATGTGCTACCCTGTTTAATACAAAATTATTATGATAGGCCACCGAGTTTCAAGCCACTGTCTTCCCCAAAATACAACCACCTCTCTCACCTAAGCACTCAGCTCATCAAGCACCCTGAATCTTTTCCAAAAATAGAGGAACCTGAGAAAGAAAAATAAAGTTTCCTGCAGGGTTTGAGCAAGACGCTAGCAAACTGGTTGTTTAAAGGCCAAATCATGCCACCTTGACGCTGACAAAACTTCCGTTTGCTTCATCAGAGCCTGCCCTGCAAAGGGACCACAGGAGCAGATGCTCCAACACACTGCACTGCGTTCACAAATTCGGGAAGTCTTTGGGAGAGCTGCAGCAGAGGAACACAGCTCTTTGCTTTTAGATATCGTCACACTCCGTATGGCTTTGCTGGAGATCTTTTGGTTTTAATTCCCCCTTTGTGCTGATGCACTTTGAGAGGCTGAAGTCGCAGAGCATTAGGCAGCATGTGCTCCTTCTGCCGCCTCTCCAGGGACAGCCAGGGATGCATAGGAGCTGTTTGGTGTGTCTGTAGAGGCAGACTTACAACATATATCTTTTTAAAAAAGCCTATACCCAAATGCTCGCATGCTGCAAGAGAAGGAAAGCCTTAAGGTGCCATATGCAGCGGCAGAACTGGACGAGCGTGGAGCTGCAGCCCATGCAGCAGCACAGCACCCTGCCAGGGAGCCCAGCCAGGCTGCACCACGCTCTCCCTGGGGAAACCCTGTCATTTGGCATGCTTAAAACTAACCCGGACAAAGCAACAGCAAAGTGCCCCAAAGGGAATCACCCTGCACCAGGCAGCCTTGCAAATATTCCTCTCTTTTCCCAGCTTGATAGCAAGTCATCCTCAGCCACATTTTAGCTCCCCAAACTTTGAGTGCTGATTTTGGTGCATCTCCTGTAACTGAGCAGGATTACTCTGGCACAGAAAATGGACTGAGTACCGTCACGCAGGGGCCAAGTTCTGCAGCAGGGGGGAGAAAAAGCCGGTAATATTTTGCAGAGTGCACACCTGGGGCAGTGGCTCAGCGAACATGCAACAGAAGGATCTTTACAAGCTACTCCAGAGGGCTGGAGGAGCAATTTCAACTGCTGAACATTCCCAAAAAACAGGGAGGAGGGAGAAAGCGCAGGTTTAAGATACATATAAAGGATTGGGAGATTACAATGGAATAAGAGAGAATACAGCAGTCTGCAGCCTGACAGTGAAAATATACAGGGCAGGGAAGCTCTGTTCTGGTACCACAAAATTGATTTGAGATATTTAGATGCTGGTAGCATTGGTTGTTGCTCGAGGAGCGCAAAGACAAAAAGGGAGCAGCCTCTGCCACAATGCAGAGAAGCACTGAAAACACAGAGAAAATTGAGGAAATTTGGGAGCCGATGGAAGAAATCCACCTCTGCAGATTCACTCCCCCAGCTTCAACATCAGCATGCAGAAATGAGAGTAAGGCTAGGCACCACAGAAAAACACCTTCTGCTAAAATACACAAAAACCTTCCTGCTTTTCCATTTGCCCAGAAAACATTGAATCCCAGCCTTCTGCTCATGGGGAGGGGGGAAATAAAAATACGAAAAAAAATAATAAACCATTCCATAGCAACATAGCTCTAACGCAGCTTTCCTCTGAGAGAGTTCAGTATTTTTTCAGCTGCAGAATCCACGCATGCAGCCGGCTCCTCTATTGAAGTTTTCCCCCAGCAGAGCCACTGCAGTCGACCGGAGGCAGGCTGGGTGGCGAAGCGCTGCGGACGGCTGCTCCCACCCTCTCCCTCTACCTGTGCTCAAGGTTGAGGCTCTCCCCAGAGCGCCAGCAAAACCCACAGTGCTCTTCAAACAGACTTGGTGGCACGGCAGCTAAGCATCCCCCCGAGCATCCCCCACTGCCCCCAGACATGCTGTGCCCTACCCAGCCCCGTTTAAAAATAGACCCATCTATTGCTTACCCTAAACAGCAATGTTGCAAGGATCCAGTTGCTGTTGAATACACCTAGTTTCTTTGAAATATAAAGAAAAGCGCTCTTCCTCCTCCTCCGCTTGTGATCTTCGAGCGCAGCCGGAGCCCAGCCTGCCTTCTCCTTTCATTAGCTGGACATGCGTCAGGTCCCACACATCTGCGATTTCTCACTGCCTGGAGCCGCCTGTCCGATTCCAGGGAAACACAGATGGATCCCAGATGGGAAGGTCCTGCCAAACAGACCAGCTCTCCACCTTGCCAGAATACCCAGCTTAGAGGCACACACCCTCGGCTCCCTGCCTGCTCCCTGCCTGCGCCGCGCTGCTGCCAGGCTGCTCGCCAGCTGATGTCACCAAGCACACACCTACCAGCGCCTGGCAGCCGGGCTGACATTAACTTGTTAAATACACGTAATTTGTTTATGGCCGGCAATAACAGCGAGACAGCGGCAGCGCGGTGAGAGGAAAGGAGGGCTTTGCTGACACAGGCACTGCGGGTTGTTTCCACCTGAGCGACCCTCCCAAAATCCACTCTGCCTTACGCAGCACGGCATGTAAACCAGCCCTCCTCTTAGCCCTCGATTTTGCAATCTCAATAGCTGTTGGGTAAACTAGTGAATTAATTTTCTGAAGGTTTCCCCATGCACGTAAATCTTCCCTGTGAACTCCCCTCCAAGCCCCAGCGACAGAGTTTGCAGCGCTGGAAAGCTGGCATGTGTTAGCAATTAGAAGCAACAACAAGATAACAAGATACTGATGTTGCAAGGGTACCAAACGAGGACTGGAAAATTCAAAGGAAGAGCAATTAAATGTGTAACATATTACTCGGATCGAAGAGGAAGTGTTAAAGGAAAATGTAAATCTGACATGTTTTATATGGGGAGTAAACTCCACCAGGGATCTCACAGCAGCAAGGGAGGCTCTTAACAGCAACACACCGGACACAACTACTTTGACCATTTTTCCCCTCCCATTAACGCACAGACATGGCAGCTCTGCCACCTACAAACCTGAATTTTGAACAGCTGCTCCCTAACATGCGGCGTGAACAACAGATATTAACTGGAGGCCCCTGACTAATCCCATCAGCCCAGCACCATTCAGCGCAAGCTGGGCGCTGGGGGCACATGGATTTACACAACAGCATTCCTTGCTACGCTGATGGGCGTCCCTGGCTGCCTGCAGCACTGCCCTGGACAAGGGGCAGCCACCCCTCCAGTTACTGTCCAAACCATCCTCCTCCCACAAAACCACCCGAGGAGAAGGACCAAAGTTTGCATTTTGCTTGCAGACTGTGCACTGGCACATTTTAAGATCTCAGGAGGGATTCACGGCTCCAGTCCATATTTCTCTGAGCTGAGCAGGTTCAGGTCTTGATATAATCCTTCCCAAATCTTTGCAGGCAATGCCACCGCTTCCTCCAGCTACTTCTTCGAGAGCCAGTGATGTATGTACCTTGCCAGGACAGCAAGCTAAAAGCCTGCCATTGTCCAAGCCGAGGGATGCTCTTTTTTCAAAAGCCTAGAAATCACACAAGCTGAATTCTTCACAGTTGGTGTAAGCGTGACGGGATATTTACTCGCTCACAGACAGCGAAATGCTTCGGTTTATGAAATTTCCAATGCTTTGGTAGGCTACCACTAACTGCCAAGCTATGCCCATAAACCTTCTAGGAGTACTGCCCCCCTGGCATCCCACCTAACTCTTCGCCCCCTGCTTCTCTGCCTCTTCCTCCTGATTTGTTTAAGGTACTTCTACTTCCCTTTGGGAGGGAAAAAAGGCTGTAAAGGGAGAAGTTTTTTTTTTAAAAGTGCTTTAAAGGAAGTATTAAAAAGAATTCTGTGAGCAGGCACGGCACACATTCATCAAAACACAGGCTACCATCTCCTCCTGCAGCGGCCAGGTCCGCTGGTATGGGCAGGGGGCCGGATGGTAACAGTGGGGAGGATCTGGGCAGGGGGCTTCCAGCTCTGGCAGGAGCAAACGAAGCTGCTGCAGCCTTGGCTGGGTGAGCACATTGCTCAGAGAAGGGCAGCCTGGCTGCAGGCAGAGGGGGCACAGTTTACAGCCGCCCTCCCACCTCCAAACTTCAACTAAGTGCAGCAGTTTCACATGCTTCAGTTTTAAAAAAAAGTGACTCTCAGTCAAGTATCGGCACACAGATACCTGGAGCGCCCTGCGAAGCAATGCTCAGGCAGTGGCATGGGCTGGGAACAGGCAGACTGTGCCGGCAGATCTGCCCGCACCTCCTGGTACCCACTTCTTTCTGTGCCCCAGTCCCTGCTGGTAGGGCTGCTGGTGGGGCTCCTCAATAAAGCATTTAAGATCAGAAAGTTTAGCTTGCTGGGGCTTCTGACACTTCTGATGAAGGTTGCGAAAATACTGAAGCTCTCAATATTTCATAAGCTGAGATGGAAAAACCATCTCTAAATTATACAGACAATGAAGGGAGACAAAAACAAGCAGCTCCATGAGCACCAGAATTAATAAAGTTATTTTCCTATGGACTTGCGTCTCATGATTTGCTCCCCGGCGCCTCGCACTGTGAGGTCCCCAACAGGAGCCCTCCCTCAGCCAGGGTCGTGCCAACAGCAGTGGCTCTCATGTGGATTCTCTGATGTCTTATAAGAGGCAAGCTCATGTTGCAGCTTTGCCCCCAGTGGAGTTGGTACCAAGCAGATGGATGCTGCCCTGTGCTTAAGGCACTAAGCATAAGACACCACTGTTCCTAGTCCAGCCCTGTCCCGAGATCACCAACCCAGCCTGAAACCAGCCAGTGAATTCAAACGCTGACCTCAGTCTGAGCACAAGAGAAGAGGGGGATGCCATATGACGAACAGAAGATGCTCGAGAGACGTAGCCTGGGAGCTGCCAGGTCTCTGGGTCAAAGTCATCAGAGAAAGCCCTCTTACAAGGTACACAGGATAGCCTGGGGTCTGGGGGTTTTATTCAAAATACTTTACCAGCACTAGATGTTCCTTCTCCTTCTTTTTTAAATTAAGGACCTCAACAGCTTGTAAACGTTCCACGCTACATAAACAAAAGCCATCACTAACTATGACAACTGGGTTGTAACTACCATTTGTCAACCCATGGCAAATAAATATTTTCCCTTTTTTTTTTTTTTTTTTACAACCTAAAGTAGTTTGAAACATCAAGAACTCCAGCCACTCCAGTATAGTTACAACAATTCTATAAACCTTTATGAAGATATACACACTCTTGGCCATGGTGTCCACAGGCCATCATCCACCAAAACCCCAACATCCTCAGGAAAGACACCCCCACTTCTGGCTAGAGGGGCTGGAATATGCCAGCCCCCATGGCTCAGACTCGTGGTATGGAAGGTGCACATGTGGTTTTGGGCTCTCAAACCATAAAAACCTAAAGGTGGGGACATTGGGTGCACTGAGCAGGAGCCACTGCAAAGCCTCCTTTGAGAGGCTCGTTGATTGTACTGTGAACGTGACCCACGTGCCTCAGCTCAGCCAAGCCATGACCCATCCCTAAGCTCACAGCTGGCAGGGGCAGGTCGGTGGAGCCACAGGCAAGCATGCCACAGCCAGCTGGGCTCTCCAGCAGTGCCAACGCAGCAGCTCCCATTCCTGCACAGCGAGCCAGGAGAAAGCATCCCGCACACTGTGCCCTGCTCAGCCACTGCCTTGGCAAACAGACTAATAGAAGTTTGCCACTAAAAGAAGTGGCACCGCACTAATAGAAGACACTGAGGTATGTCATCTACCGACCTTCAGCAGCACCTCTACATAACCAAGAGGCTAGCCTGCTCGCCAAATATGCATTAAAATAGATTTTGTAACCCAGACTTCACCGCTACAGTGGAAGGAAGGAGGACTGCAGACAGCATGGGGAAAACTGCTTTCCCCGGCTCGCCGCGTTAATCTGCTTCTGCTTTCTTCTCCTGGGAATGTTCCATGGAAAGAACGATGCAAACAAAGTTTGAACACTGGGAGCTATTGATACCTGCTGCTAAGTGTGGTTTCTGAGGAAAGCAAGGAAATCTGAAGAATGTTTCCAGTTTCCAGTGGAATTTTTATGCCTATCACAGCCCATTGCCACAGCAAGCACAAGAGACCCAAACTACTTCTATTCCACCCACATTTCATGACATGTTGTGGCTTTATTTTTTTGCCTGCTGTGTTCTTACCTCGCAAAGAAGCTTCAGTCATATTCAAGGCAACCCTGGAAAGCCTTTGCCTTTTTAAGTTTACCACTTTCCATCACACAGAAAAACAAATCCAAATGCACCGAGGCAGCCAAAATCATTTATCAGGCTAAATGGAAACCGTAAATTCATGCTAACTGGAATCTGATGGAAACCAATTGGGATCCTCCTCCTCCTCCAGGCTCAGGTCTGGCAGGAAAGTCAAACATTTTATTGCCTTCTTTATGCCTTACTTACAAGTCAGCGGAGCCAAGAAGGGACTGCTCCCTTTGAAGCGATGCTGGTGGGGTTGCAGGGGAGGCTTGCTGACTTGAGTTCAGGCTCAGCAGACAGAGGCATGTACACCCCCCCCCCCCCCCCCCAAACAGAGATTAGACCTCTCCATTCCTAACAAATTTATCACATTTAACAAACATCCGCTTTTCAATACATCCATTATTTAAATTAGCACATGGCAGATTATGTTAACAAGCTTAATTTGTCAAGTAAATCTAATCATATTGCCTCCTTCAGGAGTGAATGTGAGTAGTGTTTGGCTTTTGTGCCATTTCAATACTGCCCAGCGACAGGAAAAAAAAAAAAAAAGTATTAAAAGCTGGCCCTTAACTTGCGCTGGTAGAATTTACACCCAGAACAACAACAACGCCCAGATACTGCAAAAAAAAAAAAAAAAAAAAAAAAAATAGCGGGAGCAAAGGTGCAACAAGGACTGCAGCACAACCTAAAGAAGTTACTGAAACTTTACTTCTGTAAGAAACTATGGACTAGGGTATTGTTTATTAAGATTTATGTTAAGCCCAATGTAAAGATTAGGCAACAAAAGATAAGATAACCGCCAGGTGTCCAGGATGCCGCTTGTGAAAGATAAGATCACCGCCAGGTGTCCAGGAACCGACAGAAACAGGACAGACCTGTTATATAAGGACATATGAGTGAAGGGTCAACACCTCCACTACATGAACACGAAAGTAAAAAAAAGTATAAAAAAGGGACTGTTTGAACTGCTCAGTATGGCAGTTGGCGAAGCGCAGACTCCCCTGCCGTCCAGCGCTGTCTTTGCTCGTATTCTACTTGCTGTAATTAATAAAAATGTTAATTGGATTATGATCTATCATGGTCTCAATTTATAACAAACCAAACACAGAAATATGGAAAAAATGAGTAATCCTATTTGGAGAGAGTAAAATCCAGCCCGCAGAGGATTAAGTCTGGTCCAACAGCTCTGCAGCCTGACAATATTTTCCAGATCAATAGCAGTGCTGTTCGATTATGGAGATCTGTTGAAATGCATACATCCACCTCCCTCCAGTTGTGATGTTGGTGATGCTTGTCTTTAATTGCCCACACCCCAGGCTGGGGATCAGGAGCCTTTCTGGCTTTGGAAGCTGTGCTGACAGAGCTCTGTACTGCAGCTGGCTTCCCTGATACTTTGAAAAACCCAGTTACCTGCCTAGGTCTGACATTTTTGCCCGAGTCCTTACAGGGCCATCCCCCTTTGGCATGTATTTATGGTGCAGACAAGCTCTGGAAGCAGAAATCCTCCTTTTTTGCAGGTAAGATGATGTGGTTTGACAGCTGTGTCCCAGATCAGGCATGCTACTCTGGGCTCCCAGTACTCCCCACTACCTCCCCTGCGGAAGATCTTCTAACAATTAAGAAAACACATATTAAAGCTTATCAAAGCAGGACTTGTCAGCAGAACTTGTGTTTTCGGTCTCGTCCCAGAAAGAACAGCATTTACAATAAAAAACAAGCCATAAAATGCAGTGATAAATCCCAAGCCCCTTCCCTACAGCAGGGTCATTATACCCCAGTGGGCTTCCTGCACCTCCCTCCACCGGTGACTTCCCTCCTGCAGGCTGTGACTTTTCCCCTGATAATGGCTTTTCCTTCTTTATCTTGGGTCTTTTAACGGAAGCCTTTCCCCTCACTTCATCCTGACCTTCCCTCTCCAGTCCCTGGGACTGCTGCATCTACAAGTACTGTGAGGCTTCTGGTCCTTGCCTGGCCCTTTGGAGGAGGTGGTACCTCCCCATCTCACTGCCTAGCCATGTCCTGGCATCGGACAGCCACCAGAAGAGGTTTATTTTCTCATTAATTAGTTGTCAATAACCTGGTAACCTTGATTAAAAATATCCAAATTTCTCACCCAAACCACAGCCTCCTTTTAAGACACTTTAAAAAACCCCAACCCTCTGTTGTTTTGTTCATTCTGTCCCATAAAGCCACCAGTTCAGGATTTTACGGAAGGCTTTTCAGTAGCATCCCAGTTTGTCGGCTTTGCAGGTTTAGCACTGAAGAGGGTTCCCTCCCTTCCAGCCTCACCAAACAACAACAAAAAGTTATGTTTTAAGCAGGTTTTATGGGGGGGGTGGTGGTGTGTATTTTTACTTTTTTAAACATTATTTTTTGCAAAGCCCATCCTTGCTAGCTCCCTCTCCTGCTGTCAGTTGGGCCTTTGGACCTAACAAATGGTGGGTTTGGGGAAAGAAAAAAAAAAAAAAAAAAAAAAAAAAAAATCAGAAACAACCCAGCGCAGCCCTTTGCGCCTGGCCCGGCATTCCAACTCTCTGCTCCCGGCTCCACCAAGTCTGATTTAGTAGCGCTGCTGGGAGCTATTAGTTTACGAAAGAACCAGCACGCCCACCCAAGCGCAGACGACTGCGAGAGGCTCCTCTTACACCACTGCCATGTGCCTTTCATTCTGCCCGGAGAAGTCGGAAAGGTTGCGGTTTCGCTTAGGGCAGGAAGCCAAGGAGAAACCAGCATGGCAGTGAGCGAGGAGAGCGCAGAGGTCAGGCTGAGAAGGGCTGGATTTCATCCACACCCTGGTGCTGCTGCATGAGAAAGTATTAATTAATGGGATGCTTATTGAGAGAGTTCAGCCTCCATCAGATCTTCCTTTTATTCTGCCTGTTGCTCCTCATTTCCATGTCCTGTAACCACTTCTTCTTTCAAAACCCTTTTTCCCTTTCCACTACCAGGCTTTTAATCTCTTTTCTCGCCTAATTTCTGCTTCCACCATCTCCCAGCCCCTCACCTACTTCCATCCCTTCCCCGACAACACAGAGAAGCCCCAGCATCCCCAACAGCTGATCCTGAAGATCAGCACGGTCATGCTCAACCATGATAAGCCCACGGCATCTGTCAAGCTCAGCCACCTGCCCGGGTATCTGCAACCTACCCAGAAACAAAGCATACATCAGCCTCCAAAAAACACACCGCATGGGGAACCACACAGCCATTCCCCACACGCTGCTGCCGCTTCTCCTGGTGAGCTGTGGGCACTCTCCCTCGGTGCTAGGAGAAGGAAGTAAAGCACACTGCTTCCCACCCACAGTTCATGTTGCACTGGCGTTACAAGGCAGAGAGAGCAGCCGGCTGCTGCTGGGAGCCCCCAGCCCCACACGTGATGAGCCTTGCGAGCTGCTGCTGCGTGACATGCAGAAGAGTGAAGCATTAAGTGTAGAATGGGAAAACCAACAACTAGTGTGGGTTATGCATCCCACCAGGTCTCCTCTGTGAGGCAGAAATAACAGCTAGATTGAGTGACACGGGTGGTAACATGCAAAGTCTTCCAATAGCTGCCAGAATTTCGGCAGCTCATTATCAAAAAATGCCTGGTTTGAATGTAGGATAGTGTTAAGTCCCTGAAAGTGAAGATCAGCTCTGTGGTGGGAGAGGCAGGGAGAACAAAAGGAGCAAACAAGCAATGAAGCATGATTTTAGAGACATTTGGGTTTTGAGATTCTCCAACTGTCTTCTATTAGGATTGCATCTGTATTTGGGTGCCTAAAAAAAGAGGGGAAAAAATAAAGGGGAAGACTCATTTCCAGAGGTGCAGAGGAAGCAGCATGGTTCCTCCTGTGTGTCTGTGTTTCCACTGCCTCAGGGGTGCTTGGATGCAGCTCAAGGAGGACCAGGCACAGTGAATGAGGACCTGAAATTTTATTACCTTCATCTTCTTTTGGAAGCAGAGCCTATTTGCAGATTTACAGCTTGTGTCAACAGGAAGTTCATGTTTACAAGTTTCCAGG
The DNA here is from genome assembly GCF_023634155.1 of Falco peregrinus. Taxonomy (NCBI): domain Eukaryota; kingdom Metazoa; phylum Chordata; class Aves; order Falconiformes; family Falconidae; genus Falco; species Falco peregrinus. Next base: position 36,697,020 of record NC_073729.1, on the reverse strand, counting down.
AAAAAAAGCCAGCATTCCTGTCCTATGCGATAGCTCGGTGGGGACGCTGCCTCACATGGGAGTTCTCAGATTGGTATGCTAGACAGGAATGAGTTTTAGCCATGTAAAACATCCAGACAAAAAGATAAAGCTATGAAAAAATTGAAGGCCAGAAGGAAAACAGTAATTCAGCAATTTGGTGGAAAATACACAGCAAGACAGCATAGCCATTTCTGGAAAAATACTTTTGTAGCATCTGGGATTCACACTTCAAAGCAACAGAAGAATTTCAAGAGGACAAAAAACTATATTCAGGCACTAACATGAATTTTTCTCGTCTGGTCCAAGTCTCTTGTCATTCCCATTACACTGTTCCTCCAAGGGTCAGCAGCCAAGCTCGGCCTACAGTCACACCAGGGTGGCCCCTCTCCTCCCCACAAGCGCAGACATGGTACCATAGTGGTGTCTGGTGGTGCCTCTGGATCCACCAGGACCTGCCAGGATCCATCCTCCCCCCTGAGCTCAACCCCAGGTCAAGCCTCCTCCTCTCTAGAGTCACCAGCATCAGAGAGGTTTGAAGGACAGCGAAGCCACAGCCCACAACCAGAAAGTGCAGGTAGCAGCAGCTTGCTCTAACCCCGAAGCAGGGCCATGCCAGCTGCAGAACAGACCTCTGGCAGCAGTTCCACCTCGAAGCCTTCCTGAAAGGGAAGTGCAGAAAGCTGCTCTGCACAACGACACTCCAGCACCCTGCACATCTCTGCAGACCGCGTTAGTACAGCAGCTGGTATGCTGCAAATTCTCACCCCAATTTCACAGCAACTTCCCCCTGCATAAAAGCCATGTTTTCAAGAGTAAAACTTCCAATGCTAAATCTCAAGCTGAGGACACCATTTATTGCCTTCAGCAAGCAGGAAACCTGGGCAGAAACAGCCCCATCCTGTGAAACCCGGTCTTAAAACCATCGTCTTCCATATGGTTATTGAAAAAAATCCAAAACCAAACAAAAAAAGCAACCCTCTTTCAAAAATTACACAAAACGAGGAGACATCAGCCAAAGGTCAAGCAGCTAGCACTCTACCAGGATGCCAAAGAACTATATTCAAATCAGTAAATATTTATTTAGGCCATGTTGTACAGTTTAGTAAATACAATTACAGAGTGCCTAGGGTGGTTTCGGATCTCCTGAGCACATATTGGACCCAGGGAAAATTTCTGTCTTGAAAATGGACATTTTCCAACAGAAGACTGATTCAATCAGAACATACTTCTAAAACAAACTCATTCAACAAAACACAACAGGTACAGAAAATTAAGTCTCAAAAAAATACAGCTACCGTCTCCTTCGACAAACAGCTGAAGAAAACCAGGCTGATGAAGCACACAACCCACCCACCCTTAAAAACTCCCAGGATTTAACATGCAGAAGTTTCAGACCAACCCAGCTAAAGAAGAAGCCAGTAATTGCTGGAGGCATCAGCTCCCTCCAACCCCACCACGTCTGTACCCAATACTTTGAGCCACAGCTGCCCCCCCGCACAGATTTTAGGTGACCCACCTCACCCAGAGGTGCACATCTCCACTCATCCCCTGGGCATTCCAGCTCTTTCCATATCAACCCAGCAGCACTAATAACGAAATTCCCAGTGGGGTCCGAGAGATGGGGAGGAGAAAGTCATGCAAAGCTCCCAAAACTTTTTTTTCCATCCAAAGTGCTTAGGAGGAAACACACCATTACTGAGGAGCTGCCTGCCCTGGATCCAAGCATTTTACATCCAGGTAACACTGCCCTTACGCAAGGGGATGGAAGCCATCAGATCCCTTATCATTTCTCCATAGGAGAAAGGGGGATCCATCTGTGCTTTGTGGTCCCCCTAGCAAGCTCCCTGCAGCAGTGGAGTGAGCAGAGCGAGTGCTCAGCACCCTGCTCTGCTTCATGCACCCCCAGCCTCTCCTGTTCCCACAAACCTGGTAAGTAATATACTGGAAAACACTCGGGACAGTTCAAAGCGAAGATTTTTCAATAGACTGAAAAAAGCATTTGGTGAGAGCATCACATCAAAGAAGTCAGAGGTCTTCCACCCCATGCACAGGACATACATGTTCGGACAATTCTCAAGAGCCAGCAACAGCCAAAGGTCTGTGTGCTGAAGTTGATTAACGTGCACACAGGGGAATAAGGAAGAGGCCAAAAATTACCTTCAATCTAAAACTCGGGTCTACTAAACCTGAAGCTTCAACAGCTGTCAAACCCTTTATTTTCTACACCAAGAGTTCTTAAAAAAAAACAACTCAGGGGAAAGAGCAAGAAAGAAACACCTTAATTTAAAAAACAATAATAAAAACCTGGAGTAGGAGATGAAAGAGAGATACTCATCAAAAAAGCTTCTCCAAGGTGGGGCTGGATTTGATGGCACAGGTGGTTAAAAGGCAGCATTCTGGAAATAGCTGATTCCATTTGGCTGTGCTGCTACTGAGAAAAAAAAATAATAAACCAGCTCGAGCATACACTTACTTCCTCTTCATTTCATTAATCCTACCCAGAACCATCGCTGAGGTGAAGCCGTGTTTATTGCAGGCGGTTCTGCTTCAGGGTGTGCTCTGCCCAGGTGAAATAGCACGCTGCGGGGCTGCTCCTAACTCTCCCCAGCTGTGTTTTGCTGACGGTCCTGAACGTCCCCACCTGGTTCTGCAGATGGAACAGCTGCAGTTAAAGGCAAACACCTGGCCCACCACAGCCCTGCCCCGCGTTGCAGGGGGAGATTAGAGTTACACCGGCTCCTGCCCTACTTAAGCTGTACCAGTATTTGGATTATAAACGCCGCGTTTGTGGTTAATAACCTGACTGCTTTGAGCCCAAGTAACTTGAAATGCTGCAGGCTGAGTTTTGAGTTCAGCATGACTTGTTTATGTTCAGTTAATGACCATGGTCAGCTTTCCACTGACTGGCCACCAAAAAAATCCCTGAAGGAGTGGGAGAGATGAGCGACAGATACACCACCCCTCCTACTCAGAGCTGCAGACCACCATCGGGCGCCCCAACGATCGTATGCTTACAACCAGTTGCACCCCTTGCACAACAGCTCGGGGTTGCACCGACCCAACCAGGGCTGCCAAGGGGATGCAGCCCAGCGTGCTGCAGCTCCCCCAGTATCCCTGCAGCCGAGCCCAGCACCGCAGTGTGTCCCAGGCAGCCAGGCTCACAGCACGCCCTGCTCCGTGTAGGGAAAGGTAAGACCACGCATGCTCCAAGCTGCTCATGTCTGACCTGATGCTCCAAGCCATAGCATAAGTACTTTGAATTTTACTTCCCTGCAGATCTAGAAGAATAGATGACAAATATATAACCTTTAGGGAACATCATTATGAGCAGAGCAAGAGAAAAACATTTCCAGGGGGGATTTTTTCAGCAGCCATTTCAAGTAACACCTCTCTTCAAGGTAATAATACTGCAGTCTGAGCAGGCTTCTAGTCCAAGAGTTCATTCTTCTCACAACTAAACAGCAGCGTAATACATCTACCTGATTAGCAGTGCTGCTTCAGCATTTCTTTTCAGCATTTTCCTGCAAGTCCTTGCTCAGTGATGACAATATTTATATTGGGAACACAAGAATATGCAACTATGCCACTACAAACTGTAGAGACAGACGGTGCACTTAAAAAACCCCAAACAAAACCACTTCCCGATAGGCTCCAAATGTCTGGACACTACAGCATCAGTCAAAGAAGCTACCTGCTACTTAGCAGTGACTTTTAGATGACCTGAACCTAATTCAGAATCATAGTCATATAGGGGAAAAAATCCCTGAGATGTAATAAACTTTTTGAAGGAGATAATTTGAGGGCAAAAATTAGATCTTGCAAGGCCAAACTGACAGGAATTAGTTCAAGAAACCCTGCAGGGTCAACTTGTATTAACTACAGAAGATCCTTCTGCAAATTAAAAGGTTTTCCTGCCTGCTTGTTTGGGGATATGGAAAAGCTGCAAACTCACCCCCTAAGGTTCGCACTAACGACAGAGGCTGCTAAATGCCAGAAGGAGTCTCAGAGACGAGATGTTGGAATGATAAGAAGTGCTGAAGGTGCAGCCCACTAAAATTCTTCCATGTGTTCAAGAGTCAAGTCCAACCAAACCGACATTTATAAAAGCTCCTCTTTGGGTCCTCTTGCTGAGGAAAAAAGAGTGATGCTCTGACCTGACACAACCAGTCATGTTGAGGGATAATTCCTGCGCTCTTGGGTCCCGTTTACAAACACCTGCATCCCTGTGTCTCTTGGGTACCCAGCCTCCCCCTTGCCTTGGCCTTTTCACAGTCCATCTCCGCAGGCAGGCGAAGTTTACTACACAAATGGAGTGTGGCTGTCTTCTTGACGCATGCAGAACACATAATCCCAGAGAGATAATCCTGATTTAATGATGAAATTAAGGACCTTTGATCAAACAAATAAATTTTATAAAAGCTCTATTAAAATATTCCTTAAGTCTCTGGGACAGGACGACAGACCTCTAAAATTAATTTTGTATGTGACTCTCTCAAGCTGTGTAATGTAACATGAGTCAGGGACAGCAAACTGCTCCTTCTTGTTTGCAAGACACCGTAAAATCTCTAACAGCACTGGAGGCAAATTTCCCATGCTTATTGACATCTGCCTGCCACCCCTTCAACGAAATGCCTCATCCTCTGCCTGCCAGAGTAGCCAGAGGACACCACGATCTCTAGCTCACCCAACTCCATCTCTCCAACTCACAGCACGCCTCCTGCACGCCAAAAATGGGACTGACAGTGGTACAGCCGACCTGGCCACGAGAAAGTGGACCAAAACCACCCGCTGATTTCATACAGACCAACAAACTGAGAGGTGGCAGGAACTCTGTCAAAGCCAACTCGGGCTGCAGTTGAGCTAGTGACCTCCCAGCTGAACTTTCTAGCCTCTGCCAGTCAGTACCAGGTTTTGCATTAAAAAAAATCAGATTTGAAAACAATTCCTCATTAAAACTTAGGTGCAGAAACCCACTTTATTCTCACTGTACAGAAATCCTCAGACACTTGTTTTCTGACCTCATGAGAACTTGCTCCAGCACCAGAGAAGAACCCAATGAATTGACATTTCAACACTTTCTTTTACCCTCAAGTACAAACACGCAGCTTCTGAGAAAAAACAGTGATGCTCTGACCTGACACAACCAGTCATGTTGAGGGATAATTCCTGCGCTGTATCAGTGACTGGAATTACCAGAGCTTTGCCAACAGCTTAATGAGATGGAAACTCACGCTCCCACTGCCAGAATTTGTTTGTCGGGGTATAAACTATTTGGATGCTCCGAATATTTTGCTTCTGTGTTATAAAACAGGTGCGAAGAGGTACATCTCCATTCACGGAGCTGCTGCTCGGAGAAGCGCAGCCATTTGGACAGCACCATCGGTGACAGATTTAAATTCCTGGCATGTTGCATGTACACAGGCAGATCTGTCCACTGGCTCATCCTCGCCTCGGTTGTTCTGCTGATCTACAGACTCAGCCCATGCTGGAGAAGCAGAGTCAGCAGAGAGAGGGCTACCGTGCCTGGTCACCTGAACAAGCCTGCGCATGCCACCGCTTCTCATCCCATCTAGGGTGGTTCTTTTTTAGCTTTTCTTTGGGGCTACTATCAGCAGAAGTGGAACCTCCCTGGCCTTCAGACTGCGAAGACCAGCAATGACTGCACAAATCCTGCATAAAGGAGCAGAAAACCCAGCTTGCTGCAAAATTGTGCCGAGGGAGGCTTTGTGCAGGGCAGAGAGGGGTGGTGGGTGCATTTGGGGAGGTATCAAAGTACTGCTGCACCCAGCAGCACAGCATAGGGAAGTGCCCCTCTGGTGGCTGTTCCTAACAGGGCTCACTCACGGGAGCGAAATAACAACAGGCTTTCACTGAACAGGGCTGCAAGAGCCTGGACAGCAGCTAGGTCACATCTGTCCACAGTCCACTTGAAGCAGAATCCGTCCCATGTGGTGCTGCCACGTTCTGCAGGGCTTCCTGGGCCACCTTACACCACTAAGAGCAGCACAGTAACAGTGCAGTGCTGGTGGGAACTGAGGCAATCCTTACTGACACATGCAAAAGGGAAAGTGGAGATCCTATATCCAACCAACCATCCTGTATGGTATCTGCGAGACTAAAGGCAAGAACTTCTGCATGGACGAGATCCTGGTCTCTGATGCTCAACTATCCGTAAATCATCAGAAAAGTCATCAGCACTGATAGAAGATCAAGGAGATGTGGTAAACTACATTCAGGAGTAGTGACCGAGTCTACAACTGTTATTTTTATGAGCATATTTTACCATAAAAGTCTTACAAATTTCATCCCATTAACTTTATCTCAAACTTAACTTTCTTAATTAGAGGTATAGGGCTCAAGGGAAACTGCTGTAATTATTAAATGGGAAATAAAACCTGATGAACACAGTAGCTGCAGTGACTGAAGATGTTAACATTTAAATAAAACTGGCAGCAGTCAAGTCAAGAAACATCTAAAAAATTACCTGCTCAACAGTTTGTGTGCTCTAATAGTTGTTTACCCATTCACATGCACAAAGGTTGGTTTTTTTCCTCTTGCTAAAATCAATACTACACAGGGAAAAGAAACGATTTGTTCAATGAGACAAGTATATTCAAGAAGAAAAAGGACAGACAAGAGCATGTGAACATTTCTGGAGTACCACAGTGCAGAATCAGGCCAAGCAGGTGCTTTTAGATATGGGCGGCAGGGATGGCAATGCTAAAATCAAAGAGGGTGCAGGTCACCCCAAACACTCCTTTTGCAAGGTCCCCATCCACAAGCTTTCCAAAAGAGGGGTATCTGCTGCTGTCCAAGATTCTTCCCAAGATTCCATCAAATTAACTTCTAGGTACTCAGCATACCTAGATTGTAGTGGTTTGACCCTGGCTGGATGCCAGATGCCCACCAAAACCGCTCTATCACTCCCCTCCTCAACCAGACAGGGGAGAGAAAATACAACGAAAGGCTTGTGGGTGGAGATAAGGACAGGGAGATCACTCTGCAATTACTGTCATGGGCAAAACAGACTCAACTTGGGGAAATTAATTTAATTTATTACCATTCAAATCAGAAAAACACCTTCCTCCCACCCATACCTTCTTCCCAGGCTTAACGTCACCTCCAATTTCTCTCCCTCCTTCCCCCAAGCAGCACAGGGGACAGGGAATGGGGGTTGCGGTCAGTTCATCACACGCTGTCTCTGCTGCTCCTTCCTCCTCACACTCGTCCCCTGCTCTGGCGTGGGGTCCTCCCTGGGCTGCAGGTGGAGATCTGCTCCACCGTGGGCCTCCACGGGCCGAGGGGCACAGCCTGCCTCACCGTGGTCTTCACCACGGGCTGCCAGGGAATCTCTGTCCGGCGCCTGGAGAACCTCCTGCCTCCTTCTGCACTGACCTGGGGGTCTGCAGGGCTCTTGCTCTCACACAGCTTCATTCCTCTCTCCCACTGGCACAGATATTTTTTCCCCCCCTGCTTAATATGCTGTCACAGAGGCACTACCACTGCCCCGATGGGCTCAGCCTTGGCCAGTGGCAGGTCCATCTTGAAGCTAGCTGGCATGGGCTCCATCAGACATGGGGGAAGCTTCTGGCATTTTCTCACAGAAGCCACCCCTGTAGCCCCCCGGCTACCAAAACCTTGCCATGCAAACCCACTAACCTAGATACAGAGGGAAGATCACACTTTCACAGAAAAAATCACCCTCTGCGAGGGGAGAAAGGCACCAACCAGTGTATTCTGAAATGTGGAGACTCGGGTGGACTAAAGGAAGTAATCTGGAGTCAGGCATTTTGCAGCAGAGGAGTAAAACTCTCAAACTCTTGGAGTTGGTTTAGGAGTAGTAAATGGATGCAGGTGATCCGCCAAAAATTCAATTTTGTGTGACACTGATTTGCAGTCCCTGATACCCCAGTCAGATTTACAAGCTCTGTGAACAAGTCCCTGCCTGTGTCTAAATTCTGGCCTCTCCTTTCTGCGTACAACTTTATAGGTGAGGGGTGGCTTGGCTACAGAAGTGGATGTATAGATGACAGCAGAGACTAGGTTAAGGATCTATTCCTGCCTCTGTGATTATCAATACCACAGCCCTGAACCATTTCAGCTCTGCAAAGGTCCTGGAGATGCTCTCCCAGATCTGCTAAACCAGTTTGCTTCATGGTTGCCAAAGATTTGCTGTATTTTTTTTTCTGGAAACCATCCTCAAGATTGCTGCCTTTTCTCTCCATCTCTAAGCAGATCTCCTGGCAGAAAAAAACTGGTCCCGGGAAGCAGATGGCTCTGTGATAAGGATATCAAGTTTAATACAACTTCCATCTATGAAGGGGGATGAGAAGGGAGTAGGGAAGGCTCAGAAAGCTAGAAACCTGGATGCATCAGCTCGTACATGCACGCAACCATGGCGCAAGCACTGAAACACACTCAAGTACATGCCCAGCCTCAAAGAGCGGGCAGGTGTCTAGGCTGACACAAGTGATCTCAAGCTAGGCTTGAAGGTTTTTCAGTGCCTCCTGATCTGTGATAGTTTAGGAGTGGAAATGCATCACTGAAAGAACATTCCTGAAGTCAACAGAGTTTCTCAGCACAACATAAAGTACAGAGTGTATCGTTACTCACCATGGGAAGGTGATCCATCAGCATCTGTAGTGCGAAGAGGGAAGCAAACAGCAGAAGGAAAGCAAAGCGCTAGAAAGAATTTCTGGCTAGAATTTGCTGCTTTAAATCTTCACGTGAACATGGGCTGTGTGCTGCAGAATGCCATGCTCGCATCGCGGAAGCAAAATGGGCACAAGGCTTCCATCCAACTCAGATTTAATGGCATAGAAGATAGATCCGCTCTTTGAGAAAAATCCCAATTGTTGATTTCTGTTTTGTCTGGCGATGGAGCACAGTATTCCTCCTTCCTTCCTGCCAAAAGTGGTGGAAGTATGATGTACTTTAAAGTAATTACAGTACCTCATCCCAGAAATGGCTGCATTTCAAACTAGGCAGGAGATACAAAAGTGGGGAGTGGCTCCCTGATGAATGTTTAACCTGCTTTCAGACCTCGGGATGAGAAGATGCTCTTCAAAACAAACTATGGCGTTTTGCTTCCAATACCTGTCTGATTTGTCTCCCTTTGATCTGCCTGGAACTGCTAGCACCTCCATGCTCTTGCTGGCAAGTCCAGGGCAGCACTGCCCCAATGCAGCAGCCACAGGCAGGAGCTGCCTTTCTACAATACGGCTCAGCTTGATACAGGGTTTTTTTTGTTGAACTGATGTCTCTCCAACTCCTCAGAAAAACTGGCTAACATTTGGCTGTGACAACCCTGTGCCCTTCTAAATACACAGCCTGGGTTTTGAGTATGCCTGGAAGTGTTCAGTATTCTGATTATTGGTAGAACAGCCACAATTATCCAAATAAAACTATTACTACATTGGGCCTTAGATCATAAATAGAACTTAAATGGATTTTATTACATCCCAGGAAGCAAGAGCTACAGAAGGAAAAGTATTGCTAAGTGTGCATTGCTACTACCTATCAATTTCTCCTAAACACTCAGCACTTAAGAAATACCCAAAGAAGCACACTGCTCCCACAGCATAACTACTTCAAATTCCCCTCTGAGCTCTTCCCTTTTAGCCAACTCGCATGGTACGTTTTAGCAGCTGAAAATTAAAGGGTCACAATATTGAGCCTTCAGGTATCAAGTTCACAATGGAAATAGCAGCTGACACAGGAAAGGGCACCGCTGAGCACGGTGGTAATAATTCTGTTGCCTCAGAGCTGGAAGCAGCTCCCTTACACCAAGTTTGTTATTTAACTCAGCAAGAAATGAAAGAAAATGCCACAGCCGTGGATTTATTCCTTACACAGCCTCTTTCAAATCATACTCCAAAACCAGAGCCCCACTAGCAGTGAGAGTCCCTAACTTTGGCTGCAGCATCCTCTTTAATTCAAGTAACTCCCTTTCAAGTGCCAGCGAACGCAGTGATGGCAGTGGCCTAAGTGAAGGCTGTGCTGTCCTTCAAGCCCAGGCGAGCTCTTCAGCTGGAGCCCAGCTTCCAGAAGACTTCACAGGAGGCAAACACAACTAGATGCCTCAGGTCCAACAGCAAGGAACGACAAATCCGGGATGTCTGACAGCCACCGGCCCCGGCAGGAACAAGGAGGGCTTCTGTGGGGCCCCGGGAAGCCAGCCAGATACGCCTGCTTCCCTTTTGCCCCTCCTCACGTCATCCAGGAAAAGCCATCTTGCCACCCCAGGGACTCCCCACCTGGGCCCGCTCTGTGGTGACAGCCCAGGCCTGCTGTTACCTCCCAAACAGATGCATTTATTCTCTTGAGAGTCTCCTACATCTTATCTAGCTGGCAGTTTCCAAACGTCGATCGCCAAGTCCAGCTAAAACCACTTTAAGCCCTTTTAGGCAATTATTCCTGAAAGCGTTCCGGCTGGGGAGCAAGGAAGGCAGAACGGCAGCCCCGCGGCAGGGTCCCCCCTCGCTGTCGTGCTGGGACGGGTATGGAAAGCACCTCCTGCACCCCGCTCTGGTGCCGCTGTAAACAGGACCTGGCACGGGAATGGATGTACAGTTTACAAAGATCCCTTGCTTCAAGCAAATTTGCCTCTCAACACATGGCCAAACTCTCACGCAATAAATTAACTATTTGGCAGCCACTGAACTAGCACTGGAGCCAAACCAATTAGGGTTTAATGTGATCCCAATTTCCTATTTCTGAGATGGGGGTTGGGGAGTGGGGGGCAGAGAAGGGGGAAGAGGAGGGAGAGAGAGCAAACTAAATCCCCTCCTGGTTTATAAATCCTTGCCAATCATCCCAGATAAACCTGTCACCCACAGCTCTAAATCTGTATCTGCACTCGCATGCTCCAAGGGACGCTATGGGAAAAGGCACATTGGATGCAGCCAGCCTGATTCTCGACATGTGTTTTCCATACTTGGGAAATTCAATCATTTAAAAAATATTTACCAAGCTTTGTCTTTAATTAGAAAAACATGACGACGGATAAGGCGAGTTATTGTTTCTAAGCTAGAAATGTCAGAGATCCTAATGATGTCAGAAGATAAACCCCATTACTGACCCACGTACGCGCTGCCAGGCCGGCAAATGTTTCAAAGGTTTTTTTCATCTCCCCTCAAAGTTCAGCCCTTTACAGTCACAATTTATCAGTGGCTTCTTGGCCCCCACCAAACCTAATCAGTGAGGAGGAGGGAAGACTCCTGCCTGCAGATCAGCTAGATGGGGTGTTTTAATGCAAAAGAGCTTGCACAGCGGGGGAGGAACATGGGAGCCATTTGACTTCTTCGTGTTTTAACATCCTGACTACAGTACCGCCCCTGCACATGCAATTATGTGCCATCACCTAAAATAAGCAAATTAATCTCATTGGCACCTGGAAATGCCGCAGGCTGATATCCCCAACCTTTAAAAAAGTGTTAAAAAGTTTCTGCTTAACTAAGACCAACTGAAATATTTGCTCCTAAGAACAGAGCCACAACATATTGTGTACCACAGTACTCACAAAAGAAAAGAAAGCTGATGGTGCTCCAAGCAAGAAAACCACAAGTGTTTGTCTGCCCAGGACCATGTGTGACCATACAGATGTACCCCACACTACAGCTGCTTTTCCACCTCCGTTTGTTCAAGCACCTCCAGTCAGACGCAGAGACTCCGCAGGCAGGATGCACAACTTAAAAGTATAAAGCAAGTATTTGTTGGCTAACAGATACAAAAGATAGCTGGGATGTACTGAGTTATTAAGCTAAGCATTTGTGTGCTCACCAGTCCTGATAAGGCGTCTGAAGAGTCAGGCAGGGTCCCTGGATCAGCTCCCCAGCACTGCCCAGCTGCTGTCTGCCGCCAGCCCAGTCCCACCAGAGTCGGTGATGCTCAACCCAACCATCCCTCACCAGTCCAGCCTACTCCCACCTACACCGACAATGTACAGCCTCCCTGTTTTCTTTCCTATAGGTTTTTATACCTCCTTCTCCTCCTCCTGTTGCCTCCTGTCAGAAATGATAAAATGCACACACAAGCCAAGTGGGAGCATCCCAGGTGATATATTTGGAGGAACTTGCTGTTACAGCAACTAGGTGCACTATTAGGAAGTGACAGACTAACTCCCAAGAGATCATGAGGATTAAAAATATGGATGCATGTAGTTCAGGGAGAAGCTGGTATTGACACTAACAAACCGGTGTGTCTATTAAGTCCACTTGGAGAAAAGCAGCAGTAATTCTGCAAGCACTCACTAAGCATCCATCCGATTATTTTATGACATCCACAGAAAAAAAATGGCTAATGCTACGCTTTCCATTCAAAATCATACCTGTAATGAAAAAATTCTGTAATATTTCAAAAAGCTTCAAAGTGTCACTGATAGACCCAAAGTCAAGACAACAGCATACCATTTATCTTCTGAAAATATCCTTGCAACCCAAGGTTGAGGGCTATTATCAACTACTATCTTAAATACCAACATAAATCTACACTGGACAAAATCCCTGCCTGAATAGTCTGATCCTTTAAATTATACCAAGACCGCAAAGCACGTCTTTGAGGAAAACATATGTGCAGACTTTGACCTCAAGGTCCAATTGCCAGATAAGTTACTACCTGTAGAAGTTAGGGCTTCTCTCTCTAGAAGAACATGAAACGGAGTAAAGAATGTTTGAACTGAGCTCTAAGGTCAGGGTTGATTAACTTGAAGTGCACAAATACAGCCAAAACAACATCCATGACACTTTTCATAGCTGAATCAAACATCCGTGGGTACACAGGTGGGATGCAGCAGGAAAGGATGGGAAGGTGATGGGGACAGAGGAGAAGTTTTCTGCTCCAGACATGGGGTGGACAAGTGCCTTCAGTATGGTGGGTTTTGGCCTGGAAGAGTTTCAGGTAAATTGCCTGTCTGGGTGGACGCATTGACTCCAGGACTTTCTACATTGGAGGGGGAGAGACAGATTCACTTCTCACCTCTGTGAATTTTACAGCCACCCCCTCCTTCTGACATCAAAGAGTTCACCTCTGATTCTTGCCAGCAAAAGGCAAACCTGAGCAGTCCTCCTCCCCACTCCAGTGGTTCATGGCAACATCTTGAGATAGCTGCAAAGCCTTGGAAGCTCAGGCTGACGGAAAGTGTACTCAGCTCACTATTCCACTCCAGTCCTGCTTTTAAGAGTCAGCCACATGAGCTCTACTTGAAGTACATGCTCTTTTCTATCCCCAGAGAAGGTGCAAATCACAGAATCACAGAACAATCGGGGTTGGAAGGGACCTCTGGAGATCATCTAGTCCGACCCCCTGCTAAAGCAAGGTCTCCTCGAGCAGGCTGCACAGAATCACATGCAGGAGGGTTTTGAATGTCTCCAGTGAAGGAGACTCCGCAAAATCAAAAAACTTTTCTTCTCTGACTGCTTTAAAAAGTCAGTTTATTTCATGCTTCTGAACACTGGTGCAAGGGAAGAGAAACACTGTAAGCCTTTAATTTTACAGTATATGAAAATCAAGACTAAGTCCCTGAAAGATCTATCTCCCCGTTGGAAATATCTATGTAAGAAAAGCATGCTCAGAAGAGTCAGTATGTGCCTTAAAATAATATGGAACATCCCAAAGTTTCAAAGCAGTTCCATATTTCTTCCTTCTTTCCAGATCACTCGTTTCACACCAAGCACTGAACCATTTCTCTGTAATACATACCCAAAGAAATCAAGCAACCTCCTGACATTGCCAGCAACTGGATTTATAATACAGCAAAAATCACTGGGCTGATAAACAAGGCAAAGCATATAATTTGTGCTTATAAAAATTATGAGTCTACAGCTGGTTATTCACCTTCTTGAGAGCAAAGATAAAATCCAACAATGTTCTTGGGCAGACACTAGGCCCAAGAACTAAGTGATGTGCCAGCGTTCAGCCTGTTCAATAACTGGCACTAACAGGACATCATTACCTGCTCTATCTACAAAGCTGCTGAAGGCTATAAGGTGTATTTACGTGCTTATGCTTGTAAAAGAGCTGTGTGGCTCACCAGGGTTATCATTAGCCCTTCACCAATGGATGCCGAGCTGCAGGCGTATTAAAGGTGCCTAAGAAATGATGCTTTAGCTGCCGCCAAGTCATCCAAAGCATCCCAGGTGCTCGTCACCCTCTCTTGCCAGCGGCTACTGCCTTGCTGTACCTGCTGGTGAAAGGTCAGTGCAATCACTTCCTGACTTGGTTCTGTCAGCGGGACCCAGATGAAAACCCTAATCTCAGACATGGTTTAATATTGCTAAACTGAGCGACTATACACACATTTACATGTTCTGGCTATGATCCGGAAAAACATTCAAACAACTTGCCCCAGGTTGCAGAAAGTGTCACAGCTGAGAGAGGAACTGGTTTCACATACCCATTGTGAAGCTATGGCTTTAGGCACAAGATCACTGTCTCCCTCAGCTTCTGTTATTTTAAAGCAGGATTTCGAAGGCCCGTCCCTCCCCCCAGCGCTCAGTCTAAGAGGAACAGGGAATCTCACCAGTCTTTGCATACACCATCAAGCTGTGCCATGAGCAGACACACTGGGTGGGATTTGTTTCATCTAACTCCTTGTTGCCAAAGCCTAAGTCAGCTGTCCTGGACACCCCTTGCAGTCAATGAAAAAGCTCAGGCACCTCCAGTGTGTAATTTGACTCACCCGAAGAGAGATGTCCAAGACTGATGAGATGAATCACCCTCAGAAGCGCTTGCTTCTCCCCTGCGACTGCAGATGGAACTCAGAGGAAGGAGATCAGGCACAAAGGGCTGACTTTTGGACAGAGAGATTAAAGCAGATGACCTCACCCGAGCTCTTTCTGTAGGGCCTTTACTTCAAGGCAGACAAAATGAAAAGCCCTCTATGGCAGCGAGGTTAGGAGCCCATCAACCAGGTACCAGGGTTCTGCAAACCCCCGTGGATGTTACCATGGCTTGCTCACTGCTGTGTCCTCCTCCCGCCGCAGCCACCTGGGCCACCTTTTTAAGTCCGCATGCTTTGACAGACTAATATTTGCAATTGCCTTAAGGGATAAGAACCTCACCCTGAATATCTCCACACATTTTGCACTAAGCAGCACGATAAAGTCTTCACCCACCCTCTGCAATTTCCATCACTTGGTAATTCCTTCCCCATATCGGGAATGAAGCTTTCAGGGTGGTTTCCACATTAGCGTCAGCATCTATCTTTACATTGCTTCCCTATGAGCAATCACACTTCATTTTATAATTCCCTCATTTCCTCTGAGCTTTGGGATGTGCTTTTAACTGCTTTTCTCCTTTCACTGAACTATGACTTATCAACAGCCGCCGCCAGGCCATGATCCAGCCCCATGTAAATGGCCCGGCCGGGGGCCCGGCCCTCTGGACATCCGTTACAGAGGGACATCGTGGCTCTGGCAGGCACCTCAGCTGAGACGCTCTCCATCCACTCCCAACTGTGGATAAACAAATACTGTGCGCAGAGGCATGGATGAGGAAAACATCAGGAGGTTAATGTGGTGAGAGGCACAGGCTCACCATCTACCCTGCTCCTTGTTGTGCTTCCCTCTCTCCAGCCGACCCGGTCGCTTTCAGAGAGCAAGTGCTGCGGTAACAAACCTGCCCTGAGAAACGCACAACAGCAGCAGGGCTCCGGTTACCCACCAGCCCGAGTAGCAGAGGGTGCTGCACCAGACAGGCTTCACCCAGACACCCCGGGTCGGGGCCCACCTGACCCCTACAGGTCCAGCTGCTGCCGAGGCCACCGGCTGTCCCCAGCCAAGCCAGGGGCGAGCCGGGGGGCTGTGGCCAATAGCGCCGCTGCTGCCCGCCCCTCTGCCTGCGCGGCCACGGCCACCGGGCCCCCGCCCGCCCGGGAACCGCTGGGAAATGCCGGGGGCCACGTCGGGGGCCGGTATGGGAGGCGGGGTTGCCCAGGGCCGCTGCCGGCCCGGCCGCCCGACACTGCGGGCCAAGCACGGCACGCCAAGCACGCTAACCCGGCCCGGGCACCGCTCGCCTTCACGTACCGACGTGCGCAGCGGGCAGAGCCGCGCCGGGCGCAGCCCCCGCCCTGCTCCCCCCGGCAGCGCAGGGCAGGGCAGCCCCGAGGGGCTGAGCCCGACGGCGGGGCCGGCCCCAGCGCTGCCCGCCGCTCCCCGCCTCCAGCCGCGCCGCCCCCCGCCGCCAGAGGCCCGGCCAGGCCGAGGCGGCCCCGCCGCCGCCCGGCCCCGGCCCCGCTAGGCCCTTCGCCCCCGGCCGAGCGGCGCCGGGCGGGCCGGCGCCTCCCCCCGCGCCGCGGCTCTTACAGTGGCAGCCGCCCGGGATCCCCACCATCGCCCGGCTCCTCGGCGCCTCCTCCCGCTCCCCGCCGCGGCCCCTCCGGCCCGGCCCGGCCCGGCCCTTCGCCGTGACGCTACCGGGGGCGCGGCCTACCCGGCCCGCCCCGGCAAGGCCGCGGGAGGCTTGGCCTGCTGCCGGGTAGCGGAGCGGGGAGCCCCTGGTTGACCACAGGCGACGCTTTATATATGAATTTAATTCTGAATTTTAGCCTAGTTGTGGCTTACGGCCTCCCCAAGACCATGTCACCTTATTCCCACTTGTGTGCTGAGGCCGCCCCGGTAACACAGAGGTGTCGGGGCCTGGGCCTGCGGCCCAGCGCTGGGGTCTCGGTGGTGTCACCAAAGCTCTGAGCTGCCTCCTGGCACTGCCTAGGCCCAACTGCAGTTGCCCAACGATGGGGTATCCACTTCTCCAGGCAACCAGCATCTCACCCCCTTCATCGTGAAAACTTCCTTCCTTATATCTGATCTAAATTGACCCTCTTTCTGTTTAAAACCGCTGCCCCTTGTTCTGTGACTACAGGCCTTGGTAGAAAATCTCTTTCCATCTTTCATATAAGCCTTTATCTATTGAAAGCTGCGATAAGGAAGAAAGGGGCTCTTCCCAAGTACCAGCTAACTCAGGGTCCTTCTGTGGAAAAGCCTTGCTACAAGCTCTCATGGTTAGGTGTGCCGTTGTTGGCCAGGGAGCTTTGTGTCAGGAGATCTCCCATGGGCTGCTGCATTGCCACAAATTCCCCAGGGAGTCTGGCCACAGGAAAACACAATTAGATCTACAGGGAAAAAAACCCAGAAGTTAAGTCAAATATTCACGGCAGTGCTGAGACATGGTTTAACTCTGTGAAGTCCAAAGCCTGAGTGCTGTTTACCTCTGGTGGGTACCTCAAAACCCGGAAATGTCGGAGCTTGTGATGATGAGTTCTTCACCGAGAGCCTGAGAGTCCTGCCTAGGATTTTTGAGGCTGCAGCCTCTTGGTGAAGGCCAACTGGCATATGAAAACTAAGCACAACCTTGCTCCCATCCTGGAGGGGTTTGCCGTGATAGGTGTTCTCTAGGGAAACTGCAAGCAGGCCAGCTGGGTCAGGGACTTCCTGAAAGACTTGAAAGTAGCTGTAGGAGGAAGATCATGTGTCTGCAAATCGGGTTATAGCCAGTGTTTCTGTAAAATATATATGTCATCCTGGAAGCAGGGCCAGGACTCAGTCTCCTGTCCTAATTAGATCTCCTCACCACCAGTTAGCAAGTCAAGCTGGTACCAGTGTGGCTTTTGATGCCCTGCTGTCTCTTGTCTCAGCCTTGGCAGAGCTCATCACCAGTGAAGGAGAGCTCATGGGATGGAGCAGGAGATCCAAAATGACTGCCCTAAGGCACTATCCATCCTCTCAAGTTGCTGCCTGTATAATCAAGGCAGTAAAAGCTGAGCGCCCTACTCGGGTCTTGGGGGAAAAAGGGTACATGGGTCAGGGCTGCTTTTTCCCAGTAGGACCGTGCTCTCAACAAACTGGGTTTGGGCCCACCCAGTTCTGGGCTGGTGGTTGTTGGCTTGCAGCCTGTTGAAAGGTGAGCTGTGGTGCACTGCAGCTCAGCAGTGGTTATATCAGGGAGCCACAGGCTTGTTTTGAGTTTGCTGACCAGGAACAGGAATCTCTTGGGCCCAGATGTCCCATGATGGAGCAGATCTAAATATGCACTAAGATGACAGAGGCATCTAGTCCCATTGTCCTTGTTTTGACTCAGTGGCTTTGCCTCTTCCCCTTGCAAGGCGCCAGCACTTCCCTGGACCAGCCTGCCCAGCAGCGCCTGCATCCCCCACGCAGCTCTTATCTCCTGCTGCGCTGGCTGCAGCTTGGCTCTGGCCTGTGTTTACCACCACTTCATTTCAGTGTCATCTGCAGCCTTGCTGTGGCCAAATTTGCACTGGCGAAGCTGAAAGGGCTGTTGTGTGGGGTGCTGATAAGGGCTTTGGTTTAATTTAGCTAGTCTCCAAAGCCTGCGAAGTCCCTAGGAGAGCGGCAGGCTGGGCTCCATCAGAAGCTTCACCAACATGATGGGCCCTGGCCATCTGGCGGTGCTCCTCAGACATAGCCTGGCATGTCCCTGAGGCTCACCCACGCTGCAGCCCTCCTTGTGCCTGAGCGTGGAAGCAGAGATGGGAATTGCAGTTCTGATGGCATCGGGCCGTTGCTGCCCTGCTCCGGGTCCTGTGCCTCCTGGGCACCATGACCGTGGGGGGACATGCCCTGGTGTGAAGTGTCACTGCCTAGAATGGGAGTAGCGAGGAGAGCTGGGACTGCAAAGCAGAGTGCTGAGATGTGCTGGGGAAAGCTCTGAAGGAGGAGCTGATGTATCTTCAACTTCCTTTCTCTTTAACAGCTTTGGTGTTGCCCAAGGTAAAACCGTGTGGGCACAGAGCAGCTCCATGACAGGGTCTGCATTGCTGCTTTGTTTCTAAAGATGAAACAGCTGCAGATGGAAACCTGAAAGAGGGGAGGATTGTGCTAAATAACACCAGGATAGAGCACATACAAGGCTTGAGCTTGCAGACCTCAATGCTGATGAAAGACGTGGGAGCTCAGGACTGCAGCTTGGGATGTTTCCATAGTCATATGTGACTTCCCCACAGAAGCAAGGTCTAGTTTCTACCGAGACGAAGAGGTGTGAGCAGGGATTGGTCTCTCCATGCTCTTTCTCGGGGGATCTGAGATGAGTAGTGCCAGGGTTGTGGGCAAGACCTGGAGCGTGGGCATGGTCCTTTAGGGAGGATGATCTCCGGACCCTGATAGTCTGCGAGCAGAGGGACCCTGTCACTGAGACACACACTGCTGCTTTAGCCTGCCCTGTGGGGAGCACCTCTTCCCCACCTCCAACCCCACAGATTTTCAGCCATACAGTGAGCTGAGCTTGTGTCATTCTCTCTGGAGCTGGGGTAGAGATTGGGAAACATCAACAGCCATCGAACGAAGGAGTCAGTTGCAATTTTTGCTCTGTTGATACACTGCTACACAGAGCAGGGTTTATTTGCTCTAAGAGAGAAAAAAACAACATCCAGCCTTTATGAGTATGGATTTATGTTCTGCGTCCAACCGAGCAACAACTGTTCACTTAGCTGATGGATGTTTCTATATGTCCTTTCTCTACGGGCACATGGACTTTATTTGGAACCCTTTTTATCATTTAAACATGATGTACTTGGGACAAGATAAAGAAGACTTCTCAGCCCCGTGCAGTATGTTCGCACATGCATCCGAGAGAGGTAGTACGTATGTCTAAATATATATATATGTGTATCACACCCAATAAGCATCCATAGTTTTGCAAACAGCATTTTTAGGACTATAAATACACAGCCACTATACACGTTATATATCTGTAGCCAGTAAGACACAAAACCCCTTAAAATGTTCATACATGCACTCCACAAGGCAAGAAATGCTCCCATCATCTTTAACACATTTAATTGCCTGTGAGACAAACAGTCAAGTCATGGGCTGTGTTTTTCCATGGTGTACTTCTCTATTTGGTGCATGGGGGAATGGTGCTTGCCCTATGAACAGGTACTTGGCACCTGCTCTGTTGATTTGCTGGCATCCCACACCACAGCTTGTGCCACACTGCGTGAGCTGTGCTCTGAAGACGGTTCTTTTCAGTTCTGTTTGCTGTCCTGCCACGTCCTCACCTGTACCTGAGCACTGATGTAAAGCACCCTTCTGGGTCTGATCTTCTTTCATTCACTGGGATCCTTCCATCTTCTGCTCCAGCTCCTGCAAAGGTCCTACCAAAGGAAACTTCCTTCATTGCATGGTCTTGAGTCCACCTCTGAATAAAGCCTGTCTACCAACATGACAAATGTGGGTGCAGGTGGGAAGCTTGGTCTCTGGGAGCAGGACTTTGCAACCTTGCTCCCATTCTTCTGAAGTATGGGTTTGTGTGAGCTCCCACCTCGAGGGAGGCCTTGTACAGCAGGGTATGGACCAAGGTGGGTCACCAGCAGGTCTGATGTGCTTAGGTATCTCTCCTGGGCTCTGTCCCTGCAGCTGGTGAGGTAGCTGAGAGCAGCTGGAGGTTGTTCTCTCTGTGGATCTGTGTTAAAAAGAGGGAGTGGGATGCTGAGCTGGAGGTCTCCCAGGTTGGGGGGGGGGTCTCAGCTGATGACCGTGACCATGGTCTGGACCAAGCTCTCTTGGGCAAAGATGTATGCACATTCTTGCTTCCCCCACAGCTCAGCTCCTTCAGCCTTGTCCTGCATCTTCCTCCTGCCTTTGCTGTCCCTCCCAGGTCCCGCACTGGCTCAGTCCTCCCATTTCCTCTACAGGGAGGCAACTCTGGTGGCAAGGGTTAATGGTTCTGGTCAAAGAAAAGCGAACAGAGGAGCAAGAGGGAAAGTTATTTGGAAATCTCTCATTTCACAGGCATGTGTAGCTCTAAAAATGCTGAAGAAAGAGTAATTAGGGTCATAAAAATAAGTGGGAAAGGAGATAAAGGGTTTATCTCACAGGGCAGGTCATGGCAGAGTAACCTGCCTGCTTCCATCACTGGGAGCTGGTTTTCAAAATGAGGCAAAATGGAAAGTTTAGTACAAGCATCATTATCGTGGGTGAGAATGAGTGAAAAGAGAGCAGGGCAGATGGTGCCAGAAGGGGATGTCTGGAGCTTGGTGGAGTTTCCCAAGGTCAGTCCTGGTGCTCGGTCAGTGTTTCTCCTGGCACGCTCTGAGCACATGGAGGCAGGTCAGCATGGCTTAGAGAGGCAGGCGTGCCTGGTGCCAGGAGGATGGGATCTCATCGAGCAAGAACTGCTGGAGGAGGGGTGGCATGAGACCTGTTCACCAGGTGGCAGGCCGAGTGCACAGCAGCTATCAAACATGAACAGGCAATAATTCTGTGATAAAATCTGGAGATATCATTTATCACACAGGTCTGTTTCTTTAAACATGAATGTTTGAACCTGAGAGTGTCCATCCCAGCTTAGAAACTCTAATTCTGTCCCGAAACCATCTCAGATCTTTCTCATTTTTATATTCAAGCTGATGGATGCCTGCTGCAGCCCTAAAGATGGTGAATATCACATTTGTTTTTCAAAGGCCATCTGGCTGCATTTCTTCATTTTTTGAGAAAGCAGTGACACTGGCAGTGCTGCATTACCCCCAAAATGCCCTGTGCTGGGAGAATAAATGACTGGAGAGGCAGAAAAGAGACGTGAGCATTCAGTAGTCAGGGCAGTGTCAGGGCAGGGATGTGCATCACTTTGCGAGATCTCTCAGCTCTTCACTGAGATGAAGAAGCTCACCATTTGGGATCTCAGGAGACACAAGTGGGTCCCCTCCCGTGTTGTCTGCTCCTCCAGGTCACTGGCTGGCCAGGCGCCCACACACTCCTGCAGCTCAGGGTTTCAGCTCTGGGTTTCTTGCCCAGTGCATGCAAAGTGTGATGGCCTCTGCAGGGACATCTCTCTGCCAGGGTCCACAGACCTACTGCCTGTATGCAGTGAGACAGCTCGGTGCCAGGCAGGATCAGGCCAAAGTGATGCAAAACCAAGAGTCAAAGATGAGTTGTCAGACCCTGCCATGGCTCCCATGTATTGCAGGAGCTGAGGAAAGCCTAGCCCTTGCACTGGTTTGGACTTGTCAGTGTCCTGGTTTCAGCTGGGATAGAGTTAATTTTCTTAGTAGCTGGTGCAGTACTGTGTCTTGGATGTGATGTGAGAACGATGTTGATAACACACTGATGTTTCTAGCTGTTACAAGTAATATTTTATGTAAACTTTATATTAAGTCAAGGACTTTTCAGTTTCTTAGGCTTTGCCAGTGAGAGGGCTGGAGGGGCACGGGAAGCTGGGAGGGGACACAGCCAGGTGCCCCAAACTAGCCAAAGCGATATTGCATAGCACAGAATGTCATGCTGAGTATATATGACCTGGGGGAAGAAGGAAGGGGGGATGTTCAGAGTGATGGTGTTTGTCTTCCCAAGTCCCCGTTACGCGTGCTGGAGCCCTGCTTTCCTGGGGATGGCTGAACACCTGCCTGGCAGTTGAAAGCAGCGAATGAATTACTTGTTTTGCTTTGCTTGTGTGCGTGGCTTTTGCTTTACCTATTAAACTGTCTTTATCTCAACCCATGCGTTTTCTTCTTTTTACTCTTCTGATCCTCTCCCCCATCCCACTGTGGGGAGAGTGAGCAAATGGCTGCGTGGGGCTGAGTTGCCAGCCAGGGTTAAAGCATGACACAGAGGATGATGCTTCCCAGGTTGTCTTGCTTGTGGCTTCTGCTGTCCCCCTGGGGGCAGGGACAACACCCTGCAATGGGGACACCAGAGCCACAGTGCACTTTGGTGTCATTCAGGGACCTGCAGCCACAAAACTGCTCAAACTTTTAACTTTGCAGTCTGAAAACACCCCCTTTTCTTGGTTCAGAGCAGCACTCAGCTAAGCCTGTGCCTAGCTGTGCAGGCTGCCTACCATCTGGCACAAGCAGGACCAAGTAGAGTTAAATAAATGTTAAATACACACTAATACCATGTGACACTAGCAAAAGGCAATGACTTCAAGCTTGAAGAGTCTGGTTATGTAAACAGCATCCTGAAATTAATATTTACCTTTTAAAACAAACAGATATTTGGGGTGTTTCATAGTCTTTCTGCCTAGCAGATGCCAAGAACAACAGCTTGATACTGCAGGGAATTGGCTTGACAGCTCAGGGGACAGTAAACTCCCCACCAGTCTCCAGACTGCGTGGTCAGAGCTGGTCCCTCTCTTTTCAAGCAGATAAATTCACACAAGCGCCAGATTAATCTTTGCTCAGGAGCTGCGACCTCTAATGAGGAGCAGGAGCTGCCCTGACATCGCAGCCAGGGAGTGGGGATTCGAGCAGCAGATGGGCTGAAGGACGAAGGATTTGGGGATGCTCAGAGCAAACCCTTGCCCAGAGGAGCTCTGGGGAGGCAGAAGGGCTGTCTCATGGTGGGAATGCTGCTTGGGTGCCACCATCACTGCCAGCCTGGCCACTGTGCTCCATTTCCAGCCAGACCTGCACCTGTGGGGTAAATCCCATGATTTCTTTACGGGGTGATTGTTTTGCGAATGACAACCAAAGCCCCTGTCAGAGCACAGCTGGGCTCAGGGGTGGGTGCTGCCTGCACATCCCTGGAGTGCCCCTGGTTTCTGCTGCTCCCCCATGAAGAGATCTCATGCCCATCCCCATTCTCGTGTGAGCACTCAGGACTTTCCTGGGGTTTACTATGGTGTTTTAATAATTTTTTATCATTTTTCCAGCAATGGGACATGTATACCCAACACAGACACAAAGCAAAAGTCAGCTGCTACCCTGGAGGTATTTGGGAACTCTGTAAATAGGGATGAGTGGAGGCAGGGGTAGGCACCTGGTTTCAGCTTTAATAGGATATTTTTTGCAGTTGTCTGAGCAGAAGGAGCTTTAGGTGCATCTTGCAGCTCGCCACTTCTGCCATCACCCACTGTCTGACTTTATCTCACCCCTATGCTCCTAATGCTCCTCCTCAGCTTCATCCCTGGCACTGTGCTTTCATCCTCTTCCTCCCAGCTGGGGATGGCTCTTCCTGGTCGGCTGTGGTGCTTATCCCCTCTCACATCCCGCGCCTGGCTGTGGGTGCACTCCTCCCACCTGGCAGCTCGCCGAGGATTTTTGGGCTGGCGTGGCCATGCGGGGGTCATGCTCACAGCCACCACGTGCCCATCCTGGCAGTCAGCTGGCTCCTACCTTGGAATTTCAACTCCCCCCCAGCAGATTTTCAGCCTCCCATGGAAGGGGAGGGAAGGGGCATGGCGAGCTGGTGGTGCTGGGGATGCATCAGGGCTTGGAGCTGAGCCGAGGATCCCGAATCTGGCCCTCCAGGACACACTGATCCCATGAGCATCACATCCCATGTGAGGGGACATGGGGCTGCCACCTGCTACTCGCCCGCCGCACAGCTGCCAACTTGGGATGACAAACTGACACCCGCTTTTGGAGGCTGTTACCTGCCAGGCACGGCAAAGTAAACCCAATAATGCTGGCAACGTGTGGGTGGGTGCCCGGGCGGGCCGGGGCTGGGAGGATGTGGGTAGGCTCTATTACCCCTGTAAAATAAAAACCAACAATGATGCTGGCATGGCTGCAAGTGGGGCCCCTCTGTGAGCAGTGGGGGGTGATGGGGACTGATGAAGCAGGTGACACCCCAAGAGTGATGTTGAGCCAAGCTAAATGCATCAAACTGTACAAGCTATAGGATGCTCAGGTGCCAGTGGAAGGGCTGCACCCTGCCAGGGGTGCTCAGTTCCACAGTGCTTGAGCTGGAAAAAATAGTGCATTTTAATAAGGATTCATGCTGAATGCGTCTTTCTTTTGAAATCTAAACATCTTTGCATTTAAACCATTGACAATGTATGTCAGGGCTTGCAGTTACGGTGATTTAAAACATGGTAGTGAGCAATAGTAAGCAATAGTAGAGCAAATAGTAAACAACCCATCTGCAATGCCAAAGTCGAAGGGGGAACCTGCAACTCTTTGCAGGGGATCGGGACTGGCTGATGCCTTTGACGATTGCCTCGTCGGGAAGGGCCATTGGACTATTTTCTGACTTTGCTTCCTTCAATTAGTTCAGTTTGCTGATGAGGTCAGCCAAAGTTGAGCTGGAGAAAGCGGGGGAGTTTTCCTATCAAGTGACAACTTCAGGCTAAAGCTGGGAGGATGCGATCAGGTCACTGGGAGGTCTGTGGGGATGCAGGGACAGGGGTGCAGCGGGTGGGTCTGGGGGATGCTGTCAGCCCTCCCACTTCCTGGGCCAGGTCCAGCTCTGGAGGGTTTGTCCAAAACGTGCTCGTGTCTCATGTCTGCACTACATGTCCATGTCCCCTTACTAATTAAAACCAATTGGTTATGATGTTTGGTGCATAGTAGTTGAATGACAATTTTTCCTAACTAGTGGTTGATTTAAATGAGACAAAAGCTGCATCTCTGCTATTGAGTGGGTTACTTGCATTTTATATGACAGCCTAGAAACCGAGGCTCTGAATAAGCAGACTCAAATAATCCCCTCCGAACTGGAAAAAAAGAAATACTGGATTTTTGAGGAAGAGCCATAAACAGGCATGTTTTCAGAATTGGGAGCAGGAGCTGGTCTTTCTTCAGGGAAATAGCCACAAGAGCTTGGTTAGGAGTGGTGGTTTAGAGCAAGTTTTCCTTCGTGCTGATTTTGATCACAGACTTTAATCACTTTGCCTTGCCTGTTTCCAGCTTGACAAACAGTTTTGTCTGAGGATTTCTATGCCCTGGGGTTTCTAAGAAGTATTTCTAGAATATAGAAGAATAATATAAAAGAAACATTTTTGGAAGAATGTATATAAAACGTACAAATATACATATGTAAATATATAAAATATGTATAATATATAGAATATTATATAATAAATACATTTAAGAAATACTTCATTTCTTATCTGAACACAACCAGAGAGCAGGAATTCTGTTATGGATAATGAGGGCTGCAAATGATGGAGCAGGGGGAGGAGTTTTGCTGGGGGTGCCGAGTTGGGTACAATTCCCCCCGGCCATGCCCTTGCACCGACAGCACCACTGTCCACCCTTCCCTGTGCACCCTGGATGCAGCCAGTGGGATTGCAACTGGTGTGTTGGGGGTGGGGGATCCCGATACCCCTGCGGCAGCCACGATTGCTCTGCAGCGAGCTGGAGAGGTAGGAGTGTTTCAGGGCTGTGGAGATGCCACTCTGCAGGGCATCGTGTTGGCTTGTGGTTGCTCTACCCCGTGCTTGGCATGTGCCATGGCTCCAGATCCAGTCCTGGCCACCTTCCTGCAGACACTGCTTTCCTAGAAAGTTCTCCCTGCTGACGGCTGGCCGGTCCCAGAGCACCCACCGCAACCTGTCCCTGGCACTAGAGATGCCATCAGCCTGAAGATGAGCAGGGAGCAAACCCAGCAGTGCCGGGACTCCTTCCATCCCCACGCCAGGGCTGCTGAGCCCAAAATAAGACTTGTCGGAGAGACCAGCTGTGTTTGGGTTTGCAGGTGGGCATGTGCATGAGTGTGCAACAACACATGGGTGTGCTCATCCTACCCTGCCACATTGCCTGGCTCTGCCTGCCCCACAACTGGCCTTTGGCAAGTCCCCCCAGCTCTGGCTGTCAGTGTGGGGGTGCATAATCCAATTTTATTACAGATTTTTTTTAATAAGTTTTGGGGGAAAAGATAAATCCAGGTATGCTAGGGAATTAAAACTGGTGTAACATCTAAGCCTTGAGTGCAGCCTTCTCTCCCAGCCACCTCCTGACCCACATCCCCCGAGCTGGGGCTTGCTGCCCTGGGCTGCCGGGTGATGTGGCACGGATTGGCTTCAGCTGGGGACATTTCAGCTGGGCCATGCACCGTGTTAATTTGGATGGAATTTTGTTTTGGAAAAGACAAGGGAACAATTGTTTGATGTTTTCGTTCCAAACTCAGGATTCGTTTTATGTGATAAGCCGTAGAGCGGGAGATCAGCAGAAATTGAAGTAATGAGTTTCACTGTTACCGACTTTAAGAAAAATAATCCATTAACTGGCAAATTCTGAAATGTCACAATTTTCCTGGCTGTTCAGCACAAAAACCAATCTGGAAGTGTCAGTGTCAGTATCTGAGCCGCCATCAGCCCTGTGAGCCCAGTCAGCTCCCGAGACCTTGGCAGTTCCCGGGCTGGGTCCCCGTTTGCTTTGCTGCCTTAGAGGGGCCTCTGACTGCGCATCATGTTTTTTGCATGAGGATGTCAGCCTCGCCGGCATCTCTGAGTGGCATCTGGGGCTCTGCCCAAAGTACCAGGAGGGCAAGGGCATTTTTTTGGCCGTTTTACTCATGGCTGGACCACCTGCCCCGGTCATCGATGTGGTACTTGCCCCAGGATCATGCCTCTGCCGGCCGGAGCTGGACCAACTGGCAGCACAGGGTGCCCTGGGAGCAGCCAGCTCCAACGGGGAGCGGTGGGTAGTGCAAAGCCCGTATCAGCAAAGATTTCCTGACAAACAGTGCGGCTCATTGTCTGTTCTCATTTATAAACTGCTCCACACCAGCCATCTGATATCCATTATTACAATTACAAACAACCCACAGTAACTCTCCAGCTGGTCAGCTCCATCCTAACAGCACTGCAGCCATTCAAGGATGCCATATGGTACCAGAGTTTCCAAAGCCGCATTGTCAATCAGCCTTATTAATTTCTGAGTTCATTTCTTTTCTTTTTAGGGATATTTTTTTTTTTTTTGTTCTATATAAGACAGGGACACTTCTCTGGCCTTAATTTGGAATATGCAGCTTGACAGAATAATTGAAACATCTACATCTACAGGGCAGCTGGCAGGGAAAGGAAGAGCCTGAACTCTGCAAGCAGCCCCCCGAGTAATGGTGCTCATGCAAGACCTCCAAGTGTCTCTTACCATATATACCACAGTGCATGCCACGAGAATATTAAAAACCCATTAGATCCGGAGTGCCGGACATGGCTGGCTTTTTTACTGCAGATGGAGGGTTGCTAATGGCCATTTCTCTTCGATCTCTTAGTCTCCTTTGAGCTATATTTATTTTTTACCCAACATTTTGGAGCCTCTGGGTGGTATTACTGGAGACGGTTGCAGATGCTGGGATGCTGCCGGCTCTGCCCGTGCCTGTCCTGCAGCAAGTGGGCACCCAGGCACATCCCCAGGTGCTGCCCAACTGCGTCTGCACTGCTGCCATCGGGTGGACCCTCACTTTGGGGCGATCTGTGGGGAAAGGGCTACTTTTGTGCCAGGCCGATTCCATGTGACACCGTTGCAGTCAGCTGTATCATCTGTCTGTCACCGTGTCATTGCAGCTCGTGGTGAGGCAAAGGGCTGCCTCTAGCCCAAGCGCGGACACTGGGTGCAGCTACTCCCAGCCCTGCAAACACATCAGGTCGTAGTGGCCAGGTGTTGCATCTTCTGTGCTCACAGCAGCTGGCTGCAGGGGCTGGTGGGGTTTATTTTTCACTTTGCTTTTGCATTTTAAAGCAAAACCAGCAATCACCAAGGGACAGTTTATTTTCTCGGCTTGAGGAGCCTGGATTTTGTGGTTCTGAAGTGCTTGGTCCCAACTAAAGCTCAGCACCCAAACTCCAGCAGAAGCTTACTTCCCCAGGGGTGGGATAGAGGTGATAGTGGGGAGCAGAGAAGGGGACCTTTCAAGATGAGCCACTGGCAGCATGGCACCCTCAAAGTGTCCCTGTGAAAATGTCTCAATATGTTTTCACATTTGGTGTCTCCCCAGTTGGCTGTGTTGTGTTTACATGCCGGAGCAAAAGCTGCCTGTGAGGCTATGGGTGCCTCTGGCAGCATCCCCAAAAGTGCTGGGCTGTGGGTACCACGCCTGGAGGGCTGGCAGAGCTGCTTGGCATGTTATTTAGCTCCCAGCTCCAGTACACGGCCAGGGAAACGGGAAGCAAGCTGACAAGAGAGAGGAATATCCAGGAGCTCTGTGCAGTGTGGTGGGTGAGAGTGGCACATTTCGGGGGCTGTGCATTAAGCAGATCGCCTGGGATTATGTAAAACCTCTTTGTTCTTCCTCCCCATTGAGGGCAAAGAGCTCTGTGGGGCCAGGACAGTTTTGGGGGGAGGGAATCTGCAGCTGCACAGATGGTGACACTGGGGCTTCAGCCACGGGAGGAGGACCTCACCTGACTGACTGTCCCACAGTCCCTGCAGGCATTTCCCACATGGCTTTTAGCTCTTTGGAGGCAGGTCCCAGCTTGGGGAGCCCAGTGACCATCATCCAGCACCAAGCTACAGCCTGGCCAGGGGCTTTACTCACCCAGGGCTGTGGTGATCATCCACCCCTGGCAGGAAGCGCTGAGAATGTCAGCCGTCTCCAGTAGCATCTCTTCAGGGATGGCTTTTTGCTAGTGTGCAATATGCACCGCTGCAGATGCCTACACCCATGAAAAATGCAGGTTTTGGTGCTTCTACCTCAGCATGGGCTGGGAGCCCCTTTCACATGGTTATTCCTTACTGCCATCGTTTTTTTCCTTACCCAATGGACATGCTTTGAAAGGTACATTGAACTGGGTGGATTGTTTCATTTTTTTACAATAAAACATCTATTGTTGGTGTTTTGCACTTGTTTGACTCCTGGCACAGAGCCCTGGTTCCCACCTGGGACTCTGCAGCTGTGGTTTGGTGCCCAGCTCGCACACCTGTGGGGATGCTGCAGGGCATGGGTGCTCGCCTGGTGGGCAGGGCTGCTTTGTGTCCCCACAGATGGTCACTGTCCCACCTTGAGTGCTGTGTGTGACCTGATCTCACCCAGCGCAGCTCACTGTGGGGTGCTGTGATGGTGGGGCAGCAGCCTGAAGCCCTCCCTGGTACCTGTGGGCCGCATGGGCTGGGCTTATGTCACTGCTGAATTTTCATCTGGCTTCCCCTTACCCCCCGGTCCTCTCCAGTGTGCAGATGAAGGTTTCGCAGCCCTGTTTGGCACGGACGCCCAGGTGAAGCTCACTCTCCTGCCACTTCACGCCAGCTCTGAGTTTAGCACTGGTATTTTCCCTGCTTTGTGCTGCATTCGCCAGGACTGTGCAACGCCCCGTCCTTCAGGCCCCTGCTCCCCTCCTCGGCTCGGTATCTGGGGCTTCCCAGGAGGGCTGGAGGGCCAGGGTTGGGTGCAGTCCCCAGCAGTGATGGGCAGGACCCCTCTCCTCTCCCCATCCCACCACCATCCAGCACTGTTCCCCCATGCTGCTCTCAGCCCCCAGCAAAGCTCTTTCACTCACAGCCTCTCCTCACAGGGTACACAGACCTCCCTTTGCCCACAGGTTACACCTTTTTCCTTGAGTTTCTGTATTTGTGACATTTTGCTTGTTTTTCCCATGTCTTCCCCCCTCTGGCTCTCAGTGAACCACCCCACACCTTCTGCAGGAGGCTGCTCGCTTGCTTTGCATCTCTCTTGCTGCGGCCATGGGGACACCTGAGCCTCCACGGAGCAGCCCCTGTGCCTCCCCCTCTTGCTAATCTGGCACGAATGAGTTTGTCGCTCAAGATGCGATAGTGCCATGAGTCAGGCATTTTGCAGAGCCTGGCGTTGTGCAGCTCTATTGTTTCCCTAGATTCTCGATGACACTTGTTCAAAGGAGCCCTTGCAGCTGTGACATTTCTCGTGGCTTGGGAACACATCGGGAGAGTCTCTGGGATCTCACGTGGGTCCTTCCAGCCCGCCACTGCAGGGCCAGATGCTGCAGGGCCATGCAGTGCCCTTTGACTGTCCTGCAGCAGAAAGCCACTGCTCTTGGGTTTGTTTTCCTTTTTCCCCGGCCCTGATGCAATTTTGCAGTTATCCCATTGCACCCTGCAGAGCATCCAGTTGCCAAACCCGTCCTCTTTCATGTCTCTGCCCAGCGCTGAGGCTCCAGGATCTGCACCATCACTGTTGCTTTTGCTTAGAGGGTTGTTGGGTTTTTTTTCCCCACATTTTTATATTTTTTTGTGGGATTTTGCTGTTTTCTCAGCATCCTTCAATTGTGATTTCACATACCTCAGGGATCTGACTCACTGCTGATACCATCTTTTCTGTGTATTGGGGGGGAAGCCAAGCCAACATGACTTTCTGGTCTTATTCCTTCCTCTGCCTACGTGGTTCCTTCTTCTCCTCCAGTCCTTCCTGACAAGCACGGTTCCCCACATGCCATTGCTTCCCTGGGGGCACCTCGCAGGAGCACGGTGCACACCTTGCTTCATGCAACATGTGGCCGTTGTCCTCCGAGTAAGTCCTGGCATTGCCCGTGGCCGTCTCTGCTGATGCTTCCAGGGCTTGGAGCACAGGCTGGGCAAGGAAAGCCTCTGCATTAGCACCCCTCCTGACATCGTGATCGCAATTTATGCCAAGATGGACAGAGAGGATAATATTTCCCTTTTTTTCCCCCAAGTCCTTTAGGACGTTGGAGGAAAAAAGTCCACTCTACCAGCTGCTTTGCCCTAGAAGCTGCTGCCTGGAACTGTCTGCACCAGTGAGGGGGAGCGAAGCGGGCAAGCACCCATGCAACACCCTCAGCGCCAAGGCACGATGCCAAGGTCAGTGTTTTCTCCAGAGCCTGGCCCGCAGTAGCTTTCCAAGAAACTTTGGAGCAGGAAAAAAACCCCAACCCCAACCTTATTTTTTCATTTGCAGCTGGACCGAGGCCAGCTTTTGCAGCAGACATTTTTTGGTGAAAATGGAGCTGTTGTGTTTTGGCCAGCAACCTTTGAACAGCTCCTGCCTGGCCACCACGGTGGGACAGCAGAGCCAAGGCCGGGAGGGGACAGCCGAGGGGCACCAGCCCACTCTCTGGAGGGTTTTGGGGCTGAGTCCCCTGTGGCGTGCCGCTGGAGGGGACTGGCTGCCTCTCCTGTGGGCTGCGATCATAACTTTGCTTTGAAAAATCTCCAGTGCTTTGTTCTCCCCCTGATACAATCCATTTGGAGCAAATGCAGTCTCGGAGCATCTTGCCAAGCCCGCAAGCTTTGGGGAGGCTGCTGTGAAGCATTAGCGGCAGATAAGGCCTCCTCAAGGATGGATGTCTGGCAAGGGAAGCAGTGGTGGAGTCTCGCCTCTTATAGTCCCTGGCCTGGGGACTCTGCTGACCGGGCCGAGGAGCCCACGGGGCCTCTGCCAGCCGGGGCATGTCAGCCTCCACCTCTGCTCCTTCACCTAAGGGGCTCTAGGGCCTGGTCCTGGATGATGCTGCTCCTTGTATCCCAGCACTGATGGGATATACACCCCAGAGTGCCCCAGCATCCCTCAGCTCCCTTGGGACTCAGTGCTGGACCAGGCAAGGGGCAAGGGTATGTGGCTCGGTGGCAGTGGGGTTGGGATGGAGCTCCATGCTGGGGATCCTGGTCCTGAGCCCCAGCACTGTGGGAGCCAAGGCTGGACTCACCCCACCTGCAGCCGCAGGAGCGTGGGAAATTTTCAAGCCCCTGGAGGCAAATCCCCCTCCTGCCTTGTCCTGCCTGGTCCCTGTCCAGGCATCACTCCTGACACCCACCTCCCATGCCCCTCCAAGGGCTGAGCCCACCGGGTGGGTCCTGACATCCCAGATGGGTGCAGCGTGGCTGCTGCAAGCCCTGGGACTCCCCTCAGCTGCCCCCTGTGCCCCCAGTCCCTATGGCTCTGAGGCTGGTATGCGGCACCAGTAAGAAGCATTTATGTGCTGCATTTGCATGGTGCAGCATTTGCACACAGTGCTCACTCCATGCAGCAGTGACATGCAGCATTTACATGCAACTTTATATGCAACATTTGCATGCAATATTTTTGACACGATGTCAGGAGGGGAGAAGAGGAGATTTCCAGCCTTGCTGCCCTCTGTGTGTGGGTTAACCCATCAGCAGGCAGGGTTAGAGGTGCAGGCAGGGATGTCCATCCCTGTGAGGTCCTGAGCGGTGGGTGAGCGGTGCAAGAAGCCTGGGATGCAGGCTGTCCCCAGCCCCATGGCTCCACAGGGACCCAGGGTGCTCGGTGGCAGTTGATGGGGGGGTGGGAGCAGGGCAGGGCACAGTGGGGGAGGTTAATGCCGTTATAAGCCGGGGCAGGGGGTCTCCAACAGATGAGGCCTCGCTGTCCAGATGGGGGGACTCGTCTGCCGCTCACCAGGGCCACAAAGGAGGGTCCCCTGGTAGCAGCTGGTCCCAAGGAAGAGGTTAAGGAGACACGTGTCGGGGCAAAGCCCAAGGGTGGCAGACGCGGCCCCGGCCTTTGTCGGGGGTCACCTCCCATCTGACAGGGAGCAGGTGGGGTGGGGGCTGCCCATGCCCGGGGCCGGAGGGGCGGCGGGAGGGCTCCATCATGGCAGCGGCCGGCTGCGGGGGCACAGCATTGCCGACGAGAGCTATTCAGTGCCCTGCTTTGTTGCTTTTGCAGATAATGAATCTTTTTTTTTTTTCTCCTTTATTTTCCCCAGAAAGAATGGGAACAGCCCCGTGGCAGGAGACGCTGATGGGTGTTGCTGGACGCCCTGGCCCAGAGCAGGGAACAGGGCAGGGGACAACGAGGGGGTTAGCAGCTCGAGAGCTCTGGCTGAGCATCCTGCCCGCCTGACTTGCAGGAGCCTGATGGGGACCAGGATGGGCGTCTATCCTGCCTACTCACTTCTCGTACCATCGGGCAAACTCCAGGCAATAGTTCATCTCTGGGGCTGGGACTGGCCGAGCTGCAGCCCCATGAGCACAGCTGGCCCCAGGACCCACTGTGGGGGGTGCACTGTGGGTGCCAGGATCCAGCCGGGGGTGGAGGCTCACCCCCAGCACAGCCCTGCACCCCTTGCCCGGCTCAGGCCCCTGCTGCCCCCTCTGCTCCCCCTCACCAGCGGCGCAGGGCTAATTTCAATTATCTTTTCCAGGCCATATGAATTCTATTAATATCAAAGTAATGAGGTAATTACTGTGATTCGGTGGAACGGCTGGGGAATTGCTTGGGATAGGATTTCACCAGCTGAGAGAGTAAATTAAAACCTCTCTTCGGAAAGGAGCAAAGGTCTGTATCAGAGGTGAGCGGGGGCCAGCCCGGGGCAGTGCAGTGGGTGATGTTCAGGCTGTCCTTCCCCGGGGCACACTGCTGCCATCCCTGGGTCCCCCCTTGTGCCAGGGGGCTCCTTTGGAGATGCCATGGGCTGGATGGGGAGCTCGCAGCAGGGGTGATGCCCCCCATCTCCTTGCTGCAGCCCCTCTAGCCCCTGCATGAGTCCCCCAAGGGCTCATGCCTGGAGCTTCCACCCTGGAATGTGGAGGGATCCTCCTGCTCAGCCTTCCCTGAGCCTCGCGGATTCAAGGCGCTGCCCTGATCTTGTTTTAGGGAGCCCTGAAAAGCAGCACTGAAATGGGCAGTGTACGTCCCGCGGCTGGCAGCAGCACGGGGCTTGGGGCTATGGCGGGTCCCCTTGGGGCACCCAGGGTCCAGTAGCCCAGGGAAGGATGGAAAGTGCTCACAGACCCTGCCTGGCCCCCAAACCCAAGGAGCTGTGGCTTTTCCTGATCCAATGTCCTTCCCTGACCATCAAGAAGACCTGGCAAAGCTCCCAGAGCTGATCCTCTGGGCAGCCGCAAACTTGCTTGAGGGAGCTGGGCCAGGGATCTGAAAAGACCATTGGGAAAGGGGAAATGGTGTTATGAAGGAATTCGGTGAGGAAGGGGAGGATGGGTTTTGGGCCCATGGTGCTGAGCAGGAAGCCAGGGTGTGCAGGGGACCCTTGCAGGATGCCACCTCACAAAATCCCGGCTGGGGCTAGCCCAGAGCCAGAATAACTGGGCAGGGAGGTCAGAA
This sequence comes from Falco peregrinus, assembly GCF_023634155.1. Taxonomy (NCBI): domain Eukaryota; kingdom Metazoa; phylum Chordata; class Aves; order Falconiformes; family Falconidae; genus Falco; species Falco peregrinus. The sequence continues at coordinate 36,662,365 of NC_073729.1, read as the reverse complement.
TCCCTCTCCAGTGCCCCCTTAGCCCAGATAATGAAGGAATGTTTTGACAATGAGGGTGGTGAGACATGGGACCAGGTTGCCCAGAGGAGCTGTGGATGCCCCTTTGTTGGGACATCAGGGCCAGGCTGGACTGGGCTTTGGGCAGCCTGGGATAGTGGAAGGTGGCCCTGCCCGTAGCAGGGGGGTGGGCTGGATGTCTGTGAAGGTCCCTGCCAACCCAAACCCCTCTGTGACTCTACAATAACCAACAGGCTGAGCAGGCAGTGGCCGGGCCAGGGTAAGTGTGTCCCCTGTCACCCATGGGTGCTGGCCTGGGGCTCTGAAGCACAAAGCCATGCCTGGAGAGATGAGCCAGAGGGAGCAACGTCCCCCATGTCTCTTGTTGCCACCAGTTTTGCAGCATCCGCTGGAAGCAGGGTCAGGGCAGATGCTAGCGTGTGAGCTGAGCATGGGGGTCCTCAGCTGGCGGCAGAGCACTGCCTGCGCTCCGCCGGGCCCCGGGGGGCTGCCCCCCAGCAGGCAGCACCCAGCCACACGGAGGCTTTGGGCAGAAGGAGCCTGTGCGCCCCGGGGGGGTCCGGCCACCCCGCTGCCCTCCCCAGGCCCGGCTGGCTGCAGAGCAGCTCGTTGCTGGCATCTGCCGTCAGCTCGAGAGCCTGCAGCTGCCTTCTGCACGGAGTGCGGCTGCAGCTCGGCCCAGAGCTGCTCCTCATCCCCCTCGTGGGAAGGGGAAACGGTCCCTGGGAGGATGGGTCGGTCACCTGTCCAGCATCTGCCAGGCCAGCAGTGCCCCGCGGGGATGCAGCCCTTGCAGGGAAGGTGAAGCCCCAGTGGAAGGATGCACTTTACTCAAAACCCTGATGCTGAAGGTGGCTTTCCGGCTAGAAGTGGGAAAATATCCCCCGAGATGTGGGAAAACATCCTCCACAAACAGCCTTTTCCCAGATCACAAGGCTTTTCCCATCCCTCCTGCCTGTCTGTGCTGTGCTCAGGACAGGAGGCTCTTCATCAGCATCCTCTGAGCCAGGGGACGCAATAACATCCATCAAGGTTTCCTCTTGTTCCGGACAACCTCGGTGTTGTCATGTTGACAGGCCATTGGAGGGAAATGTCAGCAGCAGGAAGAAGTGACATTTATTGAAGCTCTATTTGTTGAGTTAAAAAAGCCCAGGGGAGCTGTGAGTGCCAGGATGCTGCCAGGTCCCCACACCAGGGAGCTGGCATTTCCCACGGGCAATCCAGTATGATGGTGGAGCCAGGATGGGATGGGGCTTTCAGCCTGTGGCTTTGCTGGGATGCATTGGTGTTTGCACGGGCACAGAGGCACTGGGAGGGGGGCATGGGGGTCGCTGTCTGCATGGTCACCCAGAAGCCTTCTCCATGTGTGGGACTGCATTTGCCAAGGAGGAGGGTTTTGCTTGCAAGTGTGTTTGTCCATCTGTCCGTTGCCCCCCTGAACTCACAGCCTGCCCCAGGTTTTTAGCAAACCCCCTAGCAAACACATGGGATGCAACTAAAGCTGGGCTGGAGCAGCTGGGCAGCAGGGAAGGGTTTGATATCGCTAAATAAAGCGCCTGAAGGTCAAATGCCCCAGCAGGAAGCATTGCCTGGGCACATGTTGCCCGAAGAGCAGACACTGCCTGTGCCCACGGGAGAGCCCACGTCACCATGTCAGCTAGCAGACATCTGTGAGCCCCTGTGCATCACCCGTGCAGCTGGGAAGCATGGCAGCGATGCACCCAGTGCTCCTTGCAGGCCTGGTTTGAACTGGGACCTGCCCGCCCTTGCTCTGTGCCTGTTTCCCCATGAGCTGTGGTACTGGTGCCACAGATACTGCAGCCACAGTGCCAGGGGACATACAGAATTGTGGGCGGTATCTCCAGCGGTGTATCCCACCAACTCTGCAGTCCAAGAGATCCCTTTTCCCCAGTGCCTGGCAGGGGGGAACCAGCATTTTCATTTGCAAGCTGCAAATTAACCAAAACACAGGATGTTTGCTCAGTTCCCTGTGGAAAAGGCCAGTAGGGCAAATTAGCTCAATCGAAACTGCAAATGTGACAGTAGATTGTACAATATGCAGTTCATGTGCTGACTTTTATCATTAATTTATGTCCATTACATTACCCGAGGGCCTGATTGAAGTCCCTGTCACTACGCTGCTTGGTCTTAGAGCATCTGAGAGCCAGAAGCTGCAGCAGGCACTGAATATCGGGCTTTAATGTGAGACAACTTTCACCTTTCCCAAAGCTATTTGAGCTCCCAGGTGCTGCTTTTTCCCATCCAGTCTCTTGTTCTTTGACAGAAATGATCCTGCCCTGACAACATAAGATCTGCCATGCAGGAGTAAAAATATTTTCACAGGGATCTGGTAAGAGAAGGAGCTGGACTGAGATGGAAGAAACTTTGTAGGGACTAATTATGTCCCAAAGCACACAGACGGTGCTCTCAAGTTAAAGGACTCAGATATTCCAGTGATTTTAAAGTCAGGAATGTAATTTTGCTCTGTTTCCTGCATAACAAAGGATGAATCCATCTGTTAAATACACTGCACATCTAAATCTATGAATAACTATGTTAAAATCGATCCATATGATGATTTATCTACGTATTAAAAGCTATTTTATTGCCCTTCCACTCTTGCATGGCTTTCAAGGGGTTCAGTCCTGCAGGGCAGGATCAGTGCCACCCCCCCTGGAATTTCCAGGGGACACTGAGCAGAGCAGCACTTCCCTGGTGCTGAGGGCTAAAGACTGTCCGAGCATCCTGAGCACCACTGGCAACCTGAGACACTACCTGGATCCCTGTGGTTTGGAAATGCTGTCTCAGGGACAGAACATGAGCTCTTAAGGTCTTTTATTTTTCTTCAGAAGGGATTAATTTAATTAACAAGTAACAAAACATCTCACGGCACTCTATAAATAGACTGGTGGGCTCTGACACAGCTCCTGGCTATGCCAAGAAATGAGTCTAATAATAGCTGCTTAACAACGAAGTTCAGGGGGCTGGAGGGATTGTGCAGAGAAGATGCCAGGATGGGCTGAACTCTGCGATGGCAGCCAGCTGTGCAGGCAACATCTGAACAGGTTGCTGAGAAAGTGCTGCTGGAGGGAACGGCTTGTCGTGGGGAGCATGGGGCCAGTTGCCACCTGCACAGCCAGGTCCTCCTGCTGGGGACTGTTTGGGGGACGGCTGGAGGCAAGCAGTGCTCTTTCCAGCTAAAAAGCAGCCGTTGCCCCCAGGGCTGGGGTCAGGGCCCTGGCAGCACCCCCAGCCCAGCACCACAGCCTCCCACTGCTTCCCAGCCCCTTCCCCTCCCACTGCTCCTGCTGCCAGGGAGAAATTCCCAGCTGGGCTTTTGTCACCAACGCACGCGTGTTTCTGCGGGAAGTTTCTATTTCTGTGAATAGCAATTTTTCAAGCAACTCCCCCCGCCCCGCCTGCTTGCCTTCAGCAGGAGCCCTGACAAACGCCACTGGCATGCCTGGAAGCTGCGACTCACTCCTGCGTGCCAGCCCCGGCCAGAGCCTTGTCCCCCTCCCCCACACCCCACGTCTGTCCTGCTGTACCATGGCACAGGAATTATGCTCACGGCATCTTGCAGAGGGTCAAATTGAGCCGGGACCACCCCACTCACCAGGCTCCCAGTGCTCACCCTGTGCCATGACAGGGAGCCGGAGAAGTGGAGAAGTGTAGAGTAATGAAGCTGGGTTAATTAGCATTGATACTATGCCACTGTGGGCTGGCTTCAGGGGCGGTGGGTTGGCCAGTGTAGATAAGGTGCAGCTGTGGCTGCTTCTGTTAAGTGGTCAAGAGCCAATGAAGAGAGCAGCCAAGGAAGATGTAAGAGAAGAGAGAGCAGGCCCTGGATGAGGAGAGACTAGGAGAAGGCAGCAGAAGGACTGGCATGAAGAGTATGTTGGTATAAGATGATAAAAGACCTTGTTGCAGCCGGCTAGTTTGGAGAGTGCTGCGACAGAGGAGCCTGAGCAAAACCAGCCTTGGGAACCTGGCCGGGGGAGCCAAGCCTGCAGGAAAGTCTCAAAAGCAGCAGTACCTTTGCTTGGGGGGCACCAGGAACATCATGGAGTGCTCAGCCTTTGCAGGCCACAGCTCTCACCTGACCCAGCTGGGCAGAGGAGCCAGTAAATTATTTTTGTCTTTGATTAAAGCCTGGAGCCAAGCCCCCCAGTGCTGCATGAGTCTGCCGAGCCCTATTGCTCCCCTCGGAATGTACCCCCTGCTCAAGCTGAGCCTCCCAGTTTGGGACCAGGGTCTGAAGGGCATTTCAGACTCACAATTTGCATTAGAAGAAACCAACACCTGCAATATTTGCCTTTGGTCTCTATCCCACACATGTAATCAATGCAATTTCCAAAGGAATAGTTTAATTGCTGAAGAAGGGGAGAGCAGGCGGTCCTGCAGCCGTACAGAAGCAGCAGTGCCCATGGGATAGGGTTTGTACCGTGCCTGCATCACAGCCTTGCTGCGTCAGTGGCATCAGGTGTTTCTCTGAGGGATGTGAAGCCAGTGTGCCGTGCCTGGCTTTGGGAACCATGGTGTCTTCTCCATCCCAGCAGCAGGACAGGGAAAGGCAGGGCTTCTCCCTCTGCCTGGTATTGACACCATCTTCCATGCATCCATGCCGTGCTTCTCAGCATCTCTGCTGCCAGACAAAGAGCTGAGAAACGAAAGAAAACAGCCCATAAAAGCAGTATTTGGAGTTCCCACTGCTACTTTTGACAGGAACGTGACCTTAAAGGCTGGAAATATCAAAAGCAGCACTGGGAAGGAAAAAGACCTGGAGAAACTGCTGATTGCAGCTGCCTGGCTGGCAAATAGAGTGCTCCCAGAGTGGGGGGCATGGGGAGAAGGGGCCCTTTCTCCACTTAAGGACCAAAGGACAAAATCCCCCTCTGCTGTACGCAAACAGAGCAGCACAGGCAGCTGGAATGGGGCCCAGGCAGCCCTGTAGGGTGTGCAGGGGATGGGATCATAGGGAAAACCCTTTGGCTGGGTGATGGGGCAGTGTAGAAGTACTTGCTCCAGTGAGCAGCACTGCACTGCAAAGGTGAGGAGTCACTTAAGCCAAACCCTAGACTTTTTAGCAAAATAGAAAATCAGGAGTATGTGAACCGTCTGTTTTGTAAAGAAGTAACCTTCAGGGTTTCCTCTCCTGCAGCCTCAAGAAATTCCACAGCTGCTGCTGCGTGGGCGGGAGCCTGAGGAGCATTCTTCCCCCTCTGTGCGTGGCTGATGCTCAGGGCTGGCTGCAGCCCCCGCAGTGCGGGGCCGTGCATGCTGTGGCCCCCCTGCCCCGTACGGCCAGAGCCCCTCGCTCTGCCCCCTCCCCAGCCTGCAGCAAAAGCTACTGAATTCTTACACATCCTTGTGTTTTGCCTGGGGCCTCATCATCAGCCCCATCCTGGAGGCCCTTTGGAGCTGCCTGAAGTGCTAGGAGTGCAAGGGGCACAGGGGATGTGCCAACAGGTATTTGCTACTTCTAGAGGTTATTTTCTACTCTTAATTGCTGCCTCTTGGCTGCAGAAAAAAATCCGGGTCTGCCAAAGGAGACAAAATATTGTTCCTGTTGTCAAGATCCAGGACAAGCAAGGGAAAAGCAACATGGAGTTTTCTGAATGTCTGCAAACACCATCTCCCCCAGCCTTGCTCCTGCCCAGCGTCCGTGGGGGCTGTGAGGAGGTGCCTGCCCCGGGCTTGCTGCAGAGGCGCCGTGGTCAGGGCTGGCTGCAGGCTGGCCTGGCTTCGTCCCCTGGGGCCACCAGGGCCACCGCCTGCCCCTGGGCCACCGCCTGCCCCTGGGCCACTGCTGGCCCCAATAAAGGAGCCAAAAGTGTTTTGGGAAGCTGGTGCATTGCACAGAACCCCCTGTACCACAGCACCCACCCCGAGGTGCCCCCAGGGTTTGGCTGGGTGCGGGAGCGGGGTGCTCCCTGGGACCCCCCAGCAACCCGCCCAGCCCTGCCGACCCCTGCCCCAGGCCTTCACTCCGGTGCTCTGGCTGCCTGCTGGGCACCCCACGGTGGGTGGGCAGGGGCTGCGGCTGCTGGGGGGCTGTGGCTCTTGGGGGGCACGTGAAGGGCTGAGCCAGCTGCCCCCTGCCCGGCCCCTGCCACTCCTCCCGTGACACAGCATGGCATGGGGACCCCCAGCACATCCAGGGCCAGACCCAGGACAAGCAACGGAGACTGGGATCCTGGGTCACTCCCCGTGGCCGTGCTGGGCCAGAGCGGGGAGCCGTGTCCCCCCCGGTGCCCCATCCCGGGCGGCAGCGGGGAGCACCCGACGGACTCCGTCCCGGCGGGGCGGTGCGCGGGCGGCGCGCGGGGCGGTGCGCGGGGCGGCGCGCGGGCAGCGCGCGGGGCGCGGAGCGGTGCGGAGCGGGGCGGTGGGAGCGGCGGGGGCGGCGCGGCAGGCGCGGAAGATGGCGGCGGGCAGGCGCGCCCCGCGCACCGGGCTGCTGGAGCTGCGCGGCCCCGGCGGGCAGTGGCTGCGCGTCCTGCTCAGCCTGGCCGAGGACGCGCTGGGGGTGAGCCCGGCCGACAGCCCCGGCCCCGGCGAGGCCCCGCCGGCGCAGCTGAACGGCGGCGAGCCGGGCTCCGCCGTGCCCGAGGCGCTCGCCAACATCAGGCGCACGGTGCGCGTCGTCAAGCAGGACGTGGGGGGGCTCGGCATCAGCATCAAAGGTGAGGCCGGGCCGGGGGGGGGGGTCCCGGGGCGGGCGGGAGGTACCGGGCACCGGGACCTGTTGCTGCCGCCATTTCAGCCGTTCGCTGCCACCGCCTGGGAGAAAACCCTGGGGGGGAGCGGAGCTGGGGCCGGGGCTGGGGTCGGGGGTCTTCACAGCCCGTGGCGCTGCCCGAAGCCGGCCCTTGCACGGGACGAGGCAGGGGACACGTGGCAGTGATGGGACCCGAAACATCCCCAGCCCACGGAAGGAGCGGCACTTTGGGGTGCCACAGTGACTGGCAGCCCCTGCCCCCCATGCCCCGGCTGCAGCGGGGGTCCCCGGCATCGGGGAGCTGGGGGGGCACCCCACTGCCCCCCCCTGCACGCGAGGGTAGGGTGCTGCCTTACGAGGCAGGTGGGACACACAGGGTATGCAAGAGCTGCTCTCTTGCAGGCGAAGGGAGGGCTCTGCCAGTGTGTCCCTGTCCCCTCCATGCCCCTGTGCTGGGAAATGCCCCTTTTAAACTACCGGCAAAATGAAGGAAGCAACCGTGAAGCCCTTGGAGATGTCCAGGTGCGGAGAGCTGGGATGTTAAACCAAACCACCAAACCGCTCAGCCTTAGAGATGTCCGCTCTGAGCTGAGCAGTGGGAAGCCTCCGTGTTACAGTCCCTGCTTCCCCTCCGGAGCTGCCTCATGCCGTGACTCGCCTGAACTTCAGGCTGGAAACTTCATGGGGCAAGGGTGGCGTTTCTGCCTGCCTTGGCTTTTCATGCCGCTCCGGGTGTGTTAGAAACTCCACGAAAGGAAGATGAAAGCAGCAGCGAACAGGCAGCAAAGGGCCGTCACGGTGCATGGGCAGGAGGGTCCGTAGCTCCGTGTGCAGGCAGGGCAGGCAGCGGGCTCGGCAGGCAGCGCAGGGTGGCTCTCGCCTCCTGACGTGGCTTCTCCTCCCAACTTGGAGGGGACGCGGCCGCAGCCTCTGTCTCCCGCTGGAAGCGGAGGGTTTTGTGTTGTGGATGTCCGGGTGCTGGGAGTGGGTTGAAACAGTGCCACTGGCTGTGTCTGTGGGGTGCCCGAGCCTGCCAGCCCTTCCCTTTGTGAAGCATAAAGCCCCCTTCGTAATAACCCCTTGGCTGCCAAGTTATTGCTAGCTCTGTGGCTCTCCCAAGAAAGGAGAAAACCTCACTTGATTCAGTTAAAACTTTATTTTTGCAGTGACGTATGTAGAAACCAAGTAGTCGCCATCCAAGCTGGGAGGCAGAAGCTGCCCTGGGCGGCCGTGCAGCCCTGCCGGTGCCACCGCTGCTGCTGCTGCGGGAGGGCATCGCTGCCCCGTTAAAATGCAGCCCAGCTGCGTTTCACCCAGGGACACTTCACCACAACCCGGGGTGCGGGTAGGGTGTCCTGCCTGGGGACGTGGCGAGGGTGTAGCTGCTGGGCTGGCCGTCCCCTGGCTGGCCGGGCAGCGGGGGGCTGTGCAGGAGCCGAGCTGGCGGAGGCTCCTGGCCCTGGCAGGGGCTCTCGGTGCCGGCAGCCCAGGCGAGGAGCCCCTGCTGCAGGGACGGGGAGCCACTGCTGCAGGGACACGGGCTCAGCAGCTCGGAGCAGCCCCCGCCGGGGCCTCTGACAGCTGATAACCGGAGCCCTCCGAGGGGCTTGGCAGGCGTCTGAGCGAGGAAGTGCCTGTGGCACTGGCTGGGAGCAACCCTGGGGCTGGCGGTGGCAGCAGGCTGGGCTCACCACCTCCGGGATGAGGGGTTGTCTCTCGGAGGCTCCTCAGGACAGGCTGTCCTGGGACGCAGGGCACATCGGGGGCTGCCGGTCCCCAGCTGCCCCTGCCCGGGCTGGGGCTTGGCAGTAGTTGCTGCACCCCTGCTCCCTGGCACGGAGGCAGCGGTGCTGCTTGGATCTCCTGGCGGGTTCAAAAGTTAATGTGCAAATTGATCTCCTCAAGCTGCCCGGAGGTTTGAATAGCATTGTTTTAGACTGGGGAGTGGGGAACCGAAGGTAAATGGGGCTACTGTGTGGAGAGGAGTGAACAGCCAGGTTGGTTCGCTTCTCCTTGGCTCTTCTGCTGCTCCAAAAACATTCAGCTGTCTTATCTGTCTAGATCATGAAGTCCTTGGAGCAGGGATAGTCGCTCACCACATGTGATTAATAATGCAGATAAAGACATGCTTTCCTGCCAAAATTGATGGGGAGATGGCCAGGTTACATGTTCGGTCTGTGAGGAAATCTGTGACCGTTCGGAGTGGGTTTGGAGCATTCGTCTTCGTTTGCTCTAAGGCCTCGTGGTATTTTGGCTGGTTGTTACAGGCGTGCCCTGGGCATTTGAGGAGACGAGGCCACGGGCTGTCCTGGCAGGGCACGGTCGAGCGCTGGGAGAAGGGTTCAGCCCTGACGGGGGCGGCTGGTACCCGAGCAGCCCTCTCCCCACCTGCTCCTCCGTGTGTTTCAGCAGCCACAACCACTTCGTTTCTCTTCTGTTTCAAGGTGGCCGAGAGAATAAAATGCCCATCTTGATCTCCAAGATATTTAAGGGGCTGGCAGCGGATCAGACTGAGGCGCTGTACGTGGGGGATGCCATCCTCTCTGTCAACGGGACTGACCTTTCCGAGGCAACGCATGATGAGGCGGTGCAGGCCTTGAAGAAGACGGGCAAGGAGGTGGTCTTGGAAGGTAGGAGATGAGGGTGTGAGGGGAGGGGAGGGTCCTTCTTCCAGGAGGCTGATCCCTGTTTTTCCGGGGATATACTGGGAACACAGGGATGCCACATCAGCCGCATATGCGTTTACATAGTCTTTCAAATGGAAACCAACATGTACAGTCTGGTTTATCTGCTGATCCAGAGAGCTGGAGGTAACTGCTTGGATCTCCCTATCCCTCCCCAGAGAGGGAGAGACCACTCAATGCCCTGCAGCTCTGTCTCCCAGCTGCAGGACCACAAGCAGGCAGCAATGGGAGATGTGGGACAGGTTATGAGGTTTGCGACTCTTCTGTTGTACAGCATCACCCTGAGGTCTGCAGTTCCTGGGGTAACAGAAAACTTTCTGCTTTTCCTGTGATTTTCATCTAAATGCACATCCTTGGCTGGTGCAGGTCTGCAGGCTTACACCAGCAGGGCGGTGGGGGTACACGGGCACCCTGCTGCTTGCTGAGCACCTTTTGTTTTGCAGGGATGGATTTTAGGTGTGCAGGAGGAGCAGGCTGCCGGGTGCAGGCGGGGCCAGCTCGGAGTGCAACAGCAGGAGCTGCATCCTCAGGGGATCCCCAGCAGCTGAACCCCAGCTGCAGCCCCCCCTCCTTCCCAATCTGGCAGCTGAGGCTACAAACATCCCAGGGATGCAGCCTTCGCCATCCCAGGGGACATCCCAGCTGGTCCCCTGGGAATGGGCTCCCTCTTGGTACTGGGTGGCCACTTCCTGGTGTCTCCCAGCCCTGCGGGGCCTGGCACACTGCAGGAGCCCCCCAGACCCCGCTTGGGGAGTGGGTGAGGGCTGATGGGTTGGGACTGTGGGAGCTCTGAGGGAGAGACCCCATTCTTTTGCTGTTACCCTTCGCATCACATCTGTCTGTGCTTGTCCACCCTCTGCCAGCTTGGCCAGGCAGGGGCGAGCACCCAGGTTTTGTCCCTTGGGACCCTTCCCCCTCCCCTCACTGCCAACCAGCCCCCCAGGTCACCCTGGCTAACCAAGAGGGTCTTGGCACCAGAGACCCTTCCTGTTGTAGGGCTCCAAAGGGATGTTTTATTTTGGGGCAGTGCTCTGGGCTCTGCCTGGACAGAGAAGAGTTCTGTGTCTTCTGCTGCCAGTGACCGCCGTGGCTCTGTGCCTTCCCCAGATTGTCTCAGCTCCAGATTTTCATTTTTAGCTTCGCTCAGCCCTTTCTGCTGTGGGTTCCTCCTCTCCTGGGACCACGGTTCAGCTGGAGGAATGTGCTGCTCTGCACAGCTGCTGGGAGCAGAGATGGTTGTTGGTGGGGGGGTGGTTTTTGGTTGTTGGGTTTTTTTTTTTTTTGACCAAAGAGAAATACAAGAGCCTCTTTCTCTGGGAGTCTGCAGAATTCCTCCCTGTAACTGCTGTTCTTGGACCACCCTCTTTTGTTATTTTCTTTTCATCCTTTACTTTGGTGTGGGTTTCCTTTTTGCTAGAGGTCCTGTGGGAGGTGAGATGAGCTGCCCTTTCTGTAGAGAACAATCCCTCACCCTAGACCACCTCCTCCTCCTCCTCCATCCCCCCTGGGGAGCTGGGTGCTGCCAGGTTTCCTTTCCAGGAGGCAATTGCAGGCAGGACCTTTTCTGTAGCTTGCTGAGCGCGGGTATGACCTACCGGGCTTCTTAATTAATTAAAACTCCCAGCAGGGACCCTTGGGAGGAGAGTGGGGCTGGGCTGGCTCCCCCCATGATGCTGTGGAGGCTTTGGGCATAGTTTGTAGCTGATGCTACTGGACTCCTGCAGTGCTGTGTTACTTGGGGTTGCTGCAGGCAAGAGCTGGTGCAGGGCAGGGGTCTGTACTACTTGTTCGATCACGGGCATTGTGTCTAAACGTGGTGCATCTCCATCTCCAGCCCTTTCTGGGTTTGCCAGCATGGTACAGCCCTGCTCATGGAAGATGGTGGAGCTGGCACAGCGGTGCGGTCCCAGTCAGGCTGTCACTGCCCTGCAGAGGTGGTGGCCCTGCCCTGGGACACGGTGTCCCCTGCCTTAGATCTGCCACCCCGATGGCTCTCCAAGAGCTGGCCAGCCAAACGCCCTGCCCTGAGGAGGGGTGGGGGGCTGAGGGGCAGGGGGTGGCCTTAGGGCACCTGAAGAGTGTTAACAGGGTGTGTGTGTCCCTGCTCCCTTCTCCTGCTTGGGCTCACTCCAGAGCTTGGGGAAAAGCACCTTAACATCACTTGGGCACTTTCTGGTCCCCGCATGCTGCCAGGTGTGACTCCAAGCTCCCTTACAGTTGCTGTAAGTACCGAAACCGAGTAGTTTGGCACAGGTGGTGTCTGTTGCTGCCTCACTCCTCCTGGCTGCGTTCATTCCTGGTTTTAGGAGTTTTTAGGGTAGTTCACAAGTGGTGTTGCAGCGAGTGGCAAAACTGGGAGAGCTTGTACCTCCTCACAGGGCAGTGAGCTGGGGTGAGACTTTCCAGAGCGGCAGGGCTGGGAGGTGATGCATTTTAACTTGACTGTCAGCAGTGGCTCCATGTGCCAGATCTCACCCCGAGCTGCTCAGCTTAGCTCCTGGCTCCTCAGTGTCGTTGCTGGCCGGGCCTGAGGACACACAGATACCTCTTGCCGTGTCCTGCCAAGATTTTTTTGGGATGTGCCAAACTATTCTCTTGATATTTGCAGGAGGAGTTTGACTGTATTTATATTACATTGTTATTTTAGGGAGAGTTGCTCTCCTTTACCTTATTTTTCCCTTGGGTTTTGTGTGGTTGTTTTTTTTTTTTTTTTGCTTGCTAGAGACCCTCCACAGCAGAAGAGAGGTTGATAGACATCCTTCCAGCTGCCCTGGGAAGGGCTTTGGGCCAGGAGTGGTTTTCCTGGTGAGGCTCCTGTGCTGTGTTGGCACAGGGAGAGAACTGGGGGCAGTGGGAGGGAGCTGGGGCAGCTGTGGGCATCTCGCTTCCACAGCAGCCCAGGGCTTGTTGGCTGCAGGGCAGCTCCTGGGGCTGTCGCAGCTCTCCCCGACTCACTCAGCCAAGTAGCAGCTTGGAAGCTGGAATTCAGAAAAGCTAAGGGGTGCTGGGAGAGCTGGTGCTGGGGATGCCCGGCTCTGGCAGGCTGATTGCTCTAATTGTGGGAAACCTGGGCAGCTGCAGAGGGTGGAGATGTACATGGTGTGAAATGTGAAATGCCTGTAAAATTGAGGTGATCCTGGAGTAAATAACACACAGTGCAGAGTGGAAGGGGGTTTCGAGCAGAGGCGGGTGGTGGCAGACAGGATTTGTGCGGCTTCCTGTTGCTGCTGCCCTTCTGGGCTCAGAAGGGCATCAGGAGAGAAAGTGCTGAGGTGGTCCCCAGCCCTTTGTGGGACACTAAAGTGAATGTCTTCTGGCAGATGTGACAGCCCTCGGGGTCTGAGCAGCTCAGCAATGCCATGTGTGCTCTCATGGTTTAGATGTGGTAAGGAACCCAAGCAGAAACAGAGGCTTTGGACCTGACCTGGGGGTGATGCAGAGAGGTGGGGAGGGTCCACATCCTCCTACTTTCTCCACACCTTGCTGCCCTGAAGTTTTGCTTTCCCTAAGGAGTTTCCTGGGGATGTTTCTCCTCCCATGGAAACATAGAGAGTTGTCCTATGATCTCCCATAGGATCACTTGGCCCATGGGTGCAGCTGGCTGTGCAGCACAGGAGAATATTTAGCAAAGAGCTGGGGCATGGCACGTGGCACTGAGTGCTGGGACAGGGTCCTGGGGCTGGAGGGGACAGCAGTGGCATCTCCACCCTGCAGCATCCCATGGTGCCTTCCTCCCTGGGGTGGAAAGGCTCGAGCTGAGGCAGCTGCTCCTTGTTTGTGCTTTGAGCTGGGGCCAGGGGATGGTCCCTGGGTGGGATGCTGGACAGGGTGGCTGTGGCAGCCACCCCTGCGTTAAGCATTTGGAAGCACATCACAGCATCAGCTTGAAGTTTACGGGTTATTTCAGGGTGTGTCTCTGGAGTGTGTGTGTGCTGACCCCCCCCATTTAACATGTTACTTTTGCACTGTTAGTCCTGAGGCAGAGGGGGACCAGCTGGAGATGGGTTTAGCAGCTCCTTAGGGCCAGCACTGGATCTCCAGGACCTCTCTGGAAGCCTTCCTGATGTGATGGCCACCAGCACAGTCGGGCCTTTTTGACTTGCCGTGCTGTGTAGATCATAGAATCATCGAGGTTGGAAAAGACCCTTAAGATAATTGAGCCCAACCATGATGCTTCTGGAAGGCTCTTGGCAGGGAAGCAGCAGGGACCCGTCAGCAACGCGATCTCAAACCTCTCTGCACTGAATGCGTGCCGTGATCACCGCGCTGCAGCTGAGCCTGCCAGCACCGAGCCGGTGGCCCAGGCAGTGAGTGGGTACTCTTGAGCCTGCTGCTGAAGGTCTGTGCAGCTGGGGTTGTTTTCCTGGCTGCAGGAAGGTTTGTGGCTCCTCAGTGAAGCTCTCGGGGGCCAGGAGCTTTGCTTTAGCAGTGCTGAGCTGTGGGCATGTGTGTGGGGAAGGTCATGGTGATCTGGGATTGAGGGCACAGGAGTGTTTGGTTTGGGCTTGTTCTTCATCCTTAGGAGGGATGGGCCGGTGGAGGGCGAGGATCTGTTACCCAAGAAGTAAACCCAAGGAATTTTGATGGTTTTGCCCCTTTATGGAGTTCTGGGGAGAAAACCCCCTACTACAGCACAGAGAGAAGAGCAGGGCAGACCTAGGGCCTTTAGTTTTAAACATGTCCCTGATGCAGCTTGCTGCAGGGTTCGGGGCACACGCAGTGCCCCAGTGATGCTGTGGGCCTGGGGGTCCCTGTGCTGTAACTGCTCTGCAGAGGGACCATCCAGGCATCGGTGTCCGTAAGCATCTGCTCTGGCTGTCTCCCCCCAGGGAGCAGGGAGCCTGTGTGACTTCGGGGGCCACGTGGATTAGCCCAGCAGCCACCCCGAGGGCTGTTTGCCTGCTGAAGGTGACTTTAAGTCAGCAGCAGTGAGGCGGAGTTCTGCCAAGTGATTTTTGGAGGGTGCTGGCTAAAAAGGAGAGGGCAGCCAGGCTAGGAGCCCTAGCACTGCAAGATGTTAATTAGGAAAAAAATAATATCAAGAATTCCAGTTACCAGTAGCAGAGATCATACATAATATGGTATGGGTTGTTTGCTTTAATGAGTTAGACTAAATTAATGAGTCCGTTCAATACCAGGCGATTCCGCTGCAGTGAAGGGACCGGCAGAAGCGTAAGTCAACCCACTCTAAAGCCCATGCTGGGGTCACCGGAGGAGACAGCAGCTCCCATGGGATGGTGGCCCAGCTCCAGTGCACAGCCCCCGGGGGAGCACTGCAGCCTCCAACACATCCCAGCTCCCTGTGCTGGCTTGGGACCCCCCTGTCCTGCAGGAACCTTTCAGTGCTTGGTGGCCAGCCTTAAATCCTCTTAAAGCCATGTGCCAGAGATGCTGGCCGTTGCCTAAATCTCTGTGCCCCGTCCTGGGCTGGGCACTGCTCCTCTCCTCCGTGGCTCCGTCGGGACGTGACCCCAGCATCGCACAGCTAATGCCAGTGACGTCCTCTGCATGCCCAGGGAGCCGTGGGCTGGCACGGGGATGCTGCTCGGGTTTCAGCGGCTGAATGGTATCTTTCTGAACTCCAATTAGTTCCCAGGCACTGGGATAATGGCAGGTCCCCGCTGCCAAGATTAATGACTCGGGGTAAAATCCAACGCGGCTCAAATGCCTGCGGGAATGCGGTGGCTATTTATAACAGGAGGCGCAGGGCACGAGGCTGGTGGCCCCACGCTGCCTCCTTGGCCCCGGGGCCACCGCGGGGTAACCCAACCCACGTGCTGCAGTGGCATCGCAGCCGTTTATAGCTGCGTCCCGCTGAGGCTGGGCAGAGCGGGGCGTCCCACGGGGCGCTGCTCCCCTCCATGCCTCCTTCAGCTTCTGCTGGGATTTCAGGACTTGGAGGTTTTGGGGAGCTCGGTGGGATAGGGGCAAAGGGGAGGGGGGGATGGTGGTGGGCAGGTGAAGGGTGGGGGTGGTAGGCTCTGCTCGCAGGCTCTTTCCTGGTGGGAAAAGGGTTTTTTTCTGGCACAAAACCAGGCTGCTGTGGCTTTGCTGCAGTGATGGAACTGATCCACCAACCAGCAACCTACAAGAGTCGGCTGCAAAGCCAGGCTCGTGTCCCCCCTCCTGCCACCCACGCTGCTGACTGGGACCTGGAGTGAAACCAGCGGTGACGGCTGGGGACGTGGCAGCAGGCGTGTGTGTCTGTCCCATGGTCTTTTCCCCAAGGGCCACCAAAGGGAAGCCCTTCCCTGGAGCCACCAGCTGGTCCCACGCTGGTCCCAGGGCAGGACCGTACCTGGCATCCCCCCCCTGCTCAGCCAAAACTTTTGGGCCGGTGCTGCTGACCTAATTTTCAGGGTGTAGCTCTGGGGCTGCATCAGTTCACCCATCTCCCCCTTCCCCTAAACCTCAGGAGCCAGCTGCCGTCCCAGCATGGCTCTGAGGGCTCTGGCTCCAGAGCCAGACTCGCTGCGGACTGAGAGCTGATTTCTTGTCCCTGGTTTGTAACTCAGCGGGGCAGGACTATGCGAGCTGCAGGCACGTGGTTCAAGGCTTTTCCTGGGGCCAAGCCGTGGTATTTGAGAGCTGTTGCTCCCAGTTCGCGGTGGGACCGGCTGTACCAGCACAGTTTGGACTGTGTAATTTTGGCCTGGGACTCCTGCCCGTTCCCCGCCCCTTGCCTCCATGTGCTGCCCCAGGGACCTGGATCAGGCTTGGATCTGTGAACTCATCTAGGTTAAAGGAAAAAGAGGGGGAAAAGGCTATTTGTATCCCTCCTAGAGGGGTCTCCCTGGGCTGGGATGGTGGGGCAGGGGCACTGGGAGGGTCCCCAGGTATGACCTCGTCCACCAGTGCCATCCCTTCACTGCACCCACAGGGGTGCAGGACAGAGGACCTGTGGCACCCTTGGGTGGCAGCTCTGGGGAGGTAAATGAGGTGGCACCAGCTCCGATGCAGGGAGGGTGCAAGGGGTTTCAGTGGGGTAGATGGGTGCTGGTGGGCAGGATGAGGCCACGCTGGCCCGTGCCATGCCCTCAACTGGGTGCTGTCTCTCATCCAGTGAAGTACATGAAGGAGATCTCACCCTACTTCAAGAACTCCTCTGCGGGGGCAACGGTCAGCTGGGACCCCTCGCCCACCACTCTGCAGAAGCGGTCATCCCCCCTCCTACCCCCTCGGGAGCCCCGGGAGGGCAAGACCGTGCCTCTGAAGATGTGCTACGTGTCCCGCAAGTGCCTCCCCACTGACCCGGAGCACAGGTCAGGGCATGGTGCCGGGGGGTGGCAGTGCCACCGTGGTGCCCTAGTGTGCTGAGGGCTGGCGGGGACCCATCGGGGCCATGTCCCTGCAGGTACCTGGAGGTGTGCTCGGCGGACGGGCGAGTTGCCCTCTTCCTGCGGGCGAAGGACGAGGCCACGGCGCAGTCATGGCTCAGTGCCATCCAGGCAAATGTGGGCGCGCTGCTGCCGCGGGTGAAGGAGGAGCTGCGAGCCCAGCTGGCAGGTGCCGGCGCGGTGGCTGGACGGGAGGTCAAGCACGTGGGCTGGCTGACCGAGCAGGTACCCCCGGCCCCCTGCCACCCCACTGCCACCGCCGCGTTGCCAGTGGGCCTGACCCCATCCCTTTTGCAGCTCCCCAGCACCGGCACCAGGAACCTCTTGGCTGTCCTCACGGAGAAGGAGCTGTTGCTGTACGGCAGCCTGCCGCAGAGCCGGGATGCCCTGGGCAAGCCCGCGCACAGCTACCCGCTCATCGCCACCAGGTAGAGGCCACCAGCCCAGGGCCCTCCTGTCCTGCGCTGGGGACGGGGTGGTGGCAGGGGCTGGGGGTCAGCGCAGACCCCAGGGATGGTGACTGTGTCCAGGGGGTCAGGGCACATCCCCGGGTGGTGGCAGCATCCGAGGGTGGTGGCAGGGGCTGGGGGTCAGGGCAGAGCCCCGGGGTGGTGGCAGGGGCCGGGGACTGGAGCCCCGGGGGGGGCGTCGGGAGCTGCTGGCGGGGCGGGGGCATCCGCGGGGCTGCAGCGCCCCCTGCCGGCCGGCCCGGATGCGGAGCGGGGAGCGGAGCGATGCGGAGCGCGGTGCGGTGCGGAACGGGGTGCAGAGCGGTGCGGAGCAGGGTGCTGGGTGCTGTGCGGGGTGCTGAAGCGCCGTGCGGAGCGGCGCTGTGGTGCGAGGAGCTGAGGCGCGGTGCGGGGCGTGGAGCAGGGTGCTGAGGTGTGGGGTGGGGTGCAGAGTGGTGCTGAGGCCCGGTGCTGAGGCGCGGCGGTGCCGCAGGCTGGTGCACTCGGGGCCGGCCAAGGGCTCGGCGCTGTACGAGGCAGAGCTGTCGTTCGCGCTGCGCACCGGCACGCGGCTGGGCGTGCAGACCCACCTCTTCAGCCTGGAGAGCCCCCGCGACCTGGCGCTGTGGACCCGCCTGCTGGTGGACGGCACCCACGGTGCCGCCGAGCTGGTCCAGGAGGTTTCGGCAGGTGAGGGGGGGCCGGGGGTCCCGGGCGGCGGGGCGGGCGGCCGCCGTCTCACCCCTCTCCCTGTCCTCAGCCTGCACGTGGAAGGGGCAGGATTGCACCCTGTCCATCCACATCGACAAGGGCTTCACCATCTCCACCACCGAGCCCGGGCTCAGCAAGACCATCCTGCTCCAGCAGCCCTTTGAGAAGCTGCAGATGTCCTCTGATGACGGCACCAAGATGCTCTACCTGGACTTTGGTGGCCCGGAGGGAGAGATTGTGAGTTGGCTTTACCCTGGCCACCCCCCACCCATGCTCCCACCGGCCCCGGGGGGAGGGGGAGAGCAGAGCACCCGCCCTGTGCACAGCACCCATCCTGCTTGGCACGTGGGGGTGAGGCATGGTCTAGCCACCCTCTCCTGGCCGCTCACAGCCCATGTGGTGCACAGCCCTTCCTGGGGCCCTGGTAGGGCCGTGGTGAGGTTTGGGGGGCTCTGGGTGGTCCCTGCCCTCCTGGCTTTAAGCAGAAAGCCGGCTGCTCCAGGGACAGCCCTTCCCATTGCAAACATCCCTCTGTTCCTTTCTTACAGCAATTAGACCTTCACTCCTGCCCCAAAACCATCGTCTTCATCATCCACTCCTTCCTGTCAGCCAAGGTGACCCGGCTGGGGCTGCTGGCATGAAGAGGGAGTGGGGCGCCGGGCAGAGCAGCCCCAGCCCCCGGCCGATCTCTGCACCTCCCTCCAGGCCAAACCCAGCCCAGCCATCCCAAGGAGACCGGAGCCCCCATGGGGTCACACCACCCCCGCCAAGGAAAAGCATCATCTGGCTGTGAAAAACCGCTCCCGGGGCATCGAGGGGCAGCGGTGGGGTGAAATCCCTCTCGGATGGCGGCACTGGGACTTCTCTGGTCCCATCCCCTCCTTCCTCCAACCCGATGCTCGGCAGTGGCTGGAGGAACCCCGGTCGGAGCCCGCCGCGAGCGGCCACGCAGTCGTCACCCCAGTGCCTTGTGAGATGATATTTTCTGTACAAAGAACCCGTTTGTATTGATGTTTTATATTTATATTGCCCAGTTAAAAATGCTGATGTGGCAGCTCTTGCCTGCCTGGCTTAGACCCCCCAGAGAGTCCCCAGGTCCTGCAGACAAGGACGTGTGTCTGTCCCCTGGATGGACAACCCGAGGGCTGGAGACCGAAGCCAGCTCCGTAGTGATTGAGGGATGGGAACTGCAGATCAGCTCTATTTGCCAAATTTTTCCATACTGTGTCAAATGATAGGAACCACTTTTCTTTGTTGGAGTTGGATGGTTCGTTTTATTTTGCTAACTCCTGGGTCACTTTATTTCTCTGTTCAGGGGGGAGGGTTGTCAGGTGGCTGCTGGGAAATAACTTCTTTTATGAACCAAAAAATTCTGCATGAAAATGCCTTTTTTTTCAGGGTCAAATAAACGTTGCAGATCATAACCAGTGGGAGCCAAGATCGGTATCCTGGTTTTGCTTGGAGAAGCAGACAATCTGCGGGTGCTACCAGGGCTGTGCCTCGGGGTTTTCTGCCAGGGGAAGGAAAGGTTTTGCTTGGAGGCTGTGGGATGTTGCTGTGAGCTGGTGGTGTTGGTCTGGGGGTGCTGGGGACCCTGGGGGGCGATTTCAGATGGGGACAAAAAGTTTTTTAAGGTGCCCAAAGCTGTGCTGGGTGCAGCATAGAGGGATGCACTGATGCTTGCACCAGCTTTGGCGAGACCAGCTGGGTTTGAATACCTTGCGCTTCGTGCTTCAGGATGCTCAGCAGAGGACAGGCATAGAAGAAGTTTTGTGTTTTGCTTTTTACGTTGGTTTTTTTTTTTTTTTCTTCCAGTAAAAGTAGCCGCTTGGCTCAGTGGCAGCACAGGCTTTGAACGTTGTTCCCTTCACATGCCGACCTTGCAGGGCGAGTCAGGTGGCGAATGCAGCCCTCACAGTGTGGTTACGCTGTCTGCGGGCAGCCAGCCGGTATTTACAGAGTGCTTCCTGGACTGACCTCGAGCACTGTTACCCCAGGTGCATCCCTGTTAGTGTGGGGCTTGGCACCAAAAGGCCTTTTTTTATCCCAAAAAGCGAGGGGCTGTGCTGCGGTGGTGGTTGCTGCAGGTGAGCTACAGAGGGTACCCAGAAACGGCCGAGTTCCCCGAGAAAACCTCCCAGAGCTGCCAGCGCTCTGTGCTCTGGTGATGCAGCCTGTCCTCGCAGATGCCCAGCACGAAGCACCAAGGCTGCATGCAGATCCTGGTGCTCAAGGGCTCTCCGGGAGCAGGGCCAGAGCTGTCAGCCACCCTGTGATCCGCCATCTCCTTGGGGAAGGTGCTGTGCCAGTGCTCCGATCTGCTGGTGTGGTTTTATGGGACTGTGATTTGCCAGCGCATCAATCCCGGGCTGTGAGCCCAGCGCCCCGGTCAGCGGCAGGAGCAGCTCTTGGCACCACGTCTGCACCCACACAGGGACAGCAGGATGGGACAGGGCTGTGTTTGCATCACTGCACAGTGACAAATTCCAGGTTAACCTTCTCTTTTTGCCCTGGCCCTGTACGTGGGGGAGCCTGGACTCTCCCAGGAAAGCCATTAGCTGGGGAGAAGGCTAACGCTCAGTCTGCAGGCTGAGGAATAGCAACTAATTAGCAGCAAAATAGTATAATTTTTAATGATGAGTCGTGCATCCTGTTGCACTGCAGGGAGTTGCCCCTGGTGTGGTGCTGAGCAGAGTGGTGGGGTGTGTCGGCAGCATCGCTGGCTGGGCTGCAGTGGGCATTATTCGCTTTGGAGCCTTGTTTGGGAGAGGGAACCCCTGGATTCCTGCCGGCTGTGGGTGTAGAGTGCCGCTCCTCGCTTCTCGGGTGCTTGTTGAGCAGAGGTGGCGCTTGCAGGCAAGGAGACTGTGAGCTGCAGAGCCCCTGCTCTGGGCAGGGCAAATCTTGATGCACCACTGTTAAATGAATGATTTTGCTAACGAAGGTGAGCCTGTCCCTGGCAGGTGAGTGTAGGCGCAGTTACTGGGGCTGGGGGTAGACTGCCCTTGCTGCCCCTGTGAAGGTATGCAGCTTGGGGGAGGCGTTTTCAGGGGGGACGTGGTTTGCTATGTGCACACCCACTCCCAGGTGCAGGGACCCTGGTGCTGTTGCAGCCTTTGGGGTGCAGGAGGAGAAGTAGGGCAAAAGCTGCAAAAAATGGATGGAAAGCAGCAAAAATGCAAAGCAACAAGGGCAGTGAGGTGCCTGTGGTTTGAGCAGGGAGAAAGCACAAGAACGGCTTATTTGGTGTAAAGAAATAGTTCTTATGGGGCACGTAAGCACTCAGCTGCTCGGCTCTTGGCAGGACAGGGGGCTCAAGGAGCCCATGTGGGTATGGCTCGTTCCTACACACGCAGAGCCCCATGGCTGGCAGCGGGAATCTTATGATGAACAAGCCCCTACTTTTTATTGCACATAACTGTCAGATTTCCAGGAGACCTTGTAAAATGGATTTGCAAAAGAAAAAAAAAAAAGAAAAAAACCCCCCATGTTACTAACTGTTAAATCAATACAACAAGTAATTTAGAAACAGATGGTGTATTTTTCTATGATCAAAAGCATGTCTGCACAAAGAAACACATTATTACTGCAATTTACCTTCCTCTTCCTGCCCTACAGCCATTACTCTTTGGGGCTTATTCCAATAAAAGAGGGAATCACTCCCAATCCAGAGCAGATTTCCTATTAATCTTATAGACCACAAACTGCCTTGACTTTACCAGCACAGCTCAGACAGACCATCCCACTCTGTGCCTTGGCTATGAAACAAATAGCTCTGTTTGGAGATGGATATTTATTTTCTTTGATTTCTTTGCATTCGATACTGGTGATGGGGTGAGGATTTTTTTCCCCTTGGGTATTTTGTGGTGGCTTCTCAGCCTCTTCACCCTTCTGGCACCATTCCCTGCTTAATGGGACCCTTTCCCCAGTGATGCTTTCACAAAGGGGCCTGTGATTAAGACAACTGCCTCTTAGTTCTCTAAGTGATGTGGGACCTCGTAACATAAACCACCCAGAAAGAAAGGATTGAAACTGCCTCCCCAGAGGAGCCTGTGGCAGTGGGAGATCTTTCCCTACGTCCAGCAGGATCTTTGATTCCTGGGAGGATGGCTGGAGAGGTGGTATGAGCATCCTGGGGATGGTGGTTATTTTCCAGGCTGGTGCCAAAGGATAGAGGCCAGACCCCAAAGTCTTTGGGAAAAAAACATTGCAATTACTTCCTAAAACTCCTAGTTTTCCTAAAGTTCCCAACTCTCGTTCATGTAAATGTCCAGAAACATTCAGACGTCGGCAGTGGGCACTGCATTTCTCTGCCTGGGGAGGTTTCGAGGCTGGTGGTGGGGACCGGGTCCCGGCGCAGGATGGCATCTGTGTGGGGAGCTGAGCGCTCCTGCCTGGGACCACAGCACGCGGCTCCCCAGGGAGGAGTAACAGCTATCGGGGTTTTATTCTGCCAGGCACTTTTATGGCAGAAGGACTAATATTTTTGAAAGCAGCTTTAAAGTAAATATAATGAACTCAGCTTATAGAACTGGAATGATGGTAATGGGCTCCGATAAAAAGCAGATTTCCTCAGCTGAGTTGCTTTGAGGCAACCGTAGTTTTATTTGGTCGCTGTGACTGAAACAGCTCAGGGAAAGGGGATTTTAAAGGTGCTGCAAATGTTGGGAAATGGATGGCAAATGGGAAAGGAGGAAGAAAAAAAGTCATGTTTTTCTCTCTACATGGAGCTGTTGGGATGCTGGTTGCCAGAGGAGGGCCAAAGTGGGGATGGAACTGGAGGCGCAGAGACATTGGCACTGAAAACACTGATGTCAGACTGAGCTGTGCATGGAGAGAAGGGGGTGATGGCAACGGGGTTGGCAGCAACTGGCTCTCATGCTGTCCTTTGCCCTTTGGGAGCAAATCCAGCCAGGACACAGCGAGGTGAGGTCTCTGCTTCCTCCACGGGGAAACCCTGCGCTGTCAGCATCCCTGGCAGCGACGTCACAAGCGGGAATTTTCCCCAGAAATGGCCTTCCCACATCTTACAACCTGGAAAAGAGCCTTGAATGAAGGAGCTGGAGAGGGAAAAGAGAGATGCTGCAGGAAGAGTGATTAGGTTGTCCCCAGGTGTTTGCTCACCCACAGCAGAACACTGTTTCCCTCCCGATACCGCTTGTACTTTCCATTAGTCAGTTCTGACCTTTTAGTGCCATAATCAAACAAGACAACCTAACACTTAAATCTGAGCGTTTAGCGCTGACATTTACAATTGGTTCTTGAGTTAGAAAGACCAAATGAAAATTTCCTAGCAGACAGCATGCTGCAGGGAAGGGGAATCAAATAATTCATTTACTGAATAACAGGCAGACTGGCCCCCTTCAGCTGTCTGCTCGGGCCCGCGTTGCATCGGTTGGTATTTGTACTAGAGTGCTTGTCATTAAAAAGTCAATATTCATCTGGAGTTAGCGTAGCACGCCACTGCCGGTGATCCCGCAGACATCTCCCGTTCAGGGTGCAGGGAAACTGTATTTGGCATTTGATGAATGTAAACCAGAGCGATCTTACTCAGGTGTGAGCCCTGTGGAGTGAGGAAGTTATATTAAATGTTAAGGATCCAAGGCAGTAATGAGGATGTCCTCAGCTGTATCCTTGCCTGAAAAGTGAGCGCTCGCTGCATCCCTTGGTGCATCCCTTGGTGCATCTCTTGCTGTGGCTCTGCAGCCCCACATGTACCCCATGGTGGCTGCTCGGCTGTGCTGTCCCCGTGCACATCCCTGCACAGGGATGGGCTTTTCCAGCTCTGGGGGAACCAAGGCCTGAGCATTTAGCGGTGTTTGCTTGGTAAGGATGTGAGGCTGGTGGGACGTCGGGGTGTGCTGAGGGCCAAACCACCCCTGAGAGCCCCATTCCTGCACCCATCCCAGTGTGGCTCCCCGGGTTCATCCTCACACGATGATGGCTGTGTCTTCTGTGTGATAACTTCCCACTTGAGCCACCTTATTAAGTTAAAGCCATTAAAAAAAATATTTTTTGTGGGACAAGGTTTCCCACACTGCTGCTCGTGACCTTCAGTGCTCCTGCTGCCTCCTCCGAACAGCAGCAAGAGCAGATGGGCGGCAAACGGGGGCGACACGGCTTACCCTCTGCCCTGTCCCAAAACATCCTCATCCTCAAAATAGGCTTGACCAGTCCAAAATACTCTGCCCCACTTGGCTGAATCATGACTCTTCTTTTGCTAATACAACGTTTGAAGAAATTTATATCTTTGTTTAAATTATGGAGAACAGAAGACGAGCTGTGCAGAACATTTGTTATTGCCATATTTTCCCAGCGTTTCTCCATGTGCTGCTTTTCTGAAGCACTGATGTGGTTCTGTGCAGGGATATCCCGTTGGGATTTTGCATGAGAACCAGGATCAGCATATGCGTCTGCAACCGCTTTGCATCCAATAGGATTTCCCCAAGTAGCTGGACACGGAAATATTTTGCTCAGTGGAAGGAGCGTGCTGTTTGCACGATGTTCCTGCATCTTCATCTCTGCTCGAGCGTTGCTTGGTGTGAGGTGAGGTCAGGCAGAGCACGGCAGTGGGGTGCAGATGAAGATGTTCAGGTGCTGTGAAGCAGGAGCATGCCGTGGCATCGGTGGGGGCTCGGCCGCCACTGCTTGCATAATGTCACCCACCGGGAGCAGTGTGCATCCTCAGTGCAGCCTGCTGGTTTCAGGAAGAAATAAGAAAAACATAGAAAAAGCAAGGCATTTTTTAAAAAGGATTATTTCTCACTTTTATCAAATTGCACCTAAGAATTGCACTTTAAATGTGTTCAGCTCTCGAATGTGGATGTCCTGAGAAAGCTGCAGGGGCTTCGCTAATGGCAGCTGGCCCCAGCGCTGGGATATATATGGGTGACCCAAACACCCGGTCCTCCTCCTCGGGTGCTGCTGGAAGCTGTGTCCAGCATCCGGTGGGAATGTGTCCCCAACCTGCGGGGACTTCAGCTCTGCACCCGAGCAATTAATATTTTGCCTTGTTCCCTCTGGGCTGCTGCTCTCCCCTATGTTCCTGCTCCTTTCCTTTTTACGGAAAATACTTGTCTCCTCCTTGCCTCCTTGGTGCTGGGTGCTGTGCTGCTGGGAGCTCGGTCCCCTTCCAGCTCGCGTGTGACATCTCCGTGGCAACAGACCATGATGCAAAATTGCACCGGCTTGCAGGAGGAATAAGTCATGGATAAACCTTTTCTCCCCTCTGTAGCAGAGGTAAATCAAATTGTGGTAGGATAAGTTTTAACACGTGACATTCTCAAGGAGACTCTGCCCTGAAACACTGCAGGGCAGCCAACGGTGGAGGCTTTCAGCCACGTCCTTGGGTGGAAATCTGCTTGTCTTGGGGGTGGGACAGAGCTGGCAGGGAGATGCTGTGTCCAGGTGGGATCCCCTAGCTGAGCTGGAGCTTTTCCTCCACCTCTTTGGGGGCCGCTGGGGCATCCTTCACCCCACTGTGCCTCCATTTCTGGCAGCGCTGGTGTCTCCACAAGGTTTAGGTGGGGATACAAACATCTTTTAACTGGTTTCCCACCATCAGGCGAGGACATCCCCATTTCTTCATGGGCATGGGCCCTATTTCCCTTTCCCAGCTGCTCCTTCCCTCCCATCATGTGCTCTCCAGGAGCTCCATGTCCCTTCCCAGTGCCCTCCCGTGTGCTCCAGCTGCAGGTGAAGGGGCTCTGAGCAGCCTTTCCATCCCTGCTGGCATCGTCTGGGGGCATCCCAGTCCCGGCCGCTGCGGCAGCGGCTCCTCCAGCAGCCCCCTGAGCACTCTGGGGTGAAACACAGCAACGTACACCCCCATTTTCATCCTTCCCTCCCCTTTTTGCTGAACCTGGGGGGCTGCGGATGCTGCGGAGGTCCAGGCAGTGATGTAGGAGGAACTGCCCGGCCTGGGTGCACAGGGGGTCCCTTGCACGGCTGCTGGCTGCGCCTTATGTGGCACAAAGGGCTCACGGGGGCTGGGGGAGACCACTTCGCACCAGCTGCCACATTTAAACCCAGTGTCAGCATCTGCTCAGCGCAAGTTTGTAGGAACTGTGAAATCCACTCGGTATCTCACCTCAGCCTGTTCCTTTTAAAACTTCAGTAGCAAACCTTTGGCCTTATTGTGGGCAAATCTGGGACCTTTTCTGTAGTATTTGCTCTTTTGGGAGTTTCTGTGTGATGTTAATCTGCTTTGACCAATTTCCACTATTTTTATTTAAAAAAAAATAAATAAAACAAGCAGAAAAAGCCGAAAGTACAAGGAGAGGGAAGCAAATAGGTCTCACACAGCATCTCTGGCCCTGATGAGGCAGAGGGAAACAAGCCCGCAGGTGACATCTTGATCATCCTCCTCGTCACTAAACAAGGCGCAGCTGGTATGGATGCTGTCACTAGAAACACTGGGGAAAAATTCAGCAGAAAGCCAGAGAAAGCCAAATGTTTTCACTGCAGCCCTGCCACTTATCTGCTTTGGGAGCAGGTGGGGGCTGGCTCTGTGCCTCAGTTTCCCTTTCTGTAAGTGGGGCAGATTGCTGCTCCCTCCTGGTGTGCATTGACAGCCGTGAGCAGCAGAAGCAGAGTGCAATCCTGCACCACAGATTACTCCAAGGGATGAAACGCTTTGGAAAAGTTCCTGTAATGTCTTTATGTATGTGTGATACCTTTGCCAATGTAAATGCTACGGCACTTGCCTGTAAGGGAATGCTGGAGTAAAAAGCTGAATTGATTTATCTATCTATCCATCTATCTATCCATCTATCTATATCTCCATTTAATATATCCACTTAATTTTTCTCTGTGTGTTCTCAAATAGATTAGGTTTCAAGAGGCTCAGGGCTGGAGGACAGCTGAATTGACAACCAGAAGATATAGGTTAGTTTTACAGCAACAGTATGAAAACCACATAAAATTGGACTTGGTTTTATAACACTCATTCAGGAGTCTTGAAGCCAGAAATGGGATTTAATGTATAATGTAGCGAGATACAGATGAGACCTTTTCAGAGTTTCCGTGGTTTTGTTATACTATATATTATCAGTGCTGCCTGGTAATTTTTTTTTCCCCAAAAAGATTCCTTCTAAAAGCAGGAGGTTGTTTCTGAAAGCTCTACTGTACTGGTGACATATCCATATGCAATGTAAATGACCTGTTGTTTGAGAAGATGATAATGGAAATAAATCCCAAATAAAAAAAAAAAATAAAAATAAACCCCCATAGATCAGGAAAAATAGCAGAATTTCCAACACCCAGAAAGCTCCTGCTCTAGCAAAGGGCATGTATCCATGGCAACAGGAGCCCTTACTGTCACGATAATAAAAAAATATATTATTCTAGGAGAGCTCTTAAAAGGGAAATATACATTTCTCTGAGGTGGATGATGAAATATTGGGCAGCAGAGTGAAGAATGAGCCAGAGGAGTCCGGAAAGTGATCCCAGCAATTCTGCAGCCTGCTGCAGGGTGGGAGGGGGGATGCAGACCTGGCAGAAGGATGGGGAAGTATCCTGTGGCTGTATCCAGGACTCGGCTGCCTCCATCTCCTCCGTGTTCCCATGCACATGACTCGGAGAGCCCTGTGGAGGAGGTCCACTCCAGCGTGTATACCCAGAGCGATGCAAATCTGGTGGCAAAGGCTGGAAATGATGGGGCTGTGCTGGTGCAGGGCAGCGTGGGGGCAGGGGAGCCCTGCTGAGGTC
Source organism: Falco peregrinus (assembly GCF_023634155.1). Classification (NCBI taxonomy): domain Eukaryota; kingdom Metazoa; phylum Chordata; class Aves; order Falconiformes; family Falconidae; genus Falco; species Falco peregrinus. The sequence goes on along the minus strand of NC_073729.1, from coordinate 36,634,737 downwards.
TGGTGGCAGCAGCCAAGGCCCCGGCATCGGTAGGCACTGAGTGTCCTTGTGGCATTGTGGCCCACCACGTGCTCCTGACATCAGGGGACACGTGCCAGCCAGCTGTGAGCCAAGGAGTTGCAGCAGCTTTTTGGGAAGGCTTTTAGTTTTTGGCAAAGAGAAAATTGTGAAAAACCAGCATACTGGCTGAACTTTTCCCAAGTTTGAATTTTGAGAAGAGGCTAAAACCCAGTGCTGGCAAGTCAGCATTTCACCACTGGTAAAAACGGTGTGTGAAAGTTAGCAGAACACTTTGATTAAAGGGGTAAGAAACAGAAGCTGTTTTTCCCCCTGTAGGATACCCAGGATTTTCCACCCAGAAACAAGCAGGGAGTGAGCAGCTCGATGGAACAGTCCTGCCGTCCGCACTGTGGTGGGCTCCGCACCCTGCCAGGGGTGGGATGCAGGTGGGATCCCCTGAGGAAACTGTTCTGCTCAGGGTGTGGAGCAGCCGGCTGGACCTCGATGACCCCTGTGCTTGTGGCCCTGGAGCTTCCAAGAAAGGCACACCTGGCTCGTGTCCTGGTGGCTGTGGGACCATCCGTGGAGGAGCAGACCCTGCAGCAGAGCTGGAGGGATGCCATGGGAGCATCCCACAGGAGCCTCGGAGTGCTGGGGACTGCTCAGTGGTTTGGGGCTTTTCATGGCTTTCTCTGGGATTTGAGGTGTTTAATTTGGTGCGTCTTTGGGTCCTGCTTGCTGACAGCACCGAGGTGTGGGGTGAAAACACCCCCTTGGGGCACCCTGGCCTGATCCTGGAGGATGCTCTCTGCAGCATGGAGCAGGGAAGCTGCCCAAGGAATGGGTAAGAAAAGGGAAAAAACTGCCCCCAAAATATAGGGGGCAAAGAGGAGTGGTCCTGCCCTGGGAGTACCGTGTGGCGGGGGAGCTCAGGCGCTAACTGGCCCGGTCCCGCCTGCCGCTGGCCCTGCCTTCACACCCGGCGGGAGCTGCAGGGAGCTCAGGGCTTGTGCTGCTTCCAGCAGATCCAGAGGGAAACGGCCCCTCCACGAGCGACCTCCCTCCAGCCGGGGTGCAGGCAGGGCTGGGGGGCTGGGCAGGTGCTGTGCCTGGGTGGGTGATGGCAGCTGTCTGCGGGTGCTCCTGCCTTGGTCCTCCCCAACCTTGATGCACTAATAGAGTCTCTTCTCTCTCTTCCCCAGCACCCGTCCCCAGCCCAGCCCTGTCCTGCCCAAGCTGGCGTTTTGGCCCAGCGTCACTCCTGCCACGGGTAAGCTCAGGTGAGCCCAGCAAGGGCTGGAGTCAAAACATACATTTTCTGTGAATCCCCAGTGAAGTTGGGCAGCCAGGGCTCTGGATGAGGAGGACCCATGGGGACTCCCAGCTCACTGCCCCTTCTCCTCCCCAGCCATCATGTCCCCACTGTGGTTACATCCATGACCGTATCCCCACTGGCACAAACCACTGACAAGTTGTGTTTCCCACCCGTCCCCCTGGCTGCAGCATCGTTAGCAGTTCCTGGTGGAGATAACCTCACCTTCTGCCTGGGAAAGACTGAAATTCCCCGTGTGCTGGAAGGGTTGTTAGGCTGTGTCACTGCTGCTGTAACCTCTCTAGCTGCTGGGATGCCCGCGATAGCGGAGCTTGCTGTAATTGTTATTTCCCCCTCCTCCTCCTGCACGCTGGCTGTGGTGAACCATGAGGCCCCCTTGCACACTTGCACCCACCCAGGGCAGATTGGCAGCGCTTGTCCTGGGAAACCTCTCCTGGCGAAACACTTGGAAATATTTCTGGATCCTCCTGGGTGCTGAGGGAAGGGAGATGGCATCCCTGGCTGCTGCTGGCACTCCGTCCCCCCCAGCAGAACTCCATCTCTGGGGGCTTTAATAAGAGATAGACCTGGGGCTCGTGTAATCTGCGACCCGGAGGAGACCCCGCGCTGGCATGCTTGCAGCGGGGACAAGTCGCCTGCAGACACCTTGGGGGAAGCGGGGGCTGCTGAGACCCGTGGATAAACGCAGGGCCGGGCACTGCACCTTAGCTCCACTACCCCACAGCACGTCCTCCCCCAGGGGCGGCGTCCTGGCTCAGGGGGCTCAGCGATGAGTGGGTGGGAATTCCGTAACCTTCGTGCCTCGGAGGGAAGCAAGAGCAGCGCAAGTTGCCTGCAGAGCCCCTGGCAATGCTGCTGCGGCCCGCGGCAAGTGCGGAGCCCCTGTGCCGGTGGCGCTTTGCCAGGCTCTGCTCATGGTCTCGCCGAAACGCCGGGGCCAGGGAGCTGGTGAATGCCAGCCCTGTGACCCCGTAAGCCCAGGCTCGAGCCCCCGCCTCTGTGTCCTGCAGCCGAATGGGGATTTGCTCTGGGTCCCTCCAAGCGTCCGTTTGGGCATCCTCAGCCTCCCCTTTTCCCTCGGGGCATGCCACTGATCTCTGTGTTATTTCAGCCTGAAGGCGTGAATCAAGGCTTTTGGCTCCAGGACAGCATTAATGCCCAGCACAACCCCTCGGAGCTATAAATATGTCACTGCTCCACTGGAAAGCGAATCCAAAAGTGTATCCAAAGCCAGCAACGGGATGGAGCGCAGCTCGCTAACTGATGTGATCCCAGGGCACTGGCATTTAGGGAATGGCTCTGTCAGGAGTCCCAAAATCCCAGCGGCTTTCCCCTTCCATTAGACCTATAGGCACAGACTGCAGCACAAATGCAGTTTGTAAAAGGTTCCTGGACCTTGCCCGGAGCAGGAGGGTGGGAGCTGGATGCTGGGGCTGGCAGCAACGGGAGGATGCGGGGGCTTGGTGGGTCCCCCTGCCACCCCCTCACTGCAGGGTTCCCCCCCCGAGCTGGCAGGGCTGGCCTCAGCTCCAGCCCCAACCCGGGCAGAAACGGAGAGAACAGGGAGGGGAGGGCTTGGGGACCCCCAGGGAGGGGAGGGCTTGGGGACCCCCAGGGAGAGGAGGGCTTGGAGACCCCCAGGGAGGGGAGGGCTGGGAGACCCCCAGGGCGCTGCTTGCCACACCAGGGCTCACCTGTGCCCTGGCTGAACGCCGTGCTCATCGCGGGGGCATTGCTTGGCACAAAGCAGATGAGTTTGGTTTCACTTTATTTCTCGCAGAGGCTGGTGGGGTGCAGGCAGGAGCAGGCAGGCCCAGGCAAGGACAGGCAGGAGTAGGCAAGGACAGGCAGGGGCAGGCAGGGGCAGGCAGGGACAGGCAGGAGCAGGCAGGGGCAGGCAGGGCTCCGCAGGAGCAGGCAGGGACAGGCAGAAGCAGTCAGGAGGAGGCAGGGGCAGGCAGGGACAGGCAGGAGCAGGCAGGGGCAGGCAGGGACAGGCAGGGACAGGCAGGAGAAGGCAGGGGCAGGCAGGGACAGGCAGGAGAAGGCAGGGGCAGGCAGGGACGGGCAGGAGAAGGCAGGGGCAGGCAGGAGAATGCAGGTCCAGGCAGGGTCAGGCAGGAGAAGGCAGGGTCAGGCAGGAGAAGGCAGGGGTGGGCAGGGACAGGCAGAGGCAGGCAAGGGCGGGCAGGCACAGGCAGGGACAGGCAGGGATGGGCAGGGACGGGCAGGCACAGGCAGGGACAGGCAGGGATGAGAGGGCACAGGCAGGGGCAGGCAGGGACAGGCAGGCGCAGGCAGAGACAGGCAGGGACGGACAGGGATGGGCAGGTGCAGGCAGGCACAGGCAGATGCAGGCAGGGGCAGGCAGGGACAGACAGGGGCTCGGGGGGCAGGCAGGGACAGGCAGGGATGGGCAGGCATGGGCAGGTACAGGCAGGGATGGGCAGGGACAGGCAGGGACAGGCAGGGACGGGCAGAAGAAGGCAGGGATGGGCAGGGACAGGCAGAAGAAGGCAGGGACGGGCAGATACAGGCAGGAGAAGGCAGGGATGGGCAGGGACAGGCAGGAGAAGGCAGGGCTGGGCAGGGAGAAGGCAGGGTCGGGCAGGGAGAAGGCAGGGGCAGGCAGGGACGGGCAGGGACAGGCAGGGACAGGCAGGCGCAGGCAGAGACAGGCAGGGCCGGGCAGGGCCGGGCAGGGCCAGGCAGAAGAAGGCAGGGCCGGGCAGGGACAGGCAGGGCCGGGCAGGGCCAGGCAGAAGAAGGCAGGGCCGGGCAGGGCCAGGCAGAAGAAGGCAGGGACGGGCAGGGACAGGCAGGGCCGGGCAGGGCCAGGCAGGGCCGGGCAGGGACAGGCAGAAGAAGGCAGGGCCGGGCAGGGCCAGGCAGGGCCGGGCAGGGACAGGCAGGGCCGGGCAGAAGAAGGCAGGGCCGGGCAGGGACAGGCAGGGCCGGGCAGGGACAGGCAGGGCCGGGCAGGGCTCCGCCGGCGGCTGCTTTCCCCGGGCGCTGCAGGGGGAGCTCGCGGCGCGCCGGCATCACGCGCTCCCGCCGCATCCCGCGGCCGGCGGGCGGGGCCGGGCCCGGGGGGCAGCGCCGGGCCGGGGCTGCCCGAGGCGTGTACCGGGGGGTCGGGGGCACCGCTCGCGGCCGGGCGGAGGGGGCAGCCCCCTCCCAGGGGGTCCTGTGCCCGCTGGGCTCCCTTCGGCCCCTCGAGCTCCCTTTGCGCGTGCTGCCCGCCCCCCCGGGTCCCGGCCAGCCTGCGGGGGGGGGGGTGTTCCCCCTTGCCCCAGCACAAGCCTCCCAGGAGACGGGCAAGGGGTGCGGGTGGCAGCCGAGATCCCGAAGGCATCACCCTTGGGGGGACAGTCGGGGTCCTGGGGTGCATGGGGCAACCTCGGCGTTCTGACGGAGGGTGGAGAACTTTCTCCTCTGCCTCGCTTTCCCGGCGGGGAAGGTCCAGCAGTAACCGGGGGTGACCGTGTGCGTGGGGAAAGGTCCTCGGGATGCTGCAGCTGGCTCGGGGCCAGCGGGGGGTGACGTGCACCCCAGGAGCCCCCAGCTCCCTGCCCGTAGCTGGGAGATACAAGCCTCCCGTTTGCCTGGTGTTCAAGGAAAACTCGGCTCCAGGTCTCCCTGGGACGTTTTCCTTTCCCTCAGCCTTTATGTTGTTTGGCGCAACATTATTTTCCGTGCCCCTAATTCCAAGCTTGGCTCTGGATCAGGACCAACGCACCAGCAGCAGAGGAACCCCTGGGAGAATCGCTCGCCCCGCTTGGTATCAGCTCAGGTATCTCTGATACAAACCACACGGAAAATGGCTAAACAAGGAGGTTAAATAATTGTGCACAGACTTTTTTATGCATCTTCCACTGCTTGCTGTGGGGAACACATAAAAAGAAATTAAGGAAATAGGGGTTACTTATCCACCAGGAACGCTTTCCAGTCTTTTATCTGTATTCCTCATAGGTGCCATTTTCACATAAATTTGAAGACTATATGTATTTAGGAACGTAATGCATATAGGAGATATAAAGGACGTTGATAAATTAGAGATAATTTAGCTTTTATATATACACAAATATAGATATAAACATCATTACCATTTTATTTATGCGTGTGTGTTTACACATACAGATCTTATATTTACATATTTATAGAAATGCTAAATGTATTGAATGCTATCAGAGACAGCTCACAGATAAAAGAAACGCTGTGAACTAATGAATGTAAAAAAGAAGAAAACAAATATAAAATAGTGATAAATCAATAGTTTCTTCTGTTAGTAGAAGTAAATTGTACTGCTGAAAAAATGTTTTTTTCCCCCCACAGTCTACTGTAGTGAAGGTGTTCATAAACAGCTTTCCTTCTTCAGCTTGCTGGTTGTCTGTTCTTCAAACAAAAAATACCACAACTTTCCTTGGAAGCCAAGCCGTAAGTATCACTTTGCCCCAAATCCTCTTTTCCACCTTAACAGCCCCCTTGGTGCTGCTCTTAGATGCGGTGGAGGCACGGGGGCAGCCCAGCATCCGCGCTGCGGGGCATGGTGGGGTGGTGACGGACGCGGGAGCAGCTTTCCTCCAGCCTTGCTGGAGCGTGGCACCAGCTGGGATTGCCTGGGACTGGGGGCACCCGGGCAGGACTTTGCACGCCAGTCGACCCCTTGGTGCGTTCCTGGCTCGCCTGAAAGGTGCTGGAGAATTTGAAAGGACATTTTGAGCACTGAAGTGGAATTTTACACCTTTTCTGAGATGATATTTTGGTGAGGGTATGAAAAAAACATATATTTTGCTCCCCCCCCCTGCCCCGCAACTGTTCTTGCTGTTTCTAAACCAAATTGAACATGAGCTTTGAACACTGGATGCTCTCCTGAAGGGCAGGTTCCTCTGTCTGATCCGGACCCCCACCCCAAACATTTGGCAAAATAAAAGTGAAATGACTCAGTCTGTGCAGATGAAACCCTCTCAGTGTTGTTCAGGCATTGGTTTTTTGGAGTGGCTTCTCTTCCACAGACAAGACAATGCGAGATGGTATTTGGAAACAAAAATATCATCAGAAGAGCAAAAGGCTGTCTGCGGTGGGGCTGCTCACCCCCTCTCTGCAGCAGACGGCTGCCTCTCAGCTCCCTTTGAATTGCTCTCAGTGCATTACTTGGTTTTCAATTTCATTCCCTTTCCTAGGAGCAACCTTAGCTTTATGTTTCCCTTTTAAGCTGATTGAAATAAAGTATTTGAACAAATGTCATGGGCACTTAGACATCTCTCCTCTGTTTATTCCCTTTGCTTTCATGCTGTCCACCTTCTGTAGTACCAGTTCTTAAAGCCTTGAGTGCTGTCTATCTAAATTAATGCATCTTGTAGGCAGGATACCATACAAATTCATTAATTTTTTGTATATTGGAAATATGCTTTTATTAAGTCTCTGTTCATGTTTTTCCAATGGTTGAATAGTTGAGCTTCTTTATAAACCACCAGCAAAGAGATGGTGGCTTCTTGAGATCCATTAAGTACATACCTCTGGGAGCGTGTTCTTCATCCAGCACACATTTATAGTCAGCACAGAAAACAGGCCCCAGAGTTTTGTTCTTCCAAACTCCCTTCCAAACATCTGCCATTGTGTGCGTGACTCCTGGAGATCCTGGTGGGCAAATCCAGGGGAGGTTTCTGCCTCAGGGAGGTTCCCACTCCTGCGCTCCCAGCTCCCCCAGGGGTTGCACGGTCCCTGGGCAGCCCCATCCCTGGAGCCGGAGCTGCTGTGCCTTCTTTCAGGCTATGTTGTCACCACAGCCACCCAGATCACCCTTCTCCTTCCTTCCTCCCCACCACCCACAGGAGATGCCTGCTCCTGGGATGCAGAGCTACTGCCCCAGCTACGTCTGCTTTGCACAGTGAGCATGAGGTTGGGAGACCTGGGAGAGTGTCATCATGTTTCTTGAGGCAGAGAAGTCCATAAACCTTTGGCTGAAACTTTCAGTTCCCCAGGGGAATGGGAGCTGTCCCACAAGATGGTTGTCAGAGCTCTGAGGGCACTAATAAGCCTTAATGACCCTGGCCAGCCTCACCTGGAGCCTCCACCCACATCCCTGGGCCCAGGAGCTGTATTTAAGCTCAGCAGCTGGTCTCCAGTTGTAAGCTCTTTCTTGGGGGTGGGAGTGCTGCTTGATGAGCCTAGTCTTAAAGCTGACCTGAGGGTGGACTCCCAGGACTGACCTTAACCTGCTTCACCACCATGATGTTGCCCTGTGAGATGGACTCTTGTTTGGATCTGGCTGCTGTCTCAGGGTCTGCTCTGCTCATCTTGCTCCTGCTTTTGCTGCTCTCTCACAGAGATGTGGGGGCTTGAAGCTTTGATGTTACCTGTTCATATGCTGATGCTCCAGGTTCCCTTTTGGAGACTTGCTCCTGCTGGCCACCTGGGGATGTCAAGGGCTGCACTGCTAGCAGAAGTACAGTCAGACTGGGTCACTTGGTGGTGACACATGGGTGTGGAGGCAAGGGCTGAAGTGCAGGTAGGGTGAGGTAAAGGTGCCAGCACCAGCCTCTCCTCTGGTGCCTGTATGGGGCTGGCTGGTGAGCCAGGAGCAGTGCAGGCACCCACAGGCTCCCATCCTGCCTGGCTACTCCAGGACTGTTTTCCCCAGGATCTACTAAATTTATCTAAGATGCTTTCTGCCTCTGGCTTGTGGTGGACTAGGATCCTGGATGGTGGTGTGTCACACCAGCAGAGCCTGGATACAAAGCCAGGAGCCCTGTTCCTGCAAGGATTGATGGTACCAGGGAAGGAAAGGACGTGTCTTTGGGGAGCTCTCAGACCATGTCAGTGAGATGCTGAAGGTACACGGTGTGGCTGCTGCAGCCTTCCTGCAGCCCAGGTGTGGCCTGGGCTTTCAGTCTTGCTCCCAGCAGAGCTTTCCGTGCAGTTTGGATCCTTCGGGGGAAATCTTTTACCAAAAGGGTCATTTTGGGGAAATCCCAGCCTCTTCCAAGTCCACACCCCTGCCCAGTGGCACCTGTTTCCTATCCCCTTGTTTCTGCAGAGACAAATGGAACTGTGTTGGCACTCCTGGCCACCCAGCTGGTGGTTGGATCTGTCACCAACTCCCTGTCCAACCCCAGAAGAGCTCAGCAGAAGGACCATGGGGTGATGCTGATGGCAAGGGCAATGGCAGTTGTGACACAGTCTCTGGTGGCTTGAAAGACAGGGCGGGGAAGGCCGTGTAGGATGCTCTGTAATCTGTTCAGCCGTGCTGATGCCAGGTGGGTGGCCGTGTTGGCACTGTGCTTCCTGCGCCTTGGGCTCTGGGCACCAAGCACCATCTGAAGCAGAAGACCAGACTCTGCAAGTTGCTATAATGTCCTTGGCTTGCACCCAGTTCATGCCTCAACTTGAGGCCCTGATCTACATGGCTTCCTCTAGGCGTGATATTCTGCAGCCTCCATGTAGATGGGAGGTCTTTTTCTGGACTCTGTGAACCGCTCTGGTTTCCCCAGTGAGACAACCACTCTGCATTTCCAGGGCTCTGAGCACAGATGTGTTTATTTAACTGATTTTCATAGGTTTCTTCCAGTGATGCAGAGAAAGTGATTTAGCTGTGTACATTAAATGAAGGCAGTATGAAAAAAAAAATCAATTTAACTCCCATCTGAGTTACACAGAGAAGCGAATAAATAGAATATTATTTTTAAAATGACAATTTTGATTGTTCCGACTGCCAGCTGGACCAGTTCCTTCTGCTGCAGAAACTGCAGCCCTGGCCAGGAATAGTGGAGGTGTGTCTGGCTTGAGCAGCTTCAGAGAACACAAAGACCAGCAGAAATAGTTGAAAAGTACACGCATTCATACTGGTTTCAGGCAGGAGTGAGGAGCACTGGCTGTCCAAGCCCATGGCTTGCAGGGGTGGATGGAGATACACATAAAGTCCTTACCTATGACTTGACAGTCCTTGAAGGTGTGTCCATGGGGAGGGGGCTGGTGTTCAGGTGATGCCACTTTCCAGCCCCTGGTGCCCTGGGTTAAGGGCAGGTCCCACCCATGCAGCAGCTCCACCACTGTCATGACACCACAATGTCACATCAAAGTAGATCTGGGCATAGTGCTCCAGGATAGGAATTTGGTGGTTTTAAAATGTTTGTGACTGTCAGCACTGTGGAGCTTTTAATGTGAAATGACAAAAGTAACTCCAAAAAGAATGAGATAATTCTGGTCAGTTTGCTTTTTTTTTTTTTTAATATGAACTTCCTTGGTTTCAAAAAGATTTTGAATGTGCTTTTTTCTCTGCTGCTGAAAAGTTAAATGAAAACACCATCCTTTAATTTGAAAGAAGTGATTCAATTTAACAAAAGATTTGATTTGAGTTACTTTCTTTGAAATTTTGGCCCCAAATGAGGTGTGATTATTTGCAAGGAAAACAGGCTAATGGCTAAAATAGATGCAGTGACTAGACTCAGGGGGGTAATGCTGGATGTGGCACCTGGCCAGCCTTGTCCTCTTGGGCTACTAGGGGTGGCAAGTAGGCCACTGTCCCTACCACGATGGGGTCTCAGTGACGAGCTGCTCACCAGGGGCCTGTGCCAAGTAAGGAGGGGGTGAAGGGCGCTTCTTGTGGAGTGTGTTGGGGTGGGAGTTTGGGACTGAATAAGAGACCCTGGGATTTGTCCAGGATGTTTAGGGGAAAGGCCAAAGGAGGTGAAAATGTCAAGGTGGATCAGGGAGGAATGAACATGGGAAAAGGGGGACAAAACCAGGGGTGTGGGGAAAGATGATCTCAGCAGCCTGTCCCATTGAGTAGGACAGAGGTCCAACAGGATGGCTGGAAAAGGGATAACAGATGGAGAGGAGTGCTGGTGTGACCTGGCTTTCCCTGTGGGAAGGGAGACTTGCAGATCTGGATGTTTCCCTGGAGACTGCTCATCACCCAGGGTTCCCAGTGGAGAGCTGCATGGCCGTGGCTGCAAACACCAGCTGTGGCTGGGTGCTTGAGGAAGCCCAGCCAGGGGTCTCCTCCAAGGAGGGTGGTTGTAAATGTTCTTTTCCAGTGTCCTCACAAGGCAGCAGTGAGGTGGGCATTTCCCTTGTCTCCGTCCCCATCCAGCAACAAAGGAGGCAAAAGACTGTAAAGGCTGGAAAAGAAAACGGCAAACGGTGCCTCAGCCATTTGAGCACATCCCCTCTCTGTGTCAGGAGGGGACAGGGTGACAGGTTACAGGGAGCTTTTGGCTGGTGGTGCTGCCCTGTGTCCCCTGTGGCATGGCCCAGGGCTGGAGGGGATGAGCTGGCAGGTACAGAGATGGAAGACGGGGAGATCTCCTGCTGTTTCCCTTCAGAAAGGAATAAGTGGCAATATCAGCATATCACTAATCAGCAATTGCAGAAATAAATATCTCCCTTTCTCATCTTGAGTGGCCTTAAAAAAAAGAGGTTTTGTAAATTCTCTGTTGCTAATAGTTAAGAAGTCAACCTCGTAGTAAAACTGGTCCACCACAAACATGTCTGTCTGGAATCTACCCTTTTGGGGATTTTCTGTTTCTCTCTTGCTCCAGTTCAAAATCTTAGAAGTTGTCTTACAAAATGTAACTCCTGTCCTCCATGCAGCTGGGCACCCCATAACCATCATCCAAACCCTCCCCTGGGCTGGGGTCTGAAATGGCATGGACTCCTGCAGGTTCTCCTTCAGGAGAGAAAGGATTATGAAATCCTTCCAGTCCAAACTGTTCCTCTTGCTCTGTGGGGTAAGAAAAGCAGGGCTGGCTATGCCTCATTCTGATAGCCTGAGCTGACCATTCTCCCCTTCCCTCTCATGTTCACTTACCTCCAGTCTCAGGTGCCTGTGGGATATTTTGGGGATGTTTCTGAGGAGAACCAGCTGTTCCACTGTAAACTTGCCCCATGCACCAGCTCCCTCCCACACCTGCTCCCAGCCCAGCTCCAGTAATACAGCAAGCCCATGGTGTAGTCACCTGGTAATGTGTCTTTGCTTATTGAGTTTACATTTGCTCTCTAAAGAGGCAAATTTATTTATGTCCTATAATAAAAAGCTGTTAGGTGACAGAAACCCCCCCACTTGTAACAATTAAGCACAATTGTTGATGTACCCAGAGCAGAAGGCTGCTCCGGCAGAGCGTGGCTGCAGAGGTGCCATGGTGGTGCTGGTGCGTGGATGCCTGGCCCTGGGGTCAGGCGCTGGCTGGGATCGACGCTGGCCATGCACAGAAAAGCCTGAGCTTGGCTGTGTTCAGTGGTGGTCTCAAAATCCCCCAAGAAACTCAGATTTCCCCTTGGCTCACATCTGAGAGGAGCAGGAGGCACGGCCATGAGCATGGGAACGATGTGGGGAGGATCCGGCATGGCATGTCCAACAGCCAGCAAACAGTGCAGGCGCCTTTTCGGCAAGAGAGTGCCTTCAGCCAAACCCCAATGGCTTCTGTGAAGTTTTTCCAAAATGGTTAACTTTCTGGTAGTTGTGGGGGTGAAGGGTTAAGCTTTCAAAACCAAACCCTCTTATTTTTGTAACCAAAAATTCACACTCCACCCAAAGCAACAGTGAAGACTGGACTATATTTGAGCCTGTCAGCTCTGCTTTGCTCTCTGTTGTTAAAAAACCCTGCTGCTCCCTGCCTGAAAAATGTCAGACGGAAATTGAAAAATAACATTTTCCCCTTTTCCTGCTGCCACACTTGCTTTCCTCCAACAGCAACTGGCATTTCTCCAAGCATCTTGATAAGCTTTGCACTGGAGGGTGCTGCCAGAGCTGGGTGCAAGAGGTTGGGGGGGATCCTGGCACCCACAGAGCCCAGGGACACCCAAACGTGGTGGGGTGCTACTTCTCCCCAGAGAGTGGGCAAAAGCATGGGACCCTCTCTCTGATGAGCTCTTCCTCTGTAAAGGGAAAAGGAAGGAAAGCGCTTGGTACGGGTGTGTTACAAAGATGGAGAGGCTCAGATATGAATCACAAGTGTCCCAAAAGTGCTGGAATAACATCACTGTGATACTGAGAGTAACAGCACAAAGAGCGGCTCGGTGTAACAGCGGTTGCTTCACCTACTCAGCAGCTTAAAAGCATGGAAATAAGTTAAAAGCCAAGTTACTCACACTTTTTATCACCTTGCTATCAGCTGTGCTGAAGATGCTGCCACCTCCCTGGCTGCCTGTAGGGATGGCAGCCTCAGCCTTGCCTGTTTGTGATGCACAGCTGAAAAATAAGGGCTGCACAAGACCTATGAAAGTTCCCAATGATAGAGGTGGGACAGGGCACGTAGAAGCTGAGCACCTAAAGCTCGTTGGGGTGCAGCCCAACCTCCCAGCATCTCCTATCATGTCACCTCACTTGTTGGTGAATGCTCAGTGCTGCTGGAGCTGGGATAACCCAAATAGCAGCAGCCAGGCTGGAAACACACCAAGCTGCCTTGCTAGTGCTTGTGGACTGTGTGTATTATCCAACCGTGTTGCTTTTCCTGCCCGTAAAGGCCCATCACCCAGCCAAGGTGCTTGCTCATGCCCTGGGAGCTGATCTGACCCGAGCAGGACCTAAGAAGTGCTTTGCAAGCTCAGGGACAAAATATTATACTAACATCAGGGAAAGTGAAGGCGTCTTGGCAATTACTTCAGAACTGAGCTTGCAAGTCTGCTGGTTTTGTTCGTGTTCATCTGAAAGCCTTTGACACATCCGTGCTGTGTTTCTTTTATGAATATGCAAATCAAAGCAGTGAAATTACAGATAATGATATGTAGTCAAAACTTTTCAGAAGTTAATGCATATTCCTTATTTTGCAGATTTCTATCACATTTGTATTTGCAAAATAGATGAGATAACGCTGCTCAAGAGAACAGCTTTCCTGTCACAGAAGCAGCGATATACCTTTCAAATCCCACCCTGAACTGCTGCTAGCTCCCTTCCCAGTGCCGGGGTCCCTCCTGCAGGGATGGGGTCACACTGGGCGCCTGGGCATCAGCGCCCTGGGACCCTGAGGCAGAGCCCAGCTGCCGTGTGGTTTTGGGGGCTGTGTGGCTGGACTGAGGCACCGTCGTGCCCCCACAGCCCCGCTGCGGTGCTGCGGTCCTGCTGTGGATCTGAGACAAAACCCTGCGGGCGAAACTGCATCGGGTCCCAGGCTTCGGGAGGTGGGTGGTCACCTGCTGGGGTGCCTGGCACTTTGGGTGTCAGCTGCAGCAGTCTGTGCAGCCTGGAGGGGTTTTTCTTGGGAAAGAAAAAAACCTAAACCAGTCTGATCATTTGTTGCTGCCTTGCTGTAAGACCAACTTCAGTAATGTAATACTGATGCAATAAAATACTTTGCAAGATGAGGATACCTTTCCAGAAAGCAATTCAATATTTTTCCAAAGTGAAGTTTTCAAAGTAATGCTGGTCTAGTGGGGTTTCTTGTTAAGGGGGATTGCTATATACAATGTGGAGAATTTTACACAAATATTTGAATTTATTCTGCTTTAGGAGAAATGTCTGAACACTACCACATAGTGGAAATATGGGGTTCGACCAGAGCATTCCCGACTGAGACCCGTTCACTGCTGTTCCTGCAATGTTCCCATTACCAGGTGAGATGCAGTGCTCCCCTCTGCCTGTTCCTCCTGAGCAGACAGTGTGTGGCAGATGTAATTCCCTGGGACCTGTGTAGGCTGCCCTAGCAAGCTCCATCCCTTTGGCCATCGAGTGTTGGGGGCTGACCCACGGCAGCCAGGCTCGGGGCAGCACCTTGCCCAAGCTCTCTGCATGCTGCTGGGCCACCGACAGTCCTTGGGTTGTTGGCTGGGGGCTGTCTACACCTCATCCTGCTCCCAGCTAGTTTAAGTCTTCAGTTTCACCCTCTCTCTGCTGCATTTCCAGTTCATCCCCATCAGCAGCTTCCTCTTCATTTATAAGAGGAATCAGCCTGGGCTGCTGTGGAGGATGCTTATCACCCATGGCTGAGGGTACTCATAGAGCATCTTTGCCTCTCCTGGTCCAGCTCTGGTGGGAACTTGACCCTTTTCTGCTCTGTTCTCCCCCAAATTAATTTCATCACCTTTAATAATGCGTGTGGGAGAGCAGTTTCCAGCAAGTGACACCCTCTGAGAAGCCCGGCAGTGGCTGGTGAGCCCTCCTCCCCTCCCCCTCCTCTTTTTCTTCTTGCAAACACCTACATCCTTCCTGTATTGTTTCAAACCGCAAGATAATAAACTGAGAAGCAAAAGCCTTCAAACGGCAAGTGGAAAGGTCTGCGGGGGGAGGTGGACCTCTGCACTTTGGGGGCTCCACCAGCCCCTGCAAATACCACCGGAAACCTCCGTCCTGCCGCTTGCATAACTGGGGCTGGGGGCTGGGGTGGGAACCCCCAAATGGCAGCGCCTGGCTGAGCCCCAACTTTCAGCCTTTAGGGTTTTCACGTCCCTCGCCCCTTCTCCCGCAGCCCCAGCAGCCGGACCTGGCAGCCCAAGGCTTGTGGCATGGGGCTTCTCTGCCCCTGGGAGCTCCCGCTGGGTGCTCACCAGTAGCTATTTTAGCAAAAGAGCTTTTTTAAAAGTTTCTGAATGGCTTTTCTCCTCCCCTGCTGCTGTTGTTAGGCTGTCACCACCCCGGCTCTGTGTTTGCTGGGGGAGAGGAGCTGGATCCCCCGTGCTGGGGTAGCAAGGCTGGGAGGAGGGATGCTCCATGTAGCACCCAGGTCCTGCTCTGCCTTGGGGATTCTGGACTAAGGGTGCTAAAGTGAGCAAGAGCAGCAGCAGAGCAGCGCTGCTGGATGAGAACACAGAGGTTGCTGGCACCAACACAGCAGGCAGGGGAGACACCTCCAGGCAGGTTCAATCTGATGCTTTGGTGCTGGTGGGAAAATCCCAGGAAAAATCAGGGATGCCTCCCTGAGGCAGCCGAGGTCCCCCTGGCTTGGGTGTGGGTGTGTGGGATCCTGGTCCCGCATCGCACCCTCTGTCCGGCGGGTTGGGGAGCCCGACGGCCAAGTGCAATCTGCTCCCTGAGCAAGGAATAAGGAATAAATTGGGGCCTGCCCATCTTGCTATACCTCGACATGTCTCAAAAATGAGCCCCCAGCTGACTGTGTCCATGCCCAGCAGCTTCAGGGGGGCTGGCTGAGTCAGTCCTCTGCTGCAGCACCCGACAGCCTCATGCCAGTGTGGCTTTGGTGTTGGATGTATAAAACACCAGGCTTGCAAGGAAGGAATGGAAAGCAGGAGAGGTGGGCAAGCTTAAGCCCCCCAGCGCCAGGTGGGCTGCGTGCTGAGCATGGCCCTGGGTGCATGGTGTGCCTTGTCCTGCACCGCGTGGCGATGCTTCCCTGCAGCCCCAGCAGCAGGACAGGAACGTGGGACCACCACAGGCTAAAGGCCACTGCAGGACAGGGACCACCACAGGACTGGGACTGCTGCAGGAGAGGACCAAGTTTTGTTTTCACCCAGGTGTAAATCCAGCACAGAAGTGAGTGTAGCTGCCTGGTGGCTGCCTGGGCCACCATAACCTGTGGTTCTGGGCGCTGGGAGAGAAGAGCACGAGCAGCACTGCTGAACCATTTCTGTGCAAAACATGGTTGCAGACAGTCACGTATAGTCGAAGCCTGGGAGATGCATTTAGCTCGTTTTTTGTCCTTGTCTCTATGAAAACCCTGAGGAGTTTGTGAGGCACCTGTGAGTGCTCCTTACACGCAGGGTGGAGAGGGTCAAGAGGACCACAGAGAAACTTTCCTTTGAGGAGGAGGACACTTGAAAAATACAAGAACAAATTGTGCTGTTGTGATGGTGGGTGCACTGAGGTCTCTACACATGCAGTGATGGGGCTCTGAAATTCTACCTCTCCCCGACCATGAGCAATGAAGAGCTGTGGAGATGGAACATATGGTGATGGTGTGGGCTGTGTGCCCCAAAGCTGCCTGCGAGGTGGGGTGCCAGCCCTGCCCCGCTGAGCCCTGTGTGCCTTCAAAGTCATGTTGGCAGTAGGTTATGCTCACTGCTGCTTGAAACCCCAGAGCAGATTTCATGCCTAAAACATTATAATTAGGAAGCACGGTGAAGAGCTGCACCAACAGAAGGCTTCTGTGACTGTCCAGGAATCGCCAGCTGAGCACCGGCACCTCAGACACGTACCATACCATCGGCTTTGGGAAAAAACTTTGCTCAGGTTGGGTTGTCACAGCCAGAAGTTCCCTTGCACCTCTGAGATGGAGGCACCTGGGAAGGTCAAGCCAGTTCCCAGACAGGCAGCGTTTAATGGGATTTTGTTCTTGATATACTGGGAGGTTATCCTAGGGCAAATACTCAGGTCCTGATAAAGCCGAGCAGGGCTTCAGCGGAGCTCGGAGTACTGCTGTACTTTTCTGCAACTGATAGCCCATGCTGTGCAGGGTCGGAGAGGTCTGCGTCTCCAGAAACGGTGCTGGGTGATGTTATTTTGGGAGAGCACATGGGCCTGAGTGTATCCTGCGGTCCATCCCCCATGCACTCCACCTGCACCTGCAGCACGGAGTGTGGACGCGGGAATGCCTCCATCCACCTCAGTCTCCACTTACAGGGCTGCTGTCCATGAACACCTCTCAGCCCTTTTTAACTCTGATGGTACCTAATGTTACCTGGAGGTACTGTTGCCACACCGACCCCCTTCATGGTAGGTCCTGAGGATGCAGAATCGAGTGGAGTGCCAACCCAGCTGCCGGGTTGCAAAGGCAAACTTTCTGTTCCCCAAATGAACTGATTTCATTAAAAAGTTGTGCAGAAATGCAAAGGGGGGTTTCAGGAGCTCAGCTATGCGCGCCCCACCTTTCTCAGTACTACCAGCCGGGGCTGCGCAGTGCTCGGTGCAGGGACCCAGGACCACCGTGAACCCCAGCCCTGCAGGGGCAGGCACTGGGTTGACCTACTGCCTCAGCATGTGAATAAACGTGAATTTTGTGGTCTGCGCCCACTGGTGCTGGGGGCTCTTGGCACTCGTGTGGTGGTTTGGCTTGGTGCAAAGCTGGTGGTTTAAAAACCAGGGTGCTCAAAGGTTAGCGTGCTAGAGCTTAAAGCTGACTTCATCTAAATTGCACCGAAAGCACTGGAGGATCATCTGTTCCTTGCAGTGTGTTTTGAATGAGGCTTGTAGAGCTTAGGCTGGGTCATTATATCCTTAGGCATGAAATTTGGGGTTTTGGGGAGCAGCCCAAACAATCAGTGGGACTAATTATGGAGTAAGTGTGAGCTGACCCAAGGATGGACAGGCTCGTGGAGTCTGAACAGCACCTGATGATGGCTCCTGCCTGCGCACACATTGCAGGCTGTGCCAAAACCAGTGCTGCAGTTACACTTCATACGAGCCAAGACCCTCACCGGCTTTTATCTGTGCTAAACCGCGCAGGAACACCAGTGGCCGGCTGCTGTTAACTGAGCCCGAGGAGGGGTCTAGGAGCTGAGCTCACAGGTGGGTTGAGTCTCTGCCATGTTATGTCCTACAGAAAGTCATCTTTCTGCTCTGATGTCGAACAGAACATGGCTACTTCCACCTGTGAAAGTCAGCGTTACACAGTTCGCTCTAATGAAACAACAGTTTCCTCCAGGAGAATATCCAAGTGTGGAAGAAATGACCCTTTTGTGCTCACTCCACTCTTAAAGAGCTGGGCTGATTCCTGGTGTGCCTGCCCTACCTGGAGCACCCTGCAGAGCCCACATCTCGGTGCTGATGTCTGTGCAAATCCAAGGCAAGAGGCACCCCAAAGGGTTTTCGGCTGCTCTCCTGGGGGGCTCTGCAGTCCCCTGCCTTCCTGCTGGGGAAAGGATTTGCGTGTCGGAGGAGCTGAGGAGGAGGATGGAGTGGAGGTGCGTTATTATCTTTTCATGGGAAACTTCTAGATGAAAGAAAAAAAATTAAAGTTTATGTCTCATTCTGTATTCACATTTTCTTTTCATTCTGGGTTTTGAGAAAGAAGAAATTATTCATGTATCCAGACCCTCCCTTCTCTCTCTCTTATTTCTCTCTTTCCCTCCCTCTGTGCCAAAAATAAGAACACAAAGGGATGGAGGGCAAATGTTTATAGGGAAGAGGAGACATTCTTTCCAGGTTTTTGAGTCTTTTTAACTCTATAGCTTTAAATAATGTCTGCAACCGTGTAAGAATACAACTTGAAAAGGAAAAAAGTGAAGTGTTGAGACATTTCAGTACAGAGGAAAGAAAATAAACAAATTCTTGGGCATTTCTTGCTTTAATGCATTCAGTGTTATGAAGGGGTCAAAGGAAAAAAAACACCACCACCTATAAACATGAAACTGTTGATTGAGAGTCTTGAATTGCTGAGGGGGTTTAAGAAATCAAAATTTTCTAATCTGTAAAATGGGAACTGTGCATTTGTTTTGCAGCATGACTTTAGACTGCTTTTCAATTATTCAAAATAAGATATGTAGCTACTTCTTCTCCTGATATTTGGAGCCCCAAACCTGACGTTTGGTCTGTGGTCTGTGAATGTTTCCAGTGGAATTACTGACTACTGAGAAAAGCCCTGAGTGACCACAGTATTTTGGCAGAAACACCCCCCAAAATTTGGAGGGGTTTTGAAGATGTATTTTTTTTCTACCTGATTTGAGCCAAGACCTCGGTGCCATGGAAGGGGCCAGCTCCCCTGTGAGCGCTGCTGAAGCTCCAGTGGGGAAGCTGGGACCTGCCCACCTGGGTGACACTGGGGACTGGGACTGCTGGTGTGCTGAAGCTCATTTTGCCCATCATCGGGGCAATTAGTGGGACTTGCTGTGGGCCTTACGAATTCAGCCGCACCTTACAGGCTGGTCCTCCCTGGAGAGGGCAGCAAAGCCGTGGTCCTTCACAGCCCTCACTCGTGACTGAGACATAGGAGAAACTCCCAGGAGATGTGTTTTGGAGGTGGAAAAGGCCCTTTAGTCCGTCCTGTCCCACCTTTTTCCTTTGATAATTTTAGAAGCTGAGAGGCCTCTCCATGTGCCGTTTCCAGAGTGCTGGCAGGGACACGGCAGCAGTGCCTGCGGCCGTTTCTGTCTTTGCATCCCCCCAGTCATCTAGGTGAGTGGGAGACAGCGCGAGCCCTCCGAAGGGTAGTACTGCTCAAGCCCTCTGCCAAAAGACCAGTGACAATTAAAGCAGTCAAATAAGGCTCTAATTATAAAAAACTCCCCACATAACTACAGAAATATTTTGTGTTATTGCTAGAGAAAAAAAATTAGTATAAACTAAGCTCCAAGCCAATAAATCTACTTGCAGTGTAGTGCTTCCGGAGACGGTATCTAGCAAATGTCTGTGTGTTCCAGAAAAAGAAAAAAAGGTTCAATATGTTCTGAAATGCCTTTATCCTGTTTCTCTGCGAACTTCCCCCAAGCCATTCTGTCTCCTGGAGAAATCCCAAATCCCTGGGACTTCTTCCAGCCCTCCTCTTTATTGTGGGAGTTACAAGCGCCTAATCAGGAAACAGAAATGATTGCACGTTACATGTGTGCCCCAACAGAATGGAGAGAGGCAGTCTGACTTTCGATATCCAGCCACCAGATTCCCTCTGCCGGCGCTGCGTGGAGCGCACCACCACGTTCCGTGATGCTGGCTGAGCAGAGGTGGGTCTGGCACCCGTGGCTCCCTCCAGCCAGCCCTCCTCGCTCACCCTTGCTCCCACCAGATGCAGGGTGCAGCCAGCGGTCCCGGTGTTCCCCATGGAACTGAAGTACCTGTCTGGCTCGGGGATGGAGGGAGCCGTATCCCCCAGGCGTGACTACAGTGAGACACAACCAGCCCACAGGTGATCAGGAGGGAATCTAGTGGGGAATTGCCAACAGGGTGACCGTGTCCCTGGCCAACAGGGCAGAATGATAAGCCTTGTGGATTTTCTGCTGTTTATTGTTAATACATATTTGTTAAAATAATTTTTTGTTTCCCTCTTTTTCAGGAACCACAGGAGGGGCTGGGGAGTGGAACAGCCCCAGCTGTGGAGCAGCTGCAGGGCTGAACGGTGTCCCTGTGGCACACCACGGGGCAGGGATGCTCAGCCATGGGGTGGATGCGTGTCAGAAGAGGATGAGGACACACGGAACTCCAGAAGACCCTCTAGGGTAGGTGCATCTATGTAGTCTGGCTATTTTCCTACTGCTAAATTGTCACCAGACTGGCAGTGCCTCTAACAGGTGGGTTTATTCTGCTCATTTCCTTTGGACTAATCCTGTCAACTGCTTCAGACCTCAGGATTTCTATTTGTGGGGTGCTGCTGCCTTGCCTGCTAGACCGGGGCAGCTGCACCCTCCGTCTGCCTTCGCTTTGTGAGCACCAGCCCTGGGGGAGGCAGGCAGCACGAGGCATGCACTCACGGCCTCTCTTGGCTTTGCAGAAGACACTGACCTATAGTCTTTATCCCATCAAAAGTAACTGTCATTTTATAGTCATAACTATCTCCCGTGACCAAAAATTCATCTGGAAGGCAATGAAATGTACATTAATTACATATTGAACAACAGTAAAAGTGTTACTCTTTCCCACAGATTTGCAGTGCAAGAGGCTTCATTCATGATAAAATTTTAATGTGATTACAGGCCGAGGGATTGCGTTCTATGTGCATGGCTGAGCGCTGTCAGGTGCCCAGCCTGGCTGACCTTAAGAGTAAGCCCATGGGGAGGGGCAGCCCTGCAGCATCTCCTGGTCCTTGCTCCCATCTCTGGGTAAGGCTCCTGGGAGATGAGGGATGGGGACAAGCCAGGTGACAGGGGAGATGTTCAGGATGTCACTAGGGCGTGTATTTGTCCCATGTGATCCTTCTCTGTGAGTTTGCAGTCGGTGCTGGATGGGTCAGAGAGCAACACAGGTGCTCTCACCCCCCTCCCCCACGCCATCAGGCCGTGATGCAAATGGCCCGGGCTTGGCCTTTCCTTGCATTACCTTCTCATCTATCCCCATCCTAAAGCTGGTCTAAGCATCCCCATCCATTGTGGCTACAAGCGCTGCAGAGCCATGGTGGCAGAGGTGTGGTGCTGGTGGCTGGACAGTGGAGTGGGCTGGGGGGACCACTGGTCCAGGAGCTGTGGGAATGGTGATCTGAGTTGTGATATGGTGAGGGCAGGTGTGAAATGCGGGGTCTGCTCTGGCAGAGGCATGAAGACCCTGAGGACCTTGGCTAGGAGAGGGGCTGGGGACTTTGAGACCCAAGGCTCTCTGTGCCAAGGGGATATGGGATAGGGAGCAGCATCTGCTTGACTCCCACAGGATCCTGGCTGGGAGGAGGCAGGAGAGCACACAGCCCCACAGCATCTTTTTTTGCTCTAGGAAATCTCATCATCCCACTCAGGCAGATATGGTAAATAGGTAACGTACTACCTAGAGAAGTTAAACAAAATCCTGGACGGACTCCCTGGTGGGTTCCCAGCCTTTTGGTGCCTTGGAGCCATGATGGGGGCATAAACACACGCAGAAAAGCAAAGTGGCATGTTGGCAGGAGCCATGGAGGTGCTGGGTCAGAAAGGCTGAGCACTGCTGAGCAGTAAGTCATTCAGCTGCACAAATACCTGCAAACGAGCTCACTAGTATCACCTGCACAAAACCCCACCTAGTAAGTTCTGCAATTTTTGACCTTCTGTCCCCACAAATAATAACAGCAGAGCAACAGAAAGCTCTCTAATGTACTTGCAGTGTAATAAAGTAAGCCCACTAGGAATAAAATCTACAGCAATTACTGTGCCAGGTATTATGCTGATTTATCAAATTGCAGCTGAAAGTCAAGAAGAGTTGAAGATACAGTGATAAAACATCTGATCTCAAATCTGACTCTAAATTACCCTTCTGGCCAGCACAGTATTTCATCCAGAAGAATTGTTATTCCTCTCATCTTTCTTCTTCAAAAATCATTGTTCAAACCGGTAATTTTGCACTCCTTGTGTAGTGGAGCAAGCACTTTGCCAGCACTCTGCACTGTGTGATTAGCTGCTAAGGTGATGCTGAGTCTTTTGGAGCGAGCCTCACAAACCTCCCCCTGCAGGGTGGAGCATATGAAATGGAAGGAAACCAACTGGGGTTCATCACTGCAAGACACAGTCTCTTTCATGCCCTTGTGTTGTTGGAAAGGTGGCAAAGATGCATCATGTCATGTTTGCTTGACGGGTAGAAGCTTTCCATCACCTGGTGACTGCGGTGGGCAGAGGGCAGGTGAAGCGCAACAGGTCCTGCTGCTGAGGCTTACATCCCAGCTAGCCACCGACCCCATGCCTGCGCCGAGGGGCTGGGGTGTGACGCAGCTGCAAGCACTCGATGGTGACCACCACCGCTGTGGAGCACAGGTACATTGGGGTGATGAGCTGGAGGTGCTGTGCAGCCAGTGCTGGGTCCAACATACACCCTCTTTGCCTGGTTGCATGGCACTGCAGAGTCTGAGCATGGAGGTCCCGGTGCTGCACGTGGGGGCTGTGCCACGAGCAGGGTCCCACTGCTCTAGTACATTCCCTTCACCATGAACTTGCTCTGACTGGCCACTCTGCTTCCAGCAGGAGCACAGGGAGGACTGATGCTCTCAGCATGGGCACCACATCCCCATGGGAGCTTTGGGGATGGGGACACTTGCCAAGGTGCAGAGCTGTCCTCAGTGGGGGACCAGGACTTCACTGGGGTAGAACAAGACCTGCCCAGGCACATGCCACAGTTGTCAGGTACCTAGAATTTGTCAAACAAAGTCCTTTCCTTTGATCCTTCTTGTGTAAAGTTCTCAATATTGCCCATCAGGATTTTTTTCCCTTCCATTCCATCATCTTAGTAATAATAACACAGACATAACAAAGGCAAACTGTCCTCCCGGTGCTGCTGGGGCATTTGTGGCCATGGCCCTATGCTGTGGGGGCAGCTTAGGGCCTGGGCTTGCCCCCCCCTTCTGCACACCCTGGATGTCCAGGTGACCATGTCCCGGGGGGGCGGTGGGATGCTGGTGGGTACCTTCATTTCTGCGTGAGCCAGGCATTGCTGCCCGCAGGCACCCCATCGCATCGCATCACATCCCATCCCACTCCACCTGGGGCTACTAGCCCAGAAGGCTGAGTCCCTGCGCTTGAAGGGTTAACTCCACTGAGATCCTCTGATGAGATCTGTTAAACTCCCCACTACATCCTACAGTGCTGCTAATTAGGTCTTCATAAACCAAAGTCAATTAGCCAGGATTCTCCCTGCCTGTGTCTCTTAACTACCCTCTCCATCATTAGCCAACACCTGGGAACACCTGCCTGGGTCCTGCCTCCCCTGCCGTGCGTGCCCCTGCCCCAGAGCTGTTCTGGAGCCCGCCGAGGATCTAGCTGGTGCTCTTTGATTAAAAGTGGAAGCACCGTAGCTGGTCCTGCCCAGGAACAGGACCTCTGCAATTGCAACTGCTTGGGCAGGTGGAGAGGAGGTAGGAGGGGGTTACTGGTTTTCTTCAAATATGGAAAACATTACAGGGAAAGCAATTAATTCTTGCCTGTGTTCAAAAGCAAAGGATTTGCTTTGTAGGGAGAGAGATTTAGGTTATCTGCCTGGAATTTAAAGGTTTTTTAAAGGGAGGTGAGGTACGCGGTCAGGGTTTAGGAAGAGCTGAGCCTTCCCCAAGGTGTGAGGGGCAATTGTGTGCCTTCTTGAGACTCATCTACCACATTTTCTGCATAGACCAAAGGTTCAGGCCAAGGAGAGGCTTGCCTGGCCATGCCATTGCTCCTGTCCCAATGTCCCTGGGTGCTCACCCTCGCCTGCCCATGGGGCTGAACCCATTAGTGGAGACTGGATGCATTTTGTGAGCCAGCTGTGATCGTGGATGGGAGACTCGGCTCCCAGTTGCTTCCTTGGAGCAATTCCAGGTCCACGACAATTAGCCAACAGCTCGAATACCATTTAAGCACTGCTGCCATCATGCAAATTTAGAGATTAGTAGGGATTAGAGTGGTCTGGAACATCTCACAATTTCTTATTAATGCCCCAAGCTCTGTAATAGCCAACTGCCCTGCATCCCTGAGATGACTCCTGCATCACTGCAGTGGAGACGGGTCGCTGTGTCCCCCATGGCTGCCACCAGCCTTTGGCCATCACCTGCCTGCAGGTAAGCAGAGGCAGCAGGGCAGCCCTGCAGGAATGTAGGTAGGATGACTACAAAGTTGTTAAAACTGCGGTTGTTGTTTTGCACAGATAATCCTGAATTGGCAAGGTCACCTTTCAATGGCTCCCTGCGCTGCGGTCCTGAGAGGAGAGGAGACTTCACTGGAGGCTTTCACATGGCTTCAAAACCACTGATGCAGCTGGGGGCTGCCTGCTGGGGAGCAGGTCCATGGGGCTGCTGGGCATCGTGGATGGGCACCTTCCTGCAGAAAAGACAAAGCACAGGGACCTGGCGTAATGCAACGCTTCCAGTGATGACCTCTTCCAGACCCCTTCCCAGGGTTGGAAGCCTCTTCTCTGTGATTTCAGAGTCTCAAAACCACCTACTTGCCACTCATGAAAAAAAATTAACGTTTCAGAAACTCTCCCTGGAGTAAGTCCTCTCTTTCCTGTGATAACACAAGGTAGGTTTTCATCTTAATGTCCTATTTCCACACCCCCCACCCCCAATTTTAATAATTGCATATTTGGAAGAAATCTCCTGGCTCTGCTATTGCAAAATAATTATCTGCTCACCACCAGCCAGCCAAGCTGGGCTGCGTTCTTAGTGCTTGCACAGCTCCTTAGGAAGTTTTATTATGCTCTGCGTTTTATTTTCAAATGGCTCAAGATTACAGAGATAAAAGGGGAGCTTCATGGCCCTAAGCTGGCCACCAGCAGGGAAGAGTCCCACCTTTATAGCTTTACCCATCAGCTCTCCTCACTTGCCCATCTCCACAGCCGTTGTGCTGTGTTGGCGAGATTTTGCTGTGCTTATACCAGAATAAAATATAGGGTCACCATGGTCAAGGGGACAAGGACCAGGCACTTTTTCTGTTTATACTTGCAGAAAGCAGGAAGCTTGGGGTTAAAAGTGTAACTGCTCTGATGAGAGTTGATTCACGGAGTTACATCTTGATTTCACAGCTCTCTTATACCGAGAAAGCAAATGTTCTTAGCAGAGGGGACTGCCACTCAGTCGCCCCGCAGTAACACTGTGATGGCCTGGGAAGCAGAGGAGAACATAGATTTTATGCCAGGCTGATTGCAGGAGGAGCTTGTGACCCGCCTGGATTTCTGCAAGCCTCTGTGGTGTCCTGCAGCTCCAGGGACTTGCCACCTCTTGCCATGGTGCCATTATCTCCACCTCTCCTGGCATCCAGGGTGGTCTTCTGGGGACTGCTTGGTCCAAACCCATCATGCCCCAAACCGCTGCTCCAGCTCAGGTCTCCCTTATTGCCCCATCCAAAGCCGGCAGCTGCTGGGTGGGATTTTGGGGTGGGTCTTGTTTGATGTGCCAGCAGGGTGTGTGGGATGATGCTACGGCAGATGTCACGAACACAGCAGGACAACTCCCATCACGTTTCTTGCCCTGTCCAGTGGCCTGTGGGCCAGCAGGAGCTTAGGCTTGGTGTTCTATTTGGGACTTACTGCAACAGGCACAGGGCAGGGCAGCGAGTTTTTGAAACATATGTAAAACCATTAGGTGATGAAAATGGTCATTTACCTCACCAGAAAAACCCTTAACTCTGAAGGGTGAGCTCTTCCCTGGTTTATTAAAATGGTCTGAAAGCTTAAAAAAGTTATTTCAAGTTGTTGGAGAACATAAATGTTAAGGATGCTTCATCACAGATGGGTAGCAGTGAGGAAAAATAGGATCTTTGCTGCTGCATTTGGACCCCAGTGAGACCCGGTGCCCTGTCCTGCCTGGGAGACACAGCCATGCCCTGCTCCCTATGCTTCTGTTAAATGCTCACTGGAAGAAACTGGGCCTCAGCTAAATGCCAGTAACTTGTCTGCCAGTGACACAATGTGGTGAGACTCCTACGGCCAAGCTGCATCTACACATGGGCTTAAAATGGTACCTTAATTAACAGGTTTCCTTCAGGCAGGTGGCCCAGGGTGCAAAATTTCATATTGTCTTATTTTTTTATGCCATTTCATTTTTCCATCCTTGCTGTCAAAGGATGGAGATGCCGTTTCCATCCTTACGCCATTTGAATTTCCCATCTTTTTTGTGTGCTTCTCATCCATGCCTCCTGGGACAGGTTGGAAACGGGGCTCTTGTGGGCATGTGCCAGTGGCTTGGTGACCCCTGTCTGTGAGGACACGTTCTGGCTGCTGAAGGGGGGGCACAGGGGAGGGGGGCTGATACAGCTGGGGCATGGGATGGCTTTGTAAGCAACAAGCCATTGCCTGAGCAAGGGAAGCACCCTCTGCTGAGTGTAACGTTGGTGTTTTCTGAGAAAATGAAAAACAAATGCTTGTGCGTCTGTCGCTGTGCCTGCTTTCACTGCTGGGGTGGTCACAGGTGTATCTAATGAAGTAGCAGCAGCACAGAGCAAGGGGGGAGAAAGAGAATGCAAGTGAGAAAGTGATGGGGAGAGGAGCGAGGGCTGGCAGTGCCGAGGAGAACCAGGAAAAGGCAGGGACCTCGCTGGCCAGGGCATTTCCAGGGTCGGCCCCCAGAATAAGGAGAGACTGGTTCAGTTCTACTTTTCATATGTTTTATTATAAAGAAAGGTAAGATAAGCATTGTGAACTGAATGTGCCAGGTGCTGCGAAAGCAGCACCATCAAACAAAATAAAAAATAAAAAAAACCCCAAAATGCACCTTATGAGAAACTGTAATTATGCTCTCTAATTTTTCATAAATAGACAAAAATCATTGTCAGCAATTTTTAAATAGATGGACATATGGCAGAAAAAATATAATAATGCCATACAACATGGATATAAATTGTCCATTTCTTGCTGTACAAATAATAGAAACAAGTTTGGCAGGCTTTTTTTGTTTGTTTTTTTTTTATACACATCTCCCTTCTATGTATAACTAAAAAAATGTGCTACAATTAATATAAAATGCTTTTACTATAAAGTAAACTACTAATTTTTTTCACAAAAAAATCTTAAAGATGTCTTTAGCACAGCTCTAAAACACTTAGTAAACTACTTACAACTATCCAACAAATTATATTTTCATGATCTTTTTTCACATTTCTCCTCTTGTATTTTGCCTTCTGCTCTCTCCCCCCACCTACCTAGGAATAGTTTTTATTTATTTTTTGTATTTTTTTTCGCCAGACATCCAAGGCCTTTGCATGTACAATATTCACACAAACTTCACATTTTCTTGCACAAAGTTTAGTGCTGTTAGCAAGTCAAAAGAGTGCATCCTCCTACTGAGCTGGCCTAATGCTGGAGGACACCAGACCTGGCCTATGCTGTGTCTAAAAGCAGTTCACTAGGAAAATAGTCTGTAGCTAAGCTGATGGCAAGCAGAAAACCGGTGTCCTTAGTTTACTTTTTTTTGTTGGTTTTGTGTTTATGTATTTTAATTTTTTTTGTGTTTTTTTTTTTTTTAGGGTTTTTTTTTTTGTTCTTCACGATTTATGAGGTTTTGGGCTTCCACGGAAAGTAGTTTTTAGAGTTCAAGAGTAATCAAAGAAAACTGCTCTTAGAGCCTGGAAACGAAGCCAGCGACGAGGTGCAGTGGTAGCTGTCCCGTCCGTACGACTTGCTCGGTGCCTCCCCAGGTAGTCTGTCTGACCCTCTCAAGTGTCCTTCATCTGAGCCCCCTCAGAAAGAGATGGTGAGCTTTAGGTGAGGTAGAGTGCCTTGTCCCTTGGCAGCATGCTGTAAGAGAAACGAGAGGCAGAGGGTGAGACGGAGAGGGGCAGGGAAGCAGCCGGGAAGTCGCCTGGGGGGGCTCCAATTGCCATTTGCACACCTGGTCGCACACCCATTCCCAGCTGTGCTGGGTTTTTTGTGGCAACCATCACGCAAACCACAGTGGTCTGCACTGAGGGACAGGTGTGCGGAGGTAACCGAGCAAAGGGCACTTCAGGGTAAGTGCAACTTTAGTTCTTCCCAAATTTCAACAGTAAGGGCTAAGGCATACATTTCTTCCTGTGGCTTAACTTTTGCTCTCGCTGGGGCACAGGGGAGGGCCAGCTCTGGATTCCCCGCAGAGCACGCCAGCCTGATGCTGGTACCAGCTCCACCACGGCTGTGGGGTGCTGTGCCTGCAGTCAGCCCCTGGCCACCGGTCCCATCTCCAACACATGCTGTCCTTAGGCTTTTAAGATACATACTTAAGAATGTCCTTAATACATTCTTAGTAGCCAGTGCGGTGCTGTGTTCTGGATTTAGGATGAGAACAAAGTCAATAACATGCCGATGTTTTAGCTGTTACTCGGTGATGTTTATACTAAGTCAGGATTTTGTGGTTTCTCAGGCTTTGCCAGCCAGAGGGCTGGAGGGGCACGGGACACTGGGAGGGAGCAGAGCCAGGACAGCTGCCCCGGCCTGGCCAGAGGCA
Source organism: Falco peregrinus (assembly GCF_023634155.1). Taxonomy (NCBI): domain Eukaryota; kingdom Metazoa; phylum Chordata; class Aves; order Falconiformes; family Falconidae; genus Falco; species Falco peregrinus. Next base: position 36,606,033 of record NC_073729.1, on the reverse strand, counting down.
TGTCCCGTTGCACAGAGCATCGTGCTCAGGATGGAAACGGGGGGAGCTGGCTGGGACGGGCCGGTCACTGCTCGGGGACTGGCTGGGCATCGGCCAGCGGGGGGGAGCAGCTGCACGGTGCATCACTTGGGTTGTTTTTTCCCTTGAGCTTTATTTCTCTTTCTCTTTTTGTTATTTCCCTTTCCGTTATTATTATTGTTGTTGTTGTTATCATCATAATCATTAGTATTACATTTTACATTATTTTGATTATTAAACTGTTCTTATCTCAATCCACAGATTTTACCCTTTTTTCTCCAATTCTCCTCCCCATCCCACCAGGGCAGGGCAAGTGAACGAGCTGATGCCTGGTACTTGGTTGCCAGCTGGGGTTAAACCATGCCACTAAGCTACGGAGGTTTAGAAAATGCTTTTGGATAAACTGTGCCATTCTGACGCTATATAAGGAGCAGGGGTCTCAAAAATATGATTGAGGGGCTTATGCCTGAAGATGCTTGTGGGTGTCCAGGAGGATTTACGTAAGTTTCATGGATGAAGAGGACGGGAGCAGGAGAATCCGCCTGCTTGATGCTTCTCTCCTCCTCTCCCAAAATAAGTATAACTAGAAAAAATGATGAGGAAGTGAGGAAAAAAAATCCTTGAGGCAGCAGGATTAGCCAGCCTTTCCCGTGGGTGTGACGAAGACAGCAGGAGGCACAAGGAACGCAAGGAGGACTGCGGTGCTGCCTCACGGGGGGCTACGGAGGGCTGGTGGGACAGCAGCCAGGCTGTGTGCTCTGCAACCACTGGCCCACCAGATCCTGAAATGATTGCATTCACGAAGCAATGACTTTGAATTCCAGGGACCTAGGTGTGTCCTGGAGAGGGAAGCTGGCTTACAGCACCCAGCCACGCTGTGTGCAGACCCTTTACAGCAAGGGGTGCGGGGAGGTGCCACCCCCCCCCCCCTCCCTGCCTGCAGCACCCAGCTCCCACCCTCCCTGCCGGCCGGTTGGCACTGGCAGCTTGTCACCAGCAGTGTCCCAGGGGGAACACAGATGCTCTTTTCTGTAGGATATAGTAGAGAGAAGGGTGGCTGAAGTCCCTCTCCCCTGGCTGATGTGTCCTACGTGGGTTTTGCTCTGAAATCTAGGTTTCTTTTTTTTTTGTTGTTGTTGTTGTTGTTTTTTTTTTAATGGGTTTTATAATCTACACAGATGTGATGGAAACTTGATCGGCTCCATCAAGACACCTTGGCCTTGGGAGGTGAAGACTACTACAGAGCTCTGGCAGACTCCGGTGTGGGTGTGCTTATGGGTGGAATAATAGGGAAACAGCAGACAGCAAGGTAGTGCTGTTGATAGAGCTGTCTTCTGACAGAGCGCAGAAGAGTCCGCACTTGGTTAATCTCCACATTTTTATAATCTGTGTTTAAAATGCAGAGTCTTCCCTACTGCACTCAGCTAAGATTTAATGCCACTGAGAAGCAGTGAGGTATTCCAGTACTAAAACTTCATTAATTTTACAAAATATGCTACAGAACATTTCCAAGTTCATTACAAAGTATTACCATAAATAATTGAATCCAGACTAAGTGCATTTGTGATGGTTTATTCTTGCCTTTTTACAGTGTTTGCTCATTTAGTTTCTGATTTGGAAAATTCCCCCATTTGGAGAGAATAACTTCATTGTCAGCAGGAATTAGCGGGGTTATAAACATCCCAGTGAAGTGGCTGTACATGCCTTTGTGCATCTGGACAAGGCACAACTGAGAGCATCTCATCTTTAGCCCAAAGAGGAGTGGGAAGAGGGGAGAAAAGTTGCTAAATGATGGCATCCAAAATGAATCTAATCCATGCCTTGCAAATGAGGGGAAGGACACAAAAAGATGAATCCGGTTCAGTGTTATCACCAAAATTCCTAAATGCTAGGAGACAAATGTAAAAGAAACCCTGCTTTGGAGTGGAAAGAGCTGTAATCAGAAGATAGGGCAGGGAAAACAAGTGAGGCGCCTCAAGGAATTAAGAAAGGTTTGCAAGTGACTGTAAACCCTGCTGCACCCTCGATACAGGTGAGCTAGCTCCCCTGGAGAAAGTCCCTGCCAAACTCAGGCACACGGCCAGCACCTGGGAAAGAGCAAGTGTGAGAACAAGGCTGTCAGGTGAGGGAGACAAGGCACTGTGTAAGTAGTTTGTGATACGATGGCAAAAAGCAATAAAATTGTACGCTGCAGTTGCTTGTGGGAAGTGATAGTCATATACTAAGCAGGAACTGAGAAATGATACCCGTGCCTTCACTAGCAATCTCGGGCGGCTTGGGCTTAAGCCCAGAAAGAGCTAGGAAAATTGGATGGAAGTCAGTAAGCACAAAATCATTAAGAATGGGGAGAGCATGAGCTAAGAAACATTTAAAGCTTGCTCTCTGACATGGCTGATTTATGAATTAAGGAGCGTCTGCTCGCAGGACCCTAGAATTTGAAGGGCATGAGGGAAGAAGTGTCATTTAATGGCATTTTAACTAGCATTGATAGGCTAGGGGGAAGAAAACCCCTACAGCAGTTCCCTTATTAGATGGAGGGCAGAGAAAGACCATCTTGTTAGTTTTTCAGAAGTTGTCTGGATGGCAAACACAACAGAAAATGTAGGACTGGGAGGGTTTGCCCCAGCTAACCAGTACCAACGTGTTGGAAGCTACAGAAATATCAAGGTCAGACATGAAATACAAACCCTAACACAGAGAGCAACACAGGACTGCCTGTGTGCTGAGGAGGTTGCTACGATCCTCTCTTTCAGGAACCTGGGACTCTAGAGCTGAGCCACATCACAACAGAAAATAATCCTTTTTCTTTCCAGCCAGTTGCTGATTTTGCGCCTCAGAGTGCTGCTTTAATTGCAAATAAGCTGAAGGCAGTTTTGAGGTTGAAATGGGCAATTACACGATCCAGAGACTGCCCAATTATACCTAAAACTGCACTGATGAATCAAACCCAACAAGACCTGCCTTCCCTTTACCACTGCTTTGCCTGAGTCCTGCTGGCTGCTGGAACCGACCCGGCACGAGCCCACCCTGCACCCTCACACCCAGCTCATGGCAAGGTGCCGGGGGGGAGCACAAAGGTAACGTTGAACATCACTTGGAAATCAGTGCACAGTACATTGGAGAAACCAGTCCCGACAGGAAGATGATGAGAATCGGATCATCTCTTTTCTCAACACAAGTGTAACCTTGAGACACACTGGGGCTGCAGTCCTACAAATGTGCGCGGATGCTACAAGCAATGCAGAGCATGCACGCAGGCAGCAAATACCGGGGGCTAGCAGGAGCAGGAGGTGATGGCAGTGCTGACGCACCAGGCTTTACAATAAAATGAGAACAAGCCAGCTTCGGGAGCTGGCTGCCAGCAGCTCGTGTGCTTCTAGTCATGGGCAAGGGCTCCCTCCTTAAAAGAGACTACATTTTTTGGTGCACTATGTGCTCTCTGCAGTACTGATCTATATCCACCTGAGTTCATTGCTGTAATCTACTCCAATAATTATCTGGAAGTCTCTGCATAATCTGTCTGGTTTTAGAATGACTTTTTTTCCAGGAAGCTGTGATAAATCCATGAAATTCGATATTTCTGCTATGACAAAGGCATGAAATGCATGAGCTTTGATCATGAATTGCATGGGCCCTCTGCTTACAATACGGCACTGCAGCCAGATGTCACACAGCTTGTTTTAGCAACACAGACCTCAATCCTGACTACTGCGGGAGTGTTTCACCGGTTTCTAGAGTGCCCTGAGCTTTCTGCATGGGGCCCGGGCAGTGGGATTTGCAGAGAGAATCAAGGGATTTTCCCAGCTGATCACCTAAGAAGCAATGCTTATTTCTAGGGGGGCTAATTTCTGTGGGAGCTGCCTCTTGAGATTCAGCACCTCTGGAAACTGGGATCCATGTGCTATAGCCCTCCAAGCATCTTTAGCATTTTGCCCACAGCATCCAAAGTGACTTTTATCATCAAGACCCAAATAGGTTCGTTCTTTCAGGTTGTCTGCAAGAGACTTCAGGAACGACCATGCAAAGGCTGCTGGCAGAGCCCAGACCAATGCATGCAGCTAAGCCCCCTCGGGCAGGCAGACAGCAGCGACAGTCTAATGGCTCAGCAAGTTATTTATTTCCCTAAAAGAAATAAACGTCTGCACAGTCTGTGCCCAGCCCAGCGATTGTAAGTGCACTGCTGGCACAGACGGGAGCTGTGCTCTGAAAAGGCTGGGAGCTTGCTATTATCTCCAGTGAAAGCACTGTGTTCCAGTACTTCAAGCAAATCAAACAATACTCAGAAGCTACCAAGCCTCCTTCCCTACTTGCTCTCCCGGCAAACCACGTGCCTGTTCTGCAGAGCACAATAGCAGTCTCCAAACTATTATTGCTGAGCCAAGAGTGGATTAGGCAGAGGTTGGAAAGGGCTTTCACACCCTCCCTGTTCCCCAGCTTTGAGACTATCCTGATGTTTTTATTTATTGGGGAATTCAAGCAGCACTGAAGGGACCTTTGTGCTGGCACATTCGTGCTAGAGCTTGTAGGGCATAAGGGGGAAGATCAGTGCAGATGTACATGGCCCTATCCTGCATGGTGCAGCAGACTGCAGCATCGTGTGGCTCTTGGGAGACTGAAACTTTGGGCGCTACCATGGTGAAACCCCGGGACCGATAAGGGACCCATTGCTGGAGACAACTACGGGAGGTTGTGACCTCAGGGATAAGAACAGTCACTTTAGGAACAGAAGGACATTGCTTATGGCCATGGCCACCTTCAGACCTCCAGGGACTCTGCCTGGGAGCCTGGGCTTCCCTGGCCTGCTCTAGAAGGAAATGTGTCCAGCTCCTGCATTGCTAATGGGATGGAAACACAGAAAAAGGAAAGCTCTTCATGCCCTCTGAAGAATCTATCTGTGAGTTTTAAGCTGCCTGCTTCCACAGCATCCTTTCAGTAAGCCTACAGAGAAGAGGAAACCTTGAACCTCATTGACCATAATTAGCCTACCAGCTTGCTACTGTACATTTTACAGCAGATTCTCAGCTGTTGCACACTGTCACAGTTCAGATAATAGAAAGAGCATTAGCACTGTGCTATTTTGTCTACTGGCCTGCAGTGGTTAATCCCACACTCTCTGCTGGGGTAGTCGTTGTCCCACTCAGTGCTTCCTGGGGGGTTTGATGCACCAGGCGAACGGGGTCCAACACTGTTTTGAAACTCAGACGAAATATGTGAGAAGTCCTGCAGGGTGGAAAAGAAAGGAAGGGTTACAGGAGTACACACAGCAGGAGAAACAGCAGATCTAATAATATCACATAAACACCTTCACATGCATTGCCCCAAAACCACGGCAGAGCAGAGCACAGGGTGAGCCCCAGGGACAGCAGCGGGTCCAAGCCCAGGACCCAAAACCACGGTGGTGGGACCTTGCAGAGTGCAAGTTATTGCAAGCAGGTGTCAATGCAGCAACATCTGTTTTACATCCCTCTTCTCCCCTCTTGTTTGTCAGGACGTCCCTCCTCGGGGGCTGGTGAATGGCTGCAGAAGACACGCAGCCGTGAAAGCCTTTGCATCAGCAGCCTGGCAATCAAACCCGTTTTTCCATTTCAAGTGCAGCTCCCTTTGCAGTAATGCGTTAGCCCATCGTCAGGTACAGTAACAAGGTAAGGAGCATCCACACAAGCAATGCTCTCTCCATCAGCTGTCACCGCCAGCAATTTAACAAGGACACTGCAGGACTGTTTTATCTGAAAGCTGATTAGTTTTCCCACTTTTTGGGGGTTGGCTTAATTAGGTCACTTTAGGCAATGTATACAAACAAGAGTCATGGTATTTACCTGACCAAGAACAGGATCTTCTCCAAAATATCCAAATTAGGGCAGTGTGGGTTATTTTTTTTGTCTTTTTATTCTTTATTCACAAATTTATGTGGTGTCCTTAGCAACAACAAGTACCCCAATTAAAGTTACTATGAGGATCCCCTTTTATGCTCATTTCTCGACATAGGCTATCACTGAATTACAGAAGCCACTTGGGCTTACGTAAAGCTAAAGCCCAATCACTGTGCTGAAGAAATTACTTGGAATACCCTGAACAGGTTGGAAATTAAAATCTGATTAAGGATCTGACCTTCCCACATGTGCTGTCTTTTTATTATGCTCAGGCATAACCCTGCTTCCACATCCCTGCTCTCCTTTGGTTTTCTTCTACTGCAACACTTGTTCCCAAAGCAACAATTTGTGTTTTCTCAGAGTTAGCCCCAAACTGAATAGGTCACATTATGGGAAAGGAAACTTTGTTTGCTGCTAAAGTACTGTACGAATGTTGTGATATATATCTAGTAAACATGTGAAACACAAATAATTCACCCATCTGGGTGAATATTGCAGTTAAAAGTATCATCAAGTAAATGGCAGCAGCTGTGAATTCAGAGCACATGTCCCCCACCGTGAATAGTTTGTCCAGTCCATATTTCAGATGGAGGAACTGGGGAAACCACTCGTCTCCTGACACTGGCAGGTTCTCTATGAGGCACAGGAAACGGCTTTTGCTATAGCCAATTTTTCCTCCAGATACATTTTCTTAATAGCAGCTTTAAAGAGGAGAGACTTTGCCCCTGCAGGCTGGCTCCCTGGGCACGGGCTGAGCCGGGCACAGCTGAGGGCGGTTTGCTTCAGCAGGTTTTACACATTCCTAGCGCCGCTCCGCAGGACTGGCTGTGCTGCTGTGCTGGTATTATAGCATACATGCAACCACACTTTGTGTGCTCTCGGCTCTCTGCCACAAAAGCGATTTTCTCCTCTTGCCAGGCAGTTCTTAGAAAAATACTGATCTTATATTTCATTTGTGACATTCCCTCTACCCTTTTTCTCCTCCTGCTGGCAATGCCCCTGGATCCATGCTCTTATTCCATGCCCTTCCAGCCCCCCTTCTCTCAGCAATATCACAAGAGGGGGTTTTCACCAACTATCCAACCCACTGTTTCAGATGACCATCAGCAAACCCCATCAGACCAGGCTGGGGGACCATGTGCACAAAGAGGGGCACCCCCAATTCCAGCAGCTTCCCCCACTGGAAGCGGCTTCACCGCCCCGGTCGCAAAAATCTGCCCCATTTGTTGGGGTGCTTATGCTCCCAGCTCAACACTCTTGAAAAAATCACCCCCAAACAATGAGATCTGCAAGCTGATGGAGCCAGAAGATCCCCTGGGGGACAACGTCGCCACCCGACATCCCCAAACCATCCAGAGCCCAACAGACCCAACGGGAAGAGGGGAAATGGTGCGGCTCGTGCTGCAAACCTCTCTCTGAGCACCTACCTGCTGCCCGGGAGGCGAGGCGTTCATGGGGGGCTGTACCTGTAGTGCCATGGGGGGGGACAGGAGGGGCTGCTGGGGGACCTGCTGCATGCTGAGGGGCTGGCTGAGGAGGGAGCTCTGCGGGTGGTGCAAGGAGAGCTGCTGGTGGAGGGGGGGGCTGATCTGGAAGGAGGGCGGCGGGGAGGCACTGATGCTGGGCAGCATGGGTTTGGAGGTGAGGGTCCGGGAGAGGCCAGGGTGGGGGTGGCCACGGTAGTTCTGCAGGTCTGACGGGGACAGGAACGAGCCCAGGCCAGGGTAGGGTGAGGAAGCCTGCGGCGGCATCGGGTACATGGGCTGCTTGGGGGGGATCATTTTGGAAGGTGGATTGCTCTGGGCACTTTTCGTCTCCCCCTGGTCAGCAGAGCTCTGTGGGAAAACAGAACGGAGGGTAATGAGAAAGGAAGGGAGGAAACATCGTTATATGTCCTGAGACAGCTGTCTGTCCAGCCGAGCTACCCGGACTCCCCACGGCTCCTGCTCCTCTCCCAGCAGCCGGCACGTGCAGCCCCAGCCCTGCGGCTCGCTGGGTGCAGTACCCGCATCTGGGAAATTAAAGTGCAGTAACTGGGCTGTGCCTCCGACAGAGCCTGCAGCATGGAGGGGCATCAACCTGTGCAGAGGCAAACCTCTCGCCTGCAGCTCACTCCTTAGATCCACATAGGTGGGTGACAAAATCTCTTTTGCTTCCAATAGAGAACAAATGAGACTGCAAAAACTCTGCTTTCCTAATCCTGTGTGTTCCTGTGGCCCTGGTGGGGTCTATAATGCCAGGACAATGGTGGCCGCCTTTCTGCAGGGAAAAGAGAAGAACAACGTGACATTTTATGGCTCAGACAATGATGTTTTTGTCCTGCGATGGGCTCTGTAACGATACTCCAGATCCTCTCTCACCTGGCAGCCAGGATCACACTGTGCTGTTTTACTCAAAACAAAGTTGCTCTTCTGTGAAGAATCAGTCATTGGAGAAACCAGGAAAAAATGAAACCACAGAATGCCTTGACTCTATGCCTTCCATGGTACCTGCCCCACACTGCTGCTGGCACATTCAAGGCAAGACCTTGAGAAGTTTCCAGAGGGACCAAGAAAAGCTTTAAACGCCCCAGCAGTCCTTTCCATTCCCTTCTTCTGTCCTTGCTGCCGTTCTGTTTACAAGTTAAGTCAGGTAACTTCAAGCCCTTCCAACCCACCACCACAATCACCCAGATGCTCCAGATGATGGTTGATTTGGGCCATCACATTATTTCCCTTGGCAGCTGAATGTGATGATTAAGTACCGAGGGTGTTGTCTGGTAACAAGGAGAAGCTTTAAAGGAAAAAAGCCAACCTGATAAGCATACAGCCCAAGGGAAGCACATCCCCCTGAGCCAGCAAGCCTACGAGCTCTGCAGGAGCCACCCCAAACTCACCAGCTGCTAATGCCTGTGTCCCCTCTCTGAAGACACAGAGGAGGACAAGGTGTGAGGTCCCCTGGGGTGGGCATCTACATCTGGAGGGCTTGGCCCAGCGTTGCTGCCCCAGGTGCAGACTTGCAGCACTGGGAATTCCCATCTAAATCTGAAATCCCCTGGAAGTTCACTGCCAGGCGCTGCAGTGGGCTCTCGGGGTCTTGCCTGGCAGCAGGGCGTTAAGCCTGTATGTGCTCACATACTCCTCAACCTGCAGTTATGGGTCTTACTCCCTAAAACCCTACCCTCGGCTGAGCACGCACAGGGGAAGCAGGACCCGGGGTCCTGAGCAGCCGGAATGGCCCAGGTGCCCAGGGCAGGGTGCAGCAGGGATGCTGGCACCTGGCTGCTGCCCAGGGCTGGCTGGTGAGCCCAGGGCTGGGGTGTCACCTTCCCCGGGGCCAGGCCCGGTGCCACCCACAGTGAGACATCCTCCTCCCCTCGCCGGTGCTCCTTCACTTGCTGCACTCACACCCTGAGAGCTGGGCGAGCAAGAACAGCCACTGGCAGTGGGGACAGGCAGCAGGGGCCCCTTTCCCTGGAGCAGGGACTCCCCTCCCCTGCTGTGACACCTGCTGATGAAGACAACCCAAACCGGGGTCTCGTCTCAGGGTGCTAAAGGCTGAAGTCAGCCTGGTGCCTGCCTGGCTGCAGAGCATTGCTTTTCGCTCCTCAGGAAGGTGGCTGACACTGATATCAGTCCTGATAGCATGCTTACACTGTACTTCTTACAAACTTGCTCCCCCCTGTAAAGTCCTATGAGTTGCAAATAATTCAGCATTGCCACGTCCACTGGCAGCGCGAGCACAGGCTGTACCTTGGAGACGAGGCTGGCCCGGTACGCTGCCAGGGCTTTCAGGTACTCCTTCTTCGCGGCTTCTGTTTTCCTCTTGTATGCCTGAAAGGACCAAGCAATGGATAATAATTAATAAAGTAGAACAGGGTGCTGCTGGGCTTGGCTGCACCCTGCCTGCTCAATGGCACCTGCTCCACTGAGGCCATTCCAGCGCGCACGTGTGCGTGGAAAACTCATTTCTGCTGGAGAGGAATCTACCCCAAATCAAGCTAATAAAGCCTCCAGATTGGCTCACGCTGGGATTTTTGGTGGCATCACAGGCCAGAGTGGACTGCCTGCCTGTGCAGGCATTTTTGCACATCGGCTGTGAGAGACATAGCCTGATTTTACAGGGTGAACTCAATGAAATCACTTCCAGAGAGCAGTCAGCAGAGTGTGCAATCCAGGCTCTTGGAAGAGCAAGACAAGACCCAAAATCCCCAAATGATAGGACTAGCTGAAAAAAAACGGTGAGACACTCATAAATCCTAAACTACTCATTAATTTTCTTGGCTTTCCCATTACTAAGCCTTTAGAGCTCAAAACTCCAGCTCTCCTCTGCAGTCCTGACAGCTGGGAAGTGCTTTCTCGTCATATCAAATCCAAGATTTCTCCTTGTTCTTACAACGTGGGGAGCTGGGGCTTGCAGGAAAACAGCAAGTATCAGGAGAGTTTGGTACTCTAAGAAAAAAAAAAAAAAGCCTTATATATGAATTACTGTTTATTCTTTTTCTCTCTCCCCTGTAATGAGACATGCTTCACGATCGTTTCACAGTGCTGGTCCCCTTTCTGCCCAGAGTTTTGCCCTCCATGTATGTGAAATGCATGGTGTACTCCAGCCTGTCTCAAGCAGTGCGAGTCCTCGTGGGGTTAAACAGATTAAACTGGGCAAGTGAGAAGAATATTTTAAAACAGAATAAAAATTTCAGCAAAATGGCAGAAACTCCCAAGAAAATTACCCACCAGCCCTCTCCTCTGCTGGAAACTCAAAGCTCTCCTCCAGCGGCACACCGACAGTCAATTCCAATTAGAACAGATTTGCATACATTTAATTCTGCTTTAAAAACAATGACAGCTTTCAACAATCAAGATGCTGAAGGCCAGTGGGGATATTTAGCTCCTTTCCCCTACAAATTTCCACAGCCACGGCAGCACCCAGCCTCCCCCCTAACACTGACCTCCGAGGGGAAAAAACCTTCCAGCAGTTAACTTGCCCAGTTACTTGAATTTCAGTTTAAAATCAGTACAGATAAATTCTATTAAAAATGGATCGAAAGTGCTATTTTCATTGCTAAATCAGAAAGACTCCCGTAATGAAATGTTTTGACTTGACACTTTGGAGGTCTCAGATGGTAATTTTCTGAAATGGAGCGTTTTCCTAAGTTTGTCTTTGGCTTTATGGTATTCAGGAAGTATTATATTTGCTCCATTCAGAACAAAATTACATTTCAAAATGTCAGCCTGAAGAAGAGTTTCCCTGTGAAAAGCAACTATTTCTTCAAACTGCATCAGTTCCCCTAATAAAAGCTATTACCTTTCTCTACAGCCCTCACCTCCCCTCTGTCACCCATCACAGCAACACCGGTGCCACCACCACGGCACCTACTGTAAAGCACAAACACGGGGTGCCCCCGGCTCTGCATGTGGTACCTGATGCCTGCCCAGCTACGAGCGATGAATTCCTGGGTCTCAGGCCAGTAGAAGAGTGGCCATAGCTGGGTGCTGATGTATTGAAAACATATTTTTCCCCCCCTCTGTAACAGCGAAATACCAAAAGTGTTTTCCCTATTTTTTTATATCTGGGACAGTGGGAAATCAAAGTATTCACAGCCATGCAGAGAAAAATTTAATTAGTAGGAAGACGCGTCTGGAGAAAGCCTGCAATTTATGGACAGTGAGAGGGCAGGTAAATGAGACTTCCTTAACCTAAATGCAAATAAATGAATAATCAATAAATTCCATGCCTGCCTTCACCTCCATTACTTGCGTTTTCTGCTACACTTTTTTTTTTTCCCACTCTTCATCTGTCTGTGTCTTTTTCAGACAATGAGCGGGCGCTGTGCCCCACTCATGTTTGGAAAGCGCTGCCGGGGGATGCCTGGTGCAGCAAGGCTGGGCAGGGGCAGCCAAGTGGCACAGCATCCCATGGGGAGAGCAGGATTGCTCCCAGCAGGAGCCTCCATGCTGCCCAGGCCAGCCCCTGCTCCAGCCCTGGCCACCAGCAAGGCTACAGAGAAGGGTGAGAGGGTAAGCCCAGGAGGTGTTTCCTCTGAGATGCTCCCTCCAGCTCTGGAAGGTTCCTGGTGGGTCATCTGGTTTGTGACCGTAGGGTCACAGAATGGTTTGGGTTGGCAGGGACCTTCAAGGACCATCCAGTCCAACCCCCCTGGCCATGGGCTTGGACGCCTTCCACCAGCTCAGGTTGCTCCAAGCCCCATCCAGCCTGGCCTTGAACACTTCCAATGATGGGGCAAGCACAGCTTCTCTGGGCAAACTGATCCAGTATCTCAATACCTTCCCTGTAAAAAAGCATCCCCAAGGGGCTCCTGCTGGACCTCTGCAGTCCCACCTCGCATGGGGGCTTTCTGCACCCCCACCGGGCTCCGACGGGACCGCAGCCTGCTGCTGGGGCAATGCCGTGCTGGCGTGGGAAGAATGGATCTGAACAAAACTTCTCACGAATCCTCTGCGTAAAGGCAGCTCTAGTGCAGTATTTATAACCTTTAAAATTTTAATTTAAACATTGACAAAACCATGTTACTTTCTAATTAAATCCCATTTTCTCCCAGGGATTTTAATTTCAAAGTAATTTATCAGATTTAAGGATCCTCAAAACATTTTGCATGTTTTTCTTTCTAACCTGCCATGCCCACTGATTTATTTCCCTTATTCATTAGCAGGAGGATTCATTAGTCATTAAGTGAGTGGGTGGGTTGGGGGGGAGCAAAAATGGTTAGTGATTATGAAAACAAAAAATCAGAGCTGTAAGAAGCATATGTTGGGATCGTAATCCTGACACCTCTGTGTCTCAGCAAAGCAGCTAGTAATTGTACCGTAATGAAATGTTCTTGTTTGATAACCAGTTAATTAGAGAAGACAATTATTCCAAACCCTGCCGACACCCACGAACGGCTCCGTGTCATGCAGGCCCTGAGTGACAGCCGGAGCTGTTACCGGTAACCTCTGCATCCCGGCCCGCCTGCCTCAGCAGAAACGCTGCTTCCCGAGCCTGCGGAACGATGGAAACTGCTCAAACTCTCCCCCCCAAAAAAGCAGGGGGTGCGCTGACCCCAAGCCAAAAGGTCTCTGCTGCAATCCGAGACGGAGTTTGGGGCATTTTGCTTCAGAAAAGACATAGACCATCAGGAGAGAAGAGATGAAAAGTGCAGCAAAGGTCTCCATGAGGAGAGCCGAAGGGCTCCGTGTGCTTTGCTGGGAGAGAAGAGACCAAGGGGAGCCACAGCCTCCAAATGCGATGCAGCAAGGGAGGCACTAACGATCCCCTGCATCTACTGCAGATCGGAGAAGAGGCAATAGGCTTACACTGTAACAGGGGAAATGTTGGCTAAGCAAGAGGAAAGTGTTCCTAACAGTAAGGATAATTAAGCACGGGAAGAGATTGCCTGGAGAGATGTGTAATCTCCACCACTGAGGGTTTAAGAACAGATTAGGCACACATCCATCAAGAATGGCTTAAGTAGAGATGATCCTGACTTCAGGCAGCAGTATGGTCTGGCTGACCTCTTAAGTCTCTCCTTGCCCTCCTTTCTATGATTCCATGACTGTTTTTTTCCCCCCCCCCCAAATGTATAAATTTGGATTTTATTCTGCTTGTAAATCTGGAGGGTTTTTCTTGTAACTATTATACACTTTCCTGCAAGATATCTCTTGGGATCATCGCAACTTATGGCTTACTCATAAGATGACTCGAAAGCCCTCCCTCTCGCTGCACAGCGGTGTTGCCACAGCACCCTTCTCTTTGCATACGGCCTCCATGCAGCAATCAGAAACGCATAAAGCAAACACGCCACGTCATCCTTACTCCTTCCCAGCTCTTCCTCACCTTGCACCCTCCTCTGTATCCCTGCTGCTCCCTTCTTGGGGAAGTCTTATTCTTCCACTAAAACCAACTATCCCAAGCTCCATTTACTGTGTACATCTCCTGTGCACGTCTCCTTCAGACTAACAGCCACAGCCTGGATTGCCAAGTCCTGAGGTCAGCTAGCTTGACCATGGGAGACACCTGCCAATGATGCCCATCGTGAGGCTGTTGGTTACGCAGTGCTCCAGCTCCCCCAGGCTCTCCCAGCTATGGCATGGGAGCTGCTGAGCATCTAACGTCCCTGAGGACCCCTGCATAAAAGGCCCTGGCAATGGGAACTATTCGCAGGGTTTCAGGAGAGCTCCTCCTTTCCCCTGGTGGAGCTAGAGTGTTGTGAAGCAGTCCTGTGGAGAAGGAATGGGTAAACCCATGACCAAGTAGCAATTACCTTTTGATTGATTGTAAAGATTCCTGCTTTCCTCTGCCCTGACTCCATGGTGCCACCTGGGTGTAAGTCATCTATCACTCCATGTCAGGGCACAAAGTGTGTTCTTGGGACAGCCCATAGAATACTCCAAGTGAAACAGAGGAGAGTGACAAATTCAACCCCTAACCTCCAATGAAAAGCACACAACATTCATCTTCCACACTTCTGATCTTGCTCTCCAGGAAGAGAGGTCACACTCCTGGAGCTGCTTTTAAGAGCAGTTCTGACTCTTCACATCTGCCCTATCGTTATCCTGGTCTCCACCAGACCTCTCTTGAAAGCTTGTTTGGGATCAGTGCTTTCATCCTTCTCCGGTACCTGGCTTTCCTTGACACTGCAAAGATGCTGAAACCTCCTTCCAGGCCAGGGCCACTGGTTGGACCCCTCCAGCCCCTCGCTGCCAGGGCTTTGGGGCAGCAGCAGAAAACTGGAACCAGTGGTGGCTGCACTGCTGACAGCTCTGTACAGCACTGGACGTGGGCAGTTCGATGGCCACGCTGCCAGGCAGCACCTGCTGCATGCAGTTCCCATGGGATCTCTTCCCATGATGGCTCTGACATAGGACAGCTTTACAGCTGCCCCCAGATGCCTTGTCCCACCGCAGATACATGCAGTGTCCTGTCACTAGGTGATGTATCAGGTTCAATGAGCGGATGAATCTGATTAGATGGGTGATCTATTATTTTCTGCTGAGCAAGTAATTTTTCTGCAGGGTAATTTATCCCTGGAGTGTGAAGGCTGTGTTATTCTCCAGGCTGTGCATCTGTATTGGAAAACCACATCTGCATTTGGCCATGGAGTCACTTCCCATTACTGAACTGGTCCTGGTGAAGCAGGGCTATTGCGAGCAAGTACTCATCTCTGCCTATGTGTCCCCAGCAAGTTCCCAGGCCCATAAACTCAACTGGAAATGCTGATTTTGTCCAACTCGGCTTCTGCTTAGTTAGGATGGGAAGCCCTCGTTCAGCCTGAGGTTCGCTCAGCAGATTGCTCAGGAGCTTCTTGATGCCTCTGCTCTGAGCTTCCAGGGTTAAGGGAAACACCGACCCAATGCTTTGAATCTGTTGCTTGACATCGTAATGGAGAAAAGCAGGTTCCAGAGTTACCTGCAACTGCCAGCTTGGCAGTGTGCCCCTTGCTTCATCATCACCAGGCTCCAAACCAGCGTCCTTTCCCCCAAAACACAGGGAGCAACGGGAAGGTGCTCAGAGAGGGAATAAGAGAACATGGCAGAGAAGAGCAAATCCCACCGGTGACTTCTCAGTGTGCTCTGGAGAGTTTCCAGGCTTATCCCTCAGATGAAATCCCCCTGGGAAGGACAGCCCCCAGGGCTGTCACCTGCAGGGCTGGGGGCCGTGGGGAAGGAGGGGAGGGGGCTGCAGCCCTGCCGGTGGCACGAGCTGGCACCAGGCTGTGAGCGCTACGTCTGCGCTGGGGGAAAAACTCTTCCTAGCGAATTAGCAGAGTTTGCTCCAATCTAGTGCTCAAATTCTTCTAATTTCTGTCAAAGCAAGCAACCCTTTTACACCTCGCTGGGTAACGCTGTGAAGGCTGGTCTGCGTTGGCTAATAAAAAAAAGACAAACCACCGAGGTGCGGGATGCTGTGAGCCTCGAGCAGGGACCTGGAGCTGCAGGCAGATTACTACGACAGGTACCCCATTTGATGATAATAGCTGAATTAGCATTTCACTCTCCACCAAAGTCTAAGCTATCTCTACAGGAACAGCTGCTAAACTATTTGCAAAGTTCAAAGAGTATGTATTAATATTTTTTTTTCCCCAAGTCACATTCTTCAGATTCCCATGTAAGCTTCTTAGAAAGGGCCACGCCAGCTGTTGAAGAATGAAGATTACAACATCCTGCTAATGCAGCGCTGGAGATATTTAAAGGTATTGTTATTTATTACTGTTATGCACGCACAGCCACACCGGAAGGGGTTAAAATGGGGAAGAAAACGGCGCTTTGCCGAACAGGTGTCCTTGAGCAGTACCCAAGGACACGGAGATTGCTAATCCTGTATTCCACAGCATGATCAAATCACCAGGCAACAGATATAAATAAAAAAAGGCAGGAAATAAGGAAATTTAGATACAAGTGTGTCAGAGGGAAAATGAAGATTCATTGTGAAGAGGCTGAGAAGAGAAGAAGAAGGAACAAAATGACAAAGGCACAAATGATAAACCAGTAAGAACAAAAGAAGGGGGGGGGGGGGCAGGGGGGGGAAGCCTCTCTGTGAAATACATGTCTGTGACAGCAGCAGCCAAATCAAAGATGCTCCTAGATTATATGGTTTCTTGCATAATATGCATTCTGGTTCCTGCTCAGTGTTTGTCTTTCAGTTAGTGCACAGGGAAAAAACCATATCTGAAATGGGACGTGAGCAACCTTTATTTTGCTTGTTTCACCAGGAGGAGAAAGCAAATTTGCTTTGTGGGAGCAGCAGCACCTGCTCAATGGCAAATAAATAGCTACAGCTTTGATATTACAGTGCATATAATCATTAGCAGCACAAATGCCAGAGGATTAACCCTCTGCGTGCTGGCCTGAGCTACCTGGCAAAGAGATGGCATCTTGTTTCTGCCTGCAGAAATGCTCCACGTAACGTCTGTGGGGCAAGTGCAGCTGGAGTGGGGCTGAGGCTCTGCCTGCCATGGGGTGGGGGCACAGGACCACCCTCCTAGCTGGGTTGCACTGGCAGCATGGCTACAAGCCACCAGCACGGGCTTTCCTCATCCCTTTGGCACTGGCATGGCAGCCACCCCACGCTCTGCATAACTCCTCTGTGCACGATGGAGCTGGCAGGGATGGATGAGCATGTCTGCAGACACAGTGGGGCACGTGCCGGGGGCTGCTGACTCATGGTGGGGGATCACAAATTCAAAATGCCTGGGCTGAGGTTGTGTTTATCCGCCAGCTTGCTTTGAACCCCCTCCCTGGTTGCTCCCTACCTGCAGCTCTCCCACAAGGTAGGAGCCAAACCACACCTGGGCTGGGGAAACACCGTGCCCAGCAGAAGGTGGGAAATACGGATTGTAAACCTTGTCTGAAGCAGAAACTACAGTGAGGTAAATGGCTACTTAATAATTGCATGGTGGGTCTGGGGTCTGCAGATCAGCCCTCCAGAGACGTGATGCCCCAGCCCCACGCTGAACATCTTGGGGGCTGCGAGAGATCCAAGTCTGGGACCACAGCTCAGCCCCAAATCAGGTCCT
This sequence comes from Falco peregrinus, assembly GCF_023634155.1. Lineage (NCBI taxonomy): Eukaryota > Metazoa > Chordata > Aves > Falconiformes > Falconidae > Falco > Falco peregrinus. The sequence goes on along the minus strand of NC_073729.1, from coordinate 36,588,654 downwards.
ACAGCCTCAAACCCACTCTCTTTTCTCATGCCAGGAAGAAGGGAAGCTTTCTTTAAAAACCTTGCTCATAGTTGAGCAAGAACGTCCAGATTTGGCTCTTGCTTGCCTACTGCTGCATTGGTTTTTCCCTGGGTTGCCTTCTGCACTGCATTCTGCTGTGAGGATATGAAGATATTAAAAATGACTGTTGTCAATAGAGCTAGGAGTAGCGCAGCGGGGGAAACACTTCCCTTTTCCACCTTTCCCCCCTCCCCAGAGCATGATGCTCCTGCCTGGCGATGAGCCAAACCACGGTGCAGTGCAGCCACGTGGCAGTCTGGGCTCTTAGGTCCCAGCAGAATTTTGGCCAGTGATGCGTAGCCGTCCTGTGGTCACTGGGAGTCCCCTCCGAGATGTGCCAAGAGAGTGCTGGGCACGGGCTGCTTGTCTTCATCGTGAATGCATGCACCATGTCCTGCAGTCCTCAGGAGGAAGGATCTGCAGGACAGCCTGGAGACTTGTTTTCACATATTAAAGACATTTTGTTAATTCCTTTTTTTTTTCCTTTTCCTTTTTTTCCTTTCCATTGCATTGCTTTTATGAATCCAAACAAACTTGACTGGGGATGCTGGCAGAGGAAAGCAAACAGGGACTAAATAAACTCCCTTCCAGCCAAGCACTTCAAAAGTGAACGTGCCACATCGCACAAACCAGCAATATGGTCCCAGTGCCAAAGATAAATAGTGTCCCTCCAGCCGGAGTCCCAGGCAGGGAGGTAGCTGTCGTGGGAGAAAACTATACAGCTGGAGACAAAGCCAGGAAGTTAATATTTAAGCATTCAGACAAGGAACAAATGACTTAATTAAATCAATTACAGAGGGAGAAATGGAGCCACTTAGAAAGTGTGTGTAAAGAGACGGCAAGGCTGCTACTATCTCATAAAAGAGAAGGAAGAGTTAGCAGGGAAGATAAACGGACTGGTTTAATCCCTGCTGTTAATTAAGAGCTGAGCATTTGCGCTGCGCTGAGTCAGGGTCACACCAGCACTTCCATCCCATAAACCACATTTGCAGCTGAGCTCCGAGCCCAAGCTACAGAGATAGTTGTGACTGGATGGAGTAAGGGAAAGGCAGACTGAGATGTTGGGAGGGATGAATGCAGAAGGAAGAGGGGACGTAAAAGCTTTTTCACACTCCTGAACCTCCCACACCTTGCACCAACAGCCCAAAGCCAGCCCCTGCCCTGCAGCTTCCCAGGCAGCAGGGCTGGGGTCAGCAAGCTGCACAAGGAGGGGACCTGCCTTCTTCACCACGAGAAATTCCTACATGATCCCCCAGCGATCTGTCCAAAGAGGAGAAAAGGGAGGATCATGCAAACATCAAAGCAACACTTTGCACAGTATGGAGACTCCAAATGGATCAGCAGAAGGGCTTTCATGCCAGAAGATGCCTTGCTCTTATTCCCCACTTTGTGCAGGGTGGAAAGCAAGGCTATTTCCTAGCATGACTTCCATTTAAATGACTTTTTTTTCCTGCTTGCTGCTCCCTCCCCAAATGTAGCTGCTTCAAATGCTGGCCATGGACACGCAATGAGAGATGGAGCCGGTATGAAGTTGGCAGCCAGGCTCTAGGAGAAGGGCTCACCACTCATGGAGGGACTGTCAGTTAAAGCATGTTAGGTTCAGACACATCACACAGTGTCAGATCTCGCTCTGCCTGATAAAAAGACATACTTGCTAGGGAAAGTGTTCCCTGGGGTTTTCTCAATAGGCAACAAGCAATTATGGGCTTTTGTAACTGACCCAGCATCAACAAAACAGTTAAAGCAGGACCTAGAAGTCTCCATGTGAGGGAGACTGAAAGTGGTTGACAGCTTTGGGGCAGGAAGGTTTCCTCTGCAAGGCCACTTCAGATATCTCCTTCCTAAGCTTTTAAAGCCTTAACATTAGATGTGAGGCCAGAGATGTAGAGAGTTAATAGTTTTTAGCCAGTTTGCCATCACTCCCTTTAAGTATTAAGCAAATACAAACCCATCACCCATCTAAGGCTATAAAACCCCCATGCCCAGGAAAGGCCACTGATGTTTTTGCAAAGAATGATCTTATTAAGAATAATTAGTTGTCATAAAAATTTGCTCTTTCCCATGCTACACAGAGATTTTTCTAAAAGATGGGCAGAGGCAGAGCAAACTTGGTGCATCCTTCTGCAGCCCCATCCCTGCCCTGCCCAGGACATGGGTCAGGCCCTCCCACCCCAGGGAGGTGTCCAAGGGCCAGACCACGTTGCTGCCACACCGGCTTGGGGCTGGGAGCATGGCATGCAAACCACTCGAGCATCCCTTCCAGTGGCAGTGGGCACTTCAGCACTGCTCCTGAAGTGCTTGGGGAGACTCTGATGCTTTCTACCATAGAAAAGCACATTTCAACAGTTGAAAGAAAAAAAAAAAAAAAGATATCAGTAACTCACTTGTTTTTGTTCTTCTCCCAAGCTGTCCCACATTGACGCAACAATTTTCGATACATCCCCGAAGGTAGCGTTGGGGTTTTGCCCTTTGATGGCTGCTTGCGTGTCTCTGAAAAACAGGGCGTAGGCCGACACGGGCTTCTGGGGCTCATTGGGATCCTTCTTTTTCTTCTTCTTTTGGCTTTTAGGCTTTTTGCCCAGGTCTGTTGATGGTCTTTTCTCTCCAGTAACCTGCAAAACCAAGAAACAGACCTTAGCAGTCAGCTGGGAGTAGTTGGATACAAGTCCCTGCTACAACTTGATAGCAAAGGGGATGAGAGCAGGCATGGGCAGAGGAGGGCTCCCTGTGTGGCAAGGAGGGCAGCAGCTCTGGGGGTCTCTTTGGTCCCCAGGAGCCTCTAGGATCGTTACACAAACTGTTGGTGGGTGCCTGAGCCTGGCTTGGGTGCCTCCTCACAACCCAGTTCACAGCCTGGGTTTGCCCCTTGCTGCTTAAGTGGTCCCTGCTTCAAGGCTGGGGCTTGCCAGACACTCATCCTCAGTCACCCCCCCTTCCCCCTCCTCCTCCCTGGCATCACAAGCTCACTTACTCCTTGACCCTCTTCTGGGACCTCTCCAAATGCCTTGCTTCCTAGCCAGATCCATTTAGCAGTCCATGAATTTTTCCAGCCTCAGCTTCCATAAGGTTTCCAATTTCCAACCCAATAATCCCCCTTTGCAAGCTGCTTCTGACTTTTCTTGCCCCCACGCGTGTGCTGCTGGCTCAGCCTCCTCACTCCCTGTGCAGGAGGGTTACAAGCACTGATCCAGCAGCACCAGCATCACATTAGCCAATATGCTGGGGTCATCCAAAATTTGTTTCACTCTGCTAACCCCTATCCAGGAAAATATCCAGGAATTAAATTATTTTAATCTTAGGTATTAAACACTTTGCATGCACCGCTCACTCTTTGTAACTGGTCCGGGCGCAGCCAGATGACTAGGCTGGCTGTATCCACTCAGTGCCCTGTGGGGGGCTGAATCAAGGGGAGCAGGACCCAGGCAACAGAAGTTGGACTTTGTGGCTGCTCAGCCACACTGCCACTGGGCTGCAAGTCAAACAGCAAGGCTGGAAACAGGGATGCTCCCAGCAAAGGTAGCAGAGAAGGAAGATCCTATGGCTCAGCCTCCACCAGGATGCCCTGGGCAGCAAGTTGAATATTTGGAACTGCAGAAGCCTCTGTGTGATGGTGTGCAAAGGAGAAGACCCCTGGAAAGCACTTAGACATACATCAAAGCTCTTAATGCATTAACTGTGGTCAGTGAAAGCTCACACTACAGGGAAGCACCATTATCCTTATTTTATAGTGGAGGGAAAACTAAATACACCAAAGGTTAAACACGGCAGAGAATAAAGCCGTTTGCTGCCAGCTGGCTGCTGCAGTCGGGATCTGTGCATCCTCGACGGCAAACAGGATGCCAGCACCTCTGCCTGCAGATCCACTGAGCTCAAGCACTTGGCACCTCTGCCTGCAGATCCACTGAGCTCAAGCACCAAGTGCTCCGCCACCACCTGACTTTGGCAGTCCCTGCTCTACCAGGTGCACAGGCTAATTACATCACTTAGAAAGTTGCCCAGCCTGTCACTTACAGGTCTAAAAAAAAAAATAAAAAATCAGAAAAAATCAATTGACACAGGTCCAAACACCAAGCCGCTGCAAAAAACGTGCCTCCTGGTGAGGGCTGGGAGCAAAAGGCCTTTTCTGCTGATGGATTTGCCGATTTGATTGTGTGCTTGGAAGCGGCGGGATTTAAGAGGCTTCACTTCAGTTGGCACAGGCCAGGCACGGGGAGGAAAGGGCAGCGGTGCTCCCGTGCTCCACTCAGCTGCTCTTGACTGGTCATTAAGTTCAGTATCGGCGCAGCGACATTTGTCAAACAGACAGTGACCATTAGTGAATGAGCAGAGAGACCAAAAAAATTGCCTTTAATTTAAAATTGCCCAATTGGGCTTGAATGGGAGGCCTGGAGGTGAAAGGCCAGCTTATTAGGAGAAAAAAAATGCATGACAGGGCTTCAGCCCATTAGCAAGTGAGATGGTATTTTAACTAACTCTAATCCTGTCTGATTCACTTAAGTGCCGCGGGGGGACCTGCTCTCCTCCCAGCCGTCAGCCGAGCGAAGGAGCTGGGAACAGGCACAACGCAACCACAGCCATGGGGATGGTTTCAGAGTTGGTCCGCTGCGGCAGCACCACAAAGCAAACGGTATTTATGGAAAACAGACACTGCCTGCAAGGCTGCCTGGAGCCATCTGTTCCTAGGAGAAAGCGGAGCAGGTCAGGGCTTTGCCTGGTTTTCCTGGGGTTTACCAGGTGTGATGCAGCACAGGATGAGACAACAGCCCAGCCCTGAGTGGCAGAAGATGCTTGAACAACCTAAGCCACGTTCATGGCTAAAGGCAAGCCCCAGTGAGCCAGCACCTTGCTGCCCTAGAGCAACTGCATCCCCCGGGGGATGAGCCACGCAAAGCAACCGTGAGGGCTCCTGCGGTGGGATGAAGTGTGTGGCCACAAGCCCCTGCACAGACCTCCTCTGGAGAGGCAGCAGAAGGGATGTTTAACACCTGATGTGGACTGGGGCAATTCACTGGTGACAGATGTGATCCCCTAAGCTGGTGGCTTTGTGTCACCTTAGATGCTGAACCCATGAGAAGCAGGAACCTTGTGGACACCATGATTATAATAACTATGGAGAGATCACTAATCCAACTGGAATCTGGGCTGTAACTACCTCTCCCTCCCATGCATGTGTACACCCCTCCGGAGCAATGTAGCAGGTAAACGCATCCGTGAAGCTGGGAGACCTCCTAAAATCACAAGTTCCCTGGCTCAGAGGACCTGCTGGACCTGAACTACCTGCTGGCATCAGACCCATTTCTTTAACGTGTGACCTTCTTGGTTGCAAGATTAATTTCTGCTTGTTAGATGTTGCTTTGATGACTTGTAGCAGAAAGGCCCTTAATGGCCATATGAAAAATGACTGATGGGTGAATACAGCAGCTGTGTAGATAGAGAAAGCAAACAAACCTGCAGGCTACCATGCGGTTCTGCTGCTTTTTTCACACTTCCAGTCTCCTTCCTCCATCAAACACATCACTCCTGTTCCACCTGTCTGGCTGGGTAGTTTACAGGGCAGAAAAATGAGGGGGCATGCCTTTGGGATTAGGAAAAATTCAAATCTCTGCAAGTTGTCACAATTTGGACATCTCCAAATTGTTCCTACCCCCACAGGCACCAGTGGCTGAGTGAGAACAGAAGATCCAAGCCCAAAGCCCTGTCCTGCAGCCCTGGGCGGGAGGAAAGCTGGGTGCTGCTGAAAGGTGCAGGGAAAGAACTCAGTGTGTGACTGAGCTGAAACTCATTTTCTGCTGATGCAAAAGATTCAGCTCCCAGGTAACTGCCTGGAGCCGTGTGACACAGGCTCTGGGAGATGGCAGACCGTGGGGTCCAGCAGCACAACCCATCCCACTGTGTCCCCCAAACATGGAATCGCAGAGTTCAAGAACCTCCACCTATTTCCAACGACATGTATCCCTTCTTTTTACAGTTTTATTACATTGAAGTGTTTATTGCACCCACATGTGCACTCTGCTTTGACACGTCCTGATCTGAAGCAAAAGCTGCCAATGGATTAAAAACTACAGGATTGGTGGGAATGCATTTGCCTGGATTTCTATGGAAAGGGGAAGGTTTTTGCTCAGTCCTAGTGCTTTCCTAGTTTTCCAGTCTCTGCAGTTTGCTGCTCTGGTTATATATTCAAATCCTGTCACAACTGCCTATTTTCGTGGGACAAGGTTACAATATCAGTGCTTCTGATCCTTGGATCAGCTTCTGACATCCTTGGATCGGCACCTCAGGGAGAAGGTTTTCCATGAAAGGCTTTAATCAAAGTCCCCTAGGGAGCACAGTGATTGACCTACCGGCACAGAGACCCACCGGGCGTTGATACAGCAACCATGCAATTGCTGCAATTTGCTGTCAGTAAATAACAGACGGAACACTCACAGAACACAGCATGTGTTGTCTGCTTTGCGGGTGCATTTTGAGAAAGATGGGCAACAACCACGATGTCCCCAAAACCCTGGGAAATCCTTGGGTTTCTTGATGGCATGCTCAGCAGCAGTTGTGTTGGCTGTAGAGGCAGACCCTGTGCCACTAAGACACTGCTGGCTACTTGAACTCTGCCTGGGTGAACTAAAAGGCAGAAGACTCTTTTAATTTCTGGGTGTTTTTTTTCCCCTTAGCAAGTCATGTTGAGTGAGCTCAGTTAAATCCCACCCTGTGTTATTTTCCTTCCCTGATTTAGTCTCCTCTACCTGCCATCAGAAATCTAATTGTGCACCCAAGCCTTTGCAGAACCGTAGCCCGGATCCTGCTTTGCTCATCAAAACCCTCATCGGAGGAAACTGCAGCTTGACGGACCTGGTAAACCGCGGGAGGCAAGCCCAGCTCGTTGCCAGACTTGCTGCATGCACAACCCAGGCATGTGTGCTAGCCTTCCATGCTGCACCTCACCCTAGGCAGGGAACAACCTCCCCAGCCTTGGGAGACTCTCCCACTATATATACATATTTTTTTTAAAAAAGACCAAAAGTCTGTACTCTTATTTAGCGCAATTTATCCCTTACTGAAAAACATCATCTGCTGTTTTCTCACTGTCTGTTAAAACAGGCATGACTGCACGTACCTTATAATGTGACTCTGTCTCCTCTTCCTGAGTAGAACTGGAGGGAGATGGTGTAGCAGACTTACTTCCCGGGGGTGATGGGGATCCATGGGTCACACCGCTCCTCATCCCCATCTGAGAAATGAGCTGTGACTGGCTGAGGGCACTCATGGGGCCGGCTAACATCCCGGGGCGATTGATCAGTGGCACTTGGCGGTTGGACTCATAGGACGTGGCATCCGAGTGGACCATCTCCTGGATCTGAGTTAGGAGAATAACGCTTGGTAATTTTTTTTAAAAAATATTTATTTATTTATCTATTTATTATGTTGTCTAATCAATTTAAGATGAACACTTACTGACTGCTTCAAAATTATTCTGTGTTAGCTGGTAAAGTCTTCTTTGTCCCCCCTTCTAAACAAGCCACGAGCAAGAACTGAGCACTGTGCACGCAGGGCTGCTCCTGCCATCGCCCTGCCCACACGGACTAGAGAGGTGCTAAATTGTCTTTGTACATGGCTCTGTGTGCCCAGGAGCTGCCCCTGCCTGCCTTAGGTGTCTGGCACCTACCAGGGGTCTGAAAGAAAAGTTCAGGAATGAACAATTCTTGGCCAAATCACTGGGAGAAAGGAGGGCGTGCAATGTCCTGGGCATTTCTGGGGCCAAGCGCTGCTGCTGCACCCATGAGGACATCACTCAGCACTGGCACATGTTGTGCCAGGGTATTTGGGGTCCATGGGTGACAGGCCAGCCCTGGTACATCAGTGATGCAGCATTAGAAGCCACAGATCCCAAACATGCTCTTTCTGAGCAATACTTGGTGTTGACATTTACTAACTGCATAATGAAAAAATATCTGCTTGTCTGAGCTTTTCAAGGTACCACAACCAACCCTACTCATCCTCGGTACGGCTGTCGGGTCACTAGTGCTACAGCGTTAAACCTAGAAGCAGTAAGCACAAAATCAGTCAGTGGAAGCCCCAGGTCCCCGCTCCCACCACGATGGTCTGCCCAAACCTGTGACACTATCATCAAGGCAGAGGTTTGCACGCCCCCAAGCCCCAGAAGCCCCGAGACAGACTCCAGCACATGGGGGAAAGCTCTGCAGGTGGCCACCACCTCGTTACAGCTCCTCCTGGAGATGACTCTTCCAATATGAAATATTGCGATCAGTTCCCATCCCACTCGAAATGAATGTAGCAGGGGGGAAAAAAAATCCAGACAAGGGCAAAGTAAACTATGGGGCTGTCTGTTAAGATTTCCCAGTGAGAGAAGGAACCAGAAGCGATGTATGTGTGTGCATGTGTGTAGGTAAGAGATGGGGAAGAAGGCTGCGTGATAGAGGTGTCCCCAGAAATGAAGTTTCCTAATACCTATTTATCTGTTCTCATAACACGAGAGCGAGGGGACATCTGAGGGGACCGAGAGGCCACTAATCACAGGTGGCTGCAGGGACGCACGGACACGGCACAGGCACTGCCTCCTGAGGCTGCTCAGCCCAATGCTTTTGAAAGATTTGAAAGGAAAATGGAACACACACATACATATATATGGCTAATAAGAAATGTCAAATGCTACATTAGACAAAATAAAAAAAAATATCTCGTGGAGCACATATCCCCTCATGGCATGGCATAAACCAAAGTTCAGGTGGTTGGGTCAGGTGGGAGCAGCAACAAGCCCCCGTCCTGGCCAAGGAGGGAAGGTGGGATGAGATGGGGACAAACCCAGCCATGCTGCGGGTGCATCGAAGGCTTTGCGGCTGCCCTGCTGCCTGCTGCGCCAAGACCCCATTTCCAGTTTGTCCCATTTTCCCTGAAAACCCCATCTTCACCGCAGGATCCACCCCTGCCTGGCCACCTCCAGCAGCATGCTCAGCCCCAGCGCAGCCCCGTGGGCAGAGCCAAGCTGCCGCACAGCCTCATCCCGCCGCGGAGCAAGCCAGTGGGAGGGAGAGCAAACCCTGCCTGAAACGTTTTCTAGACTTTTCCCCTTTTATATTAATCTGATTAATGTTAACACGAGTTTAAAGACCCTGGCTTTATTTATTAACAATCTTCATTTCCGATAAGCCCGCTGAGGTGCAGTCTCTCATTACCAGGGGAGCCTTGCCAACCCCATTAGCACATATGGAAAGAAACCCAGGGAAGACCTGCAAGGGCTCGGTAGGATTCGGAGGAAATAAATCCAAACGCAAAACCAGATTTACTGCTGCAGGTCAGGAACCAGCAGCTTTACCCAGCACCTGACAGCACGTTCTGCTCTCTTTCGGATTCTCCATCGGTACAGGAGTGTGTGCCAGGGGAACAGATTTTCCTAGATCTGTCCTTTTTCTTGTTAATTATGAAGTGCAGGGATTTAACGAGCAGGAAGAAAATAATGTCTTGTGTTTCAACAGCACGGGGGGGCTGACTTAGGGGCCGTGCTGAATTGCTCTCCTCAGCGTTGGTGCTTGCAGGGGAACACCAGCTTACAGAGGCAGCAGGGCTGGCTTTGCTCTGTTGCGGAGCTGGGGAATCTCACTGTGCTTGAACTATGGCAAGTTTTATGTGCCCTTAAAGCCTCCTTATTGCAGGGGTCTGGCTGCTCCTTGCCGTGGGAAACCCTGCCCAGGCAGGCATCGAGGACAGGCACGCTGCAGCCAGGAGGGTGTGGGGATGGCCAGCGGGCAGGCTGCAGCAGCCCAGGAGGCATCAGGGAGGCAATTTTTGCATTTGCAATTGAATTTGCAAATGTCACGGGAATAGCCAGGGGTGAGACAGGCAGCAACGGGAGCCCGCGAGGCAGGGAGACTGGCCAGCACCCATCTGCCACACGAGCGGCAGGCTCCTTCCTGAATTACACTGAAAAAGGTACATTTGTCTTGGATTTTGTCAGTTTTAATCCAGACCTTTCATGCTGGAGAAGATCTGCCAGCTGCTAAGGAAAAGAATAATTTATTGTCCTGATTTTAAATTTAAATGAAGAAAAAGTTTAGAAGATGGGTGTTTTAGAAATGGGGAAGGCTATGAAACGTGTCTTAAAATTTTTTAAAATTTAAAATAGCTCGTTCACATTTGCAGCCATAGCAGTTTCTTGGGTAAATACTGTATTAAGACAATTTTTTTGAAACTTTTATTATGTGGCCAATAGACCACAACGGCTCCGTTTATCCATTAAATATGTAATCACACACTTTTTCTTTACAGTGCATGTTACTTATGCATCAGAGCAGAACAAGTCCAGAGTGCAATTATGGATATGGGACACATGCTGCAAATGCTTATGAAAATTTGTAGGAAAAAACAGAAACTTGAGCCCTGGCTCAGAGCATCCATGCAGAAGCCTCCTGCTGACAACAACCCAACCACAGCCCTCTCTTAAAAAGTTGAGACACTGCATTTTTCCTGGGACATTCCCCCCACCCAGGATATCTCAGCCCAGAGGCCTCCTCCCAGGCAGCTGCCTGTTTCTTTACATCATTAAAAGCTGGTGGTTTCACTGAAGAGCTTTACTGAATATTGCTGGTCCTGACACCCCCACCACCCCCACCACCCCCTTTCCTACATCTCCATCCCTTCTCCCCCCAGCCAGGAGGTTTTGCAGAAGGACATGAACTACCACGCTCCTCACATGCAACTCTGCTGACTGCTGTCCGGGGGGCAGGACCTGGACCTGCCATGTGCCACTCACTACATTTCTCTCCACTTTTCTTTTTTTTTTTTTTTTTAAATAGGCAGTTTTGGAAGCAACACACCAGGCTGCCACCTCCTCACAGCCCCTGCCCACAGCTCCCGATGCTCTCAGGACCGGAGAGGGTGAGTGGTGGAAAAGCCATTTGTGTTCTCCAGATGTCAAATGTTTGGGGTGAAAACAGAGGCGAGCGGCTTGTGTGCAGCCCCAGGGCGTCTCTGTGGGCTTTCGGGTGATGATGGCCTTCGCTCAGGCTGGGGAAAGGGCTAGTCCTGCTGTCCACCGTGAGACCCAGCAGGCACTGAGCTATTTCAGGGGCCTGAGTCGTGCACTTGAAGCAGATAATCTCCCCCCCAAGAAAGACTGAAGGAAAGAGATACCCAGGAGCAGGATTCAGAGATGCTCCCTTGCAGCAAATGGTTTAATTAGGCAAGTAAATGATGAATGAAATTGCGATGATGGCAAACCAAAGTGAAAGAAGGTAACGAATGCGACGTTGCCCCTGCAAAAGCAAACAACCTCTTCTCCCATGGCACACTGGTCCCGTGGGATGCAACCCCAGCCAGGGGCTCCCTGGGGCTGCACCCCTGCTTTTCCCCTCCACAAAGAATTCAGCATCCTCGCAGAGCCTGACGGAAGCACACGTGTAATTAAATAACCACCCTGCAAATGTGATTAGCTCTGTCACCAGGAGCAGCTATGAGAGCCGGGCCAAATCCTGTCTCCATCCCCGGCATTCAGTGCAACAAGTTCATCGCGAGGTGCTGCAAAAGGCTCGGGATGTGTTTGCAGCCTCTACTGAAAAGATGTTTTGCATCTCAGAGGAAACACGAGTGAAATGTGATGTAGTCATAGCTAAAGTAATTAAGTGCATCTTACTTAGCAGATTCCCAAAGGCTGTGCTAACTCAAAGACAGCTTCTCTTTTTCCACAATATTTCAATTTCTTTAATGAATATGCATATCAGGCCTATAAACGCTCCAGCTAATCCTAAGAAGGAGAGAAAAATAGGCTGACAAACAGCACATGCTCTGCTCTCCTTGTTTCTGGGGAGAAGGGTAATCCAGCACAAGTGACAAAATGCCACCAGGAAGAGCCTGGTTGGGACCTGGGTGCTCTGCTAGCAAAGATAATGTTTGAAACGTGTCAAGCTGAGCTTCAACTTAACTGCCCCTGAAATTCCTATGTAAAAGGCAGCTCTTTCCAGCAATAAGGGCTCCAGCACTAGCCAGCAGACCCAGGGCTCAGGTTCCAGGCTCAGGGAGGGATGGTTGCTGTTGCCCGATGTCCTCTCCTGTAAAATCCTAGTCCCTAACTGAAGCCTTGGGGCAGGTCCCACCCCTGTAATCACCTTCTGCCTCCACTTTGCATGGGATTTTTCTCCTCCTCCTCCCACTTTCCTTGGTCTCAGCCACACCTTGAAGATATTGCCATGTTTTGGTGGCAGAGCACAAATTCTGAGGTTCTGCGTTATTCCCCCATGGCGTGCTTTGCCCTCGCTGCAAACATGGAGCAGTGATGCTCCAAGCTGCTCCAGCCCCGCTGGCCACTGGCTGGGCTGCGATCCCAGGTGGGATCTGTGCCGAAGCACCTTGCAGATGTTACCCAGCAGGAAAGGAAGGAATTTGGTAGGAGCCTGCTGTACGGTGTTGGCTGACCCCAGCTACACCGCAGCCCCCCGAGCTAAAGCAGAGCCCTGTAGAGCGGGATGGGCAAAAGATGATGGCCAAGACCAGCGGAAGCAGGCCGATGGCACAGCCCTGGCCCAAGGGCATCGCCCTGTTTCCTGGGGAGACCAGTATGTGGGGACCGGCAGGCTTCCCAACGGGCTTCCTTGCAGAGAAGGACTTGGGGTACTGGTGGATGAAAAGGTGGACACGACCTGGCAGCGTGCACTCTGAGCCCAGAAAGCCAACCATACCTGGGGCTGCATCCAAAGCAGCGTGGCCAGCAGGTCGAGGGAGGGGGTGCTCCCACTCTGCTCCTGTGAGACCCCTCCCTGAAGCACTGCTGTCCAGGACCATGAGGTCCTCAGCACAGGAAAGACATGGAGCTGTTGGAGTGGGTCCAGAGGAGGCCACAAAATTCATCAGAGTTCATCAGAGCCTGCTATGAAGACAGGCTGGAGGAATTGAGGTTGTTCAGCCTGGAGAAGAGAAGGCTCTGGGGACACCTTATTGCAGCCTTTCAATACTTAAGATGGGGACAGACTTTTTGATAGGGTTTGTCAGGACAGGACAAGGGGTAATGGTTTTAAACTAAAAGAGGGTAGATTTAGACTAGATATAAAGAAGAATTTTTTTTACAACGAGGGTGGTGAAACACCGGCACAGGCTGCCCATGGAGGTGGTCAGTGTCCCATCGCTGGAAACTTTCAAGGGCAGATTGGACAGGGCTCTGAGCAACCTTGAAGATGTCACTGCCCATGGCAAGGTGTTGGACTAGATGACCTTTACAGGTCCCTTCCAACCCAAACCATTCTAAGATCCTATGAATATCACTCTTCCCAGGGTGAGATCACACCGGTGGGCTGAGCAGAGCTGCTGGAGCCTTCCCCAGCCGGGGTGTTCCTCCCCAGGTGAAAGGAGCAGCTATCCCAGGGATGGCCACAGGGCTCAGCGGTGGCACAGCTTACCTCTCCTTAGGTTTGTTCCTGAGAACAAGCCATTACAATCACAATCATCCAGGGAGAGAAATTATCTGCTGAACAGCTTTGAAGCAAAGTTTTCCCAGCAGGCTTTTTCTGTATTGAAGTTTAAATGTAAACGCATCACCATAGCTGAAATGCTTAAAGATGATTTACTCAAAAAAGAGAGAGAGAGCAGGAGAGAGAGAAGCTGATAAGAAAATATATCCCCAATTACCACCCCTCCTCCTCCCGATTTGTAACTGCTCCTAATAAACTTTCATGGTCTATGTAAAATGCTTTAGTGCAGTGACAAATTTCTGCTGGAATTTGAGATGTCTTGTTCAGAGTAATAGCTATCTCACACAGGTGCCCAGCTGCTATTGTAAAATCAGTAAGCATTTAATTGAAACAAATGACTATAATAATAGTACATTATCCCTGCAGGCTCATAGCCATAACAGTTTTAATTATTGAGTTAAGAGTCAAACTAATTTATCCTTTAAAGTAACAGCCACATCTTTGGTTCCACCGATCATCCTATTACAAATACGAGGGGAACAGTAGGAAAGGATTTAAAAAGGAAGCCATTCATTTTTGTAGGGGCAGGCGGCATTTATCATATGGCAGAGGCTTTCTATATGCAGTGGGGTTCCCGGCCATGGTTGTAACTCCCCGGGACAAGCCTCCCTCCCGGCCCTCCATCCCCAGAGGGGCCAGGCACCCCCTGCCAGCTCCCGGGGCTGTGTAACCCCCACCGAGCTGCCAGGGGGGGGCTCTGCTGGCCCAGCAGCTGGAGCACCGGAGCCCAGGGGGACTGGTGGTGATGGCTTTGGGGGCTTGGGCACATGGCAGTTTTTTGGAATTACATTGAAATTGCAGTTTTTCTTCATCTGACACAGTGAAAAAAAACTTTTACAGACTCAGGTTTGCAAACATGATCCGAAGGAGCATCTCTGAATTCAGAGCCAGGCAGCAAAGAGAAAGAATCCACATTCATGATTTAAAAAGAGTATTTCTGAGACACAGACATGCCCTAGGGCAGATTTGAAGGCACAGCTTTCCCAAGTTCTCAGTTTTGCGACCCTTCTTGCTTTTTTCCCAGTGGATGTGGCCCAGGGGATCTAATGCATCCCTGCGAGGCATGAGGCATGACACGGATCCACAGCTGGAGGCGACAGGGAAGGGGGGGCTGCAAGGAGGAGGCAGCGGAGGGCAGGTGCTGCCTGCTGCCCCAAACCCTCCCTGCCAGGTGCGGTTCAAAAGCTGCCCACAAGGACCAACTCAATGCTAAATGGCCCAGCGGGTGACCCCCGGAGCAAGCCTGACGTGCAGCCGCACGGCCAGCCTGTGCTGCCAGCTGCTGGGCTCCGCATCCCATTGCTTGCCAGGCTGGAGGGCTCTCACCAGGCTGTCCTTCACCAAAGCGCTTGCAGATTATAACCAAACCCCTCCCACCTGTGGCCAAAGATGCAGAGCGGTCCTCTGCACTCTCCCCAGGTTTCCCACCTCGCTCATTGCTATGGATGCTTCTTGGACTCCTCCATCAGCCAGCACCCACCCCGAAGCACAGCTGTTGCCCACATCTCACATCTCTTTTCCAGAGCCACCATCTCTGAGGAGAAGAGTCCTCACCTTGAAAGACTGTTTTTGCTCCTGGTGGGACAATATTGGTTCTCCAAACACACACTCATTATTGGTGACCAGTTTACCAGTCCATGCTAAAACTTCTGCATCTCTATCTTCCGCCGCTTGCCTGCTCACTGCATCATCTACAAACGTCACTGGCAATTACTTCATGCCTTCTTTGGCAAAAATACGACAAACTCTGGGAAAAGAGAGTGACAACCTATCCACCAAACTTTGTAACATTGATTTTGTATTGTTCAACTTTCTCAATACACTTTGTGCTTCCGAGTCAAATGTCTCGCAGATGTCTAAGTATATTATGTTAACACTGTTACCTTTATCACCCAAACCTGTAATCTCATCAAAAAAGATATCAAGTTAGTTTGACAAGATTTGTTTTCCATCAGCCCATGTTGATTGGCATTAATTATATTACCTTCCCTTAATTCTTTATTAATTGAGGGCTGGATCTGCCACTCCATTATTTTGCTGAGGATTGATGACAGACTGACAGGTCTGTAATTACCTGGGCTGTTCTGTTTCCCTTTTTAAATATTTGCACGTTAGCTCTTTTCTAGTCCTCCAGAGCTTCCCCAATATTCCAAGAATTACTAAATACCAGCATTAGCAGCAGCGAGAGCTCCTCAGTCAGTTATTTCTAGCCATGTGCAGACAAGCTAGCTCAGCCTGATGACTTAAAGAGGATTTGAGCAGACATATATGAGAAAAGAAAGTTTTACGGTCTGCTTTAAATGCTACATAATCTGAAATCCTGACCTTTCTAATTAATATTGGCAGTTTTGAATGCAATGTTTTTGAACATGAAACAGTAAAGCCATACAGCTGACCCCAGACAAGGCTCCCAGGGCTTCTCCCAGCTCAGTTGTGTTCATCTGTCTCCTCGCCCGTGGTTTTTTGTTGCTTTTTTTTAAAAAAAAAAATCTACTTTTGTTAGTACATAAATTGCTCCATGTCTTTTCCAGCCTCGACCACCTCTGCCTGTTTTCCAAAGAGAAGTTCCCGGCAGCTTGCAGCCGCTGGCGCCTGGTGGGCAGGGAAGGCAGGACCGAAGGCTGGTTTTGGAAAGCACCTGCCTGACAGGCCGAGTTCTGCACCGGGACAGGCTGTGATCTTGTGCTACGATATCCTGCTATTACCGGGGAAAGAATCCTCCAAACACAATTAACACTTCATCACAAAGATAAAGCACTGTAACTCCTGGGTGAAAACAGCGGTGTACAACAGGATACAGGCTGCGCTGGGCAAGCGGGAAATATTTCTCATTAATATTTTCATCGCTCCCGGTGCTGAAAGGGCACGGCCAAAAGGAACAGACCAACTAGGTACGGCATGAACTGAAGCTTGTTATTTTCCTGATACAACCCCCCGCCATGGTC
This sequence comes from Falco peregrinus, assembly GCF_023634155.1. NCBI lineage: Eukaryota > Metazoa > Chordata > Aves > Falconiformes > Falconidae > Falco > Falco peregrinus. The sequence continues at coordinate 36,572,183 of NC_073729.1, read as the reverse complement.
ATCTGCCAATAGAAGCATTATTGTGGACTCATATACGGGGATGTCCACGAGGGTCCAAATCCAGTAAGTCCCACACCCGGGCAGTGCCAGCCAGCTGCAAGTCCTGCTTCAGGGGGTGCTGCACTCTCTCTTGGGCTACTTGAGTTACTACACAGACTGCACAAGATGGGTGGCAGGACTGCTCCCGGGCACGAGGAGCTCGGATGTCTCCCCTCCTGTGAGACACGGCTCCTCCACGGTGAGTTCCCACCCATCCCGCTCCCTTCACTGCAGGGCCACGTGCTGCTGTGGGGACATGCCAGGCAGCCAGTCCAAACCATCCATCCCTCACTGCTTGCCAGAGCCAGGCACTGCGATGCAACAATGCTACACAAAACAGCTTAATTCCCCTCCACTGATTCTTTTACAGGTATTTGTCCTCTTTACCGGGAGCAGTATTAAGTCTTAGAAGGCGATGCACAAAGCCAAGCAACCATTGTGACTATTCCCATGGGGAGCAGGGGAGGACCAGCATGTGACCCTCTCCAAACTCCCTCTCCCAAGGTCAGGGATGAGAAAAGGTCTAGCAAAATGCAAGCAAAGTCCTGGACTGTGCATCTGCCTGCAGCAGATGAAGCCACTGGGAAGCAGCCGGGCTGCGTGTGTGCTCCGTCGGTGTTCCACAGCTCTCAGCTGGAGAACAATCTCTAAATAACGTATTCAATAAACCCCATTTTTTTTAAAGTACATTATTTTATGGATAAAGAACAAGCCTGATAATTCAGTGAACATGTTTGCAAATAATCTATTCCATTAATTTCCAGCATGTTTTCTGAATACATTATTCAGTGGTTTTGTAAAAACCATTTGTTGGATGAAGGCAACTGCTGCTCATCCAGGCATAACACCATCACGTCCCAAAAGCTGGGGCCAGAATTCCCCTGTAATGGACACTAGGAGGTAATTAAATAGCACCAGACCCTGAGCCCTCCGTCAACCCATGGGGGGTAAAAAACTTAATAAAATTGTCACATCCCCTTCATGTGTGGTGGCAAGAGGAGGAAAGCCAGCGAGAACCAGCTATGCAGGTGAAAAGAAGCAAAGGGGGCAGATGAGAAATACCTGTAGATGTAGAGATTGAGGGGTCTGAGATGGTCCTGGGAGCAGGGAAGGGTCTGCACTGGCCTTGAAGCCCACCCAGAACGATTCCCTACTCCAGATTTTCATCTTGGCACTTGAGGCGGATGCAGGAGCAGACAGACTGCCTCAGGGAGTATTTCTGTTGCATTATATGGGTCTATGGGTGAGGGAAAGCAATCCCCATGGCAAGCAAGGGGAAAATCAATTTCTTCAGCATCAGACCTGTTTGTAGATCAGGTTTTCTTTCATCTTTGCTTTCACTTTTTAATCTCAAAGATATTGGTGGGGAGATGGATTCGGAAGCCAGTGTTAAAACCTTTGATGGAAATAAGTATCTCTATAGTGGGACTCGCTGTGGCTTCCCAGGGCTGCGATGAGACCATGTTATGTGGTGCTACAGGTGGTCCCTGGCCACACTTCTGAGGTCCCCTCTGAGCGTGGATCAGCTCCGAAGCCGTGCACTCCAGCTGACCAGCACCTCCCAGCAAAGCTGTCCCACAGGGCAAAGACAGGATTTGAGACACACAAATAGATTCTTGAGAAGCAGAGATCTGGTTTCATGCAAATAACTTTAGGGATAAATAAAAGGGAAAGCAGGAAAATGCTAGAGACAAAAAGTTTTTCACTTCACATCTCCAGCTCTACAAAGACTCCTTGGGGGACTTTGCTTTTCCTGGTGGCTTTGCCAGATCCTTGACATTATTATATGTTTAACGTCTTGAGTTACAGCTCAGCCTCCTTTTTACAATATTTTGAACTGCTGGGATGGACAGAAGTCCTCCTCCACAGGCTCTGCTCCCAGAAGTGCTTTGGCACTCCTGCACGCCCAGCAGGGCAGTAGGGCCAGCCAGAAAACAAGAATTCAGTTTCTCACAAAGTGCAATGGATTTGACTTCCACTTCCATTCCCTACACAACAAGGGACAATGCCAAAACCCAGAAATGAAAAAATGAGAAAAATGGAAAAAGAGGAGAAAAATGAGGGATGGAGAAAGCCCTTCTGCAGCCAGCAGCCAGCACCGCGGTGGAGGCACCGTTGGAGGCTGGAGGGATGCTGGCTCAGCCCTGCCCCACGTGCAGGAAGGATGGGAGCTCCTGCACTGCATCTGGCTCAGCCGAGGCCGTACGGAACCTGCTGTCCCTTGCAAGCTCTGCTGCTTTGCAACCCCTGATAGGGCTCAGGATAGCTGAGGGCCAAGGCAGGATCACCCCCCAATCCTGCTCGGAGCTGAGAGCATCCTGGGGGACCCCCTGGCTACATGGCTCAGCATCGCTTGGTGACAGCCGCGGAGCATGTGGAACCCAGCCTGTCCCCAGCCTGGCAGAGGCGCAAGAGGCTTCACTTTTGGTGGAGAAGATGCTAGACTACGTAATGATTGTATAAATTCTGGTTTTTGCTTCTCAGGGTAGTTGGGGGATAAAGATTAACACTGGCGAGAGCCCCCCCAGCTCCTGCTGAACTGCCCACACCAGCTCACCTGCTGCTGCACACACTCCACCATCCAGCCCCCCTCCCACCCACGGGCTGGACCTGCAGGCACGCTGGCCCTGTCAGCTCCCACAGGATTTATCAGCCCCTCCCCGAGAGCTCTTTTGCAGCTTATTGAGCCTTTCTGCACAGTCCGGTTCACTTTGGTTTATGTCTCTCCTGGCTCTTCTCAGACATTTTAGATATTGCATTCACATAAAGCAATAGACTCAAAAGTAATGACAGACCTCCAAGTTTTATTGCATGGAGCATTAAAGAAGAAGAAGAAGGAAAAGAGAAGCAATTTTAGAACACAACAGGAAAATGAGAAGACTACATAGAAAAATTGTCCCTGTGGGATGAAACTGTGAATTAATTTTAAAAGCTTTCTTTTGATTGCAAAGTTTAACAACCCACTTTGCAACCACCATGAGAAACTCCTGCAGCATTACAGTTCTGGAATTCTGGGTTCCCCAGCGCTGATACCGCATCTGCACACAAACCACATCACTTCTTTCACATATCTGCAATGCGCTGCCCCCTTTTTGCCACACAGACACACCCCCCCCCATCCCCCACCCCACCCCTGGTATCCTCCTGCGGCCAGATATTGCTGGGATTATTGTGTTAGTTTGTAATAAGTGTTTCATAAGAGTCTCCTGTTACCAGGAACACAAGCATCCAGGGAAGAAGGATGGTTCCGTGGCCGAATATTTGATGGGAAACTGTTGGAGTTTCAAGACCCAGCTCTGCCAGAGCAATCTGAGAAGGGGAACGAATCTCCCACACACCAGTTCCCTGCCAGCAAAATGATGATCATGGCATTTACCTCCTCTGCAGAGGGGAACTTCTGAGAGCTGCAAGGTATGCAATGACCTTGCTGCATCGGTAAACTGTTAACAGAAGGCGCAGTCTATTATCTCCTTGTCTTTAATTATAGCAAATGCTGAACACTTGTAAAATAGGTGCAAAAAGCCCAAATGACTCTGTATGTACAAAACTAATTGCAGGAGGGAACAGAGAAGAGGAACTGGAGCACCAGCTCCTGCCACAGAAGCCAGATGCCTTAACTTCTGTTCTGACTCCCGACAACGACAAATTCTTCCCATTTCTTAACTAGCTAATATAACCGCAGATGCTATTCTGACAGAAATTACAGACATGCAAAAACCTACATAAATGCAGAATGAAAGCCATACAACTTTAGGAAGTGCTTACTTAGGTTCCAGCAGCATTAACCTGAGCTGCTGCGCTGCCTGCATTGTGCAATACAGTTTATTAGATTAGCAGCAGTATTAAGGAGGGCTGGTGAAAGAGTATTCAGTCCAGCAGCACCTCTGTCCTCTTGGATTTCCTCATGATGGATAACAGACACCTCAGAGATTCATTTATTTCCTTCTAATATCGGTTCCTGAAGGTGAAATATGCCATATTAAATGAGGCTTGGGTCTGCCCAAGACTGGACTGCCACAATAACAAGTGTTCCCACTGCCAGTCTTTATTTAATCCAGGTAACAGCAGGGATTCAGGCCATCAAAACCACTTCCTTCCCTCCCAAAACATATAACCTCAAGTGGAAAACCAAAAGTAACGCATAACCCCATTAAAGGTTTGATCTCCTCCACTGGGATTACATGCTGGCACTGGGGAGCTTGATCAATTGAGTCTTGAGGTTCAATCAATAAGTGTCAACGACAACATACTGCATTACAGCGATGCTATCCATTTATCAACCTAAATAATCCAGTCACCCAAAAGACAGAGACACTAAACCAGCAATTAAGGTCTTAGGGGAAGCCTGGACGGTGCCTCTGCTGAGCCGCGGCTCCTGGGACAGCCCTGGGTTTTTGGTGCTCCGAAGGGACCAAAGGAGCTTCCACCTCAGTATCAGGCACACTACCCTCAGTGCCGAGCTGTTGATTTGATAGATATGGCAGGACTCAAAAGCAACAGAAAACATTTCAATTAGGCTCCTTAAAAAAGTGATCACTATTTTGTCTTACACATTGTGTCACCAAAACATTTGGGATGGTGTGCCATGCTTGGCGCCGCATTTGCATTTCCATCTGATCAGACATCAAGGACACATGCCAAGTGAATATTTACATTCCAGATCAAATCACATTTCCCAGAGATCTCATTAACCTGCTGACCTGGAATTAAACAAAACCACCTGGAAAGGAAGCGCTTTCCTCCCCGATGCGCACCGAAAGACACCTTCTGAGTTTCCCAGTCAAGCTCTGAGCATGGGCGGCTTCACGTAGGTGTAAGGATTTGCGTTCCCTGGAATACTTCCCAGTTTTTTTTCTGTCCAGTGAGTTTCTGCACAAGCAGTCAGGTTCTTCAAGAGCTATGGCTGCATCTGTACACACAAATGGTCTTAAAAGCCACACGGCACGGCACCAGCAGTAGGTTAGGGGGAGTGGGTGGCGGGGAAATCACAAACAAAATTCACCCCTCTCAAGGGCTGAGCATCTCCACAGGGGGCTCACAGCCGATGAGGACCTCAGCTCTCCCGGGTGCTGAGGGCACCCCCTTTCTATCCCTGGCAGCCGCAGAGGATAAAGCTGTGCTGACAGCGCAGCCCCCTGCCCCTGTGCTTGCCGTGGCACAGGGCTGCTGCCCTCCTCGTCCCACAGAGGGGCAAGTGGTGGGGTCTGGGCAGCCTCCATCGCTGTAAGCAAAAGGGCCCATCTCCCACTACATAAAAGCACTACATAAACATCCCAACCAGAGAAAAACTATTCCTGTTCTGCTAGAAAAAAATGCAGCCATCTCAGCTTGAACTTTGGGGTCTAGGCTGTTATTTACATGCATCTTCATTTTTTAAACAAAAACTTAATGCTGCTTACAGAAGATTACTGCCAAAAACTTTTATCACTTTGGCAGACTGATTTTCCAGGAATAGACAATATTTCCCAAGTAGCCATACGTGTATCAAAGAGGATGCGCTATAGCAGATAGTCTTGGGAGAAGCTACAGCAGGATCCTGGGATCTCGACTTGTAGGAAGGGATTTGATCTCACTTGTCTCAGCTTCCCCAGCTGGAAACACAAAAAAGCAATTACTGCAGACCCAAGATGGGCAGATACAAATGATGTCATGAGGGACAAGGTTCGCAAAGATCAGGCTATTCCACACTTCAACTTCCTCTTCCTGAGATGACGAAGACGAAGAAGAGACAAATATATTATCTGGGAAGAAAGGGTTACTTTTCAATCGAAAATTAATGCACTGAATACTGAATTAACATGTGGGATAATTAAAACCATCTTTCCAATGAATTTATTATAGGATATACAAAGCTAATTATAAATTCTCTGTTGCTTAATCCCTTGCAGTTTGCTAATGCAGCGTTGAAATCTCTTTGGCCACACTTGTTTAAATTATTCATTAGACACAGCAACAGTTGTGAACTGTAATTTAAATTGGCATCTCATGAATATTCAATTAATACAATAAACACTGGAATGTTTTACTGCACACTGCTCGATAGTTTGTGCTCAAGCTTGTGTTGACACATTTTTATTAACTCTTTATAAAGGTGTTACCTATTTATGTCACTGATTACAATGAGAATAAAAAGTCCCACTCATAAATATTTGTGTCGTCGTCTTAAGAGAGACAACGTAATTAGGCAAAGCTTCAAAAGTCATAATTAATATCAGGCGGATATCCTTTCCCTCCTGTTTGCCTCTGAACACACGGACTGGCACGCTTTCAAAGCCTGGCACATCTACCCATGTTGTGGCTTTGGCACTGCAGCTTTCCAAACTGCCCCAGGCAAATTGCGGGGTGCCCCCACGGGGTGCCCCCGCAATGCTCCACCTGGTACCCCGCAGCCCCCGGGCAGCACGGCGGAGCTGCCAGCCCAGCCGCCCCCGTGCCGTGCTCTGCTCCCACCACGCAGAAGATGGAAACATAGAGAGAGATGTAAATATTCACCCTCTGGTCTGAAGACTGGCCTGCCAGAATTGGGAAATAAAATGCAGCTGGACATAAAATCCCCGTGTGTGGTAGCCTGACGGCACTCTGCAGTGACTTATAGCCTTTTAATGGGGCATTTTTAGCAGCAGTACTAAAAAATAATTATCAAGTGGCTGTATAATTCAGTGTGGTTTTCTATTTTAAGACTGAACTTTTTCGCTTAAAAGCAAGGTCCTGCGCTGACAAGAGACTGTAAAAACAACATTGTAGGACTCTGCATCTGCGGCTTTTCAGCAGCACCACATAATTGGTTTAGTTTAGAAATTAAAAGTATTTTCCCCGCAACTGCCATCCTTGCAAACAGGGTTGGTGATGTGAGACCGAAGGTATCAGAGATTCAGCATCATGCAGAGCTGCCAAGTATTCCCAGCAATGTGGTAAGACTCAGGGAAATCCCCAGTACCCAAATGCACCCTGTGTGCGCTGACTTCCACCTGCACAGATCGGCGTTGCTGGGTGAAAGATATCAGCTTCTGCAATCATCGCTTTGTTTCCAGAGAAATAAGGATTTTTTTTTTTTTTTTTTTTTTTTTTAGCAAACACCCGGCCAGCACATTCTCATGTACACGACAGCCCCCTTGCTCACTCAGGGGATAATATCACTGTCCCTCTGTTGCATGGGGTAATCTTATTAGCAAGTGGATGAACGAAAAGACCAAAGGCCAAGCAGTTTATCCCAGCAGGAGATTTTGCTGATTGCTGGTGTGACCACGAGCTGCCCTGAGGCTCTCATGCCCCGAGGTGAGTGTAACACAGTGGGGAGAGCTGGGCTGAGGTCCCCCATCAGCTTGCAGCTCACTTCTGAGATGTCCCCGGTAAGTGCCTTGACCCCTCGTCTCCTCCTGGGTACCAAGAGGGATGTTCCTCAGTGAGGAGGAGTGGTGAAGTTAATGAATATTCACAAAGTGTTTAAACACTAATTACAAATGGATCAGCTAAGTGAACAACTTCAAAAATGCAGAAGTCTAATGAAACAACTTTATTATAAAGCTATTACTGTTTCCACACATTTCAGTTGGCTTGGGGTCATTCGAAGGATTTTAGACCCAGTTTCAAGGAAAGTAACTTCGGTATCTGCTTCTATAGCAATCTATTTAGATTTTCATAACCCTGGAAGGCATTCACAGTACCTCCAGCAGGCATCTACAAGTATCTTATATACATTTGTACTTTTTTCTACCAGTGGAGATGGTGGACTACTGCCAACCACCCATGGTTTCACTGGCAGCACTCACCTTGTCAAACCTAACACTCAACACTGAAAAGATTCCGGTAAATGGTTTTAGGCATTAGGGTAATTTTATATCTGCTTCTTTTTTAATGATATGCTTCCACCACAGGACTCAACATTCAGCGTAGCATTTGCTTGTTGTTACCTGAATTTGATTCCTCACAGGGAAGATTATTCCCTCCTCCATCCCCCTGTGCGCACGGCAGGAACCACTGCCTCCTCTGTGAACTTTGTATTCCTTTTTCCCACTCCCCCCTCCCTAGCACAAAAAGCTGGTTTGTCATCTCTTAATTATGGCTTTGTCATTGTCAGCTCCTCCGTTCACCTCAACCTTTATTTCCACTGACATACAGCATATGACTGGGACGTGCTGCTGCTGCGATGCCTCTTGTTCCAGCTGAGCCACCTGTGAGTCAGCCGAGGGCTGTGCACCTGTTGTACTTCTCCATAAATTAGTAAGTGATACCTTGGCTTGAATTGCAAGGGTCTTTCAAGAATAATCAGTGCATTTTTGTTGGTGTTTCTTCAAGCTGTTTCTCATGTACCACAGCTGGCATTTCGTTTCAACCTTGCGGTAGAACAGAGACAATCATGACACTTTGTACTGCTAATGCCTTTCTTTTTTCTGATGCATGAATAATTTTCTCTGCCACTGTAGCAGCTCTCCCAGAATACTAAAAGCCACACAGTCTCCTGTAACCATATCAATTCCGCTCTGACGTGAGTCGGAGAGCTGCAGCGCTCCTGGTGATGTCAATGCATGATTCAGACACGCTTTCCTTTATGCTCCCAGATCCAGGGCCCATTCTGCCTCTCTGGGAAGGGGGGGAGTTGGCTGAGTTCCTACCAACTGTGCCATGGCTCACCCAGCCCCCCAGTCTGCAGTCACACAAACTGGAAACTGCCACTTTACACTGTTCAGCCTGAACCCCGTCCTGCGACACCAGCAGGAATGCTGCCCTTTCTCACATACCAGGTGCAGAGGCTGCCAACCACAGCTACCCCCTGCCCCCCCAGCCCCTTCCCTCCTGCATCTCCGCCTCTGCTCATCCCGCGCCGTCAGTGCCTGCCCACCTGGGACCAAGACTGGTTACCCACAACAGCATCTCACTCCTAACTTTAGCTGCTCCTTGTCATCTTCATGTCTATTCATGTCTCTTCAGTGTGTTACAAAGACAGAATGTGAATTTTTTCATTAACCTTCACTTTCAACATGCAACTGCTCCTTTCTGCTGAATAGCTGGAAAAATTAACATCTGTGCAAACACAGGCACCGGAATGTGAACTGATGCGTCCAAGCTGGGTGTCCAGCCCTCCTTGAATCCCTGCAGAGACATGCGCCTCATCCCAGGGCAGGTATCTGAGGCAGGTCCAATGAATCACACTCCAGAAGAGCTTCTTCACTCTCAAAGAAACCCGTGTCACCAATTGAGGCCTGATAAGTGACTCCCACTCTGGGTATCACTCCACAAAGCTGGTTTGTTAATGTAGGCATTTTCAACCTTTGCAATGCTTTTAACAAAATGGCCAGGCTCAAAGCCTATTATTTTTTATACTCCTGACTCAACCCTGCCAGTGCCCTGGACTTGGCACTCTCATTCTTGGCTTTGGCTGCAAAACTTTTTTTTCTAAGGACTCTGTAAGCTGCTGTCTCTTAAAGACTTTTCAAAACCGTCAGACCCTCCAGCAAGAAGGGCACTGTCTGTACCCAGTGCCTCTGGCCCAATCTCCCTCGGGGCAGGGGACTTCTCCTTCTTTTCCTGTCTCCACGTTCTTAGTCTTTCGCGTTTTGAAGAAGTCACCTTTGTACTATGATCAGGTGCCTTCAGTCTGGCCCATGTTAGGCTGTTCAGATGTTGCAGTGATACATACAGGGAAGAAATGACCTAGGAAAAGGTTCCTTGGAGGAAACAGTAAACCCAGCATTCCTTGAGCTAATGATGTTTTCCATAACTTTGGCTCTCAGCTCTTGACAAGACTGACACGTCTTTGTGTAAGGGAGAATCAAGCTCCTGAGGTCTGGTTGTAATATGTATTGATTTTAATGATCCATGGTTTTTAAATTACTGTAGATTATGTACTACAAAGGAGCCATCTTGCTACAGCCATAATTGTAGTCATTCATCTAATTTTTCCCCAGCGAACCCTCAATGTCAGCTATAACTGAAGTCCAGTTATTATTCATGATGTACACGGCATCAAGAGTGTGCCAAGTGATTGATTGGGTGTTAAAATTGTTACTGGCCGCTTCCTCACACCTATTTATTGTAATCATATGGCCAACTTCCCACACACACCACAAACACTGCAAAAATGTAAATACAATGGAACATGGTTTAAAATTATTGCAAGAACCCCACTCCCAGCTCCTGCCAGCTCCTCCTGGCTGGAGAGCCAGCTCCACTTCCACGCACGCGACCTCCAAGGACAGCTGAATAACAGAGTTCAGCATCACCCAGGGGACACGACAGCAAAAAGTCTGCTTGTAATAACCAAAACCTTTGACCATTCATGGGCAACAGTAAAAATCAACATGAAATTCACGGCCACTAGCACTTCCAGAGAAGTGCGGTACTTCTCGGTGAATGGCTCAAATAAATCAGCATGGCTGAATTGCTGCTGACTGCACTAAATTCATTGTACTGTATATGACTTTTCTACTTCAGTGAGAAAGCAAAGCAAAAGGGAATGAAGCAAACTGTCACTCAGGAGAATTCCAGCTCCAATCAACCATTATGGATCAGGAAATCAAAATTTTCAGCAGGCCCTCAATTGAGTCCTGGATTTTTGAGGCGTAAGACCCAAAGCATAAAATAAAAAGGCAGGACTGCCACAGACAAAAGTTTTCCTGTGCAGACCTGAAGTTATTGCACACCAGTCATGTGTACAGACATGCACATACACACTCATGCAAGGAGCTTGCAAATGCAGCTCTGTGTGATCCTAGCAGATTCAGGGGTTTTCCCCACAAATTCTTTGAAAATGTACATCAGGGAAGCTCTGTCAGGTCACATTTCATCAATGCTCTGTGGCTGTGAGAAGCCAGAGAAAAACTACTTTTAGAAGTCCTGCTTGCTGGGCGCTGTGCTATTGCACAGGAGAGTCCCTTCCACAACCAGCTTACTGTTAACAAATCTTTACAGCAAAACGAATATCCGCTGGGCTAGCAGAGGAAACGTTTACAGACCCACGCTGCTTAGCCACACATGCTCACATCCCATAAATCAGCAGCGGTATTGCTCTTCCACTTGGCATTAGTACAATACCTTCATCAGGGCATACTACTTGGTGCTGAACCTCGGCTTCCATCCCTTCAGGAATTGTATTTCTGCCTTGTAAAACAGCATGGCAGAGCCACGGATGCTGAATTATAAAAGAAGAATGTTCAAAATCAGCCGTACCCTGGGCGAGACAGGGATCTCTAATCTGCCTTGCAAATGCCCTGACACATTTTGTATGGGTCCCTAGCACTACCAGGACTCCCCTAGTTCAGTATTTGCTTTTATGGAAGGATTAAAAACCCTTTTTCTTTCTGTCTTGGCATTGACTGCTTGGATTTAAATCTTTGGGCAACTCTTGCTTAGACGCTCCATAGATGCTGTAGGGCGCATCTACCGGCCACCACAGCAGGGCTGAAGTTCTGCCAGCAATGGGCAGCCGCTGAAGAAGCAATGACCCCCCCAGGAGGACAAAGCAGAGCAAAAAGTGCTGGGTGCTCTCAGTGAGGATGGAGGCAATAAAAGGACCCATAAGTGCAGATCCTTCTGGCCTTCCATCTGCAGCATGGATGCATTAAAATAAAACTGCTTCTTCAGTTAGAGCTGCCTGGTGGTAAGACCCCCCAGCGAGAGCCCTGCAGTCACTTCCAGGGCCACGAAGACAATTTTGTCTCCAGCAAATACCTGCTCAGTGACCAGATCATCTCTGAGCTCCACGGTGGGCTTTACTTCTGGGCATTTCCCACAGACCTTCAGACCTACGTTCCTCAGAGAGGCCTGATTGTAGCCTCAGATTTGTTATTAGAAAATTGTGTTCTTATGGGACAGTTGCAAGGGGAGCTAGGCTGTGGTACCCACAAATCCTATCATGAAATCTAAGCTTAAAAAGGAATTTTTTAATTAGATTTCCCAAAAGAGAGAACTTAGCCAATACTTCCAACCAAACCGAAGCCAGCTGGCTGTGGAGGCTGAGCAGTGGCCTGCCTCATCATGCTGTGCGAGAAGGCAGGTACTTTCCACCTCATCACGCCTGCCAAGACATGGAAATCGAAGCAAAAATTCAACTTCAGTTGCTGATATCAGCTTTGGGTTTTGTGGGGGACAGCTGGGAAAAGCATGTGTCCTAGCTATCCCATTTTCACGTCTTTTCCTCTCTTGCCAGAACTGGATGTTCTCAGTTCGGCTCAACATGAACATGAAAGTGAACAGGACTCGTCTTGAAAGGGAAGTGATTTTCCTGCAGGTAAGCATGCCGCCTCCTCCTTCAGATTAAAGCTAACCAGATGGCCAACTGTCTGTAGATTGTTGCTAAAAAACACAGGCTGAAATAATCAGAGAGTCTCTAGGACAGACAGAGAAAACTGATATAGAACTGGAAATGGACCATGAAAAAGCACAACCAGCGAGAAAGTTGGAGCTGTGTGCAGGGTTGTCTCCAGCAGTGGGCAGAAACCTTCTGCGATAAAGCAGGTGGATTGGCAACAGCAGACGGGTGTTTGGCACTAAGGATATGAAACCATCGCTGCATTAGCAACTGGAGCTCTGCTCTTTCAGAGACCATTTCTGCACATGCAAACCAGGTGAACACAAAAAATGCACTTTCAAAGACATGGCTTGCAAAGGCTGCTCTATCCCAGCGGGCTGGCATCGGTACGATCTGGAAAAGAGCAATGGGACGTTCTCTTTGCCTTAGAGAAAATTATGTTGATGACATAAATCACAAATGTTTCAAGTAATAAGGAGTTATTAATGCCATGAGGTTGAATTTGGGAACGTGCCCAGATCTCCATCCTTACCCTGACAAGGTAAGGAGGATCCAGGCTTTGGATGCAGAGGGAAACTACCCAGGTCCGGCTCGCGATGCCATGTAGCAAGGGCAGCAGGGTCAGGATTGCTTCAGCCACTGTTTTTTAGCAAAGGTCTATGGTGACATCAGTGGGTGTAAACACCAGGAGCCCAAAGCCAACATGGCCCAATTCTGCCTTCCCCTGAATGAGACACGACACAGATGAGATGGGACCTGGTGCTCCCCAGCTTCAGATTAACGCCAGTTAGAAATCAGCTTTGGATTTATTACATGCAAGAACTGCCTCCTCCTCTCCACCATCATCCATTTTAACACCTACTGCAGCAACTCCCCATGTTTTTGGTGCATCCATAAACATTTTAAAAATATCTTTTTGGTGTTTTTACTTTCACCCTCACTCTCAGTGAGTCACAGAGTTTATCTTGGCCTGTGTGGAAAAAAGTATTCCCTTTTATCGCCCTGAACTTCCAAATCTCAGTTCCCATGAAGTGTTCCTGTTAAGGAACACTCCTGATCTAGCTGTTCTCTCATTTGTTCTATGCACTGTTATAATTTCAATTATTTTATTCACCTCCTTCTTAAACGTAGTATCTGCCACTGTAAAGAGCTTTTCAGGCCCATGATAATTTCTGTTTCTGTTCTTTGAGCCTCTTTTTTTTCCCTTCTCCTTGCCTGAGACAGGCTGACCAGTACAGTACACAGGACACAAATCTCCAAACCTCTGCCACGAATTTCTCCTGCCCTTGTCCCTGCACAGGGTTTTTTGGGGAGCAAGCCATGTGCTTTCTGGCAGTTAATTCAGAGCACTGCAAGCTTTATGAATTGTGAATATTTTTCTCCTCCACGTGCATTAATTCAACATGTATCCACGCTGAACAAACTGCCATATTGATCCTGCAGTCCATTTCCCTCTTATGTTTAAATCTTCCTGAATTCTCTTTTTCCTGTCCCAAATACATCCAATTTCTTTGTGTCACCCTCAAATTTTACTCCTCACTGCCTACATCCAGCATTGTTAATAACAAAGCATAAACAACACAGCATCCAGGGCAACCAAAAAAACCCTTGAGAGATCCCCACAAATCATCACGGGCATGGGTCTTGCCTGCTTGCCCCAGGTGCTGCGCTGCTGGTGCCTGGAGGGGAAGGGAGCAGATCCTGCTCCCCCCAACAGCACCACGGTGTCTAACAGCTGCCTCCTGCAGTTACAGGACATCTTGATCTGTAATGAGAAATGCCCACTGCAAGAGAGGTAAGTGAGAAGTATAACGCTGGCAATTTCTACGGATGTTGAAGAATTGCAGCAATACACTTCTCCCTGCCTTGCGTGGCAGTTCAGAGAGACCAAACAATTTCTATGGTGTAAACGGAAGGTTCCTAATGGGATTCTGCAGAGCTGGGAGACAAATATAACAGCCATGCGGAGCATTAAGGAATGCTTTCCAGCCAGCAGAGGCGAAGTGAAACACTTGGACATATAGCATTACCAACTGGCTCGCTGCCATGCATCAGATACAGAAACATTTTTCTCTTTCTGTGACAAGCTGCATCTGTAGCAATCATTATAATTTCTCCTGACATTGCATCCCACACCTCTTCACAGAGGCAGGACTCAAGCAGCATTCTTCATTTAAATGGTAACTTTGGTTTTCCTGGGCTCTGGGGATGTAACGCGTGGCAGCCTGTGCCACCAGGGCAGAAGGGAGGGCTGCTGGGAGCTGCGTGTTGCAGGGTGTGCTTCACAGGGTCAACACTTCTGCTCTTCTGCGGGGGTCTGAATTTGGCAGCTGGACCTACCAGACCCACACCTACCCCACCAGAGAAATGCAGGAAGAGATCTGGGGTATTTGGTGAAGAAAGGGCAATCTGACTCCAGATCCATGTTTATATTCTCTCCTGCTCTCCGCTGTCATTCACACTAACAGCAAACCCCACTGAGTCCACGGGCAGGAGAAATCTCCCCTAAAAAGACCAGGATTACCATTTATATTTACCAGCCCAGGAAATCTTACCTACCAATTAGAAGCGGTTTCTCCCTTCGCTCTGAGTGATCAGCCGAATGGCTGACGTAGCTCTTTGATCTCCTCATTGCATAACAAAGCCTCTTACAGCCTATTATTTTTATTGTAAGCGCTTTCTGTTATTTGCCTCCAAAAATGGCTCCCATTTAAATAATAAAAAAAGACTTACTCAACGTGCACACACCTACAGCAGCGAATAGTCATCATAACTTCTACAGCTGAAACAAAAGCCATGGAAATTTCCATCCTTTTGTGCTCTCCCGCCCCGGGCGTGTGCTGGCTGCAACCAAGCTGCGGGGTCCGACTGCCTCTGCCTCCAAAACCAGCCACCACCGGGCCATTTGGGCAGGAAACTTCTGGAAAGGCAACCGAAAGCAAGCCATGGAACGCAGCGTGTGTGTTGATTGGAAACAAGCCTCAAAGTTGCACAGACTCTCCTTGTCGGCAAGGAAAATGTGGGGTGATGAGTAATTGCTGGAGCAGGTTAATGCAACCTGGTAACATGCAAAGAGGAGGCAAATGACAGCGAAGAGATAAATATGATTGATCTAAGGGATAAGGGCAATTAAAGATGGGCTGCAACATTGATCAAAACGTGCAAGATGGATGGCAAAGACTTGCCAGATATGCTACTTTAGTGGGATAATTGACAGCACACAGTTTTTCCTGCATCAGAGGCGCTGCTGGTTAAAACTGGCAAAAAATTATTCTATTTACAGCTGCTTGAAGCACTTCAAAGAAGACTTTCTGTTGTATTACAACGTGGGGTGTAAACACATGGGAGCATGAAGACTTGACGGTGTGGCGGAGGTTATGACACAAATTAGAAACCTTCATTTGTCTTCCAGAGGCTCTTCCACATGGCACAGACCCACAGCCACATCTCCTCGTTATTCCCAAGGAAACAAGCACACACTGCAAAGAGGGGAGGGTAGCACAAGAGAGAAAAGGCAGCAAACGAGGTGAATATAGGGTGCAAGCGCCCAGTGGGATGGAAGGAGCTCCATCTATTTGGCAAAACCGCCTTCCCCACATCAGACCATTACTGCCAGTCCAGGCAGGTGTCAACGAAAGCTCAGCTTTGTTTCACAGCCCTGTGCCGGCAGAAGTGACAGGCAGTGAGCAGGATGAAAGAGAAGATGCAGACACGCGCCTTGGGGATTATTGCTGCCTGGAAATGATTGTATTTTCCTGTGTGTGACCCAAACAAAAGTAAGACCTCAGATAACCTGCACCACTGACTCATGTGCACAAAATAAGGCACAAAGACAGCATTTTGGGGAGGGTGGAAGCTCATCTGGGTGATGAGCTGCAAGAGAGCTGAGCGCATTCAGTAGGAGGTGATGGAAGCAGCAAGATACTGCAGCTCTCGCATGAACTTTTTTACAGTCCTGATACCAGAGCCCAGGCTGCTGGTCAAGCACAGGTCTTGGTTAGCAGAGACCCTGGCAACACAGTAGCATTACCTTTTCTTACTGTTCCCAAAGGGGCTGGGGTCTCTGACGTCCAAACCAGACCTAAAACCATCATGCCAAAGACAACCAACCTTTAAGCAAAGACAGTCTGTGATGTAGTTTATCTCATGCTGCAATTAAAGGCAAGATGTTTTCCAATGCCCCAAACAAATTTGCATGGGCAAGGGTAATTTCAACATTTTCTGGCTGTTATCTGACTGTTCCATCTTTTTATCCTTTCAATTGCAACCTTTTGGCATAATGTCCTACATTTTTACAGACTGTGACAAGAGGTAAGAAGGTGGCAGAGATGGTCCCACAAGAACGCCAGAGGCCAAGCAGCTGGAGAAAGCCCATATAGATGCACCCCCCCTGCTCCTGGGGCCAAGGTGACAAATCCCCGACAAGGAGATGGGGGGCATGCTGGGGCACTCTTTCCCCAGAGCCACATACCAGACTCCAAACAAATTCTTCTCCAAATCTCTAGTTCACTTTTTCAAAGCACATTCTCATCTGCAGGGTTTTTTTTTGATGTGGGCAAAATGCACTTTTAGCCTCAGCCAGAAGAACTGTTCAGGTGGGTTTGCTAAGGAGAAAAAATGTCATCCTGCAGAAGTACACAACCTAAACCGAAAGGGTTAAACCTAAGCTGAGTAACAGGCATCCATCCCATGGCTGCATCCAACAGACACACGCATGTTAAGATCAGAATCAGTTCTTTAAAAAGATCCACCCCGTACTTCCAACATATTTACTCCAGTTGTTTGATATTGTTCTGAAAACGTCCTTCATTTCATATTCATCTTATCCGCTACTATAATTCACAGATTTTATTTTCCACTATATTTTTAATTTATATCATGTTTTATTTATACTACTGTCTTTTATGAAACCCCAAATTTCAAAACTGACATAAGCATTACACACATAAAGTAGACTTCTTATTATCAACATGGCATAGGAGACAAAAAATGACAGGAATAAATCTTAGGTTTTATGCTGGTGAGACATTCTGCAAAGTAAGTGACATTTCTCAGCAATACAAATTGTACATTAAAAGATAATTTTCAGAACATGATACCAGCTATGGAGTGCAGCCCCATTACGCAAAGTAATACTGGAGCCGTGCTTTAGCAAATGCTGTTTTTATGTTGTACTAGTTTGGCATTGAGATTGCATCAGGTCTTGTGAGTAGACTTTGGAGTGATTAAGTTTACTGTGCACAAAACCCATTTATTTGGCAAACCGTCAACACGGTGTAATTGATATTTTAATTACACTACTAATACATACATGCTGTTCACAACGAGCCTCCTCATTGGCATTACATAAACCATGTATTTATAGTGTTGATTACTGTTCCAAAGAAGTTTGCTTAAATGCAGACTTAAATGCAATTGGTAGTATTTTAAATTGCTACAAAAGCAAACCAAATTGTTTCGCAAATGCTTAATGGCAGCAACGCGCAGCACAGTGCAAACAAGAGGGACCGTCTCACTTGACATATGTTCTGGGGATAACGCGTGCACCCTCCCCACCATTATGGCACGGTTATTTTATTGCTGATAAGGCGACTCTAACTAGTGCGACTACCCTGGAGGCACCAGCTTATCAGAAAGATAGTGACCAGCTCAAGGAGAGGAAAGATTAGGAGGACGGATTTCTATGGAATAGTTAAAAGGTGCAACACAACCGGACGACCATGTGGCACAGAGATGCTGCTTAACGGAACCCCCACCACCTTGGGATGGGACCTGCTGTCTTTCTGGCCAAGCGATGAGTAGGGGGAGATAAGGAGCCAGTTTGCAGCACAAAACCAAAAGAGACACAGACAAGAGAGACACTTCTACAGCCAGGCATGGGATGGTGCCGTAGCTATGAGCACGTTTTAGCGCTTTCCTACATCCTCCTGTTATGGGGCAGAAAGAAAAGGGTGGACGCGAGCATGTAGCAGTGGCTGCAGCAAGGAGGAGGATGGAAGGGGAAGAAGAAATCTAGACTGTGGTGTGATGAACAGGGCACGCGGCATGAGAGCACTGTGTTTTACAGGCAGCAGATCGCCTGTGCACCTCTGGCAATTGCTTTGCACCTCTATATTATTTTTCTGCCACCTCTGTAGGTAGTAAGCTCTCCAAAGTAGGGGTATCTCCTCCCTGTAGGTTTTGCACCATGTCAAGCAGGTGTGGCTCTTGCCCAGATATATATAATATACATGACATCACAATTGTAACAGTGTGCAACCATAATAATAATGATAATAACAACAATAATAGCAATGCAATAATATAGAGTAACAACAACAATAATAATGACTATAGTCATGCAATAATATAGAGCAAAAGTAACTTATAGGTGGATATCACAGAAAATCTCCCAAGGGTGAGACCTCCTAAAGGATGCAGTAATCCCACGTGACTCATCCTTTGAGAGGTCCCAGGTGGGATTTGTCACATTGAGGCAGGATCCCCTCAGGCAAGAACCCGGCACCAGCTGGCAGAAGCCTGCAAAGCTTGGGAAGACCTTTGCTATGTCCCAGGAAAGACCAAGCGCTTTGTGTGTATCGCAGGTCTCGGAGCCCATGTCCGTAGAGATATGCCAAAGGGAAACTGGGCCTGAGAGGTGCTGATCACCAGCCAGATCCTTCCACAAAGTTTGAAGGCTGCAATCAAGCCTCTTTTCTCAGAGGATCTGGGCTGCTAGGAGGAGACTGTTTGCAAAGGGAAACCCCACTTTAGAAAGCACCAAGGAGGAGATGCACAAAGACATGAACAGGAGCAGCGTCCCCCTTCCCAGGTTGGGTATCTACCTGCCTTTTGGAAAGGCACTTCTCAACAACCTGTCGGCCATTGCCCTATGAGTGCAACAAGCTCCGGCATCAGCAGCGCGGCTCCCCATCTCCTCACCTCCTCCCTGCACAGCACCGGCCCGCCACAGGCAGGGGGAATGCTGGAGGGGACGTCCCAGCACGACACAAAACCAGGGTTTTACACCACTGGAAAAAGCAACTTGGGTTATTGCAAAGCAAATTACTTTTTTAATTCATTTGTTAATTAGCCATAGAGGATGGACAGTGGGAAAGGGGAGCTGGGACTGCCTCTGCCCCTGGAGAGGCTGCTCTGGATGAAGGCTGGGGTGTCACCTCGCTGGGGGTCACCTGAGACCTGGCAGCATCCCCTCGTGCCCAGCTGAGCTGCTGAGGAGCAGTTCTGCAGGACAGCAGCTCTGAGGGGTTTTTGGGAAAAAAGGCAGGTTTCCATGCAAGATCCCCACCCTGGCAGGTGAGTCACCCCATCCCAGACCCGGCAGGTCGAGGTGACACCTTGTCCTCCTTTCCCTCGTTTGGTGAGTAAATCTTGCATTACCAAGCAAAATCCACATCTGCTTTGCTTCTCAGCTATCACAAGAGCTCACTCGTGTGAAAAGTGTATCGTGACACCTGACTTTCTCGTATCTCAGAACTGGGATACCCATGGGTGAACTCAAGGACCGACCACACAAGCGTACCAGTAGGAGCTCGGTCCCTCAGGTTCCTTCTTCCAATGCACAGCCCCTGTAAGCTCTGCTGCTGCTTGAGCACTGGCCAAGCGGGGACCCGAGTGTGACTCCCAGCACCTCAGTTCTCTCCCAGCGACGCCTGGCAGGGACCGCTCAGACACATCAGCATCAGCTCTGTGAGCAGAGAGGCTGCTGCTCTGCAGGGAGCTTGTACCGGTGCTCAGGATGACCGGGAAGCTCCGGGAGAACCTCTCCCACAGAAGAGGACCCATATTCCCATGGGCACCCACATGCCTGCAGGCACCAGCTCTGCACCTGCATCACCAGCCTCAGCAGTCGCTTTGAGAGCACGGGCAGGAGCAGCAGCATCCCCGCTCTCCCCAAACATGACAGTGAAAACTTCAGAAAGTAACTATCCATACGTGCCCCTTCCTCCCAGAGAGCATGTTTTTAAACACATACAAGAACAATTTTCTCTTTGATTGGGAATCTTGTCTCCCAGGTTCCAACCTGGAGTGAAATCTTATGACGAAGCGATAAAGCTCGGGGGGAGGCAGGGAGGGAAGGGGGCTTTCAAATGAAAATGCCAACAGATACTTAAAGCCAGAAGCATGTGTGGGTGTTGCTAAATTAAGCTCGCAAGTAGGTGGGGCAAATGCCTTAAACGAGTTTGTGAAGGTAAAATAACGTTCATTAAAAATAGAAAAACAACTGAAAAAATATCCTTTGTATTCAACTTCACACTCGTACATCATAATGTTCCAGTAAAAGCCCATTTTCCCTTGAGATAATAAAAGAATTGAATTTTTCCTTATCGGTCATCTATTTTTCTAGCTAAAGCTATTACTCCCTCTCTGCGGTTGCTAGGCAACAAGAAATATTAATAGCAGCTTTTATTAGCTTAGCTTTAGCAGTGGAGTACCAGAATGAGAAAATGGAAAACATAAATGTGTTACATAAATCTTTCAACCTTTCAGGGTTTGTGTTAGTCTCTGTTTTCATAATGATTTATTGAAGTGATGGTTCATTTATGAGAAAAAGGAGTGTGAAATAAGAAAACGGAACATTACCCTGAAGGACTGTTTGAAAATAAATAATTATAGGAGGTGAAGAAAAGCTGTTTAAAACCATTTTTCTGAGTTTTATAAAATTTAAAAAGACATATTTCTTTCATTTATTGCCTCTGAGAAAAACACTAGCAGGGAATTGCAAACAGGGCTCTGTTTAATACAAAGAACCCTTCATGTATGGTTGTATTATTACTATTTTCCACTGAGGGCTCATGTTCAGGAGTTTAGTTTTTAAATACTGAACCATTAATAAGCAGAAAGCCAAATTAGTCAAAATCTAAAGCACGCAACACAAAATTGCCAGAGCAATCTTATCCAGGGCTGGAACACAGGGGACCCTGCTGAGCTGCTGCTGCTGGTGACACACAGCAGCCTGTGGTCCGACGGAGCTGGCTGAGCTGTGCCCGGCCGTGGCTCCTGCCTGCTTGCTTGTTCATTTATTTATTTGTTAAGGCTCTTCCAAGGACCATGAACTTGCTCTGAAGGGCGCTGCTGCACGGACATTGCATTGGGATATAGATTATCCCAAGTAACTTCTTTTAACAGGCAGTGCTTCAGGATGATTGGAATATTGACGTATCGGAAATATTTACCAACAACACACAAGCTGCGTTGCCTACCGGGATCACGTCCCCCCACAGCCAGGCATGTGAGCCCCAGCTCTGGGAAAGGGCTACCTTTCCGTTCCACCTCCCACGCGGGAAGCAGGTGGGATGCTGCTGAGCTGTTTGCTCTCTGTTCCACAGCAAAGCATCGGGAAACAGCTATTCAGGCTGCAAAGTCAACCAACTGACTTTCCAGGAATTTCAGGGTTGTTCTCATCCTTGCTGCCACAGCTCACCCCCATTTACCCATTACCCTCTATGTGAACGGCTTCCACAAGTAACTTGGAATTTGGTATTTGTACACCATGAATGTGCTTTTTTCCACTGAAGGGTTTTAACATTTTTCAGATCATCTGCTTCCACCCAACAAACTGAAACGAAGAATTTCCAGGCTGCGACCACAGCCTTTTTTCACTTGCACCAGCTTGCTGCGAGAAGAAACAAGTTACCGCACTGGGCTCAAGGAAATGTTAGTGCCTCTAAAACAGTCACAAAGGTCTCTCACCGTCAGAAGCACCAGGAAGATGCAGACACCGAGATAGTTGCCAGCCTTTCCAATCAAACTCGATATACCTGCTATAAAACCAATGTTTGCTCGTAACAGCTGCCACACATCCGAACTGATGCTTCCCCCACGGAACAGGTGCAGCTCTGCCCTGATTTCACCCGGGCACGGCGGAGCAGGAGTGGAGCGGGGCGGCTGCAGCCCCACAGCACTCGCCATGGGAGAACAGGCTGGTTTTTCAGCGTGCCCCAGCGTGGCGACGTCCTTTGGCCAGGCTGGGAGCAGCACATGGTGTCGGGGCTCCCGGCAGTGCTGGTGGGCTCGGGGCAGTGCTGTCCCCCCGGCCAGGGGCTCCCAGCTCCCACCACCCCAGCACCAGGCTCTGTCCTACCCAATAAGCAGAGATACCCCCAGCCTACTCAGCTCCTATCTAATATTTATGGAAATATGTTTGCACTGCATAGAAATTCTTGGGCTCTGACCTTGATCGCCCTTTGTCTCTGTCAAATACGTTCTGCCAAATCCCTTCTGAGATCTCATTTATTCACAGCAGCTCCTTAACCCAGTGGGCACCCCACCTCGCCAGCAATTGCTGCCCCGATTCCCAACGTCTCCCTGCCCCCTCCCCTGTTTTCCCCCACATCCCCGCAGCCCCCTGGTCCCAGCCCTGGTGCGGTCCCAGCCCAGCAGGTCTCCCTGCGGATCCCCAGAGGGTTCAGCAGCTACTTATCCACGCTGTAACACTGCTGGGATGTTCACAGTGAGCAAAGTCATACTCTTTCCAAGGAAAACATCCTTTTTCTTCTCTGATTAATTTCTCTTAAACATTCTCATTTCTCAATGACAATCACATCTCTCTCATTTTCTTTCCCTCTTGCCATTCCTCCTCTTTCCCTCCTCTTTTCCCATAGCAAAAGAGAGGACAGTAGAAAAACAATATCCGCTGTATTAAGAATTTCCTGTTTGTTTCTTGCCACCAACACAAAAAATATCATACCTTCCCCAAACGAGCCAGTCCTGCCTCCATCCCAGCCTCCCTGCTCCCCCTAACATCACCTCCTCTGCCATCTCTTTGTCTACTCTTGCCCATCCATCCCTGCTCCTCTCCCCATCAGGTTCCTGCATCCTACCTTCAGTGTCTGAAAACTCCCTAACTTCTAAAAACTGGTGGTGGTAAAACAAAAAAAGGAGATAAAGTGACAGAAACAGCAGTGAAGAACTGTGTTACATAAATGTAGACTGGTCCATGGGGCAGAGTGAAGTGTGCGGAGGTTGGTGGCGTGGAGGATGCTCTGGCTGTTGCTGCTGAAGGTATAAGGAAAGGCAGAGGTGATGGTGGCCTTGGTTCTTCCCCAGCAGGGTACAGCTGCTTTGCTAGAACAAGGGGCTCCAGCTCCTGACACCCCATGGACGGGCTGGAGCCAGGTACAGGGTCTAGCTTGCACCAAAATCCACCTTCCCTCTCCAGCTCTCACCCTGCCATGGGAATTTCTGCGCTGATTTAAACTCACTTTGACTTGATATTCATCTGCACAATGGGAGCAGCAGCCTCCTCCCTTGCAGAGGCACTGGGAGGCTTAATTCAATCTAAGGATGATGTTGGGACATCCCAGGACAAGAGACAGGCCAAAGGGGACAGCAACCCGCACCTGTATTTTCCTTATTCACTTCTGAACTGCAGAGGAAAATACGAATGAATCCCCAGTGCTACTCCTAGCTCACGTCTTTTCAGCAGCTCAAGATTTTGTCACGATGATGCCTTAAAAAAATGCCAAGTCTTAAAAAAAGACTTTTTTAGGGAAAAGTCTGACCAATGTCTAAACACTTTACCTTGAATTGCTTGTCATTTGTCACTGTATTCAAACCAAGAGACACGGCAGCCAACGCAGGAAATAGCTGCCTATGCAAAACCGGGTCCGAACTACAGCGAAGAGCAGCAGCAAGGAGCCAGGCTCCCGGCTCCAGCATTTGCATGAGCGATGTCGGTCCTGGAACAAAGACAAAACCGCCACACGCCTCCGCGGCGCTCAGGCGAGGCTCGCTCCCAGACTGGCTTCCCGTCACTACCCGTGCGGCGATACGGCCTCTCTGTTTGGAAGCGTTAGCAAACAAGCCCCTTTGCTGATCTGGAGGCTCCTTGCTGCAGACTCCCACCCGAAGGTGGCTGGGTGCAGGGGTGCAGCGATGCCTGGAGCAGGCTGGCATCACGGGGCCAGCGCCGAGTGGGCTGCAGCGTGCTGGGCACGAGGTATTAACCATCCGAGTTTAAAAATCTGCTCTGACTCCGGGATTTTATTGTGTTACCTGCATGCGCTGCTCCCATTACCACCAACGGGAGTTCCTATGGGATGAATGAGGCTGTCATGGGCTGGAGGTGGAGTAAGGGGAGACTCAATTTGGGTATCCAGAAAAAAAAAAAGGGGGTGGGGAGGGGCTAGAAGGTGTTACCTTTCAGTGGGAGAAGTCTGATGGCATGGAAAAAAGGCTTTAACGGGGGGTAAGGCAGGATACAATTTGGAGCTAAAATTGCAAGGCGGTTCGCTCCCTGATCTGCTTCCTCTGCTGCTGGGACCTCTGAAGATGTATTACAGCTCCACGGGTTTCCGCTGGAAACGAAACAGTTTCAATCCGCTATCGGCTGGAAAATTCAGGGTTCACTGGATTTTTTATTTTTGTGGTAAGGGGCAAACAAATCTTAATCTCTCTATTCTACGTTTACAGCCCACTAAGCCCCCTTCTTATCTTCTCTGGCTCAGTCCTGATTTATTGTCACCATGCTGCATTTGTAAAACAGTACCATGAAGTAAGAAAGAGAACATTTCCCAAGGACTACTCCAAAATAAATTATTTCAGACGTACAGAAGCTGCTTAATAAATCCCACTATTCTTGTTTCTTTAGGTATTTTAGAAAGTGATTTATAAGTGCAATATCACCTCTCAAAGATGAGACAATCAACACAGGATAAAATTACCGTGTTATGAAAATAGGGGTCAGGCAAAGGGGCTGTGCTTTGAATTAAGCCAAGGGAAAATATTTCATCTGAAATTAACTCTTTTTGTCACCGAAATGAATGTTTTAATCACCTAAGAACCTAAAAGCTAACACAGAGGCCTAAGTAATATTTAATTCCACAGAAATATGCCTGTGTTCAATATTGATGGGCAGAACATGATATTTTTCTTAAACACACTAACAATTAAACTTGGAGACGCATGAAGACTTTAGAAAGCCTTGGGATTTTCCTAGACTAAGAGATAATATCCCATTCAAATATTTAAATATCACTACCTTTCATACCGTTATCTATTCAAGCAATCAACACCAAATGTTCTCCAGCTAGCGGAGTGCAGACTCGCAGGCATGCTATTTAAGTAAAATTAACTCTGTTTGATATTGATGCCATCCAACAGTACCCATGAAAATCAATGATCTTTGAGAGAAACAATGCAGAAAACTAACCATAGGGCTAAATCTGCTAAAGAGGAAAACATTATTAAACAACAACAGTATTAATTCAATACCACTGTCAAAATCAAGTCGCAACCTTTCCTCGGTGCTGCTGATACAGAAGCATCGTAAGGTCTAATTGGCCCTGAGGTTTCTTCCCAGAGCTGCACTTTACTTCATTATCCCTGCCTTATTTATTCTTACAGAAGAGTCATTTGAAACTTCACAAGGTATCTCCTTGCCACGGCGTGAGCC
The DNA here is from genome assembly GCF_023634155.1 of Falco peregrinus. Classification (NCBI taxonomy): domain Eukaryota; kingdom Metazoa; phylum Chordata; class Aves; order Falconiformes; family Falconidae; genus Falco; species Falco peregrinus. The sequence goes on along the minus strand of NC_073729.1, from coordinate 36,546,501 downwards.
AAGAGGCAATTTGAGTGTGCAAGTGCAAGGAGGGATCTTGTTCCCCTCAAAATCAACAGGACACGCTTTCCCTTCACGCTGATGCTCCTGCTGATGCCGCTGGGGCCACCCTGGCAGCAGGACACAGCAGTGATGGGCTGGGAGTTTTTCCCAGCAGGATAAAGGATGCAGGGCGTAGGGGTTATGAACCAGGGGCTTCAGCTGGTCACCTTCACGTGGGGGATGGAGCACGTGCACTTTGCTCAGTTCAGTGATGACGTTACGTACACGGAGGAAAGCAACTTTCCCCTCGACTCTTGAGTAGTTAATAAAGCTCAGGAAGACACCAAACTGGAAATACAGAATTGCCACCACGACCACAGCCATGTGGCATCTGCCACTGCACCCTGACCTTGGCAGGCAGCAGGGCAGTGAGGCTGGGCTGTCACCAGATCTTCCCGACCCCCAGCGCAAACAACTTGTTGCAACATCCTTTGACATTCAATTGACTCAGAACTCGAAATACAGAGCAGCTTGAATGAAAGGTAGTAAGGGGGAAAAAATCACTGACCGTGGGTAGCTGGCTGGAGAGAAGATGCCCATCCTGACTCAACATGTTGGAGACCATGATGGCCGGCAGGTCCATGTTCTGGTAGGGGTACGCTGGTATCAGGCTGTTTGGAGGGAGGCTGTGGCACAGGGAGTGATATCCAGTTTCGTGGTCCACCAAGTGCAGGAGGGAAGGGTCAGGGAGATTTGGAGGCGTTATGGGAGGGATCTCATAGTCTTCGTTGTTCTCATTCTGACCGTTATACGTCTAAAACATGAAAAAGACATTTTGCAATGTATCACTGCCTTGTTGCTTCAGCAAAGAAAAACAATTATTTGTGTAAGAAATACAAAAGCACATCCCAGGGAAAATGGTTTTGCTTTAATAAGACATCTCTAGTCCTGGACACCAGCAGGCTGTAACTAGATGGGAGCCAGGTAGTGAGTGTGGTAGCAACACACCATCTGTCAGGGACACCATGGGTCCTTGCACAACTTGGATCCGCCCTGGGCACCCCCAGTGCTCCCCTCTCCCACGCTGCATCCCACCAGTGCATCTCTAGTGCACCAAAGCCTCAGCAGAATCCTCCCTGCCTGGACCACAGCCAGGCAAGCTATGCTCGCGGAGCCCACAGCCGTGAAAGAGCACAGCCATTTCCCAACCTGCTGCAGCATTTTTAAGTCAAAAGTCTTTCTCTGGGCACCCAGCTTAGCTCTTATGGTATCTACAGTTTGTATTTTCAAGAGTTTTTATGAGAATTAGCTCCGCAGAAATAACTAGTATGTGGGAACAAAATTCCTGTTGATTCCTCACAAACTCCAGCACAGAAGCTGCAACCAGGGAGGGAGAGTTGGAAAGACAGCCATCGCTTTTTAAAAAATCCTTTAAAGAAAGCCTGCATGATCTACCACATATGGAGATTTGTCCTTCCTTATATCCTTATCCAAATTTCCTTCGGACAAGTGTTCCCTCACCTCCCTACCAACGGTCTCGTGAGGTGACCACAAACACAGAGGTGTTGTACTCCTCGTGCTTCCCATGTTTTCTGGTGGCTTGTTTACTTCTAAGTGTCCAATTTATATAGAGAAAGAATATGTTATTGCACCTGTGCTATCGTTTTCACTTCAGACAAAAGCATATTTGCTTCATAATGTAAGTGTGAATTTATCTAAAATTATTAATTATCAACACAGAACATAATGAGTCTCTGGCAGAGGAGGCTTATTCTAAACATCTACTGTTTCACATATTATTACAGCATATGAAATTCTGATTAGCCATAGTATTATACACATGGATTTTAAGCTAAATTTCCCCGATCACCTAGTTTCATGGTTGGATTTTGACTTAATACTTGATTTAAGAGCAAAACCCCAGATGTGTGCAAAACCAGTTAAGCACTGTAGGCTTTATTAATCCATTGCCCCAGAGCTCACATTTGGATTCATGCTCTTCATTGCCCCAGACTGCAGGTAGAAAACCCTTAATAAAATAAAATAAACCCCATATTTAAGTGGAATACAGAAGCCAGTGGGAGAGGCAACGGGGAGCAAGGAGGTATCTGGATAGTGAAAGGGCTTGCAGCAGGAGCACTGCCTGGGAGAGACGGGTGTCGGAGCAGGGGCTGTTGGAGCAGGGGGTCACTCCTGCCTCACCCCAAAGCCGGGGCTGGAAGCAGCCCATCCTCTGCTGAGCTGAACCCCTGCCTCTCACCCCGCCTCATCCTGCTGCAAAGGGAGACAGAGAGAAGAGCAGGCAGCGCACATCCCACCCCAGCCTTCACGTTCGCCTGAGATTCCCACCGGCTGGGGGTAAATAGGAGTGCGTGAGAAATACAAGACAGAGCCCGGGCTGAGGTAGCCCTGTACCAGCCGTTACTGTTCGGGGCAAACCCAAGCCCAGCTGCTTTTCCAGGCAGCCGCTGTCTAGCAGTGGCATTACACGGGGCAGGCAGGGGGCTGAGAGGATGTACACAACAGCAGACAGAGCGATCCCCTTTAAGACGTCGAGTAGTTAGGTTTCCATTTGGGCTACGCTTTTTGAGGTACACTGATTCTTTCCCAGTTATTTAAGAGGATTTCACTCCATGCTTTACAAAAAGGGATTTAAATAAATCATTGCACAGCAAACTTGTTCCTCCAACTGGTTTATTTTGGTATCAGGTATATAAGCAAGTGGCTTTACTGTACTTAACTAAATTATGTAAAACCCACTCAAAGTTTCCTAAAGCTCTCTTCAAAACTACAAGTTCCCTGTGTTGCTGCCAAGCAGCTCACCGAAGGCCTTTGAGGTGGTTTTGTGAGGAGCACGAAAGCCCAGCGCCCCGCACATTTCTGCCTCCTCTATTCAGCCCAGGGGAGGGAAAGAGAAAAAAAGACCTGTTTAAATCACAAAGCTTTCTGAACAGCTACAGTATTGTGCAGACATATCAAAATTACAATCAAAGCTGTACACAATCAAAATCAGATTAGACAATATCCAATCAACAGAATCAGACTTGGTGCCTGCCAGCTTTTACACCCTATCGCTACGAACAATTTTCCAAAGCAAGCCGTGTTTATTCTATATATGTTTTAAATAGATTGCTAGAAAGATAAGGAAGGGAGATGAGACAGATAGACACTCGCAAGGCGGGAAAGGGGGGTGATTTATTGTCACACACGGTGCCTACTGACATGTCTGAGGTGACGCCTCCGTCCCCACGAAGGGTGGTCTCACGCCGCGTGCACAAAAGCTGTCATCTCAACCCCTTTGCCAGTAACACCCAACACTCCTTTCTACCACCATGTGGGCTACGCTGCAGATTATATTTCCTATTCTTATGTTAATTTGAATTAAATTAAACAGCCAATTATATGTTATAAGGATACATTACAAATTAGATTAGTGAGCTGGTTTGAACCCATTCATCCCGCCAGGACTCCAAACGCAATTGCACAGAAGCTCGCTCTGCTAAAAGGCTGCCCATTACAGTACACAAAAAAGCACAGAAGATCTAGGATTTTCCACTGTCAAACAGATGACAGTTGTTGTGATTACACATTATTCCTCTTCAAATTAAACCACTGAAATCAGCTGAAACAACAAGCCTCTTCTTGCAAAGCCACTCTCGGCTCGTGCTGCAGGGCAGATGGGTGCTGCCTGGAGTGGCAAAGCTCTGCTTCTGCCTGCAGCCGGATGGAGCAGCAGGATGGAGCCAAGCACCCCCAGAGAGGGGACTGTGCCTCTTCTCTGACTCCCTCCTTGCCCTCAGACCCCCGTGTATCTCTCTGTGCTCCAGTTACAGGGGCTGTGCTGCAAGACCAGGCACCAGGCATGGACCAAACTGCCCTGAGCACAGCACCGGGGCTATGCCCCATGCTCGCACAGCAGTGCCACACGATGGCATTGCAGAAGGGACAACTAACAGCAGCAAAATCGTATTTAAAAACAATTTTTCCTTCTTGAAATCCAAGTTTGAACAGGGGTCTCTGGACTGTCTCCGTCCACCAGCAGATTCAGAGTCAGATGACAGAGGGTGGAGGGGAGGTGCTGCGGGGACATGAAGGAATGCATCCATCTTGCTCTGCTCATGCCACACAGCTTCCCCGCCACCCTTTCATCATGCCTTGCTGGGCCACAGCTCCCAAGATCTGCGCCCTCAGCATGGGGAAACACGGAAGGGTCTGTAATGGGGAGAAAGGCTCTGGTTCCCAGCAAGGTGACAGTTGGGCCACATCCAGGCCCAAGAGGAGTCACAACAGGTGACCACATTACCGGCTGCTCCCTCCTAGCTCACGAGCACAGGGCTGGGGACATGCTACTTGCATTCACTTGAGAGGAAAGTCAGGACTGCTGATGCCCTTGCAAGAGCATGGGGGGACTTGCACAGCAAGGTCCCTTTGCCAGAGCTGCAGTGGCCCCGACAAGCACAACCCAAAAGCACCAGCAGGTCTTGGAGACGCCCCAGCATGAAACACTGCTCCCTGCCATGGGAACGATGTGCCGAGATCTCCCAGGCTTCCCGTACTACTCCCTTATGCTCTTCAAGAGAGGGAGACAGAGATGGATAAGAGGCACCCAAAACGCCCAGGAGCTGCGGGTGACCCACATGAGGATAGCGGAGAAGGACACAACAGCTTGTGCAGCAGGAGGAGGCTGAGAGGGTGGACAGGGAAGCAGTGGGGCTGGAAAAGGGTTAAGGAGGAGGCAGGAGCAAGTCCCTGGGGAAAGGATGAGGGAGAACCTCGAGTGACACTGCAGAGACCTGCAGGATGGTCCTGGCCAACCAGGGGGAGCAGGGCTATTTGAGGGCGAGGAGGGAGGACACACAAGTCCCTGCCTCTTGTATGCATGCTTAAGCAACAGCACTGTGCACACTGAGTAAAGCTGTACCAGCCGTGGCCCAAGTGGTTCTGCAGTGCATGTTTGTGGGTGCAGAAGCAGGAGCTGCAGTTAAAGGGTGCCCCCATATGCACATGGAGCTAAATCAAGACAGCGGGTGGAGAACAAGAGCTTTACAGGGGAATGAGCTGGTCCCTCTGCGGGTCTCCCAGCAGCCCAGGCATGGGAAACCCGAGTCACAACAGCAAAACTGGATCTTCTTTTATATGGCTGCATAAGCACCTGAATTACAAGCTTATCAAATTGTGGACATCTTCTCTACATGCTCTTAGGCTGCATCTGAAAGATACTGCGGTTCAAGGAGAGAAGCAAGGAGCTCTCACTCCAGACTGTCAGCATCCAGCAATGAGCAAGCAATGGTGCTGAGCATGTTCACAGCAAGCATCCCCCACCGCTGTAACACAGTGCAAATGCCCGCAACAAAGGAACAGGCTGCTGCTGCTGCTCCAGGGTGGGAGAGAAACAATCCCACTTTTTTTCTCCTCTTATCAGCTGGCTGCACCAGGCAGCGCTGGGGGAAGGTCAGGCAAACGGCGCTGGAGCCAGAGCTGCCTTACAGCCATGCAGGCTGGCCGTGCGCTGGCTCAGGGGGCTGCCCTGGGAGCAGGCAGCAGAGCAGGGAGTGAGAGCTTCAGCCACGAAGCCTTCTTGTCTGCTTTGAGAGAGCCAGGCCACACCACCCAGGATTTTACAACACCCCTGGATGTGTTTGCGCCTGATCCCCAGCGCACCTGAGACTGATGGGGCGTGCAGGGATGGGAATGGAGATGCCCATTCCCAGCTCTCGGATCTATCCAAGGCATTGGGCCAGATTTCCATTTCTCCTAGCTGATGTAAGCTGAGCCCAGACATTTCTCTGCCTTGCACACAGAGCCCAGCCCAGGAGGAGGCTCTTGGGTGGGAGGTGGCTCTGAGCACGGGTCTGTCAATGGCAAATGGCTCATCTCTGCTGCAGACATGGAGCACATCTGTGGGTTATCAACATGCCCTGGGTGTCCCACACCTCTGCACTGTGGGGTGGCCTGATGGGCATGGTGACCCTTCACACCCTCTGCCATCGGACTCAAAACCACACTCAATGTTGCTGCTGCTTTACCTTTTGCTTCTCTGCTGTACCTCCTCTTGAACCACAAACAAAGTCAGGCCCTGGCAAGGTCCCACCAGCCAGCCAGTAACACCCCCCCCACACCTAACCATGGGCCTGAGCCCAGGGGAGCATCCCCACAACCACAGCCAAGAGGCTGTTTTGGATGCACCCACCCACCACTGCATGGTGGCTGGGTGGCTTCACATGTCCACCTAACCTGAGACTCAGGGACATCCAGACATGGCAATGCAGTGCCGCTCGAGGGACCAGCTGTGGTTCAGCCAAAGCCATAACCACAGCCATGTTTTAAAAGACACTATGAATTTGCCTGCAGGTGATTCAGGAGGGAGCTACAAGTGTTGAGCATGTCTACAAATTAAGCCTTTAGTTTTCTCCTACCTTTCCCCTCATGGAAGGGGGGGAAAACACAATCCTTCTTTACAAAACACTCCACACCCAGCCGGCACCGTCTCTCCACTGTGTGTTGGTATTGATCATAGAAGATGTGACTTGACCAAGGACCTGGGAAACCATTCTCCTTGGCAGCAAGGCAAACGTTCAGCGACCCCAATTCTCCACTGAGTCATGTTCAGTGTGATTATCCACAAGGATCCAGGAGTTGCAGCCAAGCATTGATTCAGAGAAATATTATTCACAGGGAGAAGGATAGAGATTTGCAGTATTATTGCAGGTAAATATTTGCCCTGTCAAATAACATTCAACAGTAAATATGAGCCTAAGAGAGAACATTTATTCTTGGTAAGGTACAAGGAAATACGTAGGCTGGCGTGATCCATCCCACCCTAATCGTCCAGATGACACAATCCACCATGGACTCTGTACCATCCCTCATCTACTAACAAGGTTTTCCCTGCAGCTAACACAAGAGCTTACTGCCGTAGGAATGCGACCCTCTAAGATACTTCAGAGATTAGATGGGTCTAACCAGACCAAATCCAACCTGGCAAGTCTGCAAAGTGAAGAAAACATTCCTACTTGGTACGACCAAGGGCTGCACCTTGAGCTCCTGGTGCGCATAAGGAGAAGGGAGGACACAGAGGCGATGGGGTGTCCACACCGTCCCACGAACAGCAATAGCAATCCCCACGCCACCCCCCGCAACCTGAGCCCAGCTGGACACAGGGACGGCAGCAGGACCTGGGTCCTGAGGGCTGTGTCCCCAGGGAGAGCACTCCTCTCCCACCGGCACCGCAAGCTCTACCAGCACGGCTTGGGGAAGGGGCTGCAAAAACCAGCCAGGTGCCGTGTGGGGTATATCGATTGTACGGAAGCTGGACACTGCCTTGTCCTACAGGGACTTTCCTTATTTCTCTTACACATATACAAAAGGATGTGCCAGCATTCACACAAGCTGCAGGGAACCCCAGGCTGAGAGAAGATCCACGAAAAAGTGAAAATCCAAGCTTATTGAAGGCAAGCTACCCCGTATTTCCTTAAAAGCCCCCAAACTGCTGTCCCACCACACACGTTACCCAGCACAGGCACGACCACATTTGCAAGAAGGGGATTTTGATACGTGTCTCTGGCACATGACCCACAGAGGTATTTTGTTTGTTGCAAAGCGCTGAAGCCACAGGGACAGAAACGTTACTTCAGGTGGCAGGAGAAGGTGGAGGTCACCTGGATGCTGCAAACTCCAGAGAAATGCTCTGGGGCCAGCAAGGGGTGACCCAGGGGGCTGCAGGCAGGGCTGCAGACCCCTTCAGCACCACCTCTCCTGGGGGCGGGGGGTGCCGGAGGGCTGTGCTTGCACCTGTGATTCCCAAGGCCCTGTGCCAAGAAGTGAAGTAGCGCTGATTTTCCGCGTCAGCAGCTCTGGGTCTTAGGAATGGAAATTGATTTGCCTCATCTTCACACAGAGAGATCCAGCGTGTGAATAGCAGGGCCAATGAATTACTTGGGTAGAGTTGGATAAATACTGTAAAGAAGTATTTATTAACAGTCAGTCACATACAATCTACAAATTGTCTTTGAAGTGTTCCCAGTCCCTTCTACATTAATTTTCACATGCTCAGGTCTTTGACTATGGGAATGTGGTTGAAAAGGGGAAAAGGAGTTCTTGCATGAACATAGATGTGCATTGGAAGCGTCTGCACAATGTTCAGTAACAGGCAGCCACACCGGGGAGGCTGGGAGCACAGCAGAGCAGCCAGCGACGGGCAGAAAATACCTGCCTGCCTCTGTGCTACTGCTCCATACCTGTAGTAGTGGGGTTTTAAATCCTGAACAAGCGTTGGTTGCCCTAGAGAGCAAGCACACACCTCCATGCTCCCCGCTGCTCCCTGTCTCCCCCCACGGTGCGGGCACTGCTCTGGGGCAGGCTCCGCGCTGCGACAACCTGCGGCAGAAAGCCAGCCGCCCGCCAACAGCAGCGCTACGGGGTGGCTTCGCCTCTGGACAGAGCGGCACGTTTACCTTCTAACTTGACATGAGTTGACATTGTCCCACCTCCTACAGACACAAACCCCATGCAGCCACAGAGCCATGGGTTTTCCAAAAGCTGAGCCTGTCAGATGGCTTCAGTCAGATTCAACAGTGCAAAAAAAGTCTCTTTTCGCAAGTTTCATAAAACCACATGCGCACGGAAGGGCAACACCGAGGTCCTGAACATTCTTGTTCGCCTAATGGTCACTGATCTCCGTGGCTAGCCGCTACAGCAGCGAAGGGATGGCTGTGATGCGGTGCCATGGTGCTCAGCAGGATGGGGACTGTGAGAGGAACCAACCAGCAATATCCAGAGGGAACAGAAGATCTCAGTTCACTCAGAAAGATAAAGTTTTGGGAGGCATGCACCCAATTCTGCTACTCACCAGAGAAGTTTTATTTTTGTTATTTTACATCTACCAAAGCCAGAAACAACATTCTTTGGAGTCTCTGGCCTCAACCTGTCCACTGGTACCTTGTTTATGTGGGTGGGAAATGAAGAACAGGCTACCAGATATTATTAATCATCTGTCGGAGGGACAATCCCCGAGATTCAGCCTGGGTGAGGATGTGCTCGTGGCTCTGGCTCAGCAGCGATGTACCCGTGCCCTCAGGTACAGCCCAGCAGGGCTTCCTGGCAGTGATGATGTGAAACACACGCGTGCGATTCTCCTGCATCCCCACCGATGTAAATAAAAGCTTATTTTATGTTTTTGTATTGTCCAAGCTGTGGCTGACCTGCATCACCACTTCACCAAAAAAAGCTAAAAATAATGGAGCTCTATGAACAATTTATAGCAAAAGAAATCAGCCCTATTGTAGGCTTTTAAAAAGGCTCCCAACTCCCCCTCTCCCTCCACTTTTTTTTTTTTTTTTCTTAATCAGTATCTTATCCAGAACTGGAATCCTGTCAAGAATAGTGGATAGCAGAGAACTATAACTTCTTATTATGTGTATAGTGATTTTATGAATTCAGTGGGGAATGAAATGCAATTTTGTCAGACTTGTCTGTGTTCATAATGACCAAGTCAAATTAATCATCGTGGATAATACTCCTGTGTCAGCCATTCAAGAGATTTTTTAATAGAATTTTTCTGATTCATGTCTTGCAGTACATCAGATCTGTAGTAATGCAGGCACTTCTAAAAATCAGTGCAATTATGGCTTCTTGTTGGCCTGTCATTTTCCTGGAATAAAAATGTCTCTGCAAAAGTCATATACTGTACATAAACCAAAATGGAAAACAAAAATATAGTTACAATTAGGCTTGATTTTTTCTAAAGATTTAATACCTTTTTGAAGACATTATTTACAGGCAATATATAAAGCTACAGTGCATGATGCTGAAGATGGACTGGTTTATCACAACACATACCAATTTTGTCCTGGTTGTCATTCTTCCTTTGATTGCCCTATGAGTTAGTGGGTTTTGCAGGCATGGAAATTACTATCCCATAGAACAAACAGGGGATTGGTAATGGGCTTGCAGTCAAATTATTGTGTTTATTAAAAATGTATCCAGGAAAACCCACACAGATCCCAAAGGGCTTTTGTTCAGGAAAATCTCTGGTTCAAGAAAAGGTTACAGTTACCATAAAGGCAGATATACATGCATGGAAGCAGCAGTGCAGCATGCAATGGTATATAAAGGATTAGTAATGCTGCGTTTATAGACTTCTGAGGGAAGAGGGAGAGACAGACCTCTAATTCCCCAGTGACACAGGCAAAAATGAGTTTTGGATGTAGTTACCCCCAGGAATAGCGAGGAAAATAAATGTAATCCACCTCGGATACCTCAGCCTTTCCTCCTTTCACTGCAAGGCAGCAATTCCCTGTGGGAGAGCGCAGGGAAGGACCCTGACGGCACCGCAGCGCGTCCCGAAGGAGAGCTCCGCTCGGACCTGCTGGGACAGCTGTCCCTCCAGACCCAGCCTCTCGTGCCACCAGGTACGTCCTGGAGAGGAAAGCTCTCAGGGCCACTTGCAGGGGGGAATGGAGACCCACAACCACACACCGTCCTCCCAAGAACTCAAGCCCCGCTTACACAATCAGACCAGCAGTTTGTCAACATGCTGACTTCAGATCTGGTCAGTACTAGCCAGCATTTTGGGGGAGGCATAAAAATCTCTAATCAACAATTACAGAAGCTCCTCAGAGAACTGAAGAATTCATCCCTCCCTTTCAACTGCCTCCTCTGGTTTTATTGTCCTTCCCTCTCCTTGCATCTCTACCAAGCCCCTGACATCAACATCTAGCTGCAGGGAGTTCCCTGGGTTCCCTACAAGACACATCCACAACCCCAGCTTTGCAGATGTGCTGCTGTTACTTCTCTGAAATGCCATTTCCATGAGGCAGAGCATGTCCAGGCACCCCCTGCCTCTGCCCCACACTGTCCTGGTCCATGCTGGGGCATTCGCACCATGGCACGCGTGGAGGTGCTCCCTCCGCACGCCCCACCTCCAGCTCCGGGGGCTGAACTCTGTGTGGCAGCACCGTGTCCCTGTCACAAAGGCCTTCAACTTCCAAGCAAGCAGAGGAGATACCATGGCTCGAAGTCTGCTGACGGCAATTTCAGAAGCATTCTATACTGGCTCATGCAAACATCAGCAATTACCAGGGCTCCTGAAAACCCTTTGTTGTATCTTCATAAGCAGGGCCAGGACCATAAGGCACGTTTTTGTCCCTGGATCACCTGTAGTAAAATCTAGCTTCACCGAGGTTTTAGTTACCTACCCACAATGGCAAGAGAAGTGCTTCATTTCACTGCGTGTTTTGGTGGCTATTTCCCCCCCGTCTTTCAAAGCAAACGTGGCAGTGCTCCAGGGAAAGCTAGCAGATGTGCAAGCTCTGCTCCACGTCGGCAAAGTCTGTCATCTGTCTCACAATCAGCCCCCTTAAAATTGTTTATAATGATTTTTGCCCCTTTTTAAAATATATTGAAGGGATTGTGCACCCAGTGAGATAGGATCCAATGGGGATCTAAAATTAGACCGACTGGGCCAGACAACTATAAACCCTTTTCTTTTCTTTCCTAATAACTCGCCTGGAAGCAAATACAAGGAATATGATAATATTCCACTCAAGAATATCATGCATTTCTGGGAATTATTTGAGGAGTACAGATTTTACATAATTGCCTTTTTTGTCTCATGGCATATTGAACTCGCATAATAAGATCAGCGCACTTCACAGAAATTCATTGTTGGACTGTACGGATTTGGTATTTTGTGTTGAGCCAAGGGTACATTATATAATGATGTACAATGCACTGTAAGCAGGTCAAGAGATAAGGCGGCCTGAAAACAGTAATGGAGTGCATGCAAGGAAGAATTAGTAAAAAGCACTCTAAGAAATTAATTCAACCTAGCTTCAGTCGAGCCAGAAGGACCCGGAGCAGAAACTATGTTCTGTACCGTGTTTGTCCCTTTTCGGTTAGAGAGTATTTCTCTTATGCTCAAAACTGAAGGTGTGGGGTTAAGGGATTAAAAAAAGGCTTTGTGCCACACGTTGCCTGGATGCTTTGTAGCAGTTTTTCAGAGCTTTATCTCAAAGAATGTCCTAGCCCACTGCACATGGCCAGCGCAGCCATACTCTGTGCCGCAGGCACCGTGGCAAACGTTGCTTTACCTACAGGTCTGCAGCAAGCTCCTCCGGCAAAGCCATAAGGGCAACACAACCCATCCTGAATCAAGCCTTTTTTCTCCCTGATGTGCCCTGAGTTTTTTTGTTTTTTCTCTCATCATCAAAGACAAATTTCCACATGAAGCCTGTGCAGTCATCGCACACCAGGGCACACCTGCAGCCACCAGGACTGGTGTTTGCAAGGCGTAAGAGACACGCATGTACAACTAAGAGTTGACCATCGTCACGCCTGCAGAAGCAGACGCTGCAAATCCCTTGCTGGAGCTGAGGGGGCAACCTGCAATTCTTTTCCTAAGTGGCCCTACGCTACACCTGGTTTGCTCTCAGCACTACACACATGCACCGTCCTCCCAGGTGCATCATTTCCCCCTGGGCCGCCCTTGTAGTGCCCAAACGAAACTTCACCGCAGCTGGAGCGCTGGTACCGCTCACAGTCCCAGCCCAAACCTAGCACACTTCCCAAGTCATACTTGGGACTCCAAAGGAAATTGACAAGAAAACTACCTTTATTTAAAAAAAAAAAAAAAAGAAATAAAATCCAACAGGAGCAGTGGCATCCCCCCTCCCCACTGCCCAGATCTGACGTGCCTGATTAGCACGAGGAAGGCAGAGATGTGGGGAGAGCTTGCATAATGTGGTGCAACCTAGCACCTCCCCCAGGGTGCCCAGCTGCTGCAGAAGCAATTTCACAGCTCATCATCCATTATGAGATTAAAATAATTTTTTTTCCTCCCGTGAAGTATTAATAAATTGTGCAGGCAGACCAGAGTTAGTGCCATTTACACAAATGGTAGTGAATCACCCACCTAGTTATTTCTTAATGGATTGAGTATCTGTGTTCCTCCTTATCCTGTAATTTAAAAAAATAAATACGCAAACCTGTTTATTTGTCTCATCAGGCCCTGAGCCAGCTTTTATTAAGCCTGGGGATACCGGGACAAAGGCAGAGCTCCCATGGACCTGCCCCAGCACTTTACAAGGGAACAATACAAAAACATGCACGTTGATCAATATGAAAGTGGAAATGCACTACAGAAAAGCCCAAGCCCACGTTGAAATCCCTCCCAGAATTCACTTACTTTCCCTTCTGGGGCCAAAACTCACTGAAGCATTGCTGATCTAATGTGGCTTCCTTGGTACATACAGTGAAGATGTAAAGCTGTAGTCTGAGCACCACTAATGGCTCTTTGAACATCCCGGTTTTATTATGGTATCAGACGAACCAGGCATCTTTAATGTTTAAACTTCCAACAACAAATGCCTTCAGCAAATATGTTTTATGTATTTATTCAGTGCTTCTTAAGCGCCTGTCGCCTTAGCAGCTAAGGTGCTGCTTACCCCCTTTTTTTTTTTAATTTTATTAAAATTAAGTACATATCAATGCTTCGTAAAATGCCACCTTCTTCCCTCCCCTCTCTCCTCTTTACCCTCAAGAGGAGCTCAAAATCCTTTACCTGCCCATACACTGCAAAACATTTCAGACTGCCAGGAAGTTGCCAAAATGGGAAAAGGAAATTAACTGAAGTCACCAGCATGATAAATCAGCCTCCCACATTATCCCTAAGACCCTCAGCCCCAGAATCTGGCTCCAGCATGCAGGAGAAATGCCAAAACCAGATAGCTCTGAGTCAGCTTTGCCAAAGTAAACCCTGAGAAGAGACGGCAAAAGCATCGACCCGGTTGCAGCCTCAGTGGCTGGGTTTGGGCAGCGCTGCCTCCACAGCCAGGGCAGGCAAGGTCTGCCTGCGGCTCAGCGTGACCTGGTTTCCGTTGGTCGAAGGAGATATTACAGATTACCTACGGGATCAGGACGCCTCACTTCTTGCAGACCCTACATATGCAAAAATCATCAAGGTGCCAACCCTCCCAGTCCATGAGATGTCAAGATAATCAGCCGGGACCTCTCCTACCCACTTTGCATTTACTGAGCTGCTGACTGCCACAATTACATGCATGCTTCCCTCATAACCATGAGTGCAAGGATTTTATTCTTTTACTCGCTTCTCCAAAGCAAAAGCTGTCACGTCACAAGAGCACAAAGGTGCCGGGCTGTTAGGGAAACCACGAAGCACCAAGAGACTCATGACAAAATTGTGAGAACTGTAACATGGTGCACAGCCAAGTATCCAAATCCCCAGCAGAGGCGTGAAAATCTCAGCCTTAGGCCTCCAATATGTGAATTTTGGGAAACAAACAGATTTTATCTTTAACAATTTTAACATTTTTTTTTTCTTTAATTAAAACAAGCTTACGTATGGTATCTAAAAAAAGGCAGGAACACACCCATTGCTGTGAGGGGCTCATCCATGTCCTGAATCACAGAGACTCACCAAATACCTTCTAAAGCATTAAGCAACCTGGACAAAATGAATAGCTCAAGTAGGTACCATCCTTTCAGGAGGAAGGCAAAAAGGAAAACCATCAGATTAACAATCGAAATAGCAATGTTTGCCTAAAGTAATGACAACCCTCCATCAGGAAGGACAGCCAGCACACCAATCTGCTGGTCACAGCCAGGAGCAGGGATCACCTTCAATGCTGGCAGTGAGAAGGGACTGTTGTAGGCACTGGCAGCTCTAGAGGCAATGGAGAGCCTTTGCTGACACAGGAAAGAGCTTTGCAGAGGAGATGGAGGTGCAAGAGGGCTCATACCAACACCGGCATGACCTTCATCGTGTGACCATGAGGGACCAAACCCAACACACAAGGCATGAAGCGGGAGGCACTCCATTAGTAGCTGCATCCAAAGAAAACCAGTCCCAGCTACCCAGTGGCCAAATCAACAGAAACGCTTTATTCGTTAAGCAGCTAGACAGGTTTTTCTATTATTTTTACTAGTTTACAACATGCCAGGTAGAACTTTAATGGTTCCGAGGAAAATGGGCAGAAGTGGAAGAGCCAAAATGAGAAAGAGATGCTAATGAAGAGGCAGGGGAGGTTCTCAGCACAACACGGCTGCAGGTAACAAAGCCAAAACATCAATTCCATGGTAAAAATTTACATTTGCTCAGCATACTCAAGGGCTTCAGCTGCCATCTTTCGAATCCAAGCCCACACAAAGTCTAGACATTTCCACAAACCTGTCACGACTCAGAACCGAGCACTTCTAATTATAACAGTGGTACCAAACTCGGTACCTCAAGAGCCCTACTTGGTGTTACCAAAAAGCATCATCCTGGTCTATCCCCAAATATGATCAGAATGGGGCAGATACTTTTGAGGAAGATTACTTGAGAAGTTTGGCTGCAAGCTAAGCTGCATTGGCTTTCACCATTTCTCCTCCCATCCCTATTCTTGATATCAAATAACAGGAATCCCCTTCCAGACTGGGACAGAGTGAAGCAAAAGTCAGCAATCAAGGATTGCATGGGCAAAAGAAAAAACACACAAGTAGAAAAGAGTAGGTGTCTCTAGCATCTAATTTGGATGTTGCAGCAATCCTCAATGCAGAAATCTGGAGACCAAGGCAAGTAGAAAAACTACACTTTGTGTTCAAATTGCATTGTTTCAAAATAAACTACCACAGCATGAGCTGCTCATAGAGCTTCAGAGTTTCCTGCGTTTTACAGAGGGGCTTTCCTTTTTTGATCCCCAGCATCTCGGTGTGAACACGATAAATTCATTCCTGCAGTTGCATTCAAGTGCCCAGTAACTCCCACCCTTTCCCTGCAGCTCCCCTGTGGACATTTCACGACCACTTTCCTCAGCAAAAACTTAAAGGCCTGAGCTAACTGGTTGTTTTGCTGACTAGTCCTTTGTGCATGCAAAGCCATATGTGACTGCACACAGAGCTCTGTGCCTGCATGGGGGGGTGGATGAAACATTGCATTTGCACAAGCATCAGTGTTAACTGCACCTGTGAGAAGGCATGCAAATATTCATGCAAAAATACACAGCTTTCCACTTTCTAACACTCGGGTGAGTGAACATCCTGCTGGTTTTATGAAATGGGGCTCCTACAGCTTTGCTACTTTTGATGTAAATCATGTTTCCCCTACAGTGCAGGGAAACCTGCCTCGGGAGGGGTGGGCAGGTGAGGACCACACACTTCTTTTGGATACCGGTATGGGCTCCCCAGCTTGCAGCATCCTGACCTGTGAGCAGAAGAGCAAGACCTGCTACTATCTTGTGCCCCATTTGCTTGCAGAAGTGACGGCATCCTCCTCCAGCCAGGTCTGGGGTGAAAACAAGCATCTTTTGTGTATTTGTGCAAAATGCACTAGGAATTGCTGAAGCCTGTGAAAAAACCTACTCCTCACGAGAAAAGCAGCCACCAGCTCCAAGCCTGGTGTGGGGAGCATGAGCCCCCAGCGCCACACAGGTATCTGGTTTTGTTTAGAAGTCATCTGGAATTCTTAAAATAAATTTGCTAAATTGTCTTCCAGAGACTGATGGCTTAATTTTTTTTTTTCTTCCCTCCTTAATAAACTTTCAGGGCTATCTTTATTGTTATGTCTAATTTTAGAGAAAACTAACATTTCCTGAGATTCAATTTCTCTCATAATTGTTGGAAGGAAACTAAATTGTCTGCTGTAAACATTCACTGTATTGTGTGAAAAGTATCTTTATTACAGCCCACTGGGAATACTAATAAAGGTCCCAATCCTAGCCCTTCCTCACTTTTTTTTTTTAAGCTCACTCTTTTCTCTTATATACCCATTAATGTCAGTTCAAACATTCTGCAGTCGAGATATGAGAACTTAAAATATATTATTTAACAATGAAGGGTAGAATAAAGACTTGTGAGCAGTAAGATCCTTTCTGCCTTCTCTTTCAGTGCTTTCTATTACAGAAAATGAGAATGGCTATTCCATTTGTCTGTGTGCGTGCTCAGAGTTGATGAAAAAAATCTCATTAGTTTAGTCTGACATATACTCAATACAGTCTATGTACATATTTTTTTTCATTTTATTCTACAGCTGCAAAATGATACTAAATTTCATCAGATTGGAATGAAAACTGTGGTCTTGGAACATTTCCCTTTAAGGGTCTTATATTTATTCAGAATTCATGAATCATTTTCCAGTAATACAACTATAATTATTCTTAAAGTGTTATGTTTGAAGGTTTAATATGAAATACTAGCAAAAAGCTCTTTTTCACTTTGATAGTTTGTAATCTTCATGGTAATCAGATCAGTTAGCTCCTTCTCACAGCAGCCAGGAAAATACAATTTAATATGAATCTCATACTCTTCACTCATGTTTTAATTAAAGTAATAAAAGCCAAGTCATATTTTGCCCTTTACATGTACACAGATGTATAGACCTGGGCTATACAGCATCAGCCCAGACACTTTTGATGGCTGCTGATGGATTTCCTAGTTCGAGATAAATTTATTTCAGGCTTGCTCAGAGGCTGCTGGTAATGAAAGCAGACGAGCGAGACCCAGTACAGTCCTCGACAGAACCACGACAGGGGTGATGGGTGCATGGGGCAAATGTAGAGCTCTGGGACAGCTCTGCCACCTTTCGCACTGCTGGAAGGAGCTAAGACTGCTGTGATAGCGATCCTTCAGCTGGGTCCAGGGCCAGAGCACACCTCCCTGTGAAAGACCAGTGCATCCCTAACTGCCTGTGATTTTTGGTTCCCATCATTGCTCCGACCAGCCTGCCCTGGTGCACCACCTGACAGGGAAAGATCCAAGACTTTCCCAAAGAAGCAGCACCACAGAGGACTGGTGGCATGCATGCTCCCCTCCCTGAGTAACTGCAGTGCAGCTCCCCGCCTGCAGTACCCACACCGCCTTCTCCCTGGTTACCTGCATCAGCACACTCCCTCTCCCGCGTCCTGTGTTCCCCTCCTGGGTACCCACAGCACCCACACTCCCCCGCCTGGGTACCTGCCAGCCTCACCCACACTGAGCCGCTCAGGCTTGAAGAAGGGGGATGCCCAGGGCTCTGCTGTACAAATCCTGGAGCAAAAGCAGAAGAGCTAATGCAAGCATCCTGTTGCATGCAGGCATCAAGCCATCCCATTCTCAAGGGCTCCCCGTGAGGTCCCACCAATCTGTTCGGACCATGAGGGATGGGTACCACCTCCCGCTTGCAGGCAAGCTGCCACAGCACTGCTGGACACCAGTTTGGGTCCAGCGCTCTGACCAACCGCACGGGTGAGTAGAGGTTGGAAGTCAATGCCTGACTCCGAGGGTAAGGAGCTCGATGGCCACACTCAGCACACTAAGGATACATAACCCTCATCATCCTCCAGCACCTGCAGAGCCCCAGGATGCTCTGCTGAGTGGGTCAGGCCACTGTGGGGCTGGAGCGAAGCCCAGCCCTGCACGCACCCAGGGCAGCCCCAGAGCCGACATGGAGCCAAGGGTGTGTTCTGCAGCCAGCCGAGGCTGTGGAGGGGTCTCCCCTTCTGCACAGGCCTTCATCCAAACTCTATAGTGGAATACGGTGCTTTCTTGCTGGAAGTAAGTGGCTCCCCAGTTAATCACTCTGCTGTGACAGCAGACCCAAACACCAGCTCGGGCTGGGACTCCGATGAGAAGTAATCAATCAGTTAGGAAAGGAAATCCCAGGAGCAACAGGCTGGGGTTTTTTTTGTGGTTTTGGTTGTTGGTTTTGGTGGGTTTTTTTCCATATTCCTGTGGCCCACAGTGCTACATTTCCACAGACACAGTTTGCCAAAGCCACTCCCCAGAGGTCCATCACAGAAGCAAACCAACCTCTGCAGGAGCCAAACCCAAACCCCCAACAGGATGCAGTAGAAAATCCCACTCGTCACAGCAAACCGATAGCGATGTTATCGCGTTATCAGAGCTCAGCATCAATCGTTAGCACATAAAGACCTGGCTCCCAGTCACACTGTGTCACAGCAGGTAATTCAGGAGACAAGTGGTGAGGAATTAGCACAGTGCGAGGAGCTGGAGGATCTGAAGGCAGAAACAGCTTGTGTGTAAAAGCTCTGGGATTGCCTTTGTCTGAAGTGACAGCCACCACTCAAGGACAACCCAGCACCTTCCCAGGAGCAATGGCAGCTGACCACAGGGGCACGACCAGCACACATAAGCACCACATTAACGTGATACCTATGCTGCGAAGGTGACCCGCTCCCCTCCAGAGCTGCCCCAGGTCCCCTCCCGTAGGTCTCCACCTTGCCCTGGGCCATGCTGGCCATCAGAGGCAGCAGCTCTGCGTGCACCACGTGCAGTCCCTTTACAGGACTGTTGAGCACAGTGGAAAACCTTTGATAAAGCGACACTTTGTTGGCTAAAGGATAGGGCACACCACCTTCCTCTATTTTGTTGCTATTTTGAGGCATTGGCTTTACAAGCTCATCAGCATTGCTGGACAGTCAGCCCATGCACCCTCACGACAGAGGAGTCACCACGCGCACCAGTAGATCCCATATTTAGTCTGACTGGATCTCAGCTGTGCCCCACAGTGCTCTGAAGCAGTCCCAGTTACTCCATCTCTGTCAGCCTCCAGCACACAGGGAGCATTTCTGGAATCTCGGGTCCACATTTTCTTCAGCCCCAGTGGTGGGCATCATGGCATTTTGGCACCAAGAAACACCCATGTCCAACCCTCTATCACAACTCATTTTGGTTATCAGTATTTTCTGTATGTAAGACTTTGGATCAAGACGCAGCAGATGCTGTTTCTCAGCGGGATACACATCGTCCTGCTTCTGCCCTCTCTCTGCCAGCCCCTGGGTACCCACCACCTCCCCAGCCCTTGGGCAGATGGACAATGGCCTAGAGCTGTGCTGCCTCTCCTGCAATGACTGGGGTTTTTTTATTATTTTTAAGTGTTTCACTGCTTACAGACTTCTTCACCAGAAAAGAAACCAGAGTTCTGTTTGAAGGTCCTCGGGCACAGTTTGATCACACACCTTGCAGGCTGAGGGCTACAGTCAGGAGTGCTGCTTAATACAGATGCTCTTCACCATTGCATCAAAAACAATCTCTGAGCTGATCAAGATCCCAAAAAACCTGGGAAAGATGGGAAAGAGAAGGAAAGATTGCTGCTTGGACTGACCCTAGGGCACAGCTGGCTGCGGTCACCTGGAAGACCCTGGAGGAGCAGTGGATGCTGTGCCTAGCCCAGGCTGCCAGCCACAGTGTCTGCTATTTATTTCTCTGCTTTTCCGACCTCTGCTCCGATGCACCCAAGAAGCATCTTCTCCCTCCTGCCTTTGCCCCTAAACCTGAATCTGTTCAGGAACCTTAGTTCCTTGATGAAATGCCTACATGTGAAATTCAGCCACAGCGACAATTTCAGTTTTCTGTCCCTACAAGGTGCCCTGTGCCACCTGACAGACAGCTTCAGCTGCATGAGACTGTTTGGTTTTGCCTCAGAGTAAATGCAATACAAACAGAGACTATCCATTCTGGTCTAGGAACTGCTCACTTACATTAGCTTTTCACTCTGTGATGCTTGGTGACCGTTTTCAAACACCCTTGTTAAAAACTTAGGAGTCCTTTGTAACCAGGTGCTGAAGATGATGTTCGTTCTGCTTGTAATACCAAAGGATTTTGTTATTATTTTATTTAAGCACTACAGCCGACCCTCCACCAGCAACAGAAGCTTCTCTTGCTATGACTAAGTTATAGGAATCACTTCCTGACTGCACCTTTCAAAAATTTCACGGTCACATGGGAGTTCATGCAAAATTCACAAGCCTGGATCATCAGCTGTAGTTGTGCTTGCCTCCAAAACCCCGCCTGGAAGGGTTTCCATTAGCTCCTGATTATAATAAATGACATGTAACACACTATTGTTCATTCTAAAATAGTACATGAGATTCTTCCTGAATTGTAAGCTGAGAAAGGCATTTAATATCTATCAATGTCTCCCCTCTATTTTTTATTCTCTAGCACAACATATGAAATTATATAGTACTACTCAAAGAACAGCAGGGAGAGAGCAAAATCTCTATCTTAGCATGGGTGCCTGCTGCAGCGTGCACTCCTGGCTTCCACTGTACTGCCAAACTCTGATTAACCCCCTTTCAGCTCCGAGTCGGTATAAAGCTCTCACTTCCATTCACAAGGGGCTTTCTGTATACATCCATCTATACATCTGCTCTAGCAATATTTGCCTCATTGTAAAATGATTGGGGGGTCATCAGTTTTTTACTTTAAGGCACTCTGCCCCTCTTGTGGTTGACTTTAGACTCCAAAAATACAGCCTGTTCGCAGACTGGAACAGACCAGGGTGCTGTACAGAGGCAAGAGAGTGAAGCCCAAGGAGCACAAGACCACTGGAAATTCAGGAGCATCAGAGCCCTCCATGCCTGGGGGACACGTTCTCCCCTTTTTAAACCTACTTATATCAGTGATTTTCTCTAATGCTGACCATCCTCTGACTATCATCTGTTCCTGTGATCAATAGATCAAGTCCATCAATAGCCAAAATCAAAAGATTATGAAGACCCCGAGACATGTCTCCTCAAAGTTAAAACAAACATGTTTCTTCATATGCAAAGACCAATCAGACTCCTTAGAGGCACAAAAGTTCATCGGGGGCTTGAGTGGGAATGGCATGAATAACAACCTCACGGTGGGCTCTAATTTTTCCTCCCCCAGTCTGCTGTGCAGCCTTTACTATGACAAGACTTGAGAGAAAGGTCATCCTAAGGTATCACTCAGCCACGTATATGGTCTCCTGATTCACTTCCAGTCTTTCTTCTGGAGCAAAGCCAGGTCTGAGGCAGTGGCTGCGGTGACCATGAGCAACCTGCTGCACCTTATGAGTTTCGGGGACAAACAAACTGCTGGAAACTCCTCCAAATTCACACGTCCTGGTAGGTCAGGGACCAACCAACATGAGAACGTTACGCCCAAGCAATCGCACGCTGTTGCTTCACTGCCAGCAACAGAGCATCTCTACCACCACCACGTCGCTGTCGGTCCTGGTTTACAGCTTCCTACTAATAAGGAAGGAGCAAGGAGAGGGGGAGGATAAGCCACGTCTTCGTTCACAGCGCCGGACTGCCCTCACACTGCCTGGGGCTCCACGGCCACTTCAGGACTGCAGTGGTGGCATCTGGGTTCCGTGGTCCCCCGCGGGAAAGGGGACCCCTGCACTGGCACTGCACGGAGCTGCCCCAGCCCCTGGTTTATTTTATCAGCTGCTGACGTTCTGATGCAATTCAGTTGAGATTAGTGGGAGGCCCAGGAGGTGGGAGGACAACACGTCTGCCAGTATTTTGACAAGGTTTAATGGCACATTTTATAGCAGAAGCTGCCAAGATGAGCTCTGTCTTGTCTGGAGCGTTAGCAGAATGGGAGCAAGGTATCCACAGCTTCCTGCACCATAATTAATTTCTAATTATGCTATTGCTTGCTTTCTACATTATTGCTTATTTACCAAACACAGCTTTATTGTACTGTCCAGTTCCTTATAACTAGCAAACCCATTGTTATGCTAAAATGAATGTTCTAAATGTTATTTATTATTTGATAAACCTTGTGTAACCCTGAATGAGGACATTAAATGGCAAGAACACTACTTCAAAATCCCATTTAAAATAAGTCACCAAGACAGCTGTGCCTTTATAAAACACATTAGAGTGGCACTCAGAGCACATATGGCTCAGGGATATATACAAATTATACAATTTCTGTCATTCGATCAAATAAGAGGGACGTTTTGACCCCAGAAATGAGTCAAATGTAAGTTGTAATTCAAGCCCCACCGGAGGCCCTGGTGGTAATGTATCCTGACGGCTGATCAAAGAGCCCTGACCATTTGACCCACCAGATCAGCGACTTACTGTATCTATTATGGCTAATACAGACCCGAGCTTGAAGATGTATGGAGATAAACAGATAAAGGGCAATAGATACAGTGGACAAATGTTGATTTATACACATCCAAGCACATGGATACATACGCAGATGGATTTCATGCATGCAGAAAGGGGAAGGTATGTACAACCCTACGTTAATATTTATACAGGCACACATTTGAAGACAGATGCTGTATATGTGCATGCGCACGTGACAAATACAATCTCTCTTAACTCCATTTCCCTTGGTGCATCGGTATAACCTCCACACTCAGCTGAGCTCCTGCTGGTTTGCACACAGCCAGAGAAAAACTCACCTTCTATTTTATGCATGTGTTGCCAGTACAAACACGTCTACGCCCATGGATCTACTTTCTCAGCAGCATAAATGTGAGCAGCTCCATCCATGAGTTAACCCAACGCACGCAGCCCAAACTAAAGCCCTCTTTGCTGCTCTGCAGGTCGCTGACATCAGGTGTCTCCCCAGGGCTGGGTGAGACTACGCTTTTGCACTGCTGCCGTGCAAACCTGCAGCCCCCCCACATGACTACAGGACAGATGTGGTTCCTTGCAGCCAAGACCTGACATTTTCGATACACAGATGGGCAGCACGAGTGTGCCGGCGAGAGCATCGTATAGGACTAGCATTAGGAGGAGGAAATGGTGTGCAAATAACTTTTTGTCAATTTAACTGTCACATTTTCAACGCTCACAGTTAAAGCAGTGTACTCCTATTTGTGCTCTCAGTTACAAAAGCAGAGAGTTGCTTAGGCTGGTGCATCTCCCTGGCCAGAATAAACTGCACTGATGTATAACAGCATTTGCACGAGGAGTCACACAAATTAACTTGTTGGTACAGCAACAGGCACGTTGCTCAGCTGGAATAGGCTGTGCACTGAAAGCCCCTGGGATCAGGCAGAGCCATCAGCAATCAGCTCTTTCCTCCTTCGAAGGTGCGCACAGAGACGTGCCCTGGAGGGAGGAATGTGGCAAACGCTCCCCTGAGGCTTTCCACAAGGTCTCTCCCACAGACTGGGCACAGTCACATCCCAGCTCCCAACAAGATGAGGGACAGCTCTCCCCACACCCATGCCAGGGCCCAGCTGTCCCCACACCCTGCATCATCCCCAGCAAGGGATTTCCTGCGTTTATTCACCCGTAACATGGGATAACGATACCTTCTCGCAGGGTATTCCCAGGCGTAGTTAATTCATGTTTATAAAGCACCTGCGGACTCTTCCTGCAAGTGCAGAAGTCTCGATGCCAAACAAAACCAACCTCATTCCTGTCCAGCTACGTGAGGAATTTCCCAACCTTCGCCTTTCCTGGGGTTACTCTCCCTATCACAAAGATCTTAATAAATGCCTTTTCTTACTGATTTTGCAGGTGTTTTTATTTCTTTTAACAGCACCACTGCGTTTTCACTCATTTTCTGGAGTACATCATATGGTTGGTAATCTGTCCATTCCTTGGGATTTCTGCATTACTTAATTCCTCATCTTTGGGGAGGGATGGAAAAAAAGAAAGAAAACTGACAGGGGTGAGGAATGATGCTCTGCTGACTTCATGAGGCACAACAGATACCTCACTCATCTCACGGGTCAAATGTCCGCAATGGTTTGATCAGATGTCAAGTTGCATTTATACTCTGGCCCCTGTTGGGGGTTGAATTACATTTCACATTTGACTCACTTCTGGGGTCAGATGTCCCTCCTATTTGATGGAACAAGAGGAATTATTTTCCCCAAGCAGGCTGTGCTGCTGGGAGTCTGGATCTGTCAGTGCTCTCATTATGTTTTAGGCTCCTATATTTCTGCATCTTGTTCTCAGCTGAGACCAACCCCTTTTGGGATGGCAAGAAATGCAGCCAAGAGCACATAAGCAATTCCATTGAGTAAGATGAGGGGAAAGAGCGGATCAGCCATCTTTCAGCTGTTTCAGACTGTGTTTGGGGTTTTTTTTGAGGGGTTTGGGTGGGTTTTTTTTCTTCTCCTCCCCAGGTTAGCAGCTCTGCAGCATAGGGAACGATGAAGGACAGGCAAGGCGACCTCGGTCTTGGCTTTACCACACTTTGCCATGAAATACTGCAGAAGATCTTTAGGATCAAAAACCGCACAAGGGGCTGAGATAAGGCAGATGTCAGGGTGCTGCAGCGCTGTGGTGCTGTCCAAGGACTTGCTCATCACAGGAGCTGCCCTAACTGCACTGTCTCTGTTACTCCAGTTGTAAAATGAGAATAATCTTGTCTGTGTGATGGGAAAGGATGATTCAAGAGCTTAAGCAGTTGCTAGATCTCTGGGCAGAGAGTGTAAAGCATTGCACTGACAGCCAGGAGCCATTTAAACCCTGTGGTGGGGGGGAGAGGTGATAAACTGAATTCTGCTTTCTACCTAACTCCTCCTAGGTATTTTGAAAGAAAAATCGCAAGGCAATACAGAATTTCCTGTAACAAAGACTATTGAACAACTTCTATTTGTGGACCCCTAAAATTTTCCAGCTCAAATAAGGCCACACACAGAGATGTATTTCTTGCTCTCCCAGCCCTTCCCACCCACCTCGAGCACGGAGGGGCTCCCGCAGGTCTGGGGGATTTCATCGTGATGGTCCACCCCAGGCCATCACAAGCGTGCTGGTACCAGGGGAGCTCACCATGTAGCACAAAGCTGAGGTAAATACACAAGCATGCCCTAAAACAGGCGACATGAAGCTGAGATTTCCCACCATCCATGCTGCACATCCCAGCCCCTGCGCCGGAGCTGGGCTCAGCGTGAAGCTGTGTCTGTACTGAGAGCTGCAGGTACCGAATGGTGCCCGGTGCAACCAGTTTAAGACAAAAATAGGGGAAAAAAACCCAACCCACCAGACCCATCTATTGCAGTGCGATGGCTTCAGTAATTAGTGTGTATGATTTGTGTTCGTCCCCAGTGATCCCAAGGGCTGAGCGATATCCCACATGTGCCGCACAGGCATCTAGAGGCAGGTGATTTAGTGGCCTCACAAGCAAGATCGTGAAACCATGGTCCCGCTGTTTAACGTACTCGTTCAGGTTACCACAGGTTTAGCAAACAATAAAAAAACATCTGGAACCCCCATTTAAATAGAGGAGTTGTGTTATTAGTAATAACGTCATGACTGGTGCTATAAAGCCCTCTCTGGTAAACAAGTGCTGATGTGTAGGTAAATAAAGGGAGACGATGAACTAATGAGCGTGAGGGAGGAAGGCTGCTCCCTGTCCTCCTCGGCCAAAGCTCACGCTGGGTGTGAACCACCACTAACATCCTTGCAGAGCATGAATTGGGATCTTCACCCTCCCTCCCTGCTCCCCTCCTGCCCCCCGGGCAAGGTTATGGAGAGCCACTGCAGCATCCCAAGGGGGCACCCACCCTGGCAGAGCCCTGGGTGCCACCCCGTGCCCTTGCACCCCTTGGTCCCACTGCCAGCTCCTCTGACTGTCCCAAGCATAGCAGCACAAGAGGGGAACTGGAGGTGCAAGACGAGATGAGACTCCCCCATCCATTTTCCATGTCAGTCCCCACCTCCCACAGAGGTTTTGCTCCAGGAGATAAAGCAGCAGCACAGCTCCCATGCACAAACCCATCCCTATATCGGGGGGTGCCTGCCCCCTGCCCACCCTCTGCCAAGAGACAGATACTTCCTCCCTTTTCACCCTTAACTGCTATTTCAAAATAGGAAATAAAGGTCAACAAATAAACAGAGAATAAACAAAGAGTAAACTCTATTTCCCTGGTTACAGCGACCTAAGCCGGTTTGGTTTATCCTTCTCCCAGGTTCAAACAGTACATGAATTCTCCACCACACGGTAGCCTCTGGTTTTACTGGGAAGTCAGCCCTCCTCCTCCTTCATCGTGGTGCAGTACCCATTCCCCACCCCACAGCATCACTCCTCATTTCCCTCCAGCTGCCCACCCCTGGGGGAAGCGGGATGCGACAGGGGCTGTGAGGTGAGTTCTATCGATGTAGAGGAGGAAACACAAATGGTTCACGTTGGCCACGGTTCAGCCCCAGCTGAGTCCGATTCCACAGGCACATCATGGCCAGGGAACGTGGCTGGTCACTGAGGCAGTGCTGCCAGCCCTTCCTGATGAGGCTGTGAAATAGCTGTCCCTTGGGCAACTTTTGAAGGCAGAGTACCCAAGACAGCTGCCCCCGTCAGCTTCCACCACTTGCTTGTAGGCTCTGCACAGCCCTGGGGAACGTGGGGCTGGGGACAGGGCTGACCCCCTGCCCCAGCTTGGGGTCACCCCATTCTTTTCTGTATTTACTCAACCTCTGGCAACTTCTGGATCTAATGATCAACGACACACTGTTGCTGATTGACTACATGTTTGTTTCTGCTGAATCACTCCATAGCACACAGTTTGCAGTTCCTTCCCCACCTTCTGTAAGTCCTTCTCGAATGAGAGCTGCCCTCTCCCCACGCCTCGGTGGTGCTGGCTTTGCACGCTGCCTTAGAAAGCCAGAGGAGGAATAATTCTCCCGAGCAACGAGTCAACACACTGCTGCACTCTAAGAAGGCAAACAACAGGTTTTCAGCCTGTTTTCAGTTTAATATGCATATATTTTAATCACCACTGGTATATGAGTTAGATACACCACGGATGACTCACTAGACTTGTAATTCATAGTGATGCTGCGGTAAGTACCAAACCCCAGAAGCACACCATAACCTTGCCCCGGGCCACACACACCAGGTCCAGGGCAATAGGAAGCCGGCAGCATCGTGGGTTGGATGGAAATCATCACACACACCTGCCTTTCAAACTTTGCAACGCATCACCTTCATGCACCATAGTCCTGCAGAGCTCACAATGCATGGGTCTGTGGTCAGTGGGGCCCCACAACGAAATGGCCTAACACAACCCAAAAATGGAACACTGATAAATATTAGCAATGACCTTGCAGTTTCCCTCGCAAGGCAGCTGGATGTGATGAGATGCATCTCCCTGAGGGTGCGGCATCAGGCACTTCAAAGATGCACCAAGTCCCCAGTGTGCTCTAATGATGCCGGGCCACTGCAGGGGGATGCAGGTGGGACAAGCTCTCATCTCCTGGTCAGGAGGACAGGTAAGCATGTGCTGAAGTCCTCACCTCCCAGCAGGACCTAAGCACGGGCTTAATTTTATGCATGTTTAGGGCTGCACTGAATGCACATGCCTGTTTCATGTGTATCCAAGCCCAGAGAGAGCCCTGAAGGCTCTGGCACCTGCAAGACATGAGCACTTCTATTCTGGTCCTCCACGTGTGGCTTTCTAACTCCAAAACAGGAAACCTTTGATTCCTTTTTCTCCCCGAGCCAGCTAACTGTTAATCTATTTAGCTACAGGAAATACTCTACACGAGGGAAGGAGACACCTGAACTACACACAATACTTGGAAACTTCACCGTGTCCAGAAACAGCAACTGCATCTTCATTTTGAGTGAAGGATGCTGAGGCAAAGCTTTTCAGTCTTGTTGGAAAGCTACAGCTAAGCTGAGCCCCCATATGCAAGCGCATCCCTCTCTGCGTACCAACTGCATCGGCTGCTGCTCCTCGGCAGCAGCTGGGTTACAGCTCTGACCTCCTCCGTGGTCAGAAGTGCTGATTCACAGAGAACACCTAGAATTTGTGCTCGGACATAGCCTAGGTCCCCTAGAAAATCTCACCATGCTGCCCACCCAAGCAAATCAACACCTACCTGATTTGCCGATAGAAACTCCTGGGCGTTGTCATTCATTCCCATGTACATGTTCTCGCCATCAAACTAGAAAGACAAAAAGAAAGTTAGTGAAATGCCATCTGCACACCAGGGTCATGCACATCTCAAATATTTTCCTGGTTCTTCACGTAAAGAGCCAAAATTCCCCCCAAAAAATCCTGAACTGTTCCTTTAAAGCTTTTGAGCATGTATGAGCACACGTACGTCACGGTTATTGCAACAGAACTCGGTAACATAGCATGTTTATGTTATTTTTCCCACAAAATAATGAATGAATCACTCCAAACAAATAAGCCAAACGTGCAAAACCACAGATATACCCAGCAGAAAGATCACCCAGATGAAGTTCTTGCTAAAATTCCTACTAGCGCATCAATTGGCTTTAAAAAGCCAACTTCCATTGATGGAAATTTCCAGACAGGCAGTTCCCATTCAGTGCTCTTCCAGACACCAATATGTTCCTTAACCATCGAAACAAACCTACAGCAGCGATGCAGAAAGCCACTCTGGACCATACATGAGGGGGTCTCTATGAAAAGCCTGATTCCCCACCCTGACAGTTTGCTGCCGTTTGCAAACCCTGGCTGCAAGAAGGCACATCTGCCCCATCTCCCGGTCCCCTGCCGGCTCTGCCAGGGCTCTGCCCCACGGCTGGGCGAGGGGCAGGCAGCCTGAGCGCAGCGCCTTCCCTGCGCCCCCACGGCTCCTGCAAACACGCCTGCCCCCTTCACCCGGTTCCATGCTGCTAATCCACTTATTAGGCTACAAAATCCCCATGGGGTACTGCAAAACTCTTCTCATTAATTAGCTACAACGGGAGCTTTTCACTTGCTCCAATTCCAAACGAAGGAAAAAAGCCCTCCAGGATAGTCACTGGCTCTAAGTATGGCTGGGGCAGTTCTCAAGGCTAAGTTCACAAATTAATTACGGCAATAAAATGGGCTATGCCATAAAACACTCCTGAGGCAAGGATGAAGGTACCAGCTGTGAATGACACCATGTACTTAACAAGGCGAAGAGGCAACCCTCTTGCCCTTACAAGCCGGATGATGAATTGGAGGTTGTTCACCCCGTGCACGTCCTCTCGTTTTCTGATACGAAGCTGATACCAGTTAGGTCTTAACAGAAAGGGGTTGTATTAAGAAAAATAAAAGAGAAATCTAAAGAAAACCAGGTGAAGATTTTCAGTGTAGACTATTAATTACACTTCCATTTCTCAAAGTGATACAGGATTAGCTATTAAAAAGTCAGCAGAGTTAGTAAAGCCAAGGGGGGGTAACAGCTCTGCTCCGTGTCAGACACCCTCTAATTGCCAAACTATCCTCTGGGGTAGAAGAGCAAACCAATTAAAAGCAGTAAAATTAGAGCAGGTATTGTGACACTTATTAACTAATAGCAATAGCAGCCGCAGCAGGGTGGGAGGAGATCCCTGCGCAAATGCAGGAGTTCGTTAAAGCCATCAGTGAGGCAGGAGCTGGCGGGATGCAGGGAGCACCAGCAGCCCGAGGAGCTCGCTGGGACAAGCAGCTCTCCCAGAAGCCAGCCAGGCGCTCTTTGCTTTAAACTGAATTTCCCTCCACCTGTAAAATGATCGCCGGCAGAGCCAGCTCCTGCTAACACGCTTCCAGCTGGAGCTGCCGTGCTTCCAGGCATGGAGACTCGGTCAGCTCTACAGCCCAAGCACCCTCTGCCCACCCCCAGTTCTCAGCAGAAAAGGCTGAATTTGCAGGAGAGGCGGCACAGTTTGGGGGAGATGCTCAGCCCTGCGGCAGTGGGACCCAAGCTCTGCGGCAGAAGTCGGTCTCTGGCTTGACATGGGCGGTAGCGTGGGTAGCGTGGGTTTGGGGAGCCCATCTTTTTGGAACAGGAAAAATGATGGTCCCCAGGTCCCACTCCCAAGCTCTTTTGGGGACCATTCCACCAAGAAAACACCAGGTGGATCCTGCAGCCTGAGCAGACACGCCGAGGCTGGGTGCCGCATGGACGTGGGACCCTTTCTGACAGTCCGACCTGCAGTGCCAGAGCCTTGTGCCAGGGCAGCAGCACAGACATGCTGTGCGGCACTACGGGGACGCTTAAAGCTCTTGCATCTGGCGGCTGCACACTGAGATGCTTCAGGGGAGCTGCACGAGAGCTTTCCAGCAAGGAGCCCTGAAGACAAACAAAATATTCCAGTGGGGGGATGGTTCTGTCCATCCCTGGAACCAGTCAAGAATCTGTGCTGCAGAAACATTTACTTCCACGTCAGGAAAAGAGCATCTCTTTCCTAAGTAAAAGCTTTGCCCCTCTGAGAGATTTAAGTACACAGATGATGCACATCCATCCATCTCCCTTCCTTGCAACACACACCTCACTTTTGACCTCCTCCATCCCTGTATTTTGCAGATCTAGACTATGACGGGTTTGAAACAGCTCTTCTCCAGAAAACAAGTCACCTGGAAATGTACATTTGGAAAACAAAAAGTATCTTTCACTAGGGAGGTCCAGGGCAGGACAAACACTCTGCTTTCTCTGTATCATTCTGTTCGTCAGAATGTATTTTTTTTTATGGCTTTCTACTATTCCCCTACCTCCGCTCCACACTTCCTTCTGCCCTCGATCCTTCATAATAACTGTAATGAATCCTGCCTTCAAAATTACTGTGCTTCTGATTGCCAGGCTGAGCAGCGAGCCTGAAAATCAAGACTCAAAATGCAATGGAAACTTTGGAACTTCCCCACTGCTGATTGGATTTTTTTCCCCTCTCCTCCAGGCTATGAAGGTGCAAACAAATTTATTAGAAATTCTCCCATCAGGATATTTTTTCAATTAGACATTTGCCACTTATACACCAGCCAGGTAGAGCAGATAAGTAATGTGCTCTCCCTCTTCTCATTACTGTTTCGCTACAGAATACACTTCAAAACAATCAGCCCCATCGTTCCAGGTAGATTCACGGCAGAAACAAACATTTTAGTATTTCCCTTTGGCTACAAACGCTTCCTCCCTTTTGCTTTTGCCCATCAAGCCTCCCAGGCACTTCCAGACCTGGGTGCACCCATTCATCACCCTCTGTGCCCCCCAAATTGATCAAACCGGTACTGAATGATGTGTGCAGGCAGAGTGGCAGGTATCATTTTCAAGGCCTAATTCAAAAGGATGCAGTTCTCTTAATCATCCTTTTGCTCTTTTGTAATGATTTAATTTTTGTTATTTTTGGCTAATAGGAGCAGCCTATTAAACAAATCAGTGGCTGTGGCTAATTCTCAGCCTGTCCTGCATGAAATGAGTACAAAGCTCAGGTGAGCAGAGATCACTCTCAGCCTGTAGTGCTTTGCATCCACGACGTGATGTTCACTGGAAAACCTGGGAAATGAAACCCCTGCGCAGCCAAGTTGGTAAATCAGGAGAGGTAGGAAGATGTGATTAATTGCTCTTCCTTCATCTGAGACTTGGACCCACTTTTATCTAACTTGCAGTGACGTACATCAGTGACGGCTGCCCACAAGCGTAACTAGAATGCGGGATCTCTACTTCAAAAAGAACCCAGAAAGCCTCACTTTGCCAAATCCCAACTCAGACTTGTCTGCTGTAACATGCGCGGGACAGTAACAACTCTACTCACCAGATTAATTAAAAAACCACAAAACCCAAACAAAACCTTCAGAGCAAACTGCCCAGTTTCCTCCCATGCGGTAAAGGCATGCTGTCACATGAACGCCAGCAAACTGCCTCCATCTGCAGGTGACATGAACTCCAGCCCGAAGGAAGGAGAGCACAGGTGTGACCCGCTCTCGTGCCACAGGAGGTGCCTTCGCTGGCACCGATGGATCAGCACACGGGTGCTGTCCCCACTGTTCAGACCGGGCACATCTGGGTGACGGACGCAGAGCTGTGCCTCCATGACGGGCGCCTCTCCATGGGATATGCTACCATGTCTTTTGGGTCCAAGCAAGAGATATAAGGACAGTTCTACTCTATGAGAAAACACCTTTTGAAGTCTAGCCTTGCGTAAAAAGTGCTTTGCTTTAAAAATACAATTCTTTTACTATGGCCTTTCCAGGGGAGCTGGAGCTGGCACAGCAGCTGTGGAGGCTGCACATACCAGCCCATACAGGGAGCTGAGTGCAGGCTGGATTCAGATGATGTTCT
The DNA here is from genome assembly GCF_023634155.1 of Falco peregrinus. NCBI lineage: Eukaryota > Metazoa > Chordata > Aves > Falconiformes > Falconidae > Falco > Falco peregrinus. The sequence continues at coordinate 36,513,820 of NC_073729.1, read as the reverse complement.
ACAAAGTGCTTTTTATTTATTTTTATTGCTTTTCTAGACTTACTTTGGTTTCTTATTTTTGGGATCAGACATTATTTTCAAACCTGTAAATGTGCCCAGAGGTCATATAGGTCCCATGTTAGTAAGATGAAAATGAATAAGAAAAATAAATTCATGCTGCAAGCTGGGACAGACCCCAGAGCAAAGCGGCTGTGTGATCTCCAGCTCTGTGCAAACATGGAGAATAAATGTTTGTTAACTGGGAAGGACCCAGTGGAAAGAAACACAACCTCCTGCCAAGATTCAGAGAAGGTGCTACTTTCTCAGGGATGGCGCTACCAGCTTGTACAATTTTATTACAAATCTCATCACATTCTTTTATTTCCTGAGAGTCATGAGCTAAGATGTAAACCTCAACTCTGTAAGAAATATGTCAGCAGCACTCATACCAGCGATGGCTTCAATGACACCTGCAAGATCTCAAAAATCTTCCAAACTTCTTGTTTAATTTTACTTTAAGTGTGGTGGGTTTGGGGTTTGTGTTTTTGTTGGTTTTTTTAGGAGTCTTACTTAAATTTTAACACTCATTGCTTGTGGTACTATACCAGAGCACCTTAACTGCAAGTCCACTGAGGACCTGGAGCCTGTTAATGCAAATCCAGAGGTAATCAAAAGCCATCATCATCAAGGAACTACAAAATGCCCAGTGAAGAACAAACCAGGTGCTTCCAGTGATTCCTACTGCTCAGAGCTTTAGGCACGTGCCTCTCCATTTTGCCTCCTTGTGCCAGGACACAGGAGATGGGCAGCAGGACCCTTCTGAGGACACCATTCCCAAACTGGTTGCACTGGGGATATCACCTTTCACTGAAGGTGCTTGGCGTGTAGCTAGTTTGAGGGTCCAACAAGCTACACCTCAGCCACCACCAGCATCAAGACATAGAGCGACCCACAGTAATGCTGTGCCTTAAAGTTTTCAGTGAATGAAAGTTAGGAGACAAGAAAACTTGCACACACACAGTCTATGCCATATTTAGTACTCCCCATTAAAAAAGAATAAATAAAAATTATTGCAGTCCACGTGTTGCTGGGGTTTATTATCTGCCTCTGATGGCACCCTACCCACCATGTGGAAATATAACTCTTCTTAAGAAAGCCTTACAGAAGTAGTTTTTTCCACAAATATTTTTTATTAAGGAAGCATTATTTGAGTGGCACAACCACATTCTGCTGTAGCTGCATTTTGGCCACGGTACTTCCAGCCCTCCCTCCCCACGATACTGCTCCTGCATGGTGTGAGGCAGCCCGGCACACCAGGCTCAGCACTATGGGCACACTGGGCATCGTCACCAAACCTACGGCCCCTGATGCTGGCACGGATTGCCTTTGCCAGCACACATCTCTGCCACATCCCTGGGCTGTGAAATACTCACTTCATCCCTGCCCCTGTCAGCGCTGCTGCCTGCAGAGCTGCCGCTGTGATTTCCTATAGGAGTAATTTAGCATCGCTTCTTCGGGGAATACATCGCTGAGGTTAGCTTAATCTCTTTAACTGCGGTTTCCCCATTAAGGTCTTTACACAACCTCTGGCCCAAAGTGATCTACTTAGTATTATTTATTTGTCCACTGAAATGCTTGGATAGCCCTTCAGTTGATCCTGTCAAAGAAGGTCAAGGGTTCAGCTATAGATTTATGACACCCCCCGGCTCTGGATCCTCCTGCAAGGCACTCCCAGGGGCTGGCCACGAGCTGCAATTTGCTCCAGGACAAATGGCCTTGTGAGGGAGAGGCCACCACAGCAGGTGTCAGTGGCAGCACATCCTGCGACTGGCTGCACAGCTGAGCATCTGCCAGAGTCACCTGGGCTTCATGGGGGCTGGGCTTTCTGCACGCTCGTGTATTATCCCAGCGTAAAATCAGATTGATACAGAAGAAGTCTTAAAGCTTAAAACCTTATAGCAAATGTAGTTTGGTTGGTGGCTTTGTTGTAAGAACAATTTACAAAAAGGATAAAAGCCTAATATCAGTTATTTCTCAAACATACCAGAAGCAGGAAAACTACTGCAGAGTTGGTGGTGCCAAGGGCTGCTACAGACTGTCAAGAACCTAAAATCAGGTGGGAAAGGCAGGAATGATCTGTACTGGCTTAGACACTGATGGGAGTATTCAGTGTTCCCAAACTGGAGCATCTCCCTTGGAACAGCCCATCCAAGCAGCCCTCACACTGGGATGGCCAGTAGGAAAAAAAACAAAACAAAACAAACCCAACAAAATCCCAAGGAGCCCCCATGGCCAAGAGGCATTCAGCCATCTGCTCTAAAGCCTCACAAGGTGACAAATGGGGTGCACAGCCTGCTGCCTCTGCTCCACAGCGAACAGGAGCAGCGAGGGGAAGGTGCAGCAGGTCTGACCTGCTCAGTGAAGCCACCTGGAGCTGCAGCACAGACCCAACACCAGGGCGTCATGTCCCGCAGCCCTTGAGTGTTTGCTGAAGGGTCAACAAGTACCTAGAAAGGGTGAAATGATCTCCCCACCTGGACTTCTCATAAGGTTCCTCTCCCACCCCCCCCAAAAAAAAACAAACCTCTAAAACCCAAACCCATCTTGTCATGAGGCAAAAGGGAAGGTCCTCTTGCTCACATCCAGGGAAAAGATACTCATTAGGTTTTAGCAAGAGGAGAATCATGGTCCACAGTCCATCTGCAATAAAATCTATCTAGTTCATAATATAAGTGATCTAGAATGACTGAAGTTTATTAATGAGACAAAAATTATTCAGGCTAGCCAAAACTAAAAGCTACTTTGAATGGCTTTGCATTAAGACTCTCGCAGTACTAAGTGGCAGTGAGGAAATGGAAGATTAAATTTTATGTCAATAAATGTAAAGTAATGCACTGGAGAAAAGCAATCCTAACAATACAGACATGACAATGGGCCTTAAAATAGCTGTTAGTGTCCAGAACCGAACCCGTGCGTTCGTTCTGGAGAGTTCACTTCCAAATTCTGCTCAGCCCTCAGCAAATGCCAAAAATGCCGTTCAGGTTTTAGAAGCAATTAGGAAAAGAACAAAGAGCTATAGATCAAACATTATTTTATCATCTGTACAGTCAGGAGAAGGCAAGAGGGGAATTTCTGGGAGGCTCCAGGTGTGGAACAGCACATGCGGCCGAGGAAAAGAGCTGATAGACACACAGGGACAAACGGAGATGCACATGAACTCATGTGATTAGAACAGGGAATGGCTCTTCTCTCATTCTCATAGCTTAAAACCAAGGAGGCAGCCACTGAAATCATGATCTAGTGGAATTAAACACCTTACAGAGAAGTTTTTTATCCAGCAATCCTCTTGCTGCAGGATGCTGTGGCCTAGAGGGATCCAGAATAGCAACTGGATAAAATTAGAGGGGAGTAGTAAATACAAACCGCTGAGCTCAAGATGGCCCTGACCTGTGGGCTGTTGGAAGTTCTGCGAGTAGATGTAATCTCATTAGATATTAGGAAAAACATTTTCCACCATTTGGGTGGTCTCCATCCCTGGAGATACTCAGAGCTTAGCTGGACCAGGTGCTGCACCACCTCATCTGGCTGGCACAGCTTTGCTCAGGGACTTGGGACACGCAGACGTCCCACCCGCCCGGCAGTATTTGGTGTCTGAGTGCTTCTATGGTACGTGATCATGCAGCGCTTACCCCTGCAGCCACATGGACCTCCTCCCCAAGAGCATCTCCAGCATCCCCTTTTATTCGCCTGTACTCGAGGCTCGAGAGATCTTGAATGCCGCCACTATTCAAGTGACAGCATTCATTTATCTAAGAAACTGGCTGGTTTTCTGTGAACGCTGCACACAAAATTATTGTTATTACATTATTGGGGAGGAATGAGGACTTAAACTCATTTACCTGGACCTTTCAGAGCCTGCAAAGGAGTTCAAGCTCTTCACATACACACACACACACAAAAAAAAAATCCATCCACGAAAAGCTACAGGGAGCAGCAGAATTTAGTCTTAAGACTGACATGGAAATAGATTAATTTTTTTTCCCATTTCATATTCTAATTACAATTCTTCTACCCCTACTATTTTCTGTTCTCATTACAGTCTTAAAATTGCTCTGCAGATTCTGTACCTTATTCTGCTCTTCCTACCATCTTTGTCATGGAAATGAGAAACAGAATGTATAAGCATGAAAATATTGCCGAGATCAAAATTCTGCTTAACCCTTTCACGTGTGGCTCTGTAAAGAGGCAAAACCAGCACAGACCAGCTAATCCTCCCATCCAGCCTCCTCTCCTCCTAGCTGAAGCAAGGAAGAGAAACTCTCTATTAATTTAAATGCACTATTAATTTAAAGGCCAAAGTTACTCACGCTCACACCCCTGCTGTGCATGGAGAAGGGGCTGGGTTATTTCAGCTTATCAGGTTTTGCCCCTGAGGGCAGATCTTGATCTAGCACACTGACCGTGTTCAAATGATTACGGTTGGGTTTTAGCTTTCAGTCTGCCGAGCCCTTGGTGTAACACTGGCAGGGAGAGGTGTGGCGCGGTGCTTCGAGCAGCCCCAGTGCTCTGGGTGCACGGGAGATCTCCATCCTCTTCCTCCTCCTCCTCTCCCACGGCACAGAGCTCACCAGAGCTGCAGCTCTGGCCAGCCCAAACCCTTCCCAATTTCTCTTAGAGCTGGGGCATAGATAAAGAAATCCCTCCCAGCACAACCCTGCTCTCACCCAGGACGTCTCTAGCCCCTCGCTGACCATGCTCAATGCTGTTTATTTTGTGAGATACAATCACACAGATGTAGCTGCAAGGCTCGGGCATGTACAACATTTCCTTTCTGAAACCAAACAACAAGCACATCCTGCGTTGTTTGTATCAAACTCCTTGAGCACCTGCGTAAGCGTATCTGAAAATAAATAAATAAATAAAAAAAATAAAATAAAATAGAGACCAGGCCCCTGCTAAGGTGGTCCTTCTCCCATCAGCAGCTGAATAACCGGGAGGGCTGAAGGCAGCAGCTCGCGCTGTAAGTGCCTGGCACCCTGTGCATTGCTGGGGAGGGAAGGAGGGAAACGACTGCAGCACGTTTCCTGGCACCGGGCTGGTATGCAAAGAGTCTGAAACAAATACAGTAAGTGATGATGTGACTTAACTGTGCTGCCTGCTTCGCCGTAACGATTGTAATTCACAGGAAACTAAGAGAGGCAGCAAATGTATAAAGATCTAAAAGAAGCCGTGGACGCTCTGTGCAAGAACTGTGCCAGAGTCAAAGGCACCTAGAAACATTGTCTTTTGCAAGATAAAACCTCAGGGCTGAGATAAAAATAGAACTTATACCTGTCTGCTTTGGAAGCAGTTACCAGCGTGGCGCTGCTCTGGAGATCTTTCATGGAGATGCTGATTACAACACCAGAACAACAGCCCTCGCTGCAACCAGAGGTACCACCGAAGAGGGGCTACATGGCGGCCACTGGCACCAAACAGCTGAGGACGCACAGGAGCAGCAGGAAGGAAAGAAACCTTCCACAAGCAAGTTGTCCTACCCTAGAATTTTAGCCCCCTGGCCCAGGGAGCGAGCAGGGACCCTGCGTGGGCAGAGATGTTTGGACGCACGCCCAAGCCCAGGGCTGAAGGCGAACGCCTGGATTGAATAAAAGCAATTGACGGGCAAGAAGCGCGGTGGGAGTGAGCAGGGGAAGCAGCTGTTGCCACAGCAGCCCCGCGCGAGCAGTCGCTGTGGTTACGCTGAGTTTGACGTACACGCACAGCGCAGGCATAATTTTGGAAATCTCTATTTATCTTTTCTCAACTGAAAAGTAAATAAATAAATAAGCACACAAGCGCACATCGCAGAGAGGAAGAGACCTGTCAGAGGAGCGATGCAGAGATTGCTTAAAGCTAATAACTTTTTAAGACCATGTATTATGCTTCCGATCCCGCTGCCTTGTTGACAGCTGTACAGGTTAACAACCTGGCTCCCAAATATCTGCTAACTCACTCCAATAACTCACAAAGTGACAGGTGCTACTCAGCTGCCATTCAAGAAAAAAAAAAAATAGTAACTTTAATTCTCCCTACAGCCACTGTTCCTTCAGCAAAGCCACTCTGAAGCACAGGCCAGAGCGCACACACTGGCCACCTGCAAGCCCAGCTGGCTACTTCACTGAAGGTTTTCATCATCTGAACGTTTGCCCCACTAGTGAAAGCAAGGGTACAGCTCTGCCCCCCCCCCCCCCCCCCGAATTCAAGATCACATTGTTTTTTACTCTGTTGCAAAGCGTAAGGGAGAAGAACAACTGATTTTCAAGGCAATTTTGGTGAGAATGAGGAGCATTATGCAAAAACAGTTGGGGGGGGGGGGGCGGGGGGGGAGGGAAATAAAAATCAGAGAGCTTCCACTCTAGTCATTTAGTGAACAGTTTTCCAACACACAAATATTTGCCACGGGTGAAAACCTGCCTTCTGTGGTTCTGCACTGAACTGTGTATGCAAATAACTCCGCAGCGGTACATAGCATGACTTGCAAAAAAACACAGGATGACAAAGTACCATCCATTTAACAATTTTACCTTAGACATTTGGACATATTCATGACTCAAAAAACACTGATGAAAAGTGACATCATCTTTAAATAAAACAAAACAACACCAAAACAAAACCAAACAAAAAAAACCCATGCAAAAACCAAACCAACCAAAACCCAGGAACAACAGGAAGGTAATTTCTAAAATTACACCCTGGAAGTCTGGAAGCATCTTCACTGCCCATTTTTCTTACAGCTGTACAGCACTTGGCATTTTTTTCCTTTTATTTGCCCCATCTTATTTAAACTATAGACTCCACGTGTATTTTCTGTAAGTGTTTTTATACCACCCAACTAGATCCTAATCCTAGTGAGAATCAGGAATGTCCAACGTAAACAAATAATAAAGAATAATGCAGCGCACAGCTTCCCCCACCAGAGAACCAGCTTTTATCCCACCAGCAACCTTGCTGTCAACAACCCTGCTATCGTTTCTAAACCCACACAACCGAACTGTCAAGACTGCTCACAACCTCAGCGTGTGTCTTGATGCGCACAGGGCAACGGTGAGCTCATCCCGGCACACTTGGTCACCGTGCTGCAGGGCGGATGTGCAAGGGGAACCCAACCCCCCACGGCAAGACCCTCAGGGAGCCAAGGGGGTTTATGCAAACCTCCTTCAGACGAAACCCTTTCGTAGCCTTGAAGGCGGCCAGATTTCCCATCCCTGCTCTGGCAGAAAGAGCATCGTCCCCAGCACGTGGGCCTCCTTTTGACTACGCTGCTGCTGCCTTTTAACAAAAATTGTAATTATTCCCTTAAACAAAGAGCAATGAGCCCCCTAGGCCATTCCAGTAGCCTGCACTGCACCCAGAGGACCCACTGCCACCCAAGCCCCCATCCATCACCCCAGCCCCTCCAGCAGCAGAAGCAAAGGAGCACCACAGGATTTTTACCACTGGAGGATTTGCCATTGAGGCATCATTGTGGGGCCAAGCAAACGGGGGCCACGCAGGCAGGCACTGCCTCTGAGGCCGCAAGCTGAGCAAACCATCTGGGGAAAATACTCCAAGAGCCTTAAAATCCCAGTCTCTGCAGAAAAAGCAATGTAACGGGAAGCTTGGTGCAAGGAGTAGTTGATATACACCCCGCAAGCAGCGCCGGGCAGCTGCAGGGCTGGAAGGGGCAGCTCTGCCCGCAGTGGTGGCCCCAGCAGTGCGCTGCGTGGTCGGGTTAAATGACCCAGCTCCAAGGGCTGCCCCGGCCACGTGGTCCCGCGCCTGGGAGAACAGCAAAGCCCCGCAAAGGGGCATGGCAGCGTGTCGGGAGCGGGAGGGCGCAGACATGCTTGGGGCACGGGCACTCATCACCCCTGCGAAGCGAGAGGCTGGAGCCAAAAGGTGTTGGCTGAAAGGTCGCAGGGAGACAACGCCGAGCTCTGCAGATGTGGCACCTACAGAGCCACGAACACAGCACCGGTGCTGCAGCTTCCCATGCCGGAGACTCAAGACACGCAAAGCCATGATTGTACAGAAGCTGAAGTTCAGTGACATTTCACACGGGCTGCAAAACTCGCATCGGAAAGGTACCTCTGCAGGCAGCACACCACATCCTCGTACAGCCTGAAGTGATGAGTTAGGTTCGTCAAGCAAAGCTGTCGGGCGGCATTTCCAGGGGGTGGTGCATGTAACGGCCCTGCCGCTGCGCTGCCCTCTATTCCCTGCCAGGTCCCGCAGCGCACCCAAAGCCTGCACCACTTTGCTCCCAACCTCAACTTCTGGTTATTAAAAACAACCAACAAACCATCCCTCCAAAGCACTTCTAATTTCAGCTTTTTTTTTTTTCTTTTTCTTTCTTCTCCGCCTCCCCCTGAGACCACTCTCTGTTCTTTTTATTAATCTTTCCAGGAAATTTTACTGCCACATAACTTTTTTTCATTAGGGCGAGAAGGCAGTCCATGCTTACCGCAGCCCAGCTGGCCTCAGGTTTACTTGTTAAAATATACACCTTAGCATTGAGAATTCTCAACATCTTAAAAAGACAGTTGAAAACTCATTAAAATTAATGAAACTAATCAGAAAGAAGTACCTCTGATTATTATTATGCCCCTGCTTCACTGTAAATAATTGAATAGAGATATTATTATTACTATTATTAACCTTAACAAGAAGTTTAAAGCATGTTGATGAGAAAGAGAAAAAGCAGCTTTGCCCAACTAATTAATGACTTAAATAAAAATAAACAAAGGGAGTCTTCCTGATTTTAGCAAAGTCCTGCCTTTTTCCAAGCAGTTAAAAGCAAGACTGACAGCTTTATAGATAGGGGAATGGGCAGATAAGATAAACACGCACAATACAAACTTGTCCAAAGCTTTAACAGTCTTTCTCTGCACCACTTCCAGCTCATTAAATTACAGTATTACTATAGATTTGCAGCAAAATTATCTTTTATCTCAGCTTCTTTTAAAGCTATTTGGCATTTGCTAGTATTTTCTATTATAAATCTAATTGCAGATTCCAAACAGACAAGGGCTCATTAAGCCTTAATTATGCACATGTTGTTTTCAACAAACATTTTCATTTGGACTGCTGTGAGCTGTAATTGTTCGGAAGGCACTGCAGCCTCCGCTTACCCACTTCCCTGGGATGGCAAAAGCTACTTTCAAGTAGGTCACGGCTTGGCTGAACAAACGATTTGCAACCTGTGGAGTCTGGGATGTGCCACTGCGGCGGGAACACCAGCGGGGCAGCATCGCCGGACACAGGGGCGGCAGCCAGGATGCTTCCCACGCCCGTACCTGCCCGCCGAGCCCTGCTCGTGGGGTTAGCTGTGCCTGGCTTGGGCAGGCGGCGGGGAGGGCACCCAGTGGGGGATGGGGCACGGCCACCCTTCCTGGGGAGCAAGGCCAGCAGGCATCAGGTGCCAGCAGCACGGGGAGTGATGCTTGGCTTCAGCTACAGTCAGGAACCAGGAGTCCTGCTTGGGTACCGCTGCCTCAGCCCGGCATCCGTGCATGTTCTGCATGACAGCTGGTCTCCTGGCCCACACCAAGCCTTGGTCCTCACCCAGCCACGCCACCCAGCACTGCCACAAGTACCACAGGACATAAAAAGTTTCAGTCCATCCAAAACTATATGAGGGTGTAGGGGAGCCCTTTTCACTTCGTGTTGGAGCTGCGGTTACGTTTGCACTCTGATATAAGTAGTAACCCACGCGAACAGCCAAGCTTTTATTAGAGGTTCAGGCTTCCTTCTAACAGCAGAAAAACTGCATCTGCTCAGACTGCAGCAGTGTTAACAGAGCAGGCATAAGCTGCAGGACAACAACATCAAGGTCCTGGGTCCTTCCAACTTCACCCACCCTCGTAACTCACAGGCCACGGTGCCCAGGTCTTGTAGTTTAACTCCAGCCAGCAACTACGTACCAGGCAGCCGCGTGCTCTGCCCCGCTCCCCTGGTGGGATGGGGAGGAGAACTGGGGAAAAAGGAAAAACTTGTGGGTTGAGATAAGAACAATTTAATAACTGAAATAAGTAAAATACGATGATGATAATAATAATAACAAATGTAATAAAAAGGAGAGAGGGAGAGAGGCATAAAACCCAAGGGAATAACCCCAAGTGATGCACCGTGCAGCTGCTCCCCGCCGCTGGCCGATGCCCAGCCAGTCCCCGAGCAGTGACCGGCCCGTCCCAGCCAGCTCCCCCCGTTTCCATCCTGAGCACGATGCTCTGTGCAACGGGACATGCCTCTGGCCAGGCCGGGGCAGCTGTCCTGGCTCTGCTCCCTCCTGCTCCATGTGCCCCTGCTCGCGGGCAGAGTGTGAGAAACTGAAAACTCCATCATTTAGAGTAATCGGGACCTGGCAACAACTAAAACATCAGCATGTCATCGACATTGTTCTCATCCCAAATCCAGAACACAGCACTGCACCGGCTACTGAGTAGAAAATTACCTACCCCAGCTGAAACCAGGACACCGGGTTAGCAGAGCATGGCTCTGCCCCATCCCACCTCTCTGGTGAAGACAGTCACTGCATGCAAACCTCACCAGCCTCCCCCGAGCATCTTTAGGGGAGAAAAAGGTCCTTCTAATAAGTAATTCCCCACCTAATTAAGGGTTAGGGCTCCAAAGGTAGGCTGGAGGAGCTAGCTGCTGCCAGACCCAGGAACCTGGCAGGTTTTAGCACTGCTGGAAACAGCAAGGTGCTAATACAGTCGGTGTTGCAACTTCCAGCCTAAAGTCCTGCCAGGCAGGTATCCAACAGACTATCTCAGGACAAGAGAGAGCTGGCCAGAAAAGGCCTTGTTACATTAAGAAGTTAGTGTCCCTCTTCTTCACGTTCTTTCTCTCCTCTCAGTGTAGGAGATGACAAATTCTCTGTCATGTCCCAAAGAGTCATGTTGCACCATTAGGAGGAAAATGTGTCAGAGTAAGCATGAAATCTTATGGCCTTGCCTTTGAAAAAGACAACTTTTCAAGCAATAGTTTGACCTAGAAAGGTTTTCTAGGTCATTTTGATTTGGCATGTATGTCTGACCTACTAAATCTAACACAATAAAATTACAGGGTTTGTTTCAACCTGTCGGTGTCAGATCATTCATAAATTCAGATGCACTATTTACAAAACCGCTATTCATATATTCACAAATAAGGTCTCGCTAGGCTTCTTCTGGCGGAGAAGTATTTGCCCTGTTCAACATTAAGTCATGCTGACAAAGGGAAAATGTGAAAGCTCCCTTGACAAGCTGAGCTCCCATCCTTCTCACACAGCCCTTACCCTCAAATCACACAGGATTTATGGCTGCGCTACCCCTTCCCCTGCTCTTGAAATGCCCCAAACTGGCCCGTTGCCAGCTTTTCCATGGGCTGGGAACCTCCACGGCCTGGCCATCCTCATTCATAGGGGTGCAGCCCACTAATCAGCACTAACATTAGCTGCACTAACGAAGCAAAGGGAAACATCAGCTGCTATGGAGATTCTCGTGCTCTGGCACCCTGCATCCCTCCTGCGAAGCCACGGGCACAGCCGTGACACTGGAGCTGCCACCAGAATGGCCCTGAAGAGTCCACCATGGACTTCGCAAGAGGGGGAAAAGCTTTTGCTCAGCCTACTGAGCCAAGATGCACCTCAGTGGTGGTAGCTGCAATACTCATCAAGGGCACACAAGGGATGGGTACCACCTCACAGGCTTCCCCAGCCCAGCTGGGCTGCTTGAAGCCTTGTGAAGGGTTTCATCGTCCTTCTGCAGCAGGGAAGGATGCGCTGTTAAAATATATCAAGACATTACACCTGCAGACCCAGGGTTTTAACGAGATGGTGCTCATGTTCAGCTTTTATGTCTCACGAGATCTTTTTGAAGCTCATGTTTCCGGAGTCTGGGACCCTCTGCTCAGGTACTCACAGTGTTTAAGTCAGACACCTAAAAAAATCACATTTACTAGCTAACAAGATTATTCTCTCATGCTTTGTCCACAAGCATTTAGTGGGGGAAAGTGATTTCCACCAAACAGTCTGCATCTCAATTCTGAAAGTCACACCAAGATTTCAGGCCCTCCAGTGGATAAGTTTCATTTATATTTCAGCTACACCTCTATAAAAGACACGAATATTTTTTTCCACTTTCAAATTTTTCACAACTGTTAAGAGAAAGAATCCTCTTTCTGAACCCACAGGGAGCAGCAAAAATTATACCAGTGCCACGTGGTACAACAGCCACTGACTCTGCTTTGGTTAAACTCCATCACATCAATGAAGGTTTCCTTTGTTTGAGTTTGTATTATAAAGATTTAAGCATCCTGGAGAGATGAAAACACTTAAATTTTTTACTGCTTGGCCATAATCTCTTGTTTCCCTTGGTTGCCCTGCTGCCTGTCCCTCTGCAATCCTCTAATGCTACACGTGCAGCACCTTCTCCACCTGCTAATTATAGGCTCCATTGTGCCAGATAATTCAGCCCCAGTGAGGCTGCAGGGCAGTTATGTATCACCAGACCGCATTTTGCTGTTGGCTACAAAAACAGAATTAATCACTTTCTCTAGTCAGTAAGCAGGATGGGACACTTGTGTGCTCATTGGGAAGGAAAACAAGTTTGGTTCCTTTCAACAAAACATAATGAATCTCCCAAAGAGCAGAAGGCTCATAGTTTGTATTCCTTGAAAAACAGTGTATTAATATATTTAGGAGTAAAAAAATATGTATAAATCTTTGCAAGTCATAGCAGAAACAACATGCAATATGGTTGGATCTGAAGAACACTGCAAGTGCTGACGCAGACAACTCCCAAGCAAACGCTTTATGTGCAAATTGCTGCTGGCCAGGGCTGTAGTTTCGGTCTGTGTGGAGATATGTACTGCAGGCAGCACAGAAACCATCACTTGGCTACGTCACTTCCAACCATCCATCTGGGGTTTGAGAGCAGCCTGGGGACATGCTGCCCACCAACCCCTGCCTGCACCTGATAGCCCACAACCCACCACGACACCTGAGTGTATTTAATTATTTTCCTCTGAATTCAGAAATTAGGCTAACTCCCTCCTGGGGAGTTTCTGGCCTCCCACCGCCGCTGAGCCATGGTCTGATCAGCCAGTGAAGGGGATGGCATCAGTCCTATCACTCTGCTTTTCTCCAAGGCTTCCCAGCCAGGGTCTCCAATGATGTTGGGGGAGAAGGACCAGGGCAGTCCCCACACAGCACCAGGGCACAGGATCTTCGAATTCAGACCGCCCGCCCCAAACATCCCCATCAGGGCAAGATGTACTGAAGCATTTTATCAACAGCTTAAACTCCAGCTTACGCCACAGTGAGATCATTTTTAGCTTTTCCTCTCCAAGCCCAGCCTTCGAGCTACTGGGTCAAAGCAACAGGGAAACACCAATGAAGCATCTCCAGCCCAAGGCAACACCAGAGCCAAGCCCTGCTGTTAAATGCGGGAACCTTCAGCCTGGAGAAAAGAACACGTGCTGTAACACATCCCCTGTGAGCAGGAAAGCCAGAGGACTGAGAACCAAGTGACAAAGCACAACCCGGGCAAGCAGGAGGCATGGCGGGAGGAAGCAGCTTTCGCAGAAGACCTTGCTGGGACCACAGAAGACACAGGAAACAGAAAAAGGCTGAATGGGTTTGTTTGCAGCAGCCTTCTCCCCGCCCTGCTGCCTTGCAAAGCACAGAGGAGATACCTGTATTAACTCCTTTTTAAGTACTAAAGAGATGGTCAGCAATAAGACAGCAGAAGAGGGGATGGACTGGGTAATTCCCAAGGATATATGTTTCCACGTGCTGCTGGGGCCACAGCAGCTGATCTGTTCTTTGCGTGATGCCCAGCCTCAACAACCGAGGAGGGCTTGAGCCAGTGAAAAATGAAGAAAAAATTTCTAGTGGGCATTACCTCAGTATCAGGCCCAGCAACAGGCACCGAGTGAGGTTCCTGTATGCACAACCCATGGGTGATGTCAAACAACACCTGAAGAAGCAGGCGGCAATGCTGTTGAGGAGGTCGGTCTGCCTTCCCCCAGAGAAGGCGAGCGCCGAGTTGTTCAGTCTGCAGGTAGATGAGGGTTAAGACATCAACTCCTACGCCTGCCAAAGGTAAAGCAGTGCCTAGTTGCTGGAAGTGGAAACCCATGAATGTTATTGCCCAACGGTCCCAAAGGAACCTATAAAATGTCACAGACATGAAATCATCAGCAAAAGCAGCTGCTCTGCAGAAGAGCTCTGGGTTGGCAAACACCGCATCTGTCCCTAAGAGAGGCTTGGGAAGCAAACCTGCAAATTGGGAAAACTTAAGCCTTGTGCTAGGGTGAGGAAGACTGGTGACCACAAAACAAACCCAGAGGACGCGTAGGAGATCATGACAGTCCCACACTGCAGCACGGTGCTTCTGAGAGGGGAACGGCACTTCTGCAGCTCACCCTCCATGACCGAGGGCCACGGGAGAACCGGCTGCTCAGGTGTGTTGATGCTTTCCAAGGTTCCTTCTCAGAGCCCTCTACAAAGAAAGGTGTAAAGCTTTGAACCTACCTCAACTTGAGGTTCAACCCAACTCAGTAAATTCCTTGCACCAGCTGCCACTGCCATGGATGCTCTCAGCTGAAACTGCATTTAAATAGAGTTGTTCTGCAAGGAAGTAACTTAAGCTTAAATTAATACAAGACTGATCTCCAATGCCTGAAGAGTTTCCATCCTCAGCCAATTTTCAGTTTAACCAAACTGGGGTTTAGACGTAGGTGACTGTCCACGCAAACCCAACACTGCTGAGGGCCATGGCCAGACTAAGCACACAACTTGTTTTTCAAGACTGAAATAATTAACAACGTACCAAGAGAAGTATTTAACCAGGTCTCCTGTTGCTTAATATCTTTATTAATGACCTGGAAACTAGGCTGCACAGTGAAACAAAGTTTGCAGATGAAAAGAACGTTATTTAGGTTAATTACAAATGAGGAAGTCTTGGGAATTTCAGAGCCACCTAACCAAGCAGAAGGACACATCAGAGCAGGAGAAACCCTGTGCTGACAAATGCAGAACAGTCCACGGAGGCAGGAGCGATTTGAAATACTTCTAGACTTTAGCAGGGTTTACATTAACTGAACATTAAGTGATAAGCCCAACTATCACATCTACCGCCCCATGCACACCTCTGCTGAAAGCACAGCAATATCAAAATGATAGAGTGCAAAAATAACAGGTCAGAAAATAATAGAGAAAATACTGTAATGTTGTTCTCCAAACTGTCAGCCCGCACTTGCTTCAGGTGCTGAATTCAGCTCCACTCACCCTCTTCTCCAAGGAGAGAGATGGGAAAACAAGGGCAGAAAGATGGGAAACCAAGGCCCTGGGGCAAGAAAGGAC
Organism: Falco peregrinus; assembly: GCF_023634155.1. NCBI lineage: Eukaryota > Metazoa > Chordata > Aves > Falconiformes > Falconidae > Falco > Falco peregrinus. The sequence continues at coordinate 36,498,474 of NC_073729.1, read as the reverse complement.
ATTTGAAACATGGAGATTTTTCATAGAAGAAAAATGGAAAAGACCCCATTTAATCAAAAGAGGAGGTGGAAGAGACCAAATGATGACGTAGGAAGTCATTAATTTTGGCAAACTGCTCGATGCAGGGATACGTCTGCCCAGCACAGGGGCAGTTCCCGTGCTCCCTTGGGAAAGCACAGCAGTGGGCACTGGCCAGGGCCCCCAGCACGCAAGGAAAAATTGCTCTAATCCCACCTGTAATGGGCTTATTTAAAGACTGTTTCCCCACGTGTAAAACATGGATAATTGTGCTCATCCCTGGCACAGCAACAATATGTTTCACTATGCTCCTGCAAGGAGCAAAGCACGCGCGCCTGCTGGAAGGAGAAACCCTCTGCAAACAAAACTATGTCCTGCCATTTCAGTTTCATATCTCCAAATAACAAGTTTTGTAATGCAGATGCACTCAGGGCTGGGTCAGAGGCACGATTCATAGTGAAACAAATCAAGGCTTTGATCACTGAAAGCAGAATTTCACAGCATGCCAGGCTAAAAAAATACTTATAGATCTCAAAGCAGAAGACAATACTTATAGGAAAACAAAAGGGGACAAACTCACATCTGGCTTTAGATTTATACCTATGAGAAGTTTCACTCCCCTTATCTAAACAACCAAAAAAACCCCACAGTGTTTTCAAGACTGTTCATTTCAGGGCACTAAAATCACATTCTGAGCCAAGAAGCACGAGAAACTTGTAAGCCCTATAAACCCATGCCTGCTTTGGGTGGTTTTGGGGCCTTTGTTTCCATAGCTGTTTTCTGTACTTCAAGGAGACACAGCTCTTCCTTTCCACAAGGTGATAGTGCACCTCAACTGCTTCAACCAGGGGGGCAAAAAAACCTGGCTGGGAGGGAGGGGAGCAAATCCAGGTGCCCAGCAAGGACACATGAAATCCCACCATGAGGTCCAGCCTCCTGATGCTCAGCACCAGCTGCTCCCCCTGTCCCAGGTCCAGTGATGGCCAACGGAGCAGCACATGGACCTTGGAGACCAGGGACCTGCTGTGCATCAGTGTGGTTTTTATAGTCAGGACAAGGCAACTGTGGTTGCACCAACAACACCAGAAGATGAGCAGAAAAGCTGGGTGTATTGCATCATTCTTTGTCTTGGCGTTATCCATCATCAACAAGGTAATCAGCAGCAGGAATGCAGTCCTTCAAAAGGGATGGCGCAGGCCACAGCACTGCCAAGCTGTTTCCCAAAACACCAGTTCTGCTGCAGGACAGGACAGACCCCTGCACACTGCTAACACCACTGTGTTAACAAGGGACCTTGCTTTAACAAGGGACCAAAGGAGAGAGTCGTTAACTGCTGCTCCCTCCCTGGACGCATCCAGCATCAGCACTGGTGGCTGCAGGGCTGGGCAACACCTGGCCAGGCTCGTGCAATCCACCAGGGCAAGGAGCAAGGGCTGAGCATCACAAAGAGAGAGAAAGCAAGACAAAACCCCAGGGTTTGGCCATTTTGGCCAGGTTTCCTTCCCCTCTCCCCATTTCCCTGAACAGGACAGCTCTTCCAGCATCACCCCAACACCCTGCACCAAACCAAGCTGTCACAGCAGGGCTTTGTGCACATGACAACAGCAAAAACAAGGGGCAGGAGGAGACGAGCTGAACAAGAGAGCTCCACAGGACCGAGGCTGCTCGTGGCTGCTGGCTCTTAATGGTTGCACGCTATGCAGGCAAACCCTTCCTCTGCGTATGCTGCTGCAGCCGTAGCAGAATCCTGGCAACTTTGGGTCCAACTTTCCATTAAGCCATGACGTCAGTATTTTAACAGAAATTTCTGTTTGAAAATTAAATTTGCAAAAACAACGGCAACCAGGAGAAAAAAAAAAAAAGGCAACAAAGCACGAACACCCCAATGAAGCAGCCCCAAGCTCAGAGACTGTTCAGCTCCACAACAGGTGAAAGCAAAGCCCATGTTTCCAAAAACAACCACCCAACAACAAAAAACCAAACCTCCTGTCATTCAAATGGTATTTGAAAGTGAATGAGAATGCCAACCAATCAACTCCACGGCAGGATTCAAAGAACAATATATCCAAACCTCAGTGCTGCGGCCAAGAATATATTTGCAATGCACGAACACTACAGCAGCAGCAACAGAAGCCGTTTGCAAGAGTAAATGAGGTTATTTTGGCAGCAGAGCGGATGTAGCAAACAAGCCACTTTAACTGAATATGGTAAACAGAGATGGAGTGATTATAGCAAGAATGAATGTAATAGGGTTCTGAGTTGCTTTGAATTGCCTCGACTGACCACAATATCTGATAAAACCAATGGAAAAAGTTCTGGTTTCCTCTTGCATATAATTGATTATCTTACTGAGATCTACTGTTTTATATACACACACACTCACAGCCCTCTGAAATTCAGTTACTTGGGGATGCTGCCAGAAATAACCCCGAGCAGGAGCAGTTAGATGGTGTTTATTTTTGTCTGGGGTCACAGACCCCAGAAGTGAGAAAGGATGCAAAGCCCTCTCCCAAAATAAGCACCTGGGAGGTTTGCTCCGAGTAGCTGAGATGTAACGGCTCTGATCCATGCACAACCAACACAGCTCCTCACTTGCTTTTAAGACAGGGAGGGAATAGTCCCTGGTGAGGGGGAGCATGCTGCATGCCATTAATTAGATCTACCTCAGGGCTCTCTTCCTTGACAGAGAAGCACTGGCTTCCATTTATTAAAACAAAAATAGATGCAAAGGTGTCATTGGAATTTCCCCAGCACCAAGAGCTGGCAAATGAAGATGATGGTGAACAGAAGAAAGTGGCCCTGGTGCAGACCTGTGCCTGGGGAGGGCTGTGGGATACAGCCGGGTGATGGGAGGGCAGTGATTTGGGATTGAGAGGATGGTGAGGGCATAGGAGCATCAGGTCTGGGATGACATTCCTCTCGCACAGCTGTGGCACAGGCCAGAAGAGTTTTGCATAGGCCAGTTTAGACCTTTGCAGCATCCCATGGCTGCTCCCACCCCAGCCACGAAAGGCATCACTTTGCCATGGCTTTTGCCAGAAATTATTAAAGAACAAAACCAAAACAAAAACAAGCAAAAGAAAACTCAACGGGACCTGCAAGCTCTGCTTGCTGCGGGAAAGGCAAACACTGCAACCAAAATGTGCCAAAAAGACTGGCGGGGGTGGGGGGGTGGCCCGGGGCTCGGGGGGTGCCGGGAAGCACGGCGAGCTTGCCCGCCAACAGTGGGAAGAAGCCAAATATCCACACAAACAAGTTTCCCGTCCGAAATTAATTTACTTACTGAAACAGCACTCAGCAAAACCTGTGATTAATATTTTCCTCCCCAGGCTCCTAACATGACAAAACAATAATTAATGAAAGATGAAACTGAATTCGAGTTACAGTAAGTGTAAAAATATTATTGTTTCTTTCATCTTCCTTCTCTTTATTCCTCCTGGTGGTGGGAGACACCGAGCCCTGCGCACGCTGGGCGCCTGCAGCACGGGGTACACTCGCTGCCTGCCCTGCTTCCCAGCACAACGCTCTGTGCTTGTGGGAACGTGGGGCTGAGTTTTTGGCACCTGCCCCTGGTTATCTGGCAACCTGCGTGACAGAGGAAAACCAGCGGGGAGTTCAGGAGGAGGGTGATTGTGTAGGGGAAGCAGCATTGCAGGCACAGCAGGGAAAGAGCCCGTGCTTTTTGGTACTGCGTCCATCCCTGCGGCATAGCAATTAAATGTGATAAAACAAGTGAATGGCAGTTGGAAGATTCAACCCTAAATACCATGTGCTGTGTTATTTTGCCCAATGTTTTCAATACCCAGGTTCCTTTTACCTGATCCCCTCTATGGGGCATCACCCCCTGGCCATGCTCAGGTCTTCTTCACACTGCCTTCATCCCACAAGGACTCACAAGCAAAGAGTAAACTGGGTTTCTAAGGGACCACTCACCGCTGGAATAAACCAGCAGAAGAGGGTTTTAAATAACAGCTTTAGCAGCACAAAAGCTCCTCTCTGGAAAGCTGAGTGTGGACATGCTGGGAGAGGGTGCCAGCCCCAGGAGCAGGTGGTGGCACGGCACCCACGGCCACTCCTGCCACAATCCATGGCATGGCTGGGATGCTCTCTCAGAAAACCCTGTCCTTCTCAACTGGTACCTTATCAGCCAGTATTACATCTCACTTTCCTACAGCTCGTGCTTTCCCTGAGGCGATGGAGGGATGTTCGTGGAGAGAAGTGCAGTGGGGTCCAGGCACAACTCCTGCGCACAGGGCTGCCCACAGGGTGTTTCGGTAGCACCATCCCTGCAGGCGTACGCACCAGGGCGGCGTCCCCACATGTGTTCACAGGGATGTCAGCAAATACACAGGTAGATGACAGATGGAGGGGAAAAAAGTATTGCTTCTTCCTAAAAATATAAGGTTGCCTTGAATTCTGTTTACAGAGCAAATGTTCAAATAGATCATTTGCTTAAGTTTTTCAGCAGACTTTCTCAAATTGTCATTTTTCTCTGTGTCTCCAAAGCACAAATGTATTGTGTTTCTACAATTAGAAAACACAGTAAGTGAGGCCAGCCAGAACGAAAAAAATATTGTGAAAGTTACACATGCATACACATACACACGTGCATGCAAATTCACACACACATTCAGTGTTATACACTTACATATTTGTGTCCATATATATGTAACACCATACCCCCACATACACACCTGTATATGTATGCATGCAAACATCGAGCCCCCCTTTCCCTCCACTCCCCACTGCGGGGGGAGCAGGAGCACAGGGCCAGGCAGCCCCCTGCTCCCACCGGCCCCCCTCAGCACAGCTGCCCCTGCCCAGAGCAACAAAGCAAAGCTGGCTCGTGGGCAGCAGAGCAGACCCCACTGCATTGATCCAGCTGCAAAAACCAAGGGAAATTAACTATAAGGGGAAAAACCCCAATTCCAGCTCATCTCCTTTTTTTCCTTACAGTTAACATCATCTGTGGAGGAGCACAACCCATATTTGACTCACACAAATAAAAGCGTCTGTTGATGCGTGTTCTCCTCTGTGAGGGTTGTACAAGGCAGGGGGACATGTCACTGTGATGGCTTGTACTTTCACTAATGACTCCAAGATCAATGGCACAGCAGATGAAGAAGAAAGTGATTTAATTTTCAGATCAACAGATTACACAAGTACACAAAGTATTCCCTGTCAAACAAATGTGTTACCTTGATTCCTTCCATCCTTCAGCTGAGGTAGTAGCAAAACGCTATCACATTGCCCATTTTTCATTCCTTCACCACCTCCAAGACCCTTGGCTACATGAAAGGCCCCACCAGACTTATTTTTTATGTAGAAGACACAAAGCTGATGTAGTCAAAGTCCCTTGCTAGTAGGGGACTTTAGTTGTCCTGATAATTGCCCAGACTTGCAAAACACTTGGGAAAGGAGCACAAAGAAAGAGGAAAAATAAAAACTTTAAAAAATAAAAAGATCCATAGTAACTAAACCTTGACATATGGGTCCTGGGGAGCACAAGGACCAAACCTAATAATCAGAGGCACATATTTGAAAAAAGTGGAATTAGCAGGGGCAGACTGCACCAGAGAGCTCAGGAGAAGAGCAGGACGATGAGCTGGATGCAGGGAGGCAGGGCTTCACCCCCTGCCTTTCGCTGGACCTTTCAGTACTGCTCTAACTCAACCTGTGGCTGCAGGAGGGGAGAAGCAAGGTGAGGAACACAGCCTCCCTCCACCCTGAGCTTATCATTATCATCATCTGAGTGCTTTTTGGAAGCCTCATTCAGGAACTGATTCAGCTGAAAACATCAGCTTCAGCACCCAACTCTTCCAGTCAGCACCAATTTCTACTCAGCACTGGGTTAAGAGAAATTTTGAGCTTGGTAATTAAAGCCCACTTAAAAGAGTTTCCTCCATCCTCAAGAGCCTCATGATTTACTGTATCTCTTACTTGAACTCACATATGTCTTGTATTTCCAGACATTATGTAATGAGGTTTTTGTGGTCCATAGAGCTTTCTTACTCATCCTCTTGCTGGTGCAGCCAATAACTACATGCGCAAACATTTCTAGGAAAGTTTTCAATATTTTACACCAGATACTCCAAAAATTGTCACGTCATACGCACAGGCACAAAACCCACCCCAAGCTATCTTAACATTTCATGGCAAGCCAAGGTTAAAATGGTCCAGACACAACCAGCTTACATTCTGGTGGCCCCAAACTGCGGGAACTGCCTCAGCCTTGTTTCTTACACCCCTCAAACTGCGTTTTATGGCACTAAACCTGACGGAGGAGTTGTGGGAGATCACACGGAACCCAGGAAGGTGATGGTTACCCAAAGCGTCCTGTGCCTGTTTAAGGTCACGAGGAGTGAGGGAGAAGCATTTCATGATCGCCCTCTCCAGCGGCACAGCTCACGGCAGGGCAGGGTCACCAAGGGCTCACAAGAGCAGAAAGTCTCCTATTCCCCTTTTAGCCACAGCTGCTTTTTCTCAGAGAGCATCTAAGACTTGAGAAAAGCACATAGAACTCTGAAACTGTCCTCGAGTCTACTAGGTCACAAAAAGAGAAGAACACAGACACAAAGATACAGGGTGACAATTGCAAGTACCTACGGATACCAAAGGGTGCAATTCAGTTTGGCCAGTCTTTCCATGTACAAACATTCGGCTCCCACAAACTCCTACATGCCCCACTGGAAACCAGCACCTGGCACGTGGAGATAACTGGGCTGATTCGGTCATGATTAAACTGCACTGAACTTTCTGCATCAAAACCAACGGCATCGCCATCCAACACGGACGGGCCAGTTTTATCTACACTGTGATGGACACCTTGTGCGAGGCTGCTCATCTTTTTGCTAGCAATAAGAAGGATCTAGTTTTCATAAGTACTAAAAGCTCAAGCTCCACTGAGGCCAACACGCACAGCCAAAGTTCCTAACGTCTAGGAAAGAGCTTGCAATTAAAGGGGTTTCCTAAATTCTGGTCTCAGTGTACCCACTTAGGCCCCCAGGCACAAAGAAGAGTTAAGTCTGTGCATCCACTGCCGTTTGTGGATCTAATTAACTATCACTGAGCCCTATTAGGACCTCAACACTATCACAAATCAAATGCTCAGGCAAAGGCTGTGAACTGCAAACATGAAAAGGGAGGCCAGGGTGGCACTTTTGACCAACATCAGACATGAGGCCTTGTAACACACAGAGAAGGGCCCTTGCCCGCTGACATACCTGAGGAACCACCAGGCTCATTGTGCCTCACCTTGCACTGGCCAAACTGGTGGCTCCCCACGCTCCAGATCTTCCTTCCAACAGGGGAAAAGCAGCTCTTCCTATAACTGTGTCAATAAATACATAAATAAAGTCCTTCACACATCTCCCTGCTGGAGGAATAACCAAGCAAATAGCTATTTGGTGTACATGGTGTCTCTGCCATGCCAGCCGTGATGGCTCTAACCAGTATGGCTGCTGTCAGGTGATAAATCAGGTGCCCTTTAACTCCACAGCTGAGCGACGCACACCCCACAGTACTGAAAGCACAAGCTATAACCGGTATTTTTACTGACAGGTGATAAATCACATGCCCTTTAACTTGCATGTACCAGTTGCAAATTTAGTTAATTAGAAATTCATACTCACTTCTTTTCATGTATTATTTCCCGCTTGATTTACATGAGCTGTTGTTCTTTGAATGCTTCCTGGGATTAAGGCACTTGGATGCTGAGCAAGCACGAAGCACAGAACTTCGCTGCAGAGCACCACGACCTCTAGTGCTTTGCAATCTGGAGAAATTACTGGCAGCGCAGAGAATAGCAGCAATGAAGAGCGACCAAAATGTTTTACGGACATGCCATGAGAAAGTGGCTCCCGGCCAGCAAGCCCAGCAGGTATGGCTTGCACACGTAAAGCCAGTGCTACCACCGGGAGCCTTCCCTGAAAGTATAAAAGAGACTCTTTCTCAAGCCTGTAGAAACACAGCTTTTGCATTTTCACACGTTGCATTGCAAATAGCTTTAAAAAGCTCATTCCTAGTTGCTCCTGGAGGTCTTTTGCTAACCCCTGGGCAGCCTCAGCCTCTCACAGCACCACCACCATGACACTCGGCGAGCCCAAAGCGCTCTCCCACAGCATCAGTGAGGGAGAGTTCGCCAGTGCCCTTCTGCATCCTCCAGCACCCACTCTGCCGGGTGCTGGTGAAGGAACTGCCACCCACTCCACTCACCCCGCTTTACAAAATCCACACCAGAATTTGTTATTCTCCTCATTCTGGAAATTATACCAACTCCCATTTCCAACTATTTTGTCCGCATTTTTCTATGAACACTTTTGTGCTACCAATAGTATTTTCAGCTTTGCTACAAAAGGGCATTTATTAAAATATTCCATGACTGCAGAAGATTCATAACAGATTCAGAAACCCAGTGATAATCATAATAATTTTTTAGCACTTGTCTGCCAGACAGAATTATCAGTAAAAGTGGGGCCCTGTTATCTGCAGGAGTGGTATATGATACATTCATTATTTTTTTTTACCCTCTATAAACTTCAATTATTAATGATGGAAATTTTTCCCCGCCTATTCTTCCCTTGGTGGGAAAAACAGCCATTACTGACATTTGCTGATTTAAATCTAATCCTCCTCATCTGCATGCAGATGAGGCTCTGCTTGACTCTACCCATTGATCCAGCCAGGAAAAGGTACTCTATAACTTAATCTGATGTCAAATCATGATGTGTCCTGTAGGAAACCAGTGCTGTAGATCTCCCTGCTATAAATATGTCACCAGAATTAACTGAAAGCACTAATAAGGTCACTCAATGAGCTCCGCGGTGCACAGGGCAGCGCGAGGCTGCTGTCTTGATACTTGTGATTGATGACACCAAAAATTAGCCAGAACAGAGGGTTGTCAGCCAGCCTGGAGGCAAGGGACTCACTAACACGCTTTGCTTTCTGCCTGTGCTGGGTCCCATCCCAGCCCTGGCACTTCTGAAACATTTTACACACTTCACATTAAAACAAACAAATAAATAAACAAATATTCCTACTACTAGCGTAAAACAATAGAAAAGAATTAGGAGGTCTTCCAGTTCTCCCTTCCTGCAAGTTTATCCTGCTGCACCCACTGTCTTTGGTGAGCAACTAGAGCCAGGACAGAAATCCTGGAGTCTTGTTGCAGGCAAAAATCCCCATGGAGGACGGCAGGCATGCTCAGCCTGCACAGGGATGGCATTGGGTCCTGAAAACGGAGCCCACGCTGCTCTGGGGATCAAAGTGCTTATACCTTGCTCGCTCTGAGCTGGTTTCTGCACACCATGCTCCAGCCAAGACACGCCATCCCAGGCAAGAGCCTTCACTGGCAGCTTGTACCTTCTTCTGCCCACCACCTCTCTCCTAACACATGCACACATGCTGTGGGTCTGTGGATAAAAGGTTACAAACCCCCATGTTCCAGTTTTCCTAATGCTGTCTCTCATCCTGGCTGGTTCAGCTCTGTGACCATCGTTGTTGAGTTGCTCATCACTGCCAAGATGGCCAAGGCACCAGAGCTCTCCAAGGGGTCCCATGGTGTGTCACCATACCAGGGATGCTGGGGCCACCGAGTATGGCCATATAAGCCCCTCGGTGCCAGGACTAATGGTGGAGAAAATTAAGCAGGAGCCAACTTCTGAGTGACCGCTCAGGTGGTCTTGCTCTCACCAGCACTCTGAAAAGCAGCAGCTTTTGTCCCCGGAATGTCTGCGATTCTCACAGGGGTGGGGGTATCCCTCAGCCCCAGGCTATGGTAGCCTGCAGAGCTCTGGCTATCAGCAGGTCCAGAGATGCTGTACAAGATGCATGACATCTCCAGCAGGGGAGTCCCTGCTTAATATTCTCCATCATTAAGCCTGGCACTGAGGGGCTCACATCCAGCGTGAACCAAGATTCACCACGGAGCTGCTGCTACCCCCATTCATTAGGGGTGACAGAGCTGCACCACTCAATTCATCTCCTGCTACCAAAAGACCACCAAACTAACCCCTGAACTAAAACTTGTCCTCAAATCCCCAAGAAATCCCCAGGAACACTCATGACTTTCCAGAGCACGCCAGAGCTGCTTAGATTTCTTTCCACTGTAGTCCTTTTCAAACAGATGATGCTGCTTTTGGCGCCTATCCCAAGTCCATGTGCTTCATCTCACTGTGGCCATGTCCAACCCATGCCAACTGCTGGGAGAAGTGTCCACCACAGCTTGGAACCTTCCTCTCGCTTCCCAGGTGGAGGCATACCCCCACCCCTGCAGGAATCAAAAACATTTTGAGGACAAAAGCTGCAGCTTTTCAGGGTGCCAGTGAGAGCTGGCCCACCCCAGCTATGGCTCAGAAGACTGTTCCAGTGAGCAGAAGCAAAGGGACAGCTGCGTTGGGGTGTTCACCTCATGCACGGCTCTTCCAGTGCAACGCTGTTTTCCTTTACACATGAATGGGCCTCGCACGTGAACAAAGCACTGGGAACGCATCTGACCAGCCCTGAATAACTGCCAGCCCCTGAGCACATGGGTCAGCCCCGTCCTAGCCACCAGGCACTCGTGACACAGCTTGGTTCTCTGCCCGAGAGGCAACTTGGACCAAACCATCATTCCTATACCTGAGCAGCTGAGACAGTGCCACTTGGTGTATCAGCAGGGATGCAAGAGGCAGAGCTGCAAGCCTGTCCTCCAAAGCCATACAAGATCCCACATGTCCCTGGAAGAGTCAGGAGCCTGATCCACCTCCAGTTATATTCACAAAAGACAAAGCCAAGCAGAGGACCTCAGAGGTCAACAGGACTGCCAAGTCCAACCAGCCCGACCCTCCCAGCACTCCTGTAGAGCAGGGCTCCCTCTCAGGGTTATTCTCCTGGCTATACATTGTGCTGGATGCCTACAAAACGGAGATGTTGAATCAGTCCCTCCACTCAACTGAGTGCAACCAAAGCCATTACCGGATAGGGTCTTTTAGGGCCTCTTCAGCTTGTGAGCTGGGTCTCCTCATTACAAACCAACCAGCCAACCCAAAACAGCTTCAAGAAACATCAGAGAACCAAAATCCGTTCAGATTTCAAGCCTGACCAGAAATAGCCGGATGGGGCAGCGAGCAAATTAGAACAGAATCCAGACTTGAATTTACTGGAATCTTGCCCATTTTAGAGGGCTCATAAACACAACAACTCTTCGGTAATCCATCATCCTTAAAGCCAAGAATGTGGGTTATCCTCAGAGCTGCTGTTGCGGGAGCGGTTGTGGTGCCACAGAGCAGTTAATGCTGGGAGCCAGGTGTTCAATAATCCCCGACCACAGAGAATATTATAATTGTTAGCACTGTAATGATAGCGAGCGATTTTAACAGGCGGCCTGTATTAACAGACTCACCTTAAGCAGAGGAGCAGGCAGCATTTTCAAACAGCATCTGGACTCATCCTCATTATTTACCTGAACAGATGTTCACTGTGATACTTCCTGAATCCTGGAGCTGGATATTTGTCAGTGTTAATGGGATTTCCAGGAGCTAGTTTGCTTTAGGAGCTCATTTTCTTATTCAAATTGTAACCGTCACCATTTTCTGTTTTGTGTTGCCTCTTTCGCTCATGATTATCTTCCTGGGTTTTCACTTTTCTCTGGGTCACTGAGTGCGGATCTGTTCTAATTACTGTCATTTTAGCTTTTGTGCCGCACTCCGTCACACCGGGATCCGGGCTACATAAATAAGTAATACAGCTGCTCTTTGTAGTCTCTGCTAACCAAGACAGAGCCCCGCTCATCTCGTCTCACGCTGGGGGGCTGTGCCAAGAGCTCACCTGAACCCCAGCCCACGGAGGAGCCCACTGCCCTGGCCAGTGTTTGGCTTCCCCCCACGTGGGTTTTTGCATCGTTTCAGTCGCCTCTGCTTAGACACGGATGCCCGACTTCCACTGCAACTCCCTGGTGCGGATGCTGCTCTGCCTGCCCGAGGGTATGAAGTTATACTAATAGGGATCACAGGGTAGCAGTCACTCTAAAGGTTTGCTAAATTAACAGTATCATTGCAAACACCTCATGCCTTAATCAATGGCTTAAATCAACACCGAAATGCTGCCTAGCTGGGGAGGCTGCAGCCCTCCGAGTCCAGTGCTGGTCCAGAGCCATGTGCCGTACACAGAAGCATAAAAGCTAATTGTCTTTAAACCCTCAAATCCTCTCTGTTTGGGAATTGACAGCCCTTCACCATCAGAACTTGCATTTTTCGTGTGCTCTCGCAAATGCTATCAGAAGAGGAAGGCAGCAGTTATGGGATGCGATAGAACTGCAGGATAACAATCTGCACATGATTACTTCAAGTGTTTTGTGTGTGTGGTGGCCAAAACAATGAGGGTGCTGCTGCCCCGGTCCCTCTTGCCGGGTGCATCCTTCCAGCTTCAAGAGAGAACACAAAGTAACTGCAAGGCAAGGATGTGCTGCTGCATCACGAGCTGAAGGGGCACAGAGCTCCTATCAGGGCTAATGCCCGAACACCCCAGCTGACTACAGAGAATTGAGATGTGCCCCTGACCCAGGGGAAGGGCTGGCAGAGGTGCCTTTTAACAAGACCCAGCTCCCGTGGCCAGGAGGACAAGTCGTTTGAGAGTAAAGGGATCAGAGCTGTGTCAGCCAGGTGCAGATCCTGGTGACTGCAAGGAAGATAGGACCCTACCAGAGGGAGGATGCTCAAATATTTGGTAAGCAAGTCAAGGATGGGCATACACATGATGTGATGGCCTCAGTACTGCTAAATTTCTTTAACATGTGTTTTTTTCTGTAATAAATAGTATTTCCATTAGGAGAAGCTTCACAGGGCCAGCACACGCAGCCACTGCTCCCAGGAGTGGTACACAACTGCTGTCATGCACCATTGGACCTGCTGCGGCTGTTAGTGCTGCCCCCAACATCCTGGGGTCGGGGGGCGACAGCCACGATGCAGCTCAGGGCACCCGGCAGCAACACACCTTTGCCCACAGCAGGCACCCCAGGAGGGGCTGGCAAGGGCTACAGAAGCAGTAAGCTGCATCAGGCACCTGAAAGTAAAAAAAAAAAAAAAAAAAAAAAAAAAAAAGGTATGAAATTGCAAACAAGACTATTTAATGATACCTATTTTTTTCTTTCCCCTTTCCAGGAAAAGCCTTTGCTTTCACCTCTCCTGATGCAGCTCAGGACAGCTGTCAGGATGCAGAGCAACGCTTGAGGCTGCTCATTCAAGCTGGCTCCAAGCTGCTTCTTGCAGACACTTGAAGGAATGAGCGTTCGTTTATTCAGCTGCACACCAGTCACGCAAAACCCAATAAATAACCACACTGAACTGCTTGCAAACACCCAACAGGTTGGAATTCAGTCACACAAAACGGCTCCTCAAACAATAGCTCCAGGCACACACATTCAGTAAAACAGAAGTGTGTTGACACCCCATTTGTGAACAGGCAGAAGAATCACAGTCGCGCAGGAACCTCGTTCACAATTACAAGCTCAGCCTGTCCTGCTGGCAGACGAACTGACGGCAATTCGGCATGCCCTTCAGTTGGCATCTGCCGCTGGCCCGCCGTACAGGGACCTGCTGCCTTGCACCACGCGAGAACGGTAGAATAAGCTATTTTCAGAGAGGCCTCATAATTCTAAGAGAATCTTATCTAGGGACTTTGTCTTTATATCTTTACCAGAAACATCCTCCCGTTTATCTGATAAGGCGCAGATACATTTCTTGTAATGAGATGCCACGGCCAGCAGGAGCTGGCACCTCAGCAGGCGAGCGCAGACCCGGCCAGCAGGGCCAGCTGCCCCCGGGCAGACCTGGCCTCACTGGGGGCAGGACAGGGACCTCCCCGTGCCCTGCTCTGCCGCCAAGGTGGGCTGCCTGCCCTGCTCCAGCCAGCCATGCTGGCAAAAGCTCCAAGGCTGAGCAGAAGCATGGCACGAGCGGCACGACCAACAAACCAACGAGCAGCATCTCTCCCAGCGTGCTCAATGCCAGGCATGAGCAGTGACTAACACCGAGCGTACCCCCACCAGAAAAAGGCCAATGCAAAAACCACAACCAAGCGTCAGAAGTATTAAACTAAGAGTCAACGCTCCATCCGTTGCTGGCAAAACGGGAGCCAAAGGTTTAGACGGGACTTACGCATTTTTAATCCATTTTTTATTATACTGGTAGTTTGGTAGTGTCACTTGAAGACAGTGCAAGGCTGCAGAGAACAAAGTCGTCTTGTAAGGACAACACCAGCTAGACTATCATTTCCCTGAATCAGCAAAAGCTGCTAAACCTCTTTCTCAACAAGATCTATGCTTGCAACAACGTAAGTGCTTGTTGCATTCCCTTTTTTTCCAGTAAGAGCATCACCTTGTTACCATCATTTAATAGCAGAATATTGGAGAGGCCACATACCTCCCATTTTTCAACTACAGCAGACCTTGAATTTCATCTTCCTCTCTGCTCTCAGATTTACTGTCAATACCCACATGCCAACTTAGTCAAGCAGTCACATCATTCTAGTTTCAAGTAATCCTGTACTGTAGGATTTGCTGCAGCTGGTCGGACCAATTAGCTCAACACCTTTCCTTTGGAAATAACCACTGTGTTGTGACGCTTCAAAAACAGCTCAGAACACCCCACAGCAGAAGGCAAGATGTCTGGATAATGACACAAATTAAAAACACATACTGCCTGGAAGTGCAAACGGCTGAAACAGCACCAGGGGAGCAGCTCTGACAGACTCTCTCGCTGGGTGTCAGCAGTCCCTGGGCTGACACCCCCAGTCACAGTGCACGAGCAACAGGAACACCAACAGTGTGTCCAAAGTCACGTACCAACGAGGAAAAATAGTATGAAGCAGAAACGTTCCTTGTAATGACCAAAAATAAAACCCAAACCCATGTGTCAGTTACTGGTTTGTCCCTCTGAGTTGAGCATAGTGTCTCTCCAGTATTAAGAGTGACCAAACGTTTATTTACCTCCCAGCAGAAGACCGGACAGCACTTTGTGCCCATACAGGAGGTACCAGACTCCCACAGGCACTTGGAAATCCCAGCCCAGCTGACCGAGCACAGCAACCTGCCAGCCTCATCCTGCAGCTCATGTTATAGCCATCAGTCAATACTAATGCCAAACCCGTGGTGTGTTACACACGCACTACTGCAGAAAGGCTTTTAAAAGTCATTTAATATCCTTGCTGGAGGTCACATTCAGACCTGGCACGTGCACATGGGTTCGGAGCACACTCGCTTACGCCAAGCAAGAACGCGGCCACTAACAGCACAAGCTGGGAACAGCAGTTACAAACTGGCCAGAAAAATTTCTGTCTTCTTTCATGCAGGGCAAATAGAAAAAAAATAGAAAAGAACAAATCAACAGAAACGGTTCATCAGATAGTTATAGCTAGCTAGAGACAAAAAACCACAGCCACTGAAAGCTCGTGCACGGTGAAGCTTCTGGGGCACTCACCTCCTGTTTTTGTTTCAATTAAGACAAAAGCAGAGGGGTTTTCAGTTTCTGTATAAAAATAAAAAGAAATTACCAAAGGTCAACCTAGGGCCCTGGCTGAGCAGACTGCAGCACATGGCTCGCATGAGCGGGCACAGCCACCCTGTGCTTTACTGGTCTTACTGGAGGCTACCCCGATGTGTACAACACAGCAGCCCCCTTGCACGGCTCTCCTCACAGCCCGTTCAGTCCTGCGTTTGCTGCAGCAAAGTTCCTCCCTCCCTGCCAGAGCAGAGCCTCCACTGCCACCTTCCTTCCATCTGGTTTTGTCCCCTTCGTTCCCCAATTTCACGACGGTCACATGGATGTTGCTTAATACCCCACAAAGTGGCTGGTCCAGAGGCATCAGGGTGTATCCTTTTTTTGGAAGGGGGAAGGAGCATCCAACATACTTCTTTTCAGGTAAAAAAAAAAAAAAAGAAAAAAAAAAAAAAGAAAAAAGAGAACTGTGATGGAGCGAGGTCCTGGCTCCCCAACCTGCCACCTACATCACCAGGGAGAAGCTCCCTTGAAGCTCCCTTGCTGGCAGGTTACAGATTGGCATTAAATACTCAGCATCTCTGTTGACTGCAGAATCACCTCATATGCACTGTGCTCCATCTTTAGTTACACCTGGGAAAGCCTCAGCCTGCCAGGGCAGAAAATTGGAACTGGCAGAAAGACCAGGCAGGAAGAAAAGGCAGAAGCAGCTTGAGCAAGAGCACAAAGGCAGCCGTGCAATGAGTCTAACACAAAGGTAAATGCAGCTTGCTGTCCCAGCCCCTCGCATCTCCCTTCACCATCGTTCCTCCTCAGTGCTGCCTGCTCAGCTCACTCCTGCATGCTGGGCTTTCCCAGAGCCTGTCCTACAGGGGTGTGAACCAGCTCACTTGCCGAGCCCAGCTGCCAAACGAGTGATGCTCCGACACCCCACACATCTGCCAGCCCTCTTCTCCCAGGTAAGGATTGGGGCTCAGCCTGCAGCCGCTGCATGCTGTGTGCAGGGATCGCCCTGGGGTCTCATCCTGTGCTGGAAGGATCCAGGCAGCCCAGAGGGCAGCTCTGCCCATCAAGGAGTCCATAGGGTTTTATGATGCTTTTTCAGTTTTTCTTACAGTTTGATGGCACCAACAAAGACAACAGGAGCAGGACCACACTGCATTTTGGGGCACTGAAGACCAGCAGCGTTGGTGGGGCAGCACAGGTCAGGTGTGGTTCCCTCTGCTGCTGGGACACCCAGCACAGAGGCACAGGCCAGCGCATGCTGCCGTTCGCCCAGCACACATCTGCCCTGCTCTACCATCCATGCCCAAACAGACCTGCCAGCACCCAGCTCCAACTTCTACCAAAGGCAGGGTCTTACCAGAGTTATTTCAAGCTGTACCAAACCCAGTTACATTCTAATTCTAGAAATTCTGCAGAGCCTCTACTTCAGCCTCGGTCAATTTTAGAATCAAGATGTGGCTCTTTCTGTACCTTCCACCTGAAAAACAAGGAGAGATAGGGACAGAAAACGAAGCCTTCCTTCCTCCTCCCCGTCAATGTTTTATCACAGCAAACACCTGCCATGCAAACAGCCCTGGGAGAAACAAGAGGTTCGTGGAACTGCCTGAACAGCAACACAGACACCACAGGAAACAAAACAACCTGCACGAGGAGAAGAGCTGCACAGCAGCACAGCCCACAGCGCAAATGTTTGCGTGCTCCGGAGACAAGGCAAATTCTGCTTTTGCTTACAAGGGGGTGCGACTGCTCTGTCCCCACCAATTTCGGTTACAGCTTCTACAAAGGGCCTTGCAAGCGGTGCAGAAAGCTTTTCTGAATATGATCAGCTTTGGGGGTTTAGGTCACAGGCAGATGCATGGCAGAAAAGTCACCGCCTGCACTCAGTGCAGCTTGTAGGTTGGGCACTAGGAACCCCCCTATGAAAGCACCTGGATTCACGGTGAGATGGTGCATGGGGACAAGGGACATCAAAGAGCAAGAAATGTGGGGAATCCTTCATTGTTTCCTCTGAAAGATTCGGATTCAGCTTGCGAGAGCTAATCAGCATCCCTCGCCTCCGCCTCCCCCTCCCCCCCCCCCCCCGAAGTATTCATCACTTCCTTTTTTGTTTGGGTTTTTTTTTGGTTTTTCTTCTTTTTTTTTTTTTAACCTTCAGAGAACAGAGCCAAGACCAAAATAAATCCTACTACTACCAACTTCTGCAGAGTAACAGGCTCTGTGAGAAACATCCCAATTCCGACATCTCATCATTGAGACATGCTCCTTGACGCCTGTGCTCCCAGGAAGCGGCTCTGCTGCTGCTGGGATGACACCTCTGGGGAAGTCACCATTTGTTTATCACAGAGCATGCAGCGATCAGAGAAACTGGAGGTTATTATTTCTATTTGAGACGTGATTTCAGGCTGTGAGACAATTTTAGACTGTGCAAGCCTGAAATAACTCCCTAGGCCAAATTTATACCTTGTAACAGTCAGAACTATGACACCTGCTTGTCATTTTATTAAAAACCCACATAACCCCCTGACTTACCTGTGCACCAGAGCTGTCAGCCCGGGAACCCAAAGCAGTGGTGTCCGAGAGGCCAGGCCCCCTTCTCACCATATTGGTTTGGTCTCAGTATGGTTCAGCCACTAAATGCCATGGTGGGATGGCTCTTCTCCACGGCCGCATGCCCCCGGCTGCCTGGCAGAGCCACACTGGGTCATCCCCAAGAACCACCACCAGAAAATCCAGAGCACCTCCAGATGGTGGCGGGCAGGAGGGGAGGCAGCAGCCCCTCTGGAGCACGTTGGTATACACCCCCCGCAATGTTCCAAGCATCTCCAGCTGCAGAGGACATGATGATGCAACTATCCACCTCGACGATCTCGCCCCAGCCTATTGCCATAGCTGGTATACAGCGTAAAAAAATACCCACGTTGAACAAAGTTATATAGAAGGATGTGAGTAATACCAGATCATGTTCTGCCGAGACGCTACGCACTCAGCAGTGCTGATAGGAGGCTGAAAGACCATAGTGTGTTTTGGGCAGAAACCTGCCCCTTTCTGGGAACTGGAATTTTACACCTCTGAGGACACAGCCTCGTGTCACGGCTGGAGCCATTTCACTCGCGGTTCTGTGCAGGCTGCAAGCAAGGACTGACACCACGGACACCCACAGCACTGGCTCACACAAAAGGGTCTTTTTGGGTCCACCATAGAGATAAGAAAAAGTCCCTCCTGTCTTACACTGTTTATTTTACCTTCTCTATAACGATAAAACAGAACACGAAGTTGCGGTCATCGACTGCACTGCAATCACCTGCAGCAGGAATGGCCACTGTATCTGTGATGCCCACCCTCCCCTTGCTGCTTGTCAGGACAGACCCTTCGCCATGAGATCGTCTCTCCCTGGCCCGTGCAGTGTGAGGAGAAGACAGAGTTATCCTCTACAGGAAATATTGAGAAATCCAGACTCTTTGGTAAAGTGATCCTTCCTAAGCGTGAAAACCACACACCCATGATTGATGGAGCGGCTGCACTTTCTAACAGTTAGCTCAGGCAGGCAATCCCAAAAGCCAGAAACAGCCCATAAATGAGCACGTACAACCGTCTGCAGAGACAAGGGTTAACAGTCTTATCTGGGGTCACCAGAAGAAATTCCAAGTAAAACCCACAGCACGCAGATTTCCTGCTTTCTAACCCAATGCCCTATTTATACCTCTCTTTCTTCACAATGCCAGTGACAGCTTTTTCCTCGCTTACAGGCATGTTTCCTGCTTTTTGAGTTGTGACTTTCATTTGTAACTCATTTCCATAACCTCAGAAATATAGTTTCAGTGGAAGTGTTAAATGTACTGATAAATTCTTTGCGAAACTTAAAAGTTATTGGCAGAGAGAATGGGGGCAATTTACCCTGTACCAGCCAGTTGAAAATTATATATTTCAGGATCCTTTAACGGAAGGCAGCAAGGTTTATCTCTGACTGATAAGGTAACGCCTTGCTGCTGACAAATAACAGAGCCTATTTCCAAAATACAAAGTCCCCAATATGATAGCAAATAGGCTCATCTGTGCACAGTGACCTTCACAGTCTCAGCCTTTATCGCAGGGTATGGCGGCTAACTCCGTCATCACGTGCAGCCGCAGCCCCGCAGCAGCACCCAAACAGCCCTTGGCGTTAACTTTTCCATCCTTCCATCTCGTCGGGCTGCACTTTGATTAACCAAGCATTTTTCTGCGTGCTGCTTGCACATTAACGGGGAGCACAGCATGGTCCTGCTGTATGGCACTCCTCTTATTTCTCTATTAAAAAAAGCAAGACAGAGAAAGAAGCGGAGGGGTGGGGTGGGGAGGAAGAGATAAAACCCAGTCTCATCCTATCCTTCTCCCCTTCTCCCTGCCAGAGCACAAGCATCTTCAAAACCATTGACTAAACGAGTTGCACTAAATAATCAGGACACATGGGGGGACTAAAAGGAAAGCAAGACGAAAGCGCAGATTTGCTGCAACGTTTCCACTTCGCTGGAGTTAGAAACAAGGCACAAGTTGCCTGTTCAGGAACCAGATGCGGCTGTAACTGAACAGAACGGTACGGACGCGAGGCAAGTGGGGAAAAAAGAGAGAACCCACAAAAATCACCATGACTTACATTAGAATCCAAACGTCAGACACGGAAAGAGAGAGGGATGGGAAGCACCTTGCAGGAGTGCAGGGGATGCTGCCTGGGAAAGGCAGGACTGCTGCGGGGGGATTGGTGCAAGTTGAATTACGGTGAAGTTAAGGAAACGTGTTATCAGATTCACCAGCACAAAAAGTATCCAGCTAAGGAAACTCCATCAGTGTGCAGCCCGCCTTCCCCTCAGGGGACGTGGGGAGGGAGAAACCAGGGACTGAGGCACTCCAAGTGAGATAAGTGCCAGAAGCATCCTTCAGGAGCTGCTCAGCAGCCCGGGCCAGGCTGATGGACCTGAGGACTGTGCCATCTCCTCCATCACTAACAGTGGATGTGACTCGTTCAGAAATACCCATGGCCAGGCAAACCCTGACAACAAAAGCTGCAGGCACGAGGCCCCTGCAAGCACACAAGGTTCCGTATGGTGACACGTCCTCCTGGCACAGCCAGTCCAGACCAAGGGGCATGGACCCCGCAGCAAGTCAGCCACCTGTCCTCACCCTTCCTCGAAAGCTTTCAGGGGTTACAAACTCAGGCACATTCATCACAGTCATGCGTCACCGAGACCGAAATAGTGTTATTTCAAAAATTAAGTTGAAAACGTTAACAACCAGAGGAGTGAGGGAACAGGACTGGACGATAAAGCAGCTATCTGACCCCAGCAGAACTGCTTCCAGCCCCTGCCTTCCTACAGAAACACACACAGCTCTGTGCCCCATATAAAATATTTGCGCATCCTACATAATTTAGAATCCTATTAAATAACTTGACTCCTGTATTTTTCATAGCAGCAAATTCCATGAATTTTACATCGAATAAAAATTTAGCAATCATAGCAGTTGCTAATTTCTGTGCTGTGCTCAGAGCAGCCTTTCACTTCCCCATAATGATTTTAAAACATTATCCTGCTGTTTCCTTTTTTCTATGCCTGGCATTGAAGAGCTCTGCAAACTATTTGAATAGCGCTGCTCTGAAAAAAAAAAAAAAATTTGTAAGGGAGAAAAAATTAAATTCAATCATCACTCTACCCTCTGTGAACTGTGAAAGTCTTGGGAACATGAAAAGGTGCTTTCTAAAAGATGTTAAGCATTCAAAAGATTAGACTGCAATGTGCAATTAAATGTGTTCCACAAACCTTTGTCAGAGTACCCAAAACCTTACTTCTGCATGAACTTAAAATCCTCCCACTGGGAGCTTGTTCAAGTGGTTTACTTTAAACCTGTACTTTAGATATTCCATACCTTTCACTTTTATAATTCTTCAACATATGCTAACACTGGCAGAGTTAATATAACTGACTAATTTTAAACCCTATGATTACTGGAGCTGATTTATATAGTAGCTTCACTTCACAATACTGCGAATCATGCACGCAGTAATTGCCAAGTTCAATTTTAGCTCTGTCATACTGAAGCATTAGTTTTTATGCCTCAGCTGTTGCCTCCTCCATGCTATAGAGGTAAGTTGATAATGCAGTAGGTTTTGCTGTTAAATATCATAATATTATGATACCCCGTGTCAGATTCTTGCAAGCTTTGTGAGCTATGCATCATCTATTAACTAAATACTTTATTAAAGGAACAGTTTGAATAGGTTTCTATTCTAATTTAGCTCAGCGCACTGAATACCGGAGGCAAAAAAACCCCCAAAGTAATGATTTAATGACTGTGTAATGATTCACCACCAGAAGTGACTTGGTGGAGAGAAACACTCCCAGTCATCAAGGCTCCATGGCAAGAGCTGCAGAGGGGTCAAACTGACACCCGTACACGAATACCCTGGAGGCGATGCCCCTCACCCCGGCTTCGGGCTGGCAGTACCTGCAGGAGCAATGCCAGGACCTGCGTCACCCCCAGCACCCGGAGCTTGGGGGCTGCAGGGCCCCGGCTATGCCCAACAGCCGGCAGCATCGTGACCAAAACCACCTTCCCTTCCATCGCCATGGATGCGGCTGGCAGCGCGCATGGAGCAAAGGTGGGACAGGCAAAGAGGGAAGTGTGGAGGAGACGGGAGAAGCCAGATGCCCCTCGCTACGAGGGGACAGTGCTCCACAGCCCAGGGATGAGCTGCACCTGCAGTGGAAGTGACACAAGGCTGCTGAGCTGCTGCTGCCTCTCAGCTGATCCACATACACAGCTGGGCATTACCAATAATCTCTGAATAGTGCTTCAATTCACCCAGCTCTTGGGCTTCAAGTTTTCAGATTATTTTTTTTTTTAATGAAGTCTGCTCATATCAAATTTAACAAACGTGGGCAAACTGGAGCTGCCGCCTTTTCCCATTCACAGATGCCATTGATGCCTAAGATCAATGAAGACAGTAATGCAAACTGGAAGTCCCCACGTACCAGAGAAAGCTTCATGTCACTGAGGGACACCCAAGACACAGCTCCAGGATGGAGACTGGGTACCCCCTCTGTGCTGGGGAGGAATTCCCCATCAGATGGGGACAGGGCAAAGGAGTAAGGTCTCCGCGATGGTCCAGAGCTGATCTTTGCAATCTTTTCTATGAAAACAGCATGATGCAACAGAAAAGTGTCTTCACACCTACATGCCTATGGCTGTTGGACAGTCTGTATTCATTTTAACCCCCTTCTCTCCTCCACAGCTCCTTCATCCCCAGGCAGATGCTGAGACCCCAACCCAAGCCAACGTGCTGGGAACCAGGGGACTCTCCTCTGATGCCACTACTCAGCAAGTGTTTGGCTATTCACTGGATTGTGGAAATTGCCACCAGCGGCACCGTCCTTCCCACATAAACCACAGCTTTCACTTACACAGCACAGACATGCAATTCATGATATTCCCCAACAACACGGATCTTGCTCCAGTGCTAAGTTTGTTGCTTCAGAACTCAGTAAAACCCTTGCAGACACAGTTACCAGTTAATGGTCTCCCTCCCTAGAAACCCTCTCATCACTGTAGCAAGGCGATGAGCATGAAAGTGGATGAGCTCCTCTTCCATCTCTTTTTTCTCCCAGTTTTCCAAAAGGAAAAGAAACAAGTTGACATGCTAAACATGCTAAATCTTGCAGGCCTGGAGAACTGCAGCTACATCTGGTGCGGCTCAGGGCAGTGCCCGGGGCGCCTGCACCACAGGCAGCCACCTGCTCTCTGCAGCGTTTTGTATAAGAACGTGGGACATTTCATACAGAGAGAAAGAGGAAGGAAGAATGTGAAAATTTCTTCAAGTGTGTGGTCACTGGGAGGAAGGAATAGGATTGATTAATTTTTCAACTTTGGTGAGTTTGGTAAAACCATAAGCCATGTGCCTCATGCTTCAGGAGACTACATCACAAATTAATTAACCATACTGCCCAGGGAATTCAGAGGTGGAATTGATTCTTTGATTTCTAAGATTCCATTTTTGCAACTCACCAGGGATGTCTAACCAGTCCCATTTGTTTTAGAGCCTCTTCTGAAGTCAGTGCTCTTGAAGCCCAGCAGTCTGATGCAAACCGCTGGTGGCTGCATCACATAGTTGCAGGACGCGGATGGCATCTGTGTCTCCAGAGATGGCCTGGAGCTAAAGATGAGCTTAAACCACACTTTCTCTCTTGCATCACACCTGTACTTTCTTACAATCATCTAAAGATTTCCCAGTGTGCAAACACCCCATCAAAGTGAAGGAAGACATCACAGCCCAGCAGCAGTCTCACCAAGCGTATGACTTGCAAGAACAGCAATTTCCCAGCAGCCGGCCAGGGAGGACCAGTCCGGTGTCAGACACTGGCCCCTCAGCACACAGCGCAGGGCCATGCTCCGGTCTTGGGTACCATATACCAGACATGCTGGTAACACAGAACTTGCATCACTGAGATTCTTCTAAAAAATAAACCTGGAAAGAAATTCTTTGGTAGCAGTATCATTTTTTGGGGGGCTCATCCTTTACCAGGTGTTTGCTCGGTGCTCTGTAGAACCCATTTCAGCTGGGGCCTTGAAACTCTGCTGGACCACATGTCATTGTAATAATACCCTACCCTAATTTTTGCAGTCTCCTAAGTTTAATCAAAGCCTCATACCCACATCAGCCACAAAGGAAGCCAGCAGAGCTCACACAGGGCTGGGGGTCTCCGTTAGCACCACTATGCACTTGCCCGTAAAGCAGATAGGGAGGTTTGCATCCTATGGGCACAGCCTTGCCACATATGCAAGGACTGGATCTTGCACAGCACTTTTACCACGCATAGCTTTGTGGTTTCACACCAGCTATGAGCTTTGTTTCACTTTTGGACAGAGAAGGGGCATTGCCACATTGCCACTGGAAACCTGTGTCCAGGGGGGCTGCAAACCAGGAGCTCCAGAGCCCCGACCTGCATGAGCAGCACATCACATGCAACCCTTCACAGAAAACACCTCCCATCCACAGTCGAGAATTAATCTTCCAGCAGGATATCCAAGTCATCCCCACCTGCATTTTACAATTTGTAGATAATGAACTAACTGCAACACTAAGCTTAAAATAAAAACATTGACACCTTTGCACAAAGAGATCTTGACTTCTCTTTCTAATTCATTTAGCTGCTTTTAAAGTGTCGCTTATTGCATCGGGAACAAAACCAACCAAAAAAAACCAAAAAACATCCTCATTATTTACGCAAAAGAGGCAAACAGGTGGCCTTAACTGCATGAGTCTCTTACCACACTGTTATGTGACTAAACTGAACATTTACACAGGTCTGAAAAATTGTTTGCAGTGGGCACACAGACAGCAGAGCTACCAGATGTTGTTCTCCTAATACTTACTATATTACATCATTGGATACTGCTTGAAAACCAACCTGTGCCAAGTTTTCAGAGGCCTCAGCTCACTTTCTACGCATGCATCTGCAGTTCTGGTGAGCCGGTTCCTGGACGCAGCTCGGATGTGGGTGCACAGAAGCCTTTTGCACCCAGGCTGTGTGTGCAGAGGGGCTGCTGTTTGTGCAAGCCACCTCGCACACCCAAGAGCTGTTTATCCAATTACTGACACATGCACAGCATCCACAGGGAGCGCTTCCCTACTGCATCCCATGCTATGCTGTCAGACTTTGATATATTTAGGGGAAAAAAAAAAAAAAAGAAACCCGAGAAAACTCCCAAACTGCAAATATAAGTTGGTGTTCAGATCAGAAAATAAAAGATATTTCACCAGTACTCATCTACTGACACATGGGGATGCTATGTTGAAAACATTTTAAACTTTTTTCAGCTCCCTCCACCTCTGGTTAGCACTGCTGCCCCGCCCCCTCCACTGCCTTCCAGTTTCAGATGTACGTGCTTTAACCAGTTTGCTGGGGTGAGATGCTGCTTCATTGAGGTGAGTGAAGGGAGGAGGGAAGAGAAGGCGCATGAAGAATTACATCAAGAACCAGCCCCCGGAGACCTGTCTGTGATGCACATCCCCACATCAAGCTGTCAGCTCCCAGCATTCAGCCCCACTGGGGTTTATTTGCTCCAGAGGAGAAATTCATTTTGCACTCAACTAATGTAACCCCGAAGTGCTTTAAAACAATATTCCTCTGACAGAGGCGTTACAAAAGCCGTTATTTCCCTGTTTAGAGTTAAGCTAAGCAAATACAAAGGTAACTTCATTTTAAACAAACTACCATCATCACAAAAAATGGATACCAAATATTCTCCTCCACCATATGGTGAATTTAACTTTATTATTTGCTCTTCTTGGAGGAGACAAACTCATTGGCAAACACCAGCTTGTGCAGCAAGATGATAGAGACTGGAAAACACTTCCCTCAAAATCCTTTTGCTTAATGACAGTTAAGAAAGCTCTGTTAATATATTCAATTTTAAGTTCTCTTTCCCTCTGCTTTCTAGAAGAGTGTATATTCCAATGACGCACTTCAAAAAAAAAAGTTATTTCTGAATTATTCCTACACAAATAATTTTGAAAGTATTCCTCATTGTCTGTGACTTACCACTGGGCTTCGGTTTTCATACCCATCCCACCAGCATCTATAATGATCGGGAGGGGTCTGTGTTTTCTGTCCTAGCTGTGGAAGTCCAAAGCAACTCGGGAGCAGCAGATTTGCTCCACGGGGAGCAAGCCTGATCCTTGTATCTGCCATGCCACGATCCTACTTGTTAAGACCATCTCTGACTTCAGTCCTATTTTACAGAGCCTGGAACTTCAGATCACACTCGGGATAAGTGCACCTGGCTGGTGTGGCGTTAACAGCACCTCTTTCATGAGACATACAAGTCATCAAATTACAGAGAGCAAAGAGCTCTGCAGCAGCAGCCAACTTTCACTGGATTCCCTCAGCAGCTGCAGCCTAACGGGCTTTGAAGTGAGTAGACGTATCAGACACACACCAGCTGTCTCTTGCACCTCCAGAGTTACCACCAATTTACTCTGCGATCACTGTGAATTTGTAAGTTGGGTCCACCATGCTCTGAGGTTCCCCAGGCTTCCGCAACAGGCTTTGCAGAAGCATATTTGATCCCTTTGGGCAAAAAGGTCTATATGCATCTTTACATGCATCCATGTGATTTCTAAATGTCATCTTTGCTAAGCAGCATGAAGATACCTGCCACTTTACAGGCTCACCACGCCTGAAGCACCCCAAAGCTGCCACTGTTCCTACTCTGGTAGTTATTTCTTTGCAGGGAAACTCAGAGCCGAGGTGGGCCCAGGTTTGCAGGCAGCACGAAATCCGGAGACAGCTGAGCCACTCTGCAGCCCGCCGGCACGGGCAGTCCCAGGGTAAGGGCTCTGAACAGAGTGGGAGGCGTGAGCTCTTCTCCAAAAGCCAAACCCGACAAATCTGCTTTGCACAAAGCTTGCTCCTCTCTCTGCCTCATTGTGTCCCATGGATGCCACAGGCAGGACAGATCTCCAGCAGCAAATACCCTGCTGTGTGCTGCCCTAGCTTATAAAGTTCTTCTGGGGTGGAGGCTCCACTGACGCACCCCCTGTGCTCCCAGCAGGTCTTTTTGGTCCTCAAGAATTTAATTTGACTATACGCACCACAAAGAAGTAGTGAAGGCTATTATAGTTTCTCCCACTACCAGGACAGTTGCTCGGTGCTGTTGCTGAGCCTTGTGCTGATATGTCCTTGGAATTGCTGCCGAGCTGTGCTCCCTCCTGCAGCCCCAGCAGGATGCCCAGCACAGGGCACTACATATTGCTGCTGTGAGTCACAGCACCGCTCCTCAGCCCAAACGGCAACATCGCAGGGTTTTTTTCAGTAATTCAGAAATGCCCCTCTGAAGGCAACCTGTTTGGTGCTGGGGTACCTTGTAGGAGCACGCTCTGGAGTCCCGCTGTCCCCATGCTTCTGCTGTAGGATGCACGCAGATACACCAGAAAGTCCAACCGCTGCTGGAGGCTGCCAAGCACATCCTCTTCAACCTCCAGTCCCTCTGCAACGCACCACAGAAAACAGCAGCCAGGACACCAGCACAGCTTGGGCTGGATCTAGCCCCTAAACGCCAATGCATAGCTGCACCCACTGCGCTTCATCCTGAGGTTGGCAGGTGGCATTTTTTAGCTGAATCTCAAGTAACACATAAACACAGCATCTCGCACATGCAGGTCGGTTGTTGCGGGGCATCTCACAGCCATGCTGCAGTTTTCCCCAGCCGAGGAGCCACTCTGGGCACCCTTTAATTCTGTGGCAGCACGGATTAATCGGAACCTGCCACAGTAATAGATGTGCAGTTACCTTAAGTATTCATCAACCTTATAAAGGTTAACTTATTAGCCTTTCTGCTCCAGAAACAAGTTCTGCCTTCATTTGCACCTCTGCAGATTCACCAGCTCAGAGGAGGTTTCCAAGACGTGATCTGGGCAAGTTTTATCAATGAATTCAAATCTTGAGCTAAATCAGAAGGAGGAATGGATTTACCCTAATCCCTTCCAAACATTCATCAGCATCAACTACCAGCTCAGCAGAACTTAATCCCTTTTTAATCTCTCAAAAACAGTGGAATATATGGAGAAGAGGTTGGGCACACAGCAGTGGAAGATCTCTCTTGGTTTTTGTTTCTTTAAAAATAATTCTGGCTGCCAAATCACGTTGAAAATTCATTAAGATCTTCACTAATATCACTTTCTGGTAAACAACCGGTTGCCACCAAGAGAGCACGTACACCAGAGGAGGGCCCACGCTATTTGGCACAGCGGAAGAGATGCCCATCCAGCAGCCTCTGCAGGAACACAGCATCTCCGTGAAGATGCTCCAGGAGCTCAGATCCCATTGGGTGGCTGGCGGCGAGCGCAGAGACCGCACAGGCAGGCTTTCCCGGCGCCGTGGGCAGCGATGGGGCGGAGATGCAGCAAGCCACTTCTTGGTGACAGCATGGAACCACACACGTAGCATCCACCAACGCTGCTGCAAACCCAACAGCAGAAACACAGACCCCAGTGCCAAAAACCAAGCTTTGCTCTGCAGGTACCAGGCTCTAGAAACAGCTTAAATCCCAGCCCCGAGTGACTCACAAGGTGTTTTCATGCCTCCCACTAAAACTACCAGCGACAATGGCAATGCAGGCTCAGATGGCTGTGGGTGTCGTGGCCGGTGGCATCCCACCCCCGGTGGCTGCTGAGCCAAGGGGAGCCCCAGTGCAATGCGCCTGACGGCACCAGAGTCAGCGCGGGGGCGAATCCAATCCAGTGTGTTTAGGAGCACCCAGATCAGAGCGTTAGTGCGCGATTCTAGGTTTACATAACACCACCAAATGATTTTGGCAGAAACAATTGGTATTAGCAAGGAAAATGAAGCATCAGGAACAGCCGGCAGAGCAAAGAGACACCTCTCGCAGCAGCCCCCAGGCTAAAAAGAAAATAAATAACAAATGCAACAGAAGCAACACTTGGACAGCAGGGAAGAAGAGGGGAAACCTTCGCAAGGGGAAATGAGACTTGAATCATGGCTGAGATGAGCAGGGAATTAAGCTTTCCTCTTTCACCCCCTTCCCAACCCCATCGGACTAAGCTTTCTGCTTTATTAAGACACTCCAGTCAAGCCTGCAACACTCCAACAGGGCGAAGCGAAAGCCGTCTCACACAGGGCTCCAAGCTGTGAGGTCTGAGCAGCTCCTGCCGAGCCGCCTCTGGCCCTGTGGATGCTAATTGCAGAGCTCAGCGATGCCTGGGCAGGGACCCAAGGCACTGATGTGTTGGCTACCCAGCCCCGCCGAGCCTGGCTCTGCTGCTGCGCCAGGCAAAGCACCGACAGGCGTCGTGCTCAGAAACGCTCAATCACACAAACTTCACGTTGTAACTTCTAAGTCAATTCAGTCTGGATGCTGCTGGGTTAGCAGTATCGGAGGTTTCATTTATCCCCTAAGAAATACATCTGAAACCCCAAAGGTGGCTGGATCTGCCCCTTGGTCTCTCTAGTGGCTCCAGCTCTGGCCAAAGGGATGGGGCCACCAGTTCCATGTGGCCCAGGTAGCCCCCGTCCTGCTGTACGTGCCACACTGCCACCGGGAGCAGCTGCGATGCGTATGCTGACACTCCCAGAGCAGGACAACAACCACCGGCCCTATGTCACAGCATCTGAGAACATCTGGTCCCTCGGCGCTCCAGCCTGATGACCTAGTGATGGGAAAAGGCACACCAGCTCTTCAGAAACCTCCGGGTCCCACAGCCTTCCCGCTGTAACGGTGCTAAGCAAGGAGGCAGCCTCGAGACCTTTTTTTGCCAAGCAGAGGATCCCTTCCAAGCTGGCACCATCCTTGTGCTCATGGCACGATGACAGTGACACAAGCTAAAGCTCCAGATCCAACAGCATGTTCTTCCTGCCTCTCAGCTACTCAAGATTTCCAGCTCTGGCGGCAAATGAAAAGCCCCAGTCAAGCTTCGGAACATCGTAAGACAACTGCACGAGGCGACAGGATGTTGAAATCCACATTTCCCCGACACAGAGCAGCGCTTTCCAGCAAAAGGGAACCACATCTACAGCTTCACACACAGCTTGTGGAGGACAGCTCTGGATAGCAAGACAAAGTTAATCAAACTCAACTCTAAAAAGTTTCCATGACAAACTTGGATTTGCCTGTGATACAAGGATCCTGCTTTGTTAACAACTACCTCATCTTTATATTTAGATCCTGCCTGTATCCCCTGAAGTTCAGCACTCAGTCTCTGCTCTGGGAGCTTGCAGAGGAGCCAGCAGTTATACTTGAAATGGGGTACGCTCTTCTCAGTCACACAGGTTTGGTGTGCAGCACCTCACATTCAGGAAGTTTGCCCTTAGACATTATCAACATCAAAACGAGAACAGGTTGTCAGCACAGCTGGACATAGAAAGGGACTTAATGTGGCTCCAGCAGAGCCCGCAGCCTCGGAGCGGGGAAGCTGCATCGTGGGGTGGCATCCCACTGCCACGCTAGGCACGGGAAAGTGCAAGGGTGGGAGAAGTGGATGATAATTTTGTACGAGGCTGCCCTTGTTCCCAGCTCTTCACTATTTTCCTCTCAAACTTACACACTGTGACCTTTCCAGGCAAAAAATAAAACAAGTGAAACCTTGCAGTCTAACAGGAATAGTAACACATGCAGGGAAAGGATGCCAGAGCCAGCTCTGGAGCCTGCAATCTGGATCCCTGCTCCTACAGGATGTGTTTCTAAATCTCAGTCAATAGCGCCTGTTTTCCAAGGAATGAGGCATTTCACGTATTATTAACTCTAAGGCCCTTCTTGCTACAAACTTCCTATTTAGCATTTGATTGCAGCCATCACCACCAAGAGCCTCATCGTATTAGAGCAGAAACTCCACAGCCTATAGCTGGTGCAGGCTGTATACTGATGTTTTTCCCTCCTGCCATCTCAGTCCCAGAGGGTGCTATTGGAATTATCTGAAACACACTTCCAGAAGTCCCTTCCAGCCTAAGCTATTTTATGATTTTAAACACGTATTTGTTTCTTTTGCATTCTCACTCAAATTTGGTACCCTGCTGCCACAGACGGCTGAAGTTACGCGTTGCTATTCCCACCGGGGTTTGGTCTCCCCCAGACAAAGGCCACTACATGCCGACCACGTCACTTACAGTGCCGCAAGTTTACAAAGCTTGAAAGACCATTTCAGCAAAGTTTTTCTCCTTTTCAAAGCCCAACTCTTAAGTGGAAATACTGATTCAATATAGCTTGCAAAAAACCTACACTCCGATCTGATTTAAATCAAATAGTTAAATACTCCACATGTACCGCTTGGCACAGCCATGACAGAACTATCTGGTTTGCAAACAGATGGCCACCCACAATTAATTTGCCACCTCGACACAGAGACGCAGGTTGGCAATTCATTAAAAAGCACACGCCACTAGTCTTCAGTTCACTTTATGACCTGCAGCCTTTCCTCCTAGGCAGACTCTTTATCTTAAGGGGGGGTGGAAAAATACCAAACACCCAAACCACAACTACCACTGAATAACGAAAACATGACTGGTTTTCTTGGCATCTAATAAATGTTGTTCTCAGCTCTAACAGATTTATCAGGTTTAAAACTACCATGTCGCCAACATCTGTCTGGGGTAGAGGAGACCAGACCATAACTCCAGTGCAGGTTCCTAAATATACACAGATTGAAGCCCGCGTGACCTCACTGTCTGGCTGCAGGGTTAGATCCATGGCGTTTGTTGGAAGGTTTTTCTTCAAGGGCTGTTTGATCTTCAATCAACAATGCTTATCAGTGGTAAAGTCTGCCAGCCATTCCCAAAAGTTTGATATTTTTAACAGAACATCCTTCTCCTTTGAATGCTATTTAGAGACAAGATAACACATCAGGGGGAAAGTTGCCTTCCTGGGTTTAACACGGACAAACAGAGCAGGATCCTATCGGGGAAACACGTATTTCCCAGTGCTACAAGCCCCAGCTTCTGTGGTTCATGTTTCCCCCACCATATTTCTATTTTTTCTTTTTCAGATGGCACCCAAATGCTTTTTTTGCGCCCATTGCCTAAGCTGGGACAAACCAAGATGATTCAATTAAGTGTTTCCATATAAAACTTTCTCTAAAGTTTTCATAAATTTTATTTCCTCACTGTCAAAGTTTCTTTCCTTTTTGCTAAGGAGTCCAGGGCACACTGCCCCTCTTTCTACACTAGGGACTAGCACTCTAATTCCTTAAAAACACATCATTCTTCCACAGCAGGCACGCTGTGCTGAGATGCTCATGGTCTACAAACCCACTGCTCAAAGCAGCACCCATGAAGAATCAGGATCATGGAATGGATCTAAACTGTTCTTTTTTGACAGAGGGGGGAAAAAAATAAAATGCCTTTATTTTAGGATTCAGTAACTCTTAAGCGATGAAACAAAATGTCTTTGAATCCGGAGCTAGTAAGAGAGAGCCAGAGAGCTCCCGCCAGAGAGAGCCGGAGCCCAGGAACACGGTGGTGGGTGCAGCAGCCCCATGCTGTCCTGCAGCTGTAGGGTCCCCAGGGTGCTGGCAGCACCCTCCTCCCTGTACCACAAAGGAAAGGTAATGGCAGAGGAGGAATGGAACAGCTCATCACTGACCCAGGGATCAGCTTCTGGGGGAGGAAGGAGCTCATCCTGCACACTGCTAGGAGCGGGACCAAGGCCCCCACCAGCCCCCCACGTGGACAGCAAGCTGCTGTGAGACCAGCACCACGCCAGGCCAAGCTCTCCCTTACACCACCTGCCCTGTCTCCTCCCATCAGTCACATTAAAACAGTGGCATCTGAGGGTTTTCAAATGGCTTAACAACTCCTAAGAGCCAGACAGCTCTACCACCTCCCCAGGGAGAGGGAGGAGATGCTCAGAGAGTAAATCGCATCAGGCTGGAAGGGTGAAACTTTCATAGGTATAAACGTGGAGATCCACATTGTTATAAGAGAGGTGTCTTTTGGGGTGCCTCAGGTTGCTTGCACCTCTCCACAGACCCAGGTCTCCTGCAATGGATGCTCAGCACTCAGGCTGGCTCAAATTATTCATACAAATAATTCCCAAGTGCCTGGTGTACCCCAAAATGACCTGCTGCTGCTGGAGACAGAGACCTAGGGCAGTTCACGCAGAGGATGAATGGCAGAGCCACAACACAGCCCTTATCTCCCAACCCTGACCACAGGCAAGCACAGGCTCCACCCTGCAAGCAGAACAGGAGGAGATTAAGGGGAAGATGAAGAGGAAGACAACGGTTTTCTCTAAAGCTGAGAGGAGGAGCATGGCGCACAGGCAGACAGCCAGGGAGAAAGGGGATGGAGCCTCCCTGATGAGTCCAGACGGGAATGGAAACTCTGAGTCATCGGTAGGTTTTGTGGGAAGAAAAACCCGCTAATGTGATCCAGCTAATCTGATAAAAAGAGAGCTCCACACCACTGCCAGGGTGGAACAGGATCAGCGGGGCATGGGCAGCCCAGTCTCAGGGTAAAATACAACCTGGGTGACAGAGAGGATGGTGGTACATCACCAGAGGCGAGGGTGGCACGTGCCAGCACGCCTGGTGCTCGCCCCTCCATCTCCCAAGCATCCCGGTGCCAGGGCTGCCCGTTCTGGAGCCGGGCTGGCAGTTCCAGCTGCACAGAGACCAAGATGCACATCAGGAGTGGGCAGGAGAGGCTCAGGGCAGAGCTGCAGCGAGACTTACTACCCACTCCGCTTGGGAATAGGCCACCATCCTGCCACCTCCCTTTTCTAGCTCTTGCTAAATTATGAGTTTTTTTAGAAACACACGGGAAATCCCCCCCCACACACACCATTAGAGCAAGAGGCTGGGTCCTCAAACCAACAGAAAAACAATGAAAATATCTACATTTTAAACACTCGTGCAACCCAGCCTCCTGTGTCCAGGCTATAACTAGAGGTCAAGAAATTTCCTTAGACCAAGATTTCTGCAGATAAGGCTCCTCAGGAGCCGCACGTGGCAACCAGCACAAACCAACGCTCAAGTAATCTTTCCATAATAACAGCTACTAGTCCAGGGCCCTAATTTAACACTTGCCTCGCAGTTACATTCGCCACAGAGCTGAACTAAAATCACAGTTGTCAGGAAAAGATTTAATTCTATCTGCAGAGGTCAACCAATCTATGCAAAAGATTACAGCGGAGGAGAGAGATTCTGTGGCACAATGCAAAGATTTCGCCTGCAGGCGACGCAGCAGCCAATGCCATTTTTCAAAGAAGAAATGGCATCCATCCGAACAAAACCACCAGACGGAAACAATAGAAAGAGGGGGGAGATGCAGATGATTAAAATATTTAAATCTGGTCATATAAGTGCAAAACCAGACAATTTAACACTGCTTTCAATCACTTTTTTTTCTATAGTGGTTTGATTCGTGCTTGTTTCAGTAAGTTTTGCTGTGAAATTTCTCCCCCCTGCAGCTGAACTGCACATCTCCAAGTATAAGCTTTAATTACATGAAAATGTGTGTGTAAAAATCACAGAAGTGGAACATTAAAGCTCAAACCTCCAATTTGGAATTAATGGTATCAAAGCTGGAATCACGCTAACACTTTACCCCGACTTTACAAATACAGAATAGAATATAAAGAAGTTGCAGCGAAGATGGTACACAACAGCTTCAGACAGAAGCCTCGCACTCACTGGATGGAAAATTGTCAAGGAAAACACATTAGCAACACAATAACTTATTTTTAATGTAGAGCTGTTAGGAAAACACAATTATATGCTTCATTTATACTGAAAGATATAATCCAACTTACGGTAAAAGCATTTAGAGCTTATTTCGTAAAAAAAAAAACCCCAAACAAAAAACCTCCCAAAAAAACACCAAAAAAACCCCCCACCAAACCAACCACCAAAACAAAACTAAAGAAAAGGAGAGATGAGCACGAAGGTAATAAGGAGAAATTGTGCATCTGGGGGGATAAGGCTCCCTGCCATAGCACACCCCTGCTCAGCCAGCCTGCCGCAGCACCAAGTGGTCCTCACCTCCTGCTCCTTGCATCCAGCAGCAGAGAGATGCAAAGTGAAGGCAGAATGCAATAGAGCTTTTTCTTCAAATGCAGCAGAAATGCGACGACAGTGACATCAATCACCAGGAAAGGAGCCAGCAATGCCCATTCTTACAAGCAACAAAAGCAGAGCCCAGACAAAGCCCTGCAAGGGTTACAGGTGCTCTCCTCACCACCCCGGGTGAGCAGCAGCCACATGTTGCGCAAGCTATAGGATGCTCTGGCTGCTACAAGCAAGATACAATTTATCACCAGAATGTTTCCTCCATTACAGATGCACAGACTGATCCCGGTGCTTGTTGCAAGCTCAGAGGTCTAAGTCCAGAGATGTACATGGATTTACCCTGTGGTTACGGCGTGTGACACGCAATAGGCTTCAGACCACTGACTGCAGGGACGACACTTAGAATTGATATGATGCATCATAAATAAATCAGAGAAACTTGTGAGATTTTGATCCTAAATTTCTGGTCTCTTGATGCCTCCTCTGCTACAGGAACTTCCACGGATCAGGTCCTTGACAAGGTTGTTCAGAACCAGCCCCAACAAACACACTGCTTTGTACAAGTCAGACTGGTCTTCAAAATATCTCCCATTGTTCCAAAACAAACCAGATTAAAGCCTCCCCTCTGTGCATACAGAGAACACAACAATTTCTATGAATGGATAGACATTCATTATTTAGCTCCCAATCCCTGTCTTAAAGCCCAAGGCAAAATGTAGCTTCAAATGCTTTCTGCCATGCAACCCACCAAAGATCGCTCTGGAAAATGCAGGGTTGTCCCATGGAGTAGCTCAAACACTTTTCCGTGGAAGCCCTTGCCCATATTCAGGGCCTAAATAAATAAATAAATAAACAAACAAATAAATAAATAAAAAATATCCATCTTTGAAAATCAACAGGAGCTGCCTGCCAAACGAGAATAAAATAGGCCCCAAATTAAAAATTTGCTGGACTTTGTTCTCCATCCAAAATCCTCCATCTCCAAAGAAAGATTTATGCTACTTCAAAACAGAGTTGGCTTAGAAAGCAGAAAGGAAAAGAATACATTTTATCTTCCAGAATGGCAAAGCAGTTCTGGAACGATGAAAAAGGGATTGTGTTTATCGCTGCAATGTACAATTTATGGTAAAAGTCAAAACAAAACAGAATGTTCCACAGAAATGCATTCGCTACATCGACCTGGGCTCATATCAGCAGCTCAGATCCCATTTCTGAAGGGTTCTTAAAAGAAGAAGAGAGCATTGGTTGCAGATTAATACTTATCTCATGACTAGTAGATTTTAATTATCCATAATTTATGGTGGTGTATTGGCAAGGTAGTTTTTTGTCAATTTATCAGCCTAAAAGGCAAGGCACAGGGCATGTTCGGGGATGCAAAGCCACGGAGCCCTGTTAGAAAGATCCAGGACAAGTTTTGATGGTGCTGTTGAATCCTACCAAAGTGCTACAGGGTTAGCAGAGCTCCCCAGCACGTATCTCCCAGTAACTGCTGGAGGTCCCCAAGGACCACAGGCACTCCCAGTGTCACAGCAGCGCGCTTGCTCTGCAAGGGTTAGGTATTCCCAGGCTGGGTCCTCCTCCTCCTCCCCGTCAGTCATTGCCCTAACTGGAAATCAGGCATCGTACTAACCAAGCCTGATCATCTTAACACCAGAAGCAACTAAGAAGAATTTATATTTAAATTTATTTCTGCAGGAAGAATAGAGAGATGTTAATTCACTCCCTAAAGATGCCCCTGGAGTGCAGAGAGCAGGATCACTCCTCGCACAGCACAGCATCGCTGCATACGCTGCATGGAAGAGCGCACAGTACCGTGCTCGGGCAGGATTCCTGCCATACACCTCCCTTGCAAAAACAATGTTGCCTGGGCTAAGAAGAAAAACTGCCTCCCATACTCTGTGGACCCACACAATTCAAGATCCAGAAAAATCCTTCCATGCTGGTGAATCAGCTAATGTACCAGACCCTGTTGCTAAAGCTCTGCTAAGAGCAGAACGAGCCCCTGCGTTACTAACCTGTGTTTTTTTCCATGGTTTACTTATTGTGAAATACATATGCAAAGAGTTTCCCCAGAGTTTAAGAAGGAAAAATCCCCCAAATTTTCCACAGAGCAACTGGAGGGATGTGAACATACCCACTGAGCAGCACACCCCTCCCGCAGTGCAGGAGCATGCTGCCTCTCCCCCAGACACCATCACAACAGCGAGACGCCATGAAAGCTCAGCTGCCCCAGCAAGGGAGCAGGAGGGGGGGTCTACAGCAGGTACCAATGCCGCAGGGAAAAGGCCAGAGGGGACAGAAGAAGGGGCTTTAGACCCAGGTTTAAAAGAGGAATCCGAAATGGAGGTAGGTGCTCCCTTCAGCAGGGCTCAGGTGGCCGATGACAGAGACGAGTGTCACAGTTTGGACAAGGGCTCCTTGCAGAGATGGAACCCTTCCAGCTGAACCTTGCCAGTCCCCTGTGGGTGCTGTGCAGACACAACCTAATGCACAAGCAGCTCTGTGCAGTCCCAAGGATGGAGCAGGTCCTGGATCCAGCCCACAGGAAGGAGACGAGGGGCCAGCACATGGGAAATGCTTGTGACAGCTTGCCCTAGGGAGGCTTTGGGGTGGCTCCGGGAAGGCGGTGCTTCTTATCGCCCCTACACATTGGGCCAAGCCCATTGCAACCCCAAAAACCCTGCCAAGGAACATCAGTCCTCCAAGGTGTGAGCAGCAGCTCCCCGGGCACTGGGAAGTTTGGGGTTTGCTCTGCTTCCAGCTGCCACAGCAAGCTGCTCCACACGGGACCACCCGTGATGGGGGCTGGTTTATCTGGGGAGCCCTTTTTCCCCTCTCCGGTGTCACCAGCGTGCCCAGTGCATAAAGACTCTGTCAAACACAGTCAGCAGAAGGGAAGATTCGTCCTCACCCTGTCTGCTGGGGCACGAGAGACCCTGTTCTCCACCCATGGGTGTCCAGCTCCTCACTCCCCCCCCCCCCGTCCCCTCTTGGTGGCCAGCCCTTAGAGGAGGAACAGGAATGCTCTGAAAGAAGTTAAAGGAATGGTGCAAATGCCCCCCTTCTGGGGAGGCCTCGGCTGAACATACACTCCTGTTTCATTATCCCTCTAAACATCCCTTGTCCATTTAAAAATGGAAATGCTGATAGGCAATAGGCACCTCTTTAGCTGCAAAGAGAAAATGTGGCTTACAGCAGCATGCAGACGAGATCGGAGACCTCAAGGTAATGATACCATGTTTGGTAAGCACACAAACTATTACACTGACATTTCAGCATGCTTTGGGCTAGAGCACATCTACCTGGCAAGCTTGCTGGTGATGGGTGTGCAGGCAGAGAGCTGTGCTGTGCTCTCGGCAAGTTAGTTTTATCCAGTGACACCACACACCCTTTCGCCGGCTTCTCTGCCCCCCCCCCCCCCCCCCCCCAATAAATAAAATTAAGCAGCCCTTTGGGGGGGGGGGGGGGAAGCAGAACTGAAGAAAATAAACCCTTTAAATCAAAGGGCTTTAAAGCCCCTCCATAAACTTGGCAAAGCAGAAAAGCAAAGAGCCTGTAAGCGCACCTTGCCCAGGTCCTTCCTAGAGACTGACTTCACCTGGGATACCTGCATACCATAGAGAGAGAACTGCTGATTTTTCCAGTCCACCCTACCCTCCTCTGCAGCTTTTTAAACTGGCCATGTTTTGAGGCAGACGCTGCCCTAGCCTGACTCTGAGCTGAGCCGCCAGCACCAGGCAGGAGCGATAGGTCTGGGACTGGTGTCAGGTTTTGGAGTTTCCCAGAGGGTCCCGTGTGGCTCTGAGAAGTGCAGGATACCAGCACTGGTGGCGACCCGCAGCCACCCCACACGTCCAGGGAGGCTCAGCGCAGCAAAGGCAACAGGCGACACTGGGCCACGGTTTGATGCTGAAGTTACAACCGTTATACCAGTGTTCGGCTGGGAAAACAAAGTCAACCCATTTCATCTCTGGCTTCCTTCCAGCGGCCTCATCCCACAGACAAACATGCACTGCTGTGCATAAGCAAATGGCATTCGATAAATCGGAAAAGAAAAGAAGAAAGAAAAAAAAAGAAAGAAAAAAGAAAGAGCCCTGAATATCAGAATAGGGTAAGTCACTTCCTTTCTTCTTCCCGCTCCCCCGTAGCAGCGACAACAGCAGCATCTGGTGGCAGTGGTCAGTACCTGGGTGCTCCTCTCCAGTGTCCCATCCAGCCCGGCCAGCACCAGCGCCTTCTCCCGGGCCGGGCTCACTGGGGCCGCAGAAGCAGCGATCTCCTCCAGCCTCCCCATCCGCAGTGCCGTGCGACAGCAAGGACCCGCGGATCAGTTGCGACTGCCTAATCCGGGACTAATCTCAGGGATTCAGGCCACGGATGAGCTGACGACGTGGGGCCCCACGCGCCCCAACGCTGGGTGGGCGCTGCTGGGGGGACGCGGGGTCCGGGCACCCCACAGCAAGGGCCTGCGGCATGGCAGCACCACCGCCTGCCTGGAAAACTGGAAGGCAAACTAAATGGTGTTCGCATCTAACAACTTCTTGGTAACATCGAGTTCCTAAAGCCCGCAGGATCTGGGGGTTGCTGCAGTTCCCAGCAGCACACGCTCACACAGTCCCAGACTTCCAGCTTTTGCACACTTCATCGGCTGACGTTTCGGCAGCACGGATGACCTGCTCCCAGGTGACCCGGCTCTTGTTAGTATTTTAAGAGCATATTTAGCATTTGAAGAGCAACGGCAACGATAATACAACAATTTGAAACTAGCAGTAGGTGGATACAGAAGAAATCAATTCAAGTTGCTTCCTTTCGGCACGATCAGGCATCTCCAAACAAATGAGAACCATTTGGTTTGCTACAACTTAATAAAAAGAGATAAATAACCCAAATGGCAGAGAACAGTTAGATTCATACACTGATATGTAACGATTAATTTGCTGCACCTGGGAAGCCACACCGGTTTCCCGCTGCTTGTTTCTAAAGAGTTTGATACCGAAGTACCACAACAGCAAGATGAGCCGGGGGCACCCCGAGCTGCAGTCCCAACGCAGGGGAGTGGTTCTTCCCTTTATTAACTTTTTTCAACGCAATTACCCGAATTTGGCCCGGGAGGACGCAGCCAGGGTTATGTCTCGGAGCTTATCGTGGCGATGCTCCCTCCCTGCAAGCGGGTCTGCTTCCTACGGCTTTGTGCTGGGGGATCGGGGGTATTTACCCGCTGGCCAGGCAGGCGAGCCCCGCAGAGAGCTCCTCACCCCGGAGCACAGCACCCCGCACCCGGCAACCCGCACCCCGCCCCTTCGCTCCTTCTCCAGGGTGAAGGAAATTGTCTACAGCACTTCGGGCGCTCTCAGATATCCCGCTGCGATCCCTCTCCCGTTACAAGAACGGGGTGCTTCGCCTTGCAGCTGCGGCGAGCGGGGGAAATGTGGGTTAGGGGGCTCTCCCGCCGCGCCGGGGGCTGGGGGCGGGCGCCCCGCGAGCGTGGCTGGCGGCCGCGCGGGAGCATCAGCGCCGGGGCCGGAGCCGCAGCCCCCCGCCCGGGACGTGCCGGCGGCGCCGCAGCTT
This sequence comes from Falco peregrinus, assembly GCF_023634155.1. NCBI lineage: Eukaryota > Metazoa > Chordata > Aves > Falconiformes > Falconidae > Falco > Falco peregrinus. The sequence goes on along the minus strand of NC_073729.1, from coordinate 36,457,869 downwards.
TGCGAACACGGTGCAAAACAACCGCAAACAGCCCCAGCAAAGTGCGCGACACCAGCCACAGCAGCACCCCCCACCCCCCCGAACAGCGCTCCGGCCCAAACGCTCCCGTAGGGAAAACATGAAATAAACCCAGGGCTCGAAAGGGAGCACAGGAACAGCCAGGCCCCCCCGAGCCGCGACCCCTCCGAGCCGCGTTCCCCCCCGAGCCCCGCTGCCGCTACAGCCCGCCCCGCCGGGCAGCGCCCCCCCCCCCTCCCCGGCCAGCGCAGCCGGCCGGCCGGCCCGGCGCCCCGACGGCTCTCCCCGCTCCGCTTCCAGGCCACTTTCAAAATTCCCTCCCGCAGAAGCCCGGCGCTGCCAGCGCTGCCGCCCCCCACCCCAACACCGCGAAGTTGCGGGACGCGCCGAGCAGAACCCCCCCGGGCAGCCCCCCCCAGCCCCAGGCACCGCCGCCCCCCCCCCGTACCTTGTTGCAGTGATAATAATCCAGCGGCCCGAGGCAAGTGGGGTCGGCGCCGGGCAGGGACCCCACGGCGGTGGGGGCGGAGGGGTAAAACCTAACGTCCATGCCGGGGCTGCGGGCGGCGGCAGGCGGGGGCTCCAGCGGGCATGGACCCGGCTGCGGCGGCGGCGGTGCCTCTGGCGCGGGGGGCGGGGAGAGGGCGGGCGGCGGCGGCGGGGGGGCGGGCGGCGGCCCCCGGCCCGCCCCGCTCCGCACCGCCCCGCGCCGGGGCCGCTATTGTTTGCGGCGGGGCCGGGCGGCTCCCCCCGGTGGCCGGGCCGTCCCCCCGTCCCGCTGCCCCGTCGCCGGGACCGGTGGGCGCTGGGGGAGCCCCCCCCCGGGGGCGGCTGGGGAGGGGGGAGAGCGGGACGCCCCCCTGTCCTCCGTCCCCAGCCGGCCCGGAGGGGAAAGCATCAGCAGCCGCCGGGGGACCGGCAGCTCGGGTGTGACGGCGGGTCCCGCTGGGGACCCTGTTACATCTTTGCCGCCTACACCGAAACACCGTGCCCGGTTTTGCCCTCCTCTGGACACAGGACGGTGCCAGGCAGCCGCCTTTTGCCCCCTCACAGTGCCTGGTCCCCACCCCTGAAGAAAGATGCTCTCTGTCGCCCTGATCCCCCCACCCCGAAAAAGGATGTTCTCCATCGCCCTGACCCCCCCACCCCTGAAGAAGGATGCTCTCCATCACCCTGACCCTCCCACCTCTGAAGAAGGATGGTCTCCATCACCCTGATCCACCCTAAATCCAACCCTGGCACAGAGACCCCGCTGCTGCAAGGCCTGCACATCCCCACGCACTCTTCCACCCAGGAGAGAAAAGCCGGTCTCTGGTGTTGGCCCCCACTCCCCAAGGCATGGGGCCCTACAGCCCACCACCACCCCAGGCTGCCCGGCTCTCTGTACCTCTCCACCCTTACAGACCCTCCCATCGGGGAGGCAGCACCCACTCATGGCCAGCCAGCAGCCCCTCTGCTGCTGTCCCCCTCTGACTCCCCACGGCCGGGGTTTGCAGGGCCGAGCAGGCACAGAAAGCCCAAATCCAGCCGTGGGAGGGAGGATGCCCTGAGGTGGCTCTGGGGTGCACAGGTTTGCCCCCTTTCTGCCACGCCACCACGGGCTCCGAGCTGTCCTGCTCCCCTCTGCACACCTCCAACAGGCCCCTTAGGGAACCAGCCCGGGGAAGGATAAGATTATATATGGAGCGTTTTTGCAGTATGTTATTCCATTCCCAGATCCAGTGAGTTACCACAACTGGTCCATATGCTTGCAGACAACTAGGACAGGGCTGATAGAGTCAGTTTGCTGGCAAACCTGTGATGGAAACGGCCTTTGTTTTTTTTAATATAAACCATCATGACTACGAAGACACATTCGCAACATGCACCCTACAGGACTCTCTGTAGCTGGAAAACTGAGCTAAATAAATGCTGAGTTCTTCCACAAGCATCTTTCATTGCAAGAGTGTGGCCAACTCCTGCCAAATTCAGGAGGGGGGAGGCAGGCTGGGGTTTCGAGGCAATGCCAGCTCTGGGAATCAAGCGATTATGTAAAAATCGTAGCTCTCATTTAAATTAAAAACAATCTTTTAGCCCTCGTGATAGTAGAAAAAATTTATTTGAGGATAAAAATTGATTTGGGCACAAAAACTACTTCACATTTATTATTATTTTTCAAACCATACAATTTTTCTGGAGAATTGGCATCAATCCTTCTGTGTTCGGCAGCGAAGCAGACTGGCTTGCAGGAGTGCTCCGAGGGCTCCCGGTCAAAGGCATTATGGAGACTTATAATGTTTTGCATCACAACTTTGAAGATCTGCGTTCAATTGATCTCTGCTCTTCCTGATTTGCAGACATCCAGAAAGGGCTGGTTTTCTTCCTTCCTTGTTTCAGCAAATACAGAACTGGCCCGTCAAATTATTAGAGCTTCATTATTTTTGTAAAACCCTCCCAAGTAGAGTGACTAGTATATTATTAAGTATAAATAATTAAAACTAAACGAGAATTGTCAAAATAATGGAACAAAGTGTATTTTATGATGCATTATTCTGGCTTGTTTATCCACAAAATTCAGTAATTAGTAAGCAGCCTCTGAGTCATTAGTATGAATTAGCAAGGTTTTACTGTATTATTATCTTTATTAATTATCATAATAATTATATTTCATATATTGTGCAGTCATTGCTAGCAGCTTTACAGTTAAGGCTGAATGGGCTTTTTCACTTAAAGCAGGATTTAATTCTGTTGTTTCCTACAAAAATTAACACATTTTGTCACTGAACGTGCAGCGTCTCCCCGGCAGATACAACCCAATTTCTTTTCAGTGCCTGAGACGCCACAACGGTCCCATTCAAACCATTTTAAAAGCTCATCTTTCCCAAACGAAGCACCGCTTTCTTAATGCCGCCTCAGATCCCCAGAGCACGAGATTTACAACAATCAGCCCCGTCAAACTTTGCACATTCATCTGCCTTTGTTAGACCTCAAACAGAGACTGATCTGAAAAACCCGTCGTCACAAAGTGTTATTGCTATTAATATCCATAAATGCTTTTCTTTTTTTTTTTTTTTCCTTGTATATGCCAAGGGAAGCTAGCAGAGGAAACGCTCTTCATCAAACAAATGTTCTTGCGGCTCACCTCGTGCCTTCAGTGTTTCTACTCACTAGTCTGTCAGAAGAAGACAACCCGGGGGAGCCGAACGTCGGTCAGCTTCCCGGCACCATCCCGATGGGGCCTGGGGGCTGCCATGTCACAAGGTGCCTCCAGCCTCTGCGGCTCTGCCCCCGCTGCCTGGGGGACCTGCCCACGCTCGCCAACTCTTCAGGAACCCTCCAGCTTGTACCTGCTGTTACATCCTTCCTCAGCCTGTTTTTCCTCGTGTTTCAAGGCACCCTGTCCCTCGTGGTGGTCTGGTGTCCACCCTGCGGAGCAATAGCGGGTGTCTGTACCAGGAGATGCAGATTTGGCTGGACTCCTGCTTTCCTCCAGCACTTTGGTGTCCCTCCCTGCATAGGACCAACATTTTACAGCCCTGCCCAGGCAGCGGCACCACTGGGGCCAAGCTTCTCCCCCGGCAGGCGCAGGGCTCACGGTGCATCCCACCCGAGCAGCAAGGGACTTGCCCAGCTGCCCTGAGGGGACCACGAAGGTGCAGCCAGAGCTGGCCAAGGCTGCGATGGGGGTGGCTGCAGCTCCTGAGCCCCACAGCGTGCGCAGGCTGCAGGTGTCCTCCTGCCGTGTCACCCGCATCCGGACTGCAGCAGAGCTTAGGAAGGAGCAAGGTGCCCTCATGCCCCTGGAAGGTCTCTCTTTGGGATCTCTGTTGTCCACATGGAAGGAACTGAATGAATTCAGGCACCCACTAGGTTTTTCCCAAGTAGGGGAATGTCCCATGCATGGGTTTGAATGCAGGTATCTAAATCACACCCAGATCCCGTTTTTTGGTATCCTGTTTCTGAGCCTTTCCCAGCAGGTCAGAAAGCAGCCTCTCCTTTTTTTCATAGCTGGTGATCTCAGAAAGAAGGCCGGAAAAGCCCAGCTCCGTGGGAGCTGTTTCAGCAGACGGATGCTGAGCCACATGATGATGATAACAAGCTTCTTCTCCCTTAGTGATGTCCACGTCAGACAGCCCTTACCTGCCCGCTGTGGAGACTCAGCTCACTTTTCATTAGATATCACCAGCTGGGCAAGGAGCACCCCAACAGTGCAAAGGATTGCAGGGAGCAGCCCCAGCCCACGCAGCCCTTATCAGCACCAACGTAACCTGCAGAAATAACTCAGGTCAGTTGGACCTCAAAGGACCACCCTTGGGGGATTGCTCACTGCAAGGGCCAAACCTCCAGGCAGGCAGAATGAACTCACCCCGCAACAGTGCATATGCCTGCTGCAGGCACAGCTCTGCCCGTGGGGCTGGGGCAGAGGCTTTTCCCATCCATGACATGCCGTGGCCCTTCCTCTGGGGCTAGTGCAGCTCCAGCAGAGCTGGGCAGTGTCCTCCATGAGGGAGAGCCAGGTGCCAAAAGGGACAGGGAGAGGTGGTGAAGGCCCTCGGCAGAGGAGCAGCTTCCACTTGGCTCAATGGGTCAGCCATCCATCAGCAAAACACCCCCTGGGTCCACAAGTAAAGAACCCAGAAAAAAATGAGTCAAGACCTTGTGTTTCGGCCAAGCATCAAAGAGTGAAAGGAGTGGTCCAGGACAGCTGAAGGGGCAGCAAAGCCAGCAATGCCACCCAAGCTGCAGCGTTCACAGCAGAGCAGGTAAACGCAGCAATGAAAAGATGCTGGTTGTTTTGGTCTTTTCACAACTGACTCCTCACAGACCCCAGACTGTTTGTAGTTGCTTTGGCCACGTCACTGAAAGAGCTGCTCCAAACATGACAACTCACATTTCATGCCTAACATTAGCCCTGGAACAGAAACAGCAGAGTGTGATTATCTCAGCAATCCCATTCAAGCCACACGGACTCCTCACAAAGAAAAGAAAACTCCACAGTGAGTATTTCTAAATATTAGACTAAACCTGAACAGTCATAATTTCAAAGGCATCTTTCAGAAGCAGAAAAAAGTGACTGAATCTGTCAGTTTCATTATTTGTTTCAAAGTGGTCTTCCTCCTCTCAGCATACCATCTAAAATGCCTGCTGAAATGATTTTTAGAATAATTTAGCACAATGCATTTTATTACCTTAAAATACTGGTATCATTCTTCCACTGTATTATGCAGCTATATTTTGACATTTTAGCCTTATTCCCAGTTTATGGCTCAAAACTATTTAATTCAGAGTTACACTCCTCATTCCTGCTAGGAAGTATATAGATCTCTAAATATTCAGTAGTTTCATTGGTCATAAAAAAGATGAGCAAATGGATAAAACCAATTGCCAATAAACACAATGAAAATGTGTACATTAAAATGCAATGAAATTGGATTAATTAAATCCACATTGCATCTGGATTTACATGTAATACAAAACAAAATTAAATGCAGCACGAGAGCTTCCTATTACTTTAAAATTTTGAAAGCATGTTCGTTTACCTGTGTGGGCTCTGGGTCAGGAACTGTGCTAGTAAATAAAACCATCCACAATCTAGATAAGCTAGATTTGACCCACAAATCAAGGTTATGAATTCGGTGTTTCATGTAATTTAAAATCTAATGTAAAAATGTACCTCTCCTAACAAAACAGATGGTATTAGGCCTTCTTTTTGGCATTGGGTTTTGGTACCTGTCCAAAAAATCTTCTTGACATCCTTTAAATGCAGCTATTTAGCCACCTGTCACTTTGCTTTAGATGCCCATTGAATTTCTGACAGGAAAAACATTATTTTGTCTACACATTATTTCCTGACACAAGAAACGTAGCACATATACAGCAAAGTTTACACATTGTGTGAAAATCTATTTAAAAAAAGAGGAGAGTTGTTACATGCTACTAAGGCAATTACTCCATAATTAATGTCACTGATAGGATAAAACATTCCAGAAGCCCAAATATAACAAAACAAAACAAGCTTAAACATCACAGGGAAGCATTAAGGATGCTCACACATCAACTTACACTGTTCTTCTGCCCAAGTGAAAATATCTGCTCCTTTTTCATCAAATATCAAACCAGCTGATGCTTGTAAGCAAATCATTTCCCCCTCAAAATCTCCATAAATATGAATATGTTGAAGAGCAAATGTGCCAATACTGTAAAATATATTAGTTTCTTCTCATGTTCGAGGTGATGCTTGGACACCTTGATGTATCAAACCCAGGCTCTGTGCTTCCTCCTAACCTTTAGGGTGTTAGCCAAAGTCGCGGGTAGGTGGAACCCATAAAATCCTCATCTGGCTTCCTTTTTACTAAATTGAATGATAAGAAATCTCAAGTTTAGCACATTCCACAGAGGCTAGACGTAGCAAACGGAGCTGCCCCAGTTACCCAGTCGTTTAACTCTATGAAGAGATTTGGCAGCGCACGTGAACAACCTTGGGAGTAGCTGCTCAGGTCTCCACCAGGCGAAGGTGACAAAACCCTCGGAGGAGCCGCCCAGGTCCCCACCAGGCGAAGGTGACAAAACCCTCGGAGGAGCAGCCCGGGCTCCCGCCAGGCGAAGGCAATCCGCGGGGGCAGCAGGGCCAGGTGCCCACGCAGCATCGCGGGGAGGCGGCAGCAGCGTGCGGAGGCACGAGCGTTTGCACGGGACCCCTCTCTCTGAGCTTTCCCCTAAAGCTGTTCTTTGGGGCAACATCAACACATTGGCTTGAAAATGACAGCTGATGGTTTGCAGAGCCAGCTCGGGACTGCGTCGATGGCGTCGGAGTGCCAAGGCAAGTTGTTCTTAGTTTAGGAAATACGTGATGGAGCAGAAGGAGGATATTTTATGGTTTATTAGCAGACCTGTCCTCTCAAAGATTATATGTATTGTTTCTGCAGGCCAGAAGTTTCAACACACGAGGTGAAATCCTTTCACTAATAAAGGCAGAGAGAACCTTGTCCTTCACCTCACCTCCTTAAACCCATACCCAAATTCATTCCTGATTGTTCAAAGGATGACCCAAGAGCTTGAGGAGATGACACAACCCTGACAGTGACACACTGATCAAGGGCAACCAGCCTATAACCCAGCCCACAAATTCATAGACAGCGAAGTTTACACATTGTGTGAAAATCTATTAAAAAAAAAGAGGAAAGTTGTTACATGCTTATGTTACATACAAGACCTGTCCCTTCACCAAGGCAGCCACGCCAAGGTCCATGTTCCTTCCGTGATCACCCATCACCTGGTGGAGGTATTTTTTCTACATGAAAAATCAGCAAATTTTAGTGACTTGCCACCTTTCATCCACGTGAACAGGGCGGGAGTCACCCCGTGGGCTGCGATGAGCCCAGCATCCCTCCTCGACGAGGTGGAGCCACTCAATTTTGCACGTGTGGGACATGGTGAATAAGGTTTCTGTAACTAAGTGTTACAAAAAACATTTAAAACAATTTGTCAGGGTCTTGTGCCACTTGTATAATAGAGGAAATTAATCCCAAGCGCCTTCCCGGCCACTGGCAGGAGTATTACACCAGAGATGAATTTGGCTTCGTATCTTTAATTTTACTGTGCAGTCGCTGAGAAGAAGTATTGCTTTTGATTTCAAGGATGTCACATACTGTGACCAAGTTTAACAGTTTCTTCAGTGTTCTTCCTCCTAAAGTAAAGGAGTCATTTCTTATAACTAAGCTTTGAATGAATGTCTCAGGCTCACGCTCTGAAAGTGATGCAATTGAATCATCTCACCGGTTCATTTTGAGGGGTGAAGCCAACGCTCCCCTCGTCTACCCAGAAAATTAATCTTTCTGAGAGCAGCTTTCGGGCTCTTCAGTGCTGAGGAGAGTGATTTTTGTTTTATAAATGATCTCCTGAGCTTACAATAGTTGTCTTCTTTCTCTAAACTTAGGCAATATTTTGGTGGTGTGAGGGGTCTCCCGGCTCACCTTCAGCCCACTGAGAAGATTGGTGGCTGATCTTAGAAACTAATTATATTTAAAAAAACCCAAACCAACCAGTTTCTTATGGCTCTGCTTTGCCAGGGTGTCAAGAAAAAAATATCTATTGTGAGATTTGCCAATTGATCTAGGATTAAATGTCAAAATTCATTTTAGCTCAGCTTTAGTGCTGCAGTTTTTCCTAATGTTTCTAAGCCTCTCCTTTTGCTTTCACCCAACATACTATTGCTGGGCATTCTGTGGCCGGGTGGGAATTCCCCAGGGTAGCCTCTGGTCTGAAGTTAGGTACAGGTACTACACTTAAGAAATGTTTTTTGCATGTATTCCCACACATGAAGACATGCTGCACCCCTACTTGACAACCCAAAATATTATCACCTTAAGAATCAAGGTTAAAATTAGATCCCAGCTTCCTCTTGGCATACCTATTATACTTTCCTAGTGACAGAAAGTTACCTTTTTAAAAACAAAACTGTTAACAAACCTGGAGATTATCAGTGGTTCCTAGCTCTTTCAGCCTGACCTGGGATGACTCCTGCTTCTTCAGATGGTTCATCATCGTCCTTGCAGGGCTAATGGAGTGAGGGAGAAGCGAGGTTTGACACAAGCCTAACATTAGGCAAATGTAATGGCATTGCTAAAGCATCTGAGAGTCTGAAGCTTTGAACATGAAGAGGAACTCTGACTCCCCGGGCTTTTGGCAGCCTTCCTCCAGGGTTTCTGCTGCCCATGGAAATGCCGGTCAGTGTTATTAGCTGAGCCGGACAAATAATGGATTTTCATTTCAATGGCAGAACTAAAGACTCCAGCAATGCCAGGGTGGGTGCGGGGAATTATCACGGCTTAACCCCCAACATGTCCTCTGTCTGAAACAAAACTTCCAGCTAAGTCTCAGGTTACTTCCTGTCCTCTGTATTTTAAGATAATTATGTTAGTTGGGAAACAGAAACCTTCTTTCCAAATGAAAACTGAAAATGTCTCATTTTTGAAAACATTGTAATGAGATATTTTGAATATTTTCAACCAGTTCCCCCCTCCTCTCTTTCTCTTGCAGAAAGAAGTTGCAAAATTAATGCAAATCACAAACTGTTTAACGCTGATAATTTCAGTTTTCACCAAAAAGGTACCTCCTGCCACCAATGCCCAGTGACAAGCCCTGTCTGCTTCAGGCCCAGATGCAGAGAGACCTTGGCTCTCAGCTCTGGGCACCTGGTAAATACCCCAAACCACACTCTGCCTCCTTTTAGTCTCTGCCCCTGTTCTTCCACCCGTACCCTCTGTCACCACCGCGGTAGCACCCCAGTGCCCTTCTGTCCATCGTGCCTTTTGCTCCTGCCTCCTCTCTTTGGTCTTCAGGCTTGAGTTTCACCTTGGCCAGCTGCCTTCCACGGCTATACACGACCTCTGCCCCCCCAGATAAAAGCAGCAAGTATCACAAGACTTGGCAAAGGGGGTTTTTTTTGGTAATTTCCTAAGTTCTGTGGGCTTGTACAACATGGATTTCATACAGCTTCTTCCATGCTGACTTTTTGCTTTGACTCTTAATAAGCTTCATCCCAGATTCTGCCATTTTACCACTATTTTCCTCTACAGTTAAAACCTGCAGAAACTCGGTCCCTGAGCAAGGCAAAGAACATGAAATCAGTGTGGGCTACACGGGCTGCGCCACTCAGCACACGCTTGGGATCAAACAAAAAAACAACTTTCAAAAAACCAGACCCACCACTACACAGCTCATGTTCTGGCCATGGCAGCTACAGAAAAACCTGCTCTGAGACATGGCATGGGAAACGTCCAGAGAGATATCTGGAGGAATTTAGACTGTGGATGATGAAAAATTCAGACTCCTAGAGGGAAGAGAAGGTAAATATAAATGAGAATTGTTCCGGTTCAGCAGCACCTGTGTGCTCGTTGGCATACGGGCATGCTCCCCAACTCAAACCACACTGAGGGTCTGAAACACCCAGCCACTGCACGTCCCACGCTGCTGGAGGACTTTGCACCTGAATGGAGCAAGGGAAAAGAGAGGTTTACCCCACCCTGATATTCCAGAGGAGGCCACGTTACACTGACAGGACTGCCGTTCAGCATCCCGTGGGGCAGGGGAGCAGGGTTCCAGGGTTTGCTGCCGGGAGAAGTACCCTGGGGGCACAGGCTGTGCCAGGCACTGCTCCCTCCCTGCATCCAAGGAGTCTTTGGAGAAAAGCAGAATTTTTGCCACATAGGACCACCTTACTAAAATACCAGTGAAACACAGCACTTCATTATCGTCATGAGCTGGGGAGAGGGATTCTCTATAAAGGAAGTTTTAATGGTTAAGTATGTTTTTTAAAGCAGATAAATTAGTTTCTGCAAGTTAAATACAAAGAAATCAAAAACCCCAACCCTGAGCATGTTTTCCCTGTGGATGCATTGCTGCCTTCGCCGGTGGGCCAGGGGCTGGCTGAGCCCCCCAGCTGGCTGGCCTGCCATGGCATGTCCCAGGCCCCGGCAGCCCCAGCACCATGATGCAGAACAGAGCCCACACCTCCCGGAAAGTCATGTTTTCCCCTGAAAGGGGAGAGTCTCGAGATTTCAAGCAAACCTTTGCCAGCTGACTGTGCAACTAAAGAAAACACTGATGTAATTCAATGAACAATGAGGAACCCAAACTTAGCACAATGATCATTCTGGCTTTGTTTTCGATTTCAGCAGCTCTGCACAACATTGATTACATTCACAGGGGTCACGTTTGCAGAAACCAAAGTCTGCAAGGGAGTGCATTCTTCGCCTGTGTTAAGAATACCGCCCTGCTCCATGCGAACGCAGGCACGAGCAGACCTTAACCTGGCGAAACCCACTTCCACAGCACAGTTAAATCACATCTGAGTGTGTGCCACAGCTCTCTTTAGTCCCGTTACCCCTTTGCTCACAAGCACAGCCCCAAATGATGTTCAAGGGTGCTTGGTTTCAAGGCAGGGCAGCGACGCCTGAGGTCTGTGGGAGCTGGAAAGTGTGGAGAAACCTGCTCCATCCACTGCTGGAGAATGAGATTACAGTAGTGAAATCATTCACAGCCTGGGTTTCCAGAGCACCCACTTCATCCAGCTCTGGGCTTCTCTCAGTCTGGTTAATAACATGTATTTCAGAATTTCTGCAAGCAGCACCCTTCAGCATAAAGGTCCTTGCATTCCTCAAAGGCAGGGAGCGAACAGCTCTGTGCAAGAGCCAGCGCATCACTCTGGCATTCGTAGGCGTAATCTGCTTTGTTTCAACGCTGCTGAGCGTGGCTGCAAACACCGGCCACCAAACCCATACTAAAAACAAGTAAACCAAGAAAATCCAGCAAACTCAGTCATGCGTCTTTGACTTTAGTACACATACAGTTGGGTTTTGGTGTTGGTTTTTTTGTTCAAGGAAATGTTTATCCCTCTCAGATTTTAAATGGGGGGGGGGGGGGGGGGGGGCGAGAGGGGGGAGTAAAATGAGCTGATAGCATATCTTTAAATAACAATGTAATCCCTGTGTGAGTTTCTTTTCCCTGGCTGGCAAGACAGGGCTCCCAGTCTGACCAACTATTAAGTGTGCTATTTCAGGTGCTTGGATCAGTACCAGCCTTTCAGCATACTGAAGACATGGCAAAAGATGATGTGAGAATAACAGAAAAAACCATCTATAATTGTTTAAATATTTAATTCTGTTTCTGAGATCCCTGGGAGAGGCAAACACACACTGGCACTGCGGGCTGCTAGCCAGTGCCCTGGGCTGAAAGAAGGTTGCCTTGCAGAGCTGGATAGTTCCGAGATGGGAAACCAAGCACAGGAACAAAGGGATGGCCTCACCTGGGCAGGGGGGTTGCTAGTGGAGCTACCTCAGGGGCATGGGCTGTTCAGCATGCTCCTCAGCAATCAACACAATGAAGACGTCTGCAGACAGTGCAGGGTGCTCTCGGACTGCACGAGGCCAGCTTTGCTGCTGGGGGGAAGGTAGTGTGGAACAGCCACCCAAACAACTGGGCAAGATGCAATGCAGGGGGAATTCAGCAGCAAGAAATGCCAGCTACTGCAAGCTGGAGCAGCAACACCAGCCTTGTGTTAGAGCTGTGGCTGTGTACATTGCGTATGCTGCTCAGTAAAGATCTCAGAGCCATACAGGCAGTTCTTCAAAAACATCATCAGCTCAGCAATCAGGGACGGTCAAAAACGTAACAAGGATGCCAGCGACCGTCAGATGAGACACCGAACAGAAAAAGTCACTTTGCCAGTGCATAAATTCTTGCTGTACCATCTTCTTAAATACTGCAAGTAGCCCTAATATTCCTCTTTCAGAAAGGATGTTGGAGAACTGGAAAAATCTATAAAGACAAGTTTAAAGCAACAGAATTGTGAGACGTTTCTGTAAGAGCAGCTACTTACAGGATAGGTAAATACATAAGAACTGTAGCTTGGAGAAGAGAACACAGAGAGTTCCGATACAGGCTCCTAAAGTCATGAGCAGGAAAGAGAAAGATGGGACAACCATTTATTATCTCTTTTTCCATTATAAGAGAGAATAATTTCCTTCACAAAACAATAGGACCTGTATTAAGTTATCCAAGAGTAAGCAGTTGTCCATCCCACTGGAAATGAAATTGTGGAACTCTTTGCCATAGGGTGCTGTGGGACCAAATGCACAGGTGGGTTTATCCCTTTATAAGTCCTTGAAAGTAATTAGTTGTGGTGACCTCAATATGTAACATCAGGAACTCCTTACATTCACGTATTCCTAAATCTGAGATAATACCCTAGGGAAGCATCATTCAATACAAGCTTTGTCTCTTTTACACTTCCCTTAAGCAGTCACTGTTGGAGATAGGATATTAGGCTATATGAATATTTAGGAAACTTTTATGGCTTTAAAATCATGGAACCAATAGGAACAATTTTGCTCATATGGGCCCTGACCTCAGAAAATGAACATGAGGCAATCAACTTCAGCAAGTTCTGGCTCCAATCTGACAAGAAAACAGGAGGCGAGCATTGAATATGGGAAGTACTGCAAAAACTACAAATACTGTTGTTATTGGTGAGTGTGGTGGTGGTTTGTCAACACTGGAGGAATGTTTGCATTAGCCTAGTGACAGAGCTGACCCAGGAACATACAATAATTACTTATGCTCCGATGTATTCACTAAGCAGCAAGAAGACCATGAAGCAACCTTCCAGCCACTGGGCTCGGGCAAAGCCCTAGGAATGGCACTTTCCCTGCACAAACCACTTCTGCAAAGACTGGGCCAAAGGTCTCTCCTGCACAGGAGTTTGTATATCCCGGTTAGCTGAGAGCAGCTGCAATGCTTTGCAAAGCCATGCCTCCACGCCTCTCCTGCCGAGCGTCCCCAACAGAGGGTCTTGGCCAGGGACAAAGACCAACAGGTTTTACCAAAGTTCAGGTGATGTCCTGAACTAAGCACCACTGCTGCAGGAAACCTCTTTCCCCTACATCAACGTACTTGGTACATCTGTTGTTCTAATATATAAAAAATGTCTTAATTAAAACCTATAGACAAGATCATTCCCCCTTATTTATTGAGTGACAACTTAAACGTTTGTGTTGAAAGTGTGGAAGCAGGCATGGCTCACTGTGTAAATTCTTTGTTCAGATCTGTGCAGCATTTACTCTGTGTTAATCCTGACGTGCCATCCTGAGCGATAGCTGCTTGCCATAGCAGAGAAGTGCTTGGAAAGCGCAGGCAAGGCAAGACCTCAGAAAGTTAAACCATTAATAAATCTACAGGTAATTTCCTGACTGAGAGAGTTCACCATCACAGAAAAAACCCAAAAACAAAAACCCCACACATCTAAATTACACCTCTGGTATTAAGAGCAGTTCAGCATTGCTTATGGTCTTTGAGTCACAGAATAAACAAGGAGTCAAGCAGGAGCCGCGCGAACCTCGCCAGGTTTGCATTTGCAGAGCTGCAGATCTGAGATGAGACTTAAGCTGGGCATGTGGAGGGATGCAGAAATCTTTAGATTTGCATATACAATATTGAGATCATGAGAATGTCACATTTAAATGCAAAACTCACGTGTCTCATGAATAAAACATGAATGGTGGCAAGATTGATTTATTCCTTCTTTTTTTCTCCCCTCCCTCCAATTGTCACCCCCCACCCCACCCGCTGAAGAGACACTGATCTGCAAAGCAGACAATTCCTCCTTCTCTTCCCAGGGAAATGCATTGATAGATGAGAGACTCGATAAGAAGCCGAAAGCTCTTCCAAAACAAAAACATGTGCGTGTGTTTTTTGTTTATACTTGGCTAGGAAGTAAAGAAGCATCATTTCCTTTCGCTCTCTCTCCCCTGCTTTCTCAAGAGATACCTTAATACCATGGCAACAGCCTTCAACCCTTTTCTTGTATGACACAACCAGATTTGGAAAAGGTTAGCCGTGTGTTGTAATCAAATCCAGGCAGGTCAATCATGTAAAGAGATGACTTCCCATGCGCAGTGGAATAATGAATGAACAGATCACACAGGTCCTCCTTCCTTCCCCTCCTTCTCCCCTCACCATTTGAAGTGCCAGGGTATTAGCATTTTGTCTCTGGTGAATAAAATTGAAGTGAACAATTTCCAGAGGTTACTAGAAAATGTAGAGTGCTGCAGAAATGGAGAACCTGTGGTTATAGCCGCTAAGAACAATAACAAAAAAAAAAAAAAAAAAAAGTCTCCAATGTGGACATGCACCTCTTTGTGCCATTAATGAGTGGAGAGGTTTTAGGTGTAAAACAAGATAAGACACGTTAGTGCTGTGAAACATGCCCTCTCACAAACTAAATAGGTCCCACTTCCTTTTGCTGCATGTGTATAATTTTCAGGCTTAACATATCACTGCCAATTTCGTGCTTTGAGAACAGCGATTCGGATCTCATTAATATCAGGCTGCGATTGGTTTTGGTTTGTTTGATGACACTTTCTAAAAAAAACCACAGACACTTAGGATTTATCCAAATGTTGGGAATGTATTGATTCTGACAACATTTGCTTGAGAAAAATGTCTCTGGTCAGCAATGAAATTTCAGATCAAAGCTGGGAAAATACAGCACAAACTATCCTGAATGAAGAGACTTGGGACATAGGAGCTCCTGATGTACGGTTCTCCCCATATCTCCTGGTAAAGCATCTCCACATGGTAAATATAAAGCCTTCCTTGACTTGGTGGCTAGACAGTCAGCCTGACCCGACTCCTGACATTCAAGCCCCACCAATGCACCTCTACTGAATATTAAGCTTCACGGGAAACACCACACCAGCAGAGACAGCCAGCAGCCCTCGGTCCATCACACCCATCACAGAGCTGCTCTGTGCATCACTTGGGTCCAAGTTCCTGGCCAGCTGGTCAGAAACATAGTTGACCTAAGGTGTCACATAGCTTATAAGCAAATACATGCTTTCTGAGGGATAGTCTCTACCTTCTTCAGCGTTACAAATACTAAACCCAATAGTGTTAGTAAAGCTCTATTACTTGTCTCATTGCAAGAACATTTTGGGGAAGCGGGAAGGCTTTGTGGGACAGGGACGTTCCTCACTGAGCTGCACGATATTCTTACTGCCCAGTATTCACCAGAGCAGCTTTTAGCAACACAGGACATCGCAGGCTTCCTATACACCTGGCATTTGTCACAGCTGTACTTTGATTTAAAAAGAGGCTTCATTCTGGGTGTTAGCTTCCAGGACTATTTACTGCTTGTATCTGCAACACAGTGTTGCTAACATGCTGCGATTTGCAGCTGGAGACTGGTTGATGGAAATGTTTTCATGGCTGTAGCCATGAAGGGCACAGCAAGCGGGCAGGATCCCACAGCAGTGACCCACAGTGGCACTGATGGGCAGGCAGAGGTTTGGCACAGTCCTGCTGCCATCTGAATAGGGACAAGGAGGACTCCAGCTGCTACCACAGCTATTTCTCTATTGAGCAAGAAACAAGCAGGCCAAAGGCAGTGGGTTTGTCCACTGGCTACTTGCAGACACTAATCCCAGATTAGTGTCCAGCAGGGAATGGAGGAACAGGGTGACGGAAAGCTGAACCCCCAGAACACCCCCTGAACCATCACTCTGTCCTTGGGTTAACACTCCCCTGGTGATATGAAAGATGCAGTGAATTCAGTATTTTATATCAATCAATATATCCTTCTCTGCATGCACAGCTCATGGGTGTGTGTGTGTGCACACCATCACGGATGCTTTGTTTCACCCCAGAAAGGAACTAAAGCAGCCAGTGCATGAACAGAGCAGACCTTCCTCCCTCTGGCCCCCTTCAAAACACACGTATTTTACTGAATCTGTGTTATGCACATAGTTTCCTACTATTTTGATTCAGGAATCTCCAGCTGGTGATGCTGACCCAGCTATTGACTCTAGGGAAACTATTCCAGTTCATACCCACCAGAAAATTACACTGGGCCAATTCATTCCATTACACAAGACCGTTTCTTCCAAACCCTTGGACAGATCTATTCAGATCGTAACTGTAAACATACAAATCCCATTACTCCAATGCAAATGGCACTGAAGTCTGCTGCTGAATTCACAAAGGCAAGTGTCCAAGGCCACTCGTACATCCTCACTCAGTCTTCCTGTAAGCGTGCCTGACAGCCTCTGAACGTGAGTTGTTAAACCAGGGAAACTTTAGGCATCTTAAAACAGTCTTACAATTAAACCAGAAATCAATCTTAAACCTAAGCTCACCTACAGCTTTCACACCTACTAGAAGTTTCCGAGACCTCATTTTGACTGAACTTTAATTATAAAGATAATTTTGATCTCTGGATGTTAGCTACTATAGAAAGACAATACTGAAAACTAGAAACTTAGAATGAAGGAGCCTTGGAAAAGTATGAGCTGCTGTTTCAGGAGAAGGCCTTTTAGCTAATATGCTTTATTCAATCTGCAGTAGGAAAATATCTATAAAAATTGCAATATTAACCAATGCTTGAAATTGAAATTCATCATTTTATTTTGAAACAGCTTATCTTTCAGCATGGGATCCAAGTTCTGTGTCGGAAAAATTTTTATCATTTCCCCCAGCAAAGGATAAGAATGGAGAGTGTAAGAGGGATTAGGATGAAACCATTGCAGGCTTGATAATGGCAGAGAGGTTTTTAAAGATTGACTTTGAAGTGAAAAATTAAGCAAACCTTTAGAAAAAGACTTCTTAATCAGAAAAAGTGTATTTATAAAAGCCATCAATGTAAACAACAGAAATAGAAGACAGTCATTCAGCCTGGCATTTAGCTGTCCTCAGTAACCTGGAAGCTGGGTTCATTTTTCTTAATTTACATCCTGAAATGAATGGAGGCAAAACAGAATTGCTTTGTACCGAGCAAAGCCAGGCACTAAATGATCTAGTACCTGTGCTCCTGTCCCATCCCGCCACTGTCCCCTCTCTAGCAGCCAGCTGCAGCTTCTCCCAAGCACACTTCTCAAAGCAGTTACTGTGGAAAAAACTGATTTTAGTCCAATTGCCACAGGATGTCCTGAGTATCAATCAAAGACAGGCCATGGGATGAAGAGTTTTCCACCACTGAGCAGTGCTTCAAACCTGGGTGGCATCAGGTGGGCACCATGACTGCATGGGGCTGGGGTCATCCCCGTTAATGTGGCAGGACCCAGCCCAGGAACCGTCTGGCCAGCCAGGCTGTCAGGTCCACGACCCACGGATGGCCGGCCAGCCTCAGGAGGGAGTGCATGTCAGAATATTTTTTAAATCCTTATGACTGGACAGCTCAATCATATGGAATTTGTTTTAGTCTTTAATTAGATGGCCAAAATGCCTTGATGAGGAAAACTTTGTCCCTTCTTAAATTACCTGCAGACAGTCCTAATTTTTTAGTATTAGTCCATTGCATGACTCATAGTAGTAACAGAGAGCTTTGCATACTGGCTGAGGAAATTCTTCCAATCCAGACACTTAGGGAATAAATATTCCTAGTATTCTTCAGAGACCTCTTCCCTTCCATGAGGTCTGGCATACTAAAACCTCCCCTCAGTTCTCCATTCCTGAACTTACTGTTCCAGCCCCCTTCCTTCATTTTTTTTTTTTGAAACTAAATACGCTCATCTGACTTTTCCCTTCTCTCCACTAGGCATCATCATCTGATCTTGAACTCAGCAGTTGTAAAGCCCCAGGACTACAGAAAGTCAACAGCTTGCACCTACCTGGTATCCGAGAGAAATCATACACATCTGACAAAGCTAGAGAACGAGCCCCTTTAACATTGCATACTCCCCTCCAACCCCTTTCTTGTAGGTGGTGGAGCACTTTCAAAACACTGTTCAATAAAACACCTTACCCTGCCACATGGGCTCAACACTGTAACCATCATTTACAGGATCTCTTTGGTGCTCACAACACTACCCAGGGCTGCCTGCCCAGGGCTGTTAAATAGCAGCCTGGTGATCCCCAGCAGCAGGTGAGCCAGGGCTCACAGGTGAAAGTTTTGGGTAATACAGTAATAAAAGCTACTAAAAAGCCATTCTTGCTGTTTGCATCCTATTCTTTCCTGTGCTTAATCATCCATTACCTTTTCACTTCAGTTTGGTGCTTTTAGGAACTACTCTATGTGAGTGACAGTTTAGTCCCTTGCACCTAATTAAAAAGACTTTGTCATTTCAGCTGTATTGCTTTCTCCTTTTTATCCCCACTTGGCACCTGCAGTTGCTCCCTTTTGCTGGAGGGAGTAGTACTGGGCAACAGCAAAGTTAGTAGGCATAGGAAAGCACTTGGGCACATTTAATTTTAAGGTTGTGTTTAAATCGTGCTGATTTCGAGAAGCTATCATGAAAATTAGTTTCCATCTAGGACTGTTATCTTGAATATGAGGTCTAATAGGTAAGATACGGGAGAAGCTGATCCTTTGTTTCTAGCAATATTCTAAGAATGAACATCACCCGCATCTAAATACCAGATACCTCTTGAGTTGATCTGGCTATGGTCTTAGGCATGGTGTAGGAGTCCTTTCCCATTGCTGTTCGGCCTTTCCCATAGCTAAGCTAGTTTTAATTTATTTTCCTGAATTTTAACATACCAAATCCCTATTCAGCTTTAGAAGTAATTATTATGTCAAAGCATTAGGTATTTTGAGAACTACTAACAGATGCTCTGCTGTTATTTCATATCCACCTACGGCACTGAAGCCTCTTAGGCATTAATGACTATCGTCTCTGAAGGGGACTTACAAGCAGCCATGTGGGAAGGAAACAATTTCCTAGGCTTGATCTCTCAATAAATGCAAAAATCATCCCTGATATCTGCTCCTCCCTTTGGGCTGGCTTCATTCCCCTCTCATTTCCAAAGGATCACTACATCAAAGATGTAACTGAAGATCCACACTAGAAGTACTCGTTTCAAATCCAAGTCTAGGAGAAATGAGCGGGATTTCCAGCAAAGTTAATGACAGCAGTAACCACAGACACCAGCGGTGGTGCTGAGCCTCATGTTCCACTGAGTTCTGAGCCTCTTTGTATCCACCGCAGTGGGGTGGGTGGAGATATTTATGTGACTGTGTTTGCGCTCTTCCCTGGTTCTTTGATTTGTTTAGCAAACTCTGGTTTTCCCATGGTCCTTCCAACCAAAGATATCCGCTGATTGCAAGGTGCCCTTGTGGGACCAGCACTGATGTCATGACTTGTGGGTGCTGGAGGGTTAGACCATCTTTACTCGGAGCTGAGATCATAAAATGGTGTAATTCCCTGCTGTGGTCACTTCAGTGCAAGTCTCTGTGCAGTCACTGGCGAGGAATCTGGGTCCCTTCTCAGGATACAACAACTGCATTTTAATTGAATTAAGCTATATCAAAGTAATGCAGCCATCACATAATCACACTCCAGTCCTGCCCTGAAATAGCTCATGGAGTGATTTACAGCTCATGCTCCCAAGTAGAAAGGACAGAAATTAATTTCTCCTTCATTTACAGCCTGAGAAATTTTGATACTTGAATTTTTCAGATTCAAAATTTGCCGCATTCATAAACGGCTGACAGTGAAGAGTCAGGTGAAGAGTGGGACATGGAAATTTGCACTGATCACAGACCCTCTTAACCGCCTTCAACACTTCTTGCTTCCTGATGCTTTGAGAAGGTCACAGCTCAAGCTTATTTTTTCCTTTCATTTGCACCTTTTACATTGATCTTCTTAATTTTCCTTGTGCCTGCGATCGCAGAGTGATGCTTTGCTGTGCTCCTGCAAATGCAGATCATTTTGCCTAAAGGCCACATGGCCGGCGCTAATTTGTCTGGCAGCTGAGGGAAAACCAAGGCAGATGAAGTGTCCTTGTTTGCTCGGTGTCTCTTTTGATTGCTTTCAAAGCATCTGCTGGATCCTCTGGCGTGGCACATCTCCCTTCCCTTCTGAAGGATGCAGATTTGTGCCCCTTACAATTAACTCCCCTGACCCGCTGCGCGTGGTGCTCTCCGAGATGCACTCCTTCAGGGCACAGCACTGGTGCTGTAATCTGGCAGCCAGCTCCTCTTGGTAAGCAGGGTCACGGAGCAGGAGAGGGGCCAGGATGCTTCTGACCTGACTTCTCAGTGTCTCCCTTTTTCCCAATGCTACCTGAACCCCGAGCGTGTTGTTCCCTGCACTCGCCTGGCAAAAGGCTGAGAGGGCTGAGCAGGAGCTGCGCTGAATCCGGGGGGGACACAGGGCCAGCTCCCCCAGGTTCTGAGCAATTGCATGGCGGGTGTCAGGTAGGACTGGGAGCTGTTAAGTTTATGTGCAAATCCTGTTTCCTATCAAATTAAAACCGCACCTCTGGGTTTCATTTCCACGTGTGCTTTTATGAGAGAAGCTCATTCCAGAAGTAACGAAATCCCTGTGCACCAAACACCGCCCCGTGAACGGCACTGCCCTAAAATCTCACCCAAAGCAAACCAGGGTCACTCTACTCCTCTTCCCTGAGTGTTTCCTTACCAGTGAATGATTGTCACCCTGGGCAGGTACCAGAAGGCCTTTTTGGATGACCCCACCATGGGGAGGTGTTCTGGCACCCTGAAAACATCGTCCCCTCTGCTGTGGCTGAGCGCAGGGGATCCCTGCTGCCTCGAGACCCCGTAGCATCCGTGCTGGGTCACCCTCCTCGGCCTCAACAGCCAAAACAGCTCTGTCAGACCTTGTGGTTCAATGGGATTGATAAAGCAAATGACATCAGGCTACATTTTTCTTCCAGCTGGAGGAAGTGCCTGGATTCAGCTCCCTTCTGCATGCCCACAGAAATCAGGCAATTGTGATTTATCTCATTTTTAATGTACTTTCTGCCGAGGATTTCAATCTGATTATCCCAGAGCTTTGGCCAACCACTTCTAGCCTAGATCCTTGGCCTTCTTCTTTCATGAAAGGCTGCTTTTAGCTCTTTGGCCTAGTTTTAACCCTCAAAGATAATCTCTCTGCAGCACTTGGCAAGTTGCCAGCAGGATTAAAAGCTGCTGGGGTTATTTACTCTTTTAATGAAATGCAATATACCCAAGTATATCAGCCCTAATTAACACCCCATCCACAACATCTCTCCTTAGCTCTGATGAAAAAAAATCCACACACTCGCAGTCACCCTGGCCATTAGAGAGTAGATGAATTTTGGTAGTTTTTGTCTCTATTACTGCAAATAGAGCTCTGCCTAAACTTCATGCATGCTGGCTCACTACTCCTTCTCTAAGCTGAATGGTTGCCAGGAGTTGTCTGACACTTTTTACTTTTATTTCAGTTTGGATGAAATGGGAGGTGGATGAGGACTGGAGACTCTGTGTGCCCTTCAGCTGCGAGCAGCAGGGTGGCAGGGGCCAGGCAGGTCCTGGTGGGCACTGCCGGGGGCAGCTCCTGGAGGGCAGCTGCTGGCGTGTGGGAAGTGGGATGCAGGGCTGCACGCGGGTATCCATCCTGTCGGTCATAGCATTTCCCTGGTGAAGTCCTCCGGGGAGTTGTTTTCATAGCCTCCCTCCTAGATCTGCATTTTTTGGTGGTTTTTTTTGGAAGGACCACCAGGAGCTGAGCTTGTGCCCCTGCTACCTGCTCTGCGAGGCTGCGCTTGTGCCCAGGGGAGCCCTGGGGGGAGCACAGCAGGCACGTCTCAGCCTCTCGGGGGACAGAATCTGGGACACCCCTCCCCAAATGTGCTCTGCCACACACATCCACCAGCCTGTGCTCCGAATGTGACTGAGCCCATTTCACCCAGCCCGCACATCCCTCCTGCTGAGGAATCCACCTGGCAGGGAAGCAGTGATGCCAGAGTGGGGCACTGAATCCAGAAGAAAGGAAATCCCTGCTATTTGAGGAAGAAAGCAGGTTTGAGGAGGTCTGCCTGATCAGATCTGATTTTGTTTTCCAGTGTATCTTAGCAGTCCTTGCTGCAGGGTTGTTGTGGGAGAAACAAGTCTGACACAAGAATCCTAGAAAAGGACTCCAAGGATGCTTTGACAAAGTCTGGAAAGCCTGTCTTAACTTTTCACTGTCACAGCTGCCAATGGAACACTAATATATTCGTAATTCGGAAGAGAATAACTCCAAATAAGCACTGCAGCCTCTCAGAAGCCCTCATCTGTGCTAGATTACGTCAAGGGCTCTTGAATTAAACAAATCTGAAGTTTCTAGGCCAAGCCATTTTCGAGATATGACATGAAAAAGCATTAGGAGATGCTTCAAACACTCTGAATTACACTTATTTTCCCTAAGACCCATGTCTCAGAAATGGATTGTCTGATACGCCTCAGGTTTTGCCAAAAACATCCCTCCCTTGGCTATACACCACATCTGTGCAGTCTGAAGATGCACCCAGGCTTTTTTATGTGACTGCAGCAGCAGGGCCAGTCCCAGCGATTCAAAAGCTCCTTGTAACCTTCATCGTGGGGAATAGGGAGAATTGGGAGAGCTGGTCTCTGTCGAAACCCTGAGCCTTTGAAGCCCTGCCTGTCCCCCCAGAAACCCTGTCCCCGCTGAGCCAGGACAGAGCCAGCAGCGTCTCACTCATCATCTGCACTGTCAGCTTTTCACCCCGTATTTTGATAAACGGTAACTGCATTGTGCATGCAGTGGGGTTTTCTCCTTCGTACCTCAACCCACTACCGCCAGATTAAATAGAGGTTAATAATAATAGCTGGGTAGAGATGTAGGGAGAGGTGCATGGACCCAACCCTGCCTGCCAGAAAAGGTCACATCATTAAGAGGGAGATGCATGTAAATCATGGGTCATGGAGAATAATTTGTCTATACATGCAGGCAGCTCCTTCACTCTGCGATCCCTGAAGCCAAGGATGGGGTATAGATTTGAGCAGGGCTGCATGTAGGAGGATGGAGAGTAGAATTCAACATGTGTCTCTAAGGTCTCCCCACCTCTACCAGACACAGGTGGAACTGGGCAAACTGCTTGTGCAAAACTTGTTTGATAACACTCGGCTCTCTTGTTGAAAAAAAATGGAGACAAGGTGATGACATGCATCTGACTTCATGCAGGGCCCTATCTCAAGCAGCAGAAGCAGATCTCCATCCTGCCTGGTTGCAGGAGGAATTGGGGCTTCTTGGCATTTCGCAACAGCAGACACCCCTGTCATTACAGAAGAAGAGGATGTTGCTGCTAAGATGCCTGAAAAAGAAGCTGCACCTCCCATTTCTGACGACGTCCCTCCCAGGAGGGGTTTAGAGAGGTAGGTGAAAGCAGAGACATTAGCAAAGTACTCATGTTCCCTCGCACTTATTTCTTCTCCACTAGTGAACTGCTGGCAGAGCCCCAAAATCTCCTTTCACAAAGCAAACCAGTGGCATACAGAGAAAAAGTCTTATTGTGTCCATCAATGGACCACTCAGCATGAGGAAGGGCACACTCCAGATTTACCCCTCATGCTGGGAGTGCTCTGTGCCTTAGCACCGGCAGTGATGGAGCTAGATCAATCCCTTGAGAAAATCAGTTATTGAAGGCTGAGAAAGAGGAGAAATGACGCTATGGGCTCCAAAATAGCATTAATTTTCTTCTCTGCTACTGTCTAATCTAGAACGTGTAGAAAACAGGAGGGAAAGCAGATGGTCAAAGAGGACCTGGAAGAGGTGAAGATCATGGCTGAGGTAGAGCAACTCAGTTGCTTGAGGGTTTTCAGTAGAACTTGACATTGTTTGGGCCGAAAAACGAGGGAAGGATGAAGAGTCCCCTGCAGTGGCCCTGGGCTTGTTTCTGAGTGATCCTTCCTGAGGGTGCCTGGTGGCCACCTGCCAGTGGCCTCCACACTGGGACATGGAGGTGGCATCGCAAAGTGCCCCAGAGCCCCACCAGTCCTGGGGGCACTAGCAGGTCCCTTGGAAACCAGTGCAATGTGTGCTGGGGCTGGGACTGAGGCAGCCCGGGAGGAGGGAAGTTGTAACTGCATTGGAAAAGGGCTCTTATGGGCAAGGTCTCGCTGTGCATTTCTACCTGGGCCCACTGCAGACGAATTCATTGCAAAGGACTGTATGGAAAAAAGGTTTTGGCATCTGCATGGGAGATGGGCTTTGCTGAGCCACTAGAGAAGAGGTAACAAAGTGCCTGCAGAGCCCCATGGACCGAGCCCTTGGCAAGTGCCTGCCAGTGCACTCATCTTCAAGGTAATATCCTTCTGTGCGTGCCGAGCAGCCTCTTCCTCCTGCCCTGAAGCACGGCAACTCAACCTTGGGGTCCTTTCATGACACTTGCCTGCATTTCATCCACCTCCCTGGAGACCCTGGTGCACCACAGCCTCAGTCAGGATAACTGAGCTGAGGGATAACGGCCTCTGGTTTCAATGCATGTTGAAATGCAGTCTCTCTGGTAACTTGGGATCTGCAGCTCCACATCTCCTCTCCTACCCAATCACATTTGTATTGGAGTGCTGCAGGAGGTCCAGGCAGGTCTCCCAAAGCACCTTCTGGGGCAAGTGCACACCCAGGCTGAGCCTGTGCAAAGGGCACCACAAAGAAGAGGTACTGGGGGACCAAGGTGGCCAGAGGGACCGAGGGAAAGCTGCAGATACCCCAGCACAACCATGCTGCACTTGTCCCAAGGTGACAAGCACATGCCATGTTTCTGGCAGGGGCCACACGGTCAGATGCCATGATCATTTAATGGAACTTCAGCCTGGCTATTTATGGACAGAAATCATATCCAGAATCCAGGCTACTAAAGTGTTTAAGTGCCCTTTGGGAATCTTCCAGGAAATGTCAGAAAATTCTGATTAGACAAAATCAAAATTTTTGGTGGGGCATACCAGGCTGTTCAGCAGCGGCATGTAAGGAATTCCTGATCGAAAGCAGAGCCAGGTAGTGGCAGGGCTGGCAGCTGCCTGCAGGAGAGAAGCTCTTCCAGGCCAGGGAGCACCCCAGCTTTGGAGCAGTGGGCTTTTTCCTCCCTGGGGACAGCCTCCACTGGTTTCCATTGATGTTTAACCCCAGCCCTGAGAAAAGTTTGCCATAAAACCTCCGTCAGAGAGGTGTGTTTGAGGATCATGTCCTTGGACAGCTGCTCCCCCCTCACATCAGAGCTGCTGGAGAAGGCTAGGTGGAGAAAATGAAATACGAAAATGAAATATTAAATTCAGATGCACTGAGAATGTTAGCGAAGACAGCCCTCCATTGCAGCCCTAAGGAGTCAAAACCTGTGAGTCATACATCCCAGACTGGGTCTCTGCCTCACAGAAACCATCTACGTGTATTTATGTATATGTCTGGGTGATTAAGGGATGGGGACATGTTTTTAAGTGTAAGGCCATACTGAGGTAGGGTTTTATTTCTTTTTGTTGGTGGTGGGGGTGGCTGAGACTGCTGGGCAGTTCCCAGCTCCAGGAGCCATGGCTTCCAAGGGACACCTGTAACGAGGGTCCCAGCAGTGCCATTGGAGATCATTAGCAATCACATAACCACCGTGGGATTTCACTTGAGGTGGAGCCTCCAGACATATTCCAAGTCAGGTGTATAAATAAGGTGTCTGTGAAAAAACTTGTGGAGGGAAAGGACTGAATTTCTCTTTTGCCTGTTAGATACTTTCCTCAAATTCAGCTTCTCTGACATCAGGCAGCTGGGCAGTGGGGGCTTGAATGGGCTGGGACCTCGGTCCAGGTGGGATGCTTGGGCCAAGTGAGGGACTTGCACCATCCCAGCAGTCAGTAGAGAGGAGGAGCTGTAAGGGGCAACATCTCTGGGGTGTGGTATCTTCCACCATAAGGGAATCCGAGGCACCTATTTTAAGTTAGAATCTAATCTTATGGTTAAAGTTTTATGTAGAATGATCAAAGCCTTAGATCTTTGCATTACTGAGATATCTCCTGGAGGCAGGCTCGCCAGATCTGCTCTCATTGCAGCTTCAGCTGGGTCCAGCAAAAGAAAAGAGGCCAACAGGGAACACTATCTCCAGCCATCACTATATGGGTGCCAAATCTTGCAAACGCCCTGAGCCTCAGGCAGGCAGATGTGAAGTCGTTCAATCAACTGGCATATGCTCACTTGCCTATATGTTCACTTAATCCTGCTGAAATCACTGCGAATGCTCCTCTGCAAAGTTAGACCTTGAAAGAGTATTTTGCAATCAAGTGTTCTAGCAAGGCGCGCCATGCTGGAGCACAGCCTTATAACCCCCAGGGCTGCCAGTGCCCTGAACCATACATACACCTGAGCTACTCGCTTCCCTGCTCCTCAGGTACGGATAATTACCTTATCCTAATTGCCATTTCCTGGTCATTAGTTATGTGAGATGTTTACCCAAAAACACAAAAACAGGGTAGGAGTACTTCATCCTAGGAGAGGGTTAATCTCCCGCTGGATGCAGGATGCCCTCATGGGAATGGAATGTGTAGTGTTGGTAAGTGGTTGTGCCCCAGAAGCCTTTGAGAGCCCACTGACTACTGCATGCTAGCGATTGGTATTATTAAAGAACAATTGATGGCCTGTAACCAAACAACAGAAACTAATTACTGGAAAACTTTTATTGTCCTGTAATTACTGGGCCTCTTTGTCAATTAGCAGAAGGGGGGGGGGGGAGAGAGAGAGAGAGAGAGAGGGAGAGAGAGACTCGTTTTATAGCAACAATAAATTTTCCAAAACTACAGTCATCAGTAGCTGAAAAAGCGAGTCTATTAACACACAATATTAAGGCATGATATTTACTCTGGCTGCTAAATGTAGGTGCTTTTCTTCTGAAAAAGTGCAGAGCTCTAGGAATACTAATCAGGGTTTTCTTCCTCTGGCTCTGCTGCTGCCTGGCATGACGGCTTTCATTTTCCAAGTAATTCTACCCTTTGACCAAGGGTTTCTTTCTGCAAGGCTCCTCCAGCAAACTGGCCCTGTGCCCATCATATAGTGCTGAAGCTGAGGGGGGCTGAGGGGCAGGGAGGGGGGGCAGAGCCGGGTGCCCCCATGCTGGCCAGATGTCCCCGGACCTGGGACAGGAGCTGAGGGGGCCAGCACACGGCTTGGCCCCAGGTCACTTGTAGGCGCAGGTGCATGTGGGACCCGGTGCCTGCTCGGGGCTTGGCTGTGCGGACCCGTCTCAATACGTTCTGCTCCTTCGTCCTGGCTCGCTAGCACTTTCCAAAAATAGTTTATTCAACTTTTTTTTTTTTTTTTTTCCTTTTCTCATCCACTGCCAAATAAATTATTTCTGGGCATATTGTCACAAGTCATTAACCTTCTCTGAGGATGTTTGAACTACAGTTACCCCCAAAAATGAATCACAATTTTTTTTCTGTCACTTGGCAAATAGTGTTCACCGATATAATTTTCTCCTATTTGACTTTCTCAGATTAACTAGTTAGTGCCTTCTCCCAAAGAGCTGCTGTGGCACTGCTGCTCCTTGGGTAGGATGTGAATCCCAAGGGAGCCAGTCCCACTGGCACTGCCATGCATGGGGCTGGGCTCCGCATACCGGGTGGTCCTTCCAGGTCCCCTCGCCCACCAGCGAGCTGCGAGAGCGGAGAAGGCCACCAGACCTGATGACACTTCTGTTGGGGATGAGATGCTTTGTATTACACAATAATTGCTGGACTCCTAAAAGCTTCAACAATAATCATTTTCATTTGGGAAGTATCTTTTCTCCCTCCGCAAGGGGATCTGGATATCTTTGAGTATTCAGGAGCTTCATGAAGTTTTATGTCAGCTCCTACGCGCACATTGGCAGAAGCAGGGACAGAGGTTATTGGAAGGAGTTAAATTACTCCCCAGAGTAAGTGCCTTTGAAAGTAACTTGTGAAAGAGCAAAGTACCAGCCTTTTATCAGAAAACAAATATCATTTCAATTCACGACGGCAAATACTGGAGACGCCTGGTTTTCCCGTATGTTGGCCAGCGAACCTGTGCCTGCGCTGCCAGCCCCTGCTCTGCGTGCTCGATGCACTGACAACGGGAATCCGTGGCTATGGCAGGATGAGCAGTGGGGAAGTAGCTTAGAAATTTGTCACAGCCTGTCTTATTTTATGTTACTTGAATGGGCTAGGGTTTTGTGCTATCAGAGAGAATCCGGAATAGCTCCGGCAGGTGCCCTCAATAGCGGCAGTAATCTCTGGTTGTTTGACACATCTATCCCTACGTGACGATGCAGAGGAATAGCTAATCCTATAAAAAGCGAGCCAAGTTACACAGGATTTCTGGAGTTTACTTGTGGGGCATTTTTATTTCAGCATTGAGGGTGGGCGCAGAAACCCCTCTCCCAAATTCCCCTCCCCTCTTCAAAGGGGACAGGGCAGGATTTAGCTAAGACAGAGTGGTGAAGCCAGCCCCAGCAGAGGAGCGCAATGCACAACCTCTCTCATCACAGGTGGTTTGCAAGCAACGTGTCCCTGGGGCTGCGCACCCAAAGATCCTCCAGAGACGGGAAGAAACAATAAACCCAGGGGGATGAGGCCGGTTTTCTTGGCAAAGGTCCCGTGGGCGGTTATCTGCAGAGCAGGGCAGGATGCGGGGACCAGCAACACCTGGCTGCACCATCGGGAAGGGAGCGCAGATCCCCGCCCACAGTGCCAGGTGGCTTTGGCTTTCCCACACACACCTTTATCACTTTTTTTCCTTCTCCTTGCACGTCATCTATCTCCTTCCACATTTTCTTTTATCTTTCCAGCTATTATTTTTCCTTCTTCTTTCAACTACTCACACAACACCCTTTCTCTTCCTGTTTTGCAACTTTTTTTCTTGCTCTGAAAAAAGGGAAGGTGTAGCATCTCCCTTTTTCCTGATTTCCTGGTACGGCTGATTTCAGAGACTCTGTTTCTGAGAATTTCTGTCTGCGTTACACCTGCTGGTACTGACAGAGATGCACAACCTCTGCAGGGTGGGTGACCTTATGCAAGTAGGAAAGTCCTTACAGTACTGTATTTCCTTAGGAAATTGTGCAAGTAATGGTGTCCAAAGTAAGGTTTCTGCCAGGATAGGTACTTCAGTGGAAAACTGTTGCGGCAGATTCTAGAAAGCTGGGAGGAAGAGTAAGAAAAAGCACATACAGAGATAGCCAAGATTACACAGACACTGAAACTGTTTCGCCTTGACCCACCTTGTAGCCTTTTGCTCCCTGGCTCCTCCTTTGAGGCCTGTGTCTTGCTTAGTGATAAAAGAAGGTGTCTCCACTGGGGAAAAAGACCTTGCTGCTCCAGGCAGATGCTGAAGCAGCCTGACAGAAAGAGTTGTAATGGTAAAGCGGGTCCCGGGGCCAAAGCATCCTGTCCCCAGGGCCGTCCCTGTCCACATCTGAGAGCTGTCTGCAGATCCTGGCGCTGAGCAACTTTGGGCTTGCTCTGTCCCTCTCTGGTTTGCTGCTCCTGCCTTTCACCCAGCATTTAGCAGTAATGCATGTCAAAACACTCTGCCTACAGAAGTGGCACCCGCATCTCTGTTTTACAGATGGGGAAACTGAGGCACAGAGGTCCAGCTTCTTCCACAGCAGAGTGGGGCATCCATTCCATCACCCTCATCACTGTGAGTGTGGCACTGCCTGTCTCAGGCCCTGAAGGTTTCATTTCCAATTCATGCCTCCACCAGGTATTCAGTGTCCCAGACGTGGCCATGCCTCATGCAGAAGTTACTTCTAGAGATGTTCAGCACCAGCGTAGGATTTGGAAGACCTGGGACCTGTTTCCCACATTTCTTGAGAAAAGGGACATGAGTCAGGGCTTGTTTCCCTGGTAGGGGGCTGTAACACTTGCTCCTGTGCCCCAGCTGGTGGGTCTGTGGATACACAAACCTCTGACCATGCTGCAGTGCCTCCAGCTCAGCTGAGAGCCCGAGAGCTGTGGGTTGAGCGCCGTACATCAGCACAGGAAGAAACACAGGCTCAAACCCGGTCTAGAAAGGCAGTGGTTGGATGGTGTTTGCTTTTAGTACCCCTAAAACAGGGTAGTCACTGCCAGGAGTGGGGTGCACACGTGAGGGACCATCACTGCTAAGTAACAAACAATTCTAAAAACTAGTCTCCTTCCTCTGGGGCTCTTCCTGCTGTTCTTTCTAGCAATTCTGGCAGTGAGCACCAGCAGCAATCATGTACCCTGTCCCAGCCACCGCTGCCCTGGTCCCTGCTGCTGCCAGTGAGGCTCAGCACCAAAGGTGACAGCCCCACCCTCCCTGCAGCGTGTCCTTTGCTCTCACCGCAGGGACGTGTGAACTTCACAGCTTGCTTTGACCCATTTAAATGCAGGTGGTTTTCTCAAAGAGCAGGAGGAGGATTTCCTCCCACAGAGCTCACTGCCCCGGCTCTCCCTGGGAAAGGACAAAGCTGAGTTTCGGGGGCCACGCTCCCTGCGGGGAGCAGCCGGCAGCGGGGGCAGAAGGGCCAGAAGCAGCGTGAGGCACGCACGGGCGCACGCCACCATGGTCAGATGGTAGGAAAAAGGCACCTGCTCAACTCTGGTGCCATTGTCATGACGCTCCCCTCTCTTTGACATTTTACAGAAGCCCCATCTCCTAGAGACACGTGATTGTGAGAAAGTTCAGGTTTCGCTTGTGAAAACCAGACAGTTTGTGCTTCATCGTGACTTTTCTCTGTGAATAAGGACATGACCCAATGGCTCAAAACCAGAAGGAAAATAAGAAAGAACTCCAATTAAAAATGAAAATCTTGTGACAGTTTGGCTGGTTCTGTGGTTTGGGAACCTCAGAAAATTTTAGCATTTGGGGTTGGCGGTACTCTCAAATTAGAGGGAATAACTTGCCTTTTCACAGAGTCTTTCATGTGCAGGATCCCAGCCTCCCTCACCAGCTAAACCCAGAAATATCGGCAGCTTATCACAGCAGCCCGTCTGCCCTGGCCGCTTGAAAGTGCGAGGTGAGGCGAGGCTGGCAGAGCATCGCCGCCTGCTGCCCCTCCGGCCAGCGGCTCCCAGACTGCAAAGACTGATGGGACCCTCACTGCCCACACCGACCAAGCCTTGCTTTCAGAATTGTTGCAAAAGGTGGAAAAAGCAACACAGATATGGGAGGCAGAGACACTGGGGTGACATGCAGGGACTTAGCGGCATGGGTCCCCCTTCCTTCCTGCTCCCTGTGGTCCTCACTGAAACAGCTGTTTCCAAACCGGCCCATTGACGTTTTGCTGGGACTAAGGATATTGTATGTTTTCACAGGCAGGCAGCAGGCTTCTGGCAGCAGACTTGATTTTTGGACAAGTCTGTCCCATGCTTTCACAGTCACTGAGTCGGAGTGTGAAAGCTGAGGGACGGTCCGTGCACACAGATATGGATGCTGCATGATACGGAGCTCATGTTAGATGCAAGCTTCGTATAATAATGAACATGATTTATTGGACTTATTTATATACTATTAGATCATTAACTAATTAGACTACAATTTAATCTTAATTTTCACCAGAGTTTATAACTACAGGAAATTGCCAGAAACACACAAAGTTCATCATTTTACACAGTTAAATGATTCAGAGCCTGGGTGGCTCCCCTCATCACAGCTTGAGGTCCGGAGGTCTGTGATGCATGCTTTCTACCACATCCAAGGACACGAGAAATCCCTCCAGAAAGTGGGAAAGCATAGATGCTAACCACTTCACACAAGAAACGGGTTTCAGGTCAGCCACTAAAGGACTCTTTAAAGAAATATGTCAAACCTGGGCAAGGAAGAGCTACCTAGTACCAAATCCAGCACTCCACACTGAAGGCCCCTGGACCCCAGGGTCCAGAGCGTTTTGGGATGCCGATGATGCTAACCCATCCAACAGCATGGTTCTTCTTTTTAGCCAGGATGGTTTACTCCTGGCTTTTATAATGGTTGTGGTAGGTGCTGGAGCAGGACTCCCATACAGAGTACAATAATACAATAGACCTTCAGTATATAATTATCACACTGTATCTGCTTTCATATCATACGTATTTTCAGATGTGTCAGTTTGAAATCTAGGATTTAGTGCACAGAGTCTAATGGATTGTTCTTTCTTTCTCTCTCTTTTAATGTCAACTCTCAATATGCATGAAGCAGACATGAAAGCACTTTTGTGCAGGTGCTGTGAATCTCTTAGCACAGATGACAAGGGGAGATGGTTTTCTAGATTCATTGAGCTTCAGAGTAGACAGGACTCGATGATCCAGCCTGAGCTCCTGCATAGCAATAGCTCAGATATCACCCCCAGCCCCCTCCACGAGTCAAGCAGCTCTGCACATCCTGGGAAGGGCACAAAGGATCTCCCTTCTGCAGAGGTGGCTTGTTCCTTCTGCATGGGGCCAGCTCACAGCTTGCACAGCCTAGGAAGGAGAAGATCCCATAACAGTCCAGTTGTCTGAATTATGCAGAGGCTGCATTCTGTCTTTCATGCTCCTGATCCCCTATTGTATCTGGCCGGTGCACACAGGCTTCAGAGAGACCTGCAGGGGTATATAAGCACAGGTTCCCTTGGCTCACAAAGATGTCCAAAACGTATTAACATGTCATGCAGCTTAAGTTAATATACCTTCCCTGTGCCCAGCATGCACTCAGCAAACATCCCCCCAGAGCAGGTCCATCCTGGCGGGCCGGGGAGACTCTGTACAGCACGCGACCAGGAGCCTTACCCGGACCTACTCCTGATCAAACCAAAGATTGCCACCAGGCAGACTCCTTATTTTCTGCTGGTTTACTGTGTTTCACAGTTCAAACTCAAGCAGCAATCAGACATATCAGACATGTTTTTGTGTTGTGGGTTTTTTTTTAAACCGACTCAGTATCAACACAGCATCACAGTAAATGAAGGGGCAGCTCTAACTGGCAATTGCAGTACCTGGCACAATGGCAGTTTTTGATTGTGTGAATGATGCTCCGGGATTGTAGTGAAGGCATCACTGAGACAAAAAGAAAATCTTTCCAAGAAATTTCTGCTTATTTAAGCTGTCACTACCATATAACAGAAGCCTTTGTGGAAACCAGTAATTCATGGCAGCAAATTTTCAAAGTCCCCCTATTCATGTGTTTCAGCCCAAGGTAAACAACTTTGTTCTGATAGTTAACCCCACCCTGCTTGAGGTTGAAGTGAAGCATTTTTTTCCCAGTATGTGGTATTTACTTAATAGCAGTTATCAAGCTATTATGAGATCTCCCTTCCACCACCCACAGCTGTGTGCTGGATGTGTCCCCACCGGTCCCACAGCAGAACAAGAAACCCGCCTCACAGAGGAGTCACTGAGCAAACAAGAACAAGGCAATCAAAGATAAGGTGGAGATGAGGGAGGGAAAAAAGTTGTATTTTCATGAAAACACCAAATGGAAGGAAAACAACTTCATCTGGAGTGTGCTTTGTGTGTACAGGTAGGCTGCACTGAAGTTCAGTTGGATTTGGCACTTTCCAGCTTTGACCTGGCAAGCAGTCGGGTGGATTTGTGCTCCAGCACACCAGGAAGAAGCTTATCTGAGAGCTGCTAGAGCTTAGGCGAGTGCGACAGCCCCATGAGGTCCTCCTGTGCTGTCCTTCACACCAGCAGGCTGGCCAGGCAGGGACCATCTCTGGGAGAGCACAGAGCCCAGAGCAATGGACTTGGCAGGATGAAGCTGGTGTTGTTCAGCTGCAACGGGGAACAGAAGACAGGTCCAAAACCCACCACCTTGCCCCTGGGGTCTGGACTCAGCTCCTGACCTGACTACTTACAGCCACACCAGGCTAGCGCTTGGGGTCCCGAGATTCAGAGATGTACCACCAGATGTACCGTGTAATGTATGATGCCAAGTGCATTCTTTTGGGGAGATAACAATACCAGTTGGTCTATTTTTAATTCAGTTCCTTGACAGAACATTTAGCCATTCCTCTTAGAGAAGAATTTTGTAATGGGTTCCTATCATGTCAATTTGGAAAGTGTTCCAGCCTCCCACTACTGAGAAGTGTAAAACTATTGGCAACATATGGCATCCCCGCGGAGCTATTTAATTGTAGAAAGGGCTGCCAAAAGATAAAAAGGGACTCAGAAAAAAAAAATACTACAGCTCCGTTCTTCCCCTTTCAGCATCTAACAGCAAAACAGCTTGCTAGATTTCCTAAATCCTCTCTCAAACAAAGCTGGGCTGCTGCTCCGGTGGTTAATAAGCTGGGGACTCTCATGGTGCAACCGGGGTTTTGACTCCAACCCAAGTTCTTGACAGGTGAATTTTGCTACTATTTGGTGGTGGCCGCTGCCTGGTGTGGGACTCATGTTCCTCCTGGCCCTGTGGCCCAAGGACTTGCTGAGGCACTCAGCCTTGGGGGTGGGGAGCTGGTGGGGTAGGATGAACCATGGGGCAGGCTGGAGTGGGCATGGAGCCTGGGGGTGCAGGGGGAGGTCCAGGGCAGCTGTCCAGGGCTGCAGGGGCCGGGGGTGCCCTGATACATCTGCATCTCAAACTAAACCCCAAGGGAAACTTTGCAAAAGCCATTTCTCAGGGCCTTTGGATGTGTTTTTATTTAACAGTGTTGTCACACAAAGAGACACATCTCAAAGGTCTCAAGAAGCTATATCAAATGTATGGTAGATTTTACAACAGCTTGAAGGGTTTTCTTCAAAGCAACTAGCTTTGCAGGAGGAAAACCAGCTTCTGAATGTTTGAGTGATCTTCAGACACTGTCTCCCTAGCTGGGGCCAGGGCCCCACTGTACCCCCTGCACCCCCTGCTGCCCCAGGCTCAGCCTTGCTGGCCCTCACTGTATGTGCTGGACCGCTCCCAGCTCGAGTCTGGGTAATCCAGCTTGTTCCCCTGGCCACCAGGGTGTGACGAGGGGCTCAGGCACTGCCCAGGCAAAGCAGGACATCAGGGTGACACTGGTTTGAGGATCTCTGCCCAAGAAAGCCCACCAACACCATCCCTGGGAGCCTCATCCCTTCAGCTGCAGCAGCACATCCCTGCACCATCCTCTCCAGGATGAATGCAAAGTGGGGGGTGCATCATGTGGCCCAGGGCCATTTTCAGGAAAAGCAGCATGACAACAACAACAAAGAATTTCAAAGTACGTAAATCCTTAAACTTCTCATGGAAAAAAGCAGGAAAGAAACAGGGGAGGAAGCAAACACCAAGCCCCATTTGGCTTAGTGAGATAATTCACAAAGTTATTAAACCACATCCATTCTGCTGGAAATGGAAATCCAACTTTAATTAATCCTATAAAAGGGAGCACGGAGGATGGCAGGCAACAGGTATGTTTGAAACTCAGGTTAAGAGGGAAGCGGGGCTTGAGGCCAAAACAGATACCCACAAAAAACAGGCAGCAAGAGATCTTATTATGTCAGACACTGGAAGGCTGCAAGAAAATTTGCAGCACCATTGAAATGCCAGTAAAGGGAAGAGAAGAAAACTGCGGGGAAGCTACATTATTCCTCGTGAACAGTATGAGCCCCACACAGCCGTGGCCTGTTCGTGGGCAGAAGGGCCAAAGCTCCATCAGGGTTTTGTAAATGGACACAAGAGGGAGTTAACTGAAGAAATAAGGAGCAAAAAAAAAAACCCACACAAGGCAGGGAAGGTGTCAGCCAAGATCTCTTAAGATCCTTCAGAAAGATGAGGTGGAACAGAAACCAAAAATATCCAGTCTGTCACTAAAACCGCCCCCTGTACTGCAAACCTGGAGAGTCACCAGCTGCACATCTCCGCGGGAGAAGCTCTAGGTTTTGCCCGGACTACACAGGCAGTGCAATACCAGGCGGTCGGGATGGCCTGGATACTCCTCTTAGATGAGGAAAAACACCTTCAAATTTATTTTCAGAAAATCTTTTTGACTGCATTTCTCAAAATCAATTTTGCCTAATGACTTTCTCCTCTTCCAGGGCTCAGGCACAGGTCAGGATGAGTCCTCCTCCCCATCCCTGCCAGGAGCAGCCTGTTGCTGCTTCTGGGGGTCTCTCAGACCACCCTCTCCAGCAGCACTAAGGACGGTGCAGCTGAGGCCGTTCTCGTCTCCCCCTCCACTGCCAGGACCTGCTGGCCATCACTGGAGTGACTGGAAAACCCTGCAGGGAATCCACGTCTCATCCCCATGGAAAAGCCCATTAGATCTTTTGCCTGCTTTCTGCTTTTTAGCCAGCGTTTCCTGCCAATAAGGGAAGAAATAGCCTGGTGGAGATATAAATATCTTGACTGAGATAAGAGATGCCTAAATTCCAGTGACTTTCCTATAATGATCCTAAGTCACTAAGGTGGTTTTGAAAAAGTTCTCCTGCGGTACCAGCACAGATGTGAGGTTTGGCCTCTGTGGGAGGAAGAGAGCCTGAGTGCATTACTCCACTAAGGGCCATTGCAGCTCCCCATTGGCATGCATTATTTATAGCAAGACTAGCAGTAAATTAGTATCTGATGAGCTCTCAGATTGAGCCTTTGTGTTGGCTCAGTCCTGCTAATGCAGCCTATGGAAAATCCTGCTGCACAGAAGTGACTTCGCAGGCTCTATTGACAGCACTCACCGAAACTTCCCTGCACTGTGAAGGTGGTTCTCTGCTGCTGTTTGCATGAATCTGAACAAAAGGTGTCATTGCCAATATCAGGCTGGTCTTTATTAATTCACATTGGATTTCATTAGAAAAAGCTTTTTTGCATGCTAAATATTTAGATCTGAGAGATCAGGTAGAAAACTCCCACTGCCTAGAAATCATGATTTTATTTAATCAGAGGAGTAACAGAGACACATCTGCTGAATGAACTCACTTTCTTTTCCTAAGTTGGGCTGGATCTCATTAGTAAAGGTATTTTACTATGAAAAAAGTCAACAGTCTGAACAAAAAATAGAACCCTTTACTTGACCAAATGCATTTTTAAAAATTGCCTTTCTCGTCCTTCCCTTTTGCATTAGAGCTGACTTGTCATTCTGAGGAAAAAGATTTATGTTGTTACTGTAACAGCATCTTGCTTTATGTCATGGGTTGGATTCAGCATTTGGTAATGCCGTAAATGAGATCCGCAGCACATACACTAGCAGGAAAAAACAGGAGGAGATCCCTCTTCTACAGCCCTGATTGACATCAGGATTGCTGTGGCTGGACTGCCACACACACACACCACCCCCCGCCCCGAATGGTTCATCAGTAAGGAACCCCAAATACAATATCAATAGCTGGAAATTCTGGGCACCAGAGAATTTCCTTACCTATACCGTGCTCCCCTGCTTTTCAGCAGCCCATTTGCAGGGACCAAATTCCTGATGGCGTCCCCTTTCCCCTGAGGTGCCTGCTCCCATCCTCCCAGTCCCACCCTCACTGGTGTTCACTCAACCCCCACCTCCGCTCCCCTGGCTCTCTGAAAGATGAGGAGACCCCATCCCTTCTCAGCACGTTGTGTAAATGCTGGGGGCAGCGAGGCGTGAGCAAGCCCTGCGCCCCCCGGCAAACGGGGCTTGGCTTGGGCACGAGCTGCAGGGTTAGCTCAGGCTGAAGCCAGGGCTGGGTCCAGGTTTGGTGTCTCACAGGACATCCCCCCTAAACACAGGGAGGTGTTGCCTTGTTCTTTTTAAAAGAAGCTCTTGGTTTCATCTCAGAATAAACCCAGAAAGTCTTTAACATCTCGACATTTTCCAGTGAGACGGGAAATGCTTCCTGCTGGACTCTAACAAACAGTGGAGCTTGTTGTCTCTCCCTAGTCGTAAGATTTCAGTGAAATGATGAACCTCATTAACAACCCCCCCTAAAAACACGTGAAAAAATGCAATGTTCCAACTCCACCATGTACCCGTTTACAGAAGATGAGGATGCTGATGAAGGATGCCCTATTTTACTGCAGAATACATCAGTGTGGAACAAGACTCTCCAGGGTCTCTTCTCAAACACTGTCCTACCTTAAAACTGCTTTTACTTTGTTTGGTTGGTTTTGGTCATTTGAAATCCATCTAGAGACACTTGCACTTGCAGATGCATGAGAAATCTTCAAGTAGAAGAAATGCAGATGAGAAACCTCAGCTCTCTGCAGAGGAGCCTTGCTTTAATCCGATCCAAATTGCAATATCAGTAACATGAGCCCTTTTAAACATTAACCAAACCGCAGGAACCCTGTGTGCAGGGGAAAGGTTGCAGATTTCTTAGAAAAGTTTCTTGTTTCCTTTTTGATTTTATTGTTGCCTTAAGACTTTGCTGTACGCTGAGCAGACCAATGAGGTTGTTCTTGTTGTTACAAAATAAGAACAGAAGAAAAGCATCTGGCTTCTTTTTGTTCAAATACCCAGTGATGTCAAAAGTAGGGATGCTCAGAGTATTCCCAGAGGGAGAGGGAACAGGCTGACCTGCAGACACTACGAACAGTGGCTTCTGCAGCTCGGATTCCCACCTCCTGTCCTGGCCACGCATGGTCCTCAGGTGGGACCACGAGCTGACAAGGAACCTGGACTGTCCCATCAGCTTTATGGCAGATGCTCCTGATGCTGGCCAAGCTGCAAGCTCCAGGCCAAGACCCCTGACCCCTCAGCTGGAGCCACAGCTCTCCAGCCGAGCTCCGAAGGGTGGGTAGGTCTGCAGGGGAAGCCCTTTCACAGGTGACTTTGGAAGACCAGCAGGGATATTACAGAAAAGCTGGATGCAGAGAAGAGCTGGGATGGGATGATCACAGATTGGTTCAACTTAAACAGCAGGATGGACCAAACCTGATCTTGATTTGGGAAGGGCAGACTGAGAAACAGAGCAAACCCATGCAGCCGGCCCTACTCGTGCTCTCTACAGGAGAGCACTGGGGCCTGGGTGCTGGGGGGACCTTGGGAAGTCAAAAGTGCCAAACTGATCTGGAAGGCACATTCCAGGCAAAGGGGGTAAATATACAGCTGGTCTCTTAGAAGAGAGATTGCAAGAAAGCAGAGAGCCTGAAAGGGACAGACAAGACTGATCAACAAACTCTGCCAGAGTGCAGAACCTGCAAGTCTTAAAACGAGATTCACCAAAACTTAAGCTGAGTTACAACTTGCAGATTTTTATTATTTTTTTTAAACACAAAAAACCTTAGGTCACTTAGACAAAAAAGAAAGTGAGACGGATAAAATAAAAAATAAATGTAGTTACAGCAAAAAACCTAAATGAGTACTTTGCTTCAGTTTTCAATGAAGATGATGCTTCAGGACACAAGGGCACAGGGATGATAGCTAATGGGCATAAGATTTATAAAAATGGAAATTGCGGCATCCAAGGTGAAAGCAGACTGAAAGAGCTTTAATGCACTGAAGCCAGGGGGAACAAATAATCCAACCCAGACTCCTAAAAGAACTGGCACATGAAATCACAAGTCCACTCTTAAGGATTTTTAATACATGAGTCGAGCAGAAGAAAATGGCAAGCCTAGTTCTCCTTTTTTAAAAAAAGAAATAAAGGATCCAGGCAACTAGAGACATCAACAGTATGCAAAGCTTAGAATAAATTTGCAAGGAAAGAATAATTAAAGACCTGAAGGTAAATGGAAAATCGGATCAAATATAACAAATAAAACACTTGGATGATCCTGACAAGGGAAGTAATAGAAACAGAATGAAATGTAATAGTACAAAGTGCAGAGCTGTGCACGCTGGGACTAATAACATGAAGCTTGAAGCTTGGGCCTCATCACTTGGAAATGACAGAACAGGAGAGAAAGTTGTTTCCAGTCATCTGTCACAGGGGTCCGTGAGCTGCCAGCATGGCGCAGATCTGAATAAGGCAAATGTGCTTATCCCAGGCAATGTTTTCCCATTAGGAATGAGTGAATACACGTATTGCGTCTCTGCCCAGGTACGGTGGCGTCCAGGACCGCAGCTCATTTCTCATCACCCCTGCTGAAGGACAGGGAATGGGAAGGAGCAGAGAAAGGCTGCAGGAGGGGCTGCCCAGGCTGGGACCTCGTCTGCCCGGGGAAGGGAAGGGCTCGGCTGATGTAATAGGAAAAAGTGATGCCCAAGGGAGACATGACTGCGATGAGAGAAGGAGGAATAAACAGCAAGGAGGAAGAAAGCTGTTTAAGCTAAAGAACCATTTGGAACAAGAATAAATGCAACATACTGGCCATGAAAGCATTTAGGAAGTTAGAAGACAATTCTTAATAGAAGAGTTGTAATGATCTGGAACAGTCCCCTGAAGATTAGGGGAAGGAGGAAAAGAAACCTAGGCTTGAGGAGCAGGAGACACTCCTGGTGGGTTACGTGGTGTGGATGCTGGAGGTCTTGTCTCATCCTCTGCTCTTACAGCTAGGGGGAAGAATGTGAAACCAGCGGCTGGGCAGGAGGTGGAAGGTGGGGGTCACAGCTCCGGCAGCACCACCAGAGTTGCCTGGCTGCTTCACCTGAAGGTGCAGCAACAATGGTCAACCACCCAAGTGCCTCTGGTGTCCCTGCATGTTCAACCTTTCACACAAACCCCCCCCGTGATTCTGTTATTAAAATCTCCTGGTTTGGGGTAACTTAATTTCTTTGCCACTGGAGTCGTGTTCTGGGTGTTAGTGTTGGTGCTTCTGCAGACCAAATAAAGGTAAAAGTAAGAAAAGGGGGGTGAGTGGGGGGGTGGTGGGGGTGGGAGGTAGAACTGCCAGTAGATTTTCACCCAGGAGAGATGAGGTTTGAGGGAGAGAAAGCCAGACCTGAGTGATACTCACCTGGAAGGGACAAGACTGGCAGCATCACGGGCTGGGCACGTCTCTGCAGGGCCCTTGGCGGATGGTGGTGTTGAGAGGGTTGCTAGTGCAGGAAGGAGCTGAGAAACAGATTCAGCTTTCACTTGCACTAACCTTACCCTTTCTGGCTTTCACAGCAGTCCCCCTCGTTCAAAATCTGTAGGCGAGACATGAGCAAGATTCGCTGATCCTGCTGCTGAAGGAGGCAGAGCGGAGCCTCGGTTTTTAAGTAGCAGTTGTGTCGCTGCTCAGCTGAGGTGGGGACACCATGGCTGGACACACAGGGTGGACACCCTGGGTACTCCCATAGACTGAAGGCACATCAACATTTCACCTGTGAGGAGCGGGTCTGTGAAATTAAAGTGCCGCTCTTCATCATTACTGGAGCCACTATTCAAATTCTCTTGGATAACAGAGTAATTTTTCCACTCTGTTAAAGGTTTCTTTTGCAAGTGCCACTCCATGTCTCTTGATTTTATTTCCTTGTACCTTTTAAATCCAATTTTAATAGGCTTCCAGATTTTTAATAGCTTTAGAGATTTCTTTTCTCCTTCATGTCTATGTTGTTGATTGTAAGACTGGCTTTTGGATGTCTCCTTTCTTTGATACCCTGCTTGCCTGGGTTGTCTTTGCACTTATCCTTTAAACATATTCTCAATGTACTTGGTTTACTTCATTGAGCATTTTTGAAAGCGTTGCCTTTGCTTTTCCTCTCAACTCTGTTATCTGAATACATCTTAGGTAATTAATCAGCTCCCATTGATCTGAACATAAATTTCCAGATTTTTCAGACATTCATTACATGTGCTGAATAGAAGTGAGAGTGGCTGGATGAGAGAATTCATACCTGACAAACAGCCCATCCAGATCTGAGCTGTTCCTTCTCCTCATGCTTTTCTCCTCACTGAGTAGCTGGGTGGGGGAGCAATGTTTTTCAGACAGCTGTGAGTGAGAAGTAAAAGCTCAGAATATAAATTCACTCTCTTAAGGACCCTTCTTCCCAGTTCCTCTAGGTTAGCAGCCATTTCTGAACTGACAGTGGCCAGGATTAGCTGGTCCTACTGGCTGCTGTTTCAGTCCTAAACCTATCTTCAGTGATAGCACACTTGGATCCCAAAGCACCACAGCGTGGCGGTGGGAAGCTGGTGACCTCGAGCTCCCACTGCTCCCATCACCAGACACCCATCTTGCATCAGGCACCCCCCTGCACCCTGAAACCCAGCCTGCAGCTCTTCGTCTGCGCCTTCGGGAGAACTGAGGGCAGGTAACAAAAGATAATGTTAGGTCCAAATTAGAGGACACATATGGAGATGCAGGGAGTCATCATACTGTACCTTTGTCTTTATTGTCCACCGTCATGGGAGAGCAGGCTGCAAATGAAGAAAAAACCCGTTACGATTTACTGTGTCATGGGAGAAACAGTGCGCAGCCACACAAAACCACAGCAATCACAGAGCATTAACATAAGGGGCTGGATGACCCTCTGCATAATCTCCAGGGTCCCCAGTGTAGGTTTTTCATTGAGTTATAACTTACATCAAGCTACATAATATTATCCTCTTTTCCACTATCTTCGGTACTCGTGGAGGTAGAGAAGTTCCTGAGAACGGGACTGAACAGCAGCCCCAGCTCTCACACGCCTTGGCCAGCTGCTGCCTCTGCCCTGAGCACGCTCTGGCCCCAGGTCACACTGAGCCTGCTGAAGCCACTCCTGTGTCACTGGCACTTCTCAGTGCAGCTCCAGAGTACTGAAGGCTCTTCGTTAGAAGAACATTTCCTGCATATTTAAAGAGCTTTAAGTCCTATATGCATGTACCTCATTGTGCCTCATTGCCAAAAATGCAATTAATGGGTTTTCTACTGCAGCGCAGGGCAGAAATAGCGCTGCCTCACTTTTTATGCTTTATGTACTCTCATGCTGCGAATAATGAGGAAAGTATTATCAAAGGGGAATGAGAAAAGCATATGAATTGCACATCTTACTGAGTGGACGTGAATGACGGAGGCCATAGATAGGGTATGGATCAGATAAACTATGTGCAACATCTCATCTTTCTCTCCCTAGCAAATCACAAGGGAAAGTGTTTGTAAGGCAAAGAGCTCAATTTAATCAGCTCTCTCCCTCTCTCTGTGTATATATCTATGTGGTCACTAGTTAGTTTATCCCTCCACTTTGGTTTCAGCAGGGATATTTTCAGAGTAAGCTACAAACCAGTATGAAACTGTGTTCTTGAAACTGGCTCTGAATTAAAAAAAAAAAAAAAAAATTACTTCTGTTAGGAAAATGCAGTTTAGTAACAAGGGGAACAATGCCATAGCAGATCAGTCCAGGGTGGCAGTACCATGTTTCAGAAGGACCATGTTTTTCAATGCTTAGATATTATGAACTATATCTTGTATTCATCCTGTCTCTTGATCCTTTTTCCCTAAGCATTGAATTTGCTCATGCAGTACAACTGTCTATCAGAAATCACTGTTGCAAACTGATTTCCAGTTGCCAGGTCCAAAGATATTTTTATTTTAGTCAAATATTCTGTTCCACTAATTCAGTCAGCTCACCCACAAAGTTTAACAACTACTCCAAAGAATGTGCATGTGAATATGATTTGCCAGTATTCCTGCAGCTCTATGCGCTGCTTTTTGAAATGAGCTATGCCTGGTGTCTGCATGAGAATGATTTAATATTTAAAAGGCGTGAAGAGGATTTGAAGAATCCTTATAGCTGAGGAAGTTTGTGAAAAAACTCTTTTCTGGCTTAAAATGGATCAGAAATATGGATCCTGTTTATTGCTGTGGACTCAGTTTTCCCGGTAGTCAGACTCGGTGACAGCCTAGGAAGAAGCCTCATTTCATTATGCGGCATGGATCTGATCCTGCAAGATCTTAAATAACCCAAAAGAAGCCATTGACGATAATGGGATAGTGCACATGCGTGGCAACAAGCATGGGTTTACATGCACTGGGGTGCAGACACCAGACTGTTCGACACGCAGATTCAAACCATAGGTACAAGCCAGGGGAAGATGATTTTCGGGACTGAAAAGCAGGTTGTGGGTGGCTCTTGCTTCATGTCCATCTCCAGCTGAGCCTCACCCGGAGGAGCCCTTCCTGCCTTCTGCAGAAAGTGGTGCTGAGGGTGGAAGGTGAGGAGCACCCTGCTCAGCCACACTGGGCTCCCCTCACCCATCCCTCAGGAGCTCAGTTCTGCTCCGGCTCGGCAGACATGCAGAGTCTTATTCCCTGGTCTCCATGTCCTCTAATCAGCTTAGCAAAAGCCCTCCACTGCATATGGTCAGATTGCAATTTTTGAATACTTCTAGCATGGGCAAATCAAACCCAATTTCCTGCAGTACAAAGCCCTGCACTGCTCCCCAATGAAGGCTATTTTCCTGCCAAATTGCATCTTTCAAACCACAGCCAATTCAGCTGTAGAGCTGCCAAGAAAAAAAGGTCAGAAAGATTTTAAAAAAATAATTTTCTCCTCTTTACTGTATTCAAAAGCAGCTCTCCTAATTCTGCTCAAACTTTCAAAACAAGGGAGAAATCGCTGTGGGATAGGTGCTGATTATAGGCAATTTCAGCCCAAAGGACAACATTCTGCAAGCCTGTTAGACG
The DNA here is from genome assembly GCF_023634155.1 of Falco peregrinus. Taxonomy (NCBI): domain Eukaryota; kingdom Metazoa; phylum Chordata; class Aves; order Falconiformes; family Falconidae; genus Falco; species Falco peregrinus. The sequence goes on along the minus strand of NC_073729.1, from coordinate 36,413,317 downwards.
TATCTGAAAATAACAATTTCTAATGCGGCCAGTGCTGGAAACACTTTTCATCTACCCCGGTTTGTACGAAGGGTTGCTCCAGCGAAGCCAGTGGAATTATGCAGAACTGGGACCTTCCTTACTGCAGTATTCTCTGCTACCTCTACGATATTTCACATGCATCAGTTTTATTTGAAAGACTATACCGCGAGTACCTGCTTAGCAACATACTTTATGAGCTAAGTATGCAGTAAAAGGGAAGATGGGAAAAGCTTTTCCCCTTTTCTATATGGGAGAAAAAGACTGGACTGGAAGGTGATTTGAACAAACAATAAAGTATGTAGAAAGAGCAGAGTAATGGAAGATTTTAAGTACCCAAGCAGAGAGTAGAGGACATTAGGGAGAGAATGCTCTCTGGAAGCTTTTTTATGGAATTGGCATAAGATTGCATTTTAACTTACTATGTGTATCATCTGAAAGGGAAGAGAGCTACGTGACTTGTATTAAGTGCTGCACCACATGGAAGGTGACTGAAGACAAGCTGTAGTCCAAAGGAAAATATTCTGCCAAACATCCATGTCCACAGAGGTAGGCTTAGGATAAGGGAAGGTTTTGGAGCAGGAAACTTGAAGAACTTGCAAGTGTCTGCTGACAGGTGCTCTAACAGCCGGTGTGGAAAACCAGCACCAAAGTGCAGCATCTGATGAAATCACACAAAAAATTTTGTAATCTGAATCACCTAAATAGCTGCAGACACCTAATTCAGACGGATCGTACAGGTGTGAAGGCAACTCTAGGGCATTCAGGGTTCAGGGCAGGTGAGGTAAGAGCATCTTTTTGTAAGGAAAAGGTGAAGTTTATTGTTGGCTGAGCTGGGGGGGAAAGAGACTTGTGAAAACCACTGAAGTCCCAGCCCAGACAGCTCTGCAGGCAACGCAGGCAGAGATGACAAGCAGAAAGGGTGATGGAGGAATCCATGTGGAAAGGGGCGAGAGGCGAGACTGGTGCTGCTGCTTGGGATTTGCTGCCACATGGCGAGGGGGGGTCGTGCAAGAACTAGAGACTCACCTCCCTGCAACGGGTATTCGCTTTGCAAAGGAAGGAGCCTGGGGAAGTGGAGATTCAAACATTAAAATGCTCCTCCACAGCACCCGAGCAGATAATTAGGTAATTAGTACTATTAAAGGATGACAAAGCACCTGGCTTGTTGAAGGACATTGCTAGGTCCCAAGGCCAACAGCAAGGGTGAGGGAGGAGCTGCCACCCCTGGAAGAGCTCCCTGTACCTTGGCTGTTATTTGGGCTGCAGCAGTGCACGGGGCTGGTGCCTGCCCCTTTGAGTTGATCTGATGGGGGATCAAGGTGAGAAAGACCAGGGGTGGGGCTGAATCACCTTCCCTGCACACGAGGACATCTGACCTTATGGCAGAGATACAAGTACTGGCATCAAGGCTGGAAAACAAGGACTTCTCCCAGCCGTTGGTGGGCTGAGGTCTGGAAAGCCTTCTCTTGGGGCTAATCTGTTCTCCACACCCCCGATGTCACGAGCCAGGGGAGGTGGCAACAGTGGTTTTGCAGCACAGTGCTGTGAGAGCTGGGCATGGCCCCCAAGCCCTGAGGTCTCTGGCAGTGTGACCCTTCAAGACCACGTTGGGTTTTATTTCTTTCTTGCTCCCTTTCTCAGCTCACAATTTTTGTTTACATTTTGACAGCTTCTACACACCAAGCAGATGCTCTCATTGCATTTCCACATTGACGACGAGCTTTTATTGAGCAGTTACAGTCAATTTAGAACCCATTAATGGACATAAATAGTTCAGATTGTCCCTTCCAATTCCCATTACTTTGCCTTTTATGCACCAAATTTGTTCAGCCACCGTACTGCCCCATCATGGAACTTGTGGAATTTCCTAACTGAGCTTTCAAGACTTGACCATTACATGTCATTTCATATTTATCCACAGATTTTCTTTTCACTGCTCATGCATTGAAATGAATGCTCAGGCATCCGGGCTATTAATAAATACACTTGATAACAATGGTCCTCGTGTGAACCATTAAGACATTGCAGTATTAATAGCCTTTCCTTTTGGAGAAGGACTATTTATTCTTACCCTTTTCCTTTCTTCAGGCTGGATCTGATGGAATTGTTCATTGTGAGTAATCTCCTTTGAGAATATAGTTCTTATTTCTCTATGAAAATCATTCATTAATTCATCCTGTGAACTTTATGCTAAGACATTCAGCATTTTGCTTCCACTGTTTGCCTAATATTGCTCACTAATTATCTTGGTTCACCTCTATGCTATAGCACAGCTCCTCCTACATAACTGGATGATGAAACGATTAAGTAAAGGAGCGACTGGCAGCCAGTATTTTGTTTCTTCTGTGACTAAACCAGCCTTTAGCAAAGACATAAAACTTGAGAAGCCTGTGAGCTTTTCTCTGAATTACCAATAGCTGTCTGCTTGTCATGAAAAGCCACCCCAGTGACTCCAGTGGCAAGTCTGTGGGTGCTTTCAGCCCAGCACAGAAAAAGCCTTTCCTATTTCCAAACCACAGCATCTATGTTCTCTCTGGAGCCTGGAAGCCTTTTGGGCAACTTTCTCTTACTTGCAAGCACTGTGTAAAGCACATTCCTGAGTGAGATTGACCATTATGCAAGAGGCCAGTGGTGCTGGTGATCTTTGGAACAAATTTTCCCATTTTTGCCCCTACTTCTTTACACTATTGCTACTTCCCACAGCCTGGGTAGAACCAGGAGCACCTTGACACCTCTGAGCGTTCAAACCCTGGGGCCAAAATGCAGGAGTGACCATTCAAAAGTCAGTATCTCATTCTACACATTTCCATGATGCTCAACACCCACCCTTCCTAACATCAGTCACACTGTCTACTCACTGGTAAAGTCCACATACTACTCCTAATGTTATCTCTGCTGGTTATTGAGCATATTTTATGAGAAGGGCCTGTATAAACAATCTACACCCAGCATGCAAGAGGAATTGAGAGCTCTGTATCTGTTACCATTTGTTCCTCTCCACGTTGTAACTCAGAGCACCAGTTGGTACGGAATTTATTTGCAATCAATAAGCTATAATTTCCCAAACTGCCAAGAAAAGAAAGGTTAAATATTCACTTGGATTGTTGCTGTCTGAGACCCCACAAGGGAAAAGACAAATAAAGAGATAACTTTAATTAACTGCAGAGTAAGTGCTGGGCTTACAGGCTCAAATTCCTGCAGCTTTTCATCTCACATTCGTATAAATTGTTATACATCTTTGCACATAGATGGCAGTTTAAGATGATCAGGATCTTGAGTTAAAGTGCCTTCAGGCTCACAAACCTGACCCTATTGACCATAGTTCCCACAAAAGCCAATAGGCATGTCAGTGTTATTCACCCATAACAGGGCTTGCACTTGTGTCCCCAAATTATGTTACAAGACAAGCCAGCACCCGTGAAAAACAAAGGAAAATCTCCTAGTGATTCCAGTAGTAAGTAATCTAACCACTTATTAGCCAGCATTCTCCTGTGTACATTCACCAATCCAAAACCTGTCACAACTAATTGGAAATGTGTATCATCAACATCATTGTTATTATTATTATTTTGATTACATCTAGGAATTTGATTAGAAGACAGCACCTCCGAAACTTACAGCGTAACCATAGAACAGTGGAAAATAAAACAGGGAGTACAGGCAGAGGAGGGAGCAAAGCAAACAGCCTGACTTTATTTTTGGTAGGTTTAATGCACCCAGGACCTGCGGGTTGCTGCCAGGGGAAAGGAAAGTCTTCAGAGTGGATTTGCAGAATGATATTGAGGTGGTTTTGGGGTTATTTATGAAGACAACTACCTAAAGCAGACAGGTCAGGTTAATTTGGCTCAGCAATATCTTCCTTTCTCTTGCCAGCCAAGGATGCTAACAGCGGCTTGCTGCTTGTCCATGTCCAAGCTGCACATCCCCCCCCAAACGAGACAAATATCAGGCGAGATCATCTGGGTAGAGAGGTGGATGTGCGGAGTGTGAAAAGAGGGGAAGGCTGTACTGCTCGCTGTGGGCAAGGGACATCCCCATGGAAATCCTGGGTGAGAAGGCCAGTTTTCTGACCAACATCATCATGAAAGAGCAATTCTGGAGCCAAGAGAAAAATCAGGAGAAAAAGGAAACAAGGAAATGCAAGGAGATAAGATTTCAAGGAGGAGAGCTTGTTCCACCCTGTCAGCCAGGGGGCTGGATTCATCCAGAAGCAAAAAGATGGTGTCCAGCGTCAGAGGGAGGAGGTTTTCGGGGTAGTGACAGAGGTTTTACTGACCAGAAAGGTTTCCAGCAATATCTTTATCATTGCTAACCTACAGCTTCCCCTTCTTTTCAAACCCTAGCTTCTGGCACAGCCATCAGTAACCCTCAGTCCCACTCTGCCCTAGACCTCTCTGCAGAAGAGGTTGTCATTCAGACCCCAGAGTCACGTGAAACAGTAATTTTTGAGAGATTAAAGATGTAGAATCTACTTTTCTCTAGGTTTGAAAATCTCTCTTCTTGTAATAAAAAGACTTTATATAGTCTTTCTAACCTTGCTCTTTCAGGGGCACCAAGTGCAACTGGATCATTTTAGAACAAAAAAAAGCAAAGACAGGAGTGAACAGGAGCTGACTTATTTAAATAATTTAATTTTCATTTTGAGGTAAGTGTAAGTCTAAATTTGCTGTTATGTAATAAACTGCATTTAAAAGCAATTGCTTTTGAAAATAAACTATTGAACTTTGAAATTACTGTGATAACACAGCTTTAGTCTGTGAATGCTCCAGTCTGGGAGGAAGCACAACAGCAGCCTTTGATGAGGACATGAATTTGTTATGACAGGCTAATTTTACAAATCCATGGCTGCCTTATGGCAGAATCATAAAGATATATATTAAAAAAAAAAAAAAAAAAAAGAAAGCCGAAGAACCAAAAAATGTATCATGTTACTGCTGAGAAAATGTTCTCACAGAGTCAGCTCCCACAGGTCAGTTGAAGGTAGCACCCAGCCACCTTTGATAGCTCAGGGAGCAAAACATTGTGTACGTTGTGCGTGTTTAGACTGACCGGTGACTTCGGTTGTTTGATACGTGTGTGCATCTCTCTGCATGTGCTGTGATACGAACTGCTTCACATAAATAGCAAAAGGCAGATCTTTGGGGAAAGAGCAATGAGGAAAAAATAAATCAATCTACCAGACCCCTCCCCCAAATAAAGTCTTAAACAATAGAAATCATGCCTGGAACCTTCCCGCAGCCTGGCTGTGCCTGAGCGGAGCTGACATTGCAAGTTAGCATCAGGATGGCGTAAGTGGTCTCCTAGAAATAATCTCATTGCAGATATCCTCACTAATCCTCTAGTGGGAAGGGGCAGGAAGGTTTTTCTGGATGGGGCTGGGAGAAATGGCTGCTGTGGAGCCTGCAGGTGAGGTAAACGAGGAGGTGGGGGAGGGCTTTCCAATCTGCAGCTTGGAGATGCAGGACGGAGACTGGCTGCCTGGAGAAAGGGAGAACAGGAACCTGACCTGAGAGCTCTAAGCAGGAATGGAGGTGACAACCTGATGGCAGAGCTGTGGGTACAGGCAAGCCAGGACCCTTGGAGTGACCGCCTTAGCCGGAGTCACCTGGAAATAGGGACAAGAAAAGGGGGGAAGTGCACAGGAGAGAGGAGAAATCATGTGGCAGTGACCTTACTGATAGCTTCTTGCTCCCGTGAAGATCTTGTGACCAATGGCTCATCCAAACACCTCCTACAAGGTTTGACAAAAAGGCAAGCAGAACTTCGGGGTTTAAAGAAATCCGCTATGGATGGATGTCAAGATCCGCTCAACTTTTTGCCACTAATCTTGTGTAGTACCGTAACATCCAGTGGCCAAAGCAGCCCAGTTTGTGCTTCTGACAAATGCTGTAAGGCTCAAAGGCTCTGCCAGTGACCAAGGGAGCTATTACAGCAAGCTCACATCTCAGTGTCACTGTGTAAATCTCTTCAGCCTGTCACTGATGGAAGGGTCTATGTGACAGGTGTCACCCATAAATCCCATTTAAATACATCCATTACCACACAGTGTATCACTCACAACCACCCATGAAATGTCTCTTTGGAGTCAAGAATCAGACAGGGATGATTTAGGGCTATTTCACTTGTGCGATGGGATTAGCTGGATCTCGTAGCTATTAGGATGCCGGGCCCAACGCTGGCCCAGAAGGGACGAGGGGGAGCAGTCAGCAAACAGCTCCATTAGCTGGTTTCTAGCAGCCTTTCCCACACACGGCTGGAACTGCTTCTAAACGAGACTTTAAAACTGACCCCAGAGACTTCAAACCCCAGTTTGCACAGGAATACACATGAGAATACTGCAGGTGCCTGATGCTGTACACCCAACGAGACCTGTTCTCTCACTTTCTGTCATTATTTCCACCTTGGCAAGCAGGGTGCAAACAGCTTCACACACACACGCGCGCCCAGGCACGCATGCAGCCAGACTTTCGTGTGGGTGTGAAAGACAAGACATGGACAGAGTGAAGACTTTTGTCACTCAGCAAGTGTGGTTTCTAGTTTCTTCTCCAAAAGGAGCAGGCAGTGTGAGACATGGGCTTGCTCCAAAGAGAAAATTGGTAAGGGTGGCTCATTTAATTCAGAATAACATGAGAACATTTGCCAACTACGGCAGGGCAATTTAGACAGGCAAAATACTCATTGGGAGACATCAGTGATAGCTGTTATTTAAGCCTGTGCTAGACAGGAACCATGCTGATATAAGAAGCTGGGAGACATCCCAGATGAGCAACTTTTTTAGATACTGCTAAGTAAAAGCAGAAGAGGAGAGGTGGCCACATACCGTGTCTCTGAGTACTGTCTGGCAGGAGCAGGCTCAAAGGGAGAGGCTGCTGCAAGCATCCCAGCGCATCGGAGGCAGCCAGCATCCTCCTGGCCCTGGTAAGGAGATTCTGCTCTGAGCACTGCTGGTGCTCCAGCCTGAACACCAGGAGAACTTCATTCCCCTGTAGCGACTTTTCTCGTTATCCACTGAAACATCCAGTCCTCTTTACCATGATGGCCTTGATAACATCTCTGGCACTGAGATGAAATGAGGAATGTTCTTATACAGAGAGCAATAGGGTCTGAATTAGGATCGTGGGTTCAAGCAGCACCAAAAGGCAGCCAGCACTGATCTGAGGTTCATGGATTCAGCTCTGTCTTAATTCACCAGAAAGGGTACACAGAAGGGAGAGCCACCACCACCTCTTTTTGTCCGTGGTGCTCAGGATGATCTGCTGGAAAGGGATCAGGTGGCTCAGTCAGAAAGAGGAGGAGATGAGAGGGCAAGTCAAGGAAGCACAGGAAGAGGGGGTGTGGGTGAAGCTAAGAGCAGCAGCATTGTCCCTTTTAATGAGGAGGGTGATTACGCACTGGCAGCTGTTTGCAGATTAGAGACTGAGGACTTGGTCAATCAGGGATAATTATCTCTCTCTGGAATGAGGAGATTTTCTCTTTCCTGGCAGTGAAAGAAATGCCGGGCAGCTCTGTGCCCTGTGTCCAGATCTGCTGCCCCAGGAGGGGAAGCCAGCAGTATCTCTCTCCCCCACCCCAGTGGAGGAGGAGACCTGTCCTCAAATCAGCTCAGAAGGATTGGATTACAATCCATGGATTAAGCCGGTGTCCTAGGTCATCCTTAGCTCCTTAGCCTAGTGTAGAGCCGTTCTGGCTTCCAGGCAGCTCCCTGTAGGGTCCCATGTTGGGTATTTTCCAGCCTAATAAAATGCTCTGAAGATGATGTATCAGGATGATCTGCTTTGTAGGTCGCCCATCTGCAGGAGCCAGCAAAGGGTGAGGGTGAATGTCAAGGATTTCTGAAACTGCACCCAAAGGCTATTGCTTCATTTCCCTTGATGTATTAAATATGGAAAAATAAGCCCTCTCTCCCCAGCTAATAAAAAACTAGTATCAGCAACGGTGGCTTTGTCAAATGATTTACTTTTGGAAAGGAAATATTTAGCTGCAAAAAAATGTTTCTCAAAATGCCATTCCCTTCAGTTTCCCCAGCAATGCAAAGCGACACAGCAATCATGCCATACTGAGAGCATTTGAACCAGCTTTTATCAGAACCCTAACCCGACTCCATAGGTAGCATGTAACTGTGGAATATGATCTTCCCAGTTTAAAAGCTGTAAGTACATCAGCACATCTATTGCCAAAAAAGTGAACAGAAGGGATTTTTTAAATATGCTTCCCAAGCAAGTTATGGGTGCTAGATGACTGGTCTTCTTCTGCTTTAATTAAAGGAGGCTTACTTGATTAACAGGGAACACCTGGGGTGGTTAGCAATTGCTTTCCAGTGCTGAGCTGGACCCAGCCCCACAGGCTGCAGTGCCAGCGTGGCAGCGGTGCTGGTGGGAATGTTACCTGAAAGTGACCTCTTCCACGCAGCTCCTCCTGGTATGGATACACGGACTATAACAAGGTTATAACGGTGATCTCACCCACAGAGTGGGGAACAGCCTAGGCTAATATTAATGTCTTCATAGGAAATAAAATTCCTGTAATATGTATTATCCCAGGAAACTGAAAATCTTCCTCAGGTTGGCTTGTAAAGCTTGTGGTGAATCCAGGCTTTCTCCAGGTGGCCTCATTCTTGGCACAGGATGAACAGGAGAACAAGACAGTGCCTATGGAGCATCATTATGGAAATGCTCCGCTTCCACTGTGCTGAAAGGCAAAGTCCTCAGCGGCTTTACGTGAGAGCTGGACAGGATGGTCAGAAAGCCCAGAGTGGTACCACCAGAGCTTCTGTGTGTGGGGCCAAGTGACAGTGACCAGTACAGTGACCTCTCTTCTCTCTCTCTCTTCTATCAGGCACCAGAGGTTAATAGAAATTTCTTCCTATTATGGATTTTTTTTTCCTCTAAAAGCATAGGAGATGCTTGGAATGGAGACCCTGAGGGGATGGCAGTAAGGAATTAATCAGGCAGAACAGAGGTGAGCAGGTGGCTTGGGACAAAGATGATCTAGTGGGAGCTTGTCCTTGTGTCCTCGTGCCCCCACCTCACACACATGCAAACTGTTCCCAGGGGCAGCATGCTCCATGGGCACCAGTATCATTCTAATCTGACCAGGTTAAAAGTTACTCTGGGGCCAAAAAAAATAATGTCTTGGAAAAATAAACTGGATTTTCTGAAGTGAGTGGGATAATCATAAATTAGACCCAAATGGCAAGTGTTTCTCTGAGCACTGCATGACACTGAGCCAGCCCTCAGGGATTTCTCCCTTCCGTATGCAGTGTACGGCTGCTTGCTGCTCGCTGCCTTTGCTGCACGCTTACCGGCGCACTCCCAAACCTGCAAGGGAGATGCCAGACTTGCCAGATGCAATTCCCTTGCATTTTGAAGATGAAGGACTGGACTTCGTAGGTTGTGGAATCTCCTGTGCATTGGAAAGCTAAAGGATTCAGCAGATTTAATTGCCCTGGAATCGAGATCTTGCCAAAGGAGTGAGTTGAAGGTATGAGATGAGCAGTCACCTCTATGAGCTTACCCTGAATGAAGCACCTGAGACATGGTCACACAAGTTAGTTTGGCACCTTAAAAGTTTGCCATTAGCATAAAGTATGATGTATGACAAAAAACCTAAAGATCAGGGCTAAAGGAACCTCACAAAGTTGATCCCAAACAGAATCACCTTCATGTCTGTTCTTTCTGACAGTAGCCTTTCTAGGAGCCTACATTTCTAGGAGCCTACATTTCTAGGAGCCTAGCGAACCTATTTTAAATTTCGGTAATAGACGCTCCCAGCTACATCTGCTCCCTCACCCCTGAGTCCCACTTCACTTCTCTCAGTCAAAAGCCATTTTTCCTTATACCTTGTCTGCTTCACTGAGCCTTACCAGCATAAGAGAAGTCCATTGACTTCTGTCCTCTCCACCAGAGATGTGGGGAATACATGGTTATGTTCCTCTTTACAACTCTTTTCTTCTTTGAGGGCATTTCCCCTGTTTTTTCTCCCCGTAGATAGCTTTACTGCAGGTTTGTGGCTCACCAACAGTCCAGAGAACTGTAGAAAACGATCTAAAAAATAATAATAGGGAAAAAAGCACTTGCAGAGTCCTTTTCCTTCTTTGCAATACATTCCCATGCAGCTGACAGGACTTGTAGGCGTAATTGGCAATGCCTAATTAAAGTGCTTTTAATTACAACACTTGAATTATGATTTTATAAAACAATAACTGAAAGCTAAGTATTTATTATTCTCGGGCTGCCAAATATTAGTCAAGTACAAGCACACCCCTTGGATTTCTCTCAGAAAGCTTGGGTGAATCCTCTGCTAGCAGCAGGCTAAGAGATACAGGTGCAGAGTAAATAATCTCCGTTGTTACATCTTTTCCGGAGCATTTTTTTCTCCTCTGCCCATTTCAGATTCTCTCATCTGTGCTCTCTCTCAGGTCCCTTCTTTCCTGGACTTTTCTGGACAGCAAAGGACACCTGGAGATCCACCAGTGCTGAGTCAAGCTGAGGAATTGCTCTTGCTGCTTCCCAGGTACACTTCTGCTGTTGATCCCAGTGTGGCATCTGCCTGCTACGTTCCCCTCCTTTGCATCGGCACCAGACCTCACCTCCCTTGCAATCCGCTGTTGCTTGAGGTCTTTCCAGTTGCTTCTCATTTGGTATAAAATAGGTGGCTAAGGGGCACTGGGAAAGCAAAAGCATGCTTTTGACAGCCTGCTGCAGGGACTTTTTGCCTCTCCTCCACCCTAAAAGGCCGGTATGTCAGCTGGTATTGTCACTGGTCTTTCAGAACTGATTGACTGGGAAGAGAAACAGCTTCCGAACATTGACAGGCGGGTGAACAGCAGTGCTGAGCCTGTGTTACCATGAACAGCGAGGGCCAGGGCCCACGTTGCAGCCTTAGGTTGTTTAAATCCTGTTTTTTTCCTTCCCTGGTGCACACCCCCCCCACCTGCAGACCTCGAGGGGGCCTTTCCATACAGGGCAGGAACATTTGGGGGCTGATATGAAACAAGCAACCGGCTTGTACATGGGAGATGTTTTCTGACTGTCCCAGCTCCGTGGGCTGGCCAGCCATGCTGGGACACTCGGGGCAATGGCTGGGCCAGCCAAGAAAGCCAAGAAGTGCAATTCCAGTCCTTAACTGGAGAAGCTGACTTATTTTCCTTTTTTGAGTACTTAAGTCAGATCCTTGATGACCCAGAAACATAGCAAGAGACAGTACAATTGCTACCACTTAGAAGAGAGCTTTGTCTCTCCTGCAAATATATGTCTCGTGCTGGAAAATATTTTGAGAGGAGAAAAATTAGCACACAATGTATGACAGTGTCTGATTTCAGAGAGGGAAGGGATTGGGAGAAAGAAGAGTTTACATTTGTGAGACTGCTGTATGTGGAGGGGGTAAAAACACACGCTTTGCAAATTTCTCTTAATATGTTCAGTTAAATAAACTCCTGGCCTTTTTGGTGCCTGACAAGAAATGGTCTGTCAGGAAACCACGGATATATTTTCTGCCTCTAACACAGACACATATGTACACATGGACATGAAGGAGCTGCTTGTTTGCAGCATTTTCTCTGCATTTTGTTGTATAACTTGTGTGTTTTGGAGTAGTAGTACATTATCTTTTTTCTTCTATCTTTTAGCTACCAGGAGAGCAACCAAGTCTGGGAGATTAGATCTACAGCCAGGATATATTGAGAAGACATTAACCTCTTGCAAAAGTGACCTAAATTACTATTAATTGTAGTGGCAGGACTAAATAGCTGTCCTCAGTGTGTTTACAACTGTAGAAACAAACAGTTTGTTCTCAAGATAATGACAAACCGCTTATATTTGGTCTACAAAAGGACTGTTTGTTCCCTAAATACCTGCACCAGGAACTGGTTTGTGAAAGAAAAACAAAATGTTTTCATGAGCAATCCCCTGCCTGTAGCTGCACTCCCTGGGATGCTGGCTCTGCACACCTGGCCCTGGCCAAAGCAAAAAAAACAGTTTCAGTTTTCTGCCAGGGAATGGGGACTCAGGAGCAAGCCCTGGCCAGCTCAGAGATGTAAATATAAAGCCACCTGGCTTCTTAGTGGTTTCCAGCATTGCCACAAATTTCTCCAGGGCTGTTAACCATCGATGCCAGCCTGATCCCAGGGTTCAGCCTCCGCTGAGAGGTTGGCATCCCTGCAACAGAAGCTAGGTAGAAACTACAGCCATCCTGAGCGATGCTTTTCAACTGTCAGCACTGTTTTCACCTCTGATGGCTTCTGAAAAATCTTGCAAATAGGTGCCCATTGAATCGAGAACCCCGTGAAGCCAAATGAAAGAAAGGCTGAGGCCCCGCAATCTGACCTTAACCCACATCTGATCTGGAAACGCAAGCTCTACCCTGTAGTCAAGGTGTGAATAAAATTAAATGGGTGTGTTATGGGTTTTTTTTTTTTTCGGACCATTCCTAAAGTGGTCTTTTTCAGAAGCCATCAGCCATTCCTTGGTTTTGAAGGCAGTATGTGGCCCAAATGCTGATACATCCTGCCCTTGGCGAGAACTCCAGTGTGTGTCCATGTCTCACCTTTCCTGGACTGTTATTGAACAGAAGAAAACCGTCTTAGAGAAAGAATGATTTTCTAGACTGGAGTCCCTTAGGCCTGTAATTCTTAACACAGACTCAAAACTGAATTCAGTCAGACATCTATGTGTATCTCTCAGACATGTATCAGAGACAGGGCAATTTATTGCAGCAGCAAAAATACATCTGCTCTGATTAGGTGGAATAAAATAATGCCACAGAGATGGAAGTGAGTACTGAAAATCTTTAGCAATGTGGTTTTCAATCTCCTGCTCCCTGTATGAATACACATGCAGTATGAACTCCACTGCATTGTGCATGCAGATGAATCCACCTTCATCTCTCCCAACCTGTGAGACCCTACACAGGGTCATGTTTTAAATTCTTGCCTGTGCCTGGGGCCATCTGAACAGGTGAGCATCTACAGCAGAGCTCAGGGCTGCCAGCTGCCAAATATCCTGGCAGTGCTTTTCCCCATACTGAATGGCTTTGTCATGCTTAGCTGGCTGGGTCCTCGTTGGCAGATCCCCAGGTCTACAACGCATTGAGTCTACAAAATGCTGGAAGCTGTTCCTCCAGGCTTGGGACTTGGCAATGAGCTGAACTGCCACTTCTAGGATGATGGGGAAGTCACAGGGCATGACATGCTTCAAGTGCTAAGATGCACGTGGTGTGGTGGTAGCTGCTTCTTGGGCAGCTGCTGGTCTCCAGCATTCCTGCAATGCCAGAGAGCTGGTCCCGGAACATGCGCAGGGCAAAGGACTGGCGAGCAGGACATATCACAAGCTGGGACATGGGAGAACAGGGCCCTGGCGTGTGCCAGCACAGGCAGCAGGAAGGTGTGTGAGATAAACGGCCCCTTTTCCCTGGATCTCACCGCCTCCAGCTAGGCTCTGCGAGTCTCCTGCTAAACCCAGAAACAGGACTAGATTCTTCACACAGATTCAGACATGGGGTGATACACGAAGACGAGCACTAGCGATATTGTAAATCATCGGGCAAAGTTGCTGAACTCTATAAATAAACAGCTTCCTTGCAGCTCTCCAGCTTACTACAGCAGGCTTCTGGAGATTATTGCTGCCAAAGGTCTCCAGTGCTTCCTTATATTAATTCTCTTTTGAGAGTGATTCACCTTGAACAAGGAATATTTTCTTGAGTATCTCGTTCTGATCAGAGTGTTCCCTCCGACCTTATAATCTGCGGCTCTGCTAATGCCTTAATGGCACCTGGTTATCCCGACACAGCGGGACAGAGCTGGAACAGCCTGCCACCCAGGATTATGAGCTCTTCTGGGCTTTCTGGAAAACCCTTGCTGCTGTTTGTAGAGCAGTATTATTTCTTTCTTCCTTACTGCAAAGTACAGGCTTACAGACCCCTCACAATCTCCTTTTAAAAATATACCACTTTCTCATTCTGATCCAGCTATTCAGACCTTCGTGCGCGCATGTGCGTGTGTTCATCCCCGTCCTTTTGCAGAAGAGAGCTTTCGTTTGCTCTGTTCCACAGGGCTGTCTATATTCACCCTTCATCAGACTGTCCATGTGCATTCCTTCAAAAGTACCAAAAATGTAGTACAAATAACCACCTTTTGCATCCCTGCCGACACCTCCTCTACTCACCTGTTCCCAGGCTGAACCTGTTCCTGGTGCTTGGGACTGACTTTGCAAAGCAGACTGCAATAGCCCAGATCACTGTCATTTCCCAGCAGAGCTACTGCAGCATTTAAGTCCCCAGCACATGATCCTCTAATGAGCAGCCAATATGTATTTAAGACCCATCCTTTCATTTCTTGGCTTCTACAAGAATTTTGGGTGCCTTGAATATGAATGTGGAAACCTTACAGTAATCCTTACTGTGAGGGAGCACACAGCAATGAGTAGGACTGGTTGAGTTTATCAGTTCTCTCTCTGAGTTTATAATTTGTTTCCTGAGCCCTGTATCACTGCGATCAAAGGAAACCCTTGGACTAGTTTTTTAACATCAGGGACCTGCTTGCCCTGCAGACCCACACTGATCTTGCAGACCCAATTCTTGCAGAATTTGACCGGTTTTGCCCTCTGTGATTGTAGCTGTTAACTTTCCTGACACTCAGCGGTGAGAGCCAGAAGCATTTTGTAGGTACCAAAGCAAGCAGGGAAGAGCAGAAGGCATCAGTCCTGGGGCTGGGCTGGTGGCGTGGCGGGGGTGGATGGCTCACCAGGGCTTGGCTGGAAGCGTTACACAAGTCCCTGGGAAACTGCAGTTGTGTATATTCAACAGACCAATGTGGTTCTCCTTGGGATTTTATAACAGGTTTTTTTTTTTTTTATTGCAGCATTTACACGTACAGTGTAACTGTGACTATCTGTAACATTCAGATGCAGACACATGGAAAAGTGCAAATGAGCATTATAAGGAGAATCTGTAACACTAGACTTTTTTTGCAGTGTTGCAAGAGGAGTGAAGTGCTATGCGGGCAAAGACACCAGTTGTATGCTGTCACTCCCACTGAAAACATGAAGGCTTTCCATGCATCTTCCACAGTACATAAAGCCAGCATGCATGGCTCCACCCAGCCCTCTCTCTGCTCAATCAGGGATTTCTAATGGTGCTTCACCCTGAAGAAAGCAGGTGGGATTAAATCTGAAATTTACAGTCAGCCATATAATGAAACGGGTACTTCTGTGGAGGAGAGAGCACAGGCCATTCTACTCTCACTGCCTCCCAAGCATCTTCAGCTTGAAATTTCCAGTCACTGCCGCATTCTCTGGCAGGCCAGACAGAAGTACCGATAACAGAATATGGCACAGTGCATCGTCTACTGGTCAGGAGTAGGAGGAATTGATTTCTGACTAATAAAGAAAATTCATTACCCAGACTGAATGAGTCACAAGGAAATGAAGGCTGCTGTAAAGAGCGAGGATGGACTCATGCACCCTGTTATTTTGGGCTTGCTTGGTTGCAGAAAAGGTCTGCCTATGCAGCATCGCAATCTGCTCAGCCTTGGCCCATGTCCTACAGCATGCTTGCAGCTCGATAACTGCAGCTGCTTTTCAGGAGGGAGAGGTCTTTGGTGTAGCTAGGACTTCAGCACGATTTGTTCTCCCTTCAGCAAACTAGCACCCTTTTCACATCCCCATCCCTCCATGAGGGCTGGAAGAAGGGCATTGCTGCTGCCAAGCAGAGGCAGAACGCATGCAGAGGGCAGGTGAAAGAATGTGAATCCTCAGGAGCAGAGAAATGCTGGAGAAAAAATTCCCACTGCTCCTCCACTCCAGAGAGCGCTAGACTTTTAGCAATGCAGACCTCAGATGTGCACTCAGGTAAGTGAGATCGGATCCAGATCCAAAGGGTTGCCATCAGGCCTGGATTTGGCCCCTGGTGAGGTTTTACTTCCCCAACAGCCATGCTTGGCTCAGGTCTTGGGCTTGAGGACAAGACCAGACTGCCCAGCTGGAGGGAGCACAGACCAGTGCAGGGCAAGGCTGGGAGTGTCCAGGAACAAGAGGAACCCTGGGATTTGGCCTGCTCAGCACCTCAGGCTCTCTGCAGCCCTGCAACAGAGCAAAGGGCTCTGCCCCCACCAGGCAGCCTTGCAGGGAGGCGGGAGGAGCACAGGGGACACGTTGGAGGGGAGAAGATGCTGCAGCATGGAAATTTCTGCATTTTCCAGGACAAACTGCTGCTGTCTGTGGGGCTGGAGCGGGTCAGGGGTTTCTTCCATGCCCACAGCTCTGCAAGTGTCCCAGGGCTAGCCACGGCAGAGGACAGGCAGCACGGGGAAGGACCACACTGGAGAACATCTGCTCCAGCCTGCCTGGGCCGGTGGAGTTTGGCTGCTGGAGGCAGGGGAACATGGCGTGCTGGTGGGGCATGTGTGTTGTCACCCCTCGTACAGGCAGGAGAGGCTAAGTGATGTCAGGAGGCTGTGGGATTTCTGACCAGAAACCTCCTTCCCATCGTACTGAGGTCTCTCTCCTTGAAGACACGTTCCCTGTCCCTCACTGCTCTCTGCGTTTGGACTGATAGCATCTTCTGTGGCAGGGAATGGTATCTTCTCAGTTAGAAGCCTCCTTGTTTAGTCTTACAGCTGTCAATTAATCCCACATTTTTGCTATTCAGACTAGCTGGTGGGTAGCAACATTTCCTGCTGCAATGAAAATGTGTTGTGAATAAGAGCTGGAAGGGGAACAGCATTAATATTTGACAGCAGTTAGTGCTGAGGGAGTCTTTGCACTTCACAACCTGAGACCCGCAGGGGTCTCTCAAACTAGCAGTAGTTTAACAGCATTTAAACAGGCTTTTGCCACACACAGCCCAGCTGGGGCTGCTACTGGTCCAGGCATGCTTGTGGCATCCACAGCTCAGCTGCGCTTCCCAGCTCAGGCTTGTCCTTTAGATCAGAGTGTTTGGGACACAGGAAAAATAAAAGCAGCTGATGAAATATAGCCGCTTCCTTTTCACTCCTCTAAAGTTGTCTGATACTGGCCACGTCATATCTAGCATCTGCTGATATTTCTCCAGTTTGGAGGAGAGATCTGCCCCTTCCCACCCTAGACTTCTGGATTTGTGGAGTTCAGGACTGACGCAATGGCATTTCTGCTGCCAGCAAAGAGATATTCAGGGTTTCATTCCAAAGCGGGTTGTGAATGGGCAGGAATGTCTGTTTTGTCTTTCTGCAGATTAAATTTTTCACGTCTCTGCTTGAAATTTCTGTGTAATTTTCTGCATTTTAAATACCAAGTCTCTGAAACTTGGTTGTGTCTGAAATTTTCCCTGTTCAGCCTGATCATTTTTCAGTAACAGGTATAATTATCAAATCCTTGTGCATATAAAATCTGCAGGATTTTATAGCAAGACCTGTCCTAGCGGGTTTTGCAGAAACCTGTAGTGTGAATGTTCATTTTACCAGCTTTCGCACCACTTGGGATTGTTATTAGAAGTGGAAATGTACATGGAAACTGTTGGGGATGTAAACTCTTTGCTGCCTTCATACACTTTGTATAGTGCAACGAAGAAACCCTGCACAGCACAGGGCAGGATTTTATGTGCAGCTGTTGACATACAGCAGGCAATGCCCAGCTTTGGGTACTGGTGCCCCAGATACCACAGCCATGGGTACACGGGCTTTGTCTTTCTGCAGCTGCATTAGGACCCACCATGCAGATCCACCCCCTACCCCCACCCCCCAACAACCTAAACATCCAGAAAGGCTACATGCCAACAGACCTTACTACACAGCAGCTGGGATCCATGACCTAAGTCACCTAGTGGTGGTTCAACCAGCAAATATAGAAAGAAAACCGAATGCTTCATTTGAACCAAAATAAAGTTGTTCATGTTGATTTTTTTTTTCTCTTTTTCTTTACAATGTTCTCAATAAAACTGCATTAACTTCAAATCATGAAAGGGATATGTTTCATATTTTTCAAAAGCTGAAAAAGCTTCAAAACCATGATGAGTCTGAATGCATTTTGTGTTTTTAGATGCCTGCAATTTTTTCACCCAAATAAGGCTTTTTCTGAAACCACTCCCCAGTGGTGCTGCTGACACAGTAGTATTAACGTTGAAAGAAAACACACAAAATGCCCCTGCCAGCTACACAAACAGGGTAGTTACATCCAGAACACCCAGAAGAATGAAGAAAAAGCAGTACCGAACCTACATCTAGCAGGTGCTCAAGGCAGCAAGGATCTGTGTAGGGCGATGTTTGTTCCAAGTCCCTCTACCCCAGCAGTCTCCTCTGACTTGTTTTGCAAACACTTAAAACTCCCTCCCCAAGACTCCTGTGGCGGTTAAAGAGGAGCGGAGCCTCGTGCTAACTCCTCAGCCCTCGCCAGGCATTTATACCATCCTCACACCCATGGCTCAGACAGCCTGGGGTTCAGACGGCGCATCCAAGGCAACAGCGTGCGCACCCACTGCCCTCTCATATCTCTGCTCCTCTTGGCAGAGATAAGAGCACCAGAGGAAAGACCTTGGGAGACAAGCCACGGATTTATTTGGTCTTTAAGCTGCAATAGGCTGTTGGCTGCTGTGTGATCTTTGATAAACTCAGGGATGCATAGAGCCGCAAGTTTGCAAAAGTCACTGCCAGCAGCTGACACAGATGCTTTCTGGCATGACACCAGGGAGCTGTGACACTCATTTGATCATATGTTTATCCACATGTCCTGCACATACTGATAGTCACAGCGATAGCCTCAGGGTCTACCCTCACAAATGATGAGCATCTGAATTTCTGTGCCTGCACACAAGGTTTATGAATGATGGCACGCCATTTTTCAAAGGCCTCTCTATATGGTGTAGGAACCTTCCAAATGTTGTTGGGGCCAAAGACATAGAGAATATAGGTCAGATTTTGTGAAGAAGTCATATCAAGTCAGCACTTTGTGATTACCGAGCCCAGATGTGCTCCACAGCATTTCTCCCTGAGTGGCCATTTCTCTCCCCAGACACTGCCTTCACGTTGGCTTTTAGTGCTGCAGTTCCAGTTTCCCAAGCCCTCATGGCTGAGCACTCTCATTGCTCAGCAGCCCCATGGCATGAGCACAAGACAGCAGCCACCTTCCAGCTTCAGGAGGACTTCCCACATCACCTCAAGAGCAGTGGCATGTGCCACAGTCAGTCCTCTGCTCCACCGAACACTGGTCCAGCTCATTGCTTTACCTTTCCCCCTCCTGCCTCTCCTTAACCACCCACCCCATGCACATCCCTTTGCAAACACAGCTCAGCCCACCACCCTGCCAGCAGTGCTGGAGCCGGGGAAGGGCCCCCCAGCAATGGGGGGTGGGCGTTGGACTCACAGGGTGTGCACAGTGGAGATGCCCTTTTTGGTCATCGGCTGTACATGTCTGGGGCTGCAGGGGTTAGGATGGTGGTTTGTATCTCTGCTTTCCATACCACTGGCTTCATGTTCTCCTGGAGTAAATGTGTGCTCTGTCTCTGTATCAGTTGCAATGCCAGCTTTGTTTTGCACCATTTATGAATTATTGCTAGCCCCTATGGCTCATAGAGACACCGAGTCACACACACAGAAGTGTTTCCAGGCTTAATTATGCTCGTGGTCCCTTCCTTTCATTCTTTTTCTTTATGTGCACAAAAGCAGCTGTCCAGCTTTCAGTTAGCTGCAAATGTGCTCATCCCACCTCCCCTGCTTCTATCCTCTTTTGCTACCTCTATGCTCAGATCCCATGAATTTAAAAAGTCTCCATCCTACCTTGAATTGGATCAATCATCTTTCTTTCTCTACAGTCCTGTGTCCTCAAGCTCTGCTCCCCTTGGCTCTCTTGTCCACCTAACCCAGACCTTTGGGTAACCCTATTGTCCAGGCTCAAACCACACTGGCCTTTCCTCTCTGGATAGGATTATTCTCCAACTTGCTTTCACCAGCCATAAAAAGCAGTGTATCACCAGAAAACTTGAGATCAAAACTGACAAGCAAGCTTTTTAGATGAGCCTGTTCTGCTGTATGTAATTAACGTGTCTTGTTTTCTTCATTTATATTTTATTTATATGCTTTTATGTATTGTGAGAATCTCCAAAAGGGTTTTTCTTTTTATGACTTACGCTTTGTAAAACAGAAGAAATGATGTTGATGAAATAGTTATTATCAGCTAAAGACTGCAGTCCCAGACTGTGCCTGCCTTCCAACTGGCAATCTGTCTCTCCTCAGAACACACCAGCTTGCCGTGACCGACAGACAGACAGAAGCTCCCGAGAAGGAGCCTTGGAGCCAAGAGGAGAAGGATAGGGCAGAGATGATGATAAAAGTGATTAAAAATAGAGAAAGATTCCTTCACTACAAATCACAGAGAGAAGTTTCAGAGAAGAAAATAGCAAACGTAAAAGATGTTGCCTAAGGGGGCTTTTACTGATTTTAGACTGTGTTGCTCAGCTCAGTTCACTTCAGTGAGTGGCTGTACCAGGTTTTTTAGGATGGAAGAAATAATTGCCAGTATGGAGACTGGAGGGAGGATTTTTTATTTTTAATTCAGTCTCCCCAAAAATTCTTTCTTCATTTAAATCTTGGAAGTAGGAGTGTATCTGAGGGAGCAGATGATTGAAAGTGGATCATTTAAGATTTAGTTCCCTTCCTTGTGTTAAGTCTTTGCTGAGCTACTGCCCCAAAGGGAGTTTTATAATTCTTTATAGTATACCCCTGAAAAGCATGGGGTTTGCTGTGACCACTGGGATGGCAACCAGAGCTCGAGCACTGGATTTGGGGAGCAGGAGCACAGAAGCTCTTTCACATAATTCACTCAAAGACAGTGGGGAAACAACTCTCCCAGTTCAGCAGCATCCTTCCTGCTAAATACATGGATTAACTGGAACAGCCACTCTCTCAAGGAAAAAATCAAAGAGTTACCACCATGATTTAAGAGCAAGGAAGTGGCAGAGGGGTGGAAGACAGTCATACCCCTGCCCCTTCCACCCCACCCTCTGACCCTGGTGCTTGATAACATGGGCTGAGGCTGGTCTGTGCCAGGGGTGGTGTCTGGAGCCTGTGAGGTGAGGGTGCAATGGAGCAGGTGGTTTATATCTGCCCTCTGCAAGCATTCGTGAAGTGCTACATGAGCAACCCAAAGTGGCCAGAGCTGCAGCCAAGCTGCCCCAATGTGCTGCAGCAGCCCAGGGTAGGGAAATAGCGAGATATGTCTGGAAACACCCCAGGGAAGATGCATGTGCTGTAAGTCAGGATGAAACACCCTCATATTTAGGCACGGTTTTGTTTATCGAATGCCCTTTACAGTATGTCTTCTGGTGAGGCTCCTCATAAGTGATGTGGCCCATCTGACAAGGTCCTGCAAGTCATAGAATCATTCAGGATGGAAAAGACCTTTGAGATAGTCAAGTCCAACCATTAACCCAGGACCACCAAGTCCACCACTAAACCATTTAGTTTAGTTGCCAAGGACTGCATCTATGCATTTTTAAAATACCGAAAGTCCCAGCTATCAAGATTGCTAGCTTGAATAATGCTCTAAATGTCACTGCTGGGGCAGGAAACCCAACCATTTTGATACTCTTGCTTCTGTCCTGATGATTCATGTTGACATTTATATGACAAAACAGAGCGGGGTGGGGGATGGTGAAGGCTGCTGAACATGCCTCAGCACCTGTGGAGAGCTTCACAGTAACATGATTCGAATCAGCAGAGCCCCCAAAACTCCCAGAAAAGGCCCTCAAAAAGCCAGAAGACCTTGAGCAGGCTGTAGAGAGCTGCATCCCCTCCCAGCACCACTGAGTAAGAGTTTCACCCTCATTCTGAGTGCTCTTCAGTGAGGGATGCTTAGTGTGGGTACCAAGTCTCCATGACCATGAGCACCCCCGCAACCAAGGAGTTAATGAGGTGTGAAACACCACACAAGGAGATTTAGCATGTGGGATATCACTTTACCTTTTAGGATTTTTTTTACTTCAGATTTTAGGTGTCTATGTGGAGGCAGGTGGTAATGCTGTTGGACAGAGGTATCTTCAAGACAGAGAGGCAAGGAGGTTAACTCATGGTTGGAAACCTGGAGATTTGGTGCTGCTAGGGAATAGCCCATTCTTTACTATCCTCGTTATGTAAAGTTTCCATTGTAAAATTATTTTTTTTTTCCATCCCCACCACTGCTCACATGCCTCAGCAGAGCATCACTCAGGAAACAGAGGCACAAACCCCATGTTTCCAAGTTGTGGTAGAGCCTGGGGAGAAACAAGGCACTGCCCATTCCTGCTGTAAAGCCCATGTGTCACAGCACTATCAAAACTAGCCAGCTGCAACAAGGCTTTTACCATCACATACCAGGTTAACTTCAATAAGTAGTTATCACACCTTGTCCCAGCACAGCCACTGATCCCCCACAAGGTTTCACAAGTTCACTTACTGTTTGTGCTGTTTCTCAGTCCTCTTCAGGTCAGTCCACTCTGCTTCTTGCCTCTGCTGTGTCCAGCCTCTTCTTCCTCTAGGCTTCTCTCCCAGCCAGCCTCTCCTCATCCAGGCCCCCTTCTTCTTCCAGGGCCTCTCCAGCTTTCTTACATCCAAGGAACACTCTCACCTCCCTCTGCTTCTTCCAGGTCTTTCTTCACCCAGTGCTCTTCTTCCATGCCCCTTAGAGCTATTTAACTACTCAGCAGGAACCATCCACAGCTGCACATCATCCATCAGCCAACCCACCGCCCCTGAAGCCAGCCCACAGCTGTATATTATCAATGTTCATTAACCTGCCTTCATTCCTCTATAATTCCTCAACACCTGTGGTCTCATTTTCCAAGCTGGCCCTTGCCCATGGTCCTAGTGTTGGCTGTGCCTCCATTCTGAGTTCAACCATTAGTTGAACTTTGCCAACAACACGCTTTCGTTTGGCTTCTTGCATTTGGGCAAGGAGTAGTCTCTGCAGTAAGTTTTTGGTAGTTTCTGTGAGAAAAGTTACTTCCACTGCTTTTGCAACAGCAGCAAAGCTTCTAACTAGGTCGATTTACCAAATTCTGCACGCAATTCTGTGCTGTGCAAGGGGGCATCTCACATTCCATGTGTGGTGTGTAAGCTGGAAGCCAGACACCAAGAAACACCATCCTTAGAAATTTTTCAGAACCTGAGTAGACATGGCCCTGAGGAACCTCACCTAACTTTGAGGTGGGCCCTGCTCTGGGTTGGAAGTGGGACAGAAGACTTTCAGAGGGCCTTTCCAGACTATGTTATTTTTTAGACCTATTGAGGTGACCCAAATGCAACTGTCCCCATAGCTGCCTTTGTGACTCCAGGGCTGAGAAGCAAAGGAGGATGCTTTGGTATTGCTTTCCTGTGCACACATCTGTCACATATTCTTGTGTGCGTAGTATGTAATTACATATATATTTGGGCATATAATCCTGGGCTTCTGCTGTTCAGTAAACAAAAATTTAGAAGTCCTCAGAGGGAGGGAAGGGTGAGTTTATCCAGTCCTCAGGAGAGCCTACTGTTCAAAGAGTTTATGGAACTGGATTCACAAGAGGGATGTAAGCAACTGCAGTAGCATTTTGGGGCATAAACTCAAAATGTAGCTTCTCAAAATCCTAAAATTCCCTGCAGTTTCCTCCTTATGCTCACTTAGCTTGAGACTGAGGGTGCATTGGAAACTCACTGCCTAGCTGCAAGTCCTCTCGGCCTGGGTGCAGCCCCATGGCTTACATGCTCTCCTTGGAGGGTGGACGTGAACACTCCGTGTGTCCTGATTGAAAAAAGAAGATTCCACCACCCTGGAGTCATGTAGACACATCTTCAGGGGGGCAGAGCTAACCCTGCAGACCTCATCCCAGCACCTTCTGTCGTTTCAGCAGCTTCTGGTTTGCTCTTTTACAAACACTACTATTGAGCAGCAAGTTGACCCATGCACGCTTCAGGGACAGCAGGCACTGAGGTCTCCTCATGCCATACATAAGGTGTCCAGCTCCTGTGTTACAGGTAGCAGCACTGAAATGTGATCAATGCGGCACTGAGTCCTTCTGAATTTAGGCCCCTGTCTTCACTCCCAGCTCTATATTTAGCATGTTGAGCAATCACAAACATACGAGTTCCTGTGCCATCTGCATCAGTTGCTCAAAAATAATGCAACTGAACGGCAAGCCATGCTGTATTCTAGGAAGAGGGGTGCTTTTAGCACATTGTTAAGAGTCTTCCTTCTTCTGCTCATTTTTTAATTTATTTTGCTCCAAAAGAGGGATCCAAAGATACAGAAAGCTTTCATTCAGGCAGCAGCCCCGGCAGTTGTATTTGTCAATATGTGGAGAGTGTCTGAAAATGATGTATTTGCAACATATATGGTCCATTGCCTGATTAACTCAGAATGAAAACCACCCAAGCTTCGCGCTAAAATCAGTTAGCAATACAATATCTCCAAAGATTGTGCAATTACTTTTATTTTTTTTTCTGAATGGTTGCCAATAACTGCAACTTTCACAGAAGATAAAGATCTTTTCTGCTTCATTACTTCTAAGATGGCACATTAGGATCAAATGTACCGTCCTATTAAATAAAACTCCAGGAACACTATATATAGCACCATACCAAATGTGGTCTGCAAAGCAGCATTGATCAGATCAGCCCAGAATGCTGTTTACATGTTGAACAGTTAAAATATTCCTGCTATTAAAATTTACCCTCTTCTTGGTAAACCTGTGTGTACAAGTTGCATATTGTACTCACACAACCGCTGCTTATCCTCTCTGTGCACACAGACTTCAGCAGCCTGGTCTAACCTCTGCTGGGAGAATCAGTCATGTCTTACCTCATCTAACCTGCTCTTGATACGTGTTACCAGTGACCACAGACCTCTGTGTTTTAGTAGTCCAGACCCCTCAGCTGGTAAAGGCAGAGATGGGTGAAGACGTTGTATTTTTCTTGCACCTGGGGAGTGAGGTCCTCTTGTCCTTGGGTGCGCGTCAAAGGCACAAAGGAGTATCACTGTGTAATTTTTTGCTGATGAGTAACTGGCAGTCACCTAAGGACAGTGGGTGAGAGCAAAGGCTTGAATCCTGAGTAAGTGCCTAGCCTTTCTCTTAATGTCTTAATGTCTTTCTTTTAATGGCCTGTGAGCCACTTCTCTCTACACAAGCTCCCATCCAAACATGATTCTTGCAGAAGACCAGAGCCCGACTCTGATCTGGGGTTTGGCTCATGGGAGATCACACTTGGGACAGGCGGTACCCACATCACCAGGGATCCTGAAACAGCCTGGATACACGTATCCACAGCAGTGACGGCCAGAGGCAGGGGGAACACATGGGGCAGCAGCTGGAGGTGCTCAGGTGTCCCTCGGTGCTGGGGCAGCCTGTCGGGGTTTGGGAGTGGGGGACAGATCCCCCGTGCTGGGTCAGGAGGCGCAGGCGTTTGCATCGTTGGTAGGGTCTGGGCGTGGCGTTGGGCTGCCTCATCCCACAGATCTCGCTGCTTGGAGAGTCAGTGGAAGAGAGCAGCCTGGCCAGAGGCAAGCCAGCTCTCGTGAGCCGAATCCTGCTCCCCCCAGCACAGACCCATGGCAGTGGCACTGCACCCTGCTGTGCCTGGGGACAAGCTCCTCGTGTGGCCCCTCGCTGGCTCCTGCCCCCTCCCGTGTCAGGGCACTGCAAGCTGATGATTAAAATGTGGTTTGCCTTGTGTGTATACTTGCATTCAATTATTAAGGGGCAGATCTTGAAAACGCAGAAAAAACCTCTGAAATTATATTCCAGTGCATACACAAATTAAGTAAAGGCACATTTGACTGGATGGGCATTTACATATAAATTGCTATCTAATTGCACTAATTGCACATGTTCACAGATGTGCTATTGCACAAACAGGTTTTGCACATGGATATCAGGTGTCTGCTTTGTTTTGTAGTGAAGATGGCTTTAAATCAATATGAATTGTTGGTTCTTCTCTTGCCAGACCATGGCTCAGACCAACAGCTGCCCAAGACATGGGTAGGAAGGCCTTTCAAAGTGATTTTCCAGCTTCTGTTTTGAGTCACCCTGATTTCATACCCTCAGGCTTGCAAGCTTTCCCTTCCTTTCCGGGTCATAAATACTTGTCTTGTCTCAGGGAAACACTTGGTGCTGTTAGGTACTAAGGACGCAGTGTAAAAACCTAATGTCTTGGCATTTTATTTTTATATTGGAAACTGATCAAATAGTAAAAATGAATCTTGGATCAAGAAAAGTTTAAAAGATAGTAAGTAGGAGTTAATGTACCTCAATAACATCTTTTTTGTAGACTCGTTACCTCTTTATTTACCCTTCAAGATATTTGCTTCTGGTTTATAGCACAATATGTATTGAGGAGAGACATAAACTGGGCAGGGAAATGCCAGTGAAATGAGAAAATAGAAAGTTAATGGTGAAACTAGAGTAGGCTAAATTAATTTACTGATTATATGACCATATCCCATCAGTAAGACATAAATTATTTTGTTTACAGTCTTCAGGTTGTTGCCTGGCTCTGCTACCCTTCACTGTTTTCAATTTAAACTGCAGTGATTGTAAAGAGAAGAGAAAATAAACCAAATGTTCCCATTCCACTTATAAATTTTATGTTTATAATCTTGTAGCCATCCATGGAAACCATGCCTGTTATTCAAGTGCCTCGCCTCCCCAAGCTGAGCATAATTATTACTGATACATCTGGATGTTTAACTACCTACTACAGACTCTTGAATCCCTTCCAGATTTAAAATATCCATTAATACAGGAGCGAAGAAGAGTGGAGTCACAGGGGGAAGAAGAGAGGGGAGGGCTTATGTCTATTACTTCAATTCTCAAAGGATTTATGCCTTGCTTAGCACCACAGGGAGTAAAATACTGTTACCTAAGCTAGTGTCATTCAGTTAAAAGGATGTAACGTGCTTTTTTCCACATTGTTTTACAAAGAGTTCTGTGCTCAGCAGGACAGATCCACTCTCACTTGCTGTCCGGAGAAGGTGGAGATGCCCTACCACGGTGAAACTCTCCCCCAGCCCAGGGGTATCACTGGAGACAGGTCCCATGCACGCATGTTCAACAGACAGTTGTTCAAAGCTCTTCAGCTTGGGCTTTCACTCAAAACCCATGTATTTTTGTAGCCAATAGACCAGTCTGGAAGAACACAACTTGTACTTTCATCCCATGCAATGCACGCTCCTTGCTTGGGTGCTGGCTCCTAAGCCAAGTCACACTGGACCAGGTAGGTCACAAAGTCACTGTGAGGATCCCCTCATTCCCTCTTGAAGGCAACCTGGAAACCCTATTTGGGAACTGTAGCTGTTTTGCAAAGACAGCTCTGCTAGCCAGTATTTCTCCACTGTATCAGCTCCATTAAGGCTACGGTCCAGACTTATTGATTACTTTCTAATCTGTGCCCTATTAAATTCACACATCCATCTAACAATTACATACATGGCATCATTCACTCTCCAGCAATGCCCCATTAGTTCCTATTACGAAGAACACAATGGTAGTTGTGTTGTCGCTGCCTCATTAACCGCAGTATGTACCTGATCCATGGTACACAGTGCTGGCCCAGGTCCAGCTCACAGATTCATCGCAAAAAGCAAAGGCTGTCTCCTTGCCTGACACCCAGCACTTGAATCATGATTTTCAAATGTTCTGTATGTGAGAAACACTTAGGTACAGAGAGTGTCAGATCCCTTTCTGTGAAACTATTATTTGCCTCCAGATAGAATGGGAAACAACTTGTCTCTGATCATAGCAGTTACTTATAAGCTGCCAGACTGGAGGGATAAGTGAGATAAATTAAACTGTGAGAGCTTGCTTTCCAAGAAACAGTTCACTATATTTGCTCACGCATTTAAGTACCCATGCAGCTTTTAGCCTGTAATCAAAGCACGGTAGCTGAATCAAAAGGATCATATTTAGTACACTAGATCAGAGACAAATTCTCAAAGCTGAGCGTCATGTACCAGTACAGTCCCTCCAGGTTTTTCAGCACTCGTCCACTACAGTGCTGAAAAGTACAGACAGGAGCCTGCAAGGCAGCTGCTCTTTTGCTGCCCGTCAGAACTTCTTGCAAATAGGGCAGGACATAATCAGACTGAATAAAGGAACAAGCAACCAAAACCTTAGTCCTTCACCACCACCATCTCTCCCAGTCCCATCAAGTCCCCATTTGCCAACCACGCAAGAGGATGCAACTGGTATTATTTCAAAGGCGAGGCTTTTCTGTCCGCGTTTCCCGCAGACTTTGATGGCATTGTGAATGGAGCTTCTGAAATGCCTCCTACAGCTATGTAATTTGTCTCCACATAAATGTGTTTTGAATGCACATGGTTACCAGATGGAAGACATATTAAGGGGACCAGATGAGCATGGAGAGGCTGTACAGGCCGTGAATTGTGCTTCCGATATTAGTGGATTCCTTCTCGCAGAGGAAGTGGCCTGTAATGGGAAGTCCCATCTGTCACGAAGATACTTGTTGAAATTGAATGTTCTGATTGAGGTTTTTGTCAAGACTGGAAATATTTTGGCCCCA
Source organism: Falco peregrinus (assembly GCF_023634155.1). Taxonomy (NCBI): domain Eukaryota; kingdom Metazoa; phylum Chordata; class Aves; order Falconiformes; family Falconidae; genus Falco; species Falco peregrinus. The sequence goes on along the minus strand of NC_073729.1, from coordinate 36,384,810 downwards.
TCAGCTATCCTTTTAGCTCTAATCCCAAAGTGGAGGTACAGAAAAAAACATAAGAACATTTGGTTTACTGCAATTACCAAAAAGGATGATATTTAGTCACCAGTAGTTAGAATTTTAAGAGGTGCAGTACAATCACCTTGGCATGATCTGGAAAACTTTCTTGAAGGAGAGATTTATGCACTTGGTGCTGGAACTCCTGTGGCTTTAATTTTTAACTGAGATTCCCAGATCTGTCTGTGAAGCCTGCCTGAAGAACAGCTAACTTGGCATGATCATTAGCAAAAAAAGAGGCAGTATGAAGCTGAGCGTTTATACCCAAAGGGAATTGGAGGTGCACAAAGAGGACTGGAAGACAGGCGTATCAGGAGACTGCTCTTAGTAAACAACAAAGCTAATAGCAACAATAATAAAAAAAATATTACGTCTAGTTTGGATCAAAACTGCATACTATGTGATCCCAAGTAAAGTTTCTGAAGATGCTGTAAGAGCCAGAACTCCGATGTCTAAGGTCATTATGAATTAATTTTTTCCTTAGCTTTGGTTTGGGTTTTGAATTGGAAAAATTACTGTGAGCAGGCCAACAGCATCATAACTGTGGCTGGAAATCCTGCTGGTAGGATTTGGTGAGGGAGAAATATCATCTGTGAACCAAAACCTGGCCATCCACCACAAAACCTTCTGCCAGGAACTGCTTCATCCATTCAAGGGCGTGCTTCGGTTTCGGTAAGGTGCCCCTAGCTTGCCAACATAATGCTTGGCTGACTTACAGCTGAGAACTCATTTTTTAATGATCATGATCAGCATCTTCTCCTGACTCCTGACCAGCATAAACCCAAGGGGCCAAAACAACAATAAAAGACGAAAGGTTAACTTGGTGAGACAGCAGCATCTAAAAACTAGAGCAAGATTGTCATCAGCCTGTTGCAACAGGACAAGGAGGAATGGTTTTAAACTAAAGAGGGTAGATTTAGATTGGATATTAAGAAGAAATTCTTACTGAGAGGGTGGTGAGGCACTGGAACAGGTTGCCCAGACATGGGTGCCCCATCCCTGGCAGTGTTCAAGGCCAGGCTGGATGTGGCTTTGAGCAAACTGGTCTAGTGGCAGGCATCCCTGCCCATGGCAGGGGATTTGAACTAGGTGATCTTTAAGATCACTTCCAACCCAAACTATTCTATGAGTTTATGATCACCTACCAGTGTAAGCTATTACTGGACCAGTCCCCCAAAGTGACAGGCTGCTGAGCTGTGCAGCCACTGCTCTTGTGCACAGAGCTTGTTGTGCACCTCTGGCAGGGCTGTCACTTTTCCCACCCCATCCCAGCCACCGCACTGCCTCTGCCATGCCTTTGTTCCGCTAGTCACCTCAAGTACACTCTGCAAAATCTGGCACTGCAGGAAGGAGCCCGTGCCATGTAGGACATCCCTGCCCAGAATGGGAACTGCCACTGGATGGAGAATCCCCTCCATCTCTTTCTTTCACGCTCCCAGTGCTGCCATCATGGGGCATCTTAAACCAGTACTGAAAAACTCTAGTAATTAATGATGTCTATATGCATTGTTTGGGGCTGGTGCTAGCCAGGGTGTAAGTTATTAAGAGTTTCTAGTCAAGTGAAAATCAGTGTGGAAAGTGAGCACTATATTACCAAATTATCTTTTCACTTCATGCCTGTGCCGCTTGGCTCAGCTCAGTGTCTCGGTGCTGTTGAACAGTGCTTCGAGATCTGCTGGCAGGGATGCGGGAGGACGGGCTGTCCTGCATGGGCTGGGGCTGGTTTTGGTCTGGCAGTCGGACCATGAGGGTTTGTCTCACCCATGGCAACTCACCTGCCTCTTCTGGTGGTGGCTCCAACAACAGCAGTGAAGACCCTAGGGGGGCCTTTGGGCCAGCGTTTCCCTGTGGCAAGCAGGGGCTGAGAGCTGCAGTTTCTCACCTAGCAGCAGGGAATACACTCCACACAGACATGTTACAGGGATGATGGAAGAAAAAGCGTTTCTTTACTAAGCCTTGAATCCCAGCTTGCTAAGATCATCAAAGGGTAACCTGGACTGGAGTGAGTCCCCCAGAGTCTTAGAGGATAGAGCTTTTCAAAAGCACAAGGTTCAGCTCATGATAAACACCAGCAGTTGGGGCTCAGCACTGGCTCACGCTTTATTTCCCCTTTGTTACTGGGGGTCTGGTGCTGCAGCACGTTCTCCCTTCAGAGACAGTCACTGGAAACCAGCAGCATTTGTGCACATCTTTGCAATGGGAGCTTAAATTAGAACTACCCCCAGGAAGGGTGAAAAGCACTTTGGGTTAGCAATGACATTTGTATCAGCCTCCGCATCAAGCTTAGCAGGATGGGGCACCACGCCTGCGAGTTCTGCTGGCCTCTGTGCTGGAGAACTGTACGGTAGCAGCTGAGGAAGCTGGGACAATAAATACATCTGCAGCAGAAAATTCAAAGCAAGGGCTGATGTACCTGAGCTAATTGCAAATCACTTTGTTCAACTGGATCTAAGACATCCTAAGTCCATCCTTCAAAGATAACAGCTACGAAGATAACATTGACTGACCTGTCTGCAACTCTGCTGTGCCACGTGCCAGCAGGCAGGTCCCTGTATTGAGCTACATGTACCTATAACGTGGTCAGGTTCTTGTGTATCCTTCTTTCTTCCCACCGGTCTGGAAATGGAAGGGGTTGTAGTAAGAGAGCTCTCGGGGTTGTCCAGCACACCTTGTTTTTCATTACAGTGTTTCTGTTATTGTTGGGTTTCTCCCCCACTTAAGCCCCACCCGAACCCAGCACAATTTTTAATCCATTTTCTTTTGAAGTACTTGATCTAGTCACTCAGTAAATACATACTACTTACCCTTTAAAACTATTTTCTCTCTTTTTATCTTGTTTTTTAAACAACAGAATGCCTTCTTTCAGAGCCGCTGTGAAGAAAACGGTGATTGATGGTGGAGGGATGGTATCAAAACAAAACCAAATTTGCTTCCTGGATTAAATTGGTGATAAAATGCTCTTAAGATGCTTTTGTTACCTCTGAGAGTTTAGGGGCTCAGCTCAGGTGCTGCACAGGCAAGGATGTTTCCTATCACATCCCTGGCAGCTCGTGTGTGTGTAGGGGAGGGAATTCACCACGTGTGTCCAGCTCCCTCCGACACTTCTTCTTGGCCGTAGCCTCTGCCACCTCCTTTATAGCCTCCAGCTCACTCTTTCTGCGGTAGAGTTAGACTTCAGCTTCCTTTAATGGTGGACTTCCAAGTTCTTCTAACTCAGACACGATAAATTTACAAGCTTTAATGTTCACCTAAAGAAACTTTTCTTCCCTAGGCACTCTGGAAACCTGCACAGGCGCTTCAGAAGACACCCCAGCACTGACCTGCGAACGCCATGGGATCAGCCTTCTTAAAGATCAAATCTCAGTGCAACTGAGTCCTGTGCAAGTCCCAAGATGGGAACAGCAGGGCTGTCTGGAGCACATCCATTCTCAGGGTTTGGGCAGTTTTTTTCACCTTGGCAATCTGCTAATTTACAGTTTTCAGGGAGAGGCATGCAGGGATAATGAGCTTAAGTGAGAGACGAAATGGAAAGAGTACGCCAATTTTATGGGCTGTCTTCTATGTGCATTTTCCACCCAGAAGCTGAAGCACAAGCAATTCATCTCCACACTTTGTGGCACAGGTTCCAGACGCTGCTCATGTGCCTGTGGGGTGTGGGTTTGCTGGAGCCAGCCCTGCAGCAGAGGTGGGGTGGCCATGTGAGTAGACATGAGGAGCACAGGGATGGAGAAGCCTGGTCTTTCTGAAAGAAGCAACAGCAAAGTTTGATGAAAACACAGACTTTCTAGCCCCATGGCAGGATCTGTGCATGGCTTATCAGTGACTTCTTTGTAGCAGGCACCAGTGACACCTTATTGAGTCTGTGTGGGCTACTGGCCTATACTATTATTTTCCACTGTCTTTGCTCTCACTCACATGTTAAGTTTTTACTCCCCTTTATGTGTTTGAGAATAGAATCCCACGCAAATGTCTCAGAGCCTTGAAAGAAAGAAACCAACAAAGATTCAAACGCCTATTGTCTTTAAAGGTGCCTTTTTGGGGGCTTTTTCTTGTATTTCCCACTAGTTTGAGGAAAAAAATGCCTTCGACATAGGAACATTTTCTAGAGGCAAGTCGTGTGAAGGGAGTTAATCCCACATCTCTCCATCTTTTCTGGGCACCTTGCCGAGCTGCAGGGAAAGGCACGCACCTTTTCCTTCCATGTGCTCCATTGTACAGTCAGACAGGCACAGCGCAATGCAAAGGAGGCTGCTTTCACCCCTTTCCCTGATTTGGTTCTGCCTTGATGGAGTTTTTAATTCTAATGTGAGCCTTCAAAACACTCTGCTTCTCAACATGCTCATCTGGTCTTTGTTCTTCCTTTCTCTGACCTCCTTATCTACTTCCTTCCAAGGCTCTGTAGATTTTCCTTTTTACAGGCTTTGGAGGAAAGTTGGGGATGGATGACTGTAGAGCAGGTCCCATCGCTTGCCCTTGAGCTTTCAAATTCCTACACAATGTCAGGGCTCTCTGCTGAGCCAGGATTCCTTGGCATGCAGATTACAGAACTGACTGAAAAGCCAAAATCTCATATACTGTGAATCTGAAAAGTTCAGTTTGGATTAGCTATAACTTTATAAGTATTTTGTGACTCTGTTTTAGAATTCTTAATAAAAACCTTTATGATTAGAGTACTTCTAAAATTTGAAAGCAAAACTTCTACATGAAGACTGTCTTGTATTTTCTCCAAAAGAAGAGTTTATGCACCAGATACATCAAAATTGACCCTTAGTTTCCACAAAGACAAATTTTTACCTTTAAATAATTTATTTTTTTAAAAAATAATCTTTCCTCCCTTCAAGGGGCTTAGTGGAGTCAGGCAGAAAACACTGGTCTTTCCAAATTAAAAAGTCGTAAGAAAGCAGAAGGGAGGAGCGTGACTTACTTCTCCTGTAAGTCACACAGCACGTTTTTGCAGTGAAGGGAGGGAAACCAACACCTTCCAAGACCACTCCCAGTGTCGTAATAATTGCACACAGTGTTATGAGATGTTCAAATTGTTCTGAAATTTAATTTAATCTTACTTCTCCCTCCAGTCTACTACTTCCTTTTTGTGGCCCTAATCATATCCTTTCAGAGACTTACTTGTTTACAAAAGTGTGTGGGGGTATAATTGAATAAATATGCTTTCCTTCCAACATTTCAGTTGACCATATCATTCCTTTAGGGAAATAACACAGACTTACATATGTAATTACCTTCTCTGATCTGCATCAGCCTATACGTACGGGAGTGTCCCCTGAGACTCTTCCACAAGGTCTGTCTTCCACAGACTCATAATGACTTTTCACTGCTTTCTTCATCATTTTGGGTTCGGTGACAAAGTGAAACTGTATATACATGCTGCTGCTTCACCATCCACCTGCCCGCCCTCAGGGCAAGAGAGTCCTCTTTGGAGAGCTTCCATCTCATTGCTATGTCCTGAAGGTACAAGAATGCAAATATAATGAACAGGGATGTATCGATACTGATGTTTTGTTCACAGAATCTAGCCCAACTACTTGTGGTAATCACCTCCTTAAAGGTGCAACATGGCACGCCAATATTTCAACCTTTTCCTCATTGTTTCTTTTCAGTCCTGTCACAACTTACGTCAAAATACTGAGATGCTCTCCGAAAACCTTAACTGGTAACCAGTGCTTTGGGAGGGCAGTGTACATTGTATCAACACCAGAGGACTGTCTCGGTGTCTTCCAGCACTGGAGAACTGGAGCTGCTTTTTCTGTTTTTGCTTGTACCCCAGTCATGATTTAGATGGACAGTGTTAGACTTTCATTCACTTGAAAGACCTTTCATCTCCAGGGCTTGACTACTCCTATGACTACATTTTATTCTTATTATCATGCTGTAAATCCTTTATTAACCTGCTGTCTTCCAGAATACTTCTAGCTACTTATACAGACCAGTTAGGTATTGCATCTTGCCTCATATTCTTCTTTCCTGACCTTCACTGAGAGGTATTATTACTGAAATTGATATACATGCATGCACTTTACCTTTCTCTGCCCCCTCTAGTAGGTCTGAGTGCCGGACAGATCCTCTTTTAGTTAAATCAGCATGAGCATCTACAACCAATGTATTTTTGTTTAAAGGGTGAAAGTGGACAGCCATTGAGACAGGGCTTCAGTACCTAGAAGGAACCCCAGTAGACAGGCAGAGCTGATGGGGGAGCTCAGTGAGCACATGAGACATCCTGCTCATACTGTGCTTCGGGGATGGTTCTCTGTTCAAAGATGAATGGGATGACCAGCATTTTACTGTCTTGGACTAAGCCAACGGACACAAAGAACAACATAATCTGTGCCACCGTGCTGTGTTCAGCCCAAGGCTGACCATGAAGCAGGCTGAGCTTTCTGCATCTCATGCAACCCCCAGGTTCTCCCATGTGCTCTGAAGATAGCTATAATTTCATGTGCAGGACCTAGGAAAAGCTGGGTGATCCCAGAATGGATGTGAACTCAGGCTGTTTGCCAGCCACTGTCAGTGTCCTTATTCCAGGACAGAGTGGAAGGATAGTTTTCATGAGCATAACAAAATCTATGGAAAGAACTGAAAAAACCCCAGGATTTTCTGCTCCAGGTCATGACCTGCATAAACCCCCTCCTTTCTTGTTTTGCACTCAGTAGCTAATTTCACACCCCTCGTCTCCGGCAGTGCTGTGTGATATGAGCTGATACACCGCTGCCTTCAGCGGCTGGAGGCTCCCAGTCTCACGCCATGTATAAGTCTGCAGTTACTGAGTGACTCCAGGATGATTTCTAATAATAACTGAAGAATAACCCCCATTCTGTGCCCAGAGTGGGTCTTCTCCCACGTGTGGATGTAGCTGCCCTGCCTGGGGAGGTGCCAGGCGCTGCAGGACCGGAGCTCTCCGTGCCCTACGTGCCCCTGTGACTGCCGTGGAGAGCAGCAGAGCAAGGGGCTGAGCTGCTGCCGGGGAGGGGTCACTGTGGGGAAGGCGAGAAGGGAGGGAGCTTGGTGGCTACGTGCAGGGACCACCAGTAGTCAGAAGGCTGTCCAGTTCCAGTTCTCCCATCAAAGAGCTGGAGGTAACTATGAGAGTACCACTGGTCTCTCATACCTGCAGATCGCACAAAGGCCAGCGAGCTGGTGCGCAGTGGAGACCCAGCCCCACACAGGCACACGGAGCAGTGTGGGGCACCCCATAGACCGCGCCTGATCACAATGAAAGGAATTTAATACGGTTGCGAGTTGCATGGGGAGCAAAGAGCACGGAGCCAGCCTGGAAAACAGAAGCTCCAAGCAGGATCTTCCTAAAGCCAAGTCTCTTTGGAGGATGGTGGAACGTGTGAACAGGAGTTCCTGCCGTAGCACACGGGGTGCATCTGGTGGGGAGCAGGGTGCGCGGGGCACAGGGGTGGTGCTCTTACCGGCTTCCCGGTGCTGCCGGACCAGTGTGGCCAAACTGCATAGCTCTGGCATCCGTGCTTTAAATCAGATGTCAAAATATTCAGAAAACAGCCAAGTAAATCAGAACACAGCAACAGAACATGTTTTGAAATGAGAGGTTTGTAGAACTCATTGTTTATGTTAACAAAATAAAGAATAAAAAATAACTTAAAATATAAATGTCTGGTACTACAGAGCTTATACGTCTGCCAGGGAAAGGCAGAACAAGATGAAGAGGCTGGAAGCTGAAGGTGGACATATTCCACTTGGGAACAAGGCACATATTTTCAGAAGATATGGCAATTAAAAGCACTGGGACAAATTCCCGAAGGAAGAAGGGTTCCTTCAACTCGCTCTGTCTTCAGGTGGGGCCTGGGCTCCTTTATAGAAGACACACAGGAATCCACCTCAGTGGTCCAGATTTAGCTGGACTGGAACAGCTCAGCCCTCTGCCATGAAGATAACCACTGCCACCCGTAGCAGCGTGGCTTGGAAAGGCTTCCAGCTTGGGGAGATGGCATGGGGGCTGCTCTCCCCGTGCTTTGCGCCTTCCAGGTTGCCCATGGCAGCTGATGGCAGAGAGATTCAGATTGTGTGCAAAAACCAGTGGGATCCTTGATCCAGACCCTCACCCCCAGGGCATACACCGCCCCATCAGCAGGGAAAGAGGCATTTTAAGGGCCAACACATTTCTGCCTTCCTCAGGAGGAACTGGAGCAGAACAAGAACAAAAAAACCAAGAGAAGGGGGTAAAAGTACTGAAAACAGGAGTGACAGAAAAGAGCAAGGACTGAAGGGAAGCGGAGCAAGGCAGGGCGGGAGGGAGAGCGGGCACCACAGTACTGATGCTGTCTGCTGGTGACAGTGGTATCACTCAGCATGAAGTGCCAGCACCAGCATGCATGGCTGGTGGCCACAGCAAGACTTCTTCACTTGCCCCAGGAGGTTTTTCCTGCAAGTCCCCAGCGTGAGGTTAGAGGGACCCTGCGGGCGGCAGGAGCCTGCCAGAGGCTGAGTCAGCCTCCCACCTCCCAGGATGAGCGGGAGGTGGGCTGGGTGAGAAAGGAGCCATGTGAGGGGGCTGCTGGGACTGGCAATCACTCTTTCGAGTTTTCATTTCCTCGTAGACACAGGCTGCCCTGCTCAGAAACGAAACTTAGAGAGAGACAAGCTGGTGCTGCGTGAGGTGCAAGGAGCCATAATGCCGGGTCATAGGATGCAGGGACAGGGTGGCTGCTGGCAGGCATGCACAACGCGGACACAGCCCTGTGGAACATGTGGGACCAGCTGAGCTCCCACCTAGCTCTGAAGGAGAGGGTAAATGTGGGGAAGATGTTTGCAAGTGCAGAGGAGGGGTCTAGGAAGGGTGGAGTGGTGATGCTAGAAGGGAAAGGGCTTCCCCTCCACCTGTCTTTGCAGAAAGGATTGCCAGAGGGAATGAGTCTGTTTTCACTTTGGAGCTGTTACGTGTGTGCAGCAGCTTTTAGAAGCCTTGGAGCATCCCATGTGTGCCCGTACTTCAGGCTGCTGGCCTGGGCAACTGCCTGCTTTGCTTGTGTCACAGCGGGGCTGACACATCATCTCCTATTGCCCCTACGAGGGGATGCAGCTTCTTGCTCTGCTTTGTTCCAAGGCAATATTGTTCTGTCTTTAGCCCTGACAAAAATCACCCTGCAATACTCCTTTTCCATAAGGAACTCCTGTGCACCAACAGCTGTCTTCCTCACGTGGTCAGAGCTGTGTGGAGACTGTATGTGAGCCAGAACCAAGCTGGGTAAGAGTTCAGCAAACCCACAGTGCCCTTACATGAGGCTGCCTGATTTCCACAGTGGGATTACTGGGACAATGCAGAAAAGGAAAGCAGACTTCCAGCTCTGACCTTCTATGTAAAGGGAGAGGGCGAAGACAGTCAGGTTTAGCTGGATAACTCACTGCCCATTGTGGAGATTTGGATGGAGCTGTTTCCTGATGGGGTGGTGAAGAGCTCAGTCTGTAGCACTAAATCTCCCAAGGAAGAACCAGCAGTGTTTCTCGTCATCAAGGATAAATTCTTTTGTAAGGCAAAGGTGATGTCTGTATTCTGTGTTTCTGCAGTGCTCCAGCGACAGAGCCTTCAAAACACAAAACCAGATGAGTACTGCACCAACACACAGAAACATCGAGTCTTCAGACAGCCTGGACAGGAGTCCTGCATCCTGCTCACCAACATAACGTCGTCCTTTTCTTATTCATGGTGCAGCTACTCACCCAGAGATTTGAGATAACTCGCTTACAGAAGCAATAGACTTGTTCAGGAGAAGCAAGGGGACAAAACCAGAATGCATTAATGAAAAGCAAGTGGAAATGCCCATCTCATCCCAAACACATGCCAGATACCGAAGGTCTCTTTGCTGCCTTTTCAGAGTTGGACAAAGCTCCATGGTCGTTGCTGTGCACCGACTTTGAACTGGTTTTGATTTCCCATGCCCCGTGTTCATTCAGAAAGGCATGAAGGCTAAAATATTTGTCTAAATGACTTCAAGGGTTCTTTAGCAGATTAACCAAATCTAGTGTTCAAAAATGAGCATTTTAATTGTAGAGCCACAAGGCAGGCAGAGCTATGGTGTTCAGTGATGCTTCATAAATCTCACCAATTTGTACAGTTAGCTTAAAATGAAAGCTGTAATTAAAAGCAAAGGAACAGCTAGTCCCGTCACAGACTAAATGGTTAGATTAAATATTATGCGGTATCTGATTATTAATGTGCAGGATAACTGTTTAGGAGCTCCATATTTGTTCAGCAGGTTTTATTAATAGCACCGTGGCAAATATTTCCCGTAACGCCGGATCCTCGCACCAAAGTCAAATATGAAAAGTTGTGCAATTTTCCTCCGGTAGTTTCATTCTGCCTGGTAATTTCCACAGATTTTCTGCATTTTTTTGCTCTCAGGTTTAGTCAACGTGACACTAGGCCACGGCATGGCTGGGTTTTTTGGTGGGGGGAGAGGAGCTGTCCCATTCCCATAGCCGCAGAGCCGCAAAACAGGCTGATTTCATTTTTCCCCTTACGTAAATGGAAGGTCCCGCTCCCTGTGACGCACGATTCTGGCTTTCAAGAATAAGTAACTCCAAGGTCACCTGCGAGTCATTGAGCCCATCTCAGCCTGCCCTGGCCACCCACCGCCACCAGGCAGGAGCTCAGGGGCCGTTAGCACAGAGGTGTGAAACCCCACCTGAGAAGCACCACAAAAGCACCCAGCAGAGGAAGGGTGGGAAGGGGAGAGGGCTGTTTGCCTCCGCGCAGTACACGAGTGGCTGGTTGTATTAGTTTAGTTTCAGTAACCTCAGAGTCAGCATTTCAGATGTCAGTAATTTCCACTGACAGTGACTGAGCTCAGGCCAAGCCAGTGAGGGATGCAGATAAAAAGGGGTAAAAATTTACGTTTGGTCAATGGAAAATTGAACAAAAGGGTGACCCAGATGAACGATCACCCCACCCAGCCCACTTTCCTCACATAGGCTGCCAGAACAGGTCTTGCCCAAGAAAAGGCAGATGACTGACTTACATTTGGCTGTTGCAATGGCCACCAAGATTGAAACACAAACAGCCATGCTCAGCAGAGGCATTGCAGAGCTGGGGATGCCTGGGGCAGAGCCAGCAGGGGCTGCTGCTGGGGCACTCTGCAGCGGCGGAGGAACACCTTGTTCCTGCATCACTGTGACTTTTTCAACCCTGTCCCAAGTCAGGCAGGTATGGGCATAATTTCAGATAAGTAAGTGGCAGAGTACAGGCAGCTCCAGCAGCAGTCATGGAAGATCAGGGGGGAGAACTACAGCCTTGAGGTTTGGGCTTAGGTGTTTAAACCGTGGCAAAACGCCTTGTTGCTCAGGCAAGCCCTGTGTTTGGGGCTGGGCTCTTGCACCCTCCGATCACCCACCTCCTTCTGGGCACTGTTCTGCTCAGCAAGCTCAAGGCAATTTGCCAGGAAAGATCTGCCTCTCTGATGCTGAGCTCTGACAAAGTGACCCAGTTTGGCAGCTGCGTTCAAAGCGTCAGAGGCAGGTATGTGCCTCCCTCCCTCCCAGTGAGGGCCATACGGGAGAGCCTTGCGCAGCTCTAGAGTGGCTGCATTTGATCTGTAAAGGGGCTTTAAATTAACAAATCCCTAAGCTACAGGGCTGCAAACTAACTGATCCCCAGGTTAAAGAGGAGGGGAAATGCTGTGGGGAGGGCTTTCAGCTCAGAACCCTGTTACAGGGAGCACCACAAGCTGTGGTGGGATCATCAACAGAGTCCCAGTGAGACATCTTCTTCTTGGGGCTGGCTAGTCCTCCTCATTGTCTTATTCATTATTAAAACCTGGATTAATTTTGTCTGCTTATAAGGAACCCAACAAGGTCTTACACAGTAAGCAAGAGGTGCCATCAACACAGTGGTTCACTCGACATTGTGCATGTGTGAGTGACATGTCATCATCTCATTCCCAGGAGAAATCACATCTTTTAGAGTCCCATGTATCCCTTCTACCAGGAGATGTCAGGCAATTGGAAGCTGTGTTCAATTTAAGCATGCCTGGCCACCCTCACAAACCTGTGAGGTACCACCATCCAAGGGAGGGAGGAAGAGAGGAGGTAGCTTCATGGGGAAAGGGGAAACACAAATGTGAAAACAGCGAATAATCAAGGATGTCTATAGTGGAGGATCCTGAAAAAAAGTTTCTGTACTTCCCCTCCCTTGCCTAGGGCTTTGTGGCCTAGCTAAAGGCCCAGCTATCTCCCTGACAGCCACAGGGGATGGGTCTCCCCTCTGTAGAGTTTCTCATACACAGGCAGTATTTCCTCAGTACCATGAGTCATGCAGTCAGTGACCCCACACATGGTGAGGCGTTCCAGGACAAGGGCACCCCAGGGTTCTCCAGTGGGTATACAGGAGTGAGGGCTTGTCGGAGGACCTGGTTCCCCTGGATTCACAGGTTGCTGCTGAGCTCTGGCTGTACACACTCTTGGTGCCCTCATCTCCTGCATCTCTTCAGGTTGTCCTGGTTCTTGCATGCCGTCACCTGGGCAGTAAGTCCCTAAAAGATGCCCCTCAGCTCTGTCTCCAGGCTCACGTGTCCCTGCACCCAGGGCACTCTGCAGAGCTGCCTCAATGCTGACATCAAGGGGACAGCAGGGAGTGTAGGAGAGGGAAAATGATGCTGGTGCTTGGGGAACCAGCATGAACACCAGCTGACTTGGCTTCTATTCTTGCTCCCAGGCCACATCACCTCCGCAAACATAACATGGGAACACAAGGACTTCTCAATAACGTTCAGCATGGCTCCCACCCCTACTGCTGTTTCCCTCTCTTCTTCATACCTTCTAAAGTACATGACTTAACTGCTTTTTGTAAGGCCTTTCCCAACTCCTTCTGTAATTGTGGCATCCTTTTGTCTAGCTGTGCTCTTTTCTTTCATACAGCCCTTTTCTCCTGATTTTCTCATTTCCCTTCTGTTCCACTGTGTGTTCAGATGATTTATTTCCTCCTTTTCCTCTGTCTTCAGCAGAGATTTCTCTTCCCTTCTTTACTTCTAAGCCCACAGGGAGAGGGGCTGGAATCCTTCTTCCAGTGCATCAGGGTTGGTTCCCCCCCCCCCCCCCCGAATCATGATCTAGTGAAACCTCTGAAAAACTGACAGTGACAACAGTAGCAGCACAGGTACCCAGTGATGACTTTATTGACAGTGTCATGGACCTGTCAAAAGAAAATAGCCCAACCTGAGTGTCCCAGACCAAGCCTGCAAGATGTGCAATTCTTGGATCCCCCCATTCCCTTCTTTCTTAAGCAAAAAGCAGCTCTTTACTAAGTTTGCCTTGTTATCTGTTGATGAGATTAATCCAGCACCCACCTCTTGCCCCCAGCTCTGTGGGAATCCAGGTTGCCTGCAATGTCAAGCAAGTCTAATAAATAATTTGGATGGAGTCAGTGCATTTAGTCAAACAAATAACTTCATTCAAAGGGCAGAATGGATTTTGTCAAAAGCCTTTTTTCATTATGTCAAAACGAAGAAAAAATTGTGCAGCCCTTTCATTCTGTCACCACAAAGGCATTTGTTCAAGCTTCTGGCTTTGCTTGATGTAAAAAATGTAGTTGTCAAGCCCCACACAGTGAATTGCTCTTCCCCACTCCTAGTATGGGCACACAACCCCTCACTTCTGCACAGGGATGAAGGGACATGAGTTGTCACTCCACAGAGACCCTGCTTGGATGAGGCTCTGGTGCGGAGAACCAACAGCGGATGGTCCATGGGGAAGGGTAAGCAGCATACCCAGTCTGATTGCATCCAGTGCTGAGGAAAACCCATTCCAGCCCTCCTGGACTGGTGTGTGCCCCTTCCCTGTGCCCCAGGCCACCTCTGCCAGCATCCTGAGACATGTTCTGCAGGAGGATGCAACACCTTCTGAGTGCCCAAAGGAAATTCAGACATCCCATACCATTTTGAAAAATCCCTCTCCATCGAAATCACTTTGCTAAATTATGCACATACACATCAAACACGCATGTGAGAAAAACTGGAAAATGGGAAATATGGGTATTTTTGGCATGTCTTTCATTATAATTATTAGAAGTAACTAAAAAGAAGACTAGAACCTGTGGGCAAAATGCTGGGCACTAGAAGTCCATTAATCTACAGTCAAAATGAGAGACAAAGAGAGGGTTCAGAGCAGTATCTCTTGTGTATGTTCTTGGATGATGTGCCGCCACCCCCATGCACCATCCTGAAGTGATGTGCGTTACAGTTTACCACGTAAGTCTTTGTACTCACTGCGGTCTGTAGCCAAACTTCCAACCTGCCATTCACAGCCAGAAGCCCCCAGAGGTCTCCCAGGGCCACGATGACAGTTTGGCTGTTCCAGGACCCGCAGCTGCCCAGCTAAGCACTGTGAGTCAGAGGAACAGGGCAGGCACTGTACAGTTCCCTCCAACAAAGAACTGTTCATCCAGGGGGTCATCACATCCACAAGTACACACAAAACTCCTACCTTAATGCAATAAATTCCTCCGACATAAAAGATGTTCTACATACAGCAATAGACTAATCAGGCAGCTGACTCATAACTGTTGAGGAAAAGGGAGAAGACATCGATACAGTGTGCTATTTTTAATTTTTGAGTGGCGCTCTGTTGCCGCAGGGGACATAAAGAGCTCAGGGAGACATGTTCCTGTACTGGATCAGCACAAGTTCATGCTTACATGTTCTTCCATCTCGCTGAAGCAGCTCCAACAGCTCCAGCCTCCTCCACCCTCTCACTTCCCATGCCCCAGAGCAGCTCCAGACAACTGGCCCCTCACTCCCAGCACAAGCTCACACCTCTCCAGCCCTTCTCGGGCACCGTGGCTCTTGCACACCAGCCTGCATGCAGCTGCTGCAGGGTGGGTTGGTGCTGAGCCCTCCACGCTGCAGATGGCTGGAGCCGTGGCAGCACCGAGGGGCCACCACAGCGACTCCTGCACACCCACCCTCCCCCCAGACGCCACAGGGCTCCTGCCTCCACAGATGGGGGGACAGGGACTGCTCCCCGGGCTGGCAATGGGGCATTTTGCACCCCTACCGGAGACCCTGGGCTGGGGGGCACACAGAGCCCCACATCCATGCCGAGATCCACCTAAATACAGCCACCAGGAGAATGGCAAAGCAGCCTTTCATTCAGATGTAGCAGAAGAATAATGACTTCATTAGATACCAATTGATTGATAAAGAGGGTTTTATTGAAAGGTCTAATGTGTGTAGCCAAAATTAGTTTGCCATGTAATTAACTAAAAATGACTTAAGCAATGCATTCTTAATTATTATCTTAGTACAGCCAACTTGTAAGAAATTTCAAGCATTTAATTGGCATTTGATAGAATAGCTATAGCGAGCTAATTAGGTACCAAATTATGGAATGCGCTAATTGATATTTAATAAGTATGTCAATTGGTATCTAACTAGCCAATATGTTATAGCTATCTTGGAATATGTCAATTAAGTGCCTAAAGATCTCTTTCAAGTAGATTATAAATGTAATCTATTAAGGATGTAATTTGCAACATTTTTTGATTATGGATTGTAACTTATTTGCTTCCTGAATATGTTATTGCTATTTGCAGACTCATTCATACAATATAACACACAATCTTGCCTACATGAGCAACTTTGAACAGCTGATGCTTTCCTGGGCTATACTCCTCTCTCACTTACCCCCTTTGCTGGACCCACAGTGGAACATCTGAAACACACTGGTGCAACAGCCACAGTCAAACTTCATGGAGCTTAAATGGGTTTAGCTGCCACTGGTGTCCAACCAGAGCCTTCTGGTTACCGTCCAGGGGTGGCGAGCTGGAGAGAGGCCAGGGCGACTGGCAGGACCAGCTCATCTGGAGGATGGTGGCCCCAGCTCAGCCCCAAGCCCTTTGGAATCTGGTCTTGTTCATCATCAGGGGGATGCTATCAGTGGCATCGCACAGGTCTGTACCAGGGGAGAGTTTTTCTCTGCAAGTTTTTTTTCCCCCTCAAAGATCATAAAATTTTCTGCTCTCAGGACAGGAACAAGGGGGGGGTGGGGGTGGATGTTGCATGAGAAGCAGCTTAATTTAAAGGGTAGGATGTCCTCAGTGGCTCTCAGGAGGCAGGCATTACATCCCGGGATGTCAGGCTAGCTCGCCTAGCTCCTAACAGGATTTACCTGTTACTTGAACACTCCAGTCAGCCTGAATCCCCAGGGAATTTCACTAAAGAGTTAATTTAAAGCACAGTGATGACCATGGTTATTTTCTTTTGATTTCTTTGATACAAGTTGCCATTTACGCAACGACTTCAGAGGTTTTCTCCCTAAAGCAATCCACACATCTCTTTGTATCATGTGTAAGTATAAGGTTCGTGTTATGAGAGGTGCAGCACATAACATTAGTGTTGTAGCAATCTGAGCACTTTATCTTCATGAGTAAAGTACCCAGCTGCTCTTGAATTCAACTGAAAAAAATATGCTGCCACTCGTAACAGCAATACATTTTCAGTTACTAATAACAACTGTTGTCATGGAAACAGCCGGTCCAGCATGAATGTAAGGATTTGCTTTCAGGTCAGTGCTGTATTAGTCAGCAGCCTTTCAAAACCTCATCTCCCTGGCACAGAAGTCTCCTGTCCAATTTACTCTCTACAGCACTTTTTCTCCATTGTGAATTACTCAAAATTAATTACATTTTATGACAATTGTACGCAGCTCCTTTTCAACTCTGCTCTTTGTATAATGACTTGGAAATATTTTATGGAGGCCAAAAGAAAATTTCATTACTATATCCAGGTTTTGGGGGGTGTGTGTGTGTCTTTTTTTCACAGGAACACATGATAGGAATAGGCTGAATTATCATTATGATCATTAATAATAATAGAGCATTGGATGTACAGACAGGCAGGCACTTGGGATGCATCTGGGTTCCCACCCCTTCGGGGGTCTGCGAGTTGGCTGGTGCAAGCAGCAGTGCAGGGGGCTGCAGGAGGCTAGGGAAGGGCACACAGATGCCCAGCACCACCTCCCCTGTCTCCTAAGCTCATTTGGAGCCCCTGTGGTGGGCATGGGTAAGAGGAGTTTGCTCCACCCCAGCCCTGTGGGCTCATTTCTGCCATTTCCATTGATCCCGTGGACAATCAACTGGAAGAGGCCAATGTCCTTCAGCCCCCAGCTGACCACATCACAGCAGCGAAAGCCTCCTTCCCCACCCAGGCCAACAACCCAGTGACAACTGGCTGTGGAGCCCAAGTCTGGGCATTTTACCAGGAAAAGCTTCAGGCTGGAGCCTGACTCCCAGAAAGCACTTTGGGACCATTTATTTTGGCTTTCAGAGTCTTCAGAGACCCAGATCTCCCACTGATGCTGGCACAAGCAAAAAGGGTTTCAGCCCTTTTCACAGCCTAATTTAATTCTTCATTAGCTGCTCTGCCCCTCCCACCAGGGAGAAGCAGCCCCATTCAAAGTGTGGGCGCACCAAGCCTGTGAGCCCCCTGCTCCTTCTCACATACCTCTCAAAGCTCCCTCCTACACAGACATATCCCTGCTCTTTCCTGAGAGGAAGAGCAAAAATTTGCATTTAATTTCTACCATTCCGGGACAAAGCTTGCTGGAAAATATCTCCAGATATAGGTGCAGAACAAAGGGACTGATGCTACTCCCATACATCACCCATGACTGTGGTCCACATTTCTCACACAGTAAGGAGCAGGGTTTAGGTCCTCAGTCCTTCCCAATCTGTTGCAATTTGAGTTACAGCTGTCATGAAATAACGCAACACAAATAAAATAGTAAGCAGCAAAAAGCTTTACCATTGGTCAGACTCTACTGTCCACACTGTTTCTCCATCCTCCAGAGGCCAGACTACACTCCTTCACTCTGCTTCATCCAGGTTTTTTCCTATACTCCTCAGAGTTATTTAACCACTTTGCTGTAGGATCACAGCTGCCCATCGTCAAAGCAAGGCCACAGCTGCATATTATCAATCTCAATCAACCCACAGACTGTGTCCCCCTATGCCAATCCTGCTTTTTTTCCTTGTAGATCTACTCCTATCCCCATCCCTGTGCATTTCCCTTCTCCTTGGTACTTTTAGTTTTCTCCACTCTCAATCCATTTTTTCCTATCTGTTGCCTCTCTTTTAAATACCATAACCTAAAAATCAAATGAAACCGCTGTATTCTTTATTCCTGGGGGGACAGGCAGCCCTGGCTGGAGGGTGAAGTCCTTGCCTTGCTGTGGGGATAACTACATGGATGTGGTAAAAATTAGCAAGGCTGGTGGTTCAGGAAGGTTTTCTGACAAAAGAGGCCGAACACACATTTGGGAGTGACTGGTTTCAGGGGAGTTGCAGATTTCAGCATCTCTTGGTGCTTTTGGGCATCTTGGGTGCTTGCCTTGGTGGGGTACCCTATGGTGGGGACGGGTCTTGGCACCTTGCTGGAGAGCAGGTCCCAACTTGACATGAGAGGAATGAAGGAATAAAGGTGAAACACATCAAAAGCCTCAGTCAGAGCATTTCTGACTTGGAGTCCAACTTCTCCAAAGACATGGCTGGAGAGGAGGACTGGATTTTGGGTCAAAAGCTGCAAAGGGATGAAAGGCTCTGACTCTCAGGTTCAAGGTGCTCCCAACAAAGAGGGGACAAAAAGGACTGAAGGGAGCAAATCTCCCAGCAAAGGCGTGTGCTGTACACCTGTGTACCTCCACCTCTTGGAGGTCTGCCTCTAGGCCTGCCTCCTTCATACCCAACCCAGCAAGGCTGAACAGTAGAGACAGTTTGCTTAACCTTGAATACTAGGTAAAAAATCAATGCCGGTAATGATAACAGACAGGGAATGAGCCTGGCAAAGATTGCTGAAGAAATGTTTGATTTCTCATTTCACTCAAAGTCCTGCTCACCCAGGTGGAATACATGGTCTCACCATTTGCCTATTAACCCGACCCTTATTGATTAATTCATGGGTGCTTCGAGGGGTTGAGGGTCACCCTGGGTACTGCTCTTACCTCCTAGGCTATGGCTGGTGCATTGTCCACACAATTCGGGCTGCACACCAGGTGGGTTACCGTAGCTATGTCAGATTTGTTTTGCTATTGTTCATAACACCTGAACCACAGAAAGGCATTCTGGTTCCAGGGCCCCCCTCTGCTCTCAGCCATTACCCCTCTCATGCAGGAAGCCCCCACCCCAAGGAAATGTGGGTGGCTGGAGCTGCCAAGAGAAAAATTTGATGGGGACATTGTAAGCTTGCACGCAATTTTTTTTCCTGAAGCTGAGGTGCACCCCACACCCAGGAGGTCTCTGTCACCCTGCCCAGAGGCCAGCACAGCCCCCAGCCCAGCCAGAACTCTACCGACTGCTCCCCAAGGGCTTCCTCCTTCTCTGCATGGGCAGGCCAGCCTCTTCCTCTTGCTTCCAGATAAAAATAAATAGATGTAGGGCAACCATGAATAATGGTATAAATGCCCAAACTGTAACATTTCCATCTCTGGGCCATTGGTGATAATATTTAGGAGATGCTGCAGTGACCGTGGTCTCAGGGTCTCTCTACTCCCATGTGTTAAGAGGAATTGAGCTGGAGCAGGAGGAACTTGCTCAGGAGATGCTCAGGCAGACCTATGTGATGGTGAAGGGCTTAGACCTGTAGTAGTTCACCCTCAGATGTCACCCTGGGCAGGGATTAAGATGCCAACCCAACCTTTGGGCTCTTTTTGCTGATGGTGGATTCTGCCACAGGAGACCTTGTGTCCTGGCTCAGCTCCTGCGCCAGTGACCACGCTCAGCCTCCTCCATGCCCTTCCTTGTGAAAGCCATCAGAAAGCCAGCCAGCTTAAACTTCTGCAGACAGTGGACTGCCCTGCAGCACTGATTTTGGTGATATTTGATACAGCTGCCAATGAAGGGTTAAAAATGCATGGGAAATAACGGACATTATCCTGTACTGGGATTACAGAGGCCATATCCAGAAGGCCATTGAGATCAGTGCAAAGGCTTTGATGTCCCAATGTTCTGGATGAGATCCCCGGAGTGCTGTGCTACCCCATAAATCAAAAAGAGCTGTGGGCTCATGTGGCTAGTGGTGCTCGCTGACAGCAGGGCAGGTCCCTGCCTGGTCTTGCCCACTCCACGGGATGACCTCCCATGTCTGTTGCCTGTTTGGGACCCCCGTCATATCACAGATGAACTGAAACACTTTCAGGCTCTTGAAACTTGTGGCAGCTTTGAAATCTTTTTGCCAGGCCATTGAGTTATGGATGGAGGCTGGTCCCAGGGGCTATTTAATAAATTAAATTTGCAGACTTAGAAATCCCTGCTCATTCCTGTATTATTTATTGTTTACTCAGACCTTTATCAACCATACGTGAAGTAATCTGATATAAAATGTTGGTAACTGAAGCCTCAAAAAGACCTCTTCTAGAATTATGTAAGATACAGCTCATACCATCCAAAATCTTTTCAGACTACTCAAAAGCAGAAGGAAAAACTAGCCTAGAAAATACACCATACCTCCACCTCAGCCAGAAGAACTGTATCTTGCAAGCTAAGCAGACTAAGAGCCTGAAAATACAGTGGGAACATGACACATGTCCTGAGAGCCACCCCAAAAGGGCCAGGATACCCCGATGCCCAGGGGGTGGCTCAGCCAGACGTGCCAGGGCCACCTCTCCACTTGCCCAGCTGTGCCTTGCGGTTTACTGCAACATCTGTGTCTCTACTGCTGAGATATCCATTGTGATGGAGAAGACACAGATTTTATTCACAGCTCACTACTTTCTACCTTTTTATTATTCTGCTATATGCTCTGAAAAGCTTGAAAAAAGTGTCCCGGACAGAGTACAAATGAAGTTTTGTTCTTACCAATGTATGGTGCATTGAAAAACAAGATGACAATAAATCAAGAGCTAAAAGAAGTCTGGATCATATAATGTACGGCATGTGCTGAAATAAATGAGTCTTCAAAATGATAATGTCCTTATCCCCCAGGCCTGCTCTGCTGTGAAGCTGGACTTTTGGAGCAGGAGTTACATTTGCAGCTCATCATGTATGCTGGAGTTTTTCCCTTCTCCTTTTTTTGAATTTGTTTGCAGACTGTAATGGGACCCTTTCTGGTTCTTCCTCATATCCTCTGAATTGTTTTATAGGAGTGAAATGGAGGTTTTTGATATATTGGATATATTTAATATTTAAATGCCTTGAATTTGCAGGACAGAGCAGAGACTGCCTCTTGCGATAAGAGACATTATTATTGTTGTGAAGAATTCCTTTAAGATTGCATCTTAATCATTCTGCTATTGAAATGGAAGAATAAAGTAATAAATGGTTGAATAGACTTGATTAAAAAGAATAATTATATTCCTTGGGTGGGTTAAATATATAAACTCTTCGTAGCTGTGCATTCTTCCAGCATTTTCCCATTAGAATGAGCTTTTCTTTTCAATAAGCACATGCCTTGCATGTGGGAAGGAGGGAGCCCTCTTGGCAATGAGGTTTGGGTCTTCAGTAGCCTCCGACATGCTCTGATCTGGGCAGAGGGAGAGCTTGTGGCCAACAGCAGCCCCTCACCTGACGCCAGGCACTGCTGATATTTTCCTACCCTGCTTTGGGGCCAGATTTCTGCTAGAAGTCTGCTCTGCCCCCTGTGAGATGCAGCACCACCTTTGGGCTCTTCCCCTCCTTCTCCGCCTCTTTGGGGCAACCGCAGTGTGTCCAGATGCCCAGTGGTGGGTTATGTTGCAAGGAGGAAAGTCTCATGATGCTCCCGTCTCCCTTGGGGGAAGAACCCCCAGGAACTGGGGCAAAAAGGACAGGTTTCCCATCAGCCAGGACCCCCTTGCCAGTGTTGGCAAGCTGTAGCAGCTGCAAACAGCTGGCTGGGTATCCCTCGGGATGCTCACCTGTGCACCCTCTGCAGACATAACGCGAGATGTGACCTCAGCCCTGCTACTGGGAGGGCCTGGGGAAGGTGTTCCCTTTCTGCTGGGAGTCCTGAGGTTGCAACATTTTATTGAGGCCTGACTTAGGAGGAAATTCAGACTACTTTGCAAAATCAAGTGTTCCAAGGTGTTTCTTACTGGTGTCCTGGAATTTATGTAGGGTGATGCTTCAAGTAAAACATCCTCGCCCAACTCCAGTCCCATGTGCACCGGACTGAAGTGTACCCCATTCTGCCCAGTATAGCTTCCTTCTCTACCTTAATTCCCCACTGGCAGCATTCCAAAGATGAATACACAATGGGGAAAAATCCAGAGTTCATTGAATCACCATTTCCTGAAGGAAGCTGTTCTTCTGGAATTCATTTGCACCCCCCAAAAAGTCTCCTTTTAACTCTTGAAGTGCTGGCTTTCACAGGTCTGTCCTGGGCTTTGGTGCTTGAAAACTGTTAGCAATGAATTTGCTTCCAACCTAGATTTTACTTTCCTCTCACGTCAGAGTGACTGCCTGTTTACCCCTTCCCCTGCAGATCTGATCATAGATGCTATACTACTAAGGCTTCATTATTTTTACAAAAATCTACTCCAGTAAAGTATGAAGTGTTATAAATAATTAAAGAAACACTAGAGTTGTCAAAATAAATGAACAAAGTACACTTTGAGATGCATGCTTTTGGCTTATTTGGGGTTTGTTCAGCTGGCAGTTGAATCTCAAAATTCAGTCCCTGGAAATACCCACCAGAAATGCAACCAGTGAGGTTCAGCCACCTACCAACAAGGAAGACTCTGTCTTTCCCCCAGAGTCATCTAGAAACAGGGCTGGACATCGAATACCATGTATAAAACACCAAAAGCCAGTCTCCTCTTGGCCTTTCCAGGGAAAGCAAGGACCCAAAACGCATCCAACCATGCATCCAGAAGTTAGCAAGACCTCTTGTATGGTCTGCTTTGTGCGATGCTAATGTTCCAAGTGAATGCCTCATTGCTCTGCACAACTCTGCACAACAAACCTTCTTCTCTTCATTCAACGCTCTTTTCCAGAAGGTCTTCTTTGTCGCCATGACGACAAATAAATTGCTTCTTGTTCACTGAAATCTGCTAAAAAGCTCGTTATTAAGCTAATGTGCCCAGGGTGGCAACACAGAAGAGAAAGACAGTCCTGCTTCAGTAAAGGATGCTTTCTTCTTTGTTTCCCATGGGCACACCACTTGTCTGGGGTCCCTCAGTATGACTGCTCTGGCCATTGCTCTCATTTGCTTTCAGAGATGTTTCAAAAAATTGAAGACATTTCAGAGAGAGGAGGAAAAACTCTTGAGTGGGAGCCAAAGACACTGATAACTGTCTGTTCACCCTTTCCATCTGTCTCTCTGTGTACTGCTGTACTCTTTCCAAGCACACTGAAACTTCCACACCGGGGTTTGTACTGGCCTCCAGCACACAGAAACCCAGACAGTGTCCCAAGCGCTGGTGCCACACCACCGCTGTCCCACTCCCCATCACGTCCAGCTTCCCCACAGCCTCCCCACATGGAGCTGCGAAGGGGAAATGCCAACACGGGAAGATGACATAAAATGAAGTGCACGCTGGGGAGCTGTCTGTCATTCTGGCAGGGACCGCTTGTCGGGGTGGGGGTCTGAGCAAGCTGTGCTGTGGGTTTCTGAGGCCTCTGGTCCATTGCCCCAGAGAAGGGACCGAAGAGCCATTGAGCAACTCAATGTGGTATGGGCAAACCTCATGAAAATCCCCAGGAGCTGATGATGTCTTCTCATGGGTTGCCAACACCATTTAGCATTTCAGGGTTAGCTTGTTCCTTTACCAACCACAGTATGTTTTACCGGCTTTCTTGCTCTCCCCATAATCCAAAGTGCTAAAAGGTCCCGTGAGAGTAAATGGTGAGAGCTTTCATGTGGTTACTGTCACTAGGGAAACCACTTCCTTGTGATTCACATGTTCTGTGAGTCTCTCTCCATTTCTCTCTGCATTCAGAAAGGTAATATTGTGCTGGTACGCGCCGGGGGGATGGGGCAGGGAACAGGCAGAGGCAGCAGGAAAATGTATTAGCATGCAATTGATTGCAGGGCTTTGGAAAAAACCTGAGCATCATGCCAGGGTGAGGTAGAGCTAATCACTAGGAAAGGGTAAGTATTCAAAACTAGCAAAAAAAATCAGACTGGCTGTGTGGGACTCAATGCGACAGTCACACACACACACACAAAAAAGGCCTTTTCTCCCCTCCTGGTATTACTTTCCTTTTCCTTTCAACCTGATCAAAATTGTTTAAGTTCAGAATTAAAAAAGGTAGACAAATTGCCACCGTTTCTCTTCTTGTCCTGAGATCAGCCTGATGGGAAGTGTCCTCTGCCCACGCGGGTAAGTGGGTCAGGGGGGGCTGTTTGCCCAGCAGGTCACTGAGACGCAGAGCCACAGCGCTGTGGCTTGTGGCAGCGCAGCAGCACAACTGGGGCTGATGCTATCAGCTGGCATGAGAAAGTAACGGCCGGCATGTTGGAGGGGTAGCAGAAACTCAAGATTTGGAGAACACCCCAAAACACACTTGTATTTGAAGTTTGGAGCCCAGGAACTAGTTTCCACAGAGGAGGCCAGAAAGCCCCTGGTTCTTCCATGTCTCTCAGCCCCCAGGCTGTGGCTAGAATAAAGAGCCGCAGAAAGTGATGCTGTCTTCAAGCACAAGTAAACATACTTATTCTTCCTTACAGAAAAAAATACTGTCCTTTGCATTAAGAGAATTTTTTTCATGAAGATTGTTTTTGATCTAAAACCAGTTTCCCATTTATATTATTTTTGGCCAAACATGTCCTTTTTCAGCAGAAAAATGTGATTTAGGGGAGGTAAAAAGAATTAAGCATCTGAAAACAGAGAAGCTGCAGTCAGCCCTCCACTCGGTCAATCCCACAGTGTGCATCTAGCACAAGGGAAGCCACCAGGTGTTTTGAAGGGTTCCCATGTAGAGTCCTGC
Organism: Falco peregrinus; assembly: GCF_023634155.1. Classification (NCBI taxonomy): domain Eukaryota; kingdom Metazoa; phylum Chordata; class Aves; order Falconiformes; family Falconidae; genus Falco; species Falco peregrinus. The sequence goes on along the minus strand of NC_073729.1, from coordinate 36,359,894 downwards.
AGCTTAATTTCTTCCGTGCGTCTGCTCCATCCCTCACCTCCCTTTGCACCACCTTGCTGAAATCAGATTCGTGCTGGCTCAATTTACCACCCCGCAAATTGAGTTAACATTCAGATACCTTTTATAGCCATAGAAGGTGGGTGCTTAAATCAAATGAAGATGAATGTATTTGCTGACATATAATTGTTTTCTTTAGTAATTGCACTCAGGTCTCTTTACATCTGATCATTAATGCTGGGAGACAATTGTTTGTGAAATGTCTTATTGTTTCTGATGAATCCTATGAAAAGTGACATTCTTGATTATTTAGCCATGCAGTGGATTACACTGGGTTTTACTGCTAAGCAGTATTGATAGACCTTGTGCTGCCTTTTACTGCTTAGCAGCTACTAATAAATCAGAACTTGGTTTCTTCTCCATGTGCTGAATCCTTTATCATGTACAAATAATGAGAAAAAGAGAGCTTTGGATGTTGCAGCTTGCCGCGGGTGTTTTCCTGGCAGTGGCCTGCCCCGAGGAGTTAGATGGGCAAGTGGAGACATCAACGCTGCCCCAACATGGGGCTCGAGGAGGGGGTCCTGAATGCCTTCCTGGTGGTGGAAGCAGGCTGTGACCACCCATGGTGGCCAGGGGACCCGGGTGGCCACATTCAGCATTTCCAAGGCCCCTTGTTCACTCACAGGATGCCAAGGTTTTCTGCTGGTATTTCACACAGCGGCTGAGTGGGAGGTAAAGGGCTTGGCAGAGGTGTAGTCTGCTCCCAAAAGGGAGATCTCAGCACCTCTTCATCTGCTGAGGCTGAAGTTTTAGCTGCCTCACCTGCAGCACTTTGAGCAGGAGGCAACAGAAAAGCTTCAGAAGCAGCCGCAATGTTTCTTGTATTTGGGAGATGATGTGCTCCGAGATCCTGATTTCCCACGACAAACCCACAGCCGAAGGGAAGCCAGAGGCAGGGCAGTTTGCGAGGAGAGGAAGGTATAATGTGTCCCATCCCAGAGGACAGGGACAAGGTCCCTCCAGCCCCGGCAGCACAGACTCCCCCACATGTGCTGCCACCAGCAATGCTTTGTGCCGAGATGCCAGCAGCAGCGCTCGGGGCACAGGACCCCATGGGAGTTCGTGGTCCTGGTGGCAAATCTCCCCGCTGCCAAAAAGCTCAGCCCCCAGCCCAAAGCTAAGCTGGGAGCAGGCAGGCACGCTGTGCCCAGGAGGCTGGAAGCTCGGGCTTGAAGGTGCTGAGCGCTGCAGGCTCCCCGAAACACACCGGAGCTGGGGAAAGCCTCAGGTGCTGCCGGCGATGGCCGGAGGCTGTGCCTCGCAGGCTGTCACCCCGTGGGGGGTGAGGACAAGCTGGTGTCTGCTGCTCGTAAACCTCAGGGCCTCCAGGAGCAGGTAAGTGATCAAAGAGGGAAAGCGAGAAGCAGCACACACACATGCCTTCCATCCCTCCCAGCCTAATTGAGCTAATTAATTTAGCAAAGATACAGTGCACTGTAATTTGCCTAATTCAGTAAGAAGATACGCAGCAGCAGCAAGTCCTGCTAGCAAGGATCATCTTCCAGCAGGGCTGGTCCTGCCAGGGGCTGAGCACCCTTCGGCAGCTGTAAAGTCCTTGCAGGTCCCATCAGGCGCACCAGTGCTCAGCACCGCGCCGTGGCCAGCCCCTGCGGAGCTACAGATCAAAAAATAATAAACGTTCCTCATCACTGCGATTTCTAACCTCAATGAAGTCACTTGAAACCGAGCCTCTGATTGTCAAGAGCAGTTAAACCCTCGCCTGCTCTTGCTTGTTTATTCTCCCAGCGTTAGAGTCCCTTTCCTGTCGTGATTAGAAAGCTCCCAGCATAAGGGGGTTTGCTCAGATCCCCCTCTTCCAGAGGCTGCTCTCCTGCCTTTCTTGCTTTTTTCTCTCCCTCTTAATGAAAATGTTGTGTGCTCATCAAAGAAGTGTTTCTGGATACAGCTAAAGACGTGGGAACTGCCATAATAGGAGGCTGAAGTTAACAGGCAACCGCACACTGATTAGAAACCATTAAAAACCCTTCTGCAACTGGCACCGGTGTAGCAAAACAAGAGGGACTTCTATGCTGAAATGGAATGCAAAATAAAAATTACATCTAGCTGAGGTCATTTCTTGCATGATGTATCTTGGGAAAAGAGGGGTTTCTCTTCTTTCCCTGAGATACTCAGAAATTCAAAATAAAAGCTTTTAATTTAGGTGAGCATCAAGGCAGAGCAGAATCTGAAAGCGGTGTTAATTTTGCCTTGGTTTTTTCCTCCCTATCTGGCAATCTTTAGGAAAAAAAATATCTTGACATTTCTGTTTCCTTATTTGTTTGTCTTCCCAATATGTCAAGAAAGAGACAAGATTATAACACAAGCCCTGCTTTCAGCAAAAGCCCTATATATTTGCCATCCAAACAGGCTGTTTTTTCAGCTCTTAATGTAAGCTATCACATTTGCCCAAGTTATTACTATAGCTGTAGCAAGCCACATCTATTTTAATCAGCCTGTTTATGAGTATCCTTACATTTCCAAATTGCACAGGAGCTCTCTTGCTAAACACCCCTTTCTTTTTCAGGTAAGGTAATTTCTAGGACGGAATGTCAGAAAGCTCAACACATCCCTTCAATTACTGTTGTACAGATTTTCTCTGAGCTACTGGACAATAAGTAGCTTTCAGGGAAGCATTAAGTAGATTTGCCCTCAAGGGTTTGCATTTCAGTAGAGTGACAGTTATTTTTGTAAATACAAAAAAAGGGGGAAAAAAAGGAAAGAAAAGAAGGAAAAAACATACATAACGCCTTCCCTCAGTCCCAATAAAATAGACAGACATGGGCTAGACAACTGCTTATTATCTGAGAACCTTGAATCAGATAGGAAAACCAGAGTTTCTAATGCCTTCAAATGTCACAGTATTATGATTTATACCAGTACACAGTGTACCATGCTTCATTATAGAGAAAAAATAAAAAAAAAAAAATTGAATTACAGAGCTAATGTCTTCCCCCTTTTTTTCAGATGGCTTCGATACTAGTCTGAGGATATAAAATACATCATTAGTTGTTTTTAAGCTTGTCTCTAATGATGAAAAAAATAATGGGGCATGAAACCCAGACTTAACAAAACAAAAATACAAAACACAGCATTTTACAGACTTTACGTAAACATAATGTGACAATGCACTTCCTTTCATTCTCTGCTATGACAGTTAATTCCAGACCAGGAAAACTGTCAAAAATGTTTAGTTCTGCTTGGGTTGAGTTAATTACAGGCCCTGGGGCTGTGTTGACTTTCTCCTGCTAATGGCACTGTGCTACAGGTAAAAATCCATTTGCAAGAATGTTTTCAGAGCTACAGATCTAATTTACTGAATATCAAATATTTATGCCATTGCAATTAAAGTGACAATGTTCCACCCCTCTTCACCATGCAAGCTCAGGCTTTTTAATAGAATTTATTATACAGTAAACATTTGGTAAAAAGTTTTGCTCGAGCTTATAATGTGAAAGCTTTGAATATTTTATTGATTTTATTTCTTTTGCACTCTATCCCTATCAACACTGGAACATTATGAACTTCTGCAGCACATAAAAGGCCATTTTTTACTGTCAGAGCCACATAAGCTTGCACATGGAGGCTTCACTCTCGCTGCAGCTTTCACTGTCATGCAGAGAGGAAGAGGAGGAACAGCAGCAAGGAGGGATGAAGTGCCAGGGCAGAACTGCCAAGGCAGGAGCTGTAGCACAAGGGAAATTTTTCCTCGTTAGATAAATAGGCGAGTGGATTACTCCTGATTTACGCCCATGCATGGGATGAACAGGACCCACGGGGAGACCTTCCTTGGCGGCATGGGGCGCCCACAGCCACCCATGTCACAGCGCTGGTGGATGGACCTCTGCTTCCCGCAGCAGTGGTGGAGGTTTTAATGAGCACCCTGGAAGTCTGCGAGGCTAATGAGGCTCTCCGTGACGTAGGTGATAGCGGAGGGTGTCCAAGGGAGAGGAGGGGAGGGCTTTGCTTTTCCTTGGCTGTTTTGGTTTGGGTTTTGGCAGCACAGATCACGTTGCAAATTTTGTACTTGGGGCACTGTGCACAGCTCCGCACCGCCACCCCCACTCCTACCGGGAGAGCATTTGCCCATTATTTGGCTCTGTTTACCACTTACCATAAACCTGGTATATAACTACTTTTGGTGGTTTTTTTCATGAAGGATTTGACAGACCTGCTCAGGCTTATTTGCTTTCACTGAAGATATTTTTAAGTTGCAGAGAGAAAATCAGCAACAACAAACAACAAGGTTTTGAGCACACATTTTAAAAAGCCACTTTTTGCTTACATTCCTAAATACTTCCTGCAAATAAAACAGCTGTGCAAAAAGCTGGGAAACAGGGTGAGGGGCCACTGAAAGCTGCCTGTTCTGCTTCAGGAGCAGCCCATGGCTGTAGCATCCATGTGGGCCCTGGCAGGTGCCCTGCAGCTGTTGGATTAGGGATGTCACGGGGATGTTAGCAACATCGCCCCGTCTTGTTCATCCATTCAGCGACTTGCTGTTCATGGATGCGTGCCAACCTTTTCCAACCCTGCTGATACCATCTGCCTCCACCTCTCCTTGGGGCAGTCACTCCAAAAGTCTGCCGTGAAAAGCGGTGCTTCCTCTGGCTTGTTTTCAAACCAGTCTCCCACCAGCTATATTGAACACCCCTTGAGCTGCTCTGCAGCTTCTTGCTCTCTGCGCTCCTCCTTTGTCCTTGTGCCTCATTTTTATGTAGCTCCCTTCTTGCAGCCAAGCATCCATGCAGCGGGGCAATTCGGCTTGCTTCCCATGCTGCCATGCCAAGTCTGAGGAGAGGGGATGCCCTGCTGCTACCTTCTGAATCAAGACTAAATCAGACCAGCATCATTCCTCACAGGTTGTAAGGCTGATCACTCTAGGATGCAGCTTCTGTCACGTCCAAAAGTGCAATCACTTCATCTGGGCCCAATGAGGTACCAACCTGGTCTGTGCGTGGGTAGTTGACATTTCCCACCGTCACTACCTGGCCTAAATTTACAGCTTTGCTCATCCCACTTAACGTTTCCTTGCCACTGTTGTCAGGGTAGTACCATTCTGTAGCACATTTTTCTTATTAGGCCTCATGTTTTCCACCCACAGGGATTCCCTAGGGCTCCTCTTTCCACCCAGTGTTTTAACGCTGTTCTTCTTTATATTACCACATGCCCTGCCACCCTCCCACTATCCTGCCCTGTTGTTCCTGTAATGCCAGCAACGCAGCAACACTACATTTCATGGATTACCCTCCCTTCACTGTTGCAATTTGAATCCAAATCAGTTTGCCTCACACAGGGCACCAATTGTCTCAGCACAGACAAAACTAGCAAGCAGCTAAAAGCTTTACTGTTGGTTAAACTCTACTGTCTACGTTGTTTCTCCATCCTCCAGAGGCCAGACCACACTCCTCCCTGTCTCTGCTTCATCCAGGTTTGCTTCATCCAGGGGTTTCCACTTTGCAAGGACGAACTACAGCTGCACATCATCAACATCAAGGCCACAGCTGTGTATTATCAACATCAATCAACCCACTGCCCTCATTCCCCTACACTCCACCATGGCTCCTTGCTGCCTACTGTGTTGAAGGTGTTGATGCCCAGCAGCCTAGGTCTTTGTTTTAACTGCAGACCTCTGATGTTGGCCTAGGAGCTTGTGGAAGTTTGGCTACAGCTCTGCTGCTTCATGCTGAGGCTGTTGGTCAGCTGGATCACAGGTAGCCTTGTTTGCCACCTTCATTTATGGTAACTGCTGTGCTCATGTCCCACTGGTCCTTTTGGAAGTGCATTAAGCTACACCCACCAAGCTGAACAGGTCACCTGAACCTGGTGCTCTTCCTTACCTGCCAGCTGTCCCCATCCCCCAGCCTAAATAAATCCCTAGGACCCCCCCTTGGACCATGCTACCACCCTGGCTGTTCCATGATTAAGGTGCAGACCATCCCTCCTGTCCTGGATCCTAAACTCCTACCTCTGCCAAGTCTCTCCTCTGTGCACCACCATCTCACCTTCACACCAAGCCTCCTGGTTCCTGCCAGTCCCTTCGACCTCAGTGGCAGTGGCACAGTGTTGCTGTGACAGTCCTGGAAATCAGCCCCTGCCAAGCAGCCTGCATTTAACCTCCAGCAGAGCCTCCTTTTCTTGCTTACATCACTGCTACCAATATGGACCACAACGACCAGCTGCCCCCAGGACCATGCCAGTAATTGATCTGGATCTCTCCTGAGTTCTGCTGCTGTGTACCCAGCAGACAAATGCTCATGAGAGTCCCGTCCGATACCACAGACCAGCTCTGGGTGTCTAATAATTGTTTTTCCTAACACCACCACCTGGGTCTCCTTGTCTTATGGGATCCTCTGTGTTGTGGGACCATTCTTGATGTAAGAAGACTCTGGAGGGCAACTCCCAGCTACCTGACATCCCCCCCTTGCCAGCAGATTCCCTCCTTCTCTGGGACTTACACCTTCCTCAGCAGCACAGGGGCTGCCCCAGTGGAGGCAGGACCGCGGTGACAGCCTGGCAGACCTCGTGTAGGAGCTGCCGCTCCCCTGAGCCACCCATGGAGCCTCTCTCATGGCAGGAGAAAACAAGCACAGGAGAGAGGGAGGTCACTAGAGATGCTGCACTCTGTTTGATAAATTGGGTAGCCCACACTCCTGGGGAACACCTACCCGACTCTTGGGCTTATATTGATTTAGTGTCTCTTTAAAGGAGGGATTAAAATCCCTCTTGTGCAACTCTGCCCTCTCTAAACGAGTCAGCAACAGGTCAGAAACACCCATCAGCAAAAGAGCAGCCTGCAGCCCCCTGAGCTCAAGCCCTGCTGTGACCTGGCTGCTCAGCTGCTGCCTCTTGTCCTGCCCTGGGTCCAAGCAAGCTCTGCCCCTGGGCAGGGCACCGGACCACCTTCAGGCTCAGAAGCAGGACAGCAAGGGTGTCAAGCAGGTGGAAAAACTCTCATGTGCTGCGTGGAGAAAGAAGAAAGGAGGAAAGTGACAAAGCAGGATGGGATTGCAGGGGCTACAGCGAGGGGCTGGCACGTCCCCTCTGCGGTCCCCTGCAGCAGGAGCAGGAGGGCTGCCTGAAGCTCAGCTGCCCTGTGGCGTGGGTCAGGCGATGAGGAAGCTCGCTGCCATCTCAATGTCAAGGCTGTGGCAGGGTTGTTCAGCCTGAAAAGTCAGGATTTAAGCCAGGATTTCTAACTACGAGAGAAGAGGGGGAGACTAGTTAGGCTGTATCCCAGCATGGGACAATTTGTACACTACCTGCCTCCAGCCAGTCTCCATACTGCAGCAGCAGATGGGACGGAGGGGGCCCAGCCCACGGGACCCGTGAATGCCTGCCACTGGGGCAGCAAGGGGACAGCAGTGGCGCAGACGACTGTACAGCCCAACTGAGCTCTCACAGAACAAATGACACTCCATACAAGCGTGCTCTGGTCACATCTATAGCTTCAGTGTGCCTGGCATTGGGCAAGGTCCCCTTAAAGTGAAGGATGCTCAGAGCACTCGGGTCTGGCCAGGCACCGTGGCCACGCTCCTGACAGCATGGGGCTCTCAAGTGCCCACCACGATGATTACCGTGCTCCACAAGCGCTTCGAGTCACTTGACCTTCAGTCTCCTGCCTCTCTGTGTGCCTGAGACAGGCACTAATCACTTCAAAACCCAACTGCTGTCATGTCTTGTTGCTTAAACACCAGCTCTGCCAGCTGCACATTTACATCCTCAGCATTGACTCAGCTAATGTATCTGTCATTTAAGCGCTAGCGATCTGCCAGAAATAATACTTGATACAGCAGCTATCGAGGGTCAGAGGCTCATGGCTTTTGGTTGCAGGGAGTGGTCCCTGGTTGTCCCAAGTATGGTTTGTGGCAGGTCCCCACTGTGGACCTTTGCAGGACACAGGCAATCAGCACGTCCTCACACTCTGATGGAAATGGTCCAGAGCCCCTGCAGCCCTCCTGGGGAAGGGTAAGAAGTGAACCCAAGAAGATGTGGGATGAGTTCTGCTTGGAGGGGTTGTCATGGGGTCAGGTGAAGATGAGCATTGTAGGAGCCCTGGGAAGGGGACTTGAGCAGGGCTGGCAGGAGAAGCCCTGCTGGGCAATGCCTGAAGGCAGAAACTTGCTCTGCAATACAGTGTCGGGAGGTGGTTAGCTAGCTGGCTGTTCAAAGCTGCTGTGGAAGCTGCTTCTAACACAGGCTGCTCAGACATAATGCCCAAGATGTGTTTGTGCTCTACATCCCACTACTTCTCCTCTCCCACCATAGTGTCTTCAGCTGGCTGATTACAGCCAAGGGCAGCACAGCCTCTGGGGCGAAGCAGCGGAGAGAAGGACAGGCTTTACACCACCTCCACATTGAGTCAGGCTCCATTTGATTGCAACCTGCTCATGTAGACTTCATGCTTCTCTTCAGCCTCACAATCTGCTCGCTGACATCCTATCGGGGAAGATGTGAATATGGGAAAACCTACACTCCATGTCCAGGTTTAGAGGCAACTCAAGTAAAGCCTGGAGAGAAGAAAATTTTACCTAACTATCACTGCACCACACAAAGCCTCTCTCAGCCTGGAGGCTGTTACGTAGGCAACTTGGTTAGGTCAAAACATTTCTGTCTGTAATACTCCCACAAGGTAGATGCAAGATGGTGATAACCCCACAGGGCATCTCTCCTGAAGCTTAGCACACAACAGACAAACCGTACCTACCTTGCTCTAACTCTCGCTTCCAGCTGTTCCCATGCCAAGGAAACATCCTTGGGAGGCTTTAAACTACCTGGAACTGGCCACTGCTTTGCAGGTGGAGCAGAAGAAATAGTATTTGTTTTTCAAGCCAAGCGCTAGTGTAAAATTAATGAAAGTCTCACCTGTGATGTCTTCTGTGTGAGCAGCTGCTGCATACATGCCAAATATACCCATAGAAAAGCGTGCCCAGAGCTTGAGATGGGAAAGATATCCACTCCCAGTCTGACCGTGAGTTTGGGTGGAGGAGACGATGTAGCTCCTCTGCTCTCAACACGTGATCTGCAGGGGAAGGGATGACAGGATTCCCAGTCCTTGAGCCTGCTAGAGCAACGAGCGATGCCAGCAAGTTTCCAAGATTTCTGGGCTTTAGTCCCAGCTTGGTGGCTCCGAGAATGGTCCTTCTGCTTGGGGAGAAAAGCTTGAAATGCACCTCCTGGTGATACCAAGGCCCTGCAAGAAGAACTCACAGATAAACTTTTGCTATGCACTCTCCCACCCACCAGTGTCTGAGCCTGAAACTGGTGATGGTCAGTGGGGTGGTGACAGTGCATAATTGTGGCTCACACCATGTCTCTCAAAGCCACTGTGCTCCAGAGCACATGGGACTTAGCCAGGCAGTGCAGCAGCCCTGCTTTGCGAGATAACCCCAGTCCTGACACAGAAGAAATACAGAAGACTGATGGTGCTTGCAGAAGACAGCTGTGTGGTGGCTGTGTTAGCCACTAAATCTGACTCCCCCCTCCTACCCTCCGTGCCTGCTTGGCTCCCAGGGCACAGCACGGTAAGAAGTGAAGGATGAGAGCAGGCGGGAACAGCCCTGCTCACGGCTCGTGCTGGCCGAGGGCTGCCGGAGATGATGCAGGAAAGGATCCACATGAATCCTCCAACGGAAGGAGCACCAGCATCCCTAACCACGGAGGTCACATCCTCCAGTGAAACTCCAAAAGAGCCAAGGAGTCTGCACTCAGACTTGTCCTGGAGCTGAGAGCCCATCCTTTCAGCTTTCTCGTCTCTGGACTGCCTCAATATATTCTGATGGTCAAAATCCCATGCTGATGGGACAAAGGAAGATTTCAGGGAGGAAATATGGAGGTGCCATGGACATCCTCTGCAGCACAGATCAGAGCCTCTTTAAGGGGCTGCTCTACCTTGCATCAGTGCCTGGTTCCTGTGCTGCAAGGATGGTGCCTGGAGAGTCCTGAGCTGCTGCAGCAGGCAGAGCTCATGTTCTGCCTTTGTCACTGCCTTGTTTTCATGAAAGTTTAATGCATCTCCTCTCGCTCCCTGGAAGTGAGCTGGCTCCTGTGTCCCTGCACAGTAAAAAAGCACGGCTGCATGGCCGGGGAGGATGAAGCCAGTCCTGCCTTCTGCAGCCCCACTTCTCTCTGCCTGGAACTGAGCAGCGCAGTGGAGATAAGAGAAAATATCTTTGGCTAAATCCTCCCCACAGGTGAGGCGTGTGTGTAACAAGAAGGCACAGCTCTGCTACTTAAATAACCAGGGCCAGGGCTCAGGGGAGCTTGTCCGAGGTCTTACTGTGCTTTAGGAAGCAGGCAGACTTAATGAAATCTTTCATTTGTCAGTAAATGCCACTGTATGAAGTGTAATTAATGGATTTACTAGAGCTGGATGTAGCCCAAACTGAAATATAAGCACTCAGGGAGCAGATGGGAGCAGTGTCCTCTACACTGCTTAATTATAAGGTCACTGCTAGAGCAGTGGGAGCTTTGCTGAGTCTCTGACTTGGGAGAAATCTTGCCAGCTCGGAAATTTCCTCCAGCAAATCACTGGGTTTTCATGGCAAGAGAGCAGTGTGAGCAGTGCAGACAGGTCCTGAGCAGCGGTGCGGCGCAGGGCTGCAGGCAGAGCTGGCTGCGTCAGCAAAGCCCTGGGATGGGATTGCATGGCTGTCAGTGCCGGGCAGGGCTGCTGGAGCAAGCAGTGTGTCTGGGATGTGGAGTCACCCCAGCCCGGCAGCGGGAGCCCGGTACGCTCCCTGCGCTGGGCACAAGTGGAGGTGTCTAGACTTGGTGTCAAATTTTCTCCACATCTGTGAGGCTTTCTTGTGGTCCCTCTACGGCTCTGCTGGTCTCACAGGTCCTGTGACCTGCAGGTGGTGGATGATGAAAGGGCATTGCTGGTTAATAGCGCTGAGCTGGCTTCCCAGGCTTGGGTTAGATGGCACCTCATGCCTTCAGCAGCCTGTTGCACTCAGCAGGAGCACAGCCCTGGTGGCACTGTCCCTCCTCTCCCACCCACCCACCCGAGCTCCCCAGGCAGAAGGCAGTAAATGTTAGCACGACGGTCTATTCCTCCCCAGCAGAAGAAGCCTGGCTTGGTTAACGTAAGGCTGGTCTTATGGACACTCCTGTCTTCCACAAATCTCTCTGTGACCAAAACCTTTCCACTTCTGTCCTGAAGTGATTACGAGATCAGCTCCTTGTAGCTGAAGGCAGGTTCACACATGAAAACGAACCCACCGCCAATGGGGAGCTCATGCACGGAGACAGGCAAATCTGCTCGTCCCAAGAGTATCCGCTAAACTAAATGTCCTCACATTCAGGATGTCCAGCAGAAGACCTCACCCTGATTTTTCAGGCCCAGTGAGCACTTACACCTCACTTTTCTTCCTGGAGGTATTTGAGGACCTCAGTGGGATGACTGTCTGGTGCACGACACCCCGGCCCGTGTGGTGTGGAGGGACAGTGCAAGTCCCTTGTGCTCCCCAGCCAGCCCAGGGGGACCTGCTCAACCCTGTCCCTTGCACGTGGCAGGAGATTGCAGCTCCCGATGCTACTTGTCTTTTCCACTAGGCTTTCCAAAGGGAAACCTGGCTTCCCAGCACCTGCAGCTCTCAAAGAACAACTTTCTGTTGCTGAATCTTCTGTGACTTCCTTCTGCGTTACCCTGCTGCCTTGCTGCTGGAGCTCCAGTCCTTCAAAGGGCAGCCTCGGCGTACACTAGCTCTTCTCCTGGGAAAGGCATCCTCCCTGAGTGGCCTCATGTCTCCCGTTGGAAAGCTTATTCAGCCAGGACTCCCATTTGGTCCCAGCAGAGATGAATCTCCAGTTACCCCACTACGAAAATAGGAAGTAATGGCCAGAAAATGGCTAGCGGTGGGCAAGAGACAAAGATAGACACCGGCACCAGTCTCCCGTAACCTGCTACATCCCCAAATGAGGATGTGTATTCTCTGCAGCATATTTCAAAAAACCCAAAGCCCATTATGAGGAACAATCAGCAGCAGATTTTAATAGATGCATTTTGCACTCAGCTGTCACCATCTGTGTTTCCCCATTAGAAATGCAGAATGAACAAGCTCCACAATTACAGCTGTGAGGGTCTGGGAGGTCTGGCACAGCTCTGCGTGCAGCCGTGCCTCCTCTCCTCCCTGAGAAAGCCTGTTCTCCAGCATGGCCACTTGTTCCTGGGGCCAGTGCTTGGGTAGAGCCCGCACCCGTCCCATGCACCAGGAGGGTGCTCCCAGGCATAGGGCATCATCCTGCAACCCCTGTCTGTTCTGGTCAGAGGTGTGCAGGGCCAGGACCTCCTGCAGGCTGTGGGGAGCCCCATCTTGGGGCGTGGGGGGACCCCAGCCCCAGGCTGGCACCTCACAAAGGTGCTGGCAGAAGTGATGCATGTTGGCATGAGGCACTTTCAAAGGGGGTGCGGGGGGTGCTCCCCACGGTGCCCCAGACCTCAGAGGGTCCCTATGCATGCTTGCACAGGCTGGTGAAGCCGCAAAGCAGGAATTGAGGCTGCCCAGAGGAAGCTGTGCCTTTCCCTCCAGTCTGATGGCCCAAGTCCAGAGTCAGACCGCAGCACCACCACGGTGCCCAGCAGCAGCCCTGTACAAGGAGGGTCTGTGGGGCACCCTGAAGCAGCCGTGCCCCTGGCCCGTGGGCTCAGCATTCCCATGCACGGTCCCTGGTGGGCATCCAGACCCCCAGCCTGCTGCCGAGCCTCCAGCTGACAGAGGAGGGTGGGCTGTGGGGGGCTGCCTGGCCTCGGCGCAGGACACCCCGGGGTGCTGGCCAGGAGCAGCTGCCTGAGGTGGGAGAACTCAGCTGGGGAGAGAGGAGAAGGGCACCTGGGGTGCCCAGGATGGGGGACAGGACCAGCAGGCAAGTTGCACCCCAGAACAGCTCCAAAGCATGTCCAGAGGAAGAAGGGAAGAAGGGGCTGCGGCTTGGAGATGCCCAGCCACGAAGGGGTTGATCTCCCTGTGGGGAGCCGAGATGGGGCTCGGTGAGGAGAGGGCCTGAGCTGGAGGAACCTGACAGGATGTGGGAACCCATGAGCTGGCAGGATAATTACTTTTTTAATCAAGTCTTTTCAAAACATCTAATTTTATTACTTTATTCTTCCATTTCAATAGCAGACCGATTAAGATGGAATCTTAAAGGAATTCTTCACAACAGTAATAATGTCTCTTATCGCAAGAGGCAGTCTCTGTCTGCTTCGTCCTGCAAATTCTCAGCATTTGAATATTAAATATGTTCAATATATCAAAAAACTACATTTCATTCCAGAAAAAAAATAATACAAAACCCCCCATATATAACATAAATTTTCCTGTCTTTCTGCTGAAAAAAAAAAACCAACCCCACAAAACCACACAACTCTTTCCCCCTCTAAACCGCCTTCTCGGGGAGGGACCCAGGACAGTGGGGACCGTGGGAGAAACCTCCAGCAGCTGTCAGGCCAGGCAGTAGCTCAGATGGAAAACGAAGCTTTCCAAAGCTCTGATGCTACAGATCCCACCCAAGATGTGCTACTTGGTTTGAAGGAGGTATGGGCTGGGCTGGTGACTCCCAGCGTGGGGGCTTAGAGAAAGCACCTCCATCAGACTCAGAGGCTGGTGCAGGGAGGAGGGTACCAGCCCTGCTCCCCAGCAGGGCATTGGGGTGCGGGGAGGATGCCAGCCCTGCTCCCCAGCACTGCGCTGGCGCCCCAGCTGTGCTGCTGCTGTCCCTGGCTGCAGCGCTCCAGCCCATTTCAGCAATGCCCATGTCGACGCTTGTTTTGATCACAAGAAGAGACAGTGACATCTAAATTTGTGGGCCATCAGGGTGCTCCCAAATAACGCAGGTTGTGTTTGCATCCTTGTTCTTCTCCGGGACCATAAATGGTGAAAGAGAAAGTCATTGTGCAAGTGGACAGGAGAGCAGAGTGACAGCGGTAGGGAAGGAGGAATGTGTTTGCTGTGTGATTTGGAGTTGTTTATGACAGCTCAGTGCTAAGCTTACCTTTCAAAGCTCAGGCTGCTGGGCTTGCAGACTAAATGGAAGGGAAAAGGAAAAATCCCAAAGCCTTGTTTTGAAAAAGTGCACAAGGAAATAAGATAAAATGTTGGAAATAAACACAGATGACCCTGAGCTACTGTCTCATTCCGAAAGAATGCATGTAATTTCCTAGCTTGTTTTGCTTTGCTTTGCTTTGCTTTTTAAAGGAAAGAGGTAAAACCGAATTCTACTGTGTCAAACATCCTTTGGATGATTTCCCTTCCTGCCCTGATTCTGTCTGGATCTGCTGCAGAAGCTGCTGTGTAGAGGTCCTGGGTCTTCCCCAGGACCAGGCCCATGTCTCCATCGCCTGGTGCCTGCGAGTACCATGCACAGAGCTTCAGGAGCGGGTGGGAAATGCTCCTGCCCTGCCACCGTTGTGTTGCATGCCTGTTCAGGGTGGAGGTTGCCTGGGGCCGGGCGGGGAGGGGGGGTGTGTGGGGGGGGTGGGCTGTGGGCACGAGGGCGAGAGGAGCAGCACCTCAGCTGTGTGCTGTGGAAGGAGGCTGGTGGCACCGCAGCACCTGCCAGGTGGTTTTGAGGCTGTGCTGAACACTCACACCCTGGCTAGAAGACAGGCTGTGTGGTGAAGGGCTGTCCTTGTTTGCCTTTTTGTCCTTATAACAATTACAACATCCTTATAATAACCATAAATAGATAATTATCTCTCCTTATAATAATATACTCATCTTTTCTCTCCATGCATACCCCAGTGACTAGGGTTGTCTCTCACTTTCCTCTTCGGGAAATGCTTCAGGGACAACTGGGGTCTCTTGTGTGCTTCTCCCCCAGAACGCTGGCTCTGTGCAGGTCCCCAGGGAAGCTGGGCGCTCCTGTCCCATGCCCCAGTCCTGCAGGTCAGGCCTCCTGCTTGTACCCACCACTGGGCAGATGCCTCCAGAAGCCACATCTGGCACCAGCACCTTCTGAGGGGAGCAAGGACCAGCCCAGGGCAGCCCTCACCACCTTTGAGAACTGACTCCAGATGTCTGATGGACAGTTTCATACTAAGCCTGGGTGAAAGGTGACGGGAAACAGCATCATTCTCACCAACAGTGATTTTGACAGTGGTCCTGTGTGATGTCACACCTTCGCTGAATTGCCTGTTGCCCCTGGTAGCTGCTGGGGCCACTGGCCTGGGGAATGTCCTTGCATCAGCCATTGCCAGCACCCACCCAGGGCACTGCTAGTTTCAGGTCTGACAAATAAACACTGGGGCTTTTTCCAAAGCATGGGAGTATCCAGCTATTTCTAAATAACCTGGATTAAGGATCTAAGGCTCTTGAAGGGTGGAGGATAATACAGGTGTCAAACTGCAGGAACACTCCTCAGGGCAGCAGGGTTTATCCCTGTGGTCTCCCATAGATAGGTTAAAGTCAATGGATTTGCACGGGTTTGTTGTGCCTCGGTTTCCCCACTGGCAGGGTGGCATTTTCAGTCCTCCCTTGGGTACCACTTCCCTGGACTGTCTGCAAAACCAGCTGTGGGGAACCTGGGGGTGCACATCTGGCCTGCCAATGGCCATTTGCCATCAATCTCCAAAACTCTTCCCCATACACAGCATGAATTTTCGAGGCACAATGATGTGGTAGAAGACACCCAATTTTCAGCAGTTAATGCAACAAGCTGTCTACAATATCATTTTGTTTTTAAGGTGAGCCCTGAACTTGGATCAGTTATCTAATGACATAATTCTCTGTTCTGTAATGGCTTCCCCTCTGCATCGATACTCCCTTAAGATGAGTAATTTTAAATTGATGTCTGTCTCTAATAGACTTTCCTCCGGCTCCTCTCACACTAGCTGCCTGAGCTGTTGGTTAGAGATTAAAATCTACTCGAGCCTGCCCAGCAGCAGTTCATCAATGACAGTTGTTTCATTAGTTGATGCAAACCCACTTAAAATAAATTCTAATTAAACCAGAAACTGAAATCATATATTTTTGGAACACTCCTATGCTGGTGGCATGCTCTGCTCTGCGCTTTGCTTCCAGACCTGTTATTAGTCAGTCCCCCGCCTTGTCACTGTAGATGTGGTATCAGACGATGCCAAATAAATAGCACTTTCATTAAAGTCTTCGGCAATCCAGCAACCAATTGAATTATTTCTTCCTCAAGGTTCCCTGTGCCCGTGAATGAGAGGGGAAAGGGGAAGAGAGAAAAAGCCACGACCTGCTCGGGTGCTGTGGAGCACAGTGCCTCCACCCCAGCAAAGCCGGAGGCAGGATCTGTGCTCCCCTCTCCCAGCCGGGTGCCAAGCGGGATGGGATGCCTGCAAACGGGATGTGAAGGAATGGGGGCTCTGGGGGAGCTGCCGGCAGTGGCGAGGGCGAGGGCGGCCAGGCAGGCGCGTGGTGCTGGCACTGCTCCTCAGCCGGCTCATTCTCCTGGGACAGGTCCACGTGTCTCAAGAGTTCGCTGCATGGAGCCAGGCAAGTTGTTGCAAAAAGAAGTCTTGCAGTTTCTCTTTAAAAAAAATGAAGCTTGAGACAGTAAAAAAGTAGAAACACAAAAAATAAAGCCTCCAGGAGGGAAACCTTTCCAGAGCCACCTACAATACTGCTCTCAATAAAATGTTCCCAGTTTTTTGATTCAGATTTCTTCCCCTGGATTCTCAGTTTTGCCTCTGGGGTGAGGTGAGGCTCATGTATGAGTGGGTTTTGTCCCTCAGCTGGGCAGGTGTCCCAGTCCCACAGGAGATGCTGCAGGGATCGGACTGGGGACCACCTTCATGCAAGGCATCCAAATACCCACCATTGCCAGAAATTCCCTTTCAAGTTCACTCCGATTGATTGAATCATTTGTACCACAGGAGTAAAACGCAGCGCTGGAGCCTGCAGTCCATGCAGAGCACTGGACACCCACCAACAGCCCTGGGCTGGCGGTGGGCAATCCCCGGCACAGGCAGGGTGTGCCTGCAGCCTGCCCCGACCTCACAGCCGCTCCCAGTCTGGATGCGCCAGGTGCCCCTGGAGCAGCTTTGGCCAGTGGGTTGGTGGCCACAGGGAATCACACAGAGTTCAGCAGGCAAACAGGTCGCAGGTAAAGAAATCAGTGCTGCCTGATGTGGGTGGACTGGCGCTTGGTGGCAGGGACGGCAGTGGGGGACCCGCAGGGAGCTGCCAGGACGGCTTGTGCCTCCTTCAGCCCCCGCCGCTGTGTCAGCCAGCCCCCGCGCCTCCCCTCCCGTGCCAGCCCCCAGCTCCTCACTTCATCCATCCCCCTGACATGTAGTGCTCCAGCAAGGCGCTGGGACAGAGTCTTGCCACTGAATTATTATTTTATTTTATTATTTTTCTTTTAGGACTAGTTCCCACCGCACATGATTTTAGAAATGCAAATGGATTTGCCTGCAGATTTTTAGACAGGTGCCAGGGAATGAGAAGGAGACAGAGAGGAATGCTCTGATTTCATAAAAATCAGTTTTCCTGCCCAGGGGAGGATGGAAAGCAGCTACTCAGTCTCAGGAAGACGATTCTATTTAAACCACAGGATCATGTTGTAGCTACTTCTTATTTACCAGACTGGAAAGTTACATTAAGAAGTTATCACTTATCTTGCAGGAGAACAGATTAAGAGTGAAGGACCGTTCACTGGTTTGCATACAGCTGTACTTCCCAGGGTACTAAAAAGACAATTGATGTACCAGTTCAGGAAGAAATATGATTTTCATTATGATACGCAGGTATCAGGGATTGTATTCTAATGGTCCCCTGTCACCACTGAAGAGCAAAATGGCCTGTGACCACTGTAATAGAAAAAAGGTTTCAATGATATTTTGCATAGCATGGAGGGCTTTTTGTGTTTGGGTTTTGTTTGGTTTGGGGGGGGGGGGGTTGGTTGGTTTTTGTTTGGGTTTGTGTTTGGGGGTTTTTTGTTGTAACATCCTGATGACAGTATTAAAGGGAGTAGAACCTATTCTTTCCAGATAAGGAATTTTTGGTCTCAGAGTGAGAAACTTTTCTCCCCACCCATGGAAGAATATTTCTATTTGAAACGTACTTTGAATATTGAACATTATCATGCGACAGTGGGTTGCATTGTCAGCAGCCTAGAGGGTCTCCTGGGCGCCTGCTCTCCACACACACCTGTTTGGACCGGTGAAATGAGGTGATTGCATGGAGGCACCTGAAGGTATGCCTCTCTTTTGGGATCCTTTCAAGCTTTTCTGACAGTGCTTTGGTGCCCATGGGCTTGAGGCTGTAGGAAAGCATCAAAAAGCAAAAAAATAATGGTTGGGGTGTAACCAGTGTCTCCCTTCCTTGTGAAACATATCTGGTTCACAGAGATTGCATCCAAGGCACATGAGCATCACGACCAGCCCCAGATCCTCCACTGACCCTTTCTTCTTCTTTTCCTGCAACACTCAGTCACTTAACGGAGAGAAAATGTGTGAACGGACACTCCACCAAAAGCAGAGATGTGTTTTATCGTGCTAAGTGGGATCCTCCATCCCACTCTTCACGCCTCGTTGGCTGCGTACCAGAACCAGCCAGTCTTGAGGCAGGAACGCACAGATGGCTCACGCCACCCATGTGAACCAATAGCAATACTGGAATACCAGCTATTCCACACAAGTTATTCAGGAAAAATTCCCAGAGGGGGAAGAAAAAAAAAATCCTAAACGCATTTGTGAATTACTGAAATTCATAATAATTGATAAATTACAGAAGTTCACTATTAACTTCAGTGTAACAAGAAAAACATGGAAAATACAGCAGTAAGTGATTTGCGGTGATTTTTTTCCCCTCCTGTTTAATTACTTGAGTGCTGTAAAAACTAAACCAAGTTTCAAAGGTAATTCAAATTCCCCCATCAGTAGACGGCACACACAGCCCTTCCCATCTCGTGAACTTCCAGACAGCCGGGCTGAGCAGCTTTCCTTTAAACCCACCTAAGTTAAAGACAAACAATTTAGGTCCATTGATCTGTAGCTGCGGAGCCTCCTGTTTAAACTCGGGGAGATGGAAGAAGCATAAAGCTAGTGCATAGAATTTTCTTTGCATTGCTTAGATTAAAGGACATCAGGATGAGTGGTTTGTGTGATGATCAAAAGATTTAACATACTCTGTACCTGTCACAGGTACGAGCTCAATTCCTTATAGATAAAAACAGAGTGGAGCTGGCATAGCATGAAAGACTTACAGGAAAGGATGTGCAGGGAGTATATTTAAAGCAGACTGCATGAATATAGGATTAAATGTTAGTATTATATGATAAAATGTTAATTTTGCTTAATTAGGCCATTTCTACTGTCGATTCCTGTTGATCAGAGCGCTCCCTAGCAGATAAAGACGGTCATAAAGAATCATCTTCATAGAAATATAAGAAAGTTTCTAAGTAGTGATTTGGGGGAAAAAAAAACAACTGGTAAATGGCTGCATAGATTAATGTCATTTGCACTAAGGCTGTGTGGCCTGACTGGGATGGAGTAAATGGGAAATTCTCATCTCAACTGGCTATTTCACTCTTCCTCCAGAGGCTCTGGCTTGCCCATGGGCATAGGGAGGCCCTCCACTTCCACCAGTCCCAAAATCAGACTGGAAATCTGGAGACTGCTGGCACACGAACAGCACTGACATGCCCTCCCCAGGGCTGACAGCAACGTGTGTTTCTCTGGTCGGAGACTGATATTTCACGGGAGTTGAACTCAACTCAAGAGACCGCTGTGCTCCTCGAGGATTCTTTTTTACGGTTTATACCAATTAAACAAACTCACGCCCCAGCATCCCCCTCCTCAGCCTGAGCAGCTCTCTGATGCTCAGGGTCTCCTGCTGATGTTTCTGCAAGAAGCTGCAAGATGAGAAATGATCCACGCAGGAGGGAGAGGACCCCGAGCAAAGCATGCTGCTGGTGGAAGGGGCAACGCGCACCCCCATGCGCCGGACCCGCCATGCAACCACCAGCCTTTGCCACGTGGCTTTAGCTGCCGTCTGCCAGGGGGTGGCTGGAACTGGCACAGCTGGAGCCCAAGATTTTCACATCCCAGGGAAAAAATATAAGAAGTCAACCTCTCTGAAAAGGAATCTTTTGTTAAGTGATCTTCTAATGCTAAATTTACATTTCTACATGCTCACAGCAATTTAAATTAATTAAGTATAACAATTAGGCAATTAAACAATGCCCAGATAAAGATGGAAACCGGCAGGATGCCAAGGAACAAGCAGTTGGGTGATGTTAATTTTGTGATACACTGCATTTTATACTATTTCTTTCCCATTACACATGTCATATCAGTCTTACTGGCCTGTCATATCCCCAGTCTCCGTATGCATCAAAAGGCACTAACAGAGAGGAGAAGGAAGAACTGACAACGAGGCAAGGTGCAGGCACAGTGCCTTGGTCTCAAACTATGGCCAGTGGTTTCCCTTTCTACTCAAGGACACTGAAGTCAGCTCCAAAGTTTTTGCTTCTCTAAGTAACTTTCAAATTCGTTACTGGACATAAAACCCATCTCAAAAAAACCGGGAGGTTTAAGCAGGAAGATGCAGAAAGGGGCTGCACAGGACACAGGCATGAAGCAGAGGTTTCAGGCTGACCTGGCATCACATGGACCATCGGCATGGACCATCCTGTACCACTGCCATACTGGGCACAAGCAGCCCTGCTTCCGTAGAGGAGTCACAGGGACCGGATTTTCAGATGATCCAAGTTATCCAAATTATCAAGTTATCCAAAAGAGTAAATGGCTCAGTGATACGTTTTGGAAAATGCCGTGCAGCCTTGGAGGACACCATAGATATTAAGCAGTTTGACTCTTTGACTAGAAACCTGAACTACCTCAGATAACTAAATAGTTTGCCCTGAATGTAAATTGTCCTTCCGTGACTTTTTCACACCTGTGTCTAAATCCCCTCTGCCAATCAGTCATCCCTTGAACTCCGCTTTCTGTTCCCATTGTGATCACTGCTGGTTGCACTGCGTCAGTCTGGCGCAGAAGTGCGGTGCTGTATAAACTTCCAGAAGGGAACCAAAGCAGCGACACCTTGCTCCCCCCGTGCAAGGGCTGTTTCCCACCCAGGGGTTAGGGGAATGACCTAAGTGCAACATCTGTCCACAACAGCACACCCCGATCCTTTTTCTGCAGCAGCTGAGGGTGTCAGTTCTGGTCCCAAGGCTGCGGACCCCAAATCAAGAGGTGCCTGAGCCATAACCCATTGCAACGAGCAGGTTTCCTTCCTCTGATTTTAGCAAGTGCTTCACAGAAGAAACAAATTTCAAGCAGAAATTCTGCCTCTGGTCGCCCGCTGATGCACAGCTCCAACTTAGAACATTTGACAACCTGATCAACGTGCCCAAGAGAAGTGTCTCGTCAAACCCTTCAGTGGGCAGGTAACTTCTCCCTGGGCGTAGCTCTCTGCAGAAGCATCCCTCCTTCCCAGCGCCTGGCATCTGGACTGACACAGAACCAGCCACCCCAAGCGCCCCAGCACGGCGCTGAGCTGGCTGGTAGACTGGGAAAGCAAACCATCCCACCGCCGAGCTTGGAAAGGGTTATTATTCATAGAGGAAAAAGAATATTTAAGACTGCAAAACTTCCTTTGACAGGGTTGTCTTTTAATTACCCTGTGGAATGATAAAATCCCAGCACTGAAAATGTGTCTTTACAAATCTCTAGCTGGAGTAATTAGTCCCGTGCCTGGCTCTCCTGAGAGATTATTGCTGCCTTCTTTTCAGATTACTTACCCAAATAGAAGTGGAATCATTGCTATGTTTGACAGTGAGATATAAAATACCAGATAAAGCTGTTAAAATACTGTTTCACACACTGCTTTTCTGCAACGTAAGGAAGCATCTGCTCTCTTGGTATCAGCAGCAGAGCTGAGCAGAAAATTCACAGCTGAGGGCTGAGATGATGAATCTCACTTCTTTTTTTGTTCCTGGTCATTCCCAGAAAGATCCAAGTAATCAAGAATTTAGTCATTATTCAAAAATGGCTCAAACAGCATTGTTTGCAGCCTGTGTCCATGTTAAGGCTTGTGCATGCTCATGGGGTTTTACGTCTGGTGAGACCCCTGCTATCGTCTGAGAAACTCAGGCAGAATACTTGGGTGACAAAGGCGAAGTTATTCAGTGGTAGCACTGAACCCTGAAAAATTCAAGTCTTGTAACACCATGTGCACATACTAGGTGGACTCCTCGGTCAATGTCTCTCCCTTTATGCAGAGGTACTTTTAAGGGATGCAAAACATAGGTAACATCCCTCCTCATATATACTTAATGGTACGAGCTCAGAAGGAAGTTTCTCATTAGATATGGCATAAATCTGCGGTGAACTTCCCTTAAAGAAGTTACGGTTGCTATTTATTACTTTCTGGGGGGAAAAAAAATATTTCTTTGGGAATTACAGCGCTTGCTACATTATGTCAGGCTGTTAAGCTTACAGTGCTCAAAAAATGCATTACTGGCAGTCCTCATCAGTTGCCGAGCTGTTGTACAGATCACACCCTGGTTATTTCATTCTTTTCTTACCCACAGGACAAATTTATAGCCATGCATGAGTATTTCACAGGCCTGGTGTAACTGATGTGCTAGCTGCAGGAGCAGGCTGCGCATTGTTGAAGCAGCAGCTCCATCAGGAAAGCAGTGCCCCAGCCTTGCCTCCTTGACAGTCTGTTCCTTGCCATCTCAAATAAATGGTTTTGTGTAATTCTCACTCCCTCCAAGGCAGATTTTGTGTCTCACTGACTTCTAATGTAACCCAGCTTACAACAGAGCCATCCCCTAGGTCACCAGAGAGGTGAAGGGAGTTCAGGGAGCTCAACTGGGATGAGGAACCACCAACTCTCCTGTCCCTTGGGAAATTAGAACCATCCTAACACCTGCCAAGAATGAAACTTGTGGGTTAGAAGTGTGTTCTGGAGGTCTCTAGCCCAGCCTATATGGTCCAGCAGGTCCAGCTGCAGCAAGTTCTTCAGGGCCTTGCTCCATCAAGTTCTGAGTATCTCCTGGAACAGAGACCCCACAGCTCCCTGAGCCCCAGGTCCAGTGTCTCACCACCATGTGGTGATCAAATTATCCCTCATAACTAAGGAGAACTTCTCTTGCTCCAGCTGATGCCTCACATCCTCCCATTGCATGCTTCCAGGAAGAGCCTGGTCCCATCTTCCGTGCACCTTCGCACCAGGCAGCAGCAAAATCTTTCCCTCACATTCTCGCCAGGTTGGACAGACCCAGCTCTGTCCCTCAGCCTCCCCTTGTATGTCCCATGCTCCAGCCACAGCCACCTGGGCAGCCCACTGCAGCTGCTCCAGCAGGCCAGCATCTTCCCTGTCCTGGGGAGCCCCAAAACAAGCACAACATGAATTACAACTGTTTTCCCACACAGGGGTCGAATCTGGGCTGCCTGGGTGAAAACCAGGAATCCTGACCGCTAGACCATGTCAATCCACCTGCCTGGCTCTGGACCTTCAGGGAGACCTGATCTGCTCCGGGGCTCATGGACCAGCAGCCACGCCCAGCACAACCCCATCCTTCTCTTTCCTGGCATCCCACAGCCTGGAGCGGGAAAACACGGCAACCTAAAAAAGGCAACGGCCTGAGCTCTTGGATCCAGCTGGGATTGTCCTGCAGCCCCGTTTCAGAGCCCACGGTGGCACAGGCAGAGTTCACCAGAGCATTGCTGCATGAAGCACCCCTGGATCGCAGCCCCGGGCGCCTACCCACATGTGGGACCCTGGCACCCACCTCCCCAGGGAGCTGTGCTGCTGCGGAGCTGAAGGCAAGGTCACGCATGGGGCCACGCAGCATTATTAACGATAATTTGTGGCAGAGCATTGCAGGAGATAATTCCACCCAGCATGAAGACAAGTGCACAAGCTGCTTCGCCTTTATTTCATTTGATTACACTTTTTTGTTTTTGCATGATTCCCTACAGTAAGTAGCTCATAATTAACAGAGGATGAATAACATTTCTGCCACTCTGCGTATTAAGTTTTCTCACAACAAATGAAAACATAATTGCCATTACACAGCACCCTTATCTGAGGAAACACGCTGCAGTCAGGATGATGGAGATTTACTGATACGCACACACTTCTTCAGCTACTTAGAGATGAAAACAAAACGTTTTTGGCTGAGGGGCTGGAGAGGCTCAGCGCACCGAGCTTCCCGCAGCACCTCCCAGCAGAGTGGTCCCCTCCACTGCAGCTCACCGCCAGGACCACAGGAGACAGCTCAGCCGGCTCCGGGGGCAGCAGGGGGGCTTCTGTGGAGCAAGGGATGGGATGAGGATGCCTAGTAGGTGACCCGTGGGACATGGTCCCTCCTTCCTCTGTCCAGGGAAACCCCAGACTGATGGGGTGAGGCATGTCTCATGGCTTACGGGGAACCTTACACACCTCTGAGCTGTCACAGGAGCCAACGTGGATAGAGTAGCCACAAGGGCTGGTAAGCGCAGACAGTCCCCAGGGTAATGATGTCTGTCTAATGAGCCAGAGGTCCTGGTTCAAAGCCATGGGGCTGTCAGCCTGCAGGGTTGCCGTGGGGCTCTCCACCAGGCATAGGATTTCCAGACCAATATTAATGCCCCGATTTCTGCACACAGCCTGCAGCTCACTGGGGACACTGAGAGGGCATGGCTGGAAAACTTCCCCTCTCTCAACAGAATATTTTTAGTTATCAGGAAAAAGTAATAGCTAAAACCCTTAGGCATTAACCCCACAAGCTTCACTAATGCTGCCAAAGAAAGAGGAAAGAGGCTGTTCCGGTGCCTGGGGGTGACATCATAGAGACACCTGCCTGGATTAGGGACCTCTCCTAGGGACATGGTATGGGCATGTCCAGCAGGTCTTCCTCCAGGGGAGGTGAGGAGGTGTGTACTTGTTTCTCAGTTAGGACATTTTTCACAGGACTTCTTTATTTTTTTTATTATTTTTTTTTTTTTTGGATGAAAACTCAGTTTGCAGCAACAAACAAATGAGAACAAGTCCCTCTGCTTCCCCTGGCCCAGCTTGAACAGTCTGTCCATGTCTGGACATTCATGAAGACACACATATCTCAAAGGACCATGGCTTTCCCAGCCAGGGATCAACACCTGTGGTCTCTGACTCTGAACATCCAGCTCCTGATGGGCACAGGGAGGCACCTTGAAGGACCTCCTAAAAGTCAGCAGAAGAACCCCTTGGAGGTTCTCCTGGGCTGCATGGCTGTGCAACCATTGCCACTCACGGGCAGGTGGGGAAGATGAGCGCTGCGTGCCTCCTCCCACTGCACAGGGGAGGAGATGTTAAGCAGGGCCAGACCTAAAGACCCCGAGCTGCCTCCTTCAGCCTTCAAAATGAAGACGAGTTTGCCTATCCCACCCCAGCTGGAAGCACGGAGGAGTATGTGATGCAGGTGTATGATGTTCACAGCATGCTCCCGTTGCTCCTCTAGAGCTCTTGTCCAGTGTTGGAAAAGCAGGATTCTTCATAATTATTCCTAAACATCATACAGTATTGCCTTGCTCTGTACAGTTTCTTCTTTTTCTTCTTCTTCTTCTTCTTCTTCTCCTCCTCCTCCTGCTGCTGCTGCTGCTACGAAGCCTTCTTGGAAAGGCTGATCTGGTTTTTATTTTTCCTTCTTCAGTAGGTTTGGGTAAAATACAGACTCTTCAACCATGTCAGCACTGATCTGCCCTGCCCAAACGTTGGGTGTCTCCAAGTACCTTTGTAAAGTGATAGCTTGCCCCAGAGAGAACAACCTGGAGCACTTCTCCATGCTGTGCCACTCTGGTTTGTTTACCTAAAAGCCCCAGCTTCCCGCTTGCTGTCTTGATGCTCGTGTGGCATTGCAGACAAAATGTTTAGGGAAGATCTAGTAACCAGTTACTTCATGCATTGCCTCCCAACACCTTACCTGAAATCTTTCAAAGTGAATTCTCATTACAGAATAAGAGAAACAATGAGTTTCTGAGAACAGACCGTGTGCTGGCTGTACTTCCCAAGCAACTGAGGGCACAGAATACAGACATGGCAGAAAACACTGAACTGTACTGATGCATTTTAGAAAAGAGCTTGATCACCCATGTACTGGGTGTAATTACTACTCATTAGAGCTACTTATTATACAGACACTCCCAGAGGCCCTGCCAGGCTTTCTGCTGGGCACTGAGCAAATCCGTGGAGACTGCCTGCTCCCAAGCCTCAATACCGGGAAAGCAAATCTCCTAAGGGCAAGGTATTAAATGCATTTTGAGGTGGAGCTTGATCACCTCACCGAAGTGATACCCAGCAGGGTTTGCTGCAGGAGTGGAGGGCAGGACTTGGTGCCAGAGCAGCTCCTTTGCTCCAGTTCTCCTCCATACCCAATAGGTTGATCGCTTGGCCAGGCATCGCCCTACATCCAGGCCAAAAGACCCTCCTTTTCACAAAAGCTGCTGGCCGATGCATCCAGCCCCCAGTACCCTAAGAGAGTAAAGCTGGGCTCTGATGTCTTGGCCTCGGTGCAGTGTTGCTGGAGGTCCTGTGCTACCAGGGCACGTGCCATTGCATCCACCTCCCACTGCTCCTCCAGCGCAGCATCCGCGCTGCGGGCGAGCCCCCATCACCACACCTGGCGTGCAGGGCTTCCCTGCTCCTGCCCTTTCCCTGGACATACGGGAAAATAACCATTCATTTAACATTTGGGAAGCTTTGTTGGAATTCTGTTGCCACCTCTCAAACAAACCCAGCTGCGTGTTTATCTACTCACAGTTTTTAGGCTGGATTAGAAACAGAAAGTTATCAAACTAAGCTTCAGTGTTCTCAGCACGTCATTCCAGTGTGCCTCTGCTCCAGGCGATGCCTGTGTGTAACTACACCAGCTCGGGCCAAGCATGCTGTACTATGAGGGTGCCTGCCAGCCCCCTACCAAAGGCTGTTTCATTTTTATTTGTCAACCAGAAGTGATGAGCTCAAATCCAAATAAAACACAAATGAAAACCATGCCTCCCAAAGGGATTTACAGCCTTTAAAAGATTTAAAACAGACCTTCCAAAATGTTCCCAGGGCTGGGAGCTGAATGGTTTCCTCCACACAAAAACTTTCAGGATTAACACACCATTTGCAGCGCGGTCACAGACCGCGGAACAGCGGAGGGAGTGGCAGGTCCTTGGTGATCGCCCTTCCAATGAGGCAGGGGTACACCCTGTCCCCTGCAGTTTGCATGGGGGTGTCATCGAAAGGCTGTCACCACACGTCAGTGATGCAGCAGTCTCGGGACATGTCGCAATAAAGTACTTTTTCTAATTAAAACAAGAGTTCTCTATGGGTTTTTTCGAATACTACAAGAGTACCTAAAAAGCCAGAAGTGAATAAGTAGACATCCAAGTTCTTTTGAAATTGAAGAATTCTCTTGATAAAAATATCTCTTAATGAAATACAAGCAATTAAACTAAAAGGCCTATCGAATGCTGCTTGTCACTCCACACATTGACATTTAATTGAATTTTTTTTCCATCCCCTGGTCCCTTTTCCCTGATAAACAAATTCATTCACAACGGATCAGGTTTCACTAACCCAGAAACCAGATGATAGTCAATCAACTAATTGACACAACAAAGACTTTAATATGAAAAAAAAATTGTCTAATTAAAGCTCAAATGAAATTTAATGATACACAGACGTCTTATAGTAATGAACAGTCTTCTTATATTAATTACTCTGGTTTTAACCCCTTCCTTTCTTCTGGTCACCTAAATCGTGAGGATGATGGAAGTGGAGGCAGCGCCCAGCAAAGCTACTGTGTCCACCCAAGTGTTTGCACCATCCCTGCTGGGAGATGGTCCCGATGGAGCTGGGTGTGCATGGGCAACCCAAGGGCTCTTCAGCTGTTCCAGGCTAAATCGATAAGTGCCATCACCACCTCTTCTTCTTCCCTATCTGCTGCCATGTTTGGAGGAACTGCACTTCTGCTTGCCATGTGCAGCCGTGGTGTCCCAGACTGTGTAGGGCACAACTCGACGTGGAGTGGCCCAGGATGGATGGTTGGAGGGAGGGACAGGCTCTTCGCTTTCTCACTGTGAGGCCATCAGGCATCACGGTGCCACTGGGAGCTGCACCCTGGCCCAGCACCACAGAAAATGTGCTCAGAGACCCAACTCCAGCCCTGCCTTCAGCGAGAGCTTCACTGAGTGTTTTGGGAGGACAAAGGAGCCACCCAACCCCTCACTCGAGATTTACCAAATTATTGAAAACTCTTGGGACTTTATCTCATGCTTAAGAGCTTTCCTGAATAAAACTGAGCTTAAGGATGTGGTTAAAGTTCAGCAGGTGACTGAATGCTTTATTGAATCAGGTCTCTGGTCCACCACAAACCCGACCCAACTCAGGAGAGAAAATGAAAACATTCCCCGATGCTTTTCAGTGTCTAAAGTGAAAAACACAAAAGCTAAACATATAAAGGGAAGCACAGCAGATACTTCACCCCTAATGTACTTCACATCTTAAACATATTTGTAAAAGCAAAGGGAGGTCAAGGAGAGGTTCCCAGTGGAGCAGCGGCATGTACCCTCCGCGGAGGGAAGGCTGTGGCCACATTTACTCAGTGGCTGGTTTCTGGGTGCTCCCATGCTACGTATAATCAGTCCTGATCAAAGTAGGATAGAAAAATGCTCCAAAAATAATGAGCAGTTGTTTGTGGAAGAGACAAATAGAAGGAAGAGAGAAAAGCTCACCAAAAGGAATTAGAGTTAAGTTTTAAAAATGTTTAATTGCTCATGTAAGCTGAACCCACAAGAGGTGTCAAGTGCCTTTTCCATTCCAGTTCCCCCATGCACTCAGCGCTCCGGCCTTTGCCTGCTGCTCTTGGCTCTCTCATTAAGAAGTAGCTATTATTTTCACAATCATTTTCTAGTGCACTTTATGCCATTAATGGAACAAGCTGTTGTGAATGGTCATTTTGTTTCCAAGCAAGTTTGGACACAAACAGCATCAAGTTCTTTTATCAGCTGAAAACACCCTGGGCTTCTCTCCCTGTACGAGGGTTTGGATACCCGTGGAGCTTGTCAAGTGCCCAGGGCAATCCCAAACCACGCTGCTCACTGGGGCATGCCACTGCTGTGAGAACTCAATTACGCTAAACAAAAGCTAATAGGGCACCAGAGGAAAGAGGAAAGGGGAATTAGCAGCCCTGTCAGAATCCTTCAGGTAATTATGGTTTTTCTATCTAAAAATTACAACTGTTCTGGAAATGCCGTTTTATTATGCTGGTGCATTTGGCATAAACATGAAAAGAGGAGTTGTTTCTGCAGTTAAAACCTTTCTCTTCGAACAGGATTGTCCAAGGTAAAATTACTGCAGAATTGATTGTGACCAGGAAGAAATCAGCTTCTGGTTATTGCCGAACCCAAGAGATTTAAAGATACGAGAGCATGCAGACCTCTTGAACAGCTGGATGAAATCCTTCCTCATCACCCCGGAGTGGAGATCCCCCACCTCCACTCCCTGTGGAGCTCAGAGCCGGGTAGCCTAGATAGGAGGTAACTGGAAAAACACTGAGACTGCTGGAGAGGAGAAAGAGATGATGCAAGGAGAGCATCCCCAGAAAGAGCCTTTTTTCACAGAGCCCTTGATAATGTAGACAGATTTCCCTGGTCCCCACGTGCTCCCGACCCTCTCCCCGCACCTCTCAGCCCACCAAAGCACCCTCCCTGCAGGGGTTTCTGAGCCCAGCCACCCCCCTCAAGGCAGCGGGACCACGGAGGCACTGGGACATGTCAGGAGAGGGATGTGACAAAGCCCCATCCCACCAAGCGGGCAGGGACATCAGCTGCGATGAGTGTCCAAGCACAGTGGGACCGAAAAGCACCCCAGGAACATGCCGGGGTGCCTGCAGCACCGGGGGCAGCCCCTTCCCAGCCCCTCGGGAGTCGCTCCCGGCTCCCCGGGGAGGGGGCTGCAGGGCTTGCCTGCGGTGCCGTCGCGTTTTCCCTGGTATATTTAAACATATTGCTTGGCATTCAGAGAGGTGGAAGCCTGACAAATGCTAGTACTCTAAGGGTTAAGCTCTTTTAAATGTCTTGGGAGTTATTTGTAAAGCTATTACTTCTGAGTTTGTTAATAAATCAGGATTTAATACACCTGAGTTACATTATCTCCCTGTTCTAATGTATAAATCCTGTCACTAAACCTTCAGGCCCAAGTGCTGTGTGCTTTTAGTCTTAGGTTTAGCTACCTGGTTTCTAAAACGTTAGATTGTTTCACAAGTCAAGAGAGGGATTTTTAAATCCTTCAAATCTCACAGCAAGTATACAAATCTGTGTCTGGAGTTACAAATCCGATCAGAAGGTTTGTAAATCCTACAAAAGATTTATCTGAAAAAGTTTTCATTTACAAATTCTTGCTTTGCCTTTGGGACATGTAAGTGACTTATTTGCAAAGGAAGATTCGGCAGACCTGGGTTAGATTGAGAAATCCTTCCCTTCACTCATCACACACAATACAGGATAAATCCTCAGCCAGCCAGCCTGTATCTGTCTCCCAAACGAACTCTGGGGTTAGTAATGAGCTCCAGAAAACTCAATGGAGGGGAATGGATGCTCCGGGGGCGGGGAGGGGGGGGGGGGGGCGCGGGGGTGTCAGCCTCACCGTTTAGACTCCATCTCAGGAAGTCTGTGCTCTGGAGATCCTCCTCTCCCCACCGAGCGCAGAGGGAGCAGGACACATAGCTCAGAGGAAAGGCTTCGTAGTGAGAGAGCTTGGGTGAGATGCACCCTGCCCTAATGTGAACCTCAGCATCACCAACACCTTCAGAAATCTGGTCTGAGGAGGTCTGAGGGTAAGAGTCATGAAGCCAGGTGGTGCCACTCTCACTTCTCCCCGTCTTTTTGCTGCTCTTCCTCCTGCACATGGCTCTAGAGGGGCTCCACTGGCTGTGGGTACATCTGGCATCGCTAAACAGAAGATGCCACCCACTAGCGATGCCCTTTCACACACACACACCCCCCCCCCCCCCGAGTGCCTCAGTGCACCAAGCCACGGCAGCGTGTGCAGCAGCAGCCACCCACAGCCCACACCGCACGAGCGAGATCCCATCCTAGCCCCTTCCCAAATCCAGCCGAGGCCGGGCAAAGCCAGAGTAAGGCTGGGCAAAGTCACCCAGACCACAAACCCAGGTTTTCCCAAAGAAAGTCAGGCTTCCAGCAGGGTTTATCTTTTGCTGGGAAGAGGCAGTCCTGCAGGTAAGGTAAGGACGGGTATGGACATGCAGGGAAAGCAGCTGCGCTGCAGCAGCGAGCATGGCTCCTGCTCGTGTGTTTAATCCACCCTGGCTGCAAGGTAAAATCCTTCAGCCAAACACACCCACCCGCCTCCCTTTGCAGCTGAGCCCGTTCCTATGGCTCTGTCATTTCTATAGGTGCTTTGATAAGCAGTATGTAACAGGGTAGTTAAAGAAATCAGGATCATCACTTTGGGTTACCTCAAATACTAGAGGATTTTACCTCTTTTTTTTTTTTTCTATGCTGCTTCACTTTCTGGTTTCAGGCCCTTCCATTCATTGTAGAAAATTTTACTGAGACATGGACCTCTGAGGACACGGAGACAAATACAAAATGAAAGGAAAAAAATCGGGAAGGTTTTATCAAAAGTAGATCACATTAGACTAATTTAATATAATTTTAATAGGAAAACAGAGAGGAGCAGAGGAGCTAATCTATCTAGGTTTAAACAAAATATTGCATACAGAGCCTGATGGGAAATTAGTCTTTCAACAGAGATTCTGGGAAGAATCTCCACTGAAGGAGTTGCAGGAGTTACAAAGTGGATGTGGATCCAGTTAAAGGGAAGGCTGCACAGAACCAAATGATCAGCCTGGAGAGCAGCACTGAACCATGCTGCTCGGGGACCAGCCTGGGGGTCTTCATGCAAAAGTTAGGTGTGTACTTATGGGATGGGGGATATGATGAAGTTAGAAGGTATTGCCAGTGCTGAGGGAGTCCAGATTTCCATACTGCAAATGCTGAAACAGATACCAAAATAAAAGAGAGTCTGGCCACAGTATATTCTGCTTCTCTTTCTTGTCCTGGGCTAAACCCATGACAAGATTTGGGCTCAGCAATGACATTTTTCCCAGCAAGAGACAGACCAGAGGGGTTTTCTCTGTAGCATGGGAGATGCTCTGCTCTCCAGACTATGTGAATGTGATGGGAGAAGACACCAGCAATGCCAAGGGCAGTCAATGCTTCGGGCTTCTCCGTCTCTCTTCCATAGTGCTTTTAGGTGATGGGCAGGGGCTGCATGGACCAGGCTTGGCCCCAGGCTTTGGGGTTCAGCCTTGCAACGAGCCTGCGGGGAGCTGGTTAAGAGCAGATGGTGACAACACCCTCCAGTGACCTGTCAGGCAGGGATCCCAGGGCTACAGGCTCCAAGCTGTAGGACACTCGATCCGGCCACCCCAGTGATCCTGGAGATGCAGCTGCCCTGGGATGCCGGCTGAATACAGCGACAACAAACACCAGCCCGACTGCATCCCATCCTTTGGTCCACAACAATAAGGGTGGACTGATATAACATGGCACTTTTTAATTGTTAGATCATCAACATCAAATAGAAGACATATTAAACCTTCCAGGAACAGATGCAGCTTTAAACTTTGGCTTTAAATTAAAAAAAAGAAAAAAAAAATCCCAAAAGCTAGTTCGGTGCTGCTTCTCTGTGCGCTTGAAAATCAGAAATGGCTTTGCCATCTCATACTGCTTCTGTTTGTCCATTCTTCCTGTCTCTGTTTTCATGTTTTCATTTTTCTATGGCTATGTGGAACACATTTCTCAGTTAAGTACTTGCTTTTGAGAGTTGTTGCC
This sequence comes from Falco peregrinus, assembly GCF_023634155.1. Taxonomy (NCBI): domain Eukaryota; kingdom Metazoa; phylum Chordata; class Aves; order Falconiformes; family Falconidae; genus Falco; species Falco peregrinus. The sequence continues at coordinate 36,327,058 of NC_073729.1, read as the reverse complement.
ATAACAACCGTTTCATTCCACGATATGCACACTATCTCTGAAATACAGAATTTCTCCTTAAAGGAGCATGTGCCACACACATCAAAGAGGAATATGGACTCATTATTTTTACATTATTTTGTGGGCAAATAGATGTTTTCCAATACAGTTTTTTCTAACTGGATTTTCTTGTTCAGTGGAACTATGTTTTTTTTAAGCATTCCTATCACAGTATAATTTTTGCCTGAAACCCAGAACATTAGGAGACAAGAATCTTTATTGTAGTTTCTTTTCTCCAAAGGTCTGAGAGAACTATGCTGCAGTTAATGCATTTAAAACCCATCTTATTAAACAGAAAAATTATGTAAATAAAATCTATTAAAAATGCATAGTTCTTGAAGTAAAACCTCTATTTTACTGTACAAATTGGTAGTAGAAGGAGGGAGAGGGACAAGAATAGTCAGTTTGCTGCATTTTTTAGTATCTTGCTTTTGGTGGTCTCTGCAAGGGGCATCACGTGTGCAACTGAACTGCAACTCTTCCCCAAAAAACTACCCTCCCAAATTTTTCTATGTCTAAAAGGTCAGAAAAACAGAGCTTTACACATGGGCAAGACCTCACCCCCAGGGCTCCCACCAGCTCCCTGTTCCCCCCTGGGTGAGGAGTGCACGGGCCATGAGCTGACCAGCAGCCATGGGATGTTCAGGATGACTTTGCCTCCAGCCTTGGCATGCCCAGGTGGCTCAGCGTTACCTCTACAGCACGTGCTCGGGGCGGGTGGAGCAGGGGGGGGGGGGTTGGGTCTTTGCCATGAACGGGGATGTGGGCATTTCTTCTTGATGGAAGCCCCCAAGGAAACCAAGGTTGGCTGTGGCACCGAGCCAAGAGCAATTCAGCTTGCAATGGCTTTTCTGTCGGACAGTGTTGCTTGTACCTGACTGACACCACAGACACCGGGATCTGCTGCTCAGATGCACGAGTCCTCAGCATGTGGTTTGCTCACCACAAAGGCATGAAGCCATGAGCACCAAAGTGAATTTTAATTTATACAATAATTTCTAGAATCACTAGGAAAGTTAAGCTTTAGACTCCAAACTCAGGGAGGTCACAGCCGTAAGAGCTCTGCAGGGCATGCATCCTGTGCTCTGTGCTGAGACCTGGTGTTGGAGGATGGCTCAGGCTCCTTCAGGCAAGCTCAGCATGGATGTGGTCCTCTGGCCCCACCAATTACTGACCACTGGAGCCATGCCCACAGCTGCACAGGGAGGTCACTGATGGAGGAGATTGGTCTTCACAACCCAATACACCTGTTACATCCATTTCTTCACCCACCACAGATGATGGACACCACCTGACACCGCGGTGCCATCATGCTCCTCCCACATCAGTGTCATGGTGCAGAGCTCTCCAGTCACTGCTGCCAGTCCCTGTGAAGGAGCTGTCGCAGGCCACCACTGTCTTGCTGCAATGACCTAGCATCCTACAGCATCACTGTCATGATGCAGTGACACCCCTGCCACAGTGCACACCCACTGCACAGTTACACCCCAGGGCCACATCAGAGTCAGCCGGAGTCACAGCCTTTTGCCATGACAGGTCCATCAGCCTGCATTACCATCAGGAGGGGGAAAGCTTGAGTGCAGCTCATGCTACATGACCCAACAGCATGAAGAAAGCAGTATTTCCCAAGATCTCGAAGCCATTTGCCTTGCTGTTGCACCTCTCTCGAGCTGCCAGCACAGCTTGCTCCCAGCCTTGCTCCCCCTTGGACTGGAGCATCCAGGAGATGCAGGCAGGCAGGCGCAGGAACAGGGAGCTGCAGTTCACACCAGTGAATATTTTAATTCACATTTACAGTCTGAAAATCCCAGGAGTGGAAGGATGCAGTAGCTAAAAATGCTGCCAGGACAGGAGCTCTTCAGCAGCATGGAGAAGCGCTTAGAAGGTGCTTTGTTCCGCAAGCAGTGGGTGCTGTGGAGGGGAAGGCAGCCAGAAAACACCTTTATTTCTGACCTTAGTTGGTCCTGCTTCCAGCTCACGCAGGCAAAGATCCATGAATCAGTACCCCGTGCCCTGGAAAAGAAGTCAGTCCCATCACTCACTTGTGGCCTCTCCCTCCCAAACCAGCTCTAGAGATGCTGGTCTTACACAAATCAGTAAGAAAGAAACCGTGGAGGGAAATCAGATCTCCAGCCCAGCACTGAGGGCACCTCGTTGGGCTGGGGGAGAGCAAAAGTCAAGCTCCGAGGCCATGAAAGATGCAGAACAGCTGCAGCAGGATCACTCCCTATGGAAAAATTTTCACAGAGGGTCTGCACCAGGGCAGGGGGTCTGCACCTCACCCATGACTTGGGGCAGATCCAGCTCATCAGTTCTGTAGGGAAACCTCCCAAGGGTTTTGTGTGGTCCCAGCGTGGGAGAGAGGAAGAGGTCCTGCCTGTCCTTCAGGACATAGGGAGCCCACTTGGTCCCCAGGATGCACAGAATATCCCGTAGACAGAAAGACTCTGAGTCTGGTGGGTAGCCAGCAGCAGAAGCACTGAGGGGCCGGTGGCTGGAGGCACCAGCGGGAGGCAGTGAAAGGTCAGTTTTTATCAGAAAACATACTCTTTTTAAGGGCCACATCACAGGTCTCTCTGGCACACAAGTTTGCCTGTATCTTCTAAACACCTGCCTCACGCAACCCACAGCATCTCTCCAACTCTCTGCAAGCTGTCAGGATCAGAGGCGTCTCTAAGAGGCCACTGGAGATCTCCTTTGCAATGGATACAGAATGAGAGCGATGGATTTATTCTTTGAAATCAGACTTCCTTCGTGCTGATGGGGTGGAGGGATTTCACAGCCCAGGGGTCGACATCGCAGCAGGAACTGGCTGCTGATCCTGAGCAAGCCCTGGCGCTGCAGCCACATCCCTCCCTCCTCCGCAATTAGTGCTCTGTGGCATCTTGTCCCTGACAGATGCCCAGACCACCGTCTTCCGTGACTGCTGGTCACTTGCCAGTGGAGACCCCAGTGTCCTTGAGCCCCCCAGCAGGCATCACGCCTTTGGAGGCACAGCCACCTCCCCCAGCAGCCTGAGGTACAACCGCCTCCTCCAGCAGCTCACTGAAGGCTGCTTTGAACCCTCCACCAACATGAACATTTCATTGATTTATTAATGAAGGGTGTTCAAAAACACATGTTCATGAGCTCTATGAAATAGCCTTTAGCTTCTGCTGATTACTCATGTTTTACATCAGACTGATGTTTTCTAGATGCATTTCAATCAATACAATAGCTTTTTTAGCACACATTACCCCTTGCCTTTGGCTAACCAACCATCACATTTCTTTTCAAGTGCCCATTTGCATCAAACTAACCCCAAAGATGCATCACGTCTCCTTTGACTGTCACCTGAGCTTACACAAACATTCACATTTAGGTTTCAAAATGCCTTGCATGCTCAAGCTTCATTTCTGAGTGCTTCAGACAAGATGTTGGGTGTGTTGTGTCATTCATGTCAGAGTTATTCTCTGCACAGCTTTCCTTGCAACCACAGCATGAATATTCAAGCTTACTCTTTTCCCCAGACTCAGTGTTAGCCTATACTACAATTTTGGGGTCATGGCAGCTCAAAGAGGTAAACAGAAGGGGTGAGCTGAAAACAGGGAAATACTTTCACCGAGCACGTGCTGACTTGTGTGCTGCCATGGTTTCACCGCTTCTGGTACCCACGGTGGCTGTTTCCAGTTCAGCTCAAATTTGGCCCCAAGAGCTGCCTTCATCTCCTTCACTCAGCACAGGCTATGCTCGTGTATCGCATCCAAGGTTTTCATTGCGAAGCAACTGTTACGGTATCTGAATGACCTTCAGAAAAATAGTAGCAATAGAAACATGTTTTTTCACTTTGGATTACTTCTTTGAATATCCACCAATCTTTAAGATGTGCCATTACAGTAACATGTGGCAAATGGCTCTGCTCCTAAAGCAGCAGAGTTGTCCTTTAGATCATCATTCTGATCAGCCAAGGCAAACCCAGCCACCCTTGCCACCAACTATGTTTTTAATGCTCCAGCTGCACTTTTATTGTTTAGGTCATTCTGTCCAAACCTGCAATTCCACTTTTCACTGGAAGGGCACACAGCATTTTGCGTGTTTTAAAGGACCATTCTTTGTTGGTAGTAAAACACACACTGTTAAATAACACAGCTGTTGTCTTCATTTGTTCAGTAGTAAAATGAAAGCAAACGTTAGTGCAGTGAAGGAAGGAGGCAGGGATCTTCTTCTGCTGACGCTGCTCCCACACACACACTACGGGCCAGCTTTCCAAGTCCAATATTGCCTTATTTAGATGCTGACTTTGGTGAATTCCTCTGGGCGCGCCCCAGCCACAGCTTCGGAGCCTGTTGGCGTATGTTTAAACATATCAGTCCGCTATGACAGTGATGACAGTCCAAGGACAAGTGGCATTCCTCCTTCTCCCTCCTGCCTCCCTACACCCTTTTCCACCAGCCACACAGGCCATCTGAACCCACACTGATCTTCCCACCAAGCTCCTTTGCTGCAGTCCCTGCTTACAGCCAGGCGGGACACAAGGACCCTCCATGTCTATGTGCTTTTGAACCTTGCTGAGCAGGGCAATAAAAAGACTGGGGATGAGATGGAAGGGTGCTTTGCCAGCAGGACCTCTGGCAGCTTCAGTGAGACATGATGCTTTCAAGCAGCGGCTGTCTCACCAGATCTTAAGAAGAGGAGCGGGTTCAAAATGTGCAGCCTGCAGAACCGATCAGACACACCACGATCCCAGGGCTCTCGCACTAGCGAGTGCCTGAGCACATGTGTGAGCGCAGCTTCCACGGGCACCACCAAACCAGCGCTTTCATCCCCAGGTTGTGGGAAACCCCAGCCCATGCCTACTGCTGGACAACTGCCGCTGCAGTTGTGTCCCCCCACAGAATGTTCCCCAGGAATGTCCCCCAGGAACGTCCCCCCAGAATGTTCCCCAGGAAAGCAGGGGCTGTGTGAGGTGGAGCCAGCCACGCTCCGATGCCACCCTGCTGCACAGACGCTTGCCAAGCGCTGCGTTTGCCTCTTTCCCTGCGAGTGCTTTGTTCTTCCGCATGTTCAACGTTCACCGTGGACTTGAAAACATGTTTCACACCAAGCAGTCCAGAAAACTTCTGCTGCCAACCACCAGCCTTTCCAGATATCAGCATTCTCATTGCTTAAATCTTCTGTAAAACTCAGAGCTGCTCTGTCTTTGAGGGCTATACAAACACACAGCACTGCAGCTCCTGATGAGTCCTGGGGCTCCAGAAGCCCAGGGAGAGACTGGGTCCTGAACACAGGTGTGTTGGACCACAGAAATGGCATGGGGTAGCTGAGGGTTCCTCAGGGATGCAGTGGGACCTACGGGAGACCCACATCCTTCTTGACATCCTGAGGCACCTGAGGTATGTGTCTTAGGGCACTTTATTCACCCACCACTGTTTCATCTTGGGCTTCCAGTGAGAATGTTTTAATGGCTGGTGCAAGATCTGCTGCACACCTGCATCCCACATGTGGTGGATGTGGTATAAGAAGACCATGGGGTAGGAGTGTGGTCAAAACTTGACCTATGCTATGAGTGGTTTGAAAGAATATCACAGAAAACTTTGGGAATGAAAATACTCCTGCAGGTGGCCATGCAGGACTGACATGATGAGGTTGTGTTAGGAGACTTGGCAGACCTGTTAGGGAGTCTGCTCCTCTGCATGAGCCCAAGGAGATCGTTACTTGTGGCATGGCTGTTCCCAAAGTCCAGTTCAACAGCAGGCTAATGACAGATGTCATGGCCCCATGCACTGCAAAAGTTAGAGAACTGGAACAAGAAAGGGAGAAGGGAAGGTGGTGGAAAAAAGCTCACCATGACTTTCAGTGTGTAGGACTGGGCAAGGGACTTGGTTGCTACATTTACAAGGAGTTATCAGATCATCTAATGTTTCTGAACCAAAAATAACTTCCTGGAGGAAGCAGCCGAGGTGGATCTAGTTCATCACCTTGTCTCCAGTCAACTTCTTCCCTAAGGAGACATAGAGGGAGGAGACCTTCACCTTTACGTGGCACATAGACAATACAGAGGATATGTTAATTAAACCTTTACTCCATTAGTGAGAAGAAAATCTATTTCCATTACTGCTAGGTGGGCTTTCAGCTTGGAGAAAACTCCCCCATCCCACTGCCCCAGATGTGCTGATCGGTGCACAGCTGTAGCGTGCCAGCGCTTGCCTTTATCCACCACTGTACTCTGGTGAGCTGCTTCCTTTGGTTTCTGTAGCAAGGTAGCTGGTTTCTACCGGCCTTTTCTCCTGGATTCACTCTGGTGTCCACACAGCATCTGGTAACATCTCCTTGGTCAGTGCCGTAGGATGTTCCTTGCTGTGACAGAAATAGCCGTGCATTAGCAGCTTCTTCCTGCTGGCCAGGACTGCCTGCTGCCTTCATCTCTGCTCGCCTGGGCAGGCAGCCTGGGAGAGGGATTGGGGGGGCTGCAAGAGGAGAGAGAAGAGGGTCAAAGATACTGTCTGTGCTGTAGAGTCCTTAATGCAAGACATCTCTTCTTTCTAGAGGCAACATGTCAAGCTAAATTGAAGATACTAAATGTAATTGCAGTTTGCTTTAGCAAAACACACTCTCAGCCGTCTGCGAGAGACATTTAAGCACTGAGTGCTCCTGATCCAAAGATTAGCACATTTGTGGGATTACAGCTTCATTCCACCCCTGATGCGAGCTTTTCCACCGATCTCAGTGGGTACTCCAGGGCTGGCAACCAGCTCAGTAACCTGGAGTCCCCAGGGTGGGGTTAACCCATTTCTGGAGATACCGGGTGAACAGGACGGCAGCACAGTCCCTTCAAGGGGAATAGGATAACCAGGAAGGTCTCTCCAAGCCAGGGACACTTGCCATTAGCCTGTGCACGATGGAAACCATTGGCTTTGGTGGGAATGACCTGGTCAGTTAATGCCAAAAGCTCCTGCAAATGCAACCAGAGGCTGTGTCAGCAGGGAGGAAAGGGATGGCTACCAGCCAGGGGGATAGAGCTAAGAAATGGAAAATGTAAGGTGAGTAGCAGGAAGCATTTCCCAGAGCGAGAGATCTATCAGATACTAGAATAATCCCTCCAGGGAAATGGTAGCAGATCCAACCCTTTAGAAATTTAAACTAAATAAAGCACAAGCCAATGCAGAGGAATGTATCTGCAGTGCCTTTGCCAGTGTGGTGGAGGAAGGCACGCTGGAGGAGGACATGTCTTTTCCACTGCCTTCTGCAACAGTGAAGGAAACCTGTGGTCCAATTTCATGCCAGACTGCCAGAAGCCCAGAGGGGAGAGGAGCTAGGTGGCTGGTGGTAGCCGGGTGATGCCACTCTTGCCTCCTGAGGGCAAGGGCAGGCCTGCCGACACAGCAGCTGGAGACACAGGGTGCCTCGTCCCTGCTGCACCCGTGCACAGCACACGCTGTCAACACAGGAGGCAAATCCCCACCACCGGCCCGGAGGTGTGGGACGGTCTCCAACACCCTGTGAGAAGCCAGGGAGCAGGCACCACACTCTGCAGGGACCCCACGCTGCAGGAGTGGCAAGGAGCCAAAGGGCCACCAGCACTGCCGAGCTGCTGACCTGGAGGGACAGACCCACCAGGGAGGGTAACATATGGGCACCGGGAGACCAATAAACACAGGAGAGATTCAGACTGGCACAACGGCATGAGATGTGATGGGGAGAGAGAAAGCAGGTGAGATTTTAATATAGATAAGGTGTCGAGGGAGCAGGGGAGACAGCGGCATGAGCAGGACCATGAGCATGCCCCAGCCACGGTGATCTGCAGGCTGGCAATGCAGGCACCAGGCATGCGCCCAAAGGAGCTGGAAACTGCTTGGACTCTGCCCAGATCTGCTGTCCTGGGAAAAGAGGGCATCCAGGCAGGAGGTCCTGCCTCCCCACCCGTCACTCCCTCTCCCTGCGCTGGCCTGGGGCTCAGTGCCCGGGAGCGACAGAGCCGAGGGACTGGCCGTGCCTGGCACTGCGTCTTGATGTTTTCCACTCTCTTCCAGCTCTTCTCGCGGAAGGAGAGGGAAGCGCTATCAAGATGAGCGCTGCTGAACTTTCAAGCTCTTAGGGGGCTCACCACAAGCTGTTTCACCTGCCCAACATGTAGCCTGAATCTATGTTTCCAACTATAGTGAAGAATTTACTTTGGCATTGGTTTTTTGTTGAAAATAACACTGAGCTGGGGGCAGGATGTTGTCTTTAACTAGTCTGAGATGACTAATTATTAAACTCATTTTCTAAAGGTTACCGTATACAGAAAAGCAATTATACAGAGATTAAAACAAGTTCAGAAACCTGATTCATTCTGAAACTATGGTAAACCCAAATCTTGTACTGTTTCTGATTTTTAATGACCCCAGGAACATTTTATTTAACTTAGATGTCAAATGCAATTCTGAAATGAGAGATGAAATATATTTCATGCTTTTTTTTCATCTTTTTTTTTTTTAACATAATACAGTGCACAAATTTCCAGTGCTAATTCTGTTAGTGGATTTCAGCAGGCTGGCAGGAGGGCTGTGCATGGAGAGCGGATCCCGGTTAACCCCTGTGTGGCTGTGCTCCTTCGAGACACCCAGCTGTGCCCAGCTCCTGCCTGTGGGACTGGCACAGCCCTGGACATGGGCAGGCAACCAGAGCAGCGCTGGGGCACGCGTGCTCCGGCCGGAGCACCCCCCATCAGACTGTTCTCAGCAACAGGCTGTGCTTTGGGATGCGGGGGGAAAGCAAGGTGGGTCTAATAATGTTGTTTCTTCTCAGGGCTGCTCCCTATTTGCTCTGGCCCCAACACGGTGGCTCCCAGTCCTTCCCTGGGAGGCTTTTGCTGATGTGGATGTTCTGTAAAAAGCTGTATGGGGTTACAGCTCAGTTGGGCTGCTGTGCTGGCCCCAGGCTCCAGTGCTCCCAGGCTGGAGGGATCACCGGGAGCATAGTGGTCTGCAAATCCCACTGGTGCCATGGGGCATCTTTCCCTGGCAAATCTCTGGAGGAGGAAGAAGAGGCAATTGCCATGCTGGTTCTCCTGTGATAATGCAGCTCTGTGCTCCATCCATGTGACACTGCGACAATCAGGAGCTCCTTGCTCACAGAAGCGTCACCATGGCAGGTCCTGCAAGAGGATGGACATGGAGTAGGGGGGGACAAGCACCCTCCACATGTTCCTCAGGCTCGCACCCCACTGCCAGACACAGACAACAGCCCTTTCTGCACCAGGAGGAGCGTAGGGTGGGGAAGCCAGTCCAGCAGGCTGTGCCAGCTGAGGCTGCCAGAGTGATGCCCTCAGATGACGTCTGCCACAGCAGCAGATCTGCAGATCTCCCCGGAACCCAGTGCATCTCCACCAAAGCTGCGCTGGTCAGCACAGGGAGTCCTGCGTGGTGCCCAGCAAAGCTTCCTTGAGAGATGCTGCCATCCCGGCAGGGCAGCTCTGAGCCCAGATCCAGAAAGCGATGGGAGGACACTTCCACCCCAGCCACAGGGATACTGGGATGGCTGTGCCATGCACTGCGAGCTGCCCAGAGCAAAGGGCAGCGGCTTTCTTCCCTCCTCACCAGGCTGGAGCGGAGCTGCGGGGAGCAAAGTCCTTCAGGAAATGGCAGTTCATTCAGCCTGACATTTCCCAGCTGAAGTGTCCCGGGTTAAACAAACTGTCTGCTCCCATGAGGTCTCCAACAACAAAGCTGCAAGCTGCAGCGACCCCAGCCTGGCACGGGGGTTGTTCTATTCCGATCAAAATCAGATCTCAACAAACCTCAACGTTTCAGCCAGCTCAGAGCCTGCCACGTCTCTGGCGATGGCTGGAGTGCTCCAGGGGCACAGTGAGGGGAGGTCTCCCTCCCAGGCACCCCGAGGAGACAGCCCTCCTGAGTGGCTTTTCTTCTGCTTTTCAGCAGTTCCTCTGACCTGGTCACTCATGATGATCCTGACTGAGCTGTGCTGGCACTGGGCTGTATCGAATCCCTGGGCTGTATCGAACCCCGGAGCTATATCGAACCCCTGGTCTTCTCTGCCAGGAGCTGCTCTGGAGCACGGGGCAAGCAAAAATGCTCATGTTTAAGCAAGTGGGAGAATCCCCTGATCTGAACACAGATGGAAAGTCGTTATGGGATATCATGTATGCACACTTGCCCCATTCTCGCTTTTTTGGTGTCTGCCTGTGCCCACCAGGATGGACCCTGGGTCTCAGCCTGAGGGGCCATTCCTGGAACCTTCACCTGTTTCAGGTCATGTTGAGGTAAATCTCAGCTCTTCCAGGTTGCAAACAGGAGTGCAAGTACATACCTAAAAGGCAGAAAGAAAATATTTTGGAAGGATTCTGGGGGAAATATCACCATGCTTTTGTTTCTTGTCTTTATTTCTGCTCCACAAGAAAACAAAATATCAACTTGGGACTGAGTATTTGGTTTTGGGCTTCTAAGAGGACATGAAGTCATGCGCCCAGACCTCACTGTTTCCCCCAGACCAGCCAAAGAAAAGCTGTTACACACAGGAGCAACACCCTGGTCTCCCAAAGATAAAAGCAGCCAAGCAATAAACAAAAAACATCCACTGTAAATGAAGAGTTCCCAAAATACAGCTGCATTATCGAGGAGCTCAGACAGCAAAGCACTCCCTCCTCGCTGCCCTTCCAGCCCTGCTTCCCACCCCCGTGCTGCTCTCCCTGGCTCAGCCCCCATCGCCTCTCTCATCTCCCCATCGCTTAAGAGGTACCCCCAATGGACCTGGGGCTGGCGAAAAATTTGAGCTCGAATGTACCCATTTCAGAATAGATTTTAAAAGGCTGCATGTTTCATTTTGACATTCACTAAACAAAGGTTTTGCTGTTCTCGTGTCAAAATGATCTCATATGGAGAAAGGCATCTCAATTTGCTGCTGCTACTGCCGAAGCTGATATAAAAACTTGTGTGGAGCAACATGAAACATTCCATCTTTACTTAAATGAAGCGTTGCAATGGTCTTCCATTTTTTTTCTCAGAAATTGATTTTACTTTTCAGGGTCATCCAAAACTCGCCATCCACAGCTCCGCCAGAGAAGCAGGCAGGCAGTTATTTGCCCTTCTCCAACCTGGAGCTCTGCTGCTGCGCCAGCCTGGTGTCCTGGCGGCGGTGGCACAGGAAGGGGAAGCTGTGGGACCTGCTTGGCCACCACGCTGTCCCAGCGGTCCCCCAGGAGCTGCGAGGGCAGGGCTGGCTCCCAGAGGGTCGGACAGCCTGGCTGCACGGGGCTGGGGAAGAGGATGCTGTGGCTGCTTTACACCTGGCCCCGCAGCAGGACCACGCTCAGCCATCGCAGCGCAGCAGGATTCTGCAAGGAGTCGCCAGGCTTACGCAGGGCCTGGAAGGGTTTCCCCATCCCTGGGGGCAGCTGCCTCCCCTGCCCTGGCCAGCAGCCCCCGTGCAACAAGACCTCATCCCCCAAGAAACATTGTCCCCCCAACAGACGGTTATTAATTAGCACATTGGGCTCTTTATCCAAGGTGCACACTGGCCTCTAGTGGTGCACAGAAAGATCCGTTGTGATATTAACGGGAGCCGTACAGGAATGGGTGACAGCACAAATGATGTAGGTAATGTCAATATATACATACACATATATATGTATGTTTGCTCCTGTATTTATACATACACACATACATATGACCTGCTATTCTACGTATGTCACACCTAACCCCAGTGCACCCATGCATGTGATTTCTCCTCCATCACTTTGAACTGCATGAGTTTCCTTGTTGCTCCTTTCTGGCAGAAAAAAAACAGCTCACTGTGAAGCAAAGCTGATCAGCATAATTAAAAACCAGCCGAGCTCTGGGGCCTGATGATGCTCAGGGGGAGCCACGGCCCCTCCATGTTGACTGATTTCTCCTACTGGGTACAAATGGGACAACTTCTGGCCAAAGTCTGGAAAGAAGACTTTCAAAACTTGAAAAATTTTTGTACTGAGATTTCAAATTGAAAAAACAGCTTTCCTCTGAAAATTCAGGAGAGAGAAAAGTTGGTTTGGGTGCAGATGTCACCCGGGGAAATGTGCCCCATCAGAGGTACCCGACTGCTCTGGGAGCAGTGCTGTGACCTGGCAGACCCCGAGTGGGAGAGCTCTGCCGAGCCCCAGGAGCAAACCAGCTCCAAGTGAGGCTTGTTTCAAAGGCGTGGGCTTGTTTCTCCTGAAATAAGGAGACTTCCCAACATGAGCAGTTTTGCTTGGTTCAGTGGCAGCTTCGAAAAGCAGCGCAGCCAGAGCCCTGCCTGCCTGCGAAGCCCCTCACTGTGCCCAGGCAGGAGGGCGAGCGGCTGGGGAAAGCTGCCGGCCAGGCTGGCGGGGAAGGGACTCGTGAGCCACGAGCTGGGGGAGCCTGATCGCCCAGCAGCCGCCTGAGCCCGCCACGTAGGATAGAGGGTAGTTTGGCTTGGATGGGGCTGCTAAGGTCTTCTACTCCAGCCTCCAAAGACTTCTCTCTGCCTGTGCATCCAGCGCTGATGTTAGTTGTATTTGTTAACGGAGATGATCCAGCAGGGTAATGCACCACCAGGGCCAGGATCCAGGAGCTCCTGGAGAGCTGGGCCAAGGGCAGAGCACCACGGCGCTGCCCTCTGCTCTGCATGGAGGGATGGCACGAGCCCTGCTGCCCTCCTTCGTTACCTCCTTCCCTCCCACGCAGACCCCCAAGGATCTCCTCCCTCCCAAGTGGATCAGAACAGTTACTCCCTTCCTTTCCTGATGCTGGGCAAAAAAATAAATGTGCCATATTTGCAAATATGCTTTTTGCCATCCCCCACTTTCCCCCTAGGCAGCTGCCAGCTTCAGCACCCACCTGACCAGCCCCGGTTAACTCTGCACTGTGAAGTCTCCAGCTAGGACCGGTCTCCTGGCAGAGCCCACGGCTGCAGGATGGAGAAGGCAGCTCTGCAGGGCAGCAGGGCAGAAACATCAGCCCCATCATCCCTGGGGAGAGCAGGGAAATGGCCACAGGCAGCCCCAAAATGCTGGGACCCTGCTGGTCCATACATCTCCCTCCTCTCCTCTGCCAGGCTCCTCCAGGCACAAGCATATTTATGATGTGATCCATAGGCAGCTTTACATAGGGCAGCTACCCAGAGAGAGAAAATCAGCCACTCATGAACCAAGGAACCACTGCAGCTTTAGGAGCCTAATCAAACACACCATCTTATCTGCTAAGCCATAGGCACAAATAGCAGCAGGATAAGTAAGTATTTACTGACTTCAGGATGCGAGAGGAGAGGAGAGGAGAGGAGAGGAGAGGAGAGGAGAGGAGAGGAGAGGAGAGGAGAGGAGAGGAGAGGAGAGGAGAGGAGAGGAGAGGAGAGGAGAGGAGAGGAGAGGAGAGGAGAGGAGAGGAGAGGAGAGGAGAGGAGAGGAGAGGAGAGGAGAGGAGAGGAGAGGAGAGGAGAGGAGATAAAAGCTGCACTAAAAAATGGTGGGAAGATGAGCCCAAGCAAGAGGGCTCCTGGTGTGACCCAAGCACCAAGCTGAGCCATGCCTAGCCAGCGGGAGCAAAGGTGGCAATCACTGGTGAGAAACTGCTACTGCCCATCACCTCCTGCTTTTCACAGCTGTTGAAGGAGCACGTTGACAGCCAGACATGGGGAACAGGCCACCAGGATTCCCCAGAAAAAGACCCAGGGGCTTTTGGCTTGCTTTGGAGATGGCACCCTCCTACCATCAAGCAATAGGTGCCCTGGTGGCAGGAGCAGCTGCCTGGCATCCCAAAGCAGAACCTGTGCTCTCCCATCTTCCGTTCCCACTCTTATCCCTGCCTTTTTTCCAAAAGCAGGTCCTGCCTGTGGTGGATGCCCAGCAGACCTGGGCAGAGAAGAAATGCCCAGTCTTGATGGGGGAATGTTCAGAGCCCCCGCCCATCACGGAAACTTGGGGACATTCTGGTTAAATATGTCAAATTTTGCTTTCCAAACACTTGGCTTTACTTCTTTCTTTTTCCCTTCTGTTAAACCTCTCCAGACATTGACATGAATTTCCTAATATTTTTGCCATGGCACTAAACTGGCAAACACCCTTGACCTCCCATTGCTGAGCTGTATCTTACTGTTCAAAACCACAGAGAGAGAAGATCGTGCTAAAACCTCTGAGCCCATTCCCCTCAGGCTCACATTGAATATAAAGCCAGAACTGACCTTGTATCCCCAAACCTCTTCCATGCATTTTTTTCTTGTCATTAACTTTGTTTTGCTCAATTCTTGCAGAGATGCTGAGGCCATCTCAGTTATTTGTTAGGCTGTTCTCCCATGGGAAAACCCACCTGCCTCTCAACACCAGCTTTTCATGACAGCAAAGATGGAGCTTTGGGCACAACCGCTTATTTCCTGCGACCATGGACAACATGAGCTGGAACATGAATTGAAGACATCTCTGGGCCAAATTTCTTCTATACTTTTGCTCCCTTTACCTTCGGCATGAAGAGAGCAGCAGTCCTCAGGCAATTTCAAAGCCAAGGGAGGCTCTACTCGTCGCTGTATCCAGCCCTCCACCCTGGTGCAAGCACTCTGCTTGCACTTTTCTTCCTGTCATTGTGCACACACTGACAAGTGTCCTGGTCACCTCCTCCTCCTCCTCCTCCTCCTCGCTGCACTGAGATGCTGCTTTCTGAGGGCTTCGCCCTGTCCTCTGCTTTAGCCCAATGGGAGCGAAAAACCCCCAAATCCGGGCGCTCTGCAGGTTCATGGTTAAGGGTGTGAGTGAGTTTCGTGGGGGTGGTGAGGCTGAAGTTGGGGCTGAGCCTGAAGAGTTGGCCCAGCTCCTCTTGAGGAAGCTCACCAGGATTGGGACGAGACTGCAAGGAGGGCTCAAGGTGCTAGACATGACCAGCAGGAATAGCATGGTTGATACTGAGCAGGCAGACAAGCCCTGTCCCTGTCCCAGTCAGTCCCACTTTCCCAGACATCGCAGACATCGTTCCCTCACTCCAGAAGCTTCCCCAGTGACAGTGAAGATGATGGTGCCATTCAGCTTATCACTGGTGCCCCTCCAAACCCTCCAAACTAAGGACGAGGTGATACATACCAGGCCTAAGAAATTAAAAGATTTCTTTCAAACCACTGCACATCAGTCTGGACATCACTGTGACAATTAATTATCCCTATTAAAGGTGATGGCAAACTTCATATGGTCTACCTCTGATTGCTAGTTAGAGGTATACACATTAACATTTCTCACACTTAGGGATCCTTTGCGTTTCCTCTGGGCATCTTCTGGTTTCCCAGCCTTTAAACTACATGCACATCACTTTGCACTTTTCTCTGCAAACGCCAGGACACAAAGCTGATGCAGAATAAAAATTGAATCTTTGTGGTGCATGTCAGCTCTGATGCTTTAGTGAGCTGTTCTGGTTCACAAAAGAGCTGCGCTTCTGATGATTTCTGAAAATTTCACCACCTGAGAGCTTTGTGCAAAAACATTAACCAAGCTCTACTGGATTATTTTTTTTTCCAGCTGTATATGAATTTTTGGTACAAGTTCAGCTTCAGAAGCTGCAGCTATAAGAAAAACACTGGATATCACGAAGGTTTGCTGGACAATCCTGACAATTCAAGAATTCAAAGGAGAAAGGATATAGACAGATAGAATAGATAGGGCTGTCTGCCTAAGAGTTCACACTCAAAACTACACTCACATCACTGTGGTCCAAGGACAAGCTGTAACACATCAGGCAGTGATCTGCAAAACTGCTGCAAAACCCCTAAACACCATAAGAGACAGCAGATAAAAATCTGTGGCTCTCCATAATCTGGTGACTATTAAATTTGACCAAAATGTTTGTAATTCTAATAGCAAAAATATGTCCTGGCAAAACTCTCAGATGTTGCTCAGCTCAACAGAAAGGTCTCCTTCCAAGCGCCCTGCAAGGGTGCTGTGCAAGGAGGGCTGTGGGTTTTGCTGGAAGGGTCGGGCTGTCACTCCAAAAGACCACTGAGGCACCGCAGCTGTGCGCTCACCCGGCGCTGGGGCTGGGGTTCAGCCAGGGACACCCCACGGCTAGCTGGTTTCCAACCTTCCACAGGGAAACAGCAAAACGTTACGGTCAGAAACATAGCCCTGAGCCTTCTGGTGTGAAGACAGCACAAACCTGCCAGCCTGGATGGCTGCCTGCGGCTCCTCTCTGCAGGTTCTTTGTACTGAACCTCAACGGTTTGTTCAATGAAGACTGTTTGTCTTTGACTCAATTTATTTCATCAGACAGCTCACGGGAAGCAGGACCAGAAAAGCCACCCAAGTCTTAGATGTGCCACCAGCAGGCAAAACATCCTGAGATCACCTGAGATCCCCCCAGCCCCACTCCCAGTTGTCACTGGGCTCATAGGAAATTCCCACCTTTCAAGTCTTTGGGCAAGTTTACTTGAAATTAGTCATCGTATCTAAAAGCTTTGTGGGGGACTCACAGACAGATGGCAGAAAGACAAATAGGCAGCTGGCATGACTGCAGCACATCATCGCCTTAGAAAGCCAGGCAAAAAATGGGATGTGTGTTGTCTGAAGTCTTTTCGGAAGAGAATCAATGCAGCTAGTACTGGACGTGGGGAGATGGACCATGGCCCTGGGGTTCCCTCACGTGGTGGTGTTCAAGGAGAGCAGTGAAGATGAAAGGACAGGAGGACAAGAGCCAGACAGCCAGACACATTAGGGAATAAGAAAGGCTCTGAAAAATGCAAAGAAATTGCAGCCTTACTGGAGAAAAAGCTACAAGATCTCCAGGGCAGAGCATGGGCTCAAGCAAACTTAAGACATGGAGGAAAAAAATTTCTCTGGCCCCTTCATCCTGTGGGCTGAGAAGCCCAAGCAGAGTGGCAGAGAGAGGGAAGGTCACTGCAGAGAACCTGACCCCAGCATTAATTCCTTCTCTAATGCAAGAAGTAGCTTTGAGCTCCCTAGCAAGCCACATGTGTTGTCATAAATATTTCTACTTTGCAGCCAACATAAAAATGAACAGGAGTCCTTGATCCAAGCCCAGCAAGGACAGATTATTCTTCCCCCTCCTGCAAATGAAACAGGGCAAAAAATCAAATCAGAAAATGTTTTGACTCCCTTTGAAACATTTTGACTTCCACTGAGGAAACTCCCATGGGTGCCTGGACATTATTTACTACTGAAAACGGCTTCTGTGCCTTTGTAGTTTGAATTCTCACAGGCAGGTGCCATCTCAAAACAAAAGTGGGAAGATTTTGCTTTGGAGATTTTGAACCAATTTTTTTTCTTTTTTCTTTTTTTTTTTTTTTTTTTTTTGTCAACTACCAAGTGAAACATTTTGTTTAAAAAATGCCTAAACAAAATATTTTGACATTTTCAAAATGTTCTCCTGTTCCCTTTAGCCAAAACACGCTGCTATATTCAAAGCAAATTCACAGATCCCTTCAGCCCTTACAAAACGCCCTGGGTTTGCTGAATTTCATGCTAACGGAGAGATGCTCGTGCAGCTACGCAGGTTGAGTGAGGGGCAGGGAGGATGAGGAGAACTGAGATGGGGTTTAAGGAGCTGGAGAGGGAAAAGTAAGGTTAGTCAGTTTTGGGGTGCCAGAAGTATGAGGAGGAGGAGGTGGGGAGAAGCTGGGAGAAGGTGAGGGGCTCTTGGCAGGGATGGAGGGGAGCCAGGGACCCAAGCAGCTTCACAGGTGAGGGTGGTGGGGCTCACGAGGTAGCACAGAGGCATCATGGATGCGGATGGGCAGAGGAGCCTGCCCAAAATGGGGCCAGACCCAGCTTTGGTGCCTACCACCTGCGGGATGGCTGCTGGCTGGAAGATGAAGACCCCTTCCTGCCTACCATGCCATGCAGATGGTTGGATGTGCACCCTGAGCTGCGAGCCCCATTCTCCTGACACATCAAACTACTGGTGGCAAGCTCTGCTTGCAGCTTTCCTCTGGAGAAGATGGGAGAAAAACAAAATAACCACATCTGAGAGGCTCTAGCTACGCTGCTTACTGGCAGCCCTGCCACCACATGCTACACTGGCACCAAAACCGTGTCAGCAGCAGCGAGCCATGCTAGGAAGGGGATCCAGCCGCCGGCACTGCGGGAAGCTGCTCCCCACCTCTCCATCCCAAAGCCTGCCCAGGGTGGATGGGTCCCTGCCCACCCCCCGTGGCGAGCCGGAGCGATGGGTTTCGGTGCATTCGCCAGGACACAGAGCCCAACTGCACGCTCCCTTCTCTCTGGGCTGACCGTGGCTGTGGGAGTGTAACTGGGGCTGGATGGAAGTTCTCTGCAGATGTCCTCCCCACCGCTCAGGGCCAGCAGGGGTCCAGCACGCTGTGAGCTGTGGGGTTGCTGGTGTGGGGCTCCAGCTAACCCTGCAAACCAGGCGAGGAGGCAGCCCTGAAGCCTAAATTCAAGAGAGAGGCAGCTGCAGAGCATCTACCCTTTTGGGTCCCATCCAAACCTGTTTCCATGGCAAAGGCACAAGCATGGTACATACTATCGGAATAATCAGTGATGAGGTGACGTCTCATTATGCCTATATTTCCTGTTATTTTACCAGAGTTACATGTGGATTCATAGGTGATTCATGGGGTTCATGACCTTCTCAGATACTACATTACTGGGGACACTGTGGGCGGCTGCTATAATTAGTGACTAATTTCTTGAATTCAGTAGCAAAAGCATGACATCACCCTGCCAAACCAGGTCCCAGCCAGCCATGCACAGACCACAGTGGTCTACAGGCTGGCCAGAGGAAAAGATGCATCTTCCACATTCCCCGACTAGTGCCCCTGGTTTGCAGCATGGCTATAGAAACGTGATGAGAGGGCACTGTAGGACCCCTGAAAGACCCATGTCCAGACACATGACAGCTTTTCCAAGCTCTACTCCCGTCACAGCCGAAGCTGTCCTGTCCTAACGCACAGCACACAGTGATGATGACCTATGGCCAGCATCACTCATAAAAAGCCAGCCCCTGGAGCCCTGGGACAGAGAAACCCCTGTGTCTGCAACAGCAGAAAAAAAAGGATGCAGAGTTGAAGGCAAAAAAAAAAAAAAAATTAGTTTGAGGGAGACTGCTGAGAGCTGGGGTTTGTTTGATGTTTTCAGCATCACCAGCAGAATAGGATTTGGAAGCCCAGAATTTGGGTCTGACCTCATCCCCAGATGGCTAATGAAGACAATCCAGACTGACGGTAGCAGAGAAAAGATTTGGAGAAATCTGGTTAAATGTCCTAGGACAACAGTAATTACTGTCTCATGAAGCATAGTCAAAACTCCCTGTTGGCCAAGCTAGATGAGGGCCCTGCAGAGAGCTCTTGGCCTTCCTCTGGTACTGACCATAAGCCAGGGCATGACCACATGGGTCATCCTCAGAAGCTTTAAAGGGACTCAGATTCCAAAAAAAATTCTGAGGGCTTCAAGCCCTACCCTCCACCACCTCCCTGGAGCTATCTGGCACAAGTGGTGCCTTCCACGTAGCAAAACATGGTGTGGGGTCTTCTGGGGAGGACTCAGCAGCTCTCTATCTCAACCATGCCGTTACAAGACCAGTTTCCCCTGCCCAAGTTCTGGCCCAACAGTTTATCCTCACATCAACAGCACAAAGCTGCACAGATGGAGGATTTCAAGGGGAAATTATTTAGATAAGAGATTATCAGGTATACTTCGATGTCAGCCAAGCTTATGGGCTTAATGCAGAATGATGAATCACCCATCCAAGTACATATTATTTTCCCTGGAGGCACTGTCCTGTGAAATTTATTTCCCTCTGAAGGGCCTTGTAAATCATTTGTAACAAATAATCCACAGTATTGCCAGCCCCACGTGTTGTAAAATCCAGAGTCATGTGTCAGAAGATTGGCCTAAAACTCATGAGATCTTTCCTTCCCAGCAGTTTCAGGCATAGACCTTTCTCTGCTTTCTCACCCTTTCTTGTTCACTCACCCATTTTTCAAACTTTCCTCTCCACTCCCCACTCCTGGCTGTGTGTTATATATATTTTAAAAGGAAGCTGGCGTTCCCCCGAGATCTCTTGACTCCCATGCCTGGAGAGCAGCATGCTGCCTATTCACTTCTCCTGTTCTCAGGGTGCTGGAGAACACAGTTTGCCCAAAAGCATTTGCCATGCAAACCCAGACATCAGGTCACCCCCACGAGCAGTGCTCAGCACGGAGCTGCAGGTTGGATCTGACGTCGCTTGTCCCCACTGGGGGACCTAGCGAGGGTACCCATGCTCTCTGGCATCTCTCCATCACTTTTTTTTTTTCCTATCAGCAGTGGATTTGTTGGGGTTTATCCAGGACAGCCCATGATGCCTCTTTGGTTTATGTCATCTTTTGAGGCTCTGTGGGGTGATTTTGGCAATGACTCTCATTTTCCACTGCAGGGAACAGATGCAGAGAGTCTCAGCCCAAGTGTGACTGAAGCCAGGGCACAACCCCCCAGTTTCATTGCTGGGGGTCATGTATATCCCTGGCCTGGGGACAGTCCTGACTCACTGTTTCTCTCCCACCCTCTGCACTGCTCCCTGCCACCCCAAGCTTGGTGGTCCCCTCTCTTTCTGCTTCCCCCAGCTTAATTTCTGGGCAGCCCTTCTTGGTGCCCTTTCCAGCCACCCTTCACAGCAGAGGCATCTTCAGTCCCACCTGGGAGACAACCACAAATGAAATCTGATGGCCAGATTAGACTGAACTGGCAGCTGCCACAAGCACCCAGCACCCTCCCATGCAGCAGATACTTTGGCCACCTCCACGGCCAGCCCATGCTTTTGGGGGACCAACATCTCTCCTTGAAACAAGGTTGATGGAGGAGATGCTCATCAGCAGCTCTCTCCAGAGCAAGACAAGCTGAAGCAATGGTTGTGACAGGTGTCACAAGAAGTGGCTGACAGCAGGACCAGGGCTCCTCACAACCAGCCTCGGGGCCCAAGGGCTCGGGAGCTTTCTGAAACTCTGGAGATCATGGGTGTTGCAACAGCAGATTTTCACCTTTCCAGTGGACATTACCAGAGAATAATTTGTGCCGACCAAAGGCTGCAGCAGTGTGCTGCCCCTATCTGATCATCTCCCGCGATAGGTGCAAAGCCCTATCTGATCCAGCAGTTATTGAAAACTCAGCTGAGTGTGACTGGGATCATTTTTCAGTTTTCATGTTGCTCTCTAACCACGGTGAAAATTAAAGAGCCAACTGTGGAACAGGAGAAAGCTCCGTACTTTCACTATGACACTTTCTGGTAAGAGATATTTATTAATGTTCATTTCTTCTTAAAGGAAACAAACCAAACCCAATCCCTTATCTCCCTCTCGGTGTTTAAGTTATGAGTAACACAGGAAGCTATTAGGCCATGAGACAGCAAATACACCCTGCTCGGGAGCCTGTGGGTGTAGGAGATACGGCGATAAAACCAAGATAGATCAAATCACTCCCATTTACCTAGAGCTTTCTGCAACTCTTGAAATGATGTAGGGATCTAAAGATGCTTTGTCTTTTTTTTATGAGAAAAGCAGCTGTGATTTAGCAGTTTAATCACCTTTGTCACAAAGAAATGCAAAACAAAGCCCATCACCAGGATATATTTTTTTCAAAGCCGTGTTTTGTTTCCCATCAGTAAGGAACGATTTTAACTTCTAACGGTGAGCTGAGATAGACACGTACTAAATAAATCCATTGCTTATACAGTGCCTGGGTGTAGATCAGCTCTCCGAAACTGCTGTCCCACTAAAGGCTTAGTAGTGGTGTTCATAGTCAAAACCTGCTGCCTTCGGGTGCTCAACAGGTCTTCATAGGCAGATGGCTGACTGGAGGGTGATTTGGGATTAGCCACATAACGAAGATCTGCCTTAGCACCAGGCAGGATTTGGCTCACAGGGTTTTGCCCTATGGCGACTTCTGAATGACATTGTCCAGCCTGCAGGACCCGAGCCCCCCCTCGCTCTTGCACTTGCAAGGGCTGCAGACAGCCCATGCTCCGGCAGTTTGAATTCCCTCCCACGCGCTGGACTTGCAAACTCCTCACTGCTCTACTCACAGGCACTGGGGTGCAACGAGATGAGTTTCTTAAGAAGAAAATGCAATGATGTAATTATTTCCTTTGTCTTTATAATCATGGCCATGTGATTTATTAGAAGGGCTGGAAACTTCACAGACCTCTGCCAGGGAAGCTGTGGGTCTCACCAGACGACGCTGGCACTGCTCCTACCCCAACCAGAGCTCCCTTAGGCGAGCAATTTCTCAGTTGCCCAGCTCCAGCCCCAGCTTCTCACAAGCTTCGGGGCCTTTGTCTTTGACCCTTTCCCATGGCTTCTCCTTTAGTGAGCAATGGGGGGTTCACCGGTGGACTCTGGCTGGGCTGGTCCCCACATCACTAAGGCAGAAGCACCACATGGTCCTTCCTGCACCAGCAGCCCAGCCAGCTTTTGCCAGGAGCCATGCAGGTACAGCATCCCCGCATCCTGCGCTGGCTCCACATCTCTCCCTGCCCCTGAGGTGAGGATGGGAAGGCTGCTAAAAAACACAGGCAGGAGCCAGGGAGCTCTCCTTGGTATTGCAAGTCTGAGGAAAGTGCTCCAAAACCTTTCTTATACCTATCAAACACCTCTTTCAATGATGGCACAGCGATCTGGTTGTGGTTACCAATGGAAACCCATGGGAAATCCCACCCTTTGGTACCAGCGTGGCAGAATGAACATCCCTGCCCCTTGGCAGCCATCCCATCACACCCCGTGTCTACTGAGGGGCACAGTACAAGCATAAGGTTTGTTCATGGGCCGGCAGTGTCTGTGGCCGAGGGGACCCTTGCCCTGCCCTCCGCCTACCATGGGCCACAGAGCCTCCTGCCCCAGCCCGCGTGTCGGCATGGGGGACAGAGCAGGGCAGATGCCTCGGCATGCCCAAGCAACCCAACTCACCTTTGCTCATGGAAACAGCGAGGGGCTCTGGCCAGCCCTTCCAGGTGTGCCTCCAGGTGCTAACAGGTCAATGGTACCCAAACACCCCTGTCCTCCCAGGACCAGAGCTCTCACATGCCATAGCAAAGCTTGGACATGAGCCCCAAGGGCAGGTTTCTGCAGCTATGAAGGGCTTATGGACACATTTCAGCTCAAGTCCACGTGAACAAAGAAGTGCTTCGCTGCAGACTAAGCACCCCTTTCTTCTTCCCTAACTCCTTCTCTCCTCTTCTGATGGTAGTGTTTCCCACAGCCCCACCAATTAGATGTACCTCACTAGCTAATTCTACTTGCTCATACACCCCATTTAGGCAGGAAAACAAGTCCAGTTGATTGTACAGTAAAAAATGAAGCTCAGCTCTGCAGCAGGTCATGGCATCAGCCCCTGCCATGCCATCCTCCAGAGACGGTTGGTGCACAGCTGGCCACAGCAGCAAACTGAGGTTGGAGAAGCCTGACAGCAGCCACGCTCTAATGGGGGAAACATGCAAAATCAGGGCTTTCTATTTTAGTAAGACCAGGCCAGGTGGAGCCAAATAAAAATGTCCTAATTACTCTATTTTGGAGTATTTGGCAACATTGTTCTATTTTGGAACGTGCAGATTTGTCAAAACTGGATTTTTTCCCTGCACTGTGCTAGATTTTCTGAAATTTGGCTTGAAAAAGGGCTTGTCTGGTCTGGGAAGAACAGCTGGTTAAAATTAGAGATGAAACAAAATCACCAGTGCTTAGGGGCTCTCAGTAAGGAGGCTGATGACCAAGTTTATGCTGGCTGCTCCAGTAAACGAGCATTTACCCCCTCCAGTTATTCAAACAGAGAGCTGTGGATGGAGAGAGTGGGAGACTCACCACAGTGTGGGCTAGACAGGAGCAAGTCTCCCAGGGGATGTGGGGAAAGACCATACCAGGAGCATCTGCTCCCAGGTGGGTCTGGAAGGAGGCAGGAGACAACACAAGTGCAAAGGCAAGAGCCAGCCTGGCTACTGGCTGTGCCGAGGGCTGGAAGGGGTAAGTCTCACTTCTCATGAGAAATGTCAGAAAGGCACGTTTCCACCGCAGCCCATAGCGGGAACGTGTTTGTAATCGCAACCAGTGCTGCAGAGCGGAGTAACCACTCCTCACCCACCTCCTGCGGTGCGCGGCATGGAGCACAAGCACCTCTGATCTCTATCGCTGCACCGCTTCGTTTCCCAATGCCACACTGCAATGACAGCAGTTATGAGATGAGCTGGCCAGTTCACTGTCATGGCATCCATGGCAGCTCTGGTGGTGGCACAGCTAGAGAGCCACGGGGAGCTCCCGGGGCAAGCCAGGCAGTTCAGGTGACACCAGCAGCCCCCAAAAAGTCATGACTCCAGTCCCCTTGGTGTGGCCAGCCCCATGGGACATGGCAAGACCCCAGGCTGGGCTGCTGCATCACTTGGCTGGCACTCCCTGCCTGCAATGCTGCCCCACATCTGCCCCAGAAAGTCACAGCTGGCAGGCAGGCAGTGCAGGTAGCACGGGCACTCACATCAATGATGCTTGGGTGTCAGCCCCACCACAAGCAAATTTGTCCAAAATGTTGAGAAGACCAAGCGCTGCACACGGCAGTGCGTGGAGAAGGATATGATGTACCCTGAATTTCCTCTAGTTTGGCCAAGCACCGGTGGACCCCAAGAGATCTTCTTTGTTTCCTAAAATCTTAGCCTGAAGCCATGCAGTTCAGTTAAAAATCTCAGCTGTCAGTAGGAAAAATGTTTCTAACGAGGGTAGCAAGAGGAAGTTTGAAAATGTCTTTGACCCTTTAAGGCTCTGCAACAAGAAGGCAAACAGGTGGAGCTCACAAGTTTTAAAACCTCATAATTTTGCAGCCCATATCTTGATGGCAGGGTCCTGCTGAGTCCTCAAGCCTAATACAGGGATCATTTATCATGTGCTGTAGGGAACATTGAGAACTCTTGCAGAAGACAGTTTGAGCTTCCCGTGACTGTAGGTTAAAAGATCCCTCCTTAATCTGCAAAAGAAATCTCTCAGACTGTTCTTCATTGGATTGTTTTCTGTTTTCAGAGACCAGGGGAAATTTTCAGAATTTCATAAAGGTCATATTTTCCCCTTCCAGCTATGAAAACAGCTCTTTCACCTGTATACATGTATACAAATTCAGAAAGTGTGTGTTGGTATAAGGTATTACCCGCAAAGACTTGTTAGATTAAAATCTGGATAAGCTTAGTCATCTGAATTTTAACTACATTTCACTTGGTTCACTACATTTTTTGAGTGAACGATACAAGATGTTCTCCTTAAAACATCCAAGCATGGTTCAGTGAAGTCCTAACCCATTTCTAATGTTAAGCTTCACAGAGTTCTGTTACAGCACAAAAAAGACAAGAAAGGGGAAAAGGCAGGAAACAAGCCCAAACAACTCAGTCTCATAATGAGCAAAATTCAGCTCAGATCTGTTGGCAGAATCCTATCAAGCATGGTCCCAAAACTGCAGGGTGTTTTTGTGGTAGGGTGGTACCTTGTCATTATTTGCTTGTTGGTACTCATCCCATATTTGAGAAATCACAACTGAAAACTTGAGATGCACAAGCCACAGCACTCATGTTTGATGCTGAAAAGCAGATGTGACACAGCCCAAAATGGGGACTCATGAAGGCAACAACTGGTAAGTTATAAATGCATTGCACCCTCAAAATGCTGCAGGAAGAGTGCAAGGGAAGGTCCTGGGCACCCAATGACCCTGGCATCCTCTATGCACTCTGAGCTGCAGATAACCGTGCCATGACAGCCGAATGGCTGGGGTGTGCCCTTTACCACTGCTGGTTTCTTCTTTGTACACCAGTAAACAAAATGGTTGGGTTCGCCGAGGACAAGAAGCTCAGAGGGAGGTGGTGGTTCTGTCCTCTGTTCAATCACTCTGAGTGGACATCACCCTCTGGAGCACAGGACACCTTCTGCCATCCTGACATCAACGGGAACCTGCTTCTGTTTTGGCAGAGCTGGAAGGTCGTTGCAGGGAGGTTTGCACTGCCAGCCCCTCATCTTCACACCTGGAAGCCTGTCCATTGCCACCGTGTCACCTCACTGCCTCAAAGGAGCTTCACAGCTGGAGCAGTGATACATGCATTTTGTCTGACATGAAAGCAGAGCCAGCACTTGCCTTTGAAGCTCTCTAGCAGGCTCTAAAATATATGAATAGAGGAGAAATATGTATCATCATCAAATAAGAAATGAAGGTGCCCTCCAGCCCATTGACATCTGGGGACTCAGCAGCAGAACTGCCATGAAAACAGTGCTCTCCTGGCACAGATGCTATCTGACCACTCATATACATGTTAAAAAAAAAAAGACACACAGATTTCTCCAAAAATACTTTCCATCTTGGCAGCTATGTCAGCTGCCTGACCTCTCTGCAGCGCTGTGGTCATTTGCCTGCCTACAGCCAGCAGCAGAAGTTTTTTCCCTGAGAGAAGAAGAGACCAAGAGCACCACAAGCGCCCAGCAAAAGCAGCAGCTCTCCCAGGGGCTCCCATGGTCCCAGGAGCTACCCTGGGGGGCTGGCAGCAGAGGGACACAGGGAGCGATGGGGCCGTTGTCTGAGTCCAGTTTGGACAGCAAGGTGTTCTCCCAAGTGCTGCTATAGGAACTCCAGTGAGAAACTCGATGCCCTCTCTTGACAGAAAGGAGCAGCAGAACAGACGAGAAGCTGAGGAATGAAAGAAGACATGAAGCTTTGGGAACCCGGAGAGGTGGGTTACTGGGGACCTGGTGGGACAACCCCATCACCTAAGAGGTCCAGAGCAGCAGCAGGCAGAAAGGCACGGCATCCCTTCCTTGCCAGACATGGATAAACATCTGTGATGCTGCCATGGTGGCAGGGCTGTGTCTCACAGCACTGTCCAGAGAGGCAGGAGCTCTCTGGGGACACAGACCAGGGTCTCAGGGGTACAAAACTACCTTTGAAAGGGTTCTGGTTGACCGCAGGGGGAGCAGGTGGTTAGCCACCAAACCCTGCTCTGCAAAGTCACTGCCAGTGAAAACATGCTTGATTTTTATCAATAATCCCAAACTAACAACTGAAAACTGAAAGTTTGTTTTTAAAGCAAAGTTTTTATTCTTTCAGTTCTCCACAAACCACCAAAAGTTTGCCAGAGAGGTTTCTACGCAAATACCCTTGCCAGTACCTCGCTTTCTGGCTGGCATCTGTCCAGGCTGCTGCGTTCTGGGCTGGTCCTCCCCATTCAAACCTGTCCTTGCCCACAGCTTTGTCAGGCAGCACAAGGGGACATCAAAATATCCCTATTGTCCTGCTGGGAGCTGCACAGCTGAGCCCTTAGGAAAGTCCTTCAGGTGACAGCCTGAGGATGTGGATGCAGCACCCAGATGCTGCAGCGTACTGGGATGTGGGTTGCTACTCCTTGCCAGCTCGCTGCCACCCCCAGTCCACCCCCGCCCCCCTGGGGCTCTCCTTTAGTCCCTGGGGGTGTATGGCAGCACCCTCTGGCTGGCACGGCACAGCGCTGTCCCACACCAAGCCTGGGAGAGCAGGCAGCCACAGCCTTCCCCTACCGGGGACCTTCCAGCAAGTTTTGGGCACGGAATTTCTTTCCTCCTTAAAGACCCATTCCTTGGATCTGCGGGTCTCCAAGAATCTCGGCTCGCTTATAAACACATTGCAATCCCTGAGCCTGAGCTGCATTCGGCTGTATTTAGTTGCCCAAATCATCACTCCCCTTGCAGGGAGGAGTGAGCTGTGGCCAGCCCCTGGGTCTCACGCAGATTCTGCCAGGACCAGGCACTGGAGCTCTTCAGGTGGCTCTGGCTCCTGTGCAGAGCTCCTGTGAGCCAGCCCCACTGAGCTGGCTTCCCCACAGAAGGCGTCACTGAAACCAGTGACTAAACCCTACAGACCCCAGCAGGAACGGGGCTTCCTTCTGCTCTGGCTTCCCACCGCAGACCATCCCCTTCCCAAGCACCGCAGGGGTTGTCTCTGCTGATGACTGTTTACAGGGATCGATTGTGCCATTTTCATGGTAATTTCTGTGTCACAAAATCAGCAATTACCAAATATCAAAGTAGTTTTCAGACAGCAATATCTTTCAGGGTTTGCCAAATTATTACTCCAAGCAGGTTGAAACAACACTACCAGGGAGGAGCTTACTATTTACCGCTGTCAAAAAATATGTCTAGGGACAGAAGGTAGCCATTGAGGTTGCACCTGCCTGCCTTCATATATGTCAGATAGATGACGTACTTTGTGTACCATCAATAAACCTAGGTTGAAAGCAAAAATAAAAAGGCAAAAGGGAGATGAATGCTGGAGAGAAGTGACTTCTCCAGATCTGTTCTGGTGCATCTCGGTGCGGTTCATGCCACACCGCAGAAAGGTGTCAGCCGGGAGCCTCTGCCACTCGGACTCCTGTGCAAGCCCCAGCCTGAGCCCCGGCTGTCCAGCTGTGGCTGCTGGTCGTGTCCCCCTTCCTCCTCTGTTCCCCCACAAAACCTCCAGACAAAATCTCCTTTTCCCAAATAGCAGGGAAATCCCCACAGCAGCTCCAAACGCGTGTGCCCCTGCTCCCACAGCCCCTTTGGCAGTGGTCACCCACGCAGGGGTACGCACTCCTGCACACAGTCCTTGTCTCCTGCTTTGAGAAACAAACTCACCGCTGTTCTGACCTTTACCTAACAGATCTTTGTTCAGTGACAAGTTTCAGTGAATTTATTGTACACCGTCATAAACTAGAGAATAAAATGTCTCTGCCATCTCTCATCTCTCTGTGTTTCCAGAGAGCCACAGGAGGGTTTTCTCACTGCTGCTCTCCAGCTGTAAACTCAGCCCTTCTCACCCCATTTGCCATGCGAATGTGAAAGGTGGAGGATTCTCCCCAACACACAATTTTTTTGAACTTTGAGGTCAAAATCCTGGCTGTGCTGGAGCTGATAATCAAATTTCCCACCTTTTTCCCACCGTGCCTAAGGCTGAATAACCCTTCTAGTCCCATTTTTTTTTTTTTTTTTGAATCTTTGCAAGCCCACCAAGAAAAACGAAAGATGCAGAAGGCAGTGCCTCTTCAGACACCCCCGAGCCTCATGGCGTAAGGGGCTGCAGCAGACAGACCCACACCTCTCCCCTGCCTGCACCCAGAGGCCGCATACTTGTCTTTTGGCCGTTGGGGACATATGAATTTATGTAAAAGGGAAACGCTGCCTGACTCCTGTCTGCCTGCCTGTATCCTAGAGATACCAATTATCTCAACACCTCTAAATATTCCCTGTAAAAAAAATATCAAAGCCACAATCCCTATGGGAAAATCCTAGCTTGGATAAAGAAAATGAAACCTCATCCACACAAGCATGGCAGCTCTGGACTCCATCAATGTAATGCAATGGGTGCCGTAAATCCCCATAATAAAAACCAAGACATGCTGATGCTAACTTGGTTTTATTTTTGCTTTCTCATTTGTCAAAATCCCAACAGCAAGCCAGACTTGCAGGAAATATTCAAATTCTATATAAAGACACAATTCTTTGTGAACACAGTGCAAACAGCTTCTACAGGACCCCTTGCTGCATTTATTCCCTGGTCACTGGGTACCTACAGTTTCTGCAGCTGTGTTAGTTCAGTTAGTGAAAGAAAAATCAAGAAGTTTAAAGAGAAGCAGCTGAAGCCAGGGAAGCTGCGCAGTGGCATGATGCCACATCTGTTGTTTCTGCTTGCTGAATGCTGCCTCTTCTCATACTCCCCGCCTGGGACAGCAGGGCTGTGCAGCACTGGGACACCTCGCCAGTCACACCCAGGCAGCTGGGAGTCCAGCTCTTTCTTTTTTTAAATTGCAGTGTGGCTTAAAATCATGACAC
Source organism: Falco peregrinus (assembly GCF_023634155.1). Lineage (NCBI taxonomy): Eukaryota > Metazoa > Chordata > Aves > Falconiformes > Falconidae > Falco > Falco peregrinus. The sequence goes on along the minus strand of NC_073729.1, from coordinate 36,297,277 downwards.
CAAAAGGAAAGCCAGAAATCAGGAAGCCCATCAGTTTTCTGTGTCTTTTGGCTGTGTTTCTTTTCTCTTTTATTATGTTAGTCAGGTGCTAAACAAATAAAATCAATTCTGAACTTATAAAAAGCAATTGGAAATGTCTAGTCTTTTATAGTGAAATCTCAAGTGAAGCAACCCACAGCACTTGGAGAAAAATCAATCATCGTTTCCATCCTGCTATGCGTGCTACTAAAATTAAGAATTGATGTTAGGCTGCAAAGGAAAATTATTTCAAGAGAACCACCGTAGCAACAGTTTTCAGTGTTCATAAAAGTCCTGTTTACGGTTCTTCTCATAACAGACAAACTCCCACATTCCACCATGAATTATAAATATTAATGGATTATCCTGATTTACATACAGTTTCCATCTTAATGGGCATCAAAATTGCAAACTGGGCAACAGCACCACTTATGGTAATAGCAAGCAGTAAACAAAGTCCTCAGCCTAAAGATGTCATAAACCGAAGTGTTAAATGCCCCTGTAATTACAGCCTCTCCCACATCCAAATGAAACTTCATATTACTTTGCCAGTGGCCTTTTCATAAAGACTGAAAGCCTGACATGCTGAAGTGAGGCATCTGAAGAAGCACTTATCTCTGATGCGGCCTAAATATTTTAGTAACGTGCTCTGTGGAAGCACCACTCCCCACATCTTCTTTGATTTATTGCATCAAAGCATATGTTATTTGTATGATAGTATGTGCACACCACATTAATATTCTTCTAATATATACCACAGCCACACTGAAAACCACCCTTTCCCCCAAATAATTTTCATCTCACAAGCTGTATTTGTATTTATCAATAAAGGCACAGGTGATTGCCACACCACCACCTGGAAGCTGCTGTTTATCCTACACGCCGAGGCCGTGCAGCACCAGCAGCCCGCACTGTCTGATGCCCATCTGGCAACGGGAACTGCTCCTGCCCGGCCCTGGACAGCCAGCTTTCTCAGCCCCTCTGCGGTGGTGCTGGCAGTGGCAACAACAAAGTCACCTTGCTTCAGCAGGGCTTGCAATAAACCCGCGGCTACATCAGGAGGCAGAGCAGCAAGTTCCCGGGAGGAGACAGCCTCGTCTGCCTCCCAGATCTGCCCCTGGGTGCTCAGCTGCCTAAAGGGCTCTGAGAAATCGTGAGGAGGGTGGTGAGCACTGTACCAAAAGTGGCTTTTTCACAGCCAGCTCAGTTTTGATCGAACTGGCTTTCCCAGCTGCCTCTCTCTTGCCTGTCAGTCCCTGGAGCAGCAATTCAGTCCTATGCACACCATCCCCTGTTCATCCCTTGGTTTGGTCTTTCCTACTCAACATCCTTGCCGGCTGAGAGACAGAAGTCCTTTTGCGATGGACAGCTCAACATCGTTAGTTGTTAGCTACATTATTTTTTTATGAGAAGATTCTACAAACACTTAGTGGGGTGCAGCAACTAATTACCACCCTTCAGTTAGTGCAACTAGTGCCCATGATGTTGCCTCCATGGAGTCTAGCTGCTCCACAGCCGTGGTGGCAGCGTGCTCCCACCTTCCAGGCTCTCCTTCTGCTGCCAGTGGAGAGACACTGTACAGCTCTGCTTGTCTTGTCCTGATTTTCTTTCAACTCACATACTGTATCTGTTTCAAAAATACTTCAGTCAACTTTTAGAATTCAGTAACTGACTTTGATAGAGAAATTACTGTTCCAGTATATGGTAAATGACAGTGGTCTAGAACACTGTTAAATTTAAGTCTGGAAAATGAACTTTAATAAAATGCACTCCAGTAATGTACTGTGACAGCTTTTAGTGAAATCAGCTCCAATAGTCTGATTCTCCCAGGAATACAGCCAGATGCATGCGAGCAGCCTTGAGCCATGGAATAAGAAAGCAGACAGCTTTATGATAAATGGCCCCAGAAACCTAAATTACAGCTGCAGCAAATGAACAATACGCCGAAATTACTCAGTGGCTTTTTGTTGCTGCCACAGAGCAGAGCTGTGGGCAGCCGCGCTGGTACACAAGTGTGCACTGACACCTAGTGGGACAGCCCCAGGCGAGGAGTCTTGGGGTAAAGTGGGTTTGTTTTATTAAAGAACATCAACAGCCAGCCCTCCCTGCTGCTAAATGCCAGCCCGAGATGACAACGGGTTGAATTATTTGTGCCCCTTCCTCTCCTGCGAGCAAGCTAGTTTAGTCTTGATTTCTATGTGCTGCACCTTTGCCAGGCAAAGGACTGGTTTATCACTTCGTGTTTCTGCTCTCCATGCCAGGATACCATCTCATTCCTCCTCACCAGTGGGCACACATTGGGGAGAAAGAGAAGGATTTACTGTGGCTCAAAGTGTAAAGATGCAGGTGTACAAAGCACCCTGCCAATCGCTCCAATGTTGAAATGCAACCTGCCAGTTCAAGAGCAGGACACCAAAATCTGTGTAATCACCCTGGGAGCAGGGGCTCGGAAATCTTCCCTGACATGAGCCACAGCACCGGTAGCCCCAGGGGACTCATTCCTTTTGCAGGGAAGCGGGCTGCTGTGATCCCAGCTGCCTCAGAGCCAGTCCTGCTCTGGCATGGGGGAATATGCCAAGATGTGAAGCCTACTCCTAGTGCAGGAGGGCAACACCACCACAGGCTCCGCACACCAGCTCAGCTGCCGACTCCTCTGCAGCAGGTCTTGATACATCACACAAAACTCCCTGACAGCTGGATTTGAATTAGAGGGAGAAAGAGCACCGGGACAGTTTGTCAGGAGGAAGGCTCACAGGCCAGGAGTCTCCTGGTTGTTTCACAGATATTCTGAGCCTTTTTCCAACCTCACTTCCAGACAGGTATTTCACAGCAGTGCCAGGAACCAGCTCCTCTACCCACACGGGACAAGCACCTTCTAACACACTGATACTATACAGATCTTGGTATTTGTTTTATTTATTTTCAGGTCTGACAGCTACACCTCTAGTGCTGCCAGCTCCCCCAGGGCCTTCTGACCTGCCTAGGAGGCTCATTTCTGCCCCTGGGCACCCCCCCATCCCTGCGACAGGGAGTTACAGCCCCTGGTGAAGTAACGCAGGCACCTCACTCTTCGGTGTGTGGGGTAACTGCGGTTTTATCGCCAGCCCTAGCGGTAAGTTCCTCAACAAGCGCCTCACAGGGCCAAGCAGCGGGAGGAAGCCCGCCGCCCGCCACTCGCTGAGCCCCCGCACGGCCCCGCGCGCCCCGGACACAGGCGCCCAGCACGAGGCACTTCCGGCGCGGGGCACGTACGTCAGCCGCCGCTGCCGCTCCCATTGGCTGGCGGCGGTGCGGGGGCGGGCGGCAGCCATGCTGCGCTCGCTCGGCTGCTGGCTGTGTCTGTGGGCACTGCGGCTCCCGGCACCGCCGGCAGGCACCGGCGCGGCCGCCCGGGAGCTGGACGTCGCTTCCTACCGGTGAGTGTGGGGCCGGGCGGTGGGGCTGAGCCGTGACGTGGGGACCCAGCCGGACCGGGCCTGTGCTTGTGCCTCAGGGAGCGGGTGCGCGCCATGTTCTACCATGCCTACGAGCACTACCTGGAGAGCGCCTTCCCCTACGACGAGCTGCGGCCGCTGACCTGTGACGGGCAGGACACCTGGGGCAGGTAGGGACGGGGCGTCGGGCCCGGGGGCCTCGCTGCGGGGCGCCCCTCACCTCGCTTCTCTCCTCCGCAGCTTCTCCCTGACGCTGATCGACGCCCTGGACACGCTGCTGGTGAGTGCGAGCGGCCGCCCGCCCCCGGCTCGGCCCTGCCCGTGCCCGCAGCCCGGCCCTCCGCCCGCTCAGGGCCGCCGGCAGCCGCCCTCGCACCCGCCCGTTACGCGGTAGCGATGGAAAGTCAGTCAGTAATCGACCACGCAGCTTTTGCGTTTGCCTTGGCTCCAGCCCTGGGAGGCAGGTGCCAGAGCTCCCAGCCCTGGTACCTTCTGACACTGGCAAACGTTTTGAAATGAAGCAGAACTGTCAGTTGCTTTTTTTTAGTTCTATTTGTAATTAATGATTTCACAAAATAGTGAAACAAAACTAGAATTAGCCCTTAACACTGAATTGCACCTTTATTTTCCCATGACCTCTGAGCCTTCTTTGTTGTCCTGCTCTCCGTGCAGATCTTGGGAAATGTGTCTGAGTTTCAGCGAGTGGTCAATGTGCTGCAGGAGGGGGTGGATTTTGACATTGATGTCAATGCATCTGTCTTTGAAACTAACATTCGAGGTGAGGTGGGTTCTTTCTATGGTGTTTATGCTGAATATCCACTGTACAAGTCTCTGAACTGTACACAGAGATAACAGGAGTTAGTGAACAGAGTGAATTTGTAATGCAGTGTAACAGGACACGTAAACAAAAAGAAAAATCCCAAATAAGTTTCACTTCCTTTTTGTCTTTGCACATTGCCTTTTTGCTTCACGCCCCAATGCAAACAGAAATATACGTGGCAGTTCCAATATTCTGTTGCCATGTTGTGAGATTTGGAGTAAACATCTTTTCCACTGAAAAAGTACAAATTACATACTGTCTTTTTTTACATACTATTTTGGAATAGTGATTAATTCTTTCGCTTTAGTGTCATGAAGTGAAACTTGCCTTTTTTGTTCTTTGAAAATCACAAAGGCCTTGGGAGTCTTGTACCCGATTGAGTGTCTAACTGCCTTAGGGCCATCCAAGTAAAAGACACTGCCAGGGAACAAAACCGTTAGTTACGCTTTTTTGTTTCTCCTGTCAAATATTGCTGAGCCAATTTTTGCAGTGGTGTCATTTCTCTGTGTTTGTGCTTGTTATGTGACAGTAGACAAGGCTGTGTAAAGGGCTAATAGCTCCCTGCTTCTGTCATTTGCACTGAAACTCTTGGCTCGGACCTAGACATTTTTTCACCAAGGAATTTAACGAGGTACACTGTATTACTTCACACAAACGTAGTTTTAAGCTGTCTAGAAGAAATGACAGAATTCCTCTCATAGAGTTCGTGTTCATTGTGCTGTTAGCTCTCTGATTGTCTGCAGGGCAGTGCAGGTGTAGTAGGGCAAGTAGGATCTGATGCTTCTAAAATAAGGCAAGAAAGATATCGGCCACCCATTGCAAACAGGCAGGAAGAAACAAATCACTCTTCTTTTGTGGTGTATTGAATTAGGCCATTAAGGATGAATCACCTCAGTTTTCTTCCCCATAAACACTGCCTCTGCATCATTGTAAATACAACCAATACCAAGATTTCATTCCCCTGCCACGTTCTTTAATGGGATTCTTATTGGGCACCTTCCAGTGGTGGGTGGTCTCCTCTCTGCTCACTTGCTATCAAAGAAGGCTGGCATTGAAGTAGAAGTGGGCTGGCCCTGCTCTGGACCTCTCCTGAGGATGGCAGAGGAAGCAGCTCGCAAACTCCTGCCAGGTGAGAACTTGTCTGGTTTTGTGTTACTGTGCTGTAATTCACGAGGTGACTGGTGTGTTTGAAGACAGCACTGCTTGATGTGTAAACTCGTAAGAGTCCTACGTTCCCTGAGCTCAAAGCAAGTTTAGCATGTGTGGAAAACGTAAAGTGCGTGATGCCAGCTGTATACATGCATGCCAGTTGTTGTGTGCGTTTAACAACTCTGTTTGTTTGTTGCTTGTTGAGGGAAAATTATTTAATATAAATAATAAATAAAGGGTCTGAAACAGCAGCTTGTAAAAACAAGAAAGTTCAGCCTTATCTTCCCCTGCTGCGGGGATGTGTGCCCAGTACCATGGCACTGTTCTCTTATGTGCTGTGCACCCTGGGCTACCCCTGAGTAATCACAGTTTCAGCATTTGCCCTTTGCTATCCAGTGTGGTTAGTTCCATTTTTACTATGCTGCTTGTGCTGTTAAAACAAAGTAGGCATGCAGCCTGCTGCTGTGGGCAAAGTGGAAGAGATCTGCAGTACCTTCCCAGGACTGTGTGTTGCTTGAGGTACCCTCTCTGCCCCTCCCAAAATCACGCTCTACTTCTCGTTATGTTCTTTGCAGTTACTGGAATTGCTCCAGTCCTGCTTCTTGCCTGTGTGCAGTGGAATGTGAGGCACGTGTAACAGTGAACACTCACATGAACCAAACCCACTGTGTGTCAGCTTTTCAGACCCCAACTGGGATGCCATATGGAACAGTGAACTTGCTGCATGGAGTAAACCCTGGGGAGACTCCTGTTACCTGTACTGCTGGAATTGGTACATTCATAGTGGAATTTGCTACTTTAAGCCACCTTACTGGTGACCCTGTGTTTGAGGATGTTGCCAGGAAGGCTTTGAAGGCACTGTGGAAAAATCGCTCAGATATTGGGCTGGTGAGTGAAGAATGGACTTTGAATTTGCTGGCCTCCTTTTTATATAGTTTTGTGGATGCAATTCTGAGTGAAAAAAAGCATAAACAGAGAGGAGAGAGAACTAGATAAATAGCCACAGTGCTAATAACTGGGCTGAAGTCGCGTGTTTGACATTGTTCCTGAGCACCTGCAGCATCCACATCTCTGCTTTAGTGGCATAACCCAACATTATGCCATTGTTCTGTTCCATAACAGATGTGGTTGGGAGACAAATGCTTCCTACTGGGTATGGCAGTTTTTGTAACAGCAGCTGTAACAGATCAAATAAAAAGTCTGTGTTATGCCTGGTGGGACAATGGCCTACGGAAGAGAATAAGAGTGTGGCGAGTGTACCAAGATACTACCAGTCTCTACAGATTCGGTGTTTCAGGAGTATACAGAGCTAGAAGTGTTATCTCTGTGTTCGCTTTCTCCTGGTCGATGTTTCTTCAGTTAATTTCTACAGCTGCTTTTAGAACCCATTTGAACTCCTAGTGTTGCCTATGTGAAGAGGAACGGATTTGTTCATATGCTGTATGAGAAAAATTTTGTTTTGTTTACTTTGGAATCTGTTTATTTTTGGTTTATACCCTAATCCTTCTTCAGGAAAGAAACTGAATAGCCTGGTGGTTTTCATCTTTGCTAAGCAAGTCAGGATTGTTTAGTTGATTCTCCCGTCAGCTTGGTCTGTTTCTAGGCTGACAAGTCTAAGGTTTGAAGGATCTGTTTAAATATTAGCATGCCAGCTTTCATGCCTTTGACATTGTGGCCTCCATCTCTGTATCTGTACCTTTTCATCCTTCTCTAATCTCTTGTCAGATTGGAATTAGGACCAGACACATCATGTTGAAATTGTGCATTTTTACAGTAGCATAATGGTGCTTTGTTTTCACCAGTGCAACTCTTTTATATTGGAAGCATAAAATCCCAGAGTTACATTTTCTGCCGTTTGTACTTCTCTAATACTGATAAAAGTGTCTTGTAACGGAGAAAATGCTAGTTGGAATGGCCAATGGGAATCTGTGAAATGGATGGTCTGAAAAAAGGTCAAGGGTTTCTTGTGTGGTGGTGGTGGTGTTGGGATTTTTTTTTTAATTCTTGTTCAGTACATAAGCTTTATTTCCACTTCAGTTCCCTCTCTCTTCCTCCCTCGCTTCTTCCAGGTTGGTAACCACATTGATGTGATAACTGCCAAGTGGGTGGCCCAAGATGCTGGCATTGGGGCAGGAGTGGACTCCTACTTTGAATACCTTGTTAAAGGAGCCATTCTCCTGCAGGACAAGGAGCTGATGTCCATGTTTCTAGGTGAGCAGGTTTTTTTTTCTGTGTGAAGGGGCCCAGGAATGCCTTCTTGACTGCACCTGTAAAAACTTGGCACGTAGGACTATGGAAGGAGATGATGAAGAATGTAATCGGGTACATTCAAGACTGTTCCTGAAGCCTTTGTTGTAATACTTTCGAACAGTCTGTGATAACAAAGAGTTACCAAAGCGAGCATCCTGATAAGTCATTCATTTGACATGGCTGAAGTGAAAAAGGGGCTTCTCTCATTCTTAAAAAAAGATTTTTTTTGTTGGATTACCTACCATCTATGTTTCTTTATAGAATATAACAAAGCTATCAAAAATTACACAAAGTTTGATGACTGGTATCTCTGGGTTCAGATGTACAAAGGAACAGTGTCCATGCCTGTTTTTCAGTCCCTGGAGGCCTACTGGCCAGGCCTACAGGTAAGAGCTGTCATACCAGTAGCATATGGTGATTTTGTTCATCTGTCTTAGGTTGGTCTTTGATATAAAAGTTAGGAATATAACTCTCTGTGCTGGTTTAAAAGTTTATTGCGATCTCTGGTGAAATCTACAGTAGTTTCAGCCTGTAGAAAAGCAGATGTTGACTTTATCTATGGTCTATTAAAAAAAGTCTCCCATTGAGCGTGATGGGAGGGCAGTTTTGTTGTAGCACACTCTACTGATTGTGGTCTCAACATCCAGATGGGAATGTAAGGAAAAAGAAAATCACACCTCTTTTTCCTCCAACCTCATAAATGCTTTTATTTGTGTGAATGCTGTCCCATTGAGAGGTTGCTTTCTCATCAGTCCTTTACATTTGGTCTGGGACTTTATCCCCACTAAAATAGACTGGATGCTGTGATTGACTAAAAGAAACTGACTGAAGAAATGCAACTTTCTGTTAACATGAAGTTTTGATTTTTAGTTATTTCAGGTGTGTGTAATGTGATCCAACAGAAGAACAGCATCTGTCTCCTCTTCAGTCTTACCTATTCTTAAGGCATCATGCCCAAGTATTAGTTACACCACTCGGACCTGCTTGAACAACCCATTTCTGTCACTATCTCTTGCTTTGACTAGAGTAGTGTTATTGCATCAATTCCTGTGTAGTTTCTTCTCCAGCCAGATGTTGCTTTGGTAATTGTTTCCTCTCTCTCAGAGCCTAATTGGGGATGTAGATAATGCCATGCGAACCTTCCTCAACTATTACACTGTCTGGAAGCAGTTTGGTGGGCTGCCTGAGTTGTACAACATTCCCCAAGGCTATACAGTGGACAAGAGAGAAGGATATCCACTCAGGCCGGGTAAGCAGAAGTGAAATAGAAAGGAACATGGACTCCTGCTTTTGCTCTGGTGGTAAGATCACATCAGCAACACCTGCCTTCCAAAAATCATCCCCAGTTTTGCTTTGAATTAATTCCTGCATGCATTTTACCAGTGATTTCTACAGTCAAAGCTATGTGTTTTGCCTTCTTCCATTCACAAAAGCAGGGCTACCTTTTAAAGGAAGCAACCCATAGTGTTACTATATAAAGGTGGCCTGTTAATGAATTGGGTGCACAGTGTAGGATTTGACGTGTTTAAGTGTTAGACTGTCTGACATGGGATGTTTTTAAGTCATGTGAAATGTTGATGTGACTGCTTGTGTCCTTTAGGTTTAGGAATTGAAAGTGAGTATGAATAGACCATTCTAGCTCTGCTGAGTTCCTGAAATAAACTGATTCTAGTTGCACTAGTAAAGCTCAACATAAAAGAGGGGTTATGTGTTGTCTGTGGTACTGCAATGAAATGAGCTGTCTTTTTTTTTTTCTGATTTTTTTTTTTACAACTCTGACCAAAAAAAAAAAAAGAGAATTAACTTTAAAATTTATTATATCATCCAAAAAGACCTGTTTCTTTACTGAGTAAACACAGCACAGTGCATATGTTGTCTATATAGAGTATTTCCATAGTGTTTGGTTTTGCAGTGTTTTAGATACCCATGTTTCAGGGGATTACAGTATTTAAAACCTGGGGTTTGGGTGTTGAATTTCTTGTTTGTAATCCTTTCTAGAAGCATCTTTCTTTTCTTCCTTTGACAATTGGGGTGTGGTTTTTTTTCTTGCTTTTTCTCTCTTGCTCCCCTCCCTGAAGGCGGGATGGGTGCATTATTCACTCTTACCTGAGCTGATGCAATCTGGCTAGTGAGTTTTTGTAGCACATCCTTAGTAAAAGTATCTGCACTTCTGAGCCAGAGGAAATACAAGGCAAGTTAGGCTGTTTATCTGATCATCCTACTTTAAAATTTATTCAAGGAATATCTCATCTTGCCTGTGTCCATGGTTTGGTAATCTTTATGCTTGCAAATGTTTGGGGTTTTTTTGCAGAGCTGATTGAGAGTGCAATGTATCTGTACCGTGCGACAAGAGATCCCACGCTCTTAGAACTGGGAAGAGACGCAGTGGAGTCAATAGAGAAGATCAGCAAGGTGGACTGTGGATTTGCAACTGTAAGTGCTAAATCAACAGCTCGGTTGGCTAAATGGCTGCTAAAAAACATCTTTTAGAAAGTGTTCTCATGAATGATCTTTTGCCATTTAGCCAATTAATCACTTTTGTTGAAACATGACTTTTTTCAGACGTACCCCTTGTGTTTCTCTGTGAAGCTGATCTGGTGACTGCAGGTTATGTTTCTGGTAGTAACTTTCCTTACAGCCTGAACAGTGGGCCAAATTCTGTCATGGGCTGTTGCACCAGAGCCCAGAACATGGGAGAGCATCACAAGCTTCTCCTGCACCTTGGTAGCTAATAGGTGTTTCACCTCAGCAGGAAGGCTCATATATAGGCTTTGTATCTGCCAGTTGTGTGATTATGCTTTCCCACTATGCCTTGAAAATCCAGCCAAACACAGGAGAAATGCAATGAGTGATTTCTCCAGAATCATTTAATAAAAGATTTCAAACATACTGTCAAGCTCTATTTTACAAGAAACTCCTTATAAACATTGGTAATTAGGCCTTGTGATTTGAGAAGTAGGTAAAAGCCTTATGATTTTATCTTAATTTTTTTTAGTGGGGGAAATGATGGGAGGTTTCTCACTTTTAACCTCCTTGCCCAGATAGGAAGTACCTTTCTCTGATAGTTAGTTTCCTGCTCCTTATTATAGTACTATGCTAAATCCAAACATCTGGAACCTTGTTGATGTAGTTGTGTACAACTGTTTAAAATGCAGGGTGTATTGGTGCCTCACTGTCCTGTTAAACTGAAATGAATTGCAAGCTGGTTTTACTTTTCCCACTAAGTTCATAACCTACTGATTTTGATACAACAGTAACCCACTGTATTTCTTCTCCTGTAGATCAAAGACTTGAGAGATCACAGACTGGATAATCGCATGGAATCCTTCTTTTTGGCTGAAACAGTGAAATACTTGTACCTGCTGTTTGACCCAGACAACTTCATTCACAATGATGGATCGGTCTTTGATGTGGTGATTACACCATACGGGGAATGCGTCTTGAATGCTGGAGGATACATCTTCAACACTGAAGCTCATCCTATAGACCCTGCTGCACTGCACTGCTGTAGAAAGCGTAAGGAAGAGCAGTGGGAGGTGGAAGACTTGATGCGGGAATTTTACTCAATGAAGAAAAACAAGAAATTAACTTTAAAAAGAGCTTCGGACCATGGTGAAGGGGAAAGTGCAAAAGACCCTGAAGATGCCTCTTTGGAGAAGGGTGTAGAGAAAAGAAACTCTGGGAAAAGCTCACACTCCCTTCTGAGTTGCCCCAGTCAATCTTTTAACTCTAAGCTTGCAGTACTGGGACAGGTCTTCCTAGATAACACCTGACTCTTTTCATCATCGCTTTAAATTATTGAACTTAATTCAGACTCTAGGAATATATTTTTATAGTTTCATAATGGAAAGTGTCATACCTCACAATGTGAATTGTATTATGAAGTGAAACAGCTTCCTATTAAATTCTGCTACTGCTTGTTCATAAACTGTGATTCAGATATCAGCTGTTAATGCTGTCAAGTTGTTAGTCTCAGACCAATTGGTTGCTTCAAAAGGAAACAGGTGTTCAGAAAAAGAAAAAGTCTACAGGTTAGAGGTATCTTGTTTATTTCATTGTGAGTTTGTTTTGAAGTTTTACAGGCTTACGCAGAGTCCACAGCTTGCTTTGCTCTATAAAAATGAGCCTGAACGGTTCCCTGTCATAAGGGGAAGAGCAGGGATTACTAGCTGTAACTTCACTTCTGAGCCTAAGTCTCCTCTGTGATGTGCTCCACCTGGTATCTTTGGCCTCTTTATGAGCATGTGGTTTCCCTGGGAGACTGATGACCAGTCAAGAAAACCTGTTGATTTTGAGGTGGAGGCTCAGATTTGTAGGTCTAGCATGTCTGTTGAATGTGAAGGATGGCATGGGGGAGCAGAGCACTTGCAACATAGAAAAACACTCAGTTCCTCTGTATGTAGAATTGGTGTGGGTCAGTACCACCTGCCTGGAACCCATTCACTAAAGATCCAGGTAATGTCATCTGCAAACTGAGGTGGAGCGTGAACTAGCAAAGATTCAATTTACTCTGCAGTAGAGCTAGCTTCTTACAGAATCTAACGTGCTTTTCCTATGAAGTTTTCCCATTTCCTTCCTCTTTCAAACTTCCCTTTGTGCCTCACTTGTGTAACTGCATCAGCCACCTCAGTCAGTGCAGTTGGCCTCCGGGTGGACCAGCTGAGCTGTATGTGTAGCATGCGTAAGGGTAGGATGGGAGGGGACTTGTTTCAGACTGAAGTGCAACTCTCCCTTGGGGTGCGAGGCAGCTGAACAGACGTTCATAAGCAGCTCCTTGCAGCAGGCAGTGAGAGTGCTCCTTGTGAGCCTCTAATGGAGAGTAAACTGCATTTCTGTCTTTCTTAACAGGTGAAAGGCATGAAACCTCCTGGTGTTCAGCTGACTCAACAAATCCAAACCTTTAAGGGTGTTATTAGTGTCTTTGACAGGTGTATGCAATGATCAGAGAGACATCTGTAGTGTTACAAAAAATTTTCCTTTCTGAAAACAAAAAGGGGGGAGGGCAGAAGAGTGTTGGACTTCCATCAAGCCTGCTGGAAAGTGAGGAGCCTGGAACAAGCACAGACAAGCTATAGTCATTTGAGTGGGTTAGAGGTACAGCATCAATAAATCCATGTGGCTAGTGAAGCACTTATATACAACAGCATCAGTGTCCAGTCTTTGCTAGTGTGGGGTTGCTTTGAGAAACTATCGCGTTTGCCTTTTATCTGTATAAGTTTTATAAAGTTACATAAAATCTGCACGCCTACCCTTCAGGATGGAAATCCTGTTGCAGTTGTGAGTAAACTACAGTAAAAGACGCAGCTTTGGATGGACTGACTTATCAGAAGGTTTGGTAACCTGTACAGGCCCTGCTAGCTCTGTACTTCTCCTTTCCAGCTCTGCACTTCTCCTTTCCTTCAAGCAGGTGGGACAGCTGCTGTGGTAGAAATACTGCATTGAAACAACTTGCAGGGGAGGTACCGAGAGAGGAGCACCCTAAAACTGAGGCATTGTTAGACAAGATGGAGCTATCGTTAGTGGCTCCTTGTAACCATAAGGTTATCTTTTTCTTTTCCAGCTGTTCATACCTCACAAGGTATTCATTGTATAATGTGTGGAACAACAAAATGCAGGCCTTCTGGGATGGTTTCACTCAGTGCTCGGTCCTCATTCTCTCTCGGTACTGCTCCACCCATGAAAAAGAGGAAAACAAAGGATTTGCTGGATAGGCTGCAGGTTACCAACACAGTAGAGCTCTGCTAACCATGGCATTCTGGTACCCTCACCTAAGAGGCTCCAGTAGCAGAACCAAGGGGTAATAGCCTTAGGACCTAAGATCTTAGCACAGCTGGAGCTGAAAGAAAGCTACTGTTCTACTGCAAGTAATTAGATGGATCTTGATTAGTGCTATGGGATGGATGAGTCAGAATAACACAAGACAGCCTTAATTTTGGTTTGTTACAGAATTTGAGAGTGACTACCATCTTACTAAGATTTTCTCGTAACAAAAAGAATTGTGATGTGATTTCTTAGGATCTTGTCTTTTCTTTAAATGGAAAACTATGACTTGGCCTAGCTGTAGGGGGGAAGAGAGCATGCTTGAGCCTTGGTGATGTGCAAACAAGCTGTGCTATTTCATAGGCAATGTGATGGACAGATGTTTGAGCATCTCTGTAGGGGATGGCAGGATGAAATCGTTAGTGGCTGCTTGTCTCACTAGACATGAGATTCCATTCCCTGTACATATAATGTAAGAGGTTCTGCTGTTAGTGGGAACTTGATGGATTCAAAATTACTGTCACAAATCAGCTAGTAAAAAGAAAAGCTAAAACATGTGGTTTCCTGCTGCCTTTCCTCCCAGGAGCCTCACAATGAAGGGCACCTGTGGGAAGAAACGGCAGGTCTATTCTGGCATATTCCAGCTGGAGGGAGAGCTACAATCGAGCAATATGGTGAGTACTTGGTCATGTTAGCAGAATGTAGAGAAGTTTTGTCAGGAATCCAAAAGGAGATGTGTGTGAAACACAGATGGGTAGTGGCAATTTTGGATGGCTTCCAAATGAGGCAGGTCAGTGCTGAAAAGGTCCCACCTAGTGCATACTTGTGGCATCTGTCAAAGGCTGGAAGGAAACCATGGATTTTGGTTGTTTCTGTGCTATCTTTCACCACTCAAAGTTTAGCATTTGCTGTTGATGCCATACTTGTAATTGTGGTTGGTTTGGTATTTTTTTTCCCCCTCCACTCTAAGCAGCCTGCAAAGCCCAAAACTTAAAGCCAAATTTTCTGAGGTATTTCTGAAGTAATTGTTTGAATTTGGAGAGGCTGTAGGTTGATGAAGTCAGACAAACATCTTGTGAAAGACTATTTTAATGGAGCTAACAAAGAAGGTAGAACAAAAAGAGGCAGACCTTCACACAGATTGCTGGCAAATGGCAAAAATCCCAGAAAGCAAGAGGGGCGCAGGGGAAGCCCTAGGAAAGGGGACAGAGAGCAGCCTTTTGTATCTGAGGCAGGGTGGTTGTGCAAGTGAAAGGACTGCCACGTTTGTGTTTCTTCAATTGCAGTGCCTGGTGGCTTTCTGTGAACACAATTTATCTGAACAGCAAGTCCTCCATTAGCAGATCTTGCTTCTTACAAATAAAGCTGGGATTATCATCTAGGCCCATATGGTGGTGAGAAGAGATGCAGGATGTGATGCTCTCAAACTCAAATCCATCACCTGGATGCCATGACAGCACTGGTTTGGCAGTGCTGTTAAGGGTCGTGTTAATCTCCAGTGTCTTTATTGCTTTCTATTGCTCTTGTACAACAAAGGGAACTTAAAATGGAATATAAATGAAGGTCAGCTTTTAAAACTGTCACAATTTTGGGCACCCATATTGTATGCTGCATTCCTTGCTGTCTCGCGGAGACCCAGAGCTGGGGTGCTGTGCTGGTGACACCTCTTGGGTCCCTTGGAGCTGTTGCCTGCCTGCGCCCTTAGTCAAGGCCTCACTCCCAAGTATCTGTCTTCTCCATGTGCTGTGTTGTCTTTTGCTTGGTTTTGAATTTTTTTATTTAGGAATTTACACTGTTTTGCTTTGGTGTGGTGAAGAGCTCCTGCCTCAGAAGTCTATCGAGTCCAGTTTTCTCCCCTCTTCCAGGGCCAGGGCACCTCTGTGCTGACGGACTGTCCTGCGGCCTGGGCTCTCCCTCATATCTCTTATGTTGTGGTTTCTTTCACTTGATTCCAAGAGCTGGCGGGTGCTGCGCCAGGGATTCTACTTTTGCCTCTGTGCCTGAATCGCTCGCCTTAGCTGGTGAATTTATAGTAAATGTAGTTGCAGAGCACATGCGGGTATTTTAATGGCAATAAAACTTGGGCGTGGAGAGCGGTGGCTCCTGTCAGGGCGGGGGGGGGCGGGTGTCCTCCTTCCCGGCATGCTCCGCGGTGGCCCCGCGCATGCGCGCCCCGCCCAGCCGCACTACATTTCCCAGCGGCCCCCGCCGGGCGGCGCAGTGCGCACGGGGCCCGGGCGGGGGCGCTGCGGCGCGTCCCTCGCGCCGCTCCGTACAAAGCGGCGGGGGAGGGGGCGCTTCCTGTTTGTCTCCGGCCGAGCGGAGGAGCGGCCATGGCGGCGGCGGCGGCGGGGGGCCCCGGGCCCGGTGGGGGGGGGCCGGCGCGGAGCCCGTGCGGCGGCCACCAACATCCTGGCGCAGCTCCGCCACGGGCAGCTCAGCGGCTGTGGCCTGACGCGGGGGGCGCAGGTACTACGGGATGGGGGGAGGCTCCTCCGGCGGTGGGGGTGAGCTGGGCCCGGGGGCTGGCGCGGCTACCATGGGGATAGGCAGAGCTGTGCCCGGGGGCAGGGGCGGGCTGGCGGAGGCCTGCTGCCCATCCTGCCCTGAGCCCACCCCCCCGGCTTCGGGCAGGGCCTGCAGATCCGCCTGGGAGCCCGGCCCGCGAGGCCTTGCTCCGCCGGGGGCTGGAGGCGGGTGTTGGCCGGCCCTGGCGGCCCCTCGGCGGGGCTCAGCGCCAGCCTGGGGCTGTCGGGCCCCTCCTGGAGCGCCGAGGCCGGTGGGAGCCGGGCTGGCCTAGCGGGGCCCGCCGCCGAGGCTGCTGGGGGGGGGGGGGGGCGTCTGGCAGTGCCCTCTCTCGGTCCAGACTGGGGGCTCCCCAGCCCCCTCTGACCGCGCCGCTTTGGTGCTGGGTCAGGGGGCGGCCCAGAGCCTCACGCGGTGGGGAAGGAGAGTGTCTGTGGGCCTTCATGCGCCTTTCCCTCCTTCCCATCCTCGGGCTCCCTGTAGAAGGACTGTGGAGCGGAACAAGTACGTGCCGTGCTGTAGAGGAGTCTTCTTCCTCTGCTGTTCTGGTTGGTGCTGGACGCCGTGGCTTTCTCCTGCAAAAAAAGGAAAGCTCTGCTTGCAACTGTAACAACGCGGCATCAAAATTTAGGATGTTTGGTGGACAAAGGCAACCTCTTGATATTAGGGCTTAGGCAACTTTTTATCTCTCAAATGGGACAGACTTTGTGCTGGTGATTTTCCATTAAACTGTTCCAGACCTCTTTCAAATTTGTCGTCTTTCCCAGTTGATGATGCTGGGAAATACCGAGAAATGAAATCAACTTGTTAACCTAGGCTTGTGCCCATCGTGTGCTTATGCTGGCTTTTTCAAGAAAATGCTCACGGATAAAGGACTATTCATTTCTTTTTCCGAAGAATAATTGGCATTTATTTTACAGATTAGATGTGAAATGGTGCAAAGACTTGGAAACTGAAGTGTGGGATAAAGAACTTGCATTCGGGTGTTGATTTATTGAGCTAAAGTATCTTAAAAGAGTTGAAATGGAATTAGAAATGGGATTTGTCTAAGTGGTTTTCACTAGTGCAGACAACAATATTTTCCTTGATTAACAAGATTCTGAGCAATTACTAAGAGAAGATTTGTTTGTCATAAATGTCTTTGTGTGGTTCTGTAGCTGAGATAGGGAAAAGAGCAGGAGGTGATTTTTAACAGCTCTTTTGTCCCTATTGTACTGCTTGCAGAGATTCTAGTTTGGGTAACGCTTAAGAAAAAGAAAATCATTTGCATGAATTTAAACCTGATATTGTCTCTCTTGAGGGAAGTTATTTCTGTGTGATTGTTTTAGGAGTGTATTTCATCTACTGTAGGCAGAGTAGCTTGCTGTCTCGCTAACTTGCCTGTCCACCTCTGGGCTCATGCTGGCTCCTCCACGACCGTAGTGGTTTAATTCAGATAAACCGGTGATAACGTTGTGTGCCAACGCAATCTGTTAGGATGGTACCTCTGCTCTGAGCTTTGGTTCACTTGAGAAATGCAGTGGGTACTGTGTTTTAATTTGGGGCTTTTATGAATTGTTGGAAACAACTGCTATGGAAATGACCAGGCTTTTACAGTAATCGAGGAAACTTCTGCTAGTTATATCCTCCTCCTGGTAATGCCGAAGTTTGAGGTGGTTGTTCTTATTGCTAGGGTTTTGTTTGTTTCACTTTTTAAATTCAAGTGTCACCGTGCTGCCCTGAAAGACTTAAAGCTTGGATGCCTGGGGCTCCCAGTGCTTCATCAACGCTGTAGGAATGCATTCCTAAATCACCTGGAATAAGGGGGAGCGGGGAACAACTCCTTGAATGATTTTGAACTTTGCAAGTCGTCTCTGCACTTTTACCTTGAAGCAGTTTTTTGTTTGCAGACGGTCTAAATATAAGACACTTCGATGTAACTTTTAAAGAATTATAAGGCAATTTTGGGTGCTGTTCTTTATTTTTATTAAAATATTTGCAGTAATCCTGTAGTTGACTCCTCAGTGGCAGTGTGGTAGCCCTTGCTTAAGTTTCTCAACTCATTTGCTCCTGAAAAGCCTGAGAGCAGATCAGGTTTCCAAGCTGTTGTATTGGGGTCTAGAAGAACAAGTTAGGAGAATGTCCTTTGAGCTCTTTCTTCCTGCTTTTTCAAGGAAGTTTTGGGTCATATGCTGCGTGGACCCGAGAGGAAGAGAAACCTTTTTCAAGATTTTAATCCAGAGAAATTGGGAAATACCATTCCTTGCTGTGGCGCCTGCCATCTGAGTCGTGTTCTCCTGCAGTGTTGTCACTGTATTTCAGCGTCTGATCTCTGGGAGACAATTAGTACTCTTCTGTGGGTAGCAGTGGCATTTATTCTTAAACGAAGCTTTGTGTACTATTTTTAGGTGATCTCAAGATCCATTTTTGTATGAGCAAAGCAGGGTCTTATCTTTGGATTGGTAAGGATAATTGTTGACAGGCCTACATCAGAAAATTCATCAGTCTGATCTTACAGGGACATTACAGGTTTTTTGACAGCAACAGCCACCTGAATATCTGGCAGTTTTGAGGCCAGCTAAGGCTCTGAAATCTGGATCCATGGGTGTTCTTGCTGTACTCTCCTACCAGGAGCCATAGCTTTTTTGCTGGTTGGTCTCTTTTTCTTGTTATTAATAATAAGATTGATGGATAAAGCATATTTCTGTAGGTATTGCCATTATTTGTTCTTATATCCATTTTAGGTGTATTGCTAGCATCAGCTGCTGCCCTGGACGCAGGCCTCAATCATTGTTGTCACATTGCATAACCTTCTATCAAGGTTTGCCCTAGTACAGAGTACAAAGCAAGTGAAAGGGGCTTTTCAGATATTGGTAAAATAGAAGCAGACCAACTTTCCAAAAGTGGCACATTTTCTAGTAAGGGAAAATATTGCTTGTGAGCTGCCTGGTCTGTAGTGCCTCTCCTGGCACAGCTGTGATGTGTGCACACAGGCACTGTAAATAATACCTGATGGCGTTTGTGCTGTGGTTCCTTGAAGGGAAGGGAACATTTTGGCTCAGCGGATCAAGCTTAAATCCCCTCAGCAAGAGGGCACGCACTTCATCTGCTGCAAGCCAACTGTGAAAAGCACGTATATAACATGAAACCAGAAGGTACTTTGGTGCAGCTATGTGAATCCCGGTAGACAGAGCAGTGTAATAACACACTAACCAGTGATTTGCTGGCAAACTAGCATGCTTCTGGTGCAGTCCCAAGAGCAGATCATCAGCGCTGGTCTCACTCTCTCAGGACTGCCAAGGCTTCACTGAAACAATCAGAATGGAAAAAGAGAGTCCATTTTTCCAGCTGTATTTCATGATCTGCTCTCCCCAGGAATAGATGCTTTCCTTAGCAGGATAGTCCCTATCTACTCTGAAAAAAATCTCTCTGTGGAAGGAAAGCATTTTCTGCCTCAGACATCCAGATTTCTAGCTCCTACCATTACAAGTTATCAGTAGTCTGTAGTAGTTTCCTAACTCTTGAGAAAATACTCTGTTTTCTGGTTGATTTTGTTTCCTTCTTACAATAATACCACCAACAAAAAAAATTTCGCATGAATATAATCCACTTTAGTTCTAATTGTATGGGTCTTAGCAGGCTTATACCTCTTCAGCAGAGGACAGCTACTGAGAATCAGAAAGCCTGGACGTGCTTTCTCTGTAACAGGGACCAAAGCTCTGTCATACACTAAAAATGCTCAAAATTGGTAGTATCAGAGTTCAGTAGTCTTATTTTGGGTGACTGAAGAGGACTGCTGTAGATACAGTATTCCTTGCCCCTCTGCTTTTTCCTAGATATCCATACAGATTTTGCTTTCTTTCAAAATTGAAGAAGAAACTTGGGCAAGGAAAAAGTAATCACGGAGAAGTTATTATAATTTTTACATGTTAGTTGATCTATTTTTCTCTGAGGGTAGGATGTTCAAAACAAACGATTAGTAGCTATGATTACTATCTGGTAGATTCTGTAGTGGTTTTGAAGAGCTGTCGGTGTTAAAGATCTGTGTTGGAGTTGTTCTGCTCTTGGAAACACTGGAGTTTTGAGCAGTAGTTTGGGATTCTTGGGCATGGTTAGACCTGGCTAGAAGGTACGACGGGTTTTATCCCAGGACACGATGTCCCTGGGCTCATGCCTTGCTTTTGGGCTGGCAGGGAAAGGATGGCAGGCTCCATCCAGGGTTGCGGAGGATGAAGAAACAGTAGTTATGGGAAACTTGATCTGCACTTCGAAGAATCAAAGAACTGGAGAGAGGCTAGAAATAGGTGCTCTTACATGGGCTTCTCCCAGCTTCACCAGTGGAGTTTCTTAAAATTTTGTGGTTTCTGACATGTTCCTGATCAGAGCTGCCTGTAAAAAACCCAGCTGGTGACTGGCTGTGGTGTTCGCTGCCCTGCAGCAGCAGGGTAACAGTTCACAGCTTCTCCCTTGGAACACTTTCCAGAATCACTGTATAGGCCAGAAGTTGTGTTTCTGTAGTGTGCTGTTGTGTTAAAATGAGAACTTCAGGAGGGTCATTTGCCTCAGTTGTAGGCTTTTTTGTGAGAAGTTGTGTGAGGAAAGAGACAGTTTAGCCAGACTGATGCATCTTTCTTAGCGACTGAAAAGGAAAATGTAATAAGGAGCTGGCATGACAGGGCACTCCTCAAAATACTGAATAATCGTTCTCTTGGCAGTCTGTCAGAGATTACTTCCTAAGTATTACTGTTCAGAGGAAAACTAAATATTTAATTGCACAAATACTAGTTTCCTGTTTTTAAAGGTACAGCCTGAAAGGTTTGAAGGAAAGGATATGGAAAGGCTTTGATTTTATTAAAAATATGTAGCGGCTATGTGCTTACATCTGTTTCTTGAGATCCTTAATCTTGTGCCTCTTTCCTTTTAAACTTTCAGAACATTGGAATATATGCTTCAGAAGTGGTCATGGAAGATGCTGAGAATGGAAATTCTGCTTTTTTTTTTTTAAAGCACTTCCAGTCTTACATTAACGCATGATTACAACAAAAAATTGAATCGAGAAAAGCTACAACTGATGTGTCATACCCATAAAGTTTATCACAGCATGAATTCGTTAGTGCTGTAAAGGATACCTGGACACCTGAGTCACTATTTTTTTTTTGCTTTTTGAAAGATCACAGCAAAAAAACCTCCTGCAGTGAGTGTTCAGCAAGCCAGTGAAATGTTGGAAGGGCAAAATTTGAAGTAGAGACACAATTTTATTAGAAAACTGTTACCCCTACTCTCCAGAGTAAAGGGGAGGATTAGCTCATGGTATTTCTGCTCTTCAGTTTGTCAGCAACTGTGAGAAGACGTGGAGATGTGTCACTGACCACAGCTTAGAAAAGTGGTGGAGACAAGGTTAGGAAAATAAGAGGTTTACCTTGTAGGGTGATGAAAAGCATCACAGTGCAGGAACACAAATGGAAAGGAAAGTCATCACTGGAAGGGGAAGGGATTTTGAAGCAATCATAACTACAAGAGATCTCAAGCCAGTAACAAATGGTTTAGCAATGCTCATAACGCAGTTCTGACCATGTGCAGGGGCACAGGCACAAAGCAGCCGAGGGGATAAGCTGCTTCTGTTGGAGAGGCTGTGTCTGGAGGATAGCAGTCATGGATAGGAGCATCAAGAGCAAATACTACAGCAAAAGTGGAGGGGGAGAAAAGAAAGGGGAACTAAACTAAAAGGGGTGGGTTTAGGTAAATTTTAACATATAACCTAATACAACTCGGTGAAGTTTTAGGTATTGTTCATCATTATTTATAGACCATTGTGCTAAGGGATGCCAGGGTGTTTTAAAAGCATTTGTAACACAGGAGGATTAAAAAGAAATTTAAAAGAAATGTTTAATTTGTGTGTAATGTTTTTGTTCAGCCCTATGTATACTTTCAAGAAAAGTTATGCACAGAAGTTATTTAAATTCTGTAGTAGGAAAGTGTTCCTGTGGTAGTTACCAGTCTTTGGTGTAATCTCCTTGGAAATCCTGGGCTCCGGTCCTCTGGAAGATTTTAAAGAGAGACTACTCAGTCTGCTTTAACTTGCAGTCATGAATGGGCTTGATGACACATTTTTAACTCTCTATGTAAATCGTCTGGAAAGTCTTTCATTGCCCTTCCAGCAAATCTGTACTGCCATGGCTTCAACAGCACAGCTGGAGGAGGGGGAGATGGCTGGTACTGGCTGGGTATCTGATCACCTGGCTGGCTAACAGCATTCGGTGACCTGCCAGTGTGGCACTGGCATCGTACAGACCACTTCAGACTATGACGTTGTTCGGGAGCGCAGTGCCTGGGCTTGAGCTAGTGTGTGCCGTGCTGCCTTGTTTCAGAGGCCTGCCTGAAATATAACCGGTTCTGGAGAGCTGCAGTGTGCCGTCCTCCAGGTTTCTAGGTTTGTGATTCAAAACTTGGATATGTTACGGCAAACTCCTGAGAAATGGCTGAGTGGAGTCTTGGTGTTCGTACCGGTTTGGTTTACTGTACCTGGGTGGTAGGGCAGTTTTGACGCTGGTTCTTTGTTTTCCCAGTAATTGGTACTTGCTCTGTCTTCTTCTAATGCCAGCAAGGCATGACGGTTCATAACCCCAGCAACCATTTGTTAGGTAGGCCCTTTCTTTTAATTGATGCCATTTCCAGCTGGGTTTCTGCCACTTCCCCTTCTTGCTAGATAGTATCTAACTTCTCAAGCTATGTATGCAGTTTCAGATACTTTATCCAAAGCTATTCAGTGAAAGAAGATTTCTGAGAAATCAGTGTTGGATTGCACTTAACCTGCTTGGATGAGACCGAAAAATACTAGAGGGGCAAATGGGCCCCGAAAGACCCAGTGCTAATTTTGATGACTATTCAATAACGTCTGCCCAGACAGAGCAAGAAGGGAACAGGCTTTGCCTATAAATGAAAACCATTGACTAGCTACTATTACAGAAATCGTGAGATGCAGTTTTTAACCAGAATGGCTGTAAAGACACTCCATACAATCTAATTGAATTTTAATCCCTCCACAGAATCCAAAATCTTTGCGTTGGCAAGTACCGCCCCACCAGAATGGAAATATTCAGAGCCAGGGTAACCTCGCAAATACAGAATAGGGACCACAAGCTAGAGCTTGCAGCAAAACCAAAGACATGTATTAAATCAAGAGAAAGAAAAAGGTTGGGTTGGGTTTGGGTTTTTTGTTTTGTTTTGGGTGTTGGTTGTTTTGGTTTTTTTGGAAAGCAGTTAAAAGAAGATGAAAGCAAGGAAACATTTGCTTCATTCTTTCAGAATTTCAGTTCTGAAAGTTTTCTGCAGATCAGCACAAGTGACTGCCTCTCAGTCTGGGACAGTGAGAGGAGGACCTACTAGTACAGAAGTGAGAATGGACCCTGACCCAAACCAAGAAGCATGCGTGTGATTAACAAACGCAATGTCAAGCCCAGGACAAGGTTTTAACGTTGATTAAGGGCTTTTGGCCTTTTTTGAGAGCACTTGGATGCTGAATTCTGTGCTGTGCTACTGGAACCTGAGATTGCAGCCCATGCATGTCGTCTTTGCCTGTGGTATCTTCCACATCAGCCAGAGGCAGAGTTGGATTCTTTCCCTGGCATTTTGCTGCATGTTCTTTGCACTTTACCCAGCAATTAATCCAGTTTCCCGTGCCGCTCATGGGGTTGTGTACTCTTCCCACACCTGGGATGGGGCAATGGTGGAGCTCCTCTTGCATTCTCTCTGTGCTGGCTATTACAAGGAGAAAAGGAAATTTGTGACTTAGAAGGAGCTGACCCATTACCTGCAATAAGTCCAAACAATAAGAAGCCATTTCAACTTTCTGGTTTTGTCCTGCCATTTCTTGTGCAGATGGCCCCCTCAGAAGGAACTTGTGTTGTTCTCCAGCAGTGCTGTTGATTACTCTTATTCAGAAGTCAAAAAGCAGGGGAAAGTTAAAAACCGGAGAGAGTTTTATGTCCCAGGTTTGCTCGTGCTGCTTCAATCACCCTCTGTAGCAAGAAAACCTGATACTTCAAGAGCCTTGAAGTTCATATTCATCAGGAAAAGAGCCTCATGTATCTGGGAAGCTTAGAAGAAGGATGAGGACACATAGCAGCTAACATTGCCAGTCTGAGTTTTCATGTGCTTGCATCAGTTTTTCTGGTTTTCCTGTATGCTAACAAGCAGAGAAAAGGTTTAAATTCTCAGTCAGAAATTGGAGTATATTTGCATATAATTGTCTAATAAGGAATTGAATGGCCCTTTGGAATTGTACACTGAGATATATCTGAGATGGATGTCTTGGCTGAAACAATGAGCACCAACATTTCCTGACTGTTAATAGTTAACAATGAACATTTAAGCAGGCTGGAGGTGAACAAAGCAAGTTAACCACAGAAAGGGGGGGGGGGGGGGCGGGGAGGGGAGTGATTTATGCAGAATGAGAGCAGCTTAGAGGTTTAGGCCTAGGAGTAAAGGAAAATCCACAAATATTGCATTGCGGTGCAGTCTTGCTGACGTGGGGATTGGAGCTTTCTTTATGCTTTTTATTTGGAAGGCATATAAAATTTTGTAAAACCAGCCAGAAATCCTCTGGCTGTAATTATTGTTGTCTGCCTTACCTTTCTGTGCAAGGATATGTCCCTGTTTTGGGGTTGGTCTAGGTACCTCTGAAGCGTTGTTAAGGAATGGAGTTAAATTTTGGTCAGCATTGACTGGATGGTGAATTTAATGAAGAGCTCTCCTTTACAGCATCTGCTGGCAGGAACCTGGAAGTCCAGCCTTCAAAACATATTTTGTGGATTGTAAGCAGAATATTTTTTAGTCTTGTGCTGCTGTTTCATTTGTTTTCAGGTGTAAAATGTAGTGGTGAACATGGAGAAATGTTTTTTTTATATTTTGGAGAGAAGGAGGAAAATTGGAGAAAGTTTGCACAAATGTAGTGGCAGATGCTGAGGTCTTTTTTTTGCGGTTGCAGCCTGCTTCCCAGAGCATAGTGCCAGTGTTACTCTACTGATGCAGTTTTCGGTTTCCGTTTATAACCAGCCCGAGACTACAGAGGAAGTTTTTGTTGCATCTTTGATACTTTCTTCTGGAGCCTGCTTGTAAATCTTAGTGGTTTGGGTCATTGCTGTGACCAATAATGGCTTCAGGGACTTGGCTGAGGAAATACTCTTTAGTAGCTGAATGTAGCGAGTAATGAAGCCTTTCCATCTTCAGTGTTCTGTCTGCCTTAGTGTGGTGTAATTTGTGATAGTGTTAAGGGCACCTGTTTCCTCATGGAGTGACCTGTCAATTGGAGTTCTGCTGATGGAATTATTTAGAGACTAATGTGTTCCCATTTTAAAATATGTGATCAATATAAAAACATGGAACGAGATTAAGTTCTCTAAATGATAATATCTGCTTTAAGCCTTGTCCTGCTTAAGATACTTTGACCACCTGTGAAATTCTGCAGCTGCCAGTCCTGGATAAATTGCTGCACAGAAAGAAGCTCTGGATTTTGTAGTGGTACTCTCTAGACTAAACTATTTTTCATATATATTCTTTCCCTGGCATTTTGCTGCATGTTCTTTGCACTTTACCCAGCAATTAATCCAGTTTCTCGTGCCACTCATGGGGTTGTGTATGCTTCCCACACCTGGGATGGGGCAAGAAAAAAAAATATTCTGGGGAGGTGATGAGGTGGTTTTCTTGGTTATAAAGCATTGGATACGTGGGAATTATATTCTTCCTTTGTTGCAGATCACAGAGGCCTTGTTAAAGGAAAGAGATAAGCAAGCAAAATGGAATGGGATTCCCTTACTGTTGCAAAAGCTGTATGAACATAGTCACCCAAACAGTGATTTCTCCCAGTGCCAAAGCATCTTAAAGGTACTGTCTACACTGTGCTTCCTGAAAGCTAGGGGTTGTTTTGTTGTTGCTTTCTCTAAAAAAACTGTGACCATATTCTAACTTAATTTTTGCAACTGAGCGTATCTGTGAATGGGCTGGCAGGTAAGGGCTGGGAATGCATGCAGTTGATTAGTCAGTAGATCACAGATAGTTGGAGACAATTGTGTTTACACTGATGAACAGTCTTCTTTTTTTTAACTGTTTTCTGTTCTTTCCTTTGGGTTTTTTTTTTTCTGCATGCAGGAAATTTCTCCACTTCTTTCAATGGAAGCCATGGCATTTGTTACAGAAGATAGAAAAGCTGCTCAAGAGTCCACTTTCCCAAATACATACACATTTGACTTATTTGGAGGAGTTGATGTAAGTGTGTTTTTCAACAGTATCATAAAATTTCTGCATGATAGTGGTACCACTGAGAAGTCTGTGAGGTCTTTGAGACCTTTGAAGCTTCTAAATGTAAGCTACAGAATGACTTTACCATTTGTTGCTAAGCATTAGAATTGTACCTGTTTCTGTTAATCAAATGTGAAAAGCAGGTATTTTCTGAGGTATCACATCATCAAGAAAGAGGTTCTGTTTCCTTGTAATACAGAAGACCTGACTCTTTCTTCAGGCAGTCTGCTTTTAACCTAAAAAAGATGAGACCTCTAGGTTCTCAATGAAAACAGTTTCGAGAAAAATGCTACAGCTGGCACTGAGAATTCCACTTACCGCTGAGGGGTAGGTGGTGATTTTTTAAGCACATTAGCGCACTCTTTTAGCCAGGTTGTCTGTGTTTATTGCTGGCATGCAGTGTTTGCTGCTTCATCTACAAAAAAAGTTTTTTAAACAGAATTGCGAGGTTTCTGTAGATGTTCAAGCAATTTATCATTGTTTACTTGTTTTAATTCTATATTACACAAATCAAATACCCAAGTTTGCTCAGTGTTATGGTGACAGACTCTGGGATCTTAGCTTTCATTAGAAATGTATGATTTGTATTTTCTGGTTAACTAATTGACACTTTCTTCCCTTTTTTTTTTTTTTTTTTTTGTCTAACTAAACAGTGTCTTTGCTACTTCTCTCTTGTTATACTTAGTGTGCCTTACTTAAGTAAAACTTGTGTTTAGGTTACGTTGTTTTGAAATGAGCACTGGTTTAGTTGCCGGTGTCCTCTCAAGTGAGGACAAAAATCTTCAGCTACCCAAGCAATTTAGAACATTGTATGAAAATGTTGTAAATTTCCCATTTTTTGAAGGGAAATAGTGATACTTCCTGCAGAAGTGCTTGTAACATAAGGATGCACAGAATAAGTGTGTGTCTTGGGGGTGGGTTTTTTTTGTTTTGGTTGGTTGGTGTTGGTTGGTTGGTGCCTTTTCTTGGGCTGGAGTTGGTAAATACCAGATACACTGTTACTGCCTGGTACTGTGGCTGGAGATCTGCCTGATACAAGTGGGTTTAATGTGGTTAAAGGCAGTGGTAGAAGCCAGTGCTGTGTGTGTGTTTTTGACAGTCCAACTCTAGGACTCTGGGACTTGAAAGGGAAGTAGTCTAATCTGCTGATTCTGTGTATGCCATGTGCTGATTCTGTGTTGCGGTATTTTGAACTGTGAAGTATGAGTAACTTTGAAGGACACTAAATCTGCAGTGTACTCTCTATGCTATAATGTGTGATAGTGTATTCCTTAAAATATGTTTGGATTCTGACAGCTTTTACACCCAAGGAAGAACAAAAAAGACATTTGTGTCTCCTCCCTTTATATGAATACATGTAAAATATTACCCCAGAGTACAAACACATGAACTGATGATACACAAGCCTTGTGGACTTTGGACCTGAATGCAACCCCATTCCAAGAAATAAATCTCATAACTCCTTTTGTGCTCCTTCTGCCTCTGGTGAGGCACCCTCTTATCTATTCTCTTTCTGCCATTGGATTCTTGCGCTTCTTGCTGCATACTGTTGCAGTTTCAGTAGGATGGCTGAAGAAAGCCCTCTCCAAGGAGTGTCTCACACCACTGCAGTCCAGTCCCTGGAGTGTATGTGAGGAGCATACCAGTTCTGCAAGAATAAGGTGATAAATGCATGGTGGGTTATAGTATTGACCAGGAAAAATAAATACTAGCTGAAAAGGTCCGCTCTGTGGCAAGGCAGGAGAAATCATGAGTGTGGCCATCCTTAAAAGACAGACTTGTTGCAGCAGGTGTTCTTTCCCAGCAGAAGAGCAGGTGGCCTGCATCCCAAGTGCATAGGGTTATCTTTGGATGCTTATCTCAGGTACCAAGCCTCGAGGTGTGCATTCTCCTCCTAAAATGTAAGCCATTAATATGAGCACTGAGTTACTGCTGCAGTAATTTTTGTCCACCCAATGGAGCTGCTTTTACAAATGTTGCTGAAAAACATAGATTCCTCTTTAAAGTTGCTTATTTATTTGTCAGTGCTTAAAATGTGGGCAGTGCTTCCAGTGCTATCAGGTGTTTTCCTCTGTGTCTGGGTAGGTAGTTCATTAAAAGAAGGGTAAAGTTAAGCTGGGACAAATGGAGCAGGTGGTACAATGTAAGTATGTTGTTAGTTGGTATGACTTGACTGGGTGACTTAAAAATTTTAAGCTGAATTTTAGCACTAGGTGCTTTTCTCAATACTTCTTGCTGAAGTCTTCGGTTCCTTCTAGTGGCTAACTTATTTTTAAATTTTAAATAAACTGTTTTTTTTTTAAAAAAAAAAAGTTTTAAAATAAACCAGTGGTATAGACTAGAACAACTAAAGATCGGTTCTGCATCTGTCGGAACTATAGTCCTAGTCTTGCAACACTAACGATTAACATTTCTTAAATAGAAAAGAGATGACACTTCACATATATGTCAGTGTATTTAAGTATACGTATAAAGTGCAAGTACAGAAGCAGTGGCTTGCTCTTTGTTGGTGAGATTAAAATCTGGAGCAGCTAAATTCTGTTATGTCTGGAATGTATTTTGGAGCCCAGTAAGATTTAAGGAGAGCCTTTGCAAAATGTGCATCTCTTTGCAGATGATTGCTGAAGATTCATTGTTTTGGGAAATGGATGATAGCCGTCCTTGATGTTATCTGGATGCATGTGAAGTTACATTGTTTGCATACTCAAATTCTTTAAAACCTGCCAGTGGGAGATTTAGACAGCTGTTACTATTTCTTCAGAGTAAATACAACTTTTTTGTCAGTGTAATTTTGAGACCGGTGGGGTTTTTATTGTAGGGCTTCCTTTTTTCATTTCTCTGACTTCAGCAGAGCAAGACTAAGTTTGGATTTGTTACTGACAAATTAATTGGTTATTTGTATCTCAGTGATTATTCCCTTAATTCTTTATCTTGTTACAGCTTTTAGTAGAAATTCTCATGAGACCAACTCTTATTACACAGAAGAAGAAACAGAAAAGTAAGTAAATAAGTGTGGGTTTGATTTTATTTTTTTTTCATTCTTGCATTGTGTCCTCAATCAGACAGAAGTTATTATATTTTTCTGTTACTCTCTTTCAATACTAGCAATTTCCTGTTCCTAAATGAGTCATTGGTTTCTTTGTTCTCTGTAGTTCGTGATGGGATTTGGGACAGTCACCTGTTGCAAAGCAGAGCTCAGGAGTATTCATGCGCTCAGCATAACATTTTCTCAGTGCAGTAAATCTGCAATCAGTGGAAACTTTTTATTTTTACCGTGGCTGTAGCTACAATTAACAATTATTAATAATAAGCCACAAAACATTGCTTATGTAATGGGAGTTATAGAGATTGTGAGATAATGAAAAGTATGCTGTTTTCCTGACCTAGTCATAGTGACTACTAATTTCCAAATTGCTAGAAGGTGAACTTGCCAACAGGGTGCAGTAGCCTCAGCACAACTTTCCTGCTGGAGCAGCTTTGGTTTAATGTTTTCATTTCTCCTGCTTGTGATTCTGCTGGTTCCCTGAACTCTTCTGAGGGAAGGAAATATCATGGTGTGCTCCATGCCCATCAGCCAGGGAACTTCAAAGGTGAAGTAACTTGAACTTGAGGTAGAGACAGTTGTTATATGTCTGTACTGAAAACATAATTTAAATGTAAAAATGCTGGAGTAAATCAGATTGAAAGCTTTTCTATGAATTCCTGATGCTCTGTGGAAAAAAACACATGAACTCTTTTTTTTCTTTCTTTTTTTTTTTCCCCCATGCTTAATAACTGGAACTAATATATGTCTTAGCAGTTTCTCGTATTGGCAAATTTTGAGTTGATTTATGATATTTTTCCTAAAATACTGTTTACACCCCTGTTGTTTTCTTCTGTGTGTAACTAAGAAGTGCACTAGACCACAATACATCTGTGGCTGTGGTCCCAGGCAGTGCTGGTGGTAGTTTTGGAAGAAAGCATGAGAAAGGTCAGGTATAGAGTGTTTCTTCCTCAGGTTTCTATTCCTCAAAGTATTTGCAAATGCGATCTGAGCTAGCAGTTAGCCTGAAATTCTCACCTGTTTTATAGCTATCCATAATCACTGCTGTGGATGTTAGTGTTCCTTGGCAACACATAGCTAGTGAGTGTCTGTTTTCTCCTTTGCAGTAAGTGATGACCTCATCAAGGACTGTTTAAGCATACTGTACAACACGTGTATATGTGTAAGTACAAATGCTGTGGAAAGGTGTTCTTCTGCTGGTAATGTTTTACATGTCTGTATGTTGTCTTATCAAGTCTCTTTTAAGCCTAATTTAAACTTACTCTGAAACTTTTCATTAAAATTCCTTCAGTCAAATATAGGACTGCCCTGTATTTTGATATGTTACTCAAATAGTTTCTGTTTTCTCAGCCGTGTTGTCAAGTTTAAATCCCCTTGTTTGCATCTTTCTGTATCTGTGTTTCTATAGGAAAGCCGTGTCAGGCTTTATATTCAAACTTAACATTTGAAACTGGAAATGAATGCCTGCTAACCTGAGCTATGGCTAGTCTTGTTCAGTAATGGTGCTGACAAAGCGTTTTAAGTTTGATCCTGCAACTCCTTAATGTGCTAAATATCCGTTCAGTTCAGCTGATGGCAGATCGGTGCTAAGCTAGATGCTGGGTTAAAAGGGATATTGAAATACCTTGCCATTAAAATTCTGAAGCTAAAAGCACATGCCTCAGATTATGCATGCAGGGAACATCCTCAGGATTGTTTACTTAATCACATGATTTATTATGTCATAACCTAGGGAGCATTGTTTAACAGAAAGTAAAAAAAAAAAAGGCAGTTACTGACTTGGAGCTCTTCCAAAAACAGCCTAATCTCAAGAGTTGGAGTCATAATAGATCAGGTTCTCACTATAAGTATTTGTTTACATAAGGGAGGGGAAAGACCAGAACGCTTTTGTTCTTCCCTTATGTGATTATTGGTTTTAACCACAGGGAGTGCAACTTTGTTGCAAACTGAAGAGCCTATACTAACATGTTTACAACTTTGTTGCAAAGACCAGCTGCTGTTTTGGTTCAATGTTACTACTCTCTTGAATGAGAAGTGTGCAGGATCACAGAAATTTTGTGTGTGCAATATTAACTGTTCTTACGCTTACATGTAAATATTCAGGAGGTACCTAAGCTAGCCTGGTGAGCACTGGTGAAACATCAGTTGTGTTTAATAGACAGCTTTGTAAGTGGTAAGGATGTAGTTTTAAGTTGTGCTTAATTCCATAAAAGGCTGGCTGTGCTCTTAGTGGAGGTCAGCGCATGAACACTGTCTTTAATGGTCAGAGCATGAAAGCTGGCCTTAATGAACTTGGTGATGAACCAGAGTTCATGTTATAGCATGACTCTTGGGTTCGTCAAAGAGTTCATTAAGGCCAGTGCTTGATTCCGTTGCTCAGACTGCCCAGCTGAGAGCAATGCTAATGGTTTAGGAGGAATCCAGGGAGTGCATTTACATACCATAAAATAGAGCTGGTTAAAATTTGTGTGGGAAGCCAGAGACAAGCCTCTCTGACTACTTCAAGGCATGCAGTGTTTACTTTTCATTCAGGGAAGCAAACAACTGCCTTAAGATGAAGCTTCTCACCCTGGAGCATGTAGTTTTTGCAGGCATCATGTTAACTTCAAACAGGGACTGGAGTTAGTTCTGGTCACCATAAACACAGTGTTTCCTGGTTTCAGGAATAGCTGATTCGATAACATGACAGCTGTAAAACTGTTCTGCGTGTGGCTGTAACATAGGAGTGCTCGAGGCGGGCTCTGACTCTGGGTCTGTGTGTGCATCTGCTGCTTTTTAGACAGAAGGAGTCACAAGACGATTGGCAGAAAGAAATGACTTTGTGTTGTTCCTGTTTACACTGATGACAAACAAAAAGACATTCCTACAAACTGCAACACTCATTGAAGATATCCTGGGAGTTAAAAAGGTTAGTTGCTAGTTTCTAAATTTTATTTGTATGGCTTTTCAGCCCAGTAAAGACAGCTGTTCCTTTGGAAGAGTTGCTGAAGGTAATTCTCTAAGCTAGCATTCTCACTTCTTGTAGCTAATTTGAAACCTGACTGTCTACAGTGATCATTAACTTCAATCACATTTCACATAGAAGCCAAATTAGACATGTGGTATCATACTTGTAATGCTTTTGCATAGCTTGCAGAGGATGGTGAGGGGCCGAGTGCCTAGCTGTCATTAAAGTACAAGCAGTATTTCAAATAAAGGAAATGAACTTACATAAATTCATTTTTCATCCTCACCTTCTGATGACACCTCAGATATTTTAGTAGTTTTCCTGACATCTGCAAGGCTTCCTGTGCTTCTTTCTTACCTTGGTGTTTCTCACCTCTCTGAGAAGTTGTAGGCTGGGGGAACAAGCCACTTAAGTCTTCTGCAAAAACTAGGCTTTTGAACTTGCTTGCCAGTATCATTACAGCTTAGTGCCCTGATGTGATGCAAATAAAATATTAGAGGTATAATACTGGGAAAACCCTGAATGAAATGTGACTGGACATTTTGTGGGGAGGGTCAGGATTCTATAACTTGTTACAGTTTTTAGAGTGAGGTTGAGAATTATGTACTTCCCGATACAGGCAACAAGCTTAGTTTATATGTATGCTTTTTGCTGAAAATTGTTTTAAATATCTTTATATTGAAAAGATCTTTTGATGAAAGACTGAGAAATACAATCTAGAAGTCCTCATCTGTGAGTCAAAGAAAATAGAGAAGTGGAAAAAGAATTGAAACTTTTTAGTATCTAAATTGATTTGTGTGTTAAATGAGGTTGTGAGTTTGGTTTTGGGGTCTGTTTGGGTTTTTTTAGTTAAAAAAAAAAAAGCCCCCCAAATTTTAGGTTGGTACTTAGTCTTTAAAATATGGTTATCTATACTTTTGGAATTGATAAATGGAAGTGATACCAGTTGTAAATCACAGCTGTTTTCAGATTCTTCACTTGTCACTGCCTACTTGCTTCTCTTTTACTAACATTGAAATAAAACAGATCTCTCCAGGAAAAAGATCTGTAGCTGAAGCCTTCTGGCTGTTTCTGTGTTCACTCATTCAGCATCACATGTGACTTAATCAGTTGATGTTGCCTCCTCCAGGAAATGATACAGCTGGATGATATTCCCAATCTTGCGAGCCTTGTGTCCAGTTTTGATCAGCAGCAGCTTGCGAACTTCTGCAGGATCCTTGCTGTTACAATTTCTGAACTTGACACAGGAAGCGATGACAAGCACACGCTTCTTGCCAAAAATGCCCAGCAGAAAAAAAACTTGGGTCCTTCTCGTGCTGAAATTAATCAAGGTAATTTTTACATTATGAACAAATGCAGAAGAATCTCAATAGTGTGTAAAGTGTCCCTCTTCTCAATGTCACATCTGTAGCATATGTTTCTAGAGGATACTGTAAGTATTCTGTCTTACAAAGCATTTTTCTCCTCTAGCACTTTCCTGGAAACTTTGTAGCTTTCAGTGTCATGTGATGTTGGTAATTAGGTGAGTTAATTTCTATCATTTCAGCCCTCTGATGACCTGAGTGGCTTAAAATAATTGAGTTTGTTTTCTATCCCTCAGTCACTTCCATGGCTTTCCCTTTAGCAACTCTCAGTAATTCTGTGTCCTCCTTAAAATATGAATTCCAGAAACTGCATGCAGCATGGTTACTGTCAGAGCAGTTCCTTCTCTAGTTTTATCTGACATTGTCCTGAGCAGGATGTCTTTTTTTATCCACAAGTAAAGTGTGTTTAATATTAATCATGTTGCCCACCATTAGCACATGACCCTTGGAAATTTGTAGGTCTGATCTCAGCTTCAGCTCTGGGCACAGGGCTGCTTTACTTATTTCGTGGGGTACCTCTCAGATGCAGAAGTCTGGTTAGAAGGATGAGTATGAATTTAAGAGATTTACTTTAAAGTACCCTCAAATGTAGAAACTGCTGTTTTCAGCTCTTACTATGCTGAAAAGCTCTTGGGCTTGTGAAGCAGATGTTTGCATAGGCCCATGCAAACGAGAATTTTTGGGAAGTACAGAAAGAGGTTTTGGAGCTGGTTCTCACATCTTCTAACATTTCGTGTTAGCCATGAACAACAAAGCTCCGTTTGTAACTGCTGCCACCTCTACAGCATCCACTGAGGGATGGATAGCATGATACAGCAGGCAGAAGCTGAGAGACTTTAAAGGGGGATGACGTATTGTCTTCTGCCCTGTGCTTGCCAGAGCTTGCTTGTAAAGAGCAATGGACGAGTATGTGTAGGTGTAGGTACAAAGTTTAATTAAAATTAGTTAAAGTGAACAAGCTTGGATCCTGCTGAGCTGAACTTAGCTAAGCAAATGGTTAACTGATTGGGTTTTGTTTGCATGATTGGAGACTGTCTAAGACTATAAAGCATATTCCATTTTAAAAATTTTATCAGAGAGCTTATTCTTTCAGAGATGGTACCAGCAGGCAGAATCTCAACACTCTTTCACATAGTGTTCACGGTCAAATTCTTTGTCCTTTTCTACTTGCATACGCAAGTGTGTAGTGAAGTGAAGGCTTAGCCATGTACCAATAATAAACAGGTTCTGTAATTAAGCTTTTCTTGTGAAAACTTTAGGACAAAATGCAGCTCCTAGCACCCCCAGAAGCATCTTGGAGGCCAGTGACTTCTGTCCTTGAACTGCTGTTTCTAAGGGTGCGGTTCCACAACAATTAAAACCCTCTGACTCTGGGCTACTATGACTTGTTCCCCATCTGTGTTGTTCCATGATGAGCTAATTCGGGAAACTAGTACTTAAAAATCTAACAGCTTTCCACCCAGCTACTGAAGTGAGCTAGTAAAATGAAGGAGGTAGCATTGCACAGAGGAAAGGGAAGGTGGACCTGCCCCTTCCAAGGGCTGCTGCTTTATTTCTGCCAGCTTAATTTTCAGCCAGATCAGTTCCTTTGTATTGACTCACTGTGGACTGGAAAACAGCAGTGCCTCCCAAATGGAATTGTCTGGAAACAAGCAGTTAGAGTAGGGTAGAACTATGTTTTTTCCAGTGTAAGTCCAGCACAAACTATTCTACCACTGATTGAACCATACCTAGGGTATGTACATTCTGTTCCAGTCCTAGCACATCAACCTCTTCCACCTTTGGATCTCTTTAACCAGATGCAATTTGTTTCTGTGTACTCTTCTATGTTACTAATGTAGATGTTTTGGTACCTTGTGGTATAGAGGGTTTGATGGCTGTTTTGTTGGTGGTGTTAAATTGTAATAAAATCGTATTTTTCTTTTTCAGCTACACTTCTGAATATTCCAGGCTTCATTGAGCGATTGTGCAAACTGGCAACACGGAAGGTGTCTGAAACAACAGGTACTTCCAGCTTCCTCCAGGAGTTGGAAGAATGGTACACCTGGCTGGACAATGCACTAGTACTTGATGCACTAATGAGAGTGGCAAATGAAGAGGCAGAGCAGAGCAGTACAGGTATCTGGCTTGCAATCCTCTAGCCACCGTTGGCTGATGCGTATCTTAACTTTCTTCGGTGCTTGCCATGTGTTTTCCTTTCAGACAGTATGGATGCCTCTTTTTTTTTTGTGTGTGAAAAGCTGACTTGTCAGTATTTAAGTCTGACTCCCATTTGGTTCTCACATAGCCATGATTTTTTTATTATTTTTTTCTGTAAACTGAATTTAGCAAAAGGAAATGTACAGCAAACTGTGCCCTCTGCACAGCTAGGTAACGCTGTACACCCTCAGCACTAAAGTTCCCTGGAGTGACAAAAATAACACACATCTGAGGTAAGTGACTTTACCAGCTTTTGCTCTAGAACTTAGCCTGATGGCTTTATGTCCAAATACTTCATACCAAGCGAGTGGTCCCTTCTTTAAAAAGGAAAGGTAGCTCTAGCAAAATTAAATTGTTCCAGGTGAGCATATGTAAGTGTTAATATAACCTTAGCAAAATACAAGCATGTGGTTTGTTTCTTCACCCTTCAATATTACAAAAACGCAACGTATGTCTTGTAGAACTCCAAGTACCTGGTAACGTAAGGAGAATTATCCCAAAATTTTGACATCTAAATCTTTGTTTCTCTGCTTCTTTGGAAAACTTTCTTCCTTATCCAGCTCATTAGTTTTGTAGCAATTAATTATTAAAACTCCTGAAAATGCACAAAAAATGTGAGTGCTCCCACAGCATCTCACACATACCTTTATAAACACCAACTTGGTGGAAACTGGAGAACACTTGGTATTTTGGAATAGAATTCACAAGGCAATTTTTTTGAGGTGGAACGTGCCCAGTCGCAGCTCTTGACCCACAACATCAGTTAGCAAGCAAACCTAGATGTGCTTTCCCAGAACTTTCTCAGTCTCCAGTGGCTTGTGGCTTAGGGACTTGTGAGTCAGAGGTGGCGTCTATGCCTTTTAGCCTTTGATGGTTTCCTTCTTTTGTGTGTTTGCCTAGTTACTGTTTCTTCACATGGGTTCAAAAAGTATTCACTGTCCTGTGGCAGGACAGTTCATCACTTAGTTATGTATTGTGCACAGAGCTAACTCCTTTCTGAACCGCAGCCTGTAAGTTCACTCTGTCCTTATTTTCTTCCTCTGTCACTCATGATTTCTGTCAGGTTTTCCACTTGCAATCATGGTGGTTTGTGTCCTAATTCTGTCTTTAGCAGTGTAATTCTAGATAGGGCTAACAAAAATTATTTATCTGTGGCCTGAGTATACTGGTACTGAGGTATGAAATTAAAGTAGACTGATAGTAAATGCTTCTGATAATCTTACCCCTACTTTTATTACCTTTACTGCCATGTCCTTTCTGGTGCAGTAGTTTATTAATTCATATAGGTGATCCTACTTACTTTAGTTAGATGACGCCATTTAGGTTATTATGGGAAAGTTCCAGTTATATATTTTTCTTTTCTGTATTTGTTGTGTTTCACTATTTTTAGTTGAGAAGAAGATTCAGGCAGACGTACTGGTCTTATATCTGCTGTATTTCAGTGTAAAAGTAATAACTGTAACAAATCCTTTCCTGTTGATGCTGCCTCAGGCTCACATCTTTGCCTTCTTGTTCAGAGTCTTCAGATGAAAGTGGATTGGCCAACACCTCCACACGAACACAGCTTCCACAGTCCATGAAGATCATGCATGAGATTATGTACAAGCTGGAGGTGTTGTATGTTCTCTGTGTGCTGCTCATGGGGAGACAAAGGAATCAGGTGAGCACTTGGAAAGGGTCAGGCATACAGAAGTTGATGTGTCTTTAAACCTAAGTGCTTGTTAATTAGGTCATGGGCACAGAAACATGAAGAGCAAAGCTCAAGGCATAAAGCTGGGCAAATCCCATCACTGCAGCGACGCACAAACAAACAGGCAGTGTTTCATTGCAGAGAGGGAGAATGAGCCACTGGGCAGGGCTTGTCACAAGTTGTGCTGACCAGTGTGTGTTGGGGGATTGGTCTGCCAGTCTGCCGAGCTGCTGCTCTGGTGCAGGATGGATGCAGAAGGATGCCTCCTGGGTGAGTCATCCTGTCTCTGTGTGAGGAAGCGTGTGGCTGTACCTGGATGTTGCAGGAGCTGCAGCCAAGTTTTCTTCCCCTTCCTGCTCTGCCGGTGACCTGCTTGGATGGAGCCCCTTCAGGCCTTTCCCTTCTTGGGCTCCTTTCACTTTTGGAAATCTTCTGGGGTGATTTGTGAGTGGATGGTTTTTGCAGTAGGTTCCCATGTCTCAGCTGAGTGTGAGCATGTTGTTAAACTCTCAGCTGGGAGGATACTTTTCAGTGCTGTCTGTGCTAGGCTCTACCTAGAAATCCCACTCATCTGTTCCTTTCGCATTCATTGCCTTTGAAATGAAGAATAATTTGTTCCCTATGTGGAGAACCAGTCACTGCAGCTTGGCTATGGTTTAAGTGAGTCAAAAGCATATTGTGAAGGGAAAAGAAAAGCAATCCATTGGTGCAGTTTTGACAGCTTTCCAGCATTGGTAGTCTGCTCAGCTCAGCAGAGCAGCTTGGAATAGCAGGGGCATTCAGATGCCCCAGAGATTGGGAGGGTCAAATTGTTTGGAGTTGTTGAAGGACTGTTGTATTAGGCAAGAGTAGCCGTGCTGGGGGACTGATGCTTGAGCACATCTGTCTTGAGTATTTTGTTCTTTGCTAGTAACCTCTGACTGCATAGGAATCACAAATACTCTCCACAGGTAGTCTCTTAAATCTCATAATCTGAATTTAAAGTAGAAGTGTGTAGTACAGCCCTGAATATAACTAACCTGTTCACTCTGAACCTACAGATGGATACTCAAGATTAAAAAGAAATAGATTCTGTATAATATTAACCAGAGGAAACTAGGAATTCTTGCAGAAACCACAATTACTACCACAAGAAACTCATAATCCTGTTGTCATTCCTTTTAGATGTACTGTTTCTGTTGGGCATAAAAATTAAAAATAATAATAATGTCCTACAGCATAATTGGAACTACCAGAACATGGATCTGTTAGGAGGACTTTTCTTTCCATTGTATCAAGTCAGATAATTCATCCCTGCCTGATTTCACCACAAGAATGCAGTTTCATAGATACTGCAGAAACTACTTGCAGCTTGCATTCATCCAGCTGCAGCCTGTTCCGGGAGCTGGAGGTGCTACCTTCCTGACGTCCCTGGGTCAGTTCTAGAGTGTTATTGCCAAATGTGACAGGGTGAAAAGAGTCCTGCTGAAATAGCTAGCTTTGAAAGTGACTTTTTAAATTTCCTGGGAAAACAGTGTTTTACTCATTCTCTGCTACTTCTGCCCCCACACAAATGGAGAACCTATCTGCAGATAAAGCTGGCGTGCGGTTCTCTGCTTCTTCTCCAGGGCTGATTCAAGACTGGAATTGAATTCTTGAAAGATTCGAGTTACTTTGTTCCCAAACACTACTGTGCAGAGCCAGCTCTTCTTTTTGTAAAATCCACTGCCTTTGAAACACATGATATATCCTTCATTCCTTATCTACATAAAGTTTTCAAAGACTTGTGTGGCCAATGCAAATCCATGCCCCTTCCTGAGAAGCAGTCGGATTAAGAACTGGAGCTGAGCTGTTCTACGTGGAAAGCTCCAATAAGTAGGGAACAGCAGCGTCAGCAATAGCACCCTCACTGGCAAGCATTTCAGCTGCTTGTTGGTATCTCTTTTCCTATGTGGGAATAAAAGCACAGGATCTGTGATGCCAGTCTCCCAGTGTGAGCAGCCAAAGGTCTTTCTGGTTTTATATTGGAATAATTTTGCATAGAATTTCTAAAGGGCATCACAAACCTGCTTCAATCCTCTATGATAATCGACATAATGGCCTGGCATTTGCTTGAAGCATGATGCAGCTTCCTAACAAACTCAACCTGTTGCTGAACGTTTACTCTAAATCCTTGGTTTGAATTTGACTCCTGGCTAACTTGCATAAATTGACAACTGTGCTAGCAGTGACTTGGCTCCTACTTGCTGCCACGCTGGGGATGATCGCACCCTTGAGGGGATAAGTGATGTTTTACTGCAGATCTGTGCCTTTGCTTCCTTCTCATTATGGTCTCACCCTAAATTATACTTGTTACATATTTTTGTAGGCTGTCTTGCATGTCTGTATTGTGGTGAAAGGCAATCAGCTGATTTACTTGCTCCTGCCAAACTGCATGCAGCAGAAGCTTGTAATAGTTTTAGTAGCGAGAAGGCAACAGAGTAATTCATGTGAAGCTGGGCAGCAACAGGAAAAAGCTAAAGGGGTTTGAAGGATGAATGTAGAGCAGGGATTGTTTTGGCATCCCTAGGCTGAGTAGGTATAATGAGTTTGGGGTCTGGGATAGTTTGTGATTCAAAGACAATTGTTGTGACTCAGGAGCTTTGTCATGCAGCCGTCTGTCAGGTGAGAACTTGGAGTTAAGCAAACTAAAAGTAAACTAAACACTTGAAATTAGGGGTGAGTAATTTCAAACAAGCAGATTATGCTCTGAGTGGAAAGGAGCAGATTCACGAGTTAAAATGAGCATGGAGAGTTCCTTTAGCGAGGGGCCAAGGCTCTTGTAGGCAGCTTGCACGCTTCGTTTCATCATGTTGTGCTTGTGCCATGCTGGCCACTGAGGGATGGGGGACTACAGGGAGTGCTTTGTTCAGAGAGATTCCTCAGGGTTGTTTTTGTTGGAGGCTTGTGACTAGATCAATGTGTCCAAGAGCCTTTTAAAGTGAGGGAGCACTGAAGGACTCCAAGCTTTGCAGTCTGTCAGGGTAGCACGGGTGAGGTGGGAAGGAGCTGTGTGCTTCTTCAGGTGTGATATTCAGAGCTGCCTAGCAGCGGGAATGTGATTTCTACATAGACGGGAAAGTTGATAGCTTCAGCCAAGAGCATTGTAAAAGGTCATCAGGTATGCTGCAAACGACAATAAGAATTAAAACCTGTAAAATAACATAAGCTTCAAATATTTTTTTTAATCATTTGGGATGGAACAAAATGGAGTGATCTGCTTGAAATACTGCTAGTTATAATTCTGCATGACCTAGGTTATTGTTTTGGTGAGTTAATTTTAAGGAACACGTCCATTACTGCTTTGGGCACTTGATTTTTACAGCCTATTGGGCTTCCTGATCATGCGTGGCTTTCATTTGCACCACATAGCATGAGATACTGCTTGTCATAGGCCTACAGCTGATGAGGGTCCCTCTTCGTATTTCTCCTATTCCTCATCTCTCATGCTTACATCGAAAGTATCACAGCTTGGACTGAAGGTACTTAACAGCTGTTCACACCAAAATTAGTAGCTTTTTTGCATGAGTGACTCTATAGTCCCTTTCAAACACATCATGATGTACTGCGTCGTGGCTTGGCCAGCAGACTGATAAATAAACCTGAGTAATTTGGCATTTTCTTCTCCTTCTGAGTATTCTCTAAAGATGTTCAACTTCCCCTTAACCTGAAGGAGCAGCACTTGAACTGCAGTGTGGTTGTGTTGCTGCTGGTCTCTGCTTTGCTCAGAACTCCTGCCTAGGTCACTTGAACAGAAACGGTATCGATAGTTTATGTTGTCTTCAGAGGACTACCTCAGCTTCGGCAGTGAACTAGGAAGGCAAAGGATGTTCAGTGATGACTGGCAGCAAAATATTCCCAGCTTAGTTTTGTGGTACATAGAAGTTAGGTGTAGATGTATTTTCCGTGTGCTGTAAGTGATCCGCTGGTGTCCAAAGCTGTTTCCAGAGGCACAGTGGTTAACTGAAGCACTGGCTCACAGCTTCCCCCCAAAATACCTGTGTTCTATCCATGTCCACCAATGGAAACTACTCTAGTGATACACCATGGTTAGTGTGCATGTTAACACAAACAGATGATGTTTGGTAAAATAATTCACTCTTTCTGCTGTCAGAGGATGATGTAACTGTGCCCATCTGTTTACCAGACGATCTTATATCCATACTTGAGGCTGCAGCAAACGAGTATATACTTCTCTTGTTTTCCAGGTTCATAAAATGATAGCAGAGTTCAAACTGATTCCTGGCCTCAATAACTTGTTTGACAAACTGATCTGGAGAAAGCACTCGGCATCAGCCCTCGTTCTGCATGGACACAATCAAAATTGTGATTGTAGCCCAGTGAGTAACTTTTTAAATTCTGTAATTGGATTTTTATCCTATCATATAATTCTGAAGAGTTGTACTGAGTAACCAAGTGCTTGTATAATAAATGAATTGAGATGTGGGAGCATTCAGATTTTTGTGAATTACTGTTTTCACTTAAGTCTTTATCTTTGGCTATCTAGCAATTTAGCAGAGGGCAATTTAGCCTTTCCCCTCATCCCTGGTTTAGGAACTGGGAAAGGGGTTAATTCTGTGGTCCCTGGAGGCCAAAGGTAAAGGATGATCAAAACTTAAGGAAGTGATAGCTAGCAGGTCTAGCAAGGAGAAGCACAGAACACAAAATGGATCACAGTCAAGTTTTTTGAGGGGTTGGGGGGTTTGTTGCTTGCTTTTATTTATTTATTTCAAACCTAGATATTTTAAATTCATCAATACGGTGATGAGCCTTTTTGCCTTTGCAGTGAAAAGAAATTATTAACCATTAGATGCATAGGCTTGGAGGCAGTCTCCACTTCTGTTCTATTTTGGGAAGCCTGCGAAGTGCAGCCTTCTCCATTTCTGCAGGTCACTTGCTCTGCTGTCCAAATGGGTTTGATTGGGATAGGTTTTCAATTCAGCTGTTTCATGTCAGCTTGGTAACTACTAATGTCCAAAAATACTAAAGCGATTATTTTTTTTAACGTTCTTGTCTCTCTTTTAGGACATTACTTTAAAGATACAGTTCTTGAGGCTTCTTCAGAGCTTTAGTGATCACCATGAGTGAGTATGAAGAGCGGTGGTAGGTTGTGGCTCCACGGTATTGTTTGCCTGGTTGCAGTTACACTGGGTGTCCTAGGCACCATGCAGGCTCCGTGGAAATGGCACAGTGTACCATCCTGAAACTAGACTCAGTCAGTCACGTACCTTTTAGCTCCTGCCGTGAAAAGGCTGAGGATATGCTCTCTGGTGGGCATGTCTTACTATCTTTGCGAATGATTAAAAACAGCCCATTTTGCTTCATGTTGAAATGAAGCGAAACATACATATGATGAGTTAGCACTTTCTGGCTGAAGAAATAAGGGGGCAGCTTTCATGCTGCTGTTCATCTGTTTTCTCTCTGAGAGTTGGTAGTGAGCCAGCGTGCTCACAAGAGTTACCTGTACCCTGTGGGGACATGTTCAAGTTTAATTCAGAGTGGAACAAGCATGAAACAAAGGCCGTTGGAAGACCAGGGTGAAATACAGCGTACCTCTGAAGAGGCTAATCAATAGTCGTCTTCCTTTGTAAAAAGGCTGGGAAGACATGACTGCTGTCTGAATGACAGCAGGGAAGAAGACCTGATTAAACTGGATGGGAAAACGTTAGGAGAACAATTACCTGTCAGCTAGTCATTGGGAAGCTAGGTTGGGAATAGGAAGAAAGCTTCTGTCTGCC
This sequence comes from Falco peregrinus, assembly GCF_023634155.1. NCBI lineage: Eukaryota > Metazoa > Chordata > Aves > Falconiformes > Falconidae > Falco > Falco peregrinus. Next base: position 36,254,046 of record NC_073729.1, on the reverse strand, counting down.
TTCAAAAGGCATACTTACAAGGCTCCAGTCTGCTGGAGTAGTTTGAGTAATGCAGTTTGCTTGGGTTTTTGGATTGTTTGGTGTTTTATTAATGCTGTACTACCAGCACAGTAGTACAGATGCTGACTTGTAGAATCGTATCTTGCATTCTGTCAGTGCCCTGTTCCCCTAATTCAGCCCTGCGAGGTGGTACCCGATTCCTTACAAACATCTGCAGTTGAGGCATATTGCGCTTCTTGCCTAGCTGGTCATATCTGCAGCCGGGGTGATATTTTTGCATAGATTTTATCTAGTACTGCTAGATGTGCATATTGGAAGTATCAGCCTTTTCGATTGCGGAGTATTAGCTTTAAGAATGGGGAGCTGGACATCTGTAAACATAAGGAGAAGGCTGACCTATTGTAAATACTCCATGGAAGACATTGTTTGCCTAGGAGTCACTCCAGATTTTCCAATAAAATCTCTTTAGATTATGTTCCTGCTTAAGTGGCTACTACAAAGATCTCAGGCTTGTTTAAACAGAAAACAGCTTTCAGCTGTTACATTTGAGCAAGTGGAATGTGTGGAATCTGGTTAGTGTTTTTTAAATAAATAGTTACTTGAACTTTCTATGAAATCATAGATAAGCTGAGTTAGCTGAGGACAAGACGAGAGCAGGTACTTTATGTACTAATGTTAACTTCAGTAAAATTTGTGTATAAACCAAACTTGTGGAACTGTTTATTGCATGGAGAGAGAGGCTGTATTTTCATTACAGAAACCTGTTGATCCAGATCAAAAGAAGCTTCACATGACAGCCTCAGTGGGCACTAATCTGGAAGATAGTGTTTGAAGCAAGAAGGCATCCCCATCACCTTTCTGGTCTAATAATTTATCTTCTGTGTAGTTGCTATGTTTTGATGAACAGGTTCTCTTTGCACACACTCATCACTGCATCCTGTGCTCCCTTCGTTTTCCTGAAAATAAATCTTTGCTGTCTGGTTTTGAGCACTTTGAAGTAGGAGGGCTCTAAGGGAGCACACTGGCCTTGGGCAGGGAGCTTGTCAGAGGGAGCCTCTGGACTACGTTTCTACTTTGTCAGACTTGTTCTGCATTTAATTTACTTTATAGATAAATTAATTGATTTTCATTATGAAAAGCTTAGTATTTGATAAACAATTTCAAGCAGATTCCTTGGGGTTTATATGCATTCCTTTTCTGATTTCTGCATTTCATGAAATTTTTAAATATTTCCAGAGTAAACAGTTTGCTCAGAGTAATGGAATACCAGGATGATCAAGTATTCTTTTGCAGTTTCTGCTTTCTGAGATTTATTACTGATCAGAGAGCATGGTCACTATAAGGCAGAGAAAACTGTAGGAAGCTGTGAAAAAGTTTCCTGTTTAAGTCTTCTGAAATGCAACAAAATGTTGCTGAGCAAGTGTCCACAAGCAAATATTTACAAAACAAACTATAAGGTTCTGAACAGGTCAGCAAAAAACCCACGACCTCAAAAGCTGGTCAGTGCTGAAACTTGCATTTGGTAATTTTGGAGGTTTACAAAACAGCAGCTAGCTGGGTACCTTGGGAGCATACTGTGGTGGAGGGGAGTAGAGTGTACGTGGCCGTGAAGAGCTAGAGAGGCGAAAGCTGATTGCCTAGTCGTGCAGCCCTCACAGGCGCGTAGCTTTACTCTTTGTGGAATTGCACGTTCGTCTGGTTCTTTAAATTCATCATATTTTTCTCCCCTACTCCCCAACTGTCTTGCTTTAGGAACAAGTATCTCCTTTTAAATAGCCAAGAACTTAATGAGCTGAGTGCAATCTCCCATAAAGCCAACATCCCTGAAGTTGATGCAGTTGTCAACACAGACAGGTGAGTAGGGATAGAGGGTTTAGGTCAGCAGCTTCTAGCATTTTGCAGGCACTTATTTGGGAGGTTTGATGTCACCTGTCTTGAGGTTCTTCTGCCCACCACGCTTGCTTTGATTTCAGTGACGTGTTTCAGTGGGAGTTGTCTAGGTTTGTACAATATTCATGGTCCTTAGCAAATCTAAAGCATGCTTGTGGTCAGAGTAAGACATTTTAAAAACAAAAGCAACCTAAAATTGGGGGGGTTGAGTTCATGGCCTAGACTTCATTATAATGTGCTAGGTCTGCCTGTCTGCCTGGCCCTTCTCACTGCAGGCATCGCAGACAGACCTGAAAGGTAAACTGGGATCCCTGTAATGCATGAATTGCTGCTGCTAATAAATCTTAGTATTGAGATTCAGGAGCAGTCTGTGCACACGTAATGTCCATTTGCAGTCTGCATAAACAGATCTAAGTGTATCTGCTCAGAGTCTTTATTTTAAGAGCAGCTAATAACTAGAATAAGCTAAATTAGATTAACATGTTAAACCACTTACTCAAAAAAAGCCACTAGAGATTCTGTATCTGCTACATTGACTATTTTGATTTAATAAGCTCTTTAATATGTGATTCTGATGTACAAACCACACAACGGTGAAACACTGTTTGCAGAATTTAGTTATCAGGATACTCCCAGAGTTACCAGCAGAGGCTTGGTCTGCACAGAGCAGATTTACCTCACTTCAAAAGGGAATTCGCTAAGAGGATTTCTAGATTATAATTATTATCGTAATACTGTGCCTAATTGGGAAGAAATGGTGTCTGTATTACTCAGATCCTTTTCTTCTAAGCACAGGTACCTTTTTGGCTTTGTTCAAAAAGGAGTAAGTATTTAGAGGGGAAAATTCACCCTCTTAGGAAAGACACTGAAAGGAAGCAGATCAAGGGTATAAACAGCTTTTTCCAACCTGCAAAGTTCCTTATTTCTCTTGAGTGTTTTTTAAGAGCAGGCTGTTGTGCTGCAAGAAAACCACTTCCCACAAGGGCTTTGTCAGCTGGCTGTTGGTACCCAGCAAAGATTCCGATGCAGTAGGTTGTTAACCTGCATCTGCTGAATGTGCATGCTGGGGTGTGTTTTGAGTAGAAGAGTGCCACTTGGAGCATCTTGCTCTCTCTCTGCAGGATGGTTTGTGCAGCCAGGCAGGCAGCATTGCTCCGTTTCTGGCCTAAACTTGGTTTCTTTTTCATCCTTGGCATTTTGTTGCCATGTTGCTTTTCTTGATACATGAGATCAAGGCATTGCTTCTGCACAAGCTTACTGTAGTTCCACAGCCTCTATACTTTTACTACTACGTACAGAAGGTGGCTAAGTCATGTAGTATGTAGGTTTCCATACTCCGTTCTGCCTCCTAAATGGAACTTAGAACTTCCTTTACATTTCTTGGGCAAAATGGCATTGTGTTTCTTTCATTCCGAAGCTTAAATGTCTTATATATATTTTTTCTTTATCCCTTAATTCCTACGAGCTGTGAATTGGTATTTCTGAAATCATTAAAATTTTGAGAGAAAATGAATAATTTTTCTTTAGGATTTATTTGGAAGTCATGTTGCAGGTATTGCAGATGTTTACCAAAGGCAGGCAGGAGAACTCTTCCACTGGTAGTACTAGTAATAAAAGTTAATGAATATGTTTGTACTGTATATTTAATGCTGGGATTTTGATCATTAAAAGCTCTGGAGAAGAGGCTGGATTTGGTGTTCTACAAGGTTACAGTGCTTGCCAGCCCTTCCACTCATGCTGTAATTTCTTCATGTGCTTTAGGAGTCTTGTCTGTGATGGGAAAAGAGGTTTGTTGACCAGACTGCTTCAGGTCATGAAGAAGGAACCAGCTGAATCCTCCTTCAGGTGGGTTCACTTTGCGCTGTAACATGCCTTTTTGAATTGATTGGGAAGTTGGTTTGTTTTCATACAGCTTCTAGCAGTTGAAAATAATTGAAAATCGTAAACTGTGAAAAGATCTGGCTTTGTTGCACTTGGCTATCATGGTAGTGCAGGTGAGGGAGAATGCCAAAGCTTGCATTGGACCTCAGACTCTCTACAGTCTGTGATTTTTCTACAGGATCAACATACTCGGATTGAAGGAAGCAGATGACAAAATTTGATTTAAATTATAGTTGTGATAGAATACTCCCCTTGTTCCAAAATTAAAACCTCATTTCTTCTATTTCTCAGGTTTTGGCAGGCAAGGGCAGTTGAAAGTTTTCTGCGAGGCACCACCTCCTATGCAGACCAGATGTTCCTGCTAAAGAGAGGACTCCTGGAGGTAATGAAGTATATGTCAGACTTCCTCTGTAATGTGTCTCCATAGCAATCCAAAAGGATTTATCTGTCATGAATTCAAAAGGGGGTAAAAATGCCGTATTAAATATTCACTGGGAGTAGGGCAATTTTTGAGAAGTATTTGTGAATTCTGCTTGTGGCAACCAGGTGTGGGGTGGTCAGTTGTAGAGCCGGCATCACTGGGAAGTTAATTTATCAGAAGACACATCTGAATCATTGTCTTCAGTTCTGTCATCTAAGAACTAAACCTGCAGATAAATGTTTGAAATTGTGATTAGATCAGTCTGTGCTGTCGGCTGGCTTGGGTTAAACTGTGGCAATAACATGTTTTCCTCCCTTGCCAGCATATTCTCTACTGCATTGTTGATAGTGAGTGCAAGTCACGAGATGTGCTTCAGAGTTACTTTGACCTTCTGGGAGAACTGATGAAATTCAATATTGATGCATTCAAGAGGTTCAACAAGTACATCAACACAGATGAGAAGGTAAATATTTGTAAAAGCTGTCCCCAGTGGGTCAAATTACATGCTCTTATAACCAAACGTAGCACTAAAACTCTGATTCATTTGCTGATTTTGGTGTGATTATTGAGCTTGGTGCACGGTACAGACTGAGGAGTGAGCTGCCAAAGTCTTTTCACAAGCATGTATGTTGCTGCATACACTCGTGTTTTCAGAAGTGCTCCCAGCTGTTCTGAGTCAGCAAGCGCTGAGCTGTTCAGAAAACATTGCCCTGTTATGTGATTAGGCAGGTCGAAGGTCAGGGCTCAAAAATGGTAGAACATTTCCTGTGAAGTCACTGGGGCTTGGGTTAAGCTGTAGTTGTGCACATTGAGACAGGCTCCAAAAAATCTTACTGGAGCTGGAGGGGGTGAGGGGTGTCTTCATGGAGGTAATTTAAAATATTCATTAATATTTGATACTGCATAAAGACCTATCTTACCTTGGATGCTGTTTGAACTTACAAACATTTTAAGAAGTCATGGCTGATGCAATTACCTGTAAAACTTAGTTGCATATGGAGATCAGGAATGGGCAGCACTCTATGCAGAGTGGTTTCATGCTCTTGTGCACTTTGTGTATATAGCATCAACTGCTGGGTAGGTTTTGAATGACCTTATACTCTTGCTTATGTTACTGTAAGTTCTCCCTGATTGCTGTTAGATCTGCCAGACCTTGGGAGAATAGAAGCAGAGATGTATTTAATGAAAGATGTATTTAATTTCAGGTTGTTTTCTGGTAAATGAAGTCACACATTCTAGAGAATCCATTTTTATACTTTGTGTGCACTTCCCATTTATTGATCTATAACTTTTGTAACTCTCATTCTGTATGATTCCCTCACTGTATTCGTCCCTGGCACTGTCTGCTTGTACAAAATAAGTGTAGAAAAACAGAACTGGAGGAGCTACAGAGGCCAGCAGCCATGCTGTCTTGTCTCCCTCTTTCAGAACAAATAGTGTATAAAATCTTGGTCTCATTGAAGTGAAACAGCTTCAAAAGAGATTTTAGTGGTGCCGGGGCTTTGGCATTTTTTCTGTTCCGTAATGTTTTTAAGGTACTTGCTCCAGGGATCCTTTGGTCAGCCCTCAGTGCCAGTGTTGGCTTGGATTGGATGAGGCAGGGCTGGGAGTGTATATCTCTCTCCTCTTACTTTTATGTTATCTCTAACAAGCGTAATCGTAGAATTACAGAATCGTTCAGGTTGGAAAAAACCTTTGAGATCATCGAGTCCAGCCGTTACCCCAGCACTGCCAAGCCCACCGCTGACCATGTCCCCAGGCACCGCATCGGTGCGTGTTTTAAACACCCCCAGGGGTGGGGACTCCACCACCTCCCTGGGCAGCCCGTGCCAGTGCTTGGCCACTGTTTTTGGTGCTTCCTAATATCCAGTCTAAACCTCCCCTGACCCTGAGTGTGTTGGTATGCAGAACCAAACTTCTGTTTCTGAAGGGAAGGGGAAATTGTCCACATCTGTGAAGCCTTATGCTGGTGAAATGCATGTTTTAGGTGCTCGTGCTCAGAATTCAAGGTGCGGTTTCTCCAATAACCTTCAAGAATTGTACTCTTTCAGTGTCGAAAATCTGGAGAACGCTAACTGTTGCCCTACTTGCCAAACCCTGCTTATAGCTCTTCCTACTTGGGTTCCCCTTGTGCCAACAGAGTAATTGATTCAGTACACTTCTTGGTCATACCCTTTCTGAAAAGGGTATGAAATGCTGTTCCGTCAGACCTCATTTGTGAGTGTTCATGTAGGATGAATTTTTTGGTTTGTTTTTTAATGCAACACTGAAAAATACTTCTCTTTAGTTCCAGATATTTTTAAATCAGATCAACAGTTCATTGGTTGACTCAAACATGCTTGTTCGCTGCATTACACTGTCCCTGGACCGATTTGAGAATCAGTCTGATGCTAAAGGTAAAGAATAAGAAGTGAGGGTTGGGGGTGGTGGTGTTTGTGGTGAGAGTGGTTATCTTAAGCCTGGGATTTGAAAATGTTGGGTTTAAACAGGGAAATGCCACCCTGCAGGTTCGTTGCTGCAGTCTGAGCACCAGTTCTCACGGCTGTATTACTTGGACCGATGCGTCTGAACTTTAAGCACCTGATGATTGTCTCTTTCCTCTTGCTGCAGTCGCAGAAGTCCTGTCAGAGTGCCGCCTGTTATCATATATGTCCCAGATGTCCATGAGAATGTCCTTTCTTTTCCGTCTCATTAATATTATTCATGTACAGACACTTACACAGGTAAGGAGCTGACGGTAACTTTGCAGTTACCTTGCTGATACTGTGTAGTGATGAACTGGGCTGGGAGCCGGGAGCAATGTGGCTTATCTTGAGGAGACCTGCGTCCCTTCTTTCTTGGTACGTGTAGGAGCACCTCCACTGCATGCTTACCACAAGCACATTTTGTAAGGACGTGTACAACAGATGTCTTGATTTGGGCTTTTTTTGGTTGGTTTTGGTTTTTCTTTTTTTTTGACCTAGAGTCATTTTTACTTTTAGGAAAATGTCAGCTGTTTGAACACAAGTTTAGTTATCCTAATGCTGGCCCGAAGGAAAGAAAAGCTACCTTTTTACCTGCGCACTTTGCAACAGATGGAATATACAGAAAAATACCCAGGCTTCATCCTGAACAACTTCCACAGTCTCCTGCGATTCTGGCAACAGCATTACCTCAACAAGGATAAAGACAGCACCTGCTTAGAAAATGTATGTGAACCTCTTACCATAGCAAGAATTCCATCATAGCAATATCTACTAGTCACCTAACCAAAATGGGAAGGTGAGAGGTTGCGAAAGGAATGAAGGAAGCAAGTTGTGCCCCCAGTGTAACTTTCTGTAGTGTTTTTCACACCATCTCACCCAGTAACGGTCCCTTCTACAAGCAGTCACGCTACTACAAGGTAGCGGGGATTCCTTGCAGACAAGACCTCAGGTCTTGGCTCTGGTGCACAGAAGTGAGACTTGCCGATGCTGAGTGGGTGTGAGGGACAGGGCTGGTGATGGCCAGCCCTGCACAGGGGTGTAGAGGCAGGACAGAATCCAACTCCCAGACTAGTTAGCGCCTTAACCAGACTGTTCCCTCTCTTCCTGGTGTGGCAAACTGTAGGAAAAGTATCTGATGTAGCTGCTAGGGGAAAGGCAGCTGCCTGTGCAAAGCAGCCTGCAAGTTTCCACTCCGGAGCTGGTCTGCCTTGGGCTCTGGCAAGATAAAGAAGTGACCCATGACGAGAAGGCAGCTCCCTTGTATAGGCTGTAGAAGGCTGAAGTGAGGTTGCACAGGTTTCTTCCTTGGCTTTTCAGTGGCTAGGTGGCAGCTTTAACAGGTTTTTAACGTGTTTATGGAAAAGCCCTTCTTTGGTGTGCCCGTACGCTGCAGTGCACAGCCCCGCGGCTGTGGTTTGAGCGCAGGGCAGGCAGCCTGCTGTAGACGAGGTACCTGAAAAGGAGCAGTATTACGGCTTTGGAAGTAGTTAAAATAGAATAGGGGGCTTCGATTCCCAGAAAGGGGCATGATGGAGGAAGAAGCTGCACTGAACGGTGCAGGCTTGTAACGTTTTTCTCAGCCTTGTCTAGCCCAGCACTCTTCCTGCTTGGGTCAGTGCTGGACTGGGCCAGCTGGACCCGGGGAGCAGCAGGGTGGCGCGAGGCCTGCAGCAGCCGGGCGCTGTGTCGCAGCTTTCGTGCCGTGGGTTGACGCGCCCACAGTGCGCTGGGCTGCCGGGCGGTGGAGGGGAGACGCTGCCAAGGCCAAAGCTCTTGGCCACTGCTGCGTTTCAAGGTTGTGTTGTGCTGTGCACACGCTGCAGTGCTTATTGTGTCTTGGGCCACTCGTGGGGTGGAATGGAATAGTTGTCTGGTGTGTAATGGCTTTGAGTAATACGTGATGTGGTGTAGGGCTGCCGGAGAGGCCTTTCGGCCTTAGGAGAATGATGGAGGAGGGGTGTGAGCAGGGAGGGTGCGGTGTCTTTGTGTCTTCCCCAGGAGTGGGAGCTGCTGCCAGCACTGGCTTGGTCTGCAGCACCGCAGTGTCCCAGTTTGTGTTTGGATCAGACAGCGAAGGAGAAGTTTGGGCTTGTGTGTGTGCCCTGCTGGCGGGCAGCCCTGCCTGCTGCCCCGCACAGGCTTGCCGGGGCGCTGGTCACCCCGCGCTGCTCTAAGCAGGGCTGTCGTACCCACGGGTGCTGGGAGTCCCTGCCCGTAGCTGGATCGTGGGAGGCTGGTCGTGGAAGGTGCAGGTGGTCCAGCACCCAGCCCTTCTGCTCCGTGCCCCAGGGAGGGTGGGCTGAATGGTGAATCGTGAATCGGGGGTGTTAAACTGCCTGGTTGGGGAAGCCGGGCTGAATAGGAAGCAATTTTCAGTTCCCTCCTCTGAATGCCTTTGGGGTGTGTCTTCTGCTGCGTGTTGGTGCCTGTGGACCGTGCTAACCAGCCTCTTCTCTTCCCACAGAGCTCTTGTATTAGTTTTACCTACTGGAAAGAGACTGTATCTATACTGCTCAGTCCAGACCGGACATCCCCCTGTGCCATAGTTAGCTACATCGACGAGGCATATATGGACATTGACAGAGACTTTTCTGAGGAGTAATTCTTCGCTCTGGCTTCTGATGGACAGCGCTTGGAGGGTACCTCGCAGCCCGTGGATTTTCAGGGATACGCTGTGTAGTGTGTGTGTGCGTGTGCGGCTTGGAACCGTGGAGCGTTACTGCATTGTCAAAACCCCAGCCCCCTCCCGGTCCCCATCTCTGATCTGTAACGGATGAGACTTTGAAAGCTCACTGGGCAGCACATTCAGGGATGTATCTTCCAGTTGTTCTGGGATAAAAATAATCACCTGCAAAAACCAGCCTCTTTATTTTTTCCTCTCTTCTAGTCCAGCACGGCTGGTCAGAGATGTTTTTGCTGACAGATGAGGATACTCTGTATGTGCCAATTTAATTGTGGCTCTCTTTCACGGCTACCAGAATTAGCAAGTCAAAAAGCACAGAAATTGCCCTCCAAAGTGAGGTCCAAGGAGCCAGTCTGACTGGGACCCTGACACACCAGCCATGTGCAGAGCCACCACGAGGACTCCCTTCAGGTGTAACTGTTCTGTTGGGGTTTGGAATCAGGGGTTTAGGGTTGGCTAGAGTGTGAGTGTGTGTGTGTGTGTGTGTGTGTGTGGTTTTAATTCCTGAGAGCCCTAGCTCCAGTCACCTCTTTACCATCTACTTTTGGATCATTTGGTACTAAATCTTGTCTGTTTGTGCGTTAGGAGAGAACCTCTGCTCCTGCTGTCTTTCCTGCAGATCCTTCCCACCTGAAGGTGTTTTACAGTGCTGCGGAGAACAGAGACATTTCGGCAGTGGTGGAATTGCAACAGGGGTTGGCTTTTTCACAGAGCGCTAGCATTAAAATGTACTAATTTTTTAAACTTGCAGCTTGTCCCTTCTTGGGTAACTAATCTGGTTTTAAAATCCTTTTCAGGACCATTGCTCTTGACGCTAACCTGCTATGCCTGGAAGTCTTATGTCAGTCTCTGCTTTCAATCCTTAATATCAACACACACATTAATCTTGAAGTGCAATATTTACTGGAGATGTCAGTTTTTTCCTGAATCTATTTTAATCAGAATGTGTTAAATGCTGGGAATAAACACTCCTGGGTGAAAGTAACTTTGTAGGGTATGTTGGGAAAGAGGGAATCTGGTTTTGGCAGTGCTGATTGCCAAACCTGCACGTGCCCTGCCTGCTCACCAGTGTTAATTGTATTGCTCCAAGACAGTCAGATTCCTAGGAATTAAATACAGCCTGAAGTCCTGAGCCACTGCATTTAAGTTAAAAAAAAAAAAAAAAAAAAAAAAAAGTCTTGCAGCTCCAGCTAAAAGAAACCAGTTTTCTTTGAAACACGCATCTGCATTTTTTTAAATTTTCTTAACTTATTTGATGAGATGACTTGACTTTCAGCTCTGTCCAGGCTCTGGAGAGGGACTGGTGGCGAGGATGTCCCAGAGCTGTAGTGTTTTGTCTCTAATCGTTGCCAGCAGAATGAAACCCCCTCTGAGGCTCCCTGCGCTGGGGCCTGGATGAGTGCATGAGGCTTCCAGCCCCAGGTGCAGGACTTGCTCTCTAAAGGTCACCCCTCTCGCTTATCTCACACTTTGTCCTGCTCTGGACTTGCAGTCAGTACTTTGCTTGCAGGGTGGTCAGAGCTGCTGAGCTTGTGCATAAACCTGGAGCCTTGCAGGAGCTCCTGGCGATCCTCACATCCCTCCCTGGGGGGCCGAACCCCCTGAGCAGCCTCTGCCCCGCTCCAGTGAGGTTACCCTGGTCGCAGCCCTTGTGGCAGGGAGCTCCGTGCTGGGGCAGCTGCAACTCTCTGTTCTTCATCAGGTCACCCTCACCCTGCCCCCTACCTCCCTGGAGCTAATTTCTTTCTCATCTGTACTTTTTTTGTTCTTGGGTATTTGTGTTTTTGGTGTATCTTTGCTTCTTCTTAACTGTAATAGATGTACACTTAAAATAAATGCTTCAAATTAAAAAGCTTTTAAGTTAAGGGATGCCTTTTCCATAGTCTAGTTAATTGGTGCATCCAGTGATTGCTGCTATCACGCGCAGATCTCTCGCATCCCGTGTTTGTGCAAGGTACAGTTAGGGGCCGGCTGTGGGGCGCAGCCGCCTTCTGGCCGTGGGGGTCCCCCGTGGGAGCGGGGGTCACTCCTGTACCCCGGCCCGCTGGAGGCGGCTGGGCTGGCGCAGGGCGCAGAGAAACTACGTCGGGAGCGCGCTGGGCGCCAGGGGAAGGGCGCTGCTGCGCTGGGCAGGGGCGCGAGTGTGCAGAGGGGCGCAGGCAAATTTTAACTGGGGACCACAGTCCCGTGGGCTCGTCTGTCCATGCCAGATGCCTCAAGAATCTCATTTTGAGAGGGACCAGACAGCTCCGTCCTTCATCCTTGTTTTGTCTCATTTATGGAGAGCAGGGGAGGAAGGTGCTGGGCAGAGGTTGCAGCAGCTGCGCGCCGGGAGGGGGGCTGAGGCGGGGCCCCTGTCGCTAACAAATACTTCTGGAAGTCTGCACTATCCCCCTGGATTGCTGAGGTTCGTGCTGCCCAGATTAATGCCAATTTACTAACTGCAAACGTATTAAATGGAAACTATTAAAGAAATCTATTTTAAAGAAACGAGTGGAGGTGTGTGTCTTTGCCGTCCCTTTGCCACCACCCCTCGCCCTGCGGCCCGGGCTCTTGGTGCTCCCCCAGGAGCAGCGGAGGGGTGAGGGCTGTGCTGCTCCCCTCCAGCTGCGGGGGCCGCGGTGGTTTGGGGGGAGGGGGAGGAAAAGGCTCTTTTCCTAAAGCCTGGAGCAAGCTGGGGGGCAGCCCCCCTCCTGCCCCTGCCTGGCTTCAAGCTCTCTCCCCAGAGCCCGGCTTGCCCCCCCTGGCCCCTGCAGCAGAGGCAGGGCCCTGGTAACCCTCTGACAGACAGAGCGGAGCAAGTCCTGGCAGATCTACGTTTATTCACGCGGTGCAAAGCTGGCAGCGGCTGTTGCAGCCATTTGCCTCCAACCTACGGCGAGACGGGGCAGGGCAGCTACTACTCGTGCTGGCAAAAAAACCAGAGGGGCTGCGGTGAGAGCCTGGGCCCGGCGCAGGGAGCGCTCTGCCGCCCGTCGTCCCGGTGAGGATGGCAGCGCCGCAGGGTGCCGGGCAGGATGCGGCCGTGCGGCCGTCCCTCTGGCTCCCGCGGCTGGGTGGGCTTACCTTGGAGGCGATGACCTCCCTGGTGCGGGCGCGCAGCTTGTTGACCTGCGTCTCGGCGATGTCGGCACGCTCCTCCGCATCATCCAGCTCGTGCTGCACCTTGCGGTACTTCACCAGGTTGGAGTTGGCCTGCTGCTCCTGCACGGGGAAGGGCGGGCGCGTGGGGCGCAGCCGGGACACCAGGCTGCGAGCTCCCGTGTCAGCCCCACGGCCCCTTGAAGCCGTCACGCGCAGCCCCGGGGAAGGGCCACCCTGTCCTCGTCCCCAGCAGGGCAGCAGTGGGGACAGGCACTTACCGCCTCCTCAAACTGGCGCTTGTAGCTCTTGACCTTGCTCTGCAGCTTGTCGATCAGGTCCTGCATCCGTGTCAGGTTCTTCCGGTCTTCCTCAGCCTGCAAGTGCCCCAGCTCCGTTAGCAGGACCCCAGCAGACCCCGATACCTTCATCCAAGAGTCCCGGTGCTGCTGGAGCCCGCCACACACGCACACAGCACCAGCCCAGTCCCCTGGTGCCCCCTTGGTGTCCCAGCACCCAGCTCAGGAGGCGCTGGGAACGGGCAGAAGGACACAGAGCAGGGGGGCCGTTGTGGCAGGGAGAAGCCTGTCCTGCCCTTGCTGGTCCCCGCAGAGCCCGGGACGAGCGGGGGCTGGGCTGCACCAGGCTTGCCATGGGGGTTACTGGGTAATGCAAGAGGCTGAGCGCCGGGGGAGCTGGGCCAGGGCCCGCGGGGCTGCAGCTGTGACGGGTGCTGCTGTACCTGGTAGCTCAGTTCCTTGATCCTCCGCTCGTACTTGCGAATGCCCTTCTGGGCTTCAGCCATCTTCTTCTGCTCCGTATCCAGCTCTCCTTCCAGCTCCCGCACCTGCAGGTGGGTAAAGGCCAGCTCAGTGCTCTGCTCCCTGGCCCCAGCCCCAGCTGAGGCCACCTTCCCAGCCCAGAGAAGCCACAGCAGAGGCTAAGCCACTCCAAGCAAGTGCTGGGAGCCAGGCCCAGGCTTGCAGATCCTCCGGGACTGTCCCTCACTGCCCCACGGTCCCCCCGTGACACAGCCTGGCCCCAGAGGGACGGGGCCCCAAAGCCTGGTGCCACAGGGGCTAGGGCAGCACCAGGAGCCAGCTCCTGGGGGGACAGCCAGGGGTCTGCCCCTGCCTCCTCACCCTGGCCTCCAGCTTCTGGATCTGCTTCTTGCCCCCCTTGAGAGCAATCTGCTCCGCTTCGTCCAGGCGCATCTGCAGGTCCTTGATGGTCTGCTCCATGTTCTTCTTCATCCGCTCCAGGTGGGCACTCGTGTCCTGCTCCTTCTTCAACTCCTCTGCCATCATGGCAGCCTGCAAGGTCGAGAGCACAGAGGCATCACCACAAGGCCAGGCAGCCCTGCCAGACACAGGGGCTCAACGGAGAAGTTCTGAGACCCTATCCTCCCCCCCCCCCGGGGTGCTGGGCACGCTTGCTGAACCATACAGCGCAGCCCACACCACACTCACATCCGTGATAGCCTTCTTCGCCTTCTCCTCAGCGTTGCGGCACTCCTGCACTGCATCCTCCACTTCACTGCTCAGCTGTGAGATGTCTGTCTCCAGCTTCTTCTTCTGGTTGATCAGGCCCGTGTTCTGTGGACAGAGCGGGTCCAGTGTCACAGGAACTGGCTGTTCACTGTGACCCCACTACCAGACATGCTCCTGGCTCTCCAGGGCCAGCAGAGACACTGGACATGGTGGTCACTCACCTGGGAGTGGAGCAGGTTGACCCTCTCGGTGGCCTCCAGCAGCTCCTGCTCCGCCAGCTTCCTGCTCCTCTCCGCCTGCTCCAGCGCTGCCCGCAGCTCCTCCACCTCCGCCAGCAGCAGGTTGTTGCGGCGCTCCAGGGCAGCCGCCTGCTCCTTCAGGTCGTCGTTGTGGCGCTGAGTGTCATCCAACTCGATTTGCAGGTCCTGCCAGGCAGCAAGGGGTCAGTGGGGACAGGAGGGAGCCAGGGCTGGCAGCAGGGACAGTGCTGGATCTGTCCCACCCGCAGCCGCCCAACCTTGATCTGGGCCTGGAGCTGGCGACCCAGTTTCTGGAACTCGGCAGCCTGACGGTTGGCGTGGCTCAGCTGGATCTCCATCTCGTTCAGGTCTCCCTCCATCTTCTTCCTCAGCCGGACGGCCTCATTCTTAGCCCGGGCTTCTGCATCCAGCGTGGCCTGCATGGAGTCCATGGCGCGCTGGTGGTTGCGCCTGCAGGAGAGACGATGCATCAGCCCCGTCCGCCCGAGGACTCCCAGTCCAGGGCAGCCCTGTCAGGGCCACGGTGCCAGCTCTGCCCCCACAGTGGTGGCCCAGCCTGTCCCTTCTCAGCGCACACCTCAGGTTCTCAAACTCCTCGTCCTTCTCCGCCAGCTTCCTGTCCACATCAGCCTTGATCTGGTTCAGCTCCAGCTGGATGCGCAGGGTCTTGCTCTCCTCATGCTCCAGGGCCCCCTAGAGACAGTGGCAGCTGTGGGAAGGCAGCCCCTGGGGGGGATCTCCCCAGCCACCCACCCCAGCCTGGCCTTGCCCCCCAGCCCAGAGCTACGGGGAGCAGGGCAGGTGGAGCCACCCCAGTGCCCTGCTGTGGCTGCACGACCCCCATGAGCGAGGTTGCCCAGGGGTTGCAGCCACACTCAGGACTGTCACCCTGCCAGCACAGTGTGGGTTCCTGCTCCAGCAGCACCCAGCCAGAGCTGCAGGGTGGGCCAGTGGCTCTTGAGGGCAGCAGGAACATCCAGGCATCAGTGGGAAACAAGGACCAACCTCAGCCTCCTCCAGAGCTGCTTGGATATCGCTCTTCTCGCTCTCCAGGGCTTTCTTCAGCTTCTCCAGCTCATGGATGGTTTTGCCGCTGAGACTGATTTGGTCGGTCAGATCAGCAATTTCCTCTGGCAGGGACAGAAGGGCAGTTGGTCAGGAACAAGTCTGTGGGGCCGGTCCTGTCAGGTGACCTCCCCATCCCCCTGCCCAGGCTTGGCTGTTGTCCCCTCAGCCCCTTGGAGAGCAGCTGAGGTTGTGCATGGGGACAATTCTGCAGTCTGAGTGAAGAACAGAGCGTGGGACAGGCACGGAGACCCACGGAGACCTGCTTGTCCGAGAGCAACACCCCCAAGCCAGTGTCAGCCACAGCCATGGCACTGTCGGCAGCAAATCACACACCATTTGGAAACAAGAGCCAAGTGACACCGCCTGTCTGCCCAGGGTGCCCCAGCGAGAGGGCAGGACACACCCCAGCTTCCTGGCTGGGCTGCTGCGTCCCTCCGAGAGATGGGCCAGCCTTGTCTGAGCAGCAAGGTCTGCTCCCTGCCTCCAAGGGACCCCCACCCCACCCCGTGGCTGAGGACAGGGGAGCCGGAGGCTGCCTGTGAGAGCAGGAGTCTGGGCAGAGAGTGCAGGAGGTGAGCTTCAGCCCAGTCCTACCCTGCAGGTTCTTGTTCTCCCTCTTGAGGGTCTCCAGGTTGTCCAAGGACTCCTCGTAGGCATTCTTGAGCTTGAAGAGTTCTGTGCTCAGGCTGCGTGACTCCTTCTGCGACGCCTCCAGCTCCGCCTGGGTCTCCTCATACTTCTGCTTCCACTCAGCCAGGATCCTGTCAAAATTGCGCTGCTTCTTGTCCAGGGCAGCGCAGGCGGAGTTGGCGCGCTCCAGGTCCACCGAGAGGTCCTCAATCTCTGTCTGCAGCCGATGCTTGGTCTTCTCCAGTGATGAGCACTTGGCGTGGGCGGCCTCCACTGCCTCCTCCGCCTCCTGCAGCCGGATGGCCAGCTTCTTCCTGCCGATGGCATCGAGGGGTGAGTGCCCCCAGCCCAAGCGCCATCCCACCCCACCGCTCCGAGGAGGGGAGGCCACAGCCTGCCCAAACAGCCTCAAACCCGGGCAGGAGGGTGCAGTCTCACCCCAGTGTCTGGGAAAGCCCCATCACTGAACAGAAACTTGCCACCTGCAAGGAACCAACTTCTGCCAGGAGACTTACTTGGCTTCCTCCAGCTCCTCTGTCCTCTGGATGGCATCCGTCTCATACTTGGTTCTCCACTGGGCCACTTCTGCATTGGCCTTGGACAAGTTCCTCTGGAGCTCACTCTTGGCCTCCACCTCCTCCTCGTACTGCTCCCGCAGCAGGTCACAGTCGTGCCGGGAGGCTTGCAGGGCATGGGCCAAGGCGTTTTTGCTCTGAGGAAGAGAGAGCTTGTGAGAGGAACAGCTGGTGCCAGGCGCCAGGACACTGGCCACGGCAGCGGGACTGGGGGCAGTGGGAGGAAACTCCTGTTTTTCCCAGGTTGAGAGCTGCCCTTGGGGCTCCTGTGTGCAGGGTATATCTCACCTTCCCAGTCCAAGAATCTGGGCCACTGTCACACTGGGACACATGCCCCATTCCCTAAGATCTGTGTCACTCAGATCAGCCATGGCCTGAAGCCTCACCTTGGTCTCTTCCTCCAGCTGCCTCTTGAGTTCCTCGATGTTCTGTGTGAACGAGGTCTTGCCACGGCTCAGCTGGTTGATGAAGGACTCCTTCTCCTCCAGCAGCCGACTAAGCTCCCCTGGGTTCAAACAGAACCAAAACAGCTACTTTGGGGCCAAGAGCTGCAATCCACGTTAGCTCGCACTCCCCAGAGCCTGCGGCCTTCAGCTGCATGGAGACCTCCAGCAGCCCCAGCTGTTCCCCCACCCAGGCAAGCTGGGGCCCACGGGCAGAGGGGCAAGCAGCTAAAGGCAAAGCGTGCCAGCTAGGGACCCCCCCTTCTGATGCCTGAGATCGCAGCACATCCCCCAGCACAACTAGCATCACCAGAGGTCCTCCTCCTTGCCAAGCAAGGCCTGGGGGAGGCACAACACAGACACCCCACTCCACTCCAGATGGAGCTCCTGCTATCTTTATTTTGCCCTTGGGAGGAAGAGGACAGTGCCTGGCCAAACCACAGCACCCCCCTACCCCACCCCACCCCCCGTCAGATGCCCCAGTGCAAGACCAGCCCCAGGGCAGCCATGTGTCCCCCGGCTGCCACCCTCACCTACCGTTCTCGGTCTGCAGCCTGGCCCGCTGCGTGCTCACGTCGGTCAGCTGTCGCTGCAGCTCGTCCACTTTGGACTTGGCCTCGCTCAGCTGGTCCTCATAGGTGCGGCACAGCTTCTCGGCATTGGCCTGCACGCACCGAGCAAAGCCTGGGTGAGACCCAGCTCTGGCCAGGCAGCACCGTTCTCCCAGAAAGTGCTCAGCAACTGCATCGCCCTGGGCCACCACAGCTGATCCCATGCGCACACAAGGCAGAGAGCAGGAGCCTGCCAGAGCTCTCGTGTCTCTGCTAAGCTAACAGGGGCTCTCTGCAGTCAGTCTCCCAGGAAATGCCTTCCCAGATCCTCCAGACTTGACTAGGACAAGCAAAGCATCCTACAAGCACTGCCATAGTGACATAGGGACAAGCTATACCTAGTGAAACAGAGGGACTTGGCCATAGCAAAGAGCTACGTAGGACAACATCCCACGGACGTGGCTGCGCTGGACACACTGCAACCAGTGGCACTGATGTACACGGAAGAGATGAACCTGCCCCGTACAGAACCAGTGCCCACCTTGTTCTTGGTGAGGTATTCAATGTTGGATGACAGGTCATCCACCTCCATCTTCATCTCACTCTTCTCCTTCTCCAGCTTCTGCTTGACACGCTGCAGATTGTCGATCTGCTCGCTCAGCTCCGCCACGCTGTCTGCGTGCTTCTTCCGCAGAGCGGCAGCCGTGGACTCATGCTGCAGGGTTGCCTCCTCCAGGTCCCGCCGCAGCTTCAGGAATTCTGCCTCCCGCTTCTTGTTCATCTCCAGCTGCGTGGCCGTTGCCCCACCAGCCTCCTCCAGCCGCTCGCTCAGCTCCTCCAGCTCCCGTGACACTTCTGCCCGCTGCTTCTCCACCTTGGCTCTGGCGGCACGCTCAGCCTCCAGCTCCTCCTCCAGCTCCTCAATGCGGGCCTGGCAGAGACAGAATAAGGCAGATACTCCAAGCACTGGCTGAAGCTCCAGCATCTTTGCTCTCCACAGCGGAGCAAGGTGTCTCCGCTGATGCTAGGGAGCAACAAGCCACCAGTCTGGAGCAAATGCTGTGTGAGGATTTTTGGAGGCAGGCACGCCTGGTGCTGCTTGGTAGGGTGTTTTGCAGAGCTCCTGCTCTCCTGTGTACCCAGCCATCAGGATCCCAGCTGACAGGAGCTTCTTTTCAGTGGGAACCTTCACACAAACAGCCTGAACATGGGGGCTTGTCTCTGACAGGAAGAAGCTCAACACACTAGATCTGGATCTTCAGAGTTTAGGCACTGGATTTAAGGTTTTAGTCTGGACAGAGAACTACCTCCTAGAAGCTGCTCCTCATGCTGGTGCTAGCATTCACCTCAACAGTTCATACTTTAACTTTCAGTCCATGACATTTTGGCAGAGGGCTTTGCTTCTGCTAACAGCCCCAGCTTTTTTCATCACTCTTCTGCCAAGATGTCCCTGTGCTCAGAGAGGGACTGGCCCCTGCAGATTCCCCAGTACCTTACATCTGATGGAAATTTAGGACCCCTGGGCTGTAGGAACAGTTCTTCCCACCATACCTGGAGCTCCTTGATCTTCTTCTGCAGCTGGGCCTCAGTCACTTGCCCATCTTCAATCCTTGAATTCAGTTGACTCATTTCAAAGTCTTTCCTGTACAGAAAGAAGGCAGAGCCTTTGGTCAACCAACGCTGTCCCGCCAAGTCCCTCTGGCTCCTGAAGCCAGAGGAAGACTGTTCCCTTGCACTGTAACACCCAGGTCCAGAGGAAAACCGAACCCATACAGGAAAGGAACTGCAGGGGTAAGAAGCAGCACAAAGGCTGCTCTGAGGGGGGGGGTGGAGTGGCCAAGCTGGCAGACAGCCTGGCTCTGAGGTTTTCCCTAGAGGTGTTGTTCTCCAGTTCCCCAGCAAGAATGGGACGTAAGTGCTGAAGCCTGTACTTGTAGCTGAGGTCCCAGCTCTGTGCTAGGATCCTGCCAGGCAAGTCTCTCCTCTCCAACCTCACGTACAGAGAAAGGTCTATAGTGCCCTGACCTATTAGTCTGTGCAGCTGACAAGCTCCTCAGCATCTCCGCACAGTGCCCAGGAAAACTAAGCCCTCATTTTACCTGGACTGATCAGGCCAGCCCGTGACCACATCCCAGCAGCCTCTGCAGAGGCCACACGTCCACTTGATTTAGAGGTGGGCACTGCCTGGCAGAGTAAGCAGGCAGCCCAGGCGCATATCACACACTCACTTTTTGAGTTTCTCCTCCAGCTGCTGTTTGTCATTCTCCAGATCCATTACAGACTCTTGTGTCAACTTCAGGTCTCCTTCAAGCTTCCGCTTTGCTCTTTCCAGGTCCATGCGGACTTTTTTTTCTTGTTCAAGAGAGCTTTCCAGCTGGAGAATGAAGGGAGAGATAGGATAGGGAGGGAAAGGACCCTCTGTAGCCCCAACCTTCCCCATGCCCATTGCTGTGGGAGATTTCCCAGCCCTGAGAGCTAGAGCTGTTTCCTAGTTGCTCTCCAGCCCCATTCCCTCAGCCAGGATTGCTCTCCGTGAGGTACTCCAGATCACCTCTCAGTTCAGGGGCAGTTTGTCAATGGGGTTATTCATCAACTGGCCATATTAAATGGGGATCTGATAATGATCCCACCCTCCAAATCCCATCAGGGACAGCCTCTGGGCTCTCTTGGAGCTGTGGCTCAAACCTCTCTCACTGCACCATCACTGGCCTATGACTCACGTCATCCACTTGCTGCTCCAGTTTGACCTTGGCTTTGGTCAGTGTGTTGACCTTGTCTTCCTCAGCTTGCAAGTCATCCAGGGCCTGCTGATGGGCCTCTTGCAGTGCTTTCTTCTCCTTTGTCAGCTTGGCAATGATCTCATCCAGAGCAGCCATCTCTTCAATCAGGTTTTTCACCTAGGTCAGTGAGGTCAAAAACTGAGTACATCTCAGAGAGAGGGGATGCAAAGCTAAATCAGCAGCCTGACTCATTATCAACAGCAGCTTGGTGCAGAAGAATGGCTGCAGAAGCGTGGCTTTAGAATCTCTGAAGATCTGCACAATCCAGGCCTGGTATTAGAATAGGCCTGTAATCAGAATTGTGCTGAAGTTGCTGTGCTGAAGTTAACAAGAAAGGTAGCCCTGAGCTACTCTTGAATCCTGAGACCAAGTAATTATGTTGTGCCAACAGGCCGTGGCTGTAACAAGCTACAGCTGCTGGGAAAGCAGGTGCAGGGCCAAGGAAGGTAGGGAGCGGTACGGGAATATAGGGAGTAACGAACTACAAGGCTGAAGCACAGCAACACAACTAGCTACATGGATAGAATGCTTATTTCAGTCATGATAATTAGGGGTGTGAGAACCGCGCGCGTTTAGAGACTACTAACCAATTACATTTCTGCTTTACGAATATGCATGTGTATCGGTTCTATATAAGTAGTCTTAGAAACTGATAAAGTTGAGCAAGATGCGTAACTCATATTGAGCGTCTTCTTGACTGCGACGAACCCTTCTTCCAACAGCTTGGCACCACATCAGCATCCATCCCCTCTCCCCTTGGCCAGGCTGGTTCCACCAGGTGGTTTGTCAGTGCCCCAGGTCACTTGCCATTGCACAGCACTGTTTGCCCATACCACTCGTGTGCAATGAGGCGGGACACCAGAAGGTTCTGCTCTCTCCCACACCTCTTTTTCCTCTGCCCTGTTCCAGCTCCCACACACCAGCAGCCTCGTCTCTGACGTTTCTCTTTGGTGCCCTCACAAGCACTGAGGCCCCAGGGCAAGGAGGCTGCACTCTGCGCAGGGGGTCAGTTACCTTGTTCTCCGTGGCATGTTTCTCCTTCTCCACCTTGGCCAGCGTGATCTCTAGGTCATCAATGTCCTTCTTCAGCTCTGCACACTCATCCTCCAGCTTCCGTCTCTTGGCGGTGAGGTCTGAGTTCATCTCCTCCTCATCCTCCAGACGCTCTGTCAGCTCCTTCACCTTGGCCTCCAGCTGAATCTTGGACTTGATCAGCAGGTCGCAGCGTTCTTCTGCATCTGCCAGGTTGTCTTGCTCCTGCGACAGGCACAGGAGAACCAGTGCTCACCCACCGCCTCAAGAGCATACCAGCAGGCTCTCAGCCATGCTTTCCTGGCCCAGAGCTGAAGCTCTCCTTGTGGAAGGGGCAGAGCACACTCAGGGTGCTCAGGTGTACAAAAAACCCACAGCTCTAGTCACTGCCCGTTTTCAAGGTCCATGGGACAACCACTAACACTAACCAGGGCTGAAAGGCTAGCAGCAACTAAATCTTTCCGGAGTTCCTCACTGGACTGACACTTCTGGCACAGAAACGGCACAGATTAGCCACAGTTTGGTGAGCAGACATCGCCATCCCTCCCACCCCCTTGGAAGGAGATCACGCCTTCCAGAGCCAGGGGAGCATGAGTTCCCACAGCAGCCCTGAGGTGGCAAGTTTGTGACATTGCTTCAGGTTTGCATCAAGTCTAACACTGCACTTCATACAGGTTGTGGCAATGAGGGGTCTCAGAACTGCAGGGGGCTGAAAGGGGCACCTAGCACACCCTGCTCCTTCTTCTACCCATGGACCCTGCACTGTCCTTAAATATCCAGGGAGAAGGGGAGGCACTCACTGCCTGCAGCTGGAGAGCCAGGTCATTCTTCTCCTGGATCATGGAGACCTGTTTCTCTTCCAGCTCCTTCCTCTTAGCCTCAGACTTCTCCAGAGCCTCCTTCAGCTTCTGGAACTCCTCCTTCAGGTTGGACATTTCCTTCTCAGTTTGAGCAGACTTGAGTAAAGGCTTGATCTTGAAGAACAGCTTCATCCAGGACCAGTTCTTGACAGCATTGAAGGCCCGGATGTTCCACTGGATGGTGTAGAGGGCTTCCCTGGAGGGATACAAGAAGAGCATCATCATGGGTGTAGATTCATTGTGTCCCATCACCACTGCAGCAGGGACCTGGCTTTTGTAGGCCTGGGCATGGCTCTATTCTTCCCCAGTGGGACAAATGGCAGCATGTTGAACGAATGGCTGCACATTGTCTGCACACTGTAATGGGATGGGTGGCATGGCCTGGATTTGAGCTCTCTTTGCTCTGCAACCCTTTGGAATCTTCCAGTGGAAACCAAAGGCTCCCTCCTCCACCTAGATACACTGACCCTCCCTGCCAGGGCCACGCCAGACCTCTTACAGGTCTGCCTCCATCCCTCTGGCCTTTCCCAACCACTGCCAGCCGTAGGCAAGTCCCACAGGTCAAACACACCGAAATGTGCAGAAGGATCAAGGAGACACACAATGTTCTGCCCCTTGCCCCCACAGCTCTACCTCCTGCTGATGATCCTCTGGTACTCGATGCGCATGAGGTGCCCGCGGATTCTGGCCTGCAGCATGGTCAGGATCTTGGCCAGACGCTCATCTCGCATCTCTTCCAGCAAGCCCAGCAAACCAGCCTTGAAAAACACCTGCAGGCAAGAGAGTGAGAGCAGGGTCAACAGCAGAGAGGACAGAAGGCTCAGCATCATCACTACATGCGGCCCAAAGCAGGGGTACACTCTGCTGGTTTCGGTCCCCTCCCTGCAGGGGCACACACGCCCAGGCTGCCCCGGCTGGAGGTGCACCCACAGCAGGCACAGCTGGGCACCAGATCTCCCTGCCCTGAGCACTGCATTCCCCAGCAGACACTAGCTGCTGTGTCAGGTGCTATGAGGTCAGGCAGCAGTGACCTTCTGCTCAGACCTGTTTCTTCCCAGCCTGCATCTTCCTCTGCCCTCCCTCCAAGGGCCACAGGCAACCTGCAGAGTGCAGGACTGCAGCAGGGCTGTGGCCACGCAGGCAGCAAGCTGGGCGCAGAGCACAGTGGGACTGCAGGGAGACAGGAGGGGACACGTCTCCCTCCCAAGGACCAGCTGCCTGGTCTCACCTTGGTATGACCAAATTTGTACTGCGAGTGGTCCAGCTCCAGGGAGCTCAGCAGCTTCTCTGTGGCCTTTCTGCTGTCCACAAACTTGTCATCCGGAATAGCTGCTGGATTCAGGATACGGTAGCTGCAGGGACACAGCACACAGAGGACATGCAAGAGAACCCCAGTAGAGCGTCGATGGCTCCACCATCATCCCCACACCCCAGTCATGGCAGTTCTCCCAGGAGCACGTCTCTGCAGCACAGGCTGGAGCTATGTACGACCCAGGAGTTCCAGGGTGCAATATGGGCTCTTTGCAGAGCAGACATCAGGGAACTCTGCCAGATCTTAGTCCCTGAACACAAGGAAGACTGTGAAGGAGGTGGCCACTGGCCTCACCATGCCTGGTCAGGCTCAGGCCAAGCAGGGTGGAGGGGGCAGCTGGAGAATGGTAAGGATCCCAAGGGCAGAGAGAAATCTGAGCCAGGACGGGAGGACTTGAACCTTGCCCCCATCCAGCTACACCAGCCCTGCATTCAGACCTCAAACATCACCAGCCCTGCTGTCTCATCACATCTGGCACCAAAATATCCACACCTGGCACCAGAGAGCCAGCAGCAGAGCTATCCCAAACTGTACATGCACTGGGCGTATTGTGGTAGTTCTGATCAGCCCTGCACAAGGTGGGGAGCAGGTCAGAGCCAGGGCCAGGCCGTGTCCCCTCAGAACACGCGTGGGTTGATGGGCAGGGAAGAAAAGGGGGTTACCGCTGCTTGAAGTCTGCATAGAGGATCCTGTTGGGGAATCCCTTACGGCAGATGCGGATGCCTTCAAGGACACCGTTACAGCGCAGCTGGTGCAGCACCAGGAAGGCATCCATGGCTCCTACGGGTGAGAACAAAGATGTAGCAGGCAATCATCCCAAGAGGACAGGGAAAATGGAGCTGCAGCACAGGCCTGAACTCTGGAAACAGCCATGGTTTTGAACACAGGTGTTAACTTGTCCTGTAGGCCTATGCTGAGCACCAGTGCTGCAGCCTCAGCCTCGGATGGTGGAAGCCAGCCTGACAGACTCGTCCGTGTCTGCTGTTCTACGCAAGTGTGAGGCAGCCCAACCATCAATGTACAGCCAAAACAGGAGCCTGGCAAAACTTATTTTCCCCAGTAGAGGAGACTGGCATGGGTCACAGGGGTTTCCACACTGAGACGGGGCCAGGTCCCCGTGGCAGCAGACCTGCTGCAAGAAAAGTGTCGGGGAGAAGGCAGGTGCAAAAGTCCCTCCCAGCTCCCACACGTGGATGTCACCCAAGGGAGCTGCTAGGGTGCTGACGCAGTCCATGCATACCTGGCGTCTTTGTCTCGTTGGGGATGATGCAGCGGACAAAGTGGGGCTGAGTGGAGCGCAGGTTGGTCATCAGCTTGTTGAGATTCTCCTGTAGGGCAGACACGGGGGATGAGGCATGAGGTGACAGCTCTGCTCCCCTACAACACTGTCTCCAGCCCCTTCCCCCCACAGGCAGGGAGAGAGCAGACACTGAGCGCCCCTTACCACTCTGTGAGAAAGGGGGAATTCCCTCCTGCTTGGCTGCTCTCTGTGCTATGCTGCCCAGGGACATCTCCAGCCCCACAGCAGGACAACTGCCTTCTGCCAGGGTGGGAGCAATGGCAGAGGGGACTGGGCTGGAGACATGCCAAACAGCATCTGCGGGTTTTGCTATGCCAGAGAGGAGCCAGATGCTTCCCGAGTGTTTGTAGGTAAAGTTTTGCTGCAGGGAAGAGCCAGGAACACAGGACTGAACGTATCCCTGGTATTACAGCTCTGCTGCTGCCCATCAGCCCTGTGCTCAGCACCCTGAAAATCTAGTGCTGGCATCCACACTGGTTGTGGTCCTCACCTCACCAGGTTTTCCCTGCACCTCCACAATGCTGCCCTCAGCCACGACAGAGGGCCCGGCTGACCCGGTCTGGGCCCCCCCTTACTCTCCAAGGCAGGGCTCAAGCCAAGACAAGGCCCTGCCTTTTTCTTGTGGGAAAGGCATCTGCACCCTCCATCTTTCCAGCCTGCCTTCCTCTCATACAGGCTCACCCTGTCCAGGGCCAGCGCGGGGAAGGGAGCACTTCCCACAGCTCCATGTCATCATGGGGCACCTTCTCACCAAGGCCTGTGACTTGTCCAGGAGGAAGAAAGTCACGTCTCCCTGAACGGGGGCTCTGACACAAGTGCTGCCCATTTTGAGCACCCTGTCACCACAAGGCTGTCATGGCAGGGCACAGCCTTGGGCTCACACAGCCGTCTGTGCTGTTTTCCAGTTGTTTAAGCTCTGGGGTGGAAAAATAACTCCTGTGGTGAGCATGGGAACGGGGGGGGGGGTGTGTGGTGGTGGTTATCCTGAGCTGTAAAATAGCTCAGGTCACCTCCCTGGACAGGACAGCAGAGAGCTGCCTGCTCAGAGACCTGCAAGATCCTCCTTCATTTTCTTCTGCCCAAAGGCTGTCCTTCCCGCTGACAAGAATGAGGAGAGAAGTAGCACAGACTTAAAGTGATGTTCATGTAATACATTATCTAAACATCACTACAAGTCTTAACTGCCGCTCTCTCAAAGGCGAAGGAGCTGCTGAGCAGCGCAAGCATCACGTGGGCAGAAGCAGCACAAGCCCCAGCTCAAAGGGAACCATCGTTCTCCCAGCCTGGAGCCTCGTGTCCTTCCCTAGCAGCACAGGGACAGGGCTGGGACTCTGCCAGGCACAGGCTCCTTGCCCAGGGATGAGAGGGTGTTAGGGTTTTTTGCCTAGTGGTGGTCCTGCAGGAGCCCTGGTGCTCCTTCAGGCCCCAGGAGCTCATGTGCAAGATACCCCAGTCTTGGCAGGGAAGTGGGACTGATACTGGGACACCGAGCGTGCTTCCCTCATGGCCTTGAACGAGGGGCTGGCTCTTACCTTGTGCAGCTGCGACACTGTTTGGAAAGAAGCTGCCTTTTTACGTTTCTCCTTGGTCCCTGGCTTGTGAGGTTCCTCTGTTGGGTTGAAATATTGATTAATTACGTCAGCAAAACATCTGCTCAACTGGGAGGACTCAGAGGCATTCCTAAACACCCCTGAAATGCCTGCAGCTCTGGCTCTCTGCAAAGCAGAGATGGTAGTGCCCTGCTGCAGAGCCAAGCCACAGACCACCATAAACACCTCCCACAGCACCCAACTCTGGGTGTTGTTCCTCAGCTCTTGGTAATAAGAGACCCCTTCACACATCCCAAGTCACAGGGCCACCAGGACAGCTCTAGGACAGCTCTACAGCACTGCACAAGCTCAGCCTGGCCCTAACCCTAAAGCCCCTAGGGCAGCGCTGCGTGTCCAGAGAACCCACCTACCCAGGTCATGGAGGTTTTTAGGGGTCAGTGTGGGTCTTCCCTTTGCCCAGGCTGCTGGGTGCAGGAATGCTGCACCAACAGCTCAGCGTGGGGGTGAGGAGGCTTTACTGCTAAGGGAGGGAGAGATCAAGGTCAAAAAAGGGGTGAGGTTGATCCTCACCTGAGGTAGAGCCCACGTAGTTCTCATAGAGGGAGGCGAGGAGTTTGTTCTGGGATTTTTGGAAGACAGACACCACTGTCTCATTCAGGGGGTCCTTGTTCTTGTCCAGCCACCCAACGATGTTGTACGGCACCTGCCACCAGAGGAGAGAGGCAAAGGTAAGGACGGCCCTGCAAGGGGGACAGTGTGAATGCTGTGGGAGAGCTGACCACCCCAGTGGTGGGACGTACCACCCCAGCATAGTGCACCAGCTCAAAGTGGGCCTCGTATTTCCGCTTCTTATCCGGCCGGGGCTTCTGGAAGTTGGGCGACTTCCCGATGTGGTTGTCATAGAGCTTAGCTTTGAACGACATGTCAGAGGCTTTCGGGAACATGCACTCCTCTTCAAGGATGGACAGGATTCCCAGTGGCTGCAGGGAGAAGGTGGTATAAAGAGATCTGAGCTCAGTGTTGCCATGTCCTATCCCAGAATGGGGGAGTCTTGGTGACACTGAGCAAGGTCACATCCTCTCCAGTATCCTAACAGGTTTTCTCTTTTTTAAAAAAAAAAAAAAATATTAATTTCCTCCATGCAATGGTGGAAATCTTTTACACAAGCTGCTCTGAAATAGCAAGTACTTAAGAGGCATTAAGGAGCAGCAAGTGGGTAGGAAAAAAGGGGCAGAGATCACTGTTCTCTGGAGGAAAAGGCTGCACCAGGTTTTGTGGCTCGCTGGTGGGTAGGACCGTAATTTCCTTGGTTTCATAAAGTCAAAATTTGTGCCAAAAAGGACTCAATGGGCTGGAGGCTCTGAGCTGTAAATGTGGGAAAAACAAAATGGGACATTTGGCACTGACTGGGGAGGGAATAATTTCATTTCTGGTAGCAGAGCACCTCTCACTGTTCTAGTCTTTGCAAACAAACTGCCTACCAGAAGTACCGTTCCTGTGCCTCACTCATGCTTTACCTTCTCAATGAGGTCAATGCAAGCCTGCAGGTCCAGGCCAAAGTCAATGAAGACCCATTCGATGCCTTCCTTCTTGTATTCTTCTTGCTCCAGGACAAACATGTGGTGGTTGAAGAACTGTTGCAGCTTCTCATTGGTGAAGTTGATGCACAGCTGCTCAAAGCTGTTGAACTGCAAGAATAAAATACATCTGTGTCAGAAGGAGCTCCAAATGTGAAGTGATTCACTCTTCTGATTTGTTTAGGTGTGGAGTGATCTCTGCCAGGCTCAGCTGGATTGCTACCAGAGCAGGTAGCCAGAAATCACTGGAGATGTGCCCACAGCAATGTTACAACAGTCCTTGCAAACTGCCCGTTTGCTCCAGATTAATTATTTCAGAAGAGAGCTCTTTTTCTTATCAAGGTCAGCAGTTTCTTGGAAGAGATAGAGCTGTCAATCACGAGGGGACTGAGCTGTCTAGCTATAACATTCCTCTGAACCCACTGCAGGGGGCTGGCAGAACTCACGTCAAATATCTCGAAGCCTGCAATGTCCAGTACTCCGATGAAGAACTGTCTGGCCAGCTTGGTGTCAAGGGTCTTGTTGATCCGAGTCACCAGCCACTTGAACATGCGATCATAGGTGGCTTTAGCCAGGGCTCCCACAGCATAGACAACCTGCCAAAACAAATCATAGAGCAGGTCACGAGCACTTATGCTTCTCCTTGCTTTCATAGGAGTTAGAGGACGAAGAAGAGAGCTCCTCTTGGCACACAAAGGACAGACAGAGAGATCCAGGGAGTTCATGGTTACAGTATGTGCTCCAAGATTAATTTTCACATGCTTACAAGTGTGTTCTTGTGTCCCTGGCCTGGTCTTAGCCTCCAAGGTCTTGGGATACAGATTCAGACTAAAGGGGTATTTTCAGAAGCCTTGTGCATGGCAGAAGCCTACAGCACACTTTGGGTAAGACACCAGGTCCTAAGGTTGTCTTGAATTTTCCTCGACTGGCTTGCACTGTTCAGGCCAGGTTTGGGTTCCTAACTGTGATGTGGCTGGAATCTGACAAGATACGTTTTTGGTGTATTTGAGTCTCCCACAATATAAGTTTAAATGAGTTTTGGATGAGTATTTAGATTAGTTTTCTACTTTCCAGAGCTGAACTCTTCATTGGGAGTGTGTGACTGTCTCTGAAACAGACCCATAGAAAATGGACCTCTTCTGGCTGTGATCCAACCCACATCTCAGATACTGCACTGAACCTCCAGCCTTGGCTAATAACCAGAGCTGTCTGCCAGCTCTGCTGCCAGCTTTCCCAGCTGCTAAGAGCCAATAATCATGGATACATCTTCTCATGCTGCTCTGGGGTCTCCTCCTAAAGCCGAGAGAGTGAACTGAAGCACCGTTCACCCTGTGCAGAGAACATTGTGCAATGGGCCTGCTTGCAAAGGAGTCACATACCAGCATGAGTAAGGAGGTGTCCTTGGACACTCACCTGTTCCACATTCTGACCTTTGGTCACGTATTCATTGCCCACTTTCACACGAGGATGGAGCAACCCCTTGATAAGATCAGCTGAGCTGATTCCCATGAGGTAGGCAGCTTTGTCAGCACCTGTAAAACAGTACAAAGGCATGAGGAGCCAGCAAGGAAGACTTGGGAAGGAAAAAAAAGAAAAAAACCCAAACCAGCTCTTCTGCTGATCAGTGCTAACTATAGTAGTTTTTCCACCTGCTCCAGAGTTCCCTCCAGTGTCTAGTGTGATTTCTCATCTTGCATATTGTATGACGCTTTTAAAGTCTGGAGCTGCTGCCTGAGAAGTTACTGGTTGGAGGAGATGGCCATAGCAGACCTGCTGCACCTTGACAGGTGCCTAACACCTTTTTGAGTCTTCTTGATCTGGTGATAGCTATGTATTTGCCGGTGGAAGCTTGGATTCCCATGCAGCAAATCTGAACTGACCAGAAGAGAGGTGATTTTCTTGCTTATCTTTCATAGACTCCTAATAGCAGATTGTAGCCAGAAAATCACTTCTGTAGGGAAATCACTGCTAGATCAAAATCTTCACTAATTACCAGGTAGCAGCTTTGCGTTGACATTCCTCAGGCAAGGGGAACTCTTCCTTCATGAATATTAGCATGACAAGGTCTGATCCAGGTAGTCATTTCTGCTGGATCCCTGCCTCAGCTGATGTCTAGTCACTGCTTAAGCCTTCCAGTTAAGTGACAGGGCTCCCTCTTCTCATCCTTCTACATGCTGGAAAGTCACCCTCTCCTTGAAGCTTCTCCATTATGCCTGGGAGCATAAGGCATAATGCAGCAGGGCAAAAGCAACAGAAAATATTTGAGCTTTGACCTTTCTGAATGTTCAGGTTTGCTCTGTAGCCTGACTATTGTCTTAGATCTATGATTTGCATTGGATTTTCCTAAGCAACAAACAAGGAAAAATTATTAGACAGTGACTGTGTCCTACTTCAACCACTTTTCAGGAGGCTGTGACTTGAGCAGGTCCTTGCAGACCTGATCGTGGCCTGGCTCACGTTCTGTGGATGACCTGCTCTGGAAGGCTGTCTCATGAAGTGCAAGAGAAGAGGAGACGAAGGGCAGATGAAAACTGAACGAGGTGAAGCACAGCCAGGGTGTGACAGCCTGTGATGCTGTGGAGGCAAGTCTGACGCAGATGAGACCACCTAGCGCGTGCAGGAAAGGCTCTCCTACATATGCCCGCTCAAGGACTAGTCCCTTTGTGCACCTACAGCAGGTCCTAAGACAGTGGGTTGCTTGGGGTTGTGGTGACTGACCTTCATGGACCAGCCCAGGGAAGTTATCACAGTCTGCCCTGGGAGGAATTTGCATGCCTGATCTGGCAGCATGGAGCCAAACTCACTTTCAGTGCCGTCAGCCTCTGCCTGCTCTTCTCGCTGCTTTTGCTTGAACTTCATGTTGCCAAAGTGCATGATAGCACCCACTATTTTATAGGAGCCATATTTCTCGTCATTGCTGAAGCCCAGGATGTCCATGGCATGCTGAAGAGAGACAAAGCAATATATAGAGAAAAAAAATCACCACTCTGAGGTGAGGGTTGGTCCTCCCACCATCTCCTAAGGCACCCTTTCTATCCCGGGGCTCTGAGCAGGGTGCTCTGTCTGGTGGGCACCTAGCCAAGGAATCCTGTCCATAGGATTCTGAATGCGAGTGCAGCTCCCACAAGATCTATTTGAAAGCAAAAGGGCTAGCCTAGCACCCAAAAGCATGGAGTTTTCCAAGCTGAGGTCTCATCTTGCCACAGGAGCCATGCAAAGTGCTCTGTGCTAGAAGCCCTCCCTAATGCAGGGAACTACTCTGCCTGGATGAGGCTGTTGATGGACATCAGACTCACTCTGCTCTTCCTTGTACGCTCACAGCATGTGTAGAGCGACTGCCAATAAACCAGAAGGAACTCACAGCTAATTTAAAGAGGGACACAGAAAAGCCAGAACACGTCCCCATGTCTGCCCAGAAGAAGGTTGTGCCTGCCCACCCCCCCACCCCACCCCAAGTCTCCTTCCTCGGGATGTGCAGTCTGAAGGAAGTACACATACATCCGTTGCCATGAGCTCCTCGCCGTCATCCAGGTTGTCAACAGTTGTTACACCCTGCGAGCAGAAGTGGTAGTCGTAGGGGTTGAGGGAGAGCAGCAGCATATCTGTTGGGGGAACACATGTAGAGGGTGAGGCCAGTCTGACAGAGACAAAGCTGGGGCAGAGGGACAACCCTGGAGACACAGATGGAGCAGTAAGGCTTCACCAGCCTCAACTAGAGGGCACCAGCTGGTGGGAGGAACAGCCTCCTCAAGCTCAGGCAGGTCCACACATGGGTCCATCTCTTTTGTGATATGCCTCCTGCTTGCTATCTTGGGACATGGCTTGGCTGCAGACTGATTTAGAAGTGGCCATCCATGTCCTTGTGACCACCAGATAAGATTACTGCTCTGCACAGCTCTCCAGACCTACCTAATAAGGTATTGTTCTCAAGCCAGCAACAAGCTCAAGAGCCTGCAGCCAAGAGGCTGACCACGCCAGGGGACTGTGCCAGCCATCTTTCTGCAGTGTGGAAAGGTCTCCCGTGTACCGCGTGTGAGCTGGCACCTGGAGGGCAGGGCTGCTCAGAGCACAGGACCGCTGCCCTGCACATTTGGGTCAGCTGGGGCTGTCCTGGGGAACAACACATCTAGGGTATGCCTACAGCCAGGGCTGCTGCTGCGAGTGAGCTGTGCAGCTGTTTTCAAGCTCACCTGAAACAGGTCATCTCACTAGGGTGGCCGAAGAAGCTCAGAGTGGGCTGCAAAACACTTCCCCCTACCCCAAAATGAGGAAATACTCAGCCTGCACATGCTGAGGTCAGTGTTGTACCTACTACGTGATGAGCACTCTATGCAAAGCAGCTTTGCAAAGCATGCTCCCACCCTGCAGACAAACCCCAAGTGACCACTGCTCTGCTCCGAGACAGCTGCAGAAAAGGCTTTAGTCTGGCTCCTCGGTCAGTGAGGATAAAGGATCCTGCACTAGATGACCTCTTGAAATCCCTTCCACCCTGAATTACCTGCCAACCCTATGATCTCAGCAGCAGGCAAAGCATTTGAGGGCAGTACCTGCATGGTGGGCTGGGTTTGCTCATTCTTTGTGGACCCCAAAGCTGGCAACAGAGCCCTACTTGTGGCTATTTCAGGCCATCGTGCTACAAAGACTCTGCCACAGCTTCGGCTGCCTTACCTTGCAGCTCTGGCTTCTTCCCAGAGAGGATCTGGTAGTAGATGTGGTAGCTTCGCTCTTTAGGTTGCTGGAAAATCACTCTTGATTTTTCCAGAAGATCTAGAATCAAATAGGGCAGAGGGGTTAAGGGAGGGCTTGTTCTTCCACGAAGCTGACCCAGCATCAACACAAATAGCGAGAAGAAATCCCTCCCCACGGCAGCTGGCACGTGTTTACTCACAGATGTCAATGTCTGCAGAGGCCAGCTTCCCTGAGGGGCCAAAATGGATCCGGATGAACTTGCCCTGAAAACATTTGCAGGAGATGAGTGCTGGGCTTGGCTACACAGCTACAACTCTGAACAGCACCCAGAAACCTCAGACAACTACAAGAAACTGGTAATTTCCCACTTCTTAAGCTTCTGCTGATACCAGGCAAGTTACTGGGCTCAGTGAGGAGTAGATGGGTGAAGTTCCCTGGTTTGTAACATGCAGAGGGTCAGACAGCATTGCCTAAGGCTTTAAACACTATACAGGCAGAAATTTCACTCACAACAGATAAATCCCTGTCCTCAGACCTGTTCTTGAAGCTAAGCAGTTCTGCAGGGCAGTGTGATACTGAGTCTGCCCACGGCCTCCTGCTCTGTGGTGTGCTGAGGAATCTCACCCAGGTGTCTTCTCTCCCTCCAAGGCACAAGAACAGGCATCAAAGCCACCTGTGGCTGATGAGCTCAGCATCCCACAGCAGACCCAGGCTGCACTTAGTCGAAAAGATGCTGCTCCTCGGAAGGGGCACCCTTGCCTCTCCCAGCTCCAGCACTTCAGGCTGTGCTTACTGGCCTTCTCAGCTCTGGTTCTGTAAGGCCAGCCATGGGCTGTGACACCAGGGTGATTTTTTCTGACCAGCACACCATCTACTGCACTGATGCAATCAGAAGAAGCTTCACTTCAGCAATCCAGCCCCACCAGGAAGCAGAGCTAGCCTCCTGCTACGTGCCTTTGTCTCATGCCCTACAAAACCACAATGCCACACAAGCAATGCATTCATTGCATAAACACGACACATGAGCTCTCTGTCCTGCTAAGACACTTACAAAACGTGAAGAGTTGTCATTCCTTATAGTCTTGGCGTTGCCAAAAGCTTCCATAGCTGGGTTAGCCTCAATGATTTGATCTTCGAGGGTGCCCTGGGAAAAAAAATAAAAAGGTTGTGTCAGATCCCACCCAGCCGGAGGGGATTTGTTACCAACAACACAGGGAAACAGTGAGTGGGGATCCTGGCACCACCCGCCTGCTATGCTTGTTGGCTATCTTTAAGAGCCTCCTGCTCCTGAGGCATCTCCTTGTCTAGAGGCAATGCAGCTCAGTTTAGGGTCACCAGAGTTAGGTTTTGCAGCAATGCCCTTTTGTGGGCTTCCCCTTCCCTGAACTGGTCCCTCTGAGTATCCAGGCTACTGTCCTTTCTGCACACGGCAGTCCGTAGCCCCTTCCTTAGGCTGATAAGATATGCAATCCAAGAGCAAGCACGCATTGTCACAACAGTCTGAAACATTTCAGGCTCTTTGGCTCTGCCAGGCATTTCCTCATCCATCAAACCAAAGTCTTGGACAGTTCAAATCACAGCACATCGCAAAAGAGGAGATCCAGAAAACAGGCTTGGTCTACAACTCCCTGCAGCAACAACATGCACAGCACGGTCACAGCGTGACGGGAAAACATCACAGGTCCCAGCTGGCGTGACCTGTTGAACTTACTGGAGGTCTCCAGAGCAAGTCCCAAGATTAATCTTCCCCTAACCTTGTTTTTCCATTCATATTTCACATGCACAGTTCAAAGATAAAGAGACAGCCTCCACCTAACGCAGGCAAAGCAGGACCAGCATTCAAGGAGAGAAAAAAGGCTCATGCCAAGCCACATGAAGGATAGTGGGGGTTGAAAACAGTAGTAGAGTTTGGTGGCACAGGCTCCTGCAGGATTTTTCCTGAGAGCTTTTGCCTGTGCTCTGACACATTACAGTCCATAGGGCTTTCCTTAGGTGGGGAACACCAGCTCCGGGCTCTGCCCTCCAAGAGCCACACTGTCTTTTCAACATGGGGCCCATGATTTCTCCCCACCTCTGCAGCTTCAGGCATGTGAAGAGCAAAAGAGACAGGGAGCAGCTGTGATGGTTATCCTTCGATCTGTTATCTTTAAATTCAGCCTGATCTAAAATTGCCTGGCCTGTGAGATTCCATGGGGGCTGCCCCAGGACCCCCAGATTCAGCCCCAGCTATCTCACTCTCAGTAAGTTTGCCCAAGCAGATTTATGTGTTACTGAGCATCCCCCAGCCAAGGGTGTACAAGAGCTAAAGGCTGTCCAACAGTGCTCAGAGAAACCAAGCCCAAGGGCATACAATTGATCTGCTGAAATGGCTGAGCCCTTGGGGTGCTGGGAGCACCAGGGACCAAACCGAGCCTTTGCTGGACTTCCACAGCCACTCAGCTGTTTCCTTGGAGCTAATAAAGCACCTCAGAAACACACCCCAGAGAAGGACATCAGCTGCCTACAATGTGGTGGGGCCAAGCCAGTTCAGGTCTTTGCAGAGGGTGGCCTGTGCAGGTCTGCAGCCAGGCTACGGTGCTGCCCATGGCAAAGAGGCTCTTCCCTGCCCCTCAGCACCACCACCCTCAGCCAGGCTCCGAGGCAGGGGGGACACTACCACAGAGTGGAGGCTTCACCTTATCTTTGGAGGAGCCCACGGCACCCCCAGGCAAACACCGCGCTGGTTAGAAATGAGCATTTGAAGAGTAAAGATCCCTTGAAGGAAAGGTGGAGTCAGAAAGGTAGAAAGTCATGAAGAGGCAAAACCACCAAAGCTTCAAACTATGGTAAGGTGGGAGATACAAAGCCAAGCGGAGAACTAAATGCTGCCCAGGTGCTCCCAGACCCGAGGCAGAGGCCCCACACAGGCTTTCCTCATCACCCCGTCATAGCTCTGTGGTGCAGCACAACTCTGTCCTCAGCATTCAAGATTAGGAGTCTACAACACTTACCCCAGTTTTAGTGGCAAGAGCTGCCTAGAGAAAGGAAAGAAAATCGTCTTTAGAAATCCAGAAAAGCCAGGCAAGAACCACAAGAAGCATGGTCAGAAAAGCAGGGCATGACCATTTAGTGCCAAAAAAAGTCCAAGAAAAACATGGGAGGATTAAACTTCATAAGAAATGCAAAAAAGTTGTTAAATAGATTAGCTCAAGAAAATAAAGAAATGCGTCAAAAAGCAAGAACAGTTAAATTCAAACCCAAAGAAGAGTAAAGAAAATAATGCTGAAGTATTGCTTGTCTGATACCTAAAGCAGCCAGTTTGTTTCTACAAGGGCAAAGCAGGCTGGAGCCTCAACGTATCAAGAAGAAATAAGCAATTGCAAGGGCAGCTCAAAAATAACCAGCACCAAAGAAATGCAAGAATCAAAACAAGAGCAAGAAAAGCACAAGGTAGAAAAGGGTCAAAATGAACAAGAGGATAAAAAAAGGAGAAAAGGATGAAAAGCAAGGCTTAAAAGAGGCAAAGTGGGAAATGGTGGGTTTACTTCATTTTTTTAATGCTCCTTAAGAAGAAGATCTGCAGGGTATGGAAGGAGGAAGAGAAGATAAAGAGGGCATCTAAAGCACCTCTTCCGGGCTGCACAGATTGAGCAGCCACATTAAAAAAAAAAATCCATTTCCCCTTGAGCAAGATGATTTCAAGCCTTGCTTGTTCAAAAGTCAGGGAAAAGCCAAGCCCTGGGTGGGTCAGACCAAAACACGCTTCCAAATGCAAAAAGTTGGGGGAAGGAAAAAAAAAAGAGGTAAAAAGAAGAAGGAGGGAAAGGGGAAAAATAAAAAAAATAAAAAAAATTAAAAAAAAATAAAAAAGAAAGAAAGGAAGAAAACAGCAAGAACTTGTTTCAAAAGAGGGTCTTACTAATTTCTTGCCCGGTGTGTCGCCCAAGGCTGCGACAATGGCAAAGTACTGAATGACCCTCTTGGTGTTTACAGTCTTACCAGCACCAGATTCTCCGCTTAGAGTAACAGAAATACACAGATCAAGGACATGAGGCAAAGAACAGACAAAACTTCAAACAGAGACCCTGCCGCCCTGCCGCCCCGCTCGTCATGCCAGGAGGGAGAAGCAAAGCATCGGAGGGGTGGGGAGGCTGGCACCCTCAAAGCCCTCACCCTGGGGGTGTATGTGCCTGTCTCTGGGGCTTGTCTTTGGAGCGAAACCCAGCTCCATCCTCGCTGCAAGCCCGCGCCCTGCCCAGCTCCTCGAAGGTGCGGCGGGGGCTCAGCTGCCCACCGCAGAGGCTGCGGGAGGTGCAGGCACCCACCGGCGCTGTACAGCCCTGGGGCTTCGGCTGCCCGGGGTCAGCCAGGAGCCAGCCTTGCCTGCGCCCGCTCAGGTTGTTTCAGCACACCCCGCTTTGTTGGGGGTCCTGGAGACGTACCAGGGTGTACCCTGCCCAGGCGGGCCCCGCTGAGCTCATCCCTATAGTTAGCTGCTCTCCCATTGTAATCCCAGATGACAAAGAGCCGGGGGGAGGTGGGGGGCAGAGCCGCCACCAGCCACGTGCCAAGCATCTCTCCACAGCCCCTGCCTTTCCTAATTAGGCTATGGCCGAGGCTAAAAACGTCCGTGGCTCCTGGCAGCGGCGTAGGGTCCTTTAGAGTCCTTTATATAGCCCTTATCTATATGTCACTTGAAATCAACCTGGCCTACACCCTCCCACGTCACCCTCCTCCCCCGCCACCGCCCCACCGGCCACCGCCGCCATCTCCCTCCGGCCTTGGCCTCCATTTCTCCTTCCCCCTTGCTCCTCAGAGGCCGCCGGCGGTTGGGGTGCCCCACGGCAGCGCCTGCAGCTGTCGGGGTGCGGGGGAGCCTGCCCGCCAGGCCCGCGCAGGGCTTTGTCACCTGGCGCGGTGGTGGCAGGCTGGGCGGGAAGGGACGGGGGGGGCCGACAGCTGCCAGGGCCGGGGGGGGATGTGGCCATGGGGGCCCTCCTGGGGCATGGGGTGCCTGCCCAGGGGTCCCCCGGGAGCACGGCGTGGGGGGCCATGACTGCTCACAGTGGGGCTGGATGGGGCAAGGGCATTGGGGGGCACTCACGTGATGAGCATGGACTGGTTTTCGCGGTCTGGAAGAGAAGGAGCGGGCATTAGGCCAGTGCCCCCCCCCCTCACCCCTTGCCCCCACAGCCCAAATCCCCCAGGCTGGGGGTCCCCGAGGCGAGGGCTTACTGCGCAGCATGTCGTTGTAGGCGTTGTCGGCGATGGAGTAGATGTGCGGGGGTGCCTCGGAGCGCCGCTTGCCCTTGTAGGCTGCCACCACCGGTGCCGTGTAGACAGGCAGCCACTTGTAGGGGTTGATAGTGACGCAGAAGAGCCCCGAGTAGGTCTGCAGGGGGGAAAGGATGAGGGACGGAACTTCCCCGACGCCCCTTCACCCCCCTACCCCACGAGGTGAACCCCGGGCACCGTCGGCTTACATAGATCATCCAGTGGGAGTAGCGGCGCTTCAGGTTATAGAGCACAGAGGCCTCGTTGAGGTGCGTCAGCATGGCCATGTCCTCAATCATGTCAAACTTGGGGGGGTTCATGGGCTGCAATTCATCCTCCTTCACCACCCGCGTCTGCCGGAGGAGGGGGGACACATCAGATGGACCCCAGTGCCCACTGAACACCCTCTCCCCCAAAACCCGCCAAGCAGACGGGCATTTAGCAGTCCCACATTGGCCCCTGTCGGTGGTCCTCCCAGCAGGGCTGCCCTCCATTTTGGGGTGACGGGGCTGGGGGAGCCCCACCAGCACCCCAGCCACAAAGGCCAGTGGGGACTAGCAAGCCCCAGCCCCAGGGAGATGGGCTGTGGCTGAGCCCGACTGAGGGGGTCCAAGCCGGGGGGCACCAAGATGTCACCCCACAACATGCTCGACACCCCGTCTTGTGCTCTCCTCTGCAGCCTAAAGCCCTGTGGCGGCACAGGCTTTCACGCGGAGAGATCCCTGGTTATTTGGGCAAACAGCTGAAGCCTATACACCATCACTTATAACTGGATTTATTTAATCCCACGAAGCCAAGCACTGGGAAACTATCGCGTTACGTATCTGGCCCGAGTGGAAGAATCCGGATTTAGCAAATGGTCTTGTTAATAAAGATTACATGAAACCTTTCAAAGAGATTTTGTTTGGGGTTCTTTTATGGGTAAACATGAAGTGTGTGGTGTTAAAAGGTGCTAGGTGTAAAAAGCAGGAGGGTAGACAGAAGGATAAGGATGGGGTTATGTCTCCTGAAGCTGTTTCTGCTGGAAATGCTGATCCAGGAAAGCAGATACAGTTTCAGATTTTGTAAGTCTGTGACAAACTATTAAAAAGGACAGTTTCAAAAGAGAACAGCAAAAAAGGTTTGGAAACTCCTTTGTTTGCAGAAGCTGAGGATCTTTTAAACATCAGAATAAGCTTATAAAATTTATACTGCCTCCTCAATAAATTTTATTTTGGAGGGGGAAATTTTTTTTACTTATTTTCCCAGTTCCAGACAAATATATATTCAAAGCCTTAACACTTTTCAAAGATGATTCCTTTTAAATTTGGCAGACATTAGCACTTCTCAGTGCCATTCTTGACTAGCCAAGAAATATAAATAATAAAGCCTATCATTTACTGCCTGGTCGGGTTCTTGCTCTTTTTTCCAGTTTTACCCCAGTGTGGGTTTCTGTGCTGCAATGAAGTTGCAGGGCCATGCGACTTCCATAGCCATGAAACAAGTATTAATTAAGCTCATTTGCAGCTATTTGTACTGGATATTATCTTGACAAGTTTCAGCTGACCCTGGGCTGCTTTGCCTCCCTGCTGCTGCTGGAAAGCGGGAGCCTCACCACTACAGAGAGCTGGTCCTACCCCTCTGCCCAGCATCTGTTCTCCCAGCAGCACCACTCACTTGGCTGCAAATCCTGGCTAAAAAGAGCAGGAACTGGCCGGTTGGCCCCTTACCTCTTGTTCCACCTTTGAGACCAGCCAGGCAGTGGTTCAGCCCTGCAAGGGGCTGCGCTGGGGCAGCTCTTCCTCCCGTGGCCGGGGGCTGTGCTGGGCCAGCCCCACTGTCCCCCTTCGCTCCCTTGCACGGTGAATGGTGTTTGAAAGCAAACCCTCGACGGGGGGACGATGAACCGCTGCCGCTTTTGGCAAGTAACTGGCCTACGTGTCCTGACACACCGCGGTGTGTGTCCCCTCGGGGCATGACTGATTGCTGAGCATGGAAGGGTTATCAGCAAGAGCTCAGCTAGTTTCAGACGTGATCTTGTCATATGTATCCCCCTTCCACACACACTTTATCTCCCTTGGAAAATGAAAGGTATTTTGCTTACTTCCTTATTTTTGGTTTCCACAGTGACTTTGCCACCGGAGCTTTCTTTGATTTCCACTTCAATGTAAGCTTCTTTCTCATCCGGGATCCAAACTCGCTTCTTTCCTGGAGGAGAAAGGAATGGAGAGGACAGGGAAAGGGAAGGGAAGGGGACACAAACAGGTTGAAATGCAGGAAACTATTTGAAATTGTCAACTGAAAGCCACCTGAATGCAGTCCAATAACATGGAAGGACAGTGATTATTCCTTCCTACGTTTTTGGTCATAGGAGCTGGGATTTCTTTGTCTGCTTCATGTTTGGCAGCGGTTTACTTTGCTGGGGTCAACTTTTAGCCTGACAAAAGTCTGCTGCTTCACATGTGCTTGCACTCAGACCTTTTTGAAAAAAGGACAGTGAGAGGAAGCAAAAGTCTCCTCATTTGCCAAACTGAGAGAAGCAAGTTGGGCCCTGGAGCCGGAGCAGTGAGCTGCAGTACAGTGGCGTGGCTGAGCAGAGCAGACATCTCCAAAGTGAAACAGAGCTGGAGAAGGCTTTGACACCAGTCCTTCAGCCCATCTCCCTCAGCCCTCCAGCCCCCCAGGGATGGGGAAAATGAAGGGCCACCTCTGCCTGCACCTCAGCAAACAAGGGGAAAGTCAAGACCCTGCTTTTCCTACTTCTAAAATCTTCCTGCCCTTCAGGGTGCTGGGGGCAATTCTGCTGCACCTGCAATACCACAAGGACCAGCACTGGAAAAGGGATGGAGATGGTCTCTGAAGAGAGCCATGGCCAAGGGGCTGGCTGGGGGCACACACATAGGGCTGTGCCGAGACCTGCCTTGGGGTCTTACCATCAAACGGTATTGTCTGAAGCTTCAGCTGCTCTGTGTAGCTTTTCCGGAGGTATTCAGCAGCCTCCCCAAACTCACTCATGTCCAGCATAGACATCTTGCCGAGCTGGAGGGAGACTTGGCTGCAGTG
Source organism: Falco peregrinus (assembly GCF_023634155.1). NCBI lineage: Eukaryota > Metazoa > Chordata > Aves > Falconiformes > Falconidae > Falco > Falco peregrinus. The sequence continues at coordinate 36,213,213 of NC_073729.1, read as the reverse complement.
AAGAAAGTGAAAGACACCGGAATGCTGAAAGGAAGGAAGAGACAAGGAGTCAGTGAATGGAGAAAGCTCCCACCGCTGGGCTGCTAATCAAGAGCAACATGGTCATCAAACACGTTTTTAAATTCAAAGAGTGAGAGAAGACAGCAACAATACTAGCTAATAATAACAATGCAATAACAAGACAATTACTGAACACTTTCCCTTCTGTTGCTACCAGCCCCGTGCCGCAAGTCTCAGCTGGGTGAGCCAGCATCGCTTTGGTGTCAAAATCCACATTCGCATTTTAGGTGTCACCAGAGATCATCAACGACACCCTTTTTCTTGATAAACTCAGCTAAAATCTATTCCAGCTCTACAAACCTCTTGGAGCCCTGGTACCCTCACAAAACCTCTGCAAAGACCCCGCGCTATTTTGCCAAGCAACATTGCAAGAAGATAAAAGCAAGACTGGAGGCATTATCCCTGGGAAGACCCCTTCTAGAAGACCGCTGTGACAGCTGCTTGGAAAAGCACTTTTATGATAGTGCTTTCTAATATCCATCTAATGCGGTATCGCACAGCAGAGCTCTGAAACGCTGCAGCGATCACAACCATAGCCACTGCTGGTAGCCAGCAACTTGGCAAAGTGCGCAGACCTTAGCGAAAATGCTCTCAGTCCAGGTCTGTCCCCCCCTCCCCCGTATCGCCAGTCAGCCCCTGTCCTCCAGGAACATCCACCCTGCAGAGGTGAAGCGGGTTAGTAGCAGAGGACAAGCGTGCACACAGACATGCTCTTTATTACTAACCTTGGTGATAGGACTGAGTGGCTGTGTGCATGCAGCAAAGCCCCTTTTTATTGTGTCTGTCAAGGTCAGAGTGGGAAAAGATATGTCAGAAATTCCCATGTGTCATGTCCACACAGCTCCATTGGTGCTGCTGTCCCACTGCCTGGAGAGACACAAAAGGCAAACTTCGCTTTTATCTCTCTGCAAATGCAGCCTGGTTATTTTTATTCCTGTATTGTCAGGCGAGTACAAAGGCAGAGCGAGAGACTGCAGCTCGAGGAGGCAGCACAGCTCTCCAAGCCTGCCACACTGCCTGCTTCGATGGGGAGTGGAGGAACGAGAGCTTCACCGTTTCCTCCTGCACCTGAGCAACCGGTCCTCCTGCTTCTTCCCTGCACTCCGCCAGGAGAGCTGCTGCCTGGTGGGATGTGTGCGGCTGCTGGCTTTCCAAGCTGGAGCATCCCAACCTCTCGCTCAGCTCTGGTTCAGCCTCTCCTGGACAGACTGCCTGGGAGCGGGGGACTGGGGAAGGACCTCGGGCTTGGTCTCTGCTACGCCACTGCCGCCTTCTCAAAGGGCTTGGCTTGTTTCCCGAGGCACACCGGCCGCTCCCTATTGAACAGTAACCATCAAAACACCAGAATTTACTTTTCTGGTTATATGCATGAAACTCAATGGTTTTGTCAGAGGGGCCTGATGCTCCCCTGCGCTGTGGTGGCCTGTGGGTAGCCCCCGAGGGCAGGCATGCTGCGGGGCAGGGGGGCTTGAGCCCCAGGTCGGTCTCTCTACAGTTGATGGGCTCTGCCTCTGGCAAGCTCTGTCCAGCAGTAACCCCCCAGGTCCTGCTCCCAGAGCTCACTCACCTTGGTGTGGGAACCTGGCTCATGGCTAGGCCAGATTCAAAATCTCTCACCAGAGAGGCTGTTGGGTTTCATCCACACCATTTTACCTGGACAGCACCCAAAGACACTGTGTGCAACGCAGTGATCACAGCTGGGAGCACACCTCCATCACAGTACCACCACCACGTGCTGCCTGAGATGGGAACGGGACCCACAGCCGTGCCATGGTGATTTCTGTGCCAGGCTCAAGGAAAAGCCATTTTAGTTGCTGGCATCCCAAGTGTAGTGAGGTTTGTACCCTCGGGGCTGGCTGTGTTACTGCCTCCCCGACGCATCCCCATGCCTGCCCACCAAGTGCTCTGCTCTTCTCCTTGCCTTTGCCTCGGTGCACTTAAAGCAAAGTGGGGCTGGATGCTTTTTTGCACCCCATCTCCCTCAGAGAGAGTAAGGAGGTGCCACTGCAAGGGCAGGACCATCACGTACCTTCCCCAGGGCAACAAACCCCGTGGATCAGCCCAGGGATTGCAGCTGCGGTGTGCACACCCTGCCAGGGTGGGCTACTGCCGCTCAGCCCCCCGGGGAACACGGCCGGTCCTCTCTGCAGTGCCGCTCTGCTCCTTCCCAGACCCTAAGGCACTCCATGCCCCCTGTGGCAGAAGGGGCACTCGTGGGCTGCTTGGATTTGTGTGAAACAAGCTGCAGCTGCCTCCAGAGCTGGAAATCAGCCTAACTAGAGCTGGGTGACTTGGGACCCCCACGTGCATGTGCAGGGAGGGGCAGCATCTGGCCCCCCTAGATGGGCTGGATGGCTGCACCCCCCCTCCTCAGCCGGGGGGTGCCCAAGTGCCAAACCACCTCTTGGCTCTCCAGTCATGTCATGTCCAGGGGGGACAGAAATTAGAAATAACCCCACTCAGGTGATACCAGAGAACCGGGGCCCATGGGCTGCAGGGCTTTGCTATTCCCCATTCAGTACCCCTCGCACCCCAAATAAACTTGGGGTTGTTGTATCCTCCTGAGAGTAGGGGAAACTGAGGCACGGGGAGGTTAAGGATTGGCTGGATGTGGCGTGGCTTCTGCCATGGCCAGGATAGCAGCACCAGAAGCTGCTTAGGGCATGTGGCTTCAGCTGGGCACACAGCCCGGGTTACAGAGAGGTTTTTGCAGCCCCAGGACCTGCCCTGAACCTCAGCTAAGCACTGGAAGGGTTTCTGCTGAAGCCCAGCAGTCACTCCTTCATCCAGCGCACAGGCATGGTTTGCTGCTACATTCTGCGAGTGCCATCTCCTCCACAGCCCCCTGACAGGCAGGTCCTCTGCCCTGCCACCCTGCTTTGAAGTGAAGCCTGGGACATTCATGGGATGGAGGAGGACTCCAGACCTGTCCCCTGTGGATTGAGCCCCAGCAGAGAGGATAGCTGGGCTCAGGGAGGGGTTGATGCCTTCACTGGCTGCACGGTGTAATGTAAGGGCTTTGTGTGGTGCCAGTCTTCCCCACGAATTAAAATGTTCCTGTGGAGGGAGGCCTGTGGCATGAACAAGGTCACTTTGAGCACATCAGGATAAAGCGGGGTGCAAGCCCCCATCTCCATGTCCCACGTGGGCACTCTCTCACCAGGCTGATGTTCAGAAGCTGGTGCACAGCTGGACTCCATGGATGTGTGTACTGCAGCTGCCCTGGGGAGACCATCAGGGGGACACCAGTCCTGAGATCTCTCTTGATCATGGCATGACGGGGGTGCTCAACCCTTGCCAAGAAGGCAGAGTTTCAGTGTCCTGAAGAGTCACAGGCGCTGGTGGACCACAGGTCCCTCTGAGGTCACCCCGGTGGTCTTCTGCCTCTCTGCCCTGGGCTCAGAGTCAGGTTTCCACCCACGTCCTGGAGGGACCCGAGGCTTTTGGCGGGTCTGGTGCCAAGTACCTTTGCCACAAGCGCCCGGGCAGTGGGACAAGCTCTCGGCCCAGACCCACCAGCTGGCCCAGCCTCACACATTCTTCTCAGGGCATGTACTCCCCCCTCGCTCTGCTCACCCCCTCCCCTGCCTTATCTTTAAAGCGATTTTATTTTCGGAGATTCCTTCTGCAGTTCCTTCTGTTCGCCCTAGTTTCTCTCCCTCTTTGAAGAGGTTCCAGCAGGGTCCATCAAAGGCTGAGCAGATCTGTAGAAGGAGAAATGTGGAATGGTCGCTCCAGCAGCTGCTGAAGTGCATTTCCGCTTGGTTTAGGCGTTTTCAGCACTAGCATTTGTGATGTGGTTTTTCAGGGTGGTAGGAAGCTCATCCTTGTGTTGCTGGCAAGGCCTGAGCTGTGCCCTGCTCAGACAGGTGGGACGGGGCATCCTCAGCGGGGCAGCGGCCGCAGAGGGCTCCTGCGGACCTCCCACGAAACCCCACGGGCACGACGAGGAGCACATGCTTTTAGCTTGAACAGAGGGGAGTTTGCTAAATTTAGGTGGCTATTGCCCAAAGCAAACAGTCTGCCCGAACGTCCCACCAGCCCTGCACAACCATCCTCAGCAGTGGGAGCATCTGCCCTCACCATTAAGGTACCCCCACTCTTCCCCCCCTAGTCTGTGCTTGACGTTGGTGTCCCAGGATATGATGGAAGAGGATGGGGCTCCTCAGCCATGCCCCCACAGGCTGGACAGGCCTCTCCCCATGGGACAGGACACCACCAGCACCAGACTACAGAGCTGCCCCTTCAGTGAGCGTTTTGTGGTCAGATCAGCTCCTGCTCAGCCCTGGAGAGCCAGGAGGGTGCCAGGGGCTCAGCCATCCTCTCTGGAGAAATCCCCTGGCTGCTCCCTGACCCCCAGGAGGAATGTTTCCCATTAGCAGGCTCTGATAAGTGGCAGGAAGGAGAATTACTCTACGTGTCAGCCAGTTTGCTAGAGGTTTCCACACTTAACATATCACCGCTATCAGCTCCCTGAAATGCACTGGAGGGGAGTGCGAAGGCGGCTGATTAGATAAAGACAATCTATGGAGGGGCTATTTCAGGCATATTTCCATGGAGCGGGAATGTCTGCTTACAGCGAGACAGGCGGCAGTGACAGGCCAGCGCTGCCAGTCTGACAGTGTCCCCCTGGCTTAGCGTGGCCACCAAGGCTCCCTCCAAAGCAAACCCCTAAAACCCCACAGCCCTGTCCCCCCAGGGCAAGCGAGCAGTCACCGCCGCAGCACAGCTTTCCGTGTATTGCTTGACATCAGCAGGAGACAGGTGCGGCAGCGGTGCTGCTACAGGGACCCCAAGGGGCAGATGCTCCTGTGGGGCTTGGCATGGAGTTAGCACTGGGTCCCCTCATCTCACAGCTCCCTGGGCACTTCCCAGCACAAGTGCTCTGCTGCCTGGACGTCCCACCCTGGGGACAGTGCTGGTCCCCCTGTCCTGAGCTGGCTGTCCTTTGGCTGGGGGTGAAGTTTTGCCTCTATAACCCTTCATGAACACGCATGAAGCTGCCGCTGCCATGAGCACCTCGGTGCGGTGGTACACACCTCAGCATAGCACGAGGCTTGGGCAGCATGGGCATGCTGGCAGCTGACCCTCTGGGCACTGCGCTTGCACTGCATGGGGCAAGTCTCCAAAATGAGTATCAGGACTGAGAAAGAGACATGCCATGAGAAATTAAGTGTCCAGAGTTACCAAGCATGGTCACACACAGGCATGGAGACACCGAGATCACCTGGAGACTGGGAAAATCAGAGAGGTTTTGTTTGTTCACTTTGAATTTACTAGCTTTGAGGTTTGAGGGGTTTTCTCCTGGGGTTTGCTACCATAAAGCATCTGTTTAAGAATGAAGGTTGTACTGAACATTGCAAAAATTACAGGAATGTGTGAGCCTTCAGTGAAGATGCTTGAGGTTTCGGTAACACACTTCAAAACAATGACAGAAAAGAGAATCTTGCCCTGTCCATTTGAGTACTTAATTGCACCTTAACTCCAGATGGCCTGTCAGGACAGACCCTGGCATACAGCAGTCATTGGAAATCACGACCAAGAGCTGCCTTGGAGGCTGCAGGGAGGTGCAGAGCCTGATCAGAACCAGAGCCGGGACGTGGTTCTGCCCGTCCATGGGCCGGCTCTGTCCTAGCAGCGCCCTGGATGTTCTGGTTTTGCATCAGCTTTTGAGATGTGCGAGCACGAGGTGGGGCGGTGCTGTGCACACACCCCAAGCCCACACAACCAGCTGCTCACAGAGCATCGATCCTTGGGGGGATCCCATCACAGCCCCCTGCTCTCTCCATTCTTCATGCACCTTCTCCTTCACTCCATGGGAAACTAGCCCAGGGCGGTGTTGCAGGCATAAGCTGATGGAAGTGGCTGGGCTGGGCCAGGACCTGCTTGGCTTTAGCAGTGTTTCCTTGGCCTGAAGAAGTCCATGACTCTGCTCTCCTGGCCCATCGACCCAGCATTCTGCTCACTGTGGGCTCAGACACTGCTCAGTTTGTCCTTCCCGCTGTGCCTGCTCATCAAGCCTCACAATAGACCAAGCTCAAGTCTATCTCATGGCAAGGGACAATTGTTCAAGACAAAGTGGCAATAGATGTGGCAGATTTTCATGGAACCTGGTAGGCCTGGATGTTTCTCAAGACTGGCTGTCACCTGGGAGGGAGCAATATTCCTGCATGTCCTCACATCAGGACAGGAGACCTTCTCACCTCACTATGGCCCATCGCAGCCCATGCTACCACCTGTCTGTCGGCCAGTGGGTGAAATAAACCTCCCTAAAAGCTCCCCAGGAAGCAAGTCCTGGTGCTGGTGGGACTCTGGCCTCAGGAGACCAGCAGCTGGGTCCCTCACAGCCAGTGCAGCATCTGCAGGGATCTGCTCCCTGCCAGCCAAAGCAGACCAGCATCCCTGGCTGGTCCCCACCTTGCTGCTGCAGAAGGTTGGGCACAGCTCGGGGAAGCGAAGGTGCAGCCAAACACAGGTTCAGCCTGGCAGCTTTGTTTTCCACCAGCCGGTCCTGCTGCCTCCCTCACAGCCTGGCTCGGTGTTATTTATACCTCACTCCATGGCCACTTCACTGCACAGAAAGGCCTGGTGGAAAAGCTAAGGAAGTGAAATTACTTTGGGGAAGAAATTACACTACCCATTTATAAATAACCCGGGTTTCATTGATCTTTTAGATGCTCTTTTGGCAGAGAGTCCAATGTCATTGCTCCAGCAATGCAGACAATACTTGGGCATTGTTTTATTCTCAGTTACAGGGAAAAGGACAGCACCAGCTGCCTTTCTATCTTTAGCCCATGAGAGCACTCTTCAATTGTTCTGAGCTTCAAACAATAGGCACATGTGTGTGTGGTTTAAGATTGCTGGCCTTACCAGAGCATTTTGCAGCGAAATACGGCCTTAAGAGACAATAGATTTCTTTCATGCCCTGGCTGAAGCTGGTATTTATACGACAGAGAAGCCATGGTGCAAGAGCTCTGTCTTGTTTTTCTTGTGCATGATGGGCCAGCGAGAGGTTCCGCTCCCCAGGGAGTCCTCTGAACTCTCTTCCACAAAAATAGCCCTATTGTTCTCCCTTTATTTGGCTGGTGCTGAACATCACATCATCCCGTCCCCTCGCAGGGTCAAGTTAATGGCTTTGGTACTATATTGCAAAAACAGGCTTCTGCATTAATGCACAGATATCCTGAGATACAAGAGAGTTGGCCAAAACCTCAGACTTGGTTTCTTTGCAGCTAGAAGAGCAAAGGAGAACTGGGGTATTTATTTTTTTGTCCCTGTAACAGGGCACCAGGGAAAGTGAGTGTGCCCGCACGTGGCTGACGAGTGATTTTTTGAAGGCGCGGATGGGCAGCCAGGCACCCAGCTCTGCAACCAGCCCGTCAGCTGCAGTGTATCAAATGCCTGTGCATAACTCAGCAGTGGAGTGGGTAAACGATCTGCTCACTTTCTGGTGGCTCTGCCAAGGCCCTCGGTGCCCAGCCGCCTCTGCCTGCATGGCTGGGGGACCGAGGCTGTGCCATGGGCATCCCAGGTGCAGGACAGGGCTGCATGTGGGACGTACCTGCTGCAAAGCCCCCATTCACGTGTCAGTCTCTGAAGAGTGAGAAAAGCAGGGTCTTGTCAGAACTATTTATTCCCCTACCCCGTTGTGGCTGATGTTGTATTGAGTTTCAATTGTCTGAGCCCTGGGCAGCCTTTGAAAGGGGACGCGACATCCCAAAGCCACAAAGCCCACCTTTGAAGGCTCTTTAGCAGCCAGAGGAGAGGTTTACAAGTATAAAGTGCTTTTCTTTAAACTTCGCAGGTCTCTATTTTTAGCAAATAAAGATAATGTCCCAGTTGCTGTTGTTCATCTTTTGTTGCATGTAACATGCCAAATAGTTACCATGTCTGCCATATTTTTTTATCATTAAACCTTCTCTGAGCTGCATTGCGGCTCTCTTACGCTATAGCAGAGATTAGGGGCTATCTGCATGTACAAATCCTCCCCGGGCTACTGGATTACTTTGAAAAGATCTCATTCTCCAGACTGAATTTGGAAAAGAGAAAGAAAAGACAAGTCAGAGCTCTCTATAAAAAGACTTTTCCCAGTCTGAGCAGGCTACATTCATTCTGGGAACTCTCAAGTACAGGGCAGCACCTTTTCCCAACTTTTTGCGATGAACTAGGACCATTTTTTGCAATGTATTGCTTAGAAACCCAAGATTTGCATGCCCTTTCGCAGACACTCAGAGCAAACAGAGAGGAGGAGGGACTCAGGACCCTGCGAGGATCGAGGACTGAGAGAAAATGCTTCTGTCTGAGTAAACTCTGTCCTTCTGCATCATCATTAAAACTCTTGGACTTTGTTCCTGACTTCCAACTGTTGACCCACATGCGGGTGAACAGCCTTTGCCCCGTGGTGGGGTCAGAGCAGGCTCCCAGCACAGGGCAGTTTTCCAGCGAGAGAATACTGGATCACCAGTCCACTTCCAAATTCACAGCCTGGATGTTATTAATTAAGGTGTGAATCCACAGTTACTGATCAAAGGATGGCAGAGAGCAAAAAGAAAGAGTAGGACTCCTGAGTCCAGAAAAGAGACTAGGTGTATGTTATTAGAGAGCTATAATCATAGAGCTTCATTTCAGCAATAGACCTCTAAGGGCAGAGCTAAGAGGCTTGCAATGACAACTCCTGGCGCTTGTAACAGGATAAAGAGCTGGTTATCTCCCAGCCTGTCCTGGCCACTGGAGATGATGCATCTATGGACGGTGACCTAGTGTAACAAGAGCCAGTGCTTGCTGGAGAAATCCCTCCACCACTGGCAGGCACATCCAAGGGTTGGGGGCTGCCTTCGCGCCTTCCTCTTAATGCATCCCGTTGCGGGGTACCCCTGCCTGGGGCTTTCCCTTGTTGCCCCAGAGTGTAGGTGTGGCTGAGGGCATGAGCACAGCACGTGTGAGCCTGACACCCTCCTCAAATGTCATGCTCTAGGTTAATATATATGTGTGTACGTATATACAGTCCTAATCCACCCACAGCCTCTCTGCAGGTTAGATGGGTCAGGGACCTTCCCGTGCAGACAGGTTCTGGGGCTTGCTGTGGGGCTTGGCACTTGGTGCATTTCCAGACTCGGTGCTGCTTTTGCTGCTGGGTAATAGCTCTCAGGGCAGACGGGGAGCTGAGGCAAAGGATAAAGTCATTTGCCCAAAGTCATCAGCAAGTCAGTGGCCAAGTGAGGAAGGGATCCCCTTGCCCTCCTAGGCAGTCCAGCAACGCATCTTCAAGCTCTGGAACATGTCACCAAAGAGATGGGAAGGTCTCTGTTCTGGGAGGTTCTCAAGGCTTAGTTAAGCGAAGCCACAGCCACTCTGATCTTGTGCAAGGGATGGTCTCACTGTGAGCAGGAGGCCGGGTTAGAGACCAGCCCCTTCCCTCTCATTCCCTGACGTGAGGAAATGCCTGAGCTAATCCCTGCTGGTAGAGCAGACAGAAAAAATAAGTATCAGCAGGCAGCGCACTGGAGTCGATGAAATAATTCACAATTTCATGGCTTTGTGATGGCAGGATCTGAGCATCGTAGGTGGATTTACTCATCCCCTTCCCGAAGCTGCATTGTTGAAAAATTAAGTCCACATAAAGATCCAGATCTGAGGTGTTCAGGCGTTGTTCTGCTGGCTGACACATAACCATCTCTTCACCAGCAATCAATGATTTCAAACGTTCATAATGCAGGTCACAAGCCAAGTCCAGCCCTACTGCTTTTGTAGGAGCCTCCCAGTTATATCACAAATGTCCTGTGAAAATGTTTAAGCAACTCTATTGCTCCAGTAGGTACACAAATGATTGCCTTGTGATGACAATAAATGTTTTTTTCTAGTTACGCTGTTGTGTTGATGGTACCTTACTGGCGAATGTGTAGGGTTGTTTCATTTTATTACACTTATTGTAAAGGCAGAGAGAGTTAGGACTCACAGTTCCTTTGTATATTTAAACAAAAAAGTAGGAAGGACCTGGTTCGGATTCATTTGCACACAAACAAATCTTATCTGTTCCAAATACAGACACATTCCCACAGAAATAACCCTCTCGATTTGTCACACTGCCATTTCCAGCCTTATTGCTGGGAAATTAATATCCTGCAAGTACATGAAACTGTTCTGAAATCTGAGATTTACCAGATGTACTTAAATGAAAAGGCACAGAACAGCCCCCAGCCTTGGATCTGCCCGAAATGAGAGCAGGGAGCAACCCTATCTCTTGAAGAACCCAGACAGTCAGTGTAAATACACATCTAAAGTGGGAGAAAACTATCAGCTTGCATTATGCCCCAGGGCGTGCCAGAGCCCGCCGAGTGCCTCCCACCGCAGCATGGCACCCAGCCACGGACACCCTGGCCCACCGGGGCACCCAACAACCTCTCTGGGGACACCAGGGGGACATCTGCGATGGGGGCTGCCAGTGGGCTGGGCTGATCGAGGTGCCCCTGGCCACCCCTTCTCCAGGCCCTGCCGGCGCCGCGCTGCAAAGGGCAATGAATGTGTCGAAGAAATGGGAAACGTGAAGATGTGGCCAGTATTGGTTCAGTTTGGGTTCCTTCATTCCCAAAGCCGGGCCCATGGTCCCTCTGCCTTCCCCCGCCTGGCAAGGGGCGGATTTCACTGCTGCGAAGGCAGGAGCTGACACCGCTCCAGTGGGTGAGGATGTGCCGGCCCTTAACACAAGACGCTTCCCGCTGCTTTCGGCTCGCAGCTGCCTCCAGCAGGTGCCGGGGGCCTGCAGCAGGCACAGAGTAGGCCACACACGGCGGGACCCCCTGGGCACCTCCACCAGATTTCCCCCAGAGCCTGCATGGCCCTGGGGTCTTGTGTCCCTTCCGCGGGGATGATGTCATTACGAGTGGCAACAACCCGGTTAGCACTGTGCAGCGCCGCAGAGGAGGGGTTTCATTCGCCTGAGACCTCGCTGCGGCCGAGCACCCCCAGTGCCCACCTCCCCGAGCCTACCGGAAGTCCCGCACTCCCGCCAGCGCTGCTTCCGCCCGCCTGACGTCACAGCGTGACGCCACACGTCGCCGTGACGCAGCCCCGCGGCCGGGAGCACGCCCCCTTGCTGCAGCACGCATGCGCGCTCTCCACACCTCCCGCAGCCCCACCCCCGGTCACTGCATTGGCACGCCGTGGCGGCGCCTCCCACACTGATAGGACGGCTCCGCTGCCAATCTGTCTCGGGGCGGAAGGGCTGTCCAATCGCGTGATGGCGGGCGGGGCGGGCCGGGCCGGAGCGGCGGGTCGGAGCAGGTAGGCGGCTGGCGGGGCACGGGGCTCGGTGAGGGGCTGCGGCCGCCCCCTCGGGCCGCCCCGCTGCTGCCCCCCGGGCGAGCGGTGTCGCAGCCCGGTGCTGCGCAGGCCCCTGGGAATCCCGCACGGGCCTCCCTGGGGCGAGCGGTGGCAGCCTGCGGTGCCGGCTCCTGAGCCGGGGCTCGGCCGGGGGGCTCGGGCCTGCCCGGCCGGCACACCCCGCGAGCTCGGCGGGGGGCGGAGGTGCCTTTACGCGGGGCCGGGCTGGGCGGCGGGGGCGGTGCGGAACGCTGGGTCGCCGGCCCCACGGGGAGGCAGGGCCGGGCTGCCGCCCGGGGGAGAGGCGCTGGGGGCCGGGGGTGACCGCCGCTCTGCCCCCTCAGCGCTGGCCATGGCTGCGCCGTGGGAGGACGTGCTGCGGAACGAGCCGGCCATCCGGGAGGCCGCGTCGGTGGCCGTGGATGCGGCGCTGCTGGAGGGCGTGCTGATGCGGACCGAGCGGGAGCCCAACGCGTCGGATGTGAGTGCCAGAGCGGAGTCACGGGACGTGCTCGGTCCTGGCCGGGGTGTGAGTCAGCAGAGCCGGAGGAGCCGGCTGCCTCCCGCGGTTTGCTGAGCCCTCGGCCGTGTGCGATCGCCTGGACACCTGGCTGAGGCACGAGTGACCTGGGGGCGATAACTCACACCCAGGCTGAGGCATGAGTGACCTTGGGGTTGGTAACTCACACCCTGTCCTGCTGATGAGCGCATCTCCCCCGAGAGAAAATTCGGGAAATTGCCAGGAGCCCCACGTGTGTGTGGTGGTGGTAGTTCATTCCTCTCCCAGCCTCTCGCCACCCATGTGATCCTTTGAACCAGGGGAGCATCTCTTGGAAGGGCCTCTGGTTTCGGTGTGCTCCCAGCCGAAGGCAGCCTTTTCACCATACCTGGGACAAGGCGACTGGGGCAGCCGATGCCGTGGGATTACCTCCGGTGAATGTCTGGCAGCTGGTGGCGGTGAGGGCACTGATGGGGGGCTTAGCCTGTTCGAGAGGAATGCTGTGAAGGATCTCAGAAGGAAGAAGTACCCCTGTGCAAGAGGGGTGGGATACCACTGGGGGTGGGACACCACTGGGGATGGGTCCCTGAGGAGCCAGCCTGCGGGCTGTCAGAGGTACAAGCAGGGAGGTCTCCACCACAGGGGCTGCTCCTTAATGTCAACCCCATGGTCAGGTCAGGGCTGTGATGGAACCTCGAAGGACGAGAGGAATAAGGAGCCTGGGAGGAGAGGCCAAACACACAGGAGAGACCCAAATAAGGGACAGACCCTTGTTTCATGTAAAAATCAAGGTGAATCGGGAGCCTCTGTCTGGTGTAGTCTTTGGCTTTGAGGGTGGTTTTGTACCTGAGCTGTGGGGTGAGCCAGGGGCCCAGAGTCACCCTTGGGACTCAGTGAGCAGGGATCAAAAGAATCAACTCTGGTGGCCAAAATTTAGGACTGGCATGTTCACGTTTTCTCTCAAACTGAAGTGTTTTGGACATGGTGCTCTACAGTTAAGGTGGAAACAGAACATCTTTCAAAGGAAAGCACTCAGTCCAGCTTGAATTCTGGAGCAGCTGCTCCTGCCTCCGCAGCACCCTGTGGACAAACTCCTCGAAAGTCAGGGGTCACCAGGGTTTGAGGCCATGTGTCTGTCCAGGGCACACCGAAGAGGGCGGCTGGGGGTGGCTTCAGCCTTCAGGCAAGCAGAGAAAGCACCTCTTTACCGCCACTTAAACTGCATAGACCTGACTGCTCTGCTGCATCCTTGTTTGCAGGTGGTGAATTATGCTCCCTTCACACTGCTCCCATCTGCAGTACCAAGTGCCCTGTTTGAACAAGCCTACGCTGTTCAGCAAGATTTTAACCTGCTGGTGGATGCTATTAGTCAAAACAAAGAATTCCTAGAGAATACTCTGGCCAGGTAACTTTCTTGCATGTTGCATTTTAATGAAATATTTTAAATGCAAAGCATTTATCACCTTCGGAGCATTGTTACCTGCCATCCATTCAAGTCCTGCAAGCTGAGGCCAGCACTCCTGTCCTCTGTGCAGAAATTGTCTCCTTTGCTGCATTATTTGTCCTAAGATCAATTTCCATCAAGTCTCCATCTTTTGAGGCCTCAGAAGATGGGACATCTGGCCAAGAGTTGACTCCCTGCAATGGTCTTTAACTTTGCCAGTGTTTCAGGTCTGTGAATTCTTACTTGTGAGCCTTAAATTCAAATTGCTGGAGTCTTCTTTGAGTCCTGGATTTAGTAGTTTCTTTTAGTTTTTGTTTTGCATCTGTGTGTGGCTGGCTGATAACCACCAGCTCTCCTGCCTGCCCGCAGTTAGGAAGAGAAAGTGTTTGTTCCTTCCCCCATACCTGCTTCTGGTCAGTCACCCCATGTCCCCTGCTTTTCCAGCCATTACAGGAAGGTGACCCGCAAGCTCTGAGTGCTGAAGGACTGCTCAGCTCTGGCTCATGAACTCTGCTGGATTTATCTGTGGCTGTTGCCCTGTGCTGGAGCACCCATCCCTGACTGTGGCACCCATAATCTACACAGCTGTTGCTTCCACAAAATTAATTTCCCTTCCTGCTTCCCGTTCTGTGCTGCCTGTCTGTGCAGGTGCTGCTGGCTTTCTGGCACCAGAACAGAGGAAACTGTTTTCCAGCGTCCTCCTTGTTTTGCTGAAGCCTGGCCCCTCAGAACTGTGTAATGCTTGTGCCTGTTCCATAGCCAGCTGCAAACAGAGCTTGTGGGGGCATTTTTATACCTGTGGTTAAGAAACGCAGCGCCTGCCCTGTGCTGTCTCCTGTGCAGTGTCTCAGGGCAGCTCCTTGGAGATGCTGCTCTCAGTCAGCTCGGGGGTTTGGGACCCTGAAGAAAAGACAGACCTATTCTGGCAGGGCCACTGAACACTTCGCACCACAGTGTGTGGGATTTGGAGCCCAACAGGACGGGGAATTTGATGAAACGTGTGAAGCTTCTATGAGCTGTGTGTGCAGGCACAGACACACCTCTGATTTCTTTCCTGTTTCTACAGAATTCTGCTGCATGTCTTTGCTTTTGCTTGTCCTGTCCCTCTGCCCTGCAAGTGAGTCATCTCTGCACAGCGGTGCTTTTCACAGGGCTGTACTGAGCAAACCAGATCTGAGTTACAGTTTTGTGCTGTGGCCCTTGTTGAGGAGTGCATTCGTGGTGAGGTGCTTAACGGTGCTGTAGGACTTGGTCTAGGCACAGCCCTGCTGTTTGTGCTGGAGAATGTCCTTGGTAACATTTTTTTTTTCTGGAGAGGAGTTAATTTTCTTGTTCCTCTGTGACAGTGTAAGGGGGCTGATCTGGTCTGTCTTTCTCTCTAGCACCATCAAGGTGGATGACTTCACAGCTCGGCTCTTCAGAATCCACATGCAAGTTTTGGAGGAAGGCTTGGCTCAGGTACCTTGGCAGGAGGCCCCAGTGGTCAGCAGCTGTGCGGGGGGTTGCCCGGTCTCTGTCTGCAGGCTTGCTGGTGTGGGCTTTGAACTGTCCCGTAGTCAGGCTGGTTGCTCCCTACGCTTCAATGTCTTGGTTACAGCCTGTGAGCTCAGGACCTTGTCTTGTTTGGCAGTCATGCGCTTTGGTTAGTGCTGCTGGAAACAGTCAGGCCTTGACTGGAAGGGTTTATGTGGTTTGTCTTTGCCCTCTGGGAGCCTCAGGAGAGCGCAAGGACGTGTGCCGTGTTGGGGCATGTGCTGGACAGGCAGTCCCTGCAGAAGCTCCTTTACTCTGACAAGTGGTGTTAACTTTGGAGTACTGAGGGCCGTGGGCCCTGAGCAAGGACCAAAGCGCACACAGACACGTCTTGCAGAGGTTTTATCAAAATGAAGGTGTCTGGATCTGGCCCAGGAGGATTCTGAAGTGAGATCATCAAAGGGGTTTGCAGTTAAAGGCAACGGGAGAACCCACTTCACTTCCCTTCTGTTTCAGTCTGTGTTTTTAGGCATAAACCGCTCCGATTACATGTTTGACTGTGGGGTGGATGGGACACCGGCTCTGAAGCAAATAGAAATAAACACCATTGCTGCCAGCTTTGGAGGCCTCACCTCCCGCACTGCGGCGGTCCATGGGTAAGGGAGCATCTCTGGCCCGTGCCACCAGACGCTGCAGCAGCTGTACTGTGTGGCCTGCTGCACTTCATGTCTTTGTGTGGTCTCCAAACTCCTGCTCCCTAGGTCTGGCTGGGGGCTGTCATGACATTTACAGCTTTTCTTATTTTGTTCCACAGGCGGGTGTTAAAAGTGCTGGGAAAGACTAAGGAGGCATCACGCCTGCTGCCCAACAACCCATCGAAAGGGCTTGCCTTGGGTATTGCAAAAGCCTGGGAGCTCTACGGTTCTCAAAGGTAAGGAGAGAGGAGGTACTCTAGGCTGGATTATCTTGTCTCCCCTGGGGATGGACATGTTTGGTTTTGAAACTGCACTTTCTGAAAGATGCCTGCTTTCTAGACAAGCTGCTCTCGAAAAGCCTGTGGCACCCTGGGAAGAGCAATGCAGTTGTCTTAGTGGGCGAGGTTGCTGCGCCACAAAGGCAGAGAGGTGCAGAGGGACCCTGGAGGAGCTGTGTGGTTCAACAGCCCTGCACAGAACTTACTTTGCCTCCTGCCTTTGTACTTATGCCCCGCACTGGTTTGTAATTGCACAGGATCAGTACTGCTTTCTGTTTGCACGCTGACCTGTAGAAACACTGGAGAAAACAAGCAGGAGCAGTGCAGGAAGTCTGGATCACAGAGGTCAAAAGCTGGTGATCCTGGGCGCATTTGGAGTGTATCTGGGTTTAATGATGTCCTTGGTATCTCTTCCAGTGCTGTGGTGATGTTTCTGGTGGAAGAAGTCCAAAGGAACATTTTTGATCAGCGATGTGTAGAAAATGAGCTTTGGAACAGGTAAAGATTGAATTTTCCTGGGATGGGAAAGGAAGGAGATGGTACAGCTTTGGAAAAGGGAAGCAGAATGGACTGCTGTCAGGTCATGGTGTTTCCCTCAAGGCAGCTTGTGGGGAGTCTCCAGGCCCTCCAGCAGGCACAGTGAGTTGGCCGGAGCATAGGGGCAGGCCAGGGAAAGATGGAGAATCGACATGCTTTCTACTTTTGTCACATACTCAAGGCTAAAGTCAAAACACTTCATAGTTTCTGGGACTGTGGGCGAGCATATTTTGGTATGTAACAGTGGGCAGCTGTTGTCTTGGACTTATTTCTGTGGTCTGTTGTGCAGCCCTCTTCAGCATTCCTTCAGTAGGCCCCTGTCTAGCCTCAGCACCCACCTTTGTCTTCTCACCAACCTCCCAAAGCCTCTCACCAGCAATTTGCTGGAAATACTAGCAGCTATCAAAGCCTCTGGTCTCCAGGGCTGACTCCTTGCTGATTTTGTGCCTGTGTAGTCCTCAGAGCTGCACCAGTGGTACCTTTGCTGTGGACCAGGTCTCTTAGGTGAAACAATAAGGAGCAGAGTGGGGTTAATGAGGGTCCTGCTTGCTCTCTGGCTTGGGATTGGGCACAGCATATTTCATAAAAGCTTAATTAATGAAGTTTCAAACCCACTGAGGGCAGAAGCCAGGTGAAAGATCTGGGCAAAGCAAGCAGCGCAGCAGTGGAGTACAGGACTCTGGAGAAGGAGGTGTTTTGAGAATGTCTAGCCCTGAGCCCGTGCTGAGCAGCGGGAGGTGTTTTGGGCTGTCTCCCGATCAGCAGGTCCACAGTGCCACTGTGTGGAGGAAGGACTGTAAAGCGTGAAGGAGGTAAAACGCAGGAAGTCCCTGCCTGAATGCAGCTCTTGGTTTTGAAGCCAGCAGTGGATGAATCTGTTGTGTAGGAATAAAAAAATCCAAAATACCGACTTTTCTTAGAAACACTTTAGGAGATGAAAGGTGAGTATGGGCAAATCCAAGGTATTCAGGCATGTGTTCTGCTTCCTACAGTATTTGGGCTGGAAACGTAGGGCAGGTGCTAAAAACAGGGACTGGTTTGGCCTCTAGGATTCCTCTGGCTCTTTAGTACAAAGCCTGAGGTTATTTGTAAAGGAGCCTACAGATCCTCCTTGATGTTGCTGCTGCTTCTGCCTGTGATTTCCAACTCGAGTAACTATGCCCAGCCTGGTGACTATCCCACTCTTTTAACAGGAACATTCGGGTTATCAGGAAGCGATTCAGAGATGTGTTTGAAAAGGGGTCTCTGGATGATGCCAAGAGGCTGTATATGTGAGTATGAACCAAGGTGCGCATTCCTGGCTGTGCACTGGGCACACAGGGCTGTAAATGGGAATTGTCAGCCAAAGCTGGTGGTATGTTTTGAGCGTAAATAGTGACTTTCTGAGAAAGCAGTTCTCTTCTGTGCTGCAGCCTGCTGCTGCTTGCTTCCCCTTAGAGCTGGAATGTTTTTGTTTTCACAGTGGTGAGATTTTGCATACACACATCAGTCCCTTACAGCTGGAAACATAATTTCCCTCCTTCAAGCCACAGCCTTCACAGCTCTGTGGGATCTTGACTTCCTCCACATACATCTGCTACAAAAAGTCCTGGCTATTTCAGAGGCTTCCACAAAGACATTTCCTGTTTACTGTTCACGTGATGCTCTGCTAGTGGGAGTTGGGCTGGGTTTTTAGTGCTAGAGGAGGAAGCATTACATGTCCTTATGGTATCTGTTGGTTTTGAATGCACTCAGCATCTTGCCTGCTCCCTGTGGAGGCCAGGACATGCGGGTTGCAGACTCCAAGTGCTGGCAGTTTGTCCCCAAGTGTGACATTTGTCCTATTCCCAAGTAATGGGCTTGGAGCTGTACAGCCCTAAAGGAATATTTGGTTTCATGCCATTTATTTTTTTTTTGCTGTAGTTAGACTGTTTTTTCCATGGTTTGACCTTTGGTGCTTCTGCTATGTTTAATTAGCAAATACATTTTTATAGCCGAACAGTTAAGGGGAAAGTGTATCCCACTGTTCTTCCTCCAGAGCATCCTCTCCTCTTACTGGTGAATGCCTTTAAAATTACACTGCCTGGCTGCCAGCAGGTGCTGTGCTGCTTTCCCTGACCACGCACTGTTTGTGTAGCCAAAGCTTGGGTGTGTGGTGCTACAGGTATGCTGATGGCCCTGCCCTGGCAGGATAGTTTGGTGCCTGGGCAGGTTGTTGAGTTGATGTCCTGCCTTGAATTGCCACTGGAGAAGGACAGTGTTTCAGCTTCAAGAATCTTGTAGGTCTGGCTCCTGGTGGCAAAAGCTACTAAAAAGTTAGGTTCTTGGTTCCCTGCTGGACTGGGTGCCTAAATTACTAAGACTTTGGTTAGTCAAGGCAGAGGCCAGATGTGAGCTCCCTGTGTCTCGGAACAGGGCAAGCCAGCTGGGGTGTAGATGACACCAAGCTAGGGTGGAGTATTGATCTGCGTGAAGGCAGGAAGGCTCTGTAGGGGTGTTGGGCAGGCTGGACCAGTGGGCCAAGGCCAATTGTATGAGGTTTAACAAGGCTCAGTGCCGGGTCCTCCTGCATGTGGGTCACAACAACCCCACACAATGCTACAGGCTTGGGGCAGAGTGGCTGGAAAGCTGCCTGGCTGGAAAGGACCTGGGAGTGCTGGTTGGCAGCTGGCTGAACATGAGCCAGCAGTGTGCCCAGGTGGCCAAGAAGGCCAACAACATCCTGGCTTGTATCTGAAACAGGGTGGCCAGCAGGGCCAGGGCAGTGCCCATCCCCCTGTGCTCACACTGGTGCAGCCGCATTGCAAACTCTGTGTGCAGAATTGGGCCCCTTGCTCCAGGAGGGACGTGGAGGGGCTGGAGTGTGTCCAGGGACAGGCAGCAGGGCTGGGGAAGGGGCTGGGGCACAAGTCTGATGGAGAGCAGCGGGGGGGGGGGGCGGGGGGCTGGGGGGGTTCAGCCTGGAGAAAAGGAGGCTTGGGGGGGACCTTATTGCTCTCTACAACTACCTGAAAGGGGCTGTACAGGTGGGGGTCAGTCTCTGCTCCCAGGTAACAAGCTATAGGACAAGAGGAAATGGCCTCAAGTTGCACCAGGGGAGGTTTAGACTGGATATTAGGAAATTTTTTTTCACAGCGAGGGCAGCCTGTGCCAGTGCTTGGCCACCCAGGGAGGTGGTGGAGTCCCCACCCCTGGAGGTGTTTAAAGCACGCACCGATGCGGTGCCTGGGGACATGGGTCAGCGGTGGGCTTGGCAGTGCTGGGCTAACGGCTGGACTTGATCTCAAAGGTCTTTTCCAACCTGAATGATTCTATGATTCAATGGAGAGGAGCCAGGGCTTGCAGCCCTCTTCTGCTTCTGGCTGGCTTTGCCAGAGAAAGAACAACCCAGGATACTAAGGAGAAGGGGCAAATGCTGTAACACGTGTCCTGCCTGACCCCATTGCAGCCCCCTTGTGCGGGGCGGGGGGGGGGTCGGGCAGAGGCGGGCACTGGCTGGCCTGGTTCTGTGAGTGCTTCTGGTTTCTGTTGCAGGGACGGCCAGGAGGTAGCAGTGGTGTACTACAGAGAGGGCTACGTGCCAAAGAACTACGACCAGCAGGTCAGTACTGCCCACTCTGCTCCAGGAAGCCGCCCACGCTGTGGCCTTGCTTGGCGAGTTTGAAATGCCCCGTGATCCCAGGGGCATCTCTCCCATCCTGGATGGGGTTAGCCCTGTCCGGCATGGCTGACAGCTTGGGGAGCTGTGATTCCACAGTGCAGGGAGGTGTCCCTGGCACTCGCACAGTAAGAGACGTGAGTGGCTTGCTTCTGCAGTAACCACTCGTGTGGTGACCTCGTACTGCAGCACCGAATCGCTTCTGTACAGTATGGGTTATAACACAGGTATTAGCGCCTGCTTAAAGGGTTTGTACTTGATCTACAGGTCACACTCTGTCCTCTGCTAGGGCTATTAGGCTGCAGGTAATAATAATACAGACCAGAGCGTACTGTTGTCTGGGGGTGGCAGCACTGGACAGGCTGGGAAAGGGGGTGCAGGCAAAGACAGTGGGCTAACCTGGCTGTGCTGTTTCCAGAGGTGGGAAATCCATGTATGCATGTCTCCTTGTTTCTGGGGTGCTTTTCCACCCCCCATCCCTGCCAGGCTGAGAAGGAGGAGGCAATCATACATCAATAACTGAACAGAAAAGAGTGGAGAAAAAACTTTTTTATTCCCACCTTTCTTTTCTTTTATGCTGACAGGATGGTTTCTCTCCTTCTGTTTCAGAACTGGGAGGCACGGTTGTTGCTGGAGAGATCAAGGGCAGTGAAGTGCCCTGACATTGCTACCCAACTCGCAGGCACCAAGAAGGTGCAGCAGGAGCTGAGCCGGCCAGGGACACTGGAGAGGTTACTGCCCGGCCGTGCCGAGGCTGTCGCCCGAATAAGAGCAACATTTGCTGGACTCTATTCCCTGGATGTGGTGAGTGTGAGGGGGGCTGGAGCAGGAGTGAACATGCAGGTGTGTGCTTGGCCTGTGTGATGTTTCTCTTTGGTTAAGAAGAGAGGGGGCTTTGTTGTGGTCCCTGGAGGACCCTGTTGATCCTGCTCAGAGAGGTCTGTTGAGGAGCCCGTGTTCCTTCCTGATGCTTTGCTGTTGCCGTCCTTTCCTGCCAGGGCGAAGAGGGTGACAAGATAGCTGCTACAGCTATTGCTGACCCCGACCGGTTTGTGCTGAAGCCACAGCGAGAAGGTGGAGGTACGAACTGGACTGGGTCTGTGTGGGTTTTTGTCACGGTTCATGCTGTATCCAGGAGAGGCAGTAGCTCTGTGATGGCCCCTGGTCCTGTGCCGAGGAATAAAAGGTGGGGTGGCTTGTAGCTGCTTGGAGCGGCTTGTAGCTGTGGGAACTAGTCATGGCAGTAGGGTAGTGGTGCCTCCAGGGCAGGAGCTCCCTAGGCCCCAGAGCTGGTGGGGGGGGGGCCCAGGCAGCACAGGGGGAGGTGAAGGCTGGGTCTCTTTGGGCTGCTGGGGCCAATGGTTTCTGCTGTGCTGGGAAGTGCTCGACTTGCTGATTTTGTTGTCAGGGAACAACCTCTACGGTGAAGAGCTCAGGCAGGTTCTGGAGAAGATCAGGGACAGCCCTGAGAGAACCTCCTACATCTTGATGGATAAGATCAAACCACAGCCAACAATGAATTACTTGCTGAGGGCTCACAGTCCCCTGCAAGTGTCTGAATGTATCTCGGAGCTTGGTATTTTTGGTGTCTATGTCAGGTGAGAAATGTACTTGTGTTATGGGGTGGTTACCTGCTCCAGCCAGTGCTTGGGTGGGGAGCATTTTCCCCTCTGCACTTGTGGTTACTGGTGTAACAGCCACATGGAACCGGTGCATCTCATCCTAGATTTCTGGGAGCACTCCTCAGGTTCTGGAGGCAGCCACGTGCTCCTCTGAAGCCCTGGCGGTCTCAGAAATACCTGAAGGCTTAATGCGGTCCTACTCAGCTCTAAATAGCTGCTGCTTTTGTTTAAAACCCTCGCGGGCCCATGGAAATGTTTCCATAGCTTATAAATTAAAGTCCTTCTTATACAATTTTAGAAACAGATGTACTCTGGCAGCGTTCTGAACCCGACACGGCTTGTGTGCAGAGCAATCGGACCAGAATGGCCCAGCTGAGGAAAGGCGCTGTTGCTGGCAGGCACAAAACAGGCGCAGCTCTGTGGTCGGCAGAGGCCCCTGCGTTACCCCTGGGGCTGTCACCTGTGGTTACCTGCCCTGTGCTGGGCAGCGTTGGGGTGTAACCCCAGCCCGTAACTAAGTATAAGCACCAGGCAGCTGCTCGCTCACTCCCCCAGCCCCCAGAGGGACAGGGAGAAGAACGGGGAAGGAATGTAAAACTTGAGGGTTGAGATAAGAACAGTTTAATAATTGAAATGAAGCAATTATTATTATTGGTGGTAGTAGTAGTATTATAACAATTATAATGAAAAGGAGGGAGAAAGTGAGAGGAACGAAATCCAAAGGGAAGGGAGAAAACAACCCAAGTGATGCACCGTGCAGCTGCTCCCCCCCCGCTGGCCGATGCCCAGCCAGTCCCCGAGCAGTGACCGGCCCGTCCCAGCCAGCTCCCCCCGTTTCCATCCTGAGCACGATGCTCTGTGCAACGGGACATGCCTCTGGCCAGGCCGGGGCAGCTGTCCTGGCTCTGCTCCCTCCCAGTGTCCCGTGCCCCTCCAGCCCTCTGGCTGGCAAAGCCTGAGAAACCACAAAATCCTGACTTAGTATAAACATCACCGAGTAACAACCAAAACATCGGTGTGTTATCGACATTGTTCTCAGACCATATCCAAAACACAGCTGCTAAGAAGAAACTTAACTCTATCCCACTGAAACCAGGACAGGCAGGGAACACGGATCAAATTGTCCAAGATGAAATGCCCTAAGCTTTCTGCTCTGCAGGTGCTCAGTTGCCCTTTTCTTTGCAGACAGGGCAAGGAGATGGTGATGAACGAGGCTGCCGGCCACCTCCTGCGGACAAAGGCGATCGAGCATGCAGACGGCGGGGGTAGCAGCTGGTGTGGCAGTGTTGGACACTCCTTACCTGGTGTGAGGAGGTGATGCCCTATCCCACCCGCCTCACTGTGCTTCCTGAACAGCTGATCTACTACAGGGATGTTCTCCTGAAGGTGTGCTTACTGAGGTCTGACGTGTTGGGGTCTGTGAGAAGGGACTGTGTGGACGCAACCGCTCAAACATCCCACGTGCCAGCCCCAGCTTCTCCTCTGCAATTCCTCCTGCAGGAAGAAGGGACTTCCTTGCTCTGCCTGCTCAGGGGGCCCTGCCCAGAGCGCATCCCAGCTGTGACCTCCCAGGACTGCACTGGTCCGGGTGTTCCCTTGGGGGCTAGCCTGCGGCCAGGAGTACGTACAGCAAAGCTGAATGGTGAACGTGCCACAACAGGCACTTTTGCTGTTCCCAGTTTCGTGCTCCTGGATGCTGCATTATTTCTGGAGACACGCAAACCCAAAGCCTATAGAACGGGAGGAGAAAATTGGGATATATAAGGCTTCATCTGTGGGATTTGTGGCCCAGTGCCTCAGTGCTTTCCAGGTTAAAGAGGGGAGCCCAGCGCCATGTGTCCATGGCTCCTCCAGCCCTCCTTCAGGTGCTGCCGCTGCCCCCATTTCTACTTTTCCCTGTGCCTGAGGATCCTCGGGATTCCTGCGCAAGGGACAGCTGCCCTGGTGTAATTTGCCAGAGGGCCTGATGCTTGCTTTTGCTTTGCCCAGCTCCTGGTTTGTTGGACTGGGTACTCATGCCAGACAGTGCCTCTGTGCTACGCAAGGTAAGCGACAGTGCAGAACGCATCTGGGAGGGCTGTGTCTGCTCCCATTGCCTGCTGCAGCCTTGTCCAACAGATCCCCGCAGGCTGGCATAAGAAGCCCTCAACAATGGTGGCAGATCCCAACATGATGGTGAATTGAACCCCTGAGGGCTTGTGCCGGTGCATCCCACTGCCCTTTAGGCACTGCGTGTGGCACATGCAGCCCAAGAGCGGTGTCAGGGATGGGAGGTGATGACATCCAAGAGTGGACGTCAGCAGCGGGAGCTTTGTGGTGAGGAGGGAAAGGAGTCGCAGGAGAGGCTGAGTGGGACCAGCACCAGCAGATGGCGAGATGTGTCTCCCTCCAGGTTTCATGACTCGGTGGGAACAGCGCAGCGACATGGAGGATCAGGACTCTCCTTCCCGAGGTGTTCTGCCTCTGCCTCCTCAGCCAAACAGTTCAAGGGGAAACATAAAAGATGCATCTTCCTGGCAGTGCCGTGGTAAAGCGCCCAGGCAGCCTCAGCTCCACCCTTTTAGTGACACCAGAGAGAAGCGGTGTAAAGCCAGTATTCCTGAAGAAAGAATGTGCCAATTGACAGACCTGCACCCTGCTGAGCGCATTGCCGCTGTCACTGCGGCTGTGCTGTGTGCTTCAAATCATCCGTCTTTCACCTTGGAGAATTCAGCTGTGTAAGTGTGACAATCTACGGTTCTGGGGGGTTGTTTTGATGGGGGATTGGTTACCCCCAGCCAGAGATTAAAACGTACGTGCAATCTGAATGTTGTTCTTGAGCCAGTTTTGTCTGAGAGAGGATGCGAAGGGGAGAGGTTTGCCTCCTCCCTGGCCAGGCGAGGCTTCTGGGCAGGTGTTCACCGGCGTGTGGCCCTTTCGTGTACCTTTGCACCAGGGACGGCTGAAGACAACCCCCCAGTTTCTGCTCCGGTTGCTGTAAGGCTGCACAGCGCTGTGTTGGGGGCATGTCCTGGCACTCTGCAGTGCTGGCCCAGTGCAACCAGTGGGTGGAGGGGTGCTGGGTGAGCTGGGCTCCAGGAAGCTCAGCCTGGGCAGTTTGCTTGGAGCAGCAAGAGCCCAAGGTCAGATGCAGCCACGAGATGCTGTAGCAGGGTCCCTGCGCTGCTGGAGGCAGCTGCTGGTGAGGCCTGAGCAGAAGGTGACACTGGGGACCACAGCGTGGAGGCAGAGGCTGGCAGCCCTTGCTGTACCTGGATGAGGACCAGGCCAGGTGTGGAGGTGAGTCAGCTCCCAGCACCCCCAGGCTCCCCTGGCTGCTGTGCTGGGTGCCTGTCTGCCCGGCGCTGGCCCTGCAGGGGTGGCTGATCACAGACGGGTGTACGGCCGTGCACGGCCCTGAGCCTTAGTGGAACAACGCTGGCTGGAGACCAGGGAGAAGCTGAGGTACAGGCTCCCGCCCTGGAGCCAGAGCTTCTTGCCCCCATGCAGCGCAGCAGCACAGCCCCACAGCGCCCATAAATCCCAGCCCACAAAAAGGCATCACGCTGGCAGTAACCTGCCCCTGCTCAAAAGCCCACCCTGGTTAGCAAGGTCTGAGCACCCCCCTTTCCCCCAGACTCAACAGCAGACAAGCACCTACAACCCATGCACACTCTCTAAACCTGTTTCCATTTTGTTTCCTTGAATTTTATTTCATTTTGCATAAAACTCTAGCTGTTTCCAGCCAAAATTACATAGCAGACAGAGTAACAGAGGAGGAGAAGTGATGTAGGAATCCTTGTCAACAAGGTGGCACAATCCAGTGGTACAGAGCTGGGGCGGGGCACGGGACACGGGCACGCACCGAGCTGATGGATCACAGCCAAGTGCTGTGCCAGTGAGAGCAGCAGGTAAGGAGTGAGACTTGGGACTTGGACAACAGCCCACCAGAGCACCCGCCCCCCCTGCCCTGAGCCCCCCGCCTCAGGGGTGCTCACCTCATCCTTCCCTGGCCAGGCAAAAGTCAGCTCAGGTTGCAGGTAAAGCCCGTATGCTGGCACTCGCCAAAACAGCTGTTGCAGCAAGTTGTAAAGCCCAGTTCTCCTTTGGTTTAAGTGCAAAATCACACAGTTCACATGCATGTTTTTATAGACATTACAAAGGAGGTATCTCCCAGCTCAATCCAAGGCTGGAGTTAAGCGTAATTCATTTGAAGAAGAATGGCTCTGGCAGTACCCTTGTCATGTTCAGGCTCTGGGGTTAGAGGTTTTGGGTGGTTTTCCTATCATCACAAATCCATGTCAGATTTAAGCAGAAGCTAACTTTAAACATCTTCCACCATTTTTTCCCTAATGGGAAAAACATCATCTAGGACTAACACAGCCCTGCCTGCCTTGGTTTCTTTGCTGTAGCGATGGTCATGGTGTGCTGTAACCCAGTGCCCGTTTGCCCTGCAATGGGAAAGGGGCTGCTGCGTGGCTTTCCTTCCCCTCCCTCCTTTGGTATCAACAGCACCCACTCCTACCCCAGGGCACGAAAGGAGCACACAGCGGTGGAGCCCAGCTGCGAGCAGGTGGAAGCAGCGCTCTCTGGGGCACATCAGACCAAGCCTTTTCCTCCCAGACCACACGTGGCTCCCTGTGGTGTCCATGGCCCCTGAAGGACCCTGGGCTGAGGAAAAACCACACCAGCCAGCACCATGCAGTCAGGAAGCAGCAGACCTTGGTACCAAGTTGCTCTGAAAAAGCCTGTTTGAAGCACAGAGCTCCCTTGAGCCTTGCCCCGCTCCCTTTCAGGCTAGGGGACCTCTGCCAGCAACAGGCTTGGATGGTGGATGCAGGACTGAAACTGCTGCACCGTTATGATGCGAGTGTCCTAAGTTCTCACGCAGCTTGCAGCGCTCCAAGTAGAATAGGAAGCTTAGCTGGTGCGTGGCCAGCGGCAGATGTACCTCCCTCGCCTGCCTGCATTGGGTAACTCCAGCACCACTTCCCCTCCAGCCTCCCCCGCCGAGTTCCTTCCCACTGTGCGCAAGGTACCAGGGCTCCTCAATTACATAAGTTAATTAACCACACCCCCCCGCCAAAAAAAAAAAATAATTAAAAATCAAGAATGAGGTGCTGAAAACGGAGGAGCGCGAGCTGAACCTCAGATATACCATACCCATCTGGAACATGATGAACACACTCCTCCGAGGCAGGGACGCGCTAGCGAGACATGGCTCTCCGAGCCAGCCTTTCCCTCATTCCCAGCGTTCGTACATTCAATTCAAAAAGTGAAGTTTCCTTCCCAGGGCAGACAGCGGACGTTCGAGGGACGTGCTCATCGGGACACTGCTGCTGCTACAGTTCTGCTCAGCAGGGACAAGTCATGCTGCTACTGCGTAGTGTCACATCTGCTGTTGAAAAGATGTTTTATGATGCCCGGGTTTGCCAAGGTGGAGATGTCCCCCAGATCTTTGTCATTTTTGGCGATCTTCCTTAATATCCGTCTGGTAATCTTTCCTGTAACAACCACCATGAAAGAAAAGCGGGAGTCAGGATCTCCAGCATCTGTAGGAGTGGGGAGTGCCCAGACCTACAGCACCCTGCTTGCCCTGAGGTTGCTCCCCCCCGAATTTGAGTGGCCCTGGACAAGCGGTTTAGGGCTGACTTCCTCCCACTGGCAGGAGCTACTCAGTCCTCCCAGCGCTGTCACTGGGCCCTTACCTGAGCGGGTTTTGGGCAGGCTAGGTGCATACTGGATGTAATCAGGTGTTGCAATCGGTCCAATTTTTTCTCTGACTAAAGAAAAAAAGAAGTATTTTCATTGTAGGTACTAGGAGACAGAACACACCCCCTTTTCAGGCAGGATGACCAAGTGAAGACGTGCAGAGCCCAGCTCCTGGGGAACGTGGTAGGGCAGCGCTTGGGGGTGCTGCACCCCAGCCTCGGGGCTGTGGGAGCGGGCAGCAAGGCCTGCAATGACAACAGGGCTAATAAGCACGTCTTCCCAAAGGCAAGGGCACTCGTTTTTTCATTCTCTCCATCTCCAGGAGACCTCTAAAATGGCTACACCAACCACTACTACCATTTTGGTAGAGCAAGGACTGATTTGCTGTTGGGTTCCTACAGAGAAGGAACTGCCAAGGGTCTGTTTCACATATTAAATGCGGCAGGCTGCTGTGGCAGTTAAAGAGCTCCCTCGAGACCAGAGCACAAACACCCACAGCACTGACCCCCAGAGCAACCAAATGATCCTCACAGTGAGTCAGAACTGCCAGGGAGAGCTGTGGCAGCCGTGCCCACGCTGCTGCCAATGGAAGCCTGCCAGGTACCGCAGTCCTTCACACAGCTTGCCAGCTCCCAGGAGGTAGAGCTGGCATCACATGAGCAGCCAAAGGCCAGGAGAACTAATTTTAGCCTTCACCAGCCGTGCTCTCTAATCAGAGGGGGCACCTTGTTGCAGTTGTCCACACCGCATTGCCCAGACTACGGGCACCCTCGTTCAAGTACCCAAGTCCTTAACCCCTCCATCACCTGCCCAGCACTGCCCTTCCCTGCTGCGTAACCTCCCCAACGCCGTCTGCTGCTACCTTGTTTTTTTAGCTCATCTGTCAGGTTCTTGGTGAACTCGTGGCCATCTCTCAGGGTCACAAAGCAGTAGAGGCACTCGCCTTTCAGGGGGTGCGGGTGGCTGACCACCGCAGCCTCCGAGATGGCAGTGTGCTCAAGCAAGGCTGACTCCACCTCTGCAGTGCTCAGCAAGTGGCCTGGAAGCAAGGAGAGGCAGTGTGTTACAGACCCCAGCACCAGGCTGGGGTCCTGCAGCTGGGAGGAAGAAGCCTGCGGGTGTAAAAGGCCCTAAACTATAGGTCTAAGAGCATCAACTTCATTTGCTTGAGAAAAGACAACAGCTGGAGAGAGAAACTCCAACAGGGCAGGGGCCAGGCTGCCCCGAAGGCTGCCAGGTATTGCTTACCTGCAGGGCGAGGCCATCTCCCCCGGCTGTTCTCCCTCCCACTTTTACCTGCTTTCCTGTAACAGATGATGGACTGTGCACAGCCTGGGCTGAGGAGGGGGTGGGTTTGGTGAGAGGAGACCTGCCCACATGGCCAGCTGGACGGTCAGAGGAGGAAGACGCTGCACCTGCAGAGCCCAGGACCCAGCCTCGCCAGGCACTGCTCCAGCTCATCACTGGGGAGATGGAACTCCGCTCCCCATCGCGGGGCAGGGGCACAACTCCCTCCTGTACCTGCACTCTGACATTCCGCCCTGGGACTGCTGTCGCAGAAAACCACAGGAAGGCGGTCAACTCCCAGAACGATCAAGCACTGCTGGTCAGATGAAAGGATCTGGTTTGATCCAGGGACAAGTAACCGCTGCCTGTGAGGTGCTGTGGTAAGTACCTGCAGGCTACCACAGCCTCGAGGAAGGGAGCGAGGGAGCTATTACGTGCGGTATATATGTAAAGTGATGGGCTGAGCAGCAGCTGGATCTCAAAGACTCAGTCAAGAGAGGCAGGAGAATCTCCTCCTCTGTAGCTCTGAGCTTCGTTAGCCCTACACAGAGCTGCAGGTTGGATTACGGACCACGCGGTCCTGCCCAGCCTCTGTGATTCCCTGTGGCCCTAAATCCTTCAGCACGGAGGCAACATGGCTGGTTAAGGACCTCCTCCAGGAGGTCAGAGAAGGTTCCTTCCCTTCAGTGTGCTGTCTCCAGAGAAAGTGATGTCACAAAGTCACAGACTCATCTGTCTCTGAAATAAACCTGACCCAGCAATTAAATCCACGTTGAGGACAGGTTGCTGGGCAGAGTCACAGATGCAGAACCATCCCCCATACAGCAAGGTAGCTTTTTAATTAGTGTCAGAAACGGATGCAGAAGTGTCCCCCATAAAGCAAGATGTCTCTTAACTAGTGTCAGAAAGCGTATCGGTCCCCACTGAAGACAAAACTCGTTCTTACCAGAAACATTCAACATGTCATCAATTCGCCCTGTGATCCAGTAATAGCCATCTTTATCTCTCCTGCAGCCTAAAAATAGCCAGAAATGACAGCGTGAGGAAGCAGTGCCAGCACTCAGAGCAACTGATAAGGGATTCTGAGGCCAGGACGTGGCAAAATTTAAATTGCCATCCCCAGGCCCCTGCAGCCACACACCTCTGGACAACCTTACCATCGCCTGTCACATAGTACCCAGGGAACTTCTTGAAGTACGTGGTTTCAAATTGCTGGTGGTTTCCGTACAGTGTGCGCATCATTCCTGGCCAGGGCTGCTTAAATACCTGACGGTGAAAAACGCAGACCTGAGTCAGTGAGAGCAAACCCAATAACCTGGGCTTTGCACCATGGCGACAGACGCATGCAGCCTCCGCAGGCGGTGACGGAGACGCTGGAGGCAGAGCCAGGAGTGATGACACTCAAACACTTGCTGCCCAGTGCTGATCTTCTGGGGAAGTCTCGCCAGGCTTGGCACGGGGGAAGGAGCTTGGCTGAGGAGTTGTTCCCATCCTCCCGCCTTGCCCATGCGTGCAAGTGCATTTAACCATCAGCTGAATGGTTTGTTTACGGCATAAAGCCCCCAGCAAGTTACAGCAGTGGAGGGAGTTCCTAGCACCCACGGGGGTCCCTTGGGTGGACCCAGAGTAAGCAGAGATGTGCACATGCTCCCAGGAAGGTCCTGGAGCTCACGGGGAATGGACAAGGGGAGGAGAGGGAAGATCAGCCCTTCTTTACCAGGTAGCCTTCTGCTTCTCCTTCCAGCTCTTCCCCCGACTCGTTCAAGATAGCAGGGACCACACCGAAGAAGGGGAACGTCTGCCATGGGGAGCAGAGAGCAAGGAGACAGGGAGGTGAGCCCACACATTAAAACCCCCGAACCAGGAGTGGGATGCAGAGCAAGGGCAGCTTTGGAGAGGCTGTGGCACATGGGCCTGTGAGCACAGCTGCACCAGGCCAGGCCTGGGATTTTGGGTGGTGGCCGCCCCCCAGACACACCACCATCCCACTATCACCCTGGCAGGCTGGTAAGCACCAGGCCATGGCACAGACAGTGCCAGCGGCTGCTGCAGTGCCTTGCTCCCCGGGGAGCCCTCCCTGCCCCAGGAGAGCAGAAGTACTCACAGCAGAGCCCGGCTTCAAAGGGGTGGCGGCAGGGAGGGGTGTCAGCATGTGGCCACCCTGCAAAGAGAGACAAACACGAGTCAGTGTGGGCCACGCCAGCCCACGCCACAGACGTCTGCACTGGCTCTGGTCACATACAGGCTGCTCGGGGCAGCTGCAGAGACAGGGCCCCAGGAAGGATACGGCAGGGGACAGGGAGCCTGGGTTTGGGCACAAAGCTTTGGGGATGCTGAGGGACAGAAAGGGGAGGGGAGCAGGGTCCAGAGCAGACCTTGGCAGGGACCCTTTGGAGAGGAAGGTCCCCCCTTGGAGCCTGCTTGAGGTCCAGGAAAGAAAGAGAAGGGGAAGCAACACTTGCAGGCCACACCGGACTCTCCTGGGCAAGCAAAAGAACTAGTCCACATAACAACAAAGAAACACTAGGGCACACCTGCAACGACACCCTGTGGGGAGCACAAGGGAAAGAGGTCCCAGGGCCACCCAGGTGAGGACTCACTGTCTCCGTCTGCCAGAACGTGTCCACAATGGGGCACCTCTCTTCTCCCACCACGCGGTAGTACCACAGCCAAGCTTCAGGGTTGATGGGCTCACCGACGCTCCCCAGCACCTTCAGAGACTTCCTGCTGTGCCTGTGGAGAGGAGGGGGCTGGCAGGGGCTCAGCAGGCCCTGGAGAGCAGCAGCGGTGAGCCTGCTGCACAGCAGAGCCTACAGGAACTCCTGTGCTACCCAAAGTGTACTTGGGGCTTCCAGGCATGGTTCAGACCCTTCTGGGCCCTCTTCCATGGGGGAAGAACGAAGACCTCTGTGATTTTGGTGTCTCCTGCCCCACACTCCCACTTGGCTCTGCTCCTTCCCCTCCTTGGGCCAAGCAGCAGCACACGGCTGAGCACTCTGCCCAGCACACCTCTGGGAGCTTTGGTCCGGAGCAGGGAGGACCTGCCACCTCTGAGCTTAGCTGCAGCTTATGATGGAAGAGGACCACCAGCTCAGAAGTGCCACCATGAAGTTAGCGCTGGGAGCGCAGAGACACAGCCTGCATATTGCTGTGTAGAAGGCACAAGATCCTGGTCTGTTCAGAAAATACGCTGGGGAAGCTGCTGCTCAGAGGGGAAGCTGGGGCCCCTGTCCCCCACTGGGAGCCTCTGGCTGTGCCAGAGCCAGGGATCCCCACGCCACTGGGGGCTGCCACTCACTTTTTGACAGGCTCCTCCCCGTGCTTCATCAGCAGCCGGACGGCTGTGGGGGCTGTGTAGAATTTAGTCACCTTGTACTTGTCAACGATGCTCCACATTCGCCCGATGTCCGGGTAGGTGGGGACACCTTCAAACTGAGCAGGAGACAGGGCAGTGAGACAGCCGCTCCTTACTGCTACTGACCTGCAGCACCTTCCCGTGCAGGAGGAGCCGGCAGCAACAGGGAGCAGCAGACGGACCCTAGCGTGTCCTCGTACAAATGCCAGGGCACCAGACAGTGAAACCAGCCCAGCCCAGGGACCCCTTTTAGTGTTTTTTTGGGACAGATCTGGAATCACCCCATCCCAGGCATTCTAGCAGATGTCCCCTGAAACACCCTAGCAGCACCGGCATTTGGGCGGCTACCACAGCGACAGTCCCACCAGCACAACTGACCCTGCCCACACAGCAAAAGGCAAGAGGTCCAAACACAGCGACAGAACCACAACCCGAAGCACCAAGAACCCCCAGAAGGACTCCCCCAACGTGACACCGATTTTCCTGCTTGCAATTCCCCAGGGAGTCTTGGGCACAGGCCTCTGGCTCCCTGATCTGTATGTAAGTTACAGCTGTACACTGTCAAGAGAAATACAGACGCAGGAGTTAAATCCAGCTTGTCAAACTGGCATCAGCAGTGAAAACATCACTCCCTGCTCCTGATCCGGCTTCCGCATTACCCTGCAGCAGCCCTGGCTCCCCTGGTGCACAAGGCTTGTACTTCTAAGGGAAAGAAACAGGGGAGCACTTGAAAAACTAAACACCCAAAAGTCACATATCAAGTAGCTCCCCCATCTGCCACCGAGCAGACACCCATGCCCTCCCTGGGGACCGTCACCCTTTCTCACAGAGCGCGGCACACTGCACGCAAGCGAGAAGCACATTCGTCACACAGCAATGCAGGGATGCAGCTCAGCACCGTGTCCTCCACGTTCTTGGGGTAAAAGCACCCAGCCGCCACCCAGCACTTACCAACACACTAGTTGCCCCGTTTGCCAAGGGTCCGTAAGTGAGGTAGGAATGGCCCGTTATCCACCCGATGTCAGCTGTGCACCAGTAGACATCCTCCGGTTGGTAATCAAACACATATTTAAATGAGGTGGCAGCAAAAAGCATGTATCCACCCACTGTATGCAGCACACCCTAGGAGGAGAAGGCAAGCAACTGTCAGCGCAAGCGCCCACCCAGGCCCTCACCCTCCCGGGCCAAGCTGAGCATCACCAGCCCACTGAGCTCAAACAGCAGCAGTGACCAGCACAGCCCCTTTCCCAAGGGCTCTGTGGATCCTCCTCTTAGTGGGGCCTCCCAGCAGGACCCTCAGCAGCGCCCACAGTGAGGCATTACTGCGGTTCAGCCCGGCCCCGTGGGCGGTGGGCTAGGAAGCATACCTTGGGTTTCCCAGTTGAGCCACTCGTGTAGAGGATGAAGAGTTCGTCCTCCGCGTCGCACCACTCAGGCTCACACTCCGTGCTGGCACCACTCATCAGCTCGTGCCACCACACGTCCGTGGCTGGGTTCCAGGGAGTCTGGGAAAAACAGATTAGAAACAGGCTTGCCCAAAATAAGAGAAGTGGGGGGGACGAGGGGTGCAGCCCTAACCTCACCCCCCTCACAGACCATCGAGGCAGATGTTCACAGCACAGCTTCTGCCCCAGAGCTGCCTGCTGCAAACCATGCACCACAGCTGCAGCCCCCACTCTAGAAGCTCCTTTTCTCAGCCCACAGCCACGAGGAAAACCTTTAAACACCGTCTGGCTGCAAGACCTGAAGCAGGTTGCCCAGACCACCGGTATCGCAAATAACTCAGCAGTAGCAGCCAGGAGAGGGTCCACGGCAGCAGCTGCTCCGTGCTCTCCCAGCAAACAGGCTTCTCCTGCCCACAGGGCTGCCCCGGAACAGCCAAGCAGCGAGCCTCCCCCAGCACAGCCGCACACCCACCTGTCCCGCACGCCTTGCGGGGACCCCTACAGCAGCATGGCCCGAGACAAACAGGAACATGTTTGCTGGGCTCACACTGCTCGGCCTGCAGACACCCCCCACCCCAAAAAAAAGAAACCAAAACAAATCTGTTAACCTGATTTTAAGGAAATTACCCTGCTGCTCCGACGTGGAAGCACCCAGCACTGGCCACCCGAAGGAGCTACTCGAGGATGCCAGAGCTGTAACAGAGCCACCAGTGCTTGTGGCTGGTGGGCAGAAGTCACCCCAAGAGTTGTGCTGTGCCAGCTGGCACAGATCACTGCAAGACCTAACTCCACCTGAGCTCACCTTTCCTCAAAGGAGCTTGGGGTGGCCACGTGGGCAACACTCCCCAGCCTCAGCACGGATGTGCACATCTGTGAGGGCCAGCACGCTGACCCAGAGCCTTGCAGCTCCCAGCCTGGGCACTTCTCCTCGCAGAGCTAGAGCCCATTGCACAGGCACAGCCTGCACAGAGTCCCCACAGCCCCCTCAGCTGGGCTGCACGGAGGCACAGAGAGCAGAGCAGCCACGAGGTCACACGGTGACTCTCTGCAGCCTAAAGATGTTCAGGTGCCATTTGGAGGCACCGGGACCCCACGGCCCAGCACACAGCTCCTGCACACGTGGTGCAGGGGACACTACCTGCTGGACAGCCTGGTGTAACCGAGCCCACCTGGAAAGCCCTCACAGATCCCCAGGGCTCCTGGCTTTACCTGGGGAAGCAGTTTCCACAGGTCTGTCCCACCAGCAAGCCCCCAGCAAAGCACCAGCTCAAACAAGCCCAAGGTAGGCTCACACCAGCCCATCCAACAGTGGCTTTCTTGCATCCCTCCTTCAAGGATCCCTCCACCTTAGCCCCCAACTTCCACTGTCCATGGAGGAGGTCAGCCCCACGGCATGGCACACAGCCCCTGAGGCCAGGCCTCTGCCTGCCTGCTCGTGGGGTCCTCAGGCCCCAGCTCCTTGGATGGGGCAGGCAGAGTCCACATTGTAGCTCCAGAGCTCCAGGTCTGCTGCCCATGGCACATCACTGCAGCTGGGAAGCTGCGGGTGATCCCTGCCAGCGTCACCGCAAAGGGAAGTGCATTGCGACAGCTGCTTTTAAAAAAGGCAGAGATGAACCGTTATCCGAACGCTGACAGCGCATCCTGGGGTTCTGCATTTCCCGTCAGCACGCTGACGTGCGCTCAGGGGCTTCTATGGATGCAGATTTGTTTCTGGCAGCACAGTTGGTGGCACTGCATTCGCCCCGAAACCATGGGCAGCTCTGGCCAAGCGGCGAGTGGTAACTACCACTAACATGCAACTGCTGGTAACCTGGTTAGGAAGGCACGTGTGGCCGTGCAGAGTCAGAGCGGTTAGGAAGGGGGAGCGGAAGGGAGATGCCACGAGGAGGAAGGCAGCGCTGTGTGTAAATACCTTGGGATGGAGTCTCTGTGAGCTCTCAGTCTTTTTTTCCTGTTAAAAATCCACAAAGAGGGTGTGAAAGTTGAGAAGCAGAGGATCCACACTGGGCTTTGCAGGCAGGGAGCTGGAAGCCCACAGGCCTGGATGCTGGGAAACCATCCTGGCAGGCTGGAGGGCACTTGGATCCCGGGCCAGGCCAGGAGATGCCCTCTGCCTGTTTCTAGCACCTTCCCTGGGTACCCACCACCTGTGCAGCGGGTCGCAGAGGCCACCCCTGCACGCAGCCAGCTGGGTACAGAAGCGCAGAGCTGGCGCACAGCCCACGGACCGTCTGAGAGTGTCACACAAGCCGACAGCATGGTAAGTGTGCTCACCGGGGAAAGCAATCTTTAACAAAGCGTCTGAACAAGTACAGCAGCAAAACCCACAGGGTAAGGGACACCCTCCAGCCTCCTCCCGGGACAGTCTGCATAGTAACATCACCTCACCCACAGCACCCAGTGCAGGGACAGGCTTCTTTGCGACCACCCAGCCAGGGAAACCTTGTGCAGGAAGGCCAGTCTGCTCCGGTATTCCCAGCCCCTTGCAGCTACCCTGCCCTCGCAAGAGAGGGGGCAGAGGAGGCCAGTGTAACACAGCCAGACTGGCAAACATCGAGCAACACCCCAATAAAATTAACACAGCTGAACAAGGAAAAGTAGCTCAAAGATACAGAATCTGCTGGGACTTCTTGTTCCAGGGATGCACACAGACCGTCCTTCTGAAAACAGAGCCCAAAGCTCACATGTGCTCCCCAAATACAACCCATTTCTGAGCAAGCAGCAGCCTGGGGATAACCCAATGCAAATAATCACCAAACACACAGGGACCGAAGACACCATGGTAAGACACGGAGCCGTTTGGTAGTTCAAAGCGACCTGCCTTTTAAGCAGATGAAGACAGCGGGTAGCAGCCGGGTGCAGCAAGACTGCACACCAGCCTCGGGAGCTCAGCAGGCAGCCACGGCTCCACGACACCTTCCCCTCCTTCCACCCCCACCTCGCCACATGCCTCTGGCCCACATCCTTTCATCTGGTTTCAGTTGCAAGGGAAAACCCCAGCCCCAGCAGCTGACGCAGTTACTCTGCCAGCTACACAGAGGCTGCACTATTCTCAGCATATGATTGTTGTCATGTCGGGGGGCTGCGTTGAACCCACACCATGAGCACAAATCGCCTGTTTTTCCTCTTGCTTCCACTGTCACAGCTATGGTGCAGGACGGCATCGGTCTTTGCAAAAAGCAGAGAGAGTTACAGGATTAGGAAGGGAAAGCCTTCACTGTACAGAGGAAAACAGGCATCTTGTCCTTGTCCTAGTGGCTTTGGAAGATGTACCCGCTGTGCTCGCAGGGGTCCTGCGGGCTGGCAGCTAGTGATGGTGTTAAAGGAAGCAGCAGGGAGAGGATCTTGGTAAAGGAAAAGGAACCATTTTTCAGACCACTCGCAATGCAACAACAGCAAGAAGGGGAGAAAACAGGAACAGGAGTCAAGAGAACAGGAGCATCCAGGGAAGCACTGCAGTGGTTTTGCACCGATCGATTTGCTGGGTAGAGGCCCACAGCCATAAAATCCCCCCTCTCACCCCCACAGGAGCATACCTGTACATCCTGGCACAGCCTTTTGAGAGGGGGAGATTTGCTGCATGTCCCGTCCACTGCTACCTCTTCCCTCCCCAAGTGCTTCACCACGATGCACTTTTTCAAAGGGGAGCCCCTGTAAAAGGCAGGAGCTGTCAGAACAGGCTGCTCGGGCACGGGCTGAGCCCGCCCTTCACAGGCAGCACTGCAGGCAGAGCAGGGGCCCTGAGCTGCCCTTGTTGAGCTACAGCGTACGGTGCCACACAACCTCCAGGCACACCATGAATTGTCAAGGTGCACAGGAACAGAGCTTGGAGAGCAGGAAAGGTCTGTGCACAGCTTCCTGGGGATTTATCAGGTAGGATTCTTATGGAGGAAAGGGGGATTGGGCAGTGACTGGGCAGATTCCTTACAAATCCCAAACTTGCCCACTTGTACCCATGAACAAGACCTTGCACAGCACCCAGGAGATATTAGGTGGCTGCTCCCATCCTTAGGTGTGACCAACTGTCTGATTCAGAAGGAGGAAAAGCTTCCAAAGCCAGACTATACGTCAAGGAAAAGAGTGGGCATTTGTCCCCTCATGGGGGCTAACACAGCCTACCCATAATGCAAACACAATGATCTCACCTCCCGTCAGCCCTGTCAGGGTACCAACACACTGTCTCCAACAGCTCATTCCCAACTTCCAAGATCACTTCTGTCCTCCCAGGTACCTATTTTTACAGCCCTATACACTTACGTTTTCAAGTTTTAGAGTTTGACATGCTTTTATAAAGTTTGAATTTCTAACACGCACACTACCTGCCCTAAATTTTCATGTTTGATCAAATTTATAAGACCACATTCAGTCTCACACAAGCTACACAGACTCTGTCTGTAAGCTTGGCAAAGCCATTTCACCATGATTATTTCCCCTTCCATTTTTTAAAAAATAAAGCAGCTTCACCATATATTCGTGCACAGTGAGGCCCTGATCCAGTGCACTTGTTGGTGCATGTCAACTGGAGTGCCCACTCCCGTTTACACAGCCATTTCCCAAACTTGAATAATTTCTGATTTATTTCATTATTGTCGAACTAGTGGCTTTGGAACAAGACTAAAGCCTCATCTTGATGTGCCCCACAGCACTGTGTCCAAGTGTTCATAACTGGTATAGTGGTGCGTTATTCCCTCCCACTCCAGGAGCTGTTGCAGAACTGGGAGATCTGCCATGGGCCACTATGATGGTGGATCAATCTCTCTCCAGCAAATCCTCCCCCATCCAATATGTGGGCCTTCAGGTCAGAACAAACAAGAGGAAAGTTAAAAGAAAATGTTTTTAAGATGAGGGAGTCAAAGCACATATTCCTTCTGAGAGGCTCAGGAACGCGGTGCAGCTCGTGTCTGCTGCAGAGCCTGCCCACCTATGAAGATTCCATACCCAGGTGTGCGGGAGCAGATTCCGGTAGCGATGCCTTCCTTACAAAGGAATCCAGACTTACTTGTCTTTACATTTCTGAAGGGCTTCATCTGCAATCTGCTTCAAGTTGACCAGCTTGTCCCCTCGATAAAAGGCATCTGCAAAATGGTAAGGAAAACATTAGAGGGGCTTCACGGCCAGGGCAGCCTGGGACAGCTGGAAGCAACAAGCAGTTGTTTCAGGAGGGCAGAGCAGAGCTCACATACTGCAAATGAGGGAAAGCAGTCAGGCAGCTGATGGGAAAGGTTTCCTAATACACCCTTTTAGCCTAGAGAAACAGATCCAAGAGAAATGGTGAAATTCCTTCCCTGGGAGAGGTTCCAAATTGACCCCAACAAGTCCCTTGGGTATATTCTGTGCAAAATAATCCAACATGGCCAGAACACAGACCGCAGTTTAGTGGGTTTTTTCCATGCCATGGACCTATTAATAAAAACACTATTTTTTGCACTATTGCAAAAACAGTTGGAGAAATGCAGCGGGTGTGCATGCAAACACTACCACTTCCTTGCTTTACAAGGCTGAGAGTTGCAGCAGAAATGTCCTTAAAATTGGGAAGGGAGGGAATTCTCATATTAGGACTGCCTCATAAACGATACATCTTGCAAACATCTGGCTGATTTTGAAGAGGAAAATGGATGAGAAGCGTTTGGAAACATCTTATTAGCAGCTGGTGACATCATGCTTTACAGGACAAAGTGGGCGGGCTGCTTATATGCTTCACTGTACATTCGAAGTGGAAAATAGTACTCCAGCACCGCTACAAGCGGTGCATCCGCCTTGCGGCAGCTCAGCTAAAGCACTGCCCCTTCCTCTTCCATTTCCAAGTGCATCTGGCTTTTAAAATAAGGGCCTTTCAGACAGGCTACAGTAATGGCTCAGGGGCACAGATGCATGTTTTACCTGCTGTGATGAGGAGAGAACAACCGCAGTCAAGAATTCGCTCGCAAAGAGAGTCTGCCGAGAAACCTGCAAACTGACAGAGATCACACAACCAAGTCAGCAAGAACACAAAAAATACAACTCAAAAAAACCAACAGCAGCTGTGCGGTTCACCCGCGGTAAACGATACCACCAGGCACTGATGGAGACAGCTAAAGGAGCTTCATTCCACACTTAATGCAGAAAAGGGCTAGGCAACAGCACCTTAATTGAGTTTCCATCCATCTCATGGTCAGCACCCATCTTTCAAACTCCTCTCCCAGAAAGAAGAGCTGCTCTCCGTAAAGAGCTCAGCACCAAGAGCAACACAAAGGGCTTGTTCCTACCACAATGGAGTGCAGAGCTCCAATCCTGGCGCAGGCCAGCATGGCTACAACCAGCTCCAAGATCATTGGCATGTAGATGGAAACTCGGTCGCCTTTTTTCACACCTGCGGAGAGAAAACAAACACATCACATGGCAAAAGGACAGGATACAGAAAGAAACTAATGATTTAAATCAGCATCTATATGTACACTATAAAGCTTCAGATGGAACTAGGGCTGAACCAGTCTTGGGTTTTGCCTTTCAAGCCCTACAGCTCTGGTAAGATAAGATGACTGCAATGAACGCTCCATGTTCTCATTGGACGCAGCCCTTGAAGGAGGCAGAAGTGTAACTGGTGCCCACTGCTCACTGGAGAATCCCTGAGCAGCAAGTTTTGAGCACAGATTTCTTCCTTGTACAACTGACTTGGCCAGCATTGATTAGTTTTCACAAACAGAGCCAGAGATGAATCTCCAAAGGTGCATTGCAGAGCAAATCTGCATCCACTCTGCTTTACAAATGTGGAGGCAGAGAGAGAGGTGAAGTATTTTGCACAGAATTAATCAACAGACTGACAACCAGACAAAAAATGAGCCCAATCTCCAAAACTCCGGTCTGATGCATTCCCAGTATCCAATGTTCCTCTTGCTTCAGCTGCGTACCTTGGCTGCGGAGGACATTGGCGAACTGACAGACTTTGTGCAGCAACTCGCTGTATGTTATTTTCGCGGAATCCCCAGGTTCATTCCCTTCCCTGGAAAAGCAAGGTAGTATTTGTTATTGTACAAGCATTACAAGGCAAGCGCTGCACTTACTGCTTTGGACAACGTGTATGACCTCATCTGCCCTTCCAAGCAGAGTAACCAAACCCCAGAAATCCAATCCTGGGCTAAAGTTCTCCAATAGTAGGAAAATTAAGTCCAAAGTCCCCATTCCCTGTGTAGATCAGTATACCTGAAATCAATTGAATGCATGCAGTGGAAATACATGGTACTTTCAGAGAGGCAAGGAAGGTCCAACGGAACCGAAGCTGAGAGAGCACAAGCCCAAGAGCAAGCCAGGATTTACGGCATGGCACCCTTGCTCACATGCAGATATATCTGCATGACACATTGGCCAACGTTATTGTGCAGCAGCACACAGCCCTTAAATACCTGCCATCCGATGGACTGCGATGGGGTGTCAGGGCTGCCTTATTTTCCAAGGTCACACATACCAATGTATTTGTGCTATGTCATGCCTGCTCTGCATTATTGTCTCTGTGGCCCTCCATGAACCAACTCTGGGCTGCTGCAGCCCAGGTGCCAGTTCAGTGGGACATCCCATTAGACACACCGATGGGAAGAAGAGCCAAGAGCTGCAACCGGAGATGGAACGGGAATGTCGCATCCCCAGAGAAACGGTTTGCTACCGAAGAAAGCAGCAGGTAATTTTAATGTGACACAAGTCTTCAGCTATGCAAAATAAGGTGGCACTCCCAACAGAATGGGAGATTAACAAAGAATTTGAATTTATTCTCTCCCTGAGGCAACCAGTACAAAACCAGTAATGATCCATAAAAGAATAGGGTATCACTCTCAGTTGATAGTCCCCGTGGAAAAGTGTCCCCTTGAGTATGTGCAGCCAAATGAAAAACAACCCTGGTGCTGGGGAGAAGCCAGGAAGCACCTCCACGCTGTGTCCTCCCTTAGGACTGCAGCCAGGCTCCGTCTAACTTGGGAACAGAAACCTCACTTCTTTAACATCCAAGCAGTCCAGAGCACACAAAAAATATGTACTGAATTCTGCTAAAACTAACCCCTGCTCCTCCTTCCCCGGCAACACAAACAGCGGGAGTGCTCCTGTGACACAGAAATGCATAACCACACACCCTCATTTCTCATATCATTGTGTCAGCACAACAGTGACCAGTGCTCCAGTGGCAGGCATGGTCCTGGTGGAAACAGCGTAAGAGTCAGGAAAGCCCTGCTGACACAAGCTCTGCACCTCCTGCCCCATGCAGGACACGGCTTTCAGAACTGGGGGTTACACTTGGATTACCCCATTCAAAAGCTACTCATGGATCTGCTGCTTACAAATTTGACTTGTCCCACTCGATACCCAGTTATACTCCTGGCTTCCATGGTGGTCTGCAGCAACGGGGCGCATCGATACCTGCACTAAACTAACTTGCACAGGGCAGTGTTATCTTCCTACCAGTGGCTCCTGCAAGGGGATTCCCTGCTTGATCCTTTATGCAAGTTTGGTCCCTTTTAAGTGCAAAGAGGAGAGAAACAAGAATACTAAGAAAAAGTGTGGGAATGAAAACCAGCGTTCAGGGCAGGCAGCTCAGCTCTGGCATCCAAGCAGTTTGCCCTCCTTTCCCCATCATTACCAAGAGCATCACACTTTGAGCTAAATAACATGTGAGACTTGGGCTAGGGCCCTAACAGCAGGGCTCTCGCCTAGTAAAGAGAAACCAGGAAATCAGAGAGTTTCCTTGTTGATTTTATTACTTGAGGGTCAAAGATCCAAGACCCGATTTCAATGCTGGACTGAGGAGCTGTAACTGATTTCAGTGCTGTAACTGATCTGGCTTAGAGGAAGAGCATCTTCTTCTGTTGCATCCGACTGTGTGCTGGGAGCCCTGCCTCGCCACGCAGAGGTTTCCCTCAGTGCATCTATGCTGCAGGCACAACAACATCAAGGCTAGTGCTGCGCAAACCTGCTTGGGTCCAGACGTGCAGTACCACCGCATGTGCAGGCCTGCCCCTCAATGATGAGCCTTGCTAGGATACCTCTTAAAGGCAATTATAATGCTTCCAAAAGCAAGCTGGAACACCCCAGCCCCACTA
Organism: Falco peregrinus; assembly: GCF_023634155.1. Taxonomy (NCBI): domain Eukaryota; kingdom Metazoa; phylum Chordata; class Aves; order Falconiformes; family Falconidae; genus Falco; species Falco peregrinus. Next base: position 36,170,809 of record NC_073729.1, on the reverse strand, counting down.
ACCCCCTGCACCTAAAGATCTCCGCACTGGGGTCTGCTAGGCACTGTGGGCAGGCCCTGTGCAACCCAGCCCCCAGCCCAGGGTAAAACCGGGCAGGGAGGAGGGACAGTGCTCTGCTGCAGTGTAGGATCTAATTACAACCTTTACTAAGAGAGAAACACATTAGGAGGAAAGGCTAGCACAGGCTGTCCCATCTGGAAGGCTTCCCATGTAAGGCAGGTAGGCAGGCAGGCAGCCCGCGGCCCTGGGTGCTATTTGGGGGCTCAGCTGGGCACCGCAGGTGAAGTGCTGTTTTGGCTGGTGGCAGACTTAGCCAAGGACACAGCAGAAAGCACTGGTCCCCCGTGCCAGGGAAATCAGGTGTGCCCATCAACTTGGTGATGCAACACCTACCTCAGGAGGGAGAGGAAGGCTCCGCTTTGCATGCAAAACTTGGGAGTCCTCTGACAGAAGCCCTGCAATCCTGCGCCCCAGGAAGACTTGGCTCCCTGCCTTGAGCCTTCCCGGCTGCATTTGTAATGCATCTCCTTGACAGACCCCCAGCAGGGCCTGGCCCTGCCCTGCAAACAGATTTCCGGAGGTGCCGATTTGCTTTGGGCTGGGGTGGCCACTGCTGCCACAAGATGGGCTGATGGTGGGATGCAGACAGAACCTATGTAAAAAGCTGCACTGAGCATCCTGCACTTGCTGGGCAGCTGTGAGGAGATGGCAGCCTCTCGGGCGAGCAGCCCTGCATACCCGCTCTGGGCAGATCCATGCTGCCTCCCGCAAACGGTACCTGGGAGGGACACGGACCTCTCCTGAGCCACCTGCGTGCAAGGCATCACTTTGACATCCCTGCTTTCCCTGCACATGAGAAGCACATCTCAAATACACGAGGTCCTCCTCCTCCTCGCTAGGCTCCAGGAGGGAAACTCAGGCCAGGGGATGCACCCAGGCTTGTCCTCAAAGCCAGCGCCCAGAGGGCTCTGCAGGAGAAAAGTCAGAGCGAAGTCAAAGAGAAGTTAAAACTTTCACAAGGATTGTCAGAGGGCTTTCAAAGTAGTTTCCATTCCTTCGCATGACTGCAAAAGAGCTCCAATAGCACCAGCAGGGGAAACCTCAGGCTTCGGATTTTAAGAAGATCTTGTGCTTAATGGGAGATAAATTGCACCCACATTTCCACAGGAAAAGCCGCCTCCTTTCACCGCATCTCCAGCAAAGGCCTCTGAGCAGTCTCTCAAGAGCAGGCAATTGCTTCAGTCTCCCTGCGTCTAAAAACAGTTTGGAGTGCCCACAGCTACACTCAGCGAGCTACAGCAGCACTCAGAGTGCTCTGTCCTCTTCCCTGGCACAAAAGCCCAGAGAATTATGTATTTTAGACAGGGCATCTAAAGGAATGCCCACTTGCATGCTACCAAGTAATCCGTGCGTCAAAAGCAAGCCTGTAAATTCCTGGCATCAAAGTTCTGCAAGCAGCATCTTCCCTTCAGCACCCGTCAGACAGAAGCAAATGCTGTCAATCCTGAGCCTCTCACACAGACTGCCTTGTCCAAATTAAATCGAAAAAGAAATAAAATAACTCACACTTCTGAAAACATTACCACAGTGCTCACCTCTATACCTACAGCATGCAGCCCAAGCCCCGCAGAATCCAACATCCCCCAGACAGATCCCTTTTTAGGAACTGGCGACAAAAATAGTTGGCAGCAGTACTGCTGCAATTGTTAGCATGCAATCTTTGATCTAGCAGCAAAGCCTTCCTCTGAAAGGGAAAAAAAAAAACCCAAAACAATCTTCAGCTCCCCAAACTTCCCAGACACATCATTAGTTGAAATACACGGCGAAACACAGTTCGAGCCGGATGTTTTTCTCACCTTCCTCAGAGTCCTGCATTTAGCAACTAGTAATCCAAAATCTTACAGTATCATCTGGGTCACAGCAGGAATATATTTGAGTTTTTTAGCACTTGAGAAGGCCATGTTCTACATACTGCATGTTGTGTGCACACTCAGCTGGAGAAAAGCATTTTTTGGCCATATGGTCTCAGCTGAACCCCCCAACAATTAAGTAAATGCAAGCCCTTTAAACACAGGGATGTATAACCGGGGACCTTCCGAGGCAGGCTTTCTCCTAAAAATCAGTGCTTTGTTGAAAAGTCAGGTTTCATGCAAAGGTGATAGCTTTTGAGCTGCCTGCAGCCATTCGTGGCCAGGACCAGATAACCCAAGGGCATCAGGGACCATCACCACGGCAGTGTGTAGGACAGTAGCGCCCAGCTCTGCACAAACAGATCCCTGTCAGCATATCAGAGGAAGCACAGGCTCTGCAGAGCGTGTATCATACTGCTCCCTTCTGTCAGCAGTTAAAATAAAGGGCTCCCCACTTCTGAACAGGCGCTGTGATGCACACAAGTCCCATGGGACATGCCTTCGGTGGCCCCACCAGCGCCTCAGCAAGAAATGGTCACATGGAGAAGGCACCCTGGGCAGGAGAGGAAGGAAACTTCAGGTGGGGACACCTGAACACATCACCTCCATAGCACAGCACCACCACGCTTACGGGAGGTTCATGGGTTGCCTGCCTGCTCAGCTGGGAGTTTGACCTTGGAGGTGCAGAGCCAAACCTGTTTCACCTCACGCTCCTGTAGCTAAATCAAGGTTAAGCTACCCTGTTAAAAGCGACTACGTAGGCTAGCAAAAGATTTAGTGTTGTACATTCATTGTGCAGTAAGGAAAGTGGTTTGTAGGAGCAGGCAAGCATTTCTTTAGAGCTACGTTAACTCAAGCACTGACCCAATGGAACAGTCGGGGATGCAGAGCAGCAGCGTGGGAGAGGGAAGCTGTGGCCAGATGCACTCCTGGATATTTGCACCAAAGCAGGTTAAGAAGTTATTGTGCTCTGCCAAGCACCAGGGCTGACCGCAGGACTTTTCAAAGCACTGGTCTGCTTCACCCACTCATGACATAACCAGGCGAGCCTTTCACCGCCCATCCAAGCCAGCTGAGCCACTCTCAACAAGCAGGAGGGAGAGGCAGCAACTTCTTAGCCTGCACAGCTTGGTGGCCAAGGGGATGCACACTTCCCAGAGTGCCCAAACGGACCAAGCAAAGCTGGCCTGGAAACCGATCAGCAACACTGTTTGGTTTCTCTCTTTCACCAGATTTCTACATAAAAATTATTTGCATAACCTCTTTGAGTAATGGATGAATACAGCTTGCCTGTGCAACACTGCCTCAGCATTTTTATGGAGCAGCAGGAAGCACTGGTTGCATCCGTGGGAATTATGGTTTTTAAGGCAATTGCCAATTATGATTGTGGTTTACAAGGGTTATAACACCAAGATGCTGGTGTACAGGAGAAAATGATTAAATGAAGTCAAGCAAGCAAAGTGTTACAAGTTCTCCAGATCTGCCAGACCATCTGCAGATCCGCAAAGAGAAACAGAAAAATCACAGACCAAAGCAAGCCAGGGCACAAAGCCCAGGCCTGCCTGACCCCTCCCTCTAAATGCTCCCACTGATGACCAAAGGGGCTGAAGATCATTTAAGTTTCTTCTCAAAGTTACTGTGACCACACCCCCTCAAATAAAAGCATTAACCCAAAGTTACCAGGCACAGCTGGGGAGCGGGACATCTGGAAGGCAAGTTTTCAGAGCAAAGCAAGACACCTCAAAGCCCCCAGCCAGCAAAGAGGCAACAGCAGCCCACAGAGCAGTTTTGCTTAATGCAGGAAAACGCTCTGCATTTTAGCTACCAGCAAGCAACCTTAAGAAAACCTTAAGATTCCCTGTTTGCAAAAGGTGTCAGAAGAGGGAAAGGACCCTTTCCCAGACAATGCAATGTTAGAGGAAGAATTTGCACAGTGAGGAATGGCAAAAAGCCTCCAGTAGAGCAGAGATGGGGACTGTGGGAATGTCCGCCCTAAACCGTCTCTGGTGCCATCTAACTAAAACACATTCAGAGCCCCAAACCCCTCCTAAGCGTGCGATCAAGCTGGTGCATGAGAAGCGTGGGATGGAGACAGCGAGTTCTCCAGCTCCACCAGCAGCCTGTCCCCAGGGCACAGAACGAGGCGAAGGAAGGAACTTTACCGAAGGCTCCTGCACAGTGGCACCTCCTCACGTGCAAGGTCACGGCTCACAGCTTCTCGATCCGCCCCACATCCCAAAATTAGAGCAGCTGAAATGCCAGGCAGAGCTTGGCCAGGCTGAGCTCCTGCCACCTGGGGAACGGGCTCACATGCACGCCACGTGGGCAGCGGGAGCCCCGGGCCCCTCCAACGCCTGTGCCAGCACGCACGGGCTGCGTGCTCTGCTACCGCGGCTATCAGCTGCTCACAGACCGCCTGCTGCCGTTTGGCCCCGGCTGGTCTCGGGGGAGCCAGGAAACCTGCTGCCTGGAGAAGGGCCTGCCTGGAGATACCTCAGTAGTTTGGGAACAACCACCGTCAAAAGTGGAAAAAGTACAATTTCTCCCTGCACCCCCAGCCTTGCTTATCCCGTCTGACACCGGAACGGCAATCAAGTAGAGACAGCCCCCTAAAATCTGTCCTTGAGAAAACAGATTATGTTGGAACGTTAAGTTTGGAGAGACCAGCTGTGCAAGACAATCAGAAAAAGACCCTGTTTCATTGGAAAAAAATGCTGGTATTTGCATGGATTGTTCGATATGAAAGAGCTCCTAGGCAGGGTGCCCAAAGCAGAAGGGTCTCTCTCCAGCAGGGTCTGCACCGCTGACTCCAGCAGGGAGCCAGGGGGGCCTGAAACAGGTTTGCAAAAAACCTTCACAAGAACATTTCTTAACAACCTGACAGCGTGCCCAGCCCTGCCCATGCTTAACGTCACCTATCTCCCACCCCAGTAATGCATGGCAGCAAATACCCAAGAGTTCTGGGAAGGCTAAGGGGTCTTTCAAGTAAAAGGTTTACCAGAAAAAGCTGCTCAGCCTCTACCATCCCTGCAGTCATGTTCTAATCCCATTGCATCATGACAAGGATCAAGAAAGAAGAAATTGTGTAACGATGGAGCATAGCCTGGGAGAGGCTGGTGAAAAGATTTTCCCAATATATTCAGAAATACTTGGCAGCGCCAAGAGAACACTGTTGAGTAAACCTAGCAACAGAAATCTCAGGGAAAAGACAAATCTTATCAATTTAACCGCATCACCTTCTAAAACCATACAGTTAACTCTCAGACCTGCATTAAAACCACCCTATGCTCTTCCCCTCCAGTGCCCCCATCACACAGGTAGGCCCCAGCAAAGCTCCACTGTCAAATCCATCCCAGCCAAATCATCTCAACTAAAAGGTGATCACGTAACCAGGATGAATGGGCTCCTACTGCTGGAAAGAAAGCTAACCCAGGCTGGCAAACAGCACTCTGCCATGCCAAAGCAGGAGCCCTGGGCTCTGCAAAGCAGGATGCACTGCGACCAGCCCCCAACGCCCATCCTCTCCAGCACAACTGACCAAAACACAGGCATTACCGTGCCTGTATTTTCAAAACAGCTAAAATGGAACATATTTCTAAAGGGACACCGGGCCACCATCTGCTCTATGATCAGGAAATCAGTCTTCTAATCACCTTTAAAAACAGCCATATGGAAATGCAGCCTACAAAGAAAACACTCCCCACCCTGCGTGGCTGCTAATGTCCATAGGAAAAACCGCATCAATTTTCTGTCTTTCCTTCTTACATATGTTCTCAGCTACTCTTTCTATTTGTAGCCTTTCACAACCTGAACAAGTACCAGAGGCATCTAAAGGAATAATATTTATCTTGTGCAGTCCAACCACTGTTCACCATACCCTGAGTGATGCCTACAGCACAGAGCCCAGCTGGAGGCAGACACTGCTTCAAAATCATTTATTCACCCTCCAAAATTCCCTCCAATTTTCCCACTCACCTGCCAGGCTACACCCTAAAAACCTACTTCCAGCCCCTTTCTCTAGGCTGTGGGATGCTCAGACGCCTCTAACGGAACCAACACCTCCTGGCTTACACTGCTGCTGGTTCATCGGCCAACATAAGCAAGTCAGCGCAGTGGGGTTTGTACAGCCTGCATTCACATCAGAGAGCCAGGACACCCATGAGTAACAGTTTTAAAGAAGACGGGACTGACAGCAGTCAGCAAGCCCCTCTTCAAGGGAAATCTACTATTATTTTGACAAAATAAGGCAGCTCTCAAGTAACACAGACCATGTGTAAATACCTGCTGATGGCACCAGCAGCCATTCAGTGCTGATGGGTACCTGCTCAGCAGCAAGGGGAATTCTGCTTCTCTGTGGTTTCACGTTTTTCCTACTCACTTGATATTGAGTAACCATCAAGTCAAGAGGATATGCATTGACTCTATGTTCTTACCTTCTTAAGTATTTTACAACATGGGAGAACAGCCAATGAAGAAAAATGACAGCTTTTCACCTATTTTATTTAGAGGAAAGTTTAAGATTTAAAAAAAAAAAAAAAAAAAGGTTTTTTTGAAACAAAATGATTACATAGTGTTGCAACAGAGCTCATATGCAAGACTTATGGAGTAGGTCACCGAGTTTGGCTGACCTCAGCCAGCACTTCTAACTCTGCCAGCCAAATCCACAGAACGCTGTAGAACGCAAGAGCTTGACACAAGAGGAAACATTTTAGCTGTTTACCATAAGTCATATTTTCAGAGGAACACCGACTATTTTCACCAGGCCAACAGGACGAGAGCTCATTTCCAGCACAACACAGCTGATTCTTTGTTTAAACAATTTGCAGGCGGGCCACAAAATATATCCTGGACAAAGTTTCTAGAAGTCAAACAGTCAACAAGCCACCTGCAGCTAGGAAACACCGCATTTGGGGAAATACTGCATCTCTGGATGGAGCACGCTGCCCAGTTTTCAAGACTTTCTAGGAACACTGAAAGCCAGGCAAGCTGATTTCAATGGAGGCCCAAACAATATCCATTAAGGACATGACAGGGAAATTAAACTTTTAATCAGATTTTTGGTGGACATTTCTACTTCATGCCTCAGAAACCTCCACGGCCAGATGCCACCGGCTGAACTGTTACCTTGTGTAGAACAAGGAACATCTCTTAGAAAATGGTCAGAGGCAACAGGAATGTAAAACATGCTTCACTATCAGGTACTCAGATGTGAAAGAGTAACCAGGAAGGCCATTGATTTCCTTGAGAGATTCCCCTAAAGAAGGGAAGTGACATCTGCAGAAATGATGGGCTTTGAATTTACAGAGAACTGCCAGGGCTCCTGACTTCATACCACACCACATTTCAACATCGGCAACAAGTGATGTGCAGAAATGCAAACAGAGAACCAAAACCCTGCTCCAGCCGTGCACAACAGCTCTGCTGCAGGGCTGGGCACAGAAGGAAAAGGCAAGCTCATTGTGCTGGTGGAGTCAAAAGGTTTTCTCAAAGCACTGGCAATCAGTATTACAGCCTAACAGCTCTGGGCACAGAAAGCCCACCGGACACAACAAATGCCACTACCCACAGGAAAAATGCCATGTTTGGAACAAGCATCCACTTACACCTCTTCTGGCAGAGCCTGACCACTTTGTCCCCTGTAAACGCCACTGCGTGGAGCAAGTCTCATCCACATGGAGCCCAAGTCCTTGTCCGCTTCTGCTCCATTCACACCAGGGTGTCAGAGGAGAACACACAAGCTGTTCACACAATTAAAATAATCAGATTTTCTAGGCTGATGAGTACATTGAAGGCTCTGACCTTCCACATCCTGAATCTATGTAGGAGCTCACCATCCTCTCTGTTCCTAAACTCCATTTATCTGCCCCAATTTCAGCTCTCACACAATATTGGCATATTGTGAATATTGGCAGAACCCCAGCACCCCTCCCAACAGTAAGCAAACTATTCTTAAAACATCAAGGTGCCTGCTATATTTGCCAGTGTTACAAGATACAAGTTTCACAGACGTGAGAAACTGAGAGCTATTGTCTATGCATGTACACCCCTCGCTACTCCCCCAGGTAGTTATTGGGCAGCCACACACCCAGAACCATGCAGAAAGGCAGCTTTGGACAGGTTATAAGGTGACCTTTTAAGACGGGAGTGCAAGAAACAATTCGTGAAAAATTATTAAATTCCTTGTGCTGAATCAACAGAGCCAGACGCTCTGTCACAGCAATGAGCAACATGAGGAAAAAATACTAAATAAGGACATAAAAGTTGCCACAGGTCTCATTTACACAGCAGTATCGCACTGCAGCACTAGGATGTTCACAGCAGCTCAGCCAAGAGCCTTTTTAAACAAAAACAAAATACCACGCTGGGGCAGAACCAGGGTCCAGTGTTTTGTCTTCGGGAGCAGCAGCAGGAGATGCTGTTTATGGAGGGCAGATGAGCCCAGCCACCACCAGCAGTTCCGTTTCATTGGGGGACCTGCTGCTGGTCCTCAGAAGTGACCATTAAAAGCAAGGAAGCAAAGAGTAAGGCTAAACCAGCTCCATAGAAAGGCAGTTCTTCCATTCAAGGTTAGGCTGTTTTCTTGAACCTTTTGTGGGAAACCCCACGAAGGCAGTCTGAAAACAGCAGTACCCGTGCGCTCAGTGCCACCCGCCTTGCACCCCTGCTGGTCTGCCAGCAGGACTTCACAGCAGCTCCATCACCTTTCCAGCAGACTGCACTGGTCCATGCCCACAGCGACTCCATTCCACTTTACCACTAGGGATGCAAGGCGGATTTACTGGTTCCCAGGACCCACTCCATTGCCCCATCTAGACCGAGTGGGGCTGGCAACCTCCCAGCCCTTGGCACAGTGGCCTTTTGCAATAACACACAGCATACCCAGACTGAGCTCTGCAATTTCACATTCAAGTTCCTGCAGTCCTCTAGGGTGCATGCCTTCTAATCCTGGGCACTTACTGACATCCAACTTGTTTATCTGGTCAAATACTTCCTCGTATTTATATAGATGGATGCTGTATCTCTGCCAGTAGCGACTACCAAGGGTTTCAGAGCAAAAGGCGAGGAGCAAACAGCTCTGACAACCCAAATGAAAGCTGCTCCCCTGATTCAAGGCTGCTGCTGGCGTGTGTTCCATGCAGGAGAGCTTATACAACCCCTCTCCTTAGTGCTCAGCCACAGAGCAACCACCCAAGTGCTGCCTGAGTGCCTTCCTTCTTTACAAATTTGACATAACAGAGGAGGAAAGTCCCATTCTGCTTACAAAAACAGGATTACAGGTTATTCAAGCTCAGTAAAAACTACTTCCAGCGACAATCTTCAATAATGCTGAACTCCTTCCCACGGAGCACCAAGCCCAGGGGTGCTTCTGAATGAGCAAAGCCACAGATGACCACAGGCACTGTGTAATCCAGGGGTCACTAACTTTTAATAGCTGTCCCCTTCCTTCACTGCACCGCAGAGCAGGACAGCACAAGGCTGAGAGCGCTTGCCGGCTCCCTGCTTCTGCATCCTACGACATAAAAGTCTCTGCAGAGCAGGCATGGGGCTTGAGATCTCATCAAACCAACCATCCTTCCCAGCATCTCCCCGCAAACCAGCACGCATACCTGACAGGAATGAGTCAAGCTTTGCTTCAGTCAGCCCTTGAAAGGGAAAACCAATTCCAAGTAACTCCATGCCTGCCAGCTGTCTAATGTGGAGCTCAAAACCCTGACTCAGAGCATCCCGGAAAGCACACCCCACATTTCCTTCCACATGCTGGAAGCCCACAGGACAGTACCTTCCTGAAGAAGGTATTTTGCCGCTCTCACATATCTAGTTCATCCCTGGCACAGCTGCTCACCTGGTAACTACGTGAGAATTCATGAGTAATAAAGAGGACAGAGGATGCAGCACACATGTGCAAAGCCATTAACAGAAACACTTGGGACAGAAGAACCTTAAGATATGACAGAAGAAAACCAGTGGATGCCAGGTCTCAGCACACACACACATATAGCCTTCGGAAACCAGCTTCAGACCACAACCGCTGAATTTTCCAGCCCCTCAGGTTGAACCAAGACTCTCCAAACCCTTAAGCAGGCATCACCACACTGCCCTGGGGCAGCACAGCTGGTCTCTCATCTGCAACCAAACCCACAGTAGGACAGAGTGATCACATGAAACCAGTTTGAGTCCAGCATAGCCTTGCTCAAAACAGCCTACATCTGAAGACAGAGACTCCATCCACCAACGGAGAAAAGCCAGGGAGCTACACCTGAGGGCAAGCTACGAGTCCCTCCTGTCCCAGTTTGCACTTATATACAAGCACCCAAACACAGCAGCTGTTTGCACTGCTGCCACAGCACTAACCATACTGGTTGGTGATTGTCCTAGAACTGGGAGAGGAAAAATTCCACCAAAGAAATCTGGAAAGCAAGTAACCTGGACGTGTCTGAGGTACAGTAGCTACTTCCTTTACTCCTTGTTTTAATACCAGGTTTCTATTGATGCTCCCACCATTCCCACTCGTGCACTACACAGAACTCAGAGTCAGACAGGGCTCCGCAAAGCAAAGATGTTCTTGCCCGGAGGTATGAGAAACACTGCTCTACAGCACTCAGGCAATGCAGCCACTTTGGTAAACCCCCTCCCAGGCTGCAAGATTTCACAAAACCCACCAGAAGACAGCTACACTTTCCATGATGGAAAGCTACAACGATCATTGCCCTTGAAGGAGGGTACAAGATCTATATCTTAATAAAATACAAGCACATTCAACGTATTTCATTACCTACTTAGGTGCACCCAATCCACCCAGCTTCCAGAAGCAGAGCACTGTGCTGTCCAGAATGCTTCCAAATAACGGCTATCTGCCACAACCACCAAACTATCGCTCCACTCTCAGCACACACAGATGAGGTGACATGGATTGCTAAGGATGCACCCCAGGAAGTTTCTCCGATTTTCAGGGCTGAGTGGGGCCACCCATGAAGAACCCCCATCAGGGAGAGGAGCAGTGCTGAGCCTGACTGGTACTGCAAGCATAAACCAAACACATGGTAACTCTTTCAGAGCACTTTTCACTGCTGCGGGGCTTACTGAGATCCCCCTGTGGGAGTTATGCCCCCGATCAGCAACAGGGGAACAGCACACTGGGTATGGCTGTTTGGTAGCACCCGCACATAGCTCTGACTGTTCTCAGCAGCCGGCAGGCACGCACCTGCAAATGTGTACCACTAAAAGCAACCTTCCCAGTGGTGAATGTTGGTTCTTTAAACAAACTGTATGATTTAGGGATGTGCTTTAACTATCGGAACAGTGTTGAAAGAGACTGCATCACTGCAAGCATAGCAAGCCATCCAGGCAGTTACCAAAAAACTAAGAGTCAGTTTGGCACGGGACACTGAAAGGTGCTGAAGCCAGTGGGAGTAGCAGAGCCGAGTGCATTGTAGAGGCCTGCTACAGTTAAGCACTTCCGAAAGTCTCAGTGTTAACAGCCAGCATCCTCAGTCACAGCATCTGTGTAGATGACAGTAATGGAAGACTGGCACCTGTGAGGGTATCTGAAGAGAAAAACACAACCCAGTGCTGACCTGGATTATGGAGACCAAGCACTTTATTCTCAGCAGTTCAAGATAAGATTATTTCTGCAAACAGAAGAGGTCCAGACCTTTACAGCAGAAATACAGCTGAAAGACAGCTTCATCTGGTTTCATTTTTGACTCTGGGGTGGCACATCCCAGAACAAAGCGCTCCATGGCGAGGAACGGCCACCAGACCAAGGTGCACCAGCAGCCAGCAGGTCTTGTTCCCATTTGGCCCCAGCAGCACCTGTACACCAAGCCAGGGTTTGACAATCTGTATCCTCTCTGGAAGGCTGCTGTCCAAAAACTATTTCCAGCTTCCTAATAAAACCCTCCAGAAGTGCTCCGGACCTTTTTTTTGTTTGGGTTTGGAGTTGTTTCTTTTTTTAAAACATACTCTATAGTTGTTGGTTATTTCCTTAAAGAAAGATTTATTGGAAGAAATATCACAGCTACAAGCCCCTAAAATCCTTTACTACATGTAAAAAAACCCAAACCAAACCCCAAGAACAAAAACAAGCAAAACCCCCCACACCACTCCTTCACCATTTTATCTTTGCAATGTCATATTTGTTCTAGGCCCAGAATGGGAACCATAGGCGGTTATTCTTTTGTTTAAACAAAGCCCCAGTAAGCTCTGGCAGCCTTTACTATCTTTGTTTCTCCTTTCTAGATGTTTTATTTCATATGCGTGCATAAGAAAGCAGAAAATAGACACACTCTCCCCAAGATGGCAGAAGACAGCAGCACCCTGCTAAGCTCACGTACCTGGGCTACAGGGAGGCTCAATATATTGTGCCAAGCCCTACCTCCTGCCCCTGCCCCCCGGTCCCTCCAGGCACCACCAATACTGCAGCTGGGGTGACTGGTTTGAGAAACAAAGCCAAGAACCTGGTGCTTCAGCTATGCACAGGTTACACAGAGGACAGGCTTCATCCAGGTACCTTTGCACCCCAGGGTGTAATGAGAGACTTTTGTAATATATGTTTTCTTTTTGAATTCCCACCTGGTTATATTTTTACCTCCACAAGCTGCCCAGGCTGATGTTTATTTATATGAGCTTATTAACAGGCACTTCAGCACAGAACCATTAATTTCTCTATGCGACACGGGTATGCCCGCTGCATGAAGGCACACTGTGCTCCTGCTCTAACTAACGCTACCCACCACAGACAGAGTCCCCAGCACGGCTTCAAGCCCCCTGCAAGTGCCCTCACCGTCCCAGCTGGCTTGTCCAGTGCATTCCACCTGCAAGGCCCGCAAAAGCCACCATAGGTATCTACCTGCCCAGTAAGCACAGTGTTATTGACTTTGGCCTTTCCACACCATTATGAAAGAGATTTCACTTTTGAGAGCAGCACTTTATCAGAAACACTTCCTGGAGCTACTGTTCCTTTTTAGGCCACATCAGCAATACCAAACAGAGAAAGAGGAATGAAAATCAGCAGAAACAGAAATACTTGTAATGTTCACAGGCAGAAAGAGGTATCAAAGTGAAACAGGCAACAGGGAAAATGCAAGTGTTTCCTACCAACTCAGGATGGTCATTCTGAACTACACAGCCCTAACAGCACCAGGAGGACAGTATCACGACAGTAAACGTCACCCATGTACAAGTTCTGCAGCACAAAGTAATCCCATTGTGCTGAAAGAGCAATTCCATGTGACTTGGGGTTAGACCCTCTGAGTGGAGCCAATCTGGGCAGACTTGACTGATGGTGGTGCAGGAACCTTCAGAGCAGCTTGGTTGTAACAAGTCTGGATGAACTGCTCACTCTTTCCAGTCCATGCAGAACCTGAGACAGCCAGTCAGCAGCACACAGCAGCTCTGAGTTTTGTCAGGACACATCTCTTCTCAGAGACGCTCAGCAATGCCTTGAAATATTCTTCACTTTTTTCCTAATTTCTCCCCTTAAAAGCAAAAGGCCACGGTCTCTTATCTTTTCAAAGCTCCCCTCGAGCTGGGCAATCACAGATACCTTGGTATAAGCTCAGCACCTTCTCCCATCTAGCAGGCTATAGACTTTCTCGTAAGCAAGGAGCCTAGGTATTTTAAAAGAATTCTAGTTTTTCCCAGGAATCCTTTGGAGGCGCTCATTTCTTTTTTTAACCTTTGATACAGTGTGACAAGTCTCAAGTGTTTCAGGAAAGCGAGCTCCTTCAGTAGTGTTAAACACGCAATGTGAAAGGACAAGACAGGAGCAATTACATTTTGATATTGAAGAAAAGCATGCACCCAGAGGCACCCACATGCTCCTAGAAGAGTAAAGTTACAATTTGCAACCCCTAGACCGGCTTCCTCAAGCCCTCAGTGCCACAGTTCACAGGTCAGTACTGCCCATGCCATGTTCAGCGTGCCTCTTCCATCCCTCCAACATTCCCAGCTGACACCTCCAGACCTGGCACCCCAGTGCCAGGTCACTTGTGACTGAAGCACGCTAGGAGACTTTATCCCAAAATAGTTGGGGAAACTGTCTGTGAAGGAGGAAGAGAGCCCTTATTTTTCAGCATGACTGACAGACACACACCATTTTAATATCCACTCCAAATTTTGCTCAGCATCACAAATACCCCCAAAGGCTGCCAGAATAACTAACAAGAAAAATCTTCACCAAGACCAAATTAAAGCTGTAGGCTGCTGTCTAGCTGTCACCCAAAGATTTATGTGCACCCACTCCCTCCATAAAAGCTGCCAGCACTGGCCTGCCAAATGGCTTTGTTTGCTGGCACACCTGCACCTGAATGAGTTCTACAAAGGAGTTTTCATTCAGAAGCTCAGTCATTTCACATAAGAGCAAGTTAGAGCAGGGAAGTAACTTTCCACCACTTAACACCTGTGTCTTATCAATATGATTATTTGCTAAGCACTATGTGCAATTCTTTCACTGAAGCAATAGCTCTATGATAGAAACTCTAGAATAAGCCCAATTTTACAGTCTCAGCCAGAATTACACTGGTATAAACATATTCCTTTCTGTAGCAGGGTAGCTCCTTGTCACCTTTATGCGAGATGACTGTGGGGGGGGGGCCAACCCTTCAGCTGCACAAAACTACTTAGAGCATCTGCTATTTTTATTGCAATGACAGCAAGACCTCCAGCGGCTCTGCTGATGGTACTCACCATAACTCAACAAGTTATTGCATCCTAACAAGTGGTACATTTAATTGTACTTCCTGTACTGCCACATACAGTCATACTGCTGCAACATAAATGCATGCTAGCTCAAGGGAAACAGCAAAATGCATGGATGAGCCAGACCCTGTTCTCAGTTTGGGGACACAGCTGTGGTGCCAGCTGAACTAGATCAGCAGGGGAGCATTAGTTCTGGATGTTGGACATCGCAGCTGAAGCCTATTTCACATCAGTGCAAAAATTTCAAGTTTCACATGGCTTTTAACACTAGTAACTACTCTGGTAAAGAAAAATACAAACAGATTCAGAGAGAGCTGGAAGTTAATTTTTCTTCCAATGATAAGAGAAGCCAGCCTTCCTGAGAGCATCACAGTCTTACACATGTTCAAGGGCAAGGAATCAATATAAAAGCTCAGGTTTTAGTAAAACCTTTCTGCCACAGCAGTGGAACTTGCCAGACCCACAAAACATGAAGACAGGACACACGGGGCTTATTAGCTTTTTGCTCTTGGATGTGAGCTGCTCCTCATCCCATATCTCCTTGTACACTTACCTACTTCACTAGGGAACTGTGGCAATTCTGGAGAAACCGTGAAACTGCCTCCATCCCATCTCTGAAAGCTCTGAGCTTCCAGCAGGTACAGCTGCAGAGCCACAGCTGGAAGCCAGGAGCTCCTGGGCCCCTTCAGCTCATCCCGGGATGGGCAGAGCAGCCCAGGACATGGCTCGTCCCGTTGGCACAGAGAGCCAACCCCGGTCGACCCATGTAAAGGTCCTCACCGGTTTTACCGTGTTTTAATTCACCTGGGTCAACAGTCTTGCCTGAGTTGGCAGCCAACACCGCCGGCACGCTGCGGCATGCTAGCTGCACACCTCCTACCCACGACAAAAACAGGAATTTACCAGTAAAAAGCAACTTTGTCCCCAAGTCTCTTCTCACTGACATTTCTGTCCAGCAGGTTGTAGCAGACGTTGGTGGTCGCCCCTTTCATCCACTCGATGAAGATCTTCCCCTTGGTCACGTCGAAGTTGTAGCGCAGGAAGGGCCCGGCGTGCTGGCTCTGCCAGTAGAACTCCTTCGCGATGTCGCCCCAAAACTCTGCAAAGGCAACGGCCGGCGCTGGTGACGCGGGCCGGGCCGGGGGAGGGCAGCCAGCGCCCCGCGGGGCACGGCGGCGGCCCACGCGTGTGGCGCGCCACGGCCCGGCCGCGCTCCCGCCCAGGGGAGCCGCTCCCCGGCCCGGCCCGGGGGCAGCGGGCACGGCGGAGGCGCTCACCCTGCGGCTCCTCCACGGAGCGCTGGTAGAGGCGCTGGTAGTGCGGCAGCGAAGGGACGTGCGCCGCCGGCAGCAGCTCGGGCCGCGGCCGGTACAGCCGGGCCTGCTCCTCGGGCAGCACCATGGCGGGGCGCCGGCGGCTCTGGGCGGGTGGGCGGCCGGCCGAGCCCGCTTCAAAGCGGCGCGGGGACGGGGGCGGAGACGGGGGCGGCGGCGGCGGGGCCCGCCCTCATGGCGGCGGCGGCGGGGGGAGCGCGGCCGCCCGGCGCCCCGGCTGGTCCCGCGGGGCCCGGCTGAGCCCGGCGGGAAGCCCCGGGGCGGCGGCAGGCCCGGGCGGCCAGCGGCTCGCCAGCAGCGGGGCGCCGGGCCGCGTGTCCCTGGCAGCCATGTCACCCGGGCAGCCATGTCACGCTGGCAGCCATGGCCCCCGTCTCGTCAGCCATGTTTCCCCCCACCTGGCAGCGCTGTCCCCTTGGCAGCCATGTCACACCAGGCACCTCCGTGAGTGGTGTCTCCTCCGTCACCCATGACCTCTCTGTCAGCCCTGTTCCCTCTGTCACTGGTGTCTCCCCTTTCAGCTGTGTCCCCCTCATAGTGATGTGCCCCCACGTCAGCCGTGTCCCCCTCATCAGTGGTGTCCCCCCCATCAGTGGTGTCCCCTGTCAGTCATGTCTCCCTCATGCTGGCAGTGTTCTCCCATCGACAGTGCTGCCCCATCAGCCACGTCTCCCTTGTCAGCTGTGTCCCCTGTGACCAATGTCCCCTCAGGGCCAGTCCCCACCACCTTGCCAGGCGCGGGGGAACAGCCCGGGGTACCACCTCGACAAGACCCTCTGTCACTGGCCCCACAAAAGGCCCAGAGGCCATGGCCACGCTCGCTGCCTGTCCCCCTGCCAAAAACAATCTTTGATTCCCTCTGCTTGCTGCCTGCCTGGCTGAGCAGTGAGCCACGTCAGTTCGTTGAGCATTTCCCCCTGCACAAAATTTTACAGATCTTGTATAGTTAGTGAGAAATTAAACCATTTTTTTCACCATGAAAGCAGCCGAATGCTGGACCAGGGGCCCAGAGTGGCAGTGGGGTCTCAGCCCCTGGGGACAGTCCCAGCTCAACTAGACAAGCCCCAAAGAACAGCCCTGGTGGAGCCAAGGTTGGACCTGGGCTCTCCCAAGGGACTGGTGCGGGCTCTCTGGCCTGAGTGGGTGTACCTCTGGCAGCAGACCCATTGCCACCTTGACCCTTAACTGCCTGTGCCGAGCCGGGCTGCCCCGATGGCGTTGCCTAGGCAGGCTGCTGAAACCGCCAACGTCCCTTCTGCGCTGGGGAGCATCACCCCTTGCACGACACCCTGCTGTGCCTGGGGAGCCACGTGCTCTGGAGCTACAGGACATTTTGGGCCCCAGCCAAGGAGCATTCAAAAAATAAAAGAACATAACCTTGGACTTGGGACAGTATTCCTCAGGCTGGAGAGCAGTGGTCTGGTGTCAGCAAGCAGGTACGGCCTACTCCGGCATCCTTGGTGTTTTACATGGTTGAATGCACTCCCGGGGAGCATGGCCTTGCTGTATGCTGCGGGAGATGCAAACCTGTGGACTGGTGAGCATCGTCTGCCACCTCGTGCAATGTTCTCACCAGCAAAGAGGCACGAAACAGGCCTTTAACAGACAAAAGTGGCTGGTGCTGGTGTATCTTCTGTTAAGGACTCTCCCTAGTTTTGAAGGGCATGTCTATGCTGTAGCTCCCTGCACTGACGTTAGTCTGCTGGCTGCCCACACTGCTCGAGGGCAAAGCTGCTTCTCTGACTCCCTTGGGGAGGACATAGCTGGTTTCCTCCAAGATGAAACGCAAGAGTAGTTCAGATAATACCTCCCTCCATGGGCTGTATCCTGCGGCCAGCATCACTCCAGGGATGCTCTCTACACATCTTCAAGATGACCTCAGCGGGCTTTACACCTCTCAAATGGGTCAGCCGCCCTCACACCACACTGTAGCACATGTAACAAAGATTTCTTAGCCATATGGTATAAAACCACTGTCCTGGAAAGCTGCAGCACGGCCTCACATTATTAATTTCATTGTTATTAAAAAAAAAAAAAAAAAAACAAACCACAGGAAGGGATAGTCAGATCTTAGGGCTCAGGGATTCAGTCTCTACTAGTAAACCACATGGATGAAGGCAAAGTCTCCAACACAAGTCCACATCCACCCAGATGCCCAACGTTAGCACATTCCCTGCTGGAATTTCAGCCTGGGACCACCAGCCTCTGAGCCCAGGCTCACTCTGTGGGCAGACACAATATAGATACAGCCAAACCCTGCAAGGTCTTTCCCTCCACCATCCAGCACATTACTTCCAAGTTCCCTATTACAAAAAGAGGTTTTTGAAGAAAAAGTCTATTTGTCCATTCAGCCTGGGCTTTCTGGCATGGGTATTTTTCAAGTTCCCCAGGGACTATGGGAGTTGCACTCCTCCAGCACTCCCCTTGGAGTCATGCTCCAGGCACAGCCCCATGAGTTTTGGGGTACATGAGACACATCATTTAACAACCCCAACTGGAAACCACACTGATCATCCCCTGAGAAGCAGGACAAACCCAGAAGTTCTAAAGTCCGTCAGAAGCCCCCTCGCACTGAAAATTTTCTATTACAAGTTGCCAATGCTTAGTTTTAGCAGCTTCCATCTCAAGGATTTTGTATTTACCAGAAGGGCTTAGCAGCACACTAACAAACCTTCTGTCCCCCGACGTGCCAGGCAGATGCCAGTTCACCCACTGCTGGGAAAGAGCTTCATCGCTCTCCTTGTCACGGGACAGGTGCCCTGGCGCCAGTGGAGAGGTGGTTTGCAGATCTGGAAGGCGCTCTCTGGTTTCCTTCTCACTGGCCATTTGCTTTCAGTGATTTGTCCAGCTGAAATTCTCCACCAGACTCTGTGACAGCATGATTTCTCTCCAGCAACTGTTGCCTGCTGTGGGCAGGACATACTGAGCCACAAGGCCAGGACAGCACCATGTCCCACTAGCCCACCTGCTGTCCTCTGTACAGCATTGCCCAGTATGGGCTGCTGCAGCCAGGGGATTTTGTTGTGCTTCAGCTGTCCACAGCTGTGGCCCAGGAAGCTGCTTGATAAGGAGTAGTTGCATCATCTCTCACCATACACCTGCAAAGCAGAAGACTCAGAATAGCCTCCCGGACATGTTTCCCCATGCTCTCTCCTCTTGCAGGAGTCCAATAACCCTCCAAGCGCCTGTTTACAGGGCTGCAAAGCGCATAGTCCGTACCATCAGTCAGGCCCCCCACAGCACAAACACAGCTTTTCTCACATGGTCATTTTAGTGGTCCACAGCTGAAATATGGGTATGTCCAGGACTCCGTTTGGTGATTTTATAGGCTCTAGGGAAAGGGCTCCTGCTGTATGACCATGTGTTGCTACTCCAGCCCCTTTCATCCCAGGCGAGCTTGCATCCAGCTGGGCTCCTGCGCTGGGAGCTGGTGGATGGTGGGGCTGGATGCTGCAGGGTTTGCTCTGAGCTTGGCTCCCAGTTCTCCTCCTGACTCACCAGGCAGCCCTGGAAAATCAGCTGCATTTTGGGTCTTTCATTTCCTCTTCCTGTAAAGGAGTAAAAGTACATAAAGGATACGTGTTAGTGTATATTAAGATCTCTTGCAGAAACACAGATGGTCAAAAAAAAAAGTTACTGGCCAGAACATGTGGTGTCTTGCTCACACTGTCTGCTTGGGGTACTTTGGAAAAAGCCTTTCTAGTGCAGCACCCACCGCAGCTCGGCAGCTGTGGTGGGATTCTTCACTACACCTTCCCTGACATGCAAGACTTCAGTCCTGGAGATGCCGAGGGAAAGAAACTGGAAAATCAGAAACAGTCCCTGAATGTCAGGCCTTCTGTACAGCAGGGTGAGTGAGAGGCAGCCTCCCATGGCAAACGTGTTAATTTGGGCTCCGGTAATTTGCTGTGGTAGAGCAGCTGACTTACCTGGGGGGCTCCAATTGGTGTCGCAGGGTACTCCCTTCTGACTGGCCTTATTGCCAAAAACTGTGTGTGAATCATGTCCCTGCTAGAGTCACATCATTAGGTGTCTGAGCAACACCAAGGTCAGCATGATGCCTGAAGCCCATGTGCTTGCATGGAGGAGGAGGATAGCAAGCCACCTCCTCTCCCACTGCCTGTGCACTCATCCCAGAGCATCTCCTGGACAGGGCAGCCTGGACCAGGGCCTAGAGAAGCCGTAACAGAGGCTGGCCAGGCAGGTTCAGCAGCCTAGTGATACAGCTGTCAGTGATGGTAATCAGAGAAGACATCTTTTTAGATGGACCCAACCCCTGGTGAACGTCACAGCACAAACAAGCTTATGCCTTGCATGGACATGCCAGAGGCAGCGGGAAGCTTTATCAGAATATATCTGATATATCTGTGGTAAGGGAAAGTTTTCTTGAACTATAGGTGACTGTAAGGGTAGGGAATTGAGGGGCAGAATAAAAGACCAAAGGATCTGGAAGAAATCCCAAGTGACACCAGCAAACACTCCTGCGACCTGCAGAGCAGGCGTGGGAGAGGGAGCAGGCTGGGCATCCGACAGCAAGGGTGAGCTTATGGGCTGGCCAGTGCTGGCAAAGGGACAGGCTCAAAGTTAGCTACAATAAAATGGGCCCGTGGTGCTCATGCCCCCGGCACATACCTGTGCTGGCCCTTGCACGGGACATGACACCACAAGCGAGCAGTGGGACTGCTAGCAGAGAGCTCGAGGCTGGCATGGCTGGTGCTGCAGGCTCCATGTGCCTTGCAGGGACAGGAGGGAGTGCACCGTGCAGCACCACGACCACTCGTGGGCTATGCTGCTGGCACCCCTCTTCTCCCACGCATGATGGTGCTGTGTGGACTCAAGCAGCGTGGATCCCCAGAGCAGCATCCTGGCCACAGTGAGGCCCCAGTGAAGCAGAGGAGATGGGGTGGGAGGATATGACCAGGCTGTGGATCTTCCTGGTGGGATTTTCTGTGCTAATTTTCAGCACATAGCCAGGCTGGGCAGCCCTTCACTTGGGCTGAATGAATCAGCACAAAGCAGCAACAAGGTTAAACACCAGATCGTGCACTGTCTCCCCACTGAGGACACTCCTCCTCTTTCTTGGCTGTGGAGAAAATTTTAATCAGCACCGTGATAACAGCCTTTCAGTTCTGCTGGGAATTATCAGCTCCTTTGTTTGTAAATGTAGCTGCTCAATACCAATACAGCTCTGGGTTCCAGCACATGCAGCTCCACAGCCCTTTGGCTCAAGGAGCCTCCCTCCCCTCCAGCTGCCTGCTCCTGCTCCCAGCTCTCTGGTATCGGGGTGTTAAAATAGGCCAGGTTGTGCTGAACAGAAGGGTCAAGCCTGAGCTGTTTCCCTCCTGCCTCTGCTGTCACCGGGAGACAGACCTCTGAATTTCAGGCTGTTTAAGCTTCAAAGAGTAGCTGATGAATATCACAGCCCGGTAATTTAGACCTCTGCAGAGTACAGACAATATATTCATAATTATTTTACATGTAGATGAGCTAGTAATGCAATCAGGGTTATAAATCAAACCCAGGAGACATGTTAGTGCTGTTGGCTTGAGCTTTTTGAGCGATCTAGCCACAAGAAAATGTCTGTCTGTCTCTTAGATGCAGCCAATTAACCTTATAAAGATGCACTCTCCTCTCACAGCAGCTCATTTGTTTCCTTTTGAGCTCTGCTGGCTGCTGCTATTTTCATTCTGGAAGCGGGAGCCCGGCTGGTGAGAGGTTCGGTGGAGGGCTGCAGGGGAAGGGAACCCAGGCTCAGGGGAGATGGTGTCTTCATAAGCGGTGGCACGTTAGAGGTGATTGCAGTTTAATAACTGGCTTCTCCATGTGGCTTCACGGTTGTCCCCAGGCTTCAGGGAGTGTCCTTGCACACCCATAACCGGAGCTGCCTTCTTTTTCCCTATTTTATTGAGCAGTAAGAGATAGCCGGGACTCCGGGGTGCTCAGTGACTGTGGCCTGGGTGGGCAGCGGCTATGTCCTCTGCTGCTGAGCTGCCAGCCATGCAGCTTTGCTGTGCCGGGCCCGCGGTGCCAGCCATGCAGGAGCTCAGCGCCAGCTGCGCAGAGTTCTCCGTGCCGCTGGTGCAGGGTCTGCAGTGGCAGCAATGCAGGTTATGCTGCCAGTGATGTGGGGTCTGCAATACTGGTAATGCAGGACCTACAATGCCAGCAGTGCAGGGCACACGCTGTCAGTGATGTGGGGTCTATGGTGGCAGAAATGCAGGTCTCTGTGGCGGCAGTGGCACAGTGTCTGAGGTGCCAGCAACACAAGCTGCAAAGTGCCAGTGATGCAGAATTCAGGCACGAATTCACTGCGGCCAGGTCTCATGCTGCAGGACATGCTGGGTGTCACGCCAGCCATGGGGTCTGGGCACACATGTCCCCCACAACGTCCCCTGGCATCATCTGCTTGTGCCCTGCCCAGAGGTCGGAGCAGAGACACAGCTGGAGCTGAGCTGAGGTCGGTGCAGACACCAGAGGGTGGTATGGTCTCATGCATCCCCAGCACCAAAGCCTCTGAGCTGCTCCGACCTGGGCGTTGCTGTTTGGCTCAGGGACGAGACTTCTGCTGCGAAAACCTGTTGGACTTTGCAGTACCGTGGGCCAGGGTGAAAGGCGGTGGGTGACTCGTCTGGGAGCTGCCTCCAGGTTCAGTGGGGACATGCGGCAGCTTGACCCGCCCTAGCCATATCTTCAGTATCCAGAACCTCAGTTCTCCAGGCTCCAGGCATTGCTCACCCGTGTCCCTGTAGCAGGGACACAACTTTTGGGGCCCCGAGGGGACCACTGACAAACACCCTACGCGGGCTCTTGGCAGTCAGGCAGATGCTGTGAGATGGGGCCTGTTTCCTTCATTGCCCAGGGCATAATAAAACCACAGGAGCTGCATCTTCACCATAGCTGGTGTCCCCAGGAGCTGTGGCAGGCAGAGGACAGGCAGGGCTGGGAACAGGAAAGCCACTGCTACTCTGACACATTTGTAAGAAGAGGACTTGGAGACAGCTTTTATTTATTTTTTCATAGAGATTTTTAATGTTCATTTTTTAACAGACTTCATTTAAATTTTTGTTTTCTACAATAATTCAATGTAAAAATCCCAGTACAATATACAACAGTTTGAACATTTGGAGTAAGAAATCCAGCATGGGGAGACATGTAAGTTCAGCTAGTTTCTATCACAGGTAGCAAATTCCCTCTACCCTCCCCTAGATTCACCAGCCAGGAAGGCATGTGGACGGGAATGCTTTACAAATGTCACCCCCACCCCGTCATGCCCTGTCCCTGCCCATATTGCAGTGGGACGGTCCCTCAGACACATCACCTTGGAAAGGGCAGGGTCCCCTCCATGGGATGGCTGGGAGCCTCCATCACTGCAAGGCAAAAGCTGCAGTCAAGCGAGGCTGGCTGGCCCTTGTGCATGAGTGATGTGGGATGTTCCACATAGGCCCTGCATGCAGGTCCCTCGGGGTATGGGGCTCCCTCAGGATGGAGAGGAGACCTGTCCTCCCCTTGGCAGCAGTGCCAGCAGCCTTGTGCCCCAGTGCAGACATAAGGTCGCATGGCCATGTCCCTGCATGGCCCAGCCCAAGGGAGGGAAAACAAAGATGATGCAAGGGTCCTTGGCTCTAGGGTCTGAGGGGTCATTTCAGGGATATCTCCCTGGCCTGGGATCTGGCAGTCTTTCAGGAAGCCACTCTGGCCTGGCCCATGGTGCTCAAGCAGCCTGGGACAGTCCTGCCTGAACAGCCTGGAGTGGTCCTGCTCAAGCTACATGGGACGGTCCTGTTTGAGCAACACGGCAACATTCTGCTCAAGCTACATTGGATAATCCTGCTCAAACAACCTGGAGATGTCCTGCTCCAGCAGCATGGGGGTGTTGCTGCTCAAGCAGCGTGGGATGGTTCTGCTCAAGCAGCATAGGATGGTTGTGCTCAAGCAGCATTAAGGTGGTCCTCAAGCAACCAAGAGCTGTTCTGCTTGAGCAGCATGGAACGGTCCTGCTGGAGTTGCGTGGGGTGGTCCTGCTTGAGCAGCACGGGGTGAGCCTGCTCAAGCAGTGTGGGATGATCCTGCTTAAGCAGGCTGATGTGATCCTGCTCAAGATGCATAGGGTGGCCTGCTTGAGCGGCATGGGGTGGGCCTGCTCATGCAGCATGGGATGGTTGTGCTTGAGCAGCGAGGGGTGGTGTTGCTTGAGCACCTGGAGCAGCTGCAAGTGGCAGGGATAGTTCCTCGTGTCCTGCAGCATCCCAAGCACTGCATTCAAAGCCATGTCCGGCCTTTCTTGTCCCTCTTGGAAATCATCCGCTGTTCGGAGAAGTCTCCAAAAGATGTGTGCACTTGAAGGGATGCCAGGGGGCTTTGGTCAAGCTCCAAAAGAGTTATTGCTAATGCTAAATCAGGACATTTGTGACTATCTATGAAACCTTCCAAGGGCAGAGGATCCTCCCACGTTCTCAGTGACCAGTTCCAGCTGCACCAGCCCTAGGGAGAAGCATTTCCTCATGTGCAGCATGAAGATCCCTGCCTACACGCTGTGGCCATTGCCACTATTATGGAAGTGCCTTTACTAGTGGGGATGGGGTATGAGGCCAGTACTTCATCTAACCCAGCCCCGCATCCCATCCCCAACAGTAAGGGCCCTTCCTGCTTGGATCAGGGATGGCTGCACTGGTGGTAGCTTTCCTGGGTTGGTAAGGGGTGGGATACAAGGCAGGGAAAGGAGGAAGAGGAGAAAATAACAGCAGGAGTCAGGTGTGCTGGAGGTAAAAGAGTGAAGGGAAGATGGAGGAGAGAATAAATGGGAGAGGTCAGGCTGGGAGAAGATGGGAGGTCACGATGGAGTTGGGAGGTGAAGGAGAATGAAAGGACAGTGAGAGAGGGAGGTGTGAGGTAGGGCAGGATGGTTGAAGGTAAGGTAGGGTGGCTGGAGGTCAGGAAGGGGTGCAGGGAAAATCTGTGAGGTAGGCAGGACACTTGGAGGACAAGGAGGGATGGGGAGATATGGAGAGGTAGAGGAGTATAAGGAGAAACAGGGAGACTGTGGGAGGCAAATGACAAAGGATGGTGAGATAGCCAGAGGTCAAGTATAAGGAGAGACGGGGAAAGATGTGAAAGAGCATGAAAAAGGATTGGGAAGAACGGGAGACTCACAGGAAGGATAGAGGGACTGAGGTGGAAGAATACGATTTATGAGACGGAAGATGAGGGAGAAGGTATGGGAGATGGTAGAAAGTGGAGGACAGTGAAGAGGAAAAGAGAGGTTGGAAGAGGATGAAGAGGACTGGGCAGATAGTGGGAAGGTGGAGGATGAAGAAGAACAGGCAAACAGTGGGCAGTGTTGGGGCATGAGGAAGGATGGGGGACAGTGAGAGGTGGAGAAGTAGGAAGAAGGGCAAAATGGAAGAGAGAAACAAGGAGAGATGAGATGGCAGGTGGTGGAGGGCAAGGAGGGAGGGAGAGATGGAGATGAGGAAGAGGGATGAGGATACAGTGGGAGATGGATGAGGATGACAGGAGGGATGAAGAGATATTTAGGGGGTAGAGGAAAACAAAGATTGCAAGGCAATGGAGGAAGATGGGTGAGGAGATGGTGGGAAATGGTGAAGCACAAGGCAGGGATTAGAAATGTTGGGGGTGGAGGAGGAGGAGGCAGGACTGGGTGAAGTTGGCAGCTGGGGGGATGGGGCAATGGTAGGAGGTGTGGGTGGACTTTCATATGGAGAAGTGGGGGAGGATGAGGGGGATGAGGAGGTAGGAGGAGATAGAAGAGGATGAAGAAAGATGGGGAGAAGATGAGAAATCAAGGAGGCTGAAACAGGCCAGGGTGATGGTGAGAGCTAATGGAGGATAAGCAGGGATAAGATGGTAAGATGTAGAGGAGGACAGGGTGATGGTGGGAACTGATGAAGGATGAGAAGGGATGGTGAGATGTTGACATAAGGAGGAATATGAAAGGAAAAAAACCTGGAGGCAAAGGAGGATGGGACAGGGTGGAGGCAGAGAAGGAAGAGAAGACATGATGATATGGTGGGAGGCAGATGAGGATAACAAGGAATGGGATGTGGGGGATGAAGGAGGAACGGGTGAGAGGGATGGGATGCAAGTGCAACAGGAAGATGGGAAGGTGGGATCATGAAGGGCAATGGAGAAGCACAGAAACGAGAGATCGAAGGTGGTGGGTGATGGAAAAGCACAGGAAGAAGGGATGGGGATAAGGAGAGAAAGTATGTGATGTAGGACGCAGGAGTACAAGCGGGCAGCAGGGGATGCAGTAGGTAATGGAGGAGCATGGCATGGCAGGTAGGGATGGGATACAGTGGATGACAACACACTCTGGGAGGAGTGCAGGAGGGATGGGATGTGAAGGATGTGGAAGAGAACAGGGAGGGATGGGAGGTGGTGGGTGATAGTGGAGCACAAGAAGGGATAGGACACGGTGGAAGATGCAGGAGCACAGGAAGGAGGAACAGGACATGGTGGCTGATGGCAGAGCACAGAAAGGAAGGATGGGACCTGGTGGTGGAAGAGGATGGCAAGAAGGGATGGGACACAGTGGGTGACAAGAGCACAGGGAGGATGGATAGCATTGGTGGACAATGAAGAAGCAGCGGAAGGAGAGGTGGGACATGAATGATGGAGGTACACAGGAAAAAGTATGGGATATGGCAGGCGATAAGAGCATGGGAAAGAGGAATGGGATGGCTGGGTGATGAAGGAGCACATGAAGGAGGGATGGGTTGGGTTAGGTGGGTGATGAATGCAGAATAAAGAGGGATGGGACACAGCATGCAATGGAAGAACACATGAAGGAAGAAAGGAATGTGATGGAGGATGGAAAGCAAGAAGTATGGGACATGGGGGATCAAAGAGCAGGGATGAAAGGGATGGGACATGAAGGGTGATGCAGGAGCAAAAGACTGAGAGGTGGGCCATGGTGGGTGATGGAGGACCTCAGGGAGGGACAGTTCTACTTAGTGAGCCTGGAGGAAGCTGGGACCTGCAGGTGATGAGGGGCACAAGGGCAAGAAGCCATGGGCAGTGATGCAGAAGGGGACATGGGGTCCATGTGCGGGCTGGGGTGGGCTGCTGGGCAGGATGGGACAGGACAGAGGAGGCATGAGGAACACCAGCATCACAAGAACAATGCAGAGCTGAGAGGAGCCTGATGTGAGGTGACCACCCTGGCAGTGAGGCCATGGAGGACCCATGGGCAACGACAAGGAGCCCTGGTGGTGTGGCACAGTCGGGGTCAGCACACAGGGATGGTGTTGGGGAGAGACAGGCGGGTGAGGAGAGGATGGGACACTGTGTGTAGGCTGGGCAGCTGCAGGGTGGTGGGTACAGAGGGACCCAGCCACTCCACACTCCCCTCCGCAGCAGCACTGGCTCCCCAGCCAGGACAGGCGTCACGGTCACCCCACCGCAGCACGGGAAGGCAGCACCAGGGGCACAGGTGAGGGGTTGCAGGGCCTTTATTCATCACACGACAAGCAGGCATGGTACAGGGGTGCAGGATGGGACAGGCAGGGGGCCCGTCATCAGGGCAGAAGGTGCCCTTCATGCGACCTTGGCATGGACTGGTGAGAAGCAGCAGGAGGAGAGGGCAGGGGAAAGCGTGGTTTTGCCCGAAGCACCTTGGGCTTTGCCCTGGGCTGGGCACTGGTGTGTGGGGAAGACAGGGGCAGAGGCTGGGGGGGGCTGGGGCTGGATCAGCCATCTCCACACCTCAAGCAAATTTTCTCCACTGCCTCTGCCAATCCCTTGCTAGCCCCGGCTCAGCCCCCAGCCCCGCGGGAAATGCGCAGCACCGCTATTTACAGAGTAAGACGGAACTGACCAATATTACAAATAATTAAAAGGCAGTTGTAAAAATGAGAAACCACATTCCAAATGTAGAGAGTCTTTTAAAAACAAAACAAAAACAACAAACAAACCCAAAACCCCCATTACCAATGAAAATGCTAAAAAACACCCCGAAAGGATCTATGTACAGCAGGAGATCGCCTGCAGCAGTGCTGCGCCTGCCGGGGTGCAGAGACCTGACTTCACGGCAGGCAGGGATGCTGCCTGGCCCCGGCTGCTGGTGAGGGTGGGCAGCGCCTGCCCCGCGCGTCCCGCACCCGGGTGACAAGGGTCCCCGTGGGGCCGGCCAGGCGCTGCAGGAGCAAAAGGCCATCGGTGCTGGGCCGGCTGGGCCCTGGCTGATGCTGGTGTGTCCGGAGACACAGGCAGTGAGTGGCCGTCGCGGAGATGCTGACGGAGGCTGCGACGTGGCAGTGATGCAGCCTGCCTGCCGCGGGCAGTGTGCGGCTGGACGGGAGGGGGCAGCAGCTTCGGCCGCAGGAGCATTTTTAAAGTGAAGCTGCAAGATGACAGCAACGCGCAGAGGCCCTGGGGCAGCCTACACTGCCCCAGAGCAATGCACGGAACCCCTGGAGCAGTGTACGGAACCCCTGGAGCAGTGTACAGAGCCCCTGGAGCAGTGTACAGAGCCCCAGAACAATGCACAGAGGTCCTGGAGCAATGTATAGAGCCCCTAGAGCAAGATACACAGCCCTTGAGCAATGCACAGAGCCCCAGGAGGCACAGGCACCTGCAGGCAGCTCCACCTGGGCGAATAGCCCCGGCAGGCAAGCCTGAAAATAGGTCAGGCAGCCGCCTCTGAAATTGCTGTTCTCTCCTGGGGCTGCAGAGGCAACAATGCTGCTCTGCATGGGGCTGGGATGCAGCCCCCTGGCTCCAGGAGCTCTGCACCACCACAAGGACTGTGGCTGCTGCCCCCACTCCCTCCCTGGCTAAGGCTTTTTCTGGTGGTGACCGAGGGACGCATGGCGCAGACCGTTGGCCATACTGCAGCCTCCCAACCCACAATCTCTTAATCCAATTGGTGCATCTCCAATATAGCTCATTTCGGTATTTTTAAAATGCACTTGGTTTTACATTGCAGGCTGTCCGGAGTTGGGCAGAGCCAAAAGTAGAGGGGGGGAAAAAAAAAAAAAAAGTATATTCAGCACTTGGAGGAGCAAATAACTACAAATGGCCCCAGGCAGGGAGGTGGGTGCAATGCAGGGGGCACCACAGCCGTGGCCCCTCGGGATGGCGGCAGGAGATACGCACGCACGAGTGCGCGCGCGCGCACACACACACACACACACACACACACACACACACACACACAGGCACACACACACACACACGCAGGCACACGCTGCCTCCCCCCACGCTGAGCACCCAGCGCCGTCTCTGCAGCTGGACGAGCCAGGGGGACTGCCTGGACCCTTCCCAGCAGTGAAGGCCCGCAGCTGCCCCCCCACCCCAGAGCAAAAGGGTGGCCAGGGAGGGCCCCCCACCCAGCCCAGCCTGGGTGACCGCAGAGACCCTCCCCGCCTCCTTCCTGCCCGGGGAAGCACGCGCAGCCCCGTGGCTGATGCAACCGCACGGCAATCGGGGCTGGCAGGGATGCGCCGGGGCTCGGGCAGGGCGGGCAGCGCTGGCAGCGGCCGCAGGGACCGGAGCCAGCACCCTCCGCCCTGGGGGCCAGCGCGGCACCGCGCCTCCATCCATCGCACCCACACGGTCTCCCTGCCGCGCTTCGCCCCAGCCCTGCCCTGTCTACCCGAGCAGCCTCCCTCCGCTGCTCTCCCCTTCTCGGGGCCCCGGCGAGCCCTCGCACGGTGGGGTCTCAGCTGACATTCCCGGGGTGGTGGGCACCGGGGAGGACCCCCCAGTGCTGGCAGTGGCTCTGAGGGAGCAGGTCTCCGCACAGACGGGAGGTGAAGCAGCCACCCCGGCGGGACATCCCCGCGTGCCCCGGGGCTACCGGCAGCCTGCGGCTCCGACATCTGCTTCCTAAGCGTCCCCGGGGGCGAGGGGACGGTTAGGAGACAGATGCGCCCGCGCTGCCTCCGAGAGGGGCCCCCGCGGGGTGGGTGTCAGCGCGGGTGCTCTTCCAGCAGGAGAGTGGATAGCAGGCACGCTGCGTCCCCCGGTCCCCTGTCCTCACTCACTCGAGACCCCCAGCTTCTCCTCCGCCCTGGGGGGGTCCGTGGGGTGCAGTTTGCACTTGGAGGGGGAATGGCGGACGGCGGAGCGGGATGGCCGGGCGAAGCAAGAAGTGAGGGATTGGGAGCTGCAGTCACAGGCCGTGTCCTGCAAAGATAGACAGGGCACAGGGGGGTTAGAGGGGTCAGAGACCGTGTCCCCTGCCACGGTGGAACACCCCGAGGGGCACCCTGCCTCGTTACCTCGCTGGCTATAGCCGAGATGAGGTCGGGGTCCCGCAGGGCTGCATCCTTACTCCCCTGGCCGGGGGATGAGGGCTTGGGGTCCTCGCAGCTGCTCTGCTTGAGGACTTTCTTGTTCAAGACACGGGAGATGTTTTCAGCTGGGTGGTGGGCGGCTGGGCTGGGGTGCTCAGCTCTCTTGCTGCCCTCCTCCCCGGTGGCTTCCTTCTTCTCCGGAGGGGCAGTGGGGCTCTGTGCCCGCCCACAGACGTTCCTGAAGAACTCCTGCACGAGGCCGTACTTGGGGGCTTCAGGCTTAGCCCTGCTGCTCTCAGGGCAGCCTGGCTTCCAGATGGACTCGGTGCTGCCTGCGTGCTCTACCACGCTGAATAAGCTGGACAAGCCGTCATTGATGTTGCTGAGGACGGGGCTGTCACGGGTGGTGGTGGAGCGAGCCCAGGCAGAGCCGTTCTGCTTGCTCTGGTGCAGGTTCCAGAGGCTCCTGTCCTTGGAGGCGTCCAGCTTGGAGGAAGACCTCCTCTGGAGCTTTGGAGAGCCATATTTTGGGGAGCAGCATGGCCGCTCAATCCTGGAGTGGACCTTATCCAGGGAGGAGGAGATCTGCTTGCTGCGCACGGACACAAGGGAGGAGCTGCGTGGGGACCAGCTCTTGCCATGCACACCACTGCCACGCGGCAGGTCGGTCTGCAGGCCCACGCTCACCGTCTGAATGGTCTGTGTCCCCACATGGGCCAGCCCCACTGTCTGGCTGGAGGTGCTTTTCACCTTCCTCTCCAGTGAGCTGGAGCGGATGGCCTGCCGCACGCAGTTGGTGATCTCCTTCATGTCATCACTCATGTTGCCAGAGATCTCCAGGTCGTGCAGCGACGGGGGAAAGCGGGGCACGGGTGGCACTGTGCTTTCCACCGTGCCACCATCCAGCAGCTCTCGCTGCTGCTTGGAGAAGTTGCACAGCCACTGGCTGTAGGTGCTCTCAGCACTGGCTGACTCCTCCGGCTCCTTCGGCTTGGCCATGGTGAACAAGAAACCAGGTTCGATCATGATCTTTCCCTCCTTGTTGTGCACCAGAGGTGCCTCCAGCCGCCGCACCACGGGGGGGCTGTAATAGATGCGGATCCCCGTCTTGTCAGGCGCTGTGTAGCTCCTCTGCATTTGCTTCTGGGCTGGGTCATGCCCAGAGAGGCTGCTTGCCCGCGAGTAGTCCCAGGAGGAGATGCCCACCTTCTCCTTGGCCAGGCTGTCGGGGGAAGGTTGCTCAATATTCACATATGTACAGTTTGAGGGAGGAACGCCGGTGCTGTCCCGGATCCCGCTGGGCAACAACTGGGCAGCTGCAGACGCCTTTTTGGCCCGGGAATGGTCACCCAGCCCCGGTGTGGTTTTTCCAGGGAGGTAGGGAGAACAGTCGAGCAAGCTTTCAAACTCTGACATGGAGGAAACGGACTTGGTCCTGTGGGAGGAGAGAAGACGGGGCTCACAAGGGGACTGGGCAGCAGTCTGGCACCTCACTCCCACCCCAACGGGACCCCTCCTGAGCACCCAAGTCCTGCTCCTCATGGGAGCCCTTGGCATCCAGGACCACCCTGGACCATGGCTGCATCTGCCCCCAGCTGCTGGGGCTGCCAAGCCTGGGGAGAGCCCCAAGCAGCCTCCTCCATGCCCCAGGGACCATGTAGACACCAGTGCACGTACCTTTTGAGGTTGGTTCCCTTGGCTTCTGCCTCAGAAATTGTCTCTTTGTCTGTGATTTTTTCATTGAGAGCCTAGGAGGACACAGGAGAAAGCTCTGGTGTCGGCAAGCACAGGACCAAAGCACACAGGTGGTCTGGAGCAGAGGCTGCACCCTGCTCCTCTCCAGCACTACTTCCCCCATGCAACCAGGCCTGGCATCCCATTCCCAGGGCTACGTGGGGCTTACTGTACCCATGTCTATTTTAAATAAAGTTTTTATAACCTCATGGAAGCCCTTGGGGTTCAGCCATGCTCTCCACCCTCTCATTCTCCCCAGCCCCTGGTGCTCCCCTTTGCAGCCTCATTTGCTGTTCAAGGGGGTGTTACTTGGGGTTCACAATGGGATCTCCCATCTAACCCTGAGCATAGACCTGAGCCCAACGAGCATCTCGAGAGCCCTCTGCCTGCTCTTGCACACCTCTTTCCAGTTGCTGCTGTGCTTCTCCATTTCAGAGTGCTTCAGTGCCCATGGGTTGGCTCCTTTCTGCAACTGGAGAATGTGTTGGTCACTCAATGTGTGCAACATGTGCCCCTTTGGGCAAGCAAAAGCATTTGCTGCTTGCCCTCAGTGTGTGCCTTGAGTGCGTGCTCTTGGGACACACATGGAGGGCAAGTGGCAGAGGCTGGAGGAATATTCACGATGCGGGGACACCATACCTGGTTGATTTTGTTCTGCAGGTCCTTCGCTTGCTGCTCTGCCTGCTGCTGCTCCTCCTTGAAGCGGGCCAGGAGCTCCACTTTCTCCTGGTTCCAGTTCTTCTCGCTGATCTGCAGCTGCTTGGTGAGGTCCATGACAGCGCTGTAGGACTCGGCTAGGAGATGCTGGTGCTCCTCACGCTCCCTCTTCAACGCTACCTTCCAGTCAGGCAGCGCGCGCTCTGCAATCCCTTTGCCTGCCTTCGACTCCAGCTGCAGGGACATGTTGGTGGCTGTGGGGGACCCATGGCTCCAGCGTGGTGCTGGACATCCCCAGCAAAGGGGCAAGGCTGTGGGCACCCTGGTTCCCAGCGCAGACCCCGTGCTGCCTGGGTCAGGCAATAAGCGTGTCCCCAGGGCTGTGTTGCACAGCACGGCTCGCCCGTGGGCACAGCCAAGCTGCAGCCAGCCCTGGCTTGCAGCCACGTCATGCCACACGGCCCGGCAGACGGTCACCCAGTGGGACACAGGCTGAATGTCCTGCCTGCTCGTCTGTGCTCTGCCTGCAATCCTGCCTGCTGGACCTGGCTCCTGGAGAGGGGCAGCATCACCTGCAGGGCTGGCAGAGCAGATGCCAAGGATGCTGCTGTTGCTGGCAGCCAGGAAGGCACCTGAAAACTGGGGTGCTGCCACCACGGCAGCTCTCTTTTGGGGTGGGAGAGAGGGGAACTGGGGACTGCTGCTGAGCTCTGCCTGCATGCCTGAAAGGTGCCGGCACCCACTCTGGGGAGCGAAGCTGATGTACGGCCATGGGCTGCTGCCAGCACAGTGCGAGGGAGGGGAAAACCCTCATCACCCTGAAGGCAGGGCTGGGGGACTGGTGGGACTGCTTCTGCAGGCAGGAGCTTCCCCCAGTGCAGAGGCTGCCCTCCCTCCACCTCCTGCCCTCGCTGCAGACATACATCCCTCCCGCAGCATCCACAGGGGTGCAGAGCCCCCACCTGCGCCATGACCTGCAAGAGGAGAGAGGAGTGCTTTGATGCTACTCCTAGATGCCTATCCTGGGGAGGGATGGTGAGCACGGGTACCATCCTACCCACCCCAGACAAATCCAGCAGAGGAATAAAGAGCATCCTCTGCTGCTCTGCAGTCAGATTTTCATGCCAGCACTGTTGCTATAGAAACTCGCCTGCTGAAGTGGCTGCTAATTGAGATTCCCACAGTGCCACCCCGCCTCCCAGCCCTGCCCAACAGCCAGCGCCTGGCACTCAGCACAGGCAGCCCCAGCCCCACATCCCCACCAGGCAAGGAGGAGCTGTACCAGCCCGTGGGGTGTCCGGGGCTCCCACCTGGGCGATGTGGCACTTGAGCTCGGCACGCTCCATCTCCCAGGCAGCCTTGGCCTTGGTGAACTGCTGCTGCAGCTCGCTGGCACCGCGCCGCTCCTCCCGCAGCTCTGTGCACAGCTCCTTCAGGGTCACCTTCATGTCTGCCAGCGTCTTGATGCACTCGTTGGGCTGCCGGGGGATCAGGGGTGAGCAGAGGGAGCTGGGGTCCCATGCTGGAGGAGACCCAATGGGGTAGGAACCCGTGGGAGCTGCCCTCTCTGCAGCCCACCCCCGAAGGCTGCCCACCTGTGGGGTGAGGGACAGGGGGTGCCACCAAGGCAGGGGACCACCCCCTGGGGTGACATGCCAGGGGGGAGCATCCCCTTTCAGCCACGCACCCCGAGAGGAGCTGCTATCCCACACCATGCAGCTGCAGTGGGGGCTGATCCTGCCCACCCACTGGGCTTGTGGGGACCCCACTCACCGTGCTGGGGGTCCAGCTGTCCCCGGTGCACATCTTGTTGTCTGCCTGCTGCTGCGGGGCGAGCTCCTCCTCCTCCAGCAGCAGGTACAGCTCCTTCATGCTGTTTACCTGCAGGAGACACCATGGCTGGGGTGATAAGGGGATCCACAGCAGGAACCGGGGTCATCCCAGCAGCCCCAGGTGGGATGCATAGGCATGAGGGATAGCCCCTGGGATGCCCAACAGCAAGGTCTCCCCTCCATGGCAGCCAAGGTGGAAGCCCCTCAGCCCACAGTACCTCCAAAAAGTCCTCGCCCTCATTGTGCACCATCTTGCCCTGGCGCCAGTGCTTGAGGAACCACTTGAGCTTCATGAAGAGCAGGAGAAAGCTCTGCCTGAACTGCTGTGACTCCTGCACCAGCAGGTTCTTCTCCTGGCTCCAGAACTTCTGCTCCAGCCGCCTCTGCAGGTTCAGGCTCTGCAGCTCGAACTCCCGCCGCAGCAGTGCTTTCTGGTGGTCCTCCTTCAGCTGCAGAAAGAAGCACAGGCTCTGAGACAGGGGCTGGTGGCAGCGACATGGTGCTTCTGCCCCAGGGTCTGGGCTGAGCCTGGTGCCAACCCCTTATTTAACACCCCCGGGAAGCTGCCATGCCCTGGCAGCGTGCTGGGGACAGCAGGGTCATTGAGGCATTGCCATGGGTAGAAGCCCTGCGTGGCTGCACACCCATGTCAAGGAGGATGTGCTCAGCCCCTGTGCCCCTTGAAGATGGGACATGCTATGTGTGCGGTCCTGGGTGACACCTGGGTCCCCAGGTGGGTCATCAGCCTGGGGCTGGAGGTGGCACGGCTGTGGGTGTGGGGACACCTGACTCCCAGGGATCATGGCTGTTGCCTACTCACCTGGCAGATCTTCTGTGAGAAGTTGTCCACCTCGTCCTTCCTCAGCTGCCTCTCCTGCGAGAGCTGCTCCTGCAGTCCCCGCAGGCTCTCGTTGGCCTCCGACAGCACCAGCTGCAGCTCCTTCATCTGAAACAGCCCGGGGAGGGGATGGGGATGGCGGGCTGTGCCTCCCCACATCCCTTCCCAGCGGGGCTCTGCAATTCCCTTGTCCCCAGCCCTCAAGAGGTACAGCCCATCCCCGCAGCCCTGTCCCCAACCCGGCAGCCAAGGGGACACAGCTCCCCAGCCCGTGTCATACCTCAGTGGCGTAGGAGTTGTTCTCCTCAGGCCGGCAGGTTTTGTAGCTCCGGGGATGCGCGGGGTCTGTGTCCTTGGTGTGGGGGATGCGGTAAGGGTCGGTGTCCCTAAAATCAGGCTGCTGCATGCGTGGGCAAGTTAATGAGAACAAACCAAAAGAGCGGGAAGAAAAAAAAGCCAGAAAACAAAACAATGGGTCTCCGAAACAGTAAAGAACTACAAGACAACAAAAAGGATGATGAGGAGAAGGAGCTTCATCACCATGGCGGGAGACAATGCAGAAACCAAAAGGAAACACAGGATGAGGAGACACGTGGCCTGGATTGTTTGGGGAAAGGGGAAAAAAGAGAGAAAGAGGGAAAAAATGTGCAAACACCAGTTACGGTGCCATGCAGTGACTGGGGAGACTGGGACCTGGGGCTGGTGGGACCACATGCAGAAAAATAGGACTCTGAACAAGTGAGTGTGCTCCAGAAAGGGGCTTGTGTCTGCAGCCCTGACCACCACCGGCGACATCCCTGGCCCCTGGCATGAGCTGGCCCCCCCTGGGGAGGAGGGGGAAAGCAGGGCGTGAGCTCTGCTGCTCCACAGGCGCTCCTCACTGGATGCAGATTTGCCCTGGAGTCTTTGCTCTCCAAATTACCCTGCCTGGGTACCACTAGGGGCTAAGGCTTCTTGCAGCTGGGGTCCTCACAATTTGGGCTGCTTTCAGGAGGCTGCAGGCTGCTCTCCTCCCACCCAGCTCATCCCCAATAAGCAAAGGACTTTTGAGCTGGGGATGTTGGGCTGAGCCAGGGACAACAGCCAAAACACTGGTCCCTGCTAAGGCAGGATGGTACCCAAAGGCCCTGGCTGTGGGCAGGGCAGCCTCGGCACCACCAGCCCGTGCCGGGATGCGCCAGGATGTCCTTGCCTCCTGCCCTGGGCACACTCTGTTGGAGCAGAGTCCTACCTTGTTCCCGGTGCCACTGGCATGCAGCGAGGTGTTAGTCTGGGGTTTGCTCTGGAGAGGCTGGAGGGAGGTTACGTTGGGGATCAGGGTTTGCTCCGTTAAAGCGGGAGGAAACAGGGCAGCAAATAAAGCGGCAGCTCCTGCAGGGGACATGGGAAGAAGCCCGTACCTGGAAGTCAGAGGCATGCTCCTTCTGCAGTCCCTCTTTGGTGGCATCGTGGCTGCTGGGGCCGGAGAAGGGGAAAGAGTCCGTGTGCTCCCTGAGGCCACTGGTGAGGTTATCCACCCTCCTCGCGAAGCAGCCCAGGTCCTGCTGGAGCACGCTCAGCCGCATGAGGAGCACGTTCATCAGCTTGGCATCGCTGGGGCTCTCGCCACCGCTACCCACCGCCTCACCCAGCAGCCCCCCCATGCACTCGTTGTCCAAGCAAGCCTTCAGCCCAGAGGTGAAGCCATTGGCATCTGAAATCAAGACATCGATCGCTTTGCTGACGAGCGCCACTTGGTCCCGGATGCCCAGCAAAGTCTCCAGGTCCTTGGGCTTGAGCAGGTTGGCGGGACCATCGGGCACCTTCCCACCACTGGGCACCCTGTCCTGCCCATCAGCTTCGCCGCTGCCCATCCCGTCCCTCCAGCCGGCGGTGGGGATGCACTGTGCTGAGTCTCCAGCCTCAGCATCAGTCTCCAGCATGGGCCGGGTGGTCTGGCAGGAGGCCAGGTCGCAGCGCTGGAGGTTGGACAGCAGCACACGGTTCTCGTACTGCAGCTTCTTCACCTTGCCACTCAGCTCGCTGATCTGCACCTTGGCTGTGGCCAGCTCCTCCTGCGAGGGCTCACTGACCACTGAGCAGCTGTCCTCCGACAGCGTCACGTCCAGTTCATGGTCCGACTTATACTTGGTCAGCTCATTCAGGAGGAGCTTGTTCTGGTCCTCCAGCTCCAGCAGCGAGCGCCTCAGCAGCTCGGCCTCCTCCTCCACAAACTGCAGGTGCCGGCGCAGCTCGGCCACCGTGTCCCCTGTGTCCCCGCAGCCTGAGACACCCACCAGGAACCGCGCATCCTGCCCCGGCAGCTCTCTGTCCCCCTGGCCCTTCATGTCATCCATCTCCGCCCGCAGCCCACGGTTTTCCACCTCCAGCTCCACTATCCTCCGGCTGAGGATGTTGGCTTCCTCCTCCACCAGCTTCAGGTGGACTTTCAACTCAGCCTCCCGGGAATGGGGAGAGTCGGCTAGCTCCTCCACAGAGAGGGAGCTGTCAAGGTCCCCATACAGGGACCTGTACTTCAGCAGCTCCTCCTTCATGCCATCATTCTCCTTGGCCAGCTTGGTCAACTTCTTGCACATCAGGGCCGACTCCTCCTTGGCAAAATGCAGCTGGCACTTCAGGTCTGCACTGTCCTCCTGGGGACCAAGAGGACGCAGGCATTACAAAAGTGCTCCCAGGGCCATGGGGACTCTGAGCCAACCCTGGGGACATGCTGCCCTCCCACCCTAGTAATCCTGGGGAAGCCGCAGCCCCCATTCATGGAAGGGAATAAACTTTGAGATCCATCCTGGAGGCTTTCAGGGAGAGTGCAGAGACAGGGCAGGATGCCTGGGCAAGGAGACCCAATGTTGTAGCTCCAGGAAGGACACTGAGCCACCGCCAGGGATGTGGGGACAGAGACCAGCCCTGCTGCAGCTTGATCCACTGCGGGGAGGAGGGGAGGGAAAGCTGTCAGGCTCCACAGAGCAAAATAAAAGCCATCAACAAGGTTTCCTCCCGAAAGCTAGCAATGCTGAAACAACTGGCACTGCTGCTGGTGCAAACCCCCTGCCAGGGTCTGCGCCTCCTGCTCAGCCCCCAGTGCTCCATCACAGGGCAGGGAAGCAGTGGTTTTGGCTGGAGACCTCCCAAAGTCCCAGCCCGTGCCCAGCTCGCATCCTTGCTGCCACCACCTTGCCAGGGGACAGAAAACCCAGGCAAACCTCCTGCATCAGCTTGCCGGTCCCTTCCCATGCCTCTTTGCTTCTTGGGACTGTTTTTGCACGTGTTTTTTTTTTTTTAATTTAGCAGTTAGGATCTCGGCTGTTTGCCCAGGCAGACTGTTTCTCTGCTTTGGAAAGCTTTTTGGATGAGGGACCGGGATTTCCTGACGTCCAGCTCACGGCTTCCTGTGCCGTGGGGTCACTTGAGTGCTCCGAGCTCTGGTGCGGTAGCTGCCAGGAGGGGACCTGCTGGGCTGTGACCCGCACCCTGTGGCACCTGCTGGAGCCCAGGATGGGTGCTGAAGGCGGCCAAGCCCTTTGCCAGGTGGCTGCTGGCCCTGGCATCTCTCTGCCTGGTTGAACTCATCCCCTTTTCCCGCTTCCTTGGCTGGCAGAAACAAGCCATCCCCCTCTTCGGGTGCTCCTGACCTCTCAGCCCCCCAAGCTGTGCCCACATTCACCCCCCTCCAAACCCCACAGCAATTTACTCTGCAGACTTCCCAGGCTGCTCATATCAAGGCCAGGGGCACCGCGGGGGCCCCAGGCGTTTGGGGTGCCGTTTTACTCCCCAAACACCCCACCATGACCACAGGAACCACCCTGCTGCTCTTCTGTGCTTGTGCAGGGAGACATGGCCTCGCTAAAGCGCTTTAAAGCCATGCCCCCCCTAATTAGCTGCAGAGATTAGGGGAGGGCCAGTGCGGGCAGCTCTAGCTGCCGGGGCAGACATGACCTCAGTTCCTGTTTTTCCAGGGGAAAAAAAACCACAGTAGTCTGACATGTCCCTCTGCCCTTTGGCATCACTGGAGGGACACGCACATCCCCAAAACCACCTGAGTGCTCCTAGGGTCTGGGGCAGAGCTCAGCATCGAGCCTGCCCCCCCCCCCCCCCCCCCCCCAGCTGTGTTTCTGGTGAGTGCCGATGCTCACCCAGTGCAGCCAGGCAGGAAAGGGGCCCAGAAGCCACGGATGAGTCACGAGCATCTGTGCCCGTGGTGCACCAGGCCATGGCTGCACTGGAAAGGGAGCAGCTGGCAGGGGCCACATCAGGGGCATTTGCACCCAGGGAAGCTCGGGGTTTGCCTTCCAGCACCGGCTCCTTCCTGGAGCATCAGTCCCAGCACACAGCTGGGACCGCATCCAGCCCTGCATCCCCAGGCTGAGGGGTCCCAGCTCCGCGGGGGTGTGGGAAGCAGAGGAGGGTTTTACTGTGGCCCAGGGCTGGGG
The DNA here is from genome assembly GCF_023634155.1 of Falco peregrinus. Taxonomy (NCBI): domain Eukaryota; kingdom Metazoa; phylum Chordata; class Aves; order Falconiformes; family Falconidae; genus Falco; species Falco peregrinus. Next base: position 36,131,120 of record NC_073729.1, on the reverse strand, counting down.
CGTGTTTCCTGCCCCAGGAGGAGGCAGACGAGGGGCTGCATTTCAGCCTCGGGAAGGGGGGTGATGGAGGGGCTCCCGGACAACCCCCTCTGCTTGGGGCACAGCCGAGTGTAGGTGCAAAGCCACAGTCTGCTCTTTGGCAGAATGGGGGGCAGGACTTGGGGACCATCAGCGGGTCTGAAAAGGCTCTCAAGGACGGAGTTAAAGGGAGATGATAAATAAAAGACAAAAGGGGGAAGTCTTTGAGGGCCTGGGGATCCCTGCACGGCGTGGGCTGTGCCAGCAATGATGCAGGTCAGCCAGAAACCTCGGGGGTGCTCAGGGTCCTCATCACAAGATGCTCTCAGCAGCATGTGGCAGGAGTGGCTTTACAGGGTCTCCCTCTCTGCCCTGGCTTTGAGGAAGAAGATCTACTCCCCAAAATAAACCTTTCAGGTCTTTTGCCTTTGAAAGAGGATTTTTCCAGTCTTAAAACACTTGCATTTCTATTCCCGCAACAGCAGCTCTGCCCCTCCGAGCCCCAGTAACAGCATTAGCGAGTCACAGCAGCTCAGCCCAACCGCAAGTGACAGCTGAAATCCTGCTGCCCCAGCAAATCCCCCTCCCCGCGCGGCCCCAGCATGGGCCAGGGACACCGTGGCCTTGAGCTGCCCCCCACAGGGACCCTCAGCTCCCCCAAACCCCCAGGGCCACCCTCGAGCACGGCTGCTGGCACAGGCAGGAGGGACCCAGGCTGCAACAGCCGCAGCCCAAGAGCAGGAGCAGCTTCGCAGTGTAAAAGCCAAAGTCCTTCAGTTCCTTGCTGCAGTCCTGACACACGGCAAGGGTTAAAGCCATCAGCCAGCCACTGATACTCCATTGATAAATGAGACAAGGGAGTGGTTGAGGACAAGAGGATGGCCCAGCGCATCAATCCCTCCCTTATGCTCTCTCTGAAAGGCAGGAAAGCCCTGCAAGCCAGGGGATGGCACTGCCATGCCCAGGTTTACTTCTGAGCCAGGAGTGGTCCCCAGCTGGCACCACGACCTGGGGTGCTGGTGGGCCACCGTGGCGTGCCCCGGCCAAGCTGGTGCCAATACCTGCACTGATGGTTTCTTCTCGGTCTTCCCGATGGAGCGAGACCCCCGCTTCTTCAGGGAATTCTGCAGAGAGGAGAGAACGAGCTGTTAGCCGCAGCGATGGCATGGCACTGTGGCACGGACAGACAGACCCAGCGTGGATAGACATTGATGCCGATTTCTCCAGCTGCTTGTGAACCCCAGGAAAACACCAGAGCCCCAGTGGGCTGAGGCCCTTTGCTTTGAGGGAGCTGGACTGGTAAGCATCATATGAGGTCTGGCCAGAAATTCCCCCCGCAGGCAAGCGAGCAGTGGGAGAGCAGGAGTGAGCAGGAAATGAGCCGTGGAGAGGCTGAGTCACGGTCCTGTCAAGGCTGGATGGAGCGGGGAATCCAACCCCCAGGCCAAGGGGTGGCTCTTGGGGCATGCCAGCATGGGAGCAGCAGATGATGATGTTCCCCATCCCCTCTTCCCCAAGCAAGGGACATGTCCTGGTCACAGCTATGGGTAGGGCTCCTCCACAGGACAATGCTGACTCTGCCCTCACTGCTTCTGGTGACACCAGAGACAATCTCCAGGCCAGCGAGGACAGCTGGGAGATGGGGAGGCCAGTCAGAGCAGTAAGGCAGACTGGAAGGGGGGGAGAAGAGCAGCTGCCCAGAGCAAAGCCAGTTAGGAGGGCAGCCGGGGGAAAACCCTCAGGAACATCAACGCAGCCCCCCAAGTGCTGGCCGATCCGTGCAGCCACCCTGGACCTATTTCCAAGCTGGCGCTGAGGCCCAGCAGCCAAAGAAAGCAGCTGTGAAATGTAAGCTGCTGCCTGTGCCAAGGTGCTGGGCTCCAGGCTTTCCTATTAAGGCCACGACCATCGCTGGAGCTGCTGCTGCTGCAGAGCCTCTCCCGGGGGCTGGCTGTGCCACGTCGGCATCCCTCGCCCCCACCGTGCTGGGGACCAGGGCTGGCAAAGGGCATCACCCAGCCCAAAGCAGCTCCAAGCACAGCACCCTGGGGCAGACGGTGCCTGTCATCGCTCCAGCTTGGGCGCATCCCTTGGGGTGGCCATGCCTAAGGGTCTGTTCGGTCAAGCTCGATGTGGCAGGCTTAGCACCGGGTACCTGAACCGACCTGCTCCCCAGGACATGCCAGGCGGGGTAGAGCCTGAGGGGCACATGCATGTGCCTTTGGGGATGATCTGCCCAGCCCAACAATTATCCAATAATGGGAGAAGCCTCTTGGAAGGGAGAAATAATCAGCCCTGAGGGGCGAGCCCGGCCCTGCGCAGCCTCCACTCTGCTGGCTTGGCTGCTAACAAGCTCTGCCACGCTCTGTGCCCTCCAGCAGCAGCGAGGAGGTGGAGGAGGGCTGTTAACTCACTCCTTTGTCTAATTATCGCTCTGCAATCAGTGAGTAACCCCAATGCCCTTGCTCGCCTGGGGACATGCCACCCCCAGCTTGGGGAGCTGTGCTCTGGCATCGTCCCCCTTGGGCTCACACAGCTGCAGAGGGGGGCTGTGTCCTGTCCCACGCTCTTTTTGCCAGGGCAAGGCAGCAGCTGCCGCTCAGGTCTCCCTGCACACTGACCACGCAACCATTTTCTCTGCCTGTTTTTCACACCCGGGAGTCCTCCAGCCCAGCTCCTGCTGCTGCCGTTTGTTATTCAGCCTGCACTCGCTGGCTGCTGGGAAAGCCATTTCACGCCTGTTAGCGGAGGCTGTGCAGAGGAGGGACAAGATCTAGGGTGACGCTGCTCTGTGCCACCCCACGAGAAGGGGGCTGCAGAGGGGATGGGTGTGACTGCAGCTGGGTCCTGTGGCTTGCCAGGAACCGGCCCCAGAGACCCCAAGCCGCGTGCTGGCTCCCTGCCCAGCTGCACAGGGAGGGGGCATTGCTGTGGGCAGAGAGCCCCCTCCCTGCATCATGTCCCTGCATCATGTCCCCATCCTCAGCGGGAGCAGGGCCAGAGCTCTGCCACGGCACATCTCCCATGCGCTGCCCTGACGGCTCTGCCAGGGATGCTTCCCTAAGCTCCCCAGGGACCAAAGGCATCCCGGGCAGCAGGGAAGTGGGTTACAAGTGCTGCAACGAATCACAAGCCCAGACTGTCACCAGGATGCCTTTCCTGTCACCAAGGATGACATCCTCCTGTCTGGGAGCTGGTCCCAAACCAGGCATGGCATGGAACACCCTGGACCTGTGGGCACATGCGTGGCACACGGCTTCCCGGGACACTGATGAGATTGTGCACCCTCCCAGCTCCACAGCACCGCCAGGACATCCCTGCCATGCAGCCCCATGGCTCAGCATGACTTGAATCAGCAGCACGCAGGCAGGATAGGGCCAGCACTGGGCACTGTGCCAGGAGCACAACAGACTCCACACATCGTGCAGAGCTTTGGCCAGCGGGAGCTGGGCACAGCCCAGGTGGCTGGGCTGAGCAAGTGGCGGAGGACATATAAAGTGGCTCTAGTGCAGGCAAAAAGTCCTGTAGCCCTCCCAGGATGGAGTAGAGCCACCCCATGCCTGCAGGGTGGGCGAAGCATGCCTCACCCAGGGCAGGTGCTGCTCGGGTTTCGCAAGCATCTGCAGCATGGTTTGGGTTTCAGCAATGCTGAGCAGGGATGGGGGATCCTGCAGTGCAGGGCCAGGACACCTGCTATGGGCAGAGCCTTGGGGATGCCTACCAGTCCCCCTCACCTCTCGGAGCTTGTCCATCTCATTCTGCACCACCTGCTTGGCCAGCTCAGTCTCGATGAGCCGCTGGCGCAGGTCCTCATTCTCCTCCTCCAGCCTGATCCTCTTCTTCTCCACTGCCTCCAGCTCATTGTGGAGCCGCACAGAGACGTCCTTGGCCACCTGGGGACACAACAGGGCTGCCATCAGACTGGGCACAACACGCATGGGGCTGGGACCGCAGTGCCTGGGCACCTACAATCCTCATGCAGAGATCATCAGGTTGTTACTGAGACCCTTTGGAGCAGACACTGTGCTGAGTGACACCCTGGTCCCTGTGTGTGCCCCCTTGCTCGCATGCTGTGACTGCTGTTCCCCCTTCACCAGCTGCAATGCTGCTCCACATCCCCATCCCCAACCCAACCCTGCCCTTCCCAGTCCTAACATAATACTGCAAGATGCTTGTCACCTTTTTGTATTTTTTTTCCACACCATGAGGCTGGAAAAGCCCCCAAAAGGCTGGAAAACCTGGTGGGTAGCACCAGAGCAGGCAGCCCCTCACTACTGGCAGCAGCTGTGCAGGCCAGGAGAAAGCCGAGCTGCTGCATCACATTACAGAAGAAAACAGCAGCTGCCCCCGGGGTGAAGGGTGCCTCCATCATCCTGGGCAAGGCCCAGGGACCCCCCACTCCAGATCCCTGCAAGTGAGCAGCCCCTGGCATAAAGGGAGCTTAATGGCATGAAGTGTTCGCTCCCGCATCTGTATGAAGGGAAAAATTGTCCCCAGTTCCCCCGGTCTCCTGCCCAGCCCGGGGCACGAGCACTGTGGAGGCAGCAGCAAGCCCCACTGTGGGCTGGGCTCCTGTTTCCCCTGAGGATGGGCTGTTCTTTCTCCCCCAGAAAGGGAGAACCTGGAGGAGGGTGTTTTTGGCAGCAGCACCCCAAGCCGGGGGCTGCTGGGTGGTCTGGGGAGGGGATCGGGCCCCCCAGCAGGGATGGGCAGTGCGAGGTGGGTTCACAGCCCTACACTTGTGGCATGCCTCGGCTCTGGGACTGGCTGTTTTCTGCTCAAAACCCCGAAGTTACCCCTTGAGCAGTTGCCTGTCCCTGCAGAGCTGTCCCCAGCTGTCACTGCACCCCACTCCTGGCAGCAGCCATGTCGGTGAGAGCCCTCAGCAAACACTCACTGGCACCAGCGGCTCCTTGAGGGCCAGGAGCTGGAGAGGGTGAAGCAATATCACCCCGCAGAAATGCCCTCGTGCCTGCCCAGCCTGTGGTGCCGCAGTTCCCCGGGGCTCTGCAAAGTTTCCCCGACAGCCGAGAGCAGCAGCCCCCAGGTCCCCAGGCTCCCTCCCCGTGCACTCGTGCTGCTCCAGCCCGCGGTGGTGGCCCCGTCCTGTCCCCACTGGTGCAGGATAAGGGAGCCCAGCCCTGGGGCACAGGATCAGGCTGGGCTCCAGCCTGCACAGGATAAACCTCACGTATGGCATTACGAGACCCCCATCCTTGGGCAACACTGGCCCTCTCCACCCTCAGGATCCTCCCAAAGGCCCCCATGCCCAGACCACGTGTGAGCTGAAAGCACTGCTCCCCACTTCTCATATCACCACTGCCAGCGGGGAATGGCAATGCCCCCATTAGCAACCTCATAAACAGCGCAATCCTGCAGAGCTCCCTGCACCCCAGCATCCCCTGCCACCCCCTCGTCACCATAAACCACTCTGGGGGACATGGGGACTGCCTGGATGGGGATGTCGCCCTTCCAGCCTCACCTTGACGTCCTGCTCGAGGCTGTGGATGAGCTCGCCGTCCACCTGGCCCGTCTGTGCCACGCGCAGGCTGCGGCGCTCGGCTTTGCGCAGCCGGTACTGCAGGATGCGGCAGGTCTTGCTGGCCTGGTCCAGCTGCTGCCGGAGCTCCTGCAGCTGGTAGACATCCTCCTCCATGTAGACATCCCTCATCTCCAGCATCTCGGCACGCAGCTCCTCAATCTCATCCTGCGAGGAGATGTGTGTTAGAGGGGACAGACCCCACAGCTTGTTCTCCCCTCTTTTCCCCCTGGGACACCACCCCACCATGGCTGCCCTGCCCTCCTCCATCCCACGAGCCATTTTCACAGACCTTCGACCCCTCGGGTCAAGCCCCATCCTTGCAGGAAAAGGGCTCAGAGCCAGCTAAGCACCATCACGCACTGGCAAGCCAGCCACCCAAGGTGGGGACAGCCAACACAGGCGCCTGTAAATATCTGCGGTAAAAGAAAGAGGAAGGTGGGGGAGGGAGAGGAGCTGCAGGAGCAGCACAGGCGGCAGCCACGGCAAGAAAAATGTAGGTTGTCTTTGGAAAAGATGTGTCAGGGAGGCAGGCGAGGGAAGGAGGAGATGGCAGGCGAGGACAGGGGAGGCAACGCAGGGACACGAGTGAGACGCTCCCGGTGCTGGGGACCAGGGGTTGCCCCTTGTTTTGCCACCAAGGGGCAAATCGCTGGGCTGGGAGAGGCTCATCACCATGAGAGCTGATGAGACTGGAAAGGGGAGTAAGGGGGACCCAGTTCAGCGATTTGCCCCTTGCAAATGGGATGACATCCTGCTGGCACCAGCGCTGACCCAAACCCTCCGCCGGGTCTGTGGCACATGACTGCTGTGGATCCCCTGCAACAGCCACAGTGCCACTTCCCCATCCAGCACAGGGCTACAGCCATTGGGGATGCTCAAGGACTGTCCCCTCGGGTCCCTGGGGACCCACACAGGCTGTGCTGCCCAAAGCTCTTTTCACGTCCCTGTGAACACGGTCTCGACCCAAATTCTCCAAGCAAACGCTCCAGTGGTCTCACCGGCTGTTCTCCTCGACAAGACCCAGTGGACCTGGCACGCTCCTGGGAAGGGATCAAGCATCTGTTTTCCTGCCAAGAAAGCTGCACCACTAAACACCTCCCATCACTGCCAAATGCAATTGCCACGAGATGTGAGGGGCTCACGCTGCTGCCTTGCACCATGTCACGGCCAGGGAAGGGACAAGAGGAGGATCCAGCACAGGCAGAGGGGATGCACTGCCCCGATTCACCCCAGGCAGAGGGGGACAGGACCCCACTGCTCCCGAGACTGCCCATGACAACGACCTGAGACAGCAGCACCACGCCAGCTCTGCCAGGCACTGGCACTCTTGCTGCCATGCTCACCCAGCCCGGACAAAGCCCCAGCTGCAAGAATTCCCCCAAAAAGCAAAGCTGAGCCTGGCGAGGGGGGGAGGCAGCTGCGGGGACAAGTCACAGTCGCTCACTGTTGGCTTTAAACACTATGTGACAAATAAGGAACGTCAATTAGACAATCCCGGATTATCTCTGGGCCTAGGCTGCTGGAGCCTGGCGGCACCACAGCCACCAGTGTCCTGCCGCCCTCCACCGCTGCTTCTTGCTGGGGGTCTTGAGAACAACAGCAGGGCAGAAGCAGCCCCAAGGCACCGAGATGGGCAGTGGGGTGTCCCAGGGACACCTGGCTGGGCTGCGCCAGGGACAGCTGGAGACCATCCTGTAAAGGGGCACCACTGCAGGTATGTGTCTGAAACACTTCGCGGACAGCTCAGGCATGAAACCCTCGAGGGATGGACCACACACGCCCGCAGACAGCCCTGTGACTGCTGTGATGCACCGCAGGGTGACAAACCTGACGGAAACCCACTGCCAGCACTGCCCACGCCACGGCCCTGGGGACACCAGCAAAACCCCCGTAAGCCAAACCAGACCGGGGAGCTGGTTTATGGGATCTATTCCTTGGGAGTTTTCACGGGAAAAAATCCATTCTGCATCAGAGGCGAGCAGCTGCTCTGCAACAGGGTGGTGGAAAACAACCTTTCACCACCAAAGTCACGCGAACTGTGGCTTGGATATGACTGTAGGTGCACATGGAGCTGCCTGCGTCCTGCTCCAGTGCTGACCATGCCAGCTCCCGTTTGCCATGCGGCTTCCCCAGGCAGCAGCCCAGCAGGGCAGGGAGAGGGACCTTGGAAAAAACCCAACCAAACCTCACATTTGCTGGAAGGACGCCTGGGCTTGCCATGCTAAGAGCTGCTGCTTGTTTATACCTCGGGCTGTAGCAACCGTTATTTTACAGGGAGGCCATGTCCAGCACGAGCTTCTGAGCGGCTCTTTCGTAGGGTGCTTCCCCAGGGATCAGGGCTGGAGGGATTTGCAGCCAGGCCAGCGCTGTGGGGGGTGGGAAAGCAGTGCCTCCCTTTGCTCCAGCTGCAGGAATTCACCCACACCCTGTAATGCCAATAAACCCTTGAGTGGCTGCAGCCCAGCAGCTGCACAGCCTGCCCCAAGCTTGCTCCTCAGAGGCAAGCCGTGCTGCTCAGCTATAGTAACTGGATTAGGAGTGCAGAGCAGAAAATGCCAGCAAACTGGGAGAGAATTTAGGATGGCAAAGCTGACCTCCTCTGTGCCAGGCTGCCGTGGGTGGCACAGCCCCACAGTGTCTGGAGGCAGCGCATGGGGTGCAGAGAGGTCCCCTTATGGCTTTGGGGGTCTGTGATGGCCACTGAGACTCACCCTTTGCATCTGCATATTTCTTCTGGAGTTGATGCCCAGCTTAGCAAAATCAAAGCAAAAAAATCCATTTGGATGGAGGTGAGGGCTGAGCCAGCCGCAAGGAGGAACCCCACAGAAATATCCCCAGTTCAGGGGGGCTCTGCGAGCATGAAGCACCATAAGCGATGGTAAATGAAGCGTGAAACAGAGACAAGGACAAGATAAATGACTTCTTTCCCACACAACTGCCCCTGGGGACTGCCAGGCTCCGCCACTTGTCCCATAATCAAAAAGGCGCCCACCCCTATGCAGAGTCAGAGCCTCCCAGCACCCATGGGCTGCTCGCCCCCTCCGTCCTCCAGGGTTATCCACCACTGCATCCGTGCTCACCCCATCCCTGTCGCAGCAAAGATTTTGTGGTGTTTTCACACTAGAAGTCACCTGTCTTGGAAAAGATGCTGGGGATCTGCAGTCCAGGGAGACTTGTTTCACTGCCCAAGGGACAACAGTGTGCAGGAGCAAACACCCCACTTGTGTTTGCAGGAGCCAGGTTACACTCGATGGAGGAATCCAAGAGACAAGATAACTTCAGCCATCTTCACGCAAACCTCGGAGACACTGTCTCTCCTTGGGAAGATTATTCAGGAAACTAAAGAAGCAGTAAGGTGGGATGCAAACTGCCTGGGTCCAGTTCAGACACACACACCCCCACACACCCCGGTGTGTTTTCACAGCAGAAGGTGACAGCTACAGCCCTGTCCATGTGACCGTGCCCACTTGCAGGACATCGGCACCTCCAGGCAGGGCAAGACCTGGAAAGGGCTGAGCTTTAGGGCGATGGCCCTGGCAGGAGAGGGACCAGTGAAGAAGGCTGAGCACACCCCAAAATGCAGATCAGACCCATCATGGGTTGCAGCAGCAGAGTTAACCCTTTAATCTCCTGCCCAAGAGGAGCTGCATGCTGGCTTAGGTGCCTGCAAGAATGCAGCAAGCTCAGACCAAGCCAGGGGACCTGCGCTGTGCAACGCCTGCAGCTCCTCAGCAGGATCCGCTATCTTTTAGAAGCAGAAAGCAGCAATGGATACAAAACAGGATCATGCAAATAACGACATGGCTGGCTGTCGTGCTGCTGCCAGCGCATACACCCTCAGCTTTGGCAGCCCCAGACTCTGGGGTGCAGCCAAGCAGCAGCTGCCTGTCCATGGGGGACGGACGGGCGGCTCTCCGGGGAGCACAGCCCTGTCTGCATTCGCACCCTCAAACCTCAGCGCAAGATGCAAGCAAGGAGAAAGGGTGGAAGCTGCCTGTGTGTTTTGCATTGATGCCTTTGTGCAGAGCTCGGGGCTGCGCTGGCAGCGGCTGCGCCCGCCGGAGAGCCTGCAATCCCTCGTGCGAAGATGGGGATTACCGTCCAGGAGCAACAAGCACTGCTTCCTCTGAGATTACAGGACAAAAGCAGCAGCTTTCAATTAACTCTGAGCCCCTGTCAGACAGAACAGGGAATTATGCTAGGGAAAAATATAAAATCAGAGGGGATTTCAAAAGGAAATTGCCCAGGGTACCCAGCATGTCCCCTTGCCAGCAAGGGGGTCCCAGTAAACGCAGCTCACCCCAAACCCATGCCAGGGTGCAACGGTTCAAAGGATGTGTAAGGCACACCCATGCGTCATTGTCACACACAGGGGTTTCCTTAGGTGCACTAAGACCAGCTCTCGCCCAGCTCTGACAGTAAACATCAGCCATCCTTCCCTCCATGTCATGCTGGAGCTCGATGCAGCAGCCCGAGCTGAGCCCTGCCCCTGGCCGGCACGCCAGCTCCCGCTTGGCAGAGAGCACAGCACATCAGCGGGGGAAAAAAAATCAACATTTCTCAGCTTTACACCTGCCCCCATAAATTAACAGGCAAACAGCTGGGGGCTCTCCGCAGCCCAGCCCGTGTTGTGCAGCATCTGAACAGGCGAGAGGCTGCAAATCCCTTTCCAGAGTGGCTGCTGGAGAAATGATACACAGCAGAGCTCTGCACCCCGGCTCTGCCTGTGGTTAGTGGGACCCCCAGGCATGGTCCCTGGCCCTGTGGCCTGGCAGGATCCAAGCAGCAGCACGGCTGGGACCCAGCGCCAACCAGGCTGCCCAGACACAACCTCCAGGTCCCCTACGCAGACCCTGGTGCCCCTGTGTGATGCCCTCAGCGAGCCCTCGCTGGTGCCATGCACCAGTCCCCAGCTGCCTTGCAGGAAATGAGGCACCCATCCACCCACCCTACCTGCTTCTACACAGAGCTGGGAAACGCACCCAAACCCTGAGGGACACAGGGTGACGCAGGGCAGGGAGCAGGAGGGAGCAGGCAGGACGGCGCTCCCAGCGTTACCTGGCCCTCACCTAAGCCCCTTCCAATGGAAAGGGTCTGCAGGCATCCCCTCCCCTCGCTCCAAACCCTCTCCTATGCCCACTCTTTGTCTGCCTGTCCCTCCGCAGCTGCTGCCGTATCGCATCTCACATTTTCCAGCCCACTGAGCAGGCCAGGAACTGCTCTCCATTGCATGGCTCAGCAACGGCAAGACCCGGCAAGGACACCCAGAGATGTCCCCTCCCTCACTAGGCATCCAACCTGCACGTGAGAAACCACCCTTTTTGAAGAAATGCTTGAAATAACCCATTTATGGGGGGTCACTGCAGGTGCACACACCCGAGAGCAGGGCAAGAGGAGACACCAGGCCAGGTGGTACACTCAGAACAGGAGAAGGAAGGCAGAGCCTTGCAAAAATCTGGGTTGCAAAGAGAAATGGGTGAAGTGTGCTTAAACATGTACATTTTATTATGGCAGCCGAGGAGAGATGCAACATGAGCTGGCACTGTTACCGAGGGCTGTGATGCACTCTGCTAGGAAGCTCCAAAACCCTGTGTGCATCACATGGGCGTAGTAGCACCACACATGTCTGGCCCATGCCAAAATCCTCCCACCCCTAAAATTCCTCATTTCTTTTTAAAAACACACCAGGTTTTAGCTGGCTCCAATGAACAAATAAAAAAGATACTAATTTGCAGCTACTTGGGTGAGTCCTAGGAAACAAGTCATCTCTGATAAGGTGATAACGCCTCTGATATTCACCCACACCTGAGGGGAGGGGAGCTGCTGAAGCCAGGGGCCATCCCTGCAGGGTCCCTGCGTGCTGCTCTCCAACCTGGGCTGCGTGGCAGGGCGGGTGATGCCGATAGCTTGGGTTAGGGCTTTATTTTTGCCATAAGGCCCCAAATCCCCCGATTTTTAGCACAGACAGCACAAGCCAGCACCCTGCTGCAGCCCAGCACAGTCTTCTGCTCCTTGCTGGAGAAACCAGGCAAATCTTCCATCTTTTTTTTTGGAGCACAAGGGTTGCATGCGTCTGCCTGTGGCTTCTGCCCAGCTGGAGCCAGTGTACCACCCCAGCAGTCTCCTGCTCAAGCGTCAGGAGAAGTGAGCGACAAAACCGAAACATGGTTATAAGCCGGATGCACATGTCAGGGAGGAGACCCATGTGCTGGCGCGAGCACACATAGATGTCACAGTGAAGAAACCACCAGCATCCCCCTGGTGTTTCTTGGTGCATGCCTCCAGCAGCTCTCAGCTCTCCCCATGGCTCCTGGCCAGGCGATTTCAGTTGCCACCCCGCACAGCAGGTAAATAATCACACCCCGCACGCCTGCAGCTTGCCAGAAAGAATATCACGTGGAAACGGAGGAAGCAATTGCTCAGTTCACAGGAACAGCAGCATTTGCACGCGTGTTCTTGGAAACCGGAGGGGCCTCATCTGTATTTTTCCAGCTCTCTGTAAATCAAAGCCCTTAAGCTCTTGCTGCTAATTCTGGCAGGAGTTGGGACACCAGCTGTGAACCAGGGCTTTGCTAATGGACAAAGGGCCTGACTGAGCATCTTCCAGTACGTCACCCAATGCCTAGCTCCCACCTCATAGCTATAATCCCAACACATTTACAAACTTTGGCACCAGCGGTTGAGAGCTGGCCTGACCTCCAACGTGTGACATCCAAAGAGCAGCCAGCGAGAGGTGGCACCTACCCCTGAACCCCCCAGCAGGTGACTGCACCAGCATCTCATCCAGAGCTCTACCTTGAAGAAGAGCAGAGTGCACAAAATGCCTGCAACCCACTGGGACACAGCATCTAGCGGGTATTTGTGCCCACCCTGCAGCAGGCAGCGTGTGCCAAGGTGCACCAGGTCGATGTGTGACCGGAGGCGGAACAGCTGTGTCCCTGTCCCCACACAGCATGTCTGCCCTGGCTTCACCATGTGCCTGCCACACACCTGGAAAAAGGCCCCGGGGAACCAGTGGAAAGAAGCAAGCTGGAAAATCTCCCCAGGGTCTGGCAGCATCAGTAGGCAGGAGAGCAGCGGGGAGCATCCCACCCTGTGCCAGGCTGAGCTGTGCGCAGCTGCACGGGGTTAGGTCATGCCATGCTGTATCCCAGGATGTCAGACTGGGCTAGGCCAAACTGTGCCATGGCAAGCCACACCAAGCTGTGCTGAGCACAGCCGTGCCATGCTGAGCTGTGCCTTGCTAAGCTGTGCCAGCCCTGGCTGTGCTGAGCCGAGCCACGCCAAGCTGGGGCCATGCTAGGCTTGGCCATGCTGTGCTGAGCCAAGCTGCACCCATCTATGCCATGTCAGGGCAGGTCATGTCCTGCTGGGTCCTACCAGGCCAAGCTGGCCCACATTGTGCCAACGCATGCCCTGTGCCAAAGCGTGCCATGTCATCCTGAGCCAAGTGGTGCCCAGCCACGCCGCACCACGGTGGACCATGCCCAGCTGGGCCTTGCTGTGCTGGAACAGGCCAGGTCTTGGCCTCAGCCATGCCATGCTGTGCCAAGCTGAGCTTTGCCCTACGTCCAGCTGGGCTATGACAGGCTTAGGCAAGCCATGCCCTACATCCAGCCATGCCACACTATGCCGAGCTGAGCCAAGCCCAAGCCCATCCCCAGCACGCCAGGCCATCCCCAGCTGTGCCATACTGCCCTGAGCTAAGCCCAGCCATACCATGCCAAGGCCATGCTCACTGATGCCGTGCTGGGCTGAGCCATGCCAAGCCCTGCACCCAGCCATGCCACGCTGCCAGCTGAGCCCGGCCAGGCTACGCTCAGTGGTGTCGCCAGGCTGAGCCAGGCCATGCTGGGCTGAGCTGAGCTGTGCCCTGTGCCCAGCTATGCCCAGAGATGCCTCACTGTGCCACGCTGTACCTGGGGACGCTGTGCCATGCTGAGCTGTGCTTTGGGATGCCATGCCATACCGTTTCCAGGGATGCTGTGCCATGCTGATGCCCTGGGATGCCACGCCATGCCCAGAGATGCCACACCATGCCATGCCAAGCCCAAGATGTTGAGCCACGGTGACCCATGTCCTGGGATGCCACGCTGTGCCATGCTATATTGCCCAGGATGCTGCACCATGCTGAGCCGTGCCCTGGGATGCCACACTGTGCCATGCCGTACCCAGGGATGCTGAGCCGTGCCCTGGGATGCCACACCGTGCCATGCCGTACCCAGGGATGCTGAGCCGTGCCCTGGGATGCCACACTGTGCCATGCCGTACCCAGGGATGCTGAGCCGTGCTGAGCCGTGCCCTGGGATGCCACACTGTGCCATGCCGTACCCAGGGATGCTGAGCCGTGCTGAGCCGTGCCCTGGGATGCCACACCGTGCCATGTTGCACCCAGGGCTGCCGTGCTCCGCTCCCGCCCCGGGCCGCCGTGCCCCGCCGTGCCCACCTTGAGATAGTCGTTCTCGGAGCGCAGGTCCTCCAGCTCGCGGAGCAGCCCGTCGGTGCCGGCGTCCAGCAGCTCCTCGGTGAGGTCGGAGAAGGCGAGCGAGGTGCTGAGCTGCAGGCGGCTGCTGGCCATGGAGGCGGCCGAGGGCTCCTCGGGCAGCGGCGAGGCCTCACCGGCCGAGGGCGGCGGCGGCGGGGCGCTGCCCGGGGACTCGCCGTCGCTGCCGCTGAGCCCCAGCTCCAGCGAGAGCAGCTTCGCCTCCTCCGAGGCGCTGCAGTCCGACACCTCCGAGCTGCTGTCGGTCAGGCCGGGCCCCGGCCCCCCCGCCGGCCCCGGTCCCGGTCCCGGCCGCCGAGCCCCGGCCGCCGCCGTCTCCGCCCCGCGGCACCGCCCCTTCGCCCGCAGCGCGCCGCGCCCCGCCGGCCCCTTCCCGCCGGCCCGGGCCGCCGCCGCCGCCCGCTTCTCGGGGCGCCCGTCCTTGCCGCCGCCCGCCCGCCGCGGGTGCGCGCCGCCCGCCGCCAGCCGCGGGGCCGCGCCCGGGTGCCCCCCGCCGCCGCCGCGCCGGCTCTTGGCCAGCGACCAGCCGGGCACCTCCTTGGGGCGGGCGGGCGACGGCGCCCGCTGCGGCTTCTTCTTCCGCTCCGGGAGCGGCGGCGGCGGCGGGGCGGCGGGACCCTGCTCCGCCGGAGCGGCCTCCATGTCCCGCTGCGCTGCGCTGGGCTCGGCCCCGGCTGCGGCTGCGGCTGCGGCTCCGCCCGCCCCGCCGCCGGGCGGGGACGCGCGCGGGCGGCGAACAAAAGGCGGCGGGGGGGGTGGGGGGGCGGCCGTGCTGGCGGCAACAGCGACCCCTCCGCCCGCCCGGCGCCGCGCACGCCCCCCGGCATCCCCGGTGGGTGAGGGGCGCCATCATCCCCCCCCACCCCGGGGCGGTGGCACCCCCGTGGGCAGGGGGTCCCCGGGCGTCTGCGGCGGCACCGGTCCTTGGGGGCAGCCTTGTCAGCGCCCGTGGGGGTGAGGGTCCCTGAGGCACCCCTGGGGGTACCCTCACGTGTCCCCTGCAGAGCGGGTCGCTGGGGCATCGCGGTGGGGAAAGGGTGCGCTGGGGTGTTGCGGTGGGTGGGGGTCCCTGGGAGAACGCGACGGGTAAGGGGTCCCCCAGGACAGGTGGTCCCCAGGGCGTCCTCAGCAGTGCAAGTTCCCTGGGAGTCCCAGTAAGCGCAGGTCCGCCGGGGCAGGCTCGGAGGTGGGGGTCCCCGGGGTACCCTGTGAGTGACGGGTCCCTGGGGCACCCCCGTGGGTAGGGGTCCCCCAGGGCACCGCAGTAAGCACAGGGCATTCTTGGACACAGAGGTGCCCCACGGACCCCATGGGTAGAAGGTCCCCGGGACACCTCTTGGCAAGGATCCCCTGAAGCACCCCCACGGCTGGGGGTCCCCTGGGACCCCCCCCCCCCCCGCTGCCCAGGGCGAGCTCCCGCAGCCGGGGCGCGCACAGCCCCGCACGGTGACTCTGCATGGGGAAGCCGCCAGCGGCCAGTGTCTGCCGGAGCCTGCGCCCACCGACCCGCCCCCGCCCCTCCTACGTTCGCAGCCCGGCCCAAACGCGCTGCGAGCATCCCCGAGCTGCGTTTGAAAAATGCTCCTCCGCGCCCGCTCCTGCAGCAGCCCGGCCGGGGGGAGCGCTGCCCCGCCACCTCGCGCGGCCCCCCCCGCACCCCCCAGCTGCTCAGACTCAGCTTCCCATGCAACACAACTCCAGGGCAACAGCTTCTTTTCTCCAGGAGCAAACCTGAGCCTGGCCGAGGGGCAGAGCGCACCGCGCAGCTCGCTGGGTTTCTGCCTGTGCTAGGGGGTGTGCTAGGGCGTTGCTCTAACGCTTGACACACAGCCCCCTGCCCCCCCGGGGACCCTCCCCAAGCTCCCTCTGGGCTGCGGGGTGGAATTGCATCCCCGCTCTGCCCTAAACCAGCTGTGCATCTGGCATCGGAAAAATCAGGATTGTCCCACAAACCCAGACCTTTATTGCAGGAATAGCTCGGTGCTGCTTGTGGCCCGAGCAAGCGCTAAAAATTGGGTGGGTGCCTCTGGCCACGGCTCACTGAGCCTCTCCTGTGGCTCTGTGAATCCCCTAGGTGGTGGCTCTAGCTGGTCAACAGCTGATGACTGTGACAAAGGGGAAGTGGCTGGAATAAGGGACCCCAGGAAGGTGAGGGGGGCTCAGTGCCCTGGTCCCATGCTGCAGTACTGCTGCTGCACTGGGGGAAGGTCCCTGGGCACTCCTGCTCCTGCTAGGCTGATTTTTTTCCAGGCTCTGGCACATTGCCTGATCCCACACCTTGCAGGAAAGTAGGCTGAGTTGTCACAGGTCCCATCCCGCAATCCCGGGGCACGAGGGATGGACGGAGGGTGGCGTGGAGCTGCCTTTCTGTACGTGCTGTGGAGCTAACGGGAAGGCTGCTCTCCCCACGGGCCTTGCAGCATTGCTAGCAGAGCGATGATTCAGTCCTGCTGCATGACTGCACATGCCCCTGCGCGGGACGTCAGGCCCTGACCAACAAGTGCTGCGCTCATTAATGAAGATCATTATTTTTCCTCCAAGCAGCAGTTAATTGCGTAACACAAGACACGCCGTGGACTGCCCTTGTGGAGCCACACAGCAGCAGGGGAGCGAGGGATGAAGGCAGCGTGTCCCCAGCCTTTGTCCTTGGGGAGAGCCCTCAGGTTGCCATAAGGATGGGGCACACGATGTGTCCTGAAAATTGCTGAGGGCTGAGCACGGTGTGAAACAGCTTTCCCAGAGAGAAGCCAGCTTCCTTCAGGGAAGCCCATCTCCCAGGATCTGGTTTGTCTCATCACCCACCGCCTGCTTGCTGGAGCTGGGGACTCGCTCCTGCGCTCCCAGCCCGGCTACGGCTTGTCCCCACTCTCACCCAGGTGGCCTCAGGCTGTTGCACCCAAGGGTGGGCATGAATCTCGCTGCAGTAGGGCGTGCATCTGGCCGTGCATATGCATCCCCTGACAGGCATCTTGCATCTCACCACTTCTGCAGCACAGTAAGCTGGGACAGGCTTTGGAGGCGAGGGCTGAGCCAGCCCTGTTCTGGGATGGCTGCCTGGGGGACAACTGCTCAAAGACAGGGACAGGTTTGGGGTAGAAGTGGGAGGGATATAACAGACCTCAAAATATCCCCTGGGGCTGAGGGCAATGCAGGCAGCCAGGTTTAGAGCTGAGCCAGTGTTGCCCCAGGCCAGGCACTTCATTCTGCGCTCACCATCCCCTTGGCATGGCCACGGAGATGCACCAGAGGACACAGAGCCCTCCATGGCCAGGGCTGCGCCAGCTGATCTCACCCATGGTCTGTTGTAGTGGTTGGTCTTGAACTAGCTGCTCCCAGGGGAATTATTCAATAAATTTGAATTAAATGCAAGCGGGCAGCTTTCTGAAACCTCTGAAAGAAAAGCAATGAGCTTAACCAGCCCCTTGGGCCCTCAGGAGGTCTGGCTGGCAGCCAGCCGGAGCCAGGATTCGGCACATCCCTGTGCAGCGCAGAGGGAAAGGTCTGCTCATCCGCGTCTGTGCCACTGGAGACAGGGCTCAGGCAGGGCAGGAGTCCCCCTGGCCACTCAGCCCATCCTGGGGGTGACCAGGACCTGGGAGAAGGGGGACAGGTGAGGTAGCCAGAGGGAACATTGTCCCATGGCACCACGCAGGGTCCCTAGAAGGCGCTGGCTCCCGGCGCAGGGACACCAACCCTGCAGAACCAAGCCATCACCTCCAGGGCCACCAGGTCACAGGGATTGCACTGGAGTCAGTGGCACCATGCTTGGTCTGGATAAGGGCAGAAGCACCCCAAGGGGTTCAGGGGGATGTATCCAAAAAATGTGTCCTGAGTGCAAAGGGCAGAGCCTGAGTGAGCACCAGGAGGCAGCAGCAGGTCTTCCCACCTGAACACCTTTCTGGATCAGGCCCTGGGTTCTGCACGCTGTCTGCCCCTTCTCCTCTGGCTCTCAGTGGCAGCGCTGGCTTTGCTCCAGACCTCCGATGAGGCTGTCAGGTTTATTTTGGGTTAAGATGCTAAAAGCCTTGTAACAACTGGCTACAAAGCAAAGAGCAGCGATCCCTGGTGAGTGGCAGGAGACAGAGCCTGAGCCCTCAGCCTCCGAGGGTACAGCAGGACCCCGTCAACCTGCATGCTGGCCCAAACCATATCGACCAAAGTCAATAAATCCCTGTAAACTGATGATCCTATAATTTCTTATGGAAAAAAGAATTAGGAATTGCTGTAATGTTTTGCCAATATTCAGCATTTCCGCTCATTCAAACAACATTTGAATCTGATATGAAGCACTATATATATACACATGCACACTATTTGAATGACAAATACTCTAGTTGCATTATTTTTACACTAAGCAGTACGTGCAGGTGTTTAAGTGCCATGCTTGCCCCTCCCCAGCACTGCTTTCACTGGTGGGGTTCCTGGGTCTTGGATAGGGACAAGGATGGAGACACACAGCCAGCATCCCAGGGGAGGCTATGGGAGCAGAGGGGGCAGTGTGTGTGGCCTGCCATGCCATGCTCACACCTGGGGGGAATAGATTTGCTTTCCAGCTGTGGCACATCTTCTTGCAGAGCTGCTTGACATGAAGTTGCGTTGAGGACAATCTGTGGCAACCATAGCAACAGGGCTGCCATGGTTTTCCACCTTTCTCAGTAGAAATTATACTGATTTCTCCCAAGTTTACCACTTTTACCATTGCCTGAGAGGTGCCAGCAAAAACTTGTGGCCAGGCAGGAGAGAGGGGCTCGCCTGCACCTGGGGAAGGTACCCAGATTGGGGCTCTGCTGTCTCATGCCAGGTGAGGACTCTGGTGTTGGGCCCAGAGAACAGCTCCACAGGCTCGGGACACTCCCACCTCCACCAGCCCAAGCCTCTGCAGAGCCCTAAGCCACATCCCAGACCCTGACTCCCTCCAGCATCAGCAGGGTGGGAAGCATTGCCTACCTGCACCAACAGCCTGGATTGCACAAGAGGACGAGCAAGTAAGAGCCAAGCATCCAAACCTCTCTGGCATCAGCAGCAACCTGTAAGCAGACAGCAGTGCCGTATGGCGTTGCACAACAGAGCATGATGGTGTAGCCCACTGAAATGGCTACTGGGGTTTGGAGAGGGAGGCGCTGGGTCCAGGAATGGTTATGGGGATTTACATGATCCCAGATGCTGAGGGCACCCAGGGATCCGAGCAGCACCCAGTTTCCATGGCACACCACCAGCATGTTACTGATCTGCAATTAAGGTATTAAAAAATGCAAAGATGAACAAACCCCCAAATGCACCCTGGACTGCCCTTCCCTGGCCCTGGGCTGCACCCACTCCTGTGCCAACCAGTGTCAGGGCTGCTGCAGCTGTGGCACCCACTGGTCCAGTGCCAGCTGAGCCTGGCCACAAGCCCCACAGCCTCTCACTGAACCAATTCCACCTTCCAGCATCACGGGCTTTACAACCCGTGCTCTCCTACCATCACTGGTGATGCCCATGGTTCCTCACCCTGCCCTCAGTACAGGTCCCAGAGCTGTGCAGACCCCCCACCTCTCCCCAGCCTGCCCTCCCCTCAAGGCATGGTCCAGTGGGGCACTGGGCTGTTTTGTTGCTGCTCAGTGCTTCCCCTCACTCTGCAGCAGTGCTCCTGGGAGCTGCTTTTTGGGAGGGGGATCTTGCTTTTGAGGTACCAAGCCACCGCACTCAGGTGCAGGCTGCACTCCCCTTGCACAGCTTGCTTCCCCTGCCACGCTGAACCATCTGGCTCTGCAACGGCAGCAGTGTAAGGTCAGGTCCTGGGCCAGATGCGGCGAGCACACTGAGCCCCCCAGCCTGGCTGTCCCAAACACCGGTGACACGGCAGTGTGGCAGAATGGGGATGTTTGTGAGGAGCAACAGGAAGATATTTGCTCCAGAAACCCCACACAGTGCTCAACACATCTCCCCTATGCTGGCCCCGTGGGAAGTGCCACTGCACTGTGACCCAAGACTCCAGCAGCCAGCCTGGCTCTCCCAGGCTGGAGATGAATGCCTTCGTCCGGGAACGGTCACCAGGATTTAGGGCATCGGAGTGGCCCTCCAAGGTGCTGGGGGCATCTCCCAGGCTGCCTGCTCCCCCGGCTCTGCTTCACAGGAGCCCCTCCGGGACAGGGGCATGGACATCATGGGCCAGGTGGGTCCTCCCACCTATGAGTTTTCTCCTCGTCCCGCACCCCAACAGCCCAGAGCAAACCAAGGTGCTGAGCAAGCCCGGAGCTCTGCAACGAGCATCCCAGCGGGTGTTTCCTACCCCACGGCTGCCCGGGCCGCCGGCGGCGCGGCTGCGGCGCCATCTGGTGGCCGCGAGGCGGAGCGCAGCCGGCCCGGCTTCCCGGAGCGCAGCTTCCCGGCTGCAAGCCCCGTCCCTTCAAAAGAGCTTCCTGAAACGACTTTTTGCAGTACTTTGCAGAGACACGGGTACTTACACATACAAATGTTATTATGTTTGTATTTATAGATAAATGTGACACCAAGTTGCTTCAATCTTCAGCCAATTTTGTTAAATTTGTATTTTGCATCCCCACACCTGATCCTTTCAGTGCTTTTGTGCCTTTCCCCTGGGAGCAGCGACCACAGCTCTGCCTGGAGCACCAGCATCCCATTCTGGGCACTACCAGCAACATGTTAGCAAAGCAAAAAGTCTTCCTTTTGCTCCCATCTCGACGATGGGGATGCCATAGGGAAACTGACACTGCAAAGACTAGGCTGTTATTATAAGGATGACTTTTTTTTTCTCTCCTGAATACCCAGCAGAACATTTTAGCAACATTACAAGTATAAAATCCAGTCAGGGCAGCCCGAAGGCTGAGCTGAGATCACAGGTGGGGGCACTAGTCCATCTCCTTTACAGCCACCAAAGACAACCAAACACGTTCAGCTGTGGGTCCAGGCTGAGGAGGGAGCAAGGACAGCAACTCCATGGTTCAGCCAAAGGCTCAAGAATACACAGGGAAAAACTTGAACAAATTCTTCCCTTTTCTCAGCTTGGCCACTGAGAAACTATCACCTCCTGCTACATGAAAGTTTTCATGATTGGACAGTGCTGGTGTGCTGACCACAAATTGGCTTTTAAGAAGTCACCAGTACATATACCTAGCTTTTTAAAAAACATATACAGTAGAAAAGAAAAAAAGAAACACAGAAAGCCTGAAGCCATAGCAGCACTCACAGCGTGAAGCTCTGACCCCTGAGTAAGTCCAGCTATATTTGCACTCACCCTCTCAAAAGGACTTTGCACCAGAGGTTCAGGGTAGGCTCTAAACAACAAGCAGGAAGAAACCATTAATGATTTTGCTAAAGAATGTCTCCTATGAAAGGCAAAAATTCCATTTTGTAGCTTTAAAAATAGGTAACACCAGACCAACAACTAGTAACACAATAGAAACAGCAAGCAAACATAAAAGAGAAAACCCACCCCTATTTATTCATCTCCTGTGTCTCCCAACACTCCTTAATCAATAATCTCTACCAGCTGAGTTGGAAGGTGAGTTCAGCTCACCCAAGCAGCATCCCTGCCCAACCAGCTGCTGCCAGAGTGCCCTGAGCGCACTAATAAGCCTGAACTCCTGATGAGCCTCACCTCTGGGACCCCGCTCACAGCCATTTAAGCTCAGACCCAGGCTCTTTTGTTGTGGTGTCTCTATGAGTGTGCTGGTGGGAATTTTCTGTGCTAGTCCTGACCTGCTTCTGCTGTCCTTCTAGAAAACAGTAAGTATGGGATCTTTTGTAAAAGTTCTGCAGTCTGGTAGCTGACCTGCAAACAGCCACCTTTGCATGCAGAGGAAAGGTTTGTGGTTATGAAGTGTGGCTGCCAGCCCTGAGGAAGTGTGTGTCTGTATTATTCCTGGTAGGGGTGGAAAACCCCAGAAAAGAGCTGTGTTACAAGGAGGCTTTTTTTCCTAGTGTGATGTATAGTCTTTGATGGGAAACTTCCAGTGGCTGCTGTTCTGCTACTCCCCTGTCTGGTGGGCTCTGTGACGTGCTGGGCTTTATACCCTGTGGCTGTAGTGTGTGTCCTCGGGCACCTTACCCTGGGTGCTTTGGCTTGGTGGTAGCTTGGGTGGCTAAGAATCTTGTTTAGCGGGACCTTCCTCTGGGGGAAATCTGGATACAAGTTTGAAGGGTTTTGGAAGAAGCAGCAAATGGTTCTGTGTGTTTTTCTGTGCTAGGGCCTGTTGTGCTTGTGTTGGCTGGTGGCTTGTACCTTCTTGTGTGAAGCATTTTGTTCAGGCAGCTGCTCCTGGTCAGGCTTGATGAAGGAACTTTCTGCAACCTTGTGGGAAGGGAAAAGAGCTGGGAATGAAGGCTGGGCCAGTAGATTCTTGCAAGGAAGAACAGGAGTGGGGGTGTCCACATGTGAGGAAGACTGTCTATACGTGAAAAGCAAGCCAATAACTTTAAATAAGTTTTAAATTTGAAATATGCTAAGAAGGCCCTTTTGATGAAGCAAGGAAGCCTTTCACTACTCCATCCCCTAGGCCCTAGAGCTACCATTTCTTCCTCATCTTTCAAATCTGTTTCATCTGCTGTTTAAAGACAACCTCTAATTAGCAGAGTAGAGTTCAGCCTGCAAAATCCAAAGGAGACCCAGTGCAGAGACCAAGCCCTCAAAGTTCAAGGGGATTTAGTCAGCCAGAATCAAATGGCCACTTAAAAAAGCCCCCTAAAATCAAGTTTTGAACAGTCTCTGTGTCCAAAAGTGCTTGTGTTCGGAGTATGGGAAAGGCTCCATCTCTGGCAATGTGAGTTGTGCCCCTTCTCCCTCCTCTCTGTAGCAGGTGGGTGCTGCAGCTCTGCAGGAGCAGCAGAAATGCTGCTGTCCCTGTGGCCGCACTTCTTTGGCCCATGGTCTCAGCTTCTCTCTTCCAAGCTCGGCAGCTTTGTGTGAGGTCAGTATGAAGTAGGGGTGTTAGGATTTCTTTAGAGGAGTGCCTTTTCAGAAATAAAAATTGCACAGGCATACCTTTTTCTTGAGAACTTGAAAAAAATGGGGCTTTTCTTTTTTTTAAGATTTAGACATTGTAAAGCCTTCAGAGCATGCAATATCAGTGAAATCAAACGAACTTTTAAGTAGTGGATGCTGTGAAAAAGAACCATATTGAATAAGAAACAAATAGTATCAGCTATGCTACTGTACTGTGTCTGGCACCCGTTCTGTGTGATGTGGGAAATGCTGTGGTGGTGCTGGTGGCAGAGGAGGGTATGAGGTGAGGTGCCTTCAATGCTGTCTGCACTGAGGATGGCAAATAAAGCTCCTGTAATGAGCTGGCCAGTGCACAAGAGCACAGCTACCACCTTTGGATGGAATCAGAGTTGCTTGGCTACGAGCAGCAGCACTAATTACTGCTCATTAATGGAAAACCAATTTCAGTTTAATTGCTGAGAGTTTGTGCTTCTGAAATGGAGGGTCTGGTCTCTAATCTTGCCTCTGCTATAAATCTCTAACCAAGTCCTACAGGCTAGGTAGAATCTTCAGCCTCCCGCCTGATCACAGCAGACTGAAATGTGGTTGAAGCTTTTCCAAGTTGGGCTTCAATTCCCAGAGGTTTGGGTGCTGATAGCAAATCCTTTCTGCCTTTACCTCTTACCCACTTTTCCCGCAAAACTAAAGCATGACCCAGGCTTGATTATATATACCATGAATTTGAGATGTGGAAGCACTGGGGAGCTGATGGGCTGATAGTATGATAAACAGGTTAATAAATGCTGGAGAAAGCCCATAGGAGCGGACTCTTGGGATGTTTGGGAGGTTTAAGCTTGCAGTTGACTCTGTACAAGCCTTTCCTGGGTAGGAGAGAGCACAAAATGCTCATGGCTGAGAAGACAGATCTGCAAAATGAGCTTCAGGGCATGAACACAAAATGCTCATGGCTGAGAAGACAGATCTGCAAAATGAGCTTCAGGGCATGAAACAGAACTTTGCTGCAAGGGCTGGTTCATTCAGGGGATGGACAAAGCAGCAGGGTGAGCCCTGGTTTGTTCCACAGGGCTGGACTTGCAGTGGCTGTGAGTCACTGTGGTGCAAAGAGATTCTAGTGAAGAGGGCGAGGATGGATAAAACCCCTACACACTCCTCTGTCTGCCGGCTTGCTCCTCAGGGAGGTCTAAATGGATAGCAGAGGTATTTGCTCTCCAGCCTGTGTCCAACGCCGGCTGTGGGACCAGCGTGCACAGTGCTTTCACCATCACAAAGATCTCTCTTGCCCCATTTGGAAAAATAAATTGGGCGGGATGCTAGCTCAGCAGGATACCTGAAAGCTTAATGGATGCCTGACACACCACATTTCCAATGTGCCAGTATAAACTGAGCACATTAATAATGCTTTGGGGCTGGTACCTAAAGGAATGGGAAGCTCTGAGCTCTTACAGTTGCAAGCCGGCGGCTAAATTCTGGATTTGGGTACGTGTGGGAAATGTGGCCAAATGTCTGGGCCTCCTGCCTTCGCATGCAGCCTGCTGCTTCCCAAAGGGGATTCCCAGCACGTGGCTGAAGGCGATGCACTGCTGAGCTGTGTAGGTATGAGGCATTTAGCTACTGAGTTGTAGAGCTAATTTGATACGCTTTATGTGAAATGTTTGTAGCAGAGAGCAGCTGTTTGCTACTCCTACTATTTTCTCACTGCAGTGCTGGCTAAGGAGGATGATGTTTTTTATTAAAAAGGCAGCAAAAGATGTTTCTATGGGAAGGAGAGTTGGTGTGGGCTCCCATCAGGAAAAGCAGTGCCATTGAAATGGCCTCAGATGATGCTTTTCAGGAAGGTGGAAAGCATTGTGTGTCCCTGCGCCCATGGGAGGACCCAGCTGGTGGCCTGCAGCATCCAGGCTTGGGAGCACTGTTTCCTCTGGTTTTCCCTGTATCCTATCAAATAGCCTGTAGCTGCAGGCAGGCTCCTAAGACAGGAGACGTCATGCTTTTTTTTTTCTATAAACCTAGGGAGAAAATAAATCAAATGTAATTAAAGGACTGTTTTAACTTTTTTGCTTTTCTGTGGGGTGGTAATTCCCCCCTCCAACATGATTTCCTGAGTCTGAGCCTGGCACAGCCTCCGGGCAGCAGCTTTGCCAGCATCTGCTGAGTCTGGCTTCCAGCTTCCTTGACATACAGCAATCCTGATGTGGGAAGTCTTATAAATATGGGAGAAATAACTCAAGCGATAGCTGGTCTGCTTTGGCCATGACCTCCAAACAACGGAACCACAAATATAAACATTTTCTTGAGATGATGAAAACTTTCTCTGATCTATACTTCTCTCCTATATCCTTGAGATGTATGCTTTGGGGTCCACTGTAAAAACTCCTAGACAGCTCAAAGAAGTTTTCTAAAACCTCTTTATGGCTTTGTCTGGGGAGACTTTCAGGGATATTTGGTTGGAGGCTTTGCTGACTGTTTCATGTGACTGTGTGACATGGGGGCTTGCATGGGTTCTTCTCCCAGTAGTCATGTCCTGGGAGCTGAGCAGGCAGCACCTGAAGGTCTTCTGTGAAGTACAGAATTGCAATGGAGCACTTCATAGATGGGCTAAGCAGCAGCTGCACTGCTGCCTCTGCCCCGAGCCTTGACCCTTCTCAGCACAAAAGGGCATCTTGTGATGTGGTGTGAGATGCTTTGCTTCCTTCTGGGAAGACAAACTCGGTGAGGCTCATGGTGGAGGCTCCTTGTCGCTCCTTGCTGTCTTGGTTTGGCTCAGGAGGCACTGCAAACCCTGCAGCACCCGTCCTGCTGTACCATGCACCTTCCTGCAGGGATCTGAAACTGTGGGAAGAGCGACAGGACTCTTGGAAGTGGATTTAATCGAAGTCGGTGGGTTTGCTGGTGTTTGTGTGTGGTTTTTGGTTTTTTTTTTTCCCCCAACTGCAGTCTCCCACGAGATGGTGCTGTGGGATAGGGGACAGTGCCACCGAGACATGACTACAGGGCCCTCGCTGCACTGGGTACAACAGAAAATCGGGAGGGCTTCCTGCAGTGGCTTTGCAAAGGTCTCTTCAGGAAGAGCAGATGGGGAGTGAGTAACATCAGCTGCAGCTGGGCAGCTCCCCTCCGCAGGAAAACCCAGTCAGAGGAAAAGTAGTCACCAAATCCCATTAAATAATACACAAATGACAACTTGTGCTGAGCCCCTTTTCACTCAGAAATTGATGCTGCCAGTGTTATGCTCAAAATCTTCATGGGCAAAAAGGAAGCACACCTTATATGTGAGTAAAGCAGAGAACATGTTGCTAGTATATGCAGTTTCTTAATAATTTAATAATTATAAGACAAGATATTACAGAAAAAAGAAATAATGCAATTAAAATGGTTATACATGCACTTGGCTTCTGTGCCTCTTCTAGTGGGTTATGTTCATCCCTGCCTCATTCCCCTGGCTCTTAAGGCTGGTGGCCTCACTCTGGGAGCACCGAGGGATGTTACAGCATGTTGTCAGCATCTGAGTCCTTTGGCAAGAACGCAATCTTCTTGGTGGTGATTTTGGTTTGCTTGCTCTAGGATCCCCTGGGGTTGCTTCTTTATATTTGCTAGCATGCCTTTATACCTTTGCTCATTGAGCAAAGCATTTACATCATTGCTGCTTTCTTCATGGTCTTCAGCTGTGTTTATATTGCATGCAGTGGTCTTTTCATATATTAGATTCTGCTTCTGTGTTGTCACACCTAAAACCACCTTGGCTGAGCTCCAGGTCTGCATTTCTTTTAGTGAGCTCTTTGCAGTTGTGGGGTCCCCAAGTGCCAGCCTGTGCCCTGGCTCTTATCACCCCATGCCTGCATGCCTCTGGGCTGCCTCCCATGTTTCTGTTTCGGTCCTGAGGCTTTGCAAGTTTGGTACAAAGCTTATGGCCTGCCACAGCGATGGCAGTGCTGTATTACAGGGTGTGTGGTTACCCTGGCCCTATAGGCACTGGCGAGCAGGTGTGGGATTGCTGTCCCACAGCCTTTCCCCTCTGGTTCCCATCTTTGTGCATGGGAGGGCTGTTTGGGGCACTTCTGATGCCAAGCTCTGAGTCTTGTTGGGGGGGAAAGTGTGTTGTGTTTTTTTTTTTTTTTCTGAACGTGTTCTTTCAGATGTTTTTCATTATTAATGATACCTTTGATCAATGTCATGAAAAATGTGGATGTTCTTAGAATGTTGGTATTTTACAAAGAAACTGAAAGTGAATGAATGAACAAATATTTGTCACAGGGATCCTTCTTTCTTTTCAAGCAAGTACCTGGGTTATTCCAATTGAAAACAGACATTACGGAAAATACAAAAAGATCCAGGAATTGCATGTCAGCCTCTGCTTTTATTTTTAATTTCAGAGCCTCTCCATCTAGAAATAAAAGTATTACTGGGGTTTGATCTGTCGTCCTCTGAAGTCAAAGGAAGATTTTTTTTTTCTCTCTAAGTGATTCAGCAACAGTTGAGACTGGATTGAGAGAGGCTAAATAATTTAGTCAGAAATTCCCACTGCTCTGTTTGCTATCCAAACACGCTGTGAGCCAAAGGGTGTGCTGATGTCCATGCATACAGAGATCCCCTCAACTTGTAACACACAGGCTGGGTCCAGCAGCAGCTGAGCTACGGCCAGCTTGCCTGGGTCCTTAAACCCTTCACTTGTGGCAGCTGCTGAGTTTTGTCCTTGTTCCTGCCATGGAGGTGGTGTGGGTTTTGTCCCACCTGGATGGGTAGATAGGTGATGGACAGAGGTGTGTGCTCTCACCCGGTGACACTGGTGTCTCTGTACCCCAGGAGAGCTATTGGGAACTGCCAGAGGCAATGTATTTTCACTGGGTTGCATTGCTGAATTTAGTTAATTCAGTTGAGTTTGTCTTTTTCTGTTTGCTTTTGTTCTAAGGAATAGGTTGGCGAGGTAACAAGCATAACACAAGTTGCAGCCTATTTCTGAAAGATGCTAAAATAAAAATCTTGGTTTGGGTTTTTTCTCCTGCTACATGTTGATCATCAGGGCCCTTCACTGCTGTTCAAACAACAACGTTAAACTTTGCTTCTATAGTAGTAAGATGATCAGTTGTATTTCTCACCAAAGTATTGTTGTCTCTTGTTAATTTACCTGGCCCAGGCACTCAGGTGTGATCTTCCTGCAGATCTTTCTTTAATGAACTGTTTTGTGACATCATGTATGCATGCCCCAAGACTACAGTAGCTTGTTTCTTGCTGTTGGTGGAGTGATGTGGTCATGCCAGGCTCTTGTTCTTGGCTTGGGGTTATTTGGCAACAACAAGACCTGGGGCCAAGGCTGCAGTGTGGTACTGCCTGCTCTGACTTTTGTGGTGATGACACCCACCTCCAACCTGCACATTCTTCTCCTTAAGCCTTACCTGGGAACAGCCTCTTCTGCAAAGACCTAGTCAGCTCCTGGTTTTGTGCTAATGACTTGTATCTCTGCAAGGAGAGGACAGGACCCTGGTCCTGTCTCTTCAGTGTCCTCTGGAGATGCCACCGTCAGCTCAGTCTCCATGTGGCTGAGACCTCAGTCTTTCCTGTGTGCTTCCCTCCATCTTCCTCCTTCATCTGCTGCCAGTACCATGATTATCATTCAGGTCAGCTCCCTGTTGTTGCCTTTGACTCAGATTTCCCTCTGGGTCCTGATGTTGAAGCTACTTTTAAATTTTGCAGACTTTCTGCCTAACACTTCCATAATTCAACCCTTCTGATCCATCAATGCAGGCGGAGTGTCTGTGCCTGTTGGCTTACCTGGGGCTCATAGATTTCTTCTGGTGCTACCAGGTATGCACAGTGCAGGGGCAGGTGTTGCAGACTCACAGCTCCCGTAGGTTTGGAGCTTGACCAACTTTTTGCAGGTTTGCTGAAGATTTTCTTTGTGCAAAGGTGGGCTTATGGATACCCTTAAGCCAACCCCAATTATGTCTCTTACTGGGCTTCCACGGTAATAGAAAACCTGGAAAACTGCCATGAATGCTGTTTTCTTCCCCTCAACAAGGTTTTTTTAATTCACCCCACAAACAACTAGGTAAACCCAGACGTGCCGAAAGTTGGGAATGTGACTTCATCTCTGCCACTGCCCTGTCCTTGCCTCAGCAAATGCAGTCCTGCCTCACTGCTCGGCTAAAACATTCCTCTAGGAATCTTGTTCTTATCAGCTTGCTGTGACCACCTTTCCTCTGCCTGCGCCCCTGCTGCTCCCCTTCCCTGGCACAACACCAATGTGCCAGCAAAGCTATTGTCTTCACTTTTCCAAGTGTATTCCCTCCCTGGTACCAATGCACCCTCCTGACAAGCATCTTTGTGGCTTCTCCTAAGCAGCCTCCCACAGCTGGATGAACTGCCTGTAAATTGCTAGATTCTTCATGATGGTCCTTTAATATCTGGTTTGCACCTTCAAATCTTTGTCAGGTAGACCACTGATGTGGAATTGTTGCCCTGGGGTTGCTCGGGATAGTTTCCCCCCCCTGACTCCTTATTGCTTCTCTTGCCTTGCTGAAGGCAGCGGTGGATCACGGGGGGTGGGGTGGGGTGTGGGGTGTGTGTGTGTGATGTGCAGGAGGCCAGACTAGCCCCTGCCCTTTGCCTCTGGCTGCTCGCAGCCCAGGGCCTGGAGCTCTGCTCTCGGTTCCCTCTCCCATCCCATCAGCTTTGCATGTGATACCTTCATTTAAGGAAGAGACTTGGCTCTGTACAGTCTGGAACAACTGAGCCACAGGCCAGTTTTTACAGACGTTAGCGCAAATAATTGCATCCCAGGGACAAGTGGCTGTTCCTTATTTTTCTGTAGGCCGAAGTCCTAGATCAGTATGCAGAGAGGAATGGGGTGTGCTGGCTGGGGCGGTGGTGGCCCAGATCTCTGGTGAGCTTTGTCTGTGCAGCTAATAGGCTTTGTTTATTAGTGCTAAGTCATGATGCTTTTGGTCACTGCAAATGCAAAGTGGAACAGTTCAGGCTATGGAAACTGGGTCAAATTACTAAGGAAGAGTACAAAAGACTAGTGTGTGAGCCTGGGAGGACAGAACCAGAAGGCCAAGGCACAGAATGATGAGGGAACTGGGAAGGATACAGAGGATGAGGAAGCTACTGCACAAGTACATTAGGTGCAAGGGGAAGATGTGGAACTGTTGGTCTGGTCCTCAGTGAAGAGGGAAGGTTGTGGGTGAGCAGTGCCCAGCATGTTAGTGTCTCATGTTGAATTGTTCCAGCTTCAACTGAAATTTGCAGCTGCCACCAGGCAGAAGAAATCATGAGGAAAGAAAAATGTGGATTATTCTCAAGTCACTAGGTGCTGTGGAAAATCATGGTAGGGTATGTAGAGAAAAGCCTAGAGCAAACTCAAAGCTGTTCACCACTACTTCTGAGGCCTTATGAGGAATGGCAAAGATAAAAAAATAATTCTCTCTTAAATGGGATTAAGGAAGCTCCATGTACAGGCCTGTAGTTTAATTTTATCTGCCAGGAAAACACTGGAACAAATAATGAAGACGTTAGCACATAATCAGGAGGTCAGCAGCATCCCATGGTTTTATCTAGAACAAATGGCTTTCAAAACTTTTTGATTTCTCTCCTGTGACAGTATAATCTAGTTTTATGGTCAAAAGAAAAGCAGTGGATATCATATAACTTGACATTAATGAAGCTTTTGATTTTTCTCCAATTATATTTTCATAGCCAAGGTAGAGAAACCTCATTAGAAGAAAACTTTCATTGAGTGGTTGTAAAACTGGTTAGAAAGCCATGCTGGAAAGCTGCTTCTTGTCAAAACGGAAGACTTGGCAAAGTGGTGTTCTGCAAAGGTTTACCATGGGTTTACTGTCAATCAGTATTTTCACTAATGATCTTGAGGGCGAGATAGAAATTCTTACTGAACTTGCAAATTAGGATTAGGACTTAAAGCTGTTTTGAACAAAGATGTGAAGAATAAAATGTTCTCCATGCCTGCTCTTCATGGGTGAAGCCATAGTTTTAAGTTCCATCTATTTAGACCACGGAGTGCAACAGGGAGGATAACCAAGTGCTGGCATGGCTTGCCTCAGGGTGGTGTGAAAGCTTCAGCAGAAGCATGATGTAAGAAAAGGAAACTTGGATATGGTTTGTGTAAAGGTGATCCCTCCCCAGCATAGAGAGCCAGCCTCTTGAGGTTTCTTCCCTGCTTGTTTCTGGTCTGTAAGGTGGGAGAGGGTTGGTGGTTGCTGCCTGTGATCACCACAAGCTGCCAGGAGCTGGCCCTGTATGTAGGTGCTGGAAGGCATCAACGTGCGTGTTCCCCTGCCACTGACTTTCATATCTCTACTTGTGTTATTGAGCATCTTCTACTGGTTTGTAGACCACCAGAGTAGTCAAAATGCTGCTTTTGCTATTTCTCCAAATTTCTTTGAGGGGAGTGAATGTAGGAATTCATAATGTGCCTTATCAGCCACACAAGTTGATAATGTGGATCACATGTAATTTGGACCACTACTGAAGAATGAAACAATGATGCATAGATCTAAGTTCACTGAATTTCCAGAAGTAAAACTCCTCCAAAATTTGTATGCAGAATAACATTGTCTTATAATTTACACTTGTGTTTCTATTTCCGGACTGATAGAGCTTATGAATTTTTTCATTTCCAGTTTTGAACTTTAGGCATCAAAATGAAAAACTGAATTTGGTAAACAGGGGTTTTCATTTTGGATTCTATAGAGAGAACAAAATTTGCTGTGCATGGAAATGTTTGCTGGTCGGAAGTGGTTAATTTGCCTTTGTCTTCTGGACACATGACATCGGATTCATCAAAGCCTGTTCTTAAGTAGAGATGGATCAAGACCTGATGTCCCTCAACTCTGGGTTCACCCAGCAGCTAGGTTAGACTTCTGCAATAAGAAGCACTCCTTCCTAGAGCCAGGCGAGACCCATGGGTCTTTCCTAGAACCTTGGGTTAAGTGTTTTTTTTTTTTTGAACCTGGACCAGGCCTAGATCCTCACTTGCATCTCAGGATTTTTTCTTTCCCAAGGAGAAAACTCTGTGTAAATGAAATCTATAGGCAAGGAACATATTGTGCTACATTGTAATAAGATTTGAGTTTCATCAATATTCAGTACTAGTACATGCTGGGTGGTGTTAGGGACTGAGCAGATATTGCTAGCACCAGCTGTTGCTTTATGGCAGTTTTTCATACTTAACAGTGGGAAACTAAACCATAGCATCATGCAAAATGGAAAGCTATCATGAGCTGTGAGCAGCCAAGTAAAATTAATGCAAATCCTCCCTTGCTCATTAATGGGTGTTTACAACCAGGGGTCTGGGGCTGTAAGGAGCATGGTTGTTCCCCTGCACTGTCAGAGGGTCAGTGCAACCTTGGGTAACTCTCTCTCTAAGACATAATTATTTTTAAGGTCTACAGAAGCCTTTACTTTAAGGTTGACTAATGCATTAAAATGTCTTTTAAAACTCTGGCCCTTAGGCGTGTTGAAGATGAGTCATCTGACTAAGCATCTGTCCCTGTCTTGTTCCCTCACGCTGTGGGTGGCTCTGTAGTTCTCTGGGCCTTTAGCTGATGGCATGCAGTCCCCAGGGCCTTGTCACAGCATCTCCCATCGCACCAAGGAGAAGTGTCCTCAGGGCAGGTGCAAACAACCTACCCAATTTGCCTTCCATACCTTTGTGTACATTCATTTATTTTTAATTCTCAGTCCTTTCCTTTGAAAAATGACCTTGTAGGTCATTATGTCCTCTTTTGAGGTACTTTGGATGAAAAAAAAAAAAGATCTTGCAGGGTCCTGGACTTAAAGACACCAAAAAACCCCAAGAAGGTCTTCAAGGATGAAAAGAGCTGAAGATGGAGATTTAGCTTTCTTCTGCAGGGAAGCCCAGCCAAAGACCTCACAGCTGGCACACTGGCTGTCCTGGGGCCACCGCTGGCACCAGAAAAGGTCAGTCCAATGCCACCAGGATATTCTGTAGTTGTTGTTGATATCCTGAATGACCTTGGCCAAGCCATCCAGCTCCCCCAGTTCTCAGTATATTTTTATGGAAAGTAACAGTTCCCAATTTGACTATTCAAGGGACACAGTAAGTGGGAAAATGAGATGTTCTTTACTTCTCTGATCTAGTACATGGCGAAACTCAAGGCTCTGTGGCAGTTGGTGGAGTTTTAGACCTCCTGGGGATAGAGTGCTGGGACTAAAGTCTGGAGAAGAGGTGTTTTGGTCCTTTAGAACCCAAGCACAACTAGCAATCCTCCTTCAGATTTGTATTTACAAAGCATATATGATAACTTTATAAAGAGTCTTTTGACTAAGAGTAGGAGACTTATAACCTATATAGACTATAACTGTCAATAGCGTGTGATCAGAAAGATCACCCTTGAATTATTAAGAAGTGTTCCCCCAAACACCCTGTTCTTGTTAATGGCAGCTTCTTGCCATGATACAGAATTTCAATTTATGGTAATATTTTTTGAAAGCTGGTCTCCCTGTTAAATGCCTTTAGGCTAATTGAGCTGAGGCATCAAATTACAATTAAATCGGAGCTCAAAAATGCTTGTAATTGGGACCCTTTCAGGCTTACTACTGCTCTTTGTAAATCAAGATATGAGAGTACTTCTAGTATAATTTTAAGGGTTGTTTTTTTATTTCCCTTTAGTCTTTTGGTAACTTGAAAATTGTTGACTTTTTTCTGATTTGCAAGGGTGAGAGAGGTGGTGTCAAACAGCAATTTTCCTACTCTCTGGTCGAATGACAAGATGGTGCATCTGCAGGAAGGGAGCACGCTGGGTTATGTGCCATTTGCCAGGGGAGGAAGCAATTTCCCGCGGTGACTAAAGGCCTCCGTTCCCCTATCAAGGTCAGCAGAAGCATTTGCTGCCTTTGGCTACATCATAATTGCATTAATAAAGACTGCAGCTCCCAGGGGCAAAGGCTGCAATTAGAAGCAGTATCAGAGGTTTCATCACTGTCTCTGCTGTGTTCCCCTGCAAGCAGATAGGCTCTGTCTGAATTTATTGGTGCTGTTCCCCACCTTTGAATAAGTGGCTCCCACTGTGCTCTTGCCACCCGGCAAATCTCTCTACAGTTGGAAATAGGTGCTGGGGGTGCTGGTGTGGAAATCGGGTCAGCTGAGGGGGGGGGTGGCAGGAGCTACTTCAGTCCAGGAAGGAAAACCAAATTATTTGGAGGATCAGCTGGTTCTTATCAGGAAGGGGATGATCATGACCACAGTGTTTTGGTTGGCTCTGTGGGGTGTCTTGGTGTAACTTCTGCCTGCCTTGGCTGCTCTTTAAGTTTAAAATTGAGCAGGAATGACAATATCTGCCCAGTCTACCCTGCAAGGGACCTCTGTGCCTCCAAACACCCGCTTAGGTGACGATCACTTGGCCAGTCTTAGCTAGATTTGCAAAGAGCCATTTGCAGCCAATAGCAAAACTGTTGAACACGATGCTTGGAGACCCATGTTCCACAGTGTTGACTGGGCTTTTATAAATGTGTGTCTGTATATGTGCACACGTATAGCTGCACCTATACATACAGGGCTAAAGGTACAGGCCCAGACGAGTGCTCCTGCTGGGATTGTTGGTGGCCTGACAGTGGCACTGCCAAGGCTCCTGCCAGCCATCCAGCCCGCAAGCTCTCCAGGGGAGCAGCTGCCTGGCAGAGCTGCCACCGAGCTTTTCTCTCCTGAAAACTCACTGTGATGTGCTACTGCCTGCTTAGGCGCTTATTAATTTTCTCCAAAGGTGAAGGTACTGGGAAGGTCTTACATGGCTTCTGGGCCTTCTCATTGCATTTTGCAGAGTTGTTGCTCTTCAACATTTTAACTGAAGTAAAACTCTTTTTAAAGAAAAAGATTAGAAGTAGTGTGGTGGTTTACTCACTCTTCCCATGTGGGAAGTGTGGGTAGAGGTTTGAGTGGAGCAACGCGCAGGAGAACTGATGGGCTCACATGTTCATTAGCAGTCTCCTTGTAGCCTCCAAGGAAGGTGGGCACAGCATGGGCGTGTAGGAGGCTACACTTGACCCATGGCTGGCATAAACCAGCCAGGTCCTGTGTTGGCTTCAGTGGAACAGAGGATGGAAAAGCTTCTATCCAATAACAGGATCATATAGTCATATCCAAGAGCATCAAACACTTTGATTAGTCTATAATGCTGTTTCATTCTACGTCATATTCCACAAAGCTAGGAAAATGCTACTGTTTCCTTCCCCCCTGTATCACCACCCACCAACCTGCTGCAGCACACCGCTCCTCTCACTTTTCCCCTTGCCAGCCTGAGGAACTTTGAATGTAAAAAAAAATAAAATCAAACCCACCATCTGGTTCCCATAAACATGATCAGAACTTGGGCCATTTCCTCTGCAGGAACTGGCGTGGCTCCATCCTCCACAGCAGACGAACTTGTCTTACTCTAGCTTTGGGTTTGGTCCCATATGGTCAGTGCCCGAATTATTTATATTACTATTGTGCCTCAGGTCCAGGACCTTTTTGTTCTAGCTACTGTGCAGAATCAAACAAAACATGTCCCTTCCCTGGGGACTAATAGATGTTAGTTCCAATTATGCTCATTACCTGGCTGTGTCTTTTAAGTGATGTCCCAGGAGCTTTGCACACTCTCCAGTTGATCACTGTGGCTCATAGCTTTCCTTCTGCAGCGTTTGATTATTTTCTTCGAGTCCCAGGTGGAGTCATGTGCCCATATGAAAATGACTCCTTTTAAAAAAAAGGACATTGACGTTTACATCACCATAATTTTTCTTATGAACACTTACTAATAGGTCCAGTGAAACAAACTGATTCCTTAAAAGACAGAGGTTAAGAAGATGTTAACTTTGTCAACCTGGAGCTGAGAATTGGGACTAATAATCACAATTCCACTCCAAGAAGATATGGTAATACATAATGGTGTTATCTGTAATTTTTAAACTGTATGTTTTCTTATTCACCTGGTAATTGAAAAGAAAGGATTAAATAGTGTTCATCAAATATCTGGAGCTTTCTTCCCTGCAATACTCAATGACTAAGCAATGGGAAATAATTTCTTACTAGCATGCTTGGGCACTCAGGCTGTGGAGTGTCCTTTCAAGATGTCAGCAATAAAGTCAGCTGGACCAGTGGAAATGTGGACGTTTCTACCCTTTTGATGGAAGCCTTCTGGTGGCTACTGCCATGATCCACAATTACCTCTCATGGGGTCAGCATAACTGAACACAAAGAATGAAAGGAGCTGTTTTACCTCTGGTAGCCATGTTGGGAAGATTGATGTCTTCACTGTGCAGCTGCTTCTGAAGAACCTTGCTGACCATATCCAGAGCTTGCAGCCATGGCTGTCTTCTGCATTTGAAAGCTGGAAGATAAGAATGGGTAGTACCCATGGTAATGGAGAAGCAAAAGCCAAGCAGAAGCTGCTCCAGAGCTCAGCAGAGTCTCTGCAGGTGGCTGTGTATGGAGAAACTAAATCTGGAGTGAGGGGAAGAAGAGAGCGTTACTGAAGAAAAATCTCAAAAGCTTTTTTAGTGGGGTCAAACTGAAGACTTGTGGCTGCTGAAAACAGCAAGTAACTTCAAATCAAATAACCTTTGATTTTTAAACAAACACTAATAATAATGGATCAATGTTTGAAAGTCAATTACAGTTCAGTTGGGCTGTGACCTTTAAAGCCTCCCACAATTGCTCTCCTGTTGTCCTCAGCGACACAGAGTTCCCAGGTTTGCTTAGACAGTGGGAAGCTTTTTTCACTTCCAAAAATTGCACTTACATCTTTAAAGCCAGGAAAATACAGTCCAAAGTGTCTTATTTTTCTTCTGAAAGAGGAAAGGATTAATTAACAGAATTGTCAAGGAAAGAAGTAATGAAAAATACACATGCCCAGCTGAAACATTTTGACATGCTCTCCTACCATTTCCCACAGGTAGTTACTGAAGTGACAGCCACTTACACCTTTAGAAATGAAACTCTGCCATCCTACAGTGTGCAAGATACACTAATCCAGAAGGACTCAAAGACAAGAAAATTAGTAACTTGATGACTATAGCTTTGCTGTATAGTCTCAGATTCTACTTTTTTCAGCCCCATTAGATTTAACTCCATGTTTTGTAGGTTGTGGCCCTCTAAGAACCTTCAATAACACCCATGTCTCCTAGTGGAAGGTGAAAGTACCTCCTGGGGAAGCCATTGAGTGTGTGGAGTTCAGAGGGACATCAAAAGGTTGCTATCAGGATACCCTCACCAAACTCAGAAATCAGCAACATCAAACAGTCTTTGTAGACCTAGGAAACTCTACTGTTTATTAAAAATCACTTATAGCTGACAGTGCACCAAGGAGCCAAAATGGAAGGGGGGAACCTAGTGAAACCCCCGTGTTAAAAAGTGGTAATGGCTTTGTGGGAACCTTGAATTTACCTAGTGCGTGTTGAAGTGTTTTGATGGTGGAACAGAAAGCATAACATTTGGATGTTTTTGGGGCTGCGGAAGCATTAGGTAATGACTTTTGTATTGTGATTTGTATTTTGCATGTGGGACAGCTTAGGTGGTGGAGGGAGCCATGGGGCGCTGCAGCTGCCCCCAGCACTCCTGGTGCCAGCCCAATGTGCAGTGCTCGCATCGACTTTGTCCTGGTGTGCTGTGAAACTTCTTTATCTCTCTAAGTTTTGAGTCTTAAGGAAGAATTTTGTGACTGTTTCAGAAGACATCGGGGTTGGGAGGCTACGTGCCTTGGGGCGGGCTGCTGTGCAGTACTTCTGTAGGGAGCTGCATTTACGATTTCCATGAGCCAGCAAGCGCAATGATGTTTCCCCTAATCCAGGTGCTGAATCTTATGTACTACTTGAGGGTAGGTGCAGAAAAACAGTAGCGTGTTACAGTGGGATGACTTTGTTGATAGGCTCAGTAAACAATTTATTCTCAGCCTGTAAGCATCCCAGGATCAATTTGCTGGGAGTGATGAAGTCTTCCTCCCCACAGACTGTACTGGGTAAGATGGAGGTGGTGTTTTATCTATGGGTAGGACTGGTCTTGGCAACCATCTCTGATGCCATTCATGATAAAGAGAAGAAAGATCTGTCTGTAACTTGGACTTAATCCATTAACATGTTGCTGCCAATCAGCATGTGAGGGAGCATGTCTCTGCACCTTGGCCACACTGATGGACTGGTGACCCTGGGATGCTTTTTATATAGCAGAAAAAGAAGCTTCTGGAAAGTGTATCTACTGAGGCTTTCCAATTACTGCTGCCCTTTTTTATGCTTTTTTCATTTTACATTAATTTAGATGAGTTCAGAGATATCAGGTTAGGCAGGGTGATAAATAAATTAACCTTTATTAATTAGACTATTTAGGACCGATTAATTTGTTTTGTTTCAGTGTTTGTGATTCACTAGCACTATTTCCTGCTCTGTGTCTCTGCCTCGCAATCTATTTGTCTTGAATTTCAGTTTATTCTTGCATCTGTCTGGGATCTTCTAGTATGGGAGAGATTTAAAGGTTATAAACACATATAAACAATGTAGGAATAAACTGAGAGGCTTTGGCATATTACCTTGGGCTCCATGCCATGCTAATGTGACTATTAGGATTATCTGGTCTAGAGTTGTCTCATATCTGTCTTGGAGGAGAGATGGTGACAGCAGGCAGCTGGCTGTCCGTGCTGGTACACTTTGAATGCGACGGCATCCTTGACACCGCTGTGGGTCCTGAGGTACCAGACTGAACAATTCCTCTCTGTCAAAACTGGAGAGTACTCCTGCGCTATCGGCGCTTCAGCGGGGATATAACGGACAGTTACCTTTCAGTGACCCATTTTTGAAACTGTTTTTGGTTTGATAGACACACATCACACAGTTTATTTGTTGAACACACCCGGCACTGACCAGAGCATTGCTGCCTCTCAGTTTTGCACAACTGGACTGAGAATGGTCTGAAGTGTATGTCTACTCTGATAAAACACCTACAAATCTGATGTTCTCTGTCCAGATGCATCTGGACACCCCAATAGATAACCAAGCACGAGGTTAGCGCCATAGCTCACACCTCGCCTTACTCAGTCTTGGTCATCAGTAGAAGCAAGACAAGGCTTTGACAGTTATATCTGCATTTCTCTTAACTCTAAGTTTGTGCTTTTATTTTTTCCTTTTCGATGAGTCAGAAGAATAGCAGAAGTTGATGTGTTTCTAAGCCAGTGCTTGCCCATGCTCTGAAATGCTTCATTTAATTGTAGAAAAGCTACTCGGGAGAGGAATTTATGGAAGGAAAAAGCAGCAGCTCTTGGAAGTGCAGCTTGCTCTCTGCAGGGCAGAAGTGTTTCCAGGGATTTTTGTGTACGTTTCCTTTCTGAAGTGAAGAGGTTCCTGGCTTACGGAGACTCATTTCCTCAGGGGTCTGACTGGCCATGTTCCTGAGCATCCCATGGGTGGATCCTGCAGATGCTGGCTCTGGTCTCCCCGGAGGCAGTGCCTGTGTCACTGGTGTCAGGGCGGCTCCATGGATGCACCTCTCCCGCATGCTGCAGTGTCCTGGAGATGCAGCGTGCAAGTCAGGTAAGACGCTGTGTGTGTGCATAAAGGGGAAATTTGTGCTGTAGGAGTCCACAGAAACTTAAACCCCCAGCTGAGCTGCTGCTTTGGGAGCTGAAACTACCATGGCTCTCCAGTGAGGATGCATCCAGTGCAAACCACCAGCGACGTGCACCCAGGCGGGCTCTGCACCTTATCTATCTTGCTGCTGGGGCTGCACCCATCGTTACACAAAGGTTCTTTATCACAGACAGTGAAGCAGTGTCTTCAGCATGACATCGGGTTTATGCTTTGACAGGGCCTAATAAAGCCATTTTTCTTTTGCAACCTTGACCAGGCAAGTCTGCTCTGGATGCTGATCAACAATTTAGCTTTACTTGGATGACTTGGAACAAACTTGACTCTTTTTAAGGCTGAGTGGAAAAATGTTCCCAGCATGTCTAAGGGAAGACCTTGAGGATTTGTCTACAGTTCTTATGGCTGGTGCATCCCACTGTGCATTCAATTCCCACATTTAAAGTCTGAGCAGGGAGCAGTTAGTTTTCACCAGAATACTTCTTACAACCCCATCAGCATATCAGAGTGCAATGTTAATGCTTTAAAGAGCAAGTCCCAGACACCCCAGCTCTGCTAGGAGCAAGCAGCAGGCTAAAGCATCCAGTAGTAAATATGCTTAGCAGGTTCTTCGTAAAAAGTAAGAAAAGGGCCACATTGGCATAAAACCACAGAATGTTTGTGCATCCATTTGCCTTTGTAAATTTGTTAGAAAGGGTTGTACATGGTTTGCACATAGCACTTTTTGTGATTTGCATGTTTCTGTTTTTTTGGTTTGCTTATATCAATACATGTTTGTCTAGTAGAAGCTGTATTATACCTTCTTGCAGAACTTGCTTCTCAATCTTTAGGCAATGATGGGTGCCATTGTATCACTACAACCCAAACAGACATTCAGACTCTGCTTCATTTTGCTTTCTTAACATCTGTCTTTAGACAATAGATAGGAAGAAAGTATCAAAAGCTACCTTTATATAGGCAGCAATTGGGCATTCAATGCAAATCTCATAACATGCTACCGGGATGGGCATACTTATTCCCTCGGAAAGTGGATGGAATTAATTCTTTTTCAGTAGCAATAGCTGCTGGGCTTGAGCTCAAACAATGACTCTATCTCAAGCTTTGAAGTGTCCATTTCTTATTAAAAAATATCATTAGGATATAGCTAGAACGAAGTTCTCAGAAACCTAACCTTGGAAACGGAGAGCTTTCTTTCCTGGAGAATACAATGAATTAACAGTTTTCTTTCAAATGGATAGCCTAAAAATAAATTTAAAAATCCCAATCTTGACTCGAAGTAGTTTTTTAGATTACTTGTTAGTATGTCAAGGTTGCTTATTGTCAAGATAGGCTGGTGAGACACAAGCTTGTATCAGTCACATTTCATAGTTTTTTTTGTGTTGAGTAGGTGAGAGGGTAAATAATATATACAATAGAGGTAGTTTTGGCAGAATAGTTAACAGGACCAATAACTTCCCTCCACCCACTCATCCTCTTCCTTCAGGCTCTCACAGGCAGAAGTCACAAAAGCAAGGATTCTTCTCTTTCTGCCTGTCCTTTACAACTCGAGCTGCAAAGCCATCTGGATTTGTAAGACAAAGAGCAAACCCCCATCAGAGCTCCTTTGCTTCTGTACGTGCAGTTTCTGTGGGCAAATAATTAATGCCACGTGGGATTTGCGAACAAAGGTGATAATTAGAAAAATACTTTCTGGCAGGTTTGGTTTGTTTCTAGCAGCCTTTTGCTTTATGCCACAGGACTCAAACAGCAGAGATTGCTCCTCGCCTGAAATAGCCACAGTGAAACATGCCTGAGGTGTTCTAGCAGTGATGTTGAGGAGGAATTGCTAATACATGATTTTTTTCATCTTGAGATGAAAAAACAGGCCTCTGTTGTGTATACCTTGCAATTAAAAGGGAAAGGCAAGACCTTCTGTAAAGTCTGCATCCCCAAGCTTAAAGCACTGCCACAAGTCCCCGTTAACCATTCTTCTTCTGCAGCTACTTATGGATGCAAATAAAGTTTTCTGATGAAGGAACTTCAGCTGGCCGAACAGAGATACAAATATATGTTCCAATGCAAAAGAGCCTTCTGTTTTGCAGCTCCTTCCTCCTTGTCCAGAAATAGGGGCTATGGAAAGAAAGAACAAGATTTTTATATGTTAACTTCTAGTGTCATTAAAATATAACGCTTGCTTGTCCTTTATCAAGAAGCTTGTTTACCTCCGAGGTTCAGCTTGGCATGCCCGGCGGTGTGTTGGATCGTGTCCTCCGAGGTCGTGGGCTGAGGGGGAATATCCAGACCGGGCAGTGTGGGCGAACAGTGTTCGCTTGGCTCCCCAGCACCTCCACCCATGCCAGAAAGGATGTCACGGCAGTGCGTTTGAGGCTAATGCTGGGAGTAGCCTCAGGGGCATTGTGAAATGTTCTCTAGGGACACTTTCTGGATTTGCTGCTCTGACTTGCTAATCTCATTCCAGTGTGTTTGCTCCTAGCTTGGCTGCAGCTGCTCTAACTTCTATCTGTTAAAGTTGGAGCAAACTCAATGCTTTTTGCCTCCCTAGTTTATCTAACCTAAAGTGTCAGAAGAACCAGCTCCCTTCTTGCAGACAGGCTATAGACGTGTAATTGCAGAGAATTTCCATCAGTGTAACTGGAATTAGCACTGGGAGACCAGCACAGATGATAATGGTCTCTGAGTTTGTAAAGATTCTGGGTTTTTAAAGCTACTTGTCATCTTTAGGTATGCGAGAGCAATGTGATACTATTTCTATTTCTTACTTTATCCTTTTTTTGGGGGAGGTCACAACTGCCTTATTTGTACCTCTATACTTGCTTTCATGTCTAGTGCTGTTTGGAGTGGGGTCCAGCCTGGCATTCAGGAGCTTGTCTGCCTGTTTGCAGCACTGCAGCTGGTGTCAGCAGAGCTAAATGACCCCTGTGCTGGTGCTGCATTGCTTCTACCCTAGCACCCGTCTGGGTAACCACTGCTCCGGCAGCCTGGGCACACTCTGTTCAGTGCTGAGTACCTTTACAAGATGTCACCAACAGCAAAGGCCTTGGATTGAGTGTCTGCCACAAAATGCTTCAAGTTTACTCCTGAGCTGGCCATTCTGAAGCTCATGGAGTTCCCTTGGCATAAATCCAGGCTAAATCATTTCATGTGCACATGGATATCTCATGGACATGAGCACATGGATGTTTCCTATCACCATGAAATGAATCAGAGGCAAATGACCTAGAAAAATAAGGCAAGTAGTGCTGTCTGTATTTGCCTCATTTTGTATCTGATTAAAATGAGTGGAGAGTGGATGGAGCTCCAGCTTCTTTATTTCAAAGTGGGTTGACCTCAGTGACTTTATCTTTTCCTATACAGATGCCAGTGATTAAAAATATCAGTTTTACTAGATTAGTGCTGCATCAAATCTCAGATTTCTGACTGTGACATCTTGCAGAGGTTCTGTCATCTAAGAAATT
Source organism: Falco peregrinus (assembly GCF_023634155.1). Classification (NCBI taxonomy): domain Eukaryota; kingdom Metazoa; phylum Chordata; class Aves; order Falconiformes; family Falconidae; genus Falco; species Falco peregrinus. Next base: position 36,088,080 of record NC_073729.1, on the reverse strand, counting down.
CCTTTAAAAATTTTTTTTTTCTGTGTTGATCTTTATCACACATAACAGCTTCTAGTCTCCAGCACCACATACCTTAGGGAAGACTAGATTTCAGGTTGTTCTCCTACCATAACCGTTACTTACACTTTCCTCTGGCCTCTGCTGAGATGCAGTGTCTGTATCACGTGATGGCAAAGCAGCAATTTATTTTACTAAACTCATCTATTTGTGGCTACACAAAGCAAACCAAAAACTTAAACTTTTCAAACCACAGGCAGATGTGTTTTGCAAAGTAGCACATTCACCTGCCATCAGAGCTCCAGAGAGAAAATCTGGACAGCAACAGCTTCTTGGCTGATTTTTATCTACCTGGCTGGATTATTGGACCAACAAGATAAAGGGAAAGAAAGGGTTCAAAACATATTTGCTGTTGTATAGATATACATAGTGAATTTGCAAGGAGCGCGTAGCAGCGGGCTTATTTTGGTTTATATACATACAGTAAGATTTCCAGCTCTGCATTTTCTCCATGCTCTCAGTACTAATGCACCAAGAGTCACTCGCATCCCCTCTCTCCTGTTTATCCCTATCTGGGCAAAAGGCCACACATGCTGCGGTGAGGTGGTGGCACTGCCGTGCAAATGCCTGGCTGGACACCAGGAGCTACATGCAGACAAGCAGCTGTGAGCCAGGAAGCAAAAGCCTCTTGCAGGGCCCTATTCTTCACTTTGCTGGCAGGTGGGTCACGCAAAAAGCTCCAGCTAGCAAAACAAATCCTTTCTGGGGAGTAGCATGTTGTGTAGGTCTGGCTGGGTACAAAGTGATATTGATTCCATGTTAAAGCATTTAAGAATGGCTGCAATATGAAGAAATAAATGTCATGCTCATAAATAAGCGTTAAACTAATTTAAATTACCTCTGCAAGATAATTAGAAGTTATTACAGCCCTGGATCCACGTGCTCCCTGCTTGAAATATATAATTTGGCAAGCAGATAGCCCCCTTTCTTCTCTATTTGTATTTTGCAACCTTTCGAGGGGCATGGCGGTAATATTGGATGGAAATAAGAAAGGTGCTTCTAGCATGAATTGTGCTTTCCTACAATGCACCTAGTAAAGCTCTTTCCTCATTCCATATCAATAAAAAAGGCTAAAGAGAGAGGGCAGAGAAACAGAGCCTTAAGCTTTTAGGAGCAATCTTTCTAAACTTGGTATCCTATACTGCTTTTTTAATTAAAAATTTATCCTCCAAATTACTTCTGGTTCTCATCCGAATTTGGCTTTCATTTACCTTTCAGGCTGGCATCTCTTTTAGCAAGAACAGCAGCACAGAGAGGGGTGGAGGGTCGGTCTTGAGATCAGCATGCATCTTCCCTGTTTACCTACACCCTTTCATCTTACTCCTCTGCTGCATATGCTTAGTATCTGGCTGCTAACCAAACACGTTTGACTACTGTCTACAAATAACATGATTCCAAATATAAAATATTCTGTGACTCACATTAATTCAAAAAAGAACAAAAAAAAGAAGGGTTTTAATGAACTGGAAGTGTTCCTGGGAAGATGAAGCTATTTATCTGATTGCCATGAGCCAACTAAAGAAAAAATAAATCTGCAGAGGAAAAGAGAAGTCTCAATTATAGTATAAAAGACAGTGCGCTATGTGTTTTAGATAATAGATCTAGAATTATACTGAGTCTACCCCAGTGACGGCCAAACCGCTGGGGTTGTAGCCTCAGCCACTGCAGAGCTGTAATCAGAGGGGTTTAAGGAAGAGTGCCAAAGCTTTTCTGACAGTGATGTGGTGCTGAGGCAGCCCCGGCCGGCCCGACGTGGGGAAGCGGTACGGCATCCCCCTTACGTTTGCTGCTGGGACTCATTTACAGCAGCCTCTCATCACATCCCACCTCGCTTCACTCCCTGCCCTTTACCAAAGTGGAGAACAAGCTCAATTTATTTGCTGGCATTTGGCAATCTAGATAGTAACCCATTTTAAATTTATTTTGTGCACCCGTATTTCTTAAAGGTTGGGGTATCATGTCAAATTACTGCAGCTGCCCTTTCTTCTGCACTCCCAGGTTAGAAACGGCGACTTCTCTCTGGTACCCAAACACGTGCCCCCCTCCCCAGGCTGGCTGGGCAGGGAAGTCTCTGGAACCCCTGAGGAAAAGCTGCTCAGTGTTTGGTGCATGGAGAAGGTCTCACTTGATGAGGTAAGAAATGTTATTTTCAAGCTTATAGTAAAGTATTGCAAATTACAAAACAGAGCTCTGTATTTATGTAGCTTAGTGTTATTTTAACTTGCATTGTTCAATGCTTGCTTCCAATCTAATGCATGAAATATTCTATCAAGGGTAATGCTTATTCAGTGTGGATCTTGGTTAGAAATAGATCCTCGGGTGATACATCCATGATGAACCATTTTAAAGAGAGGGTATTATATATCTCTCAAAGCCTTATGGGAGGGAGGAGGAAAAAAGTATTTTGAGACAATAGCGAGCTGATTCAATAGCTGCACATGAGAAAGGCAGGCTCACGGTGCAGCCTTTGTGACACAAGCCGAGCATCCCAGCACTTTTAGGAAATGCAAACGATTCAGATGAAATGAGAAGAAGAACTAAGAGAAACCAAGGACAGGCCCAGCAAAGGCCAATTAAAATGAGATGGATGCAAACCTTTGTGGGAATTTGGAAGGAAACCAGGGCTGAGCTGTTCCATCACTGCTGTTGCTTGCAGAGCTGTTTGCTTTCAGATTGACAGCTGGAACAGGTAGCTGGAGTGCTGATCTCTTCTAAAAAAGGTGCATGTTTTTGTGGTCTCTTGGGGGCTGTTTAATAGACCTACAAGGCTGGATGAAGCAGAGACACATCTTCCAAATCAAGTACTTGAACAGGCTTCCCGCACAAATGCCGGCAGCTCTCAGCTAGCTGTTTTTGTCCAAGGTGGTAACAGCTGAAAGGTGCTTTCACCCTTCTCTTAAAACCTACCATTCTAAAAAATACAGCATGGGTAAGCAGTTAGCTTTAAAAGGTCAGGCTAGTTTGTCTCATCTGTATCATAGCATGTAAGCCTCTGCTCGAGCTGGGAGCTACTTTTGCAGGTGAAAGCAATAAAACATGCATCTAAATGCTGCACCCCCCCCAAAGACCCCCCACGAATGACAGTGCTACACAGAGCAGTGACACAGCTGATGTGCAAAAAACGGTAAAGATGTTCTGGGGGCTCAGCCTAGCTGCTGGGTCTCCACCCTCAGCCCTGCACATCATCTGCCTTGGACACTGTGAACATCCTCCCCCAAACAAACCAGGTGGGGAAAAAGCCTTCTGTTGAATTAATTGCCACTGAATGAAATGGATTTTTTTCCTGAATGCCCTTTGCTTATTGAAGTAGTTCATGACTAGGAGGGGGTGAGACAAGGAGGATACAATTAGAAGTGCATTCATCACACCTGATGGTAATTCTTTTTCTAAGAATGCATAAAAAGTGAAGCATTTGCTTTCTGGAGTGCCTCATTGTGCTGCAGGTACCAGTCACAAACCACATAAAGCTGATGAGCTCAGCCCGGTCCCTGGTGATGGGCATCTCCATGACAGAACTCACTGCTCCATGTTCATGAGGGATGTGGGAGCAATGGCAAGGAAAAAGAGACCCTGGATTTACGGGGCTGGGAGGAAAATCCCTCTGTTTGCAGCCTGGCCCTGGCGCTTACTGCCGCTTTCTGAACTGCTGAAACTTGGGACATTTGCAAAGTGGAGAAGAAAAGGAAAAGAACAGAAAATGAAGCAGATAGTTTCTTCAGGTTTGGCGTTTGACCTCCACCTTCATTGTGACAACATGCGTCAAAATAGATTTATTTTAGATAACTGTGGCTGCAAGTGATGCACTTCCTGATCTGGCAGGGAACATTTTAAAAGTCTCCCTGTAAAATGAGGCCAGTTGATCTGTGCCTTGGCTGTTTATTGAACAAAATCAAAGTGGGTATAAAACGCTACTGAATCAAAATGGCAACACTTACCCCCAGCTGCAGAGCGCCTCTTACCAGCGCCCTGGTGCTCATACCTGCGCTGAAGTTTATCTTCTACTGGGTGGCCCAAAATGGGGTGCAGACATGGTCTAATGATGACTGGGAAAGGGATAAGTTCTTCCTTTGATTTGCCCCTGTTGCCACAGCAGGCACTCCCAGCCAGTGCTGTAAGTGGGTTTTTTCAGGTTACTAATATAGATATTAAATGGAGCAGGGTCTTGCCTACCCATCCCCTGCCCATCGTCCTCTACGGGACAGGGCTGCACTGGCACCCACCTGCCTGCTGGCTGCAAAAGCCTCTATAAGACACCAGAAATAATTCGAAGTACAAATGTGGATTTAAGGACGACCCCCTTAGCAAAATGTAAACAAATGCACAAGCCGCCACCCTTGTAACTGAATAGCATCCTGCCCCCCCCTCAAGCAAACCAGAGCAAAAAATCAAACCAGACCAAATAAATAAATGCCACCCTCCCCTCAAAATGCCGGGGATCCCCTGCCCTGCAGAGCCCGTGTCACATGTTAGAGACCTGCAAAGAAACGTTAAAACTGACATGATTGCCAAAAGTCATTGCTCATAGATTTGAAGGCGAGGAAGGATTTTGTTGCTGAACAGAGGGCTGCACGCCGCAGGGTCTCAGCCCCCCTGCTTGCTGTCATTTTGTCCCCCTGCAGCACCCTGGGTGCTGGGGGGGATGGACAGCCATCCTGGTGGCTGCTGTCCTGCACGGCCCTGGCCAGAAGCATGGGCTGTGACCTCGTAACTTGTTCTTGCCTTTGTCCTGTTCCCCTGCTCTGGGGAAAGGGCAGGGTGTCTGGAAAATTAGGGTATGTGGAAAAACACCTGGGGAGGAGCAGATACAACAAGAGTACTCCTGCTCGCAGGCTGTGGGCAAGTCCCTCTGCGCAGCTGGGCAATGGCAGACCCTGCCCTTGGGCCACACCGTTCATACACTATTTTTATAAAAGTTCTGTTGTACAGAGCTGATGTAGTACAGGATAACATGTTCCTTCTGCTGCTGTTCAAGCATTTATTTCTACTGAAAAATACAAGCCAGTGTTTTGTTTTGTGATCCTTTTAATTGGCTGCACAGTCCATAGTGCGTATTATTGTACCCTAGAAATTAATTTTATTGTGATGTTCCACCGTGTGCAATTGGGAGGGGCTCGCTGTATCCCTGTAAATGCTGAGTTTTGCATGTGGTGTAAGTGCTGAATAGAAAAATCCATTCCTCTGTGGGGTTTCCTTATTAGTAAACTTTAATAAGCTATTGAACAACGTTCGGTGCAACAGTTGAGAAACCTGACTGTAATAACAGCCCCTTTATTGAACCCCAGACGTGCCAGTAGCAGATAATTTTGGAATGCGTGACAGCAGGTGGTGCTCTTGGTTTGCGTTAGCCACCTGCAGCCGAAGCGAGGAGGGTGTCCACTCTCAAATCTAGTGAAATAGTCCTTCAGAGAGCAAAGCCGGAGATGCTTAAGCGTTCGACTAGGCTTGCTAAGGCTCCTGATGGCCCCAGCCCCCAAATCACCACGTACACAGTCCACCGAGATGTCCTTCAAGAAGGTGCCAGGGCTAAGTATGCAGGTAGGAAACAAGTCAGCTTTTCTATGGCTCCTTGCAACCCTCGCAAGCACCATCTCCTGGAGGGGTCCTTCTGCCAGAGGAGGCTGAAGCCCCAAGCAACACCCCCCTCCCCCCCCCCTCCACCTGCTTGGCTGTGCCTGGGCGCTGGTGTTACGGGCATATTCTGCGGGAGCACCAGCTGCTCCAGCCAGTCAGTTCATCCTCTTGACAGGAGGAATAAAGCAAGATTTCTGTGTTACGGTGCCCCCCCTCCATGGGAAGAGGCTAGCCAGCCGAGATGGGCTGGGGAAGCTGGACGTGGTGGTGAGCACACCTCGCTGCTGGGGCAGCGCAGCCCTGGCACGGGCATGTAGTGTGGGATGGGGCTGGGCTCTCCCATCGCATCTGGGCGAGGTGGCTGCTCTGCTGCTTTGCTTTGTCCAGCTGCATGTTTTAAATCCTAGCAATTATGGTTTCCATGTTTAGGTTTCACTTCCATGAGAGGCTGCGTGGGAGCTGATGAGGCTTTGTACCTGAGAGGATATATCAGCAGGTACCCGAGGAAAAGCCTCAAAAATACTTTCCAAAAGGGTGAGCACCCATGTGAAGCCCTTCCTAGGGACTGTTACAATTCCGAGTAAGAATTTGATAAGGCCTTAAAAAGCAAACCATGCTGTAAAAGGCTTGGGTGCCCAGCACTCGTATAAACAACTCCTTTTCAGTCTGAACATGTACTTGAAACCAAAATGTGCTCTGTGAGAGTTATCGATTTACATAAACTATATGCACACGCTATAGCCCATGGTTGAGCACCACCAGTTTAAGATTATACATAATCTATAAAAATATTTCTACTTAAGCAAGTGGTGCTCCATCATAAAAGAGAACAGCTGTGTGTGGGTATAAAGGAGGAGAAGAGTGACGGTGATACGCACGCAGGTGTGTGTTGCCTGTATGTGTCTGCGTGCCTGTGCACAGGCACAACTGGCATCTTTTAAATGCGCCCTGTTGCCTGGACATTAAAAGGCTTAAAAAAAAAAGAATAAAAAAATGAATTTTTCCACAGCTTCCTCTGCACTAATTGAATTTCTGTCCATAACATTTACAGACTTTAAGAAGAGCCCGCATAATTACCTTTTCTCTTGATTTTTTTTTTTTTCTCCTCTCCATTTAAAACTCATTGTATTGTGTCATTTTATAGGCGCCGGGAATAAATCTTTTGTCAACTCTATTGCATTATTATGCAAAGTACACAAAAAGTATAGGAGTAAAACAGCCTGAGAGAAGCCGAATGCTGCTCCTTTCAGCCCTCCCATTTGTCCACAGCAGCAATCCTCCAAGTTTGCTAACACAATCTTTTTCTCAGAGAAACTTCCTCACCCTCCGCCATTGATTGCAAAGAGTTCACTTGACCGTGCTAATGCTGGCTATGAGGAAGTGTATTTACTATGAGAAGAAAAGCCTGATGAAGGAGCCATCAATTATCTCTGCAGAATTGATCCTGGGGGACTGAAGGAGCTGCTGTGCACCCGCAGGATTTCTTGGCAAGAGGAGAGAGGTCGGTGGCAATGAAGTCCCTTCTCCCCCAGGGATGGCGATGTGTCCCAGGACGAAATGTTTTAGGAAAAACCAAAATCATTGATGCTGAAAAACATTGCAAAGGGCAAAGCTTAAGAGGTACGTGGGATCTTCTCAGCTCCTTCAGGAGGTCTCGCCAAGCTGTGGTTAATCTGAGGAGCTCGGAGCGAGAGCTGAGGGTGAGAAGGGGGACCTTAATCTGAGGCTGCCCCTGCCCGGTCCTGCCACCACCCCCAGTCCAAGCCAGGCGCCTTCCAGCCGATTGCAAAGCGCCAGTAAGAGCTCATTTAACCACATTAGTGGGTGCTTTGACTTCTAACCAAGGCTCGGCAACATTGTTGGAACAGGGCTTTGCTCCCACAATGTATGCACGAAATGGAATTAAGCAACTTAATTAGGCTGGGTAAAACACAAAGAGGGATTTAATACCAAGGGGACTTGGCAGCTGTCTGCAAAGTGATGTCAGGGGCCACTGGAAAAGCTCATCCAGCCAGTCCTACCCTGGAAATAACCTCAGCTGCAGGAGTGGGGCAGTAGGGTGTTTGCTCATGATTTTGTTGTTTTGTTCTGTTGGTTTTTTTTTTTTTTTCTGTCCTACCATAAAACACTGCAGAAAGCTAGACTCATAGTATGAGAAAGTTCTGGCACTCCTGCCGCCCATTTCTCTTCCCATTCTTGTTTCACCTTATATAAATAACGGCCCTTTGCTCAGGAGAAGAAAAGTACAGCCACTGTCTGTGCTGGTGAAAAAAGGAGAAATTAAGGGAGAAAAGAGTCGGCAGAGAGCCAATAGCAAACTTGTACTTTCTTGGAGGTAAATGATTAATCTCTGCTCACTTGGGGAGATGGCTCCAGGGGGTTATCCGTATTTATCCACTTGCATCTAGATACTATTGGCAATTTTTTTCAGTTGTCAACATAGAGATTGCAGTATGGTGGGAGAAACCCTTAGCCCCCATGTCAAACTGAAAAGTCTAAAATACTTCATTGTGTATTTACTCAAGTACATCTTTAAAGGAAAGGCTGAGTGGTCTGCATGTGCCCCCGGGAGCCATGCGCTGGCCCAGGCCAGCGTGGAGCACCTCTTCAATGGGCCACAGGCACCACTGTTGGAAGATCCTGCTTTGTGCCTGGAAGCTGGATCCCAGCAGCCGGGTGTGAGGTCCTGGGAGCCTGGAGCAGCCAGTGCTGTTCTGGTCGGCTGTGCAATGACTTATCTCTGCTTCAGAGATGCCAAAGCACCGTGGGAAAGGTGGAGGAGCTGCCAAGAGAAACGTCTGGCTCTATTTCTTGGACAAATTAAATTCTTCTGGAAATTGAGATGGAGACATGCATCCCTGGGAAATGTTTACCACCACTGCGGGCATTAATCTCCCAGAGACATTGTGGTGGAGAGTGTGATGGTTGGGTTGATTTGCCCTTCCTTGGCACAAGCTGGCCACTTCTCCTTGTCCCTCAGGGACCCTTGCCAGGAGTCCAGCTTGGCCCCCCCCCCCCCCCCCCCCCCCCCTGCCACCAGGTAGCCACAACTGCCCATGGCCCCAGCCTGCTCCACTCCTCCTGCAAAGCCTCCTGCCCTGAGGGGCTGTTTTATGGGCTCTCTCCTGAAAAGCCATAATGCTTCAGTGGATATCTTTTCTACCTTTGTGGCTTAACTGAAGATCTTGTGTTTCATCATCTCAAGGTGATCTTTTGTTTTCAGTCGAGCCCCTTATAAATAATGTCATCCTCGCTGCACCTTTGACTCAGGTATCCTGGGATCCCAGATGGTACTTGTAAAACATACATCCCATCTGCAGCTCTGAAAAAAGAAAAAAACCCACCAAACTTCTAAGAAAGCGGATGAATTTAGCCTCATGACATTACCTTAAGATGTGGGACTTTAACAGGTGGATCACCACACTGCAAGTCCTGAGCCATCACATGAAGCTGAACTCTGTATCATATAAAATAGATATAAATATAAAATACTGACAAGATTGGACTCACCACAATTCTTTGTGATGGGGAAATATTTGTTGCCGTGCCTTATCTCGTCCCTTTCAGTACAACTGGTTGCAACTATTTGCTCTGCTTTCAGGCTACTGTTTGCAAATAGTGACGAAGAAGGGGGTGCGAGCATCATTGCACAAACAGCTTTCTGTTTGCGTAGCTGTTTGAGAACGGCTGTGCTGTGCATGAACGCCAGGACGAGCGGAAACCAGTATTTATGAATTATTTACATTTCTTTAGTTGCTGTTCATCACTTGTTATTTTTCAGTTTAAACAGTTTGTCCTCTGTTCCAGGAGCAGAAGGAAAGCCAAAATGACTTCAATGACAGCTCAAATATCCCACAGAATGACTAGTAAGTAGTCAAAGTAAACAACTTATGATGTAAATACAGTCTTGAAAAATTATTCAACCCATCCACACAACAAATTGGTCAGAAAAAGGGATTTCTGTTCTACAGAAAACCCTTGAATTAAAAACCAAAAAGAAGAAAAATTGTTTACCTTTTCCACAGAATGAGGATGTTACAAAAAAAATAGAATAAAATATTTGCTATTATTGTGTTTCTTTGTTTCTAAAATGTGAGGACATCAGAATCACAGTAAAGAATTGAATTGAGTCAGCTAAGGAGATGATGTGATGTTTTTTCCTTATCAACATGAGAGAGAAGTGCTTTATTTTGACTTTTCCCCATCAAAAATGTTGTGAAAATCGGTGGTTTTCTGTGCAGTGTTCTGATGAAAATGAAAACCATGTTTGCTAATGGAACGCTGCTCCAGCACCAGCTCTAGTGGCTGCCTGTAAGTTACTGGCCGGATCCTGATGCCAGTTGCCCTTCAGCAGAAGTCTGTTGAGTTAACTGGAACTGCTCCTGGTCTACACAAGGCTCCACCAGCTTGGAGACACCTCGCTGAGGCTTCCTGTGCCGGGAAGGGGTTGTGCTCATCGCTGGTTTATTCCCCATGAATAATTCAATCACTTCTTGTCATTGCTTTGCCACATGTTTCTGTCATACACTGTGTTTGATTTTATCATCGAAACCTGGGAACTGGCGATGGGAAGACTGTATCGTGGCTTCCCATCCCTTCGGCCAGAAATATTCCCTGCGTTGTGTTGGGGGGGGCGGGGGGGTGGGGGCAGCACTATGGGGGTGCAGATGAGCCTGCCCCCCCCCAGCAGCATTACAGCACCTCGGGGCTTATGTCTGCAATATGTGCCCGAAACCAAGGCAGCAAACGTGGGTTGTGGAGAACTGCAACATTATTGGGTTGAATATTGGTATTTTAGTTAAGGGGTTTACTGCAAAAAAAATAATAACTTGTTTCTAAGCATAGGCATAGCATAAAAATGCAGAGAAAAATCTCTTCTTCCTCTGCCAAGCTTAAATATGAGAACAAACTGTAGAGTTTGTGTTCCAGGTGAATTGCTGGAGCTTTAACTCTATAAATAAGCCTAGCTCCACTGATCTCAATGGCATGATGCTGATTGACACCTACTGAGGATACATGCATAAGTATTTTTCATAATGAGCTCCTTCTGAGCCCACGATTGCCAATTTATGTGGCAATTACATATTAATATGTGTGACTGTGCACAATCAAACTGGGCTAGAAGGGATGCAACCTTTTGTTTTTTAAAAATTAATAAAATATTTATTGCAATCAGCTCATGTCTCCCAATTTGTTGCCAATTAACAAAAGTGTTTAGTGTGAAGCTGATTGAGGCTGTAGCCACAGGGCTGCACTAGGGGAACAAATTGGAGACTTCTTGCGCTGAGTTTCTGTTTCATTCTCTCCAGGTAGGAGCAGAACAGCAGGAGTTGGGAAATGGTGGAGGACTTTCCAGGGAAAGACATCTCCAGTCATCAAGAGGAGATGAAGCTAGGAGACAGCTAAAAAACCCCCACAGATTAAAAATCTAAAGTGCACCAGGCTAAACTTCTGTCGATGAACACCAGGCGTTTTGGCCAATAAATTCAAACAGACTTTAAAAATATATTTATTTTTTCCAGGAATATTGGTTAAATGTGGAGAAGGTAAATGAAGCTGCAATGCAGAATGACACCAAGTTTTGAAATATCTTTGCCATAGATGTGCGAACCCTGATTTTCAGCTGGTATGGCATATGATGTATGTTCATCTAATATTAGGGGATCCCAGATCCTCAAGGCACGGCAGAATATATACTTATTTATACAGCAGTCAAGACAGGACAGGAGAAGTACTGGCGATGTCTTTGGCTGGTAGGGAGCCTTCCCAGAGGCTGTAGGCTACACTGGTGCTGCTGGAAAGATGACTTAGCTGCTTGGCTGGCAAGTGCAGGCTTCGGTGGTGATGTAGCAGCTCCTCTGGAAGTTGGTGACAACAGGATTGCCTTGAATAGAAGCCTTTAATGAACATCTACCCTGTCTGATGCTTTTCTCCTAGTCCTTTGGGAGTGTGCCTTGCTCCTGGGCATTAGCAGGAACAGCACAGCTGATGTGCCTCTGTGCAAGCCAACACCCCTCTCAAAGCCAACAGCCCCAGTTCTTCCAATACTTGAATCCTCACTTGTGTCCCATACAAGTTGGTTATTTAAATTACATTCACAGCCTTAATGCTTTGATGACTCCTTTTCAGAGCATTTTCTTCCCACTTGTTTATTTGTAATTTAAACTAATGAGCTATTCCTGCATTCCTTCTTCCGTGTCAGAGAGCAGGACAGATTTGTTAGAACGCTGGTGGATTCTGGAAATGAGCTTATAAAATCTGGGGATGTTTCAGATGAGCACACACCTGCCAGAGGAACAGCCAGGTTGTGTGCCGAAAGAAAGAGCAGCCCTGTTTTTTTTTTTTTTAAATGGTTTTTGTTCAGCTTGTTCGAAGTCTATAACGAGGGACTGCCTCTTCATCAGATCTGTCTAATGGGATCTTTGATCTCCATTACGAACTGGAGCTCAGCAAGAACAAAATCAGCATCAGTAACGCATTTCATCTGAACCTCCCCGCTCAGATACAAAAATGGTGATTCATCCCCCAACTAGGCCATTTTTTTCAATGAGATTGCCGTTCATGGGAATTAGGTCTAGTCCATGCTGCTGTAGCTCACATAATTATTAATAAACTGAATGTCTGCATCTAAAATAAAATCAAATCGTATCTTCCTTTCTAAGAATGGCTGGGCAGAGCAAAGCTGACTTCATTCTAGCTAAGGGATAATAAAAGCAGCGAAGCCCCAGCAGTGTGAACATTTAACGTGGGCTCATAAAGCAGGGTCTGAGGTGCCAGGGACATGGGAGGTGTTGCAGCCACTCCGCTTGCCCCCTTGCTGGAGACGAGCTGTGCTGCATTGTGAGCTGAGCCAGACCCGTGCTTTGCAGCACCCTCCAGGGTCAAGGCATCTCCTTGGAGCTACGCAAGCATTTGCTGTGAGCATGGAAAGAGGGGAGATGGCTGGAGAACTGGAAGAAGGCAGAGAATGATGCCTGTAACTGTCCCCTCTTCTTCTCACAGTGACCTGAATTCATCAGCCATGTGATGGGGACTCTTTTATGGGAGATGAGCATTGCATCATCTCTATACAGAAAACCATTGCCAACAGGCACAAGCATCCCCTTAACACAGGCTCAACACCTTTTTCGATGATTCAGGCTCAGGTGAAGGTGAGCAGTTTCAGCCCTGTCCCCCGATGCTGATTTCAGCCTTCCTGAGGGTGCCACAGACGTCGGAGCCTGGACCGCTGCCTGCAGCGCAGCTGGAGAGTTCACCCAGCCCCAAGTTTGACAGGCTCTAAATCCATGCACGCAGCCCTGCTCTCCCTAGAAATGGACACGGATTGCAAAATTTATTGCAGCGTGAACAGCGGGGCAGAGCGGAGGAAGAACCTGGGGAAGAAACCTCTGGCTGAATATCTTGATCTGCCTCCTCCGATCATTTCATTGCAGTGTGTATACTGCTGAGGCAAACAGTTGCAGAAAACAAGGAAAAAAAGAGTATTTCCATCATTTTACAGCTGCTGGTGGAAATTCAGGGGGCAAACAAAATCCTGTCCTACTGCAGGAATCATTTAAATAAAGTCACTGCTGAAGTTTTGACTGATTAGTGGTTCAGAGCCAAGGAGCTTCACTATCAGGTGCGGATGGCTCTGCAACACTGAGCGCTAGGGAAACCATCCCTTGGGGGCTGTAAATGGGGCAAATATGATAAAAGAGAGCAACCATGGAATTCCTTGGTGCCATTTTTCACAAAGTCACATTTCATAGTAGAAATGTATTTCCTGTGATCTTTATAGTTTTGAAGAGCTGCTGGTGTGGTAGCTCTGCCAATGAATGCACCGAGAAAAACAATACGAGTGTTTAATGTTCAGCAAACTATTACCAGGTGTATGCTTTTACAGCCCATTGCAATTGAAAGTAGAAGAGTGTTTTTTTTCACCTAGGGGTAAAAAAAAGTAAATCTGACACAAACCGTAGTGTAAGAAAAGGAGTTCACAGTTTCTTTAAAGAAAGAAAGAGGCAGCACAAAAAAATAAGCCGTCACTTGCAAACACAGAATTGAAGCAGTACTTTTGCTGCTTTGCTCCATCAGGGTGCAACCCTTTGTATACTTCCCACTGCAACATTATTTCTGATAAATTATTGAGATAGAAAAGATATTTTACTTTCCCAAGCAGCTCAGGCGAATCATTAAGTGCATCAAACCCTCTACTATTTTATCAAACCTGAAAATGTGTTGTTTTTTTTTTTTAAATGAGAAAGGCCTGTCTGCTTTTAACACAGATTTTATCCTTTTTTATATTCTTCCCAAAGCCCTCTCAGGACTTGGGGAATTTTCTCCATTGTTCATGGGGCTTTGGGTTCATTTTTTTAAAAAGAATGTTGAATTATTGAAAAACAGTAAAATATTTATTATCTGATCAATAATACATTGGATGCTCTGCTACTTATTTTTATTATTGACAGAAAGCAACTTGGCCGCCTGAGATGAGAATACACTAAGTTGAGGCAGATGTTGCTGTAATCAGGACAACAGGGAATTGGATATGAGGTGGCCACGGGCTGGGCTACGGACGTCCTTCCGCACCGGTGAATACTCGGTCTCCCTGGAAAGGGCGGTTCAGCTCCTGCGGAGGAAGCGTTACAACACGGGGTATGTACATTACAGCACCAGGCTCTACGTTAGAGCTAAAATGGTCTCTTGTCAGGCAGTAAGCAGCTATCACGGAGTGACGTTCCTGATGCACATCTTTCCGAGAGCACTGTTTTAAGAGGGAGATGTCCCGGCTAGCTCAAAGAATTCGATCATGCAGGTGGCACAGCTCGAGGGACACCCCTTTTGCTGAACGAAACTGCGCCTGCATTTTGAAGAGCGCCTCTGTGCGAGTACACGGGTTTGCACGGGGATACACAGTAGAACATGTGACGTGTATGTCTGTGTAGTGGGTCCAGATTTGGTTTAGAGCTGTTTTTAAACACAAGTGAAAAGAGAGCAGTTAAAAAAAAATATTTTTCTTAAAAAAAGCAAATAAAGGAAATCCTTGGAAAACTTAAAATGCACAGAGACCAACTAAGAGAAGTGATATGCTTTCCGGGGTAATAAAGGAACTACTAGAGTTGCTTGTCTTGACTTACTTCAGGGAAACTATAGGTTGATATCTGACTTATTTCAGGGAAACTACAGGTTGATATTTGAGGAGCACCAGAAGAAGGGAAAAATGCAAATATTGCCCTACTCATCAGAATATCAGAGAAAGAATGACACAGTTACCGTATATTGAATTTCCAAATCTGAAAGAAATATTAGGAGATAAATATTTCTTTGAGGGTGGGTTTGTACAGAAAAAATAATAATCTTGCAGACAAATTCAATATCTTATTAAAATAGAATTACAGTTACTAGCTGAAGGGAATGTGGTGGGTGTAGTCTATTTGAATTTTAGGAAAGCATCTGATGCAATCTCATAAAATTTTAATCTCGAAATAAATTAAAACTGGCTTTGATATAAGCACAGATACATGGATCCATAACTGGCTAAAGAATCATAAAAGTAAGAATGAAAAGTGGCATTTACATTGCACTGGAGGAAGTTGTCTTTCTTACTGCAGCTCCGATAAGAATAATTGGCCTTATTTATTATCTCCCTAGCTATAGAGAATAGGGAACGTAACGGCATGTTGCCAGACTAAAGAGGAAGGCATATAATGGACATGAACATTGGGAAAGAAGTAATATAGCATTTTTCTGTCCATGGTGGACAGTTACAGCAGGCAGATAAGGTGCTTTAAATTCATGGCTTTGCTTACTCAGAGGTACCTTGGGCAGCCAGAGACTAGCGTTGCAGTCAGCTCTCCTATTTTAAACCAACAGACACGCAGGAAAGTTAAACGCTTGTCTTTCATCAGCAGTAATGCACGTGATATTTGCGATATCAACATAGTTATCGGGGTTTTCCCTGAAGCTGATACAGCCTGCAAGAGTGACCCTGCTGTAGCTGGCTGAGCGATCCTGGGGACCTGGTGCCCTGTCGTGGCCTGGGGCTGGACAGCCTTTCGGCCACGGCTCTTTGGGGAAAGCTAAGTTATTCTCTTTTTGTAAGTCCAAACCAGCTGGGACTAGGGCTGTCAGTAACGTGCTTCATAAAGCAGATATATGGACCAGGGTGTGAAAAGATGTTGGTGGGTTATTTTACAATGCAGTACTGTGATTCTGGGATTTGGGGCTTGTTTTAAACCTCCTTGCTCTAATTAACCTATATGTACAACAGAGGGATCCCTTGCTAGTTTGCCGGGGGGGGGGGGGGAAGAAAGAAACTTCACAAAGTTCCGGGGAGAGCAAAAATAAATCTGGAGAGTCCAGGTGAGACAGCAGTAGGTATCATCTCCGCACAGTGGTAATTGACTTTGAAGACACTATTCATCTGAATGACTCAGTTCACAAGGATTCCCATCCTTTCCATCTTCCCAGAGGAATTCGATATATTCAAGAGTGAAGATGT
Source organism: Falco peregrinus (assembly GCF_023634155.1). Taxonomy (NCBI): domain Eukaryota; kingdom Metazoa; phylum Chordata; class Aves; order Falconiformes; family Falconidae; genus Falco; species Falco peregrinus. Next base: position 36,071,969 of record NC_073729.1, on the reverse strand, counting down.
GCAAAGAACTGATTTTTCTGTCTGTTGAACAACCTGAGTAAGGAAATGTAAGAAATCCTTTCACACCACCCTGAAGCGATCTATAAAATTCATTTAATGAAATCAAAGTAAAAAATCTTTTTCATGAAACCAAAGACTTTCATGATCCATTTTTTAATTCTTTTAAAACAAAATAGATGTCTTTTTGTTATATAACTTAAAAATGATTTATTTGAAGACAGCAAGAAAAAAATATTATAGTTTAGATTATTTTCCTAAGGTTTTCTTTTTCCAAAACAACTTCTCAAACCAGAATGTATTAGGAAAATATTTTCTTCAGCTCTTATCTTCATATTTCCGATGGGAAATGTTCAGAGGAAAGCCTGCCCCAACTCCAGCTGATTCGGGCAGCTCCAAGCTGCTCGCTTTACTTTGTACAACATGTTGTACACGGACGGGCGCTGCCTTCTCCTCGCTATTTCTTACGTAAAGCTGAGGAGGGGGTAGGCGGTGGTGTCCCCCTGTGCTCTCTGGGGTGGCATCTCCCCCAGGAGCAAGGGCTTGCAGTGCTGCGGCTGCGTGCTGGGGGCCAGTCCTGCCCCTGGTGCCTGCCTGCCCGCTGGGGCTGGCTGCTGCCGCCGCTCACCCTCCTCCCACGTGGCTTTTGGGGGTCCTTCCTTGCTTTGGATGAGCTGCAGCATGCAAGATTTGGAGGTTCAACCACAGAGAAGACCTGTTTGTGGCAGATAAAAATTCAAATGTAACATAAACCAATTCCATTTGCTCACATTTTTCCGTATCGGCATTGCGTCTGACGAGTGTACTACAGCGAGCAGACGCCCTTTTCTGCCTTTGCACCTTGGCAGCGAGCGGGGAAGGAGGAACAAATGCAGTGATGTCTCAGAGCCCGGCTGTAGCCATGGATGTCTACTTCAAATTCCAAGGACCTTCACAGAGGTCCTACCTTTTCCCCCCACCCTTCCACCTGGAGGCTCCCATCGCAACCCGGACAAGAGCCGAGCTCGTTAGCACCCCCCAAGAAGCGAGGCCGTTAGCTCATGGTCGGCTCGACGGAGAGAAGGGCTCTGGGGTCCTGCGAGCAAGCCCATCCTGGAGTGACACCGCAGCCACGTCTCTGGTGCTCCATCTTCCCGCACCGTAAAGCAGCGCTTGTCACATCTGGAGCTCCCTGCTCCAGCAGCCTTTACTGCATTCCTCATTTTGATGCCTTGTTCCAGGTTTTAAATAGCTGCGAGTCCCCTATTGCTCATTAGCAGGCTTAGAGAAACTGCTTTTATATACCCATGTATTAAACAAATAAAAGACGTCAAGGAAACTTAAAAACACATCCAGCTGCTTGCAAATTTACTGCATGAACATTAAACTCTCATTAAATGCACTTTTATAAAGGGTGGCTTTATTTTTTGAATCTGAATACCTGTGACAGCGGGAAGTGGGGTTATCGAAATATACTGGCTAAATGAGAACATTTACCGGCATAAAGTTTATTGGCCACATCTCGGTGACAATGCAGAGCACGCCGGGTGTTTTGTGGGCTGTCATGCAGGAAGGCACTCTCGGCCTCGCTAACGGGGAGTTTATGAAGCAAATAAACATTTTCTTGCTGTCTGGTTTCCTTGCTTCCCCCCACCCTCTTCTTGTCTCCTAGGAAGGGACGCTAAAAATTTCAGGACAATAAAAATTTCACTGTTGTACCAAAAGGATGTCTTCATACATCGTGCCATAACTTTGCCTCAAATCCCCCATGTTGAGCTCTGATGGAGGTGAAGCAGTGATTTGACACCCCACTGCACACAGGAGCACAGTGCTGGAGGGGGGGCACTGCCGCTGTGCTGTGACCTGCAGGACCACCAGCCCAGTGCAGAAATGCCTGGAAACCATGAGGAGGCTTGCAGGGGGGTTAGCTGGCTCCCACAGGCGAGCAGGGCTCGGGATGGACACACGCTGCAGGACACAGCAGTGACACCCATGTGCGCGCCCCTCCTTCCCCGCTCACTGCCAAGGTGCAAAGGCAGAAGAGGGCATCTGCTTGTTGTGGCACATTTACTCGTCAGACGCGATGTCGATACGGACAAATGTCAGCAAACGGAATTGGTTTATGCTACATTTGAATTTTTATCTGCCACAATAATCCATTTATTAGTGAATAATCCAGGCTATTAAATACCAAAATCCTGACTTTGACTCTGAAAGTCACTGAGCCACAGAGCGCTGGGGCTGGGACAGTATGCTGAGCAAGCCCTGGGGCGTGCTGGGCAGCTTCTTCATCCCTCCGGCCAGGAGAGGTGTGGTGAGAGTGGGGACAGACCTGCACTCTGACCTGATGCGGCCACACTCATTTTCTGATATTTTTGTAATATGACTTATATATATTCCATTTCTTGTCACAGAAGTAGAAAATGATTTGATAGCAGAAGAAAGGGTTTATGTCTTTGGGGTCCAATTTTCTGAATATTGCACAAAAATGTACATGCAATTCTTGGCAATAATTTAGATTTTGTATGTAAATTGGGTCTCTGTGTGCGTAATTGCCCTTTCAATGCATAATTGTCCATGGGCAGGTTTTGCAGAAGATCTTACCAGCCTCATGTGCAGATAAGTCCCACATTTCTATTCACTCCAGGAAACGTGCACAAGCAGGAATTTAAAACCAGACACTCAAGAAGGATGAGTTCTTAGCGGTCTGGAAACAATGAACGTTTGGGCTGTCATCAGCAGGTAGGATTTTGTGAAGATTACAAACCTGAGAAATGGAGGAAATATTTGTGCTGCAGGCTCAGGATATCCTGGAGCAGAGACAGGCACCCCGAGGGGGACAGCACAAGCCTTCCACAACCTCAGAGAGCGGTTGCTGCGCTCTGAAAGAACAGCTCACGTGTAACCGTCCCCTCTCCTGCCTAGCGCAAGCCAGGGGGTGTGTAGGAGATAAGGAAAGTCAAATACTTCTCCTTGGCTTCTCATTCTTTGTGTGAACACCAAGACGGGGATGGGCTGAAGCGGTTTCCTTCAAGCAGCCAGGATTTCCGAGAGCTCCGTGCATTCAGGCTTGTGGGACGCTGCAGCACCCTGCCCTTCCTGGGGTGGGTCTGAATTTCAGACTCCCCTCTGCAGAGCCCTCTATGACCAAACACCCCTTCATCAGTCAGCAGGGAGGATGGCTCTTGGACACGCGCATCCCGTTTCTCAGCTCTCACAGAGGTCAGCAGCTCCTCTCACTGCAGAGACCAGAGCCTGCAGAGAATTAAGCCCCTGGTTAGCTCTAAGCACATTTGTTTTCTGTTCCGATTAACACAAATGCTGCTTACTTAAGACCTTTGCTGAAACGGGTCCAAAGCACCAGAATGACAAGGATGGGAGCGGCATTTTGGAATCACAATTAGAGAAAACCTGCGCCAGGGCCTTTAAGGAATTTTCACAAAACTTTTGTGAGCTTTTACCCAAATCTCAAGCCATTTTCCGTTCCACAATCTTTCTACCTAACTTTTAAAGGCACTTTTACTGAAGATTTACTGATAGAAACCTTCTACTGAGTGCATTTGATTGCTTCATATTTCAGAAACAATGTGGGAATGGAAAAATCTCTCTCTTTAGGCTCCATTATCTTAGACGCCTATTGTCAGCATAGAGTTATAAAGAACCAATACTACCCTTAAAACACTGAATAGCTTAACTGCTCAAAACATAAAATGAAAGCACTATATGTATCAGTTTTGTGTAAAAAACGCGCACCTTTTCCCTTGTAATAAACAAATAGATATATAACAGCAACCAAAATAGAACCGGTAAATGCTTCGGTTCCTCTTTGGAGCGCCGGGCTGTAACTGCCTGCTGTATGAAAATACATCACTCACGTTGACTTTAGCCTCCGTACCGGGAAAGAGTGTCACCATCTATTCACAGCCTCGGGTGTCAGAGCGGATCATTTCAGGGGGTAGCAGTGCAGGAAATATCGTCTCTGAAATTAGGGTCCCCTCGACAAGTGTGCGTGCCCAGCAGAGCTGCCGCAGAGCACAGCCTGCTCTCCAGTTTTCTGCTGCAGTCACGATGGTCCTGGTGATGCTTGAATTCTTCCAGGCAAACCGTGTCCATCTGTGATAAAATTGATAAGGTAAATGATTTTTCTAAACAAACGAAATGCAAGTTATCTCATCTATCTGGACCAAAGATATCATTTGATATAGTGCCACACGGGAAATTATCAGCTCAGCTGAAAGCGCTGAGAATTTATACAGAAGCTGTGAAGCAGGTACAGCGCTGGCTAAGGGGGAGCTGGTGACAGGGAACACTGAAAGGGGAATTGTCACCTGAATTGAGGCTGCCAGTAAACATCCCAGAGGATCAGGAGTGGGACTGAACATACTTCATTTCTGTCTTGACCTTGGAAGGGAATATACGAGCGTGCCAATGGCACAGCTTATGCGTTGGTAGGAGCATTGTCAGTGCAAACCAGAATGGGGCTATTAACTGAGAGCTGACCTTGAAAACTTAAGTAATAGAAAAAGGATAAAATACAATAATATATAATGTATGGACAAGTACTTATGGAACAGTAGCGAGATTTTCAGCTATTTGTTAAAAATGACTGAGGATGAGAAAGACCTGAGTGTACTTGGATGTCACAGGTTAACTATTAAGTGCAAATTATATGGTGTCAAGAAAGAAATAATCAGATATACCCAAGTCGGATTTCCAGTTAAGGCCTGAAGTCTAGGAAAGCACTAATTCAATTTTACAAAGGTTGGGCTGACCTCATTGGAATAGTGTGCACAGTTCTCTTTTCCCAAGTGTGAGAGTGAAGAATTCATGCAGTAAATGGTCCAGTAAGGGGATTTAGGACAATCAGAGGAACGCAGGGACTATTCATCTGAGAGAGCAAAAACCCGCTTAGCTTAGTTAGGTAAAGACTGGGAGTGGAACATATGGGGAGGCAAACACCCAAAGGAGAGGATTACTACTGAAAAGAAATAACAGTGATGGACAAATGGTTTGAATAAGCCAGGAGTTAATTTAGGCTTGAAATCAGAGGCAAGTCTATACAGCAAGAAATGGGGGCAAAACCCTTTCAGGCAAGTGAAGTGTGAACGGTGTATTACAAAGTTTTTTAACGGAGCTGCAAGAGGCCAACAGAACCTGGATGTCAGAACTGGGGAACATCTTCCTGTGTGATGTTTTCTGGGAAGGATGGGGCACCCTGAGCATTGTGGGCTGGAATATGCTGTGTGGTAGCAGTCCAGGTGCACGACAAGAAGTTTTTTACCTATAGGGAAGTTTGAAGAACAGGTGCTGCTTATAAACCATACATCTTTAAAGGTAAGCGAGAGAATTCATGTCTGAAGAAAACTACTATTTGGCATTATAATTTTACACCTGGCTTTAAACAGTTAAGCCATCCAGTGAAGAGGGCAAAAATCAGATCACAAAAATTACCTGCCCGATCACAGGCTGTGTGCAGCAAACAACTTTAATGGGTAGCCTGTGCACACCCGTGAGCTCAGCACTCCTCAAAGCGTTCAGAGGATACTTACAGAAAATGCATGCTTTTGCCAAAACTGGACTCAGGTCATGAATGATTCATGAACAGAAAACAAGGCTACATTCATCAGATAATTTATATGTAAACCACTAGTTCCACCAGCTACAGAAATAAGCTCAGATCCCCGTAGGTCAGAGCCGTAATGAGCCGCTAGCGGTGGGAAGGATGCCCTTATATTTATGCCCTGCAATATTTTCCCATTAGCCTGTCACCAGCCCCTCGGTTGTTGGTGCAGGGGATGGTTATGCTGTTCATCAGGGTGGACCATCCTGGCTGCCAGCAGCTGATGCACAGGCTTTGCTGGGGTTTGCTCCTCCAGTGCAGGAACGTTGGGCTAGGCTGGCGGTGCTGAGCTCATTGCAGGAGCTTTGTTTTGAGCAGTGGTGGCAGTTCTTACTGAAAGCCAAAAGCCAAAATTCTTGTTCCCATCATAAGTGGGCTGTGTTGGGTGGATGGGGACCATGGGCATGGGGGCTGAGCTTGTGTCTATTGAAGTTTTCTGGGACAGAAAGAGGCTTTGAAGCCTTCCCCTGCCTGCAAAGCTGCTCTGCGAGAGAGATCAGTCAGCAGCGCTCCAAGCACTGCGCCCTGTGTGAACCAGAGTGTTGCCACAGAGGTTTAAGGCTGGGACTGTAAGCTGCAGCCTGCATGCTGGGGGTGCTGGGGGCTCTGTGCGTAGAGAACACTAATTGCTGTGCTTGAATTAGTCCCACTAATGTCCATTCTTTGTTAGAAGTGTGGTCCTGGGTCACCAAAAGCTTTGCATGAATTCCGTGCCGTGGCAGTGGGTAATTAACTTCACCTAGAGAAAAATGGGTAAGAGACTCCAGCGCTCTGTTGGAGTTTGCTGTGGCCCTGCCTAAGACAGCCCCAGTCTCGTGGAGCTACATAGTTCCTCCAAAATGAATCTTTCTCACCCTTCCTGAGGTTGGTTTTTAGACTCCTGGCTCACTCTGTTCACTTTTCATGCGATGCAAGCATTTGCCCAGCAGCTGGTTGACTAGCAAACAAAAAATTCTATGAAACCTCTCATTTTTAATAACCTTCTCTGGTACTGATCTGGCAGTTTAGTTGCGGAATAGTCCTGAACCTTCTGCCAAACGCAACAGGCAGCAGAAATCTGTTGGGCCCTCAAGGAAATGGCTTGAAACCTGTGAAGTTTAACTGAATGTGTTCACCCACCTCTACTCGCCTTGTGCCAAGGAACTCTACCTTTTTTAGCTTTTTAAAACCTCTTTCTTTATAGAAAACTAGGCTGGATGGACAGTTGGCCTGACCCAGTAATGCTGCTGTTATTTTTTTATTAGAAGTAGGCTGAGTTAATAGAAATTTTATACTAACTTGTGGCTGGAGCCGCTCCTGTGAGCCAGCCCGCATCCTTGCATCCCTCACACGGTGCTTCATCCCGGGGGGCTCGCAGGAGAGGCAAAACATTTGTAATATCAACAGGTAAACCAGAGAAACCTGTCGCTGCGGTCTACCTACAGATCACTCACCTCGGATGTAGGCAGCCAGCCCGAAGGCTCTGTGGGCATTAGTAACGGGAATGGGATCTGAACTGCTGCCTCCTGACCTTGAGGAAGGGCGTGAGACGGCCCCGCTGTGCACGCCAGAGCCAGAGCTACCACTCTCAGTGTTTTTCCTAGAGTGTCCTGCTAGAATGACCCAGACCAAGGCGACCTGGACACCTCTGGTGACGGGTAGACTTGATGCCTGGCGTGCCACACGCATGGCACGGTGCCCACGGAGCAGCGCTGCCCACCTGCCCCAGCCGCCCCCTCCCGCAGGGCATCATGGCTCTGCCACCCCCCTTCCTTGTTTCCTATTTATCTGGTTTTCCTAGTGTTTCTTCCCAAATTTCTTCCCTTCACATTTGCCCTTTTTCAGGCCCTTTGTTACCGTCAGCTTTCCCTTTATGCTTCTTTCATGGACTGTTTCCCTTCTCCTGTTACTTCTAGATGCTTCCTGCTCTATCCACCCCTCCTACCCATCCATTTATTTTTAAGCTCACCACCACAATTTTTTTTTTCTCACACCACTGCACTGATTCCAGGCCTCCCCAGCAATTTTTAAAAGACATCCTACGTCCAGCCTACCTTTGCGTGTAGCTTATATTGTTACATGTATTGAATCTCCTCTGAATAATGGGTGAGTAGAGTTAGGAGGGGACCTTTCAGACACAGCCCTCACATGTTCTTTCTGCCATCCAGATGGAGGCAGATGTGATGACCTTCTTTCTCCTTAGCAGGTACATCAGACTGTCTCTTTTGAGTAACTTCAGAAAGCATGATTACTGAGATCTGATAATACCCTGATTTTTTAGATATGAATTTTATTTGCTATCAAGTTTCCTACATCATTTGCTCTCAAAGGCATTTCACATCTGCCTGTATCTGCTGTGGATTTTCAGTTTTCACATCCATATGTTAACTTGGAAAATGAAAAAAACAAAAATGCCCTTTTTGATGCTAAGCTGCAGAGTTTCAACAACCAAATATCTTTTAAGGTGGTGCAGACAATGGCCATCTTCTAATTCACACCATTATTTACTTCTTGAAATCTCCAGGGCACAAGAGACTGCTGCTGCCACCATATGCAAAGAAAATTGTTGATCGTCATCTCTACCTTCCAAAGCTGTTCTTGAATTTGAAACTACTGCAGTGATTGCTAAGCTTGTTTTCAATGTGAGCATTATCAGTATTTTCCCCACAGTTCTGCATAGCCTTCTGGTCGTCACTTCAGTGTTGGCTAAGCTGTCATGTACAAGAGTGATGCTGTCATTACAATTATTTTTTTTTTGTTAGTATAGCTATCGTTGAAAGCACGTTTTATATTTCATAAGGAAACTTGTTCTATTTCTCGCAGTGAAGTTGGTGGCTTGGCAATGCCACGTGATAGGTGTGGGAGAGCTCCCCTTTGACTCCAGCATTGCTGTAGCATCATCAAATTGCCTGCTGCTGCCTTTGCCCTGACCTGGGGGTGGCACCTGACAGAGGGCACGTCTTCGTTCGCATTGTGTTACACCTCCAGGCATCCCAGATGCACTTGCAATGGACACTGTCGATTGAAAGCTTTTGGCAATCTAGAAATTGTATGATGATGCTTCCCTCAGCCTAGAGACTGGTCTGTTGGCTATTGGGTTTTTTTTATTACCATCAGTGCTGTTTCAATTTGTTCATATGGTAACATACAGTCCTCTGGGTCAAACTAGGATGCACCTCCTGCAGGACTTACCATAACCAACAATTTTGCTGAGAAGGACACCGCAGAAGACCTTCCCAGTTTACCAGATGTCATTTCTTTCCCATTGTGACCATCAAGCCATTTTGCTGTCTCCTTGCAGAACTTTGCTGGCCCCAGGTTTTGCAGAGCAGCCACTTATTTTTCTCCAGCCCAGCAAATTGTCACCGTTTCAGTAACGCTGATGGACTTCAGCTTTGAGAAAACTACTGTTGAGGTTTCTGTGTAGTGTTTCACTGGGGTTTTTTTCTTAATGCTGGAACTTTATTTGTCAAAGGCAATAGAGTAATGTAGTTTCTGCCTGTTTGGTGCTTTTAAAAAATGGTTTGGCCACTTCATATTTTGCTTTTTGCTGTGAATGATGTTTCTTTGTTAATCTCTAAGAGGGGCTCCAGCTGCTGTAACCTGACAGTAAGAACCTTACCGAGAGGATGAAGTGTTTTCCCGTCACTTCTTTGAGAAGCTACTTTGGCTTCATGCTGCAGTTCTTCCTCTTGTCTTGATTCACGTGGCTTTTTCCAGCATTGTTCTTTGTGTTATGGACTCGCATATGGACTGCTGCTTTGTGAGGCTGTTTTGGAGAAGCTGATGCTGCTGTTCCAGCTCTTCCACACACACTCCAGATGCCCTCGCCTACCCTGACGTTAGGTTTACTTGCCTTGGACTGGCAGTGTTGTCACCGGTTGATAGCATCCTGCAGGAAGATGTGTGACCTGTAAATCAAAGCCTTGTAGTGCCTGATTTATTCTTCAGTTCAAATTGAAATTGATTCTGTGCTTATCTTACAGCCTTTCACTGTCAATTTTGTTAATGAATTAGGATTTTATTTGTTTTTTAGTTAAATGCTAAACCTTTCCATGCAAATCATAACTCCTTCTAGTCTCATTCAGTCTGTACCAGTGGTCATTCTGGAACTGCAGCTGTGATAGCAGGGTAGATGTCACCAATCCTTCACCATTTTGATTTTCATAATCAAGACTGCTATTTGATTGCTTTTCCTCACAGTGGTCAATTTTTCTCAGCTGAAATCTCCCATTGTTTACAGGAAGTCATGCCTGGATTTTCATTAGAGCCTGGAGACAACTGCAGACCTGACCCTCTCGTTCCTGTAGCTCTTTGCAGGTGTGTGATGCCAGATAAATAGCTAACTGGATACTGGTGTATAAGCGATGCGTCTGACACACAAATTACTGAAAAGTATTAGTTGTTTAGACACTGTTTTAAAACCTAATTCATCCACATAACCTAAAGATTTCAAACTCAGTGCAAACTTGTACAAAAGTATTGCTCCTCCCAGCAGGACTGCTGCTAGCAGTGCAGATCCGGAGAAGCTCACCAGCTGATGTTACCTTGTTTTATGGATCCTAGGGCTCATCATAGATCCTACAGGTTTATCCAGTCCAGCATCCTTGGTATTTGCCTGCGTATTGGGATCATAGGGTTGCTGCCTCCCCCTGGATATGTCTCACGAGCAGAGCAGCCCACGTTCTCCTCAGTGGTGACTCCAGTGCTCGGGCAGCCCCAGAGCCCTGTGGCTGGGAGGTGTCGTCTGTCTCTTCAGCTCTCACAAGTCTCATGAACTGAACCCGTAGCCTGATGCATAAACCTACAAGATTCTCCGAAATCAGATACAACTGTTTCATGACTTTACAGACTCTCAGGAAAAGTGACTGCCTAAAATAATCCAGTGGCACCCAGTCAGAAGTAAGTAGCCTAGATCAAGTCTCATTGCCTCAGATAAGAGGCATGCACAGAAACTCTTGGTCACGTAATGAAATTCCTACAAGCAGAAGCAATGTGTTAAAGTAGTTATAAAACAAGGTGACAGCTAAAAGATATGTCAGGGTTGGTACTGAAACTTGCTGATTTCTGTTTTGCTGTAAGGGTGAAGTTGAACACTTCACTGGTGACAAAGTTGGATTTCCTGCATCCCATAAATACCCACATGGGAAAACAGCATCCCTGTCAGCCTCCCCCTTTGGATCACTGGATGAAAGGCTAAGAGTGGACCAACTGCTGAACCTCAATGTTAGATGCTTTAAATTACAGTTTGGGTACCAGAGGAAACACTATACCTGGCTGCCTCTGCTGTACCTATTCTGTTGACAATTTCTTTCCCAGTGTTTTGAAAATGCCCCCTTCCCCCATCCCTAACTGTGCATTAAAGCATGACATTCCAGTCGAAGCTGTGTGTGCAGCATCTGCTCTCCTCCCCCTTGTATCATAAGCACGGGCTCTATTTATAGCAGGAACAAATTTTTCTTCTTGTGCATCATTCCATCCAGCAGAAAGCAAAACAGAAGGAGAAGCTGGTGCAGGAAAATGCTCCCTCAAGTCAGCTTTTCCACAGAGAAAGGAGGAACAACTTCCACCCCACTCTTGCACTGCTCTCAAACCTCACAGCCTAGATCCAGAACTATACGTTGGCCACTGTGCGATGCCGAAGTACATCTTGGTGGCCACCGTACCACAGTAATGAGCACATTCAAATTTGAGCCAAGTGTATTTAGTTTTTAGAAGACTGGCATAAGTCATCTTTATTGAATATAATTTAGTTTTAACATATTGCTCTGTGCTTGAGTTATTATCTTCACTGTGCTTGGAGAAATAAATTATACTGAAGCCTTTATTTTTGACCTGTGACATCAATACACGCCATGGACAGATTCCAAAATCTTAGCTTTGGCATGGCTATTAAATTACAGTGGTGAACAAACCTCTTTAGAAATGAAAAATGCTTTTGGAGCTTTGACCTTTTACATTTCAATTCGTAAAGAGCCCAGTGCAAATGGGAAATGCTGATCAAAATCCAGTTACTTTAATCTTGCAGGGTGTCCTTTCTGTAGAAGAAAAGAACAAAACATATCTTCTTGCTTTGCAGCCCTCCAGATCTTGACATGTTTGCCTGGAACTATGAAGTTTGGTGCTAGAAAGCAGTGCTTGTAAGTACAGAACGTGGCAAATTAGCCGGAGTCGCAGCATTTCCAAAGAGAAACCTGCTCCAAGACAAAGGTATGAATTAAAATTGGACAAAGGCACGCAGCTATTCTTCTGGCACATGGTCTGTCTTAGTTGATGTGCAGAAAGTATGTGTGAGGATTCTGCAATGTTTTAACCTCTACTCCAGCTCTTTGCTCAGAGTGCACCGAGGCTGCTTCTGGTTGAAAGATGGGGAATTGAACTGAAATTGGTATTTTATGTATTCTTAAGCCAGTTAGAAGTATGCCAAGATTTGGGTTGTCTTCTCACTTCTCCCACCGTGGCTTCTGTCTTCAAAAAACCATTTTCCCTTTGCCAAAATTTCTGCCTTGTTGCTTGTGCAGCACATGGTGGTGTGAAGCCTGTAAAGTCAGGCGGGGAACTGGACTGGGGTCAAAGGACAGAGTTTAGAAACAATATTGTGGAGCTTTATGTATCAGCCTGGGTGGAGTAAACTGTAGATACAGGTTTCTATAGCAAAATTAACCAGTTTACAGAAAATATTATTTCGCATTAGCCATGTTTTTTGCCTTTCTTTGCTCTTCTCAACCATGTGAAGCAAACAGTTTAGCTGCTTGTACTCATGGAGGTACAAGGATGTTCCCAAGTCTACAGGAAGCAGGAGACACCACACACTACACAGCCCCTGTAGCACTTCTAGAGTGGTGCTGGAAATTAATTCCTTTCTCATCAGTTCTCCTGGCTGAGCTTGCTTTCAACATTATTTAGCAGTGCTTTATGTATTTCCGATGGTTTTTGGAGAGAGACAATTTTTCTACTGCTGCTGAGAACAAAAAGCACCAGTTACACGTAATGAATATAACTGGACAAAGACCCGTATAAGTTTGTTGATCCTTATTAAGCTTTAATTAAACTGTAGCACTACAGAGATGCAGAGGAGTTCCTGGATTGTTTGTGATGTTTCAAGAGACTAATTCCATCCTAGGACATCCAACAGCAATGCTCATTTATATTCCACTTTAACCCCATATTACCATTTCATAACCAGTGAAAATCTTGACATTGAAAAGAAGGGTCTACCTAGTTTTTTTTTGCCAAATCAGAAAAAAAGGTATGGACATAACTGCCTGGGGCACGGAAAGGTCCCTACAGTTGGGAATACAGAGAAGATAATTGAGTGAACTGATGCACCAAATGGGACTCACACTTCAAAATGGGTAATTACAGCCCAATAAACTCACCAAGAGCAGCTTTGCAATTAATTTTGTTATTACAGGTACAATATTGGACTTAAAGTTATGGACAGCAAGTAGTTAAAAAGTATGCAAGCCTGGTGTGCTAGCCAGACAGCTAAAATAAAGCACCGTGCTGCAGAAAAAAGCCTAATGTATGTTAATTGAATGCCAATTGATTAAACATATTCATTGAGGTTTCACATCTAGGTCATAAGTAATCTATCTATTACATACTTGTTAAACCTCATTAAATAATTGCCTAGTGGTATTTAACATGCAATAAGTATCCCCTGAAATTCAACTAAAATGTATTCTTGCATCTGCTTAGGAATTTGCCTAAGTGAATCAATTGAAGAATGTTAAAAAAAATGAATGTTAAATACACCATCTGAAGTTTTTAAATAAAAGAGATCTGCTGTACAGTAGTGCAAGATATTCCAGTAAGTCTGCTAAAAGACGTATGGTATCTGCACAATTATCCGTGTAATGCCATGCAGAGGGAAAGGATTAGTCACTACAAAGCTGTGTTCAGGAATGGGAAGCTGGAGCCTGCAGGACAGAAACAGAACTTGTAATGCCCAGGTAGGATAGCCCGTGGAAGACTTCTCCAAGGTAAAAGGACCTGAAATTGCAAACTTTACTTTTATTTTCATATGAGAAAAATGTTTGCTATAAATCTAAATGTTTATCCACAAGTACAGGGATCATTCATGCCACTTGTTGCTTTTGAATTATTAGTAACGTCTTGTGGTTACAGACTCTCGAGTGGAACAGCTCAAGACACCTTACAAACATTAATTAAAGACTCGTGGGGTCTGTGAGAGGCAGTCACTTTATATCACACATTGCTCATCGAAGGCTGAGCAAACTTAGGCACTGAGTTTAAATTATTTGCCTTGGCTATCTCAGAAAAATCAATAGAGAACATCAGCAAAAAAAAAAATATTCCAAAATATATACCTTTCACCTACAGCTGTGTCAGGCAACTTGCAGCGTGAGCTTTACCCTGCATGTGTAAACCGCTTCTGTTCCTCCAGAACAGACACGACATCAGAATCCGAAAACTTCCCACTCCTGTTATCCAAATGCATGTGGGCTCCTCTGAAGCCATAATTAATAATGAGCAGCAAAAAAGACAAAACAAAACAAATCAGCTACAGCTTAATTTCTGATGGATTACTGAGAGCTCTGGTTGTGGCACAAATGACTGGCGTGAGCGATTTATGATGCTTTCTTTGCTGCTCAGCGTGCCGGACCAGGTTCTTGGCAGGATGGGTTTTGTTCTTCACAGTCATTCTGGAGAGCCTCTCCGAGCCCCAAGACAAGGCAAAAATGCTTGCTTGCCTCCTCACTCGTCTGGGCTGTTTCCAGCCACCAGGGAATCCTGGAGGATTGGAGCTGGAGATGACAACCCCACTAGCACCTCTCCCATCCCACACAGACCTGGTTGTGCAATTAAACTGCTTCCATCAACCCATGGAGCAATTCAGAGACTGATTCCTAAAAGACCAGAGAGACAGAAGTGTGACCATGACTAAGAATCCTAAATATCTAGGGTTCTTTTTTCTGAGAGACGTTTGGAAGTTAATAGAGATGAGCTAGAAGTTTTGCTGAAATCTGCTGATTTTCCCCCCAGCTTCTTTGGCATTTTTGTTAAGTTGGCAGGGAATTTCTAGCCAAAATTGTAGCAAGAGGAGAGCAAACACACGGGGGAGCACTTAGACTGTAATAGCCAGTAACCAAGTACTCGATACAGCCAGCCAGTGTACCTGAAATTGCCATTTCAGAGGAAAATAGGAAAATCTGGCTTTTCAAAACTCCACTTTGCTCTGAACAGTTCACCACTTCCCAGAAACCAAAACTACCAGGTGGAGCTTCCTAACTGCCAGGAGTACAGGGTTACACACTGTCTCTGTGCTTGGAAAGAGAAAAGAGGAAAACAGCCAGAAAGTCTCAATGTCCTTAACAACAAAGAAGTGCTGAACTTTGAAGCCTATTTCCACTAAATGCCATTTTCATCTTACCACCAGGTCTAGAGCTGAAAATTTTTTTCAACAAGCTTTTGCATTGTATTTTGGGTTGCCTGTTTGCCTGGTTGTTGGCATGCAGCTCAGCAAACTGCCCTCTTTGGGAAAGCGCCTCCTAAAATACAGGTTTGAGGCTTAAGTGGGTGTTTAGGGTGTCCACCATACACGTGAAGCACTTGCCCTCCGTAATAAATTTCCTGTATTTGCAGACTTTTTGTCATGTTTACACAGTAAACATTTGTGAAATAGATTTAATAACTTAATTTTTTCAGTATTTGCAAAGACAGGCTATTCAGGAACATTGCTTAATACCCAACCAAAACATAAAACTAGCCATTAAATAGCATTAAATGATTAAGTTTCCATTTAATGGTGTTTATGCTTCTGTTTTTAAGGAAACATATCTGGAAACATGATATACCCACACACTTCATAAAAGGTGTGTTGTAAGGTTATTAGCAGTCAATAATGATAATACTTGGAGTTTCTTTAATTTTTGCATTATGAAAGAATCCCTTTCTCATTCTCACATAAAGAATTACCTTGACAGAGGTAAGTACTGCCACGCTTCCTTCCCTCTGCTCTTCCAGGAATAGCCGTCGCCTTTTCTCAGCCATCGGCTCTGCCACGAACCTCTTTGCTGGAGCAGGTGGAGCATCTCTGCCACCCCCACCAGCCTCGCCCACAGCAGGGGACTGGGAACCACTGCATTTGATGAGACCTGAGGGAGAAGAGGGAAAGAGAAGGTTCCTTATGCATGGTAAGTGGCATTCCTCTGCCACTGCGCTGGAGTGACGCAGCGATTCATAACTGGGCCCGAGGAGGAGCGTGGGTGAAGGGAGGGGAAGGCAAGGCATTTTTATTACCTGTTGAAGTGAGGAGTTAATTTTGTCATTGCAATTAGTAGGACATTTGACTTATTTATGTAGCTGGTGATTTTTTACTGTTAACGTGTTCAGTAAGACTCCAGAAATGAGATCCAGGTCTCAGAGCAAGCAGCCTCAGATGCCAGGTACCTGGAACTCTGCGCGTGGGGAAGTCTATAGGCAGGCTCTGGTGCCTACACAGCCTCCCTGGATGCTCATAACGCTGTGTTTATGAATGTTTTCAAATAGCAGGGAAAAATATATGTCCTTCTTTCACCAGTGTTTGTTTACAGTCAGTAGGGTTAATGGAAAATTGGTATTATGGTGCTTTAAGAGTGGATTTTATGGAAAAATAGAAAGATGTGGTAGCACTTGCATGTAGCACATGGTTAGAGGAAAATATCTTTATAATATAATGGCTGTGAATGGGTTCAATGTGCTTAAAAAAAGGTTGATATCATCATCTGCATTAATCAAATATGGAAATGGAGCCAAAGTGTGCTACTTCTCTGAGGTTGTGCTGTAAGCCACTGGCAAACATGCGGGCTCGCTTACGCAGTATCAGGTGCATAGTATGCTGAAGGAGTGTCAGGTACATAATGTGCAGATTTGTCATATTAGGAAACATCTGGAAAGCAAAGACAAATGATACTCACTTTATTCAAATAAACGAGCTAAAAATATGGTAGTCATAAAATGCTGCTTGATGTTATTGCATGGACAAAACTGTACTGTTCTGCAGAAACAAAAAATTCTCTCCAGTCTATTACACTTCTTCGAGTTCCTGCAGGAGAGCAGAAAAGGCAGTAGCTTTCAAAAATTTCCATCTGCAACAAAGTTTTAGCAGTGTCCTACAAGTATTTATTGGGAGGGCAAGCAGCTGCATGGGCATTGGTGCTCTGATGAAGGGAAGAGCAATAACTGTGTTAGGATAAGGCCAGTGGTGTGATGCTCCAGGACCAGCCCTACCCTTGAGCAACATAATGATTTAGATTGCCAAAAGCATCAGTGAACTGTAAACCATTTCAGGGTTCTCTTATAGAGCTAGGTGGACTACAGTTCAGGGATCAGCTCAGTTTAAGTAGGCATAAGGTGAAGCATACTGAAAGGAAAAAGAAAGCAATTTAAATTACTCGCATGTAGAGTTGGTGTTATATTAACAGTAGGTAGTCAGGAGAGGAACAAGGTATTGTTGCGAACAAGACATCTATTCAATAAGAAAGTGTCCAGAAAAGCAAACAAAATGTTCGTTTCCATTAAGAAAAAGCTAGATGAAAGCATAAAATTATTACATATCTTTAATATGAAGTGACACCTCAGCATGGATACTTTGCTCAGCTTTGCTCTCCAATCTTACAGAAGGATAGGGCAGAAATAAAAAAGGTCTGGGGAAGGCAGTGAAAATGATTAAGGGAATAGAAAGCTGCAGTGTGTGGAGAGATTAAAAGATTAGAACTATATATCTTAGACATTAGAGGAATAAGGGGTGATGATAGAGATATATAAAAAATAGCAAGTGTTTAAAGAAGGTAAGTCAAGAACTCCTATTCCTTGAGCAGGAGGCACATAAAATGAAATTAAATAGTAACTAGTTTAGACCTTTTATGTATACTTGGCAGCAGGGTAGCAATGCTGAACAGAAGGCTGGCATCCGTATAAAGAGTGTCCAAGCGCACAGCAGGAGTGCTAACCTATAATGGGTAAAATACATCACGGTCCTGAGCTCAACCACGAGTTCTTGACATCTGAATGATTATAGGGCATCTTAGTTCATTAATAGATTTACTGCCTCTGCTCCTGAAGCCGCAGACAGAATGACTTTCAGAGGAAAATGCAATTTTATGTATCTCTGTACCGAGATAGAGATCGGGTTTTTTCCCTTTATTTCTTTGGAACTAATGAAGTAGAAACTTCTCTGTGTGAGCTCTACAGCTACAGGAATTACCCTCAGTGCCTGTTTCAGTAGATACCTTAGGCACATTCAAGTGAGATACCACACCTTTGCTAGGAAGCTTGCAATTGGTACAAGACGATGAAGAACATTTCTGAAACATTCCTCCTCTTCCTCTTCAGCTGCCTGAGTGCTCCCAGTCCAGCCCGGAGCCAAACCAAAGGGCTCAGCGTGCGCCAGCCTCAGCAGCTGCTGGGATGGGTGAGATGTCATCACCCCAGGTACCACAGCCCAGCTCCGAGGAGGTGTCACGGGCAGGCTGGGCTTCAAGGCATGGAGTAAGGAATCGTGTGCTCAGCCTGGTAATGAGGGGCCTGGCAGCTCCCCTGGCTCTTTTTCATGTAGACTGGGAGACTGATGGGAGGCACTGCCATCGGCTCACAGCTGAAATGTGAAGCTGGTCCTCCTCTGTGGCGTTTATTAAATTATATTTCACCGCGGCAGCAGCACTCTGGGCTAGGCATTTCCAGGGAATTGTTACACTTCTCAGATGGTTAATCACTTGGCCTTTGGCCTCCTGCCTTGTAAGTCTGTTTGACATGTCCTGTAATTACTACTTGGAGAGTTTTATTAATCAATTATACTATCAGCTAATGCAATTTATCGTGCCATCAATCTCTCCCTACCACCCCCCCATACACCCCCAAACAAATGTCCCCTTTCAATCCCACTTCTCTGCATATTTCTACAAAGCAAGGAACTGAAGAATTTGTGCTTTGATCAATAAGTTGTAAATTTTTTTAACGTACAAAATACTTGCCCGTTTTCTATGCTTCTCCCACTCTTCCACTTCAGAGCCCTTTGATTTCAGACTTTTATAATATATGTAGTCACTTTTACTGGTGCTGGCGTAAAGCAGCCAAATCGCCTCATCCTTCTTTACTATGTCCTCTAAAAACAAATTAAGACTCCACCAGACAAGCTGTTGGCTCGTGTGAACATCTGCCTGGCACTCTGTGGGCTACTTAGGGAACGCGCTGAGCCGGTGGCTGGTGTCCTCCCACCAGTGTGGCTCAGCCCTCCCCAGCCACCGCACATTTGCCCAAGTCATGAAATAATTCAGCACACTTTAACGGCCAGCTTTACTGTGTTGTGGTGCTGGAGGAAGATGAAGAAAACGTTGCTCTGCCATTTGGGAGAGTTTGGTTTTGGGGAAGAGCTCTCAGCCACCTACTGGTCCCGACCCTGTGGTCCTTCCACCGGCAGAAGCATGAGGCTGAAGTTCTGTAGCGGTTCCTGAATGCAAAACACAGTGAAAGATAATTACAGACCAACTTGGCTCTCATCAACCATCCCCAATGCAAGGGTGCGCTGATTTATGACAACCTCCCAGAGCTGCCTACAGACTGCTTGACAGCCCAGACAGACACAGATTCTTAATAGCACACGGTGCAGACCCATCCCCTTCCACCCCCAACACCTCCCCTGCACCAGGACCAACACTCCACATAAATCTGCTCTGCCTGACCTGGGGGAATTGTCTCCCGGCCTCCTGCAGCTTGTAAGGGCTGTTTCAGGAGATAGAATTAGTACCTTGATGCTCAGTATTGATCTCTGTTTGATTTATACTCCCTTGATCTGATTTTCTTCTCAGCGTCATGAGTATAAATCAAAAGTAACACCCACAAGAGTTAGAAGTTGCGCTGGCTTTAAACTCGGGTAAGTGAGATTGAGGTTCCTCAGCGCCAGCCTCTCCTGGTGAGAGGGGAGAGCACATTTTAAAAAGATGGGCTATCTGACTCACAGGAGTATAAAATAGCCAGGCATTGCAGGATGCAGCCTTCAGCCATTCCTTTAAATTCTTCCTTGAGCCTGGATTTCACGAGAACGAATTCCTGGATTCCCCCTCCTAGTGTTAGTTTTTCCCCTTGAAACATCCTATCTGCCGTAGCCAGCAATCCTCCCTTTTGGGTTTCCATGTGGGGGCTGAATTAAGTTTTCCTTGTGGGATCTGAGGGGGAAAGTTAGTAGGGACAAGAAAAATACTTTTGCAGTGTGATTTCCAATGTGTGACCATTTTACGTTGAGTCATTTGGATAAGCGCCCACAAAGACATCAGAACTCAGTAATCCATTTTAATTTCCAGGCCCAACAACTAACATTTCTCCTCCAACTTTAATGGCTGTTCATCGCCGTATCCAAGGGATTAATATGGCCTTGTGATTCTCCTTATAAAATCTGGTGTATCTTTCTAAAGCCGCTCTTCCGATGTCCTAAAATATCCCTCAGTTTGTCCTGAAACTCTCTCTTCTGTGCCGAAGAGCTGCTGTGTAATGAAAACAGGAGGCAGAGTGCTCTATGTGCACTATTTTTCTCCGTCGTGGCGTATGCACCGAGGCTGATAAAGGTCGGGGGAATCAGGCTGTATTCTTACGAAGTGGAAGTCCACTCTAGGTAATAGAACTGGTGTGAAAAATTTATAAAGGAGAAAGCTTCCAGGGGGTCCCCTGGCAACGCTCTGCAGCAACCCAGAGGTACTGATGTGACTGATGGAAAAAGTAAGTGTATCTGAGCAAAGGCCATGGACTATAAAAGGCTTTGCAGACCAAATGGGCCCTCTTAATTAAGTTCTGTGTTTTTTTGCATTGCCAGGAGGGAAGACTACTTGACTGTCAGGAGTAAACTATAGCCTGCTCCTCTTTATTTCTCCTTCGTGCCCAGGTATTCTTCAGCACCTCCCTCTTGGCGCTCTGACAAGGCTCAGAGAGAGCTTTTTGTAAAAGCATTGCGAGGTTTTTAGAAATTTATTTATTCTTAAATCAAACATTTTAAAAGCAGGTACCTGTGGTCATAGAGCCAATTATTCATATAGTATTCATATTACCATAAAGTTTAGATTTTATCTTAAATATAATGGTCTGTGTTTATGACACTTGCTCGGGGAATAATCCCAGCCTCTGCAAATCCTTCACCTTAAATTATAGACTGTCACGTTTAGCTCTCAGGTAACGGAATAAGGCTGTTAAAGAACTGTATTTGCATGCCAGTGGTCTGGAACCAAATCAAACCCAGCTCATTAGATGATTCTGAAGTTTTGTCTGATTTTATAGTTTTTACACCAAGTTTTGAGAGCACCCCGCTGCTGGGATTAAACGTGCCTCGGGGGAAGGCTCTTCATACTCAAAGACCAACCTGGGGCAGGTGGCAGCATGCCAGGCAGCACGTGCGTGAGATTTTTGGAATATAATACGCTAAACATCATCTCATAGCCTTGGGGGAAGGATAAGAGAATCAATGCAGGCAAAGCAATGCCTATTCAATTTGTTTTCAACACATTGTCAGCTCTTGCTTGTATTCACTGTCTTCTGTTAACGACAAAGGGAAAAGGAGCTGATGAGAGATTGGTTTCCCTGGTTTAGGGCTTGATGCACCTCATGTGAGCAAAGTGTTATACACGCTGCATTGTGCTGGGTCCATGACAGCAATGGGATATTTCATTTTGACAATGCCTTGTTTCTTAGGGTAAATAATAAGCACATTTGGTGAAATTCCAAAGACCGTCTCAGATAAGTTATAGTCTCTGCCGAGAAACCAATTACTCTAAAGTTTGAACGCTCTTTGAGATTGCGACACTTGCTAAATTGGGTTCAAAGAGCAGTGGGTGGACAAAAAGGTGCATGTTTTTATTATTCTATGTCGGAGCATTTGTGTGTGTTCAGACAGAGGGGAGGATAGAAAAAGCCATTTCCCTCCAAATACCAGCCTCCCTTTCCAAGTGACATCAGACAGAACAGAAAGAGATACAGGGACAAGAAGATATTTGAGATGAGTTTTGCTCATCGCTGCAGGATACAGGATGGAAATACGAACAGCTCCCTTTGATTAATGTATGCCCAAGGTCACACATGCAACTGTAACAGTCAATAGCAATCAGATTAGTGTAATGTATTATTCAGTGTTTATGATGGTGAATTTGTATAGCGCCCGTGAGGCAGCTTTGATCCCCTTGAAATGTTTTCTGAATGCTGTTTGGGATTGCCACGGAGGCGAGGCAGTTGTGCAGCATCTCGGGCGCACGATCCTCCTGTCAGCAATGTGTAATCACCCTCTTCTATTGTTTCTGTGTGGACTCATACTTGGATTTCATTGTTCTGCAATTGGTTACCAGACTGGCTTTTTTTTGGGGGCCCTAAGTGTTATAATATGAAAAATAATGAAAAGTAATTCTTTTAATTGAAAGTCCTAAGCGCTTTCCAAAACCTGCTTCATTGGATTTTGCTATAAATTGGTGATAGCTGTATCTATATGCAGTCCTTGGCCATCAATGAGCATGCAGTACCCTGTACGATGCAACACCGCTCTGTGTGATAGGTGCATAATAGTGCATAATTTATACTTTATTTAAAAATCTTGCCCTGTAGAGCTTTTAAGACTTTTTCCGCTCCCTTCATATCTTGAAAGTATTTTGCTAAATAACCCTACGAATAATTTTGGGGTGGTTTTTTTCTGAGTTCTTTGAGGAAGGAGTGAGTCACTAAGGGACATTTATTCATATATAGGGCAATTCTTTGAAAATAAACAGTACTACATAGTGCAACGTGTACGATAGAGAGGTTTTAGGCAAGGTTCTGTATAGGTAACATTTAAATTCTGAAAACCTGTCTTGTTAATGGGCAGTTTGCTGGGGACCGGGCTGTAAGGTTCGTTCTGTGTTTGGTTTTATTGAACACAGCCACATGCCTGAACCAAAGCTGCCTGGGGGGAGGCTGGTGTGGATGCACAAGGGACCGTCCGGGTGTGTTTAGCATACCATGTGCTGCGATCACGGGTACTAGAGGATAGTGGTGATAGATCCAAAGGAAAAACCCATCATTGCCCTTTAGCCAGCAGTGCTGTTGCTCCCAGACAGGACCTGGCAGGGCAGGATGCACACAGGAATGACAAATCTTAAAAAGCCCCAGCAGGACGCTAACGTACGGGTTAATGGTGTTAGACAATAGATGAGTGGACCCGTACAAATCTCATGGATATAGAAGGAAGGGTGGGTGTTGTTTCTTACTAAAAGGAACTTGCTGGGTTAGTTGTTTTATTAAATTTGAAAATTCAGGTGCTTCAAACCTTTACAGTATGTGGTCACTTTGTATTCTAGTAAATAAGTTTCTACAGTGGCTCAAAAATCCTCACTCGAAAACCAGCTCACTTTAATTGCCTTGGAGGTAAGCCATTTCACATGGATAGAGAACTATCTAGAAAGCTGTTAGCTGTACACAATAGGCATCAGCGTGCAATGTCTAGTTAGGGGAAGCTGTGTTAGGATTACCTCAGGGACTTTTATTATGTCCAGTCTCGCTCAAAACACCATTAATGACCTGGAAAAGCAGGTAAAAAGCACATTAATTAAATTCCCAGATGATCCCTAAATTGGAAGGCATAGCAAATAACAATGGGGAAACCATGCTGGAAAAAACACTGATGGACCAAGAGAGAAAAGAAATGAGGCAAGACACCATTAGATGAAACCCAGGGATGGATGGATTCCTAGGTGGTATTGATTCGTCTTTGTAGGTGGGATACACTCAGCAGGAAGAGGCGATATGGAAAGGCCGAGATGGCTGACATTTGAGAATATGCTTTTGGCAATGCAGCGTGGCTGCAAGTCAGTCTTCATACAGTCAGGTCTGCATGAGCAGAGGCATGGCAAGGGAGAAAGGGTGTGAATATTGTCCATAAAACAGCAGCTGGGCACGTGCAGAATAATTGCATTCAGTTATGAACATTTCAACACTCAAAAGAAACTAACAAATGAAAAGCGATTGGGAAAGAAGGAGTGACGGAGTTATCTGATAAATAAAAGCTCTGTTGTGGCAGTTTGCTGAGCTAAAATTTGAAAGGAGGAGGGAGAAATATAGTGAGCATCAACAAGTATTTAAAATGTAGATACATGCATTAACATGTAGATAGAAAAAGAGGCAGGGATTCTTGGTGGTAGCCAGAAAGTGCTCACTAGGGAGGATAGGAAAATATTGGCTGAACGTCAGCGTCAGCTTCCTATTATCAGAGCAATTAGTCCTGTTGAATGAGCTCTCAAGAAAAGTGCTGAGTGGTTTTAAAATGGTACAGACTGAGAAATGGGAAACAAACCATACAGCAGAAAACAGCCTTCCACTGGCACAAGGCTTCAAAAAAATCCTCCTTTTCTAGCAGTTTTGTTTATAGCTCCTGACAGTGAAGTCATCCTGACATTCAATACTGTGACTGTTAGAAGGACTTTGCTGTTTACCATTTTTATTTTTACACATAGGAGGGCAGCAGTTAATAAGGAAAAGCCTCATGGAGTGGGTGAAGGACCTTCTTTATTCATTCCTTGTAAAAATTCTGAGCAAAAGAAGACTCCACCAAGCTTTTGGATGCTCTGGGCTGGGGGGAACCTTTCTGCAGCTCCCTTGTGCCCTGCTGCCCTCCTGCACGGCCCAGGCACCCGCCTGCGTGGCTGTGGAAAGCTCTAGGAGCACGAGACATACTTCAGCTAACTCCTGGCTAACTTGTGGTTGAAATAACATAAAATTGTTGCCTGCTTGCTTTGCAGGGCAAAAACTATAGCACAAGATATTCCTTTGTGAAAAAGGAGAAACGAGACAAGCGAAGCCTTTTGGTTTCTCTAGCTCTCTGTTTTGTTCCCTCCCAAGGACTGTGAAAAGAATGAGCATTTAAAGCAAGCCCTATGCCCCGTTTCTGCAGAGGTAGGCATTAGGTGTTGAAAATGGGAACTTCAAACGGTGATATATTTGGGTGGGAAGAGTCAGTTAATGAATGAACACCCATTTCTATGGCTGCAGGAGAGAAAAGAGTGGTTAGATATAGGAATGGCTTTCCTATAGTCTGGAACATAACAGCGCCAGATAATAAGCTCCTGAAGCTCATGCAAATGTGCTTCCTTTTTGATTTTATGCTACTTTGAAGTTAGCCTGGCTCTCAGCAGCAGGTTGGACCAGATGACCTCTGAAGGCTCTCTCAATCTGAATTTTTCTGTGTTTGTGGTTGTTATTCTACCCTTTCAAAGTCACGTGGACTTGCCCAAGGAAGAGCAGGACTTTTCCCAAACCTTGTCGTGCTGACCATCTTGTACTGAGGGAAAGGACATACCTGCTCCTGAGACTTCTAGATGTTTTTAGGAAACTCATTATGTTCCAGGTAAATCCACAGCATTTGACATCCATCTGCCATTGCAGCCTGTAAGTTTGAATCAGGAGAATTGGCCTTCCAGGACTGCATGGAAATGAAATGGAGTGCTACGGTCCGATCTGATGCATGCATGGCTCAGACTCCCCAGCACGAATGCTTACCCGATGCCTGGATCAGGATGCTGAACCACAGGCTGGTGCCTTCACCCACCTACCAGCCACAAAATCTGGGGAACTGCTTTATGAGTCCTCCCTGAGGGTGCCAGGCAGAGGTGAGGGTGTATCACTCGTCTCTGGCTGCCCCCTCCTTCCCCACTGTGTTTCACCCCATCTGCCACCACGTGCTGCGTGCTGTCACTACTCAGTGCTCCTTCGTCCCTGCCCTGGTGAAGATGCACAGCCCCGGGGGTGGACAGTGCTGCTAGACTTCAGCTGACTGTAAGTGGGCAGGCAGCAGGTATAAGTGCTCCTGCGACCACATTATTGCTTACACAATGATTGTGCTGCACTGCAGGATAAAAAGGTTCTTTCATATCAAGTGCAGAAGCCAGGCTCAATCCCTATTGTACCTTCTCACTCACTTTATTAAGTTTACTTCATTTCTGCTCTGTCTCTGTACCTCTGTGCCCTCTGCTGTGTGTACCAAATCTTATTGACATTTTAATATTAAATTATTATGACAAGAAGATATTCTACTTGCTAAGTAATTTGTTTTATTCTGAGGAAAATTGGAAGCTGCAGAAAAACCATTATGAAAGATTAAGACAATGGAGTGATACTGACTGATACAATATAAATTATTATTTTGTCAGCAGCACACCCAAATCCTCTACTAAAATTTTAAGTGATAAAGCCAACAAGTGAGAAAATTAAATTTGGGGGGATGAAAAGACTATTATGCACACAGGAAAAAAAATAACATCAGGCATAGATGTTACAGAAAAACACGTCCCAAAGAAATCTGCACAAACAAAAGGGGGAATCACTAGATGAGCACCTGGCCCCGCTTGTGCTCGTGCAGAGTGGTTTTGATGAAATTGTCATTGACTCTGGGACACGATTCTCACAGAAACGTACCAAAAAGGATGAGGAATTTCCTCAAGTGTGTGTTGAGAGGCGTTTCTTTATTCTGTCGTCTCACCTTCTCTTTGTGAAGTCCTGAGGATCAGCCCTCCTGGGAGGTACAAACAGATCCTATCCCTTACCTCGCTCCGCTTTCCCTCTCCAAGAGCTCTTCAGGTCCTCCAAGAGATAGAATAGACTTCTTCATCTTGTATTGGGACTCTCAAACCTCGAGTACTGAAAAGGAGGTGACTGCACAACCAGCATGTGATCGTTCAAAGGCAGGCTGGGGAACTCGGCACGTGCCTGTGCTGGTCCTGTGGTCCCTCCTCAGCGAGGGAAGCAGCTGGTAGAGATAATGCTCCAGCAACAGATAAAGCCTGTGGGTTTTGGTAATGCCTTCAGGCTCCTAGGGCAAACCCATGTTCACAGCTATCTGAGAAACAAGGAGCTAGTGAACGTGGCTGTTAAAGACAGGATTATTTTACATGCAACCTATGGTCCTGGAGGATCGCTGCCAGTACTTGCAGCTGGGATTTCATTTAAGATGTGCTACCTTTTGTGCGAAGAACAGTTAGCCAAAATATTGCTCCTACCTGGCAATTAACCTAGAAAGCTGCAGAACTGTAATTTAAACAAATGTAACTCACCTTTTGTCATCATAACGTTTTTAAGAGTAAGGTTGCTGCTTTGTTCAAACAACCTTGATAACACGCAGGGGAAGCAGCTATTTTATGCTACTGTATTAGAAAAACTGTGCGTCGCAGATACACTCTGGAATGAAATGTCAGGGGCTTTCCCATCTGTCAGTAGTCTGGTCTGGGTAAAAGTGGCCAATGCCTCTGTCTAACTCTGACCTTGTGTGGCAGCCAAGGACTCACACCTTCATGGCCTAGCTTTTGCCAAGCAAGCTTAAATGCTGTAGGTTTCCACAGCAGTCAGTGGAACAGGCTGGGGAGAGACAAACATCGTTCCCAAAGCCTAGTCAGGCTCGTACTGAAAATCAGCATAAGCTGCGGAGCTCAGCACCTGGCGTGGGTAGGACTATTCCACACAGGCTTGTGTTCTGCACCTCCAGGGAAACCTGAGGATCACTGGTACGTGCCTGCTCAATCAACCTCCCAAGAAAAGCCTTCCCAGAAGGCACAAATAAGGCACATACATTTCTGTGGACCTAATAGATCATGGGGACCAAAATGCTCATGTGAATACGCTCAGTTCAAGGAAGGTGAGTTGCTACAGGCAACAGGACCTGACTCTTGGCTCTGCTGGGATTTATTTTTTCAGATGATTGCAGCAGGTATGTGACTACAAGGCAGTGGATAAGCAGCTTTATCCCCTACTAGCTGGATTTATTCGTAATCTCACTCTGGATTAGAAATGAGCCCTCAGTACTAACACTTGCTACCTACAAGGTTTGTTTATTCAAAACTGGTGGAAACATTCCTGCTGTAAATTCAAGCAAAACGGGGCTTTTCAGAATTTTTGGGCACCTGGAATGTCTCATCTCAGGGGTGAGGAATGGGTTTACTTGCTAGCAAGGGAGGAGTAACTACTATTAAAAAGTAATCAAATCTTTACCTAGGAAACACAAACTGGTGCCAAACTGGATTTGTGACCAGAACCTTGACCTTTAGGCAGCTCTTCACACCTTGTGGTGCAAGATTTTAACTTGCATTATGTCGAGAGACCAGAAAGGAAGCTGTAGATGGAGCACGCTCAGTCCCTGGAGCACTCACCATCATGGAGAGCAGTACTGGCTGCTGCCTTCCTCCGGGCAGAACTGGCCAAAGTCTGGAGACGGCTCCTTCCCACTGGGCTTCTCAAGGGGACTGTTGCACCAGGGGCAATGGGAAATGTTCACGCTGAGTCAGTTTAGCATTTTGTCCTTTTTTTCTCTGGGCAGCCTGGAAGACTCATGTCCCCCCTTCCTTTACTGATAAAGGCAGGAAGGAGAAAAGGAACTCGTGCTTTGTGGGGAAATAGAAATCACAGCAGCTGTAAAGCATGAGGGAAAATCCAGTCAGTCTTAGACACAAAGCACTTGAAGTATTTGGCCGACTTTCTGAAAATAAATAAATAATTATTCAGAAAGTCATTAACCAATGGAAAAGTTGATATATTTTTTGAAGATCTTTCAAAAATTCCTATTATAAGGATATCCTAAGCATTCTCCTGTATTAGACATGGAGTCCCAAGACCCCCAACAGATGGAATTAGATCGCAGCCCCCTTTTAATCTCTGGATGATGACCTCAATTGCAAAGGTATCACTTGTCATCTTCTGGCTCCTCTTAGCATTTCACACTTGAAGTTCAACAGTACTGGATGTAAGTTGAACAGATAATAGACAATTAAAAGTGTTACCTCATTTTTTAAGACTCACAGAATCATCATCATCGCCTGTAGGAGACAGACAGGGAATTCAGGAATCACTGTGTTCATAAAGTATTGTTATCATATTGAAGTCTAGCTTTTGTAGGTCTATGATGATAAAGTTTTGAAGATGAAAGACTGGCCTGTAGAAATTACATTATAGAACAGCCATTAAATATTAATCCTTGGGTATCTGAGAGATTTCGGATTAAAATTTATGATCTAGAAATGTATCCGTGCTCCCTCCACATAAAAGCACCAATTGTCTTGGTAAATGCAACCACCTCAGAGCTGAGAAAACAGCCCAGGTGGGGAGCATGGTGCCAGCAGCCTTCACGGAAGGGCAGAGGGGTTTTTAGGGAAGCGCCAGAGCAGCTCCCGGGCCAGGGCATGGCCACAGGAGGCCAGCAGGGACACACTGCCACCTCCTGCTGGGGCGCTTGCCGGTGCCCGGGGCGCTCAGCAGCCCCCCGTGTCCGCAGGCTGTGCGCATCCCTGCGTGGTGCAGTGCGGTGCGGTGAGCAGCCGAGACGGCTCTGCCCGTGGGATGCTCTGAGGCCTTGGAAGAAGGGAAGCGTAGGTGTAGCTGATTGCCTGGCCAGGTTTGCCAAGTGGAAAAGAATAACCATCTCGGGGGAAACCGGGATAAACGGTAGGCCTGTGTTTTCGGTGAGTGAAAGCAGAGAGAAAGCCATCGCTTGGGGCTGCAGGAGTCACTGAAATGACAAGTTTCCTTTCATATTTTGAAATCAAATTGAAATACATCTGGAGATTAAATGTTGCTTTGAGCATATGCTAAAATAAAGCTAAACTTGCCGCTACAAATATCTAACTGATCTAGCATGCTCAGATTGGTTTACCTTGCTTTTGGTTTATTTTTATTATGGCCATTTTTCCCAAATAAAACTCAAATTCATGGTAAGTTTCAGGGTATCGGAGGGAGCACCTGTAAGCAACATCCCCAGCCCAGTGCCTGGTGGTGGCTGTCTCGAAGCCTTGCCCAGTTCAGTCCCTGCCATGGCACAGTCCCCACTGTCCCCACCGGGCTGGGGGTCCCCTCCTGCGGCATGCAGCCCAACGCAGCCCAACCTCCACGGCCTGGCGAGCCATGTGCTGCCCCACGCTCCCAGCTGGCACGCCAGTCTCATGGGCCAAGTGTCAAACAGACTCTTCCAGTCAACAACGTTAAGGAGAAATGAAACAGGATAAAAGGGTTTTAAGAAATGACGTGCTTGGACAGACAGCAATTAGGCACAAGGGCTGAGTGAAGAGCAGATGTTTAATCGGGCTCCAGTGTCACTGAAATGATGTGCTATATTAATTTTTTTTTTCATTTTATATTGATCTCAAAAGCTCCAATCCAGCAAAAGAAAAAAATCGCCCATTGCAGCCTGAACAATATACTAAGCCTTATCTTAATTGAACATTAGGGGATGCTCATGTGGCCATCTCAGGGCTTTTGCTAGTTCAGCGTTCAGGATGGCATCTTCCAATTACTGCCATTAGCGATGTACTTAAGGGAAACGATTCATTCTTTTAAAGGGAGGCTGAGCACCTGGAGGTGTCACTGTGGATAAGCAAGGGTGGGGACCTGCAATTTGTTAGCTACTCTGTTATAAGTGCCCTTGTACCTGCTTTTAACCTCCTGATAAATGCAATGTAGCTCACCCCCCTTTTTTTTTTTTTTTTTTTAACTGTTGAGTAAGACGTCTGAAATTACTTCAGACCAAACTGTGGGATTAGAGCCTGTGTGCAGGCAGACTCTTAAGTTACTATGGAGAAGACAGCATGCTGTAAATTCACGTCCCAGCGCATACTGCAGTAACTTCTTTACACACATAACCCTTCCCACCCCTCACCTCCAGTATTGTAAATTGGAAGCTGCCATGGTGACTGGACTACTGAGGGAACAAGCACATCCAAGAGTGCTTTTCTGTAGGCAATTTCTGGCTATTCGCACACAGGAGTTTTGCTAGTTATATTGATCTACCCATTTCTTCCAGCCAGATTCATTCCAATACCAGAAATCCAGTTTGTCACATTATAATTTTCCCTTTGGAAATGATTTGTGACAAGAGCACTACAAAAATATATACTGGCTGCAGTGTTATTGGAAAAATCTATTTTAAAATATGTATGTTTTCACCATTCGAAGCTTAGGGAGATAATTCTGCATTCATCCATTCCTCTTCTTACTGGTTGAAAGTGCTGCAATACTGTATGTCTTCCATTATGCCCAGTTTTGAAGAAAGCAAAACAGATATTTTCCTGGTAACTTCACTCTGTTTCTGGGTTTTTGGGGATGTTCCAGTATATAGTAACTCTCTCCAAATTTGTTTTCAGAATGCAGGCTTCTCCAGATGAAGTTTGGGGTCTGGTATACACAGTTTCTGCTGCCAGGTTGTGCTGCATGCAGCCTCAGAGATTTTGTTTATCGTGTGGTTTCTTTACCAAAATACCGAAGATCATGTTTTTTCTCAGTTCTTTGCTGACGACAGGCACAAAGTGATAGATGATTGTCATTTTGCATAGCTGATTACTAGCCAAGAGCCATAAGTGAACGCTCACAGGCAGCTGCATAATGCACAGCTTTATGGAGAGATTAGCCATGCACTGCTGCCTGGGTGAGCAGGAGTTACGTGTTTCGGAGGTAGGTTGCATTTTTTTTTTTTTTTTTTAGACACTCTTTGGGCTTCTACAAGAACCTGGGGAACCAGGAATGGGCAGAGCAGGCTTCGGCTGGGAAAAGAGATCACGGCAGGAGCGCTTTTCTGTAGCTGTCAAATGTTCTAAGGAAAGTTGCCAGCTTGATGCTAATGATATAATGTTCACCTGCCACCAGGGCCAAAAATGATTGAAAGAGACTTTTTATCCTGTCATGCAGTTTTAATTGTCTGTGCCTAACTGAAATTTGTCTTTGGAAGTCTCTTCGTACTGCTAGTATTCTGGAAACCGAACCTCTTCAATGAAGAAGCCTAATAACGTATCTTCCTTTTCCCAGCCAGAACTTAGTTTAACAAACAAAAAATGATTAAACTCAAAGTTCTAAGTAATTGTAACCAATTGAGATGTGGAAGCTCTTTGAACAGTGTTGTGTGTCTTTCTGCGCTTCTACAAATTCCCTCTTTTTTCTTCAGACTTTAAAGCTTTAAACATTCAAGTTCCCCGTTTCCTCTTCATGCTTTGCGTTTTAGCAATCAGTAAGCCTGGATCAGGGTTTCCAAGCAAATGTGTCCAAAAATATAAATATATATAATTTTCATTTATTTTAAAAAAAAGAAAACAAAAGAAAAAAAAGGCTGATTTGTTAAAGGAAAAGGGATGGAAGTAATCTGTCCTGTATTACCACATGTACTTCACACATGTGGAGCGTAGGATGAGTTTTGAGTTCCTTTACAACTTTTCTGGTTCTCAAAGCTTTAAGTTTTCATTTACAGCTGAAAACAACTGGAAGGAGACAACGGGCAACTCTGACACTTGGAGTTGGTAAGGACCCGTTCCTGTCAAAAATGTATCTAGTCTGCCTTCCCTTCCATTGACAGCATTGCTTGCACTTACCAAGTGCTCCATAAATCCCTTCTAGTTGTCTTCCATATTTTCAGATAATTTCAGCTCTGCAGGAACATTTC
This sequence comes from Falco peregrinus, assembly GCF_023634155.1. NCBI lineage: Eukaryota > Metazoa > Chordata > Aves > Falconiformes > Falconidae > Falco > Falco peregrinus. The sequence goes on along the minus strand of NC_073729.1, from coordinate 36,039,990 downwards.
TGCTGCTCCTGTCTTCCACCATTTGGGATATTTTCTTTAATTTCTTTTCACACCTGGTGGTGAGCAGTATTCAATAATCTCTCAGGGTCCAAAACACTTGAAACATGTCGTCTATATGCAGTCTCACACTTGCAACTGCTTCTGTTTAAATGAGCATGAATTTCTTCAGCATTTCACGCTCAAAATCCCTGTTCCTGAGAACCCTTTCTTAGTTACAGTCCCCAATACTGTAGTTATTGCTTTTATTAATTTTCTTTCTCCATTTTTATGTTGGGGACTTTTTTTTAAGGGGCTCCTGGGGGTAACAAAAAGCTGTAAAATTCTTTAGTCTCAGGGTCATATCAGAGCAGGTCCGGATTTGTCAAGCACAGGGTGGTGCCTCTTCCCTTCATCTATAGGGGTTCACCGAGCCAATGAGAACAACGCAGTTTATATGCATATGTATATGTATATGTATAGCTACACAGGTCAGCTGTGCGTCGTGCTGAACTGCGTGTGACACTTCCAGCAGGAGCTGGGCAGCTGCCGGCCATGGTGGGGCAAAGCTGGTGAAGCTCCATTGCATTCCTGCCCTTCTGAGCTGCCGTGGTCCAGGTGAGCTGCAGGTCATCAGCAGCTTCCCTGGGCTTGTCTGTGATCCCTGTGACAAGCCGGGTAGGTGTGACACTTGGCAAGCAGTGGGAAGTGCTAGTGACCACTGGAGTGCACTGGACCAGGGCTCCTGGCACAGCTGCCGTGTGCCTCCTCCCCGCTGCAGCTTCCAGTGAGGGGCAGCTTTGCTTTGCTCCCTGCAACCTCTCTGCAGAGCTACACGGCTCTGCAAGGGCAAATACAGAGAATCGTTGTCAACATGGCTATGCCAGTTAATCCAATTTGAGATCCTGGGATGAAACCCAAATTATTTACACCCTACTATCAGTACCTGTGCACTGGGAGCCAGCAGTACCTAGATGCCAGAGGCAGGTGAATCCAGGTAGAAGCCAGGAGGGAGCAGAGACTTATCATTCGTTCCATTTCAGCTGCTGCCTTTTTGCCTTGATGAAACTTCATCGCTGGCAATAGCTTCCTCCTCTGCATGCCCACCAAGCTCTGGTGCAACACGGCATTTTACCTAGCAGAGCCATAGAGCTAGACGGTCTCTTGCCTTGCTCTGCATGGGCTTGGGAGTAATAGAATGAGTCGTTAGCTGGGAGGTGAAAATTACAATGTGTGCCACTGCTTTTGAAAAGCTAAAGAGATTAATATTAAAAAAAACTAGATGCAGTTCACTCACTGGTGTAATGAAGAGGTATTATACACCCGGCACCTGTTGGTGAAGGTATACGTTTAACCATCTATTACCATTTGAATGCAGAGAAATCAAATACACATTAGAAACTAAGCATGAGGGAAGTTATACTGTTGTTTCTCCTGGACTGCACTATGAAAAAGAAGAAGCAGCAAGCAGAAATGTTTAAAAAAAGACTTAAAAGGATATTGCTGCTCTATATCTTGGGTCTCCTTGCTGCGCTCAGCACTAGGTGGTTTTCTGTTAAGACACAAAGTCAAGGACACCACGCAGTACGCTGGTAGGAGAGTTAGGTCTATCATCTTCATTGCACGTGCAGGAACTGGTTCTAATTAATCTTAATGGAGGTCCTTGCAAATGAGCTTCCAAAGTCTCAGCTTTCCAGCACCCTTATAAATGTCACTGATGGTCATGTTTTGTTGGAAACAGCACTCAGAAAAAGGTAGTTTTGTAATAAATGCCTACCAAACTCCAAGACGCTGCTACTACACAGGCAGTGTCATGTTTACCACACACTTCCAAGCAAGTACTTCTCTTGCATTTTCCTTCCCATCATTACTGATAAATCAAATAATCTTACTTTCATCTGGTGCCTTTGCGAAGTGCTATATATGTCATTTGTGCAAGAAGAATGTAAATGAATGAATTCTTTTTTCCTTTACTTGCACAAGAATAAACCCCAATATCTCAGTAGAGGTAGTGCCAGACCTGTAATATCTAGGTGGGACAAGCCAGATTATTTTTCTATTTTTAACCTGAAATTTAGCAGTGCTGAGTTTTCTAACACCAAAACTACAAAGCTTTTGGAGTAGATCACTGATGTAAAGAAGTGCTACAAAGAGATCAGGTGTCCTGCAAATCCCACACGGTCCCAATACAACCTAATGTATTGATGGGGAGCTAAGTATTCTGCAGCTCAAGGTAGGTTTTATTGGTGGCCTTTTAATTGCTGCTTTCATTGATAATGTGCCTGACCTGCCAGAAGGTAGTAAAAAGTAAGCTCTTGGTGTCTTCCACGTTTGCCACATTTGATGCCCCTCTGACTGCCAAGTTATGGAGGGGTGGCCTGGAGCAGAAAAACTAGATCATGTTGCCACATCTCTCAGTCTTTATTTCTCTTAGGAACCGTGGATGTCAATGCAAGCCAAACCATGGCACTAGATGAGGCATAATCTTGGGATCACAGCCATGTTCCAATTTCTTTACACTTTGTGTAGATACATTTTCTTCTACACCCCACCATTGTCCTGAGTTCTCTTTGTACAGCAGAGTTTTACCAGGATACCCCCAAGATATCCTGCAAAATTTTATTTGTGGGTTTATTATTTTCATTGAGAAAGATGGGTGGGTGAGGAGGAAGGATGTTGATTTTTCCTGCATTAAAGCCAGCGAAGAAAAGAAAGCAGCTGAAACCTTAGAAAATTGCACTACTAATCATATTTTCGTAAGCAGTCCTCTGCAGCATTACAGTCACAGAGTGTATTTATAATTTGGTTTATGTGAGCAACAGTTTAAGTTGAGGAAAATTGGTTTCCTTTTCAAAATGTCATGTTTCTCATTTCCTTGCAGAATCTAGGGCTGCTTCGAGCTCTTATCAGCCTTTAAATCATTCAAAAACACACTCCGTAATTAAAATGCCATAAATCCTCATTAATCAATTTAGGGGTTTTGATTTGTTCTAAAACACATTTAAATAAAGTTGAAGGCTTACTAAAATACCAGATAATACCCTCCAGTGCAAAGGAAAGATAAACCCACCCTAGGATAGCTGTGCAGTGGTGGAGTTAGATTGAAGATGAGGAGCATGATTCTTCTGAGCACGAGGTACTCGGTCCTGGGCTCCCCAGAACAGGAGCGGGCTGGCTCGCTGCTCAGGTACAGGTGCTGTGACAGCATTTTTTAAAATCTGTTTTAATCTGTTGCTCTTTTGGTTTTGGCTTCTGCTCCTGTGAACATCCTGTAATAGTCGTTTTGCTCCACTGAAGGACCAGTGGAACTATTTGCCTCTAGACCCTCCTCAGCTGGCTTCGGTTTTCATGTGCTTGGTCACCGACTGCTCTGTGTCCTGGGTGAAAGGCTTCCATTTCCAGCTTTGTGGCTTTTGTTTTGCTTTGGAATGTTTTCCCCTTCGTGTCTTCTTTCTGGAGTATTTAATGCTCTCTATCGCACCCAAAGTATCCCAGCCCTCTCTTGGATCCACAAACTCTTGTCTGGACCGTATTTTGCCCCACATTCCAATCAAGATCTCTATCTTGTAGGGTCATGCTTCATTGGGGTGGGAAGGGATACAGTTCTGCCACAGTTCACAGATGGTAAATAGATATTTTTGACATTTATCACCACAAGGGTTAGAAACAAATCACTGATTAACACAAGAATCTGCTGCTGAAGTCTTGCATAGTCTTGTGGCATTTGGTCTGGGGTTTGGACTTGTCCCGTTAGTAATTATAAGAAGTGACAACATCACAGCATATGAAAAAACATGGAGACAAAATCTGTTGATTCATAGGACAAAAATTCTGAGCTTCACAGTGCCGTGTTGGTCAGCTGTCCCTTCCGTAAGCCAACTGGATGTAGCGTGGAAATAGGTGAGTTTATAACGTTACAGAAGTCCATGCTAAGGCTACATCCAATTATTGTTAATGGTATTTAGATTTATTCTACTTGAGCAGTTGCCTTCAGATCTCCAGAAGTGAAAGAATAAGGGAAAATAAGTCACAATGAAACCAAAGAGAAACAAAATAGAAAACAGCTGACCCCTGGGCCCCAAGAAGATCTTTGCCTCCTGCAATCCTGGTTGCGAGGCAGATACAGTAACAAACCCGCTGCATAAGAAAAAGCAAATAAAGATGCCACCCTAGAAGGAACAAAACAGTCATAAATTTCATAATGGATATCTCCAGAGAAAAGATATTTGGCTTCTTTTGTTCAGAATTTTCATGTCTGTTGTTAGGGCAGGTAGAGCCAAAGCCAATAATTAAAACTCACGAGAAGATTTAATCCTTTTCCTAGAAATTTACCTTCAAGAAAATGTGGCAAGGGAGAAGCAGGTTGTTGAGGATAAGGACTATTAATGCAACACTTTATGAAAAAGAAAAATGAAGTTTTCTTGGAAAGGCAGGGATATCAGGGTTCTTATATGTTTCTATTAAACTGTGATGAAGCCCTGTTCTCCCAGGTTATGGGACACTGACAGGCTCTCTGCATATAGATTTCTCTTTTCCTGCCAGCACTAGGCTGGATGAAAGCCCAGTGGTGCATTCTGTTAAGGAGCTTATTCATACAATTAAGTTTAATTGTCAGCAGTTTTGATACTTCAAACTAAAATGAAACCTGGCTCCATTTCTGCAGCTTAGATTCACCTGCAGCCTGGGAGAATTCTGATGGTATTAAAATTATAGAGTCTTGTATTGCTAAAATACCAGCCGGTTGCAAGGATAAATTCTGCATAAGCAGGTTGTTTCCTCCCAGATCTGGGCAACTGAGCAGCAGGCCTTGAATAGAGTCTATTTATTTTTTTTGTAAGCAATAGTTTCTCAAATACTGGAGCGCATGGAGAGTGTCTTCCCTGTTCATGTCAGCAGTATGGTCCTTCTACAGCTCAGTGGGCTTCAGGACAGACTTTTGAAGCAAAGACGTACATACCACACTAGTTATTGACATTGGGCTGCAATATATGGCATTTTGCAAGTATCACCAGACTCATTTGCTATGTGTTAATGAGCCTTATGGTCTCCCCCAGTGTGAGAACAGAAAATCTGAGGGATACTCTGCTTTTGCTGTTGCTTCCTCTGGCTCTTAACCCTCATGCTCTCCAACCCTGGAACTCCTACGCTTTGTTTCTCTTTCATTTTAAAATATGATCACAACAAACCAACATCTACAGTCCTCCAGTGTCAGTTTTTGCTTTAGGAATCTTGGTGCTTGTGCACATCCTCAGCTGCCCAGAATGAGGATTTTACACAGTTACTAACAGAGTTGCTCCCATGTGGTAACAGGCAGGTCTGTTACACATTACCTAAGCTTTCCTTTAACGACAATATCAGGGTGGGGAGTCGGGAATCCATCATCAATCTCAGCTTATGTCTTAGGGTGGGGTTATGACCATGACTGGACACATTGGCCTGGAGATGGCAGCTGAGTTAGATGTTTGTTATTTGAACAGAGATGGAACTGAAGCCCACTGCTCCGTAGGGGGTGCCCAGCCCCCAGGCCGCAGAGCCAGACAGCAAGGGGCACCGAGCTGCGGCAGAAGGTTTGCAAGTCTTGTGACTGGGATACTCTCATAAAAACCAGGAGCATTTGGGTCAGATTTCTGCCCTAAGTCAGTGCAATGAAGGATTTGAATGTGAATTCCCATCATTTTGGATGAGTCCTTTAACACTTGGTATGTAAGACTAGAAAAGTTGTATCCTACATCCCCTACAGTTTTGTAAACAGTGGCAAAGTCCTTTTCCAGATCCACCGCTCTACTTCCATGAATCCCTCACTTTTTAAACTACCCAAAATCAAAACAATCTATTTTGTTTAATTTAAACCACTCATACATTTTGTTTTAAGTGCGGTCTCCAGATGATCTTAATGGAGTGTTCCTTTTTTTTCCCAGACCTCTCATTATCGTCACCTTGCTCACACATTAGTGATCATTTGTTTGTGCTATAATCAACATCAACAGAAGTACTTTCAGGAATAAGAGTTTAGTGCACAGTCCAGCTCACATTTCTGGGACATAAGTAGTGATTTGAAGAAGTGGGATAGCCACAACTAATCACATTTTGGAAATCATGGAAACTGCGACATTATTTAATCATGGGCTGCTGTAAACACCGAAACCTCTGTCCTCCTTTAGAAACCAAATTACCAGAGAAAGACAATTTCATCAGAGCTTTACCTGTCCATTATAGTACTGCTGGCTCATTAGGTAGAGTAATTAAACATCTAGCAGAAATAATTATTATAATTATAAGACATTTGAGATCTCATTTGGCTTCATGAAATATGAGTTACATAAACTAATTCCTTTTGTAAGGTCCACTCATAATAGCAATGGATGTCTAAACAGCGATGCTCTTTGCCTGCTTATTTTTGCAGCGTTATTGGGCCAACCTTACAGCAGCTATTAAGAACTCAGCAACTACCAACTATTATGATACCGGGATATCCAAATGGCCTCTATGTAGTTAGAAAATAGGAAATTACCATAGTAATCGTATTCGTTCGTTCTGTTCCCACTTCCACAGTGAATACAGGAGGGGAATGCAGGGGTAATGTAGGGGAATCGTTCAGTATTTTCTCCACCACGCTGATTACCACAAAAAATGTTCAGCTCCTGATGGCAACAGACACCTCTTTTATTTATATTTTATTTCTTATTTTGTGTTTAGCTGGATTTTGGTGATGTGATTCCTCTGTCACGGCACTGAGCTAATGCTAAGCCCTGCCGCATCTCCTTGCCTGCCTCCCCGGAGCGGTTTGCTCTCAGGCTCCACCTGAGCTGCCTTCGCTCGGGAATCTTTGCCAGCGCCTCTGAGGCAATCGAAAGTGATCCAAATTCAGACAGCAAAATGCAGCATCACTGGAATATTTAATAGTGAAATATTATTTCCTGGTGAAGTTGTTAAGAGAAGTAAGCTGTCTCATATTGAAATGCAGGGCAGTTTCCTGAAGGACGCTAATGAGCGTGTTCTTCTGCAGCTATTCATAAGATCGCTTTGACATGAGTATAGAAAAATATAGATGTTGCCAAAAGACTGCATTAAGTTTGGATGCTCAGGCTGATGCAGACTACTTCCCTCTATATTCACCTCAGTAGACCAGATGACAAATGCACTGTATAAAGTAACCTGGTTCACAGAGGCTCGCAGTAAGGCGGCACTGGTCATGCAATAGCAAAGTGCGCGTGCAGCAAGAAAAAGTGAAGGAAATAACAGGAATATCAGAAGCACCATTACAATACTATCTTATAATTGAATTTCTCCAAAAAAGGGAAGGTGTCAGACTAGGGGGGTTCAAGGCAAAGTAAAAGAAGTGAAACTGGAGAGATTGCATTTATGTAAAAAGGTTAGAATAGTTACTGTGGCTTGGCTAAACAAATGCCGTAGACCTAAATTCAGAGCACTCGTAGACAGATGTTGTTACTAACTGCCTTCAAACACCCCTGGATCTGTTTGTGGTTGGCAAATCCTTTGCATGCAGGGTACAGGGAGAAGGAGACAGGCGTGAAAATGCAACCAGAAAAAGCCATCAGCAACAGGGAAAAGTGATTTTATATTGCCTAATTTCTACCAAATGCATTACCAGCAAATGTCCCTAAACTCTGCAGGATTTACTTCCTAATATTGGAGCAGCAAAGCAGGGCTCTAGGGCAGTGCTGAAGTTTTCCCCCTGTGAGCCATGGCAAACCGGGCAGGGCTAAGCAGTGCCAGGGGGCAAAACTCAGGTGGGAGAGGGTTATCTCAGCTCTTTCTCCTGACTCATGAGTCTGGATAGCTGGTGTGCATTTTTAGTTTAACAGAAGCCCTCCTATCTCTTTCTTTTCTGCCCTTTCATGATCACAGCTCAAATCAGCTGTGGCCACTCTACAAAGCTGCTCCAGCCATGATTTGTGCCAGCTGCCCTTTCAAATGGAAATAAGTATGGACCAGTCTGTGAATGCAGACTTCTTGAAAGGTTTCCAGGATTACATTAAAGCAAGCAATTTGGGCAGAGAAGATCAAAAAGAAAGTCACAGTCAAAGTTTATCTAGGTTTCTAGGGAGCAACCTAATAAAGAAGCGTGAATAATACCCAAGAGAGGCTAAGACTTCTATTAATTCATTTGTTTACTCGGTTCCCAGATAAGCTCCTGCTACATCATTTGGCAAAGGAGGCTCAGGTGGCTTTTTATTTGCTTATTTAAACACCTTCCCCACCTTATACTGTGTCCTGGTGGGTTTGTGAATATGTCAGGCTAACATTGCTACTGTTATTCCCTTGAATGTCTCAGTTCTTCAATACTCCATGGGATTATTGGCCAAGGAAGAAGATAACAAAGAGATCCATCGTCTACAGGTAGGAGAATAGACACATTTAAAATGAGTCCAGCATCACCACAAAAGCATTAACTCTGGCAAAATACATCCCTTCTCCCCATGTAATGAAAAAGGAATTAGAAAGCATCATTGAGAAACCAAATTAATACAACAAGCTACTGTTAATGTATAAGCTCAGCAACCTTAATTTTTTATGGTTTTCTCCTATTCAATTTCAAATGCACATAATTATTTTATTAAAGCCCTGCTCTCCCTCCAGCCTGCAGCTTGCATACCAGTACTTACTGATGTCAAAGCTCATGTCAACATAAGGCAAAAAAACCCGAGTTCTTGTTGTACAATTTCTGGTCCTCTTTGGTATAGCCAGATTAGCAATTAAGATGTAATTGGAAATAAATTAATTGATGTAAGTTATTAGCATTGCCATTGATTAAGCATAATCAAAATCAGTGTCTGTGTGAGGTATTGATTGCCACTTGCCTTTTTGTGACTATAGCATGAATTGTCTGTGCATGGCTGGGCCTCTTATTGTTGTAAATATCCCACTAAAGCAAGAGATTAAATTCTGTACCAGCTCTAAAATTTCTGAAATAAGCGTGACACCCTTGCTTTTATTTGTTGCTGTGAAGATTTAAACAGAGTATGGAGGAATATTTTTACATTTCCTGGATTAGATTACAGTTCTGTACGAGGATAACGGTCTCAAGGCTGCCAGGCAGATTTCTAACCAGACCAGGAACGGGTCCGCAGCCTCCCGGGTCGTACCTGGCAGTGCCCCAGCCTGGCCTGGTGCAGAAGCAGCCAGTTCTGCAAGACAGATGGGCAGCTGCATGTGCACGGTTGAACAATTTGTATAAATTCTGCAGTTTGACCCCAGGGGTCATGCAGCCCAGCCCAGCAGGGTGACAGTCCTGGGGAGCCGGGGAGCGCCGCGAGTGCAAAATCATGGTCTGCCCCTTCCCGTGCGGCATCGGTTGGCAGCTGTGACCAGCCCAGGGCGTTCTCAGAGACATGTCGCTTGAAAATCTGACAACGTGTTGCACGTGGGGCTCTTATGCCATAAGGAAAATAAAAGACCCATTTGTAATGATTCATCCTGTTGAAGAAAATGCCAAGAATTATAAATAGAAAAAAAATACACTAGGTGATCATGATGGTTAATTAGGAAAGTTACCTACTTGAACTTTGTTTTTTAAACTTGTTATTTAAAACCTGCTTATGCTTTCCCCCCTTTGCACACACCATGGGGCCTTGCTTTACTTTCCCTTTGCAAATTCGGTGCAGAGCAGTGGGAAGAGGCGGGGGCCGGCAGCCTCCGAGGGTCGGTGTCAGACCGTATGGGTGGGTTACTGCCGTGGCGGTGCAGTTTGGCCGAAGCCTCCCCAGTCCCGTGGCTGAGCTGTTCCCCTTCACCTGACCACTGAGTCACATTCTGCAGGTGGGAAAAGGGGACCAAGTTCCAGCACTCAACCAGCGTTGCCCTCGGATGGTTTATTAGTCACATAGGAAAATAATTTTGGAACCTTTTAGCTACAGAATTGCTTTTCCCAAGCAAAGATGAAGCATGCTGGTGAGGGAAGGCGAGAAAATCTGCACAGCTACTGTGGGTGCTGCCGGTTCTGTGCATCGGAGATGTCATTCTCCAGCTCCACCGCTGCTTAATTCTTCTACTTAATTTTACTTAAGCAAAACATAGATACTTATTTTTGTTGATGATGTTGCTGCTGTCCTTAGGTAGTATCAGAGATGCAATCAGTTAGACTGGAATGGGATGGCCACTTGCTCCTAACCTATTTAGGGTGTTGGGTCCTGTCAATCCAAGCTGGACTGAGCTCTACAGGCAAAGAACAAATGTAGGTTGTCTGAGAAGGGTTCCCAAAGCTGTTTCTTCACCCTTATCAGCAAATTTAGAAAGAAATTTGAACCGAATGCATTCGGCTCTGGGAGTTGCCATGGTTGCAACACAGACGATCTAAATGTGGGAGATTATATAATCAGACAGAATGACTATTTATACAAAGAGTTTAATTTAAACAAAAAGGGAGAGAAAAGCAAATGTGCTGTACAATACATGACTTTGTCACTTTCCACTCTTGCGCGGCAGAGCTGCTGTAGCACCAATGGCGTTAAATCACAGTACTCGCACATCCGTTCTTTGCAAGGCATTTATAACATGCACTAAATCTAAAATAAAAATAAAAAAAGCATTAAGTAAAAAGTAACAGACCAGATCCAGCCAGGCAAGGAGGAGGCTGTTTTATTGTACCTGTATCAGCAGCAGTATCTTCTTTATGGAAGATATACAGGCTCTTCCATAATTTTTGTTGCTGTTTTACAATCTTGTAGACTTTTAAGATGCGGTAGTGTGGAGCTCCTTCTTTGGAAGGATTATCCTATGTAATGCTATCACGGGGCCTAATTTATTTTCCCCTGGAGTGACTAAACATATGGGAGCAGATGCTATGGTCCATATGATGTCACCTATACATGGTAATTCTCTTTCTAGATGGTGTTTAAGTTATTTGGGAGATGACATAGAAAGAATGAAAGTTTCTGTTGCAAGGCTTCCCGTGTGCTTCACTGGGCTTTCAGGAGATGCAGTGCTGGTTTTGGACTATGAGCTAAAGGGGGGTTATTTTAATTTTTTGACAACCTGGTGGGAAGGCCACCTGGGGCCTTGTTGGACTGCCTAAGATTTGAAGTGCAGGCGTAAAGGCTAAAACAGCCTTTGGCATGTCTTTGGCTTCCCTGTTAACCCCAGCTTGGGAGCAGCATGCATGTCTCAGAGTAAGGCAATTCCTTTGCTCCCCTTCCCATCAACACAGGCTGGGCAGGTTCAGCAAAGCTGACCAGCTCTTAAACTGCTCCCTCAAGGCTGGTTCACTGCAATTCCCCTTCTTGCATGTATGGGGCCATCCACAGCATCGGTCAGAGGCTGGCTGGAGTGGGATTTCTCCCCTATAGATTTCCCTTCAAATAGGCATTGGTGTTCTATAAAAATGGTTGAGCTTGGTAGGGATTTTCCCACAAGGTGCCGTTAGCTGATAGTGTGGCCAGGAGCAATATAAATAATAGACATTAACTACAGGCAATGCAGGGAAATAGATGTGGCCCAAACGTAATGAGGGTTGTTTTCTTGTAGCTTGGTGTCACCTTTGGTGGTCACAGAGTAGACAGACATGAACAGATTGCTTTTATGCTTTGACATTCTATGGCTAGTGTTCCAGTGAGGACCCCTTAATGCCCACAGAGTGGTGGGCGGAAGAACCGTGTATTTATTAGGCAGCTTTTTGGAGCGGGGAAACTTTTGCCCAGTGGCAGCAAATACTGGGGCAACCAAACCAAGCTGATGCTACATTCTGGCATCAATCAACTGAACCATTAGTTTGAAGCCGGTGTTTCTCCTCCCCGCCTTTCACTTTCTCTCATGATAAACTTTCCATGGAGGTATGGTTCTGCTCAAGTGACAAAGAGAAATGGGCTGTGTAACTGCAAGGAGCAAGGACAGAAGAAAATCTCTATTGCAGACACAAAAATGATATTAAAAATATTAAGGTTGCACAAGTAAATCCATTTAGAGAAGAGATATACACAGCAGAATACCTCTGTCCAACACGCCATGGAGGAAACGTGCCTCGTTTCATCCTTTGCCGATTTTCCAGGGGTTTTTATTGCCTGGTAGCATAGTGTGGATACGTCAGGGCTGTGGTTTGGGTACAAATGAGCTCTTTCTAGTTTTAGAGGAGCTTGGTCCAAGGACTGGTGGTTGCCACCTGACGCCCAGAGGCAGTGATGGCACTGCCATAACCTCTCACGAAGGGAGCGTGTGCCAGCGCAAGGGAAGGCTGCAGGGAAGATCACAGCCGCTGCCAGCGCAGGGCTGCCTGGGAGGCGGCACTGAGGGGAAGACTCATCCCTGCGAGGGAAACTGAATCAATGTCAAACAGTTTTCTCTTATGGCTTGGGCTGTTCTGGGAGTTAGATCCTGTCTTGCTGCTGAGAGAGATAGATCTTGGATGGCTGCAGAGCACAGACAGTGCCTTGGGTAGGACACCCTGCTTTTTTCTATTCACTTCAAGTCCTGTAATGTGGGTCTCTTGCCAAGGTAGGGTTCACCACCTCTATCTTTTTGGAGTGAAAAAGACTCGCAAATGTTGGCTCTCTTCTGTGAAGTTCACTTTCATTTTAAGGGAGTACAGAGAGAAAGCTTATATTTATAATTCAAGCAGGGAAGGTAGATTCTGTTCTGCTTTTATAAACTAAAAGCACTGTGTGAGAGAGGCCTTGCAGCAGTCCAACGCAGGCTCCTGCTGCTCTGCTATAAATCTCGGAAAACAGGGATGATGCAGCCTCAGCTCTGGTTCTGTACAGATCATTGTCACAAGAATATAAGAGGGTTTTTTAAAGGTGATTAATGTTGCTCTTCCACACCCCAAGCAGCCACATGCTCGCTGCCTGCATGGCTCGTTTCAAAGGAAGGGATATATGGGAGCTGGAGAAAAGTCTCCTGAGAGAGCACAGGGCGAGCAACTTCCCGGCCATCAGAGCTTGAGCAGCCGTGCTACTGCAGCCTGGTAAGAGCTGGAGGTGTGCGGCGTGTGTGTCAGAGTTAAATAGCTGGTGGTTTCTTCTCCTGCTGAGACTATTAAACTATTAGCTAAGAGCTTTAAATGCTGCTGCTGGAGGCAGACTGCTTTGTCTACCCTTCTGCCGCATCCTTCTCTGTAGATAGTGATCGCTCCAAATGAATATGAGAAGTGATCCATAAGTGAGGTTACTGGATGTGGGAAGCATTTCCCACACACCTGTGGTCTGCCAGGCTCTGTTGGGCTTCCTCAACTGTTAGTCTGGACACAAAGAAGATGGTCCTAACTCTATGTGCTTTCTTATCAAAGTCTAAATGGAGCTAGTTTTTCATTATTATATCTGCTGCACATCCTGAAGCATGTCTCAGACAGCACCTGCTTCTTTCAAACCCTGTTTTGCAGGAGGATGACTCTAGTACTGCTCCTCTGTCCGTCCAACCTCCCTTTAGCAACAGCTACGGGTCTAGAAAGATGAAAGCTGATACAGGCAAGACAGTTTTAAAAAACCGAAGGGGCTTATTAATCACTCCCACCTCCTTTTGAACTAACTTTTTGCAGATAGTGGGATGGTCGTTTGAGGAGGATTCATCCCTCTGAGCTTTAGAGGTCCATGGTGCAGACGTGTTTCTGGATGAGTGACCCTTGGCTCCCTAGAGCAGTGGATGCTTTTACAGGGTGGTTCACCTGACTGCTGTGCTAACACAAGTGAGCAGCACACCCTAAACATGCTTATTTCTCTCCTTTGACTTCAAAGGCAGTCCAGGCTGACTCACTGAAATGGAGACATCTACTTTTGGGCAAAGAGTCCTACCCTGATGGGTCAACAGACCCACGAGTCTGCTCTGTGAGTGTTAGAAATTTACACGGTGAGATCACGAATTCAGTGATTTGAAGGTGTTTTCTTGTATATAGAGATCTAAGGCAGTATGCTTTGCATTGATTTAATTTCAGACTTTCTTTTTCATCAGGAATCCTCCCTACAGGCTCTCGTGTTTATTTTACCATCCCCCAAATTCTGTTCGCTTATACCTGTTTCCTTAGTGGCATTTCTGTGATAACATGGGATTGTACTTGGGTTTTCAGAGGTCCTTTTTCATCTAGCCTTTTATCTTCCTAAAGCTTCATGTTATCTGAGAAGTACTTCAAACTGAAGTCTCATTGTCCTCTCATGTCTTCCAAATAAAAAGTATGAAATAAGCTTAGTCCAAATCTCTGGAGGAATTTTTTTCTGATTGACAAGTCCTTGCAAATATGTCCTGGGACCTGTCTGTTCTGCCTAATAAATCATCATTAACTCTCACCAGATAAAGAGAGATACTCTTCATCTGACAGGGTATCAATTCAGTTGCCTTAATGTATATAAGGTTTTAGGCCTCTCCAAGAGAGGCTTTTTGTCAAGTGAAAAAATGGAATTCAGGCAGCAGAACTCAGCTGCCAGGTTTGCCAGTGATGGACGATGCAGATGGGAATGCGGCTCTTTCCTCCTCTGCTTTATTGATCCTGTGGCTCTGACCCATGTAGCAATGTTTCTGTATCAGTATCAAGCAGAAATGAGTGAGGGTGGAGATGATGGCTTAAAGTCAGTGTCAAACCCAGAGGACTCTTGGGGAAAGCTTTGGGAGGTCTAATGCGGGTCAGGACACTGAGTTACAGCATGGTACCAACTCACTGCAGGGGAATACTATGTGGAAGGTTCCATGTTCTTGGTCATCATTTTACTTAGGCACACCTACAAAGAGCTCACCAGGAGCAAATGAAAAAAACAGTATATGACACGCAAGCTGGAGTTTCCATGTTTATTGTTGGCCAGAACTGCCTCATGCTGGAATTTAGAGGTTTGCTCTGGTTGTCGGGATGTGCTTAGTCTTATCCATCCTTCTGTTCTGTAGTTCGTGTGCTTCTGTTGGCCAAGCTTAAAACCAAACAAAAAAACCCCAGCCAAACACACACAAACCTCCAAAAAACCCCACCACATTGTCCTCTGCCTAGGTTGTGATTCAAAAGGTTTTCTTACATGCTATTGAAAGTAATTCCGAACTGTGTTGTTAGAATAAAGCAACTACTAAAATAATAAAAGCCACAGTAGTAATATAGTACACAAATTCTTGCTAACATTAAATACAGTTCAGATATTTCACTAACTCCTTAGTTTTCTTCGGTTGTCTTTCTCATTCTTAAGCTTTTAAAAACTGTTCTTGTAGATTAAAAAAACCAAGCAACCTGCTATGTATAACTTCAAGTTATGTCCTTTTGCATCTTTTTCTCCATAAACCACAAGATTAAAAAAAAAAAAAATTAAGGATTTTTGTACTTAATTCTTCCTCTGCCAGAGCTGAGCTATCAAGAAATGCACCAGACAGGAGTCTTTTAATGCACTCACAGCAATGGCAACGCTGAAATCACTGCAGTATTTTAGTCATTGTGTTTAAGTATCAGGATCCTGCTTAGAAAAATATATGACTTGATACCTCAAGTAGTTTATGGTCTGATTTGTTAGCTCAGTTGCTATGGCAGAGAGTTCAACATAAGCGAACCTGTGGGGAGGCAAATGCCACCTCATACTTGGAATTGGGTTGTGGTCTCTAAGGAACACAACAAGAGAATTTCTGCCCGTCAAAGGAGATGTACAGGGAAAAGACTGATGGGATGTGGCCTTGGAAGAGCCCAGGACTCTTCTAAGGTGCTGATGTCCCACTGGGAGGTTAGTGTTCCCAGAGCCACAGCGACAATAATGGTATTGGGGGAAGTCAGATAAATACACTGAGTTGTGGTTGTAACAAATTGTCTTGAATGAAATAGACACGGGTATCTTTGGTCAGTTGGGGCAGATGCTGAAGGAGGACATTGGGCATGAAGCAAAGCACCAAATAAATACGTACCAGTTGGCCACCAACCAGCAGAAGGACAGATGAAGAAAGGAAAACTCATGCAGGCAAGGCCATGTTACAAACACAGTCTGGATGCCCAGATAAAGGTGTCATAAAGGGAAAGTAAAAAATAAATAGTTTTGTTCTGTTAACTTCAGTGACGTTTGTGTCATGGAGTGCAAACAAG
This sequence comes from Falco peregrinus, assembly GCF_023634155.1. Classification (NCBI taxonomy): domain Eukaryota; kingdom Metazoa; phylum Chordata; class Aves; order Falconiformes; family Falconidae; genus Falco; species Falco peregrinus. The sequence continues at coordinate 36,024,032 of NC_073729.1, read as the reverse complement.
ATCAAAAGGTGTAGTCACATATTTCCTTCCTGAATGTGCAATGATTTAATAGACATCCTTTTACAACTCTGCTGGAGAGAAAGCACATCCTCTTTAATGTAACTGCACCACCTGCTTTTCAGCCCTCCATGAATCCTAGCCCCATTCCACAGGTAAGCTGAACATCTCAGCCTGTTCTCCTTCACAGCCTTGGCTCTATAAATAAATGAAGATTATTTGTATTGTATGGTCCAATTCTTCAAGCTTTTGACAGGGCTTTTAAAGGAAGCTACTTGAAATCTATGTTAACACAGGAAATAAAAATGAAGCACCTATATCCCTCAAGACCTTGGTTGGTACTTAGGCTGTGAGAGCATGGCAGTGCACCCAGGGTGGAAACGCGGCACTTAGGAGCTTGCAGTGCTTCTGGGCCTTGACAGAAAACCAGCAGTTGGGGCTTGCAGCAAGACAGCAAAGAAACATGTAGCAGATGGGCACCAATCAGTAGAAGAAAAAATGAATAAAGGAAAATTCCACAGTTCCTGTGGTTGAGGCTGTGTTATAAACCCAGCCTGGGTGCCCACATACAGGTATCACCCACTGGAAAGTAAAAATAAGTAGCTAAAATCAGTAAAGTCGTCAGGAAATCAGCAGTGTCAAAAGTCATCAGACAAATAACAAAGTCCTCCTTTTCTTTCTCAGGCCTAGCAAATGAAGAAGGTGTTGGCTTGTGATAAAAAGGAAATTTCTTGAGAGTGTCTTCCAGCATCCAGCCCCGGGTGGCTCAGTGCTTGGCACTCCTGTAGCATCCCTGATGGAAAACATTGAGCGAGAGACCTTGTAACGCCCTTGGGGTGCCAGGTAAATCATGTCACCCTGAACAGCATGGACGTGCCCTCTTGTTGGATGGACTCAGAGCTGCTGGAGTGTCGGGGACTGCGGCTCAGTCAGACAAAGCAGAAAGAAACAGCCCTGTGGAATAGGAAGTCATAAGCTCTGGGTTTTTTTTGGTTTTTTTGGGTTTTTTTTGTTTTGTTTTTTTTAATGGCATGTATCATAGATTTGCAAAGGGTTCCCAACAGCACCAGTCCTGCCAGGCTTGTTACAGTGTTCCCAGCTGTTCATAGCTGGGTTAACAGCGTGTGCGTGCATATGTGCACACACACACACACGTCCATCAAAGTGGAGTGGAATTCATAGCAGAAACTAACACTAGTTACTTGGTAAACATTAGTTTAATATCATCACTAAGCCTCCTTCTGTAGCTTAATATTTTGTGATTTTCTGTGTGCTGGCAGAGGTTAAACAAGCATTGGTGTCTCCCTGTATGCGCAGGCTGTGCTTCCTCACGGCTGGTTGCGTCAGTCCTGCGCCTGCTGCCTTTCTGTCGATAGCACTACAGGGCTGGCCGACTCCCAGAGCAGTGCCTTGGCTTCATCACTGTCAGCTCCTGCCAGTTCACCTCTCAGTCATAAAAATTATAAAACAAAGTCCACTGTCTGTTGTCTAATATTCCTTCCATTAGACATGCCCTGCACTCTCATTGCGGGCACCTGACATTAACTTTTTGGCACAGACAGTCTTTTACAAATCTGAAATACCTCGCTAACACTTACCCGACCCTCCTTTCACGCTTAGGAAATTGCCATAACTATCTCCATTTTACAGAAAAGCTTGAAAGGAGACTCAGAAGTGATACCCCAATTTTTGTTCAGGGCTGGTAATTTAGGTGTCTTGTTAGCTGCGCTCCCAACACTTCAGCCTGAATTTCCCTGCTGTTAAATAATCGGCTCTAACAGGGCGTGTGTGCACTTTATTCTTCTGGAAACCAGGCATCGCTAGCTGGGCGCTCCAGAAGGAGGGGCACGCGCTGGCAATTCTCACTCATTTAAAACCTGAAGCGTCAGTCCTGAACAATAGACAAGGATGTTAGGGATCCTTGCAGATCCTCTGCAAGAATTTCAATGTGCTTACAATTTTTTTTATTATTTGGCGTCCACTTCTATATCGTCCTTATCCGTGCTGTTTTCCCGCAGTAATTTCTCAGCCTTCTGCTGAGGTGTGCTGTGTCCCAGCTCGCGGAGGTCTGGTTCCTCAGTACTGACTGCACAGCGGTATTGGAACCTGCGGTTCAGTTTATAACCCATCATATTTTCCCTGCCTCTCTCCAGAGGAATCGTGCTTCTGATTAATTTTATTAGTGGGTTTATTTCAGTTCAAAATGAGGCGTAGGTTTCCAAGTGACAGAAAATAGTCCTTTTCTTAGAGCATAACAATGTGTTATCCAGAGAAAATGAGAAGATTTTAATGGCTGCTTTAAAGTCAGAAAATTTCAAGCTTGATTAAAAACAGAACTAAAGGCAAAAAAAGGTGCAGTGTTAATTCCCAAACAGGAGTTGCAAAGATTGCTTCCACGGGTTACTGCTGTGCTCTGCCACATGCAGCAAAACTGTCCTGGATGCTGGGTGGCACAAAATTCCCTGTGGAGGTTGAGTGCTGGAAGGCACTCCAAGAAATTTCCTTTTTCTCATAAGCCAGCACCTCCTTCATTTGCTGGGCTTCAGAAAGGAACAGAGGACTCTGACTCTTGACACTGATGCCAGGAGGAGCGCTGAGCTAGCGTACAAGATTTAGACATTTCCAGATAGAGGAGAGGGGAGGGACTGGGAATTCGGGGAGCTAAACCTTAGCATGGCAAGGAAAGGAAGGAACCGTGAGCCCTGCCGCAGGCTCTTGATCGAAGGGCTGTTGCACCAAATGGAGCATTTTTCATCATCACATCCCCTGCCTTGAGTAAGACTATTCATCTTAATTTCTTCCTCTTGCCTTGCAAATATCTGATGCAATTTGCCATCTAATGAACAATACTTGAATTCTTTCTTGCTCTCCTGAGACAGGTAGTATTCTTTCTGTGCCGAAGACTATGTTCCTCACGAAACGTTTGCTCATTCTTATTCCAGCTTCCTACCTTTACAGCTGAGCTCCTTTCTCATCTTTGAATCATGTGCCTTGCCTCTTGATACCAGAAGTGATGTGACCACTATATTTTGCTTAAATTCAATGATCTTCTTTTCTAGCCCATCTCTTTTTAAAGCATTCATAGAGCGAATTATGGAATCTCAAGAGCAACCAAGCCTTCCTGTTCAACCATTTTCTTCAGTTTAGTTAAAGTTGTGAAGACAGAGAGCAGAACTCATTTACAGAGAACTTTTGTCTCTGCCTTGGCTCCAGAGAGCTCTTAATACAGAGCAATTTCCTCTCATCAAAAGCTTTCTCCAAGGTGGTGCTTGCTTTACTCAGACTGAGCTTATGGGCATTCATCTTCCTCAATACTTCATTAATCACACAGGGGACGTCTGCTGTGGAGGATCCTGACTGAAATTCTGCCTATTCTCGTTTGGTTTAGAATGGGAGTTAATGGCTTAATACATTTGTAGGAGAACCCTCTGCGGAGCAGGGAGCGCTATGGGGAGGCTGGAAGCTCAGCTCAGCTCACAGCTGTTGACTCCATTGACTCATTCAAACTGGGAGTTTCCATTTAAGTTTTTCAATGTCATGAAGTTCAGCATTGCTGGATTCTAGTATCCTTTATTGTGCCTTATTTTTCCATGGTTGACATTTACAATAATTTTCTAAATGAAAGATTGCATTGCTTTGTTTGTGGTTATGCAGTTGTTGACAGCGACATGTATTTAACTTTATTTTCATGAGTTATTTACAAGGGCAGAGTTAACTATAATTGTTTGCCACATGGTTTGCATACAGTATGTGTACACACACAGTTTGTATGAAATATTTATGATACTTGTGAATTTTTCTAAATGGCAAAGGTTGAACTACTGCGGAAGATTAAAACCAAACAAGTAACCCGTTTCCCCAACAGCCCCAATTTAGACTTTAGAATAACCTTCCAGCCCAACAGTTACAAATCAAATAAAGACCTATGTTAAAAGTTTTGCAATTCCATGTGCCTATATGTGCCTGCTGTGCACATCTACCCTGTATAAGATGTCCAATATTTCATCCTTTACCTAAAGGCAGTTTCTTTTGATGTCAGTTGTGGTAGCACAGAGTAGATCCACACAGGGAGACAGTTTTTAGCGTGAGTGAAGCGCAGTTGGTATACAAGACTGCATTTATCTATCATCTGACAGTTTATCAAATTTAACACTTAAGTCTCCTCAGGAGATAATTGGTGGAGCCAGCATATCAAGACATACCTTGAAAAGGTAGAAGTTGTCATTCAAAAGGGGAAAGGTACTTAAATAGGCTCAGAGTCGGTCATAGTTTCAGAAAAGTTTGAAAGCATTTAAAGTAAGAAGGAAAGTATGATGGAATTCCAGACCCAGCGCAAACACGGGCCTTGCTCCACCTTACCCCACCACCCACGTGAAGGAATAACATCAATCTTCAGCGTTAAAAAAATACCCCAAATCAGCAGAAGTCTGACGTAATCATGACGCACACTTTTCATATTTCTCTTTGATTTTCAGTTTGTAGGATTCAGAACACCAAGCTTCTTGACACAAGTAAATAGACAAAATTTTTGCTTGTGAACTTCAGCTTACATTTAATTGTAAATAATCAGGAGTAGCCCAATTATTTTACTTGAACAGAGGGCTGAAATAAGGATGTCAGCATGACCCTGCTAGTGTACATTAACTAGTTAAACAAACTGTTGGGAGTTGAATTAATAGACTCCAGGCTGCTTAATCCCATGGCAACAATCATCCCTAAAGATCTCTTTAACCTTTCATTAGAGATATAGGAAAAGGAAAAATAGTTAAAGAATTGAAGATGTTGGGTATTAAGCAGGGCTTTAATTTTAACAATGTCCCTTAATCCCTTTTCCTTTAGCTATTGAGAAGGCTTTTTCTAAGGAAAACCCAGGTTTGGAGACTTTCAGGTGGTGCGATAAAAACATATTTGGGAGAAAGGAGCAGTTAGAGATAAGGGAGCTGCTGCTGCTATTGTTCCTGTTGAAATCTAATTCCAGGTCGGAGGGGGGTGGGGATAGGATAACAAAAAAACAAACAAAAAAACAACCCAAAAAGAAAACAAACAAAAGACACAACAGGAGCATTAGCAAAGAAAAAATTAAAAGACCCTCTGTCTTTTGTGGGACAGTTTTTTCCTGACAGTGGTACTAGCAGAGAAGCCGAGAGCCTGTGATGTGATCAGCCTCTCCGGCACTGATGGGCGATACAGAGGGCTGCGTTTAGCTTCATTTCCAGTAGCAAACACAGCAGTGCTGCAGAAGAGATAGGGGAGCCTTGCCTGGCTGATGCTGTCTTTTTTTTTTTTTTTGTTCTTGTAGAAGAAAAAAATAGAAAAAAAATAGAAAATACAAGTAGATCCGTGAAGACTAAAAATTGAAGCAGCCTTGTTTCCTGTGGGTGTGTGTCCAGTAGCCGACTGAATTTTCTGACCAAGAAGGCTACAGTGGAAAGCCTGTCATGTTTCAGACCCTTACCTGGCAGTGACTGTCTTACATCCAGCAGCGTTAGCTGATAATACAGCCCTTCTCCCCATGCAGGGCGTTTTTAGGGGGCATTAATGTGTTTCTGTTTATCTTTCCCCTTCTCCCAGCTGCCTGTCCTTCCAAGACTTATAAGGATCCAGTTGTCTTTGAGCTTTCTACTGCTCTGTCAAATCTGATCAAGAGACCTGTGGGCTTAGAAGTTGTGTGTGAGGTGAAGGGAACGAGAAAGACAGAGGGACCGCACTAGCCTTGTTTCCATAGTAAATGAGGCTAAGAAGGTGGAGGAAGAAAGAGGAGACATATGGCAAGTGGTGATAGCAAGAACCACAGCTCTCCTGAGGGTGGATTCAGGTTTTAGTCATAGATTTGAGACAGAGATGTAATTTCTCTGAATCAGCCAAGATGCTTTTCAGGATCACATGGAATTGCAAGGGAACCAGTGATCCAGGAAATAGTAAGATTTGCTGTTATGGTAAACACAGTCCTTCCTCCTCACGTCTTTCTGTCCAGTGTCACAGTGCTCAAACATCTTCCCTTTATTTTTATTTTTTAATATTTTTTTTTTAGAGATCCCCAAATGTTGATGGCTTGCAGAGGTTTTTTGGGTCTCCCCCCCCCCCCCTCGTTTTTGCTATTTAGCACACTAGATATTGACAAATGTTTGTTTACGTTTTCATCCTGTTGTATTTAAGAGTGAATAGCAATTATTGTTCTTAGATCATAGACCTGTGCATAGCATGATTTAAAGAATTGTGACCAAGTATCAAGAATTCATGGTGTTAAGGGAATGGCCAGGGCAGGTGTCTGCAGTTCTAGTAGAAGAAACTTAATAATATTGTGACATTATGTAGATGGAGTTTACTACTTGGTGCTTACTACTAATAATCTGTTTTATAATGTATTCTTAATTATCTTCATTAAATAGAGCTCAGAAAAATCTTGTTTACAGCAGCCATGCACTTATTGCCAAAAAAAGCAAAAGGTTTTCCACACACTCACAGGAGAAAATAGGGTTTAGATACACAGCTGAATGATTTGGATCACACCCTGGAAGCCACCGGGAAGAGATAAATGCTGTAAAGAACATCGGGATTTTCAGTCCTGCTAATGCAGAAGACAACAGGCGCCGGCGCCTCCTGACGCATGCTGCACCGTGGGGAAGGGCTGCGTTAGCCACAGCCCTGTCGAGGCAACATCAATAATGGGGTTGGGTTTCTTCCCCCAAGCACTGGCAGGAGCCCCTGTGGGGGGCTCAGCCCCCTGGTGCCTCCCCCAGACCCCACCACGTTTCTTGGAGGTGGCAGCTGTCACCTGATCTGTGTTTTCTGACTTTACATCCAGTGCCAGGTTAGACCGTGGGGCACGTGGAGGTGGTGCTGGGGTGGAAGAGCTAAATTGGAGTGACAGATGACACACGTCTTCCCTGCCTGCTTGGAAGATGGTCAGCTACGGGGATGTGTTTCCTTGTATGGCAACATCAGCAGCGGTGATGAGAAAACCAGTGCAGGTCCTTCAAAGCAGATGCATGTGATCCTTGTGCCGGGAATTGTGCCACCGAATCTGGATGCTTGATTGAATGCAACTTGTTTGACTCTGCCTGCCTCGTTACCTCATGCTTTGAATGATTCATTATCAGAGTAAAGATAAAAGAAGCCAGAGTATAAAAGTATCTTTATCTGCAAGCCCTGCTCTCAGTGGATTACAGCTGCAGAGAGCGCCAGCTCCGTGCTCTGGCTGCACGCGGCGAGCGAGGATGCTGCCATGGGGAGGTGCTGGAAATTGAAGCCCCTTGTATACCTTGTGCTGTGTTAAATCAAAGCCAACCTTGCCCCCTTCGGCTGTGCTCAAATCATGGGCTGCAGGGCAGCGAGAGGGAGGGAGAGACTGTCTTCTGCCAAGTGGCAAAGAGTGAATTAACACAGCAGGTAAAATTTTCTTGCTTTTAAGTAATTGTAAAACATAATAGCAGTTACCTGACTGTTTTCTTGAGGGATTTGTACTGAACAAGGGAAAGAGCTGCTAACAGGATCCCAGGGATGAGGAGAGATTTCAGAGGAAGGATCAGAAGAATTAAATATGTGGCATGTAGTGAGGGAAGATTGTAATGAATGGGTATATCTGCCTGGCCCGGCACTCTACCACTCAGTGCCAGCCACTTGAATGAATTTATTTAGGGAACAAAAGCAAAATAGCTGAGTTACCATGATTCCACGTACCTTTTTTTTTTTTTTTTTTTTTTTTTTTGGTCAAAAATGTCAGTTAGCTTAAGGAAAGCCTTCCTTCCAGTCCTGTGGGGCTGAGTTATTTCCATAGGTACACTTTTGGGATGCTCCAGTAGCATCCAAAGCTCTCCTTTGACCAAGATATCAAATCCAGCTGTTTGAGGAGGAGGGATCTGTATATTTTGGAGCCTGTACATGCTAAGGTGAGAGGAGCGGGTTATTTCAGGTAGTACAAAAAGATCTATTTAAGCACAGAGTTACACTAAAATAGGAATTTTTATGTGAGCCATAAAAGTGTCAGATGGCTCAGATAATAATAATATCACATAAAGTAAAGTAATTGTATTGTATAAAGGTTGTCAGTTTATTTGCAACACAGCTAGTCATAAAGCTGATCATTTTCTGTTAAATTAAATTTGCACAATTTGCCTCTGAGTGAGAAATAAAGGTCCTGGTACTTTTTGTTTTGTATTTGTAATTTGGGTAAAGGAGACAGTTGCCCTTTTCAGCACCATACTATGACTTGTCCCTAGGAAGGGGGATGCCTCAGCAAAACTTTAACTATTAGAAATGTGCCATTTCAGTTGCCCGGTAATTACCACTGGAAACTCTTATTTTCATGGTGACTGACAAACTGGTTCCAATTCTGTATACTCAGCGGCAAATCTTGTACATCTCCCATCTCAGGTCATCAGTTTGGTAGCCTACATCTAGTGGCACTGCAAAATAGGCACTCACGTTTTATTTACTTTCTGGATCAGAACATATATAATTGTAAAAACTTACAATACATTTTTTTTTTTGTCCTTGCTAAATGAGTTCAAACCTCCAACCCTTCAGATCAGTGAGTAAGGATGATGAAATAGTAAAGCAGAGGAAATACTTGTTGGCAGGTTGATTAGGAATTTGAGAACACTCTCTCTATAGGTTATAAGTCCCAAATCAGATTTAATAAATCAAGTGATATTAGAAGAGGAGATCAGCAGGGCTCAGTAGACTTAAATATTGCAAGGAACTATTGCTCGCATATCCATCCCAACATACAACTGTATGCGCATATTAAGTGGCGATGGATCAGTCTTCCTGTGCTTGTTACATTTTTGAAAGACAATAGATCAGTAACTTCATTAAAAAAAAATAAATAGGCAGTCTACATTTCTATTCAACTGAAACTGCATGAAGGATGATTTTTAGCTATTCATTTACTTACACATTCCTTCTGTGTAGCAAAAGTTTCTTCCCCTCCATGGTTGCAACACAGCCACAGCTGGATATACCAGAATGGCGCAGGAGCGTGGTCAAGATCTCTGAGCTTGCATGTATTTTATTGAAATTATTCCACCTAGAAATGAAAGCAGGATTACATGGTCTTCACCTGTAATGTCTGGACCAGCACAGTCGGGCAATCTGCACTAGACCTTTAATCATTCTGCTCCAAAACCACCGGGCAGTTCTGTATGGAGTTACAGTGAGGATGTTGCTGGTGCTCAAACTCCTTTTGCTTGCGGAGACTTGCTGCAGGTTCATCCCAATCCATGCCGTGGCACAGGTGATGTGTAAAGAAACACGACATGTGTGACACGCTGTACTAAAAGGATACGTTACAGGGAGCGCTCACTGAATTAAAATGCAAAGATGTGGCTTCAGCATACGCAGTGTTTACAACCTACAAAGTTAGGGGTTTAGCACTCTCCAGCGAGGCTTTAAAGCAGTAGGGAAGGATCTTTGTTCTTACCTTTTTTTGTGTGTCTAGCACTTCATTAAAATAAAATACGTGGCATAAATCTGTCATGCTTTCTGTCAGCCTGTCGCCTCCACCTCTGTGCAGGGCTGAAAGCAGCTGCTGATGGCTTCGATCGGGTCTCGGGGAAACAAAACCTGCCTGGCAGCGAGCACACCTCCGAGAGCGAGGCGTTCCTGTCTGCCTTTCCCCTGCCTTCCATTCCTATGTGCCCTGTTTCCCAGTGACCTCCTGAAGAGCCGAGAGGTGTCACTGGGCTGTTTGGTTAGAGAAGGGGCTTGCACGTGCCGGCGGAGCGGCTGCCAGCCTGCCCCGCACCGCAGAAGGGCTTCCTAGGGCTGATGCTCCCATCCAGCCACCAGGTTTCAGCCTGTTTCAGCCTGGACACCCGTCCTGCACCATGGTAGAGGCCACTAACACCCTTCAAGCTGCCTCTGTCTTCACAGCCAGTTCAGTTGTTACTTTAATTTGGGTCTGACAGCTCCAGTCCTGTTACCTCCTGTACAGATATCAAAATAACAGTACTTATCCCAGATAAACCAAGGGTTATTTCAACCCCCCCCTTTCTTTTTTTTCTTCCAGCCTCCCATGAAAGTGTAAAAGTGGCTGCTAGAGAATCCGCTCAAAAAAGAAAGGTAAAAATCTTCTGTCAACATAGTCTATAACCTACCTTAAAAGCCTCAGAAGGGTTGAATTCCACAGACAGAATATTTTTCCCTGGTAATTATGATCGTTTTTCATTGTTAGCACAACCAGGATCCATTTAACTGAAGATAGTCTCTTTAGTAATTTCTTTTTTCTGCCATTTGCCAGTGCATGTATGGGTTTTGTGTGTCCAGGTTATGGAATGGCAAGCAGAGAGTGGATGGGTGCAAAGCTTGTGTACATGCAAATATGTGAATTACTCAGTCTTGGAAATGAAACCCCTATAAAGTGATCTAATATAGGGAGATGCTTGTGTAGTATCCAACAGAATCCAGAAATAGGGCTGAAAGGACTTGGCACAGGACTCCAGTTGGGCTCCGGAGGAAGGGAATGCTGCCCGATTGGACACGCACCCTTGGCTCTGAAAATCAGGCCTAGCCATGTACAAACGTGTACGTATGATGAGCCTATTTAAAGGGAAACTAATTAGAAATATAGACAATCCACCCTTCTTCAAATGAAATTATTGTAGTCTCTGATCCATAAATCTGACGTTTATACATATTTATATGCTATTGCTTAATGAATACCTGATTAAGGAATACAGCTGCCAAGTGAATAAATTTGTTGTTAATCAAATGGCACTATAAAGACAGATCATCAGACCTATTAGAATATGTTCATTCGGCAGATAAATCTGCGCTGCAGCCTGTTAGCACGGTGTGTAATGCAAACCAAATTGTTCTTTAGAGCTAAACCTTGAGCTTTGCCAGAATAAAAGAGACTTTGCATGGAGGCAGATGAGATGAAATCCTGTATTTTTACTGAGGGCATGAGAGCCCTTGGCATTATGTCTTGTATTGAAAGTAAATTTCACCCTAATTGAACACTAAAGGCTGAGGAATGCTTAAGTCTGTGCACTGAAGATTTTACTGTGGTATATAATTGCCGCTCTCTTTTGTTAGTGTATCTAATTCAGCAGTATAAATTACCAGCTTAATTTTTTTCTTATTGTGTGATGTACTAATACTATTATTTTGTACTACCAAGAATTAGCAACTGGCATTTACGTTTATAGATCCTTTCATCCGGGGAAAATCTAATAACAAAATTGGTCTAAATATTACCTTAAAGGGCTGAAGCGTGTGGGAGATGAAAAGATAGCCTGAGGTAACTGTGAAATGGCCACAGTGTTTACAGGGATCCATCAAAACACTACAGTGACTTTCACGAGCTTTGAAATGTTGGTACGTTTTTGAATTCAGATTTGAAGTGCTGTTTGCAAGATTGTATTTCATGCTGAACCATGGAAAGTATATTTGTGCTTCAGATATTAATGAAGGGCAGACAGAGGGCTCCCAAAGCTGTCTGTGATGTGAACTGCCCACTCTCCAGCAGGCACTGGTTCTGCCAGCGTAAGCACATGGGGCTTTGGCTTGTAAATCCCCCCGGCGGAGACCCTGCCTGTGCTCTGCTTGTCCCCCACCAAATCTCGGCAATACTGTGATGAGAACAGCTACGTCTGCACGTAGCCGAAGGGGTCAGGGCAGCGCTGGATTCAGCACAACTCTTCTTACCCTGAGCATGTACAATACATGCAAAACTCCTGGTTATCTTGCATAAAATACAAAATGGGGCGGATGGCCCATTTTTTCATTTCCAGCCTACTTTCACTCTTACCCCTCCACACCTACTTTTCCTCCTCAGCCTGCTTTTCACCTTACAATATTATAATATATATAATATAATATTAATATAATAGCAAATACTTACAAGTATTTGCTAATTGTAATAAATATAATCATCCTGCTTTAGGTTATATTCAGTTGATATTATTTCTGCTAGGTTTAGTAATATCTGCGAAGAAAAAAGTAATGGGAAGAAAAAGTCCCAGAAGGGAAAAGCTTTTGAGAGGTTCAGGTTTGTGACAGCGTGGCCCAGACCGTGGGTGGGAAGAACAGGGATTTCCCCACGTTGTTTTGCTTCCTCTAGCCGTGGAGGACTTCCTGGGAAAGTGGAAAAGGCTTGGAGAAATGCAGGAGGAGGCTGGACTACAGTTTCCTCCCAAGCCACTGCCGAGAGAGCTGGGCTGGTGTGAGGGGCAGCCGACAGTACCTCCAGCGAAAGGTCATGGTCCTTGGCTTGTCTCCCGGAGCAGGGTGGAGGAAAGCATTGCGACTGCCACTTGTTTGCTGGTCTGCTCCCAGCACCAAAAAACAGTTTCCCACTTTATCTGCTGTCCAGGATTGAATGTGAAAATCTAATCTAGTGCCTTATTAATTGCATTTCTCATGTACTTTGATCATCTCATGTGAAGCTTAATCCATTAATTTGTCTCTGATGGCTTGCTCTTAAGAAACCTTTGGAGCTGCTTCAGAAAAGGTTTCTCAGGCCAGATGTTCTGGGTAATTTCTCCTTAAATGCCAATTAAACCCCCTGAGCCTGCTCCATCCATCGCCCACAGACCCGCCGCGGCAGGTGCATGGCGCACAGGTCAACCTGCCTGTTCCCCTCGCCACGGACCATCCCGCGGGAAACAGCAGCCGCCGGCGCTGCAGAGCTTGAGCCAAATAATCCCATAAGTGCAATGGAGAAAATTTAGACTTAAATGGACAGGGAATTCATCTCCCACTGACCCTTGGCATTCTCATATACATATGCAGATGTGTACAGATGTGTGCGTGCGGACGTGCACACACTGCAGAGCTTCTTGAGTGCTTGGAGCTGGTCCTGGTGCTTTCCCAGCTTTGGTGGGGATCTGTTGCTCTACTCTCAAGCAATCTCTACCTATGTCCATATCTAAGCAGTTTTCCAGTACAATTAATGGGCTAGACGAAGGCTTTGGGTAGTCTCTTGTTTCCTGGCATACAGTACATCATTTTTCCCTGAAGCATGTGTTCAGACAGAGTCTTGATGGTCTTTATTCCAGAATTTGTAGAGAAGCTTTCCTTCACTGCAAGAAGTTTCAGCTGAGATTCATTTTGTGCTCATCAGCATTTCTCAGGTTTGCATTCAACCACTGAAATGTTGCTGAGAACAAGACATTTCAGTTTTGATAAAGTCCCAGAAGTTTTGCAAACCCTGGATTCTGCCCTCATGTCCCAGTTGTGTCAAAAGGTCATTAGTGGGTTTTTTTTTCCATTTTTGAAGTTGACAAAACAAAACAGAGCAGCACTATTTTGTTTGAGAATATAGAGGCTCAGCAGTAAGAAATTTGGAAACCTACATTCAGAAGCATCAGATGTGTATAACCTTGGAGAAAACAAGGCCTCTCCTGAAAGCAGTGAGTGACAATGGGATCAGAGGACGAGTGAGAATTTAAATATAATTTTTTTTCTTTTTTGGAGGTTGCATATCAAGAGGGAGAAATTGGCAAAAAATACTTATAAAATTCAGAACAGACAGAAGAGGAAAGATTAAGCAGTGATTATAAGCATGCTGTCTGAAGAATCAGGTCGTGCATATGCTTAGGTTATGCATAGCTCTGTGATCTCACATCACTCCTATCCATCTCCCCTCCTGTTTGTTCCCTTCCTTTGTGTCAGTTGAAGCTAAATGGCAGGAAATCTGTGAAAAGACCTGTCTGCTGCCTTGCGCTGGTATTTCATCCAACGCAAAGGGTTTCAATACCGACTGGAGTTTCTGAATACTACTGTAATACAAGTTCAACCCTCCTTTTCTATGTACCAGAGTCAATATGCATATAGATTAGCCTTCCGGTTTTTCACTAAAATACATACGATTTGAGCGGCTTAATACGCTCTGTTCGATTCTCAGCCCCATCTCGGCGCGGCAGTCGCTGCCAGCGGCCCCGTCGTGCTGAGCTGACGAGGTGGGGATGGGGCCCTGGGAGCTCCTGCCTGGCCGGGTGGGGGGCGCGGGCACCTTGTTGTGTGCAGCTGAGCCCCCACCCCCACCCATCCCACCTGAAGGCTGTGTTTTCCCTTGCTGTCTCCCGTGGAGAAGACAGACATGTGGCAAGGCCAGCAAAACTGCTTCAGTAGCAAATTGGAGAGAATTATTGAATCCACAGTGACGACAATCGTAGCTTTAGCAAACTGACTGAAATTAATGCAGAATCTGAGCGGTTCTGTGTGCCCTGCCTTGATGTTCATCATTTAAAATGAATCTCTCTAGACCTGAAGGCTGTTTGGAAACAGCTGATGGTGCCTGTAATGAGGATTCCAATCTTCAAGTCTCCAAACTGAAATTAGACATATGTCCTGACATGTTGACATTAATTTGAGCTGTTACAGCTGTAATGGGTTTATTTTGCTAGCATTTTTAATAGAATTTCAGGGGAGACGGGCTTTGCTCCATGAGTCAAGTTGGGGAAAGGCTGTGAGCAGCCATAACTTCAAAGGTTAATTTGAAAATGCTTTTCTTGACAGAACTTTTTTGAATTGCGAGGTTACTGGAAAACATGGTATTGTAATAGCTGGTACTATGGCTGGAAAAAGCGGGCTGGATGTTGCAGTGGGAATACACCAGTCTTTCATTTCCAGGTATCAGCATTCAATTCCAGCTTGACTCCAAGTAAAATGCAATAATAAATAAATGCAATAAAGTAGATGTGATAGATTCATTCTATTCCCTGTATACCACGCTGATGTATAGGCCAGATGCCCAGGTCCAAACTGCTGGTTTCTGCTAAGAAGACTTTTAAGAGCTGAGTAGAATAAAGTGGCTGAGGGTGTTAGCCCCACACAGGGTGGGTTCGGTGCCTGGTTTATGTGGCTTCTGAACTCGTGAATAAGGGGCTGTGGTGAGCCCTGCCCGCTGCAGGGAGCAGGGCGAGCGGCAATGGCAGGGAGCTGCCAAGTGCAGCAGGAAGGGCAGCGGCGCACAGCCCCGAGGGGATGGCCGTCCCCAGGCACTGCAGTGACGCAGCTCCGTCACAAGCCATTTCGGCTCCCCCAGGCCAGCTGTTAATGGTAAAACTGCAAATAGGAAGCAAAATCAGGTGTGAGCGTGGCTGAGTTAAAATTCTGTGTTTGTGTCGAGGTGAATTTGTGGCATTTTCTGGAGAGCTGTCCTCTGGGGCTGGCAGGTCATTGGACTCTTAAGACGCAGTGTTTTAGGAATTTACTGTGTAGCATCAGAGGAGTCAAAAAAAAAAAACACCAGGAAGAGAGAGCCCTTGTCCCGACAGATTCCTCTGAGCAGAACCTGGCTGGTTCCTCCGACCCCCAGCCCCAAGCTCCAGGGACCACTGACACTGATGGAGAGCTCGTCTGCTGCCCCACACCCCCACAAAAAGTCTCAAGATGAGCCACAGTTAAGCTAAAACTGATTGTCTGGTTTATTAAGTAGCATTTAAATCCCACAGGCATTCTAGGGAGATTCTGCGGAGGAGGCGACTGTCACCATTAGAAGCAAGCCAGTTTGGGGGGAACGGGATGTAGCAAGTAGCTATTGCTTTTGAAGGGTAAAATGTCACCAATGGCAGATTTTGAACTCAGTGCAATTTAGCAGATATTTGATACTTTTTTTTCCTTCTGCTGACTTTATACCATGGAACAGGAGGCAGTTTGCAGAGATTAAACAATATTCTGTCCCCAAATTAAAATCAATAACTTATTTATAGGGCTGCTGATGCTGCCACAACAAAACAGGCCTGCCAAGTGGCTACAAAAGTCCTGAATGAAATGCCATGTATCTCCAGCTCATCTAGGCAGCTGCCTGGCTGTGACTGCAGATACAACACAATCTATCCAGTAATTGCATCTCTTGGTAATCATAGTACATAAATAAATATGATTCCTGAACCAAGTAATGGTGATGGTTATTTTCAGATCTATATGCTGCCTGGCTGTTTCTCACGTACATCATTGTTAAACCTAATATTGCTCATCAGGATTTTTCAGGAATCCATTTCTTTTCGTGAAAGGGGGTTGGCCAGACACTGCACTGAGCTTTAACCTTCTGTAGATGCTCAAAAGAGCAAATCACACGGTATTGGGAGCATGACAGAAGATCGAAGCTCAATAATTGTTTTTTTCCTATTTCTTTCGACAAACCCCTGCCCACTATGGCAGCAGCGGTATTTTGAGAAGATGGATAGCAGGGTTTAGGGTAAGTGCAGTTCTGCACTGTAGGTACACTGTGCTATTATGCTCCTCTGGGGGCTAAAAGGCTTCCAGGATGGTATGTCAGCAGTGATATTATTAGCTGGACAGGAGGCCTGGCAGCAGCTTCTTCCAACGGGAGAACATCCATTGTGTACTCTCACTCTAGAAGTACTTTCTCCTTCCAGGAGCTGCCTTTCCTCTCCTCACTGGCTGCAAGACCCCCTGAGAATGATGTTTGTTAAATCCTAAATATCTTTTTTCATCTGGTACCCAGTATTGAGAATGGTTATTTCAAAACTCATCATAAATGTGACCAAGTTGCCCACAGGAACTTAGGGATCATGTAACCACCTACTGATAAACAGCCATTTTGAGAACAACAGTGCATGAACACACTGGATAGCAACCCCAGAAGGACTGTTATGTCCTTGAGTCTGACCTCCTGCCCAACACAGGCCATAGATTTCATTAAGTGAAAGTAAAAGTAAAGAAAACCTTATCCATCTGTCCCTACGTGGGAAGATTCTGGTGGCAGGACACGGCCAGGGTACCATATAGGCAGGACATCAGAGCTGATGCCTCTTGATTTTACATCACATTTGGTGGCTTGACTCTTGGTTAAGTCCCCAGGTTCATTTCTTTTGTACATTCTTCTGGTCACTACTCCTCTTCCTTGAGGTCTTTTGGCTAGGGGTGACCTTTGCTGGGTCACCAGCACCCCTTGCAATCTTCACCACGAGCCTCAGCACACTGCACTCCACATGGAGCCCCAGCATCTGAAGACAGGTCATTACATGAGACTTGCTTTGAACAGTTCTGGCTCTCAGAGCTGTGAAATGAACATTTTGGAAAGGTGTGTTTTCAGAGGAGTTGTTTAAAGTAAGAATCATGTATTTCGGTGATGCTTTTGATGGGCCTGATGTATATCTTAAAGACTGTGTTCAGTTCTTCGGCCTGAAGAGCCGGTAAGTGCTTGAGCATACAGACCTCGGTGGTGGTGGTGGGGTAAAAAAGACCCAGGTTTTAGACTCCATCTCTTTCAGGCTGGGACCACTGTATCCAACACTCTGTGAGTTGTAGCTGAAGCAGATACACATTCAGATCCTTGCACACCGGGGCTTTGCCTTTCGTTCTCTTTGCCTATGAATAGATGTGATCTTTTGGTTTATGTATCTCCTCTGAGACCGGTAAAATAGAGTAACTTTCTTCCCCTGCTCTCTTCACAGCCCTACAGCTTTCTGCCCTTTCCTTTTCTTCCCTCTGTGTCAGTGCACCGGGCAGCCTCGGTGCGTGCTTCATTAGCCGTGGCTCGCAGCAGCAGAGCAGCGATGGAGGAATCTCCCTACTGCTGCCGAGAAAATCAAGTGAACGGGAACGAGAGGAGAGATGAAAATAGATGCAACACAAATTGTCATTTTACAAAATCACTTTTTACCAGAGCACTGCTCTGAATACATAGTGACACTGTACAGATGATTCTTGGCCTGTTAAATAACAGTTTTCCCTGTATTTATTGCTCTTGAGTTGTGCCTGACAGTTTTATTGCATACAGACTGACACATTATGAAAAGAAAAGTAAATAGGTCTGTGGAATCATGGCCGCAGTATTCCTGTTTAAGGGGAAAACAACTCTTTGGTTTTACCATGTTTGAAAGGAGAAGACAGTTCTCCCTCAGTGTTTTATGGCAGTTCCCCCTCCCATCTCCCCCTTCTACCTTAAACAGTCTGGATTTGTTTTGCTTGTATAATTAGGCAATAGCAGCTGATCGGATTTGAATCAACAGCATTATATCATCGCGAAAGCTGCCTCAATTGATGAACAAGAGAGGCAACAGTCTGTTTATTTGCAAAAGCTATAAAATGGCCTGCCTGTGCCATGAACACAGAAAAGTACATTAGCTTCAGCTTTTTTATAATTCTTTGAGAGCAGATATACTGCTAAGGCACTTGAACTCTATTATGATGTCAAGCTTCTGCTATTTTCTATTATCCTTTCGACGAAAGCAAAAGAAATCCTGTATATGGTCTCATGAAAGAGAATCTGTTCTTTGAAAATAATTGTTCCCATAGCCCTTAGTGCGCTGTCGAACCTACACAAAATAAAAGAACCATTATCAAAGTTAGTACAGTATTTATTTAGGCTACTTCTTTGCTAAATAATTGCCATGATGGTGCACAGCAAAAGTGCTGAAAATGTGCTTTACTGACTTATTTCCTTCTTCACAAATCCTGCAGGAAAAGATACAGCTATCTTCCTCTATCAGCCAAGATTTGGATTTAATGACTTGCCCTCTTTCCTCCCAGGCTTTTCTGTCTGCTCAGTTAAGAGCAGCAGTAACTCCTTTTTTCTATGTATACCTCCCTACTTTTGCCCTCAATTGCTCACTATTATCTCCAGCTGTGAACATCTCCTGGACAGCACTCCTCGGTATGCCTGGGAGTGCCACGGCACCCAAGGATGGCTGTGCCTAAGGATGGTAACAAACCCAAGGAGGTAAAATCCCACAAAGCCAGGAGTTCTCCGCTGGTTTAACTGAGACTTTAACTACTTGGGTATAAAGCTGTGCTTACTAATACAACTGTCTCCCTTCCAGCCAGATAGTCAGAACTGTCTGCAGAAACTCCCACAGGATTGGAGCTGAACTAGTTGCAGGAGGGGGCATGTATACAATGTACGCAGGGACCTGCTGCTTCTTCACAATGAGAGTCATTTACCACCTGCGCTATCATTAATACTTTAAAATTATTTTTTTCCTTTTTTTTTTTTAAGTTGAAAAGCAAGATGGTTTTTTCTCGGTGCCCCATCAATCACACAGGTGTTCCAGTGTCCCTGCAGCCCTGGCCCCTCCAGTCCCTGGGCTGGCGACTGGGTTTGTGAGCAGGGCAACGAGGGCAGCCTGGCCTCGTACCAGCTTTGGTGGCTCAGAGGGGCAGCCTGAGGCTCCTCCCATGCGCATTCCCTGGAGCCTGGTAGGAAATGATCTCAAGATGCTTCAGCCTTAGCAGAGCTGCTGACAGGATGCGTTTCCTAAACCTGGCTCCCAGTTTTAATGGATGCTTCAGGAACTAATACCTTGGAAGCTTGATGCATTAGGATGAAATGGTCAAAGATCTTGAAAGATTGGGAGTAGGGGAGAGGGGGGACTCCCTGTTGGACAAAAGGATCACAGGAGCTTGTTTGCTTAGCTTAAGAAGTTCTGCTGACAACAAGCTTTTCTCCCTTTCATTCTGATTGCTCTTCTGTCTGTAATATAGCTACGACAGCCTTCAGAGCTAAAACGAGTAGAAAGAATGAAACATGTCATTGGAATATTTCTGTAGCCACGCAGTGCTGTGAGCCAGCGTGGTTCTCTGCTGTCCCCACAGCCCAGCTCCAGCTGCTGCTCAGGTCACTATCAAAAAGAGGTTTATCAAAAACGTAAGTATCTCAAGAGATACTTACTCAGGGCAGCCAACGCGCCAGCAGGACCGTGGCAGGCTGGGCTGGGCCAGGGGCTGCAGGGCACTGCTGCGGGCCCGCGCCTCTCAGCTCAGCGACGGCGCGCACGCCTGAGATGGATGTGCAGGAAGAGTGCATTTCGTTGGCAGAGGCTGTGCCTGGCCTGGCTGGGGCTCTCGGTCTCATTTTCATAAATACCAGATTTATTGTGACATTACAAAGAGTATTTTTCTCTTGTCTGAGAAGGGGGAGAACAAGCCAAGCAACAGCACTCAGCTAAACAGGCTCTTTCCATTCAGCCATATGAAAGGTACCCCGCCATCCTTGTAAATATGAGAGAGAAAATGGTGTCATCAGCCCGTAATAAAGTATTCGAGCCTCAGACTGCCATCTGTCAATGATATTTTAGCTTATTTTCTTTCAGGAAAGAAAGTGAGCTTATTTTCTTTAATCTCCTGAGAAATTACTCTGGTTATTTACAGCATTGGATTTTCTTAAAAAAGATTGTGCTGCAGCCAAGGGGATTATTTGACCAAATAGGGTTTTTGCCTTTGTTTCACTGCATTAGCTTATTTTAAAAGAGTAAACCTTAGCTGGTGCTTTGAGGAGGCTGCTACAAGTTTCTTTACTTGCTGCTTATCCTTTCTCTGTGAAAAACCCCCATGATAGCATATTATCAACCACACACCCATTAGAAGTTATGAAACCAGACTACCCGGGACTGATTTTTAGAAAGTCAGTTTTTACACTATATTTTCATGCTTTTATTTGCTCTCTGTTTTGAGCCTCAGCCCATTGAAAACACTCTATCATTTGGATGCTGTCAGGCTAGGACTCTTTGAGTGAAAGCAGGGCTTTGCGATCACCTCAAAGAACAGAAACTCCAAATAAAAGGAATAAAACGCCCGAAACCCAGCGCAGGCAGCACTCAGCTGGCTCCGCTCACGGTCCTCAGTTTGGTGCAGAGGTGCAGCAGCAGGACTAGAGACAGAAAAAGTGGTGATGGTGAAGGACACTAACGCTGCCTGCCCTCTGATGGTCAGGGGTATCTCACCAAATGATAAGTGGTGTGTGAGTAAATAAAACGATATGGTGTGGTCATACTCGCTTTCATCATTTCTAAGTCCTTCTTGAGGAGTGTGTTCCTCACTCCAGATATATAACCTGAATTTACTGAGCTGCGGCAGGATCAGGAATTCAGAATTTTAATTACACTCAAGGGACTCCGGTGAGATCAAATCCCATATCCTGATGGAAGGAGGCAGGGATTACACCTGGAGGCAGCTGCGTGCAGCTACTGATGTGCAGATTTGAAAGCTGGGAAACATTTCCCAGTAGAATTACTCTTCCCTAAATATTGCAACTTCCATTTACTGAAGCTGCTGATGTTGGAAAAAGCCTAAAAAATCAGCCTCAAAGCCCATTATTCTTTTCACTACCAGCTAATGAATTTTCCCTCTGCCCTTCTACATTAGTTTTCTTTTAGCAAGAGACTTCTTTTTTCATATTACTTTCAGCTATCTCTGGTGTTGGAGCTTTGATATCTAGT
Organism: Falco peregrinus; assembly: GCF_023634155.1. Lineage (NCBI taxonomy): Eukaryota > Metazoa > Chordata > Aves > Falconiformes > Falconidae > Falco > Falco peregrinus. The sequence continues at coordinate 36,002,904 of NC_073729.1, read as the reverse complement.
TAGTACCATCTGTAAATACGACTGCAGACATTGCTCAAGGGCAGATTTTGACCCTGAGTGCTCCGGCAGTTTCTTCCTCAGAAAATCTGTCTACAAAGCGCTGTGGAAAGGTGGGGGCTGGCACTGCAGGCTGGTGCCTCAGCAAAGGGTTAATGGGAGATGGGAAATGGAATGTGATGGTGGCCAAGCTTATCCCTGTCACACGCAGTTGTTTTGGCATAAAAATACTCTATTATGACAAAGTGTTGCCAACTCTCACAGTTTTAATATGGTTCGCATGTTGTATTTGTTTGGGCTTTTTCCCTTAAAGTCCTGCTTCCTGGAGTTATGCCAGTGTGAGAAATTCAACCTCCCCCCCCCCCCCCCAACCCCCCCAAAAAGTTTTTACTTCACGATAAAGAACAAAGGCTTGAAAATATGATTTAAATGCATTTTCAAGATTCAGAAAAGCAGAAGATAAATAACTCAACATGTATTATTTTTCTGAAAGATAATACCTCATGTTTTTGTGAGGGCTGACTCGTGACTCTTAAATGCTGGTAGTTGGCAGCACTGTTGTAATTTATGAGTAAGTTTGATGTTTTTTTGTTTTGTTGTTATCAGTCATATCTACATCTATAGATTTATATACATTGCAAAATAAATGAATGTAACTCTCCTGTTTGTGCTGCAGGAGCTGGTTTCTATATAAGTAGAGATCGCTGTAGAGGTACGGTGTTAGTCTAAAGAGTGGAGAGAAGCAGTGAGGGAGGTAGGGTGTAAATTTGAGGATGGTACCTCTGGGTAGGTCCATAAAAAAAGGTAGGGAACTTAGACCCAGAAAATGTTCTCTTGCTCCCCACATCAATCTTATCTGTTTCAGACTTGCTCAGGGTGAATTGTTGGCCTTCATACTAATTTGAAGATTGCTTTACCTCGTTTGAGGATGGAGCTGTTGCTCGCGCAGAACGGATGCTATCCTCAGTGGTATTTCAAGGGCTGATGAGCAGCTCTGGAATAAAGCAGAGCTCCTCTCTCCCGACACCAGCCTCTGGGACGGGGTCTTTCTATGCTGTTTTTTTAACAAGTTAACCTTTGTACAGGCAGGTTTTGTACTGAATGAGGTGCCATCCCTCATCCAGCATGGATCTCGGTATGACCTGCTCTGACGGAGCTGACAGATGACCAGCTATGTGCCTATAGCTGGCCAAAGCCCGTGCTGCTGGGCGAGGGGTGCTGGGCTGGTGGCCACCCGGCTCTGGGCTTAGCGTGTATGTGTCAGTGTGAATTATCTCTGCCACAGAGCTAGTCTCCACTTGCAACTGGTAAATGCGCTCATTAACGGGGCTCAAACAGCCTTAACTGGCTTCCAACCAGCCATTCCGGAGGGATAACAGTGCAGGGGTGGCAGCTTTGGCGAGCCCTCCCTGCCTGAGGGCTGGCTGTCGTCGGGCTCTCCTTGTGCCACCCTGGCAAAGGGCACCCAAAGGAGCGTGCTGGCAGGAGAGAAACAGCATTCACTGTTCGCTTTCCTTTTCACAGCTCCTCCTTCTTTCGGCCCCAGAAACCTCCTTCCTCCCCATAAAAGACAAACAAACAAACAAAAAAGACCACCCCACAACCAAGAAAACCCCCTTGTTATCATAGACACATGTATTTATTGAGGCTACTGCAAAGCAGAACATTTTATTATAAAGTATATTTCAGAAAATTGCAGTGCACTGAGTAATACTTTTTCCACAGAGTCTCTTCCATGTTGAAAATACAGGATTTCATGTGTGCGGGAATCTCTTGCTCAGTACAAAACTTAGCAAGGGTTTTTATTTCAGTAAAGCCTTGGCATTGCAGCAGTGCATAAAATCTGTTCAGGAAGCACATGAAAATGTATAGAAATAGTAACAAGGAACCAATCATCTTAACCCCAAATATGCTGAACAATCACTACAAAACAGCACTTACTTCACTGAGAACTTTTGCTGCATGCCCACAGGGAGAATAAAATGGATCTGTGGACAGGGAAAGCGCCGTGCTGCAGCTCCGGCACTGCGGGCCACGCTGCCTGCTCGCTGGGTCCGGGCTATTTAGCTCTGCCCATCCACAGTCCCAACATCGGATGGGACCAGGCTGGAAAACAGCCTTAGAACACGTCTCACTGAACTGCCCTCAGCTTGTGCAATTAGCCACTTGTTTTATTTTCTAATTGCATGCTTCACAGCTACACCTTCCAGCCTCGGGACTGCTTTCTTCAGCCCAGCCTTCAGTACCTGCCCGGCTGCCTGGTCCCCTGAAAGCCCCCCCTTGCCAACCCACCGCTGTGGCAGCTGGTCTGTCAGCCCATGCTCCTTCAACCGGCCGGCGGGGCCGCCAGGCTACTGCTAATAAACACTCGGCAAGGGCCATGAGAGTTTGTTTGAATGCCTGCAGAAATAATACTGGAAATTCGATTTACAGTTTTCAGAGCTCCCAAGGATTGCATCTCAAAATTAAGAAGGGAAAACATATTTTTAACATCTTGGAGGATGGAGAGAAACCAGTAACTGCTTGCTTTTCTTGCTTAACTTACACTTTTGCTCCTCTCTGTCTAAACATAGTCTTGATACTTCATTATTTGAGCCTGGAAAATTCCTGAAGGTTGCCTAGCTGGAAAATCTGGGGTACCATTTAATTTAAGCTTTTAGACTGAAAAGCATTTGAACTAATTTCATCCTACACAATTTACCCACTTTTCACTGATGTTCTTTCTTTGTTTTGGTAAAACTCTGTAAATTAATCCATCTGCATAGGGCCAATAAAGAAATTATTTCCATGAAATAATTTCTTCAACTTTCATTAGAGGCATTTTAATTTTTTTTTAAAGGATTTGTCTTTATATAAACATCTCGGTAAAAAAGGCTACGTATTTTCAATCCTGAAAAGTAAAGCAGGGACCAACAAGACAGTTAAGATCAAGTAAGATCAAGGCAGTGCCTCGCCCTGTGGAAGCACAGCCTCTGCTATTTAAAGATTTTATAAAGTTACAGGAAGCACGACTGAGTGAAAACAAGCTCCTGCTAGTCAAGGTACCCCTGAAATTTTCCAGCACACAGTTAGATCCCTCCCAGAAACTGAAAATACGTGAAGGAAATAATGAAAAGATTCCCACAGCATAATGAGTTATCCTTAGAGGGGGAGCACAAGGCATCCTCCTAACGCGCCCCTGGTGGGTGACCCCCGTTTTGAAGAGAGCATCTTCCTGGCTGTTCAGAGCGTTGCAATCATCTCTGAACTTCAGCTCCCGGTGCCGGGTGAGGCTCTCTCGCTTGCCTTATCAAGACTTTGTGCGGCAAATAGCACTTAGAGAGAATTTGCCATGGGTGTGGATCAGCAGCCCCTTGCCCCTCCGTTAGCCATCGCCTTGCCTTAAGGTCTCCCAAATGGGTGCTCGGCAGCCGGAGAGGGGCGAGCAAATCCCCCCTACCCTGGGATCAAATGGTCAGGAAAAAGGCTTGCGAGCCAGGCCAGGCGAAGGTGAGCCCGGTCTCCCTAAGCAACGTGAAGGTCGGCACTTCTAGCAATGGCCTTTTTCCTTTTTTTAATTGAGGAAAAACTTTTTATAGTTTTCTGCTGTTCTGGCAGTAACACCTTTCCAAATCACCCTGCCCTAGCATGGGCGAGTCTGCCGTGATGGTTTAGCAGCATTTGGAGCACGACAGAGAAGCACGTTACCTTAGTTTTTAGTTCAGAAGACTCCAGCGCATAGACACAGAATGCCAAGGAGGGGTCCTAACACATCAAACCTCCAGCTGGCAACAGCCACTGAGTTTGGAAATCAAAACACAGGGTACATAACAAAAATACATGCATAAAAATAAAGTGTTTTGTGGTTTGTTTTTTTTTTTTAAGAAATGTTAAATTTTGAAGAGTCCTAATGATTGTTGGTCTCTCAAGGTTGGTTATTCTGTAAGAGTATTAAAAAAAAAAAAAAGACTCAGGCCCTTTGTTTGTACGATAGGATCTCTAATACACATGTGAATACTGAAGGTAAGTAACTGTGTCCAACTCCGTTGGGAGACAAATTGATTGCTGCAGCAAAGGTTCTCCATCATATTGTTGTAATTTGATAATTTCAGTGCTGCTGGTAAGGCAGTCTGCAGCAAAAGCTCAGAGAATTATCAGCTAATAGCTCCTGAAGGCCTGCAGCTGATATTAAACTTGAACCTTTATGAAACTGGATTTTCTTCTACAAAGTGGTAAAAAGCATATTGAATCTGTGCTAAATGAGAAATCATTTTCTCCGTTTGCATGGGGAGTAGGTTAGCCGCTCCTGCAACACTCGCCCCGCCAGCCCTTTGGCTACCAACTAGCAATCTGTGAGCAACCCTGCCTGCAGAGCTGCCCCCCGACAGGAAAGGGGGTTTTGCCCTGGGCTTCTTAACCGCATGGATGCAAGCCCATCCCACTCAGTGCTGATGGAGAGCAGCTGGCTACAGAAGCTTCTGGAAAAATCATGAGGGCTACCTACGCTGTGGGCCAGAGCTACAATTTGCAATAGCATGGCCACGGCGGCTGAGGGCCAGTATATTCCTGCAGTGCAAGGCTCGTGGGTACGAATGGGAGGCTTATCACTCATTTCAGAAGGCTCAAGTGCAGAAGCTGTAATAACGAACAACTTAATAACGCAACCGTGATTTGACAAGCCTGAGGAAATAAAAGGCATAAGGAAAAAAATAATAAAAAAACCCCCCTGATGGTATATGACCTGCACTGGCACGTTCTTGCACTTAGCTAATGCACTGAGTACGGCATTACTAGAAACAGAGCAAGAGAGTTCAGTCACTATCTTGTTGGATACACTCGATTTTGAGACAAAGAAGTGACATTCTTGCCAGCTGATAGACAAACTAGAAAATAATGCTGAACTACTGTCTAGAAACCCCCAAAACTGGCTGTGAAAGGCCTTTGAGAGAATACTGGGTATTTTGACTGACCTTCTCTTTTAATATACCTGTGGAACATGGAGAGTTGACTCTATAAATGCATCAGGCTGCAAAATCAATTATTTCAGTGCTACAGTGTGTTGGCTGGCATTTGTGTGCTACTTTTGTGACTTGCATGATGAGAATAAATCACATTCTGCACCATATTTTAATCACTTACATTTGATAGGAGAGCTCTTAGCAAGCTAAATGAAGCATGGTGAACAGCCTTTTAGCTACCTGTTAATATCTAAATTCTCTGGGTAAAGTCTCTTCAGTCTGCAGGTAGGTGCTTGAGCAAGAGAATTTTAATGGAGAATGAGCAAATTTGGGCCAGCTGCGTGCAGCACCTGTAATTCACCCTCCCTAGCAAGGTCCCCACTGTGGAGACTCACAGGTGCAGGCACAGACACGTTTGGGCTGCAAAATACAGGCAGGCTGCTGGCTGTGATCAAGCCTCTTTTTTACAAACGATAGTATGTTTGTCCGTTCCATTCAAAAAACAATTAAAAATTCAGTCAGGAGAACCCTGCAGCATCATGAGGCTGACCAGGGAGGCAGCGGAGAACTGGAAGACACCCAGCTTGCCAGGCTCCAGAGCCAGAAGAGGAGGAGACCTTGCAGGCTGGCCATCCTCTGGAAGATCTGCCCAAGAACAGGCAAGCTGTGGGTGAGGGCAAAGCTTTGTGGACAGAAGTAACATCTTCTATTATCTATCTATGTGCCAATTAATACACTTTTGGAAAAAAAGCCTGGTGAGATATTAATTAAGTACAGAGGTTTTCAGGGTGAGGCATCATTCCAGGGTGTAACTGGGAGAGACTCTTATAGGGCTTCTGTTACCCAAAGAGCATTTTGGGTATTTTCTGCCAATGTTAAAAATCTGAGTTTCACCAAAATGGTTTGATAAAGGTCTGGTTGCAACAATCTTGTGCTTCTTGCGGTCTACAGTTAATCTACTAATTTTCCCCAGTTGGAGTAGAGAAGCTAAGAAACTTTTAACTGTGGTTTCAAATACACAGGGATATACAAAAGACAAAATCCGCTCCTACTGTTTCTAGGTTTTCAGCACATTTCTCTGACTGGTGTGCAACCCTCCCCCCAATATTATCTCGCTTGCTTGTATTTAAAGGAATGACCAGGACAGGTGAGTCCGTGTGGAGGGAGGGCTATAGGCACCAGCTGTGTGGGGCTGGGGGAGGCAGTTTGCAGGGTACGAAGAAGGGGGCAGAAGACCAGAGGCAGGTGTGAGTAAGACAGCCAGGTGTTTGTAATCTGGAAAGATTAAATGCCCAGACATGCAGCTGTACCAAGTCTGCTGTAGTGCAGGAAACCCCTCAGAGCTGCAGGGGAAGCCTTTGGAGGAGGACACATATGGCTGGGGTAAGTTGGCAGAGGAAGTTTTAAAAATTCTTAAATTTTTGTTTTGTCTTTGGAATTTTGTGCTTTTGTTGCTGTTGTAGAAAGTTAATTAGCCTTGCTTATAGTTCTGCTAAAACCTGACTTTCTGCTCAGAAGCTGCTTTACTCATTTGTGGTGGCTGATGTTAAGGGGAAGGTTCTAGGCAAGTTTGCCTCAAAGCCCCCTGGTTCATGATCCTGTATAGCCCACTCTACCCTTGATGTACGCTCGTGGGCTAGTACCCAGCAGTATTTGCTCTTAAATGTATTTTATTTTAGCAAAAAGAAAGAATGCTGGAAGGAAATTATGTAGAAATCTAACTTATTCCAGGTCAGCTTGTTTAATTAAATAGAAAATCCAGCCTGCAGCAAAGTCCAGTATGGTCTAAAGCATGGAGAACAAGGAAGGATAAAAATATATTTAAAAATAACATGCTTTTGATCGTTGCAGAGTTCCCATTCTTAAAGCCAAATCCCTCCCTGTCCAACACCATTAACAAACGCTGGTACCTTCTGTGGATGTTCAGATGTTTGAAGCCTGCTGTGACAGGCGGCGTTTCTTTGCCTTGTTTTGTGGTGCTGTGAGATGGGGGCGTGTGGGAGAAGGGGCATCCATGTTGCTTTTAACACGGAGGAAAGGCCTTGGGGATAACAGGAGGTTGCACTGGGAGGTGGGTGGGGAAGGTTCCGGACTGGGGAGACCTGGCCAAGGGTTGAGGGTGGTCTGAGGGACGTGGCTGAGACGAGGCTCAAAAAAATGACGTGGGGGCTGTGTGGAGTCGACAGCAATGCAGGCGTTTGTTTGACTGGATGAAAAGCAAACCTGAAAAGACTTTTTGTGTATGGATATAAGGGGTAGGGAGCAGGCTTCTCTTTTTAAAAAAAACATTTAGTTTCACTGTTTTTTGGTTTTTTTCCCCTGTATCTTAAAACTATCTGTTTGGTGTCAGTTCAAAGGAAGTGTTTTTTAAACTTCAATGCTCTCAGCAGGTCTAGATACATCTACTGGAAGCTGTGGCTCACCCTGAATCCTACCACACCTATTGGGTTGGGAAGGTGATTCTGCACCTTGTTTGCCATGATAAAACGGAGAGTTAATAAAAATACAAAAATGTAGAAGTTACCCTGTGAACTGATGTTCTGACTTGAGGGATTTCAACTTGCTTCTAAGCGTGTTTGTGGTTTTTTCTTTCTGATGATCTTTATAGTAATGAGAATGCAAGTTATTCAAAAGGGTTTTTAAATGTTGACAGTGAATTATTATTGGTCTATTGGGTATTTAAATTGCAAATATTATATTCAAAATCATGTTTTAAAAGGCAAGCTCTTCTTGAAAGATTTATGGCTGTGGTCACATAGGGTATAGTAAATTTTACACTGAATACAAAAGCTGTATCAGTCATGGCTTTCCTTAGTGGATTACTCTGCGTATAGTTGTGATAGCTGCTACCTGTTCTTGAGGCTTCAGCAAGTATATCTGAGTGCGGGACACTGCCGGGGAAAAACCTTCTGGAAACTGCAGATGTCATCTCCTGACAGACATGGACTGAAAAATGATGTGTGTGTGCTGGGGTCTGCTAGTGGGAGCAGGTCTGCTCTGTGCCTGTCTGAAGGGGATGAAGGCAAAAACGAGATCCAGCCCTTAAAAATGATGCCCTTTGCCCATGCCCCCAGATACCCTTATGGTTACCAAACCAAAAGCAAAAAGACTTCTAAATAACATCTGGTCCATCATCAGCTGTGTGGCAGTTTGTTTTTATTATGGACTGGATGTGCTTTTTGGGTGTGTTCTTCAGAAGTAGGTGCTGAATTATTAGTAAATTCAATCTGAAATTTGTTTGCTCGTTTTAGTTCTCTTCCTGAAACTGGTGGCTGATCAGCTGCAACTGCAAAGACATGCCCCAGCCCACCCAAACCATGACCACTGCACCCACAGGGACCTTAAAATCCCACCTGCTCTGAACATGTTGCTTAGCAGAGGTGAGTCTCTTACCTTCCCATGTTCACGCATACCAAAAGTAATCAAAGTTGCCTTTCTATTAATTTTGTTTTGTGTGTCAGCCTAAAAGAATTCTGAGGTGTAATTTACAGCACGGCTCCTGTGCTCCACTCCATTCTGAAATAATTAGGAGATTATTTTGGTCAATATGACTGAACTATGATTTAATGCTTTTCAATGGCTAGTTGCATTAGTGACTCTTTAAGCATTAGAAGCTTAATGAAATGCACACATCGGGACAGTGATTTAATCTTTTTCTCATAAAATTCTTCACAACAAGATAATAAACCATAGGAGTAAAAATGACTTTGACAAACCTGTCTAGCTTTTGGGCTGTGTGAAGTCTCAGATAATTACCTGTGGGCCAGTTCTGATATACTGGGGATTACTGAAAGGGCAACTTGCAGCAAAGGTGTGAGGTTCCTCCGTAGGAAAGAAGAGCAAGAAATCTCCCTTCCTTGCATATGAAGAGATGTATCCTCAAATATATCAGTGTGTGTTTGCCAATGTGTCACTCTAAATTTCCTAGTGTTTATTTTTTTAAAAAAAATTATTGTGTATCGTACTAGAAGGAGTCATGAATCAACTAGGTTTCAACCCGTTTTCAGAACCTGGTGTAACAGCTAAGCATTAGCAACTTGACTGGTCTGGTAACTTTTTTGTCTTTTGAAACTGTATTGTCTCATTCCTATCAGTCAAACAAAATCTCTTTGGATTATCAATCTAAGCTTCTCCAAGGCTGATGGAGAAGTGGCAAGTTTAATTCGGTAGCTGTGCAGTCACCTGTGTGAAACCAGTTTGGTGTTTCCACCCAGTCTGCAGTAGATGGGCGGGTCCTGTGTACGTGTTGTCTTCTACTTCACACCTGTACAGGGAGCCCTTTTTTCTTCTCCCCGTGAACTGAGAGACACAGGCAACCAATCAAGGCCAGTCCTCTTGTAACCAGTCCTGTTCTGTGTGACCTGTTAACTCCTGGTGCTTCTTGAAAGTAATTTCTGAATGCTGGCAGAGAAGGGATTTATGCCACAAAAATAGAAATAAGAAAAGAGTTTAGAATTACTCATATTTATAATTTGTAAAAATGTTTCCGAACTCAGGCTAGAGCTCTAGTGGTGGTCTACTGTGAGATGTGCTGTCACACTTTTTTTTTTTTTTTCCTCCCACCTTGGCTCTACTGTAGTCAGTGCAGGTGGAGTCATGTGCTGCTAGATTTGCTCTCCCAGCTCTACTGAAAAAAATACAAGCCCAGACTGTTCTTCAGATAAGGAAATAAATGGAGATGTTGCATTGGAGACATTGCATATAGGCAGAGATGTGTTTACTCTTGGGCTTGGAAGCCTAGAAGAAAAATGTATTCAAACAGAAAGGCAAATGCTACATTGTGAATGGCATACTGGAACTTTTTAAGTAGCAACTCTTCTATTATTTAAAAAATACTTTAAAAATAGAAGAATAAGGTGGCTGAAATCTATTTCTCATTAAACCTTATTCTGGCCTTTGTACGTTGTTCTTTCCTTCCTTTGAGAGCTTTCTGTAGACGCAATTGAATTGTTTTGGAAATGGTTATAAAATGGAAAGTGCCCTTTAAATCCTGTGGTTTGCCTGAAATTATATCCACCAACTGTTTAGGGAGAGCGGAGTAAGCTTTTATATTTTAATATCTTTCAGCAGCCTCTTGTTTGGTTTTTTTTGGGTTTGTTTTTTTTTTTTTGTGCAGCTCTAAAACACTGGGAAGGCGGGGGATGGAAGGGGGAAGCAGCATCTCTTTCTTGTTAGATTTATGTAACTGTTTGGGGAGAACTGGCATAGGGGAAATCTCATTTACCATTGGCACTAATTCTATACTTGGACTTCTAAGACAGATGTGAGGAGGATGAATAAGACTCCAGGGAGGTTGAAATGTACTTTCTTAGGGATAATGGCGAGACTTCCTAGAGAAGTCTGTCTTGTTTCTGTAGACTGGATGCCCTTAAGCTGCTATCCTGATACCTCTCTCCCTATTTCTGTCTTCCTGGTAATCAAAACTGAAATGCTTCTCAGAATTACCACGTTTAAAAGAGCTGCTTTCTGGTACTGTGGTTCAGTGATGACATCTTTTTTTAAGACAATAATTTTGAGGTTGAAGTCTATTCTGAACTTGAGTGTAATACAGAACATACAATAATCTACTGGTTATTCAAGTAAACTCTTGTTCATTATTTGAAAATTTATTTGACTTTGTGATATTGTGGTTAAAACTAAGATAGTTTTTTAAAACTGATTTAGAAAAGATGAAATATCTTTCAGTATCATTTGAAAGCAGACAGGATCTGAATAGATGCCTTTTATCAGGGATCTGTACCCAAGTAAAAGCCTTGGGAGCTGTTTTTTTGACTCTGCTGCCATAAAAAGGAAATGCTGCTCTTTGTTTAATCTTTCCTTACTAATGAACTAATTGACTGAGCCCAAATGTCACCTGGGTCTATGAATGCGCTTGATTTATAATCAACTTAGTCTGAGGAGCTGTACTACTGCTGCTTTTTTTTTTTTTTTTTGTTGCTTACTTTTGAGGTGAGGATGTGATGCTTGAAATGGTTCTTTTTATCTTTGCGATGCTACTGGCAACTCTGCATGCTTTGCTAACCTGATTACCAAGCCGCACTGCCCCTTCCTTTGTTTGCTCATCAGCAGTCCTTCCAGTCTGATGATTATAATAAAGCAGCTAATTCTGAGGAGTATTTTGAGGACAAAGTCATTTTTTGGATGGGAATTGAAGGGTTCCATGGACAAGAACTGAAGGGCAGGCAGGGAACTTCAGTGATGCCGTATGGTCTGGAAAAGGTAGGGAGTGGAGGAAAGGAGAACACTGTCTTGTTTGCTTTCGTAAAACAGGGTATGTAGTATAATAAGTAGCCAAATGAACCTGCTAGTAATGAGGAAAATACAGCTATGGGAAAGTCATGAGCTTAATGTATCCTTGGTGGAATGGTATGCAGGGGTGGGCAATGGCCTCGCTCTCGGGTTTCTTGAGAAGGGACTAATGACAAACGGAAATCAATCCATCCTCAGTATATCTGGAAATAAAAGCTATTCCCTTCTCAGAAGTCTAGCAACCCCAGAAATCAGAAGATGAAAGCACAGAGCTGTGAAGGATCTTAAGAGAGTAGTACCTGCCGCAGACAGGCTGCACTGGAAATCATTTCAAGTTTGGTAGCAGGTGAGGAGGCAAGGTGGAACTGTGCCCCTGTGTGTAGGAGAGCCTATTTAAAGAGAGCAGCAGCACACAGCTCATTAAGGTGTGTGCTGCAGGATAGACCAGTCTGTGGCATTAATAATGTGAATTCACAGGTGACTGCTAGCAGAAAGCAACTTGGTGTGCTTCAGAACTGCAACAGAAGCCAAAGACGTGTGCAAGGCTTATGCATAGGCAGCAGGTATTTAATAAACTGAAGGTGCTCAGGCTCCCCAGGGGAGTTTCCAGTGTGATAAGGTTTTCATTCTCATCTTCCACCCACCTATTGAAATTTCAAGTGGCCCAGTGTTATAAATGCCTCAAAACTGGATGCGTGAAAATGCGAAGAGTTTTGGCTTTTACAAACTCATGCAAATAATCTGGAAGTGAGAAGAAAACAAAGGAGTTTTGCCTTGAAAAAAAGGTGAACTCCTGTGAAGCAATGGGGAAAGTTATTCATAAAGTGTTGGTATACGGGCTTCCCTTGTTGAAATGAAGTAACACACTTCCAGTATTGCAGAGCAAAATGTAAATACCCTGGTGAACACAGAACTGGCCACGCATGCTGACAGGGGATAAGCCACAAGCTGGTCCCTGTCGAGAGGATAGTGGAGTGAGAAAAGAAATAAATTGCCGAGTCTAATGATCCTGGGCCAACGACAGAGTCTAGCTGCAAGAAACTAAAACTACATTTGGGGAAAGCTTTACAAATAGCTGGTAGCCAAATGCCAGGGCTCTAGGAACACTCGACTTTCAGCTGGCCATTTATAAAAGAGGTTTCCTGTATTTAGCAAACTTTGTGGTTGAGATACATATCCATATGGGGGGTTCAAGCCAAAAATACTAAGAGGCAGGACTACTGCATATCTTCAGAGAGAGTGCTAAGCAACTTAAACATGTCTGAAAATGAGGACAGCATCTTAGCAGAACAATTTTCTGAATGGACCAGCACAGATGATTGATAGACATGACTGTTGGCATGTAGAGATTCTAAAATTATTATGGATGAAGTCTCCTGATTCGGTGGTTAGTCTGTTCTGCAAACTTGTGAGTCAGTGCTGGCGCCATGCGTTACTGTCTGTGTGGCTGCAGGAACAAAACTGACAGGTTAACACTTCACGTGTGCCCTACTGGACAAGGTATCATCAAGGTTAAATGCTATAAATAAGGAGGCTTTTCCCAGGGGAAGCCTGGAGCTTTCTGAGACAAGGAACATATGTTGAAAGACACATTTTGCAGTGAGGATTGACAGGCTTTCCATACTGAGAGAAAGGAATCTGAACATTTGTCAGTGTTGGAAAAGGTGGTTTAAAGATGACAACAAACATGTTCTTGCTCCTTTTCCTCCTGGAGCCAGATGTGAAACACTTGAGGTGGGGGAAGGATGCACTTGGTAAGAGACCGATGCCTTGCAGACACATTGCTCTCTGAAGGCGAATGCCCTACAGGCGTGTTAGATGAGCTACACTACTCTTGCAGCTTTCTGCTCTGTTTTCAAAATGCTGAACATCTATCACCTGCTGGGAGGTGGCATGTGCATTCAGCAAAGAGAGGGTTTTCCAAAAGGCTGAAATTCTTAAGGTCCCTGGAACTGTTGTTCTTTGCCAGCATCGAAATAATGCCAGGTAAGATCTCATGTGAAGCAGTTGCCTTTTTCCCTCTGAAAGTAGAGGTTATTGGCAAACAGTCTACTATATATCCATCAAGGTCACCACCCACAGAGGAACAGGATTTCTCCAGCTCTAGAAAGAAAATGATTTTTTCTTTTGTTTTAATTTATATGTCAGTAATATTTGTTTGGAAAGCTTTTTATTCTTCTGACAGCTCTCGGGTCCAGCTGCAGGGCTTTTAAATGAATGCAAAGGTATGAATGCTTTTCCCTACCAACAACAGACGTTTTCCCTGTGGAGTGCAGAGACCTGAGCAAGCGTCAGACCTTTGAATCCACTTTTACTGCAGGAAAAACGTAGGTCAGAAGAGACCTCTGAAGGTGATTGAGTACAAACCCTGTTGCCTAAACCAGGGTCACCTTATGCGTTAGTATGTTGCTGAGGGCCTTATTCCAATTAAGTTTAGGAAATATCTATGAATGGAGATCTCATGATGGTCTTGTGAGCCTCTGGCAATTTTTGACTGCCACTGTGGAATTTTAGCATGTATATATTTATATTTCCCCAACATCTAATTGGACATTCCCCTATTGCAGCTTGTGTCCATGACTGCTCCTCGTATCACCGTGCACCTTCCCAGAGTCTGGCTTTAACAGCTGGAGACCATAGGGAAGATGAAGTTCTCGCTGAAAGACTCGTTAGTTTTGGGTGGGGGTTTATTGCTTTCCTTCCCTAAGAAGGAAAGATGAGTATTGGCAGTTGAAATCAAAGCTGAATCCATGTCTCCTGGGTTTTGTGTTTTTTTTTAGTTTTGGGTTTGTGTGTTTTCATTTGTGTGTGTTTTTTAAACAGAAGACTATAGGGACCTAAGTTTTGATAGTAATTTCCAAATTAATTCAGACCAAGATGGGGAGATTCACAAGTCAAGGAGCTGACACTTTGGCAAGCAAACCCACAAATACCTTGCTAAACATGGAGTGTGTGCTCAGAGTTTCAGTGTCTGTGAATGAATGTGGCTTTTGGTACTCTTCTTGAGGAGAGAGGACTTCCGTCCTAGTGTTGAAGTGACGACGGTCATAAGTCATTATCCAGATTATGTTATTCTGTGGAAAGATAAGAAAGTTCTAGAGTTTTCTCCTTGAGGTAATGACCATATGAAGGAGGAGTAGAAGATGTCTTTGCTGCAAGAAAGGGATTTAGAGTAACAGCAGGTCTGCAGACCAAGAAGTATGTCCTCTCCCTGAGGAGAGACCTTGTAGCTGTGAGGAGGTACTTTTTTTATGAGAAAAGGGCTCTGTTTAACTTCAAGGCTGCCTATAAATGCAGTAGAATGGATGAGGGAGGGAGATAGACAGTTCTCAGGAGCTTTGCATGCAGTGGGGACTGCTTCTATTTAATCTTTAAGTCAACAGAGTTTCTCTTTGTTTATCATTGAAGTAAATGAAATGGAGAGCTGTGACCCAAAGAGCCGGGAAGGTACGTCCTTTCCTCCATGGCTTGTCATCAGGTATTTTCCTTCAAGGAGTGGTGAAGGAATTTCCAGGAAGCATATGATCATGCTACAGTACTTGGGTTTTGATTGTTTTCTATTTGAGGAGGAAGGTGCTAAAGCAGTCTTGCCTTGTGTGTTTTCTGGGTTTAGGCCACATCAAGACAGCAGGTTATATTGAGAATGACAAGACACTTCCATAACTTAACAGGATACGTGCCCATCTGCTTTTCCTTGAGGGTGCTCTGGGGCAGTGGGGAGGAAATACGTGGATAACAAAGATCAGCTTCAACAAGTATGTTTTTTTTAAAAAAAAGTTTCTTAAAAATGCATGAAAAAGTCAAAGTGCTATTTTTTTAAAAAAAAACACAACCCAACAAACACTACAAAACACCACCAAGCTCAAAATCCTGTGGCCTGTGAAATTAAATAGATGAGATTACAACACCTAAGCAGCGCGAAGGGACCCGAAACGTTAAGATGGCAGCTGCAGCTCCCTCAGCAAGCAGAGGGCTACCATTATGGACCTGTAACGGGGACCTTCAGTGTGGGCTGAGGAGTCAGAGAACATCCGAGATGAGAAGGTGTACAGCTGAAGAGCATAACCAGGTATAGCCTATCTCCAATATTTTTAATATGCTTGGTACGGTATTCCCACAGATATGACTTGCAGGAGATGATGTTCATGTTTTCCTGTCACCCTGGTACTGGAAATATGGTTGTACTAGGAAGTTGCACGTTATAGCTGTGTAGAGTGTTGCAGTGTCCTTCACATGCTTTGTGTGTATGGCACGTACTCATCGTGGCACACCCTGGTGCGGCTCTGAGCAAATGAAGGCTTTCTCTTCCTTTAGTGCAGTGATTGAAAAAGTTTTGTGCATTGATTGATGTCTCCACTCTGAGATATTGATTTGGTTTGTTGAAAATGGTCAAGTAAAATAAAGTAGTGTTTGCTGCAGACTGAAAAATTCATCTTTTGCAGGCTCTCGGTGAGCTAGGCTTTTTTCTTTGCATATGTTTGGCTCCACTTGGCACTAAAAGCCCTTTTGATGTCTTGGCTGAAAAACCACAGTAACCAGCTCACCTGTGTTTCTGAGAATGTTTGAAACAGAAGAACATCTCCCTGTGCAACACATAAGGATAGATCTGGTGACCTGACCCCTCCTGATCCCACCTCTAAGAGGTGAGACTGTCTTTCCAAAAACCCCAGATCCCTATGTTTTGCTTTTACCTGTGAAGCTGATCACTATCATCACTGGAGACTAGGATTTTGACAAGAATTGCTGAACAGTTAGCTGAATGATAGTAATACCTCTACAACTTATTAAATCCAAGTTGGGGATTTGAAAGAACCCCACAAAACTTGAAGAAGTTTGTCTCCTGACACCGCTGAGGACTCCAGGCATTTTAAACTCAGGCATGGCAAAACTGTTTCTTGCCCAGCCCAGTTAGCAGGAAAGTGGACATAACTCTTTCTTAGGAGGGATCTTATGTAGATTTAGCATTTTTGGACCCAGATTCTGGGGTTGTAACCTCTGGGAGAAGCTGGGTGACACACGTGGAACTGAGGGAAGAGGGGTGGTGGCTCGGGGTACGCACATGCAGCAGCAAGGCACTTGGAGTATGTTTGCAGAAAGCACCAGGTTAAGGTTGAAGAAGCTCTTGGCTCCTGAAGGGTGCTGCAGGAAAAGGGAGAAATGTAGAATAACTTTTGAGCCCATGGAGAGTTGCACAGTTGTCAAAGCACTGAGATGAGCTACACTCTGTGCTGCAGAATACTTTTGCCTCTGGAGGGTGAGGGAGTAGGTTTAAGTAACAGTAGCACCGTAGCCAGCTGTGACTTACTGTGCTGGGTGAAGTTTTCCCGTGGTAGAGCATACATAGTGCACTAAGCCCTTGAACCCTGGCATTCCCTAGCTTTAAGGCTTTGGAGTGCGTATGATCTACGCGAACTCAGTTATATTTACAACTGCAAACACAACACATCTTCAGTAGCAAGCACCCTTAACCTTGCATCACCTGATAGTTGCAGGTGATGTTCCTGCAGCTCTAGTTGTGTTTGCTTTATGCCTGCCCATTTGGAATGCAAAGTTATGGTCATTGTGTAAGAAATGAAAGGTGGTGGTTCTTCTGCACTGACAGATAAATGGATCTGCATTGTTTGTTTGCTTCAACGTGCTGCTATTGTAACAGAACATTTTCAGTGGATTAAAGATTTATTTTTAAAGCAGCTGATTTGGCCTTCGCTATAGCACTAAATTATCTTATTCTGTTTTCTGTGAAATAATTTGTTTCCTTTTGTTGTCTCTGCGAGAAGTATTTCAACCACTTGGCAGAAGAATAAACAGACATAGCTTCAAAATAACTTGTACAAAATAGCACAAAGTCTCTTAAAATGAAGAGAGGAACAAACAGGTATGGGGGAAGCTTATGGTTCAACACTGTTACAATAATAAACTGCCCAGTTCCAATGCTATTTTTTATTGCTCTTTTAATGACATAAGTTCATTTCTTGAAGTCACTGGATGAAAGAAAAATTGGGTCTTCTTGCAACTCCCATTGTAATCTGTTTCATACCATTTCTTAAGGAACTTTGGTTTAAAGTATTAACATAGGAAAAGCTAAGAGGTTTAAAGCAAGGATATGTATGATTTTGGAAGCTTCTTAATCCTGATGTCTCCTCTGTAAAATACAGCTATTTCTCAGTTGTAAGCATAAATTTCAATGTTCTGTTGTATGGGTTAGCAGTGCATTGTGTAGCCCTAACTCTGTTTTTTGGAAAACAGTAATTTTATGCAGCAATGTTACGCATGTGCTTGAGCTCCTGCGGGTAAAATGTGGAGGGATGTTGATGTAATCCAGACCAAGAGCCTTCTCAGTAAGGGTAGTTACTTAGCTTTGTCATAACAGTAGGAAAACTGGTGAATGCTGGTGTCCTTGGTGCCTTGATTACTGCTCAGATTCAAGAAGCCTGTGGCAAGAAAAAAGGGAGTTGTCACATCAGAAAAATATTATGCTGGTGAGCTATTGGGCTGGATGGACTGGAAAATAGTTTTGTGTTCTCCTCTTATGCTCCATCAAGTCACAAAGGATCATAGGGCTGGCAGTGTGATCAGCTGGTTATTCCCAACTCCCCAGCTACAATGTTCCCTTCCCAAGAATTTGGCTCTGAACATCCATAAATGCTGAGATGTTTCCTGAGCAGCTGGTTGGCCTCCTCTCTGCAGTCATGCTTAGATACTCTCCTAGCTGAGGTGTGGTGTATTAGGAGGCATCCCCCAGTCCAGCTTTTTAAATGTTACTGTTCTGTGTTGGGTTTTTTCTTTTTTTTTTTTTTTTTTAATATCTATGTCTGCAGGAATAGGATGATGATATTGTCACAGCAGCCTATGGGTGAACTAAACCATGTTTGCAGAGTGTGCTTAGTATGACTTCTCTCAGCTTAATTGTTTTTTAACATTTATTGACAGTTTTCATAAGACAGTGTGCAAAGTATGTGAGCTTATATGTGGGTTAAGGTCCCTTTGGTGCTACAGGTTTGGACAGAACTCCTCGCTACGTTTTGGCATTTGCTGCTGCTTTGCCTTTCTGATGTGAAAGGTGCAGGTACTGTGTTGGCAGCGCATGAGGAAGCCCTGCAGCAAATGCAACTCGTGCTCTTGAGTGCATTAGTAACTTTATATTGTCTAGTAACCCGTTTTCTCCTGAATAGTTTGCTTCATTCCAGATTGTGTAATTAAATGGATTGATGGGTGCCAACAGATTGGACTGTGAAGTCTGCATGTGCTGGCAATACCTGTTCTAAAGAAAAAAGGGGGTGGGGGAAGTGTGTCTTCTGAAAAGCTAGGTGGGAGAGCACTAAATAAGCAATGTGAGTGTCTGTGCTACTCCGGGCTGTTTGAGATAAGATTGTGCTTTGTGCAAGTGTCTCTCTGTATTTTCTCATTGTAGGGCTCTTCAAAGTATCATTAAAGTGCTGTTTCTATGTTATAAATTCCTAGAGTCAAAACCAAGGAAGCAGGCAGAGCCACCTCTCCAAGAGACCCTGTAATTACATTTTTGATGACTCAAGGCTGGTGTTTGTCTTTTTGTTTGATGCTGGCAGGTAACATGTAGCAAAAAGGTTTTTGAAGTTAACACCTAATTAAGATGGATGGAGAAGGTCACAGCCCTGGTAGTGCTATTGGTTCAGGCTGTTGACTGCCTCAGTAAGACATCGGTGAGAAGATTTACAGGGAGCTGTTCTGTGCATCCAGGATGGGAAATGTTATTTAAAAATCAATTGCTAAACAAAAGTCCTGAGTGCTGCACACGGAGATAGCTGTCTGCCAGCTGTGAAAGCTGAGGTATTTACCTTACTTTTCTATAAAAGTATCCTTGTCTCTGTTGTTCTCTGATTAAACATAATATAAGAGGGGTCTAGACTCACGTGGGGAACTGGAAATGTTGCTGTTTCATTCGCAGGTGTGTAACGTAGGCGCCTGCACCCTTTGGTTATCAGTCTCTATCTAGGAGGGGCAGGCAAGTGCTGGCTGCTGCACCCCACTCCTCACTGTTCTGCAGCCGGTCGCAGGATCTGTGCTGCTGTGCCCAGGGCAGTACAGCACTGGAGCCAAGTACAGCACACAAATAAGGGCAGGGACGCATTGTTAAGTACATCTAATCCTGAGCTGATGTTAGTCTTTGAATGCAAGCTACATACGAGCTTTAAGTGAACCCTAGACCATATGGCACAGGAGGAAGGGAAGCACAAGGCAAAGTTTTCGATAACACTAAATAAGTTAACACTTTTCAAAGCCCAGCTCTGTTCATTGTGCAGTGTGGATCTGAGACGCTGAGAAATAAACTGAGATACAGATCAAACAATCTTAAATAACATCAAGTAGATGAGATAGCCAGACTGTTTCCTAAAGGGATGATGTGTTCTGTGTGCCTAAAGCAGGCGCAGGCTAATGACTACCTGAGCTATGGGAATTCAAGCTGCTGTTAGATTGAATACTGAGAAACAAACTAGATTGTTTTAGTTTGGCTTTCTATATCCACACGGTCTGCTGTGTGCACCCATGAATTTACGGACACCAAAAGTGTACCTGTTGTCTTTCTGAATTGAGTCTCTGCTTGGTTATGTTTGCAGCCTCGCTGCTCTTTGCTTGCTGCTTCTGCTCAGCTAGCCAAAAGCTTCCCAAGCCTTAGATGAGGTGTTACAGATGAACTACAGAAATCTGGCCTTGTGGTGAAGAGCTAGAAGAAAGGTGTTGCCATTGCATAAGCCATACCTGAATTTATTCACACAGACACCAGTGAATGTTTTGCACCACTTCAAAACTCAGGATGACAAGTGAGAGAACACTGGGATAATGGCAGTACAAAAACTAGCTTCATCCTGGGTAATTCCTTCCAGCTGGAAAGAAGGTCTTGTTTGTGCTTTCTGAAGAATACAAGCACTTTTTGGAAGAGCATTGGTAACCCAGATACAAGCCTCCTTTGCACAGGGCCGCTCTGTCACATCAGTGGGATATAATGCGTATCTAGGTCTAGTGGTGGGTGGGAAGGCATTTAGATTAGAGAGAAAACCCCCTAACTTTTCCACCTAACTGTGTTTGTGCTAACTACAACCTTGTTTCTTCATGTCAGTTTGTTGTTGCTGCCTCCTACATGTTCCTTAGCACATTGGCCCTGTCATGGTCTCTCCTGCTGCTTCACATAATTATAAAAATACATACTCGTGCCTGCAGTAAAAGTACACAGTTAAACAGGGGAACTTTGGAGGTGTACTTACGAAGATGTGGAAAGACAGAATGGCTGGTTTAGCTGTTCTTGTGTGAAGGTGTGAGTATTATAACTGGGCTTTACACTGGCTCAGCTACTTGAGAATGGCTGCATTCTGTAGCTATTTTTCAATTCAATTTTATTCTTTTTGCTGCATATGAAAACAGTTACTACAACAAAATGCCAAGATTTGCTTATCATACTATGTTTCTCTCTAAAAGCAAGTAAAGAAGTAATTCAGTAGTATTACTGGGGGGAGGGAGAACCCTTGGAAAAAGGCAGTAATGTTGGTTCAACGTTGTTGTAAGCATGTTACTACTGATTTTGGAGAAATTTCAGCTAGGGTTAAATTAGTCCCTTTGTCCAGCAGCAGCTTGGATTAATTCTGGGGAAGATAAATGGCAATCTTGCCACACTAGAAGAAATTGCTAAATATCTAGATCAGTAGACCACCGTAGCAAACATAATAGTGGAGAATTAAAATCTGAGCATTTGGACATTCATTAGTAGTACATCTTTCTTTAGTTTTTAGAGGTGTTATTCCAGAGTGGAAACTCAGCCCTGAATAGCATGGGAGAAAAGTCCTCAGTCTAAAGATGTTAATGGTTTAGTGTGTGTAAAAGTTTACAGGGCAGCGGCAGTTTGTAAACAGACATTGTAAGTAAGTTATTTTCAGCAGATCTGAAGATTTATTCCTATTTAAAGACCTGAAAAGTGGCGATGAGGGTTCCTGTATGTGCATGACTGATTTTTTTTTTGCTGAGCAGACCACCTTTGCATCAGTACTGCAGCTGAGTTGGGGAGGAGATGTGTAGGGTCTTCTGCAGTATGTTGTTCTGCATGTTCAGAATGGGCATGTTACTAGAAGTATAGGGAGGGGGGAGGAGGACCTTTAGGATCATCAACCAGAGATTAAGCTGGTTTGCCGAGAGCTGTTTTGGGGAGTGGATCGTTGTTGCCCATCTGCTACAGTGAATGCCCAGCTATTGCCCCGTTTGTTGTTTTTTTTTCTCCTTCCTTTAACCACAAGTGCTGCCAATTCATTTGAAGACGAGTGCAACAAGCACGTAGGTGTTTGGAAAAAAAAATCAGGAATGCTCGCACTGAGATTAACATTGGACATTGAGCCTCCCAGGTGAAGCTGCTGGCAACTTGCAGAGGAGTGAAAGCATCCACTCATCCTGCTGCTCCTTTTCCATCCTTCATGGCACATATACTGCCCCTGCGTATGTACCCGGTGCCTTTCTTAGGTCCTTGAATTAATTCCTCTGACCCTTCAGTGTTAATTCATATGGAAAAACTAATCTTGGATGAATGATGGTTAATGGAGGTGGATATTAAATGTTTGGTGATGAACTCTGAAATACTACAGAGAAAAGATGTTGATTTGGGGAGCTGCTGTACTGTAGACTGCATGATGTAAAAATGAGTAAATGCTGAAGTGGTGGAGATTTTGTTTTTGTGTGGTTTTTTTTTTTAATTCTAAGATGAGTCAGGATGTGATAGGGTCAGGCCACCAGAGTAATGTCTGGGGGTGACTGAGAAGATGTAGCAGTAAAAGGCTGTAAAGAAGAAACAGAACAGGAAGAGCAGACTTTTCAAGGGCTAAGGAACAGGAGATTTTCAGGGAGAAGATAGAATGGGGGTTTAAAAGTGTGTGAGGAAGATGGGTGTGTGGTTGGGGGGGGGGGGAGTCAAACATTGCTAAAGAACTAAAAATAAGGAGGGTTGACTAAAGGAATTAGTACAAAATAAAGCAGTTGTGAGGCTGAGGAAGCAGTTACTATAAATACCATGCAAAGACAAGATCTAGCAAGAGGAAGGCTTAGGACCTAGAAAGACATTATTTGGCAAGAATTTTAGGAAGCTTTAATTGTGTGTGTAATATTTCCCATGTGAGTGAAGAATTCTGTGTGTTTCCAGGCTGATGAGTCTCTTGGGGACCTATGTGTTGCAGTCCCTGGTGGGGGATGACGCAGAGCTCTGCGCCGCGGCTCCTGGGTGCTTGGCTGTGTGTTGGAGCTTCCCGGGGAAGCCCGGGGGGGGGGGGGGGGGGGGGGCAGGAGCGGCTGGATGGCTGAGGCTGCTTGTGTCCTTTTCTGCTCTTGTGGACTTTGGAGCTGCTGGAGGAAAATGCCCAAAGTTTTCAGACTGCATTAAAAAAAAAATTGTATTTTTCACGTGGCCTAGAACAGTTGTCCAATGTCCTTGTGCTGAGCAGTAGGACAGCATGAAGTTGGGGTCATTATTCTTGAGACACTGACCCTGGTCTTCAGGTTGTTGAATGGGTTGTTCGGTCCCATTTTAAACTGCTGTTATTAATCAGGTTATTCCCTGGGGAGAGACGACACTTGCCACCTGTGTGTAGTCCTTTGCTTTGAAGTTATTTTATATTTTTAAGCAAAAAATGTTGCTTCTGTATTTGGTCAGAGCACCACATTGTCACTAGCCTCTTTCTAACACCCTTGCAACCAGGCATAGATGAGATCTCCATTGTTAATATTTATTAGTGTGCTACACTACAAAGTACTTCATAGCCTTTCTATCATAGATGTTTCAAATGATTCTACTTCAGCCAAACAAATTGTTCAGGCTTAATTGCTGAGAAATCATTGTCAAAATTGCTGAACCAGTTTAATACTAAAGCACATATTTATACTGAGCTGCACAAATCACACCGCCAAGTAAGATTACAAATGGGAGAGAGAAAAGTTTAATCAGAAATGAGATTAAATTTGAAAACGTAGAGTGTTAGTGATTGCTGCTGGGGCTCAGACAGGGTGTAAAGTCATAGATTTTTCTTAGCAGGACTCAGAATAGCTTGCTTGAGGAAGCTGAAGAGCACATATGCCCTTGTGCTGACAACGGGAGAGTGCGGTGGTGGCCTGAAAACAGGGAAGTTGTTATTTGTAGCAGGCTGCTGCGATGTTGTGTTGTGGATTGGAGTTAAAGTGGGAGGAAGAAAATAATTCAAAAGGCATGTCCTGGTGCCAAGTGGATATGGGGGACAGGGAAGAAATTAATCTGTTTGTGCTGATGCTTTGAAAGGTCTGACCCACCCATCCCAGCACCTCCGAGGTGACCCAGGAGGGCTGTTGGTTTGTCTTGAGCGGTCAGGCAGCCTCTGCATGTCTGAGCAGAAGGACCTGCAAGATGAAGTTAGAGATGAGGTTAGTGAAACAGCAATTCCCAACAGGTGCTGGTGTCTCTGCCAGGCTCTGGCAGGAAAATAATGGCGCAGTGCTTACCGATACCAAGGGTCAAGCTTAAACGTTGCCCTTGCCCAGCCTGATCAGAGAGTTGCCTTTCTGTGTTGTTCCTTATGTCATTACAGCTGAATAGAGTGTCCTTGTTCTTAACTGTTAATTAACAGTCATATAAATATGTTGTATTCGTATCCATAGAGCTGTTGTGCTGCACGTCTGAGCACCTGGTTACTCTGTATGAAGGAGCATCAGTCTGATGCATGGAGGAGCGGGAGGAGACAGTACTGAATACAAAATGTTGTCTCAATCTATTTTTCAGTGAAAATGTACACTTGGCAGCGCTTCAGTGTTTCTTGGATATAGCTGTTGATCGTTTCAGCTGTAGGAGGAATTCTGGACCTTGAAATGGGATGTTTTGTCTTTGGGGATTTTTTTTTGTTTTTTACGTTTAAACACTTTTTTGTTGTCTTTCCAAGTCACCTCTTAAACATTGATAAATAAGAAAGAACTGGTACAAATGTGCTGTCATTACCATATTCCCTAAGCTTCATGATGCAAAAATATCCCTTGAACCAAGCAGATCCCTGCCCCCACCCCCGCCCCCCCGTAACAAAGATTACGTGCTGGCTTATAATCACCGCAGGGAGAAGCAAGACATAGCAGCAGAAGCTTCTTTTATTACAGATGAGCCAGGATGTGCTCGGTAATCTCCCAGCTCAGTATTAAATCTGGGAGACCTCTCTTCAAATGGCAGGCCGATTGGAAGTGCAGCCCAGGAACGGAGTTATCGTCGGTCTGAAGCGTAACTTCAATTACACCAGCCACTGGTGAACCGCTAGTGTTGTCTGCACTCTGAAACACACACCTTCCACACCTTCTGGCCACAGTGGGGGTCTTTATTCTCTTTAGTCTTTGTTAAGAATCAGTGAGATAATCCCTGATCCAAGTCTTGCACTTCTCTGTGACCAGTTATTTCTCAGCTCTATCAGTACTACTTTCTTTTTCCTCTCTTGCAGCTTTTTTGTTTTGCCTTTGCTCTCAAAATTCGTTCATCAGGTAGTTGTGTCTTGTTGATGGGTATTTTCAGCATACAGTGGGGTGTAAATTGGAGGTGGTATCTGGGTTTAAAAGGCCATGACCCTCGTTTGAGGAATCTTCTAAGTAGCACCAAGGTACTGCTGCATCTCTTGGCACATACTTTTTGTGAGGATAGAATGGAGAGAGACAGAGGAGTTTGTTCCTTGGCTTAACTTCCCATGCATCATCCACCATAGGACAGTTGCCAGTGGGGACCAAACAGAAATGGCATAAACCCTAGAAAAGACACTGAGCACTTAACTGGGTTAATGCATCAGGTGATGACAGATGCTGAGCATCTAAAGAGCCTTGCAGTGGGCAGCAATGCTGACTAATCCAGTCCTGGGAAAGCCTCTCGCCTTGTTTAAACCTTGGGACTCGAAGTTGTGCTGCTCTTGAGTTATGTCTAAAGCTGCCTGAAGAGATGTTGGGTAAATGTATTTATCCTGGAACATCCTAGGAGCTTGAATAAATGCTTTTGTTCCTTTTTTTATACCTGTGTTTAGTATTTTGAAGTATATGGTGTGATTGTCAATGGTGCCACATTCATAGCTGCAGACTGAATTTCACATTGAGTCACTGCGGCTGTGTTTAGAGAACTAGAAATGTGGAGTGTGGTGGCCAGGGGCTCGGCAGGCCTGGCTGCTTTGTGCAGAAATGAAGCCCGCAATGGTGTGCAGCTTTGGTTAAGAAAAGATCAGAGCTGTGGTATAATGCAAAAAACTCAACCCTTCCTTTGCCTACAGGTAGCACAGGCCTTCTGAAACGTCTCTCCTTCTGCAAGTATTGGGTAAGCTGATATTCGTAATAATAAAAAACAACCCCCAAACCAAGAAACAAACTACACACAGATACCCCCCCCCAATTTCCTGACATGCAAACACCTGATTGCCTAACTAATTTTATATTCTAATTTAATTTAGTACAATGCTAGTTAACAATAAACTAGACTGTAGAGATGCTATGAAGAGCAAGTATTGTATCTGGTCCTTGAAACACTGGACAAGCTTTAAAAAAAGCTTTACTGACTTTCAATATAGTAATGGTAAAATCAGCCCAAGGATTATATTGCCACTTCTACCTAATGTAGAATTATTAAAGCATATGAGGAGAGGAGTAGGACTGAAGGCCAATACATCATGCAATAGACTTTGTGTCAGGCTGCTGAGGGAATGACCCTCATGGAGGCTAGGGCAAAAGTGTTCCTTCACAAGTGAACAAATTGGACAAAGTGGCAGAAATCTGTGCAAACATGAAAGAGTGGTCGCCCATCAGGGAGGAGGGATGGCACCTCCGAGGAGAAGAGGAAGCTGGCAGCCATAGCGTAGCGTAAGCCGTGCGAAGGAAGGGCTGCACTGATGAGGGAAAACCTCAGCACTGCGGAGAAATCCGTAAGCATCCCAGAGGGACCCATTAGCCAGTAAACACTACATGTGGTCTTGCACTGGAACGGTTGTGAGAAGCAGAGGATGAATAACGTGTGGGGTATTAAGCTGCTTGATAGTATGCCCTAAAGTGTAATGATTGCTACAGTGCTAAAGCATCCTACATAAATAGGCTCTGATGTACTGTATATATTTTCTCTGTAGCCCTAAAGAGGTGGCATTGTCTGCATGTAACAAGAAAAAGAAAATGTCAAGGAAAATCTGAAGTGCTATTGGTTCCTAGGAAAATCATTAGCTTCGCACTGACTGAAAGGAGAGTTCCTCACCTGCATGTGCATGGATCCTCTTCTTGTTATGCATGCTGTAGTGGCGGCTCCCTGAAGTTATAGTGTAGAAGGGTACAAATTAGTCTGTAACCTGAATCTGAGCTTTTGTACCAGGAGTGGGCCTGACTTCTAATTGTGTAGTGCTGCTATGAATTGGATGGGTTTGAAATACCTGGCATGCACGTGGGTTAACCAAGCCATTAAAAGCGTGGCTTGTTGTTGTGCTACTAGCATCCTATGAAGGACACTTATTCAATTATTTTCTTTTCTTCCACTGTCCCTAGGAGCATAGACAGAAGATAGACTGAAGAGTAAGACAGTAACTTTGTGGCGTTACAAGGACTCTTACTTTGTTTAGCTCTTTCCTTCTCTCCCCTCGATATTTTGTTTCACTTCTACTGGAAATAAGTCAGCGCTATAGCTCCTTTTCAGAGGATGCCACTGAGATGATGTGAACTGTGTGAGTGAAGTGTAACAATTGATATGTAGCAAACTGTAAAGGGATGAAAACCTTTGGCTATGGACACTTACAAAATGTCTTTACAAGAATAAAATTACACTAAGATCTCCAGAGCTTGATCAAGTATTGAAGAAATGATTGCTCTTACTCCATGCATCAGGGTGCTGGTAGCACAGACAACAGCACCCTGACAGCCGTAAGGGAGGCTGTGTGTGACCAGTCCAACCCAGTGCTGTAGCCAGGAAACCGTGTGTGTGCGTGCTCATTTGAAGGCCCCAGAGGAACTCATTACAATTTTAGGCTATAAAATGGTACAACATTTTATTATTCTGCCTTAATAGGGAATGGTGCCAAGCAGATCCTGTTGAGATTTGAACTTGTAGCTCCACCAAGGCTGGCTATTTGAAAATTAGACCACTTGACCAAGCAGCTAACACAAGGGCAGCCAATTTGGTGTGTGAGTCACCACCAGTGTGCTAGGAAAGGATGTGCTTTTGTGATGGAAGAGTCTTGCTTGCTTTTGTCAGCCAGCCAGAAATGGATTATTCTGGAGGAACAAGAGACAGACCCTGGGCTTTTGTCAGCCGTGGAGCTGTTTTTCTCTGGTTGGCAGCCAGCAACTTGCTGTGCCACTATCCTGTTCCTCAGCTGGTGTTCCTCAGACAAATAAAACAGCAGTGGTGATGGAGGAAGCAGTGGTGATGGAGGAAGAAGCGGCAGCCACGCTAGGAGATGCCCCTCAGATTCACATTTGCTTAGTGAACCAGAAGATCCTGCAGAGCCTTTGGGGTGGAACTGGCAGTGCTCACCTTTGCTATGACTTGAGAGTTGGTTTTTTTTAATTATTTCCCCTCCTTTTCTTTTATGACTGAAATAGGAACTGGGCTACATTCCAGACCTGTAGCCAGTGGCATTGGGCTGAAGAGATAAGAATTCATAGAACTGTGGAGCACCACACAGTGAACAAGAAAAATTGAAATGAAAAAGTTCTTAAAGTAGAACTTCCATAATTGGAAACATTTCAAACTAACTGTTTCATCCTTTCAGATAAATGCAGTCAGCTTTCATGCTCCTTTCTTATCTTCTTCTGCCGTGTATGCAATTATCAAAAATGTTTGTTTAAAAACTCCCTTGCTTGGGATTTCTGCTCTGTGGGAAATCCTTAGAGCCAAACTGAAAATGTGCATAGGTGCTACTTCCCAGGGGTCTGAGTAGCGTGCCAATGACTTCTGTCTCTCTCAAAAACTGGTTGTATACAGTGGAGCAAGACTTGGGGTTTATGAACACCCACAGGCCAGGTAAGCCATAGTTGTGTATGCACAAAAAATATGCAGTTGTTTGCATGGAAAAACAAGGTCTTGCTTGTTTGCAAATGGCACATACAGATACTTGTATATATAAATTATTTTGCTGGCACATTTTTCTGCTAAAGAACTGTTTGGGTGCTGAAATACACCTACTACTTCATTGACGTAGTTTTCTGATAAATAAGGATGTTTGCCCAGCTCATCTTCCTCATCATCCTGTTGTGATCCTCCCCCTCCACTCAGTCCCCGAGTGTGTTTTTCATTGAGTTGTTCCAACTTGACAGTGCTTTGGGGAAGGAAGTGGTACGTGGGACAGAGGAGCCCTCAACCCTTCAGATGGGGCCCTAGCCTGAGAGAAGGTGCTGCTTCATTGTGTTACAGGTGTGTGTATGGTACTGTGGTATTCGCAGGCGTTATGAGCCAGAACCTGTAGGCTTTTACATTCCTTTAAACTCATTAGTTGCTTTCCCTTTGCCAATGGGTAGGTTACTTGGCTTCTTGTGCCCTTAAAAATGGCCTGTCTTCATGTAATTTATTGTAGTTCCAATTAGCATGGCTAATCAACAGGTATCTTTTGTAATGAACCTGGCCAAAGATCAGAAGGGAGGAAGAATGAGTAAGGCACGATCTTGGCCCTGTTGGGATCTGTTGTAACACTTGTTCCTTCCTGCCCTTCCTAGAAAGCAAGATTCTTGTCCAAGGCCAGCATTTGGGGATGCCTTGCTGGAACGTGCTCAAATTTCTATTGCATTACTTTTACTGTTGTTTATTACTTTTGCTTTTGATCCTGTGGTGCTGGGTAGGGTTAGAGGAATGGAGAGAGGAGTTCAGGAGTAAGTGTGCCCATTTGTGCATGTGTATGGTCTCCATCCCAAATAATGGTCCTTTGCTAGCAGAAAGAAGAAAAGGAAAGGATAATGTATAAATTTGCTAGATCAGGCTGATCTGATGAATGTCATCAGTCTGACAGAGCTCTTTATGACAATTCAATAGCTGGAATAGATTCAGTAAATTTTCCAAGCCCTGTAGCTCAGAATACATTACACGCTCATCTGCTGCTGGACTCCTGGCATTGTAACTATTGACAGTTGTGTAAAGCAAGAGACCCTGTGCAGTTCTGTAATGTCGTTCCATGGTAGTGTGATTTACATTACCAGGTGTAAGTGGTGCTATCTGTTAGAAATACAATGCAATTTTTTTGCTTTTATATCATAATAGAATAAATCTAATGCCCATAAAGACTTCTTTATTACACATGCTCTGTTTTATATAATATGTGCATACATACTAGAGCGCGCTTTTCCATTGCACTGTGGGACTACACAGGGCTGCCTTACTTAAGTCTCCAGCAGTAGAAAAGTCATACAATCAGATTAATAATTAGGCAAGGCTGTGGGTTTTTTTGGTGGGGGAGGGTAAATGGGAGGAGGAGGAACGGAAGAGTGAAATAACATTGACATTTATTAGTGAGTAGATGGTAATAAATGAATGTTGTAACAAGAGACATAGTGATACTTTTCTCCTCTTACTGACATTCAGTGATGCTTTGAAGACAGCAAGAAGCTTTGCTTTGAATCCTTAGCATATCAAAATTAGATAATTTAAATTTTTTTTGCCTCCAAATATACCTTATCCTCAAGCAGTTTTTATTAAGGATGCTAATTGCCCGGACCCTGACTAATGCAGGCTGTACTGTGCTGCTGGATTATTCTTCTTTGCATCTTCTGAAGTCAGGCAAGGCAAAAATTAAAGCAGAAGATGTAAGTATTCCTTTAGTGCTTTAATATCGCAAATGCCATTGCAAGTGTAATTTAGCCTGGAGCCATGGCACTGATGGACAGCTTGCATAGTTCTTGTAGCTGTATTCCCTGTTAGTACATATGAACCAACAGTCTTGTGGACATAATATCTTGCATATCGGAGAGCTGGCTACAGATTTCTTTGTTCTGTGTCTTTAATGCATATGCATGCTGAATATATGCCAATATAGCTAAGTTATCTCAATTGGGTCACAGTTTGCGTATCATGTGATGTATCAACTTCATTAGTTACATAGTTAAATTGTATAGTATTAAGTAGAATAGCCATCCTGCAGTTGCTGCCTGTCTATGAGTGTCCTTCAAATGTGTGTGGGATGCCTCCATTCACATTGCACGGCAAAGGGCTGCTTGGCTGTGCTCATGTGTGTGTCTCTGATAAAAGGGACTTGCAAGTCTAAGTGACAGCCTGCTGCATGCTCTTTCTTTGTTGCTTTAAGGCAGCCTTTGGTTTTTCCTTTTAATTTTCTTGCATTTCTAAATCTAATGTCTTAAAATATCAACACTTTCTAATGAGTGGGGTTTTTTTTCCCTCAAATCAAATCCAATTTCCCTATAACCTTTTAAAAATCCTCATGCTAATTTGGTTTATCTGTTTCAAGTAAATTCAGTGTCTCCTTTTAAATAATAAATTAACTGACCATTTTCTTCTATGTTACCTTTGTTGGTAAGGAAAGAGACTATAGATGCAGGTGAAAACAGTCTATAGGGCAGTGTTGTTTGTGCTGGAGAAGAGCCTGGAAATTTTAACTGCTTTCTTCACAGACTGTAAGCACAACTAGCTTAATGGCTGTTTATGGATTGTATTGAATTCTAGCTCTTCAGTGGTCTTGATGCTTACTTAGTGGTGTTGTGTGTGTGGGTTTTTTGGTTTTTTTTTTTTTTTTTTTCCTAAGGATGCAGGATGGTTCCATAGCATGCACTATATATTTTCATTGTCCTTATAATTTATATTTCAATCTACTTTTGCTCTTATAAGCTCTACCAGTTTAACTGGTGACTTACCTTGCTGCTTTTTATATGAAGAAACTAATTAAAGATACAGCAGCAAACCAATTCATTGGCTGACTACAGAGCCATTCTGCTGTGCACCCACAGGATCTCATCTGCATTCCACAGGTTTGTCTCCTTGCTCCTTGGATTTGTTCCAGCATTGCCATTTTTCTACTGCACGCTTTCAAGGTGCATGAAAGGCATGTGTCTCTTACTGCTGACTGTTTCTTTATTAGTTTAAGGGTGACCTGGGAGAAGCAAATTCTTGTGTGTAGTGCCCATTACTGGGTTTCCCGAAGGAACTACTTGATTTAAGAATTACTGTCTTGGAAGGTCCTTGTTTGCCCTCATCGGGAGGACTGGGTGAATCCATCACTGCAGAGTGTACCACGTTAGCTTCATCTCCAGTGGAAGTTCAGGAAGTCAGCAAAAGTTAGGGTGCCTGTGGCTTATTGAAGAGGAATTGCCCATCTCATCCTTATCTAATCCAATAGCCTACAAAGCATCTTTCAAGTTTCAGCACAACATAAGATGTTTTAAAGAAGTGCCCCTTTTGTTTACCTCACATACAGCTGTGGGTACAAGAAGATTTGAAGCTAGTGCTTTCATTCAAAGAGATGCTTTGCTCTGCATGCTGGGAGTAGCAAGCATGTCTGAAATGCAAACTTTCAGAGGAAATGGGATCAGTCATGTACTGAACATGGTGTAGGTTTGCTCCTAGATTCTAAGTCAAGTCTTAATTTGAGTGACTTAAATGGGTAATGGCAAGCAGAACTTCTTGTACCCCTGGTGAGGTGTGGGAGGTAAGATGAGTAGCTATTGAGTATTTATGGGGGACTAAAGAGTTCAGAAATACTTATTTTTAAAAAAGAGTAAAAAATTCTTTCTTCTTTACTACCCACTTAAGTATATTGTGTTCAAGTCTCTAAGTGGCTGAGCTGCCTCAGGGAGAATTCTCATCTATTTGTCACTAATTTGCCATTTATTTTGACTTGTATATTCTGGAAACTCTTGTAGTAGCAGTGCCTGTGATAACAGGCACCTTAAGTTGTGCTTTAGACATGCATTAGAAATACACTTGGGATCTAGAGAGCTCTACAAACCACCAGTTGGAAATCCCTGTACGTGATACCCTATGGATTCTGTTCATCACTGGTGGATTCCAGCTCCAGTGAAAACATGTGTCCCTACAGGTACAGGCTTGGGTGTGTTTACTCTGTGGTTGAAGTGCCTTTAGGAATTAGAAAAGTCTTGCAGGTCAGTACTGCCATGTTATAAACTATTTCTCCAACAATGCAGACTGTAGGATCTTGCCCTGACATTAATGATTTGCTTATGCCTAGAACTCAGCTTGTGCAACATCACAGTTGAAGGCTGAGAGAAAGGAAGGAATGATTGACCAAAAATTCAGGTAAGAGTACCTTGTAGTCTACTGAAATGTGTTCACAACATTGCAGTAGTCTTCCTCAGTCCTGTTTTGGATAGAGAGTGTGGAGAATGGAGGTATGCGAATGTATGTCTCTGTGCTTCATCACTGCTGGCAGTTTACCTTGACCCTTTCAGATGAAAGATGCTATGAAAGAGTCAAAATACCATGTAAAATAAAAAAGACCTGCTTTGAAGAGACCATGTATATAGACCAGACACAGCTTATTAATGTGCTTAGTTGAAGCCTCTAGGACAGCTCCTCGGCTCACAGAAGGCTGACTTGACTGGGGCTTTGGGGGCGGATGGGCCATGGAAAGCGTAACTCAGCAGGTGCTTTGTGGCGAGCGTAGGTGAACTTTGAAGTTGAGGAGTAAGCTTTTATGTTGTGATTGCTCTTGATTATTTGTCATTTCTATTGAGTCTTCCCACTGGGTTGGTATTAACTGTATAAAACACATCTTCATGAAGGTGTTGAAATGTGTCATAGTCTCCTTTTTGTTTTGCTTCCTAAAAAGCACTGCATGCTGGGCAAAGTAAGACAAAGTAGTGTGTGTTTACAAACTGCAGGCAGAAAATACACTAACAGGATCATTGTGAATTGTTCTGTGTATAATTTTAGCTTCTTAATAGAAAAGCTTGTCCTGAAAACCAGTTTTGTTCATCAAGGAGTTACCATACTGTCACTTTTGTGGCAGTTTCAGTAGACCTAACATTGCTAACTTTAGAGCGATACCCATTTCTGTTTCAATGTGCCGTATGTAAGAGTTAAGCTGTCAGTTTGGTTTTCAACTAAATTCTACATCCCTAATGACCATTTCATACTGCTTCACAAGGTGGGTGTAACTCTTATTAAGGGTGGAAGGGGTTGAAAATAATGTTGCTGGGGTTTTGTGGTTTGTTGTGCTGTGGCTCCCCCCGTGCCCGCCCGCCCCCCCCCCCCCCCCCCCCCCCGGTGGCTGGGCAAGCAAAAAAAAATTGCAGAGATCTTAAACTTGTCTGATTTGGCCTTGCAGACATTGCTTCTTGTTATGTTGTTTTCTTGTTACATTAAGAAGCTCTTTAATAGCTGCTATCTTATCCCCAAGATTACACACCTGTAATCAAGTCCCTTTCAATCTTTTCAATAAAAAACCCCACTGATCTCTCTTTTACTATCCATTGTGAAATGCTTTCTCCTCTGGCCTTAAAAGAAATATTCTGATGTTTTTCATAGCATCTTGATTCCGCACCACCCCCCGCCCCGCATCATCCCTGAATGTGAATATGAGTTTCAGCCATTCCAGAAACAGTCTCTGCTCTGCCATATGCAGTGGTAGGAGTAACTGCTGTTCCTGTGTTTCATACATCCTGGAAAGCCTTACTGCTTGAAAATTGCTTGGGTAATTAGTGCTTTATTACTGGTTTAGTCACTGACCAGTGTGATCTGTTAATCCCTCTTGACTTCTTTCCTAACCCAAATCTCCCATTCCAGAAGTTCTCACCCTTTCTAGAACTGGCACTTAGCATGAAGTTGTACTGACATACTTCTCGTGGGTTTGGATGTGTCTGTTTTGAAGCCCTCCAGACTGCTGGATGTGACTGGCCTTTCTGATCACTTACCAGCAATCAAAACACTTGTAGCCAATGTGTTTGTTTACCCCAGATTATTGATAAACATGATGCTATTTGATGTATTTATTGTCTCTCTCTGGAGAGTTCGGGACAAAACTGTCTGATTACAGCTCCTTGATGACAACCGCTGCTGTGGAGCAATCAACTTCCTACTGTTTACTCTGTTACATTTTCCTTATAGTATCAATTAGAGAATCAATATTAGGGAACGATGTGCATCATTAAATCAAAGACCTTGAAATGCTTGAAATATCTCACATCTGTCAAGGTCAACTTTACAAATGGGGATCAAGCCAACTGCCTACAAATTCCTGTCCCATAATTCTTCTCCAGTTGAATAGTTGGGCCCATTTTTCCTTTTTGCCCAAGACTTAGCCCAGGGCTAACCAGTTTTTGTAAAGCTATTTCACTTGCCTTACTTCGATATTGGTATGATGTTATTTGTCTTCAGAGATGTATTAAAATTAGTACCAGCGTGTCAAACATGTCCCAGGGTGTTTTCCGTGAGTTCCTGTTCTTGCCCTTTCTGAGTTGCTCTTGATTGCAGCTGCAGTATGAAGTACTTCATCTTTCTCAAGTGATACAAGCATATCTTCCTGCTTCTTTCAAAATGT
The DNA here is from genome assembly GCF_023634155.1 of Falco peregrinus. NCBI lineage: Eukaryota > Metazoa > Chordata > Aves > Falconiformes > Falconidae > Falco > Falco peregrinus. The sequence goes on along the minus strand of NC_073729.1, from coordinate 35,968,268 downwards.
AAACCAGAAATATTTACTGAACTTTTGTAGTCATTATTAATAACTTTACCCTTTATATGCAGTAATGGGCCTATGCCAATGATAACAATCTCATTACACTTTAAAACTACTCCTTTTTATCACACTTAGCCCTTCTGCTGTGGATTTTCCCTAGTGTTTTTTGACTTTGCTATCAGTTATTCTACATCTTATAGTCTCTCCATGTGTATTGACTGCCCCCTATTAATGAGAATTTTTTTTTAATTTTGAAACTGATATCTTCAGTTTTTAGCTGAAGCAGGATGGATTTTTTGTCTTCCAGTTTCCCATTTCTTGCCGGGAGGAATGTTGGCTCCTTGATAACCATATCAGAGGTGATAATGATAACTCAGATCGGAATGAAAGATGACAACTGGCATTGGTGTAACGCTGGGTGCAATTGACCTATTTTATGTGTGTCCTGGCAGCATCATCTGGGATGGAGTTAAACACGATAGACAAGTGTTATTTAGTAATTGAAGACTATCTTAGAGCAAATTAACTTTTAAGAAACTTCTTTTTTAGTGTCACCTAAGGGGAATTTTTTTAACTTTCCTGGGATTCATTGGAAACTTAATGCTACCTTTGAGTCTCTCTAAAGTCCCAGCATAATTTCTTTTTTTTAAATGTCATGGATGTATGCTTAAGTGCTGTTGATTTTTTTTTTTTAATAATTATTTTATTTTTTATGAGAAACTGACTGGTATCACTTTAAGAATTGTAACAACCTGCTCTTGCAAACTATTGCTTTTTGGTGTTGAACAGCCAGTTGTATATCACTTAACCACACTGAGCACAAAATGTGCAAGATGGAACTGGACCATGCTCTAGGCTTGATGTTATGTGCTTCTTGTTTTCAGGGGTGTATTTATTTAGGGGGAAGAGATATTAGATTTTGCAGAGGACCAAAGCTGTACCGGTTTGTGATCGTTGGGAGTACTTAATCTGATGTTATTACTGAGCGAACTGGATTTTTATAAACTTTGTGTTGTGGTTGTGCCCTCAAGTTCAGATGAAATTGTGTCTGTTTATCTGCAGAGGGAAGTGGAACTGAAGATTTCTGCCTTCCATGAGCTGTTTTGTTGCTGTTACTGTATGACACGGACAGTGAAATTTAATCTTTGGCTTGCCTAGCCTTAAGGCTAAAAATAGTTCACCTGTCATGTAAGGGAAAGTTTGAATACTATTAACTAGTACTTTGGGATAATGTAATGGGGGAGTGTCATGTCAGTGAAAGTGTTGGTCTATATAACCTCTGTTCTATTTTACTTTATTTTTCCTTTTCCCAGTGGCAGGTCTGTTCAGAGACCTAAAAAACAGGAAATCCATCTCTGCTGGCTGAAGCAGCAAGAGCTTGGTGAAATACTTTCTAACTAGAAGCCACTTGTACATGTATTACAACTAGTTAGCAAAATGTTCCCATGTGAGTTTTCTCTGATTATATAGATTTCGGAAGTTGTGCTTTTACAATTTCACTCGTTAAGGCATTGCTTTTACTGCAGACTTAACAGGTTTATTTCTGGCTCCAGCAGAAAGCAATTACTGCAGCTACCAAAATGTTGTGTATTGAACTAGAATATTCAGCTTCATAGTTTCTGAACCACTTTTTTTTTTTTTCCCTCCTGGTAAAGCAGAATTTGGTGGTGTTATACCAAGATTAATTTGATTTGTAGTAGTTTGATTTTTAAAAATCAAACAAAAAAACCCCAAACCCAAACCCTGCAAAAACAAAACCATGGTTTGAGGCTTAATGCATGTCAGGGCAGGTTTTGTTGGCATGGTGTTATGTGGTTGTGTGAATTTTTTTGTTAGTTTTTTTTGGGGGTTCTTTGGTTTATTTAGTATGGGGTTTTTTTTTAAGATATTTATTTTGGTACAGCAGCATGTCATCTTATCTTTTTTTTTTTTTAATGTATGATGGCTAGCTGGAGACTTTGTGGTAGACTAGTTCTTAAAATCAAAGGGGAGATGAAAGCTCAGGTGAGGGTATTGTTCCCTGTTTTGGTGTCTAACCTGAATTCACCAAAATCAATGGCAATGCACCTGTCAGCTTCCTCGGCACACACTACTCTTAGTGGTTCCAACTGCAGTGTGGCCTACAATTACTCACAGGAATAGAAACAGTGCAACAAATGCTGGATGAATTTGCAAATCTTCCTTCCTAAATGCTTTTGTGAAGAGTTCTTGCCTCTGATCTCACTGTTCCATGGGGGTTTCATGGATTTACTTGTTTTGTGAGATGTTTAAATCGTGTGTGCCTATTTCAGCATATATGCTTTAATGAAATTCCTGCTCAGTGTTAATAGAAACCAAGTTTTGGCACTCCAACCTGTTACACAGCCCAACTCTGCCAACTGCAGGCACCAGGTGGTCTGTGTGGTTTGAAGTCCACCACCAGCAGTAGCAGGAACTCAAAGTACCAAACCCTTGCAACAAGCTGTTTTCAGAAGGTGGTGGGGCTGCTGTATGCATCCATTGCTCTATCAAATGAGTCAGTTGTGTGGGAAGTCTATCTGCAGCTGGTTTAAACAAATAATTGAAACATTTTCATCTATTTTTTACTGAAAGCTGGGCTTCTAGGAAGAAGCTCTGATGGTTTGCTATGTTTTCAGTTCTTGGCTTTTTGTTTGACTGCTGTGGGCCATAAGAACACTGATAACACTGTAATAATCACAGGTTTTAATCCTAGTTCTGCTATGTACCTCTTCAGTGTGTTGTGACAAGTTGACCTCCCTGTCTGTTTTCCCTCTCTAAAATGGAGATAACGATGACACTGTTAAGCGGGGTTATTATATGGGTAGGTACTTGAATGCGTATAAGGATGCTAGCTGAAAACAAAGCTTAAAAAAAGTTTAGGTATGCCTATGTGTTATGTATATAACCAGAAGAATCTGTGCTCTTGGTTTAAGAGTGGGAGTATGATAGCCACAGTGTCATAGCAGGAGGACTGAGAATGAGGTTAGATGAGTTTAGAGAGAACTCTGTACAATTCTCTTTTCTATTGGGTGATAAAGCTGATGCTTTTTGGCTACGGAGATCCTTGCCATGTTCCCGGTAGGGGACTGATTTTTCACACATCTCTGAGTGCATAGCCACTTAGTAAATTCCTAGGCTAAAATGTTTTCTTCCATCAAAAGCTTAGAGCTTTTGCGTTGTTAGTTGTTTTTTAGTTGGTTTTTTTTTTTATAGACCCTTTGTAATTGAGCTGGAAATATCACCAGTAGCTGTGATTCAAGTGAAATTCCTGCTGCTAATTACACAGGCTTTTTGCTAAAGGTAGTAAATAGAAATCATTCATGGGTCCTTAGAGGCCTGAAAATCATTCAGTATTCATGGTAAATATATCAGGGAGCTTCATAAGAGAATCATTTTAAAACAAAGCCTGGTCAGCTGTTTAATAATTTACTGATGGTGATAGCAAGGAGAATATCTAATAACTAGCAAGACTGGCTTTCAAGTAGAAAATAAATTAGAGGAATGTTTTTTTTCAAAGAATCATAATTACTATTAGGGAAACATTTGGTTATCGTGTCAGTTCTCGATTGCTTTACAAGCACTTACTAAGGCAAAGACACTTTATTTGATGATTTAGGAAGCTGCAAAGCCAGACTTAGTCACATGACACTTATCTGAAATGGGCAGCTCTCAAGAGTTTTATAAAAGTCTAGTCTCAAAATATAAAAAATGTACTATTGGACTGGGTGCATTATCTGACGGCAGTCCATATTCACTGGTCTGCTATGTGAAGGGATGTGCCTTGACTTTGCCTAGCTGTATACAGCTATTTAGCTCTATTTTTAAAAGCTAATTTAGAATAGATATAGGAATTCAGTGGGAACTAGAAACCTTCCCAGGAAGGCAAGTCCTTGCTGTAGGATATCTTGCATCTGCTGGTGGCGCTGACTGTGGGGAAACCCAGATTACAGCCTGCAGAAGAACACTGAGGAGAAAAATAAGCGAGAACAGTCCTTGCCTGCGTCCTTCAAGTCTTGGGTGTCTATTTTCGTCCAAGTGGCCAGAGTTGGCCACCAAGGCAGCAAGGCCACCAGGGTGTTTTAGTAAATGTGGTTGTTATGGAGGGTTTCAGCCCCCTGGATGGGGGAGCCTAAGAACTGTAATGTGGAAAGTGGAGGGAGACGAGCGCTTGCATCCTTGTACTTGTCTTGAGGGTTCATCTGCAATGGTTGGTTGTGTTCATCTAAATAGCTTTAGATGGATTGTGCCAAGGGATGGGATGGCCAAAGGAGGAGGCAGAGTTGAACTAAGTAGTGAAGGAGAGGGTGGGAGGAGGTTTTGAGTTTCCTGCAGGTCTTTTGTCTCTAGCACCGTATTGGCATGTAGAAGAAATTGTTCCTTTGTTTCCCAAGCTAATAAAGCTCTGTTGTGTGATACTGTGTTCCTGCCTCTTCTGCTAATGACTGCTAATGACACAGTGCTGTAGCACTGAGAGAAAAATATAGCCTTAACAAACCCTGATGAATCTGTATGTCTTAGAAAGGGATTAAGTGATACTTTTTGAGGAGGGAAGAGTAAAGACAAAGTAATTCTCTTTGTTTTTTTTCTAATGCTGCTCTGTATTTTTCCAAATACTTGGTAAAGTTTGTACTTAAAGGTGGTGCCATAGTAAATTCCTAACAGGAAATATTTTTTTATCATTATGTTGGCTTACAAATTTCTGTAGATTCTATTAGATGAGCTTCATGAACAATCCGTTTAAAATCTAGAGTTTTGCTCTAGAATTTGCAAGTTTTCTCTACACTGCTTTCCTGAATGAGTGTGTAATGGATGTGACTAGTCACAATTCATTGGCATGTTGCTGGGGCTGGCATTTAACATGCTGAGCAGGATGAAAAGCTTACAGGACCTGCTTTCTTCATGTGGGCTCAAATCCCTCAGGTGCAACTCATGAGAATAAGTGAATGTTTTATGGCTAACTGTGAGCTAACACACATTGTCATAATTTTCTTATTTTTAAAATTCTACCTTTCACTAATGTTTTAGGCCTCTTTCTCCTCCTAGACAACTCCTTATATTGATCACTTCTGGGGTACATGCACACAGTGACAGATGCTGCTTTTATCTGCAAAATGGGAGTGAAAAACGTGCTGTGGGTTCACATGCATGCAGTGCTGAAAGTTTCTTGCTTTTCTTTTTTGACAAACTCTGCTTTTGTAAACTTGGCAAGTTAGAGCTGTTGAGAGCACTCTTTGCTGAACTCTGTTCTTTGCTGATTAACTTAAATGGCCTTTACTGGTGTGTTTATATATATATATATTTAACTTTGCTTTAATCTCAGTCGGGAACTTGCGAAACGTGCTTTGACAAATCTTAACTTTCAAATTAGGATTCTACAATTTCTTGGAGGGAAGACAGAGTGAGGTAGTGAAAGAAGTGGCGGTGTTTTTTCATACAGAGTTTGATGTATTGGGAGGAAAAAAAATGACTTACAGGTGTGTTAGCAAGAGTTGAACTTGCCATAGTTGTTCATTCTTCCTTCTACCTCTGAAAATGAAGGGAAGATAAGGAGGAAAAGATACCGTAGAAGCAGAATTTGTATGAAGATATCTGGAAAATATACGTGTACACTGAAGATCAACAATTCCTTCAGTCACAAGTTAAACTGATAGTAAGTTTGGTGTGATGCAGTAAGCCAAGTAGTCTTACGATCATGCTTCATATTTCTGCCTGAGCCTCTCTTGCTTCCAAATAAGCTTTGGCTGCAAAAGTACATAATAATATTCTCACTTATCAATTACTTGGCTTGTAAAGAGGAGCTTTTTCGCATTATTGGTGTGGCAAGGTGTGACATAGGCCTGCTAAAGTGAATGCCCAGTAAATTCGGGACATAAGAGCCTTATGTTGATTATGCTGCCCTGTCACCTTCTGACAGGCTTCACTGTTTAATTATTCATCACATTTATTATAGTAATTTCTGATGGTCCTGTTGCTCTAGGCATCGTATATGTGGGGTCTCTGTGCCCAAGAGGTTTCAATTTCCAGGGCAGGTACGTGTAACGGGTGTTGTGGTTTGGTTTAACCCAGCCGATCTCCTCATGCCTAACTCGGATGTCATCAGGAGACTGAAACTCCAAGGTTCCATGTGCAGTTGGTAAAGAGAGGGAGAGGCTCTTCCACGGGACAAATCGGTTGGCTCTAAGATCAAAATCATACCCTGTGGGTACTTCTATTTTCACCACCTCTCCAGTTAGTATGGAGCAACGAGGCTCTTAATTCAGTTGCTTGCACTGGGGTGAGCCCTGGTAAGAGTGAACTGTAAGATAGCAATAAGTAGGTGAGAGTTCCCTTATTTTAAATGAATTGGCTTGAGATAAGGAAAAAAGGAGGGGGGAGAGGAGGTTGGAGAAGGCAGAAGAACATGTATTGAAATGCTGTGGAGGAGTAAAGGAAGAGAAATGAAAGGAACAGAGCTGGGGAAAAGAAATTGGGTTGAAATTCTAGAAAGGGCTCCAAATAATTGAGGCTTTTTGTTTGTTTTCTGAGGTACCTCTGCTGACTTCTCTTCTTTGAATTGGGTATTTGTGGTCTCTAACAGTTAAGTGTGTGAGCATGGCTTATTCTTCCCCTTATTTACAGGCAGAACATACTGGTAGAGGGATGACTTCTTCCCATGTTCAAATGTGAAGCCAAAGCAAAAAGTCTGGGCTGAGTTTCTACTTTCCTCAAAAAGATTCTTGACATGAGGTAAATAATATATGGGGTGGGGAACACTGGATGACATCGATGGAAGGGGAGGAATGACTTTCATCTAGAGGTGCTAGCCCAGTCACCCTTGTTCCATCACTTCCTTCTGTTGCCGCAGTAAGTGTGCTCTGTCATTATGCCTGGAGGTGGGGGAAAGTACCAAAAGCTGTGAAAGTTGCATTTGGAATTCTTTGTTTTCCTGAGTGTAAGTGACCCTGAAGTCTTGACCACAAATTTTTAGAAATATTCATTAAAGTAGAGCTCTTGCTAATGCCTGCCCCAGAAACTGGGCTTGGAGTGGTCTAAGTGGAATGCAACTGTAACTTGGCCTCCCTTTACAGCTGACAGATTAGATGGCTATTTCTGAATCCCAATAGATTGACATCTACAATGATATAATATCACTTTTAGAAGTTTTTCTGAGGTCTCCTATTGCAATCAGAATATGTGAGTTCCCTGAGGTAGATGGCAACAAATTTACGTCCCCTACCTGGCTGAGCTGTCGTTTCTTGTGACTAATGAAAAGGCGTCTGCTTCCCTATTTAATGGCAGCATCCTCCGTGTAGCTGTGCAGAACATGTGTAACCACCTGCTTGATAATACATATGTAATCCACAGCCCCATTTTGTAGTGTTAAATCAAGAAAACTTTATTCCAAGCAAAATTTCACAGAAGCTTTTAATAAGGAAAGCAAGCAGTGTCAAGGACTAGTGCTTGGAGTTTATTATGATACACAAAAGTGATGAAACCCAGGTAAAACATAAGTTTATACCTGTTTGGTGCTTTGGAAACAGCTAAAAATAATAGAATGAGAGGAAAAACATTCCGTGCAGAAGACGCACTCAAGGTACTACTGAGTCAGAAGATGGTAGTAATGACACAAACATTCCTTGCCTTTTGTTTTTTACCTTGAAAAATAAGTTCCAGGTAGCACTGTCAGAATGGGAACTTTCTAAAACAGTTAAAAGGCTAATTTATAAAATAAAAAAATTAAAAGGAAAATACTGAATAAAAACTCAAAAGTTGGCTAAGCAAGTCTTCCCCTGCCCGCTCTCATTCTAGGGTCAGCCTTGTCATTCAGGCTTGCTTTCATCAAGCAATGCAGTGGCTTCCCGCAAAGGCTGCAGCATCTGTTCTTGGGTGCTTAGGAAAAGCCTCTCTGTTCCCTCCAAGGCCTGGCTGTGTATCTGTTCCTGCTCTGTGCAGTCTCCCTAGCTGTGCTGCTGATCCCTTTTAGCTGGATCTGATTCCCCAGCCCCACCCATCCCACCCGCCCCCATGTCATCTCAACCTGCATATGAGGAGCTTTCTCCCCTGAGCATGTTCAGGTGTTTTCCGAAGGGAATATCCCCTCTCCCAGTGCAGGGTTTCAACCACCTTGAGCCAGCAGCCAGCATGAAGAGCCAGCTGCTGCCTCTTCTGCTGTTCAGCTTTTTGAAAGAAGTACAGTGTACAGTAAGGCACAGACAGGTAAACTTTATGTTGTGTATTACAGCTGTGTCTGCGGTTTCATTAATTTTTATCTATTAATTGAGTTACAACTGTGAGAAATAGTGTTTTATTTTAGGAAGGCATTTATCAGAGTTCTGACCCTTATTCTATTATGTAGGAACTCAAAGAGTTTAAGTTCAAAATTCACTGCTAATAGAGAAGAATTGTTGGGCTGTTTGACATTTTCGGACTACTTCAATGTTGTCACCTTGCTGTACCTTCCTACTTGCTTGTGTCTGCCCATGGTATTAATATATTGCTTTTTCATGATACAGCGTTGTTGAGATAAGCTGCTAGATCCAGGCCTTTTTGGCGTTTCCTGGGAAGTGTCATTGTGTTCATGTATAAAGGTGAACTTGTATTTCTGAAATAATTGATGGCTGGTAGTTAGTGGTGTTTTTTTTTATCTTCAGAATGGAAGAAACTTATTAAGGAGGATGATGCATGAGAGATCAATGCCAATGTGTCTGACATCAATTAATGATTTCATCATGTAACCAGATTAAAAGCAGCAGCTGGTATCTGTATTTGCACACATAGTTATCTGCAAATGTGCTGATAACTTGGTGGGAGTGGAAAAAGAGACAAGTTGGCACTTAAAGGGTACAGGCAACTAGGCAGAGGTCTTCTCCCTGATGTTCACTGAGCTGGCCCGCTATTAACCCCGCAGTATTTAAGGTGATGCCCAGCTGTGGTATTCGTTTCTTTTTTTCCTGTAGGGATGGAGTGTCTGTACATACATGTGTACATATGTAAATACGGGTGAAGCTGTGCCTATATGGAGAACTGAAGCCAATGCTGGAGACATGTTTTTATTTTTTATAATAAAAATTGGAACTGGGAAGACAAATTGGTGGAGTTGCAAGTGATATCAGGAGAACGGCACAATGTGTTAAGTTTCTTTAACCCCCCTCTGCCCACCAGTGACAACTAGAACTTAACAGATCACATTCTAGACCCAAATTCACAGTGCACAATATAAGTAAGTAGACTTAATCCAACCTTTGAACTTTTCCTGAAGCTTTCACTCACAAATCCTGCTGACTAATTTGCAGGAAAGATAATGCATAATAGGTTGTTCTGCAGTGAAAGCTGCATTTGTTTTTTGTGTTTATTTGTAAGCATATACATACTGCTTGCTTTTGGAGAACAAAATAGTTTACCATAATGGATCGGACTGATCTTCATGTGTACTGAACTTGTCAAAGATGAGGTTCTTTTTATGGACCCATTGGGTCCGTGCACATGGAACAAAGTCTCTCCTGTATCTCTAAGAACTTGTCTATGCCCAGATAGCTGAGTGGCAGTCCTGTTTTGGTGACCTCTGTACCACCAAAGCAGTCCATAGAACTGCAAAAAGATGTTTTCTCATCCTTTAAAAAAGTGCACGTGTTGCGGAGTATTCATCTTATTCTTAGGAAGAACTGTGTTGTCTGTAGGGGCAGTAGTAGCCTGGCTACTGCCTGTGAGCTGCGTTCTGCTGGAGGTATGACAGACGTATGCATTTAAAGTGGATTGGATGAGTTCCATGTTTCTATGCTGGCCCGGTAGCAGGCTTGGATATTTACAGACTAACTTGCTTGTTAAATACTTCAAAACCATACATATTGATTCAAGTCCATGAGTTGACTTTTTTTTAAAAAAAAATTTATATGTAGTCTTTGTTAAATGCATCTATTTGCTTTCAGTTGTTTAGTTCTTTGTTTTCCAGGGGCAAGCCGTATCATTTGTGGGTAAGAATTAAATTTTCTTCCCTCATCTGACACAGTGAAGGAGCAGTTTTATGGAGTCAAGAAGCCTCAAGCAATAGGCTCAAGGAGACTTCAGAACTTGGGTTAATGCTTTTTTTTTTTTTAAGCCACTTGAGACCTTGCTTGAGTTATTACTAACAGCAAAACAAGCTATGATTATATACAATAGGATGGGATCAGACTTAGAACTTAGCTTTTGCCATTTTTACAAAATGTTGTACAGGACACACTAGCCCAGAAAAGTATGGATCTAGCAAGACCATTTTGTAGGGGTTTTAGTTCTTTGTGCTAGCTCAAAAGCTGCAGATTATACAAAAGCATGGTCATGTGTGTTATTCCTTGGTTAATGTCAGGATTTTGGAGCATAGCTTCTCCCTGTCTTGCTTGATGGTTTATGACTGGACCAGTATCGTGGCCTTGTTTGAGTTTCGGTGGTTCCCTTGGCTGTTGGCATCCCCGATGGCATCCCTGTTTTGTTTTTAACTTGCACATTCCTGATCTGCAGCATGTTTTCTCATTGCCGCCCTTCAGTGATAAACTTATTTTTAATAGTTGGATTACATCCTACCACTATACACCCAGGCCTCAAAAACAATGTTGCTGTCTGAAAGACTGTTTCGGTCCTTTTATGTTGCAGATATCTATTGACTTTGTCATCAGTATATTCCATTAATAACCACTGGCTGGCTTCTAATGTAAAAATTAAACTTTAACAGGACTTTCCTGCCTGTTAACCTCATGTGCCTGTGATCTCTGCTTGAAGCCCAGTCTTGCTGCCTTTCTCTTTCAAGTCTGTTCCTTGTGGCGTATATTTTCTGTAATACTGTTTATTTTCCTATGTGCTGTTAAACTAGATGTTCTGGTAAAACAGTGATAGACGTGACCTGATCATATTTGTTTCATTTACAAAATTACCTGTGTCATGGGGTTCTGTTTTTATTTTTTTTTAAAGGTTGGATCTGCCTAATTTCCATTTGAATATCCATGTTATATCTTAAACTTATTTTTTTTTGTTTAGCTCTACAACTGTATTCCTTCATAGTTGTTTCTACCAAAGACCTTGTACACTGTGGAAAAATAAGAGGCTCCTGTGTTGATACTGTGCTTGTTGTTCAGCAGTTGGATTATTACCAGCTCAGTGTTGCCATTGTTAGACCTTCACTTCAGGGTTTGGGTTTTTTCTGCTATTATTTGCCCAACTTTAGTTTATCCTGTCCTCACTGCAGTCATCCTGCTTCTTCTCTTGTTCTTTGTTTTCCTTAAAGTTTTTAAGTTCAGACAATTCTTTATACAGTTTCAGCTGATTTAGTTCAGCCTAATGTTTCACTTTACACTGTTTGATGCCTAAGACATAGTTGTCTCTTCTGATCAGTCCTTTTTCCAGATTCTTGTAGATAGTTTATTTCTAACCTCTTCTTGCTTTATCGAGTTAGAGGTAAGGATCTTCTCTCTTCTACCCTTCTTCACCTTGCTTATGATGCAGATTTTTTTTTCCTTAGGTTGGCACCTTCACTTGAAGTATTAAACTAGGTGATTTACTGAGGTCCTAGGAGCTTAAGCAGTGGAAAGCAGAAAAGCTTATCAGATCTTTGTCACTCTGAACACAAATGCTAGACTTGCTCATTTCTTCCCTTTAATTTATTTGAAAACAACAGGTGATCATTTGATTTAGGGTTTTTTTATTTTTACAGCTTGTTGTGTGCTACAGTTTTCTTCATTTCTTACCAGCACCATCTCTGTTTCAAGACTCCCTGTTCTTTTTGTCCAAGCAACTTGCATCGATACAAGAATTATTCCAGCAGTTTCTGACTATGCCTACTGTGCTGATTGGATCCTTTCTACTACCCAGCAAACTACTTAGTGATGTTTTCTTTCTCCTTGCTGTTCTGTTCTCTGCTTTCCCTTTTATCTCCAATCGCATACTTGTTTATGATTGTCCTTATACTTGACAAAAGACAGTGGCATGCCATGCTTCTTGAAGTGATGCTGATGACCATACTTCATTGGTTGGGGAAGGCTATTTTTGGAGACTCTGTGTGTGGGGTTTGGTGTTTTTTTCCTTTCATTTATTTTTTTGCAAGTCTCTCAAACTCCGCTCTGGGTAGGGATGCTGAATACTGCTTTGGGAAGAGTATCAGCTGCAAACTGATGTTGTCTCCGTTGGCTAGCAGGGTAGCACTCTCACTTGACCAGACAAGTGTAGCAATGTGAAATTCTTCAACAGTGACTTCAAAATGTCAGGCTTTGGCCTTTCAGTGCTAAAACCACAGGCCTGCCTGACAAACACCACAACTTCTTTGGTGTTTTCTCTTCGTTGAAGATGAGATGGTTGGGGGCAGCGAGGCCTGTGCCCTGTGTTCGCAAGCAAGCAGCCTGCTGCTGCTCCCAGCACCATGGGATGCAGGGCCCACTGCAGGGCCTGCCTCTGCCCCTAGGGCCCATGGCAAGGCCTTGCCTGCCCCCCACATGGCCTGCCCCTGCTCTCAGGGCTCATGGCCCAGCCTCGCCTGCCCACACAGGGCTCCCCACATGGCCTGCCATGGCTCACAGGGCCTGCGGCCCAGCCTCGCCTGCCTACTCTGGGCACGCTGCAGGGCCTGCCATGGCTCACGGGGCCTGTGGCATGGCCTCACCTGCCCACTCACCACCCAGGAGCCTTTGCAAGGGCCACAGTCTGTCCCAGGCAGGACAGTGTGTCAGGATGGTGCCAGAGGACATCCATGGCCTTAAAGGCAAATCATCTTTGTGGGTGACTTCTGAGTCTCTGGAGCTCTCGAGTATTTCACACGAACTACAAAACAAGTTGTAAACGCAAGCTGGTGTCAATGGTGGTGTTTCTCCGCTAGTTTAGTGCAGGGCCGAGGTAACAGAACGGCAGCACGGGCGAGAGCTCTTGCTGCCGCTAAAGAGCCGGTGCGGGCCCGGGGCCCTGCGAGCGCTTTCGGGCCGTGCCAGGGCCCTCTGCGGGCGCGGGGCAGCGCAGCCGCAGCCGGTGCAATACCGCCCCCTAGGGGCGGAGCCGCCGCTGGCACGGCCGGGGCGGGGGGCGCACGGCGGCGGTGGGGGGTCTAGCGGGGGCGCCGGCTGCTCTCGCACAGCGCCGTACTGCCGGCGTGCCCGGCGCCGCCGGGGCGGCTTCGGAAAGTTGGGCGGGTGCCTGGGGTGCCCCCGTCGTGCTGGCCGTTAAGCCGGCGCTTTATGCGGGTGGGCAGCGCTTTGCTTTCCCTGTGCAAATTGCAGCTGGGGTGGCTGGTCGCTGTCCGGATGTCTCCTTGTTTCGCGCCTTTTTTTTTTTTTTTTTTTTTTTCCTTCCCCCCATTCGCTTGAAAGGCACGCTTTTTCGGTAGAGAAGTTGCCAGTGGAAAGCAATTTTTAGAATTTTGTTCAGGATTGTGTCTCTGCCTGTGTATGCAGCCCGCGAGCGCAGCAGTGCGATTCGGTATTTAGCAGTTAACTCTCTCGAAAATAAAGTGAATAATAGTGTAAAAATACAAATTTTCAGCCGCAAATGCCTGCGCGCTGTGTGTAAGAGCCGCTGTAACAAGGGACCCTGGGCGAGCCGCGGTTCACAGCTCGCCCAGCCCGGAGCTTAGCGCACCGCGCTGCGTGTGCCCGCCGTCCGCTGGAGCCGGGCAGGGGCGGGAGAGGCGGCTCGGCTGCCGCGGTGCTGCGCTCCAGCCGCTACCGGTAGCAGATCGGCGTGTGTGCGCAGCTAGGCTGGAAGAGGGATTACAAATACATAAAAAAATAAAAAATAAAACAACCCCAAACCCCAACGCACAGCCCCCAGCCCAGCCCCCACCCCGCTGAGGAAGCCGCCCGCTCCGTGGGAGGGGGGACGCGGGGGGCTGCCCCCCGCCGCGGCGGGGCAGCGGGGCCGGCTCTGCGCGGGCGCGGCCGGCGCTGGGCTCGGGGGGAGCCTCCCGCCCGCCCCCCGCCCGCTCCCCGAGCCGCCCGCCGCCACTTCGGCGGCTCCTCCGAGCAGCACCGCGGCTCCGGCTGCCGGGGCCGCCGCCGCGCCGAGCCACCAATGCGGGGGATACCGGCAGGGAGGCAGCGGCACCGCGGCAGCGGGGAGGGCAGGTGAACTCCGGGGAAGGATGCTCGGCGTCGCCGCGATCGTCTTTCTCCTGCAGCTCTTGCCCAAGGCGGAGGGACAGGTCTTCGCAGGTGAGTGCCGCCCGCAGCCCGCCGCTCCCCGCAGCGCGGCTCTCCGCGCCCGCCGCTTCCCTCCCCGGCCCCCCGGGCGTGCCCCTGCTGCGGGGCGGCGAGCCCCGGGGCAGGCAGACCCCCCCCAACCCCCCTTTTCCAGCCCCTCGGCCTCGCTCCCCGTGCGAAACCCGGGAGCGGGCAGGGATGGAGGCGTCCCCGGGAAGGCGGCTGCTCGGCGGGGGAAGAGCAGTTTTATTAAAAGTCGGTTTTTTCCGGCGAGGTGGGCGCGGGGCCGAGCCCCGGTGCTGCCGCGGTGCCCGCGCTGGGCTGGGGGAGGCTTTACCGTGGGCCCGCAGCCCCCTGCCCGGGCTGCCTTTCGGACCGGGGAGGCTCGCTCCTCGGAAAGTTGCGTGCGGTAGGAGATGGAAGTATCGCCTTTATTCTTAGATTCACGACATTTGAGCCCTTTCTGTAGTACGAGCCTCTCCGGGCGCAGGGCAGGAGCTGGCTGGGGAGCCGCCTGTCTCCCCCAGCCGGGCGAGGGGCGCTGGGTTGTGCCCAGGAGCCTGGGGCAGCCCGCTCGCCCCGCTGGTCTCGCAGCTCCGGGAACTTTCGGGGGGGCAGCTACTCGGACTGGCTCCTTCCCAGTTGTCACTCTCTCTGTCGCTCAGATGTTAAGGAATACTTCGCTCCCTGGCATGTGTACAGTAATAGCAGCCAGCTATTCCCCCCCCCCCCCCCCCCCCCCAAGTTCCTTCGGGCATAGTTTGAATTACTTGAAGATGACAGGTGCTTATAGAGCTGGGAGAAAGCTTTCTCCTCTTGCGCTATTTCATAGGTAAACTAAAGGTATGTGTGGTCCTGTTTTTCTCTTGGATCTCATAATACCACACTAATTGTCTCACAGCAGTTTTTCTTTATACTAAAAACCCAAACATTTGTAACTTTCTTCTCACCTGACTTCATGTAGCTTTCTAAGTCGGTGGATTTGTAAAATAATTTCTTCACCTATCTGTATATTTAAAACAAGTAAAAAACCCCTATGCAGCATTGCTTACTGTAGGGATAAATCCCAGTGCTTGGGACTTAGTTTCGTACCTCCAACACGCCTGAGTTTAGTTCATCTCGAACAGTGGAAGATCCTTCCTAGGTAAGACCTAGAGCCTGAAAGACTTTGTCTCGACCCTTGACAGTGGGCATAGCGCAGGGTGGGGGGATGCAGGGCAGTGTGGGTGCTGACTGGACCTTCAGCTGCCCAGGGCAGGGTGCTTGGCAAGGAGTTTGGGTGCCAAGGGCCAGGCGGGCACAGCAGAGCCTGGTCAGCTCCCTCAAGTAGATGTTGTCATCAGTCCCGCACGGTTTGACACCACCGTGGTATCTTGTTTACATTGCTAGGCAACTGCACACATCTGCAGATTTATTAGAAAGGCTGGGAAATCTAACCTAGTTAAATAGCTTCTTCATTGAGTTAGAAATATGTGGAGTTATTTTTTTGTTTTTGTTTTCTTTTTCCTCTCTCTTCCAACAGTGTTTTTGTGCTCTTGACACTTGTCGTATGTATCAGTTGAGATCTCGGCTTTTGATGAATCATTTTAGCCAGATGCTTAGAAAGAAGAGTGTTCTGTGAAAATAGCAAACTTTGAAGGGGGCAGAAAGCACTTGGTATTTGAAGGAAATAACAATGTAACTTGAGCTACATACGTGCAAATTTAGGGATTAACCAGATGTGTGTGTTTTGTGGTTTTTTTTTTAATAAAGCCATGAAATGCTTTGTTTTAATCATCAGTTCAGTGGGAATAGTGACCATGACACTTTCTAATAATTAGCGTCACCTTTCACCTCCTATTATAGTATGCTTCTTCGCATTCAAAGCAAGAGGAGTTGACTTAAATACACAATGTTTTCTGAGCTGCTTCTGTTATGGAAGTTAAAAGAAAAGTTTTCTCCCCTTAGACTGCATGTCTGGCGTGAAGTGTGGTGGGCTGGACTATGTCCATGTAGCTGACATTTTTATGGGAAAAAAGCAAAGTTTTTTTCAGGTGCACTTTGTCTCTAAAAATGTCGGGGGGGTTGGGGAGCCTCCTGTTCACACCATCGGTGCGTTTTCGCATCTTCCATCAGGTGGTGCTGTCTCCATAACTATTAGGATGCAAATACCTTCTGTCTTTTTCCGATTCGATTATTTTTCCAAGCCTAATGCGTTTATTCAGCAGGCTTTTGTTAAACATCCCCAAAAATTACTGTGCAAGAAGTTGGCTGAGTTTTTTTTTTAATTTTATTTATTTTTCTTATGTGATAGTTGGGATCAGGAGTAGGAAAGACATGTGTCAAGACAAAATGGTATTCAATTCCCAGCCAACTTGCACAGCTGCTGCTGTTTCTTTGCATAATCCATAACATATAAAATTAAGAATACTACAAAGCAACAGCAGAATGCTGATGGCTTCTTCTTGGAATACGTAGTTTCATATTGGAGGAGCTGGTTAACACTTATTTCTTTATGTAATTTCTGTATTGCTCTATTTATAACTCTTCTCCTTGGCAATTACTTTCAGTTGCCTGCAGTCTCCGTATTTATTTATAATTGGAGATATGCTTTTGGGGTTCTAAACTTTTTTTTTTGTTAGCTTTAGGGTCAGCTAGTAATTTAATTCCTCTACTTTCCCATAGAAGAGATGGAAGTAACACCAGGTAATTCTAGGAATTGCCAGTTCTTTGAGGATTTCAGAAATTAAGGAACTTTGCTTGTGGGGAAGTTTTGTTTCCTTTAAAGCATGTGTTTGACTTTTATCCCACCAAATATGTGGAGTGTTCTTGCAGTTGCTGTGCACTTTGCTATGGTCTTTTTCGTGTGCATTTTTAGCAGAACCGAGTGGAGAATAAAGAGATTAAAGTTACTTGCAGCTGTGAAAAAGTATTTAGGGGGAAAGTAGGACAGAGGGTTTACATTGGGACCGCTCACCTGAACACTAGATTGCCTTGACACTTGTTTTTCTTCTGATGTCAGTGTTTGCTTTATTTTTTTTTCCCTCTAGTGCTCCTTGTTTTGCTATGGCAGAGCTCCCAAATGTTTCTATGTGTAGCTGGCTGCTTTCAAAGACTGCTGCTACATCATAAAAGTTAAGACAACCGATATTTTTTTACTCATGGTTTGTCCAGGGAAGATGAAATGAGGGGAGGGGGCAAGGAAGGAAATGCAAGGAATATTTTTGGGAAGATTGATTAATTTACTAGGAGTTAATTTACTCACAGATTTTGCTGTCAGTAAATTGGCAATGAAAAACGGATCTTTGAGCAAGCTACTCTGTGTGGCAATTGTTAACAATGCAGCCATTTAACTCAATAATCACTTTTCACTCCCTTTGGGGAGCTGTTAGCTCTACAATTCAACTTTATTTTTCATTCCTAGCTGGCTTGTTTTCTAATACATAAACAATTAATATTAAAAAGGTGATGTTGTAAAACTGCCTGTGGTGACAAAAGGTCACTCTGTGTATAAAGGCATTTGTGAATGAGTGATAATCCTTCTCTTTTACAAATGCAGAGCCCTTTTTTACCATCCAGCCTTTTCAAAAGTCCCTCAGCTCTGCTTTTCTTGTTTAATTGTACTGTTTTAGTCTGTTATGCTTTATGTGCAGCCCACGTGCTCTAGTTTTCATTAATATTATGGGAATGATTTGGGACACTTACTGTAGAATATTATATTTTTTTAGAAGGCACTGTCATCTGTTACCATGGAAACCTGAATACTGGTAAAGATGTAGGTCTGAGGTTCTGAGCCTCGAAAGATATGGACAAGGGTTGTTTCTTATAGGAACAATTACTTTTGTATATAAAACCCAGTTAAGTGGAGAGAAGAAAGGGAAATAAATTGATCTGTTCAGCATTGCACTGGCAATCCTTCTTTAGAGTAAGATTCAGCGTAGAAGGATCAGTGTGTTCAATTCTTTCTCTGTATGTGTATAGGGCTTTTAAAGCTTGTTATTTATCACAATAGTTGTTTTATGTTTCTGGTAATTTTCACTGTAATTTTATAAATGAGGTAAACAAATGTGTATTGGCAGGTATTGTTCTTTGCTTGAATGGAAAGTGCTGAATGTAGAATGGAGAGGTGTGCAGTGTTAGCACTGGAGCTTAAATATTTTGGTAATGAGCAAATCTGCGACTAACGTGGCCCTAATAAAAAAAAAGAGGCAATGTCATTGGAAATCCACCTACCAAAATCTGATAGAGGTATGTATGGGTTTGCTCACTAATGTAAGTAATAAGAGCAGTAATGCTTATCTGTTTTGCCATAGAAATACTGAAGCCTAGTTAACATTCATAAAAACTCTTCTGATGTTTGGGTGACGAGCAGCAGGGGTGCGTGTGTGTATTGCTATATAAAGCATATGTCCTTTAGAGAGAGATTTCTTAATTTTTTATGGAAACTGCTTCAGTCTGTTTCCTCGGTGTCTTGTAATGCATAGATAAAATATGCAATGAAGCTTTGAAAATGTGCTTGTAGGTGCATTCATTGATGAGGCTTTCCTTGCAGGTATTTTGAACAGTGGCAGCATATAGAGGTCACCTGTTGTTACAAACTGACCCAAGCTGTAGTCCAGGTTTCCTGCTGTGATGCAAGAAACCTCCTGTGCCTCCCACTGCCTTGGTACCAGAGGGCTCCACTGCCACAAAGAACGGCTTGTGTGTTGACATTTCTTGGCTGTGTGTTCTCATTCTTGAGAAGAATATGGTATACTCAGCCTTTATGGTATTTCTTGAACATCTTATGGAGCAGTATTATTTTACTCATTTAAGCCAACAGTCGCTTTTTCTGGTACCACTCGTGTTTCCTAGTTCTCTAATTTTTTCTCTGATGGCGCTCTCCAAGTTTGTGCTAGCTAGCACTACTTAGTATCATCTAAATGCAATGATATATGCTTTTTTGGGGAAGTCCTTGCCCATCTCATGACCTGTTGCCTTCCTGGCCCTATGTTGCCTCTTTCCAACGCTGCTTGCCTCCTACCGCCCTGCTCTTTCCAGGCAAACCCAGAGGAAAAAAGCAATCCTACACACCCCAAAGCAGACACATAATAAAGGTGAATATTGTTGATGGCATCGGTAAGGGCTTCTTACAGCCTGGCCTTGTCTTACTGTACACTTGTAATTAGGTAACAAGCAATTGCTTCTAGCGTTTGTTACTGCAAGCTCCTAAAGATCATATATCTTCATGGTAGAGGTGACAATTACTATATGTCTTAATCAGACTATACATCATGTAATTGGACCCACTTGTTTTTTCTAATATCAGATAAATACATCTCATCTATCATACCACAGTTCAGAGATGTCAGGTGCTTTGCAAGCTGGGTGGCAGGGCATTGCATGTTCCGGAAGAAAATGCTGATAAGTCAGTTAAGGACAAAAAAGGACTTTTCTCCAAAGATGACTGACTTGTAAGTGTTGTTTAATGCCACAGTTAAAGGTGATGTGATTCTGGGAAATGGAAGCATATCCACCTGTGAACCAAGACCTGGTAAATGGGACAAGAAACACCAGGAACAGGGAACCTACTTAGTGCTTGATCTCCTCTGGGTTTCTTGTTTTCTTTTAACTACTGCTTGCAAATCAATCCCAGGCCAGCTGCTTGATTTCTTCTTCTTTTCTCCAGCTAAATCTCTGGGACTGCAGGCTTGGGGATTCGAGCTAACCTGATGAGTCTTGCTGTGGTTTGAATTGGTGCAGCTCATGTAGTTCAAGAATGATTGAGGTGCTTATGAATTTTGAAAGGATGGGACCTGGCTTTTATTGCTTGATATTTTTGAGTTCATCTTGCAGAAAGGCTGTGGCGTTTGACAGCTGATGATGTTGTGTGGGCACAGATCAGTGCTGCAGCCTGAGCAACCTGCAGTTATGCAAACCTCTTTACTCAGCTCTGCTGTTTCCTTTGTACTGGAAATGCTCAAAGTATCCCGTATCTCATAGTTTTTTAGCTGAAATGTCTTCTGATCTGACGTAACAGAGGAAATGGCTATTACCACATTATTATTTTTTTTTTCACCTACATCCTTATCAATCTCAGCTTTGTTCCTGGGTAGTGACTATGTTAAATCACTGGGAAGCAGCTCTTGGCTGCTAATTGAGCTGTACGTTGAGCAAAGGGGGACTGTTTCACTACTTGCCCTCTGCAATGTTGTAAAGAACAACAATATCAAGAGTATTACAACTTAATCCAGAGTTGATCCATTTCTGTGTTGGGGATCAATCCTTCTCTCTTTGAATTGAGGGAAATATCATTATCTGCTGGAGCAGGAGTAGGGCTTCGAGCTGTACCGGGGGATGATATTCTTGAGGTGGTGTGCTTTTGACCTCAGCACTACTGAATTTGTTGCTGTTACTGGAACAGCCTTAATCTGCGTGTGCGTCAACCTTCATTCCCTTAGTATCTACTCAAAGGTGTCAGCCCCTCAGTAACAGTGTGTGTGTGTGTGGGAAGGCCTCAACAGGCAAATACAATTGCATGCAGTGTGCTTTCAGGTTTTTTTTTTTTTTTAAATGAAAAGGAGCGGGGTTGAGAATGGTATTGGTTGGTGCTATGTGGTTTTCTTTATTTAAGACGATAATGAAGATTCGTAGAACTATTGCTTGGCAGAAAGCATGTGTGGTTGTGACCACCTGGTGGGGCATGAAGATGAAGCGGCTGAGGAAGAAGGGAATTAAAGCATTTTGACTGCTATAGAGATGGGTCGGTCTTCCTGTAGAAATACACTTACTGGAAATTGCAGCAGCATTTGCTGGATAAGCAGAAGAGCACTTCTGTCAGCAAGATGGGAAGCTGCTGCGCTTGATGGTTCATTTCTCCAGAATAGGTATTTTCTGTCAGTGTATACCCATTTATCTGCTGGCAGTCCAAATTTTATTCTCCATTTCTAGGTGTGAATTCAGTGCTTTAATAGAAACGGTTGTTGATGACACTGTAAAGTGTAACGTATTTCCACCACAATCAGTTCTCATGGAAATATTTCATGTTTAGATATTTTGAGGTGTGTGGCTGAAAGAGGTATATAAAACAAACAAAAAAGCCCTGAACAAAACCCCAAACCCACAAAACTAAGCCCAAGAGGCTGTGTATACATAATTCCGTATTTGACTGCATTGGGTTGGCGTCAAGGATTTTTACTACCTTGTTCTCTGTCTTTGTTCCGAAGAACTGAAAGGCCCCAATATAAGGATTCACAAGCTGTATCTAGTGTTTTCTGTGCAAGCCTACACGTTTGCAAGAGGTGTGTGTACCTGCGCTTGTGTTCTAGCAGGTGACCTGCTTGCTCTAGGCTTTAGCTTGCGTGTGCTTGTAAGCTGGCTGAGCAGAAGAGCATGTTACCTCCCTTCTTGTTTTGGACTTGATACTGTTACAAACTGACAATTGCCTATTAAGTCCTCTCTCCTAGTGAGCATCTTTAATAGAGAGTCCCTTTTTTCCTCTTTATTTATTAAACCTGATGTGATTGCTTTATTGTATAGTAACTTTGAAACATCTGAAGAGTCAACTGTGTTAAACGCTTCAGAGGCACAAATGACTCATTCTCGTACCCTGAAGAACATTTTCATCTTGCAGTTGTACAAGAGAGAAACAATAGAAGAAACGGGAGCAGCGTCACAGCCAAGCAGCAAGGGTGGCAGCTGACAAGATGCTGGCGTGTTTGGGTGGGGGGGTTAGTTATGGAGAAGGGGATGGGAAGGCAAGTATGATGAGATGATAGGAGTAGGAAGAGGAAAGGAGCAAGTATGAAAAGAAACATGAAAGGTAAGAGGAGCTTGACAAGCTGGAAACAGTGAGGAAGCAGACATAAAATAAAGCTCAGAAACTGGCTGCTGCTCCTGATGCTTGCTTGCAGGCTGGGAGGATGGCTGGCACTGCCAGCATCTCCATCTCCCGTCCTGTGAGTTAACTGTCAGTAAAAGCTATTGCTAGGTAGCTCGTTGCTGGAGATTTTGGTCCTTAGCCGAAAACATGGGCTGCAGCACCTTGTTATTGTCCTCCTTTAATTCTACAGTGACGTTTTCTCAGAGTGGTTGAACATATCTCTTCACAAACCAGATGGGTATGACTATTTCAATTTTGCGAACAGCCCTTTCTAGGTTTGCTTAGAAAAGCATGAGAGACTTCTATGTTAAATTTGCTGGTCACTAATATTTTAAGAGCCTAAAACTTAGTAGAAGCAGTTTTCCCACCTGTTGTTCTAGCTCAACGGGTATTTCAGAGATCTGTTCCCATGTTTGTACTAGAGTTCCACACTGTTTTTTTCAGTAATGAAAAAGAATAAGCATGCAAAAGGAAAAGACTCCGATACGTTTGCCTTCTGAAAGACCCCGCTCTCCATCCCAGAGTGGCTCATCAGGATGGCAGCTATGTCTGGGTCCCTTAGAGCATCGCTGGGACTGGTTCAGAGCCTGTGTTAGGCAGCCCAGATGTGATGCACAGTTGTGTGCAGTGGCCAAACAGAATTAAAAGTCAAGCAGTCATTATGTCTGTCAGCAAGCTAAAGCAAATTGCTCATCTTTGCTTCTTCAAGAAAAAAATTGACCTTCAATGTCTGTTTGAGGCAGACCTCTTCTTGTTGCACTGTTGGCTCTGGCTCAACATGACTTAACCTGATAAATTTGACTTTCAGATTGTGGCTTCCAGCTCCCTGCTCCTGTGGTCTGGCTGTTCCTTGCCAGCACTGACTCATTGCCTCTAGGGCAAGTGGATCTCTGAGGCACGCTGAAGAGGCTGGGATGGCTGGCTTGCTGGCCACCGATCCAGACAGTTCTTTTATGTCACTCCTGCATGCAAACACGTGCATATAGTTACTGCCAGGGATGCTGCTGCTGACAGTTTGGATGCTGCTGAGTTGAATTGGATCTGTTATTTAATTTCTTGCGGGCGCAGGGGATGAAAAAAACCCCCACCCCACCAGCTTTCACTAAGTCTAGGATCTGTTGAAAAGTTTCCACAAATGCGATCTAAAAAATGATTTGTAGGAAAACAGCTGTTCTAAAGCAAGCAGTTCCCCTGCAGTTCTTGAGATTCAAACAATTCCAGCATGAACTGGGGGGGGGGGGAACCCCCATCACTGTATAATGTAGTACAAAATAATAGGTTTCAATAAAGTCTTGTAGGGGAGGCTTAGGTGTACTTTTTAAAGGGATTTCTACTATGAAAATGATGGTCAAAACACTGCTCCAGCTTCCTGAATAAATTATTTTTGTTAGCAATAAGGTCTCCTAGACAAACAGTAAAAATAGATTTTTATGATTAAAAAATGGGAGCCATGGTGTATGTGCTAACAGATATCAGCGCATGGTAGCAATAATCAGAGAAGTGGAAAGCTTGGATATAAACACGCTGTCTCTGTTGGCACAGGGATAACCCTGGAGACTGCCAAGGCCAGAGCCTGCAAAAATAAGAAAGTATAGTTGTCCTTAAATGAACCTACCAAGCAAAAATAACCCTTTTAAAGTAAACTTGCAACTTTGCATCTCTTATTATAAAGCTTTTCCATGTGCCAAAGTTTTTAATGTTCTATAATGTGCTTGTTAACACTTCTGTACGTGTTTAGTGTAAAGAATTAGCATATGGAGTATAGCTGTGTTGGACATCTGTTTTGCTTTTGCACTTTGATGCTTTTCTAGCAATAACACAAAATTATTTCTCAAAATGGCTGAGAAGTAATGTTTTGGAACAAAGTCTTGGTGGTGTTTGAAGGTTACTTGGCAGCTGTCTAAATTAAATCACTCCTGGTTATTTTTTGTGTGGGTTTAGTTGTGTGGTTGTTGTGGTTTTTTGTGTGTTGGTTTGTTTTTTTTTTTTATGTAAAGGGGCTTTCTTGTCCTTCCAGTGGTTCCTATGCCCTTGTTGGTATAAAGAGCTCTCAAGGCAAGAAAGCAGAAGAGTGTTATTTCCTTCCACCTTCCCCAAAAGCTCTCTGCTGATGAGCTTTTATTGCTAACAGAATGTGAAAAAAATGAGAAAGGTTCATGGAAAGTGGTGCGAAATTTCCTTGGTGTAAATCCCTGCGGTTACTGACTTCAGGGCGACTTGCAGACGTTGGAAACCAGCACATGCAGGAAGCAACAGAAGCATTATCGATACGGGAGATGGGTCTGGGGTGCATTCTGCTCGCCAAGTGTAATTTGTGTCAAAATTTCTAAGGTAGTATAGAATGAGTGCTTGGTTTATATACTGTACATAACAATTTATCCATAACGTGCTTCCTCATAGTATAGGGGGTGGCAGAAAGATGACTCTGCAGGATCTGACTTCAGATACAATTTTCATTGAAGCTTGGGAGAAACTTAGTAGTTGTTCCTTTGTAAGTTTGTCTTGGTGCAGGTGAACTTTAAAGAATTGCAAATTGGAGAGATAATGTCAGAGTTAAGAAT